>NC_056760.1:15505000-18062500 GCF_018687715.1 Carya illinoinensis
AGCTGGAAGATTCTTATTTTCTCCTCAAACCCTCCCTATAAAGACCGTTTCCACTTTCATTTTCCTCACTCAAAACTCAAACCCCCATTTCTTCAATTTCCTTGCAAGTTTTACCCCCAACTTGTCCTCAAGTTTCCATAGAAACTAGTCGGAAATGGGGGATTGCAGGATGACTATGGTTTTGGCAATCTACATTATGGTTCTTCTGTCTTTTGCTGCTTTCAGAGCCACAGTTGCACTTGAAGATGTCGGTGAGATAGCACCATCGCCGATGATGGAAAGCGCCGGAGCGGCTTTGGGTCTTCCAGCTGCGTTCACAGCTATTGCTTTCCTAGCTGCTTGGTTCTTCTTAATTAATTAATTAATTAATTATTATTATTTTTTTTTTTCGTTTTCCATTACTTGTCGAAATCATTAATGGGATGGAATGCCCAAATTCTTTTATATTGTATTTGGAATGAGTTTTTAAGGCACTTGGGCTTTGAAGAATGTGAAATCTTTCTATTCTCATTATTTCTGTACTCAAATGTTGCCTTACGATCTGATCGTTACAGTATAAGATGATATATAATTAAGATATGTTGACGACAAGGAGTCCCTTTAAGGATTCCGATGAAAAACTTCTCCACAACTTTATATGCAACGACCAATATGCATGGAGAAATTTCAGATGATAAACATTCTTCTTTTTCTTTTTTTCTTTTCTTTTTTTTTTTTTTTTTTTGGTAAAATGGGTAAGGGGTTTCGAACTCAAGTTTTCCATTTGAGGAACCGGGTCATTTGCCATCAAGCTATCAAGCTCTTGGCCAGATGATAAACATTCTAAGAGAACAAATTAGGTCCTTTTATGCAACTATTTGTCCTTAAAACCCATGGAGAGCAAAGAATGAGAGTTAAAAAAAATAAAATAAAAAAATAAAAATCTAGGTGGTTCATATTCCTAATCTAGTTTGCCTTGCTATTGTTGTTGCTCTTCTTAGTCATTTTGCTTTCACAAATGTAACATTCGCTACGTCTCAGTTTCTTATACAGAAGCAACCTTTAGGGGAAGCCAAATAATGGATTTCTACAGTATGAATTCTTGTATGAAGCATCTTATTAAGACCACAAGACAATTCACCTCAAGTGAATCTGGTGTGCACGTCACGAATTCAAATTAATTTTTGTTTCTGAGCACAACTTCAGAAATGAAAAAATAACTTGAGGTTTGAAGTGAACACCACACCAAAAGTAACAGACTCTCACTTTCAAAGACACAATTAAGATTCATTCAAGTGCTTTAAGGCAACTGTCTATTGAACAGGATTGAGTGTATACTAAGCATTTTGCTACTTTATTAAGCATTTGTCTAGTTTGATAGGCATATACTTTCATCAAAGTTCAATATATCTGAGTTAATCAAATAACATGAGCTTGAAAATATAATGGCAAACATATATCTGCCAGAAGAAAGAAAGAAGTCAGAAATAGTACTCTGCCTATGTCACGTTCTGAGATTTAACTTTGAAGTCACCGCTGCTTAATGGACCTAAAAAGGTCCTCATATGACCGCTTAGGAGCATCAGCTCGGGAAACTATCTCTACAACCTTATAAGATGCTTCAGGATGGAGTAAAGCCTCAACGGCAACTTCTGCAACCTGATCTCTGGATATGGTACCTTCATAAAGAGTGTCCTACAAAGAAGGGGAGGAAGCGAGATAGAGAAAGCAAAGAAAAAAACAACTGAGTTCTTAGTATTTGACATAGTAGAATGTTTTTTAATAACCAATATATTTGAACACCTGGTAGAGAAAATGTTGAAGTTTAGCAAAGTACTCTTTCATTACCTCTGGCTCCATAAAAATATTTCCTGCCGGGGGTTCATTTCTCAGCCCACCAGGCCTTATTATAGTATAGTTTATACCCGATTTCCTGATATATTGCTCAGCCTGAAGCTTTGCAATTAAGGTAAGTCCAAAAACATTGAGAAAGATGTAAGCTGGATTAAGTATCTGTCCCATTGCAGCTCCATTGACTAAAATGGAACTGATAAGTATGAATCTGTTGACACCTAGTTTACGGCACGCTTCAACAAGGTTTACAGTGCCAAAATTATCAACCTGCAACATCATATTTTTCAGACAATAATAGCCAAAATTATCAACCTGCAACATCATATTTTTCAGACAATAATACTCATTACTAAAGAGCACCAGAAAAGAAACAGGGCATTTGCAAAACATGGACCATCAAATACCAAAGGCTCATGAAGGACTTCACAAAAAAGTACAAATGACGGTTGATTCTTTGATTCCTATTCTATATTCACATAGGCTTAGCTCAGGACCCCACTACTCCTCGCATTAGGTTTTGTATTTCTACTGCATGACTTCTTTTTTTTTTAATTTATTACGTAAGTCATGGACAAGAAAAACAAAAATAGAGTACATTTGTTGAGCAAATGTGGATATTATCACTCATATTGAAACACTCTTCACGACAGTAAATTTAACATTGGGAAACTGTTACACTATAACTTGTACACACAAATAATGCAGAGATGCACTAGTTTGAGGAAAGATTACAAGAATGAATTGAAGACATTTCTGAAAACAATTTTTTTTATAAGTACATTTCTAAAAACATAAACCTTGCTCAAGTAGAAGATCACAGAATTTTACGTCTCTTTAAGGTGTCCAAAACATATAGAGCTTAGAGAATCTTAGCAAATGCCAAGGAATAACAATTTACTTGAATTAAATTAGAATCAGAAGAATAAGTATCTGCTAAAGATTATATGAGTGTGAAGATATATAAGTAAATGGAAAAAGTCTTAGACTTGTGACTGCCAAGTGCAAGAAAAGCCTACCAGTGCAACGGTCAATAATAATTTTACTTCCAAGTTGAAGGCAAGAAAGGACAAGTGAAAGGTCCATAAGAGGCAGGAAATGTGTAGTAAGCAAGGTTTAACAGAGGATATACTTCAAGATAAAGCTGACTGGAAAATAAGACACCAACAAACAGAAGTCATTGGGACTAAGGTTTGGCTGAGTTGGTGTGTAACAACCTAGGGAAACACTAGCCACATATGCCCTATAACCCCAAAAAGACTAGTCAATTTAAAGCTTCCCTATAATCACTTATAAGGCCATGTTTCGCCTAGTAAGTAGCCACTGTAGGACTTAGCAACCATGACTACCTTTATAACCTACCCGCTCTTTGTAGGTTATTCTTTTTCACATGTGGGACTGAGGCGTTACATGGTAACAATATGATCTTGACGCAGGATTAAGTGTATTGCCAAAAGATTTTGGAATCAACAAGCTGCTGAAAGAGTTATTTTTAGCATAGATGTATGCACAGGTTGACCACTATCTTATTAATCTACTTGTCAACTGAATCAATAAAATGAACTTAGATTCCTTTGTGTTCTACGCTTTATCTACTTGGACAAAATACAAGTGCCTGTGTCAGTATTGTTTGGGATAACACCAGATCTTGTCGGATACGAAAATATTTCCGTAAACTGTGATGCCGGAGAAGAAACTAAAACATATATGCACTTCAAACTCAACATGAAAGCAGAAAGTGACACAACAAATATTATTAGCCTGTCGGTCCATGTTCAGTGACAACAATAATGTAGTGTCACACAAGCTAAGTAAAAAATTAATTATTTTTTTAGTTAATTTGAATGAGAATTGATAAGAGCTGTTTATAATTTAACATAGACGAGCAGCTTCCATGTGATTACAGATAAGTTGGGCATTAATATGAACAATGGATCAATGCACTGCGAAATTGGCTACAAAAATACATATGCGGGTAGATATATAAGTTGAATTGGCACAAAATGGAAGGACCTTCCATGGAGCAAACAAATCCCACCCCGGCCGAAAGCCAGTTGCACATATCACAGCTTCTGAATCATCACCAATAGCTTCTGATAGCTTCTCAGAACCCTCCGTTACATCCGCTTTCACCTGAAAAACAGAAAACCCATAACACGTATCTCGAAAAACTTAGACAAACTCAACAAAAATAAAAGTGAAAAAACGCAGTTAAATTTTCACACAGACACAATGTTTAAGTCTTGAACTTCAAACATCCGAGAAAACTAACAATTTGAAGGGCCGGGTTGTCATGGGAAAGCGAATTTTTGGCCTTGTCCAAGTCACGAACCCCGGCTTTAACCTGAAAACCCTTTGCCAGCAGCTGCTCAACAATTCTCTTCCCAGTACTTCCGGTTGCTCCAGCAACAAAGATTTTCTTCTTTACAATCTCATTGGCTCCTGAATTCTCTGCCACATCTTCTGTAATCTCACTTCCTTCCATCTAACAGAAACGGTTGGCACGCATTGCAATGTCAAGTTATGAGAATCAATAGTCTATTTTTCTGTGAACCCATTTTACCCCACCGTTTGGAAACTGAGAAACCATAGGAAAATAAAACGAGAAAAAAAAAAAAAAGACCCAATACCGAAACTTTCTTTTACTTTTCCTAGACAATGAAAGAGCGGATTGCTGACTTTGCGTGCGGGCGTGCGTGCGTTACCTTTGTGGAACAGAGGATGGAGAGAGCCTTGGACTTGGGGATGGTGAAGAAGGGAAGGGAAGAGAGGGGTTTGTTGGAGTGTGGAGTCCAGAGACAGAGAGGTGAGGTCCTGAGAATCAGAGGAGAAATAGTGGCCATTGTTATCTCTGAGCTTTCTTATTACATGTTTCAGAACCAAGGCAAACCCCGCCACTGATTTCTTTCTCAATCTACTAATAGCCTCTCTCTCTCCGCCACGTACTCAACCCTTCTATTACCCGTCCTACTTCTCGCCTCTTAACGCTTCTAATTAGATATCACGGAACGATATTCGCAGTTAATTTATTTTTTAATAATATATATTTTTTAAAAATAAAAAATTGCACAATTTATAATTATATTAATATAATTAAAAACTTTTCAATATATACATTTTTAATTGAAAAGGGATCTTAATCTTTTTTTTGGGCTTTTTATAAGATAAATTATAAAGAAATTAACTTCCGCCCCTCCCGCTTTTTTAATTTCCACAATTTGTACTTGGGTTGTAGTTTCTGGCGTTTTAGATAGAGGATGTTCCTTAAGTTGGTTTAACCTTTCTTAAAGTTGATTAAGTTAAGAGCAGTGATTAGGCGACACAAGAAACATGACCATTGGTATATAGTACGAAGACCTGTCCCAATTTCAGCTAAAATAGAAACAACTTGATATGCTGTTCCAAAATATTCATCAGCAATCATTTCCTTATAATTTTCACATTCCTAGCGATTCTCCTACCATCAGAATTTGCAAACTGCATGCAACACCACTCCATTCATCCATCCCCATCCATTCATTCATTCATTTTTTTCTAAATTTCTCCTGTTTGGCCCTATTTGATTACGTAGTTCAAATAAGATAAGATATTTTAAATAATAATGAAAAAAATATTGTTATAATATAATTTTTTAATATTAATTTTGTATTAGAATTTAAAAAAGTTGAATTGTTTATTATATTTTGTATGAAAATTTAAAACAATTATAATGATAAGATGAGATAAGATTGTTCTAGTTTTTGATAACCAATCCAGGAATTTTGACAATGATCTTACATTATACACACACACATACACAAAGAGAGAGAGAGAGAGAGAGAGAGAGAGAGTTATTGAGTATGATTTTGATCTGTCTGAAGAGCAAGGACCACAAACGACACAGCAAAGTCTATATCTAAATTAAAGATCACATGCAATCTTGCTTAACTATCTTCTTTCTTTGGTAACAAAAAACAAAATAAAGCCATACTTTAGTGAGAGAAGGTCCTCCTTTTCTCTAAGAAAAAAAGAAGTAAATCGTCCGAGGGGGTTGGGAGCCACGGGTTCCCCCTCCCTCCATCCCCTCTGTTTGTTCTAGTTAGGTTCCATTCATTAATAAGTGTTGGTTGGCGGTGGTCATGGTGGCCTAAAAGTTTCACTATATGGCCAAGGATATTGAAGTCTTTTATCATTTTATTTCACCCAGAAGGGATGAAGGTTGTTTACACGATGGAGGTGGAGGGCTTTGATGTCATTGTTTCGGTCGTGAGTGTAGTTTGATTGAAAGCATGTTATCAAAGAGGGACCACCATGGAAAACCACGTAGCTGGGCGTGGTGGTAAAGGGGAGGGTCTCCAGTGAGAGTAGAGCCAGGGCTTTTTGAGCTTAGAAGCTACAAAATGCATGCAGTTTTGGGGCATACTCCCGCGGGAGTTCAATGACTCTGTTTTATCCATGAAAAATAGAGGTGTCTTTCGAGATGCATGCTAGAATGCATGGGGGTTTAAGGAGGTTTCTAGGGTGAAGCCTAAGCGTAACTTATGGTAGAGACTCTCTTGGAAGGTGGCCAGAATGGGGGTGATGCAACGCTTGCTGCTTTCTTTATAGTTTTTTTGGTGTTTTTTCGTTTGTTGTTTTATGTTTTCATTTCTATTTTAGATTTGCATTTTGTTTGGATAACTGTAAATAATAAGGCCCTTGATGACAGTGGGTAACTTAAAAAGGGGAAGAGAACCATCCACTGTGGCTTCCAGGGTGGCTTGGCTTACTTGTAGCAACGTCTCAACTGAAATGGAGGAGGTTCTGCTAGAGGTGAAACTTGTAGTAGCGTTTCATCCTTGGAGCAAAATGTGAAATTGGCAATGGAGTGGTGCTTTGCATGTAATGCTCGCATGCTTGCAGGCTAGCTAGTGGGTTCAGGGTGCTACTCAGAGGGCTTACATGCTGTTGGCAATGGGGGGCAAAACATGGTTTTGCTCAAAGGTAGTGCAAAAGAGCTGTCGGGGGTTATGTGTGCCATGTGCCGTAGATGTACATACAACATTTGGGAGGATGGAACAAACAAACAAAATTGATGTACGTACAGCGTAGTGGATGGGACAAACAGAAAAAATTGATGGAAAAAGTCCATCGACCTACAGCATTTTGAGGGCCATTAGTGTTTTTTTACCTAAGTGAGACGATGAGCTGATTGATCGATCACAATCTGGAGTAAGAGCTGGTCGTGGGCGATGTTATGGCCGGTCTTCGTAGTGGAGGCTGTTGTTCGTGCGTGAGCTAGGTGCTCGTGCCGTTTTGGGCTTGTGTCGTCGATGCCTGCAATAGGTGTGCTGTCGGGACTCAGGCCGGTGGAATTCTATTTTTATGTGTGTTTTGTATTGTAGTTTTGCTCCTTAGTTATTAATAATGTAGAATTAGGCCATTGGACTTGACATCCACAGTAACAGTGTCCTCTGTACTCTACCTCCCTGTGAGGATGAATGGAGTCTTTCCTCTCTGTTTATATAAAGCGCTCTCTCTCTCTCTCTCTCGCTTATGAGAGATTTAAAAGTTAAGACAATGTCCAACACTATGTGTGCGTGAATACTTTAGAGCAGATGCGTAGGTTGACTTATAGTTTGGATTTTCTTATATTAATAAGTCACACTTGTAACTTGAGTTTATTGAATAAATTCAATGATCTACTTCCAAACAAAAAACTATGTTCTTTGGTCACCAACAATGACGCAACCACACACGAGTAAATTAAATGCTCTAAGAACGCAAAATTAAAGGCTTCCATTCCATAAGAGAATTACCAAAATTCCGCAAACAACGAAAACAGTACCAAAAAAACAAAGACCAGTAGTAATCAGCTCAAGTTTTACATGAGGGCAAAGTTAGACCCCCACCATTAAGATACATTTTAATCACCTCCATGACCACCATCAGCCTCTTTACCCAAAGAGAGAACACAACGCTGGGCTTCAAATATTTAGCAACTATCTGACCTGGTCGGAAGCTGTCCCTGTCAGCCAATTTTGTGAACCTCTCTAGTCATCTACATTCCGATCACCGAGCCAGAAAGATAGTCAGAATCCCGTCATAAAGCAAAAAGGCCATCAGCAATCTCTCCCTCTCCCTCTCCCTCTTCTATCCATGACATAATTTAAAACTGAAAATAGATGGAATAGTTCCAAGTACAGATGTCACAAAGTAATCAGAGCTAGAATTCAACTCATAACTATCACTAAGGCAGCATTTGGTACCAGGCTGAGTTCAATTTAACCAAACTCATATCATCTAATTATTATAACTTTTCTAACTTTCAATACAAAATATAATAAATAATTTAACCTTTTGAAATCTTGAAATAATAATAATATTAAAAAATAAAATTCTAATAATATTTTATTCAACTTTCAACTTTCAATTCATCTCAACTCAACTCATCATCCGAACCGGGCCTTAACAACTACAAGTGGCACAAGCATGCAGTTGACCCCAGAAAGTAGAAAAGGAAGCGCCTCACTAACAAACAAGCAAACTCCTAAAAATCAAGACTCATCTCCTACAAGAAATCCAGAATGGCCGGATGATCAAGGTTTGAATGCAGAAAAGGCCACGACTGAGTTGTGTCCACCGAATCCAAATGAATTTGAAATGGCTGAAATCATAAGACATAGATGAGTAATTAAATCTTGGATGCTGAAGCTTCACAAGCAATTGGAAATGAAATGCTGTGGTGTACAATGGGCATCTTACCAACATTCACTTCATGCTGCTCCTTTTTATTTGCGACGGTGTCAAAGTCAACCGAAGGCTCTGGATTCTGCCTCCATTGAAGAGAACGTGTCACTCATCATAATAACATTATTCTAATCTTTAACAAAACTGATTAAACTAAAACTTAATCACTAATTTATTTAGTCTACAAAAATAGACCAAAAGAAAGTAAAAATTCACAACCATAAGATTCAGAAATTATTTTAAAAAATATATAAAAAGTCAACTCTCATATGATTGTGGTTTGTACCATGGCTTCAACAGCAAAGACACATAATTTGTTTTATTTTTAATTGGCATCAGAGACATAATTTGTAATGTTAGGTGATAATATTAAAAATAAAAATAAAACCTCAGCTCAATTAGTTGTCTGCAGTGACTAGTGGAGAATAATGTTCACAACTTCCTGTCACATTCAGTGCTATATGATGGCATTAACCACATATTCCATCTCCATAACTTATTCCCAGTCTAACATCTAAGATGAAATAATAGGATCAATAGAACAAATCAGTATAAGAATCAAAACTGGCTAATATTATGGAGTGTACTGTATCTGTGCTTCACAAGTTTTTCTTTTAAAAAACAAAAATAGGAATCTGTGTTACACTAGTTAATTCTAATTCACATTCTCCAAAGCAAGTGTCAAGTAGAAAGTAGCACATACAAATTGATTTATGGTAGGATGCAGCCATCCAGTGGTTATGGCTTTCACAGTCGCAATGGCTTCCAAACCTCCAGCAGCACCAAGGCAATGTCCAATCATTGACTACAACAGAATGAAGACAAGAAACAAAACAAGATGAGACAAGTGGAACTAGGATACCTAGATTTTTTTTTTTTTTTGCAAAAAGTTAATGTTTAGAATCTACTTTATAAAAAACCTTTAAAATATGAAATATGAAATATGAAATTTGGAAGCTTATATTTGAAAGAAGAGAAAGTAAAGCATTCACTTGGGGAAAGATTACCTTAGTAGCATTAATTTTGATCTCTGAAGTATTCTTGAAAACCTTTTTTACAGCATTTATCTCAGCCAGGTCACCAGCAAGAGTGGAAGTTGCATGCGCATTTATGTAGTTAACCTAGAAAATGGGGAAAAACTATTTTAGTATCCTTATATAGGGAATCCATTTTATTTACTAGTACCGTCATTCAGAAATAATTGTAGGCATAGATATTATTTTTTTCTTTATAAGTAAAATCAAAGTATATTAATGAAAAGAATAGACAAAAGCCATGTTCAGTACAATGAATGCCATATCTATGTAGGCTCAATAGTACAAGTAAATCATGGAAATTTTGGCCATTAAAATTAATGGCAATGCCCAAGTACAAAGAGTTCTAAAAAAAAAAAAGCTTTTAGTTCCTCCATAGATCTCTCTTTGTCCTCAAAAGTCCGTTCATTACGCTCTTGCCACACACACCACATGATGAAAATGGGGATCATCTTCCACATAGCCTTGATCTGTTGAATGCCTCTCAAATCTGTCCAACAAGCCAAGACCACCACCACTGTCTCAGGCATTACCCAGCCCAAATCTAGTCTACTTAATATCTCATTCCATAATCCTCGAGCTACATCACAGTGTAGTAAAAGATGGTCTACGTATTCCCCCCCATTCCTACACATGCAACACCAATCTGCGATGAGCACCCTTCTTTTCCTCAAGTTGTCCGTTGTGAGAATCTTACCCAAGGAAGCGGTCTACACGAAAAACACTACTTTGGGAGGCGGCTTATGTCTCCAAAGCTTTTTCCAAGGAAACTGAATGGGGGACTCTTGTGAAAGAGATTTATAGAACTAGCGAACCGAGAACAAACCTTTACTTGTAGGCGTCCACCATAATAAATCAGCAAGCTAGTTGCTCCGTTTGAGTGAGTACAAGAGGCTGCAAAACTGTCCATTTCCCAATCGTGTGCCGCCCTGCTGAAGTTGATGTTCCACTGGATTTGTTCCCCAACCATCACCATGACATCCGCCACTGTAACCTCCTTATCCCTTGCGACCCTAAAGAGGGCAGGAAATTGGTCCTTTAGAGCACTGTTTCCATACCAAGTATCGTGCCAAAATTTAATCTCAACCCCATCACCTAAACAAAAACTTGTATGACGAGAGAAAACCACCCATCCTCCTCTTATATATTTCCACAACCCCACTCTATATGCCCCTCACCTCGTTGGTACACCATCTACCCCAAAGGCTACCATATTTACTCTCAATCACCAACTTCCATAACGCATCTGGTTCTTTATGGTATCTCCACAACCATTTTCCTAGTAGCGCCCGATTAAAGGTTCTCAAATTTCTAATGCCCAAACCACCATAAGAGAGAGGACTACACACCTTTTCCCACCTCACTAGGTGGAATTTGAACTCTTCACCTAGTCCTCCCCACAAAAAGTCCCGTTGCAATTTCTCAATACGAAGCACCACACTTACTATAATAGGGAAGAAGGACAGGAAATAGGTTGGCAGATTAGATAGGATACTCTTGATCAAGGTAATCCTACCCCCTTTTGACAAGTACATTCTCTTCCAACCTGCTAATCTACGCTCTACCTTCTCAATCACTGGAGGCATAGATATTAATTATAGGCCAAACATTGATTTTTTTTTTTTAAATCTAGTTTAATTTACAAACTGAGTAGAAACAATGGAGAGACAGTGGACCACATACTCCTACACTGTAAGTTCACAAGTGAGATATGGAACTACTTCTTCAACAGAATGGGAATAGCATGGGTAATGCCAGGTCGGGTGGTGGAGCTTTTAGCAAGCTGGCGAGGAATCTCCGGGACTCCGCAAATTGCATCTTTGTGGAGGATGGCTCCAATTTGTATTTTTTGGTGTATTTGGAATGAAAGAAATGAGAGACTTTTCGAGGATCATGAACATTCCTCGGAAGAGTTTCGGAGTTTCTTATGGAAGACTTTATTTCTGTGGGCCATGGCTTTAGACTTTAATGGCCTAAGCTTCCATGATTTTCTTGCTTCTGTCTCTAGTTCCTAAATAGGTGTATGCTCATGTATACCTCCAGTGTACCTGGGCTATGCCCATCTTTATCTTAATAAAGCTCTCTATTACCTATCAAAAAAAAAATTTACAAACTGAGCACTTAATATTATTTGTCCATTCCACCACATTCACCAAATATGAATGGAAATAATCGGTTCCCGCACGGTGTCGGTAACAGCTCAATCTCTCAGACTTACAAAATTGACAGCCCTTTACAGCACTTAACCATCACCTCAACAGAACAAAACTTCAGAGCCATTCTCTTGGTTCATCTACAAAGATGTTTTACACCATTGCACTCTATCTATGCCATCCTCCTGCCACTTCAAAGCAATACTGTTCCTTCCTGAGTTCCCTTCTCCATGCAACACCGTCAATTTGATTTATATTAGTGCTCACTAAAGCACTAACGAATTACTAATTCTAGTCATCGAGACCGAACTTTAACAATCTGAGTTTCTGACAATGGTGCTAATTGACTTCTCACAGATGGATGTGTTTTAAGTCCTTTCTGCCTTGCCACCATCTATTTCCAACATGTTTATATAGACTGCTCACTTCACGGACATGTTTCCTGACTGTCCAGCATCCTCTACTGGTTCACTGCAGAGAACGTGCAGTCGTCTAAAAATGCCAATGAATTTCCACTTTAAATCATTATACATGCACCAATCATAATCTTCTCCAAAAGCATCCCTACACTTCATCTATCCTCTTTTAGCCTATGGCAACATCAGTCAGCTCCTCACAGGCCCAATAGTCAAACCAAAGTAACTCAAATGGTCACTCTTGAGTATTAACTAGTCCCCCTGATAACTAAAAAAAAGCACTATACAGTAAAAAGATCTCCTTCAAAAGAAAAATGACAATACCTCCTCAGGTGACACGCCGGCATCTTCAAGGCAGCTCTCAATGCATGAAGACACACCAAGTCCATCTGCTCTTGGATCAGTCATATGATAAGCATCACAGTTAACAGCACCTCCCAAGTACTCAGCAATAATTGGTGCACCTCGTTTCATTGCATGTTCTAAGCTCTCCATTATCTGTCATGGAAATCTCAGTCTTACACTAATAATCATATCAATTCATGAAGCAAAATTACATGTCATTACAACCATGACAATAAAACTGTTCGAAGCGAGACAGGAACTCATACAAAGCAAGCTTATTGACATTTAATCAAACAAGCAAACTGTTCAAAGCTACGGAAAAAATACGCATGTAACTTCTAATTGGAAACTCATGTTGCTTGCAAGCAGGCCATTGTCTACACTAATTACCAAGGAGGCCTTGTAATTATTTTTCTTTGAAGTACCCACAATAATTACACCTTTGTCTGTTACCATTCTCTAAGGCTACAAATTTTATAGAAACGAACAAATCATAATGGTTGGTTGGCATTCCAAATCTCCATTGGATTCCTGTATAGGTTAAGTATAAAAGCAAACCCAAAAAGTGAAAGTAGTCAACTAGTCAATGTAACTTTGGCCTTGTGTTATTTATGGTAAGCAAGCTTACATCCTTTTTACACAACTAACACAAAAAGAGGTAGGCTTACCAATACTCCAGCTCCTTCACCCATGACAAAACCATCTCGATCTTTGTCCCATGGCCTTGAAGCAGTCTTTGGATCATCATTTCTCTGAGATAAGGCTCTGCATGCAACAAAACCCCCCAGTCCAATGGGAATAACAGCAGCTTCAGTCCCGCCAGCAATCATCAGATCAGCCTCACCCCGACGGATGTGATTTGCAGCAGCATAAAAGCAATAATTGGAGGTTGCACAAGCCGTCGAGATTGAGTAATTTGGACCCATGAAGCCTATATCAATTGCAAGCAATGCAGAACCCATGTTTGTTATAGCATAGGGAATGAAAAAAGGGGTTATTTTCCTGTGACCTTTCTCTATTAAAGCCTTAACACCCTCGGAAAAGACTGTAAGACCACCCATCCCAGTTCCCACAAGCACACCAGCCCGCTCCTTATCAATCTGCAGCAGCAGCAATCACAGTGAGTCAGCACATAGCCAAAACTAAAAGAAGAAAGAAAAGAAAGGCAACACACTGACTTAAGCTTGTATGATGCATAAAAAATAATCTTCTAGACACAAGGGTGAATGCTTGATAGAAATAAAATAAACAAAGAAATAAAAAGAAATGGCATTGTATCGAAGACTTCCATTATACAGGCATTCAATTAAGGATTGGACATTTGATGTGCTTGAATAGAATATTTTAACAGCATAATGACAATTTTTTTATCAGTACGTAAGATTTTTTTTTTTTTTTTGAGAAAAGTAAAATCAGTAAATAAGAATTTTATTCATGAGAAATAGGCATAGCCCAAGCACACAGGGCATATACAAGAGCAACACCTCAGCATGATTGACTAGAGATAGAGGGAGTTCATGAACATTCAGACCATTGAGATCTATTACAATCAACCAATGGAGTGAAGTGTTAAAAAAAGGATACTCTACACTCATCCATCAATCGCTTGCGATGTTCAAAGCTTTCAAAATAAGGAAAAACATATCTCACCATTTTCATCATTTCATATATAGAGTAATCGACGCATGAATAAAACTTCTTAATTACCTATAAAAAAATAGATATTTATATATCTATATATATATACACATAGAGAGAGAGAGAGAGAGAGAGAGAGAGAGAGAGAGAGAGAGAGAGAGAGAGAGAGAGAGAGAGAGAGAGAGAGAGAAGCAACAGACTGTTATCTATAGACATGACACAGGATCTCTGTTCTTATTAACTACCAATATCCTAAAACTCCTATCCCCTTGGAAGGCTTCTTGATGCTATGATTTACATCTCCAATCTAGAAAAACTTAGGTAACAAACATAGGACTTTTGAGGAAAGAAAAAATTAGGTAAGCAACAAAATTGATTCACATCTCCAATCTAGAAAAACTTATTCCAACTATCTACCATAAAATTGGTGGTGCCACATTCAGTTAGTTGGAAAATGATAAACCTACAATTAGTCTACAACTATTTTACCACTACTTAAAGTGAAGGATAACCATGTATAATTGAAATTATTTTTAAATGAAGTGTCATAATTACGTTAATTGATTTAAAATGGGTTGTAAAATAATTGTAAAAGAGTTTTAGGTGCATCATTAACCTTTGCAGTTACATTTGAAAATAGTTTTTTTTTATAAGACATTTGAAATTAGGTTTTAGCAAAGGATAAATGATTTATCCGATCTAAAACATATCAAATGCATGCTTACATGTCAACAATTTGGCCATGCGTCATTTGCAGCAAAACCAATATATTATAAAAATTCAAAGCCAATTTTATTACACATTACAATTTAATCACAATAACCCAAATCAAACATCATGCACCACAATTGAATGAAGCACATATAACTAAGGTATTGAGTAGAATAAGAGTTGGAGACGAGAAATAGTGGACCGTGGAAAGTTTATCGCTGCCAAGATCGGCATGCTCGAGAGCCTTCTTCCCGGCTACAATGCAGTATCGGAGGCAATCATCGAGGCGCCGGTCATTTTTGCCATCAATGTATCCCTGGGAGCTGAACCCACGGATCTGGCCTGCGAACCGGGTGGGGAACTTGGAGGCGTCGAACCGGTCAATGGTACCGATCCCGCTCTCGCCCGCAAGTAGCTTGTTGTAATACTCATCGACGTCGTTTCCGAACACGGATACCAATCCCGTCCCCGTGATCACGACCCGCTTCTTGGGGTCCTTTTCGCGTTTCGGCGCCGAAACGACGGGAGGGGACGAGGCCGCAATGAAGGGGAGGCGGCGCCTGGCGTTGAAACGGAAATGAGAGGAGCTATTCTTGCGGAGTGGGCCGAGCGGCGAGGGGCAAAGGGTCGGGGATTGAAGGGCTTGCATGGCGGCCTGAGAGGTGAGGCAGAGAGTCGGTGGCGAACAGTCACGACGAATGACGTTGATAACTATGCGCTTGTAAAGAAGCGAGTGTTTTGAACTTTTGAGTGCTCCCGAGTCCCGTCTTTATTAGTCGATTCTGGGAAGTGATTTTATTAAATTAAATATTAATAATGTTACGTATAGTGTTGAGTGTTTAAATATTATGTAATTATTTTTAAAAAAGTTAACTTATTATTAAAAAAATTAATTTTTTTATATGAATCTTATATTAATTTATTTTTTTAAAAAAAATTACACAAAGTTTACATAACTACGATTATAAATATAATTTATTTTTATTAAATTAAATATTTGCAGCGGGGAATATTATTTTTATTTAGGCCTCCTTTAATTATTTAATTCAGATTATTTTGTAATTTTATTAAAATTTAAATAAAATATTATTATAATATTATTTTTAATATTATTTTATTTTAAAATTTAAAAAATTTGAATTATTTATTATATTTTATATAAAAATTTATAAAAATTATATGATAAAATAAGATGAGATAATTTGATACACAATACTCAGAAGCAAAAAAAAAAAAAAAAAAAAAGATTTTATGGTTTTGTGTTAGGTGAGTTTGGTGCAACCATAAGATTTCAACTTAGATTATACCATTGCTAGGAATTAAGAGTTTTATAATCAAAATTAATATTTTTTTTAAATATAATTTCATGTAAAACAATTTGTAAGGTTGGAGAGAATTAACTTTCATAATCCCAACTCTTTCCTACTTACATAATGTCATCTCATTGCTTTTTTGTCAAAATTTACGATTTTTAATAATGTAAATAATTAAATCTTAAAATCTATTTCTTATGGTTAATTTAAAATCTTTTGATAAGTGATGATTTTATATAATACTGGAGCACAGATCATGAGGTCGAATCTCGATTATTCACTTCGCTTTATTAACTAAATATTTTACATATCAAACCCACTTATCCAAGAGAGAGAAAAATATTAAGAATGTAAGTTGTAAGAAGTCTAAAATAGTTTTGAATCTTATTAAATGGTAGCCTTAAAAAATAAAATAAATAAATAAATAAAAACCATGCGATACTCAATACCATACAAGATGGTCAGAGTCTATTCTCAAATATAATAGTATTATTAAATGGGATCCTAATTTAGCTCAAAACTTAAGATATACTTATCTTAAAATATAGTTAAAGATGGAAAATTTTATATACTATACTATTATCCCACTTGTATCTTATTAAGAAAGATGTGGCACATTTATCACCATTGAATGATTATTTATTGTATGTTTCTTTATCATCAAATGGTGATAAATGCGTCACATCATACATAATAGGATGTAAGTGAGATAGTGGTATAATATATAGCATTACTCACTTAAGACATACTTTGACAAAACTTAACATACTATATACTATACCACTATCTCACTTGCATCTTACTATATGTAATATAGTATATTTATCATCATTTGATAATAAAGTATATAATAAATGATCATTTAATAGTGATAAAATGTGTCATATCTTATTTAATAGAATGTAAATAAGATAATAGTATAGTGTATAGAATTATCCTTTTGAAATATGAGTTACTAGGGTTTTTTTAAGAAGGATCTTTGTTCTATAACTTTGTCATTGTTATTTGCTATTAATTGCAATGCATGAATGATTGAGATTCAAGCAAATGTAGCCGTCCAAAAAAAATTATTTTATTGGCTTGAAAATATAGAAAATTACAGACACAACGTTATTTAATAAAATTTATTTTAATAAAAATAATCTTAATTTAATATATAATTATATGAAAAAATTATTAAAAAACATGTATTTTATCATTACATTAAAAATTAAAATTTATAAGGTTTCATTTAGATAGCTATCTCAACTTATTTTATCTCATTTTCTTTACAAACATCACTTAAACACAAACAATTTTTAATTTTAAATTTTCAAATTTTCATCTAGGGTAATGCTACATGCACTGAGGGATGCCACCGAATTTAGTCATCAAATGTGCAAAAAAAAAATTTCAAACAATTTTTAAAACTCTCTAAACTTTCTTTAAAAAAAATCACAAACTCATTAAAAGCACTTCTTTAACCATTAAATCAAAAAAATTAAAAATAAAATAAAAATCGGTAGAAAATATTGGTGGATATTGTGGATGGGAGTAAATGTTTCATTTCGTTTAATCATTACCTAATCATTATAGTTTTTTCAAAATTTCAAACAAAGCAAAAAAAAAAAAAAATCAAATACTTTATCAAAAGTAGTGAAATTTTTAATAGTAGTGAAATTATTTAAGTTAAGATGTTTAATAGAATATTGAGAAACATGAGAGAAAAAATTGAATAAAAATATTATAAAGTTAAAATATTGTTATAATATATAATTTTAATATTATTTTTGTTTTGAAATTTGAAAAAACTCAATTATTTTTTGTATTTTGTTTAGGATTTTGGAAAAATTGTAATGATTAAGAAATGATTAAATAAAAATTTTGAAATTTTAAAGTTGAAAAGTGTTTGTATTTGAATTGTGTTTGGATGTTGATATGAAATGTGTTGAAACCATCTGTGAAACCAAACAAGACTAAATCTTTTGTATGTTATATACCCAACACGCGTGGATCCATCCGAGTCTTTCACGTGATTGTGTTCTGATGTCTTTTATTTTATATAAGTTCTAGAAGGTTCGTGAGTCCTCTTTATCAGTTGTGTTTTTCAGTGATAAGTGAATTGGATCATGTCTTAGCATGATCAAGAGTCTGTTATGTTTAGAGTTCTATTTAAAGTCCAAGTTCTGATTTAATGAAGCAAATATTTCCATTAAATCCACATTAATATTTTGGAGGTTTTGGCCCCTTAAAGTGCCTATATTTACAATTATTATTGAGAGCCCTAGTGGTATCCAGAGCCAGGTCGAGTCTCATAACAAAAGGTACTCGATTTACTCAATTTTCGGAAGTAATTTATCAACTTAAAATCGAAAATGTAAGTTTGGAAGATACACAGCTGCAACTGACAAGAGCCCAGACGAGACAACACAATCTTCTGGAGGAACTGATACAACAAGTAGCAATCTCAGCCTCAAGCTATAACACGTTGCCCTACACCCTTGCCCACCCACCACAACTCACCCATAACATTGACCCTAGAAGAAGTGGTTCCCAACACCACCAAGACACAAACTCTCCCACAACTAGTCCTATCCATCACAATCCCCTTTTTGACACACCGAATGGAATCTATACTTGCACTATGCATCTAAATTTTCTAAAATTTGACGGAACCAACCCCCTAGTTGGATTTTCCAAACCTAGCAATTCTTCACCTGCTACCACACCCCAGACCCACAAAAAATTCATTTGGCCTCTTTCCATATGGAAGGAAAAGTCTTGACCTGGTACTAATGGTTGTTTGAATCCCACCCGGTTCACTCTTAGGCCAAATTTGTACATGCCTCATGAGTTTGATTCACCCTTACCCCTTTCAATGACCCTATAGTCGAATTTATCATACTTATGAGTAGGGGTGGTAATATGTGACCCGACCCGTTAATCTAACACGAGCACAATATGATAATAGCAAGTTTAGATTTAATATTAACGGGTTCGGGTCAAAACAAGCTAACCCATTAAGACGCGATTGTTTAACGGGTTGATAACGGGTCAACCCGTTTTGACACGTTATAATTCGTTAAGACCCATTAAGAAAGTTAAAGTTACAATTATACCCTTATACCTAAAAATAACATTTTTAGAATTTTAATTTCGATATTTTTATTGTTTGAATTGTAATTTTGAACTTGGAGTTAGTTTTATAATTTTTATAGATATTGTGATTTTAACATTTATATAATTATACTAAATTTAATTAGATCAAACCAGTTAATTTCAGGCATATTCAATCAATTTACATAAATAGGTTGACATGACACGACTCGTTATGTTAATGGGTCGTATTAAGATTTGATATTTTGATACGATAAGTTTAACGGGTCGGGTTCGGATTTACCCATATAATATAATATACGTATCTTGACACGACATAAACATGACCTATTAACACGATTTGACACCTCTACTTATGAGTCTGATTGGCTATGAAGGACTACCAAACCCAATTTGAACTACTCTCTAACCAAATTCTCATCCATTCTAAAGATTTTCGGGTCAACACCTTCTTAAGTGGCCTTTGAGATGACATTCAAATCATGGTTCCCATGTTCCGACCCATCCTCCCACCCATTTGGTCACTTTTCTATCGACCCAAGCCCAAACCATAGGAATACTTTCAGTAGACCACCAGCCCCGAACCCACCAAACGCAAAAAGAATCCTCTGCCTTTTCTCACCCCAACCCAAGTAACCGACCCTTACCCCCTCCTAAAGCCAAGCCCAATGTACCTATCCAACTAATTAAGTCGGCCCAAATGAAGGACCAAAGAGATCGTGGGCTTTGTTACTACTATGAGGACAAATGGTCATTGGGCTACAGGTGCAGAGCACCTAAAATGTTTTTGTTGGGAGGTCTAGAGGAATAAGATAGTATTGAAGTGTATAAAACAGTTTCTACTATCCAACAAAAGATACCAATGAGGATGTAGAAGCCGATGGAGAGGTAGTGGAGATTTCTCTCCATGCAATTTCTAATACACCAACCCCCAAAACCATGCGGTTAATAGGCTCAATTGGGAACCAATAAGTGACAATATCAACACAGGCAGCACACATAGTTTTATAAATCCAAATTTTGTAAGACATGCTAAATTGTCAATACATGAGGGGTGCAACATGAAAGTTATGGTGGCAAATAGGGCTCACCTGCCTTGCTCGGGTTGTTGTGTGATAGTTCCTTTTAACCTACAAAGTTGCCAATTCTCGATAGATCTCTATTTATTGACATTGGGTGGTTGTGATATTATTTTAGGGGTTAATTGGTTGTGTACCCTTGGGCCTCTATTATAGGATTTCTCTAAGCTCACAATGAGCTTTCGCTGGAATGGCCACCCTATTCAGTTGCTTGGACTAAGCCCATCAACACCGATGTTAATGGAGATGGAAGAATTCTGTACAAGGAAGGGTCTGGACACTAAAGGGTTGGTAGTTCAACTAATGGAATCTATGTCAGCCACTCCACCAACCCCAGTACCACAAGCACTTGAGGCAGTCCTTCACGAATATAACAACATTTGCCAGAACCCAAATGACTACCTCCACATTGAAGTCATGATCACAAGATCCCTTTTGTAGAGGGTGCAGAACCTGTAAGCACTAGACCATACTCAAGTGCGGAGCAGTGGTATTAAAAATGAGAATTTGAGAAGCTGGTTGAGGACATGTTGAGCGACGGTATCATCCACAAAATTTTGAATATCATTTCGGTGGCTGTTTCTGTTAAGGCATTTAAATGAAATATTTCGGTATGGGTATCATTTCGGATACCATTTTGGGATTAATTATATATTATATATAAATAATTATATGTATATATAAACTATCAACTAATATAATAAATACATATATATGTAAGTGTGTATCATGTATATTTATATATGGAAGAATTGAAGATTTATAAAATGAATATAAGTTTAAAAAATAAAAGTTGGGAAACAGAAACAAAGAAAAAAAATAAAAGAATACAAAAATTATTAAAAATAATGATATTTAAAAAAAAAAGAATAATGGGACATACTTAAAGTTACAAAAAAAAATTAAAATTATATAAAAACATTTTAGATTTTAGAACTAATTAAATACCATCTGAATTTAAAATTTATAAAAATGTCATTTAAGGGTAAGAAAATTACAAAAACAGTCCGAAATGGAATAGGAGTCGAAATGTCAATTCCGGTCGAAATGACAGAAATTTGACTAGAACGGCCAAAATTTGGAGCGAAACGGAATAATGAGGTTTTGTGTACCAGATACTATACTGGAACGAAAAATTCTAGAGGAACGGCCGGGTGGAACGGAATTCAGAACTATGATCATCCACCCTAGTCAAAGCCCCTACTCCTCCTCAATACTCCTAGTTCAGAAGGTGGATGGCAGCTGGCTACTGTGCATAGATTATCGAGCACTCAACTAGGTTACTGTCAAAGATAAGTAACCCTATGCTGCTTATTGATGAATTGTGTGGAGCTGTCATTTTTTTTTTTTTTTAACTAGAACTTCATTCTGGGTACCACCAAACCAAATTTGGGTAGCACCCAAGGACATCCTTAAAACAGATTTCCAAACACAAAGGACACTATGAATTTTTAGTTATGTCATTTGGGTTCACTAATGCACCCTCCACCTTCCAATGGTTAATGAATGATATCTTTCGGCCTTATTTGCGTAAGTTTGTTCTAGTTTTTTTTTGATGACATACTAGTTTATAGCACATGCATGATGACCAAAACTCCCAACCAAAACTCCCATCAAAGTATCATTTGGGTGTTCTGAAATTAAATACCTAGGGCATATTACCTTAGTTGAAGGGGTCAAGGCCTACCCATCCAAAATATCCTGCATACTACAATGGCCGACCCCTACATCTCTCTATGCTCTTGGGAGATTTTTGGGTCTTATAGGATACTATTGCAAATTTATCAAAGGTTATGGCACTATTGCTCTGCCACTAACCATGTTATTAAGGAATGAGTCCTTCCATTGGGGTGACACGACCACAATGACCTTCAACCACCTTAAGCAAGCCCTAGCTACCCCCTTTACTAGGCCTTCCTAATTTTACAAAAACATTTGTCATTGAATGTGACGCCTATGGCAAAGGCATTGGTGTTGTGCTCATGCATGCTCATGCAGGATGGTCATCCTCTAGCTTATCTCAGTCAAGGGCTTAAGGGCAAAAATCTCTATCTCTCTACCTATGATAAGGAGCTTCTTGCCCTAATGATAGCAGTCAAGAAGTGGCATGCATATCTATTGGGCTAGAAACTTGAGATTCGTACAAATCAACAAGCACTCAAATATCTGGTGGAACAACAATTTAGCACGCCAACACAGCATAAGTAGATCTATAAATTCATTAGTTATAAGGTCACTGTGGAATTCAAGGCATGCTATGAAAATAAATCTATAGATGCGTTGTCACGGGTTGGACAACCAGAGAAGTCAATACAAGCCATCACAGTCACTTAATTGGAAAAATCATGAATACAGAGGGTTCAAATGGCTTACCAAGGAGATCCACAGCTAGGAACACTACATCAACAATTGTAGGAAGGCACACTTCGAGATACAAAACACAACTTATGGAAGGGTGTGGTACTTTACAAAGGTCGACTTCATTTCGAAGGTTGCAAGGAGCTTCATTAATTGACCCTACATCAAATGCACAACAATCCATTAGTAGGGCACTTGGGGTATTACAAAACATTAGACAAAGTTTGAAAAAAATTTTACTGGCTTGGATTGAAGGCGGCATGTAAGGCACTATGGTCTATGTTTGAGAATGTGAAAATTGCCATAGGAACAAGGTAGAGCACCTACATCCCGCAGGACTCCTACAACCACTGCCAATACTAGACCAACCTTTGTCTGATATCAGTATGGACTTCATCAAAGAACTCAATCCAACCACAAGAATGTCATCATGGTAGTTGTAGACCCACTAACCAAATATGCCCATTTCCTTACCCTAAGCCACCCCTACTCCACCCAAACAGTAGCCAAGCTATTCTTAGACAACATTTTCAAAATAAATGGCACCATATCCTCCCAAAAAAAAAAAAACAAAAATCCATAGTCAATGACTATGACCCCATTTTCATATCCCACTTTTGGTCAAAATATTTTTGACTCCAACAAACCCAACTCAACCTCAGTACCACTTACCATCCCTAGTTTAACGGACAAACAAAGATTGTTAATCAATGTTTTGAAGGATATATCAGACGGTTCACTGGAGACAAACCGAAAGGATAGGATAGTTGACTCTCGTTGGAGGAATAATGGTACAATACTAGTACTCTTTCTTCCATCAAAATTACTCATTCTGAAGCTGTGTATGGATTTCCTCCTCCTCAACTTCTCCAATATGTCCCAGGCATCATTGAGGTTCAAGTTGTTGAAGATTCATTAAAAGAGCGTGATGTCATCTTGTAGATCTTGAAAGATAACCTGTAAAAGTCTAAAGACCAGATAAAAAGTATGCAAATCTTAATAGAGCCGAACGAACATTTGAAGAAAAGGAATGAGTTTACTTGAGGCTAAAACCCTACAGTCAACTCTTTATAGCAACTCGAAGGCACCAAAAGTTGGATCCGAGGTTTTACTGCCCATTTCAAATCTAGGAGAAGATTGGAAGCATCACGTATAGGCTAAAGTTGCCACCAGAATCCAAGATTCATCCCACATTCGCCTTAGAACATCATCAATCCCTCAACCTCGACTTTCTCCAGCCAATGTAGATGGCTCCCTCCGCTTCGAACCTGAAAAGATACTCCAACAGCGACTTAAGAAACAAGGAAGGACATCCATCATGGAGCTCTTGGTGAAATGGCTAGGATTGAGTGCCGACAATGCAACTTGGGAGATTAGGGCTTTCCGTGACAGATTTCGACACCTTGTGAACAAGGTTCTAGGAGATGGAGGGGTCTGTTATGTGCCCCATACATGTGGATCCATTTGAGCCTTTCATGTGATCATATGTCTTTCATTTATTCTGATGTCTTTTATTCTATTTAAGTTCTAGAAGATTCATGAGTCTTCTTTATCATTTGTATTTTTTAGTTTATTATATTTTGGTTTGTACGGATCTTTAGGGTAGTGGGCCATGTTGGACGCCATTAGTAAGCATGTTGGATCATGTCTTAGCATGATCAAGCGTCTCTTATGTTTTCTAAGGGCTTGTTTGGAAAAAAAATTCTATCTCAAAATTCTCATTTAATTCTATTTCCTTTCCAAACATCACTCGAACACAAATGCTTTTAAATTAACAATTATAATTGTTTCAAATTAATCATTACAACTTTTTCAAAATTTCAAACAAAAAATAAAAAATAATTTAACTTTTTCAAATTTCTAAACAAAAATAATATTAAAAACTATATTCTAACAATATTTTAACTTTCTAATTTAATTTTTTCAACTTTTTCTCTCTCGTTTTCTAAAACTCCATAAAACAACTCAAATTATCACATTATTCACAAAAATTTTATCTCATCTATGTCTCAAAACTTGTCATTTAGGCTGCGTTTGGTTTTTCAACTCCTCTAAACTCATCTCAACTTATCATTATAATCTTTTCAACTTTTAACACAAAATATAATAAATAATTTAACTTTTTCAAATCTTAAAATAATAATAATATTAAAAAATAATATTCTGATAATATTTTATTCAATTTTCAACTTTCATCTCAACTCAACTCAACTCAACTCAACTCAGCTCAATATTTGAACCGGCCCTTAAAGTCCAAGTTCTGATTTCACAAGACAACTATTTTCATTAGGATAAGATTAGGGTGACTACCAAATGTGTACATTAGTACAAATGATTTTTTTTAATCATTTTGTAAACATCCTTAATTATTAATAAAAATAAAAAAATAAATTCACTAATAGTCACTTTCTTAACTATTAAGAAAATAATAATAAAATATATAAATAGACACATTTAATAAAAATATTTAATAATCATACTAGCATTTTCCTTTTCATTAAATCTATATTAAAAGCACTAATAATGGTCTCAATAAACTTTGGCCAAAATTTGACTAGAAAATTCACTCTTATAAATTTTAGCTAACCACTTTTCATAACAACAAATAATAGAACTTAACAAATTTATCACTCTTCTATTAAAATATTTATTTTGAATTTTTCATTATTTTAATTCTAATTGTATTTGAATATTAATTAGTTCTTAAAAAATTACACATTAATTTTCTAACATTTATATTATTTTTACAACGGTCATTTTTTTTAACCACTATATGGTTGTATTAAAGTTTATAGTTATATTAAAATTTATTATTGTATTAATGTTAGTTGTTGTATTGTTATTTTATGGTTGTATGAAAGAAGTCAACAAACATAAATTTAAAGATAAGATATCAAGTAAACGTTATTTTTATAAAATATAACCAACATTAGAGTTAAACGAATCCAACAAACATAAAAGACTCCTAAAATGTCAAATATTTTTGAAAGTTTTCGCCTGTGCTATCTACTATTATTTTTGAGAACCATGACATTGTACTTCCCTTTTTATGCACCATTTTTGTACCTGCTTGTTTTTGAGCAGTGTTACTCTATTACTCATAGTGTACTGTTCAAACTGATCGTTAGTTAATTTTTTTTTTAAATATTTTTTAACATATATTTAAATATTTTTTAAAAATAAAAAAATATATTAATATATTTAAAATCACTTTTTTAAACACATAATAAAGAAAAAATTTGCGACCAGCGGTCATTTGAAGGGCAAGGAAGATGGCACAGTGGCTTTTACCAATGTTTTTTATTGTAACGATTCAGGACACTGTCGAATTGACTATTTACCCAACGCTGTGTCAACCCCGAGTCACGGCCGACAACCTAGAAAAGCAAAATGGCGAAGAAAGCTAAGAAGTCCCAAGTATCTCGCTCATCTCGAGCTTCTACGTCGGCCAAGGCCCCCAAGAGACCATCCAATGAGTAAGAACCTCTCGCTCCCTTTACTCCGGGTTATCCTTTTACTATTTTAGCTGCTATAGGCTTTCTGCTTGGTTCCTGAGAATACCCAGAAAGAGAAAATGAAAGAAGAAAAGAGAAGGACAACTGCTCAATTTATTGAGTGTGGCGTTTTGGATTTTGAAAAGGGGAGAGCACAATTTAGCTTAGAAAATCAGTTGCATTCGGCATTTTTGAGTGCCTGGGGTGGGGGTGGAGGGTTTTTTTTTTTTTTTTTTTTACCTCTTGTTGGTGGTTGTCTCAGCAACCAAGAAAAGTATGAACGTATATCCAAACCACATCTCTAAAAGGTTCCAAAACCATAGATATTAGAGAACGCCGTGAAAACAAAAATGATATATAGGAGAGGATTTTCTTTTTCCGGTTCTTACGTCAGCAGCACTTTTATTATGCTTTCATAGTGTATACCTGAAGTTTTTTTAGTTTGATTTCTTGTAGCTTCATTAACGTCAACTAAAGAGTGGGTTTGCTTGAAAATTTGCAGTGAAATGGTGTTGAGGGTAAAATCAAGCGAGGGGATGAGGAGATCGGCAAGGGTGAGCAAAGTTAGCGAGGGAAGGAGAACCATGTTGGTAAAGAAGTCCAACGCAAAACAAAAGAAGAAAAAGAATAAATTTGATGAGAAGAAGCCAAAAAAACCGCCAACTGCTTTCTTCTACTTCTTGTATGTGTCCTGTTTTATTTACCAGTAATTGGTATGTGGTTTAGTGCTCGAATGCTTGAATCTGCTGGAAAAGATTAGACACTAGTACGCTATGCCAAAATTTAATCAGATTTAGGTGTGTTTGGGTGATAGTTACTAGACTACGGGGTGCTCATCTATTTAGATTTCATGCAAAGGTTTTTTTTTTTTTTTTTTTTTTTTTTAAATAAGTAAAAAGAAAATTTTATTGATATGAATGAAGTAGGCTAAACCCGTGTACACAGGAGTATATAAAAGAACACCTAAATACATTCTAGGAACCATAAATTAAAAACAGAAAATCATGAACAGTAGTTCCATTAAGCACAATGGCTGAAAACCAGAGCAATAAGGTGTGTACGCTAGATGCCATGCAAAGATAATGGAGTTATTGAATTTTAGCACTAGCACAATCTATATTTGAGGTCATGCTTATGGAAGTAAGCTAGTAATTGTAGCAAATTAGTCTTTGTGCACAATATGCTTGTCATGGCTATATTTTGTTGCACACTTGTGTGGGCAAAGGTGATTGTGCTGGTTGAGAAATAGATGCATAGGCTATCTTTTATATCCCATTTTGAGGGAGGAATGAAAAAGTAAGGGCCGGCTTGGTATACATCACCATATAATTTACCTTAATATGCACTAGAAAACACCTTGATATAATATCTATATATATATATATGTGTATAGATTTAAAAGCCACCCCATCGATGCCTCCCATCTTTAAAACCTTCACGGCTTTATGGGATGACATCTTCACAAGACTAGGCTTGGCGTGGGTAATGCCTAGAAAGGTGATTGATCTTTTGGCTTGTTGGAGAGGAATCCGGGGTAAGGGCCAGATTGCAGATATTTGGAAAATGGTGCCACTTTGCCTAATGTGGTGCACATGGAACGAAAGGAACAGTCGCTGTTTTGAGGACAAGGAGCGATCTCCGGAAGGCTTTAGGGATTTTTTTTATCACACTTTAGTTCTATGGGCATCCTCTATTGTAATGAATGGCACTTCTTTTATTGAACTTTACGCTGCCCTTCGCAGCTCTTAGCCTGTAGCAAGGCTCTTTGTATACCCCCTGTGTACTCGGGCCTTGCCCTTTCATTGTTCTAATATATCTCTTTTTACTTATCAAAATAAATAAATAAATTATGCGTCTTAAGAACATTGTCGGCAGCTTGACTTGTCATTTCACCCATGTCATTATTACCATTTGTGAGCCACGCTGGGTAGAAAAGAGTCTCATCCTCATCTCATTTCTCCGATTGCCTCTTTTTTGTCTCTCTGTTGCTGGATTCTGCCACAGCCTTGTCACAACCTCAGCACACGCCAATCTCCCAGCCTCTCCATACCTAGCTTCATGTGCATCAGCCTCCCACTGCTATAGAGGTGACCTTATCAGATTCAACTTCCCGCACTTGACCCACCCTAGTGAGCTCTCTGTGAAATGTTCTCCAGCCCATTCCATTTCTTCATTATTTTTTTATAAGCAAGAGAATTTTATTAATTCGAATGAAATAGGAGAAGCCCATGTACACAAGGAGCCCACTGAAATACATTCAAAGAACCAGAAAATGACAACAGAAAATCATGAGCACTATCTCCGTTAAGCACTCAAGCAGAAAACCAAAGCAGTAAGGTGTACACAAAAAAATTTTGAAGTTCCTCCAAAGTGTGCTCCTTATCCTTTCGAAGTTCATCATTTTATCGTTGATGCTAGAAATGAGTAGTATTGTCTCAATTGTGGCAATATATTAGTAAGCTTACTATGGAAAGCTGTTCCATATGCGAGAACCTATCTTTGAACATGTCTAACATCATAAAACTAATTTTACTTTGTTTTTCAAGGGAGGATTTTCGTAAGGAATTTCAAGACCAGAATCCAAATGTCAAGTCAATGCGTGATGTAAGTGGTGGGACATATGTTTCAATTTTACATTGTCTTATTAATTCAACATCCTCTCTTTTCTGGTTGCTCACTCTCTTCTTTCCTTTTGCATGAAATATGTTCTTTTTCCATCTTTCAGATTGGCAAGGCTTGTGGAGAGAAGTGGAAAATAATGACATATGAGGTTTGAGCTGCATCTATATTTAAGCATTCTTTTGTATTTTTCATTTGTAAGTTCTTTGGCGTAGGATTATGGATTATTCTCTTTGCTGAGTTGAGAAGAAGTTCCCTGGCAGACACTTGTTTTGTTGTCTAGTCTGAGTAATTAAGGTTGATTATGTCCCGATTGTTTTGCTTCTTGAATGTTTTAGACCTTGTTTTATTTACTGGCTTGAACTGACAAAATGTTAGTTGAATTAGTTAAAAATTTTGACAAGTACCCTTGATAGTTTTGTATATAGGAGTTGATATGCACTATGTGTGGCTATACTCTCTTACAACATACCTCAACTTTCCCTTGATTGTATACACTTGAGTCTGTACAACTCTTGTGACCTACAATTGACGTTAAATAATCTTCTTTGCTGTTGTCTGGTTGGAAGAGTAATAATCCCTGACCTTTGCCCCAATGGCAATTGGTGGATGATAATTTGATAATTCTAGTGTCCCACAAAAACCCAAGACCCTACTAAACTGCTGGAGTTTCCATTTGTCCCAATAAATGTTACTTTTACTATATTACCCCATGATTGAGAGGGAGTTGTTCTCTTCGTTTTTCAACAGATTGTATTCCTTAGGTGGGGAAGAGGTGGTAATGACCAAATATGTTGGATCCCGTTCAAAAGAGGGTCTTTGAGGTTAAATCCTTTTTCAACGCATTCATTCGTCGTATTGGTTGACATATATTTGGAGAAACAAGGCACCTTTGAAGGTTTTTTTTGGTCTTAATAGCCGCCTAAGGAATGATCTTAACCATGAATAATCTGAGAAAGATGCATCTTGTAATAATGGATTGGTGTCTATATGCTAACATAATGGGGAAAATATTAATCACCTTCTACTACATTGCGATTTGATGCGGAGTTATTGTGGAAATATCAAGTTTTCAACACATTCGGATTGAGTGGGTTATGTCCCAGTGAGCGGTTTGTTGGTATGTTGGTGAAATATTTTTGGAAGCCATAAAAATTAAGAAGTTTGGAGGATAATACCTATGTTTAATGTATGTGGCAAGAATGTAATGCCTGAATGTTTAAAAGCCAAGCAAAGAGGGTGATAGGGTTAAAAGCTATAGTATTCAGCGAGAGGGTTGTAACACCCCGATCTCACATTGGGAAAATGAATAACTCATGTAGAGTAAGTTATAAAGGTAGTCATGAGTGCAATGCCAAGTCCCACATTATCTTTATTAGTGATTTTAGTGAAAATTCAGTTTACGAGTTTTTTTGGGTTATAGCACAGAGGTGGCTGGCGCTCTATTTGTTGCATATGGTATCAAAGTTAAGTTGTAGAGCTAGTCATGTGATATATTGGAGCTCTATGTAACATGACCCTGACTAGAATGTTAGGAATTTAAAAGGGAGGAGTTTGTAACACCCTACTTCCATAGTGGGAAAATTAATAACTCACATAGTGTGTAAGTTTTCAAGGTAATCATACTTATAAAAAAAAAAGTTTTCAAGGTAATCATGAGTGTTAAGGGTTAAGTCCTACGTTGGCTATTTACTGGCAGAAACTGAGTTTTACAAGTGATTCTTGAGAATTTTCAAATTGACTAGGTTTTATGGGTTATAGTGCATATATGACTAATGCTTTCCTTGGGTCATTACTCATATACTACCTTAGATTGAGTGTATGAGGGTGGAGAATAAGATCTCACATAAATTGCAAGGGAGAAGTTCTTGCACATTATAATGATTCCAAGGGGCTCCAATTGTAACCTTGACTAGTCTTTTTGAAGTATATATGTCTTGTGGCTTGAACTTCCTGTAGGTAGTAGATATGGTATTAGAGCCAATTTTAGATAGAAGTGTGGGATTTGAACCATGCCACCTATAATAAAATGACCTTGCAAGGACATCAGGTATTTAAGGGGAGACATATGTGATACCCCGAATTGGGTACAAGGGTGGTGAGTGAGATTTCATGTTTTTTTTGAGAGGGAGAAGTTTTTGTTCTTTATAATGAATCCAATTGACTTAAATTATAACCTTAATTAGTTCTTTTGGAATATAGGCCTAGATGTGGCTTGGGTTTTCCTTGAGTCATACAATGGATTTAGGGGTTTAACGGGTCCAGTTCGGTCCGGTTTTGGATAAAATCTAAGACCGAACCGATATGTACCGGTTTTATATTTTCAAAAATCGATTACACACCAATTACCCCCCTAAACCGGTACGTCCGATTTTACCGGTTCCAGTCTGGTTCGATCCGGTTTTTCGGTTTTAATATATTAAGTATTAGTATTACTAACGTATTTATAAAAAAAAAATATATTAAGAATTTATTAGGAAATAAAATGTATTTAATATATATATTTTATATTTAAAACATATGATCAAATAAATATTCATGTTTAAGATTAAAATGTTATGTTATAAACTATAATATATTATTTCATACATAATTATATATATTATATATAAAATATATTATATATAATATTAAAAATTAATAAAATATATATAATATGTGAACCGGTCCGGTCCAGTTTGGTGTTAGAAAACAGAAAATCGATTCCAGACCGGATTTGATCGGTTTTTAAAATAAAAGAACCGATTCCGAACCAAACTGGTCGAAAACTGGACCGAACCAACGGGTCCGGGTCGGTTTTCTGGTTTGTTAGTTTATTCTTACACCCCTACAATGGATGTTTCTCTTTTTTCTTTTCTTTTTTTCTATTTTTTATTTTTATAAATCGGTAAGAGGGAGATTATTTAAGTCTAGATTGTTTGAGAGGGAGAACTTAATTTGCACCCAAGGGGACTTGAACCTTAAACCTAGGGGGAGCATACCCCCAAGCCCAAGGCCTTTAACACTTGAGCCAATATTTCAAAGATGTTTGCTCCTTTCCTTCTTCTGGTTAGTTGGGCATTTTCATTTGTATGCTTCCTGTGTATTTGGGTTGTGCCCCTTTGCGCTTTGGTTGGGATATGATATTTAGTACTTGTATTCTATATTTTCTTTTGTATGCGTCTGTGCACATGGGTTGGATTATGATCTTACACACTAGTAAAGTTAGCTGCTAACTTGGTGATATTTCTTATGTGGATGCTATGAAACTATTTGAATAGGAGTAGGTGACTACTCTGTTTAAGAAAAAAGTTAAACAACATTTTTTTTCTTCTCTCTACTTAAATGGGTGGCAAAGGTAGAAGTTTTCTTGAGGGTTATTGTGCTTCTGTTAGGGTGGTGCACTGCCAGCAAAAGTGGGGTGCCATACAAAAATGGTAGTGGTGGTTAGGGCATATTGCCCCTACCTGTTTTAGGGTGGTTTTCACCAGAAGTCTTCCATTTTCTTCTACGGTGTGTAGAGTAAGCCTCCAAAAACCGAGTTTTTAGCCCAAATTATAATCCTATTATCGGGTCTTGTTTTCACTCCTCGTTTTTTAATTTTATATTTAATATTAGTTTTTGACCTGTAATCACCAATCTGCATTCACATTATATTTTTCTTACATGTGCACAAGTTTGATCTCTGGAACAAAATTCTAAGGTGATAATGATAAACAGGTGTGCGGAATCTCTGTGATTTCCTTCTCTCTCTTTCTCTCATAATATATATTCTGATTCTCCCCCCTTTCCCCAACTTGGTTTTTGGTTCTGAGGCCTTGATATCTTGATCTTTTGCTTGATTTTAACTCATACATTGATTATTGAGGTTTGAGTTGAGTACAACAGCCTCTTGTTTAAATATGACCAGAACTTCAAGGACTCTCCTTTAGGTTCTCCCGGAGCCCCTACAGCAATTGGAAATATATTGTATAGAGTTCATTGCAGAAATATATTTTGACAGTGTTTGAAGAAAAGTCCCCCACATATTTTTTGTGTGGTCTCTTTAAAGCTGATGAGTGCTGTACATTTGGAACTTTGTATTATGGGGGAATTTTGATCTTAGAATTTTTGTCATTGGTAAAATACTATTTCTTTCCTAATCAAAGCTTCTCATTTCACTTTAATATGTTATTAGTTTACCTATATTTTGGTATAAAGTATCAAAAGATGTTGCTTATTTTGATTAGTTTTCCAAATATCATATTGCAAAGCTTCTAGAAGGAAACTGGCAAGAGTTCTACCACTCTTAATACTTTTTTTTTTTTTTTGTTGTCTGTGTTTGTTGTGGTTCTTGCAATAGGATAAAGTTCAATATTATGACATAGCCACCGAGAAACGGGCGGAGTTTGACAAAGCCATGGCGGATTATATCAAGAGAAAGGTAAACTAGCTTTACATGTTCTTCTTTGTTGTTTGCCCCAGAGGCAGTAAATGAGGCAAATTATATGAAAACATTTATCTTTTACAGGAAAGCGGTGAGGATCTAGAGACTGAGGATTCTGATTCAGAGTTTGATGTGTAGAACTGTGGGAATGTTCTGTAAACGGTAACGTTTCTATAGGGGTAAATAGTGGTTGGGTAACAGGTTGTATATCGACTGACGAATCATTTGTCATTGAAACGGTCAGTGTCTGTATCATTTTTGTGTAGATGACTGCTTGCAATTGCTTTCTCTGATAACAAAATTTGACAGTGTGTCGCCAGTTTGATTTTGTTATGAGCTTGGTTTCTGCCAAGTTGTTTCTTGGATTAAATTGCTTTGAATTTGATAAAGAAAACTGAAAACAATGGCTGGCTTTACGTCGCCAAGTGAATTCTGGTTTGAAACAACCATACCCGCTCATATGTTCATATAACATTAGTAACTCTACAGTTCTCTCTCTCTCTCTCTCTCTCTCTCTCTCTCTCTCTCTCCAAAAAACAAAACAAAAAGAAAAAGGAAAATGAACTTTTAGGAGAGCCTTTTATTATAATTGGACAGAAGTCATCTATAATTTCAGAGATGTCATGAACGAGAGGGATTGGAGGGTTGGCACAAATTAGATTGCTTTGCGATCGTAGGATTTCTGGTATGTTTGTACCTGACTGCTGTTTTCTTAACCACACAGACCTTTGAGGAGTTTCACACGCAATTTTGTTAGGAATCGTGCTACTTAGCATCCTATTTGACAACCATTTTATACAACCATCAACTAGTTTTTTCTTCCAGCCATAATTGATGCATGTCAATAGAAAGTCATTTTCATTTAAAGAAAATGTAGATTTTTGAAAAAAAATGAAGAAATATAATTTCCCAGTAGGATGGCACACAATCCGTGTGGTTTCAAGAAAGGTTTGTGTTTGGGAGACATTAAAAAATTGTAAGGGGATTTTTCGCTTGAGGCCCAAGAGTGCAAGCCCAAATACAAAGAGCCCGAACCAACCATACAACCCCTCAACCCATTTATGGCCATAATTCCCCTTCCTTTAGGGTTGGAGGCCCTTTGTAGGCTGAAGGGTTGCTTGGTTGGCTCAGGCTCCTCATATCTAGGTCTGTGCTCCTAGGCCTTAGGCTTGAGGGGAAAAATCTCCATACTTTTTTTTTTTTTTTTATATAACAAACAGCATTTCATTTATAAAACGTACTAAACGGTTACGGCTATCAAGCCAATAGTACTAAGACAAGAAAGGAGGAATTGTTCCCATCCACAATTCTGTATCCGAAACCGACCACGCATGCTTAGCAAGGATGTGAGCCACCTGGTTTCCGCTTCTAACAACATGTTGAACTTGATGGTCTTCAAGTTCGGCCTTGCTCATAGCCAATATCACCTCTCCCTTTCCATCCCTGAGTACTGCACCCACTCCAGCCTTTTTAAGATCAAAAAATAGGGCAGCATCTATATTAAGTTTATAAAACCCCGAAGGGGGTGCTTGCCAACATCCTACTTTATGCATTGAAAAGCTTGGCTACACTCTAGCTGGGAGACTCGGCTTGTAAGTATTGATAGCACTGTTAGCAACCTGAAAGGGATCCAGCAGTACCTTCTCAATAGCCCATTTGTTTCTCCTGTACCATAAAGACCATGCAATTAGGAAGAAACAGCTCAACAGCCCTTGGTCCCCTCTGTGTAGTAGAAATAAAGCTGCATCAGAAATGGTTCTAACAACAGATAGATCAGTAATATTAGGCATCAACCGCAGCCACACATCTCTAACATCCTGGCATTTTAGTAAAGCATGAGTACAATCCTCAACTGAGAAACTGCAGAAAGAACAGGTTGCACACTCAGTGATTTTCCTCTTCAATAGGTTTTGCTTGGAGGGGAGACTATCCTGACAGGCTCTCCACGCAAATACTTTAACTTTATTTAGAGCCCTCATATGCCAAATTGATTTCCACAGCTTATACATGTCTCTGGTATTGGAACTTTCGGCATTGACAAGATTATGTTGAGCTGTGAGGACCCTGTATCCACTTTTTACACTATAGACCCCATTTTTTTCATGCCTCCACATCAATGTATCTTCATGTTCACCTGGGCTTAGGAGGATTTTCAGAACATCTGAGGCTATGTTTGGATTGAAGAGAGCTCTAACTCTCGAAACATTCCACCAACCTGTGTCAACATCAATTAAAAAGGCCACCCTTGTTGAAAGATCTCTTCTTACTGTGCCATTTTCCTCCATAATTAAGGACTGATGACCAGGTATCCAAATATCCTGCCATATGAGAGTAGTAACCCCATTCTCAATCCTCCATTGGTAGCCTTTCATCAATAAAGTCCTAACTTCCCAAATGCCTCGCCATGTGAAAGAAGGATTAAAACCCTTTTAAGAATCAAAGAAAGAGGAATTTGGGAAATACTTCGCCTTCAACAGTTTATGGACCAAAGAGTCTTCCTGTTTCAACACCCTCCAGGCCTGCTTCGCTAATAGAGCCATATTGAACCCCTTCAGATCTCTAAAGCCCATTCCGCCCCTCATCTTTGACACACACAGTCTATTCCATGCAACCCAATGAATTCTTCTCCCATCATCTCTTTGTCCCACCAAAACCTAACCATCATCTTTTCTAGATCTCGGCACAAAGTACCCGGAAGCTTAAAACAACTCATGGCAAAAGAGGGAATAGAACATGCTACAGCTTTCACAAGTATCTCCCGACTCCTTTGAGACAAGAGTTTCTCTTTCCAACTCTGTAGTCTTCTCCATACCTGGCTCTTAATATCTCCAAATGCAATGGTTTTTGCCTTATCAACTATAAGGGGGTAGTCCCAAATATTTCTTGTATTGTTGGACTGTGCTTCCACGCCACATTGCCATGATGGTTTGTCTCAGACTGCTTGGCACATTAGAGCTGAAAATCATAGCTGTTTTCTATTTGTTAATCATTTGGCCAGATGCTAGTTCATATTTCCTTAATAGCCGCTGAATATTGGCTAAAGTAGTAGTGTTGGCCTCACAAAACACTATAGAATCATCCGCAGAGAGCATATAGTTTATAACTGGAGCCCCCTACAAATTTTGACTCCCTTTACAGATTTGTCCAACTCAGCATTTTTTAACAAACTGACCAAAGCTTCAGTACATATGAGAAAAAGATAAGGGGACAAGGGGTCCCCTTGTCTAAGTCCTTGAGTTGGAAAACTGGGTTCAATGGGATTTCCATTCACTAAAACAGAAAATGAAACTGAGGTAACACATTTTATAATAAGACCCACCAAACCACTGCTAAAACCCAATTTCAGTAAAATACACTTAAGAAAATCTCACTCTACCCGATCATAAGCCTTGGACATATCCAATTTCAAGGACATAAAACCCTTCTTTCCCTTCCTCTTCTATTTAAGGTAGTGAACTAACTCATAAGCTACTAAAACATTATCAGTGATGAGTCTTCCAGGTACAAAGGCAATTTGTGTATCAGAAATAATAGATGGCAATATGGCTTTCATTCTATTAGTAATGACTTTAGCAATTAGTTTGTAAATGACATTGCACAAACTAATGGGTCGAAAGTCAGAAACTAAAGTAGGGAAATCATTCTTCAGTATTAAAATAAAATGAGTTTTATTGAGATCAGAAGGGAAATGACCTGTATTGAGGACTTCCAGCACCGCTACAGTGACTTTGCCACCAATAATATGCCAATATTTCTGAAAAAATATCGGTGGTATTCCATCCGGTCCGGGAGCCTTGTTGGGATGCATTTGTCTCAAAGTTGTACATACCTCCTCTGCCTCATAAATTCTGTCCAAGACAGCATTCATATGAGCCGTGACCCTAGCCTCAATTCCCTCCAGAATGTCCATAGCTCCCCTCTCGGCAGATGCAGTGAAAAGGGAATTAAAGTAACTTCTAATCAACATATCCCTTTGTACTCCCTCTCTCCAACAGCCATCTTCATCTTTCAACTTCTGAATAAAATTCTTTTTCTTGCGTTGGGATGCTTTTTGATGGAAATATTTGGTGTTCTGATCTCCACAACATAACCATTGGACTTTGACCTTTGCTTCCACATAAGCTCCTCTCTTTCTAACCACATTTGGACCTCCTTTCTTACTTCATTATGCTCTTCCATGTTCACACAGGTAGGATCCATAGATTGTAAGGCCTCTAGCTTATTTTGGGATTCCTTTAGCTTCCTATGGACCAAACCGAATTTATCCTTGTTCCACAATGCCAACCTTCCTCCACATTTTGATATCATTTGCATAGCATCAACCATACTATTTCCACTTTCCAATGCTTCCCGTGTGTCCTTAATAATACCCTCACAATCATGATGACCAACCCATATAGCTTCAAAACGAAAGATCTTCTTCCTTCTTTGGTTAGTGGAAAAACCAGAAGTGTTCAGACACATTGGAATATGGTCAGAATACGAGACCGTCCCATGTTGAACTCTAGCCTCCGGGAAGTAATCGACCCAATTGGAAGTAGCTAAGCATCGGTCTAGTCTTTCACTAATTCTTCCTCCACCCTCTCTTTTGTTACACCAGGTAAAAGCAAGCCCAGAGAAACCCAAATCCAACAACTGGCAGTCGGTAAGTACATTTCTAAAAGCTTCCAATTGACTATGTGGTCTCATTCGACCACCTCGCTTCTCATTGTAATCTAAAATTTCATTAAAGTCACCATACACCATCCACGGCTTGTTAACTGTTCTGGCCAATGCCCAAATCAAATCCCAGGTTTGGTTTCTTTTGGTGACATCAGGGTGGCCATAAAACCTTGTCAGAAACCAGCTTGTTTGACTGTTCACACTATCCGTGATAAGGGCATGAATATGCTTATCCGAATAGCTAAGCACATGTAGGTTAACATCTTTATTCCATAACAAAACTAGCCCACGACCCCGACAATCAACAGTAAAGCAATTCAAAGAAGCTAACCTGGCTTTGTACCTCCCCATCGCTTATGAGGTCATTTTCGTCTCCTGCAAAAAGACCACATCGGGAACTTCCTTCCTGAGTAAGTCAAGAAGGGTTCGGAATTCTCGTGGGTTCCCAAGCCCATGAGGATTCCAATTGATCAGCTTCACTGGACTCGGCGGGGCAGCCTCACAGCCTCCGCCATTTCAAGATAAGCACTCTCGCTCGCCACATCCACAGATAAGCACGAAGAAATCTTTTTTGCAACCCTTTCATCGTCCTGTTCCATAGGGGGAGCCACCCTCTTCCACACCACCATGGCTGTATTTCTACTGCTGTCCCAGGGGAACTTGGGCGCTTCCTGCCTCTGAACTTCTTTTTGGGCCTAGCCTTTGCCTCCACTGGGCTTAGAGTAGGGCTTGGGGAAGGCCCATATGAGGCTTGGTCTAGGAGCATTATGGGTCGGAGGTTTGTCACATCATCCTCCTCCATCTCCAGCCTGCCTGCCTTCTTCCTCGAGGATAACCCGTTTGCTCTGGTCTCCCCCATTTGCTAACTCTGGTTCCATCCTTTGTTCAACTCATAGCTCGGTATGAATTGGTACATTGAATAACTGACTTTGCTCAACATTTTCCTTTGTGCCCCTTGCATCTGGTTTTTCCCCCTTATCCTCTGACTGATTCGCAACATACTCCGGAGGACCTGGTTGCTACCCTAAGCCGTAGCTTTTGGGATTAGGAGTTCGGGAGTTACCCGCCTATCCTGTCGGTGCCGCTGCCCTCAACCATGGCCCATAGGGTAGATTGTCTCTCTTCACCGTCATAGTTTTTCCACAGCGCACAATCACGCTGAGAATGCCCCATCCGCCCACACTGGTAGTAGAAATCAGGCAGCCTTTCGTAAGTGAAACTCACCCAACAATCTTTCAAAGTATCTAGAGAAACCTTTTTTCGTCTCATCAATGGCTTCGTGATATCCAGAGCTATCCGAACCCGCATATACTCTCCCCATGCTAAATCATCATAATCCACATCCACTTCAATAACTTTGCCCAGAGACTCCCCTACCAACTTTCCCACATATTCATTACGTGCTATTAACAGGAGATCGTGAATCCGAACCCAAAAGTATGCCTCAGTTAAGGTAACTTCATGAACTTATAAAAGACCCTCAAATTCCTTAGTCAACACTAACTGTTTGTCAAAAGTCCAGGGTCCATCATTGAGAACTCGTACCTTGTATCATGGGTCGTCAAACTCCACCAGCAGCAGACCAAGATTGAGGTCCCGGAACTTAATGCTCCTGTTCGGTCGCCAAATTCGTCGCATCGTCTGTTTGAAGGCTTCCCGATTATAGTGTTTCTCGGTCAGTAGCCTCACTATTAGACACTTCTCTCCTCGAGCCCTAGCATCTTCGAGTCTCTCCGTTTCAACGATGAACTCCACAGACTCCGCTGCAATAAGCGAAAGCCTCTCGTATCGAAGTCACATCACCTCATCCATTACGTAAAAGAACCCCCCTCAACCACCTACAGCAACGAGACAGCACAAAAGCGGCTGCTATTGACCTACACGAGGGTAGGGCGAAAAACCTCTACTCTGTTTCCGAGAAAAAACAGAGAAAGGACAATTGCTAAATTCCACAACAATCAGTATTTATTCATGCCATTTATGGCCAGTGGCCATAATTCAATTCTAACAGTATAGAAGTCCAAAAATAAAAGAGGAAGATGATACTTGGGACTCAAAAGGCTTTGGTATTTTTCTTAAAACAGAAGAAGAGGCTTTTATATAGCATTTTGTGGACATTATCTTAACTTGAAATCCAAAACTAGTATGTCCAACTCTAATAATGTTGTATTATCTTCTCAATTGGGGGACTGCATCATGCAAAAAACTTCAACACAAATGAGTGATAAAACCAAAACACCTTATTAGTCTGTATCATGGCTGAAGAATTTTGGTTGAAAAATTATATTTATAAGTCGATATGAAGGACATATATTTCATACTATTACCACTGAAACAATAAGATTTGTGATTTATAAGAGAATTTACTTTTTACACTTATAAAAATAAAAAATAAAAAAATAAAAGGGAGAGAATTTACTTTTTACCTTATATTGCAAATTGAATTTTGTCAAAGTTGCAAAAACAGAAACAGAAGTACTTTCATTATGAATGTGACTCTTGATCAGAGTATGCGGCTCTATATGCTTCTAGTTCTAGTAATAAAAGATGTTGAAACACTTCATACGAGATTATGGGAAACAGAGAAAATGGCACCATTGCACCTACTATTCTAGAGGAAGGGAAATAATAGGAATATGTTCCGGGGGTAACAAAGACCATTCCAAGCCATTTTATTCATTTAAGAAACACAAAACTCTGTGAATTACCATCTCAAAGCTCTCTCTTCAGATGTGCTGTGTCTACCAGCTGATGCCCTTAATGAATTGGTGATACTTCTGACCTCTGCGATCATTGCAACCACATCATTAAGCTTGTTCACTGCTGAACCCACACCCTGTATTTAAACATCATGGCATGTTAGTGATCTCATTAAAAAGCGTAAAACAGCAGTCTTAAAATGTTGACATGAATGAGATCCTGTCCAGGCAAGTGAGTTTCGTTATCAAAATATTGTGAAATGGGTGTGTTACAATTTTCGAGAGAAATGAATGATGCGTGTTACATACCACACCAGCAGCTCCGGCTGTGATGGCCATTGGCGCTGTAACTGAACTCAGACCAGATGAACACATGACAGGAATCTTGACAGCCCGTGAAATAGAATATACAGCTGCTAATGTTGGTGTGGCCTGTAATTACCAATATCCAAGAAAATTCTTAGTCAGCATGAAAGATTACAATGAAATTCAACCTAGGTCACTCTTTTCAATTTACATTTCCAACCTATTAGTTTTATGCCTACTTCATTTTAGAAGCAATAGTCTTCACTGTCATTACCGACATCTTATTCACACTGAAGGACTCATTCAATCACTCATGCAAAGCTGCTTCTGTGCATAATTGTAAAAAAGTCTCTACAGAGTTGGATAAAAAAAAACACCTGATAGACAACCAATTAAGTTTTAATCTGAGCACAGATACAAGTTTAGACCCTGCAGCCGACAGTATGTTTTGAGGGCATTGTGCATGTACTAAGGCTTAAGGCAGAAAGTATGTGGAGCAGGTTCGACATTTGATGTCTGTTGATGATGCAGAAGGACAATTTAGGCCCAAGAACTGCCATGATTTTTTTCTTATTGGTAATCAAGAAGTTTTATATATTAAAAATAGGCACAGCCCAAGTACACAGGGAGTAAACATGAGAAGTACCTAACTAGAGTTTACAACCGAAAGTACAAGATGTATTATGCTGTTCACTGAACCATTTTTCAATTCTGACACTTTCAAGTGTACATTCTCCAAATCTGAATTCAGTACAGCACTAATAGTATAGCAAATTTTGTGGGCAAATGCTTATGATATTTTGCATAGATAATGCCATTTTTTCTGAGGAAAGGTGCTATATGGTAATAGATATTCCTACAAGATTCTTTTGAATTACCTTCTCAATCAAACCAAGAACACCAGATTTCGAAGGTTTAGAAGATTTCCCTCCTTCAGTTTGAATTATGTCGACACCTTCCTGTTCCAGCATCTCTGCAAGCTTGACCTGTTGGTTATTCAGATACTAAGATTAAATCAAACATATGGTTGAGAAATGGAACGTTGTTTTAGCTGCTCCTTGTAACCTGATCGGGTAGGCTTAGTGTGTGAGGCACGGTTACTGATAAGGTCACAGATGGAAGAATACTCTTAGTCTCCTTTGTTAGATTCAATATCTGCAACAAAAATTCAACAGTAAAGCAAATGTAGATTGATGGAGTTGATTCTTATAACTCCTGCATAAAGCCTCATACAGTGTAATTGGGCAGCGTGCTAAAGACATTTTCCAAATTGATATGACATCAGTGTATTTAATTAAAATTCTAAAGTCACCCTCTATACAGGAGCTCTACACCTCCATGTGTATGAACGACTTATATATGTTGAGAGACGTGGTATAGTTCAATTTACTCATTCGCACTTTTGAGATAAAAGTCTTGTCTAGTTTTTTTCTTGTTTAAGGTTCCCCAATTTCTATCTATTTACAGTAGCAAATTGATAGACACACTGCAGACATACTATAAAATGAGGCTTTACTTCTATATTTATTCATGGAGAATTAATAAACCATACCTTCTCTGGAGAGAAAACCACACCCATCTCATAGAATGAATCATAGTTCCCAATCTCAACCTGTAAATACCATTATTTTTATAATTAAAATTTAGCAAAGTGCATTGCAGTTTTCTTCTAAAATTTTCACACCAGTAAGAGACACCATGTCAAGGGATTCAAGCTTATGGCTTAAATGCAGGATTTAACTGAGAAGTTTGTTGTCAAACCATTAGTGCCCCGGCTTCAACGGCAGCTGGAAATGCTGATGGATCCACAGAAGAAACACAAACCTGCAAGGGGCGAGAGATATCTTCAACTCATATGAAGAAAACATTTCAACATGTTTAACTGAATTAGCCTCTTCTCAAGAAAAAAGTTATGACTCTTGGTTTTGAAAGGCTGCAGATAAGATATTGAGCCATCTTATACACCAACAGTGAAATTTGAAGCCTAAATACATCATATGAAGCTCTGGTCTTCTTCACTATGGTTCTGTTTTCAATTGTAGCCTCCCCTTAGTTCTCTTATTATTTACCTAAAATTGTTGTTGATCAAGATCCATTTCAATGACAAAATATATATGAGGACAGGAAATAATTAGAATCTTTTGCATCTTTCCCATAGTGTAAAATTTTGAAGTGAGCAATCAAGATTGCTTTTTGAAGGTATGAATTTACCGGAAGAGAAGTCAAACTGATGGCAAGCTTCACTAATTCTGGGTCACAAGCTATATCCACATGTGTTGCTCCCCCCTACATGTATGATGACATGATAACATGACTTAGAAGTTTCGGAGGTCCTTTAAGAAAAGAAACCGAAACACAAGGCAAATACCAAAATACTTGAGAAGCAAAATAAAATGTTGATGCTTGAAACCGCTAAAGTTGAAGCACATTTGAACAAAGCACTTCTATGGATCAAGAATCACTATCGAAAAAAATATTCACCAAATGTTGCTTGTAATGAGTAAGAAAATACTGAAGGGAATTACAAGCTTGTACTACAATGGCCAGTAATGTGGCCTACATATCAATTTCTTCCATTTATCCATTCATAGAAAATTTGAATAAAACTATGATTTACATCTTACAGTGTTGCATAAAACCTAAATTCTGAAGAAAATTAGGACTAACTAAAATTTATGTGCCTACTTCATAATCCAGACCTCAGAAAATGCATGCAAATTGTTTACGATACAACTATACGAACTGCCAAAAGAAAGTGAAAGCAACTATAACACGTTCCATTAATTGGGCTAGTGGCATTGATGTTCAACTTATTTCAATCACTAATTAGTCTCAAATATCAAACAAACCTTCTCCGCAGCTGTAACAACCAAAGCAACATTGTCTCTATTGAAATTCTGCAATCCTGAGATAATCTGTAAAGTACAAAATCACATAAACATGAAGTACCAATTGGCCATCAAATTAAAATTCGCTCAAATAGATGGATTGTATGAAGCATATAATCTATATATATATATATACATATATATATACATATATATATATATATTCAGATAGATGTTAAAATTGTAAAAAGAAAACATCAAATGAGATCTAAAAAGAGGGCTTGAACCCTGGACTTCTTGTTAGCAGACACGCTCTAATCAAACAAGCTATTCCAGCTGTTAGTTTGACTTTATTATTATCGTTAATATTTTAGCGAGTATCTTCCTATCAATTTGTTGAATTTGGTACGTAATTCTCACGTTTCAGCCGCTCCCTCATTAAATCCATAAATTCATCCACAAAAGAACAGAATATGCACAACAACATAATCTCAAAAGTTACATTGCAGTTTCATCTGGAAAGCAAAGAACTTGGCATCTTCTCTGGCACATTAAGCAGACAATTTTAAAGTTGAAAAAAAAAAATTGAGGAAAGGTAAAACTATAATAAAAAGTTTGAGTTGAAGTTTGAGGATGGAGAAGGGACTTTGAACAATAGCGTCCAATCTATTCCTGAGTATGATTGCAGAGAGAACTAGAAATGATAAATAAATAACCGAAACAAAAATTTGAATGTTATATTTCCAAAAGTTAGGAAATTTAGCTTAACTAAACCAGATAGTTTTATAAGGGAGCAGTTGAAATAAAAGAACACTTTCCCGAGTTCAACAAAACAGAAGGGAAAAAAAGAAAAGAACATAGAAAAGCAACGAATTATTACTTCCCCCCAGTATCCAAACACAGGAAAATGAAAAAAAATAATGACAGAAAAAGGAAGTAGATTTGATTTACTTTGAGAGCTCTGCGTTCTCGAAAATCCCTCAACACTGCTTCTTTGGTGGTCGATAGAAGTGCTCTGGTAGTTACAGAGGCTCTTCTTCTCAGACGTAGACATGGTCTCGAAGAAAGACAGTCTCCCAGAAAAGGATTGTGGTTGGGTTTCAAAAGTGGCTGGGACGATGGTGAAATGGGCATGCAGATCGAGGAATGCATCGCTCTTTGTCGCGCTGGGTGAGACTGTAGTTGGAGGGAACGGATAAGATCGTCGGAAGCCTATGTTGTATCTGAGAAGAGAGAGGCACTTTACACCGGTCGGGCTGTTAATCACACAAAAACAGCCTACCATTCATCTTATGCCACGTAGGAAAAAATACTGGAAGACAAATGCACCGAATAACAGAGAATTACAATGTACAAGCCCTTAGGGCTGTTCATCCAGGTTCCAACCCGGAACCCGGATTTGAAATCCGGGCCGGAACTCGGACCGGGTTAGTCCGGGTCAGATCTGGGCCGAAACCCGGATGAATCCGGGTTTTTTAAAACCCGGATTCTGGGTTTCGGATTGAAACCGCCTTTTTTTTTGTTTTTTTTTTTCTGCTGTATTTGTCCTCTGTGGTCTGGAGGGTCCCACCCTATCCTAACAAAGCCTACGGTCTGGGCGGTGAAGAGCTGACGACGGTAGTCACTAAACTGCATCTCCAAGAGCTTCCACGGTGACTTCAGTTGATTCTCGTGTCGGCAGAGACCAAAGGAATACATGGTGATTTCTGCGTCTGTAATGCTGCTCGGTAGGTGGTTTTCATGGTGAGGAGATGGTGTGGAACAGAACTGAAGTTAAGGAGTAGACGTGTAAAGGAGTTGGACAATGATTGAGAGTGCTCTGTTTTGGATACCAGAAACAGACATGATGTTGCGACGTCCTTCTACGGGGGTTACGATGGCGTCTTGCTGGCTGAGCAAATGCAAACGACATCATAAGGCAGATAGTGGTTTACGGGGAAACTATGGTGCTTGGTGGTTTGTTTTGAGGAAGCACGAGCTGCGATGATGGTGGTTCACGGTTGCTAAGGATTGGTAAAAAGACAACGATAGATGGCATGGCTGAGTTGCCCTGTGGTTGCTACTGGAAGTGGTGTAAAACACAGCTAAGCAGTGGAGAGAGGAGCTATTTGATGGACCTGCGGTGGCTTTCCACGGGTGTTTTAAAAATATCAAGTTTTTTGGCCTTGTACCGGTATATTTTACAGAAAACCAGACGAGTGAGAAGACGAAGATCTAGACGATGTCGAGCTCTGTTTCAGTCTCTTTTCTTTCTTTCTTATTTCTCCCCAGATCAAATGAGCAGGATAATGAAGACTAACACGAACACACAACCGAAACGCTGTCTTCCTAAGGCCTGAGCAGGTAAGATGAGAGAGAGAGAGAGAGAGAGAGAGAGAGAGAGAGAGAGAGAGAGAGAGAGAGAGAGAGAGAGAGAGAGAGAGAGAGAGAGAGAGAGCAGTGAGATTAAAATGGAGGGGTGGATAACGGAAATCGGGTACCGGGTTTTTAATCCGGTACCCAGATTTTAAATCCGTACCCGAACCGCATAGGTCGGGGTTTTGAAATTCATCCGGGCCAGGGCCAGAACCCAGAACTGGAATCCGGTAAAACCGGATTCCGGTCCGGGTCGGATAAAATCCGGCCCGTATGAACAGTCTTACAGGCCCTCATTCCGTCTGCCCTTCTCCCCTTCGCACATAGACCTTCTCCCATTCATCTCAGCCCGACACCGACGGACGCAAGCATCTCAGCCCGATGCCGATGCAAGCATCTCAGCCCGACGCCGATGCAAGCATCTCAGTCCGAAACCGACACCGACGTAAATCGGAGATCGCACCATTCTCTCTTCCTCAATGCTCTTTTGCTCTTCTGAATCGTATGCACTGCCCTTCTCTGCCCCTCTCTTCCTCGCTGTCGTTGTTCGCACTGCCACAATATCAGTCTGGGAAATTCAAGCCGAGAAAATAGTAGAAAATAAATATGCAACCAACTACGTGTGCTTTCTCTTCTTCACCTCTGATTAGCAGGTCAAGAAAGACGTATGGAGAAATTGCGAGGTAGGTACTCCCGAAATCGCAAGGGCTTGGAGAAATTGGAGAAATCGTGTGAGCTTCAGCTTGGAGAAAACGTGAGGGCAGAGCTTCGTGGAGAAATCATGAGGGTTTTGAAATCACAAAGGGCTTCGTGCGGCTTCAGCTTGGAGAAATCGTGAGGGTGAAATCGCAAAGGGTGAAATCGTGGGGCGGAGGGTAGGTGATTTGATTTCTAAATCACCTACATCAGCGTCAATGTAAGAAAACGACGCCTTTTCACGCAACCCAGTTATTTTTTTTCACATTATTTTCTGTTAAAACGACGCCGTTTAGAGTTATTTTAGCCCCAAACGGCGTCGTTTCAACAGAAGTGGTCTGTTACGTACCTTTCCCCCCTCCCCCCGATTTCCTCCCATTCCCAATTTCCCATTTCAATCCCAAATGACCAGACCTCTCTCTGTCTCTCGAACCCTCGGAACCCAAGCGGCTGCGCCGGCTAGCCCCTCAATCTCAGACCTCTCTCCACTCTCTCTGCCTCTAGTTCTCCAATCTCCTCCGTTGCTCTGTCTATCGGTGCATCCTGCCAATTCCGTCCCCTCCAAACCCTAGCCCTTCCGGCGCAGCCCCTGCCCAGTCCAACCCACCGTCGCATCCTAGGTCCCAGACAAACAACCGGTTCCTCTCCATCCCCTCCGTCTGATTTTATATGTAAGTAAATACATGGTTTTACATGATTTTTTTGGGGCCGTGTGTGAGTTTTATCAATAAACATGCTTTTATCAAAGTTTTCTTTATATTTTGTATGTTTTCTCAGTTTCAATTCATAGAATCTGTTGATTAACTTGTCATTAGAATAATTTTATTATTTTATACTGTAAATACATGATTTTTTTGGTGCCGTGCGTGAGTTTTATCAATAAACATTACTATCAAATTTTTCTTTATATTTTGTATGTTTTCTCAGTTTCAATTCATAGAATCTATTGATTAACTTGTCATTAGAATAATTTTATTATTTTATATTGTAAATACATATTTTGGCTAGGGCCGTGCGTGAGTTTTATCAATAAACAAAGTCTATCAAAGTTTTCTTTATGTTTTGTATGTTTTCTCAATTTCAATTCATAGAATCTGTTGATTAACTTGTCATTAGAATAATTTTAATTCAATCCAGTGTCTAGAATATTAATTCAATGATGTCTATAATTGGTTGACTTGTGTTAGTATGGTAAGATTGTACTCATTCAATGATGTATAGAATATTAATTATATGGTTAGAATAAGTATTGCAATGCTTAATTCATGTGTCCATCTCTCTCTCAATTGAGACTCAAATTTTTTTAAAACTTGAGGAGATCTTTTACCCGTTTATGAAATTTGGACAAGAATTTCATATCTTTTGTTTGGTAACTAATAACTATACATGATTTTTTATTTGAAAAGAGATTAACACTCCTAACTCAAGGCCCACTTTATTTTTCTACAAAAACAATTTTACCCATTTATTGTAATTTGTTATGTAACTTATGTTGTTGGGAAATAGTCTATATTTTTCCAACAATTCTCCTTTCTTGGAATGTTGTTAGGAAATTTTAATATTATTTTATGGGTCAAGTTGGGTATATTTTTCTATAGATCATTAATGTTTATATATAAAAAGTATTTTATTTAATTTCGCATTATCTATTAGGTTTTAATTTTTTTTTAATATTACTCTATAAATTATCTTATTTTTTGGCCATTTGCTTTCTTTTCTTGAGTTCAACCTAAAAAATTAATCCCTACCTCATTTATCTTTGTTTAATGATATTAGAACTTATATTTTAAGTTAGGCTATGGTATTTTAATTTTTTTTTCTCTAAAGTCACTAAGTCAGATTGAATGTAGCCATTTATTGTTCAATTTGCTTTTTTATATATATTTTTTTAAAGATTTGTTCTATAGTTTTTAAAGTATGGGTTTTAATCTTATTACACAAATTGAACAATTGTTTATTTTTCTAGATGGATTCTTCAACTTCAACCAATGATGTGCAAGAGTCAATACAAAGTCCTCCAGATATGCCTCCGCCTCCACCCCCATTCAATGTAAGTGATAAATTTAACATTGGTGGGTCACAAAGTGGTAGAGTTAGGTCAATGGTTTGGGATCACTTTACAAGAATACCAAAAAGTGATCCCACTAAACCTAGGGCTGCATGTAATTATTGTGGTGCTTCGTACGCATGTGATACAAAGATCAATGGTACAAAGTCTATGAAGCATCACATTGAGAAGCAATGTAAGAAAGGCCCATTTAAAAATATGGATAAGTCCCAGACGACTCTTGGTTGGAAGGTGGAGGGAGGTAGTGGTGGTGGGGGACTTGTGCCCATTGCATTTAGTGTTGAGGCTTGTCGACAAGTCTTAGCTAAGATGATTATTGTTGATGAGTTGCCATTTAGGTTTGTTGAAGGGGAGGGTTTTAGAAAGTTTATGCTTGTGGTTTTCCCTAAGTGGGTAGGGATTCCATCTCGTTGGACGATTGCGAATGATTGTTTTAATTTGTTTATGAGGGAAAAAAATAAATTGAGGAGTGCTCTTCGAGGGCAACGAATTTCCCTTACTACGGATATATGGACATCCGTGCAAAACCTTAATTATATGTGTCTCACAGCACATTTTATTGATGATGACTGGAAGCTACATAAGAGGATTCTTTCCTTTTCTTTGGTTGAAAATCACAAGGGTGATACCCTTGGTAAGGGCGTAGAGTTGTGTTTGCATGATTGGGGGCGACCGAAAATACTTGCAATCACTCTTGATAATGCAAGTTCTAATAATGGGGCCGTTTCTTATTTGAAAAAGAAAACCAAGTATAGGAGGGATACGGTCTTGGAACATGAATTCTTGTATGTTCGATGTTGTACCCACATTTTAAATTTAATTGTACGTGAGGGATTGAAGGAATATGAGGAGTCTATTGCAAAGGTGAGGGGAGTTGTGAAGTATGTTAAATCCTCCCCTCAAAGGTGGAGTACATTTAAGAAATGTGTGGGGTTGGAAGAGATTGAATGTAAAAGTCATGTTTGCCTAGATGTACCAACTAGGTGGAACTCCACCTATCTTATGTTGGAGAGAGCTGGGAAATTTAGAAGGGTTTTCGATCGGTTGGAGGAAGAAGATATGTGCTTTTTAAGTAGTATGGGAGATGATGATGATGATGATGATGATGAAGGTGATGTGTTGACTAGGAGAAAGTCAAAGAAGGTAGGGCCTCCCAATGCATCCGATTGGGATAAGGTAAAGTTGTTTGAGAAGTTTCTTGCATTATTTCATGATGCAACTTTACGCTTTTTGGGGGGTGAGTATGTAACTTGCAATACTTTTTTTACGGAGTTGGTTAATATTAAAAATGCCATTAACATAGAGTGTGGAGAAGAAAGTCCCGTGGTAGGATTAATGGCCACAAATATAAAGAAAAAGTTTGAAAAGTATTGGGAGAATATGGATAATCAGAATATGTTGCTGTACGTTGGGATTGTTCTTGATCCTTGTTACAAGATGAGATATCTTGACTTTGGGTTGAGAAAAATGTATGCATATGATCAAAGAAAAATCATTGATTTGAGTTGGAAGGTGAAAAATACATTTATCCGCATGTATGAGGCATACATCCAAGATGAAGAAGGGAGTTCTCCTCAACGCACGGGTTCCCCACGTGAAGATGCAAGTCCTCCCACAACTCAGTCTACGAATAGGCAAGCTGCATTGATGGCCCAATTTAAGCAAGAGTTACAGTCAGAAGACTCTTTGAAAAGCAAATCAGAGGTTGATAGATATCTAGCTGAAAAATGTGAGGATCAAGGTGAAAGTTTTGATATACTAAATTGGTGGAAGGTGAATTCAATTAGATATCGCGTACTTTCGAAGGTTGCACGCGATGTACTTGCAATACCGATATCTACTGTGGCGTCTGAATCTACATTCAGCACTGCGGGTCGTGTACTTGACCCTTTCCGAAGTAGTTTAAATCCGATTATGGTTGAGGCTCTCATATGTGCACAAAATTGGCTCTGTTCTTCTTCTACTCCAATAAGCCTTAGGACTTTAATGGATGAAGTGGAGGAATTTGAGAAGCAGATAGATATGAGTATGTAATCAATTTACTTTTGATTTATTTTGTGGTATATTTTGTTTTATCTTCTATATTATTTTAACTTTATTTAATTTGTTTTGTTTTAAATTTTTATGGATTGAAGGAGAATAAATTGGGAAATTTGCTGATTCTGCAGAAGGATAAAATTCAATGGCTACCGGCTCTTAACCCAACAACTGACGACTGAGACACTCATTGTTGATAGTCAGGTACTGATTCTCACTTTGCCTAATTGTATAATTTGTATTTTGTATTGATGTAATTATGTTAATGCTTTATGCTATTGTTGGTCTTTTTTTTTTACGTAATTTATGCTACTGTTAGTTTGTTATAGTGCACTGTGTATCAGTGCTTTTGATGTAAATTATTAAATATGACTTCTAGTCTTTGATAGTTTTTTTTAAGACCTTTTAATTTTCAGTTTTTAAATATACTTGGGAATGGATTTTTATTTTTATTTCTTTTAGAAGGTAGATTTGAATCATTTGATGTATGTAAGATACATGAATGTAGATTTTAGCTGTATTTTTTTTCTTTTTTTTTCTTTTTTAAGATAATGCAAGTTGCAAATTGCAATTAAGTTGGTAGTTTGCTATATGATAAATATTAAATGGTATATACTATGATTGATTGATCCCCTTGTTTAAATTGTTTGGATGTATATGGAAATGTTTTATTTTTTTTGACAGGAAAATATTTTATTCAAATTTATTATATACAGATAATTTTTTTTAATGGTTATTTTTTATTTTTCTTTCTAAGTATTTTTTTTTGTATTGGCTTTAAACTAGATAAATTGTTAGTGGATTTTAACTGTTGGGCCGAAATAATTGTAAGGAAAATATTGGGCCATTGGCCCATTTGGAAGTCGGTCGGACCGATTGGACCAATCGGATCGGACCGTCCCGAATGGGACCGGACCGCCCCGGTCTTTATAAGGTTCGGTCCGGTCCAGGGTGGGGAAACCCTGGACTGAATAAGTCTGGTCCGGTCCATTAAACCCCCCGGGACCGGACCAAACTCCCCCTAGCCACAAGCAGAGGTGATGTTTTGAAGTTGGAAACACCCTCGAAATTGCAATTTTCATAGCCTTGTCTTGGTCTGTGATGATTGCATTTGGCGGTCGGTTATTCATACACTGCAACCATGACTTAAACAACCATTCAAATGTATATGCATCTTCACTAGATATCAATCCGCACCCGAGTAGGATGGACTGCCCATGATGGTTCACACCCACAAATGGTGCAAAAGGCATTTTATATGCATTAGTTAGATATGTCGTATCAAATGTAATCACATCCCTGAATGATTCATATGCAGCCCTACTCCGAGGGTCTGCCCAGAAAATATTTTTTAACCGCATCTCACTGTCAACGTCTATCTTATAATAAAATTCCTGATTTCTTTTTTGCATATCTTCAAAATACTTACATAGAGCTACACCACCTCCAACCCCGAGGCGAAGTCGTCGTGCTTTGTCAATATAGTTTCGACATTCCTTCTCCCTAAATGGTACATTCTCGTAACCCCCTGCCTCAACAACCACAGACTTGAAATTTTTTGATAACCTTATTCCTGCCTCGTCATTTATTTCGAGCCTCTTAGCAACACGAGCATCGACCTTCTTAAAACATCTGAAATGTCTTGCTTTTCCCGGACTACAAGTGTGTGTGTGATCCAATATCACTTTGGATACAGTATATCCACCTTCATCATTGAATACAGCATTAATCCTAGCCATACACCCCATTTTCACTGTTTGTCTTGGTTTCATAACATTGGCAGCCGTACTTTTTGATGTGCCTCCTCGTGCGCATGCTAAGCAAAATCATCTTACATTCCCGTTGTCATATTGTCTAGAATTCCTTTTGGATATCCCAAACCCCTTCTTCTTACCATACTTCATATAGTAAGCATACACTTCTTCTATAGATGAAAATTTCATTCCAACTGTAGGTTCTTCAACATTTTCATCACCTCCAATCTGCTCATCAATTCCTACCTCATCACACTCATTATCTGAATATTCCATATCATCATCCATTGCAACGTTCGAATTATCTACAAAAACACCATAAACTTGTTTGAAAGAATAAGCAAAAATAGTTTTATCATTTTAAGTTGATTCAAAGATAGTTTTTAAACTGAAATTTACTGGTTAGAGTTTTGTCAAAGATAGTTTTATCATTTTAAGTTGATTCAAAGATAGTTTTTAAACTGAAATAACTTCAATAATATTTAAAGTTCTAAGATGGTTAAAGTTTTTATAAAAGCTTTAATATGAAGTTTTCAAACTAAAATAACTTCATCAGTTTTTAACTAAGTTAAAGTATATATACGGTTCATCAAATTTTAAACTGAAATAAAGTATATTTTAAACTAATATATACACAGTTCATCAATTTTTTTGGTATCCAATAACTAAAATAAATTCATTTCCAAACAATGGTATGAGTGATGAATATTTTTTCTTGGCAAACTATATTTTGCAACTCTGACCAGTAAATTACAACTACATTTTGCAAGGAGGTTTATGCACACTCTGCAGGTAATAAAAAATAAATTATTACACATGAAGGTGTAAGCTTACCGGTTCAGTCAGAGGAGGATGATGAAGGGTCACTCTGTTGGTGGCTTGGAGGAGGACGGTGGAGGGGTCTAATGGAGCGGTCTGATAGAGCGGTCTGTGTTAGGGGTCTTTGTTGGGGGTCATTCATTCAGAGTGAGAAAATGGTAAGTCGAATGGGGGCAGAGGGATGGGGGAAAAGCAAGTAAAGGAAAGGAGGAAAAAAAAAAAAGAAAAAAAAAAGCAACTAATGTAAAAGCAACTAACTGAAAAAGCATGTAAGGGAAAAGTAAGTAACGGAAAAAGCAAATAATGAAGTGGTCTCATGTTGCGGTAAAGAAAGAAAAAAAAAACCAAAAAGTCAAGTTTGACAGACGAGTTGGCTTGTCCATGTCAAGCGGGATATCTCAGCGGGATTATTGAGCGGGGCGAGTAGCATTACCCAAATTTCTATTTACAAGATGTTGTTCAAAATATAATTTTTGAAAAAAGCTGACTGCAGTCTGTAGATGTAAGCAGCGTATAAACGGCTGCTGACGTAGATAAATGGTAACGTACCGTTTTAGTCCATTCATTATCCTTACCGTTTCAGTTCGTTTGGTGTATCTCCTTAGAAGCGGCATCTCTCCGTTCTTCTCTCACACAACGTTGCATCCCTCATAATTCTAACTTCCCCCTTCAGTCTCTCCCTTCTCGCATGAAATGAATTACTCTCTGCTCAACCCCCTTTTTCTTTCCTCCTTTAGTCTCTCCTTTCTCTCGTTACATTTTGCTCTCTCTGCTTCTCTGGAGGTGTTGTCGTTGATCCCATTTTTTCTTCCCTCCAGACGAAAATAGCTTCATCTTCTTCCCGTTATCTTCTCCAGCTCCCTTCGAAGACCAAAAAGCAGTGATAGGGATTTTTCATCTTCAACAAACCTCTCCCTTTGAAATCCCCTTCCCTTTCAGCCGCATTGCCTCAAACCGAAATGCTATCCTGAACCCTAACTCTTCATCCCAGACCGAAACCCTAACCCTAAGCCTAGATCTAACCGTAATCATAACCCTAACCGTAACCCTAACCGTAAGCCTAGATCTAACCCTAACCCTAACCGTAACCATTATTTCCGAAACTGGTAATCATTTGCCTCTGTCCAGGTTATTTCATATTTCTATATTATTGTATTTTTTTATTTCTGCAATTTCTGTATTTTTGTATTTTCTGTATTTCTAAGATTACCATTTCACATTTCACTAGAGTATTGTTGTATTTCTGTATTTTATTGAAGAACATTGCAGCTTTTTTATTAAAACTAAATAAAATGTAGTGGGTTAAACACAGTTTTTTTTTTTTTTTTTTTTTTTTTTTTTTTTTTTTTTTTTTTTTTTTTTTTTTCAGATGATAGTTAGGTGTTCTATGGATTACCCTTAGAATCCATAGTTGTAGAAATCTTTATCTTTTAAGTGATGCCATGGGTGTCATGATGGTTAACTTAGTGAGATTTCTCTGAATGTAAGAAGAAAAAGTCTAGATGTTGTTCTCGTGTTTCATTGATGCTATTAGTAGTCTTTATGTGTATTTAATGTTCCTACGTATTGTTGTTATCTCCAATTTAATGTATTCAGATTTTAATCACTATAAGAGTCTACCTCTAAAACGGTGTAGTTATTATGAATATTTATATGTATATGTATTATTTTTCTGGAACTTCATGCCAGTTCTGACATACACCCCTTCCCCTCTGTTGTTTTGAATTTTTTTACTCCTAAATCCAGAGAGCTCAACTAGATTTCGTTTGTTGTATGAGGAATTCACATTGCATACTACTTTGTGAAGGGGATAACTTTCGAATGAGAAGATCACATTACATGATAATTATCTTTAATTTGTAATCCTTGGAAATTTTTTTCCTAGGCCTGTTTATACTGTAAATTGAACTTTTTTCCCTGCATCATGATTATTATGCGGTAAATTTAAGTGGTTATGTTGTAAAGTTGTAATCCTTACATGATAATCATCAATTCAGTCGCATGAATTGATTCCTACCTGAAAAGAATAAATATTTTTCCTAATCTATGCAACTTTCCCATATATTAATCTATGCAGATCATAGCTTGTTTGAAGATGTGTTGTGGAGTAGTTGTCCCATTTTCCAAATACCATGCATGCATTACACTTTTTATATTGCCTCACATGATCTGTGCGTTGTATTAGTTATAACATCCCTCCTTTTGTATTTGATCACTTTTTATAAGTGATCAAATGAAATGATTTGGAGTTCAAATCAACAGAGCAATGCACCAAGAACTGATCATATCTACTAGTTTGTGTGAACTATTTTTTTTTTTTTTTTGTAAACTATAGTTTTCATTTAAAGTTGAGGTGAACCCACATGTTGACCACATTGATGTGGAATTTTCTTCATCGTGTAAAATCATACCATGCAAAAAAGTGCATTGTATTCATATGCAATTGGATATGTGTGCCTTTCCATTTTGACTATATGTGTATCTTTTGATATGTGTGCATTTCCATGATGACCCAATCTATGTTAGAATGTCGTCGTCATCACTGTCTTCTGAATGTTCTACCAAACGTAATTTGGGTCAATCATTGTGCTTATGTGAGCAATAAGCTATATTGAGATACTCAAATACTACAAGAAATTCAAGAAGACCCTTCTTTGGGTGTCCAAAGCACAACACAAAGGTAAGTTATTGACTTATAATGTAACATTGGCAAATAATATGGTTAATATTACATAAATCTAACATTTTTTATATATGTCTAAAATAATTAGGGATTACCACACTGTAACTATTTTAAGTGGGCAGATAGTGATCAATGCATTAAGTGTGGTCTACGAGCAAGAAAAAATGATCTTGAAAGGAAGGAGAAAGAGCTTGAGAATAGAGTCGGTGATATCGAAAAGATGGAGATTGAGTTTCGTATGAGAATAGCCCAGGTTGAGAAGAGAGAGATGGAGCAATCCAGTAGAGATGAGGCATTTTTGAAAAATGAGTTGGTGCTTTTTGAGCAAGAAGCACGACTAAGACGTTCACGCATATTGCTCCGTGTTTATTGGGCTTTTGTAGTTGCTGTCTTTTGTTACTTAGTGATTTGGTAATGGTGTGGTTGGTGTTTGTAGTTCAAGTGTTAGAAGTTTATTCTGAATGTAATGTAAATGTAATGCAATAGTTGGACTTGATGTTTGGTAAGCTTTGTAGCATGCAAACATATATCATTTAGTTGGTCTATTTTAGGTATGTTGATTTCCTTTTCCAGCTAAGTGTTATGATATTTTTTCTTTATCTTGATAACTTGTCATGGATGGTTATACAGATAAAAAATTTAGCGATCAAAACCTGTTTGAGTGTGATCTGAGCCCTCCCGTTAGTGCCCAAGTCCATTGCAACAATCAGGTTTTGATATTACCCTATAATTAAACCATGCATGCAATGGTTTTATTTATCCTTATTGTGACAAGAGGCATACGTGCATGGCTGAAGTACATCAAAAATTCTGTAAAAAGGGTATATTATATACATTTCCAGCAATTATATATATATGAACCCAGCTTTGAAGTTTTATTTGAGACAAATAGCTCCAGCACATATTACCATCCTCAACTATTGGGAGTTAACTGGATTGTAATTTTGCTGGAGGCTCTCTATCCATAACTTGTTCCATGAATATAAAAAATAATTAAAAAACTATGCAATTCAAAAAAAAAAAAATCATCCTTTGACTTTCTATCCACATACATCCATAACCTGTTCACTTCCATCATATATTTTTATAAAATAAAATTCAAAAAAAAAAAATATTCCATAACCTGATCCTTTCTATCCACATACATCAATGAATTACACAAAAATTTTCATCTTTCCATTTTCGGGAATTACATGAAATATACAAATATGTTAATTAAACCGGTACCCAAAAATCTATGAAAAACACAAAATATTTCCGGGAATCTACATGGTTTATAGAAAATATCATCCCACATTTTTAGAATTTACATCCCATAACAAATAATCTCTTCTTGATGTCCTTCATTAAACTCAACCTTTTTGCACTGGTTGTGATCCATCACCACCCAGGGCGGTCTGGTTGTGTGCCATCCAACCCAAAAATAATCTGTTTAGATTAATATGCGACAATTAATCTCATCTAAACTATTACAAAAAAATTGTGCAAAGTTTAGAAATTTTACACTTTCTTGGCTATCAATCACTGATTCTCAATGCTAGATTCCACTACTGTCAAAAGCTGAGTTGTCTAGGACAGACTGTTTATAAATAAGAAATTTCATCACAATACAAATATAGAGCAACCATTAAACTCAATCACACTTTTAATCTATTTATGATACCTGCACTTGTTCAAGATTGGTGATATCTATCTCAGATGGCCCAAATAAATTCATGCCCGTGCCCATGGCTGCTGTATCTCCTTCATCAAATAAATTCCTGTGCGTGCTCATGACTGCTGTATCTCCTTCATCTCACTAATAATAAAGTAAAATTTTTTGTGAACTCAATGGAAATAAGTGAAAAAAATAAATCTAAGTATATGAACATAAAAAGAAATTTTAATTCGCACAAATGTTGAAACATGCACTTGTTTGTGTTTTCCTCCTTGTTGTGATTTCTTCTTTTTGGCTTTAACCTTCCGCATGTCTGTCTCCATCCTAGAGGCTCTCATCAGGGACGAGGGTCTTCCTTTCCTTTTGACAATCCTTAGACTCTTGACTTGTTGTGAACTACTAACTGCAATATTATCCAGTGTCGTAAAACCAAGTTTCGGTCCTATTTAAGGCAAAGAGATGTTAAATAGGATAAAATATAAGTATAGAAATTGTAATTCCTCTGTAGTAGTTATAAAGAACTATTTAAAGAAATAGCCTAAAAATTATCGTCGCCTTTGAACTTGTTTGCATCATAGATAAGGAGCTTTGGTTCTGACGATATAATTTAGTCATCTCATGTATCATTTTCTTTGCATCTTCAAATTGCTCATTAGAATCTATTGCATAATCTATCATCCCATAACACATATTCAAAATAATTGAATATCTATTACCAATTGGCCTCTGATCCCCTGCGTCGTAGCTACTCCGAATTAACGCGTATCTTCTATTGATGTCCTTCCTCCATCGGTCTAAAATGTACCAGTCTGGCAATACTTTTATACTGTTACATTTGAATACCGCCAAAATATGTCTACACAATATCTCCCTCATCTAAAATAACCCACATGAACACTTCGTATTGTGGTCATTCATATTAAAATCCATAGAATATGTAACCTGTTTTGAATACTCATGAATACGGATTTCATCTTCTACCAAATAACTCTTCATTACACCATCCGATGTTAGTAGAGATGGATCCAAGTCAAGCACACCAATTACTTGTTGTTGAACTTCCTTAAATTTTGAGTTAGTGTACAACTCTTGAAATTTGTTTTCAATTGGAAATCTAGATACGCAGGGAATGGTGCCACTAAATGACTGGAATTCTGACTGATTTTCATTCTCAATTTTTTTTCTTCAGCGCACTATCAAACTGGTCGACAAACTCCTTCAAGTTTGTCTTTGAATAGACATACCGTAAAAAAAAAAACATTCATACTCTCGTTGCGCTAGGTTGTACTCATTCTAGCCCAAAAGCGCTCTTTTAGAAAAACCAGTACCCAATACTCATGCTCCACATATAAAATTTTCAACCACAAATCCTCATGTAAGTCGTATGTACTAATAAACTCAGCCCAACATGTTTCAAACTCTTCAACAGTTTGTGTGTCGTACACACATTTCATCAGTTGAGTTTTCAGCCCACTCTTGTAGGCTGCATATGACCCAAGCTTCTCAGGGACTTTCTTAAGTATATGCCATAGGCAAAATCTATATCGAGTTTCCAGAAAGACAATAGCAATTGCATTTTTTATTGTTATGTCTTGATCAGTAATAATAGCCTTTGGAGCTATACTATCCATACACTGCAACCAGGTTTGGAATAGCCATATAAAGGTCTCCGTGTCCTCACTATAAATCAACCCAACTCCCAAAAGAATCTATTGCTCGTGGTGGTTTACACCAACAAATGGTATAAAGGGCATCCCTTACCTATTAGTCAGGAATGTAGTGTCAAATGTGACCACATCACTAAAATACTGATAGGCTACCTGACTACGTGGATATGCCCAGAAAACATTCTTTAACCTCCCATTATTGTCTAAATCCATCAAAAAACCTGTTATTCTTATACTGCATCCTCAAAAAATAATCTCGAAGTGCTCCAGTACCACCTGCACCAAGTTGAAGATGACGGGTTTTGTTGATGTAATTGCGACAGTCTTTTTTCAAAAATGGAAGGTTCTCGAAGCCACCTGCGCCAATAACAAGAGATTCGTAACTCTTATTTAGTAGGATACCAGTTAAGTCGTTTGTATCTAGGACTCTTTTAACGATGTCACTCATTTCTTGGTTACATCGAAAAAAGTGGAATTTCTGTGGGCTGATTACATGATTATGTGTATTATGGATTGTTGTCAATCGCATCTTTCCCTCGACTCTTAAGGCATTAATCATTGTCCTACAGTCTGTCTTTCCTGTTGGACGTGAGTTGGCGACATTGGAACTCTTAATCTGGGCCTTCCCTCCCCACGCACAACCAAGAGTGACATATCTGACACTTTGATGCTCTGACTTCTCACTCCTTTGTGTCATCACCCTAAACCCACATTGTTTTGCATAAAGCTTATAATAGCTTAACAAATCTCAAAAGAATTGAATTCCATCTCGGACTTTAGCTCTTGAATGATATCCTCACCATTCGATGATGGCACTACTTGTGGTGTATTGGGAGTGCCATCGTCAGTTTCCCGTTTATCTGGACTATCCAACATAATTTCTTCATCAACTTTAGTAAAAGTACATTGCGCTTCAGTTTCTAGACAATCGGGTCTATTTTCTTGCCCAGTTCTTGCGCTTGTTGCGGAACTTGTAGCGATAAATGGCCTCAGAGGTCGCATCCCATATTGAAATGGGTAACCAATGTTTTTCTTAAGACAAAAAAAAAATAAAAAATAAAACATATTAAATACATTAAAAAATAATTAACTTACAACTAAAATAAAAGACAAGAACGAAATTGAAAAAGTACCTGAATGTTGCTTGGATTTTTGTTGCCATTTGGATATGGCAGGAAAGCTGGTGACCATGCAGGCACTGGTCCAAAGTAACCATGCATGTAATTTGGAAAGTTTAGTAAACCAGTTTGAGGGATGTCTTAACATAATAATAATAATAAAAATTTGGGTGACAATCATTGAGTTGCAATAGTTTTTTAATTATGAAATAACATATCGAGTTTGGGAGATTTAAGCTACATGGTGTTAAGGGAGATTCGTGTTCTTCCCCTTTTCCTATGCCCGGTACAAGTTGTTCACTTTTATGTCCACATGTTATGTATGCAACTGGGAATCGCATAATTAAAAAATAATAAAAAAAATAATATCATTTTATAGGAATGACATGATAAATAAATAAAGAAAAGGAATATTCTAGCATTCCCATAAAATCATTTAAATAGTATATACCATACATACAAGACATATCTTACTAATTATAGTAAGAAATTGTGTTTATATAGTGAATTAATTTAGACATGACATATCTTACTAATTATAGTAAGAAATTGTGTTTATATTATGAATTACTTTAAAAATGACATATCTTACTAATTATAGTTTTTCAATTGTGTTTATATTTTGAATTATTTTACCCAACCCAGTTGATTTAACATTTGATCTATAAACTATTACAAAAAAAATCATCTTGTTTATAAAGTAATTATATATATGCACATGGAAAGTATTATTTTCTTGGAGTAAATTATATTATAAGTATTATTTTCTTGAACACAATTCCCTTCTTCATGTTCTGAAACTCTTTTTTCTTGTAGTACCACAGAAACATAAATTGATCTTTTTCATTTGTTAGATAACTGCACGCATGTATATATATATATATACACCGTTCATGACCATGAGACTTTAATATATATATATATAGCGGCCATGCATGCTACATGTGCCATTTGATTCTCAATTTATCATTAGATTATAAATGAATTTATCATTATCTGTTTTACATAATCCAAAAAAAGCGATATTTCATCCATCCACAACATTATTTGCTGTTGGCAAAAACCATAGAATCAAGAGCTAACAAACTATCATTATATTATGATCTAGGAGCTCCTTAAGTTTTGGTATGATGGGATCAGTATGACACATCAAGGCACAGATGCAACTCTCAAATAATAAAACAAAACAGGCCAAATGCAACACTCTGTCTCAGATACTACCCAAAGAAATTTTATTTACAGCCTCTTCGTGGTGTAATTTTGGAAATTGGTCAATAAATAGATTTTCATGTCAATATCATCCTATGCACATGAACTCATTGAGCTTACAGGTTACAATAAGATCCTAATAAAATGTACAGATTAAAGCTAACTATTATGCTCTCCTAGATGAATACTGGCTAGCTCAATCAATCCATAAGAACAACTAGTAGTATAACTCAAAAGAAAAACCATCATGGAGTGTCACTTATCTTTTTTGAAATTAACTCCAACAACAAACCTCATTAGCCATCACAAACAAGGGATAACTCCATAACAGTCAGCACAAAGAATCGAAATTTGGACCAGATATGATCAAAATCCTATAAAAATTATGCCTTTCTTGCTCAACAAAGTCAAATTTTTGAGATAGCAAAAAGAGCTTCACTCAGACTGATCCTAACTAGAACTAGCTGGCTACATTGAATTGAGTAATTCAGTCCTCATAAGCCTAAAATAGAATATAAATTGAAGTATACATTGGCATGCTACACGAGTTTTGTCAAACCAGACCAAGAACAAACCACAACTAGAACTTGAGAGGTGGCCATGGTCGTGCCCTCGGTATAGGGACGAAGATGACCCACGAACAGATCCATGAGAAACTCACCGACCCACCAAACTGACCCACAAAAAGCTGACCGACCCACCCAGCTGACCCACGTCGCTAACCCGAAATGCTGGCCCACGAGCTTGACCCAAACCAAGCCCACCAGTGCCCAAGCTGACCTAAACGAAGCTACGGCTTGACCCAAACCAACGCACCAACGAAACCATAGGAATGAAATGAAGCTGCCAACCCAAATCTTTTGCACCCACACAAAATCTTCAACCCGTGTGTCGTCCCTTCGGTCGCGCAATTCTTCTCTCGCACACAAAAGCGGGAAACCACAGAAATGAAAACAATGAGCTTTTATTTCTTCAATTTTCGTATTCGTTTGTTTTTTTATTAAATAATATCGGTTGACGTGGCATGACTACATAGCGTCAGCATGAGATGAATGTGCATAGAAGAACTGATATTTTTTATATGAGATAACCTTTTGACTAGTTGGGCTTATAATTCACTAAAAATAGCCTGCCAATAATATTGAGCCACGTATGCTTCTCAAGTTACGTATGGTGTGACCGCACTTCACCCAATTGATTGAATCCTTGTATGGCATTTTCAATTGGTAGTTCCCATTCACATCTAGCATTTTGAATTTCAAAAGCCCATTCTCACTGGTCAGATCCCCAAATCATCCAATCTTTGGGCCCCTCTCGCGATGGACGGTGGTAGTGAATCGTTAAGCTGGCCCTCTCGCCACCTCGGCAAGGAGACAGACCCCCCTCTCGCCACCTCGACAAGGAGACAGAGCCCCCTCTCACAACTGTGGCAACCCAGTAACAGAACCATGTTCAAGGATGTGAAAAAATTCTTATTCATTGGAGTTGTTCTCTTTTTTTTACCAGATTTGGAAATCAAATGTGGAAAGAAATCTATAATTAGGAGTAAATGATGAGGTTGATTAATTATATATAACTTCAGAAAGAAATGTATGAGGAATACATTTAACGACAAGTCTCATCACAATAAACTCATTCAATTTGTTCAATGGGATTATTTCTATCCATTCATAAGAACCACTGAAGATAAGATCATGGAGAAAATGTTGCTTTCCCAGCTTAAGAACAATAATATCAATCTCCATTTGAATGAGTTAATTATCTAATGAAAGCTGTCCACTTAGAGAATGAAACAAACTTAGGCCAACACAAGACTTATGGATTTTGGGTAAGCTCGTAATAGAGAAACTTTAACAGAGAACCTTTTCATTAGTTGATACTTGAGAGACACCAAGATGCCCTCATCTAGTTTCGGATAAGATTTCAAAACCAGAGCAATTAAAGAAAACTCTAAAAATAGGATGCCCTCATACTTGAGCAACACCAAGGTCCATATTGTTAATCATGAACAACCGTGTGGGCGACGGTGGTGCGAAGTCCGTGTGGTTGAGAAGAGATGGTGGTGCAAAATCCGTGTGGTTGAGAAGAGAGGGTGGTGCAAAATCTTGGGCGGCAGTGCAAATAGACGGAAGAGATGGATTCCGAAGAAAGAGATGGTAGGATCTCGGTGGGATGAGTTTCACAACACAGGGGCTGTGTGATTCGAAAAGCAGGGGTGTGTGACCTAGTTTCTGATCGTGTGTGGATGCACTTATAGTGTTTTTTGTGTGATTTCTAACATGACTGATGATGATAGGAGGGCTGATTTTCTAACATAAACGGCCCAACCACTTTAAGGCAAAACTGTTTTTATATTGTTGATTTAGTAAGATTTTAATTTTTAAGAGAAGTTTAAAATTTAAATTTCTTATAAATCAAATCTTATAAAATTTAAAATTTCTTATAAAATTAAATTTCTTATAAAATTCAAAAATAACAACCCTCCAATATTTGAATGACACGTAGGTTTCACAAATTAACTATAATGTGGACACTCTCAGGGGATTTGAAGTTTACTCTCCTCTACCCTCTCTAATTTACAGTGATACGTCATATTGAATAGGTTTATATAATTTAAAAATAAAAATGTATTACTTTTAATCACATCATATTGTAAACTTTATTCTGTAAGATCTTTTAATAAATCTAACCTTTCTCTTATGATATATTTTGATTTCTTTAAAAAAAAAAAAAATTATCTGATTTTGCGCTGTCAAGGATTTGAAGGGCAAGTTTTGAAAATTCGGTAAAAAAAACTTATTGTGGCTTTTCAATGACCAAAACATGCTTAATTATATAATTTCTTCAATGTATTGCAATACAAAAGTTTAAATATGGATAATTACAGCCAACATCCCAGTGTACACCTTTAAGTGCATAAGGCAATATATCAAAGAATTAAAAGAATAAATCAAATATACATTCCGATTAAGTTAATGCTTGGTTGGCAGAATCTGCACATTTATGTTGGACACTATGACATGATATGAAACAAAGCTAGCTGTACGTTACAAGAAATTGAAAACCGTCGTGAAATATATTAATTTGTGGTATACAAACAAATTAATTATCACCCAACATTGCCAACAATCATCACAATATATCACTCCTAATTTACAAGATTGTATTTGTAACGATTTACCGTTCAACCGTCATAAAAAAATATTTTAGTAATAGTTCATTATAAGTTCCGTCACCGTATTCATGTGCAAACATAAATTAAATTTTACAATTCCAATGTTTAAGTACTGTCCATACGTAATTAAAAAAGAAATTATATATACAAACTCCAAATATATAGGTCTCGCGCAAATTTCTTATTAAAAAAAATAGATCACATCACAAAAAGGATGGGACCTATATTTTTACAAAAGACTTACATATTTAAAATTTGTACATATATAGCATTAATCAATTAAGAAAGATTTAGACACTAGGTAGTATTTATTTTTCTTATTTTTCCTTTGTATTATATAATGTTAACCTTGTAATTACATAAGCTAATACGTACATTAATTGATCACCATGCAGATCATGTATATGATAATCGTGTTTAACCATCATGATCATGATGTATTAATGTTACGTACAAGTAAAATGAATATATATATATATATAACATAATCCACTAATTATCATCGTAAACATTAATTGTACGTAATTAAAGTATTTCCTCCTCGTGAAATTTTTTGTAATTAAATTATTTTTCAATTCTAATTAATACGTACCACTGATGTACGAGTAAATAATTTATAAAGATATCAAAGCTCAACTCCAAATTAATAAGATTTACTTTCAATGAAGCTGGTTTCATCGATTATGACATGGGTGTGCACGTACGTAACCGTGCAAGCTGGGAATTAATTCTTTATTTGCTATATATTGCAACAATGCTAACAAACGAAACGAAAAGAAAATCCATCCGGACCATCAATATATATGGAATCAAAACCGCAAAACAAAGAGATGCCATGCTCAAAATAGAGTTAACGGATAACCATTTTCGAGTACTTCCCCATGCGCGTACGTAGTACGTACGGTTATCCTTTTCAAAATGATCATCGATGTCTTCCTAGCTAGCTATTTCCTCCTCTCTTTTGCTGCTCTTAACATATATTCTATTATTCATTTCATGATTTACTACATCTTCCCAGCAAAAAAAGAGTGTCACATATAGCTATCAAGGTGGTGGCCGGCCGTACTTGTGCTCATGTCAATTGGCTAAGAAGGCTAGCTAGCTAGTCTAGGAGGAAGATCAACTGCACGGGATTGTCTGCATATATATGGTGGAGGAATTAGCTAGCTAATTAAAATGTTTGAGAGAAACATAAATGAAACTTTATTATGTTATGATCTTGTAATATCCACCACCAATGGCTTCATCTGGCAAACTGATCAAACCTCCCCCTTCAAATCTCTCCCTGTGTTCGTCTCCCAGATTTTCGTTATTCTTTTCATCACTCGCCTACTCTTCACAGTCTTCAAACCCCTCCACCAGCCTTTTCTCATTGCCGAGATTGTGGTAAGTACATCAATACATGCAATATCGCTCTCTGCGATCTTTCTTAAAACAAGCTAGCTTGCAGAATTATTCGAATGCCATAAATTAGAACTTGAATATATGCATCTTTTTAACACCAATTAATTTTTTGAACAAGAGTGTTACTTGTGTAGAATATATCCCTTGATATCATATATAACTATTGTGCAAATAAGATTAACTTTTTCGTATATAAAAAGATCACTCGAAGGACACGATCAAACATTTTTTGCATGCATCTAACAGGAACTAACAAGAAGAACATGATCTCTTCATTTTGTATAGGCTGGTTGTATCGTAGGTCCATCAGCACTCGGGAGCTTCAAGTTTTTCCAAAGAATTTTTCCAACAAGAGGGATCATGCTCATTGAGACAATGGCAGACTTGAGCCTTCTTTTCTATGTATTCCTCACCGGTTTAGAAATGGACGCTTCCGCATTCTTGCGAGTGGGAAAAAAAATAATGGGTATCGCTGTGACAGGAATTCTAATCCCGATGGGGATAGGAATAGGCTTGTTTTTCCTACTGCAAAAGCACGCACACAATCCCGCAATAACCGAGGGTTGCATGTTCTGGGCAGTCGCACTCAGCATCACTGGCTTCCCCGTGCTCACACGAATTCTGGCAGACCTCAAGCTCCTACACTCAGATATAGGGAGAATCGCCATGTCTGTGGCAATGCTCAACGACATGTATGCTTGGGTTTTTATTGCAGTCTTGGTACCAGTAGGAGTCAACCTCAAAACCGCTACGTTCTCGATAATTGCCGTAATTTTCTTCACATTAATATGCTTTTACGTGGTCCGTCCTACCATTGAAAGGATAATTCGCCACCAGTACTGTTCAGACAAGGAACACTACAATGAGTACTATCCATGTTTTATGCTCATCGGGGCAATGATCTGCGGATGCATCACCGATGCAATTGGTGCACACTCTATTGTGGGAGCTTTTGTGTTTGGGCTTATCATTCCAAAAGGCGATATGGTGGAAGAGCTTTTAGATAGGCTAGATTGTTTTGTTCCGGGGATAATGTTGCCGATTTTCTTTGCGAGTTGTGGGATGAGAATTGATTTCACTAAGATTGCAGATAGCTCATCATGGTTCTTGGTGCTTCTTGTGATATGCTTCGCTTGCATGGCTAAGATTTTGAGCTCTCTGATTGCTTGCTTTTTCTTTGATATGCGACTTCGAGATGGTGTGGCTCTTGGATTACTTATGAACACCAAAGGCATATTGTCCCTCATTATCCTTAATGTTGGGTGGGACGAAAAGGTACCTATTAATCATTCTTTTCTCATTTATCTTATGGGTGTGTCAAGGAGTTTTTTCGTGTTATTAGTATTAAGTTTTGTGCTGAAATTCGTCTTTTTGTTTGCAATAATTTTAAAGTTAATTTAAAGCATGTTCAACACTTCCTTTATGGATATCATGACTCGCCTTTGCCATCCAGATTTTGAACGACCAATACTATGTCGTGATGGTGGTTGCTATCCTAGTAATGACGAGTGTCGTGTCGCCAATCATGTCTGCCGTCTATAGGCCCAAATCAAAGGGTTATATTTATGGGCTCAGAACTGTACAGAGATCAAAGCTTGACACGGAACTCCGAGTCCTCTCTTGTGTCCATACAACGCGAAATGTATCGGGTATAATCAGCCTCCTTGAAGTCTCCCATCCCACCAGACTATCTCCTATGACCGTCTTCGCCCTTCACCTCGTCGAGCTCACAGGCCGCTCCTCCGCCATGCTTATTGTCCATTCAACGCGCAGATCCGCTGCCCACAACCCCAGTCGCGCCCAGGCCGACTCTAACCTCATCATCAATGCCTTTGAAGCGTTTGAGAATGACAACCACCTGGTCACCGTCCAACCGCTCACCGCCATGTCACCGTATGGTACAATGCACGAAGATATTTGTAGCTTGGCCGAGGATAAGCGGGTTGCGTTGATTCTCCTCCCGTTTCACAAGCACCTCACAGTTGATGGGCGAATGGAGGACGAGAATGCCGATTATAGAGCCATAAATCTAAACGTTTTGGCTAATGCACCGTGTTCCGTGGGACTCTTTGTCGATCGTGGATTAGCGGGAGCTGTGCGTGCTTGTGGGCCTAATGATATTGTTATGTGCCACTTTGCCATGCTCTTCATTGGTGGCCCTGACGACCGCGAGGCACTAGCTTATGCATGTAGAATGGTGGGGGACCCCCGAATAAGCCTGACAGTGGTGCGGTTCCTTCCAGGCAAGGAGGTTGTGGAAATGGAGTCGGCAAAAAATATCATTGAAGTTGAGGAGATGCTATCGGATAAGCAAAATAACAAGAGACAAAACGAGATTGACGAGAACTATATAAATGAGTTTAGGCTCAATACGGTAGACAACGAATCAGTAAGGTATATAGAAAAAATGGTGGACAATGGGGAGGAGACGGTGTCAGCCATAAGTGCAATGGATAATAGTTATGATTTATATATAGTGGGAAAAGGGACAGGAACGACGTCACCGCTAACGTTGGGGCTATCAGAATGGAGCGAGAATCCGGAGCTAGGGGCAATAGGGGATGTATTAGTGTCTTCGAGCTTTGCCTTAAATTCCTCTGTTCTAGTGGTGCAGAAGTATGGTTCTGGGGATCATAAAAATGAAGGCAGATCGCCCTCGTTCGGTGTACGTAGGGGCGAGCATTTTAGTAGTACTATTCGGCAACGTGTGATTGGTGGTTTCAGGTCTTGGCAAAGCTCAAAGATGGTGTTATCTGATAACGACTGGCCACTTGGGAATGGCTAAATTAAGAAAATATTTAAGCTTTTGTTGATGGCTCAGCGCATGCAATACCGTCAATTGCACTCGTTATTATACAGATCTAGTGGTACTATGACTACCAATTTGTTAGATTTGGTCAAAACAGTTGATGAAGATGGCTTGGCTTGCTTGCAATTAATATTTTATACAATACATTTAAGCTTTAATTTGGAAGGATGGACACACGAATATCTCCTTTTGCCTCGTAAACAATTTCTTCGTTTGTTCATATATATATATATATATAGTTGTGCTGATCATACGTAAAAGTTGTACCAAGAATTAGTTGTGAAAAGTATATTGAAGAGAGGTTTAAAAGCGCAAACGATATTCGATCTCATGAAACTACTATGAAGATTCTAATTCTTGTTAAATGATCCACGATTATATAAATTTGTTAAGAATAATTATTACGATGCCACAACGGTATTACAATGCAATGTTGATAGAGCGTTATAAGCACAAAATCAAGAGTTTTAATTTTTTTTCTCATGCAAATGAGTGAAAGTCTAGAGTACTCCAGCTTTTCTTTCATCATGAGTACTCTTTTGTTTTGAGAGCTTATTAAGGAAGGAGCACATTGGGCGATTATGGCTAGAGAATAATTATTTTGAATAGGCATGTCTCGATACATATCAATTAGCATTTATCTTACATATTTTACTATCCTCCATATGTTTGGTTAGTTGAATAACGATAGGGCTATAAGAATGTAAGAATGCTATTATATTAGTAAACGATTCGGAAAATTATTCTCAAACTTTGGTTTGATAGAGTTGGCAGGTTCCTCCTAAACCCATGAATGGTTCTAATATTTGTTCATCATAGGTAAAGCACGAAAGAACGATCCGGTGTCCTTTCCCATTGATCCAACAGTAATGCATTCCGTCGCTAAAGCCCGTAACATTTTGGCATCAGAACTGGTTATGGCGGACCCTTGAATAGAGCGCTTAGAACATCAGATGATGAACTTTGGAAGTGACTCTCGTTTCGAATGTGCTTCCAAGTGTAGAAGTGTCAAGTTGTATTAAGGATAAGTCCAGAATCGTATTCCACAGGGACAATGGGTTATCAAAGCGTATAGGAGATTTGTGAGTAACAAATGAATCAAGTATGAGTGATGAAAATAAAATTCAAATGCAATGAAACAAAAAGTAATCGAAGTTAAAATAAGAGTTTCTTAAGAAAATCAAATTAACGAACACTTGGGTTGGGTATGAGACTCTCTTTATTTTAGATTCTAGATAATTTTCTCGATTAACAACCCAATCAAGGCATTGATAATCGGAAGATAAAAAGGTTAAGCTCAAGTTTTGCAATATTTTCCTAAGGGATTTTCTATTTTACTAGCCGAACACACATTAACAAACAAACGAGAGAAGCCTTGATAATTTTCAAGCTTTTGTTGTGCCTTACGTCAACAACAAAACAAGAGCAAGAGCTTCAATCTATTTTCAATTTAAATCCAACTAGTAACTTAGTGAAATCAACATTCAACCATAAAATATTGCATTAAACTAGAATCTAAAATAAATTAAATCTCATTCCACAACCCAAGTTTCAAAAATTAGCTACACATAATAATTCTAACAACAAAGATTAATCTAACTAAAGCCATAACAAAAACTGAAAAGAAATAAAAATAAATAAATAAAACCACAAGCTCCACGCCGACTCGACTAAGAACTTAGGAAAGAAAACTGGGCAACTAAAAAATAATAAAACTGAAAATGAGTCCTCTGAAATAACAACTGAAAAACATACAACGTAAAGCAAAAAAATGAAACCAGCGCCGCAAGGCCACCGACTCCCCTGCGTCTCTAAAGGAACGAAAATGTGAAAAAAAGAAAACAGCCAAAAGAACAATGAAACCCGAGAGGAAGAGAGGGCCTTCCATCCGTCTGAAATCTTAAACTAAAGACTAGTAGAATAATAAAAACGAGAGAGTTCTGAAATGAAAAAAAAAAAAAGAAACTAAAACAGAAAATTCCCAAAAGATGAAAATGAAAAAGTAAGTAAATTAAATGCTGAACTGAACTGCAGGAAAATAAAAATAAGAACTACTCCTACTGCCTAACGAAAACAACCCAGCAATAAAACTCAAAAGCCAAAAATAATGAAACCGAGAGAGAGAGTTCCGTCTCCAACGAAAAATGCAAAAAAATAATGTCCCCAAGACAATAAACCAGCTGCTTCTCTTAAACGAGAAGAAAAGAAAGAAAACTGAAACTCCAAGCTCCTGCTGCCCCCAAACCGAAAGCAAGAAAAAAAAAGAATGAAGGTAAAAGTCAAGAAAAACAGCCGCCCAAGTCTTGCCCCTTGCTCTATACGAAAAACTCAAATGGGAAAACAAGAAAAACTTCAAAAACTCAGTTGCTCAACTGTAACCGAATGAAAAAACCAAAAAAATAATCACTCCCTCTAGCTTCTAAATGAAAAAAAATAAGTAAACAAAAAGTCCAACTTCCCTCCTGCTGCCCAGCCGAATGTCTCAAAATTTAAAGGAAGAAGAAATGAAACTCCAAACTAAGCTACTGCTGTACGTCCAGGTTGGTGCCATGTGCTTCCGTTTTTGGTGCCAGACATGGTTCCGCTGCTTTCCTCAAAAAGAGAATTGCCAGCCATCCCTTCCACTCAAACGAAAAAGAAAAACATCCCCTGAAGGCCAGCTGTTCTTCTGACTTGCTGCACGTCCGAATGTCTGCATCGTGTTGCCTCCCATTCTTCTCCTGCAATGTGCATGTGCATGGTTCTGTTCTGTCAAAGTTGTAGACCAGCTGCTTCTTTTTTTTTTTCTTTTGTTTACCTGCTGCACGTCCGAATGATCTTCTTTCTTTTGCTGTAGTAGCTGCTGCACGAGTGATCTGCATGTTTACTTTTCGAATGAGTGCTGTCCGAACCACATGCTGGACTCCAGCATGTTTACTGCATGTGTGAGTGGCTGTGTGCTTTTCCTTGCTGCAGGTTCATTGCATGTGTGAGTGTTGTCCGAATGATCTTCTGCTGCTTGGTGTAGTAGCTGCTGCACATGTGATTTTTCTGCAAGTGCTGTGAGTGTTCTGCTGGTGCTGTCTGAGTGCTTCTTTCTTTTGTTGTATGTGTGAGTTTGTCCGGCGTGTGTGAGTGTCTTTGCTGCTGTGTTTGTCTGCAACATCCAGGTTATGTGCTGTCTAGTGATGCTTTTCTGCATGTGTGAATTTTTCTGCATGTGCTGTGTTCGTATGAGTGCTGTCTGCTGCATGTCTGCATGTTTGCATTTTTTGCATGTGCTGTGTGAGTCCACTGCATATGTGTATTGCCCAAACTACCCCTGTTATGAGAGGAAAAAATGAAATATTTATTGTCATGTGAAGTAATTGTATTATAAATCTTTTTTTAAGCACAAAAATACCAGAATTTATCAATTGACTCAAGTATTGTGATCTATTGCATAATTAAGTACTTAAATCATTTTTTTATTAAACAATTTATTCACTTAAGTAACTTAATCATGCAGTTTTAGCGCTTCATCAGGAAGCATCATGGAACACCTCATGAAAAAATTTGAAGAGACTAGTGCGAAGGTAGACTCTTTGGCTAGCAGGAGTATGGGCAACGGAGAAGGGTCGGGGTTGAGAAATAGGAACAGAAGGAATCATGGTGAAGGGCACAATTAGATAGTGCCCAAGCTTGCTTAATTGGACTTTCCAAAATACAATGGTCTAGACGATCCAACAAGTTGGATCTATAGGGTGGAACAATTGATCTTTGAGTATCAATAGACCGAGGAAGTAGAGAAGTTGCCTCTGGAAGGAGTGGTGCAAATATGGTACGAGCTTTCAAAGATAGTGAAGAAATTGTGTCCTAGGAAGCTCTAAAGAAAGACCAACAAACTCAATATGGTCCAACCATGTTTGAAGATCACTTTGGTTCGTTAAGCAAGTTGCGACAAATAGGGTTCGTCCTAGAATATCAATTGCAATTCGAGTAGCTTCCAAGTCGAATGGGTGGACTGGCTCCCAACCATCAGCTGAGATGCTTTATAAGTGGACTCAAGAAACCAATATGCACGAATGTATAGGCGGCACGTCCCATGTCCATTACGAACACAATTGGATTATCCTGACTATATGAAGTGAGAAATTTAAAGAAGCCAATGCAGATGGAGGCCGAACGGCAAATACCTGTGGAACCAATGCCACCTGCTTTGCCCTCAGCCAACCTATCAAGAACAAAAACACCAATCATCCAACTCTTAACTTCCAGTGAGTTACAAGAATGGAGGAAGAAAGGCCTTTGCTTTAATTGTGATGAGCATTTTGTACCCAGCCATCATTGTAAGAAGCTATTCTTGATTGAAGGGATATATATGTAGGATGAAGAAATTGATGGCAAAGGTGATAAAGATGAGCAAGCCAAGTTTCATGAGGACCTGATGATCTCAATACATGCAATGGTGGGGACAATGCCACCACAAACCATGAGGATTTGGGTAGCAGTTATAGGGCTTGGCATCATATTTCTTCTGGATCTGGAAGCTCCTACAATTTTTTGAATGCTTCATTAGCCAAAAAATGGGGTTGATGCGCAGACCCAAAGTATGAAGGTGATGGTTGTGAATGGGGAAAAGCTAGACTGCGAGGGACGGTGCAACGAAGTGAGGGTATGGTTTCAAGGTATCCAATTCTCTACTGATTGTTTCTTGTTGGAAATTAAAGGGTGTGATGTGGTTCTCAGCAATGGTTATGCACGCTAGGCCCAATTTGGTGAGACTTTACAAGACTTGTGATGAGTTTCAAGTACAAGGGAAGCTAAATAGAGTTGAAGGGAATCGGAGGGCCAAAAATGATGGGAACCAAGGCAGGCCTACTCTTAAAGATCCTTTGCAAGTTCCAGATGGGCCAATCACAAGATCGAAAGCCAAGAAGATCAAGGAAGCAATGCAAGGATTAGTACGAACCACTTGGGAAGAAGCTAGCAAGAGCCCAACACTCAAAATGGGCTTGAAAGAAGAAGAACCGGTTTTGATCCACTTGATCCAAATTGTGGAAGACGTGACTTAGAAATATGGCCTTTAGATATTAAGGTTTTCAATTTGTTTAAAGCATTTTTATTATTAGTTTTGAATAAGTGGGCTTGAGGATGCTTAACCCACATATGTCTTACTTATTTGAACTAGGGTTTAGAAGTACTGTAGCATGACACTGTTCACGCTACAGTACCCGCGACTACTATTCACTAAGGGCATTTTTTAGAGAAAGGGTCTCAAATTTTAGTCTAGAGTTTTATCATGTTTTGGGGAGGGTATTTAAAGGATGTAATCAGCCATTTCAAGGCAGACATTATTTTACTTCGAATTTTAATTGTGAGTGAGTTTTCTCCTTTTGTTCTTAATTGAACTCTTGAATTTATCAAAGGTAAATCACAACCTTTGTGGAGTTCCTCCTCGTAATTTGGATTCTTGAGACGGGATTTCAACGGATCTAGATTTTGATATAATCTAGGTTCTTGAAACGAGTTCTCAACGGGTCTAAATTCTCCATCCATAGACTTGAGTTTGGCGTTCTTGGATAAGTTTTCAAATTGATTGTGGGTTCAAGGGATTCTCTTCCTGCGAGTTCATATCATTTAGTATTCAGAGTAAGGTTTCCATTCAGATCTAATTTTATCTTTTGTTTATTGCATCTTTAATTCTAGAGCTTCATTGTTGTAAGGTTCCAAAAAAAAAAGTGCAGAAATTCGTTTTTCCTAGGGCTGCGAAAATTTGCACCATTTAGGGTTGAAATTTCTATGGTTTCATTGATTCCCATCTATTTCCTTGTCAATTTTTATGTGTTTGAATTCAATTGTTTGATTATCCCAATTGAATATTTCAGTTTGTGGATGAATTTTTGAGAAAAGAAAAGAAAAGAAAAGAAAGGAAAGGAAAGGAAAAGAAAAGAAAAGAAAGGAAAGGAAAGGAAAAGAAAAGAAAAGAAAAGAAAGGAAAAGAAAAAAAAATCGTCCAAAAAAAAAAGTGTAAAAAAATCCAAAAATTTTTTTCTTGAGCCTTTCATCATAGGGGTTGTGCATCCTTCATTATAGTTGGTATCTTGTGTTACAGTCACTCTTCCATTCGTATAATTTCTGTGATTTTCGTGTCATTTCTTTCCTTCCGTGTTTCTCTTGTTCTTGTTTCTTGGATTTAATTGCTAGTTGGGATTAAATAAGGTTGTTTTGTCTTGATTAAGTTCAATTAGTTCTGAAAGAACTTGAGTGGGAAAACTCGAGATAAAAGGTAAGAGAGTGTGAGATTATTATTGAAAAAAAAAACCAATTCAGAGTGAAACACGAGTGGAGTGCCATCATTTGAGTCTAAACACGTAAGGGGGCGTGTGAAGTCCTTTCTTTTTCTGCTAACATTTTCTTTTTGCTGCACATTACAATGTCTCACCGCAGTGGCTCATCACCCAAGGGGATAGCAGATAACTCCTTTGTGTTGCAAGCCATGCAACAATAATTTGAGCGGATGAACATGCTATTGGGACAAATGGAGGATAGGATGAATCAACAACAAGCAGAGATTAGAAATTTGCAAGGTGGGAGAAATCAGAGGCGATGTGAGCCTAGGGTTGAAAATTCATATGAGAATGAAGGAGATGATGAGGATGAGGAAGACCTAACATCTGAAATTAGGTTGGGTAGACATAGAGGAGTTAGGCGTGACAGAGGATTTGAGGGGAACCTAGGGGGTCAGGATGGTGTCGATAGAGACTTGGGGAGTATCAAAATGACAATACCATCTTTCCAAGGTAGAACTGACCCAGAGGTTTATTTAGAGTGGGAAAAAAAATAGATTTGGTATTTGACTGTCATAATTACTCTGAGGAGAAGAAAGTAAAGTTGGCAGTAATTGAATTCACTGATTATGCTATTATTTGGTGGGATCAATTAGTGACCACTAGGAGGAGGAATCATGAGAGGCCTATAGAGACATGGGGAGAGTTGAAAGCTCTCATGAGGCGGAGATTTGTACCTAGTCACTACTATAGGGACCTTTATCAAAAGCTCCAAAATCTTACACAGGGGTCTAGGAGTGTGGAGGATTACCATAAGGAGATGGAGGTGGCTATGATTCGGGCTAATGTAGAGGAGGACCAGGAGGCCACCATGGCCAGATTTTTGAGTGGTTTGAATAGAGATATAGCCAATGTGGTTGAATTGCAACATTATGTGGAGATAGACGACATGGTGCACATGGCTATGAAGGTGGAGAGGCAATTAAAGAGAAAAGGGACAGCAAGGTACAGTTCGGTTTCTAGCACTACTTGGAAATCCAAGTGGGATAGGAATGATCCTGCTGAAGCAAAAAGAAAGATCAAACCACCTAAGGGCAAAGATGAGGGACCTAGCGGCAAAGCCAAGGTAGAATCTCAACCTTCAAGGAATAGAGATATTAAATGTTTTAAGTATTTGGGTTCAGGGCACATTGCTTCTCAATGTCCAAATAGGCGAGTGATGATTATGCGTGACAATGGGGAGGTAATGACTGTGAGTGAGGATGATCGTGATGGAGTGCCCGAGTTGGTTGATGCTAGTGATGATGAAGGAGTGATATACACTGTGAGTGAGTCTCTTGTTGCTAGGCGTGCTCTCAACACACACATTAAGGTGGATGATGCAGAGCAACAAAGAGAGAACATTTTCCATACTAGATGCCACGTCAACAGCAAAGTATGTAGTATGATCATTGATGGAGGGAGTTGTACTAATGTGGCTAGCACTACTTTGGTTGAGAAATTAAATTTACCAACCTTAAAACACTCTAGACCATATAAATTGCAGTGGTTGAATGATTGTGAGGAAGTTAGGGTGGATAGACAAGTGTTAGTTCCTTTTTGATCATAGGAGGTATCAGGATGAGGTGCTTTGTGATGTTGTGCCTATGCATGCTGGCCATATTTTGTTGGGGAGGCCGTGACAGTATGATAGGAGGGTGACACATGATGGGTTCAAAAACATGTACAGCTTTGTAAAGGAGGACAAAACAATCAAGCTTGCTCTTTTAACCAAAGTTTTGAAATCCATTCCGGAGACCATTCCGGTTGAGCCACTGGAACGGAATATTTCGGTACCGGTACGTTTCGGTGTACCGTTTCGGGATTAATTATATATTATATATAAATATTTATATGTATATATAAACTAACAATTAATAAAATAAATACATATATGTAAGTGTGTGATATATATATGTGTATATATATAGAAGAATTAAAGATTTATAAAATGAATATATATTGAAAAAATTCACAAACTTGAGTTAAGACACAAAAATAAAGGAAAAAAATTAAAGAATAGAAAAATTATTAAAAGTAACAATACTTCTAATGCACGGAAAGGGGTATTTGAATTCTTAATGTACAATTTTATTCATTATTTTTTAACTTATTTAAAAGTTTTTTTTTTTTTTTTTTTTTTTTTTTTTCGGACCGGAATTACTATTCCGGCCGGAATACCGGAATTCCGGCCGGAATTGACCGGAACGGCCGGAATTTGACCGGAATGGCCGGAATTTGACCCGGAACGGAACAGATACCTATCCCATTCCGGTCACTGTTCCGGCACGAAAAATTCCGGCCATTCCGGCCGGAACGGAACGAATTTTAAAACTTTGCTTTTAACTCCAAGCCAGGTCTATGAAGACCAACTGAAACTGAAAAGTGAGGTTGCTCAGAAAAGAAAGAGTGAAAATGAGAGTGATCAAAAAAGAAAGATTGAAAATGAGAGTGATCAAAAAAGAATGAGTGAAAAAGAGATTGAGCAGAAAAGAAAGAGTGATAGTGAAAATGAGCACAACAAAAAGAGTGAAAAAGAGAGTAGAGAAAAAAGAGTAGAGCCACGAGAGCAAAAAGAAAGAGAGTCTGTAGAGAGGAAAGGAAAGACAAAAGTGAGTTTCTATGCCAGAGAGAGTGAGGTTAAGAGGGCTTTCTTCGCAGATCGCCCTATGATTTTTCTTGTCTATAAAGAGTCTTATCTCACTCTTGATGACACTCACCAGTCTCTTCCTAGTTTGGCTATTTCCTTGTTGCAGGAGTTTGATGATGTATTCCCAGAGGAGATGCCTAATGAGTTGCCACCCATTAGAGGCACTGAGCATCAGATTGATTTTGTACCTGGAGCTGCTATTCCAAACCGACCAGCCTATAGGAATAATCCAGAGGAGACAAAGGAGCTTCAGAGGCAAGTTGAGGACTTGATGAGCAAGGGGTACGTGAGGGAAAGCATGAGCCCATGTGCAGTACCAGTACTATTAGTGCCAAAGAAGGATGGGACATGGAGAATGTGTGTTGATTGCAAGGCGGTCAACAATATTACGGTAAAGTATCGGCATCCCATTCCTAGATTAGATGATATGCTTGATGAATTGCATGACTCTTGTATTTTTAGTAAAATTGATCTTAAAAATGGGTACCATCAAATTAGAATGAAAGAGGGTGATGAATGAAAAACTGCTTTTAAGACCAAGTATAGCCTTTGTGAATGGTTGGTTATGCCATTTGGACTTACAAATGCGCTCAGTACTTTCATGAGATTGATGAACCATGTCCCACGTGCATTCATTGGCAAGTTTGTGTTTGTGTATTTTGATCATATCCTAGTGTACAGCAAGGACTTAAATGAGCATATTGAGCATTTGAGATGTGTGTTTGATGTGTTGAGATGTGAAACGTTGTATGCTAATTTCAAGAAATGTACCTTTTGCATGGAAAGAGTTGTTTTTCTTGGATATGCTGTTAGTACAAAGGGTATTGAGGTCGATGAAGAGAAAGTCAAGGCCATCAAGAAGTAGCCAACGCCAAAGAGCATCACTGAGGTAAGAAGCTTTCATGGCTTAGCTAGCTTTCATGGCTTAGCTAGCTTTTATCGGCGTTTTGTTAAAGACTTTAGCACCATTGCTGCACCACTCACTGAAGTCATTAAAAAGAATGTTGGGTTTCATTGGGGGGCTACTCAAGAGAATGCTTTTGCCACCATTAAAGAAAGGTTGTGCTCTGCACTTGTGCTAGCATTACCTGATTTTAACAAAACTTTTGAGATTGAATGTGATGCCTCAGGTATAGGGATTGGAGCTGTTTTGATGCAGGATAGGCGGCCCATAGCCTTCTTCAGTAAAAAGTTAAGTGGGGCCTCACTCAAGTACCCTACTTATGACAAAGAGTTTTATGCTCTTGTTCATGCATTGGAGACTTGGCAGCACTACCTATGGCCTAGGGAATTTGTGATCCACACCGATCATGAATCATGAAGCATCTCAAGGGTCAAGGTAAGTTGAATAAAATGCATACTCGTTGGATAGAATACATTGAGACATTTCCATCTGTCATCTGTTACAAGCAAGGTAAGGAGAACATTGTTGCTGATGCTTTATCTCGAAGGTATGTACTTCTTACTTCTATGAGTGCTAAGATGCTTGGGTTTGAATATGTGAAAGACCTATATGCCAATGACGTTGACTTCTCTAATGTGTACATGGCATGTGATAAGGCAGCATTTGGTAAGTTTTACAAGCATGAGGGTTACTTGTTTAAAGAAAACAAACTTTGTGTTCCAAGTTGTTCTATGGGTGAATTACTAGTGCGTGAGGCACATGGTGGGGGATTAATGAGACACTTTGGTGTCAAGAAGACTTTGGATATTTTGCATGAATATTTCTTTTGGCCTAAGATGAAGAGAGATGTCACTTGTATTTGTGGCAGATGCATTACATGTAGGAAGGCCAAATCTAAAGTGTTGTCACATGGGTTGTATACACCCTTACCCGTTCCTAGTGAACCATGGGTTGACATATCTATGGACTTTGTTTTGGGGCTACCTAGGACAAAAAGGGGTAGAGATTCTATTTTTGTGGTTGTGGATAGATTTAGTAAGATGGCACATTTCATTCCATGCCATAAAACAGATGATGCCATAAACATAGCTGACTTGTTTTTCAGGGAGATAGTGCGACTCCATGGTGTTCCCAAGAGTATTGTTTCTGATAGGGATGTTAAATTCCTTAGCTACTTTTGGAAGGTGTTGTGGGGGAAATTGGGTACCAAGCTCTTATTTTTCACTACTTGTCATCCGCAGACTGATGGTCAGACTGAAGTAGTTAATAGGACCTTAACTCAGCTTTTACGCATTGTTGTTCATAAGAATTTAAAAACTTGGGAGGATTGTTTGTCATTCATAGAGTTTGCATATAATAGGACCATGCATACTACTACTTCATATTCTCCTTTTGAAATTATTAATGGATTCAATCCGCTTACCTCTTTAGATTTGATGCCTTTACCGGTTGATGGCAGAAGTAGCTTGGATGGACAAAAGAAGGCGGAGTTGGTGAAGTCACTCTATGAGAGGGTACGGCCTCAAATTGCGCAAAAGAATGAAAGGGTTGCTTCCCAAGCCAATAAAGGGCGAAGGCGTGTCATCTTTGAACCTGGAGATTGGGTTTGGGTTCACATGCGCAAAGAAAGATTCCCAGCTCATCGGAGGACTAAGTTGCATCCTCGAGGAGATGGACCTTTCCAAATCCTTGAGAAAATTAATGACAATGCCTATAAAGTGGATCTCTCAGGCGAGTATAATGTGTCTGCTACCTTCAATGTTTCTGATCTTTCTCCTTTTGATGTAGGTGAAGATTCGAGGTCAAATCCTTTTGAGGAGAAGGGGAATGATGGGAACCAAGGCAGGCCTACTCTTAAAGATCCTTTGCAAGTTCCAGATGGGCCAATTACAAGATCGAGAGCCAAGAAGATCAAGGAAGCAATGCAAGGATTAGTACGAACCACTTGGGAAGAAGCTAGCAAGAGCCCAACACTCAAGATGGGCTTGAAAGAAGAAGAACCAGCTTTGATCCACTTGATCCAAGTTGTGGAAGACTTGACTTAGAAATATGACCTTTAGATATTAAGGTTTTCAATTTGTTTAAAGTATTTTTATTATTAATTTTGAATAAGTGGGCTTGAGGATGCTTAACCCACATATGTCTTACTTATTTGAATTAGGGTTTAGAAGTACTGTAACATGACACTGTTCACGCTACAGTACCCGCGGCTACTGTTCACTAAGGGCATTTTTTAGAGAAATGGTCTCAAATTTTAGTCTAGGGTTTTATCATGTTTTGGGGAGGGTATTTAAAGGATGTAATCAGCCATTTCAAGGCAGACATTATTTTATTTCGAATTTTAATTGTGAGTGAGTTTTCTCCTTTTGTTCTTAATTGAACTCTTGAACTTATCAAAGATAAATCACAACCTTTGTGGCGTTCTTCCTCGTAATTTGGGTTCTTGAGACGGGATTTCAACGGGTCTAGATTTTGATATAATCTAGGTTCTTGAAACGAGTTCTCAACGGGTCTAAATTCTCCATCCATAGATTTGAGTTTGGCGTTCTTGGGTAAGTTTTCAAATTGATTGTGGGTTCAAGGGATTCTCTTCCCACGGGTTCATATCACATAGGGTGGTCAAAGCTAAGGAAACGACGAGAATTATGTCGGAGGAAGTTTGCTTTCCTTTGCTAGTTGCCTCCTACGACACCCAAGGGACCAAAACCCTAGCTGAATTTTTTTTCCATTAACTTGGGTGCTAATATTGCAGGTACTACAACGACGCCCGCCGACTTGGAGAAATTATTGCAGGGTTACAAGGACCTATTTTCTGAACCAACGAGGCTTCCTCCCAACCAATCCCAAAATCACCACATTCCAAACCTATTAATGTTCGGCCATATTACTATCCACATTATATGAAGGGGAGATTGAGAAATTGATATTAAGTTTGCTACAATATGGGGTGGTGCAGCCCAGTACCAGCCCTTACTAATCGCTATTGTTGATGGTGAATAAGAGGGATGGCTCTTGGCATCTTTGTGTGGATTACAGGGCACTCAATCAAATCACGGTAAATGATAAATTTCCTATACCCATTATTGATGAATTGTTGGACGAATTAAATGGAGCAAGAATTTTTTTTGAAGTTGGACCTTTGCTCAAGTTATCACTAAAGAAAGATGCACACCGAGGATGTGGAAAAAATGGCATTCCGGACACACCATGGGCATCATAAATTTCTCATGATGCCCTATGGACTTACCAACGCCCCATCAACCTTCCAGTCCCTCATGAATGAGATTTTTAAGCTAGTTTTATGGATGTATGTCTTGGTATTTTTGACGATATACTCGTTTATGGTTGAACGTGAGAGGATCATCTATCACACCTTCGGGGTTATGCTAAACATGTTGCGATCTAACTAATTGTTTGTGAGAATGGATAAGTGTCAGTTTGGGTAGGACCAAATCAACTATTTGGGGCATCTCATTTCCGAGCATAGAGTGACAATGGGCTCAAAAAAAGTGGCGACAATGATTGAATGGCCCAGACCCACCTCCGTTAAGGCCTTATGTGGATTTCTTGGCTTGACCGGCTACTACCAAAAATTCATCTGTATCTACGGCCAAATTGTGAGCCCCTTTACACAATTGCTCAAAAAGGATGCTTTTGGTTGAACGAAAGAGTGGAGACCGCCTTTACTCAATTAAAACAAGCAATGACTACCAACCCGGTCCTAGCATAACCAGATTTTTCCAAGCAATTCATGGTGGAGTGCAATGTATCAGTCTTTGGCTTAGGCGTTGTGCTCATGCAAGACGGAGGGCCCATCACCTACTTTAGCAAGGCACTTTAAGGTTGGAATTTAAACCAATCAATGTACGAGAAGGAGATCATGGCATTAGTTGCTGCCATCTAAAAGTGGACGCCATATTTACTTGGAAACAGGTTTGTCGTTCGTAAAGATCAGAGGAGCCTGCAGTATTTATGGGATCTAACCATTGCTACAGAAGCCCAGCAAAAAAGGGCTAATCAAGCTTATGCGCTACGATTTTATGATTGAATATCAAAGGGGGTGCAAGAACTCTTAGTGTAATGCCTCATTCCCAGAGGTTTGGAGAGTTAGCTATTAGAACCTGATAAGCACTACAACAATTTCTATTAGATCCAAAATATATTTGTACATACTCCAAAATCAAACATAAATTCCTCTAATATAATTAACTGCACATATCAATTCATCAACTCCTCAATACAATAATCCAAATAAAATAAATCAACTTCTCCACATGTCTCTATTAACATAATGAACTGAAATAATACATAAGTCTTCATAATCATCTAAACATACTGAAATCAAATTACTTAATAAATAAATCTTCGAACAGCACTAGTACTCCAAGGTACTCAACCACAACCCTCAACTATTCTTGCCACAAACTCTATTATTGATCCTCAGCTATATCATCAAAATCATCTGAAAAATGTTATGGAGATAAGGGGGTGAGTTATCAACAACTTAGTAATCAAAGAAACTATACTAGTATATAAACACGAGCATTTACAAAGTTCAGAATGCATAAAAAAATTTTTACTTTCATAATGTAGAATAAAAAACAATTTACTTTCAGAATGCAGAAACAAAACATATTACAAAATAATAGAACGAAGCCTTCAGTAAAACTTTCTTATTCCAAAAATAAACCCATTGGCATATTGTAAACTGAAACATCATCTTCATATTGCATCGAAGCCTCATATCGGAACAGATACCATGTTTAATCCCTGTGGTAGGATTATAAACCACCATTATACACGTGGTTGGGCTGTATACTATGTTTCACCCCCTTGATAGGGTTATAAACTACCATTATACCCGCAGCAGGGTCGTATATCATGTTTCGCCCCCGTGGTAGGGTTATAAATCACCATTATACCCATGGATAGGTCATATTCCATGTTTCACCCTCGTGGTAGAATTATAAACCACCATTATATCCGTGGCTGGGCCGTATGCCACTATTATACCCATGGCGTGGCCTTAATAGAAACAGAACAGACATATCATCTAAAATAGATCATATTCAAATGCATAATTTGAAACTCATGCCAAAAATTTTCAGCTTACACATCATATCAGAACAAAATACTAAGTAGCTTTAGATCATTTCATATATTAAATAGAACAAAATCAAAATATCTTCATCTTAACCACAACAAAACTTTAAGAATCTCATTTTCGCTCTTTTAATAAAGTTCAGAAACAATATGCAAAAATAAGCTCATGTTTACACATTCATGACAAAAGTACTTTATCTTTCATACATAGTTCATGAGTAATGCGGAAACAAATAATTGAGATTGTTTTTTAGATTTCTTTTAAAATACAAACATGCATATTTTCAAAAGTCAACCTCATTTCATTTTTTTTTTTTATGCAAAGTATAGTCTAGAAATCCCGCTTACCTTAACTTTTGCAGCGTGTTATCTAGCCTTAAGTCCGATCTCTAACAGTATCACAACCTAATTAATAAACAGTTACCAAACAATTAAAAACTCACAATACACTACTAGATTATTTAATAAACTCCAAACCCGAACATAAGATTGGCTAACAAAATTCCACCATTTTATGAGTGAAATGGAACAAGCCTAAAGGCAATTAAATTCATAAACATGCCAACACCACCATATCCAAAAATTAGTCAGTCATAACATAGGCCCCAACAACCAACATCAATTTAAATCCTAATCCCAAAACAATCACAATTACCATCTAAACAGCAACACAAAATAGTCCCAATACTCCTACTCAGCAATCCATACAGTCATCTATCAGCCCTCACAACTTCATATCAACCCAATGAGTCACATATCAAACCAACAATCTACCACCCAAACTTCACAGCCAACTACTCAACAGATTAAATAACCTTCAAGTTCAATTATAAACTATCGAATTTTTCCAGCATTCACAATGATATAAACCACCAATTTGCACTATATTAATAAAATTGCAAAAAAAGGCACTTGGGTTACCATACGTATATTTCACGTGGGTGAATTTAAAAAATAGCATGTTGTTGTCTAGGGCGTTGGAAAAATGCACTTAGTTCACTAGAGAATCTGGAGAAATGGTGACAACGAGAAATTTGCATAAATGAGGATTTCGTATGGCTATGCAAAATTTGCAAAGATGAAAATAAGTAAAAAAATAAATAAAGTAATGAATATATATACTTAAAATCGAATACTAATATTTTCTAGTGGATAGATGAACACCAAGAGAAAATAATAGATTTTAAAATTCAGAGAGAGAGAGAGAGAGAGAGAGAGATCTTACCACCATTCGGCAGAGCTCGAAAACAACGAATCTGGAAAATCCACCAAGAAATCGCAGCAAAATGCAGTGGAAAAGAGAAAGCAAAAGTGAGAGGTGGAGTCTGTTATGGGAAAATGATAAATGAGAACCAACCCATGTAACTGCTAGGATGTGGACTAAACGGGACTTGGGAGAGAAAAACTCGGGAGGAAGAAGAAAAGGAGTTGAAGGAAGAGGTACTCACCGAAAATGGCAACATTTGGGGGCTTTCAAGAACTATCTTCGTGGGCTTTGCGTTAGGCTGGGCTTGGGCCCTAAGCTGAGTATTACAACTCCACCGCAGACAGCCTCTCCAAGCACGAGGAAAACCTCCAACATGAACAAAAAAAAATTTGCTCTCAGCCTGCCACTTTTGCTTTGGACCAAACCCATAAGAGATTAAGTGCTAAATGAACCGGAGTTACAGGCATTAGCAAAATATATACAGGTTGGTGAAGCCATTGAACCGTGGAGTTTCGAGTCAGGGATCATTTTTTATAAGGATCGGATTTATTTGAGAACCAAATATTCGCCATTGACTTAACCCATCATCAGCGAGTTTCACGCTAGAACTCAAAGGATTTCATAAAACTTGGCAGCGTCTCAAGACTGTATTTACTAGTGAGAGGCAAGGTCTCAAGTTAAGGCCTTCATCCGTGGATGCAACATTTGCCAGCAGCACAAGAGTGAGCACACCAAACTAGCCGACCTTCTCCTACCTTTATCAATTTTGATTATAGTGTGGTCGGACATCTCTATGGACTTCATAACCAGACTACCCAATTCACAAGGGAAGGGTGTTATTTACGTCGTGGTGGATTTGTTAAATACATTTGCCCATTTTGTGCCTCTCAAACACCCATTTACAGCAGCCTTGGTGGCCTAAGTTTTTTCAGAAAATGTATTCAAGTTGCATGGGCTCCCTACTTCCATTGTCTGTGATTGAGACCCCACCTTCATTAGCAACTTTTGGCTAGAGCTCTTTCAACTACAAGGAATCGAGTTCAACTTTAGCTCCTCATATCATCCATAGATGGACGACAAAACTGAGGTGGTTAATCGCACTCTCAAAATTTATTTATGTTGCTTCACCAACTCCACACCTTCGGCATGGGTAAAGTGGCTTCCTTGGGTTGAATATGTATACAACACTATCACTCATTCCAGCACTGGGCAATCTCCATATGAAGCGGTGAATGGCCAAACACCACAAACTCTGCTTTCGTATGTACCAAAAATTGCAAGGGTGGAAGTTGTAGCTTAGGCTATTACCGAGCAGGATCAGCTCCTTAAGGAAGTATGCCTCATGCTTCAGCAACCACAAAACTGAATGAGGCTGCAATATGACCGCGGGCATCAAGAAATGAGCTTTTAACCAAGGGACCTAGTTTACGTTCGGCTACGACTATATAGGCAGCAGACTGTGGAAAGGTGGACAAGTATGAAGTTGGTTGCTTGCTACTATGGCCCTTTCCGAGTTCTGGAGTGAATGGGGCAAGTTGCATATCGCCTTGAGTTTCCTGCAGGCTCCCGTGTCCACCCAATCTTTCATGTGTCTCTTTTCAAAATTAAATTGGGAAACCACGAAACGATGATAACAGAACTCCCAAAGACTGCATTGACTCTTTCCCCAATCCAACTGTAAGATGTGCTGGCTTATTGAGGCAAGGGACGCAAGGCGAAGGTCCTCATCCATTGGTACAGTACCAACCCAGCATAAGCCACCTAGGAAAATATCGCGACTATTAAGTCACAATTTTCAGAGTTCACCCTTGAGGACAAGGGTCATTCTGATGTAGGGAGGAATGTTACGGGAGCTTAATAAGGAACGAGCACACTGGGTAATTATGGCTAGAGAATAATTATTTTGAATAAGCAATCTTGCCTTATTCAAAAACATATCAATCAACATTTATTTTACTGATTTTCCTATCCTCCATATATTTGGTTAGTTGAATAATGAGAAGGCTATAAAAATGTAAGAATGCTATCAATAAACAATTCAAAAATTTTTTCTTAAACCTGGGTTTTTTAGAGGTGGGTTCCTCCTAAACCCATGACTGATTCTAATATTTGTTCATCATAGGTAAGGCACGAAAGAACGATCCGGTGTCTTTTCTCGTTGATCGACCAGTAACGTGTTCCATCGTTAGAGCACGTAACATCTTTTCTAATTTTTCCATGAGTACTGCATGGTCGATCATGCGCATCCCTCCTTAGCTTATAATGTCTCAACTATTTTTTTATACGAGATGTCAATCGTAAATGATTATTCTAGTATTTATTTCAGTTTGGGTTTCATATTAAGAAGTTGAATACTGTATAATCAAGTAGTTTGGGGTATTCCATATTAATAAGTTTATTATTCACATAAATTTAATTTTAGTTTTAAGGTTTTTTAGAATTTACCCATCAAACTAAAAGAATTGTTAGGGGAAAAGAAATTAATTTTAAAGGACCACATCATAATTAATATGTGATACGTAGAAATTAAATAAAACTTTGGGCCATACAAGAAAAAGTTAGAGATCAGACATTTCTATGTGTAGATAAATTTTAGAAAATTTTAGAGAGTACATAAGGTTTATAATTTCTATATACATAAAATTTTGATGAAAAATATAGAAAAAAATTGTAAATTATAAAAATTTTTGAGGGGGCCATGACCCCCAAGATATATGTGGTTCAGCCACTACCCTGTACAGTAGGTATACCAAATCCCTTTTTTTTCTTTTTTCTTTTTTTTTTTACTCTCTCGATCGAGCTCGCCATGCACGCACGTGCATCCACTTCGATTAGTACTAGAAAGACAAAGTAAACAACAACAATATTAGATATTGAACAAACATTATTAGATATAGAACAAATATTTCTTGGACTCATTGTATAAATATATATACAATTGCCTCTATTCTAGCCTAAGCTTAATATTTCTCATGCATGGGCACAGGATCCCGCATTTACTTTGGTCCATTGTGATCTTTGAACAATTGGAGGAAAAAGAAGAGAAAAACAGAAGAAAAGTAAAAAGAATGTATCGATCGGATTGTAAATGAATTGACTGAAATGATGAAAGACTATTACTAATTTAGTGAATTACACCTTCGGATTCTACTACCTTTTTCCTCTCCTGATGATCAATAGACACAATCATAACTTCAAGCACTTCATATATAGTTCATTATTTCGAAACATGCATGGAGGCAATAATGCATGCTAGCTGTTTCCTTCTTTCTTTCTTTCTTTCCAGTTTTGAATTATTTTGATAGTGGTAAAATAAGTACTGCAATTGTAAGAATACATGGAAGATTAAAAGCTCTGTATATGCAAAAGTATAAAGGAGAAATGGATCGTCAGGAAATGAAGAGTTGTTGGCTAAGACATAAAGCTGGCCGAGGATCGAACAAAAACCAAGAGGATCATGAGATATAAAACGGAGGGATGACTTTTGATTTGGGGTTTCTTGAGAGAGAGAGAGAGAGAGAGAGAGAGAGAGAGAGAGAGAGAGAGAGAGAGAGAGAGAGAGAGAGAGAGAGAGAGAGAGAGAGAGCAAGGATGATTACGGTCTGAGGAAATTAAGGTTCTGTTTGGCCACTGAGAATTTTCATATGAGAATTTTGAGTTTTAAGATTAAATATTAAAATGTTATATTTTAATATTATTATTGTATTGAGATTTGAAAAAGTTAAAAAAAAGTTAAATTGTTTATTATATTTTGTATGGAGATTTGAGAAAGTTGTAATGATGAGATGAGAATTTTATATTTGAGATGAAAATTTCTTGAGGCCAAGCAGAACCTAAGAGACTAGAGATCAGCTCCAGATAATTAGAAGACTAGAGAGAAGTATAATTAAGTAAGATATAGATGAAGGTTCCAAATACATGATTATTAATGCGTATCACCACGCGAGAAGAGAGCATCATCCAATCATATAGATATATGAGACATTAATGGATGTATATATAATTCGAGACTGCCGAAGAATAGAATAAGACTTGACAGCTCTGGTCAAACATAATAATTGATTTTATTTTCAAAATGGAGTTGATCATGATTTTGTTTTCAAATTAGATATATAGAGAGCGATTATATGTACTTTAGGCCATGATGCTTGTTGCATGCTTATAAGCTGACAGGCTTTGAATCTATATATGAGAAATGATATTTGTAATTATGAAATGTGTAACCGCTGCGTAATCGTTTTAAAAAAAGTGAATAAAACATAAGATCCACATAAAAAATTTAAAAAAAAAAATTAATAGTAAATCAAATTCTTTTTTAAAATGATTACGTGACGTTTACATATTTCATGATTGCATATAGAATTACTCATCAATTTGTTCGCCTTCCTCTTAGCGAGTATAATGGTTGTAAACATTTATTTGTTCTCAATGTTTTTTTTTTTTTTTCCTTTTCTTAGTGTTGTACTACTTGTGAATGGGTATTTGTTCACGTATTCTTCTATCAGTTAAATATGATATATCCAGTTTGTTTAAAAATAATAACAATAATAAGAAGAAGATAGACAGTCACTTCCGCAGTTCCATCGAGAATATGATTGACGAAAATTCATCACCTAATATATGAATAAGTTTTTTTATTATTTCCACATACTATACATTATATTTTTTTTTAATTTTTTTAATTTCTATAAGTAAAATAATTTAATTAATTTAATATAGATAAAATAAAATAAAATAAATATTAAAATATATGATATAGAATGAGGAGAGGGGCGCTCGATATGATACATGAGAGACCACGTTCAATCTCCGCGTCTTTCTTTGGTCATTGTCCCTGTGGTCACATTCAATCTCCGCGCTTTCTTTGGTCATTGTTCCTGTGGTGTACAGTCTTTCTTACGGGACTAGTTTTTGTTGATTATTTCAATGAAAAGTCCACCCTAGCCGTTGATAATTGATATCAGAAGGAATGAAGAGAGAGGAAAAGAAAAACATTACTGTAGAAGAGCTAAGCAGTCTTAAGTACTAAGCAAAACCAAAAAAAAAAAAAAAAAAAAGAGCCCAATGGCCGTTGAACAGCTTCACGGCTAACAGGGAGTCTGTGTCTCTCTAGATTAGGTGGAGAAACCAAACCGATCATAAGAACCCAATATTCTGAACTTTCTGCTATTATATCCCAAAATCTGCATCAATTTTGATGAAAAGTTCACGCCTTTACTGACAAATGGCATTAGAAAGGGGTTTAATTACAGCTCGGTTTGACCTGTCGACAAGCATTGAATATTAGACAGAAACATTAGGATGGGCGGCTGATCTCCATCTATCCACAGCAAGCCAAGCAGCAAACATCAGGTTGTTCATTTGAAGAATCAAATTCAACAGCTTTTCATTCCATACAACGGTTGGAAACTGCATGGCTGCAATTCCTTCCTTTGTGTTTCTCGAACAACATACGAGGAAGAGAGTTGAGAGAGAGAGAGAGAGGGAAAAAGAGGGGGGGGGGGGGGGGGGGGGGGGGGGTGGAGCTGGTGTAGAACAAGAATAGAAAAGGAAAACAACCCAATCCACAGGCATAAATTATAAATAGAAGAGACAACGAACAAAAGCTTCTCGAACATTACATTTGAACATAAAAATATACATTAGCCATTCATTTTGGGTAGTTTTGGCATCGAACCAAGCCCCATCTCGCATCCACACCCCCATGTTCCATCTCTCAAAACAGAGAATGCATATATTAACAGAAATCAGAGTCAAATGGGCACACGCACACAGATGTCAGAGAACAAAACCGTAGAGTTTCAAAAATGGCAGCCGCAACAGAGATAGAAGAAACACAGCCTGGCAACCAAAACGATAGCCTCGAACACGGATGCAATCCTGAAAAGTAGGTCATCCACAAAAGATAGCTTCAGATTCAGCCTCTTCCACCTGAACGCAGACTTGAACGAAGACCCAAAGAAGAACTTCCATCTCAAGGTCTCCGCCCTCAGCTTCTTGAAGGAAATCAATCTAGTTTTCTTGAGTCCCATCCGATCACTTTAATCTTGTCAGCTCTTTCTGAAAAGAAATATTTCTTCTGGGTTGGTCGTATGGAGAGAAAGTGGGATGGAGGTGCTGGTTATATCGTGGGAGCAGAGCAGGGAACTATGGAAGGTTCGGTTTTTCTTGAGGAATACGGTCTGGTTTTGACAAGGGATGTGTTGGGGATATTAAAGGCTGGATCGGGGTGTTTTGGGATTTTCGAAAAGAGGAGTGGACCGAGTGGAAGAAAAAGTGAAAACCGTTCCGCGTTTTGTTCGAGGGCATGGAATGGAGCTTTAAAGGTTGAAGTCAGGAAAGGAGTGTCGTATAAACGTGGAGAAGTGGATCTATGAGGCTATGAGCTGTGCGACATTACAGAGTCTCTAGAAAGAATATAAAGCTGGCCAATTTCTAAAGTCTATTATTCCTCTTTAGGGATTCAGACGAACGAAGCTAATGCACGTAGAGTATTCCTTTGAACTTTACTCTTCGAGTGACACATATATAAAAGAGACACAAATACTTTTATTTTAAACTTATTTTATAAAAACAAATTTACAAATCAAAATAATTTGATGTAGTATATTATATTTTAAAGATATTTTTATTATAAAATAGTTCTAACATATCACGTTAAATTACATTAATTTATAAATTTATTTTTATGATATCTTTTTGTATCGACAGCAGCACTTTTTTATATAAGATAGATCTTACAAAATTTATTGATCAATATCTATCCCCATTAAAAAAATTATATAAAAGTCGTAAATATTGTTTTTTTAATTTCATATTTCTATCTTTTTTACCTCATGTTTTAAGGAGAAATAATATTTATAGTTATAGAATATGCAAGTCTTGCTCCCACTTCATTCGAAAAAAATAAATAAATTTTTGATTCATATGAAAAAATTATTATTTTTTAAATAGATCCTTATTTTGAAAATCCGAAATGAACTTAACTAAAATCTTGAATGATAGAGCCGATTAATATCCTTTTTAGGATTTTATCGAACAATGACAACATTTTTAGACTTTTCAAACGTTTCAAATGTGCGAAGGCTCATGTTAAGATGTTCTAACTTTATTAAGAATGAAACAAACATAAACAATGCTTACATGATTTATATGATGCTTCTTACTAACAATTCTGAGGGGTTAGTTAAGTTAGTCAGTGTTAAGTTTGCTTGTCAATAATCACTAGTTCAAATTTTCTTAGGATCACTTGAAATTTAATTAGCGGTTAATTTTAAAATTTTTTTAAATTAATCGAGATGCGCGCAAGTCCACCCAAACACCCACAAATAAAACAAAAAAAACAAAAAAGTGACAGGAGATTTTGTTCTGATTACTACAAATATTTTCGGAATAGGAAAATGCTTCCATGCTGCCGAGGTTAAATATATATATATATATAAATATATTTTACTTAATAATTAAAAAATAATTTTAAATATATTAATATATGTTTTATTTAGTAATTAAAAAAATATGAAAAAAAGAATACCGAGCGGTCAGGATGGGGGCGGCAAGTAGCCTCATCCTTCGGAATATAATTGTGTCAGCTGTGGCTGCTGGTCAATTGTCTATTCTTGTACGACTGGTCAAATTTAAAAATAAAAAACAAAAAAGAGAGAGAGATGTGAACGACACCTTAAGGTGACAACAATCTACACACATGCAATTAACCGAGAGGGCGAAAAAAAGATGGAATAACTTTGGAAACCAGCAATATTCGATTCATACTTACACCAATGATATGTAGATTAAAGGATGAATTTTAATTTTTAAAAACTTATTTTCTCATAATAAATCGACATTTTCGTTGCTAATAGACTACAAATCAAAGAAAAATATATATATAAAAAAATATCTACTAAAATGGATTTTCAAATATTTAATATTATCTAAGAATTCATATATATATATAAATAATAATAATAATATTTATAATATTTATATTTTCCTGCTTATTATCTCTTACATTTAAGATAAAAACTCTAATGTTAAACGGAAAAGAATAATAATATTATTATTAGTTGTCAAAATCAGCCTTATTTATTGTTGACAGATCAGAATATTAAATACGAATCTAAGCAAATTATTTTCTTTATCTGAGATTCAGTTGAAGACTTCAAAGTGACCGTTTTATTCCCCTTATAAAAGTAGTCCTCAAAGACTACTTCCCAAAATCTAAAATGAAAAAAAAAAGAAAATCAACGGCACAAGTTTTAAGCCAGTTTGGACCTTAAAAGGTGATTTCAGAATATTTGAATGAGTTTTATACAGATAGATATTCTTCATCTGAACAAATAATTTATTTTATCTGAAATAATTTATTTATTTTTATCTTAATTATGTACTGAATGTTAATGAGACTTTTATTATTAATCCATCTCTATTACAACAAATTAATTATTAATGACATTTAATATTTTTTAATATTTTTATAAAGATTATAAATATATATATATATCAACATATTTTATATATTTAAATATATCGTAAATAAATTCAGATCATGTAGAATATTCTTAGCATTGAAAAGAAATTTTGTCGGTGGCTGATTAAGGGATAAAGTTATCGGCGGCCAGATGAGAGATATTCGGCTGAAAAGTTCAGCCCAATGCATACACGACAGGCTGGATAAAGTTATCCCGATGGATGTAGCCCGAATGGCGAATATCTCTTGATAAACACAAAAAAAATTTATATTTTTAAATATATATATTTTTTAAAAATTCATAATATTATTAGAAAATACTACTTTAATTATTAAAAAAATTAAAAATAACATATATATATTATTTTAGGAGAAACATTCGAGAAGTTTTATTGGAATGAAATAGCATTTCTAGGCTGGATATACACAGAAGGATCAAAGAATAACGTACGTACACCTCCCTACGTGATGAATTGCAAATTTAGGTCCCGTAATTTAGACTTCAGCTTAGTTTAATTTTAAATTGAATATAACATTTAAATATCTAATTTTTAGAATATTGACATTGAATTAACTATCCAAATCTTCAAAATTTATAAAATATATAATTTTTTAACTTTTAGCTAATCACTCAGTATTTAAAATTTATATTGAATTAGCTATTACATTCTCTATAATAATAAAATATTATTATTTTTTATTATTTATATTTCTTTAATAAATTTTTATTTTTTATTACTTTTTTATTTTATTTTCCTAATTTTCAACAACCTCCAACAATTATATTTAGATTCATTCTCACAATCCAAAAATCTATAATATAATAATCTCATATATACATAGATCATAAAATCTAATATGTAAATAAAAATTACATATGTACAATCCATGAAAATCCCACATATATAATATAATAATCTCAAAATATAACAAAATAACATAAGAGAAAAAGATGAAATTAATAAATAATTGATATAGACTTGCTACAGGACTTTTCATCTTTAAAGAAAAAATGAAATTATTGTAGCTCATATTTGGAATGAAAATGGGTTAGCTAATTCAATGTGGGCCAAATCTTGATGAAATGAGTTAAATTTAAAGAAACTGGTGTAGATGCTTTTAAATCATTAAACTTATTTTAATTCAAAATATCTTTACACGTAAAACATATAATCTTTTTCAACTCATATAATCTTTTTCAATTCAATAACTCTTTACATGTAGGACCTATAATATATTTCAACTTTCAATAAATACATTTAAACCCATATTAACATCCAAACAAATTTAAACTATCTTAAGTGAGTTATACAAAATCTACTCCACCATCTCAATTCATTATTATTCATAAAAAACTCAATTTAATGTCCAAACGGATTTTAATTTATTTGCTAACAGTTACTATATCTCACGAAAGATTAGCAGTTTAAAATATTCGATGCCAGCATTTGGCCACAGACCGAAACATAATGCAGCCTCTCTTTCCAGATGCTTTTACCTTAAAATTCCTTAATTCCTCACGAATAAGTGTGGCTCAACATTAATAGGGCTCTGCTTTTGCCGCCCAAAGACAAGATCACCGTCCTAACTTTATTTGCACTGATTCGCCTCTCTTTTCCTAAACTACTCGTAATTCTGGGGGCTCACGATCTAGATCAGAGCGATCAGGTCTTACCTATATATTGGGCTTCTTGCTGATTAAAAGACTGTCCACCTTTACATCCCTTGAAGAATCAACATTACCATTACTATTCAGTTTTTGGTCCTGATTAAGGTGCGGTGCATGTTTTGTTGTACGGCAATAAGTTCACCATTAATTAATTAATATTTAAGTGTGGGTCAATACGTAAAATATTTAATTAAATTAGATTAATTATAAAGTTAGAATTCGAATTCAAAATCTTTAACTCTAATGTAAGTATAAATATATAATTTCTATAAATATATAAATTATATATAGGCACCCATCCTGTACTTACTAAATTGACCCCCGCACCTTTGCCTTGCCCATATCTTTAATTGTCTACATCTGATTGCTGGGCGGGTGGATTAATGCCACAACCGTCTATCTATCCCATATGACAACACATTTTCTACAAAAAAAATCCAACAAAATCACATACACATCAAATAATTGCACAAATCCAACAAAAAGTCTCAAAAAATCCAGCAAATTGCATAAATTTAAAGATTTGTGAATAGATACCCTACAAACCCACAGCCATACTTGTGGGTTATAAAACTCACAAACTCATGATTGCAATACCCTTTAACTCATAGATCCACGGTGGTGGTCGTGGATCTGTGTCATAGAGACCCACAACCAAAACATGGTAGTGCTGAGAGGAGAAGAATAAGAAGAGAGAGGAGAAGAGAAATGAGAGAGAATAGAAGACTAAGAGAGAAAGAGAAGATAAGGGGAAGGGACTGTGAAGAATGAGATAAATGAGACGAGAGAAACTTTTGTAAATTTATAGTTGGGGATTTTTTTAAAGTGTATAAGTGGGTGGGTTAAAGTTCGAATAGGTGGGGTACCCACCCATCCCTGCCCGCACCCAATTTTCTGAGTGTTGAACCCACCCGCACATGCATTGGGGGGGACAAGTTGCCCGCTGGTGCAAACTCAAGTTGATATGGGATATAAGTTATTTTTCTTCAAATCACTTCAAAATAATATCAGTTATTTTCTCCTAAATCATATATATTTATAATATTACTTATTTTTCCACAAATTATATATTTATACTCATTCTTGCTTTATCAATAAATATTTGATATTTATACTCATTTTTGCTTTATCAGTAAATCTTTCGTTTCAAGTTTGGAAGTAATTCTAATTTCTATTTTGACCAAATTTTTGGAAGGATTCTTGTTTATTTGTATATTTATTTCTCATAAAATAATTTAGATTTTCTATTTTTGGAAAAATCTTCATAATTTTGAATTTTGTAGCTATTTAAGTCTTGCTTGTGGGGGCTTCATTAAAAAAATTGAATTTTACTATTATTCAATACTATTCAGAGTTTTCTCAGTGTTTTGGGCAAATCTCATCTTCTCTATTTCGATTATCTGTTAAAACTAACTGTCAAAATTAATCTCTATTTTGTCTAGTGCCATCACCCGCCCATCCCCTAGTGGAACAGATGGATTGGGCAGACAGGTCAAGTTGCTGGAGCTCACCGCCCAGCCTAGAATATCATACTAAATCAGTACTTATCTAATTTAAGCTATTTGAATTAAATATTACTAGTATGGAAAGCTTGTGACTCTCTTTCTGGTTTATAGTTGTCTGCTACATACCATTATAAAACTTGTAAAACCTCTCGCTGGCATAATTTAATGCTATACATTGGCCATTCTTGCAAATCAGTGCGTAAATAAACCACTCGCTACGAGTACATATAAGAGATGAATGATAAAATATGCTACTGATGTGATTGTGTAGCCCATCAATCTAATCATTCCAATTCGAATGCTTTCTCAGTTAAAATGGAATATATATATATATATATATATTTGTGTGTAATGAGCCTACTTCAATAATGACATATTCGAGATAGTCACTTTCTAAGAACCAAGAATGAAAGAATAGAAAAAGAAGAAGAAGATGACTAGAGGAAGAAGAGAAAAAAGAAGAATGAGCAACAATCCAGAGTTGGCCTCAGTCCCAACTCACGGAGCTCTTTATACCTAATTTCATTTATCAAAACACATCATTTTGCTCTTTACAACATACATGCTATAAGCTTGTAACACACCATCGTTATTTATGCCACTACTAATTCAAACGACGATGTTTCATCTACTCAATATACAAACATTCATCACACTTAACCAAACGACTATATTTTTACTCTACTTCTAACCAACAAAACCGTCATCTAACTCTTTTCTTCCCGCCAAGAGCACTTCACAACCAACCGTCCAACCACTTCACAAACCGTCTGCAACTTCCCCCCATGCCAGACACATGATATTGTATTGGAGGTTATAATTTATAAGCACCGATTGTGGGTAAATTAATGTACTGGGCAAATAGTAATTAAGTATTACCCTAATTTGGCCGGCGCTCACATATAGCATACATGCAAGAGCCCCGAGAATGGTGGCCATTCGATCGGATGCCAATAACTTGTTTGGCAAATCAACGAGGGAATGACCAATTAGATCATGTGGTTAGAAAGCTCGTCAACTCTACTTTCATCTAAAGACATATCAAGAGACAAAAAAAAGTTTTCCAACACGTAATTCTCTCAGTAATCACATCCTGAGTCTTAATTGTCTTTGTCAAATCAAAGATGCTATTCATAGTCTCTATTTTGATACTATAGTAAACTTTCACTTGTCTTAAAAATGTAAGTTGATGGGAATATATAAATTTAATTTAATTGTTTAAATTATATCCTTAACATAATTCCTTACCATTGATTTGATTAAACTTCTCTCTTTAAGTGGAAAAGAGTGCGAGAAAAATTAATAAAAAAGAGTTTCTGTTAAATAACTAAAAAGAGAAAAGGAGAAAAAATAAAGGAAGAAAATAAAATAATCTAAAGGTTACAGTTTCTCTTTCCCACTTGAGCCTTTAGGAATATTTCTAACACTTGAAAGCGTTTCACAGTTTAAATTAATAGCCCAAAATCGAAAATGAGGCACACAAATTAAATTCTCTTCCTAAAATTGTTAGTTTGTTAATTAGAGAAACAGAAACTTTTATTGCAATAGTCAATCAATACATGAATATTTTTAATTTCTTTCAGTACATTGCCAGAAATAATGTTGGGATCACCCTCTCGAGTCCAGATCTTCTCTTCTTCACAAGTGAATCCCAGTTTTTTGCTAGTTGGTGTGCTGCACCATTACCTTCTCTGTCTGTGGACAAATTGAGTTTTCCATCCTTGTCTTCCACTTAGAAACCATCTGATATCATCAATAACTTGCAGGCCATTCCAGGACCAGGTCATGTCCAGCCTCCTCACTGTTTATAGCTAGCCTTAATGATCACTTGGGCATCTATCTCCTTCAAAAGTAACACTTACGAGCTGCAAGTCTGCACACGTACAACTCGATCCAAAGCTCTCCACATGAGTGCCTTGCACTCGATCGGCAAGAACAGGTTAATTGGGAGTTAAAAACTTTGTATGAGCACTGATCAAAGCAGTCAATATTTCTCCTTCACTATCTCTAATAATAGTCTGACAAATAGTTAAGAAGATAAGAATCAACCTTTACTTACAAAATTAAGAAATCAATTCAAATTTTCTTAGCTCATGCTGTACTCATGAATGGTTGAGTACTACGTTACCGATTCAAAATTCAAGGTTGGAAATCATGAGGTGGTGTTGGGTTGCATAATATAAATTGGTCATTTCAAAATTCAATCGGTCAATTTTGTTGGTTCAACTAGCATTTTTCATATATATATATATATATATAGTTTTGATTTCTTATGTCCCTTTGTCTTTTTTCTTTTTTCGGATTTTTTGTTCTTGTGTTAGTATCATGTTAAGAAGAGTATATATCACTTTCGAGAGAGTACATGACAAAACTGATGAAAACCAGGTACGCACTTTAGGGTTTTTGGGTATCGCAGATGGTAAAAAAAAAAAACATCACAACTAGGTAGAATTAATATTAATGTATGGAAGTTTGAACTGCAAATCATGAGATCTTTGATTATCCCAACATAAAACTTCCAGCAAAAACAAAATTAAAAGACCTCACATTTATTCTTTCTTCAAATAAAACGACCCAAATTAAAGCATTATTGAGAGACAAAACTAGCTAACATATAGCTAGGTAGATTCATTCAAAAGTGCCCCACTCCATAGCCGTAGCCTGCAGGTTGAAAGCCTTGGCCAGAACCAGAAGGATCAGCTCCACTGGCATTGTTAGCAGCAAAGGGGTTGGACGACGTCGCTCCCTCGGCAGAATATCCAGCTGGAAGAAATGTTGAGGAAGAAGGAAATGACCCAGCCATCGCAGCATGCTTCTCCTTGACACAGTTGCAAACAGTATTGTAAAGCTCCCTTAGTGACGCGTCCATTTTCTGTACCTCTTCACAGCTAAGTTCCTCAATAGGAGCCTCCCACCAGCCCTTGTCTTCTCCCGGTCTTGCCTTTGTCAGCTTTTGGAGCTCCTTTCCTCTCTCCCTCTCCACTTCCAGTTGGTTAACGAGCTCGCTGTACTGCTGGCTGAGCTCGTTTATTCTCACTCGCCGGTGAGCCTCAACGAGCGGGTGGGTTCTGTCACCATGCGGATCAGGGTTTTGATTGAGGAAACGGCTGGTCACTGACTCGACAGAAGGGTGACCAAATGAAAAGGGTTTTCCGGCTGGTGAGAAGACAACCACTGCGACCTCAGCACCGCACAGGGTGGCCAGCTCGCTTGCTTTTTTGTAGACACCAGATCTACGTTTCGAGAAAGTGATTAGGCGGTCATCCTCATTCTCTATTCTCTTCATCTCGATCTTCTGTCTACCCCTAGTCCTTTTGCCCTCCGCTGCCATAATTCCTGCCCGCAGGAAACACTAGAGAAAGAGCGTTTGGCCTTTGTGTGTCTTGAACTGATGCCTTTTGGTTCATTGGTTGGAGGTGTTTATATAGAAAAAGGAAAACTTGGGGCAATTAATTAAATGGTTTGTGAGTCCATACGTATTAGTAATTCTCTCTTTGAAGTTGCCCTTTTCATAGTACTGTCTTAATGCATGCAGAATGAATGGTTTTTCGTTGGCGCTTTTAATTCTGATTACCCATGTCATCATAAGATATTAATTATGTTGCTTTTGTCTCTCCTACTTGGAATAATTAATGTTCATTTCAGCACACTTCATTCAACTACGTCTATCTTATATATGCATATCTCTCTCTCACTCAATTCAAGTCATAATATATATATACATTATGAGTTTATGTTAACCTAAATAAAAGATTATATGGTTATTATATATTATGGGACTAATTGAAATTCCCTTTTGGTTTTCTTTGACGATCAAAAAACCAATTTAACTCATTGTTAGACCAATTATCTAACATGGGATAATTAAATAGAAATATGTTAATCATATTTCATATTACACTTCCACCTTTGGCCTGTTGAGGCTTCTGATCATCTCTCTCGCCAGCTTGGTGATGCATGTTGATGTAGATTCATGGGTTTGTGCCTCCTTCCTTCTCTTACCATTCTCCTTAATTGCAATCTCCCCAATCTATTTGGCTCTTGGTTTTGCTTTCTCTTATTCTTTTGCTTCATGTACTTAAACTAATTTTGGGAGTTTTGATCGCTTCTTGATCACATTTGGAGGAGGTTGCGGGTGAGGGCCGATTGTCAGTACATACATAGCAGATCTTATAATCGATGACCATCCATCCCGCATCTTGGGACGGGGATTCTCCCAACTATTATTGGGAGAGGCCTCTCTTCTATTAGTCAAAGTTTTGAATTCCATTCCAATTGAAACACTAGAATGAAATATTTCAAACTATTATATTTCGGTATATCGTTTCGGAATATACATTATATGGATTAATTATATATGTATATATAGAAACTATATTCTAAAATAACATCACTATAAATATTTAAAACATACATAATTGAGAAACTCAATAATACTTCTCAATATAAGTCTTAAAAACACACATAATTATAAAACTCAATATAAGGCTGGATAGGAAACTTGGTATTAGTTGATAGACAGTAGACCAGGGGTAGGGCATTAACCATAGCATAATGCATACAAAATATATACATGGAGACAATTAGATGAATCAATCGTGATAATCTATCACCAAATAGTAATAAAACTTGCCCTTCTTCGGAAGAAATATAAAATTTACTAGATCAATGATTTAGAAGTCGTTTGGATTGAGAAATAGTTTCAACCTATCTCATTTTATTTCATCTTATCATTACAATTTTTTTAAATTTTCACACAAAAATAATAAACAATTCAACTTTTACAAATTTCAAAATAATAATAATATTATAATAATATTTTATTCAATTTTTAACTTTCATTTAAAATCATCTTCTTTAATCTCACTATTTAAACAATCTCAGAGCTTAAGAAACTATCAATCTATCACAGTGGTTTCGAATTTTGATTATTACATATATAAAAGGGTTGTTTTACTTTTCCGATGATCTATAGAGTTACGGTTAATAACTTAATACCTGCATCATGTAGTGGGTGATGGAGTGTGGAGGAGGACCTCGACGTGTGGTAGCGAAAGTGGAACACAAGTTGTGACATGGAGGATTCAACAACACATGAGACAGAGCTTCGATGTAAGCTGTGAGTTTGTGAAGGTGTTAGGACTCAAGAAGCTCGAGCTGTGATGCCGTTAACTTTGGCAAGTTCTGGCTGCCGAAGTGTGGCTAGTGATAAGAATGGAGATTGGAGACGAACGAGAGAAAATTAATTAGGCTAGGGTTTATTTGATTTCGCAATGGAATGGGGGTGAAGACGGGGAGAAGTCAATGAGTGCAATAAATTACCGTTCTGTCCCTCCATTTTCAATTTATTTTAAGAAATGTCATTTAACTTAATTACGGTCTAAAATGACCATTCTGTCAGGAATATCAAAATCTGGTTAGAATGGGCCGAAATCGATCGGAACGGTCAGAATTTGATCCAATATGGAACAATATCCTATCTTGTGCCAGTTACTGCTCCAGAATGGAAAATTCCTACCATTCCTACATAAACGAAGCGGAAAGAGTTTTAAAACTTTAGTTCATTCTTTTTTTAAATCTGATTAAATGTGTAATATTTTTTACACGTGTTCCAGCCTAATCAATCGTGTCATGAGTTGTCACATTAATTTCTTCGTTTTCATATTTATTATGTGGAGCACCTTTCCAAAAATCGCTTTTTCTACTCGACATGTTCAAACTTTATTAATTTTTAAATTTATTATAATTTATATAGAGCTTGTTCCATATATGAAAATTTATAATTATGTACTGTAGGAACCAATTTATAATATCCAATTGATCAAAACCCTAAGGATAGAACCTAAGTTAATGTAACGCTCTTAAAAAGAATTAACAAAGGATATCCACTTGTACCAATGAATTAGTAGGTATACTGAAAAAAAAGGAAAATAAAAATAGAAAACAAAGAAAAAGAAGATAAAAAAGAAAAAGAAAAAGAAAAAAAGAAAAGAAAAAAAGAATTAGTACGTATACTAACACTTATTATATAATAATGCACGCGTTACTAATTAATTTACCTATTAAATTACCTATTAATTAATTTGCCATGATCTGCTCTTTGAAATATTTCCACAACCATTGAGATATAATCATATTTTAAATTAGTGATATTTTTGTAAAATAATTTATAAAAATAATATCATTTTATAGAAATACTCTTAATTTAAAACATAATTATAGAAATGATTGTACGTGTATAATTACTTTTATTTCAATGGATGCCCAACATTATTTCCTTTATAATATATATATTGAGTAGTTTGCAATAGATCAATCTATTCAAGCAAGAAAATTTCAAACAAATAAATACAGTTTAACAATAATGATCATGTTCATGTTGTATTGTTTGTTTTTTACGTAAAAAATAAGAGTAATGTTATATATAATTTTAAAGTGTATAAATCTCATGTATTCATTTTGAAAAAAAGGAAGGTATCTATTATTAAAAAATAAATTTTTAATATTAATTTCAAGCTTACTAACTTTTTTGAATTTATAAGTCCCAAATTACAAATATCATTTGAACAAAAATGATTGATATTGATGGGAAGAATTTTTGGTGTTCTTAGCGTAAAAACTATTTTATCATTAAGGTGGTAATTTAGTTGGTATGAACTTATATATCATGGTTTTGATATCTAAAAATGATATTTGTAAAACTTTCGCAAGTGATTTTAACTTATATCCCTGATAGTTATTTGTGAATTAAGGTATAATTTGAAATTACTTGTTGTAGTAAAACTTAATTTTTAGGTCATGAGATAGATTTTGAACTAGTTAGATACTTTGGGAGTACTATGATAATGAGCTCGCTCTTAAAATAATAACTATAGCTTAAATCAAACATTTCATAGTCAGAATGAGCTCCTATAGTCATAAGGTACTGTTTGGCCACAAAAAATTTTCATTTCAAATATAAAATTCTCATCTCATCATTATAATTTTTTTAAATCTTCATATAAAATATAATAAATAATTTAAATTTTTTTATTTTTTTAAATCTTAAAATAATAATAATATTAAAATATAATATTTTAATATTTAATTTTAAAATTTAAAATTTTCATATAAAAATCCTAAATAGTCAAACAGAACCTTTAAGAAAATTGTTTTGCTGCTGGCGCCGCCTCTCTTTGTAAAGAGGCGGTAAAAACTGCTTTAATCAAAATATAAAATTCTTTTCTTCAAAAACAAAAATATATAAACCATTAGGGTATTCACGGGTCAAACTATAAAGTCAAAAAGAAACACCACCTCATTTCTCAACTACTGAAGACACCCGCGTGTCAGTATCAGACAAAACACCGTATCTTTTTTTCTCACAATTATCTCCCCCAAATTACTCCTTTGACCTCTTAAAGTTCAGGTAATTTCCATTAATACCCACCAACTTATCCGAAATTCAAGATTTCCCCCCATGTATTGTGAAATCCGATTTTCCTCGAAAGGAAGCAAATAAAATCTCGCAGCAGATCTGCTATGACAGATACTTTCGAAAGGACTTGGTCTCTCAGGCCGTACGCTTGACTGTTCGAAAGAAAAAGCATCGCCAATAGACACTCTCTTCATTCCTGGTCGTAGAAAGTCATCGCGGAAGAAAGAGATGCTTGAATTGAGAGAAGGCGCCTGCTTTCCACGGGTGTTGGTGGGTGTCAATGTGGTTCTTGCTCTAGTTGATGCCATTATTGCTGTTCTTGCATTTTATCAGGTTTGTTCTGCTCCTTTTGATTTCCGTTTTAGGTTTCTTTTCTCTTGAGTTTTCAGATTTGAGTCCTTTTGTGTCTTCTTTGCTTCTTGGATAAGATGATAAGATACGGAATGTGGATCGTAAATGTGTACGGAGTGGGACTTGATTGATGGAGTTGGTTTTGCAGTGTGGGGGTGAACGGTTTAGAGTGTTAAAGAGTAGAATTCGATAAAAGAAATTGGTTTTGCATGTCGGTTTGGGTGGTTTAGAGTTTGAGCTGGGCATTTTGCGTTTATATGATAAATTGTGAATGCGGGTACCATTCATTTTAATGGTTGGGACTGTTGGGTGAAAGAGTAAGAGTATTTGTGATGTTGAGGGAGGCTTAAATCACGGGGTATGCTATGGTGTCCTTGCTTTACATGTAATTTATTTGGGATCATATATTCCTGTTGAATTATTTTTTTTTTATTGACACCGGATGTCCAAGAACAGTATTCTGACTAATCCCTAAGGTGCACACGTCGGTAATGAGTTTCATGTAAGTACACCTTGGGTAATTTAAAGGAAAAATCCTCCAATTCGATGGTCCCTAAAAATTGTTTACATTCAAGGGGATTTGAAGCTTAGACTTGGGGGAGTATACCCCAAGCCTAAGCTTCAAAACCACCCTAGGGGTTTCCTTTTGAATTATTTGCATTGTGCCTTTTATGGACCACCATGTCAACTCAGTTTCTTTTCCGTCCACCTTCTAATCATTTTGGGGTGGAGAGAGATTTGATTTTAGGGTTCTGGCTGGACTTTTTCTATATATTTTCGTCATTCCTAAAAGTATTATTAATTAAATTTTCATTGAAGAAGTTCTACTTTCTATTAGCGTATTGAGTTTCTAAACTTACAATGGTAAGTACACTTAGGATCATGTTATCAACAAGAGACTGCCTCACCTAATATGGTACTCATTTTTTATTTATAGCTTATGCACAATTATGCTGTCAGTGCTGATTCCATCATGCTGGAAGTTTTCAGTTTTAGCTTTAACCTCATTTGTTTCTGATTTTTGATTGATTATTTACATCTATGCATAATTTATTGGAACACATACTTCTAATGTCTACAAAGAAAAGCAATAGTTGTCATTAATTTTAAAGGTTTTGAGGTATTATGTTAGTAGTCTGAAGATGTTCTGTTAATCCCACATGTTATTGAAGTTCTTTTTCTGATTGTCATTTTGCCTGATTTGATCCAGTTGATAAGGATTCACTCAAGGAATTCACAAGTTGTCTGGACTCGCCAAAAAGTGAGTGATATGCTACATATGATCATACCACACACCTCCAATTGTCTGTGTTAATATGTATGTGTATCTATAATTTAACAATTAACAGTCTTGCTAGATCAATCTAGGAGTTATGATACATGATACATGCACATCGGTGATGCATAATTTGTTTACTTTCCTGTCTAAATTTGAACAATTTTGGGAAATCTATCTGTCCTGATGGGGTTGGGAATAAGTACAGATATTAAATGCATGTCATAAATATTGATTTCAAGATTTAGGTTAATAATTGAAGTCACCGATCACTTTATTTGTGCATGATCTTTCATGGGATAGATGTATAGACATGGGAAAGATGACTAATGGAAACGTAAATTAAATGGTGCTGTCTGTAAATGCTGTTTTTAGTTTGAGAGGATCCTCCGCTATATGATGAATGTGTATGGTTAAGACTTAACTCTTCAACATGCATTTGTGCACCTGTACTCACATATGTAGACATTTATGAATCTGTATACCTGCAAATATAACTAGTCATATATTGAGTTCCAATTAATCAAATTGGCATATTTTGATACTTATGACTGTCAAACTGCAGGTGTTTCACTTAATGATTGGATCTTCTAGTATGGGTAAGCGTTGAAGCGATTGTGTTTTCTCATTCTATCCCCTTCTCCGTTTTGTATTTTACTTCCATTGTAAAATTGTTTACTACCCTTTGATGATTATTTAATTTATGATTGCCTCTTTTTTATGAACATAATCAGTCTTTTTGCCATCTTATTCTAATCCATCTTCATTTTTGTGTTAGAAGTTCGTTTGAAAATTGCTATCAGCATATAATACTATTTTTATGACTGTTTTAAGTGCATCATACATCATGCTTGATGAGTGTGGGCTGGTAAAGATAGATTGATTTTTTTTTAATAAGATAAAAAGATAGATTGAATTTATCCAGTAATCAGGATGATCAATTATTTTCAATAAGGGCTCCACCTTTCCATGGAAGAATATGTGGTGGAGTAAAGTCCCTTTGGGAGTGGCTTTCTTTCTATGGGCGACCGCTTTGGGAAAGATCTTCACCTTGGATAATTTGAGGAATTGACAAGTATTTGTGTTAGATTGGTGTTGCACGTGCTAGAGGAATGGGTAACCAGTCAACCATCTCTTGCTCCATTGTGAAGTAGCCAGCTCCCTGTGGAATTTTATCTTTGGTCTTTTCGGACTAGTTTGAGTTATGCCTTGAAGTGTCGTTGAACTCCTGAAGTGTTGGAAGGGAAATTTGGCAGCTATCAAAGCAAAACACCGGAAAATGATTCCAATATGCTCAATTTTGTTCACTTGAAGAGAATTAAATAACCGTTAATTCGAAGATTGTGGACTGTTGTGCACTGAATTTCGTATCATTTTATTGCTGCACATTTTTGTCACTTTAGTTTTAGTTTCCAGAATGTTCCAACTCATAAAAAAATAAGATTGTTCTGGGTGTCTTTACTTTTAATAGCTTGGCATTTCTCGTGTATACTCCCTATATACTGGCATTGTACCCTGTTTTCATATCAAGAAATTTCTGACATGACGATGATAACGATAGTAACAGTAATGGTATCCATGTAGATGCTAGAGAAAAAGAAAGCATTTGAATAATTATAATGATAATAATAATTTGGAATAGTCTTGTACACACTAAATATAAGAATAGTCCTGTACACATCATGAGTATATTGAGGCTTTGAGCTATACCTTGTGTTTTTATGAATAAAATTTTTTATTATCTATTAAAAAAATGGAATAGACTATGATCTGATCTCTCTAATCTTTAGTTTATCTAGGGGACTGCTAAACCGGTTTGGTGCTTTGACAGTGATCCTGATGCACTACCAGTATACTGAGTCTTGTATGAATGTAAAATGAAGGGCAATACTTCCTCCATGCTAGATTAATTCGCTCAACATAAATAGAATCAGTTTCTTGTCTCTGGTTCTGGAAGTTGAAACTTACTAGTTAAACATAGGTTGCAACTCTGTAAATGCTGGTCTCTTGCTTTCCTAAGGACTTTGGATGTCCTTTATTTTTTTTGGATATTACACATGCTTCAGGGTCTCTTCAAGTAGTTTTTGCATACCAGGTAACTAATATACTATAATATCTCTGTTCTACTGGGAATTCATTATTGACATAAATTTTGTAGCTCTCTTTTCATACACTTCTCTTCTTCAATGGTGATAGTGGGCTTATGATTGTGCGATTTTGCTTATATGGGAAGGAAAACGGGTCCTTCGAAAGCTGTTGTTATAGAATTAAAGTCATTTGAGGTGTCAGGGGATGGCCGTTGGGTGCTTCTTAGTGAAAGAGGGTGGAAGTTTGTGAAAAATATTTGCTTGGAGTTAGCCATGGCACGCTGGTTCACCAAAGCTTTGGAGGATTGTTTGAAGGGTGGGAGAAAGGAGTTCTATACAGCCCATTGGGAAGGTGATAGGGGCTTCATAGCACAGAGGTGCTCAAACTCCCAAGGTGCGTTCATGGTCTGTGATGGAAGCCTTGCTTGCTCTTAGGTATTTACGGTTGTGTTGGATGGATGAATCAAGGGCTACCTTGAGGCAACAGCAAGATCCGAATAGTTTGGAGTATGAAAATCAAGACTAACTCGAACTAGCACTCAATTTTTGAAAATAGGGTGAGAAAGCATAAACTTTTCTTTTATTAAAAAAATAGCATAATAATCTAATACAAAGCTGTAAAATATAAATACTCCAGGGTTTGGTTAGGCCTCCCCCAATTATACCCTCCAACAACATTTTTCAAGATAACATTCCAAAACAAACCCAACAATCTCCTAAAATTAAGGGCAATCTAATCCCCTAATTAAATAAATCAATATTCAAACTAAATTATTCAAACTTCTTAATTTAAAGAGCATTCAAATGCCCAACTTCCTCCAACTCGCATCATCCCTTAAAATTAAGGGATTTGCCTGCCCATTCAATCAACATCTAGGTAGCAAGTGGTTGGTCCTTCATGGCCGTGTCTTGTGTGCCCAAAGCTTCCCCATCCGAACCATGCAAGCAAACCAAAGCCGCTCTCCTAGCCTGAGCATGCTTAGCTCTCCTAGTGGCATTGCGGATGACCCTTCTTGAACAAAGCTGAAAGTGAACCTTGGCTGGTAAGTCCAACTTGTAAGCAAACTGTCCACACTTCTCCAACACTTGGTATGGGCCAAAATATTTAGCCCTCAACTTGCTCAGTGCTGCCTTGGATAGTGCCTTGTGCTCCCTTGGTAGGTACTTGAGAAAGACCCAATCTCCCGGCTCAAAAGGGCTCCATGCTCCTTCCCTTGTCAAAGTGCTTCTTCATTTGCTCTTGAGCTCGTACGAAGTTTTTTTTGAGTTTCTTCAAGACCTCGTCTCTATCTTTAAGCTCCATATCCACCAACTCATTAGGTGAACTCCCTACTTCATAGGCTACAAGCACTGGTGGTGGCTCCTATAGAGTGCCTCAAATGGTGTCTTCTTGATTGATCGGTGGTACAAGGTGTTGTACCAAAATTCAGCCCAAGCCAAATGCTCCTCCCACTTCTTCGGATATTGATGCACAAAGCACCTAAGGTATTATTCAAAAGTTCGGTTGGCCACCTCAGTTTGGCCATTGGATTGAGGGTGATAGGTTGAACTCCGAGCCAACTCTGTTCCATGCATATTGAAGTACTCCCTCTAAAAATTGCTCATAAACACACAATCCCTATCCATCACAATGCTCCTCGACATACCATGGAGCTTCATCACATGATCCATATAAAGCTTAGTAATAGTCTTGGCCATGTATGGATGCACCATCGCAATGAAGTGTGCATACATAGTCAAGTGGTCTACCACTACAAGCACCCTATCACATCTATTAGAAAGTGGCAACCTCTCCACAAAGTCCATGGTGACATCCTTCCAAGTGTGAGTAGGGATTGGTAAACGTTGCATCAAACCCTTGGGCTTGCTACTCTCAATCTTCACCCTTTGACAAGTGTCACACCTTCTAATGTATGCCCTCACATCGCCTTTCATGCCAACCCAATAGAACAAGTTAGCCACCCTTACCCAAGTACGGTACACTCATGAGTGTCCCACTTCCCTGGTATCGTAAAAGTGGCCTAAAATCTTCCTTCTAAGGTCTCCCATACTCAGCACCACTACTCTCCCCTTGTACTTTAAAAGCCCATCACACATCTCATAGTTTTCTACACCCTTAGCATCCCATTCTAACCTCTCCATCACCTTCTTACACCTTAGATAAGATTTTATTTTCTCTCTAATCGCATCCCATACTCCCCATGAAGGACCCGAAAGGGCCTCCAACACCTCACCATCTTCCCTCCTAGATAGGGCATTTGCCACATGATTTTCCCTACCCAGCCTATACACCAATTGAAATCCAAATCCAAATAACTTAGATACCCCACCTTTGTTGATCCGTAGTGGTGATCCTTTGCTCCAAAAGATGCTTAAAAGGTTGTTGATCCGTAACTATCAAGAACCTCCTCCCCAGCAAATAAGGCCTTCATACCCTCACAACCTTCATGATAGCAAGCATCTCTCGTGCATACACACTCCATCATTTCTTTTGAACTCCAAGGGCCTTGCTGTAGCACTAGTGGCCTCCATTTCTTGTGTCAATATCGCGCCTACCCCCACATTACTTGCGTCCTTGTGTAACTCGAGCACCTTCTCAAAATTAGGCATGGCAAAGACGGGTGTGGTTTTCATGGCCTTCTTTAAGGCTTCGAATGCTGTCTCCGCCTCTTCACTCCGAGCAAAATTATTCTTCTTAAGCATGTTGGTGAGTGGTCTTGTAATGGAAGCATAATCCTTGACGAACTTTCTATAGTAACCCGTGAGCCCTAGAAAGCCCCTCAATTTGGTGATGGTCTTTGGTTTGGGCCAAGCTACCATAGCTTCAACCTTCCTTGAATCCACCTTGACCCCTTCATGTGAAATCAAATGCCCCAAATACTCAAGTTCCTTTAGACAACTTAATATAGAAAGAGTTGTCAACTAGCACCCCCAAAACAACCTCCAAGTGCTTTAAATGATCCTCCCTGGTCTTCAAATAAACACGAATATCATCGAAGAACACCAATGCATACCTCCTCAAGTACGGCTTAAATATTTAGTTCATGCATGCTTGAAACGTTGAAGGAGCATTGCATAGACCAAACGGCATCACCAAGTACTTGAAGTGGCCATTGTGAGTTCGAAAAGCCACCTAATGAATGTCTCCTTCATGCACCCTTATTTGATGGTACCCAACCCTTAGGTCAAGTTTGGAGAAGAACATCGAACCTCCAAGCTCGTCCAGCATGTCGTCAATGATCAGGATTGGAAATCTATCCTTGATAATAGTCTCATTCAAGGCTCAGTGGTCGGTGCAAAACCTCCAAGTGCCACCCTTCTTCTTCACCAAGAGAACGAGACTTGAGAATGGGCTAGTGCTCGGTCAAATGAGCCCATTGGCCAACATCTCATTGACTTATTTTTCGGTTTTGGTCTTTTGGAAATAGGCATACTGGTAGGGAGCCACATTAACTGGTTTGACTTCCTCCTTTAAAGGAATGCGGTGGTCAAATTCTCTTAAGGGTAGAATTGTTTTCGGATCATCCATCACCTTGGAAAACCTCCCCAACAAACCCCTTAATTCACTAGGCACCTCGACCCCAAACTCCACCTCTCTGCCCCCACTTTCCACTCCATACCCCTCACTCAAACCCCTGGGTTGTGAAGATGACAAAACATTGCCCCGCTTGTCTCAAGATCTTCTCCATCTCATTAGGCCCCGCGGCCTTACATTCTCTTCTTCCATTCTGATGTGAACCCCAAACGACTCGCTTTAAGACCCAACAAACAATATTGGAAAACCAACCCAAGAAAGCCAAAATCAAGCCTATGGATGGAGAATCTAGACCCTTTGAGAACCCGTTTCAAGAACCTAGATTATATTAAAATCTAGACCCGTTGAAGAACCCGTCTCAAGAACCTGGATTACAAAGGAGGAACGCCACAAAGGTTGTGATTTACCTTTTATAAGTTCAAACGTTCAATCAAGAACAAGAGGAGATAAACTCAACTCACAATGAATAAAATTCATCAATTTTAATAATGTTTTTTTTGCTCAAATGAGGCTACAAGTGCTTCAATAAACAATCCCCAAAACCCTAAAGGAATAGTGCTGTGGTACTGTAGCGTAAACAGTGCCGCGCTACAGTAACTTCTAAAACTCTAGTTCAAATAAAATAATAACTTTCCATATAAGCTCTTGACCAAAATACAAGGCATTCCCAAAAATCCTAATTCATTAAAAATAAGACGTGTGGGCTGGACATCCCCCAAGCCCAATTATTCTAGATTAATTTCTATGACTAATAAAATAAGCTCTTTTAATGAAATAAATAAGTTCATGGCCTTCATTAACAGTAGGCCCAAGTCATGTCTTCCATAGCTTGGATCAAGTGGATCAAAACTAGTTCTGGCTCTTGCTAGCTTTATCCCAATTGGATTGCACTAATCCTTGCATTGTTTCTTTGATTTTCGTGGCTCTTAATCTTATAATTGATCCTTAAGACTTGGTCCGCCTTGGGGCCCATCATTCATTCATTCTCATTGTCACCATTTGCCCCTTATCATAAATTCCATAGTCATTTTTCTATAGTATGAGACTATCTTCCCTAGCTCCTCTAGCCATTGCACACCCACTACAACGTCCAACCCAACAATAGGCGAAGGGTATAAATCCACCACAATCTCAAGGCCTTGCATTTTCAAACATAGTTTCTTGTACGCTTCTCTACACGTCAACTTCTCCCCACTAGCTACTTTGACCTCAAATGGAGTGATAGAAGTCATAGGCAATTCCAAGCTCTCGGCTACTTTAGAGTTGATAAAGTTTAAAGATGAACCATTATCAACAAGAATCGTTAGCTCCATCTTGCCAATGTGAGCTTTTGTTCTCATCATTCTAGGCCCCATGACACCTGCCAATGCATGGATAGAAATGTGAGGATCTCCCCCCTCGGCTTGTCCTTGTTCTTTCTCGTCTTGTCCTTGCTCTTCCTCCTCTAAGTCTTCCTCCTCTGTTGACTCCATCTCAATGAGAAAAATTTGCTTCACCTTGCATTTGTGGCTCGGTGTGAACCTCTCATTGCAATTGAAACAAAGTCCCTTCTCTCTTCATTGTTGCATCTCTTCCCATTATAGCCTCGTCACGCCTGCGGTTAGTGGTTTGACTCCATTTGATGCACCTCCACTAGGGCCTCCCGGTGAACAGTCCTTGCTAAAAGTTTTGTTTGCATCAAACTTGGAAACCATTGGGGGTGGTTTCCTTACCTCAAAACGGCTATTTTTTCTCAAATCTTGGAGTTGATCTTCCTTAATCCGTGCAACCTCCAAGACTTGCATCAAGGTTTTCGGCTTCTTAAGTTTTGCCTCCGCTGCCAATTCACTCTTCCAGCCTCCCACAAAAGACCCAAGGCTTTTTTTGACCACCTGTGTACCCTTGTAGGTAAGTTTGAACTCCTTTTGATAATCCCTTAAAGATACGGTTTGCTTGATTTTTGAGAGAGTCTCATGGTAGTCCATATATTTGGTTGGTACGAACCCTCTCATGGTGTTGGCTTCTTTTAGACCCAATGGAGCCCTCGGGACTATGGTGTCTCTCGACCCTTCTTCTATGGCGCCTTTTGTCTCCATTCTCGAGTACCCTATTTTGGCCCACCAATTGATGGAGCACCACCTCTATCCTTCTAAGCTGTTCATTGGTGGAGGTTTGTTGTGCCTCCAAAGTGGCTTCAAGGTTCTCAATCTGCTTCCTATGCGTCGGTTATCGCTCGGCCATGATCTTCCCCCTTAGCTTCCTCTCCACGGGTTGGACGCCTCTCAATGAAAGCACCAATGATGCAAGCCTTGCTTGCTCTTAGGTGTTTACAGTCGTGTTGGATAGATGAATCAAGAGCTACCTCGAGGAAACACCAACTACCATGATCCGAATAGCTTGGAGTATGAAAATTAAAACTAATTCGGGCTAGCACTCCATTCTCGAAAATAGGGTAAGAAAGCATAAGCTTTTCTTTTATTCAAAAAATAGCATAAATTCAATACAAAGCTGTAAAATATAAATACTTTAGGGTTTGGTTAGGTCTTCCCCAATTATTCCCTCCAACAACCTTTTTAAAGATAACATTCCAAAACAAACCCAACAAACTCCTAAAATTAAGGGTAGTCTAATCCCCTAATTAAACAAATCAATTATTCAAACTTCCTAATTTAAAGAGCATTCAAATGCCCAACTTCCTCCAACTTGCATCATCCCCTAAAATGAAGGGATTTGCTTGCCCACTCGGTCAACATCAAGGTGGCAAGTGGTTAGTCCTTCGTGGCCGTGCCTTGTGCACCCAAAGCTTCCCCATCCGAACCATGCAAGCAACCCAAAGCCGCCCTTCTAGCCTCGGCATGCCTAGCCCTCCTAGTGGCATTGCGGATGACCCTTCTTGCATCTTCATCACTCTGGTGGAGTACAAAGATGGTGGTTGCCAAAACTGCATTTTTATTCTTGAAGACAGAAAAGGAAATGGATGGAGGAAGCTGGCAGAGGTTATGAGGGAGGCTGGAAGAGAAGGTCGCTTCGTTGGGGCGGCACTGCTAGCAATGATGGTAGCATCTTCTACTTGGTCATACATGGAGGCTCTCCAACAATCGAGGGTATTGGACTGTTCTCATGAACCTACCAGGTTGGGTGCCGGTTTTGACACTTCGGCTCGATTGAGAGGAGTTGCAATGGTTAGGAAGTGCTGCCGTTTTTGTAGGGGCTCAAAGACTTGAGGGTGGTGGTAGGGGAGCTGTCGATCTAAATAAGGATATGGTGCTTTAGGCGTTGAGCGATTTGCAATAATAGTTGAGTGATTTGAAAAATAACATAACTTGGTTGAAACGTTGTGTTAAGGTGGAAGAAGGGGTGGGGGTGGGCTTGGGTATGGGTGATGGGCTAGGTGAACTTAACATCAGGGGGCTTAGTGTTTTACCAACCAACGTGGGTTTGGTGTGGGCATGGGCTCGTATGTTGGACCCAACACTAATGGGTCCTAGTTGGCGGACCGTAGGGTTGGGCTCAAGCCCTCAAACCAGTTGGGTATCGGGAGTTTGGTGAAGCCCGTGTGGCAAATTAGGCCAAGGGATGACTATGTGCCTTCAATCGGCGGGAGTAGGTATCCTCGCCGGTAAAAGCGCCATTAACCGTTCAACAGGTTGAGGATTTTTCAACGGAGCCGCAAATGGTGAAAGAGACGATGGGAGAGGCGACGACAGAGGCCTCTGCAACGGTCTCTTCTGAACCAGATAACGCTAATGAGTACTTGCGTGTTGGATCTCTGGTGCATCTAAGCCAGATAATGCTGACGAGCGACAAGACAGAGGTTGCCACCCCTCCAATGACGATGTCTTCCCCAACAAAGGTTACACAACAAATGGACAATATGGATGATACTTGAGACCTATTTTTAGAGGAAACAAGGGACGTGGGTGCAGATGAAGGGTCTTCTAAGAGCTTTATACCGATACAAGGTCCTTCAAAATGGGAGTATGGGAATTTTTTTGAGGAGGGTGAGCTAAGGACGTCGCTGGTTTCACAGCCGGCTAACAAGGAGGGGGAACCCTTTCCTCTCAACTGTATGCTTCCAGATCAGTCTAATGCTTCGAGTTGGGTTCTGCAGTTGTAAAGGAAATTCAATTTTGTGTAGGGATGGAGTGTGAAGGTTTTGAGATGCAATTTATGGCATTGCTTACAGCCATTGAAGCTGGTCATGTTGATCTTAAAAAATCAAATTCAAAAAAGCAGAGGGAGCTAAAGAGGCTAACATGGTCTCTTAATTATGAGGGTAGTGCAAGTCGAGAGAGAACTAAAGGGAAGAGAATAGTACCTGTTCTATGAAGCCTAAAATTGCTTCTTGGAATGTCCGAGGGCTTAACGAGGCAATTAAACGCTTTCGTATCAAAAATTTGCTTCGTGAGTGAAGGGTAGACATCGAATGCTTACAGGAAACTAAATTGAAATATGTTACAAGAAGAATTGTTAGAAGTATATGAAGTTGTACATATATGGATTGGGCCTATCTTGCAACTAATGGGTTTTCGGGAGGTGTATTAGTGATGTGGAATAGAAGAGTGGTGGAGCGAATGAAGGACTTTATAGGAGAATACATAGTGGCATGTTCTTTTAGAAGTGTGGAAGATAACTTTATGTGGGCCTTTGCTGGTATATAAGGGCCAAACTTGGACAACGATAGAAGTATGTTATGGGAAGAATTAGCCGGAGTATATAGATGGTGGGAATTACCATGGTGCATAGATGGTGATTTTAATGTTGTAAGATTTCCAAGTGAACGCTCTAGAGATAGTAGAATGCGACCAACAATGACAGAATTTTCTGAATTTATCTATGACTTGAATCTGGTAGACATCCCTCTCTTGGGAGGGGCATTCACGTGGTCAAATAATCATACTTGGTCTAGATTGGACAGATTTTTAGTATCCTCAGATTGGGAATCTCAATATCCAAAAGTATGTCAAAGGAGGCTGTCTCGTCTGTATTTGGATCATTTTCGTATTTTGCTTGATTGTGGTGGCATCCAAGGAGGACGTAGGTATCTCAAATTTGAAAATGTGGCTGAAGACTAAAGGTTTTGTGTACAGGGTTCGACAATGGTGGTCTTCATATCAGTTTGACGAAACCCCTAGTTTCATTCTTGCATGTAAACTACAAGCTCTAAAAAATGACTTGATGATTTGAAACACAAAGTCCTTTGGCACATAGGGGAGCGAAAGTCCATATTGGAAAACCTTTAGAAGCTAGAGAGGACGCAGGAGGGTTGGGCTCTTTCCTTAGAAGAAATATCTTGAAAGTCAGAGGTGGCTACTAAATTAGAGAGGGTCATTTTGTAGAAAGAGATTTCATGGGGCTAAAAATCCAGAACTTTGTGGTTGAAAGAAGGGGATCGAAATACAAAATTCTTTCATAGTGTGGCCAATTCTCACAGGAGAACCAACACTATAAAGATGCTAAATATAGAGGGTGTAGCATGTACAGAGGCCCCTGTAATTAGAGATCATGTTGTTGATTTCTTTGAACATCTGCTTATAGAACAAATGGGGTGGTGGCCCAAACTCAATGGTCTAGCTTTTGATTCTATTGACCCACAGGATACTTCGAGGTTGGAGAGGCCTTTCGAGGAGATGGAGGTTCATGATATGGTGAGGAAAGTGGCCAAAGACAAAGCACTTGGGTTGGATGGATTTTCTATGGGATTCTTCCAAACTTGTTGGGAAGTGGTGAAAGGGAATTATTTAAGGTGTTTTAGGAGCTGTTCATGGCTGGAAATTTTGAAAAAAGCCTTAATGCCTATATCATTAATTCCTAAAACGATTGGAGCATCGGATGTCAAAGATTTTCGGCCTATTGGTCTTATAAGTGGGGTGTATAAGATCAGCTCTAAAGTGCTTGCAAGCCGATTAGGGGAGGTGTTGGGGAAAATTATAACAAAACCCCAAAACACATTTGTACAAGGAAGGCAAATCCTAGCTTCAGTCCTCATTGCCAATGAGTGTCTAGATAGCAAACAAAAATATGGTAAATCAAGGATCCTTTGTAAGTTAGATATGGAGAAGGCATGTGATCTTGTTAATTGGGATTTCCTACTCTACTTGCTTACTTAGGAGGTGTGGCTTTGGGGAGAGATAGTGCATATCAATAGCGAGATTCTCTATGCTGGTAAATGGTAGTCCAATTGGCCTTTTCAACAATTCGCTAGGTCTGAGACAAGGGGATCCACTGCCCCCACTCCTCTTTGTTATTATTATGGAGGCATTGAGCAAAATGACTTCGACGTTGGTTTGCTGTGGTTTCATGGCTGTATTCTCGGCTGGTGACCCCACTAGGGGTGCTGTTAACATTTCTCATTTGGTATTTGCAGATGATACACTTATATTCTGTGAGGTAGAACAAATCCAATTGCAGGCACTAAGGGCACTCCCTACTTTGTTTTGAAGCGGCATCGGGTTTGAAAGTGAACCTTCAAAAAACTGAATTGGTGCTAGTTGGTAATGTTCATAATATTAGACAACTAGCTAACGCTTTAGGATGCAAGGTGTTTGCCTTACCTATGAATTACTTGGGTCTACCGTTGGGGGCTGCCTTAAGGAAGGTAACAATATGGGACATAGTGATTGAGAAGATCGAGTGTAGACTGGCTGGTTGGAAAAGACTATATCTGTCGAAAGGGGGCAGGATCACTTTAATCAAAAGTACTCTTTCTAATCTACCAACGTACTTTTTCTCTTTTCCCAATTCCAGCAAGTGTGGCGAGCCGGATTGAGAAACTATACAAGGACTTCCTTTGGAGTGGCATGGGGGATGACTTTAAATTCCATTTAGTCAAATTGACTAAGATATGTTCCCCACTTCCCATGGGAGGGTTGGGTATTAGAAATCTAAAGACTTTCAATATGGCATTACTTGGGAAATGGTTGTGGCGATATAACACGGAATCGGAAGCTCTATGGAAGTTGGTGATTGATTATAAATATGGAAGTGTGAGGGAGGGTTGGAATAGTAGAGAGTTAAATGGGCCTCACGGAGTGGGGATGTGGAAGCATATTCGTCGGGGATGGGAGGTGTTCTCTCGTCACCCTAGACTTGTGTTGGGAGATAGTTCTAGAATAAAATTCTGGAGTGACATATGATGTGGAAATAATACACTTAAAAGATTTATTCCCTTCAGTATTTAGGATGGCATGTGAGAAAGAAGCTTAGTGGCTGATTTTATGGAGATAGCTGGGGATCAAATACAGTGGAACATAATCTTTAGCAAGGCGGCTCAAGACTGGGAGGTTGGTAGTTTTGAGGAATTCTTTCGACTCTTGTATTCTGTGAGACCAAGCATCCTAGGAAATGATAAGTTGTGGTGGGTACCGGCAAGTAAAGGCACATTCTTGGTTCAATCGTTTTATAAGTCTCTCACACAGGTGCAGAACACTCAATTTCCTTGGAAGAGGATTTGGCATAATAAGGCACCTCCTAAAGCGACTTGCTTTGCATGGACAACTTCATTGGGAAAGATCTTGATGACGGATAATTTACAAAGACGCGAGGTGACCATAATAGACTGGTGATTCATGTGCAAGAAAAGCAGTGAAACTGTGGATCATCTTCTACCCCATTGTGATGTTACTAGAGTGTTATGGGTTGAGGTGTTCAGTAGACTAGAGGTAGCGTGGGTTATGCCCACCACATTGGAGGCGCTCTAAGCTCTTGGCTTGTTGGACAAATCTAGGAGGTATTCCACGAATCAAATCCGTGTGGAAGATGGTCCCTATTTGCATTCTATGGTTTTTATGGCAGGACCTGAATGACATGTTCGAAGACAAGGAGCGATTTTTTGAGGATCTTAGATCTGTTTTTGTTAGAATGTTATTCCTATGGGACATAGCTGTAGATTTTAATGGTTTAGGCTTGCATTATTTTCTTGTTTCCTTTTCTCCTTCCTAAATAGGTGTTCTCTCTTGTATACCATCTTGTGTACATAGGCTATGCCTATTATATTAGTACAATCGTTTAATTATCAAAAAATAAATAAAAAATCTCTTTTCTACAGAACTTGAGAATTTTTCCCATCATGACTTCATGAAGCATCTTCATACTCGGTGCTCATCATTTTTTTCCCATCATGACTTCATGAAGCATCTTCCCATGGGAGGGTTGGGTATTAGAAATCGGAAGCACCTGCAGATCATCCTTTTTTCCGTACATTCTTTCTTTCCATATTTTATTGCTCTCTTGTTGTTTTTATTTATACCTTGACACTAAGCACTTCTTTTCATGAGCTAGACATATGCTTATCCTTCTTATACTGCATTTGGCAGCAAAGACTTCAATTCTGATTTTTTTGTTACTTCTGTGCAAAAGTGCCCTTGCTGTTCCTGAGGGAGGCAAGAAATAATATTATTTAAGAACCCCTCTCTCTGGACTATTAGCCATATTTGATTCAGTTGAACATCACCATTTGTTTCTTCATATCCTACAAGTTTCAGTTAACTTTGCTGTATGATTTTGAACAGCTTGGCCAATAAAAAAAAAAAAAAGATTTTGAACAGCTTTGAATTTACTTGCGCATCACTAAGACACTGCAAGACCTTCATGCATGCTTAAATGCTTATTTCCCAACTCTTCCCTTGTTTCTTTTAGTTTTGTCATTTTCGAAGATATGCCTGGTATTTGTTTATGACAGCATTTATATTTTGATTAAATCCTTGATTTAAACTGAAGCTTTAGTTGAGTTTCCACCATTGCAGGTTACTTCATTTATTTTGTATTAGCTCTCATTGCTGCTTGCAAGGGTTGGCCATGTTGGTCTAACTCTTGTGGTTTTATCGTCATGGGTATGCCTTCAATCTTAATTACTGACTCGATGCCCATGTTAGGGATTGTTAAGTATTGAATCGTGCAAATTTTTTCTTTGCAGCTTTCCCAAAAATTCTATTTTTTGCCGCGTTTCTTTTACTTTTATCATTCTGGTATGTTTCTCCATTTTATCATTCAGTTATTCAAAATATATCTGCAATAACTTCCATTTGAATGAAAGTCTAGAGTTCATTAGTTTTCCTCTTGAGTCATGAATGCAATTGCCAATCTTTGAATGTCGAAAGTACAGTCTTTCATCCAAAAGGGTTCCTTAAAAGAAGAAGAATCACCAATAGCTCCAGTAGCACTTTGTTTTACAAATTTTAAATGGCAAATCTGGGAAGTAATCAATCTCCACAACCCCCCTTCTGATCAAGGAAAAATAATCTGTCTCAGAGCTTGCACCTTATCTTAAAACTGAAGGGAGTGGATATTTTTTTCCATGTTTTATCTATACTGCATAGAATTTGAAAAGGACTGTTCAAGGACAAATTTTTTGGGTAGGAAGAAATTTTTTAGTAACGTCGCCAGTTTCCCTAAATGTTCATTAGTTATCTGCTTTATTAATCTTTGATGGGTTCTGTTAGTTGGAGCTTTCTGCACGAATTTTCTGTTTATTTTAAATTTCTTACTTTGCTTTTGTCTGCAATTCACAAAGTTCTGCTTTAAATGCTATGGCAGTCAATAATACTAAGTGAATTATGTAGTTGTTTGTGTAGCCTACATAGCTTTGATAGGGAAGTGCCATCTATAGTCTAGCACTATCACATGCTGCTGGATACAATTTGGAGCCAATGACCTCTTTTTTCTCCAATATATAAAGGAGTAGCATTTGGATGATGTATCTGTTTTATTTTTCCTTTTCCGTGGTGCACATGATTTTTTGGCCATTCATTCCATGACGACACCTAGAGTACCGGAATTGTAAAAAAAAAAGAAGAAGTCATTATCCGTTCAATTAAGTTCCCTCAACAATGTTGGAGCTATTAGATGTATACCTTAACCATCATTTGATTTTGAATATTTTAGTTGTATTTGAAAATATTTTCATTGCATTTGATCGATGTAAAAAACCTCTTTCGGGCTAGTGTTTCCTATGACAATTTTCTATGTTTCTCTGGTGGATGCTTTTTATAGGGTTGACCTTTGCCATCAAGCAAACGATGAGGATGATGAATATGAAGAAAGCAGTTCTCAGGAAGCTTTATTGGATAAGACCTCAAATAAACCAAGTTCATCAAAAACAGATGGTCATAGAAAGCGTTTTCCCCTCCACTTTTTCAATGTTGGAAGCCGCCAAAAGATTGTGATATTGGTATGCCCAACAGTGAAACCCCTTGTTACTTGTTGAGCATCTACTTCTGAAGATAGACTACTTATTGAGTATCTACTCATCAGAAAGATCAATTTATTCAACTCTGTTAACTCACTTCTTATTTCAGGTCACTGTTCTAGTTTTTGTTGTAATGATGGCATGTGCTCTAATAATCTGGATTGGGATGGGAAAGAATCATATTGATTCTGCAGTTGTGGCTCGGGTATGGACACAGTAATTACAATTCTACTTTTCCACTTTGATGTTGTCAAAATCACCGTCTAGTGTTTTTCAACAGAATGCCTGTCATCACCACTATTGTGCTGGAAAGATTTCTAGCAGCCTATTTGGGGGCACATAGCTACTGTCAATTAATGCTGTAAATTAGTTGGGTGGCCAATCTGTTTCCTCTTGCATTTTGTATATCAACTTTGGAGAGAGGTTGTGTGATTATTTATATAACATGTCGTTTAAAATAAAACAGTAACTACTTGTATTAAAGATATGTTCTCAACTTTATTAACTTAACCATATATTGTTAGTGAAATGAATTGCTAAAAAAAATATAAATTAAATTAGTTTTCCTATAGTAAAAGGTAGGTTGAGTATTCCAGCACGGTATTGAAGTCTTCTGGTTTTTGTTTATAAGTGAAGCCATGGTGCAATAATTCTACTCATCAATGCAGGTGTATGTAGACTTTTTTGCCATAGCAATACTTTTATTAGGAGGAGCGTTAGCATGTTATGGTGAGCAACTACATTTCAGTAGTCAGTTTTCTTTTGCAATTTCTGTTTGTGGCATATTGCCTGTTGCTTGATGTAATGCCAAGTGCTCTCACCCTGTTGTATAGTGTGGCATAAGAAATGAAGATTCCTCGTGGTGTCACTAATTTATTTTGAAGGAATGCTAATTGTAAAATTAATCAATAGTGGGATACTTGTTTTCTTGCATAATGCTTTTCATCAGTATTTTTCTTTCTTAGTATTTTTCCCTGCATAGCTCTTGTAGATTAGATTAAGATATGCCCTTTGTTCTTCTATTAGGATCTTATTATGTGACTTTATAATCTTATAAAATAAAACAATCTGAGAACTATATGACTTTATTGCATATTTTTCCACTTGTCCTAGGTATTTAGTTGTGATAGTCTTGGTCCTTTTTTATTAAATTAGCTTAACCTAATATTCCCTTGTCCATATTTTATCCTTTCTTTGAATTCTGAGCTCATGAGTGAGTCATCAATTATGGGAATGGAGTTCAGGAATGAGATAGGGTAGCATATCTCATGGCTTTTTGTGTCGGTGTTGAATTCTAGATAGTCTTAGTTTTTTTCTTCTTTTAATGGGGGTGAACTTATTATTATAAGTGCTTTTAAGCTAACTTTTTTTGGAGCTCAATGGTGCATACCTGAAACAAACTCTCACTGCTTTAGGGGCAGAACATTGCACACCAAGAGCATACATGTTCATAAAATCAATTTAGTTGGTGGAATTTAGAAACTAAAATGTTTGAGTCGGATTACCGAATACAGGGTTAGGAATATTCAGCCTCATTTAAAAAGATATAGCCAAAAAAAATCAGAATATAGATAATTAACAGTGAGAGGAATGGGTGATGCCGGGACGAGTGGTAGATCTATTAGCCTGCTCAAGATGTCAATTTGAGAGTGAATGCAGCAGAATATTATGAAAAATTAATCCAATCTGTTTAAGGTGGTGCATTTGGCATGAAAGAAATTATCGAAGTGTCAAAGAGCTGACAAGGACAATGGAGGATCTCAAATCTTTTCATCAACATGCTATACTTGTGGCAGGCTGTTGATTTAAGTTTCTCTAGCTTTAGTTCCAAGGACTTCTTTGATCTTTTTACTTTCTGTAGTTAGGTATATCTGATGTATACTCCCATATTACTTTGATAGTGCGTTTTTTATCATAAACTAAAATTTGCTCATTAAAAAAAAAAACAGTGGGAGGTATCATATATCATTACTCACCAAGTGGGCTTGGATATGTTTTTTTGCCAGAGTCAGTAAGTATATATGAGTTAGGTTTGTTGAAATGACAATTGAATAGTTGACATGGATGTGATGGCAATGGTGACAAGACATCTAGTGCCTTACTTGGTGATGTATGATTTTGCTTTTTCATGAGTTACCATCTTCCAGCACAGGATTTTGACAAGCACAAATGGTTGAAATGATATATATTGTGGATGGATGAATGGAAACCTTCATGAATGGAAACCTTCTTTCCTTTTTAATGCAAATTAGTACTTGGTTTTTCCTTTTTCAAAAGAAGAACAACCTATTAAGCATCCGCATACGAGTAAAAAATGTTGCAATGGTATTGCTCCCAATGAGGATATATACATCACAGTGGTAAATTACAAAGTTCAATTATGTTATCTTCCCTTCAGCGTTGCTTAATATAATAATATAAGATGTACCACAATTTTTTACTTCACTACACAAAAGAACCAGTATGCAGGATGGGGCAATTTAGCGGCAAGGTCTTGGGCTTAGTTTTAACTGACAATATGTCATAGGACTAGCAGGGCACCTTGGCGATTTGCTTAATGCCCTATCAAAATGAAAATTTAGTTTTCAATGGCTGCCCTCTTCATTTTTAATCTTCTCTCTCTCCATTGTTGCTGATTTTCTTGACAATTTTCTTAACTTTGTGCTTTGAGTATCATTCAGGACTTCTATTATGCTTGAAGATTAGCAAAGTTAGATCTGAGCAAGCTTCATCTGAAATGTGGAAGGTATCAAATCCGTTGGTGTTTCATGTATTGTTATCATTTCTTTTGCGAGTACCATAGCCGGATCTGGATATATTTCATCTGGTGGCTCCATTGTGATGTTAGGAAAGGCCTGTTATTGACTTGTGTATATAGGGTCATTTGTCTTTGTATATTTATACTAGTATTCTTCTCTGCACAGTTTGCAGGTGTAGCTGTTGTTTCTGTGCTCTGTTTCACTTCAAGTTCTTTTGTAGCTCTTTTAACTGATATTCCGGTACAGACTTGACTATTGGTCTAAATTCCTTTAACAATTAAAAAAAAAAAATTGCCAACTTGGTCTAATAGCTTTCTCTAACTTCGTAATTTCATTATGGTTGCAGATGCTATATCACTGGTATCGACATCGCGTAAATGTTGTTTGTGCATCTCTTTTACTGATTGTTTATTTTTTTATAGGTATGTGGTTCTAATTTTCTATCGCAGGCTTTATTTTACTTATAAAAAAAATCCCATCCCAGGTTATTGATTTGGCTGAAAATGATGAGGGGGCATTTTCAGAGTTGGTTCATTTTGAACCTTTTCTGTTTTGTTCACATTTTTACTAATCCTCCCATCGCTTCGCATCTTATCTTGTTCTTCCTTTATTTCTCTTCTTGGTGGCATTCCCACGATTTCTGCTACCTGCAATTATCCTGGTTGATTTTGCACTATGCTTTGCGGGAGGGTACAATTTCTCCATGCTCAAACCATTTTCCATGACACTATGCAGTGCTTTTTTTATATAAGTAACTACGGAGTGTTTTTAAAGTTAATTTGTTGGGAGATCTGAATTAAGTGTTCTTATATCTGCTGAAGGACGAGTCCTATATTTGCACTTATCAATTTCTAGAGTGGTTAAGGATTGAACCCATTGGCATATCTGACTGTCCTCGATGTGATATTAAAAAAAAAAACTATGATTTATTTGAAAATGTTCATCGATTGATTTTCTGTTCAAGAGAGGGTGACTAGTTTTTCAAGAGAATATAAGTGTTTTGAAGGAGCAGTATGTAAGAGTGAATGAGCGAAGGCTACCCTGGAGAGAGTTAAATATTTTGGTTGTGGAAGTTGTGGAAGAGATCAATTGTGTTAGAATATATGTTTGTAATCAGCAAAAGTGTATGAGGGTATATGGGTCACTTGTATTTTGCGTGTATATATATATGTTTGTACACAGTAAATAAAGTAAGTTTTTGTCATATCTCTTTGTACATGATATCAGAGAGCGATTTTCATGAATCTAAGTTCACTATTGTTTGAGAGTGTTTTTCGGTGTAGAATTCAAGCTCACCATGTTCGCTGTTGTCTTTTGTGCATTTATGTTGCTCGTCAACGCCCGTGGTGGGTTGAAGCATTTTCTGGCATGTTTCCGGCATCATCTTCGGTACTGGACACCGGGGGTGAACTCACCGGAAGTTTTTGTGGGTACCGGGCCTGATTTCCATCATCAGCAGCTGCCGGAAAGTGCCTCTGTCACCGGTCCAAAGACGTTTGGTTGCAGGTATAAGCTTATTCCAATCTTGAGTGGGGGTAACCCCAAACCTGGATAGGATTTTATTCCAATATGGAATAAAACCTATTTGGTAACACGGATAAGCTTAAACTTATTCTGGGTTAGGATACCTAATCCGTATTCTAAAGGGTTGGAACCTGATACTGAGACAGGTTGTTGGTTCCGGCCAATTCCAGTCTGATATATACCGGTTCTGAACTAGTACATGCTTATTTTGATTGATACAGAGCCGGAATTGGGGTTTTGAAGGAGGTTTTTTTTTTTTTTTTTTTTTTTTCAAGTACTTGAGTTGGGTTCTCATATTATGTGCGAATTTTCTATTTCCAAGTGGAATTGTGACATTTTGCTGCATAATGGTAACTGACTACTATTAGCAATCTGAATGTGTGATGAGCCATTATAAGGCCGAACATTGCTAAGAGTATCAGAAGAGCTAGTCATGTGATTAGACGCACCTGAATCAACAAGCCATGTAAGGGAACTGTTACCTAGCAGTCCTAAGGCTGAAAATGCTGAAATAATCATTTGTTGAACCATCTTTGTAGTAAGAGTAGAAGAATCTCCCGCAGTAGCAGAAGAAGAGGAACCCACAGTAGCCTAATAAGCATTAGCCTGACGATTCTGGGGACGAGTAGGACAATCTTTAATAATATGGCCCGGTTTCTTACAGTAGTTGCAAGATTTTCTTGCACAGTGGGCATCAATATGTCCGTATTCCTTGCAGCTGAAGCATTGAACATTCCGCATGTTCCGTCCCTTGCATTTCCCGTGAGCAGCATAAGCCACAGCATTGGGTATCATTTTGTCATGTTGATAAGTGGCCTGGGTGGCAAGACGCTGCTCCTCACGAAGTAACTCCCCAAAACAAACATCCAAAGAGGGCACAGGATCACGGTTCATCAAATTGGAGCGAGTGACCTCAAATTCAGGTCGTAACTTCATTAAAAACTGATCATGCTTGCTTTGTTCATGAACGGCCTGCATAACAGAGAGAGAAGCTTCCGAGACCTTGGCATAAATCATGTCAGTAAACTCTCCCCACAGAGTATTAAAGCCAGAAAAATAATCTTGAATAGAGAGATCGCCCTGAGTGTAACTGGCAATCTCGTATTCTAATTGAAAATGCGGGCAGTATTTTCCTGATTATATACTTTTCGTAAGTATTCCCACATAGATTGAGCAGTCTTATAAGGCTTTAGATTGAGAACAATAAGGGGATCAACAGAGCCTAAAATCCATGTCATCACCCTAGCATCTTTAATTTTCCATTGAGCCAACTTAGGAGGCTCAGTAGGAGCGGGCTCACTACCATCAATATGACCCCATAAATCTTTCCCCAAAACAAATAAGCGAAATTGAAATTTCCAAGCAGAATAATTCTTACCCGTAAATTTCACAGTAAAAGAATCTGAAGACATGATGCTCATAAAATGGAAACCAGCCAAGAATAATACTGCACGTATCTACTAAGCACCAAAAAATTGAAAATTGTCGAGAACCAAAGAAAAGGAACTGCCGTGAATCAAACAAACCCAAGTTGTCGAGAAACCAAAAAAAAATTCAACTCACAGAAACTACCGAGAAGCCCAACTCCTGCATAGAAACTGCCGAAAGCTACACAGAGACTTCCGAGAAGCCCAAATCTATCACAGAAACTGCCGAAAGCTACAAAACTCCAAGAAATATCACAGCCCAGTGACAACGACAGCAAGAAACCAGCACAGACAGTGCCGACGGGATGAAAACTGACACCCACCACCGAGAAAAAAAAATAATCGCAGCCCAGCCACAAGCAAACAACTCACAGAAAGTGCCGACAGAGTCAACACTAGCCTCCAACCAGAAAAAAAATAAAAAATCCCACGAGAATGAACCAGAAATATTTCTTAAGGTTTGGCTTTTGATACCATGTCAAGTGGATTCAATGCCTCCTTAGTGAGGATTTCCTTTCATTATATAGGCACAAGTGTGCAAGATACAAGGATGGAATCAAGGCTAAATTACAGGAATTAAATTTATTTACAAGAAAGGAAACTATGACTATGTACAAAATCTGTCTAAGTATGGAACGTTTGCTATCTAAATAAGGAAGTAGATATATAAAACTCATAATAGAAAATAAGGCAAGTGGAGACGTATCATGCTGTCAATATGGCAACTAAGTTTGAGTCACCGCTTACATCAAACTTTAATATGCCTATGACTTCAGTAAAATTGGATGAGAAGAACTATATGTTATGGTCAAGATCTGTTACAATATTTTTGAAAGGTAAGGGACTTTCTAGCCACTTGGTTAATCCAAAACCCAACTCAAGTAACCCTACATTTGCTCAATGGGAGCAAGAGGATGCTCAAATCTTGTTCTTGATGTTGACCAGTATTGAGTCTAACATTTGCTCTAGTTTGATTCATTTTGACACTATCCAAGAAGTGTGGATCCATCTCAAGCATATGTATTTGGGTGTTGGGAACACAACCTGCATTTATGAGCTATGCAAGCAGCTTTTTGCATTGGAACAAGGTACTCTGGGTCTGGAAGAGTATCATTCTCAAGTGATGAGCATATGTGAAGAACTCAAGATGTATCAACCTATCACTTTTGATGTTTCACGTATGCTACAACAATGTGAAGATTTTAATATTCGGTTTCTTGTTGGTTTAAAACCTTAATACGAGTCGGTGAGGTCTCAAATTTTGGTGAGTCCACAACTCCCCTCATTTCCTGATGTGTTCTCCTGACTTTAGCGTGCCATGTTATTTGGGCACGGATCTCAATTGTCTTATGATCCAGTTAGTGAGAGATCCACTTTGGTTGCTTCTTATGTTGCTCCTGGTGGGCGTGGAGGCTGAGGTGGTAGAAGTGCACGTGGGGGATGTGATATCAAAGGTAATTGCAATCGAGGTCGTGAGCCTCGTAAGTGCACCCATTGTGGTCGCACTAACCATTCAGTGGACTATTGTTGGGACCTACACAGTAGGCCATATGGGTTTGCTAATCAAGCAATTTGCCAAGATGCTACATCACAGTCAACGAGATCCAACCCAACTTCAGATATGATTAGTATATCAAATGATGAGTATGAGCGGTTTTTGGGTTGCACAGGGACTTAATCTTCCACAGCTACTCTTACCCACTGAGGTATAGCATCCGCATATCTTATCTCATCCACTCAAGGTCCATGGATCATTGATTCAGGAGCTAATGAACATTTGACCGGTTTTTCTTCTGCCTTGTCTAAGTTAAATACTGTACCATCTTTAAAAAATGTCACTCTTGCTAATGGTTCTCTTGCTAAAGTTACAGACATTTGATCCACTAAGCTCACTGACTCCATATCCTTGTCATCTGTCCTATATGCTCGTTGTTTTCCTTTTAGTTTGTTATCTATTAGTAAGATTACTCAAAATCCACAATGTTCAGTGACTTTTTATCCCTCTTCATCTATTTTTCAGGATCTCAAGACAGGGGGAATAAGATTGGTACGGGCATGAAGCTGGTGGTCTGTATTACCTTGATGTTCAACAGTCACCCACTTGAGCCCTTACCTCCCCCTCATCGTCTACTTTTGAATGGCACTGTCGCCTTAGTCACTCCCCCTTTCTGTTTTGAAGTGTTAAATTAGGAATTTGGGAAATGTGTCTCCCTTCTCTTGTGAAGCTTGTCAACTTAGTAAATATCATCGTGTCTTTTGTTCCTTGTATTGATAAATGAGCATCAAATCCTTTTGAATTGGTTCACTCTGATATATGGGGACCAATCAACATTGAATCAAACAAGTTTCAATATTTTGTTACATTTGTTGATGACTACTCTCGTATAATTGCCAGTAGCTTCGGCCGCCCCAACCAAAGCTCCACACCCTGCTAAGGAACGGAAGCAAGAAAAGATGGCTTACGCAATGAAGCCGCCGAAGCAGCAGGGTGTGGATGAACCCCAGGAGCATATTCACAAGATCAGGATCACCCTCTCCTCCAAGAACGTCAAGAATCTCGAGAAAGTTTGTGCGGATTTAGTTCGTGGTGCCAAGGACAAGCGTTTGAGGGTTAAGGGACCAGTGAGAATGCCCACCAAGGTTCTGCACATTACCACCAGGAAGTCCCCTTGCGGTGAAGGCACCAACACTTGGGATAGATTTGAGCTTCGTGTCCACAAACGAGTAATTGATCTCTTCAGCTCCCCTGATGTTGTTAAGCAGATCACCTCTATCACTATTGAACCTGGTGTGGAGGTTGAGGTTACCATTGCAGATTCTTGAATGTAGACTACTACAGTTTCGCACTTCCAATCACCTAGTTAATTAGATGTCCTTAATGTTCAATTTCCCAGTTTTTTTGGAACATGTCAAGCCTCAAGCTTGACTGATGCTGTTGGGTTAATGCATTACCTGTTTTTTATGTGAAAGACGTGTGCAAGGAGGGATTTTTTGTTTTGGTACTTTTTTATTAATCTTAAATTGAGGTTTTTGAATGATTAATTACTGCTATATTTGATGTTAAATACCATAAGAAATGTTTTTTGGTCATAAAAAAAAAATACTCTCGTATAACATGGTTGTTTTTTATGAAGGCCAGATCTGAACTTCTTTCCACATTCCAAGTGTTCTAGAAAGAAATTAATACTCAATTTAACAAAAAGGTTCAAGTTTTGCATTCTGATAATGTTAGAGAATATCTATCTAGTGCCTTTGTTACTTAAGTGACAAAGGAATTGTTCATTAAACATCATGTTCATATACACCCCAACAGAATGGGGTGGCTTAACGCAAAAACCGGCATTTGTTAGATGTAACCTGAGCACTATTGCTACATTTGCATGTTCCTAAATGTTTTTGGAGTGATGGTGTTCTTATTGCTTGTCATCTTATTAATTGTATGCCTTCATCAGTTCTTGATGGTTCCTCTCCCTTCTCCATCTTGTTTCCATCATCTTCACCATTTTTTCTTCCACAAAAAATCTTTGGGTTTGTTTACTTTGTTCATAACCTTGGTCTAGGTTTTGATAAACTTGACCCCCGTTCTACCAAGTGTCTCTTCATTGGTTATTCCTGGACTCAAAAAGGATATCGTTGCTATAGTCCTATTCTTAGACGCTACTTCACGAGTGCTAATGTTATCTGTTTTGAATCTGTACTCTATTTTTTGAAAACATTTTCAAGTGTTGAGTGTGATCCTCTACCATTACCTACTCTTACACTATCTCCCTCACACTCACCTAACCTTATCCAACCCTCCTTAGCCCCTTCCCCAGTTCCTTTACAGGTTTACTCACGTCGCTTGCGGCCACTGACTCCCATGCCCCAACCCCCCAACCAGTCGTGTCTCCATCTTCAGGTCCTGAGTTGCCCAATACTTCAGACTCTCTACCTATTGCTCTTTGTAAAGGTAATCATTCTTGTGTTACTTGACATCCTATTAGTCAATTTGTTTCATATCATACTTTATCCCCTTCATTCTCATGTTTTACATCTCAACTTTCAAAACTCTCTATTCTTAAGAAACTTCAAGATGCATTATCTAATCCGGGGAAAATGAAATGGATGCCTTTCACTATAACGGCACATGGGATCTTGTTCCACTACCACCTAGTAAACAACTTGTTGGCTGTAAATGGGTATATACTATCAAATTTCATCTTGATGGTTCTATAGAACATCTGAAAGCCTGCTTGGTTGCAAAGGGCTACACTCAAACCTATGGCATTGACTACGAAGAGACATTCTCCCCAATTGCCAAAATTTCTTCTGTTCGAGTGTTAATCTCTCTTGCTGCTAATTTAGACTGGTCCTTATTTCAACTGGATGTTAAAAATGCATTCCTACATGGCGAAATGCATGAGAAAGTTTATATGGAGCAACCACTTGGGTTTGTTGTTCAAGGGAAGTATCGAGGTACTGTATGCAAGTTAAAGAAGGCATCACTATGTAAGTGAAATACTTCAGGAGGTATTTAAGTGAAATACCTCGAACACTATGTAAGTTTACATAGTATTCGAGGTATTTCACTTAAATATTTCACTTAAATACAATACTCAAGTATTTCACTATGTAAGTGAAATACCTCGAACACATAGTGATGCATCACTATGTAAGTGAAATACTTCACGAGTCCTATTCTTATACGGTTTGAAACAATCTCGTCGAGCATGGTTTGGAAGGTTCTCTGATGTTGTATTGACATTTGGTCTTCACAGATGTCAAACAAATCACTCGGTATTTTACTTACATAGTGATGCAGGTCACATTTTGTTAGTTGTATATGTGGATGATATTGTAATTACTAGGAGTGACTCTGCTGGAATTACTAGACTAAAACAATTTTTACATTATCAGTTTCAGACGAAAGACTTGGGCAACTTTAGATATTTCCTTGAAATTGAAGTCAGTAGATCTAAAAAGGGTATCAACCTATTTCAGAGGAAATATGTACTTGATCTTCTGGAAGAAACCTGCATGTTGGGTGCACGACCTATTGGCACTCCTATGGATCCAAATCCTAAATTCTTGAAAGAGGAATGAGAATTGTTAGGAGATCCAGGTATGTATCAAAGACTTGTTGGAAAATTGAACTATCTCACTATCACTAGACTAGACATCTCTTATGTAGTGAGTGTACTGACTCAGTTTTTACAAATGCCTAGGATCTCACATTGGAATGCTGTAATTCATATTCTTCGTTATCTTAAGTGAGTACCTGGCCTTGAAGTATTATATCGACCAAATGGACATCTTAGGGTTGAAGCCTTTTCAAATGCTGATTGGGCAGGATCCCCTTTCAAATAGAAGATCTACTACTGGATATTGTACTTTTGTAGGAGGTAACTTGGTTACATGGAAGAGTAAGAAACAAACAGTAGTAGCTTGGTCTAGTGCGGAAGCTGAATACAGGGCAATGGCTCATACTACTAGTGAGCTGACATAGTTGCAACACTTTCTTCAAGAGATTGGGTTTCTAGCTCCTATCCCTCTACAATTATTTTGCGATAATCAAGCTACACTGCATATTGCCTATAGCCCTGTGTTTCATGAGGACTAAACATATAGAAATTGATTGTCACTTCATTCGAGATAGGATACTAAGTGGTGACATTGCTACACCTTTTGTGAAGTCTACCAATCAACTCGCAGATGTGTTTACTTAATCTTTGTGTTGAAGTCGATTAAAACCTATTCGTTTCAAGCTGAGTTTATATGATATATATGCCCCAGCTTGAGGGAGAGTGTTAGAATATATGTTTGTAATTAGCAAATGTGTATGACAGTATATGGGTCACTTGTATTTAGGGTATATATATATGTTTGTACACAATGAATAAAGTAAGTTTTTGTCTTATCTCTTTGTACAAGTTGCATCATCATGAGGTTCATCAAATTGCAGGAGATAAATCAGAGGCAATGATCTGTAGCTACTTTTGGAAAGATTGTGAACCTTTACTTGTCTGCCTAAGAGGTAAATGTGAGGTGGAGAGTGATTACTTAGCAAGGTTTGTGGTGAATATGGAATCATTCAAAGGAATAGAGCTTCAGTGATGCTCGCGTAAACTTTAGATATACATAGTTGAGAACTTCAGCTCGTTATCATTTATTAAGAGAACAAGCTAAAAGCTCTCACAAAGGTTCCATTGGAAGGGGAAACTGTTTAGACCATGGGAGATCTGCATGAGATTAGAAATTGAAACTTGGAAGCTTGACTGAAAAGTTAAAGAAAAGTTTGGGTTAATCACAGATCCAAAGACCACACCTCACGCTTTTGTGTCTTTATTGTTATTTTTTGGTAAACCCTTACATATTTGGTTTAATTTTTATTTTTTCAATTCTTTTTTGCCTCAACCTCACACAATTGCTGTAAGCACAAATAGCTCGCATCTTATATTTTGAAGTTAAAAAAAAAAAAAAGACGGCTCTTCTATCATTCTGGTTATGAAACTTGATTGAGTAGTTTTAATTGTATCTGGTTCCATGCCAGTTGTTGCTCCAACACAAAAATAAGTAGTGCTAGGTGTTCTTTGTGCATCTGCTATAAATTTTTATGGATCGAGTTTACATGATTTCTTAGTATTCTTTTTCTATTTCTAATTAGGTGTTCCTCTTGTATATGTACTTGGGCAATGCCTATTTCTTTTGACGTTACCATTATGGCATTTTAGTGGGCGACATAGGGTATTCTTGACAATGTTTAAGCAGGGCATAGCATGAACTTGCTCCTTTATAGTAGGGATCAATCAATGCAATCTTTCTGAAGAAGTAATGAACTTAACAGTAACTTATTGTATGAAGATCATGATGTTGTCAGGTTCATCGATACCCTCAGCCTTTATATTATGGATCATGAGAGAATTACCGCCATCAGTAGTGGCTAACATACGAGAAGCAAGTACAATAGCTTTCATTGCTGATAGTTCACCTTCAGTGCATCATCCTTGGTGCTGGACAGCTGCAACACAGAATCAGGTTTGCACATCCTTTTTGCTGGTTCATTCATTAATGCAATGTTTATGAACTAAATTTTTCATGACTATTGATGTGGAACTCTCAACCTTAACTACATTATTTGTGGAGTGCTTTTCTTTTCAACGAGGACTCACCCCCCCCCCCCCCCCCCCTCCTTTTTTTCCCTCTCTCTTTCTCTCTCTCTCAAACATAAATGGCGCTAAATGGAAGAGACCAAGTTAGTCAGCATCATTGGTTGCTGATCCATAAATTCTTACTGGTCACCCTTAAACCAAAAAAAAAAAAAAAAAGAAGTTAGGATCATCACATTTGCAGTGGTCACATATACCTATTTAATTATGATTGAGTTTAGGATTTTCAATTAACTGGTATTTTTTGGTGATGGCATAAAATTGAGATAGTTAAAACAGTATGTGATGGTGGAATTCAAAACAAATGACAATATTTTCTTCTAGAGAATGGGAATGAGAAGTTCTTGCTCTCTATAATGTTCAAACGAGACTCCAATTGTATCATTGACTAGTCCTTTTGAGTATGGGTCATCTGGTTTGGGCCATACATTAGGGTGTTACAAATGGTATTAGAGCCTATCCTAACCATATATGTGAGACTTGAGTCGTGTCACCTATGAGAGAGTGGCCCGATGAGGACGTCAGGAATATTAGGGGGGAGATTGTGATACCCTATATGATAAGGGTAAGAGTAGGTAGTGTATGGGATCCCTTATTACTTGAGAACGAGAAGTTCTTACTCTTTATAATATTCAAAAGGGGTTCCAATTCTATCATTGACTAGTCATTTTGGAGTATAGACCATATGGTTTGGGTCTTCCATTGGGGCATTACATTGAACATATTGAGTTAGAAGCAGAAACAACGGTCAGGTGAAATGGCATCTATATCAGAGGATTGGATTAGTGTAAAGCAAGATAAAACGTAGAAGCATGAGAAGGAACCAGTAAAGAGTGATTGGTTTCCAATAGTTTACACTGCAGTGATTATGCAACAAGACTACTTGAGTCAAGTTGTAAGCTATAGATAAAATGGTTGCCAAAAGACATCTGAGTCAATGAAAATCCGTTTGACTTGCTGCCGGTCTACAAATGAAGCTGTATTTCTACTAAAAGCATTGCAGTTATTTATGGAAAAGACACAAATCTAGACTAACGCTCATGATCACCAAACATGGTGTTTCTAACAAGCTTGGTTCTATATTTGACAGTTAAGATGCAGCATGTTGGTTGATTATTTTCTTACAAGTTTGCCTGAAGCAGTAGACCTGTATTCCTTTTGTATTATGCATTGGTGCAGTACATATCTCGTATTCTTCAATGCCCTATTAGGAGCCTTTTCCAATATGATGCCTTGGCCGTTCTTATTAACTGTGAAATACTATTTTGCATGTTTTGGTCTAGTCATTTAGATGTATGCATGGACCAGAGACAAGATTTTCTTTCTTATCCCCTCCATTTATATATGCATGCAATGCATTTATGTGTAAGATCATGAGTACAAGGCTTTTGTCCACCATTTGTGATTTTTTAGGTTTGCCCATGCAGATATCAAGAGCCAGTCCCATATAATTGACTTTCTGAATGCAAATGACTGCTCTCTTACTGATAGATTAGTGAAGAAGGCTGAGATTTCTGAATGGACAATGGTGTGAATGTGACACTGAGATCAAGGGATTAAAATAGACTGCTGAGTTACATCCTTCGATGGCATTCAGAGTACGACCTCAAGGTTGCTGATTGCCGCGGTTTTGACATTATTGGCATGTGTTTACCGACAGTATGTTACTTGTCAAATTGTATATAGTGACTGTAATAGTATCCTAATAGAGGGATTTTCTACCTCTCCAGTTACAAAAAATTTTTAAAAGCTGATTTTTCTAATGAAGGAATCCATCTTCTTTGTTTGATTTTCCTATATTTTGTTTCATGGCCCTTGCTTTATAAACTGATTTGTGCTCCTTGCAAAACTGGACAAAACTTGAACTTGGCTTACATTGATTGCTTTAAAAATTTCGGTTTTGTCAATTTTGCAAATGAGTTCTACATTCTCAACTTTCATAAAATTGATTTAAGTTATTCTATTCCTAATCTAGCTTATATAATATAATTTAATTTGAAAGATAAATTTTAAAATTTAAATTTTACTAACCAAATATCACCATATGGATGGTCTGTTTGACATACCGATTTGAAAATAGAATAACTCAATTTAAAAAAGTTAAGTATACTCATTAATACGCCTTAGAAAATTAAGGAAGAAGAATTATCATGTAGCATACTAATGCCAAGTAACATACAAATATCATATGTCAAGTCTTTGATTGCCTAGCATGTGGCATGTCATTAATATGCACGTTAGGCAATCAAAGACTAACACGTGTCATAATATGCCATGTGGCAATTTTCTATTATTTTTCAAATGGAGATTGATATAAAAAATATTTAATTACGAATTTTTAGAAATTCAAATATCTATTTTCCAAAAGCTGAAAACATAATTCTTGATTTGTAAAACCTTAAATACTGTCATCTGATCTAGCAATTAACAAAGAAAACCGAAAATGAGGACGACAATGGCCTAGAAGCATTTGGGTAAAAAAGAGCGACTTTTTGTAGGTTGTTGCATTTAAAATCTCCCGTTCAAAATTTTATGAGTTTTTTCTTCTTTTTATCTTTTTATTTTATTAAAACAGACTTGTAACACTGCCGTAAAAAAAGATCGGCGTAAAAGAATAGTATCATAACCCTTAAACAAAATTTAAATTTAAATTTTTAAATTTAAAATTTTTAATTTAAAAAAAAAGTTGAAAAAACACTTTAATTTATCAAATATATTATTTTTTATATTACAAAACTTTTAAACTATTAGAAGTAGTTTTCATTTAATCTCTAAAGTAAATTGGATGATATTTTTGGGAAAAAACTAAAGCACACTTTATGGCCTTATCCATATTTAGTTATACAATTCAGATGAGATAAGATAAAATTTTTTATAAAAATTTAAATAAAATATTGTTATAATATAATTTTTTAATATTAATTTTGTTTTAAAATTTTAAAATTATATTGTTTATTTCAGTGTTTTTAGTACTGTACCATACCAACCTGTACATTCCATATCGATCACTAGACCAGTACAGGTATGGTACCTCTTTCGTACCAGCTGAAATACCAACCGTACCGGCCTGTATTTTGGCCTGTATCGGCTTGCGTATTGGCCGGTATTTCAGCCCTTTATCTTCTTTTTTTTTTTCATTTTTTTAAACTATAATTTTATTTTTTGACTTCCAATTCGTACCAAACTATTTATAATTTATATATACATATTTATTCATATGTAATTTATTCATATATAGACTATTATTTTGAAATATAATATATATATTTATATATATAATTTATTTATATATCGACTATTTCGAAACGGTACACGAAACGGTACCGGTACCAAAATATTTCGTTCTAGTGCCTTAATCAGTACGACATCTGATACGGTATTCAAAACATTGGTTTATTTTATTTTGTATGAAAATTTAAAAAAATTGTAATAATTAAATAAGATAAAATAGTTTAATTTTGTATAACTAAAACACTCCCAATAGATGTTCTATAATATAATTTTCTTTAAAATATAAAGAAATTCTCTAAAAAATAGCCTCCAATGGATCTTGTTTTCCATTCTTTATTTTATATTTTGCTACCAAAACCCACTATATGTAGAGGAAACTATTCATCATTGTAAATATTTTTAATTAGTTTCTCTTGTTGTTGATTTTCTACTAGAGGAAAAGTATTAAAAAATATAATACTTAAATGATATGAAGAAAAAATAGATAAACTGATGTATGATATATTGTAAAAATTAATATATAAAATAGAAAAATGAATTTTTGTGATATAATTTAAAATATAAGATAAAGAATCCATCGTGAGTGTTTAATACAAAATACTTATTACTTGTCACCAAATAAAAGAACATGAATTATGAATATGCATGTATATATATATATATATCCTTATTCTTTGAGGAATAGGGATGGGAATGGGACTCTCATTTCCTTTAAGAATAAGAATATTAACCAAACATACTTAAAAGCTCCACACCCTCTACATAAGCAATAGATTCAAATCAAGATATAAGAGGAAAACCTCGTAAACCATATTCATCCACGCCCCAGAATTGCAAATAAGGATTTCCCACTTTTTATTTTTTTTAATGAAATAGATATTATATTGACAATGCTACTTCATCTACAAAACATAAAGAGATCGGAAAATTTCATATGTTAAGCTAAATGAAAATCAAAAGAACCTTGTTCCTAGAACTATTGGCCATCAAGATTCACCCAAATGGTAAAGGTCTTGGTCTTAGGATATCACTTATTTCAAGATCCAAAATTCAACACCTATGCAAACAATCCTTTAGGGGCACACTCCATAATGAAAAACCAGCAATTTAATCAATTCTACTTAGAAAAACTTACGAGTACGGTGCATGGGACGGGTTTACTCGGCAGGAGTGGATCCAAAGAGCCTTATCTTGGAGAGGCTCCCCAACATCAAATAAAAAAAAAAAAAAAACCTATTGGCCATCACGTGGTGGAGATCTAATCAATTTTGTCAAAATTATCACTATTATCGCTTCGTGCGAGACCAGTCAAAGGGGCTTAAACATTTAGAGAGGGGAGAGACAGGAAAAGCACAACTTATCAGGTTTGGAGTGGGATTGGGGAGGGTCGGGAAAAGCACCATGCATGCATGACAACGAATTCCATGTTCCTTATGAGTCCAACAATAAGAACAATTTTTCTGATTAAAAAAAATACAAAAATACAAAAGCATCTAAGATGCGTTGTTAATAAAGCAAGAAAAGAAAAGACTGACAGATTTTGAGCATGTCATCCTCACATAAAGTGACTAGTTACTATAGAGGCACCTTTATTTCTTTTTTTTCTTTTTTTTTAAATGCAACTTGGATCTAGCACCAAAGACAAACAACTGACCCTACACAAGTGTGCCACTAACACCATTAACATGTATTAATATTCCTGTGTGCATACAAAATAACAGGGTCCGCAAGGGGAAAGGGAGGGGGGGGGGGGGGGGGGTAACACTGCACTATATACAAAAAATCCATTAGGAACTCATGCTTACGGCAAAAATCAAGACTAATTGATGTCCGGTTAGATTTTGATAAAGAAATACAATTCGAGAGATTATAGATACCAAACAGGTGCTTAAGAGCAAACACTAAATAAATAATTTACAATACGGCAGAAAAGGGTGCGTTATTTACACATCCATCCACCCACTCATCCAATCTCAATCCATCAATACATTAATTACCATAAAGCTGAGGTCATAGACTCATAATAAAATACATAAGGTAAGTTCAACCACGCAAGTCACTGTTGGTGGAGCAGACTCCACTAATACAAGTACGACTAGGCTTTTCTTACAACACTAGCAATTACTATGTTATCCTAATACCAGCAAGCATGGGAGGGAAAGTGGGGGGTGGGGACCTAAATTACACATATATGTAATTTAGAAATGGAGTTCAGTCATCCTTACCATGGCAAACTAATAGTTTAAATCCCCAACTCCAAGCTTCTGTACCTCAACCTTGAGAGACTTGAGGTACCTAACAGCTTCATCCAGTACAGCAACTGTATTCATTTGATTGCCGCCAGGTACTATCCCTCTCAGTGCCTTCACCATCTTCTTCATTTTCTGTCGTTTTCTTTCACTGTTGCAGCTCTCACCACTGCCTGAGGCCTTCTGCATAGAAGAAGATCTATTCTTCTTTGGTTTTGAACAATAGTTGGAGAAGGAATCTGGAGATGTGCTTCTATAATCTCCATTAGTCCGGGCAGTGCTAACCTCTTCATCATCATATTCATCTTGTTCATCCTCTTCAAAGCTCAACAATGCATCAATATCACCCGAATCCTCTTTCAGTGGAGAAGATGTCTCTGGTTCCACAAAATCAACTTCTTTCACATCAAAATTGTCTTCCACGCTAGTTGCAAAAATGCTAGGAGCATTAAATTTGTGGGCAATTGTTGGATGAAACATAATCTGGCTTCGGTATTGCGTCTGATCAAAGACAATAAAATTCTTTGGGCAAACCTCAGAAGGTTGAAATTCGACACCATGAAAAGGTGTCAAGTGCTTAGCACCCGAATTCAAGACTGCACCAACAGCAGGTACAACAGGAGTGTGCACATAACAGTTGCCCACTTGATTTGTCAAAGGGAGCACAGCCTTTGCTCGGAAATGCTGGTCACCCTGCATTGTTTGTCCTATTTCCTACTTAACTGCAAAGTCCACAGAAATGAGCAGTTTGCCTTCTGCACTGGTAATTATTCACAATTTCAAATTGGATGAAGGTTCCTAAGGTGATGGGACCGCTAACTAGTTAATTATGGTATCGACAGGAACAAGAGAGCCATTTTTCCAAATAAACAGTTACCATCATCAAATGCTTCAACTCTTTCAATGCCTTCTTATGGATTAATGCAACCAAAGGCAGTTTCCAAAATTCCAGCTTCCCAGAACTTCAAAATAACTACGTAACAGGTTTAAGTAACTGACGGAAATACTCGGCCTGTAATAGAATATAGAAAGGCACTATTAGTGAAGCAAATAATGTCATATGGAGCAGGAAGGGTTTAGTTCCATCATTATCAAATAAGCTCTCTCTTCTTTTAGTCATCCTTCCTTTTTTTTCATAGGAACCAAGCATCCGGAACAAAGTCCCTTTTCATCATCCTTATCTAAAGGATAATAAAGTTTCATTTATTTAATATTAACTAATACGAGACAACTCAAGCATTATTTTTTTAAGAGAGAGAGAGAGAAATCTTTATTAAAACATGCAAAAGGCACAACCCAAGTTTCCAAGATGTACAAAAGAGAGAGACACCTGGTCCCATCTAGAAGGAAAGAGATACAAGAAAATTATGAAAAGTCCATTAATGCCGGTAGAAACAGTACAAAGGAACAGAGTATCAATACCAAAAAAGAATAGTTTAGAGCTCTTTCAGCATCTGTATGCAGTCCCAAAGTTCTATCGTCCATTTCCTTTGTAATATACAGGAGACAAATAGGAACTATCTTCCACAATGCTGTGATTTGCAGGCGGGCTCCTAGTCCTATTGAATTCGTGATCTCACCCTCTAACCCATGCTTTGAGGAAGAAATTTCATTTGAGCAAATTGGCATAATCATTCATGCATTACAAAAAAAACTGTTCACATGCATTCTTATAGTAATTGTTGTAATAAACATCCATCTACAATCACCACAAGGACACATCTAGAATCTGATGGAGAGGTTAAAATCTAATGTAACACAGCGAACCATGTAGTTATAACTTATGACCCATCGAAAATAGAGTGACTTACAAGCACTATACGATACATGAGATACAAGACAAAATGGAAATTATAAAGCAAATAACATGTGGAAATAAAAAAAAAGCTAGAAACATTTTCCCCATCAAGTAATAATACTGCCGTGGCCATAAGAAGCTTCTCTCCTTATGTCATAAGGACACCAGGATCATCATATAAGGATCAAAAAATAAGGAAGGAAAACAAAAATAAGGAAGGAAAACAAAAATAAGGAAACAAAATAGAGAAAATCACCCAAAGCCATGAAGGCAGTAACTTGCGGACAAGAAAATAGGAAAACATTTTTACCTGGCAAACTTGTATTAGTTGGTAGTATGCAATGATCCCGACACTCATTTTAATCTGCCCTACTTCTTTCACGGCTCTGTATCTTTTTATGGTCACTCCAATGTACATTCTCAATCCTCCAACCAGTTTCAAACTAAACAAATACTAGCTAAAAAAATTCCTTCCGAAACCACCTGTAATACACCAACAGAGATCAGGAAAAATCAGCCAAGGATCATCAGCATAGAGAAAAAAGTCAGGTTAAACAAACACATAACCAATGCTAACTAGTGAGAAATTTAAACAGAAAAAATTACAAGGATGAATCTTACCGAACTGGAAAAACTATGAACATCCAAACAACGGTCCATACTAAACTTATTACCTTCACCGATGTAGGTTCACATTTTTTGTGAACAAATGAAAATATTCTAAATATGAGGTGAAAACAAAAGGACATACAATACAATGATTACATTTAGTTTCTAATTCTTTCTGCACCCTGTTTCAGCCCAGAATATAACCATATAAAGTTGATCTCTTTTATTCATAATCTGAGATTCAAAGAAATGAACTCTGATCACCAACGCTGAGAGAGCGAATCAAAGAGATAGTCTCACCCGTTTAAAATGAAATTACAGTATAAAACGAAAGAACGCCACCAAGCGAACACGGTTCATCTTGTCGTTCACAAAAGAAGTCCACGGCATCTTGATTTTCCTCCCCCAATCCCAATTCTACAAGAAAAAGAACACAACTTCCACTGCAAAAGATCACATAAAAAACAATAGAAAGTCAAAATTTTAACTAACACAAGACAGGAAAACACAGATCTCTCCGTTTAAATTGCAGAGAAAATTAAAGAAAATAAAATTTTCATTGAAATTCACAAATTAAGTAAAATTCACAAATGTAAATGGAATGAGATCCAACCAATCCACAATAGGAAAAAAAAAAAAAAGACCCACTTAAACGTAGATCATAATCAAATAAGAAAACCGTCGACCTCTTCAGATACAAACATATATATCAATCTCGAACCACTTGTCAAAAAAATAAATCTCGAATGAAAAAACACTATCAATTCTGAGAGAGGCAGTGTTTCGCATAAACAGGGTAGAAGAACTAGAGGGCCAAACCTAGGGTTTTCCCAACGATCTTCCCCCCGATTTGCGCTGAAAGTTGCAGCAGAAGAGAGAAAGTGTTCCAGAGAGAGAGAGAGAGGAGTGAGTGGTGTTTGGATTGGATGCGTTCCATTATTTCTCGGGTGGGCTTTATTGGGATGCGAGCTAGGGTTCGAACAGTGAGAAAACTAATCGGAAAACAATAGCCGTTGGATTCGAGGGTTGGCTCTTAGTTGGGGGAATGGATTTGAGAGTAATGTGAATACGATAGCGACCGTTGGATGGAGCACGCGTGAAGTGGGAAGTGGGGCTCACGAAGTTTGACGAATGGGGATTGTCGTGGGAATCAATCACACGCCTTGTACTAATGTATTTAAATTCCATAGTTTGTCTGACTCTTAAGATTCAAAAATAGTAAAGTGACAGATATAAATTAATCTTGATTATAATATAAATATATATTTAAGTGAGTTTTTAAATAATAGTAAATAATTAATAAATAATGTAAAATGCATTCTATATATTGATTTTTTCTTATATTATAATTCAGACAATACGCACTGAGATATCAATATTGATATGTTAAAAATTATTAAATTTAAAATTTAAATTTAAAAATAAAATTGATAAAATGAATTTTATACATAAAATTTAAAATATATATAAAACTCCTCTTTTTTTAAAATCTACAAATTTGGAGTTGGATTTTTTTAAAACATGGGTGTGATGTGAAAGATAGAATTTAAAATTCACGTGCTCTCAAATTTCTTAATTAAATATATAATAATCTTCGCGTGACAATTTAAAAGTTTTGAGTGAATAAAAAATCACAATTCATGACCATCCTAATAGACTGACTAATTAGATTATTCATTCTGAATAGGAAAATATTTTAATTACAAAAAAATTACATAAAAATAAATTTATAAATTGATATAATTTGATATAATACGTCATATTGTAAAATTATTTTTATTATAAAATAGATCTAACTGATTTCATAAAATAAACATTTATTTGTGAATTTATTTTATAAAATTTCTTAATGTGGTTATGTTCTATAAAACTTATTGATTGCTCAGAGTTAAATAAAATTTAATTTTGTAAATTATTAAAATTGAAATATTGGTGCCATTAATTATTAAAAAAAACAAATAAATAACACCTTTCTCTTTTAACATCTTTCTCTTATTCCAAGAAAAGAGAAAGAATGATTGGGCTGGCGTGAAACGATACTCAAAACTCTCATTGCTAAGCATTGTTCTTGTGGCATGGATTTGCTAGCCTGATGATATGCAGCATGGATTGCCTTGCATGCAGATAATACCTTGCAAGCAGATATCACCTCTTTTCTTTTATTCAATGGCCTCAAAACACACAAATTAATGATAAAACTACATACTCTAATTAAATTGATCATCCCCAATATTATTATTATTGTTGTTGTCGTCGTTGTCATCGTCCTCATCCTCGTCGTTGCCGTCACCATTACAAGTATGCTGAGAAAACTACACCATTATCGAGCTATGAACAGTTTCTTTCACTCTTAACATTTTAGGATGTATTAATAATTACTGAATTTTCATAATTTTTGACAATAATTGTTTTAAGGGCTACTAACTCTATGGCATAAACAGATAAAAGGGTGAGAAATGTTGAAAGAAAGGAAATGAGATAAAATGGTTACTTCTTAAAAAAAAAAAAAAAACAAAAAGAGGATATATCATAATATATAGAAAGAAATTCCTCCAAGAATATAATGTAGCTTAATGAGTAAGGCATCACAGGCAGGGAAGTGGAACTGAGATTACAAATTATCCTGTCACCCAAGCTAATTACCACTTTCATCATCCTTTCTCAAATAGAAAAAAGTGTTTCTATCTTAGCAACCATCATTTTGATTCAAAAAAGGTATTTTGATGATGGGTGGTGGTGGGTGTCTTGTTGCAGAGTTATCAAGTTGAAATGTCTCTGCATTAGGCATAATTTCAATGACACCCACTTTTCCTACTTTCTTCACCCTGTCCCTAAGTGCTCTATTCAAACATCTGTTACAACTCTTCTTCAGTGGCTTGCACACATCTCACAAGTGCTCTCTTCCTTTGTGCTTATATAGCACACATGATCTTTTAATTACACTATGTCTATGTACACTGATTGAGCGGCTCAAACCATCTAATTTTATGTGATGGCCTGACTTTTTATCAATACAAACAACAGCATATCAGACATCATCTTCTTAAGAATCCAAAGACAGAAAATTAACCTTTTGTACCACTTGTCGAGTTTGATTATTACTGATACACCGGTGTGTAAATACATTCCTTGTTATGGGATTCAAAATAGTTATAAAAAAAATACTTACTTTTTTTTATCCTAACTGACGTGGCAGACTTTTATATCTTTGATGTGTTTACTTGTGTGTGATTTTGATACAGTAGGAACAGGCAATTCTGAGATTAGAAATCAAGGAAATTTCATGGAAGCGGAGTTGGTAGAACTCCTCCACATGTTATTACAAACTCTAAACACACACTTTAAAAAGAACCTTGTATATATATTTTCCACAATAATAGGCTTCTAGTGGAAAAACATAAGGGTATTATATATAGAGAAACACTAGTATGCCTATAAATCTTGAAAGCTGGCCTCTGAAATCACATTCTGCATATAAAGTAGTACTGACTACTAAACATAGGTGCAGCTATCATGACCTGCAAAACAATTTGCAACCCAGAAACAAGTAAAGAAAGGATAGCAAAATCACTGCACAAATTAAGCACAAGAAACAGTAAATTTACACCTACTTGGATCGGTCAGGGAGAGGAGGCCAGAGTTCCTGAAGTCGCAGTTCCAGTAATTTTTACCCATCGTTTTGTAGTAAAGATTCATGACGACTGAGGCATGGTGAACAAGAGTATTGGGTAAAAAGCATTGGCCACCTTCTTGTATCAGCCCGCAATCTAGCACTTGGTCGCAGGAGAAGTTGATGTTTGCAGTCAGTTCTGCATCACTCGAGGAAGGCTTGGCAATGCACCAGGTGTCTGCCTGCTGAACAACACAACATCAGATGAATTCCAGGAGTCAAAAGAACAATTTATTTGGGTTTTGCAGGTTTAAGGGTATGGAACATGGGTTAATGGATTTCTTTGTACCTGTGCATTTGCAACCTTCAGAGACTCTTCTGCAAGTTAAGCCGGAGAAAGTAAATGAATAACTATATTGAGCAGAAAAAGAAGTAGACAGAGAGTCCATGATAATTCCTTGCTAAAACTTCAAGAAGACTGTGGCTTGAAAAACACATTGACGGAGGGATACCACCAACAAATCAGGATAAAACAGCGGAAATACTCACAAAAATTTCAATAAAACAGTTATTTTTTTGTCAAAATATTGCAACCAGCAACTCATAAATTTCCTCCCAATTCCCGTTTGTTGAACAAGCATTGGAGAAAACCCAACAAAGCTACGTATATCCAAGAAGCAAGATCCTTTCACATAAATGCAGCAAGTTCCTATTAGGATATCTAGAAGAGCTAATTAATCAAATGAATGAAAATGACACAAAATTGAAGTGTTTTTGAAGCAGAGTCTAGAATTATAATGTTGATATTCTAATCAGAGATTAAAAAAAGACTACAAAATCACCTGAATTGAGGAACAAAAGCAGAAGAAGAAGGAGGAGAACGGGGGGGAGTGACAGAGTTGATTTGGCCATGGCAGTGATGGTGTGAAGATTATAAACAATCAAAAGTTTCTTGTGGGAATAAGTAATGGAGGGGTCTGTTTATATATACACAAATGAAAACAGTGTGAAAGTAGTCGAAACATCCCCCAACAATCAAATTTTCCTACGTGGCTGTGACCGTGAGGTAAATAATGTTCACTGACTGTTATAGCCAGTGGGGGAAATGACTTGGAAGATGAAACGAGGGGGCCCGGAGGTAAACAGGATGTCTGGAATAATTAATCACCTATGCTCATGTCCATATTAGGATGTGAAAAGATTCAAAAGAAGATCATGAGAAACTTGGGGGATTATCTTGGAAATGAACGGTTAATAGTGGATCTCACTCATTTAATCGTTTTGAAAAAAAATAGATTTTTTTTAACTTTTTTTTTTAAAAAAAATCTACTATTATGCAGGTAATTAATTACCTATAAATTAATCGCTTTGAAAAGAGTGAAATTTATTATTAAAAAAAAATTCATATGTTTTATTTTTTATTTATTTTTTTCAAAATAATTATACAGTAATTGTACAATTTATAGTTACAAATATCTTTTCTCATTATAAAAGTATTGGCCGATCACGCGTTTTGTGCAGATGATATCCTTTGGTTTTGGCCATTGTAAAATGCAAGTTTTCCAAATTAGTTTTCTTGAAAAGAAAGCAATCGTTTTCAAAGGGTTTCAAATTGCCATTTTCATTTCACTTGTAATTAATCTTCACCTTTCCAAATAAATATATTAACCTGCTTGTATAAGTAATTCCTTTTGTGGGTGTTTTTTCCATAATAGATATGAACATTTTCCCCCTTGTTATGTTTACGAATGTGGAATGAATAAACCAAGAAAGAGAATGTAAGCAAATCTCCTCTACCTAAGTATGGGAATGGGGAGGTGCCCACAATGCGCACACCCCTTAACCTTACATGTACGCTGAGTCATTATGGCCCGGCGTCGCACCTTGCATTGTAGTGGAACGACTACTTCATTGGAAGATAAGGGGTTGGAAAGCTTACCGATAACTTCTTCTGACATTTTTCTTGCTATTTTACGTTGATGGTTTCGAAACCATCATATCATAAGATAGAGCATATTAACTTAGTTTTCAAGCAGATTTTTTTAGGAATTTTGGGTAAAGAGGTTCCTATCAGATATGGCTTTATCAAAGAGATATAGGTGCCTTAACAGAGTGAAAATCCTTGACAAAAAGACATACGATGCATGTGCACTCGGTTGTTTTGGAGGGTTGAAGATGGAACAGATACTAAAAATGTCCATTTTTCATGTGGTAATATTCATCCCAATACCTTGCTTTATAATAATAAAAATACCCATCAAAGTATATTACCTGCATAATATAATATTGTTGATTGTTATTATGAGGTAGGGATGGGGCTATGAGATTCGGTTCACGGGTTGATGCAGACTGCTAAAGAAGGTATCATCTTCAAATTACAACTTTTTTTTTTGCTGAGATTCCAACTTTTTTCCCCTTTCTGCTTGATTTTGTACCTTTACCTTTCTCCATGATCTGCTTTCTACATATGTACATACTCTTTTGATATATATATATATATATATATATAACGGTCACAACAATTTTTTTATAAAAATAAATTCATATATTGTCATAATTTTATATGATATATTAAATTTATTTTATAATAAAAATAATTTTATAATCAAACGTACTACATTAACTCACGTTAGTTTATAAATTTATTTTTATAAAATCTTTTCGATTAAAACATTTCTCATATTGGGATCAACAATGAAATTGAATTAGCTTTGTCAATGGCTCACAAATCACAATAATTCATAAAGATAATTAAAGAGTTTTATTTTGTGAAAAAAGCCCCCTTGGTGAATTCAAGGAACTCCATTTAGAGCTGGTTTGTTACAAACCTTCCTATTCTATTTCATTTTATTTCATTATCATAATTTTTTCAAATTTTAAAATAAAATATTATAAATAATTTAACTTTTTTAAATCTCAAAATTAAAATTATATTAAAAATTATATTTTAACAATATTTGGTTCAACCTTTATTTCATCTCATTTTATCTATATAACCAAGCGATACCAATTTTAAGATTTTTATTTGAAAAGATGAAACCTAATCTGTTAACACTTTCTGCACTCTAATATTAAGGTGGGGTTTGGATAGTGAGTTGAAATGAGATGAGTAAAAAAAAAGTTGAATAAAATATTATTATTGTTTTAAAATTTGAAAATTTTGAATTATTTATTATATTTTATATAAAAATTTAAAAAAATTATAATAATTAGATAAAATTAATTGAAATCAACTTTAAATATAAACAGGAGCTAAGTTTGGACTATCGTATCATTTCTTAGTCAAGGATGGAATATCTGAACAGATGCTTTTATTTCTATTAATATCATTTTATGAAACTAATATAACATTCGACAGTTTGGCCGAGTGGTCTAAGGCGCCAGATTTAGGCTCTGGTCCGAAAGGGCGTGGGTTCAAATCCCACAGCTGTCAGTTGTGGTTTTTATCTCTAGTTTTGCCCTCCAGTTAAATGCCCGTACCACAAAAACAGCATCAAATTCAAGGTAAATGGGCTCTTTGCTCACATTGTGGTAGATGAGTAGTCCACCAGGTAGATGGTTGGTTATGTTTGTAGTAGTGCTCGGTTTTTGTTTTGTTTACCTAACAGGTTGTCATGTATTTATTGTTTTTTTATTATTGTTGTCCGAGAACAACGTCCATACTAATAACAGAAGTGCATAGGATCTCGACAAAGAGTTTCTCATAAGTATATCTTAGAAAATTTAAGGAAAATTTTTTTTCAATCTGATGACTTTTAGATATTGTTTGCATCCAACATTATTTGAACCTTAGATACGAAGGAACGTACATAAGGTCCAAAGCCTTTACCAATTGAGCCAAAGTTTTTGTCACATAGAGATGAGCTCATTTCAGATTTAGATGTCTTTTTATGAATCATAGAATGAGTTTTGTTCTGTTCTTAACTTTGTCATCTTCCTATCCAAAGATTCAAGCTTAGAAATTCAGATTGAGGGCATGAAGGCTTTTAGGAATTACATCACAGATGACCCAAGTTTTTAAATCAAGATTCCCCATGCAATCAAAGTCAGTAAATGTGACACTCACAACTCCAATATCCTAGAGTTAATAACTTGCAAGAACTTCACTGATAAGCACTTTACATAATGTACTTCGATATTTGGCTTTAATAGTTTTTATGCTGCATTTTTTTATTGGCAGTGAAACTCAGGAAGGTGCTATTATTTCGTTGCTAATTGCTGGATATTTGGCTTTCCAGCATTTCTCACGTGCAGGCAGCATGCAGAAAGCGTTTGACCCAGGTTCATTTGTTGCCACCTTAGCCATTATTTTCATTACTGCTGTATCATGCTCATTTTGATCTGAATTTCATGTAAAATTATAAATAGCTTTGCGTTTTAGTCATCTGAAAAATTTTGCCCTCGACTTCTCCATCCCGGGTTAATTCTTGCAAGCTCTTGAATAGATTACAAAAAGATGTGGTTTTCCTTAGATTGGAGAGAACCATGCCAAAAATATATATGTCAGTATATTGATCTTTCTCTCATGGGTGATTAGGCAGGCAGTTTAGAATTCACAATCCTTGCATATTCTCCAGAAGTTGGGAAAATCATCTAGTGGCATACGCCCTATGTGCAACAATTCTATTAATTTATTGCGGCCTTGCCACAATGATATAAAACCCAAGGCCGCAATGATATAAAACCTAAGCAGTGGGTTTCCTGAGGTTTATCACATAATCAACTTCATGGTTCTTGTGGTTGATTCAAATTGACCCTTGCAGATAATGCTGTTTAAAGGGACACAACTTTTTATGGGGTTACTTGTAGGTTTGGCATAAGAAATGAAAGCATACAAATTATGTATCAATCATATGGTTTGTATACATTTTGGGGCATAACAATTATCATCTTTAGTTGTGATACCCCATTTTAATAAGGGTAGGTAGTGTATGTCCAGTTAAATTTTTGTGAGAGCTTTTAGCTTTTTCTCTTAATAAACGATGAAATTTACATCATCTAGGAACAAGCTGAAGTTCTCGACTATGTATATCTAAAGTTTACATGAGCATCATCAATGCTCTATTCCTTTGAATGATTCCATATTCACTACAAACCCTGCTAAGTAATCACTCTCCACCTCACATTTACCTCTTAGGCAGACAAGTAAATATTCACAATCTTTCCAAAAGTAGCTACAGATCACCACCTCTGATTTACCTCCTGCAATTTGACAAACCCTATGAACTCCAACCAACTTAATTTTTTCCTCCTGTAATGATGCAACTGATCTCTTCCACAACCGAAATATTTAACTCTCTCTCTCCAGGGTAGGCTTCGCTTATTCACTCTTACATGCTGCTCCTTCAAAACACTTATCTTCTCTTGAAAAATCAGTCACCCTCTCTTGAACAGAAAATCAATCGATGAACATTTTCATATAAATCATAGTTTTTTTTATTATCATATCGAGGACAGTCAGATATGCCAATGGGTTCAATCATTGACCACTCTAGAAATTGATAATTGCAAATATAGGACTCATCCTTCAGCAGATATAAGAACAATTAGGCCTGGTTTGGTTTCACAAACCATCTCATCCTATCTCATCTCAACATCCAAACACCATTCAAACACAAACATTTTTCAATTTTAAATTTTTAACTTTTTCATTTAATGGGCTGAGTTTACATCATTTCTTAGTATCTTTTTCTATTTCTAATTAGGTGTTCCTCTTGTATATGTACTTGGGCAATGTCTACTTCTTTTGACGTTACCATTATGGCGTTGTAGTGGATGATATAGGGTATTGTTGACAACATTTAAGCAGGGCATAGCATGAACTTGCTACTTTATAGTAGGGATCAATCAATACAATCTTTCTGAAGAAGTGTTAGTATTGAACTTAACAGTAACTTGTTGTATGAAGATCATGCTGTTGTCAGGTTCATCAATACCCTCAGCCTTTATATTATGGATCATGAGAGAATTACCCCCATCAGTAGTAGGTAACATACGAGAAGCAAGTACAATAGCTTTCATTGCTGATAGTTCACCTTCAGTGCATCATCCTTGGTGCTGGACAGCTGCAACACAGAATCAGGTTGGCACATCCTTTTTGCTGGTTCATTCATTAATGCAATGTTTATGAACTAAATTTTTTATGACTACTGACATGGAACTCTCAACCTTAACTACATTAATTGTGGGGTGCTTTTCTTTTCAATGAGGACTCTGTGTGTGTGTGTGTGTGAAACATAAAGGGCGGTAAATGGAAGAAACCAAGTTAGTCAGCATCATTGGTTGCTGATCCATAAATTCTTACTGGCCGCCCCTAACCAAAAAATAATGGTTAGGATCATCTTTGACTAAATTAATGGTTAGTATTTCAAAAGGAAATCAAAATGAAATTGCAAATCATATTTGCAGTAGTCACATATACCTTTTTAATTATGATTGAGTTTAGGATTTTCAATTAGCTGGTATTATCTGGTGATGGCATAAAATTGAGGAGATAGTTAAAACAGTAAGTGATGGTGGAATCCAAAACAAATGATAATATTTTCTTCTAGACAAGAATGAACATATTGAGTTAGAAGCAAAAACAACGGTCAGATGAAATGGCATCTATATCAGAGGAGTGGATTAGTGTAAAGCAAGATAAAACGTGGAAGCATGAGAAGGAACCAGTAAAGAGTGATTGGTTACCAATATTTTACACTGCAGTGATTATGCAACAACACTAATTGAGTCAAGTTGTAAGCTATAGATAAAATGGTTGCCAAAAGACATCTGAGTCAAATGACAATCCGTTTGACTTGCCGCCAAGGTCTACAAATGAAGCTGTATTTCTACTAAAAGCATAAATGCAGTAATTTAGGGAAAAGACCCAAATCTAGACTAACGCTCATGATCCCAAACATGGTATTTCTAACAAGCTTTGTTCTATACTTGACAGTTAAGATGCAGCATGTTGGTTGATTGTTTTCATACAAGTTTGCCTGAAGTTGTAGCTGTATTCCATTTTTCTTATGCATTGGTGCAGTACATATGTCGTAATATTCTTCGGTGCCTATTAGGAGCTTTTTCCAATATGATGCCTTGGCCGTTCTTATTAACTGTGAAATACTACTTTGCATGTTTTGGTCTAGTCATTTAGATGTATTCATAGACCAGAGACAAGATTTTCTTTCTTCTCCCCTCCATTTATATATGCATGCAATGCATTTGTGTAAGATCATGAGCACAAGGCTTTTGTTCACCATCTGTGATTTTTTAGGTTTGCGCGTGCAGATATCAAGAGCCAGTCCTATATAATTGACTTTCTGAATGCAAATGACTGCTCGCTTTCTGATAGATTAGTGAAGAAGGCTGAGATTTATGAACGGAGAATGGTGTGAATATGACACTGAGATGAGATTAAAACAGACTGCTGAGTTCCATCCTTTGATGGCAGTCGGAGTACGACCTCAAGGTTGCTGATTGCCGCGGTTTTGACATTATTGGCATGTGTTAGTAGTGTGTGCCCTTCCAAACATACTGTTGTAAGTTTTGATATCATAAAGAAATTTATAGACCTAACTCATCTCTTAAAATCGGTTCAAATAAAGAGGTTTGCTTCAACTTTATAAGTATGCCCAAAACCTTGTTTACAGGTAATATGAAATTTATTCCTCAACACCCTCTCTTATGTGCAGGTCAATATTTTTTCTGGATCTTGTCACGAGATAAGTAGTGTGGGTCTATATTCATCCTGTAGCAAATTTTGATACCATGAAAAAATTCATGAGACTAACTCATCTCTTAAAACCGGTTAAAATAGAGGTTTGCTTCAACCTTATAAACATATCCAAGACCTTATCTACAGACAATGTGAAATTTATTCCTCAACATATTTACTGATAATATATTGTCAAAATGTATATAGTGACAGTATCCTAATCGATGGATTTTCCTAACGAGGGCATCCATCGTATTTGTTTGATTTTCCTATATTTTGTTTCATGGCCCTTGCTTTATAAACTGATTTCTGCTCCTTGCAAAACTATACAAAACTTGGACTTGGTTTACATTGATTGCTTTTTATCCGAACGATCGAGTTCTCAAGTTTACGTTGGACCCTCTGCATTTTTAATTAAGTTTTTTTACTTCTCCCAAAACAAAAGAAAATGCATGCCATTTTTACAAGGGAAAGAAAAAGATTAATTACGAATTCGGTTTCCACAAATTTCCAAATCGAGATCTACATTTTCAACTTTCATAAAATTAATCCAAGTTATTCTATTCTAAGCCAGCTTGATCTTAAGTTATTCTATTCGTTATTGTATAGAGCACGCTCAGTAAAATACTTATATGGTATAATTTAATTTAAAAATTAAATTTAAAATTTAAATCTTACGAATCAAATTTTATTACATAGATAATATACTCTATGTACCGACTTGATAATAGATTAACTCAACTTAAAAAAAAAAAAAACTTACACTTAATGCCACGTACTAGACAATCAAAGACTAACGCATGGCATACTATGTCTAAAGCGTGGCATTAATATACCAGTTAACTAGGGCTGCAACCCGAGATGATATTATCGGGTTTGTGCCCGACCCAACCCGACTCAAAAACTTCCATTACAGACACCAATTCAATCCAAACTGACCCGTCAAAACACAATTGGGTCTAACCCATATGACCCAACCCAATCTTAAAAAATAAATAATAAATAAATAAATAAAATAAAAAACTGAAAGGTTTAAAGCCTCATCTTCTGCTCCTTCTAGACTCATCTCTACTCCTTCGAACTGAATCAGTAAGCAATAGTTTTTTTTTTTTTTTTTTTCACCAGATGCTTTTCCCAAAAAGTCCATAAAGCAACAATGGCGATTTGGCCCAGAAATCAAGTTTGCTCCCGATGCCTACATGGTAGTAACTCTGGAAGTCCTTTAGAGCATCCCCATCCGATTTTCCAAAGCTCTATATTTCTCATAATTTAAGATTTATTTTGAGATTTTGATCAAAATACCCTCCACATCCGGATCCCTATTTTAGGGAAAAGGTTTAGGGAATAAACAGTAAGTCCCCATATTTAGAGACTCACTATTTATTCCCTAAATCATTTTTATTAATATTTTATTCTAATATATAAAATAAATAATTTTTCAATCATCTACACTTTCTTTTATACTCATATTTATTATAGTTTTAAATAATAATGTTAAAAATAATTTAATTAATTACGAAAAAATAAAAAAATTAATTTTAAAAATATTATTATATTCACAAAAAAATAATTTAAATTTTTGTTTAAAATATTCACTAGAGTAATAGTTCAAAAAATAAGAAAAAATATTGAGCAGTTAAATTTGTAAATAGAAGTGAAAGAAAAAAGTAATAAAAAAAGAATAGAAAAATATTATTTAATAGAATAGAGATAGGGATGGAGAATGGGATGTAGGAGGTTTTTAAAAAATAAATAAAATTTAGGAAAAATTTTGAGGAAATGTGATTTTGAGTTAAATTATAGGGATGGGGATGAAGAATGGGATGAGGATGCTGTTAGGTCCACCTTCACAGCAGCAAAGTCTCACAATGTGACAAATTTTGCTACATTTTCCGAGTCCAGCTGACATTTTCTTGGGAAAGTGACGGGAAAAAAAATAAAAATAAAAATTAAACATAGCTCCATTCTTGGTACTTGTTGCTTGGGGGTTTTGATAATAGTTTTTTCTTTCTGAAAGTTAAGAGGGATGAAAGATCGTGTGATTGGTCTAGAAAGATATTCCTGCAAACATAATGAAATATGCGTAATAATCAATTGAATCACTATCTTTTCTGTGCCTTCGGTGATTTTTCTCCTGAGCTTCTATGTCTACGAAAGAGAGAGATCAGAACCTACAATTAGGAAGCAATTTTGACTGAGCATATAAAGATTGAGAGAGGGTTTCTTTGCATCAAATCCTTTGTCATTCGCTAAACATTATTCTCCTCGTCAAGATCTCTCTAAGAGACATAGAATTTAATTAGAATTTTTATTTTTTGTCGAATTCTAAAATTATTAGGAGTAGAAAATATGGGAGAGTGACGAAGAAAAAAAACAAAAAAACTCATTTTCCAGTATTTCTTGTTTGTGGGTGTGGGCTTTTTTTATTTTTGAAAAGTAAGAGGGATGAGACAATCCATGGGCTTTGCTCACTCCTCTTCCTCCTCCGACCTTGCCCTCAACATTGCCGCCGCATGGTAGTCTTGGAGCCTCACAATCCATGGCCTTCGCTCGCTACAAGGTCATGTGGGATCTCGTGGCCTAGATGCGTAATCGCTGCTCACCCACAATAGTCGATCGATTTAACACCAAAATATAAACCCATCTATTCTCGGTCGGATTGGCGAACCAATCTGTAGTAACAGTCATGTGTCGAGTCAGGCAAGTCAGACAACTCAGGCCAGTCTGGGTGCCGGGTCATCTGCACAGGCCTATCTTTAAGCAATCAAAGACTAATGCATGGCGTACTATGTCGTGTGGCAATTTCTTATTATTTTTTTTTAACAAGGGATTGACAAGATACCTAATTGCAAGTTTTTTGAAGTTCAAGTATCTATTTTCCAAAAGCTGAAAACCTAATTTTTGATTTGTACAAAGTTAAAACATGAAAACCTTAAATACTGATTTTGCAATTAACAAAAATAAATGAAAATATAGGAGCCAATGATCTTTCAGTATGAGCTCACATTACTTATCAAAAAAACAAGAAATATGAGCTCACCAAAATAAAATGAATCTAATTGACTTCATACATAAAATCCGTTGCGATCCAACAAACATCCTGAACAAGTATAAAATCCAAATACTATAACAGAGCTGATAATTCGCCTCTCCAAACAGGTTACTCTAATGAACTGCAGATGTAGGGTAGATGGTACCTGTATTTCCAAAAGTTCTCAATGATTATATCAATTGTTAATTTAGCCTATTATCCACGATCAATTTTATACTTAATGTTGAAAGAACATGAACTCCAAAAGCCTCCTCTCTCTCTCTCTCTCTCTCTCTCTCTCTCTGATGTTGATAAGTGAGAAAGCTCAAGGAAAAAAAACAAATACGAATTTTCAAATCTTATCCTCCTTTTTTCACAAAAGATTTTCAGGAGACGTGAAACACAACCCATGCCAAGCGTACAAAAAATGTGCAACATGCATTTGACAAATTAATTTCTCAGGTTAGGAAAGATAAAGAAATTAAAGAAAAGAAAATATTGCCAATTTGACCAAAAAAATAATAACCTTTATGACACATAAGAAAGTCGCCTAAATCTTAGAAGTGCTTACATGGTTCATGTGATTAACGAGAAAGAATGTGCAGGACACCAAACAGAACTAGCTCAATAGTATCAGATCACGGAAAGCAGCTACAAAAAGCCTGCAACATGCATTTGACAAATTAATTTCTAAAGTTAGGAAAGATAAAGAAAATAAAGTGAGATAGGAACAAACAAATGGTGAGAACCCATGAAGGTTCTTCACGATCTCCATTTGCTACTAATCCATCAGAACTTTTATTTCCATTTAAGTCCTAATGGCTTTTGCAGTGAACCGCTGGGAAGGTAATGGCATTGGCCATTTTTCTTGGATACTAGGCATAATAATCACAAAATTTCTTAATATTAGAGATTTACAATGCAAAGCAATCTGTATATACGTTTATCCTACCAACCTTCCAGTTTGGTTTTAAATAAACTTCACAAAATGTAGAAATCATTGCCCCTTCCTTTCCTCTCACATCATTTTCTCCACTCTAACCACCATTCTATTAAAAGCCAGAACTAACATAATTTTCTCTTCATAAAAAAAGAATTTGGTTTCGTAACACAAAGATCTAATGCTTTTATAGAAACAATTTGCTTTTTCTATAAAAGAATTAGATTATCGAAACAATTTGCTTTTTCTATAAAAGCATTAGATCTTTGTTTTACAAAACCAAATTGTTTAGAAAAAGCAAATTGTATTAACATTATTGTGATAATATAGAAGACGGAAAAAGGTTTTACATACTTTACCTAACTGCAACTAAAACATTGGCTTCTTTCATCATAAAACCAAAGACTCTGACATTGACAATCCCTCACAGAAAGATTGTTGTTTTTTTTTTGCTAAACGAAACATTGTTGTTCTACACCCTGTTAAATAGAGGTATATCAACAGCTAGAACTGTATGCGGCAAGAGAAGTTTAAAAAGCAAGCAAGAAAGTGTAAGACGATGTTTGCATATACAGTCAAACTAAAAAACTAAAAGAATTTTACTTATGATTACTTGTGAAGATTTTTTATTTTTTATTTTTTTATAGTTACTTGTGAGGAAGATAAGCTTTTATATTTGTCTATAGAACAATAACTGCAACTGCAGCTGCATCTTTTACAATAAGGCCTCATAATTAAGCACATGAGCCATGACAATGAAGCTTACAGAAATACATGCATTCCTAAATGGTGGTTCAAAGGTATGATTGCGTATAAAGAGTACCTTATAGATCTGGATTCTTCATTCCGCTTGTCCCAAGGAACCAAATTCTTTAGGTGGCCATATCTACAGACAAAATGAGCAGAGATCTAAAAAAAGAAACCCCTTGCAATCATAGAATTGGAATGGTAAAATCTAAGAAAAGATAGCTCTTCTGCACAATATTATGTCTTTTTGGCTGCCTCAACTTACAACACGAAAGTCCCAGAGGTCATCACATGGGCCTCAGCTTCTAAAATCTAGCAAGAGATCATTTCAATCACTCAATTAAGATGATATCCTAATTGCGTCGATGGCCATACCTACAAAGGAAAGGCCTAACAAGAACATGAAGGACTTATTAAGGGAGCATATGATACTAACGATTTAGTATGTGAGGATGGTGAATGAGATCCAACATTTTGAATGGAGAAGTTCTTGTAATTTATAATAATTCCAAAATGTTTCAATTGTAACATTGACTAGTCTTTTTGGTGTATAAGACTAAATGTGGTCTTTCACAAAAGATAATTCTTATACTATACAAACAGATACATACATGCATTCCTACTTACATACAAAAAAACATGCATGCATTGATAGATATACGCAAGGATATGCTTGCACATACATGCATACATAATCTTTTTGTTCCCTTTAACTAGTAATCAGAAATAATAAACAAATTAAATGCACTCTCTAATTACAAACATCCTGCTTAACCACCACATGCAATCCAACGTAACAAAAAAGTGTATTCAATGTGCATTAGTTGGCCATTAATTTTTACTACTACAGTCATGCTTGAGCTTCTATTTAAGAAATGTTTCATATATTTTGAATTTAAGCCAACCTATCCTGACCCCCCACAATGTATATCTTCAGACTACCAATTTAATATGTATTCTAGTTTAGTCAACTAGAACTGAATCTTCCATGATTTATTTCTTGTAAATTCATTGAAAACCAAGGCAAAGGATTATATCCAATCTCAGAACCAAATTGGCACAGAACCAAATTGGTACGTTACTTGAGCAACGCCATTCAATATGTTAATGAAAAGGGGAATGAAAGTCCATGACTCTTCCTGTACATCAGATATCCTAAATAACCAATCATCGTGAAAGAAAATAAATAAGACCATGCTGACCATCTGTTATTTTGTCTCATTTTTGTGGCTAGAGTGAATTTTACTAATTAAAGCTTCAATTCAACATAAAAGGGTCTACAGAAGGAAAATACACCTTGCAAAATGCTTTGCCTTCGAGTAGGCCATAAGGAACAGGCCCAAATTGTCTTGAATCTCTTGAGGCATAGATGTTGTCTCCCTCAATCCAAACATGTCCCTTTGGAACCTATAGAGATAGGAAGATGAGCAACACTATCATAACATAGCACAGCATATAAGCTCAACAAGAAAATTAAAAACAAAAACACCACACACGCGCCCCTTAGGAGCAAATAATAATAATAATAATAGCAATAAATTTGGAAGAAAAATAAATTTGGAAGAAAAATCACAATCTCTTTACCAGTGAAGTAAAAGTCAGAAAAATACATAAAATAGAAAAGAGAAAAGTGGAAACCTCCCAAACCATTAAGGCAACAAAAAAGAAACCAGCCTTTTTTTATAGGCAATGAGTTTTATTCATAAGAAAACGAGGGATAGCCCAAGTACGCAGGAAGGGTACATGAGATGATGAGAAGTACCCAACTAGGGTAAACCTGAGAAAAACCAACCTTAAAACCCCATTCACCGAATGTGATTGAACTTTTGGCATGTTGGAGAGGAATCCGGGGCAAGGGGCAGATTGCAGATATTTGGAAAATGGTGCCACTTTGTCTAATGTGGTGCACCTGGAACGAAAGGAATAGTCGTTGTTTTGAGGATAAGGAGCGTTCTCCGGAAGGGTTTAGGGATTTCTTTTACCACACTTAAGTATTATGGGCTTCTTCTATTGTACTGAATGGCACTTCCTTTACTGAACTTTAAGCTGCTCTTCGCAGCTCTTAGCCTGTAGCAAGGCTCTTTGTATACCCCTGTGTACTCGGGCCTTGCCCTTTTCTTGATCTAATATATTTCCTTTTTACTTATTAAAAAAAGAAAAAATAAAAGAAAAAACCCATTCACCGAATAACTATCCCAGATAAAACAGGACATATCCAATCCTCAAAATCACTAGCGGAAGAGATCAAACCCATCGAACAGAAAACCATACCTAGCAAAACAAAACCCAAAAAAAAGAAATGGAAAAAGAAAAAGGTACATTGATCATACCACGACAGTGTTGCATCTAGAACTGTTCTTGGGGTCGACAGCGTACGTGACAGAATCACCCTCCATTCCCAGCAAGCGCTTCACTATCAACTTCCGAGGATTCTCAGGAGACCGTACGAGGACGACATCTCCGGGTCGCACCTTGTCAAATCGGGTGGAGAGCCGCTCGGCAAGGAACAGATCACCGGTAAGATTGAAGGTCGGGAGCATGCTGGGACCGTAGGCCTGCAAGCACAAGATCATCCATCATTTCAATACTTCTGGTCCGTTTTGGTTGCCACAAAGAGGGAACAGGTTGTTTCTACTTACAAGGGCGGCAGTACAGAGGTAAGTGTTGGTGACGTGAAGGCCGCAGAGGAAGTTGGCCACCGCCATGGTTCGATGCCATGCTTCTCTCACTATGCTCCTATAGTGCCACATCTTCCTCAACACCGTATCTCTCTCTCTCTCTCTCTCTCTCTGTGAAAAAGCGTATTTAGGTTGTGACCGAAACTTGCGGTAGCTATGTAGGTAACAGCTTCGTCGGGCTTAAAAGGCCCAGATTGGGCTTTAGAAGGAGATCTTTGTGGGCCCAGTCTTGCAAAAGCAACCTTGAGAATTGATACTGCATAATAATTTCCTGATTGGGATTACGATTGATAAACTTCAACCGTCGAAAAGTCACTGTTTAATAAATGTTCTGATCATCATCCTTATACCATATATCTATTAAGAAAAAAATAATAATAAAAACGTATATATAGTTTAATGGTGTAAAGATAATGAATATAATTTTTCTTTTAAACAAAGAAAAATGTTATTTCTAAATACTCTTTTACTCTATTCTCATTAAATACTAAGGCAGCCATCAGATTGAATTAAAAACTGAAGAGAATATTGAATCATTGATCACCTCTGGACCATTTTGAGTATTCTATAAATGAAAAGGTGGCCTTGAAAATAGGATATAGAATTTGGAAGAAAGAGGCAGTAATATATAAAGAAAAAATCTAGTTGCAAGTATAAGTGTGCACTAATATGTGTATCAATCTAATATAATTGGTCAAAAAGTAGATTTTATTGAAAATAGTACTAATTTAAATTTTAAATATAAAGGAATCAGTATTGGTATACAGATTAGTTTGCAACTTTGCTTGTATGTAATAAAACTCATATATATATATATCTATTCTATTATAATAAGTAACTATTTAACTGTTATAGTAATTTTTCTTTTTTTTTTTATTAAATCTGTTAGTTTCTTGTTTTAGGTATACAATTTTCTTTTTCTACCTCTCTCTCATTCGCCATTTTCTCTCTCCTCTTATCTCTAACCTCTTTTTAGGAGTAGCAATATGTTACATGACCTGTTAATCTAACACAAATACGAAACGATAATAGCAAGTTAGAGTTTAGTTTTAATAGGTTCAGGTCAAAACGGATTGATCCGTTAAGACACGATTGTTTAACGTGTTGATAACGGATCAACCCATTATAACACGTTAAAAAAGTTAAAGTTATAATTATACCCTTATATTTATAAGTAAAATTGTTAGAATTTTAATTTCAATATTTTTATTATCTGGATTATATTTTGGGACTTGTAGTTAGTTTTATAATTTTTATAGATATTGTGATTTTAATGTTGTAAGTGTCACATGCAATGCCATAATTCAAAGACTTGTCGAGCAAACAAAATTGAGAAGATGGGGAAGGCTCGAGCATGGAAGAAATGGCATAAACTCACTAACGAGAATGCGGAACTTATTGTGGTTCTTGAGACGAATCTGAGTGTAGTTGTGGATGAGCCTCCGTCCGATTCTGCAGTGGTATCTCACAGAAAAAAGGTGCTTCGGAGCTTGTTTTAGAAACATTAGTGCTGCAGTTAGATCCCGTTGGGAAGGTTTAGGTAATTTTTGAAACAAATACCACTATGGATATTGATGCGGAACCAAGTGCTCCAATGTGTGCCATGAACTCGGTCATGGGAATTGTGATGGGACAATCTTCTATGGCAGATAATGACCCACTGATTATGGCGAGTGAAAGGTGTAAGCCTGTTGTTCCAATTATGGTTCGGGAAGTTGAGTTGGATGATGAGGAACCTGATGATGAGCCAATTGAGGAGCCGCCTATTTTGGATGCTATTGTTTCGAAGCCGGAAGCAGATTTACAGATTATTTGACAGAATCTGAGGTTAATGAAAGTAAAAGGAAGTATAAGAAAAAAATGTTTGTTAAAATGAGAAGCTCTTCTCAAGTTCTTGCCCGATTTTCAAATCATTCTCAATGATTTATCCCATTTTTGTATGGAATATTAGTGGGGTTGAGACCTCTAAAGGTAGATTAAAATAGTTGTTTAGTAAGTTGAAGCTGAAAATTGTTGCTATTTTGAAACTTTTTCAAAATTTGATGTTGCTCGAAGATTGGCATGTGTTTTGAAATTTGATAATTTCATTTCAAATGAGGTTGGGGGGGGGGGGGGGGGTGGGGAATATGGATTTTTTGGGATAGTTTTCTCGAGGTGAGTTTGGCTTGAATGGGAGGGCAATTTGTTTCTCTCAAAGTAGACGAAGGAGCTAAGAAGTTTTTGCTTATAGTGATCTATGCAAAATGCACTATGGCTAAACGGCGTGAATCGTGGAATGATTTCAGTACTCAAATTTTGGGTTTAGACTTGTATTTTTATTGGTGATTTTAATATTATCCGTAATGATTCAGAACGAAGAAGAGGTAGGCCTCACCCTCTTATTGTTATGGAGGATTTTAATAACTAGATTCAACATGGAGATTTGATTGAAATGGCATCAAAGGGGAGTGCTTATTCTTGGTGCAATGGGCAATCTGGTCTTACCTATTCTTGGGCATGGTTGGACCGTGTTCTTATGGATGCTCATTTTCTTTCGTTATTTCCTAATACTATTTGTTCATACCTGTCATGATTTACTTTTGATCATACTCCCATGTTTATTGAGTTCAAGAAAGACTATTTTTCTTATGGTCCAACCCCTTTTCGATTCCAATAGATGTGGGTGGATCACCATAATTTTTTGGATTGTGTTCAAACTGCTTGGGTTTCTCGAGCTAATGATTCAGCCATTTAGAATTTGATTATGAAGTTAAAACGGACTAAGGTGGCATTGCAGGATTGGAATAAAAGGGTCTTTATCATACTTTGGGTCGTATTGTTACTCTTAAAAAACAGGTTGAGAAACTTGAACAACAACTTCAATTAAATTGGGAGGAAGACCTAGAAAGAGAGCTACATGTGGCAATCTCAGAATTGGCAACTTGGAGGCGTCAAGAAGAGACTCGTTTGGCTCAAATGGCTAAGCTAAAGTGGGAGGTAGATGGTGACCGAAATTCAACATTTTTTCATGCTTGCTTAGCTAATAAAAGGCGTAAGTGTGTGTCGGAAATGTGTTCAACTGATGTGGTTTTTGAGTCTTTGAAGAGCATTCACCAAGGTGCAATAGATTTTTTCTCATCTTTTCTCTAGGGGGATCTGCTGGTTGAGCAGCCTAATCTTAAATTTCTTATTGATCAGGTCATTTTTGAGGATGAGAATAGTTCCCTTGTTAGTGCGCTTACAATAGAGGAAGTTTTTGCTACTTTGTCTTCAATTCCGGTTCATAATGCTCATGGTCCTAATGGTTTTGGTTCTAGATTTTATAAGAATTGTTGGGGGTGGTTAAAATTGATTTGTGGAATGTAGTGTTGGAATTCTTTGCATCCAAGCATCTTCCAAATTTTTTTATTGCTTCATATTTGGTTTTAATACCAAAGGTGGATTCTTCAACAGGTTTTGATATGTTCCATCTCATCAGCCTCTACTCTGTCTTTTATAGAATTTGCTCCAAGATAATTGTAAATCACTTAACGGGTCTCTTGCCTCACCTGGTTTCTTTAGAGCAAGGAGCTTTTATTCCTAGTAGAAGTATCTTTAAAAATATTAGTCTTACTCAGGAAATGATTCACTTTATTAATAAAAGAAATCATGGCGGAAACATTATGTTAAAAGTAGATATGGCGAAAACATATGATCGTGTGGATTGGAATTATTTGATGAAGGTCATGCTGAGGTTTGGTTTTTCTTCCTAGTTATGTGACTTGATCCATTTTTGTATTTCAAGTCCTTGGTATTCAACTATGATGAATGAGACAATTAAGGGCTTATTTCCGGGAGGCCGTGGTCTTCATCAAGGTGATCTTCTATCATCTTATTTGTTTATTATCCAGCAAGAGGTCATTTTCAGGATGATTCAACGAAGTGTGGCTGAGTATAGATTTGAACATTTTCATCAGGCTTGAGGTATGCATATTATTTCTCATTTAATGTATGCTAATGATATAGTTATTTTTTTTTAATGGGAGTCAAAGGTCGGTTCGCATGCTTCTAAGGATTTTGCGCCAATATAAAAGCTAGTCAAGACATGATATCAATAAACATAAGTCCGCTTTGTATTGTTTGAATAAAATTTCTCTTACTCGTAAGTAGCATCTTTTACATAGCACTGGTTTCATGGAGGGGCATTTCCCTTTTCAATACCTTGGGGTGCCCATTATCCTGGGTCATCTCAAGTAATCATATCTTGAAGGCATGGTGAATAAAGTGAGACAAAAAATCAGTGGTTGGAAGATGCGGCTCCTGTCTACTGAAGGGAAACTAGTTTTATTACATCATATTATATCTAGCATGGCTCTTCACCTTTTTGCTGTTTTACAGGTCCCTCAAGCAACTATCAATAAGATCTACAAGATGATAAGCTCCTTCTTTTGGGGTGAGTCCGATGGGAAAGATAAAAAAAAAAAAAAAAAAAATGGGTGGCTTGGAAATATATTTGCAGTCTTGTGGCTGAAAGAGGACTTGAGTTGAGGCATCTCCAGGATACACAGATAGCATTAAGCTGAAAGTTGGAGCAAAAAATAGAAAGTGTTCCATATAGAGAGAGAGAGAGAGAGAGAGAGAGAGAGAGAGAGAGAGAGAGAGAGAGAGAGAGAGAGAGAGAGAGAGAGACATGTTAGGTGTGGCTTGGGTCCTGTTACAAAAATAACAGGAAGGAAAATACAACTTTCCCGCCCCAATGTGACCGCTCCATTTGATTGCTCATCAAAAAAAAAAATTTATTTAATGATTGAGGAAATGATTTTTAGTGTATTAGTGTATTTTTTTCTTTTTTAAAAATATTAAAAAAATGTGAAAAGAAAAAGAATCAAAAAATAAAAATCCCAAGATGTGCTAGCGACGGATTCCCTGGTGCAGTCCCGTGGAGTGGCCATGGCCTCAAAATGTGACTGCTGTTAAGTCCCACAGACAGAATCTCTGGATCATGTTCTTTCTTCTGGACAAGTCGCCGAGCAAGTATGGCGTCTAGCCTCTTTGACGTTGGACATAACATGTTTAACAACCTGAACCTAGTGGCATTGAGTGGAAGCATGGCTAGTGTGTGCAAGAAAATGGAAAAAATCGGGAGTTTTAATTGGCCTTCTACCGAGCATATTAACATGGTGCTTATGGTGTCGACGATGCCGAGCTCAGATGGAGGGAGTTCAGGGCAGTGCAGTGGAGGTATGGAGATTCGTTTGGTTATGGTTGGGGATTTTGGTAAATGACATGCATGACAAGAGGCTTTCCACAGTTGATGTACAGATTCTTAGTGCTTTCGACGTTAACGTAACGCTCTAGGCAACATGTAAACTAGTTCAAGTTGTTTGGTCAAAGCCACCGCTTGGTTGGTGGAAGCTTAATGTCGACGGTAGTTGCCGTGGGAACCCAGGAAACTATGGTGAGGGTGGAGTATTGCAGGATCATCGAGGCTGGATAAAGACGAGTTTTTCTCCTCACTATAGTTTCGGGACCAATAATGAGGCTGAATTAAGAGCTTTACTCCAAGGGATACGACTATGCAAAGAAATGGATTATCGGAATATAATTTTGGAATGAGATTCCAAGGTTGTGGTGGATTGGGTAAAGAAGCGAGACTGTAATTTATGGTATTTTTGAGATTATTGGGATGCTCTTCTTTAGGAACTTGATGGAGTCCACTTTCAAGTGGTACATCAATTCAGAGAAGGCAATCAAGCAGCGGATTATTTGGCAAGGAGAGAAGAAGTGGGTTTGAATTGGGATTTTGTTTCTGGTGATGACATTCCTAGATTATTGAGGAGTATTATTAGACTGGATGCGTTGGGTATCCCTTCTATTAGGAAGTAATTGTATGTTGGATTTTGTCTTGTGTTTTGGCATGTTTTTAGTTTCCTCTTTTGCATAAGGGTTTTTGGTAGAGGTTTTGGTTTTGGTTGTTTGGGCACTTGGCTCTTTTGGGTTATTTGATAGATTTTTGTAAGTCCCAAGTGTCACGATGTTTCCTATGGTATTCTTCAGCTACAAGTGATGGTTTTTTAATAAATTCGGGACGAGGTTGCTTTGTATATGGCTACTGGCTCTTTAAAATAAAAAAGGGAATACTAGTTGTAAAATAAAAAAAGACAACAATAACTACTAGAACAAAAAGAAGCAGTGCAACTATGGGTTCCCAATAAGAGAGAATAATTTAAGAAATTTTTTTATGAAATAACATTTTTATGATGTTTGTAATCTAGTGTTATGTATGAAATAATCTGTTGTTGTTGATCTAGTTGAAACTATAGGACGAGTATTTGTAAAAAGTACTCTTAGAATGTGAAGTGGGATGTCTTGTTTTAATTTGTAATATAATGTTGATAGATGATATGTCACTCTCAAAGGTGTAATTAATAGTTATATTTATTAAGTTTGGCTTTAGAGAATTCAGTTCATAAACAATACATATGTAAAACTTGTTCATCAATGTATCAATACTCAATGTATTCTCCAATATACAAAAAAAAAAAAGCCTAAAAACTGCTCCATTGTATCCTTGAACTAGACTGCAAATACTTGAGTTGTAGTTATATTTGTTGGAAGAAATGATATAGTGAAACATAACTTAATCTTGAAAGAAATCCCAGATGCTCATATCTTGAACATTTGTACTTATATGAGGACATGATTTAGTATTGGTATCTTGTAATATTTCAAATTAGATTCCACAAGCAACAAGAAAACCAAATTGGAAGACCAAATTGGATTTAAGAAAATGATATACAAAATAAAAATGGAAGAAGGCTTAGGAGATCAACTCAAATATAAGGAAAACAAATAAAAGGAAAAGACTTTGAACAAAGAGAGAAAAGTAGATTTACATTTACCAATAAAAGAGAGAAAAGTGCATAACAAAGCAGATTTACGTCTACCAATGTTTCAAGTTTTTGCTACTCGTTCTTCTCCATGCAAGCAAGTAGTTTACCATAAAGGAAAAACGATTTTTATGAGTTTACGTTAAACCAAAGTGTTCCAAATGAGTTCGGCCAATGCATAGTGGTCGATGAGTAGGCCACCAGATAGATGGCAGATGGTTATGTTTGTACTTTGTAGTAGTGCTCGATCTTTATCAATAAACTTTTACCACTTGAACCAAGGTTATTGTTACATCAAGCTGAGCTCATTTCATATTTAGATGTCTTTTTATGAATCATAGAATCAAGTTTTGTTTGGTTCTTAACTTGGTGTCGTGGTATTGTCATCTTTCTATCCAAAGAATCAAGCTTAGAGGTTCAGATTGAGGGCTTGAAGGCTTTTAGGAATTCCATCACAGATGAGATGACCCCAAGTTTTTAAATCAAGATTCCCCACGCAATCAAAGTCAGTAAATGTCACACTCAACTCCAATGTCCTAGAGTTAATAACTTAACCATAAACCTCAAGTAAGAACTTCACTGATAAGCTCTTTACATAACGTACGATAATTTCTTGTTGTCTAAAATATTTATAAAAATAATAATAAATATTGTAAAATCTATTTTATAAATTTATTGATCTTCTATTTAAGATTTTTAAATTTTAATATTAATTTAAAATCTCAAATTTAAATTTACCAATCTTGAGATCTCTAATTCACACAATTGGATACGTTTGGATTAAGAAATTATCTCATCTTTTTTTATCTCATTATTACAACTTTCTCAAATTTCTCACATAAAATATAATAAATAATTCAATTTTTTCAAATCTCAAAATAATAATAATAATATTATAACAATATTTTATTAACTTTAAACTTTCATCTAAAACCATCTCATCTCATCTCACTATACAAACAACCTCTTTAGATAATTACCATCTTGCATCATGTCCATTGTAATTGAAAAGGACAATGTTAGGATTACCAAGAAATGTGACTCCCACATTATACCAATAATTAAAGAGTAATGTTCATTATCATCTTATAATGTGGCGTTAGATGATTGGAAATTATTTATTATTTTTTACTTATAGACTAATTATCTAATACCACATTATGTGATGATGAGAATTAGGATAATGAATAAATTTGTTGATAATTAAAATTATATTTTTATTTTTATTTTTTACTTTTAAAAAAATTATAAACACATTAAAAAAATATTTCTTAATTATTAAGTAAAAAAAAAAAAGGTTAACTTTATGAGCTTGAAAATCCCTCTATTTAAAAAATTGAGTCCAGCATATTTGACCCACAAATTGAGGCGCAAAGCAATCTTTCTCCACAAACTCATGCTACTTTTAAGCAAGCGAAGCGTTCTCCTTCACTAACACATGCAACTTTCAAGCAGCTGAAATATTATAAATTTTGAGAAAAACAAAACAAATTCATGAACTGATCTAATATATTTGAAGCAACTCATTATTTAATAATAAATATATAAAATTATTTAAAATATATCATATCAATTAATAAAATTGGAAATATATAAAGATTTGGATTGTAAAAGTGTATTTAATTATATTTTTATTGAAGCTTGAAAATGTGGATTCTATTAAAAAATATGGTAAAGGAAATTTATTTTTATGATAAATAAGATTGAACAGGCATAAATAAATACATTAAGAGCAGTGCATCTTTAAAATTTCAAGAAATGTAGATACATTATCTATATTAGAATAGCCAAATGGTAGAAACTTAAGATATAAGTTACATTATATAGCCAAATGGACACACAAAATTTTCATCTCAAACATAAAATTCTCATCTCATCATTATAACTTTTTCAAATCTCCATACAAAATATAATAAATAATTTAACTTTTTTCTTATTTTTTCAAATTCTAAAATAATAATAATATTAAAATATAATATTTTAATATTTAATCTTAAAATTCAAAATTTTCATTTGAGAACTCTCAATGACCAAACAGAACTTAAATGTAAATGTTTCTTCATATTTAAAGATCCGCTATTTATCTCTATAACCGTTATTTTATTTACTTAAATTATTTGAGCCACATTATATTTAAGTTGGGAAATAATAATTTATGTATCAAATTAAATTATTAATTAACATAATTGTAAAATATAAAAATAATATTATTTAAAAAATAATACTATATTATTATTTTGATTAATTTAATAACTAATTCAATATAAATTTATGATTAGAAAGATTTTGAATTTATAAAAAATATTTCTTTTTTTTATCAAATTTTAAAGATACTTTGACGAAATCAATGACAACACTATATAAGAAACTATTTCTCTCATCTCCCGGATCGGACTTCGAATTACCGGGCTTTTAGCTCTATGTACGCTATGACCGACACTGCCAAGGTCCTGTGGCCCGACGGGACATCACTACGCCCTTAAAATGGAGATTACCCTTCCCCAACGTATTAAAAATAAACACTGTCACTGACACTGTCTTCGATCTCCGGCAGTAAGAAGATGGCGTCTCTCTCTCTCCCTTCAGCTTCGCTGAGAACTTTCTCTCCGTTCAACAACAGCACCAAAGGATCTCCATCTCTTGTCGCTCCGCGTCGTCCGCCCAAGCTCTTCTTCGATGTCGCTCGAAGCTCTGGCTCACTCAGCTACAATCCCCTCAGGTACAGTCTTATATATTTTGGATTTTCCAGAATATTATATCAAGTTTCTTTTTTTTTATTCCCCCGGAAAATAATCGAATTTGCTCCTTTTATTATATTGTTGCAGGTTCTCGGTGGATTATAAGGGACAGGTGATGAAGACGGAAAAAAGGAAGAGGGGACTCGGTGTGATTTGTTATTCTGCGCCTCTGGCTCCTCGTACCCTCCAGTGGATCTCCACCGTTTCGTCTGCGTATGCCTCTAAACATAGTCTCGTAAACCTTTTCGTATACTCATACGTACTTCTGCGTACATATGTACTTGTACGAGTACGTATCTACTTGATTTCACATAAGTTAGTTCTCCGATGAAAGCTTTCGAGAACCAATTTACTCAATCGAGGAATTTTGATTTTCTGAAATTACAAATTGCTTTTCTTTTCTTTTTTTCTCATCAGAAAAATTATATGATTTCCTACGAGTTTGTCGTTGCATGCAAACTTGATTTATTTACTATTTTCGAATGCAGCTATTTTACATAAGAAATACACGACTGCATTTGAAGTAAAATATTGATGTCGACCTTTAAGCAAATGCTCGTTGCTACTTATCTTTGCTTGTGAAAAGCAAGTTACAATCAAAATTATGGTCCTGTTATAATTTTCTCGAATTGAAGTGCTTCAAGAAGCTCTACGTAGCACTAATGATTAATAGTTTTATGGTTTGAGCATTTCCACAGAAATATTAGCATGTACTCACTTCCCTGTTATGCTGATGGATGTTAATTACTTTTTTAGGGTGTTATTGGTTGCCAGTGGCACTGCTGTTCAGAAATCGTTTATTGTTCCTTTATTTGCTCTGCAAGCTCCAGCAAGTATCATCTCATGGATGAAGTGAGCCTTCCAAAAATTTCAACTGCCTTTCTCTTATTAAATAGAAACACTACAATGCCAATAATTAATTGATTCACTGAAAGTTAATTGGGTTTGTGCTTGCTGGTTCTTAAGATTTCTCCCATAGTACGTATCAAAAAAAAAAAAGTTGTCTCCCATCGCATGTAATAGCATTTATCATATAGGTCAACCGGTCAAGGAAGCCTTTTAAACTTAGATAAAAAAATTTTGCAGGGGAGAATATGGTTTTTGGGCTGCATTCCTGGCACTTCTCATCCGTCTATTCTTCTTCATTCCTGGTAGGTACTGTTGATTTATAGATTACACAAAGTTTTTATGATTAATTTCTCAAGACTTCATGATATGGTATTTCAGACGTTAATATACAATTTTTTTTTTTCATCTAAGCTTTGGGAATATTGAAGAATTCACTTCTCTTTATGTTAATGTAAAAATAATATGTTTGTACATTCTTATGACAAAACTCAATCCAGTTTGGTTTGTATAAGAGCATGTGTATACTACTTTGCTACTTCTACAAAATTCTCAACTGTGATTTGGGTTTTGGGCCAAAACATCTGGTCAAGAACTATTAAAGCAGAGGTCATGGTGTAATCCCCTGTTGAGGAAAAAAAAAAAGAAAAGGAAAATGTTCACAGTAAAACTGTGAGGAATAAAAGCAAAGAATGAAAAGAAATTAAAATTCTTGTTTAAGTTTGCACTTCACATTTCTTCCTCCGTCTTTTACTCTCTGTTATTGTCTGGTTTAGAGAAATTTCTAAACGGTCCTATATTTGTCTTCTTTTGTTTCTAGGTGAACTTGAGTTACCATTAGCAGCATTACTGTTGGTGATTCTAGCTCCTCATCAGGTTATGAACCTACGGTATGTAAAAAACATTGTTTGAGACTAACTGAGATAGTAATCAGGCTTCCATAGCTTTTTCTCTCCTTTTAAGTGAGCTTTTATAGTTTTTATGTTGCATTTTTTCATTGGCAGTGGAACTCAGGAAGGTGCTATTATTGCCTTGGTAATTGCGGGATATTTAGCTTTCCAGCATTTCTCACGAGCAGGCAGCATGCAGAAAGCATTTGACCAAGGTTCAATTGTTGCCACCTTAGCCGTTATCTTCATTACTGCCGTATCATGCTTACTTTTGATCTGAATTTCATGTAAAATTATAAATAGCATTTTGTTTTAGTCATCTGTAAATTATTGAGCTTGTGACCCACTCGCTTAAAACAACATAATAATCGTGTTTTATGGACCGTTCTTTCTTTTTTGTAAGATGTATGTGTGACATCTTTAATAAGCATTTGTAATTAAAGTATTCTTGACCTGTGTGGGATTGCTTTCAATATTTCTGGGTTTCTCTTACGCATTATTTTGGCTGAAGCCAGCTTCTCCATCCCGATTGAATTCTTGCAAGCTCTTGAATTGATTATAAAAAGATGTGGTTTCCTTAGATTGGAGAGAACTATGCCAAAAATATGTCAGTATATTGTTCTTTCTCTCATGGGTTATTAGGCAGCCAGTTTAGAAGTTGGGAAAATCATCTAGTGGTGTGCAAGAAGTCTAGTAATATATTGCGGCCTTGCCACTATTATATAAAACCTAAGCGATGGATTTCTTGAGGTTTATCGCATAATCAACTTCATGGTTGTTGTGGTTGATTGAAATTGACCCCTTAGCAGAGAATGTTGTTTAAAGGGACACAACTTTGTATTGGATTACTGGTAGGTTTGACATATGAATGAAAGCATGCAACTTACGTATCAAGCATATGGTTTGTATACATCTTGGAGCATAAAAATTATTCTCTTTAGTTGTGATACCCCATTATGATAAGTGATTAGGGTAGGTAGTGTTTGGGATCCCACATTGCTTGGGAATGAAGTTCTTGCTCTTTGTAATGTTCTAATGTGGTTCCAATTGTATCGTTAACTAGTCCTTTTCGAGTATAGGTAATGTGGCTTTGGCCTTCCATTGGGGCTTTACAAATGGTATTTGAGCCTTATCCCAACTAGAAATGTGGGACTTGAACCGTGCTACCTATGATGAACTGGCCCAACGAGGATGTTGGGAACATAAGGGGGGAGATTGTGATACCCCATTTTGATAAATGATAAGGGTAGGTAGTGTATAGGCCATGTGACTTGGGCCTTCCATTGGAGGGCATACATGCATAATGCTTTTATAAAATGACTTGTTTACCGTACATACGTGTAAGGGTATGTTAAATTAGTGTGTGATGCAATACCATTTGAATTTTGGAGGCCTTTGATTGGTGAAGTCTGAAAATTCTGTAGACTGGAGATACCACCTGATCCTTAGCTAGTTCCTTTATGTCTACCAGAATTGCATTTGTTCATTTTTACCAATCCAAATGTAATTTCAATTTGCCCTTTCATTTTTTGGGATCATTTCAGATCTAGTTTTACACAGTTTTGTATCTAGCCAACTCAGTAATAACTTTACAAGGCATAGGGATTTGTTTAAAAAGGAAAATTTTTGTTACTATTGTCTATCCCTAGTTGTCCATGTCGCAGCTACCCCAGTGTTTATTAAATAATCATAGAAACTTCTTATTTCTGTTATTTTGAATACACTGAACAGAATGTCGTATTTCTTAGAAAATATCTCCAAGTTCTTTTTCGCTCTTGTTGGTCTGTAAATAACTGATGCCCTAGCTGATTTCAAGTACAGGCTCTTCACTGCTTGTCTAAATAATTTATTTTACTAACACTGCAGAGAAAGTGACTATGAGTCTACAAGTACAAGAACCTATATATTTCTTTGCTCTTTTGCGTTTTCTCCTGTGCTTCTTAGTCCTCTATCAGGGATACATATGTAGCTAAGTAGAAATAATTTAATGGCAAGAATGAGGCGTTGAGATAACATAAAATCTCAATGTCAATCCAAGTGCCTCCTCGGAATTCATGAGTATATGCTGGCATACTGAGGGAATCGCCAGCTCATTCTGGAGAGTAACTGAACTTGGTTTCCTTCAGTTAAAGATAATATGCAGCACGGGCCCCCACCAGAGCAGTTATGGTGAAGAGCATCAGTGAACAATAGGAGACTGAGCTGGCTGAGTTAGGGCTTCCTGTTGGTTCTGAGCCATATATTGTTGATCCACCAGGTATACTCATGGTCGGTGTGGGTGGGGTCATTGGGATTGTTGTTGGGGTTGTTGGGGTCGGGATAGCCGGCGAGCTCATGCTGTTGATGGTAAAAAAAAATTGGGTATGATTTTCCATTGCCTTGAGCTTTGACACGAAAAATGAAATTAGCAATGGTTATGAAGATTACCTGGGTGTTGTCGTGGATGATGCATAGTGACAGTTTCCACTACCTGTAAAAGGCAGAAAGAGAGGGAAGTGTTAGATGAATCGTATTATAGGTAATATGGGGGAACTTTTTTTGTTGTTAATGAGAGGGGGAGCACTCATTAAGATGGTGCCAAAGTTGCAATTCAGTTTTAGGGGCAGAAAATAAAGTGTGGGAATTATTAAATAGCAAAGGAGTTGCAAAAGTAAGGTTGGCCAATATTTGTGAAAATCTTCACCAGCAGTTCGGAGAAGTCCTAGAAGAAATTAGGACGTGGAAAAAGTATTCAAGTTAGAAATAGCCATTTATACATACTCAAGAATTCTGTGGATTAATTTTGAAGTAGAGAAGTCATATTATATATATATCAATAAAAAAACAAAAGATGATAATCTGTCGTCTTTTGAGCAGAGATAAAAGACATAGATGGTGGTGATTATGCCATACGAAGAACATTTCTTACTCGGGTCAGTGTAGGTAAGTTGTGCCGTTCCTCCAAATACACAACTGGTAGGTGCTGGATTTTTATGGTAGTAGTCGTTGAAGGCATATGAAGCGTGATCACGCAGAGTGTTTGGGTTGTAACAGCTTGATCCTGGTTGAATTGCAGAACAGTCTGCTCCTCCATAGCCACAAGCATAGTCAATAGCCACCTGTAAAGCTGTTTCTGAAGCTGCTTGGCTTGCAATGCACCAAGATCCACCTGATGATGCTGGAGTTGTGGTGGTTGGGGTCGTGGGTGTTGTGGTGGTCGGGGTTGTGGGTGTTGTGGTGGTTGGGGCCGTCGGCGTTGTGGTGGTTGGGGCCGTCGGAGTTGTGGTTGGATCTGTTATCGGTGCCGGTGGGGATGTAGGAATCACAATAGGAGTTGGAGTTGTACCTGGAGTAGTTGGGTTGACAATGGGGACGGTATCCAGTTGTGTAATGGACACTGAAGATGGGAAGAGCATCCGGTTTTCTTTATTGTGCTGTAATTTGTTTTGTTGGATTGCTTCTGAAGGAGGTTTCTCTGCAACACTTGAGCCTGAAGACCCAAAAAAAAAAAAAAAAAAAAAAAAAGAAGAAGAAGAAGAAGCAGGTTAAGTACTTCTCTTTCAAGTTTCAGTGACCTGATATAAAGAAGCTGCTAACTTTGAATCCAGGTCATGTTATCATGCTATATTTGCAACTTTCTGTCTGAGATATCGGCGATGCAACTGAGGCAAGGTTTAGCATTACAGAACTCTCTCTCTCTGTCTCTCTCAAGGATATATATATAGAGTGATAATTTCGTATAAATTTGATGTAGAATTATATAGATTCTACCTCAAAACAAGAGAACATAGTCCATATGATGGAAGTACATAGAAACAATTATAGACTCCATATCTGCCAGAATTTAACGACCTTTTAAAAAAAATGATAAATGCTAATGTGATAAAATCTCAACCACTTGATTTGAAATTATTCGTAAAGATTTAAAGAATGTTGCGTGGTAGAGGACTATAGAAATTCTAGTGGATTGTGATCCTAAGCTTTTTTCTTAAATACCAGAAATGAGCAGCAAGACTGCTCTTCTTAGTTCTTGCCATGGAAATCATTTTCTGCTGTGAAACATTTAGATTTGAGATTGTCTAGCAGTTTTACAACTTCACAAGGAAAATAGGCAATCAGAACAATGCAAACAAATCACCTGAGCTGAGGAAAAGGCTGAAGGAAATCAATGCAAGACGCCAAAAAGTGGTAGCACCCATCCCTCCAAACTGGTCTGGAACAATGACAGAGAAGCTTAAGGTATGAATTGGAGTAAGAGAGAAGAACCAATAGGTTTTATTTCAGAGAAGAGTTCATCTTTTCCCAAAGCGTTAATTATATATATAAAACCCAGAGAATCATAGATTTCTTGAATCATAGAGAGACGAAAAGAGAGAAGAAAGAATATAAGAAAACTTAAGAAAGGAGGCATTGGGTAGATGGAAGCTTCAAGCAAGAGAAGGTGCAAAAAAGAGCAAAAAAGGTTTGTGAAGAGGGACAAGGGCAAAAGGGGTGATCTGTTTGGAATTTAAATCTCAAATGTTTGTGCTGATATACTACTGATCCTCACCAGTGATGGTGTGGTATTTCCCTTTCTCTTTTAAACGGTTCTCTTTCTACTGTTTTTATGGTACTAAATCAAAAGCTAAAGGTGGAGAGAGAGAAGGAGCTGTTATGTTTAATACATCTCAACGGCTGAATCAAACAGCCTCTTTTCCCCAGAGTTAAGTTCACTTCGTTAGTTTACTTTGCTGTCTACAAATGCCAACCACCTGAGGTGTCTAGAAAAATTGCCTCCACTAAATTATTTTATTTTCTCTAAATGATGCTGTCAATCCTTGAATTTTGTCATTTCCAATCACACCAGTTGATACATCAATTTTTATAACTAAAGATGATAAAATCAAGAATCAGTTAGATCGTAAGCACATACGAGTTGATAACTTTTTTTTAAACACATACGAGTTCCATCGGATCGATTGTAATTGATTTTAATGGTATGAATATTCATTCATGAATTTCTTTGTATCACCAGAACATCATGTATGGGAGTTACTCTTGTATATATGCTGTGTGCTTGAACTCGTCCATTCTTACAATCAATGAAATCTTATTTACAGTTTAAAAAATAAAAAAAAATAAAAGAATACGTAGCACTGCTGTTTTTTTTCCCTTCAATATTATTAATGTAGTAATTAAGTGGAAAACTAGAGTACATTCAAGGGGGTTGAGTGACCGTTTTAAGCGTCTAAAATCTCTCTTGCGCCTCCCTCTCTCTCAGCAGAAACCACTCCTCTCCCACAAATGATTACATGCCCCCCCCCCCCTTTTCCCTTCTTCTTCCATGCACCCTAGCCTCCATTTTTTCCTGACCCATCCCTCATGCACTTGTTTTTTGGATCTATCGACCTCCACTACTCACCAAGCCACGCAACCACCATGACCACCACCAGAAGCCCCTCTAACTATCTATCAAAATCAGTCAAAAAATGGTTCAATCCCCTCAATGAATCATCAGCTCTATGCGCAAGGCCGTATCAGAGTCGGTTTTGCTCTACATCCATCATCAATTTCTCTTATGTTTGTTATTTTTAATTGTATTTTACTTTGCCTTTGGCATTTTTCTGTTTGCTTTTTCGTAGAGTTTGGAAGTGATATCCTCCGATGCTGACTGGTAGGTGGTGAGGTATATGAGATCCACCTTGTGTGGTAGGGATAAGTTATTGTTCTTTATAATGATTTCAAATTTTCAATGGGACCTAATTATACTATTGACTGGTTATTTTAGAATAAAAATTTTATATGCAATCACTTTTACGTATTTTTTGCACGCTCCATTAATGTGATTGGCCGTATTACTTTTTTTTTTAAAATATAAAATATCTATTTTAATCAATTATATCAGTAGAGTGTATAAAAAATATATAAAAATAATTATAAATAATAGAGCTCATTTTAGAATATTACCAGATGTGCTTTGACTCTTTTTTAGAAGTATACAAAAGGAATCAAAATTTATTCTCAAAAGTGTAGAATGTGAGTCATATCCTACTAATTATCTGCCAAAACCATTTCCTTTGTCTAATAGTCTCTTTAGGGGTCTAGGGTATACCATTGAGGCCCAAAAGAAACTCTGCTAAGTGGGGCTTGTAGATCAAAGAAGAAGAATCGTAAAACAAACCCAACCCACTTAATAAGTTGACTTTATAATTTTGATTCAAACTTGATAAAGATGCCAATTCACATCAGCAACTTTCTAGCACAGGGGCACAAGCTAGCTAGCATCAATTGTTTTGTTTCAATGCTGCATTATTATGATGCTGATCAATTCCAACTTTCTCTCTTAGAAAAAAAGCAATTACCATTGTCATTGTCATTATCAAGAAACAATAGTTTCTTGCAACTATAGAGTTTATTTGAAAAATGATGGAAATGTAAGATTATTGTAATAAAGAGTTTTGACTTTCAAGTGTATAAGAAATCAAAGCCGTTAATACATTTCACAATTATGTTTTTAGATAAGTATATTATTGTAAAATATTTTATAAAAGTAATATTATTTTACAAAAATACATTCATTTTACTTCACTTTACAATGATATATTACTAAAACTATTGTGAATGGTATTGTGTAGATATCCTTAGTCATTACTATAAGTCCTTTTCCCCCACAACTACAGCCCTACAATTAACACATTGCGGCTACCAAATGCGAAGTGCCCAAGGCGGACCCTTTTTTTTTTTCTCTGTGTATTTTTTTTTTTTTTTAATTGACAACAATTTGTTTTGTTTTTATTTATTTTTTTATCTAAATTATCTCAAAACTGTTTGGACTGTCTAGGAAAGCCCAAATTCTAATATGGGTTTCAAACCAATCCAAGTGGGCCATGGGGTTCAAGGCCAACCCAAAACTCGGCTGATGTTTATTTAAGACAAATACTCTGTCTTCCAGTCTCGTTTATTTTAAAAAATAAAATAAAATAAGATAAATTAAGATTAAATTTAAAAATTAAATAAAATATTATTATAATATATTATTTTTATATTAAAATTTAAAAATATTGAATTATTTATTTTATTTTATATAAAAATTTAAAAAAATTATAATAATTATATAAGATAAGATGAAATAAGATAAAAAATTTTATAAAAATGAATAAATTTTACATTTATCATACCCAATAATCTATAATCTTGATGGAGGGATCGCGGACTACTCCTGCAAATTATTTTGGCTAACATGTAACATTGCTCTGCCACCTGTACCGCTTCGAGCGGAGGAGCCACTGCCTTCAGGAGTGGTTTCGTTGTTCGCTTTTTATCAAACCCTTTAATTCTATCATTTTGTAAGATAGCGTCATATTTTAAGACATGGTAGAGGTCAAGCTTTTAGTTTCAAATAAATCTATTTTTTATCACTATTTTAACACTGTTATATATTTATTTGAAGGTAATTATCGGAGATCTCTGTCCCTTCCTTGCACATCATTTCCTAGTTTAATGATTATGTTTGCTTCAAAAAAAAAAAAAAAAAAAACTTATTATCTTGATTACTTCCTTTCAATTATTGTCGTCTATGCATTAATGGTGACACGACATGTACGGTTTTTCTTGTTTTAGAATTTTTTTTATTATTAAAAATGGTACTCGGAGAAGAGAAATACTATACCGACAATTTGTCTACCGAATTTTATTTTATTTTTTCATTTAATAATTAATCAAGTATTTTTTAATAAGTTTATAAATTTTATTTTATTTTTTAAAAATATTTAAAATGATTTAATAAGTGTGGGAAGAAAAAAGCAGAACAAATTTTTTTTTTTACTGTTTATATCTATTTTTCGGTGTAATCCATAGAGAATACTCAGTAAACCGATTACATATAAAAGATACTTAATAAAATATTTAATTTAAAAGATAAATTTTAAAATATGTATCTTATAAATCAAATCTTAATATTTAAAAAGAAGTAAAAAATAATAAAATGCAAATTCAAAGAGGATAAAATATCAATAAAAACCCTAAAAATTTAGAAAAAGGGTTAAAAGCACCAAAAGTAAGGAGATAATGCATTTTGCTTAGTCAAGATTGCGAGATGATTGTGAGTTTTGTTAAAAAATGAATTAGGGAAAGAAAAATTCTATACAGTATACTATTATTCTCTTTTATTATATTATATAAAATTTGACATATTTATCACTATTAAATAATTTTTTATTAAATATTTTTTTATCATCTAATGATGATAAATGTGTTACATCTTATATAATAGGATAAAAAAATAATAAGAATGTAGTATATAATATTAATCTTACAGAAAACATGAGGCTCCATAAGCGTAAAGATGGCGAGCTACACATATAGATCAGTCATGATGAACTAGGGTTTCTCAAGAAATTGAAATGAAACGTATCGACTTTGAAAGAAAAAGATTCGGTGGAGGTTTAGATAGTGAATTGAGTTGAGATGAGATAAGATAAAAGTTAAAAGTTGAATAAAATATTTTTAGAATATTATTTTTAATATTATTTTTATTTTAAAATTTTTATTTTTATTTATTATATTTTATTTGAAAGTTTGAAAAAATTATAATAATGAAATGAGATGCGTTGAAATAATTTTTAATCCAAACAACCTCCAAGAGGCATAAAATAAATGATATTAGGGTTAGAAAAAAGATATATTTAGGACTATTTAATTACACAAAAAAAAAGGATATTTATGTCTATTTAATTACATTATATAAATTAATTTGTAAACTAAAATTACAGTCAAAGTTGGATTTTATTGAGTTTGACTTGCACAACTTCGATTCAAATTGAAGTAGAAATAAAAGAGAGATGAAAATGTCAAATGTTTTTGTAAAATCTCAATAAATTGGTCTTTCTCCTCAAAGAATCACCAACTAACTTAACCATAATAAGATACTCTTCCTGAAATCAACCTGATGAGGTCATTTTTCTTCCTTTCTGCTGCTTCTCTTTCCTAGATATCAATCTTTGACATTCTTTCTTTTACAAGGAGTTAAAAGGTTTGTTTTGTAATATTTTTTGATAAATGATATTTACAGTCATAAATTATGTAATATTTAATATTTATTTTAAAAAATTGAGTAAATATGATATTTATTTAAATAATAGATTTTATTTTTTTTTAAAAAGAGTGTTCAACTCTTATCTAACTCGTGACTGTATTATTATTTTTTTTCTCAAAAATACCCTTATCTTAATCTATATATAAAATTTTATTCTATTTTATTTTTTGGGTAAAAAAAATTATTTATTATTTTCACAATTTCTCATTATTTGATCTTCTCTCATATCCAAAGATAAGAGTTACAATATTTAAAAAAGGTTTAAAAAAAGAAAAGAAAAGGGTGGGGGTGTAAGGGTAGAAAAGAGAGACACTGAGACCGAGAGAGTTTAGAGCGAGAAAGGGTTTTCGGGGCAAAGCCAGAAGGAGATCATATAGTGTGACCTTTTTCTTCTTCTTGCCGGCGCGGCGGAACGTAATCGCAGCTAGGTACGAACCGTATCGACCTTTTTCAGATCTGAGCGTTCCAGAGAGAGAGAAAGAGAGAGGGAGAGAGAAAGAGAGAATGAGTGGGAGAGGAGGAGGAGCAGGAGGAGGCGGTAATGGTGGGAAGGGAAATAATGGGGTATCGGCAATCCCGGCGGCGTCGAGGAAGATTGTGCAGAGCTTGAAGGAGATTGTGAATAACTGCACCGAGCTGGAGATCTATGCTGCTCTTAAAGACTGTAACATGGACCCCAACGAGGCCATTAATCGCCTCCTCGCCCAAGGTCCTATCTTTTCAATATCTATCTCCCTGCTTTGCAGTTTTATTTTCTAATTTTTATTATATATAGATATATTTGTTTTTAGGTTTTCAAAGGGGTAGTATTCTTCCTTTTCTTTTGTTTGTTACTGGGAAAAGGAGACTTTGAGCCTTTTGTTTTATGGGGTTCTGCTCTCTGGATAAGGAGAAGTTGTTCATTGACGGAGCCAAACCGCTGTATCAGCACGAGTCAATAATTTATTGTTCAGAAAAAATACCCTCTCTCCCTCACTCCTTCTATTTGGTCGAAGGGATGGAATTTAATCTACCATTCAAGATAAATCTCTATTCTTCTTGTGCGTTTTTAACAATGGTTTTTTCTTACTTGTAAGAAAACTAATGTTTTTTTTTTCTTTAGTTTACTAATGCTCCCCCTAAATTTTCCCTTTTCTTGAAAACTTGTGTTGTTCAGCCATGGTTTGGATCGTTTTTCGCTGTAATAACATGCATATCTGATTATTACCAAGTTTTTCTCTGGATATATATTTTTTTAAATAAGGAGGACTACCACCCATTTTGCTTTTTGATTCCATATGTTGGGGAATTTTATGGGCTTTCTCTTACTAGCATTGCGTCTTGTTAGAAGATTATGTTCCAATCTTGCTTTACTCGATTTAAATCATTGAGTAAATCTTTTTGTAAGAGAACATAAACTGAAGCAATGGTAGGGGTTGGAATAAAGTAATATATCAACTTCATTTTGAAATATTTACTGAATCATGTTACTCCCTTTCCCATTAGGCTTCATCTCGATCCATATGTGATATTGGGATTTTGATGTCTTATATCATTACAGTGGGATTTGGGAGGTTTGATGTCTTATAGCTTTACAGTGAGATTGGGGAGGTTGAGATTATTGCATTGTTGTTGATAACTATACCGGTTTCTCATGTTAAGTTATTTTCTGTGTAGATCCCTTTCATGAGGTGAAAAGCAAACGAGGAAAGAAAAAAGAGGTGGGTGCATGGGATCATACTTCTTGAAATCTGGAACACCCTCTTGCTTTGCTTCAGATTTTATACTGATGTCTTTCTGCACCGTAATGTTGTGCTAGTGTCATTGAGCTGTTAATGTTTTTATTTAAGACATGCTCAATGTGCTTAGGTTTTCACACTTATTGGGAGCTTGCTTTGGCTGATCAAGGAACTTTTAATCTTTCATTTAGTTGTCACCATGGTGGTTTGCATGGTTCTTGTTATTCTTGTTAACCAATCTTACTTCCATTGTGTCAGATTAAGGACCCAACAGATTCCAGATCTCGTGGTGCTAATAGTGCTTCAAATCGTGGCGGTAGGGGTGGCACAGACCGTCATGTTGGACGTGGTGGTTCCAACCAGTATGGCTTTACTGGTATGTGGATGCCACAAAGCAAATCCCATCACTTATTTTGTTGGAAATGGCTGTGAAACCATGTCAAAGATTCTCACTTTAAAAAATGTTTTTGGTCAGAGTCTGGAAGTTTACATGGTAAACCTGCCTACAAGAAAGAAAATGGAACACATGCTTATGCAGGTTCTTCACCTTCTGCATCCAGTATGGCAGGAAATAACATGAGTCGGCGACCTCCATTGTACAGGTTTGCCCGGTTATACCTCTAATTTGATTTGTCTCTTTTGCTTTTGACAATTGAGAATTAGCACATTGCAGCAAAATATTATGGGTTGTAATGATCATAATTGTTTCTCGATATAATGTAGTTTTTTATTAGAGAAGAAATGAAAAGGGCTTCTTCCTAGTGCGTGGAATGGGTACAAGAGAATTTTACCAAAAAAAGGAAGAAAGCTAGAGAAGATCTTAGATTGAAAAGGCTGCAAAAATGACCTAAAATCTCCCCACATCCTTTGGACATACAACTCAGTCGGCTTTTATCATATTATGCTTCTAGACATCATTACTGTCAAGGTTTTATCTTATATAGCTGTTCAAAGATGGGAAGATGCTATTTTGATACTATTTTGGGTGTATCCTTTTGTATACTTCCTGTGTCTTGGGTTGCACCTCCTTGGGCCTTCAATAAAACTTGCACTACTTATTGAAACACAAAAAAAAAAAAAAAAAAAAAGACCCCTTCTAATCTGACCTCCAAGGGAAACCCAACCCCTATGCCTTCTTGTAAACCTTGCTAATCATATTTTGCTCCAAATTTGTTATTCTTGTAGAGAGTTCATACCATTCTATTCACACCCATCCTATGTGGTGCTATGAAGGGGGTCATTATGCAGTTGCAAGTAACCTAGTACAATTGTTTCTCTATTGCCCATGGTCTTAGTACTTGTCAGAGTACCACTTAGTGGTCAAAGGGCATGCTTGAGATGAGTTGTATAATTAGACATCCTAGATTATCTAATGCTATACTGCTGATAAAAGCATTAGATTGCCTAATGCTATACACGAGTTTGATAGATGGGATCGTGTATTTTGGTTTAGGGTCATTGTGTCCGAATGGCCTTGCCCAGGTGAGGTTCAAAATCTTCAAATACTCACACACACACATCATGGAATCGGAGTCTTGAAGGTATGTATACATGTTATAGATTATGTTGAAATAGTATGTGGTTATTGTGTCTACTTTCACACATTCAAAAACCTCTCCTTCACATTTGTTTTCATGAGGTCACCTTGTAGAAATCTCTTGTTTCTATAGAACACCTTTGACTCGATTCTGCAACATATTTAATCTTTACAATGAAGAAGCCCCTTCAAATTTTTTTTTCTTGAAGTAATCTTATGGAAGCCTCTTGTTGAAATTCTCACTTTTTTTCATTATGTGCTCATCCAAAGATTAGTCTTCCTTCCGATCCCTTAAATCCAAAACTAGATATTCCTTGATAGCTTTTTTTTCCCTAACTCAACTCCTTAATAGACTCCTTATTCTACTTGATAAGGTCAAGATTTATTGCTTTCAGCTTCTCATCCAAAAAAAAAAAAAAAAAAAAATCCTTGAAGCTATAGCTACTCCAATAAATCTATCTACATAGTTTGTCTTCAACAACCACATGTTCTTAATTTTAACCGGTCCCCTTGCTTGATCAAGGCCACCACTTTCTAAAATGGTCAGGGAAAATGTCCGATATAGAATGAGGAATTCCTTGTTCTACATGTCATGAATGCTCCTAAAATCCAATGAAGCTAAATAATTTTCGATCATCGACATTGATGGAGGGCCTTGTAAAAGGATCAACACTTTGTCATTACTTGTGATAACCACTTGCACTCGAATCTTTTGCAATGGAAACTTTTATTTTTATTTTTATTTTACTTTATGCTAAAAAAGCATAGAGGGGCACAAGCCAAGTACACAGGAAGAATACAAAATGATACACCCAACCAGCAATAAGAAAAGTTCCTTAAATTCTACTAGCATGGAGAATTGGGAGCTGTTTGGGAAGTAATCCAAGTGTAGAGATTCTTGAAATTTATGGATTTTAATCAAGACATTTGAAGGTAGCATGCTTTCAAAGTTCTATGGGATTATTTTTTAATGTCAACGTATGACATTTGATTCCACGATCTTTGAGATTATGGTGGCAGGACCTAGTTCAATACGTATAGTAGAGAGAAATAGAAAGGGTGATGAAAGAATTGGTTCTGGGAGCTTCAATCATGAAGTGGCTGGAGAATACTTTGGAAGAGTGCATCTCCTGATGGAAAGGATTTTTATGCAACATTTTGTGCCAATAATAGTACTTTCCTTGCCTAGAAGAGTTCGAATTCTTATGGAAAATACCTATGATTAGTGGAATATGTAGTGGGAGAGTTATTCTTGAAGAAGCGGGGAGGGGGAAGGGGATGAAATTGACTAGCTTTGGAACTACATGAGGCCTGCTTCAACACAACTAATGGCGGAGAATGTGGCTCAAAAGAATTCAAAAATTGCAAACAAATGTTGTTGGGCTCTAAGAACGGATTTGCAAAGACATAATTGGAGGTACTCTTGTCTCCAAGTCTAGCAGCTGCCATTAGAGGAGATCATAATAGAGGGAAGGAGGCGTTGGGGGAGGGGTGGCTCAAGAGATAAAAGGGAAATGAAGTACAAGCAGGGGGGCAAGATTAGAAATGTAGAAAAAAGGAGATGACCGTTGGTCAGTCATGCCAGAAAAACGTGGTGCTGTTTGCCATGACCTTGAGGAAGGAATTCTTTGCTAGGGTGGGCTTAGCTTGGGTGATACTGAGAAGGTTGATTGATCTCTTGGCTTCATGGTAAAGGAGCCAATTTTGGCTTCGGCTGTGGCATTGAAGGTGGTTAGAGGTCAAGTGGTTTGTGATGCAACAACTTGGGATTATGGTGATAGGCATGCATCAAATTGGGCATTAAACGAGGCTAGGGAGGTCCAATGGTGCGTAGGGCTCTCATGTGAGGGTTTTGAAGACCAATTCATAGCTCTACTTGAATGTACCTTAGCAAAGGGTAGAGAGAGAGGCTTACCTGGTTGGTAAACTATGATGCAAGAGTAGGGAGTGCTAGTTGGGAAAGAACAAAGGGTCGGGCGACGAAGGTGGTTTATGAAGCTCAAAATTGTCTAATGGAATGTTAAGGGAGCTGAGCAAGTTGGAGAAATGCCTCAAAATTCAAAACCAACTTTGCGATTTGAAAGTTGACACTTGACATGCTATGTTTACAAGAGACAAAGTTGGAAACTTGAAAATTGTTGCTTTCGGAACAATGTTATTGGAGACTATAGAACTTTTGACTATGTTGACTCACAAGAAGTATGGTGGCTCCAATTCGTATGGTTTTTCTGTGGCTTCCTTTCGAGGAAAATTGGGAAGTGATCAAAGATGAAATGGAAAATTTGAAAAAGGCCTTAATGCAACCAAAAATTCTGTCATTCCAACAAAATCGGGTGTGGTAGAGGTTATAGACTCGTCCCATTTGCTTGGTTCGAAGGTCTAGGTGAATAAATTGAGCTTGGTGGTGGAAAAGATTATATCAAAACCCGAAAATGCCTTTGTAAGAGGCATGCATATTCTTGACTCCATGCTTATTGCTAATGAATGCTTGGATAGTAATCTTAAGGCGGGAGAGACGAGGCTTCAATGCAAGCTTGACATGGGAAAAGTTTACAATCAAGTTAATTGGAGATTCTTGGATCACATGCTTGAGAGATGTGGTTTTGGTGTGAAATGGTGTGCATGGATTAAACATTGTATCTCAACATACTTATCCAAAAATAAAACCATTACATCTCTACCGCTTGTTTTCTTATCTTGGTGAATGGCGCACCAATGGGCTTTTTAAAAGCTCCCAATGCTTGCAACGAGGTGATCCCTTAGCCCCCTAAATATTTCTTTTTGTAATGGAAGCTTTTAGCAAAGTGATTGCAGGTGTCGTGGAGGGTGGATTCCTATTTGGATTCTCAGCAGAGTCGGCCATTATTGGTACTACCAACATATCCCATCTTTTTTTTGCCAATGACAAACTCTTCTTTTGCCGTGGCTGTTATGATCGTATTCGAGCTTTGAGGGATCTCCTTTGCTTTGAAGTGGTTTCGAGATTGAAGGTGAGTCTAGCCAAATCAGTAGTTCTGGTGGGGAATGTTCCTAAAGTGGAGATTATGGATGGAATATCTTGACCTCCCTTTGGGTAGTTAGAAGAGGATGTACTTATCCAAAGTTGGTAGGGTCACACTTGTTAAAAGTACTCTCTCCAACTTGCCAACCTACTTCTTGTCTTTATTCCCGCTTCCCATTAAGGTGTTCCATTGCATGGAGAAACTTCAAACAAGATTTCCTATGGGGGGCCATGATATGTTCCTCGATTTTAGAAGGTGGATGGTAATCCAGAATTTACAGATTTTTAATAGGGGCCTTATTGGGTAAGTTGTTATGGAGATACCTGCAAGAAGGGGGGCTTTGTGGAGGACTGTCATAGAATCAAAGTATGTTGGGGCATGCTGAGGTTGGTGCTTGAATGAGGTGAGTGGGCCACATTGGGTGGGGCTTTGGAACCATATACATAGAGGATGGGATACATTTTTTTAGATATACCCGCTTTGTGGTGGGTGATGGGACCAAAATTAAATTTTTGCATGACATATGGTTTGGCAATAGGGTCCTGAAGGATGCTTATCAATAAATATTGCATGGATGTAGGATGCCTTGAGTGCCTGTCTTTTGGGCATATCCAATGCAATTCCCCATTGGAATGCCACCTTCTTTAGAGGTGTGCTCAAGATTGGGAAGTTGATGCCTTTTCAGAGTTCTAAAATTGTTTAGTCTACTAGTGACGTGTTAATCAAGATAAGATTTCTTGGCATCCCTCTGAGGTAGGGAAATTCATCGTATGTTCCTTTTACAAGAATGTTAGCTTGCATAACACAAGTCCATTCCAATGGAAGAGCATTTGGAAGATGAAGACTCCCCTAAAGGCAACCTATTTTGTATGGACTGCTGCCTTGGGGAATACTTTCACATTAGACAGCCTAAGGAAAAGCTGAATCATTGCCATGGATTGATGTTACATGTGCAAAAAGAGTGGGGAGTTCACTGAGCATCTACTACTTCATTGTGAGATTGCTATGACCCATGGAGTGACTTCTTTGCTAGAGTGGGACTTGCTTGTGAGATGCCAAGACACGTGATCGATTTCCTAGCTTCTTGGAGAGGCCCTTAAGGTAATTCATAGATTGCAGCAATGTGGAAGATGGTCCCCTTATGCTTATTGCGGTGTCGTTGGAGGGAGATAAATGAAAGAAGTTATGAAGATTGTGAGTGATCAATAGTCTGCTTAGAACTTTCTTTTTTAATACTTCATCCATTTGTCGACTGTAATTGATTTTAATGGCATGTCCTTTCATGAATTCCTTTTATAGTGGGATCACCATGCATGGTTGACACTGTTGTATATACCGTGTACTTCGTCTCTTGCCTATTCCTATTTCAATCATTTTTTTACCAATAAAAAAAAATTAAGACAATGCATGGTCTTGAAAATTTTGAACGTTGCATTATTGCCAAATGCATGACACTAAGCACAAAAAGATCATCCTCCAAACATCTGAATTTCTGTGACCACCACAAGGATTTCTTCAACATGCCTACAACTCCATCCTTTGAGGATGCAAGAGTCACGCCCCAAAGTTCTAAATATTAATGCCCACAAGCTTCTAGCCAATCACAATGTAGCAGAAAATGATCACTATTTTCCCCATTTTGCTGGCACATACAACTCAATGCTACTCCAATACTAGAATATGCCTTTTACACATTTCCATCATTAAAATCTTGCCTAAGGCAGCCCTCCCTGCAAAGAAGGTACTCTTAAAACATATTGTTTATCTAAATATACTTCTAGGAAAACGAGGAGCCAACTGGAGGGATAAGTACTTCAAAAAAGGACTTACTCTCGAAGTTGTCTTTTTCTATGAAATCCTGCATATTTGATCATCTTTGCCTTTTCTCCACCCAACAGAATACAACTGGTTGAAGGAATGGATATGTAGGTTAGAGAGGGTAATCAAAGTAGCCCAGCCGAATTTGCAACAAACTTTTGCAAGGGAATTTGACAACATTAAAATCAGCCTCCATGAATGAATACTTTTTTCCCTTGTTTTCGTAATTATTTTGTAATCAGTTCTTGACTCTTATAGTTAGCATACTTAATCAGCCTCCATGCATGCATACCTTTTACATCTATTTCCTTAATCAGTTATTGACTTTTATGGTTAGCATGTTTTTGGAGGCCTTAAGTATTTAACGAATTTAATTTATAAGAAAAGAAGATTTGCTTTTGCTTTCTAAAGTTGCTTGTTACTTCTACGGAGGCGTGCCTATTGAACATTGACCCTATGAACTGGTTTGCAGCATTTATTGAAGGTATGCTTGTTGCATATAGCAGGCATATATAGTATTTAAGACATTATTTCCCATATCTTGGAGGCTTGAATTTGTTGACATTATCTTGCAGATCTTGTTTCTTTAGGCAGCAAGTCAAAATGTTTGATAACCTGTAAAAGAAAGATTTTGTTTACACATTTAAGTTTCCTGCATTTTGGAGAACTTGAATTAACTCTGGACTTGTCCCTTGTGAGGGCTGATTTTATTAGGAAATAATATCTATTTGCAACGGTTAGCTTAGGTATTAAGATTTTTTTTGCAGCGAGTCTGTAGCCATGGAAAATAAGATGTCGACAGCGGACACAAGTGATATATCTTTATCGGCGCAGCCTTCTGGATTTCAGTCTCCCTGGTTGGGGGTGCCAGGTCATGTGTCAATGGCCGACATTGTAAAGATGGGTAGGCCACACAGCAAGGCTTCTAATGTGTCAAATCCCCATATTCAAAACAATATTTTGGCAACTTCTTCTGGGGCAATACTTCATGATTCACATTCATTGCAAGATCATGCTTCCAAGCTGTCGGACATAAATGCCGAGTCAGGACTTGCCACAAACCAGCACCTTCCTCCTGCTGATGAATGGCCTGCAATTGAGCAGCCACCAGCGACTACTGTGTCATCTGTTATAGGGGAACCTTCATACTCTGAGCCATATGCAGATCCATTGAATTTACCCTTGGGTAGAGGTAGTTTCCATACAAAGTCCCAGTTAGATGAGGTCCAGGTAGCAGAGGATTTGACTGTGGAGATGCTAAATGCAAGCCATGTTGGACCTCCTTCTGTGTCCAGTAGAAGTATGCATGAGGAGAATTCTGCAAGTGCATCTGTCTTTGATAATACGTCGTATAATGACATGAGTTCCTACCAGCCTCATAAGCATGCTTTGGAGCATAATGAAGGTGACAACAATGATATCAACGTTGCTTTGGCCTGTATTTCTTCTTTCCTTACACTTTTCACTGATATGCATATTTTCCTTGTAGATTTGTTTTTTAGTATTTGAAATGGCCATCCTTTTTTTCGTGGTTGTTTTGATGATTATTCTGAAAAACGAAGTCTAATTTTTCTGGAGATGCACACGCATGAATATGAACTACAGTATCTGTGTACCAGAAGCATTAGAACTTCTGTTGGAGTAATCAAGGAAGTTTGTTATTCGTAAACTTAATCCTAACATAATTCTACTGGATTAAGTGATTGGAAGGCTAACATTTTTTTTTTTCCCCTTTTTTCTTTGTTGTGACCTTGAAGTGAACAAGAATAGTCTTTATTAGAAATTCCTGAATGCTCCAGGAAAGATCATTGGAGGAGCTTAAACTTTTATTTTTCAGAACTTTTTGTAGATGGGCCATAGCTGTAGATTTTAATGGCATGGCCTTTCGAGATTTCCTTTCCTCTAATGTGCCCACTTAGGTGGGGCATCAGAGTTGTAATTCAGGCATTGCCATTTTTTTATCAATAAAATTATTTATTTATCAAAAAAAAAAAAAAGAAATTCCTGAATGCTTATTGGTTTTTGAAGAAATTAATGTCTTACAATTTGTTCTATGTTTTCAATATCAGCTGAAGATGATATTTCATCAGCGGCTGCCGACTTGCAGCACCTAAATTTACAGAAGGATGATCACGTAGCGCTACCTGAAGAGGATAACCCTCCTGTAATAATTCCAAATCACCTCCAACTCCATACATCAGACTGCTTAAACCTGAGCTTTGGGAGTTTTGGATCTGGCAACAGCGCTGCCTTTTCTGGTTCTGGGTCGTTTGCAACTAGGCCTTTGAAAAGTGACTTGGAGGAGACATCTACCGCACAAGATGTTTCATCAATTGGGCATTCAGAATCTAGGTAGGCCCTCCTTGTTGTGGTATCAACTATTTTAATCTGTTTTTTATATTTTTATTAACAAAAGCTTCTTGCAGGCAACCTGAGTATTTTGGGGATGAGCATATTGGAACCACTTCAGATGGAAATTTAGTTAATAGAAATGGTGGGAGCACTTCAAATTATGATTCTCCTTCTGTTTCACAGCCAGAGGTGTTGAAACAGCAGACCCCTGAAGTTGCTCAGGGGAATCAATATACATTCCCTTCATCTGCGCCTGATTTTACATACGAAAGCTCCCAACAATTCAATGCTGCATTTAGTCACCCACAGACTAGCTCGCAGATGCAGAATCTTGCTTCTTTCTCGAGTGTAATGGTAACAAGATAAACGGCTTAGTTGTGTCTTCAATATGCAATATTACTAGTTTTTGGAATGATGGTTTCATATAAACTTATGTTTGGTTGAGTACAACTTGTTGCCATTGAATCACTGAGTTGATATTGAAATAATTGGAGATCATTTGGTTTCTAGATAAAAACTTCTTTTCTGAAGGTCCTTTTTTGCTGATCAAATTATAAGATTTCAATTCCAATAAAATTTTCACATCTTCAAATTAATCATCGAGGAAACAACATGTGAGATTTTTACTATTTACCAAATTTATAGATGTTTGGTGAAAGATTGAGATGGAAACAGATTTACAATGCACCAAACTTTCTAAATGTCACATGGATATGCATGTCAAGATGATGAATATTTAGGCAAGTTGCTTTGCAAATAGGTCAATGACAAAGCTTTGTGAAAATAAACATGAATACCTTCTCTTTAATAATGTGGGCATATGTAATGTTCCTGATTGAGTCTACGAGGTGGTGACTGGGATCTCCCATAACTTGGAATGGAAAATATTTTGCTGTTTATAATGGTTTGCACTGATAGTAGCATTTATCAGTCTTCTTGGAGTATAGGTCCAGATGTGTCTTTGGCTTTCCTTAGTTCATTACATCTTGTGTGTGGTTGTCGGTCAAAAAACATGTACATATATATAGAGGGATTTTGTGGCATATAATTGAGAATTCCTTACAAATTTGCATTCTAAGTCATGGGTCATATTAGATTAATCTTTGCGTGCACTTGTTCAAAATGGTTGCTTATCACTTCATCCTGACTGATAAGTGAGGATAAAATGATGAGCTGGCTTATTAGACACATCTTATACAGTATTTGAAAGCAAATGATTGTGATACAAGAGGATTTAGGAAGTCTGGGTTTATGTCCAAAATGATTTAGGACACTTAAGTGGTTAGAAGCCTATAGTATTTAGAGTAATTTATTATTGTTTGTTTTGTAATTAGTACTTAGGATAATTCTAGACAAGAAATATGTAACAGAGGAATGAAAGAGGCACACGATGAAGGTTTTTTTTTTTTTTTTTTTGTCATTATTTACTGAAGTTGAATCCACTTTTATTCTTTATCTTTTTGAACTTATTATAATATAATAATTTGTTTCATCCATAATCTATCCATTTGTGCTGCTTCTTATGTGCTTTCTGTTGCTGCTTTGTTGTCCTATACGTGTATATACTACCCTGATCTTAGGTGAACAAGAAATTGAAGCACTTAACTGTTGTAGCTCACTTTATATATTGCTTCAACAGCAGGCATATACAAATTCATTGCCCGGCACTTTGCTGGCTTCAACCGCTCAGACTGCAAGGGAGGATCTTCAGTACTCACCCTTTCCTGTGACACTAGCAATGCCCACAAAATACGGCAATGTGGCTTCTAACAGTGGTCCAACCATTTCCATGCCAGAGGTGCGCCTCTGCTCTGGCCTATTGTACTGAATTTTTTACAGTTAGGCTGCTTAATGACAGTGAGCACCCATGTTCTATGGGAGTTTAAATTTGAAGTCAACAGACTATAGGATTTAAGTATCTATCTAAAATGAGAATCTAGAAAATGATGCTTGTTCAGGCTTTCAGGTATAAAGTCCTTTATTTTGCCACTTTTATCTTGAGCATCCATGATGTTCTCCACTTTGACAAGGCTTGAAGAATAGGTATAACTTATTTAACCTTTCTTTTTCCAAGCTGAGATTCATTGTGTGATGCTGAAGTTGGATCTTTGTGTCACTGTATTAACAAGGCAAATCTTCAGTGCATGTCATCACAATTTCTATGTGGAGTGCAGTTTAAGTTGATGAGGGATATGTAACAACCCAAGAAAGCGCTAACAACCTGCTCTATAGCCTGAAAAAGAATAGTCAATTTGAATTTTCCTTATAATCACTTGTAAAGTTTAGTTTTACCTAGCACGTAGCCAATGTGGGACTTAGCACCCGTGAATGCTATTATAACTTGCTCCACATGTGTTATTCATATTCCCAATGTAGGATTAGGAATTACAAACTTTCCCTCTTAAATTCTTGACGTTCTCATTAGAGCCATGTCACATAATGCTCTAGTATCATATGGTTGGCCTTGCTAAATGGCTCTGTGCCATATGTAACGACCTAGGAAAGTGCTAGCCGCATGTGTTATAACATCCTCATTAGAGCCATGTCATGTAATGCTCTAGTATCATATGGTTGTCCTTGCTAGATGGCTCTGGTACCATATCTAACGACCTAGGAAAGTGCTAGCGCATGTGTTACAACCCCAAAAAGATTAGTCAATTTGAAGCCTTCCTCAAGATCACTTATAAAGCCCAATTTGACTCAGAGTAGTCAATGTAGGACTTAGCATCCATGACTACCTAATATGACTTGCTCTGTGGGCTATTCATATTCCTAATGTTGGATGGGTGTTATAGGATAATATTGGTCATAAGCTTTCTTGTGTTAGGCCTGGCATCACTGCTTCATGCGCGCACATGCACACCTGCATTAGTTAATCAATAGAAGAAATATCAGGGCACATAATTGTTTCTGTAATCATTACTAGCTGATTTGACGTTTTTAAAGAAGCTAATGTTTGTTCAATAATGTAGTATTATCCATAAATACTACCCATAAACAAGTAATGGAATTTGTGTCAGGAAAACAATGTAATTCAATAACCTCAGGAAGAGTTAGGTGTGCAATTTTCTTCTGATCATTATCTTCGTTCTGTGCAGAGTTTGGGAGCTGGTAGTATGTCTACACCTCTGCCTAATCCACAGACACTGCCTGGTGCCAGCGTTGCCACAGGACCTGCTCTTCCGCAACACCTTGCTGTGCACCCTTATTCCCAACCTAATCTTCCTTTAGGACATTTTGCCAACATGATTGGCTATCCATTCATGCCTCAGAACTACACGTATATGCCCTCAGCTTTTCAGCAAGCATTTGCTGGTAACAACACTTACCATCAGTCGCTGGCCACAGTGCTACCACAATATAAAAACAGTGTTTCTGTCAGCAGTTTGCCTCAGTCTGCTGCTATTGCCTCTGGGTATGCATTTGGGAGTTCAACCAGCATTCCTGGGGGAAACTTTCCTTTGAATCCACCTGCTGTACCTACAGGCACAACTGTTGGGTATGATGATGTTAGTTCTCAGTACAAGGACAGTAATCATTTGATCTCACTTCAGCAGGTGATTTCTTTACTGGGCTCTGGAAAAACCATGAAACGAAATGCTTACCTTTGGTTCTTTTATTAAACACTCTGGATGTCACATCTGAAAATGATATTTTCGTTAAAATGATTGCAAAGTAGAAAAATTAACTTGGAAAGGTGTTTTAAAAAGGCATGGTAATCGATCTAGAGGGATAATTTGCATGCTGCATGAAAAGCCACCAGTTGTGTCTTAAAACGGTTTTTAGTCTCTGTATGTGTCTTCTGAATCTCAATTCGCTCATTTACCCTTGTGCGTTCAGCAGAGTGACAATTCAGCCATGTGGGTTCACGGGCCTGGTTCCCGAACAGTTTCTGCACTTCCAAGCACATATTACAGCTTCCAAGGGCAGAATCAGCAGCCCAGTGGGTATCGGCAAGCACAGCAGCCATCACAACATTTTGGTGCTCTTGGGTACCCAAATTTCTATCATTCTCAAACTGGGTTATCAATGGAACATCAGCAGCAAAACCAAAGGGATGCAGCCCTTAGTGGCTCCCAAGGTCAACCATCTAAGCAGTCTCAACAGATATGGCAAAACAGTTACTAATCTCTTCAGTGACCTCCTGGTTTTTCGGGGTCTTGTAATGAGTGTGAAAAAAAGGCCAATCACAGGCATTCCACGGCCTAATAATTCAATGTTTCATTAGTTGGTCTGAAGAGACCTCGACTGGCTGCTGCCCTGTGCCATTGAGGTTGTATTCTACTTATTTATGTCTTTTTGCTTATGTTTTAACTTAGGAAGACCGCTTGCTAATTTGAGTTAGAGGACAAAGTCGATTCTCTCACTTGTTTTTGTGTTCTCTGTCTTAGTGGAAAGTTTTATTACTATTATTCCCTCTGTTTCCTGCAACTTGTTAGTCCACATCTTTCTTTGGGTTAATCCATCAAGTCATGTGGCAAATATGACGTGTCAGGAAATTAAAAAACGACACGTCATCCTTATTGCACAACAATTTTTAGTTAAAACGTTGAACATTAAAATTTTTTTAATAAACAACTCAGTTTAGATAATTTTTTTTTTAAAAATATGTTTAATTAAAAACCATTAATTTAACAAAAAGTTGCAAATTGCAAAATTTTAAAATCTTAAGTGCAAATGTTGAGTTGGGAAAATCAATGAACAACCGGCCGGACGGGTGAGAGTTCTTGTTTTACACCAGCAAATAAGGAGTTGACTAATATGAGTTGTAGCAAATTAAACAATAGGCTAGATGTAGGGAATCATTTTTTTTTTCCTTGAAAGTACGTCCCAGCCCTCTGTCTGTGTCTCCTCCTCCTCACACCTCCGTCGGCCTACTCCCCCCAACCCTCTCTACAAAATCTATCATTCACAATGTAATATTACACCTCCAAAAATTTGCAACAGAGATCAGAAATTAATAATTGAAAATTTACAACCAAAAATTTAATATTACACCTCTAAAATTCATCCTTTTGAGATTAAAACAATGTTTAATTGAACTCAGATTTCATAACTTTTCTAGACGAATACATTTCAATTTCCAGTCCAATAATATTCCATTGGGTTAATCTGAACTACTCTTTGTATTTGTCTCCGATTTCTTTATTTTTGAGTGAAAGGATATGAGCCCATCTCTTCATGTTGGTGGCCGGCCAGTTACTTTTTCACTCTTGTTTTCAAATCACTCTTCATTCGCTCCCATTTCAAGCATCAAAGCTGTTGTCCTATTTCAACTTCACATTCACTGGCATAGATTTCAATGCATCTCAAAATAACAACCACAACCCAGTTTAATATATAGAATAAATGAATAAAAAACTTCAACCACAACCCAGTTATTTTGCTAAAATCAAAGCGGGGATCGATCGAGTTACAGGTAACCTTCTTTCTTTCAATCCATAAATAAACCCACCAATAAATCGTGGATTAATGAATCATAATCACATACTCTACAAAAATGGGTCTATAATCCTTTGATTCTATTCTTTTTTATTTTTTTCTTTAATTTATATAGATTTTAAATATTATTTTTACACGGATATCATCATTGATGAGGGGACATATTTTAAATGAATTTATAAATTAATCACTTTGAATGAAATTTTACTTAAACTTGACATGATTGGTATGACTAATATGATAACTCTAAAATGGAAAAAAAATTATGTTTTTCTTGCTTTAAACAACTAGGTGCATTATTATGGACTTCAAAAACAAGATTCCTATTAACTTTATCTTTTTGGACCCATAGGGATATTATTGTATCATCTTACCTAAGCATGTAGCATCATTTTGTACACATAGGGTCGATATTAGTAATCCTTAGTAGTGAATTGTTTATAAATAATAATAAAATAATAATCTCAGCCTGCTTCACTTATCAAACACAACCTTAATGTCACAATTAGAGACTCATGTTCATAAAAAAAATATGGTGGTTTCACATTATTTTGATGAAAAATTATAATATCAAATCGGTGTGCAAAGCATTAAAATTTTGATTTGAAGATAAGTATTAAAAATTTGAATTTTACTAATCAAATTTTACCATTTAAATGACATGAATGGTGTATTCTACACATCGACGCTAGAGTAGAATAGCTTAATTTCTAATAGATTTATTTTAATATAAACAAATTTCCAATTTATTTGAACTTCTTTAATAAATAAGAGATAAGTAGATAAAGCAAGAGTGGTTTTTCAAATAATATAACGATATTAAAATATTGTTGTGATAATTTAATTATATTTCTTATAAACCAACCAGAGCAGAACGGCTGTCCGCCTTAACAAGTTTAATTTGATCGTCGTAACAATTAATAGCGAGTAGCTAAACTGATTCTAGCACTGAACCTTCTTTGCTTGCCACGGCCAACTGTGCATGTTTGCTTAACACCTACTCTCTCTGGAAATTCGTTCACTTTCCCCAGAACCTTCATTCTCTGGTAATCGCGTTCCCTTATTCCTTCCTATTTTAATCTTTCGTAGTCATTTATTTATTTATAATCCTTGGCTAGCTGCCTTTTTTTTTTTTTTTGCTTTTTAATAATGCACTTGATTTGCGTTGGCTTTATTCGTTTGCATGCTTACTTAGGCTCTATCTTGTTCAACTTTACCTATCAGATAGTGTGCTTATGATGTTGGGCGGATACATTTTTCATAAGGACAATTCTATAAACCGAGATGAGGAGAAATTTAGATATCTGATGATCGAAAACAAGAGCGGATAGAATTCCGAGAATGGTTGAAAAAAGTATGTTCAAAAAGTTGTGTAGTTGAGGACCCTTGTTTCCATTTTACATGTCCCTGGACAATTTCCGGCGGTGAGAAATATGTTTTTTTCTTTGAAGTTGTTAAATGTGAATTAAATGATGGTGGTGGAAAATAAGCAATTCTTGAAGAGCCATTGAGTTTTTGACTTCTGTTGAAATGGTGAAATATTTTTTAAATGTTTTGAAGTTTTGTTTCCCACACAAGCTTTCAAGCTATTAACTTGGGATGGTCATCAGTCTTAGGCTCAACAATTCGCGAGAGAAACAGATTGTCACTGCTCCGACCCAGGGTTTGATGTTTGATGAAGAGATTGTTGAGGTTGTCCCACATCAGTTGTGGAAGGGGCTGATGGTTAGTTTATAAATATAAAGAAAAGTCTCACCTCTTGAAGTAGCTTGTTGAGAGGTCTAGACCACCCAACATCTCTTGCAGCTAACCTTTATTGTCTCCCAAGTTATGCTACCATATTTGACTTCTCAAGATGTCAACACGAGCTTCACAGATGTTAGCCTTAATAAAGCTGTTACAGAAAATAGATGCTCGCGAGCTTCTTATTTTGTGTGAATGGCAGATAAAGGGCTGATTGATATTTTTTATTCCTTGTGTCCTGTCCACCGAACGTCAAGAGAATATAGATGTTATCTGATGGTTTCATTTTCTATATTTGCGTAGATGGAACGCATGAAGAGTGACACGAGCGACAACACTTCTACTTCCCCTGGCAATAAAATGAAGAAACCAGGAGGCCATAAAAATTATTCTAATAAAGATGACAATGCGCAAAATGATCTTTGGACAGATGGGCTCATTTGTGCTTTTGAATTCGTCCGGGGTCCAAAAAAATCAATTCATTCAAGATCTGGTTCGAAAATCCCATCACGATGGCAAGTGGATGGTGAAGATTTCAAGATGCAGGTGCCTGCAAATGGAAAAGCCGAGTCTTCTTCCCCGACAATAGATGGGAACAAACTATTAGAGTTGTATTCCTTAAAAGAACTCAGAAGCAATGAGACTTCTTCTTTTGATGACTACAAATATGTTCAGACCCATCAATCAAGCCAATGCCAGGGTATAGAAAGACTTGAAGGTAGTCATTGGGTACCAATTGGCTGGGCTAGAATTTCAGAACTTGTTAAAGATGTGCAAGTGGATGCTGAACTGTCCTTGCCGGAGTTTGAGTCCATAGATGATGACCTAACTGTTGCGGATCTAGCAGCTCCCTATTGGGAACGTCCAGTAGGGCCCACATGGTGGTGCCATGTGTGTGCAGATCACCCCTCGGTTCAGGCATGGCTCAGCAATTCTCAGCTGTTACATCCGGCTGTAAGTTTAGCTCTAAGAGATGAAAGTCTCCTAATTAGCGACAGGATGAAACACCTTTTGTATGAGGTAGATTTCTTTACAAGTATAAGAAATTTCCAATTTTATTCGTATGACTAGTTTCATGGATTACACAACATATATTTCGAGTCGCATGTAGCACATGATCATTGACCTGAAGCTATGATAGGTATCGAGAGTCTCATGCAGATAAAGAGTGCTGAACTATTAATAACCACTTACATTTCTGGTCTGCTGGTTTTTTGTCTTTCTTTTAATAATCAAGGGTGTTATCTCTTGTATACAACCTGTGTACTATGGCTGCCTCTGCACTTTTAGTGAAATAAGTTTACTTAAAAAAAAATTTATACTTCCATGCAAGGGGAAGCTAAATATGAATGCTGTATCTAGATATGTGAGTGTGTGATTGAACCTTGGATAAAAGTGTATGTTAAATAATTAGAATATATATTGTCAATCAGTTGCACAAAGTCCTATGTAAAGCACAATACCAGTAGTCTGCAGATTTCTCTGTTGTTATCTTGCCCTACCAACTCTGACAAATTTGCCCTCTTTTTCCCTTTTCATTGGTAAGTAGACACACAACCCTTGGGCTATGGGGGAGGAAATCTCGCTTGAACTAGATCTCATCAGTTTTTTTAACTATGAACTTGTTACGTTACTTTCACATCCTCTTCTGCCGCTTAGTAGATAAATTTGTTTTATTCTCTTTTCTCTTTTTTACTTGTCCATCATGTATTTCCCAAAACAAATGAAAGCAACCTAACTTGATATCTATGAAGTAATGCTAAAATTGGAAATAAAATTGAGCAAGAAAGAAGATGTAGAAGTTAACACCACCTTAAAAATTTCACACTCAGAGTAATGCTTCCGTAAGCTTTATATCCATATTTACATGGAGTTTTTCTATATAGTAACAGCACAAACGAGAAAAAAGTAATATTGAGAATTCAAATGATCTTTTTGACAGAAACCTCTTATAGCCAAAATGCTAATGCTCAAATGATAACACTTCTAGCCATATGCCCAAGCCATCTGGGTCTAAACTTTGAATACTCAAATGTGTGATTGCTCTTATGATGACATGATGACATTGATGAGCTATTAATCATCAAAAGAATGTCATAGCTAAATTAAATTACTGATTGTGTTGCTGAACTCAGGAAGTCAGGTCTAGTTGACATGTGCAATTGCAGTACTGACCATCAATAATTGCTTCATTCTTTGTCGACAATCCCTCCCACCCTTGCACTAGATCACATATAAGGAAATTGAGATGGCTTATAGGGATTGCACTAGATCATTTTTTGATCAGTGAAACAAATAATTGTAATTTCTTCAATGTTCAAAAGTTCATGAATTGTGGTGTACAAACTTTTCCGAAACTCTGATTGTGTTGGATTCTTTATTGTGCTTTGTACTGTTATTCAGGTCCCAGTTAGAGTTGCTGGGGGGCTGTTATTCGAGCTCTTGGGACAATCAGTTGGTGTTCCTTTTGTTGATGAGGATGACATCCCCATTGTTCTTCGGTCTTGGCAAGCACAAAACTTCCTAATAACAGCATTGCACTTAAAGGGAAATGTTTCCAAAACAAATGTGTTGGGTATCACAGAAGTTCAGGTTGTTCACTCTTGAAATAAAGATATGTTTAACTGGCTCAAGGTTTATGGTTTGAAACAGGGATTGATTTACACCCAAGAGAGGGGGAACAAAGTTAATAAATTGTCACCAACTTTTCTACTTCTTTGCAGAAAGATCCCCAAGCTTTTGAAAAATTATATACATATCAATCCAAACAAATTTGTTCCATTTGGCCCTTCCCATTAAAATATGATAAGCTTTCCCTGATTGCAAACGTGCAGAACTTTACTTTTTACTCCATTTTTGCATCATTGATTTAGTGTGTTAGTGTGTTGCTTTTGTATAGGAGCTGCTTTCTTCTGGAGGTTATAATACACCAAGAACAGTGCATGAAGTCATTGCACATTTGGCTTGCCGCCTTACTCAATGGGATGATAGGTAATAATAATATTGCTAGATTACTACTTTAATAATGCATGGACATTTATGTAGATTCATGTATTCAATTTTTACTGCTTCTAGGGGTTGGCTCAAGTGGTAAGGGCCTTGGTTTTGGTGGTATATTCCCATCAGGTCTAAGGTTCGAACCCTTAGGTGCAAACAATTTCTAGGGGCCACGTCCCATTGGTGAAAAGCCAATGATTTACCTGATCTGTGTGATGGGGATGCATTACACGGGTCCAGGATTTAACCAGGTTAAATATATCTTGCGTTTGCACGGTCTCTGGGATTCCTCATCATTAACGATATCTTGTGAGTTGTGTGAAATGTCTCCATTTCCACCCTTTTCTTTCTAGCTATATTGTCACATACATTGGTAATTGACATGAGTGGCATGATGTGTACAAAAGAAATTGACATGTATTATGGTTCATGAAATACTCTTCTAAGTTTGCTGTCTGTTGATATAATCCATTTAATCTTTTATCGATTTCCGTGCGAAGAAGTACTTCAATGCTCCTTGACATGAGGCCAAACTCTTTGTTTTGATCTTGGCAGAGGTTTTGCAATTTTCTACTGGTTTTTATGATCTTCTAATTTACTAAACTTTTGTTTTGTCTTTGGATTGGGACTGCTAATGTAAATATACAACTGAAAATACAATTTATTGGCATTAATTGATATAATGTTTTTGGTAGATCTGTAAGCAATACATCCCATTGGGGGCTTGTTTGTATTCCATTTAGTCCTGGTCCTATTAAATGTGGAAGAGAATCTACCTTAGTTTACAAATGAAAAACAAATTCAGGACTTTATCCCATACTAAAGGTAACCTATTCTATGAATAAAACTTCTTGATTACGTATAAAAAAAAAAACAAAAAAAAATCTGTCTCTTCTCCGTTTGTCCAGTCCCATATCTCTCAAAATCTTGATTAATGCATTGATGTCCATCTTCTTTTCTGTTCTCAAATTGGGTTGATGTTGTGTCTTCAAGGATGATGAACTTGTAGTTAACATGTGAATTCCAAGAGTACCAGATAAAATATAATAGTAGAAGTAGACTTTATGCAATGATGATGTTTGAGACAAGTGGTAAGCCTTGGTCTCGGGGGTATGCTCCCCTGATGTCTAACGTTTAAACCTTGGGATGCAAACAGTTTTTAGAGGCCACTGACGCTCAGTGAAAAAGCCGCTGATTTACCTGGTCCATATTATGTGGGCTAGTTACATGGGTATGGGGTTTGGCTGGGTAAAAAGACATGTTGCGTTCGCACAGTCTCCAGAGTTCCTTATCATAAAAAAAAGAATCGAGAGCATTCGCTCCCTCTCTCACTACACACACACACATGTCCTCATGCATATTCACACATGTGCCCAGTATTATTGAAGTGCGTTGAGGCAGACACATGTAAAATTAGTTATTGCCATTCAAATTGCTCCTCTTTCACTATATGATATTTGTTAAATCTGTCAGTTTTCCTATATCAATAGTTTAGTCATATTTCTGTTTCATCATGCATAATGTCATAATAATTTTTGTAATTGTGTGGCTTTGATTTATGTTTTTTGTTTTGTTTTATAGGCTATTTCGTAAAGACATATTTGGGGCAGCAGACGAGATTGAATTGAAGTTCATGAACAGGTTTTGTTACCTCTATATTTTCAAAATATTCTTTGCCCAACGTTTGAAGTACTACAATGTTGACCTACAATTTACTCTATGAATAGGAGAAACCAAGAAGATGTGCAACTCTTTAGTGTAATTCTCAACCAAGAAATCAGAAAGTTATCGAGACAGGTATGTTACTTCTCCTTGCTAGAATAGAGACGCTGAAAATTATCCATGAGTATGCCAGCTCGTATATGATATTTATAGAATTCTATGTCCTAACTGCTAAGTGAGTAATAAAGTTAGATGAATTCTATGAAGTGACCCTTTCACTTATTTTCCTACTTCTTTCTTTGTGATGGCAGTTAATATATTATTACTTTTTTCAAATAAATAATGAATACATTACAATGAGTACCAAGTATGCCCCATAATGCCATAGAACAGAAATAAACAAAAGTTAAAACAGGGCATTAAAATATAGTAAAACAAAGGGTACAGAACCAATCTTTCTAATGAACCACAAATAAAAATTCTATAGTCCTAGCAAATTAGAAGAAGAGTTATATGAGATTTGAAAAATCACTGGACCAGAATTTAGGGGGATATGCCCAGCCAAGCTTAAGAGAAATCTCCATTTTTCCTTGCATTTTTTACCTCTTTTCTTTAGGATAATCGGAATCAAACATCTGAGTAGACAACTATGGATTAAATTTTTTCACCTTTTGGATTCCTATAATGTATCCTTGAATGCTATCCAGCCTATGGGGTACAGACAGGCAGTCCAAGCAACTTTTAAGTAGAACCGCTTTAAGTTTTCTCTCTTTTCAAATGGTAGAATTTGGCTGATTGCTGGAGTTTATGTTGAATATTCAAAATCCCATCCTGTAACCTGAGACTGAAGCCACAGAAAGAAAGTTGACCTTTCCAAGAGTTTACGCATGGATCATCTATCTAAGAAACCATATTGTTGTGGAAGGCTTATAGATCATGGAGAATGGGATTGGATGGGAATGGTGATACTCCTCCAGAAATACTCTGGTGGAGAGAGAGGCAGAGAGAGTGTTTGTGTTTAGCATGTTATATGCTAGTTTTGATGGTGAGTCAGATTAAGATATATCTGATTGTTAATTGCTGATTCTTATGTGGATTTCTACTACCATTAGGGGCTTGGTTTTAACGTCCATGTGAAATTACGGGCATTAGTTGTCATTTGCATTATTTTCCGTCTGATGATTTCTTCTTGCCGTATTAAAAAAAAAGAATTATTCTCGACTCAATACCATTTAAAAAATACGCAAATGACTTGTCAAAAAAGAAATTTTGGAAATTGGGAAAAGTCAACTTTATGTGTTGGCTCCATATTTCTTGAACCTTCAATTACTGTCTAATTTCTATTTGACAGTCTTGTGAGGTTGCACAGCCACTGAATTTTATATGTACGAAGACTGCAATCTATAATTTTGCAATTCTGATGACAGGTGATCAGAGTGAAGTGGTCACTTCATGCAAGAGAAGAGATTGTGTTTGAACTTCTCCAACATTTTAGAGGAAATGTGGCAAGAAGCTTGTTAGAGGGAATAAGAAAAAGTACAAGAGAAATGATTGAGGATCAAGAAGCCGTTCGTGGCCGCCTGTTTACCATTCAAGATGTGATGCAAAGTACTGTTCGTGCATGGCTGCAGGTTTGTGTAAATGAACAAAACCAAAATCTACAGTGAATATTTTAGAGCTGGGTAATAGTTAATTTGGCCACTCATTTCATCTATCTTCCTATATTAACATAAGTTTTCATCTTTGAGAAATATCAATTCAGGATAAAAGCCTTCGAGTAACCCATAATCTTGCTGTTTTTGGGGGCTGTGGCCTTATTCTTTCTATCATCACTGGGCTATTCGGGATCAATGTTGACGGAATCCCTGGATCAGAGAGTACACCATATGCATTTGGTTTATTTGCAGCGATCCTCTTCTTCTTGGGATTTCTACTGATTGTAGTTGGACTGGTTTATCTTGGGTTGAAGAGGCCTATTAAGGGGGAGCAGGTTGAAGTCAGGATATTGGAGCTTGAAGAGTTGGTTAAGATGTTCCAGCATGAGGCAGAGACTCATGCCCAAGTTCGTACAAGATTTTCTCGGAATAACTTGCCCCCAACTGCTGGTGACGCATTAGATGATGTGTATTATCTTCCCATACATTGACTATATGCTTGTTCTATACATTCTGCACCATTGGGCAGTGGCCAGGCTCCTGACCCAGAAAAAAAAAGAGTGATTCATCTTGCTGGTTGTACTACTAATTTTTGCAAGTTAGACTGGTTTAGAAAAGATAGTGAAGGATCATGGAGAAGACGATGGATGTGATACCCGAATGTTAGAATGTAATCTTTAACGACTACTAAGAGAATTTGTAATTTGTATTTAAGACTTGAAACTATTATTCAAATTTTGATGTGGTTTACTTGATTCAAAGCTCTCATTGGCCGATAAAGACATGTATAGCTGTACATAAAAATTGGGTAGGTTTGGGGTATGGGATGAGATATAAAATTCTCATCTTATCTTATCTTATCTTATCTTATCTTATCATTATAACTTTCTTATATTTCCATATAAAATATAATAAACATTTCAACTTTTTTAATATTAAAAAAATAATATTTTAAACTTTCATCTAAAACAAAAATTTCTCATCTCACTCCTCAAACCTGTCAACGGGTTTAAAGTAAGGCAAAGATAGGCGAATCAATTATGTTTTGTAATAATTAATGAACATTTAAGATTGTCTAAAATTGTAATGGATCAAAATAAGTCATATTGCCCAACTACGATTTACAATTGTAATGAATAAAAAAGAATAATACTAGATATAATTTTGAAGTTTGCAAACTATGTTATGTGCATTTCATTTGAAAAAAAAAGGGGAGATCCATCATTAAAATAATAATTTTTTTCTTCTAGTTCTTAGGTTTATTCACTTTTAGATGCTTCCATTTGGCTGTCAATCATGTACTATTGTGTGTGCCATGATGGTGTATCGTTAAGTTTGCTCTATTTATTTTGTTGACTGTACTCTGTTGCTACAAGAAAAGAACCAACATTATTATTATATTTGTTTAATAAATATAACATATATAATAAAGAAAGATAGTAGAGAAATTACTTGATATGTTGGATCTTCAAACATATAACAAAACTTCTCCCATTCGTTTGGTGGCATGTTTTGGAAAGAGTTTGATGCGCCTCTGTTGCATTATTAAACTTTTAATAGTGTGCATGTCATCTATTTTTGTACCTCCAAAACGCATTGCTCATCAACCGTTACTCAATTCTCTCATCGGCTAAAATTAAATTCAAACTCATTCTTGAAATAGTGCGAAACGATTAATCCAAAAATAAACTAATTATAAATTAAGTATTATTTTAATAAAATTGTTTTCTAAGTAACTTCCTCACTAGGCTACGAGTTTTGATGTAATCTTTCACGTCTTGGTGAACCTTAGCCTAGAAGGATGTAACCATGTGTGTATATGTCTAGGTTAGGGTACTAACAAAGGAGGTAAGCCAAGTTGTCGGATCCCAAGAGCTACCGGTGTGATTATCAAGAATATTAACTTTAATTTTTCCCGCTTTCCATACTTTTTCTTTACAAACAACTCTACTAACACCTCTATCTTGATGATGGCTTACAACAGCTATACAATAGAGTATATACTATAGTTTAGTATTTTATTTTTAAGACACTATTACTTAAATCATAATATAAACCCTTCTAGTTTCACAAATAACATACATTGTTCTGGGTTTGCTGATGTTGGCCACCATCAGTGGCAGATGAACCAATTGGGGAGTCAGTAATGGATGGAGATGGTAAACAAGTTGCTTTACGTTTGGGAGGCATAGTTGTTTTAAACCGTAATAAATTATTATTTGCAAAAATATTCTTATTTTTACAACAACGATACTTATACATATACTTATGGTCCAACATTTTCTTTACGCAATGGAACTATGTCATTTGGCTGAGATCAATAAATAAATTGATGCCTAATTCATTTTTTTTTATATGCTTATTCATTTATTGGACCATCAAATTCTTCTTGTGGTCCATTTATCTCAATAATGTAATCATATATTTTTCTTAGTGCAAACTTATGTACTACTCACTATGGATTTCCATACTCCAAGTCATTTAAGTATAAAATTTGATTTGTTTGGCAAGCAAAAATGAAAGGATCCTCTTCATACTATGTGTGAGATGCATTAACACTCACAAAATATTTATCATTATGCACTCCCAACTTAAGATTTGAGACATATCACCAATTACATTCAAATAATCATACTATATGTCCCCCCAAGTACTTTAGCCCAATGATATCTTGGATGACTCTTAATAAGTCAATGTTCTTCTCCTCGTGGCTTCCTTCGAATATGATCCCACAATTTTGATTTTTTTTTTTATATCATTCTCTGTCAGTCGTATGAAACCTATATCCACACACCAAACATACTGAGTATTGAATAGCCCGCCTGGATGGACCACGTGCTAAAACATACAATTCACTTGAGGTTTCTTCTGAATTATCACCATATCTAGACACAACCTATATTAATAAATTTTATTTCAGTTATATTAGTGTTAAATAAGAAAAAATCTATTTTAGTGATATGAAATTCGTAGGTAGTAATACATTGTTTAGCAATACCATTTGTTCAAACCAAGCGGTGAACTCTTCTTCGTTCTTATTTTTTACGTCAGTTATATCATCCATTCGAAGTAATTGAATATGTTCACTACACATGTTGAAATTAACAATTAATCCATATAAGTTATATTATCTTCCAAGACTTTTAAGTTATTTTTATACGCACAGATCACTAACTTCAAGTACTTGTCAATCTCTATAAAGTTATTCAATACATACCATCGGGCTCCTATCAAACTCTCGTCTACTTAAGTTATAGTCCCTTTGTGTACGTATGCGATATGTGGTTTGAGAAAATATGGAGAATGATTAATTAACTCCCAAATGTCCACCTTAATAATTTTGTTCTAGTATCAACTCCAAGAAAATACATAAAACAAAATTTATGTTATTCATTATCAATGTATGACTCTGTAATCAAACCTTCCAGATGAGCCTTATTCCTCACAGATCGCTTAAGTATTCCAAAAAACCGTTCAATAAAATACATTCATATATACTGGATCGGGATAGTAACTAAAGCCTCACGAGGCAGGTACACAACCAACTGAACAATTACATCGAAGAATGATGGTGGACATAAACTTTCTAATTTGCACAATATCACGGTAATGTCAGCTTCCATTCTTATTAATGCATCAACTCTTAATGTTCTACTGCAAATGTCCCTAAAAAATCCTTCTCATTCTTTCAGAGCTACATGAACATCTTGATTCAGGTTTCTACTCACCCCAATTGGCAACATATGCTGCAAAAATACATGATAGTTGTAACTTTTAAAACTAGTTATCTTTCAATTAGGGGTTTGCACCAAAGTTTTGAATACCGTACCGGAGATTGTATCAGTCAAGGTACTAAAATAAAATATTTTGGTACTGGTGCCGTTTTGGAATAGTCTATATATGTATAAATTATATATATATGCACATAAACTATATTCTAAAATAATAATAAAATAAGTCATAAACTCAATAATACTACTTCTCAATACAAGTGTTAAGTTTTAACACAATACACATACTTGTAAAATTAAATAAGCCTAAATCCAATTAATAAAATAAAAGCACTCATCTTGAGATCACATAAAAAATAAAAAATAATAATACCAACTAAAATAAATAATAATAAAATTGATTAAGATCACATAAAATAATAATACAATTCTGAACTTTCAAGCAAGAAAAGACATAATATATTTTTATTTTATTTTATTTAGAATAGAAAATATTCGTATCTATTTTAAATTAATTAAAAAATTAAAATGCTATTTTAAGGTCAGACTTGCAGCAGTAACATCTTGTCCTTTTGACTTTTTTTGTCCTAAAACGAGGGCTTGTCCTTTTTACTTTATTTTCCTAAAACGAGGTGCAGTCTAGTAAGGTAACAGTCCGAAAATGCCTCTACATTTTAACAAAATCACAAAAATATCCAGTTGACTCAATCCGCCCCTATTATATGTACCAGCCGAAATACCAATTTTGGCTGAAATCCGAAATACCGGCCGATACTGATCGAAACATACTAATACGGCTGATATTTTAGCCGGTACGAAATAGATCTATTCTTTGTACCAGTTAGGATTCTGGTACGCTATATTTCGGCTGTATCGGCCAGTATGGTACGAAATTTAAAACACTGGTTTGCACACATCTTGACATATTCAAGGCATAGCCTTCAGGTTATTTGATTGCTATGAACCACTTACATAATTTTTTTTTTTTTTTAATCATTTGATAGTGTATACCAATCAAGGGGTATATAAGCTAACGATTTATTATCTTACAAATGCAACTCCCTCTTTATCTCCACTTCTTTAAATCTTTACGAGAGTTAGTTGTATATTTCGTCTTCCCTTTTGTTGACATTAGAGCGCTTAGTATATTATCATTAACATTTTTTTCAATATACATAACATCTAGATTATGGCAACCATTTACAACAAATATTGTAACATCAAATATAACATCTAGATTATAACATCAAATATTATCACAACAATATTTTAATATCTTTATATTATTTGAAAAACCATTTATAGTAAAAGTAAAAACCATCTTTTCATACGGGAGATAAATTGGTATTCTAATCAAATCATCAATGATTTCGAGTAAATATATAGAAATAGATAAAAAAAAAAAAAAAAAGTGAAAAGAAAGTTATTTGCTTTATCTACTTATCTCTTATTTATTAAATAAGTTCAAATAAATTGGAGATTTGTCTTGGAGTATAGCCTCTCATATCGACAGCTTGGAATTGAAGTCTAAGGTAGAGAAGTTAAAAGCAGAAAAGAGGCCAGAGTAGATTTAAGATAATGCAGTTATTTCTGTTATAACAGTTATTACTTTTGTGTAGTATAAATATTAAAAGGATCTTCTGTATTTCACATCAAGTAATTCATTTTAATTAATTCAAATTGCACAAGCTCTCGAGTTCTCTCGTTTTCTTTCTAAGATTTCAGTTTTCATTCTCTGATTATCAAGTTCTCAACATGGTATTAGGTTGAAAATCATACTTGCTTCCGCATCTCTTCTCCTCCTTCTATCTTTGCAATTTAAATTGTAAATTCTGCTCGGGAATTTTCTCGAGAATCTTCTTGCATTTTTCTTGGTAAAATGCCAGAAGCAAACTTTAATAGTTCTTCAGAAACTCCAATAAATCCTTCGGATGACTCTTCTAGCCCATATTATCTTCATCCTAGTGATAATCTAGGTTCTCTCTTGGTCTCAGAAGTATTTGTAGGAGACAATTACATCTCCTAGAGCCGCTTGATTACAATTGCTCTGACTATCAAGAATAAGGTAACCTTTATTTATGGTTCAATTTCTGCTCCTCCTATTAATTAGCGGATTCTTCACACTGCTTGGCTTCGTGCCAACAATTTAGTACTTTCTTGGCTTATGAATTCTATTTCTAAAGATATTAGAAATAGCTTGTTTTATGTCGCCTCTACTGTAGATCTCTAGAATGAATTAAAAACAATATATTTGAGAAGTGATGGCCCAAGGGTTTTTCATCTTGAAAAATCTTTAAGATGTATAAACCAGGGTTCATAATCAATTTCAGAGTATTTCTGTGCTTTTAAGACTCTTTGGGATGAATATGTCAGCTATAGGCCTTTTCCAACCTGTATGTGTGGCAAGATGGCTTCTTGCACATGTGATTTGTTCAATTTCTTACTTCTTCGACAACAGTCAGATTATGTGTTGAAGTTTCTTGTAGGCCTTAATGATTCTTATGCTTCTGTAAGAAGTCAATTGTTGCTTGTTGTTCCATTGCCTAGCATGGCTAAAGTTTTTTCTTTGTTGCTTCAAGAAGAAAGTCAGAGGCAATTGACGAATTTTACACCTACTGAAACACATGCTTTGTTAGCAAAGCAACATACTCAGCCTAATCTAAATACTCAGTCCAAGTTGTACAAAGACAAGTCAAAGAAATCCTCACTACATTGTACTCATTGTGGCTACAATGGCCATACAATTGACAAATGCTTTGAATTGCATGGTTATCCACCAGGATGGATTGGACCCAAGGGAAAAAGAAATCCTCCCTCTGCACATACAGTCATTTCAACTGAAGAGGTCTACATTCAAAACAGTAATGAGAATCAAAGGTTTAGTTTAATTGCTGAAGAATTCAATAAGCTCTTAGCACTTGCCAATTCAAATTCCTCTACTTAGAACACTGGTATAACCACAACAGTAGTAAATCTAGCCACTACCTCTCAGTTTTCTGGTAACCCTTTAAATAAATGTAATTCTGCTTCTACCAAGTTAAATTCTAAATTTTCTTGGATTCTAGATACTGGTGCAACAGATCATATGATCTATTCACCTCTGTTATATTCTTCTACTCCTAAACCAATTACAAATTTCATTAATCTTCCCATTGGACAAAATGTTCCAGCATTATATACTGGAATTGTAAGTTTCTCCAGCACATTACATTTAAAGAATGTCTTGTGTGTTCCTAATTTTTCATTCAATCTATTATTTGTTTCTAAACTAACCAAAGAATATAATTTGTCTCTATCCTTCTTTGGTTCTTATTGCCTTTTATAGCACCAATCAATGAAGAAGATGATTGTAATTGCCTTTGAGAAACAAGGACTTTATCACATATCTCAAGCTTCCTCGAATGCTAATTCCTGTCAGCAATATCAGTTTAATTCTACACCAGTCACTGCATCAACTACAACTCAAAACCAGTCAAACCTTTGGCTCTACAAATTAGGTCATGTCTCGAATTCTAGAATACATTTTCTTAGATAGACAATTCAATAACACTTGATTATACCAATGTCTGTGAAATCTGTCCACTGGAAAAGCAGAAAAAGCTTTCTTTCCCTATATCACAGAGCATTTCTAATAAATAATTTGATTTGATTCATTGTGACATATGGGGTCCTTCTTCAACTATCTCATATTCTGGTTTTAAATTCTTCCTAACTATAGTAGATGATTTCACAAGATGCACTTGGGTGTATATACTTAAAAATAAATCTGAAGTCTCTTTTTTGTTGCCAAATTTTTGTAAAATGGTGACAACTCAGTTCAACACTTCTGTCAAAACCATAAAAACTAATAATGGTTCCGAATTTATTCTTGCAAAATTTTACACAGAAAATGGAATTTTACACCAAAAAAGTTGTGTAGAAACCCCACAACAAAATGAGGTTGTTGAAAGGAAACATCAACACCTATTAAACACAGCTAGATCTTTGATATTTCAAGCAAACTTACCTTTAATTTTTTGGAGTGATTGTGTGTTGACTGCAGCCCATATTATAAACCGAATTCCAACTCCTCTTCTTCAAAACAAAACACATTTTGAAATGTTATTTCATAAACCACCAAATCTTTCTCATTTAAAGGTTTTTGGATGTTTATGCTTTGCATCTACACTTACTAGTCACAGACAAAAGTTCGATCCAAGAGCAACTAAATGTATATTTTTAAGATGTCCAGCTGATGTCAAAGGTTATAAACTCATGAACCTAAACACAAACAGAATCATTACTTCTAGAAATGTTGTCTTCCATGAAACCAATTTTCCATTCAAAATCCTTCCTATTAATTCTGAAATACCCAATTTCCTGTTTCCTCCTGCAAAATTTCAACATGAAGCCTCTCATATAAATAATCCTATCTTTTCTAATCAAAACACTTCCTCACATAATCCTAGTGAATCAGATTCCTCTCATATCGACAGTGATCATCCAACTGACTTAGCAAATCCCATCCCTACTGATTCACATATCAGAAAATCAACTAGAATTAAACAACCACCAAAATTTTTGCAGGACTATTATTGTGGTAAAGTCTCATTGATTCCTTATGCAAACAACTCATCTGCTTCCATTGGTTGTTCCTCTAACACAGGTAATCTCTATCCTATATCATCTTTTATTTATGTCAATAGACTTTCAGCACCACACAAATCGTTTCTAGCTTCCATTTCTGTTACCAAAGAACCCAAAACATATAAACAAGCTCCAACTCAATGCTTTAGAGTTAAACAAAACCTGGGAACTTGTTACTCTTCCTAAAAATAAACAGACCATAGGTTGTAAATAGGTTTTTCAAGTGAAATACAAGGTTGATGGAACTATAGAAAGACATAAAGCAAGGCTAGTGGCCAAAGGTTACACCCAACAAGAAGGATTAGACTTCTTTGATACCTTTTCTCCAGTGGCAAAAATTACATCAATTCGGTTGTTGTTAGCTGTTGCTGCCATTAGGGGTTGGCATATTCACCAATTAGATGTAAATAATACTTTTTTACATGGTGAATTGTATGAAGAAGTTTATATGGAAGTGCCCCTTCGTTTGGATGTTAAACAGCCTAACATGGTTTGTAAACTGTTAAAGAGTCTCTATGGCCTAAAGCAGGCCTCTCGGCAATGGTTTGCAAAACTTTCTCAAGCTCTTCTTGATTATGGCTTCACTCAAGGCAATTCTGATTGTTCCCTTTTTATTAAGAAAACTGCCACTTCTTTTATAGCACTACTAGTATATGTAGATGATGTTTTACTAGCTAGTGATAGTCTAATTGAGATTTAGCAACTCAAGACTTTTCTACATGATAAATTCACAATCAAGGACTTGGGACAACTGAAGTACTTCCTAGGATTGGAGGTAGCCAGATCAAAGTCTGGAATTTCTACTTGCCAAAGAAAGTATGCTTTAGACATACTTGAGGATACAAGTCTTATAGGTTCCAAAACAACTGCATTTCCAATGGAATCTAATCTTAAACTTATTGCATATGATTCCAATCTTTATGAGGATGCCTCAGGTTACAAAAAATTAATTGGCAGTTTACTATATTTGACAATTACAAGGCCTGACTTGGCTTATTTTGTTTAGGTTCTTAGCCAGTTCCTTGCTAAACTACAATGACCCATCATCAAGCTACAATCTTTGTGCTTAGATACTTAAAAGCAACACCAGGTCAGGGGTTATTTTTCTCTTCATCCTCAGACTTGAACTTGAAAGCTTTTTCTGATAGTGATTGAGCAGGCTGCTTAGACACCAGGAGAAGTTTGACAGGTTATGCAATTTTTCTATTAGACTCATTGATCTCATGGAAATCCAAAAAGCAAGCCACAATTAGCCGATCGTCTGCAGAAGCAGAATATAGGGCTCTTGCAGCCACCACATGTGAGATCCAGTGGTTACCCTATGCTCTTCAAGATCTCAGTATTGATCATTTTCAGCCAACCATTATTTACACTGATATTAAATTAGCTCTGTCCATTGCAACCAACCCAGTACAGCATGAGAGGACTAAACATATTTAAATAGATTGTCACATTGTTAGGGAAAAACTGCAGCAAAATGTTATTAAGCTTTTTCACATTCCCTCAAGATTACAACTAGCAGATATATTTACAAAACCTCTCGGATCAATGCCTTTACATCATAATTTGCGCAAGATGAGCATTATAAATATACATGCTCCTTTTGAGAGAGAGAGGGAGGGGGGGGGGGGTCTTGGAGTATAGCCTCTCATATCGACAGCTTGGAATTGAAGTCTAAGGCAGAGAAGTTAAAAGCAGAGAAGAGGCCAGAGTAGACATAAGATAATGCAGTTATTTTTGTTATAATAAATATTACTTTTGTGTAGTATAAATATTATTTCACATCAAGCAATTCATTTTAATCAATTCAGATTGCACAAGCTCTCGAGTTCTTTCGTTTTCTTTCCAAGATTCCAATTTTCATTATCTGATTATCAAGTTCTCAACAATTTGTTTATATTATAATAACTCTTGAGTAAGACTAGAAATTGAGTTATTTTACCCTCAAGTCCATATGTAAAATACACAATTCACATTACTTAAATTATAATATTTGATTTGTAAGATTTAAATTTTAAAATTTATTTTTTAAATTAAATTATGTCAAATAAACGTTTTAGTATATGTGCTCTACACAGAAATATGATAATATAATTTTTTCTAGAAATTATATCATCATTACAACATGGGAAAAAGAAATTCGCTTACAACTATGTGAATTTGAGGGTAGTTATGTAAAATTAAGAATATTTTTTAACAAGAGATATGATGATATTAGTTGATTGTAAAATAAATTATAAGTAGAGAAATGATTTCTACAATCTTAGATAAATTTATTATAAAAATAATTTCTAATCATCTGATATTATAATGAGATTTTTTTTTTTTTTTGTATAAAATAAATTGTAAATATAAGAATAATTTGTACGATTTTTAATTTGATAAGCTCTGCACAAGCATTTGTCAACCAGAGCAGAACGGCTGTCCGTGGCAACATTTAATAGAGAGTAGCTTTACCGATTCCACTGATCCTTCTTTGCCTGCCACGGTGCATGTTCGCTTAACACCTACTCTCTCCGGAAATTAGTTCGCTTTCCCCAGAACCTTCATTCTCTGGTAATCTCGTTTCCTAATTCCTTCCTATTTTAATCTTTCGTAGTCATTTATTTATTTATAATTATTGGCTAGCTGCTTTTATTTATTTATTTAGAGCTTTTTAATAATTCACTTGATTTGTGCTGGCTTTATTCATTTGCATGCTTGCTTATCTTGTTCAACTTTACCTATTAGATAGTTTTCTTGTGATGTTGGGCGGATACATTTTTCATAAGGACAATTCTATCAACCGAGATGAAGAGAATTTGGGAAATTTGATGATCGAAAACAAGAGCGGATAGAATTACGAGAATGTTTGAAAAAAGTATGTACAAAAGGTTGTGTAGTTGAGGACCCTTGTTTCCATTTTTCGTGTCCCTGGACAATTTCCGGCGGTGAGAAAGAAATATGTTTTTTCCTTTTAAGTCGTTAAATGTGAATTAAATGATGGTGTAGGAAAATAAACAATTCTTGAAGAGCCATTGAGTTTTTGACTTCTGTTGAAATGGTGAAATCTGTTTTAAAAGTTTTTGAGTTTTGTTTCCCACACAAGCTTTCAAGCCATTAACTTGGGATGGCCCTCGTGCAGCTAACCTTGATTGTCTCCCAAGTTAAGCTACCGTATTTGACTTCTCAAGATGTAAGCACGAGCTTCTATAGATGTTAGCCTCAATAAAGCTGTTCCAGAAAATAGATGCTCGCTGGCTTGTGTGAAGGGCAGATAAGGGGCTGGTTGATATTTTTTTTTCCTTGTTTCCTGTCCACCGAACGTCAAGAGAAAATAGATGTTATCTGATGGTTTCATTTTCTCTATTTGCATAGATGGAACACACGAAGAGTGTCACGAGTGACAACCCTTCTACCTCCCCTGGCAATAAAATGAAGAAACCAGGAGGCCATAAAAATTATTCTAATAAAGATGATAATGCGCAAAATGATCTTTGGACAGATGGGCTCATTTGTGCTTTTGAATTCGTCCGGGGCCCAAAAAAATCAATTCATTCAAGATCTCGTTCGAAAATCCCATCACGATGGCAAGTGGATGGTGAAGTGGATGGTGAAGATTTAGAGATGCAAGTGCCTGCAAATGGAAAAGCTGAGTCTTCTTCCCCGCCAATAGATGGGAACAAACTATTAGAGTTGAATTCCTTAAAAGAACTCAGAAGCAATGAGACTTCTTCTTTTGATGACTACAAATATGTTCAGACCCATCAATCAAGCCAATGCCAGGGTATAGAAAGACTTGAAGGTAGTCATTGGGTACCAATTGGCTGGGCTAGAATTTCAGAACTTGTTAAAACTGTCCAAGTGGATGCTGAACTGTCCTTGCCGGAGTTTGAGTCCATAGATGATGACCTAACTGTTGCAGATCTAGCAGCTCCCTATTGGGAACGTCCAGTAGGGCCCACATGGTGGTGCCATGTGTCTGCAGGTCACACCTCGGTTCAGGCATGGCTCAGCAATTCTCAGCTGTTACATCCGGCTGTAAGTTTAGCTCTAAGAGATGAAAGTCTCCTAATCAGCGACAGGATGAAACACCTTTTGTATGAGGTAGATTTCTTTTCAAGTATATGAAATTTCAAATTTTGTTGGTATGACTAGTTTCATGAATTACACAACATATATTTCGAGTAGCATGTAGCATGTCATCATTGACCTGAAGCTATGATAGGTATCGAGAGTCTGATGCAGATAAAGAGTGCTGAACTATTAATAACCACTTATATTTCTGGTCTGCTGGTTTTTTGTTTTTCTTTTAATAATCAAGGGTGTTATCTCTTGTATACAACCTGTGTACTATGGCTGCCTCTGCAGTTTTAGTGAAATGAGTTTACTTAAAAAAAAAATTTATACTTCCATGCAAGGGGAAGCTAAATATGAATGTTGTATCTTGGGCTGAACATGGGGTTTGAATAATTTCTAGTTGTACGATTCATTCTATAAGTTTTTTATGTTGCAGTTAAATTTCTAGATATGTGAGTGTGTGGATAAAAGTGTATATTAAATAATTAGAATATATATTGTCAATCAGTTGCACAAAGTCCTATGCAAAGCACAATACCAGTAGTCGACTGCAGATTTCTCTGTTGTTATCTTGCCCTACCAACTCTGATAAATTTGCTCTTTTTCCCTTTTCATTGGTAAGTAGACACACAACCCTTGGGTCTTGATACTTCACACTCCACCCAATTCTATGGGGGAGGAAATCTCTCTTGAACTAGATCTCATTGGTTTTTATAAGTATGAACTTGTTACGTTACTTTCACATCCTCTCCTGCCGCTTAGTAGATAAATTTGTTTTATTCTCTTCTCTTTTTTACTTTTCCATCATGTATTTCCCAAAACAAATGATAGCAACCTAACTTGATATCTATAAAGTAGTGCTAAAATTGGAAATAAAATTGAGCAAGGAAAAAGATGTAGAAGTTAACACCACCTTAAAAATTTTACACTCAAGTAATGCTTCCATAAGCTTTATATCCATATTTACATGGAGTTATTCTATATAGTAACAGCACAAACAAGAAAAAAGTAATATTGATAATTCAAATGATCTTTTTGACAGAAACCTCTTATAGCCAAAAAGCTAATGCTCCAATGATGACACTTCTAGCCATATGCCCAAGCCATCTGGGTCTAAACTTTGAATACTCAAATGTGTGATTGCTCTTATGACGACATGATGACATTGATGAGCTATTAATAATCAGAAGAATGTCATAGCTAAATTGAATAACTGATTGTGTTGCTGAACTCAGGAAGTCAGGTCTTGTTGACATGTGCAGTTGCGGAACTGACCATCAATAATTGCTTCATTCTTTGTTGACAGTCCCTCCCACCCTTGCACTAGATCACATACAAGGAAATTGAAATGGCTTATAGGGATTGCACATGTTTAATTTCGAAGGATGCAAACCTAACATTTTTTTGTAGTTTTTTTTTTTTTTTTTTTGGGGGGGGGGGGGGGGGGGGGGGGGGGGGGTATTTTGTGCCAGTTTTCATTAACGGCCAATTTGGATGGCTTTTGAGTTTTACAGTCAGTCTTTATCTAAGGGTTATAAATATATCTATCAGATCAATATCTGCACATTGAGGCAGTTATTACTTGCTTATAGTACTTCATAAGTTGAATGAAATAAATATTTGTAATTTTCTTTTATCAGTGAAATAAATAATTGTAATTTCTTCAATGTTCAAAAGTTCATGAGTTGTGGCCTTCAAACTTTTCCGAAACTCTGATCGTGTTAGATTCTTTATTGTGCTTTGTACTGTTATTCAGGTCCCAGTTAGAGTTGCTGGGGGGCTGTTATTCGAGCTCTTGGGACAATCAGTTGGTGTTCCTTTTGTTGATGAGGATGACATCCCCATTGTTCTTCGGTCTTGGCAAGCACAAAACTTCCTAATAACAGCATTGCACTTAAAGGGAAATGTTTCCAAAACAAATGTGTTGGGTATCACAGAAGTTCAGGTTGTTCATTCTTGAAATAAAGATATGTTTAACTGGCTCAAGGTTTATGGTTTGAAACGGGGATTGATTTACACCCAGGAGAGGGGGAACAAAGTTAATAAATTGTCACCAACTTTTCTAATTCTTTGCAGAAAGATTTCCAAGCTTTTGACAAATTCTACATATCAATCCAAACATATTTGTTCCATTTGGCCCTTCCCATTAAAATATCATAAGCTTTCCCTCATTGCAAACGTGCAGAACTTTACTTTTTACTCCATTTTTGCATCATTGATTTGGTGTGTTGCTTTTTTGTAGGAGCTGCTTTCTTCTGGAGGTTATAATGCACCAAGAACAGTGCATGAAGTCATTGCACATTTGGCTTGCCGCCTTACTCGATGGGATGATAGGTAATAATAATATTGCTAGATTACTACTTTAATAATGCCTGGACATTGATGTAGATTCATGTATTTAATTTTTACTGCTTCTAGGGGTTGGCTCAAGTGGTAAGGGTTTTGGTTTTGGTGGTATGTTCCCTCCAGGTCTAAGGTTCGAGCCCTTAGGTGCAAATAATTTCTAGGGGCCACGTCCCATTTGTGAAAAGCCATTTACTTGATCCATGTGATGGGGACGCATTACACGGGTCCAGGATTTAACCAGGTTAAATATATCTTGCATTTGCACGGTGTCTGGGATTCCTCATTGTCAACGATATCTCGTGAGTTGTGTGAAATGTCTCCATTTCCCCCACTTATCAGAAAAATTATCTCCATTTCCACCCTTTTCTTTCTAGCTATATTGTCACATATTGGTAATTGACATTAGTGGCATGATATGTACAAAAGTAATTGATATGTATTCTGGTTTTTGAAATACTCTTCTAAGGTTACCATTGTCAGATTTGGCTGAATGACCCCTTTGAGGTGCTTCCTTCTCATGATATAGAAATAATTAAAAAGATAAGATTGAGAATTCAAATTTGAATCTCAACAAACTACATCTTTATCTCTATCTAAACTAACCTGATTTTATCCTATCTAAATATGTACAAGTTTAATTTAAATACAAGATAAGATTAGAAGATAAATCCTAATCTATTTGAATTTCAGTTCTGCTGCATCCCAATAAAGTAGGAGATTAGCTGCCATGTAACCCTAGCTGCAACTTAGTAAAGAAAACCCTAGTTTTCCTTTGATAACTGTCTGTTGATATAATCTATTTAATCTTATGAAAAAAATCTATTTAATCTTTTTATCAATTGCCATGCAAAGAAGTACTTCAATGCTCCTTGACATGAAGCTAAACTCTTTGTTATGATCTTGGCAGAGGTTTTGCAGTTTTCTACTGGTTTTTATGATCTTCTAATTTACTAAACTTTTGTTTTTTCTTTGGCTTGGGACTGCTAATGCAAATATACAACTCAAAATACAATTTATTGGCATTAATTGGTATAATGTTTTTGTAGATCTGTAAGCAATACATCTCAATGGGGGCTTGTTTGTATTCCATTTAGTTCTTGTCCTATTAAATGTGGAAGGGAACCTACCTTAGTTTACAAATGAAAAACAAATTCAGGACTTTATCGCGTAACCTATTCCATGAATAAAACTTCTTGATTACCTGAAAAAAAAATCTGTGTCTTCTCCGTTTGTCCAGTTATCTCTCAAAAACTTGATTAATGCATTGATGTACATCTGATGTTGTGTCTTTAAGGATGAAGAACTAGTAGTTAACATATGAATTCCAAGAGTATGAAATAAAATCTAATAGTAGAAGTAAAATTTATGCAATGATGCTTGAGCCAAGTGTTAAGCCTTGGTCTTGGGGGTATGCTCCCCTCATGTCTATGGTTTAAACCTTGGGATGCAAACAATTTTTAGGGGCCACTGACCCTCAGTGAAAAAGCTGCTGATTTACCTGATCCATATCATGTGGGCGAGTTACATGGGTATGGGGTTTGCCTGGGTAAAGGAATTGTTGTGTTTGCATGGTCTCCAGAGTTCCTCATCATAAAAAATAAAAAGAATCAAGAGAATTTTGCTCCTTCTCTCACTACACACACAAGTACTTGTTCAGATTCACACACGTACCCAGTATTATTGAAATGCGATGAGGCAGACACATGTAAAATTAGTTATTGCCATTCGAATTGCTCCTCTATCACTATATGGTAGATGTTAAATCTGTCAGTTTTCCTATATAATAGTTTAGTGAAATTTCTGTTACATCATGCATAATGTCATAATAATTTGTGGAATTGTGTGGCTTTGGTTAATGGTTTTTGTTTCGTTTTATAGGCTATTTCGTAAAGACATATTTGGGGCAGCAGACGAGATTGAATTGAAGTTCATGAACAGGTTTTGTTACCTCATTATTTTTCAAAATATTCTTTGGCCGACGTTGATGTATTACAATGTTGACCTACAATTTACACTATGAATAGGAGAAACCATGAAGATATGCAACTCTTTAGTGTAATTCTCAACCATGAAATCAGAAAGTTATCGAGACAGGTATGTTACTTCCCCTTGCTAGAATAGAGACGCTGAGAATTATCCATGAGTATGCCAGCTGGTATATGATATTTATAGAATTCTATATGTCCTAACTGTTAAGTGAGTAATAACGTTAGATGAATTCTATGAAGTGACCCTTTCACTTATTTTCCTACTTCTTTCTTTGTGATGGCAGTTAATATATTATCACTTTTTTCAAATAAATAAGAGATACATTACAATGAGTACCAATGTATGCCCCATAACGCCATAAAACAGAAATAAACAAAAGTTAAAACAGGGCATTAAAATATAGTAAAAAAAAGGGGTACAGAAACAATCTTTCTAATGAACCGCAAATAAAAATTCTGTAGTCCTAGCAAATTAGAAGAAGAGTTAGGTGAGATTTGAAAAATCACTGGACCAGAATTTAGAGGGATATGCCCAGCCAAGCTTAAGAGAAATCTCTGTTTTTCCTTGCATTTTGTACCTTTTTTCTATAAGATAATTGGAATCAAACATCTGCGTAGCCAACTATGGATTAAATTTTTTCACCTTTTGGATTCCTATCATGTACCCTTGAATACTATCCAGCCTATGCAGTACAGACAGGCAGTCCAAGCAACTTTTAAGTAGAACCGCTTTAATTTTTCTCTCTTTTCAAATGGTAGAATTTGGCTGAGTGCTGGAGTTTATGTTGAATATTCAAAATCCCATCCTGTAACCTGTGACTGAAGCTACAGAAAAAAATTTCACATTTCCAAGAGTTTACACACGGATCGTCTATCCAAGAAACCAAAGTGTTGTGGCCGCATATAATTTTGCAATTCCGATGACAGGTGATCAGAGTGAAGTGGTCACTTCATGCAAGAGAAGAGATTGTGTTTGAACTTCTCCAACAATTGAGAGGAAATATGGCAAGAAGCTTGTTAGAGGGAATAAGAAAAAGTACAAGAGAAATGATTGAGGAACAAGAAGCTGTTCGTGGCCGCCTGTTTACCATTCAAGATGTGATGCAAAGTACTGTTCGTGCATGGCTACAGGTTTGTGTATTTGAACAAAACCAAAATCTACACTGAATTTTTTAAAGCTGGGTAATAGTTAATGTGGCCACTCATTTCATCTATCTTCCTATATTAACATAAGTTTTCATCTTTGAGAAATATCAATTCAGGATAAAAGCCTTCGAGTAACCCATAATCTTGCTGTTTTTGGGGGATGTGGCCTTGTTCTTTCTATCATAACTGGGTTATTCGGGATCAATGTTGATGGAATCCCGGGATCAGAGAGTACGCCATATGCATTTGGTTTATTTGCAGCGATCCTCTTCTTCTTGGGAATTCTACTAATTGTAGTTGGACTGGTTTATCTTGGGTTGAAGAGGCCTGTTACGGAGGAGCAGGTTGAAGTCAGGATGTTGGAGCTTGAAGAGTTGGTTAAGATGTTCCAGCATGAGGCAGAGACTCATGCCCAAGTTCGTACGAGATTTTCTCGTAATAACTTGCCCCCAACTGCTGGTGACACATTAGATGATGTGGATTATCTTCTCATACAATGACTATATGCTTGTTCTATACATTCTGCACCACTGGGCAATGACCAGACTCCTGACCCGAAAAAGAAAAAAAGAAAAAAGAAAAGAAAAAAAGAGCAGTGATTAATCTTGCTGATTGCTACACTACTTATTTTTGCAAGTTAGACTGGTTTAGAAAAGAGAGTGAAGGATCATGGAGAAGACGATGGATGTGATACACTAATCTTAGAATGTAATCTTTAACGACGACTAAGAGAATTTGTAATTTGTATTTAATACTTGGAACTATTATTCAAATTTTGATATGTTTCAAAGCTCTCATCGGCCGATAAAGACATGCATAGCTGTACATAAAAATTGTGATTAAGGGTTTAGACAAACTTTTAAAGAAAATACACAAAAATAAAAAAGAATAAAAAAATAAAATGCATGAGCTGTCAAATCCAGAGGCAAAAGCATGGGAGAAACTAACATTTTCTTTCATTTTTTTTTCCAAAAAGAAAAGCTGAACTTACACAATTTAAAAAACTGCAAATATAGCTTTTTCAAACAAATATACACCCACTAATCTGGTCGGCTGGACCTAATAAATGGGCTTGAGAATTGGGTCAGAATCAGTCAGGCCTGATTTGAAAAATATTTTTTTCTATCTTATTTTATCATTATAATTTATATTATACGTTATATTCTTCCGAATGTGTATAGATATTATATATATATACATATATCCCGATATGCATCTTTTGGGTAATCATATAGTCCATTTTGGGGTTAATGGAAAGCGTTAATTGGTTTCGTTATCAAATATTAAATTATTTAATCTCATTTTATCTAATCATTACAATTTTTTCAAATTTTCGTACAAAATATAATAAATAATTCAATCTTTTTAAATTCTATAACAAAATTAATATTAAAAAATTATAATAATATTTTATTTAAATTTCAACAAAAATATTTCATCTCATTTAAACTGTATAACCAAACGAGACCAACATACCCTTAAAACCAAACAATATTTTATTTTTTTGGTTAAAAGGTTCTAAATTAATCTGCCTGACTGAAAAAGTCTTCAAATAGAAAATACATTTAATTTGTACCAAGTAGCGAGACAGTTGGGACCCCTTTCAAGAGGTACTCCAAAGTGTTGGCCGGTCCGCTAATAATTATGAGTTTTATTACATACAAGTACAGTCGCGCACTAATCTGTGTATCAATACTAATTTATTCATACTTAAAATTTAAATTAACATCATTTTCAATAAAATCTACTTTTTAACCAATCACATCGCATTGGTGCACAGATTAGTGTACAATTGTGCTTGCAACTATATTTTTCCAATAATTATAGATCCCTTCTACAGGCACCGAAGAATATCCCGAAAAAAGATCACGAACATTGCATTTTTTTTAATTTTTTTATATATATTTTTAATCATCATAAACATTTAAAAAAAAATCACAACTTTATTAAAAAAAATTTTTTTTCATTAAGTAAAAAATACAAAAAAAAAAAATTCGAGACACTTTTTCTATAAAAATAGTGTTTTTGGACAGACCTATCACCACCACCGCTCGGAGCTCTCGTTGGAGGCACCTGCCAGTTAATTTTGCATTATTTTTACATTTACTTTTTTCATATTTTTAGATATTTTTTTAAAAAATTATAATATAATTAAAAAATATTTACTTAATTATTAAATAAAAAAATTAAAAATACTAACAATTACTTGGGAAAATGAAAAATATTTTCCCACGTTTTTTTATACGTATATATTCTGCGAATCTGGCCGCACATCTTTGATCTGTACGTCTTGTCTGTCAGGAAAGAAAGAAAATGAGGTGGAGTAAAGTATGGAAGAAAAACCCAGTGGGCCAATATGCATGTCTTTCAAGATGGAAAATTAGGCCTGCAAATAAACAGAATCGCTCGTGAATAATTTGATATCGATTTGTATAAACTTGATTCGAACTCAATTTATTTAATAAATAAGTTATTCGTAAACATTAATATTGATTTTTAAATATTAAACGAGCAAAACTCGTATAATCTCGATTCGATTCGATTTAAGTTCGTGAACAATATTCGTATAAACTCGATTCGACTTATTTTGAACTCGTCATAATACTCGTAATATTTATATATATATATATATATATTTACGTATATACTTATATGTATTCTTTTATTATATATATTTTATATGCTATGTATATTATTTTTTATACTTTATATAAATAATATATATAAAAAATAATATATGTTGTTATTTTAAGTTCGTGTATAAGTAACATGTTTTATTATTTTACAATAATAATTTATCTAGTTCATAAAAGAATTATTGAGTCAAATATAAAAATTTTATAAAAATAAACAACTCTAATTGATTGCGACACTTTCTTAGCTAATCATATTTTGATTATTTGGCCATATTTTATATGTTATGTATATTAATATTATATCAATGATAATCGAATATTTAATATTAAATTAATAGTTTAATTATGTAATTTTTTAAATGACTTTAATGTATTAGGCATTCTTGATGCCATATGTATTGGAAAATGACAATGAATCAATGTTATATTGATATCTAGTTAAAATTGATTAAAAGAAATAATCTTATTTATTTATAAAAAAAAAAAAAAAATCTCATTTGTGCTTCAGCCAACCAAAAAATTGTGGATCAGATTTTAACCGAGCTCGAGTCAAACTAATCGAACTCATATAAACTCGTATATTTTTTGTTCTCGAGTTCAAGTCGAGTTCGATCATCATTTATTTTGTACGAGCCGAACTCGATCAGAAATTTTCAATATTTTTTGAGCTTGAGTCAAGTTCGAGCGGATATATATGCTAAATGAGCTCTTGACCCCCTGCTCGAATTCGACTCGATTCGGTTCATTTGCAACCGAAAAATACTAAAATTGATTATGCTGTCAACCTTGCACCATTTTGATCAGACTCCGTCACCCACCTTGATCACGATCGTCTTGACTTAGCTTGTAACCCCAGGACTAGGAGAAAGGCAAAAGGCTCACGGTAGACAATCTTAGTTCTCCTTGGGATACAAAAGACAAAAGTCCACCATCAACACATTTTAATTTATATTATCTGATTGTTATAATTTTTTTAAAATATAACGTAAAATATAATAAATAATTTAATTTTTATAAATTTTTAATAATAATATGATAAAATAAATTTTTAAAATTTATTTGTAGTAAAATTTTAATAAAAATTAATAAATAAAAAATAAATCAAACATATGGCACTCCGACACATCACTAACACCCTCTTTTTATTTTTAAAGAGGGTGCTACTATAAATTTTGCTACTATATTCATATGAAAAATGATATTATTACTATTCAACTATAATTTATTTACAATTTTTTTTTATATTTGATTTTGTTTTTAATTTTTTATTTTATTTAATGATTAAGCAAGTGAGTATTAATAAGATTATATTTTTTTAAATTTTTTCTCAATAATTAAGGATGTTAAAAAAATACTTAAAAAAAATAAAATAAAAATAAAAAAAATTTAAAATGCAAATGAATACTAAATGGGTTGTTAACTCTATCACTACCCTATTCATATATCTCAAACAAATGAGCAGCCATGTATGAGAAGTGGGAAATCTCAAAGTGAAAAAGAAATGAGAGCATCGCTATCATTAGATCTTTTCGGGAAGGCAAATGTGATTACGACATTCCTGCGGTTAGGTACTGGCCAAACGGGAATCTATATACAAAGTTTTTCTTTTCTTTTTTTAAGTTAAAAATAAAAAAACGAGATTGTGTCAAAATAAAATTTATGGTCTCGATTAGAAACATGATAGTGCATATATAATTATAGTATGTGAGAATCACGCTTAATCACATTGATTTTATAGATGGTACTAAATGTTAAGAATGTGTTTCACTTCTAATCTTTTACTATTCAGTCTATCTTCGTTGATGAAACTCGAGAGAGCTCCTCCTGCAAACACTCTGATGTTAAAATCAGTTAAAAGGTGATTATTTTTTTAGATATCAAAGATTACCTATATATATAGACTCGTTTGTTGTACATATCTCGTCCATGATTTATCGAAACAGATCAAAACTTAAGATTTTGAATAATCCTATCACTTCTTGCTATTTTTATCCTTCCATTAAAGGTGACATCATGTATATTTTTTTCGAATTCTTCTTAACTATTCTTTTATGATGGGCCCATATTTTAGGCTTCTTAATTTTTATTGTACTGTGAGTATTCTTATATGTTTCAGGAGCCTTCAATTGAGATGATCCTTCCATAGAGTAAGACAGATCAACTTTTAAAGAAAATATACTAAAAAAAAAAAAAGAATAAAAAAATAAACTGCATGAGCATTAAATCCAGAGGCAAAAACATGGGAGGAACTAACATTTTCTTTCATTTTTTTTTTCAAAAAGAAATGCTGAACTTGCACAATTTAAAAAACTGCAAATATAGCTTTATCAAACAAATATACACCCACTAACCTGGACGGCTGGACCTACTAAATGCGCTTGAGAATTGGGACAAAATCACTGAGGCCTCGTTTGGATTTGAAAAATATTTCTTCTTATCTTATCTTATTATTATAACTTATAATATACGTTGTACTCTTCCTAATATATGTATAGATATTATATATATATATATATATATCCCGATATGTATCTTTTGGGTAATCATATAGTTCTTCGATCCATTTTGGGGTTAATGGAAAACATTAATTGATTTGATTACTAAATACTAAATTATCTCATCTCATCTAATTATTATAATTTTTTTAAATTTTTATATAAAATATAATAAACAATTCAACTTTTTTAAATTGTAAAACAAAATTAATATTAAAAAATTATAATAATATTTTATTTAATTTTTAATAAAAATATTTCATCTCATTTTATCTGAACAGTATAACCAAACGAGAGTGATTTACCCTTGAAACCAAACAATATTTTATTTTTTTGGTTAAAAGGTCCTAAATTGATCAGCCTGACTGAAAAGGTCTCCAATGAAAAATGCATGCATTTAATTTGTACCAACTAGCTAGGCAGTCGGGACCCCTTTAAAGAGGTACTCTCCAAATTGTTAGGCCGGTCCACTACTAATTATAGAGCTCTTCTACATGCATCAAAGAACATTCCTAAAAAAAGATCCCGAACACTAGATTTTCATTTTTTTATATATATTTTTAATCATCATAAACATTTAAAAAAAATTAAAAAAATTACAACATTATTTAAATTTTTTTTCTTAATCACTAAGTATAAAAAAGAAATGCAAGATACAAATTCGAGACAAATTTTCGATAAAAATAGTGTTTCTGATATAATTGTATATAATTATGGGAACACGTGCGTTCCCTGCATGCATGTTCTTTATTTTAAAGGAAAAATATAGTTATAAGTATAATTGTGTATTAATTTGTGCATTAATATGATGTGATTGATCAAAAAGTAAATTTTATTAAAAATAGTATTAATTTAAATTTTAAGTATGAATAAATCAATGTTGATACACAGATTAGTGCACGACTGTGCTTGTATGTAGCAAAACTCTATTTCAAAATGCATGCAATTCATGAGCACATGAACATATATGGTACGTTCGTACGTGAAAGATAGGTTTTGTGGCATTGCAACCTCTTAATTTGCTAGCGGTATGCATTCATGTAAGCGTACCTGCTTTTATAGAATATAAGGTAGTACTATTTGATTATTATCATTATTATTATTAATTTACATTTTTTCTAATTTGGAGCCATTCTTCTATTGCCAGCTTGGCTTTTATATGCATCATTGTATACTAGTCTAATCAAATATATATATATTTGTTGTGCATTTTATACATCATTTTTTGAAATATTACATATTTTTTATACATTTAGAATCAATATATTTTAATTCTTTCATTACATTATTATTGATTTTAGATAAAAAAAAATGATTAAGATGCATAAATTCAAGTTGTAATTTAAATTGATTAATAGCATAAATTTATACTTAATTTTATAACTTGTGATTTAAATTAGATAATGTTTATTTACATGTATAATATATTTTTAATACTTTATTCTTTATTTTTATTTTATTTTATTTTATTTTTAATTTTTAATTTTTTTATATAAACTAATAAATAAAAATGAAACTTTGATTTAATTTTCATATAGTTGGAAAGAGATTCATTGAATGTCACATGTCAATTAGTAGTGATTTTGATAAACTTTTTCTATGGGATTTCGATTCTTACGCGACAACTTTTGAGTTGAAATTTTGAAGACATATTTTCACATTAAAAAGTTAAATTGCATGGATAAAAAGGCAAAATACATTATTTTGACCCACCTAGGAAGCCGTAAAACACATTATTATGGGACTTTTGACCGGCAGAGAAAAATGAGATATTTTTTCAGACCTAAGCCGTAGAGGGAATTCTTTTTTTTCTTTTGAAAAAAGAGGCGTCGTGTACTATGAGAGATTGCAGAGTAAGTATTAAGTGCTGTACATAATTTTTTCTAAATCGATCTCTGGCATTTATAGTGCCGTTGAAGAACTTTGAAAGCTCCATTACCATTGGCCAACTTCCTTTACTATTTTTTATCTTTATCTCTATTTATTTAGTTTATTCTTTTTATTTTTTACTTTTTATTTAATTTTAATTTAAAATTTATGGAATATTTTTAAAATTTTTGGCTTAGAAATTTGGACAATTTATTTATTGTTTATTTATTTCTAATTATTTAATTTTCTCACTTCTTTAAACTTTCATTTAATAGTGATCACAATTGCTATGGATTAATTTTGAGAATTTGTGATTTTAATACAAGGATGAACTCTAGAATCTTGGTTTTGGGACTTTTCAATTTTCAGTTCGTATTTTGTTAATTACTTTCTAATCTAGTTTAATTCTTAGCTTAGTTTTATTAATCTCTTAGTTCTATTGCATATTAGATTGATTAAAGTTTAATTAGGACTTAAATAATTTCAGTTTTATTGTTAAATTTTCAAATTAATTAAGATTATTCAGTTTAGTTGATTCTTTGATTGTTAATTTCAATTTATTAGCCTTTTACATTTCATTTCGGCACTCAAAAATCTAAAAATATGAATCTAGTCCATGACTAGTGCAATTTTTCATTCTTGTTGCATTCTTCCATCTATTGTACATACCATCATTTTTATTTTTCTTTTTGTGAATATTTTCACAATTGTAAATGAAAGTAACTTTTCTTGAGGAGACGATTTAGGAATTTATTCTTAATTATTACACGACATCCTCCTGCACTTGAGATAGTTTTTGTTCTACTCTTTTTTGAACGAGTTAAGTTTTTAGTGCCGTTGCCGGATAAAAGTTATCATGCACAACAAATATGATAACTTTTCTGATTTGCTAATCCAACTTAATTAAATCTAATGCATTAGTCATGAGCAGATTTATGTAGACCTTTCTTGTTGGGGGCAAAGTGGTACTACTATAATAATTTTGGACATACACCAAGCCTTCTAAAATACTTCGAAAATCCATGGATAACATTGTAGGTCAGTATGTAAAACACACTATCTACATTGCTTCGATTTGCTAGTTCTTCCTAGAGATCCTTCCTAATCCTAACAAAACTTGAATTTGTAGTTAACTGCATACTTAGATTTTCATCTCATGGTAAGTACGTAAATAGCATGCATGTAAATGTATGACAAGTAAGCTACGACTTATGTAGAAAATAAAAAATAAAAATAAAAAAAGGGAATAGAAATATTGATGTCGTGTTTCGCTGCCCGAGCAATTCCATGGTGACTGAGCTGTACCTGCAATAATAGAGAAGTGAAGGTTCCGGGGTGGTGAGGACACCTCCGATACTTAAGTCAGAATATGATCATCTATCTGTGAATCACAGGAGCTTGAGTAGGAAAAGTATCTAAAGAGTTTTTTTCCTCTGCAAGGGGGTATATATATACCTGGTATGGATGGTCCCTAGCAAGTTGATCGTGGGGGTGTTGTTCTGTACCCAGGCTGCGTCTCCTGCCACATGACAAACCATCCAAGCCTAATTGTGAACTGTCTCTAAAAATAACTGTAAATAAAATTATATCATGTTAATACTGTAGAAAGTATATCTTTTGCACCAACTTGTAAAAATTAGACAATTCCATTCATCTCAAATCCATAGGTATGGTCGGGAAGGTGCGAAAGAATAGACAATCATGTCATGTAAACAGTATGAAAAATAGAAAATGGAAAAAGCTAGTTTGCTTCTCAACTTGTACTGCTACAGTATATCATTGGATAAATTTTTTTCTTTTTTCTTTTTACTTAGTGATTAGAGAAATAATTTTAAGTCTATTAATATATTTTTTTATTTTTTAAAAATATTGAAATATATTAAATAATGTAAAAAAAAAATTAAATAACCTGGACAACATGTCCAATAGTAAGAGCTGGGCTGCATAGGAACCCAACCCATCGAAAATAACCATATACATCAATTTTCATGATAAAGACATCGGTCATATCAAAAGTTAAGAGTTTCCAACATACAACGTCAGGCATGGCTCCAAATTAAAAGTGAGCAAATTCTTTCCTCCAATCTCATGCATCTAGTACTTGTACTTGAGCACGCGCGTGTTCAAGAAACATACGTAAATTTAAAATAATGTTTGAAAAACTGCACGAAAAGACAAATAAAAATAAAAGACTACTTTGAAGTTGTAAAGAATTAAAGCACGTCGTGATGCATTGATAAGAAGCCGTCAAGGGCTGTTCAAAGACAGAGAGTATACGTAACCTTAGGTAGGAAAGAGATGTTGAAATGACGAGTTGCGTGAATAAACAACGGATTTTGTAGAACTGGGTGAGTTTAGATGCTAAGAATATCGAGGAGAGTTATGAAAAAATAAATAAAAAATAATAATAAAATAATAAAAAATAAGTAAAAAATAAAAAATAATAATAAAAATAGATAAAAAGTAATAATAAAATAATGAATAGTTATTTTTAAAATGACTTTTTAAGTAACCGTATCAACCAATATATGGCCACCAATCCCTTTAGCCTCCCTTGACTAAATGAACAAGCTAAGAAATCTTTGGAATCTACTAAAGTTTGCTTTTAATGCCGTGACATAGAGATGATAGCCACCCAAGGATATATAAAGGCATATATGTGAATCTTATGTTCCACAAGTTAATCCATTTAACCAAAAACCAAAGCCTCGCTAATGGGGTACTCAATGTGTCATAACCTTCTTGATTCGGTACGACGTTGTGATCCTTCTGCATTGCTTCCATCTAAAAAACCTGACGCACATGTAACAAAAGGAGATCGTGATGTTCCTCCTCCATTCAAAAGCATGGCCCTTGCAAAAAACTCAAGTGACTCCACTATTGTTCGAAGATCAGGAAATTTTCATCCTACCATCTGGCATGATGATTACATTCAGTCATTAAAAAGTGATTACGTGGTAACTTTTTCTATCTCTATTATTTTTTATTTTTGATCTCAATAGTTCTTGCATTATCTGTGCAAGACTAATCAATGAAACTTGGATTGGCAGGCGGAGTCATACACCATAAAAATTGAGAACTTGAAGGGAGAAGTGACAGAGATGTTTCACAAAATGGTGGATCCTTTAAAGCAAGTTGAGAAGATTGACATCTTGCAAAGACTTGGAATATCTTACCACTTCGAAGATAAAATAAGGAGGATGTTGGACAAAATGCACAAAACTCATTATGGAGGTGATGTTTGCAGGGAGCAAAGCTTATATGCCACAGCTCTCGAATTTAGATTGCTAAGACAAAAGAAATATCATGTACCTCAAGGTAAACAACATACTAGTAATGCTTGAAAAATATAAATAAACCATCATTTGTTAACTAGTGAGCTTAATTTGTTAATTGCAGATATTTTCAAGAGTTTTACCGATGAAAAGGGAAATTTCAAAGAATGTCTTTGTGATGATGTCGAGGGAATGTTGGCTTTGTACGAAGCCTCCTTCTTCTTGATAGAAGGTGAAAGCATCTTGGAGGAAGCAAGAGATTTTACAACCAAACATCTCAAAGACTATGTGGACAAAAGCACAAATCAAAATCTTCATGCGATGGTGAACCACGCCCTGGAGTTTCCATTGCATTGGAGGGTAAAAAGATTGGAAGCAAGGTGGTTCATTGATGTATATAGGAGTAGAGAAGATATGGACCCTATCTTGCTTCAGCTTGCAGAATTAGATTTCAACATGGTACAAGCAGTCCACCAAGAAGATCTTAAAGAAGTGTCAAGGTAAAAGGGACATTTATACTCATGATCTTGTAATTTGACACTCAGCCAAAAAAATATATGCGGGGATTTACTGGATATATATACAATTAGAAAGGTAAAAAATTTCATTACTATAGTTCTAGAATTGATATTATTTCCTTGTCTCATACATAGGTGGTGGAAGAGCACTGGCCTCGGAGAGTTGAGCTTTGTGAGGGATAGGGTGGTGGAGAATTTCTTATGGACAGTGGGAATATCCTTTGAGCCCCAATTCGGATTTGTGAGGAGAATGTTAGCAAAGCTCGGTGCACTGATAACAATAATAGATGATGCCTATGATGTCTATGGCACTTTAGAAGAACTTGAGCTCTTCACAGAAGTTGTTGAGAGGTTTGTATTAATGGCAGTGGTACATCTCTAATAGTGCTTCATTTATAGCTTGTCGTTAACCCAAATACTTATGTCATGTTTGTGTTGTAGATGGGATGTCAATGCAATGGAAAAACTTCCTTACTATATGCAGCTAAGTTTCCTTAACCTCTACAACACAGTTAATGATCTGGCTTTGGACACCCTCAAGGAAAAAGGTCTCAACATCATTCACTACCTTAAGAAGGGGGTATGAGCTTCACTCTTATATATATAAATATATATATATATATATATTACTCTAGCATTTGTTGTACGTTATAAATCTTCTGCTTCATTGATCCACCATAAATGTTTCAGTGGGCAGATTTATGTAGATGTTATCTAATGGAGGCGAAGTGGTACTAGAGTGGATATGCACCGAGTCTTCAAGAGTACATTGAAATTGAATGGCTGTCAATATCATCACCACTTTTACTAGTGCATTCTTATTTTTCTCTAACGAATCCCATAACAAAGGAAACCTTGGATTTGTTGGAAGACTATGCCACTATAATTCGTTGGCAAGGAATGATTGTACGACTTACAGATGATCTTGGAACATCTAAGGTTTGCAAACCGCACTATCCCAAGTCTTTTGCCAAAATATTTTCGGTCTTCTTCACATGAACATAGGATAACATACTTATATTTGTGTTAATTTGGAAATCAGGATGAGTTCGAAAGAGGTGATAATCCCAAATCAATTCAATGTTACATGAATGATACTGGTGCTAGTGAAGAAGATGCTCGTGAGTATATATGGAATTTGATTAATGCAACATGGAAGAAGTATAATGAAGAACTCGCTGCAAGTTCTCCCTTTTGTGAAGCATTTATTCAGATTGGATTGAATTTTGCAAGGATGTCCCAATGCATGTACCAGTACGGAGATGGGCATAGCGTTGAACATCATGAAAGTAAGGACTGAGTGCTAACGTTGCTTATTCATCCCATTCCTCTATCTAAAGATTGATGAATGACTGATATATATATATATGCATACGTGATTGAAGCTTCCACTTCAAAATTACGTAGAAATATTTTCTTTTCTTTTATCCGTATTTGACAAGCAGCCACATCTTTCCCTTTACAAAATACAGGATGTAAAAGCCAAACCAAAACTAGCCTGGTTTGCTTAAACTTGAATAAGACTGCGCTTTACCATAGATGTATTGCATGCTACACTTCTTAGTTGAATTTGCTGTGTATGCCAAAACCGACTTGATTATTCGAACATTTTCAAATTTTATGATCAAAATGAATCGTGCAAGAATTTCCCAATACATTTATCGACACGGAAATGGTGGGCAGAATATTTAGATGTTATGCATAAATTTTACTACGAGAAAAAAACTAGCACACAAAATGCCAAAAAATTAAAGATGTAAAATGCCCTAGTATATACATTTATATACTAAGTCAAAAGTTTCTTATAAAAAGAAGCTCAAGTTGGAAAAAAAAATCTAGTCATCATTTTTGTAGAAGTTAGCAAACTCAAAACATCTCAACTCAAACGATTCTACTACTATTCACAAATTATTTCATTTTATCTCATCTCATCATCCAAACGAGGCCTAATAAGAAGCAAGAAAATACTCCATTCATCAATCTCAAGTCATATTGTTAACTTCCTCATTGGCCTTATCAAAGCTGCAGACTAAACCAGCACAAGCTTTTTTGTTGTAAAAAAAATTCCTTTATAAAAGCAATAAGTCCCCTTTAGCTGCCAAGGATTTCACAAATATTGGCACAAATACTTCTATATATGTGTGGGCACAACCCGCCACACAGGTACGTATGTTGCTGCCCCATCTTGTGATAAAAGTGTTAAATTAACCCGTAACTCCATACTAAAAAACTCCATACCACCTTCATTGACCTTTGATCACCCAAGTTTACTGGGGAAAAAAAAAAGGGAATGCAGAAAGTTACTAACATCCAGATATGAATATCAACTTATAAACTAAGAATGAAAGATTGAAGTTAAGACAGTAATCAACTCAACTATTTAGAGGCCAAGAATTTGTTTAAGCATAATGAGTTAATATCCAATAGAAGAGCCATTAAGGACTAATCAGGTTGCTGCTCAAATTTGCGAGGTTGATAATTTTCAACCAAGATGAGTATGAACAAAAGCTCGCGATCGCTTCTTGAGCGTATATAGCCTAGAGGAGTTGACGGCCTGAGGCCACCTAACATCTAAAAGACAACTAGCCAAGCACGACACTAACTTAACAGAAATTTGGTTACTTATGAGGAGTCAAAAGGCCACTGATAATTCTCAGCATTTGCTGGGGGATTTGGAGGGGTTGAGGAGTGGTTAAGGAGTCAACATCAAACTTCAATAGAATTCACAAAACTTGCAGACACTTTTGAATAAATAAACAGGAAAATACGTCCACGTTGTTTCTTTTAATGAATGTGACAAGATCAAAATTTGGAACTCATATAAGAGCTATTTTGATTCTAAATAGCATTAAACAAATATAGAAATTGTGTAATGTCCAAGAAAATCTAATTGAACAGAATAACTTCTTTTACTCTATGGTGAGTAGCTCTTTCTTTCATGATATGATAATTGCAGAAAATCGAAGATAATGACTGCAAACTATAAAAAATGATTCTTTAACAATATGATAGAGAACATTATGGTACCGGATGGCACTCCCCTGGCTTCAAAAGGTTTTATTCCGGCCCAACTAAAACTAGCATGTTCATTCGTTATAACTCCCCAACTAAGTGGATACCACATGTATAAACAGAATACTGAAGAAAATGAATCAGGAACATCATTTTCTGTTGGAATTAATTGGTTTTCAACGGCTAATTTGATGTAAAATAGTGGAAGCAAATAAAAAGAAAAAAACAATCACATATATAGAACATTGAGATTTAAGTGGTTTGGCTTAGAATAAGCCTATGTCTACTAGTGGGGTCGGTCTCAATGAATTTACTATCAACAAAGGTGGAGTACAAGAGATGAATCATATAAGTTCTCAAACCCAAAGTGTTGCGCCTAAACTTTAACTCAAACTAGTGAACTAAAATTCAAGGCAGTTTTACCTGTAAGTATACATATATTGTAATACTTAATCGAGTCGAATCTACAGGGGTTGACTTATATGATAAGGAAATAAACTCAAACGATGAAAATAAATTAATAAAAGGAACGTGCAATCAAATAGAAAATAAAATTAATAAGATGAAAATTTTTAAAGTAATAGAATAAAACTAAAATGATAACATAAATTGATATGGAGACCGACTAAGGTTTCGAGGATCCATCTAATAATTTAGAATATTGTTTCGGATCGATTTATTTCAATTAAATTAGAATAATGATTCTATTTAATTGGAAGATTTAGCACTTAAGGTCAAGAAAAATAGTCACTAATGATTAAGCATGAACGATTAATGATTATAACATTTACAAACTCAATTGAATATCACAGGAATTTTTTTTAAGCATTTAATGTATTCGAAAATCACAATGAATCAAGATAAATATATAGATAATCAAAATATCCAATAATAAAATCATTCAATTGATCAAACTCAAAATATAAACTCTAATGTTGATCCAAAATTGATGTTTAAATCATTGGACTTCACATCTAATCTTAGTGCAAAAATTTAACCAATTATATTTATCACAAAAGCCATGAAGATCAAATAAATATTTTTTATTAGAAAACTAAAAAAAATACAAAACTCAACATAAGCAACCTTTAGAAAAGAGCAAAAAAGTGGAATGGAGATAGAGCCAAAAGAACTCCTTCCATATCAATGTGCTGTTTTTCTTTTCGAGAGAGGGCCCCTGAGTGATCCAAGCTCTAGATGAAAAAGAACTAACTCCGTGCAGCGTCCCTCGTTACCCCAACGTCTTTCACTTCTAAAAAACTCGCTTTCGTCAAAGCCCAAAGTGCTAGGGAGCCTCTCCGTCCCAAAGCTCCAGTCCGTTCTTCCCCAAAAGCTCCAGACCTCTGCTTTCACCAAAATAAAAATATATAACCCGTTCGTGCCTTAGCTGTCTCTCCCTCAGCTCAAAACCAGAAAACCCTTGTCCCTTTTCGTCGAGTGCCTAGTAGCTCCAGAAGACTTAGCTTTCTTTCCCTTTCCCAATATGAAATTGCTCCTCATATTCGAAGCTCCCCAAACGAAAGCTGCCTTGCATGTCATCCAAAACCCCTGTCTCCGTAAATCACTCTCCCTTTGAAATAATCTTTTTCTTCCAGCGCAACGTTCTCACCAGTTTTTGTTTGGTTCCCTTGCGTTTTGTCTGAGAGTCCAACAGAGGCCTTTGCCATTTCTGTCCTTCATCCAAGACTTTCCCTGCTGCCAAAAAGCCCTCTAGCCTGATGCAAATAGCTGCCCCCTGCTGTGTCATGCCTAAAACGAGAAACTGTCGTGTTTCCCTTTTTTATTTAAACGTAAAAATGGCATAAGCTGAAAGGGAAAACACTATCTTAAACAAAAGAATTTTATTTCTAGTCCTTTTATCTATAGATTTTGAGAACAATGCGAGATGCACCTCTTATTTAAAAATATTCCAAAAACTAGAAAGGAAAAAACATAGAAAATTAGAAACTCGAAAAAAAAAAATAAAATAAATATTAAAATAACACAATTGTGTTGTGTATATGAGAAAATATTTTCCAATTAAATAACAGGCTATAAAAATTAAGCATAAACATGATATTAATTAATTTAAAAATCACAACTCATATTTTGCTTATAAACCATTTTTTCATATAAAACTAATAATAATGTCATGAAATAATTAAAATGTATTGGTTCTGAATGTATGAAATATGTAATATTTTAGCTCAATCACAGAGTCCCAATATATCCAATAAACTCTTAGAAATCTCACAAAAGAACTTCTCTTTCTCTTTCTCTCTCTCTCTCTCTTCTATGTTCTGGTCACAGTAATCATGCAATACAGTGAAAATACGCATGTATTTATACTTAACGGGGCAGGAACCCTAATTTATGAACATTCACTCGAGCAGAGTGTTGAACGAATAATCTGTATTGGGTCTCCCTTGAGCTGACTGTCAAGCAACTATCAATCTAACAATCTATCTGAAGCTACACTCGAGTGGAAAACCCTTGGCTCAAGCGAACAATCTAGAATGATGCTTTTTCAATAGGAATTAAGCCACCACTCAACAAATCTCCACCTTAAATTAAATTTCGTCAAACCTAAACAAAATCCATTAAACCAAGAGCCGACCCCTTCCACCAAATCCCTTAAGTGAATCACAAACCCCAAACACCAATCAAGTCTAAACAAAGGTTGAACTTGTACACAGGAACTGGCTTCGTCATCATATTTGCTGGATTCTCTAAGGTAGCAATCTTCTGAATTGCTATCATACCGTCCGTAACAACCTCTCGAAGAAAATGATACCTAACATCAATGTGTTTGATTCTCTCATTATACAATTGATTTTTGGTCAGATGTATTGTGCTCTAGCTGTCACAAAACACAGAAATTCCATCTTGCTGTAGGCCCAAGTCACTAATCAAACCTTTCAACCAAATGACCTCTTTCACTGCTTCTGTTGCTGCCATGTGTTCTACTTCTGTAGTTTATAAAGCAACAGTGGATTGTAGCGTTGCTTTCCAACTAAAAGCAAAGCCACACAAAGTAAGAACATGCCCTATTAGTGATCTTCTCTTGTCCAAGTCTCCATCATAGTTTAAATCAACGTAACTAACAACTCTTGAATTGAAATCAATTTCTTTATCAAAGAGTAAACCAAAATTCGAAGTCCCTTTCAAATACCCAAGTATCCATTTCACACCCTCCCAATGAATCTTACCTGAATTAGCCATATACCTGCTAACAATGCTCATTTACTGTGAAATATCTGGACAAGTACAAATCATTGCATACATGATACTGCCCACTACACTTAAATATGGAACACTTGACATGAATTGTTCCTCCTTGCAAGGATGAGGAGATAAAGATGCTGAAAGTTTAAAATATGTAGTAAGTGGTGTACTTACTGGTTTGGAATTAGACATTCCAAATCTCTCAAGCACTTTCTTAATGTACTTTTCCTATGACAAGTACAACTTTCCAGCTTTTCTATCTCTATGGATTTCCATCTCCAAAATATTCTTTGCAGCGCCCAAATCTTTTATTTCAAACTCATTACCGAGTTGAGTTTTCAACAAGCTAGCATCATATATGCCTTTGGCAGCAATAAGCATATCATCAACATATAGTAGTAAATAAATGAAAGACCCATCAGAAAACTGTCTGTGGTAAACACAACTATTATAGCTACTTCTCAAATAACCATGATTAATCATAAAAGTATCAAAATGCTTATACCATTGCCTCAGAGACTACTTCAAACCATATAGTGATTTTTTCAATTTGCCATATAGTGATTTTTTCAATTTGCACACATGATCTTCTTTACCTTCAACAATGAATCCCTCTGCCTGATGCATATAAATGGTCTCCACAAGCTCACCATATAGAAATACTATTTTAACATCAAGTTGTTGTAGTTCTAGATCATACAATGCAGCCATGGCAAGCAACATGCAGATTGAGCTGTGTTTCACAACTGGAGAGAACATTTCATTGAATTCCACCTGCAACATGCAGATTAAGCTGTGTTTCACAACTAGAGAGAGCATTTCATTGAATTCCACATCCTCTCTCCAATTGTAGCCCTTTGCAACTAAGCATGCCTTGTACTAGGGCTGTGCTCCGATTCCGACTTCCGACTTCCGATTCTGACTTTTGTTGGAGTCGAAATCGAGCTCTGATTTCGATTTTGAAAGGAATCGGATTCCGATTCCGTTTGGAATTTAGAATTCTGAATTTCAATCGAAATTCCGACTTCCGATGTCTGAACGGAAGTCGAAATTCTGAATTCCGATCGGAAATCTGAATTCCAACTGTAATTCTGACTTCTTTATTTTGATAGGTTTTATCTTCTTTTAAATTTATTTTATCCTTGTTTAATAAAAGCTCTCACTTTATATATAAATTATTCTTGTTTAGTATTTCTCAATTAAACAAATAGGAATTATTTTATTGAATGGAGTTTGAATATGTATTAAATATTTTCTACTCTATTAATATTTCTCTTTTTTGTTTTTGTATGTGACACAGTGACAGTGATGCTAGCTTGGTACTTGAAAGGTGAAACTTTAGTTTTTATTAATTTGATGTATTTTTGTATAGATTTCATTCTTATTTTCAATGTAATTGAAATATATAAAAGCTTGAACACGTTAAATTGTATAATTAATTAATTTTCCTGGTACAACGAGTATTTGTACAATATTTTCATCCCAAAATGTCAAATCTGTTTGAACACGTTAGATTGCATAATTAATTATTATACATAATTCAGAAGATCATAAACAATGAATAATAGAAATAACAGCCTATTTTAAAGTTTGATTAAATAGTTCATAAGAATAAACATTTTGATTCAACCAAAAAAAAAAAAAAAACATCATTTGCAGCATCGTAGTTGGTCATTTGAAGTACCTGAAATTAAGATAAAAAAGTATTCAATCAATCAATATAACCAAATATTGATCCAGAAAATTGAACACAGTAAAAGTAAAATTTAATTATCATTAATACCAATAAAGATTAAATTAATTCTGATATCAACTTATCTTTATCCATACTCCATCAGTCATCGGCAACTAAACTGGGGTTCACAATTACATCTGTGAAATGATAAAAAAATATAAATTAAATAAATTTATGAAATCATAAAAACAATTAAAATAATGATCAATAATAAAAAAACAAGTAAAATAAGGTTACCATCTTCAAGTCTATAGCTCTCATCATCAATGCCAATGCTATCTAGTCCAAGGGGTGTATCATTGATCCAGTTCTGTGTGCAAACGAGGGCCTCCACGGTTGACAGTGACAAAGAACTCTGGAAAGCATCCAACACTCGACCTCCAGTGCTAAACGCCGACTTTGATGCAACCGTCGTAATAGGAATGGCTAGCACATCTCGGGCAATACGGGAAAAGATTAGATACTTGATGGAATTAGCCTTCCGCCAAATGCATATCTCAAATGCAGAACTAGGTGTCTCGACCTCTTCCATAAAATACCGTTCAACCTCTGAAGTACACCCCATAATATTCTTCAATATAACGAGCTGATGATACTCATTCATGATGTCATAATTCCTACGGCGTTGAGGCAATGCACCTACTGGGCTAAAGACATCAGAGGGAGGTGTCGGAGTCACGTGTGAGGTACCCGCTGAAGATGAAGGTTATCTACTATTTTTGTAGTGGTTGTACAAGTCATCGAGAGCAGTTTTAAGCGCTATAATAAACGATGTAGCCTTCATTACCCCAAGGACGAAATTTGCCCAATATTCTATCACAGTCAACTTGATTCGGGGGTCAAGGATCACAGCCACAAAGAGTAATTTATGTATCTTCTCAACTTGCCCCCAATATTTATTATATTTGGACAGCATCCTCTGAGCCATACCAGATAGAAGTCCGCTTGGGTCATCACAACCATCTTCCAAGTGGTGGTGTAGTGTCGAGATCTGACTGAACCACAAGTTTGCAGTCGTGTATGCGGATCCAGATATTTTCATTGTAATATCATAAAAAATCTGCAAAAATGTGACAAAAAATCATACACTCGTCCAATCATGTGTGTCCGGCGGACCGAGCCTCTTTCCGGCAGGCTTCAGCAAAGCATACTTAAGGCCCCCATCTTCCACTTCCATACGCTCAAACACTTTTTGGTACCTCTATGCCACATCCAACATCATATATGTAGAGTTCCATCGAGTGGAAACATCTAGCACAGCGTCCGTGAATGTTTTATTCCAAGTTGTTCTTCTATTGCCCTGAATTTTTTCAGCCTTTGGGGGAAGCCCTCACATACCGCATAATGTTGCGGACTTTTGTAATGGAATCGTCAACCTCTTTTAACTCCTCAGTCACAATCAGGTTGATTATGTGAGCACAACAACGAATATGGATAAACTCATGGTCCCAGATGACATCATCTCTCACTCTCATATTTCGCTTGAACCATTCAATTGCAGTATCATTGGCACTGACATTGTCAACTGTAATGCATAAAAATTTCTGATTTCCCCAATCTTTCAAGCAATCATCCATCGCTGTCCCAATTGATGCACCCTTATGATCACTGATTTCTTTGAATCCAATAATCCCTTTTTTTTGAAGTCCATGAACTGTCGATGTAGTGTACTGTAAGACACATGTAGGAAACATTCTGTATAAATGTCCATGTGTCAGTCGTAAATGAGACTCTCTGGCCAATCCTCACAAACATTTGTCTCATCTCAGCCTTCTCTTTTAAATGCCTTTTCATACAATCTCGCATCACTGTATACCGTGACAGCAATGGGAATCATGGCTCAATGAACTTGATAAACTTTCGGAACCCTCTTTTCTCAACTGTAGTAAAAGGAATCTCATCTTCAATGATCATCTCAGCAAGCGCATCTCTCAACATCTTCTCACTGTATTGATGGATAACCATTTTCTTAAGTTGCGTACCATCAGTCGCAGTAAAAGTTTCATAACTTAGCATTGTCTAATCTTTGACCGCCAATCCCTTTGCTATCTTATACCTCTGGTAACCATTTAGATGTAATATCAAACAATTAGTGCCTTGTTTCTTTGAATGACATGCAACTTCTTGGCCACAATGGTTGCAAGTCGCGTGCGGTTCTGAGGGACCACTGTCAACCTTGGTGAAATGTTTTCACGTCCACGATCTTTCTTTTTTTGATCGTGGACGTGGTGGCTTGGCCCTCGCGGATGGAGGTGGTACATCCGACTCATCCCCAATACCCATCTCATCCTCCTCATTAAATGTATCCTCATCTTCTATATTTACCGAGAGTGGGAATCGACTACTTGCATATGAAGTTTGTGTTCTGGAAGTGGGTCTCGATCTCGGTGCTGGGGACAGAATTGTGGCATCTTGATCCTGTTCTGGGGTCCCATATGGTTCTTCCTCCATGGCTTGAAATCTGACACATATATAAAAGACCAAATTAAGAAGTTTATTAAAAAAATAATAAAAAAATCTGACACATATAATAGGTGATGCAATCATGCAAGACTACATCTTTGAAAGAGTAAATGGTTAAATATGGAGTTTTTATAAGATCATGGGAGTAAATGGATCAACATCTAAAATAAAGACGGCATTAAGAGTCAAGTCTTGAAAAGACAAAATATACACATCTCCATAAATTACATCATCATAAATAACATCATCATGTAGTATATATATATATATATATATTTACGAGAGATATTAATTTATAGTGAAAGAAAAAAACCTGAAAAAGTGGCTCATGAGTAGTACTTAATCCGTAAAGATCATAGCTAATTTTATTAATTTCTTTTATGCATTAGATTTTGATTTAAAGTTGATGGCCAGCTGGATTGGAGGGTGATCACAAAAACCATTAATCTCCGGTGGTGAGATCAGTAGTGTTTTACATGCAAGAAGTAATAAAAAGAAGGTGATTTTGTTGAGTTTAAGGAAAGAAATTAGGAGGTCATGAGGGGTAGATGAAATATGCGTATGCATGGATATATATATATATATATTTATTTATTTATATTTTTCATGTTTGAATTGGCAAGGGTCAAGCTGGCTAGCTTGAAATGGTTTGAAATGTTTCTCGAATTTGCTAAAAGACCAGCTTATAAATGAGCCCGATGATAAACCTTTTTTTTTTTTTTTTGTTTAATCCGACAGGAAATCATCAAGTCTTGGAACTCTTTTATATTATAATGTATATATATATATATATATATATATATATAAATTAGGACATATATATTATAATGTATATATATAAAGTGGACCCCAACATCCACAAAAAATTCATGTATTGGCTTCACAAAAAAGACATGCATGGCAGCTAATTCAGTCGGTCAAAGAAGTGGGGATGCATGGTGTACTCAGACAGGCTGGCATGCATGCTAGCTAAATATATATATATATATATATATATTAATACCCAAGCCCCCTTAAAAACTCTACTAAATAAATCACCAGATGAAGAAAAAGTAAATTATCACTTGATTTTCACATTGTTGTCATGATAGAGTAAATTATTCAGGCAGGAAGAGGAGAAGAGCAGCAAGTAATTTTTACAGAGATTTTAATAGATAGGCCATCAATCGAGAAGCAAAGACATTAAAAGGGAACTGCAGTATATATTTATTTTTATGTCAATAAATTTGGTGCAGTACCAGGCACATAATGATATATGTACAAACCAAACCACGGCTGAAAATAGCCCATTGCCAAGGAAGCTTTTATCTACATTTTCTTTGTGACATTTTCACAAACAGTTTGCATTCAAAGTCCAAAATCACAAACAAATAAAAGTGCTGAAAATGAAAAATAGTTCCTCAATACATTCACATTTCACAACGTCGTTCACAATTCACAGAACAATTCCAAATTTCCAATTATCAAATAATCCGTTTAAATAAAATTCAGAATCAGAATACACAATCGGAGTCACCTATATTTACCGATTGGAAAAAACTAGTCGGATTTGGCACTATGGCGACGGCTACCTCTGGCAGTCTACGGCGGACGTAGGTCGGTGGGGGGTTGCGGCTTCGTGCGGCGTGCAGCGTGAGAGGTCTGTGGAGGTGAGACCGTGAGAGGCTATTGAGTATTGTGATTCTGTGAAATCACTCAAATCGGTGATACTGTGATGGACGGGGACCCTCGCGGTTTGCACTTTGCAGTCGGATGCAAGTTAGCCGTGATTCAAAATGGCATCGTTCCCATTTAAATGGAACGACACCGTTCCAGTCAATAAGAAAAAATAATCCAGCTGCAAAACGACTGGATACTTTTTTTTTTTTTTTTAAAAAGTCGGAAGTCGGAAATCGAAACCAACGGGGGTACCGATTCCGATTCGGACTTCCGACTCGGAATCGAAGTAGTTCCGATTCCGATTCCGATTTTTGAAACTTTCAACTCTGCTCGAGTCAGAATCGGAGTGAAAATCGGCCGGAATCGAAAGTTTCAGAATTTTGCACACCCCTACCTTGTACATTGCATTTGCAACACACTGGATTCCTTCTTTTCTCTTGACGACCCACCCATTTGCACCAAACAGTCTTCGTCTTCTCAGGCAACTTAAACAAATCTCAGGTTTGGTTCTTATAAAGAGACTCAATCTCTTCAGTCATCATTTTGTACCACTCTGCAGATTCCTTACTCTTGACAGCTTCTAAATAAGTGGAAGGCTTCTAACCATCAATGTCCTTTGTTATAGTAAGTGCACACATCACCATGTCTGCATGAGGCATATCAGGCTTGAGCATATCTTTGAGGTAGCCTAATATGCCTCATTTGTCTACTAGTTGCTATACTATAGTCTTACTCACCCAGTGCGCCACTATCAGAATCAGGCTTATCACCAATAACATGATCTTGAGTGTCACCTGGCATACCTTATGAAGCTTCAACTTGCAACTCCACTTTCTTGCCATTGCCTTGCTCTTTACTTGTAGAAACATAAAGCTCATTTCTCCAATTAAGCATGGATTGTTCATCAAATACCACATCCCTACTAATGACAAACTTGGGTGATTTAGGATTAGTACACCACATTCTGAATTCCTTTACCCCATTAGCATTTCCAATAAATATGCATTTCTTTGCCCTTGGCTCAAGTTTTCCTTAATTAACATGAAAATATGCAGGAGAACCAAATATTTTCAAATTTGAATAATCAGCAGGAGTTCCAAACTATATCTCATTCAGAGTTTTCAATTCAATAGCTATGACTGAAGACTGGTAAACCAAATAGAAAGTTGTGTTGACTGTTTCAACCCAAAAATCTTTAGACAAGCCAACATTTGAAAGTATACTACGGGCTCTCTCCAAGAGAGTCCTATTAATCCGTTCAGCTACTGCATTTTGCTTTAGAGTGTGTTTGACTGTATAGTGCCCAACAATACCCTCATCTTTGCAAAATTCATCAAACTCACCTCTGCAAAATTCCATTTCATTGTTTGATTTTCAATAAAAGCCTTCCACTGTTTATAGTTAGCAAATACATTGCTCATTTGTTTTAGAAAATAAACTCAGACCTTTCTCGAACAATCATCAATAAAAGTGAGTAAATAATGAGCATCACCTTTTGATGGAACAGGAGATGGACCACAAATATCAGAATAAGTATAGTCCAAAGTACTTTTGGTTCTGTGAACACCTATAGAAAACTAAACTCTACACTGTTTCTCAAAAATACAATGCTCACAAAAGTCAAGTTTCCATATCTTCTGATCACACAACAAACTCTGCTTACTCAAAATAGAAATTTCCTTTTCACTCGTATGACCCAAGCGCATGTGCCATAAACTAATAATGTCTGAGTTTGAATCATCTAAAATAGACACTTTAGCTGCACCTGTCATTGTATTGCCTTGAAAGAAATAAAGACCATTGGTTTTATCTCCTTTCATTACAACTATAGAGCCCTTATTGACTCTAATAGCTCCACCTTCACCGGTATACCAAAAACCCAGAGAATCAAGAGTGCCAAAAACAAAAAAAAAGATTTTTCTTCAAATCTGGGATATGTTGAACGTTAGATAAAGTTCTGACAATCCCATCAAACATCTTGATCCTAATTGAACCAGTCTCAATAATCTTACAAGTCATATCATTCCCCATCAGAACGGAACCATCATTGACTGGTTTGTAGGAAGTGAATCAGTCTCTCTTGGGACACGTATGAAAAGTAAAAACTGAGTCCATAACCCACTTACCACCATAGTGATTGTTAGAGCCGCTAATTGCTAAGACAATATTTGAGTCATTAGAATTATCATCAGCAACGCTAATGACATTAGAGGAACTAGTGCCTTCATCCTTATTCTTCAGTCTAGGACACTCATTTTTGTAATGACTGAATATATGACAGTAATGACACTTAACATTTTTCTTAGTAAACTTTGACTATGAATTGCCTCTAGATTTACTCCTACTCTTCTCTTATATCTACCCCAGCTAGAGGAACCCTTAACACACAAACTACTATCTTTATTATCCATGCCCTTCAAATTCAACTTAGTTTTCAACTCCATAGAATTCAAAGCAGATTTCAAAACTAACAAGGAAATAGTATTTCCATCATATAGCATTGAGTTCACAAAATTATTAGATGACATAGGCAACGAACACAAAACAATTAAGGCTTCTTCTTCTTCAAGCTTAATGTCAATATTCCTCATATTCATAAGCATAGAAATTCATGATTGCCAAACCTGATTGCCAGCTCTATAGTGGGGCTCTTTTAATCCTTCTTCTTTCTTTCACACGTTGCTAATTAACTTTAGTAGGCACCCCTTAACAAACCAAACTTAACTAAGATTTCCCATTGTATAATATTCTATCAAATAAATTTTCTAATAAAGTTAGAAAATTTATTTATTTCAGAAATAAAAATAACTATAAATAAAATCATATAATGTCAATAGTGTGGAAAGTATATCTTTTGCATCGACTTGTAAAAATTAGACAATTCCATCCATCTCAAATCCTTAGGTATCGTCGGGAAGGTGTGAAAGAATAGGCAATCATGTCATGTAAACAGCATGGAAAGTATATTCTCTATGCCGACTTGTAAATATATCATCTGTAACGACTTGGCCCAATATTCTAAGGATAATTTTATTGGGCCTAAATTATATTAATGGGCCATATAGAAAAGCCCAATTGTAATCTTAGATAATCACTTACCCAAAATTTATTATGGTAGATTAGAGAATTTTTATTGGACTCAATACTAGGGTTAAAAGTTCAATTAATATTTATGGACCAAGTGGATAATCGGCATGAGGCCCAAGAAATTAAGTATAAGCCCAGATGCAATTCCCAACCCACCTAATGCATGCACATGCACCTCTTTCTTTCTCAGTGGGATTTCCTTTTCTGAATGCTTTCCTATTTCATAACCACCTTCGGCCGATTTCTTCTATTTCGGCCTTCAGCTGCTTTCTTCGTCTCAAAGATTTCAGGTTTTACAGAATTACAAATTGTATTTATACTCCTTCCTATCTCGCTCAATGTATCCATCTCTCTCTCTCTCTCTCTCTCTCTCTCTCTCTCTCTCTCTCTCTCTCTCTCTCTCTCTCTTATTCTTCTTCATGGACCAGGACAAGCAAACCACCCACACCGTTGAGCACCTTCAGCAACACCAACATCCAGCTTCACGCACGGCATGATGCCATTGCCAACTGTCGTGCACCATGACCAGTTGAGAGATATGACTTGGCACCAAACAACCCACGTCTTCTCCACGGCAACGATGAACCATCACCTCCGCAAGCTCAAACACCTCCTTTGCGTCCAACTCATCAACATTCAAGAACCGAGAACCACCAAGATGTTCACATCAACCTTGGCATCATCCACGTCAACAGCCCATTGTTCGAGCACTCCACCAGTCAAGCCCACCAAACAGCACGGAAGTCGCCACTCTTTGCCACACGCTATTATTGTCCCACCAGCCACAGCAAATCAAATTCCTCTCAACGCCGTAAGCTCTATCGCGTCCTCTATTTTTAGGAGTGAAAATAAAGCAGGTGCAAACTAGTTGAGACACTGCTAGATCGTGCAACCTAGGCTAGCCATCCTGACCCACTTTCCTTGCCACGCCACCCATTCAAGCTAGGATGAACGGCAGCTCCATATGAATGCTCTACAACATGGTGTCTCTGGTTTGGGTTTTTCTCTGGATAAGCTGACACATACCCTCAGCTCTAGAATAATTTCGAATACTTTAAGACCTCGTTTGTTTTCACAAAACTTTTATCTCATCTCATCTCATCTTAATTATTACAACTTTTTCAAATTCTTATACAAAATAAAATAAACAATTCAACTTTTTCAAATCTTAATACAATTTTTTTTAAATCTGAATACAAAAATAATATATTCGAATAATATTTTATTCAACTTATCTCAACTCATCTCATCTCGTCTCATCATATCTCATCTCTGAAAACCTAAGTTTACTTTTAAGTTTTCTACATACTAGTGTTTTTAATTACCTTTATACCCTTTTAAGATGAAAGCTTTAGACAATTGTGTGAATGGTATTTCACGTGAGCTTTTCGACTAGCTTTTTAGTGGGCTAAGCTGGGATTTTAATGGACTTGTGTTCTAAAATGAGTTGGGTCAGGTTACATATTTTTCAGAAATTATTTTAGTGCCTTCAAAATAGTTCAGAAACTTTATAAGTATTTAAGAGTTTTTAAAATTAAATTACTAAGCAGTAAATTATGGTTAAACTTATAAATTAAGCTTCAGTAGCTTATCTAATAGATTTATATTAAGCCTAATTATGCTATTAAGTTATAATTTAAAATTTAGATTAAACTATAGTAATAGCCTACAAGAATTTTTAATATTTAATATTATTAAGTCTATTTTTATGAATAGAATGTTTCCCCCAATTATTTGTATAAACTTAGATAAAGATATATATATATATATATGATGTTTGAATGATTAGATATTTTATATTAGTATTTAAATTTCAGTAGTAAATAGTAAGTGTTTAATGTTATTTTAAACGCTTTAATCTGATTAAGCCTATTTTATTAAACAAGTTAAGTGTTTGGCTTTGACAGATTTTATTTTAATTATGTACTAAGTTTTGTTTGTTAAAATATTGAAATATGTCAAGAATATTTTTAACTGATATGGATATTATTAAATTTCTTGTAAAGTTAAATAATTGTGCTAATTAAAAGAAAGTAAATCTATTTTAAGAATTTATGTCTCCATGACTTGTTTTAATGAAGTTGAATTAGCCCAAGTATTTTACTAAATTATAATATGTTTAATTATAATTTATATGATATTTATGATTCAATGATTTTTTTTGTATGAAACTTGATGTGTATTAAATCAGCAGAATATTAAGACAAGTTATCTTAGACAGATTTAGTGATATTTAATACTTTGTATAGGTGACGAGTTACGAAGTAAGATTCAGGAAGCAGCACATCAAGGTAAATAATTTGATCATAAATTAAGATCATCACAGTTCAGTTTATATATGTATTATTCAAGACAGTTCATTAACAGCCCTTTTTATATACCATGCATGTCATTCAGCATCATGTTCAGGTTCAGAAATTATAAGTTATGTATATCAGTATGTATATCACGCATCCCATGTTGCATAAGACACATAAGCTATTTTAAATTCAAGTACAAGATAAGATCATAACAGTTAAATCAGATTAGTTAATCAGATGGCCATTCAGTTCAAATCAGGGTGGAAGTGCAAGCCACAAACTCAAGCGTAATCCACCGTAGTACGCCAGAGTATTGCACAGTCAGCTTTCTTTATACTGTAGGTAGGGAAATTAGTGCACAACCTTATACACAGGGTTAAGTGTGTTGGCTAAATCAGCTCACCAGTAAAAATCAGATCAGTCGGACATGTCAGAACAATTAGTTAATTCAGATAATCAAGACAAGTCATGCATGGCATAAACATCAGCATGATCAGTCACGATTTTAAGTTCTCAGCATGAAAACATTTATGAAAATCCTTACGTTTATTATGTTCATGTTGTGATGGATTTCTTACTGAATCTTCGATTCATTTTAGTTTATTTCATATTTTCTAACCACTCAGGTTAGGAGGATGATCAATTCGAGCAGACAGGCTAGGCATAGAAGGAGTAGACTATTAACTTAGTAACTTTGTTGTGTGATTTCCATTTCAGTCAGTTTTGAGAAATTAAGTTATATTTTATTAAGACAGCTTATTTTATAAACTCTTTTAAGTGACGAACAATGTTTCTGCAAATTATGTAAGTCTCTTATCTGACTATATATATGCGTAAGCAAGTGAAAAATAATCAAGACAAGTCATGCATGGCATAACATCAGCATGATCAGTCACGATTTTAAGTTCTCAGCATGAAAACATACGTTTATTATGTTTATGTTGTGATGGATTTCTTACTGAGTCTTCGACTCATTTTAATTTATTTCATGTTTTCTAACCACTCAGGTCAGGAGGATGATCAATTCGAGTAGGCAGACTAGGCATAGAAGGAGTAGACTATGACTTAGTAACTTTGTTGTGTGATTTCCATTTCAGCCAGTTTTGAGAAATTAAGTTATATTTTATTAAGACAACTTATTTTATAAACTCTTTTAAGTTATGAACAATGTTTCTACAAATTATATAATTCTCTTATATGATTATATATATGCGTAAGCAAGTGACAACCCTAACCTCAGTATGGAAAGGGGGTGTTCCATCATCTTTTAACATTTTTAAGTATGACCGAGAAAGTTTGAAAGAGTAGGCATAATGGAGGTTAGAACCAGTTAGGTTAGACCAACAAGGCCACCTCATGCATTAATTATTCTTACTATACTGTAGTAAGAATAAATGTCTAGAAGAAAGTGCTTGGCCAGCCGAGACTTTCTCCTGAGAGTTTCTATCGATTGTATTTTTATATATTTCTTTTTACATAATGACTACATGAGATGTATTGTTTAATGAGTTTCTGAATATTTTTAAATAGTTAAAGTGACTTAATTTTTTTTTTTTTTTTGAAAATTAACATAAAATTAAAAAAGAAAAAAACAAAATACACTTCTCAGTAGGACTCTCGGGAGAAAGTCTCGGTGGCTAGCTATAGCAAAGTTCATGTCTAGAACTCTAGATGTTGGTTGAAAAAGACTAACAACCAACAAAAGAGAGGAGACACGCAGCCAACATCTAGAACTCTAGATGTTGGCTGCGTGTCTACTTTTTTTTTTTTTTTTTTTTTTTTTTTTTTTTTTTTTTTTTTTTTTTTTCAAAAAAAAGAGAGTAGACACGCAGCCGGCAGCCCTAGCCAAAATTATGGCATGCATGTTCGTTCATTTACCTACAATAGATGACATCTCGGAAACATTCCCATCACTTGTCGATTAAATTAAAAGCCATCCATCTCATTTTACCTTATCTTAATTCATTTTATTTAATTATTATAATATTTTTAAACTTTCATATAAAATATAATAAATAATTCAATTTTTTTAAATCTCAAAATAATAATAATAATATTAATATAACAATATTTTATTTTATTTTTAATTTTTATATCAATTCATCTTATTTCAACTCATTATCTAAATTGCATCTAAGGCTATACGCTTGAAACCAAACAATATTTTCTTTTTAAGTTGGTTAAAAGGTCCAAACTTGATCAGCCTGACTGTACAAGTCTTAAAAAGAACGATGCATTATGTACTAACGAGGCAGTCGATCGCAACCCCTTTAAAGAGGTAGCTTGGCCTTTATATATATATATACAGCTTTGCTACATACAGTCGTTACATGTAATTAGCGTGCAGTCAACTGTACGGAATGAATAAAAAAAAATTATAAATTTTTTTTTTATATTTAATGGGACCTACATGAATTATAAAAAATTATAAAAATAAATTTTTTTTTTATGTAAATTCCGTATTAATTTTTTTTTTACAACTGACTGCATCTCCCGATTGCAAAAAATATTTCTTATATATATATATATATGCATCATTGTATACTGGTCCAATTAATATTTATTGTACGTGCATGTTACTTTTCTGGTCTACTAATCCACCGTAATTAAATGTGAGCCGTTTGGATACAGAAGCTCACCTCACTCTGTATGAAAAAATCATCTCTCATTCAAACGGTCAAACATAGATACGAAGGTTGGTTTGAATTTATTTTCACAAAACGATAAAAATTGTCACATTTTTCAAAGAAAGAAAACGTTATAAAATTAATGTAGATGAAACCAGCTCATCTCACTCTGTATGCAGAAATCATCTCTATCCAAACGGTCAAATAAAGATCTAAAAGTTGGTTTGAATTTATTTTCACAAAACGATAAAAATTGTCACCATTTTAGAAGAAAGAAAATATTATAAAATTAATATAGATAAAATCATCTCATCTCATTTGTAAAGAAAACATCTCCATCCAAACGGTCAAACGGAGATTTGAAAGTTGGTTTGACTTTATTTTTACAAAACGATAAAAGCTGAGAGCTAAATGTTGGTTTGAATTTATTTTCACATAACAAAAAAAAGTCATCTTTTTAGAAGAAAGAAAACATTAGGAAATTAATGTAATTTAATAAAAATATTGTCATCTTATAATACTATTATGAAAGATATTATAAAAAATTAAATTTGAGTAGGTAATTTATAAATTACTATTAAGAGGTTGTTTAGATAGTGAGATGAGATTAGATCGTTTAGATAAAAGTTGAAAGTTAAATAAAATATTATTTGAATGTTATTTTTTAATATTATTATTTTTTATTATTTGAAAAAATTAAAGTGAAATTTGAAAAAGTTGAATTGTCTATTATATTTTGTGTGGAAATTTTAAAAAGTTGTAATGATTAGATAAAATGAGATGGATTATGAATTTAAGAGTATTTCTTAATCCAAATAGCCTCTTATTATTTATAAAACCTTTAAAAAGTTAAAACCATCTCATCTCACTTTCTAATCTAAATACACAAAATTTTGAAAAATCATCTCATTTCAACTCAACTCAACAATCTCACTTATATTCACAAACCATTTTAACTCATTTCATCTCATCTCACTATCCAAACGAGCCGTCATGAGCAAATTTATGTAGACCTTTCTTGTTGGGAGCAAAGTGGTACTACAATAATATTGGACATACTCCAATCCTTCTAGAATATTTTGTTCTCTTAATTTTATTTCTTTTTTCAATCTTTTGGTTCTATTGATTTTTTCAATCTTTTGGTTCTATTGATTCTTCTTATAACTTTCTTCATTTTATATTTCTATTCCTTTTTTTTTTTTTTTTCCTGCATGTCTTAGCTTACTTGTCATACATTTACATGCCTGGTATTTACGTACTTACCATGAGGGGCAAATCTAAGTATCCAGTTAACTGCAAGTTTAAGTTTTGGTAGGATTATGAAGGATCTCTAGAAAGAAGAGAACTTCTATATACAACCGCCGGTGAGGAACCGGCGCGGAATCGGATGACGTGGCAGTGTCACGTCAGTTGATATTTTATTAAAAAAATTATTAAAAAAAAAAAACATCGATTGAAATATGCAGAAAAATGGGAGGGAAACTTAAACCAAGCCCCTCGATGAGTTGCTCGAGCTGAACCCAGAGAGTCTCACTCTCTGAACGATCCCGTCTGTGGTCGCCGCCGTGGACTGAACTGGTTGTTGCGCTCGCCGTTCGTCACACATTCCAGATTTGAGCCGCCGTCTACGTGGGTTGGACTCGATTTCCAGATCCGAGTAGTCGCGTCTCTGCTTCTTCCACTACCACGGTTCTTGAGTATTTCTTTCTCTTCTTTTGGACTTGATTTTCTGCTGTTCTTCACACATTCTCTTCTTTGGAAGTTTCTTATTCTTATTCTGCTTGCAAAACGAATTGAAAAGGCGAAATGCGACGTCTTTTTGGCAAATATCAGAGCTGGAAAGCATTATTTTTGTCTAATCATGTTCTCTATTAGTTTTTCCTTTACATCCTGTTTTTTAGACCACATCTAGTCATCTTCTAGCAGTTTCCCATCACCTTTTAGGGTTTCGGTTCCACATAACCATCAGAAAGATGCTAGTAGTTTCATCCCAGCTGGAGAACACCTTCTAAAAAATTATAGAACTCATTCATTTTAGATTGAAGTGACTTAGAAGATGATGATGGTGATCATGATGAGTAGATTTTAGCGGTGCATGTTTTTTACAGGTTGAGAGATCAGGTGGCCATTCGGGGAGACCTTTTTGGCTCCCTTTCAAAGGACACACATCTATCTGGGTGACTCTTTATTAAGGTATGGAAAATCATGCCCAAAACTTGTTTGACAAAAGGTCAGAAAGGAAACCTCTGTTTGTATTGTATTGTTTTTCACTATCGTTTACAGTGTATTGTTTTTCTCTATCGTTTACAGTGCTTTACAGACAGTATTTATAGACAATATTTAAAGCAATCAAACCATGAATTTCGGATCACAAGACATGTACCCTAATGGAATTCCTTTCTTGTTAGACGAATGTGCTGAAGTGCTCTGCCTTGGAGTGGTGCTGCTGCATCTTGCTTCATTGGTGGCATTGTCCTTTTGTGTAGCAGCCTGTGCAAGTCCTTTGGCTTTTTCCTCTTGTGTGGCAGACTGATGTAGTGCTTTTTCCTTTTGTATAGGAGTCCGTTACAGTGCAATTTCTTTATCCTCAACACTCTTTAAGCCCCCAAAGATGGAGAAAAAAGATTTGCCTTATTCCACCAAATTGCCTTTCTTCTAAATTTACCCATCCCAGGATTTGCCGATACCCACCAAATAATTTTAAAAAAATGAAAATAAAAAACCAGTTGCTGAACCTTGTGACCAACTTTCTATGTATATATGATCCACATGCAGGGCCTGCAGATTGCTTTTCTTTCTCTCTCTTTTTTTTTTTTTTCCTGAAAAAGTCTTGATTTATTTGTTATTGAAATTGCCTTTAGTTAATTGCATGCAGTGTTGATTATCATATATATGGTCAATATTGCTGCATGGTCCAAAATGTTTGTTGAGTCCCAGACATTGGTTGATTTTTTCTAGTCATGTATCTGTCTCCGTCTCTGTCTTACTAGTTTTTCTCCTAGGTCTATTAATTTATTATTGATCTTGATTTAAACTACTCATGGAAGTTGATAGATAAATGGTTTGAAACACAATATTGTCATTGGCATTATATATCGTGGGGGCAAGTTAGCTAAATATCCCAATTGACAGGAAATTCTTTACTTTGATTTTCGATATTTTTCTTGTTTGCAATCAACAAGAAATAGAGGTATCAAAAAGATGTTGAAACTCTGAGTTTGCTTCATAATATAAAGAAAAAGACTTTTTCTTCAGCATAACTCTAACATCCTTGCGAGTTACGACTCTAATTCACACTCCCTTTAGTAAATAGCCATTGCTGTCCCAAAAGCCAAGGTATTCGCTTGTCTATAGTTTTTTCTTGCTCAATCTCTCCGTATCTCTTGCATGTTTGATTCTTTGCTGTCTTTGGTATGTTCTCGTGCTCTGGAAATGGTGGTTCTTTTAATATTTTTTTTTTTTAAATGAAATTGAGGTTCATGTTATTCATTTTTTCAGCACTAGGATTACATTTGCTGGCTCTCTCTCATTTGCTTATGTTTTCTTGGCGGCTGAACCATTTGCTTGTGTGGACTAATGGAAGCTGAGTCTTCTGGCTTCTTGTTGTGTTATTGGATTTTTCAGGTTTATTTATTTAATTTTTTAATTTTCTGTGCGTGTGGTATTATTTTGATTTATAATACAATAGTCTGAATATTAGGCATTGAGGGCGATGTTAGGAGAATCCGTTCAAAGAATTTACCTTTTTGGAAAAATGCTTGCAGAAAAGAGAGAATATTAGGCATAATCATAATTGCCTTGGACTCTATTTATTTAAATTTTGAGTATGAGACACATAAAGTGACCAACTTGTTTGTTCATTTGCTTTTTTGGTCAATGATAAGAATCGATCGGTTGGCCAGCTAGTGACAATACCACCTCGAGTGGTTTGTTGCTATGCTTAGCGGACCTGATTAGGATATTATATATTTTTATGTTTAAATCACAATTCGGCCTCAAAAGTGCATTTTGAATGACCAGGCTCTATGTTTGGCAAGCTGGAAAAAGCGAATATTGTATGATCTGGAACAAAACTATAATTTAAACTATAATATTGTAAGTTCCATGAAAAAAGTACGCACTTGAGGTATGTGACTATTACTTGTAAGGAGAAATATCTAAATGTTCAATCTGGATCTGATAGTATTTTCCAAGTAATGGTCCTTCCAAGTTTCATGTAGCCATATATGTATGCTATTGATTGGAGGAGGATTGAACTTAAAATAATTAAAAGTTTTGGAAATATTCAATTTGTCGAAAATATTTATATCACTTGGAACAACAGTCTAATTTGGCTTTGGCTTGACAGGAATTATGGAAACTGATGCTATCACTCTGGGAGTTACAAGCAGTTTTGAAGACTTGTATAGCTGGGAGTTACAAGCAGTTGAGGATCAAAATATGTATTAAAACTTTCAAGAATTATGGCTATGTATATGACCTATATTATGATGTATGTAGAATTATGGCAGTCTCAGAATTTATGTCTTTAGGTTCATATAGGGTGAAGAAACCACTCCAGAACACTGTAAATGATTACATGGGGAATTACTTGGCTTTGAAGTATGTGACTATACAGGATGTAATGGTTATGTCCATTTTTCTGCCACTCTCTGGCCATTAGGATCATAACCCAAGTGAGCGCATTTTTCTGCCACTCTCTAGCCATTAAAAGTGAGCATCTGGAAGTAAAATAAACCAAATGAGCTATCACAATTCAATCTCATCACAGCTTGCCCGTCTGATAAAACAGGATGAAATTAATCTCTGAATTCAAGCCCATCAAAGCAAAATAAACAATAAACCTGTAGGAAAAATTTAGTAAGTTTTTAGATTAGTTGCATCAAACTTTCAAAAGACATAGTTGGTTAGAAATAAAGACAGTGACATTGAGGAATGTAAAAACATCATTTTTACACTCTTGCCTAATGCATACAAAACACAATAAAAACTGAGCAATTCTATCAAAAATGCAACATTCCCATCACAATATTCCATGAAATCTAACAAAACACAATTTCCTTATGCCTTCTCTAGTGACTTAAATAGGTCTTGTATTACATCTTGTGTACTTGGGCTATGCCTATTCGTATTAATACTACCATTTACCTATTAAATAAAAAATGAAATCTAACAAATATATATAAATATATATATATATATATATATAATCATGTCATTTCCTTCATGATCAAGGATGTACAAAAATTCATACATCAAGTCTTTTGTTCAATACAAGAGCCAAAGTCCAATGCAAAAACACAATACTACTAATGCAAAACCCCAATACATTCGTTGTAAATGCCTTATTTCAGCTTCTTGTGCGTGACGCCCCAACTCCTTCTCGAGCTGATCCACTATCTTACGAGGTCAATCTCCCTCTTTTCGAGAAGCTTGACTATTTTCTCAAGATCTTTCTCCTTCCGTAACAGGTTATTGATGATTGGTCTTTACAGGTTCCTAAAATTTTGGGATGGTCAATCATCACAAGGACGACAAAAAGGATAACATGTAAGCTCTCTCAACAAAAGTTTTACAAAATCAAAAATAAAAAAACTAAGGACAAGGATATCCTGAAAATTAAGCAAAACAAACCAAAATAAAGTGCATCCTTAAACTGGGGGTTTGGGGGGTTCACGGTTTTAATGCCAGCATTTTTCTGTTTATGATATCACTGGGGCAAATGCTTACTCATCACAGCCTACTTAGGAGTCCATGATCTATAGTACCAACCCACTTTAATTCAACATGACTTAAAAGTGATCCGGTTTTTCTTTTGCTCTGTTATTTATTTGCCGTACCCAAGAAAGAACCACCTCTCTATTGACCATTACTTTTTTTGATAAGTCTATTGACCATTACACATTTAGTTTCCTAATTCTGTTGTCATAAAGAAAATTAAACACAATAATCAAGATATAATGCAAGTCATACATGTTCTAATTGTCTACTACCTATAAAAAAAAAAGCAATATAAGGAATCAAGGCAGGAAAACAAAATCATAACCCGCTGATACACAATCAAAAAGAAAGATTTAACATATAAAAAAGTAAATTGTTGAACATAAACAATTATCGAAAATCACTGTCACCTTAAATATCATTGCTAAAACTAAACAAGCAAATAATCCCAACCAAGCATCATGATCCAATACTCCTATCCAAGAACATATATCACATACCAGCTTAACAGCCACCTCCTCTCCAGTTTGCACATTAATGGCTATCACCACAAGGAAAAAAACAAAAGTCAGAATTTTGAAACAGAACGGCAAAATAAAATAGCCATCAAATAACAATGAAAAAATGAAATAAAATAAAAACAATAGTGATGGAAAAGCATTGAATGGAAATACCTAGATAGAGCTCCCCAAAGGACCCACTTCCAATCTTTCTCCCTAGCTTAAACTTCCCAGCAATCACATGCTCCATTATCAAATTCCCTTCGACACACGCCCACCCAGAAGCTCAAAAGTGCTCAGATTTGTGACCAACCCAGCATTTATTTGTACAATTAACCCAATACCCACCAAACATTGACCTCCAAGTTCACGGGCCTCCAAATTTCAAAGAAATAAATAAATTTCTTGCTTTCTTTAGTAATCCGGAGGGGAAGAAGACCCAAAAAAATCACAAAATAAGCATTAAATCAGCACCAAACTGAAAAATAAATAAATAAATAAAAATACCTAGAAGACCAAAAAAATGGAAGAAGTCTATATATCCCCAAACAATGAGGATAGGATTTTGATTTCTAAAACAAAGTCCACACTCTCCAACTACATATTTTGAAACCAAAACCCCGCAATCCCAATCAGAAAAGCTAGAATGAAGAAAAGGATCTACTAACTACATTGACCAGAAGACCGATGAGGAAATGGAATTGAATTCTTAAACTAAAGACAGGGAAATAATGATGAAATCGGCGAAGATTGTTGGGATCAGAGAGGAAAGACAAAAGGTTCAACGTTTGGCTCAATATATATATTTGTTGGAGAGTCGCGGAAAGTGATGTTGGTAAAGAAATAAAGAAAGAGAGATATGAAGGGAAGAAAAAAAAAAAAGCAGGTGAAGCTCATCGTTTCAATCTTATTTGGCCAAATAAATACATTTACAAAATGAAACAATGAGATATGGCAGGGAAAAACAAGATTCAAAATGTGAGCAGAAAATCCACTCAATTGCATTACGAATCTATGAGTATATGTGGATAGTGAAACGTGTTCGTAAACGTAAACGACCATATTGAACAAAGGGGTTTCAGATCATTTACCAGACGAAATGCAGGCGTGCTCGAGTTGATTCCAGATCTGAGAGTAAGAAATGTTGGAAACCAAAACGAAAAGACATAAAAAGGAGAAAACTAACCCGATTTTTTGAGGTTAGGGTTAGGGTTGGGGTTTTTTTTAATCGGTGCTCTGTGGGAAAGCGGGATTTCAGAATGGGATTTCATGGCTTTGGTTCGTCGATTTGTGGGTTGAAATCGGGTTTGTGGCTTTTGGGTTCGAGGCTTGTTCGTGGGTTTGTGCGTCAGTGGTTCTTTGGTACGAGGTTGAAACGTGGGTTTGTGGGTTCTTTCTTCAATTGGGAATGGTTTTCGACTGGGATGGAAGGCTGCTTCTGGCTTCTGGCTTCTGGCTTCCTAGGGAAGACAATGAAAATGGGAAAGAGGAGAGGGTCTCACAGGGGATGGAGGGAAGAGAAAGTCTTGGTCGAGTCTCGTAAGAGATGGAGGGAAGAGAAAGTAAAGAGAGTTTTTGAAAAGCAATAACACGAAAACGAGGCAAGTTTGAATATTGAATTAAAACCGTGACGACACCGTTTTGAAACATGCCACGTAGGAGCCGGTTACGCGGGGGTTACCCAGGACGGTTGTAAGTATCTAAAATTAATGTAGTATGCTTTGCATTCAAATTGCGTAGGGTTTCACCACTCTATATGTCCTTTTAGGCACTCAAAACAAAATGCCACCTCCCTTGCATGCCATATTTTTCTCAAAATAGCCATTCAAGGCACCTTGCAACCACATTTTCTATCGGGGTTGCTCTTGAAAGGTCCTTTAAAGCATTCACATCTCATTTTTCATAAATTAAAATTTCTTATAATTTAGCTAAAAAGTACATTTTCTAAAATTTTTTCTTAAATTTTACTCATCTTTCAAAAACTTCCTACATCTCATTCCCTATCATTTCTCTATTCTATTAAAATAATATTTCTCTATTATTTTTTTATTACTTTTTTCTCTCACTTCTATTCACAAACTTAACTACTCAATATTTTTTCTTATGCTTTGAACTATTACTCTAGTGAATATTTTAAACAAAAATTTAAATTATTTTTTTGTGGATATGATAATATTTTTAAAATTAATTTTTTTTATATTTTCGTAATTAATTAAATTATTTTTAAAATTATTATTTAAAACTATAATAAATATGAGTATGAAAGAAAGTGTAGATGATTGAAAAATTATTTATTTTATATATTAGAATAAAATAATGATAAAAATGATTTAGGGAATGAATAATATGTTGACTCACTGTTCATTCTCTAAACCTTTTCTCTAAAATAGAAATCCGGATGTGGGAGGTATTTTGATCAAAACCCCATAATAAACCTCAAATTATGGAAAATCCAGTACTTTGGAACACCGGATGTGAATGCTCTTAGGTAACCAACCAATATATGGCCACCGACCCATTTAGCCTCCCTTGTCTAAATGAACAAGCTAAGAAATCTTTGGAATCTACTGAAGTTTGCTTTTAATGCCGTGACATAGAGATGATAGCCACCCAAGGATATATAAAGGCATAAATGTGAATCTTATGTTCCACAAGTTAATCCATTTAATCCGAAAACCAAAGCCTCCTAATGGCCTACTCAATGTGTCTTAATGCTCTTGATTCAGTACGACGTTACAATCATTCTGCATTGCTTCCATCTAAGAAACCTGACGCACATGTAACAAAAGGAAATCGTGATGTTCCTCATCCATTCAAAAGCATGGCCCTTGCAAATAACTCAAGTGACTCGACTATTGTTTGAAGATCAGGAAATTGTCATCCTACCATCTGGCATGATGATTACATTCAGTCATTAAAAAGTGACTACGTGGTAAATTTTTCTATCTCTATTATTTTTTATTTTTTATCTCAATAGTTCTTGCATTAGCGGTGCAAGACTAATCAATGAAACTTGGATTGGTAGGCGGAGTCATACACCATAAAAATTGAGAACTTGAAGGGAAAAGTGATAGAGATGTTTCACAAAATGGTGGATCCTTTAAATCAAGTTGAGAAGATTGACATCTTGCAAAGACTTGGAATATCTTACCACTTCGAAGATGAAATAAGGAGGATGTTGGACAAAATACACAAAACTCATTATGGAGGTGATGTTTGCAGGGAGCAAAGGTTATACGCCACAGCTCTCGAATTTAGATTGTTAAGACAAAAGAAATATCATGTACCTCAAGGTAAACAACATACTAGTAATGCTTGACAAATATAAATAAACAAATCATTTGTTAACTAGTGAGCTTAATTTGTTGACTGCAGATATTTTCAAGAGTTTTACAAATGAAAGGGGGGATTTCAAAGAATGTCTTTATGATGATGTCGAGGGAATGTTGGCTTTGTACGAAGCCTCCTTCCTCTTGATAGAAGGTGAAAGCATCTTAGAGGAAGCAAGAGATTTTACAACCAAACATCTCAAAGACTATGTGAAGAAAAGCACAGATCAAATCTTTGTGCAATGGTGAACCACGCCCTGGAGTTTCCATTGCATTCGAGGGTAAAAAGATTGGAAGCAAGGTGGTTCATTGATGTATATAGGAGTAGAGAAGATATGGACCCTATCTTGCTTCAACTTGCAGAATTGGATTTCAACATGGTACAAGCAGTCCACCAAGAAGATCTTAAAGTAGTGTCAAGGTAAAAGGGGCATTTATACTCATGATCTTGTAATTTGACATTCACCCAAAAAATATATGCGAGGATTTACTGGATATATATACAATTAGAAAGGTAAAAAATTTCATTACTATAGTTCTAGAACTGATATTATTTCCTTGTCTCATACAAAGGTGGTGGAAGAGCACTGGCCTTGGAGAGTTGAGCTTTGTGAGGGATGGGGTGGTGGAGAATTTCTTATGGACAGTGGGAGTATCGTTTGAGCCCTAATTCGGATTTGTGAGGAGAATGTTAGCAAAGTTCGGAGCACTGATAACAATAATAGATGATGCCTATGATATCTATGGCACTTTAGAAGAACTTGAGCTCTTCACAAAAGTTGTTGAGAGGTTTGTATTGTAGATGAGATGTCAATGCAATGGAAAAACTTCCTTACCATATGCAGCTGAGTTTCCTTAACCTCTACAACTCAGTTAATGAACTGGCTTTGGACACCCTCAAGGAAAAAGGTTTCAACATCATTCACTACCTTAAGAAGGGGGTATGAGCTTCACTCTTATATAAATATATATATATATACTCTTATATATATATATTACTCTAGCATTTGTTGTACATTATAACTCTTCTGCTTCATTGATCCACCATAAATGTTTCAGTGGGCAGATTTATGTAGAGCTTATCTAATGGAGGCGAAGTGGTACTACAGTGGATATACACCGAGCCTTCAAGAGTACATTGAAATTGAATGGCTGTCAATACGATCACCACTTTTACTGGTGCATTCTTATTTTTCTGTTACAAATCCCATAACAAAGGAAACCTTAGATTTATTGGAAGACTATCCTAATATAATTCATTAGCAAGGAATGATTGTACAACTTATGGATGATCTTAGAACATCTAAGGTTTGCAAACCACACTATCCCAAGTCTTTTGCCAAAATATTTTCGGTCTTCTTACATGAACATAGGATAATATACTTATATTTGTGTTAATTTGGAAATCATGATGAGTTCGAAAGAGGTGATAATCCCAAATCAATTCAATGTTACATGAATGATACTGGTGCTAGTGAAGAAGATGCTCGTGAGTATATATGGAATTTGATTAGTGCAACATGGAAGAAGTATAATGAAGAACTCGCTGCAAGTTCTCCCTTTTGTGAAGCATTTATTCAGATTGGATTGAATTTTGCAAGGATGTCCCAATGCATGTACCAGTACGTAGATGGGCAGTGTTGAACATGGTGAAAGTAAGGACCGAGTGCTAACGTTGCTTATTCATCCCATCCCTCTATCTAAAGATTGATGAATGATTGATATATATGCATACATGATTAAAACTTCGCCTTCAAAATAATTACGTAGAAATATAAATATTTTCTTTTATCCATATTTGACAAGCCACATCTTTCCCTTTACACAATACATGACGTAAAAGCCAAACCAAAACTAGCTTGGTTTGCTTAACTTGAATAAGACTGCACTTTACCATAGATGTATTGCATGCTACACTTCTCAGTTGAATTTGCTGTGCATGCCGAAACCGAGTTGATTATTCGAACATTTTCAAATTTTATGATCAAAATGAATCGTTCAGGAATTGCATAAATTTATCACACAGAGATGGTGGGCAGAATTTTTGGATGTTATGCATAAATTTTACTACGAGAAAGAAACTCGTGCACAAAATGCCAAAAAATAAAGAAGCAAACTGCCCAATCTTTTAAAATATCTGATAAACATACATTTATATACTAAGTTGAAGTTTCTTATAAAAAGCAGCTCAAATAAAAAAAAAATATATATATATATATAGTCATCATTTTTGTCGAAGCTAACATACTCAAAACATCATAACTCAAATCATTTCACTACCATTCACAAGTTATCTTATCTCATCTCATTATCCCAACGAAGCTAAGAAGCAAGAAAATACTTCATTCATCAATCTCAAGTCACATTGTTAACTTCCTCATTGGCCTTATCAAAGCTGCACACTGAACCAGCACAAGCTTTTTTGTTGTAAAAAAATTTCCTCTATAAAAGCAATAAGTCCCCTTTAGCTGCCAAGGATTCTATAAATATTGGCACAAATACTTCTATATATGTGTGGGCACAGCCCGCCGTACAGGTGCGTATGTTGTTGCCCCCATCTTGCGATAAAAGTGTTAAATTAACCCGTAACTCCATACTCAAAAACTCTATACCACCTTCATTGACCTTTGATCTCCCAAGTTTACAGGGGAAATAAATAAATAAAAGAATGCACGAAGTTACTAACATCCAGACATGAATATCGAAATGAATTCTATGCTTATAAACTAGTACACCCATTATAATGGAACTGGAAAGTGAAAAAAATAAAAAAAAAGGTTCCGTCCTTGATCCTCTGCTTCTCTGAATCCCCCCCCCCCCCCCCCCCCCCCCCCCAACACACACAAAAACAAAAGAAAAATAAATAAATAAAGATTCATCATTTAAGAAGGGATCTTGTTAGATGTTCACGTGCGGTGGCTAATGCTTGACTTATTGTCTGCAAAAAAAAAAAAAAAACCAGAATAATAATAAATTACAAATAAAACAAATGATACAACTTAAATACGGTAGCAATAAGTGGTAGTCGTTTGTTAACGAAAATAATTTTCTTCCATACTTTAATTCAATTTCAAGGGAAAGAGAATAAAGGAATTTTTTTTTTTTTTTGGGGGGGGGGGGGGGGGGAGTGGGGAGACAGTGGGTTGAGAAGAACGGGATCTTAATACCTGCTCGGACAAAGGAGCTCCAGCATCTATGCTATTACTTGCAACCTTCCCTGCTATGACATTTGCATCTGTCTCAAGAATAATACTGTAGCAAATACAAGTTAGTTAAATCTGTGATGTGCGCTCTTTGCTGGCTGAGTCAGAAACACAAGCCAAGGAAATAGAAACATTTACGTTATGCAGCTATACATCGAAAGACATATCCTCCTACCAAAAGTGATAGTGTACTCTGTTAAAGTGTCTTTTACGATTTGGTATTGACTTTTGGTGAAGACTACATTAGAAAAGGGACTACAAATGTTCAACCGTGTCACCCATCCATGTCCAATATGTTGTTTTGAAAAATGACATTTTACAGAATGATTACATGAATTCCATATTGGACGATAAAGAGAACATTCATTCAAAAAATACCCCAAATATCTCTTGAAAACACGTTGAAGTTAAGAAAATAATCAACTCAACTATTTAGAGGCCAATAATTTGTTAAAGCATAATGAATTCATATATAATAGAGGAGCCATTAAGGACTAATCAGGTTGCTGCTCAAATTTGCAAGGTTGATAATTCTCAATCAAGATGAGTATGAACTAAAGCCCTCAATCGCTTCTTGAGCATATAGGCCAGAGGAGTTGAGGGCCTGAGGCCACCTAACATCTAAAAGACAACTAGCCAAGCATGACAATAACTCAAACAGAAATTTGTTTACTTATGAGAAGTCAAAGGCCACTCATAATTCTCAGTATTTGGTACTGGGAGATTTAGAGGGGTTGAGGAGTCAACATCAAACTTCAACGGAATTCACAAAACTTGCAAACACTTTTGAATAAATAACCAGGAAAATACCTCCACGCAGTTTCTTTTAATGAATGTGACGATCAAAATTTGGAACTCATATATCAGCTATTATGATTCTAAATAGCATTAAACAACTATAGAAATTGTGTAATGTCCAAGAAAATCTAATTGAATATAGCAACTTTTTTTACTCTCTGGTGGGTAGCTCTTTCTTTCATGATATGATAATTATGGAAAATTGAAGATAATGACTGCAAACTATAAAAGAAAAGTTTCTTTAACAACATGATACAAGAACATTATGGTACCGGATGACACTCCTCTGGCTTCAAAAGGTTTTATTCCGGCCCAGCTAAAACTATCATGTTCAATCATTATAACTCCCCAACTAAGTGGATACCACATAAACAGAATACTGAAGAAAATGATTCAGGAACATCATTTTCCAACCATTGTTTTAGAAATCTTCTTGGACTCACATGCATGATGTGCCTTGCAATAATAATATAATTACTAAGTTTCACAAATAAAACTTCCACAACTAATTTCACCAGATAAAATATCTGCAGTCCAGGGATTTTAGGCTCCGATTTTTGAAGATTTTGAGCTTGAGCTACCAAGAAAAGTAGAAGACACACATAAATGAAGCCAACAAGCTTATAAATGAAAAGTTGAGAAGAAAAGAATGATAAAAAATATACAAAGAAGCAAATTACTTTATTTTATAAGTAAAAGAACATATTACTTACCCGCCATCAACAATCTCATCGAGGCATAACAGAATGAGATCCAAGTTTTCTAGTGCCTCCTTCTTTTCCACATTACCCCTATCACAAAAACATAGTTTTATCCAAGTAGATAAATGAATAATAAAAACAACTGAATTATTAAACAAGGGCGAAGAACAACAGTAACTATGAGAAACCTGAGAAGAAGGCCAACTGCATCAAAAAATCCCTGAAGAACAGTGGCTAAGATGAGCTCGTTTTCATCTTCACCCCCAGTAACAAAAAAGTGAAGGTCTTGAACAAACTTGTAAACAACGATGTTGTTCTCAAACATTCCTATCTCCGCTGTGAATAAAGTAGCAAGATTTTTTTTACAAGAATAGCGATAGCAATATGTTTTTTCAAGTAATCGAGAATTTTATTAAAGAACTTGAGAGGCAATAAAATAGCAAGATGTTAAATTGTAAACAATAAGAATCTAAGCAATGTACATGTACATGGATGCTTTCATCAACCATAAAGACAGAGAACAGGAGAATAAGTCATATTCTAGAGATCAACACAAATAGAGCATCTCTCATGAACAAGATTCAATGCAGATAACCTGACATTATTCTCAGAAGGGGATGATTCTTTCAAAATCAATGAAATATATCAATCAATGTCAAAGTCATCAGGGTTTTAACTAGCAAGAGCCAATGCTTGTGCAATTGCAATGGGATAGGCATGTTTGCAAAGTCATCCTTGATAAAAATGAAGCACTTCACATCCAAATAATAAGGAAACAGATACCTTCTGTCCGTGCATTTGTCTTCTGGGTCTTGGTAAATACAGCTTTCTCAAATGCTTCCTTTGCACTATTTGTGGGCCAGTCACCTGAGTAATACTTAGCAGCGACTCGTTTCCCTTCAGAATCCAAAAGCAGGATATTTTTTATGGAAGGGCATGACTCCTACAAAATGAAGATGATGCAGGATTAGGGATTGCCATAAACCTGACCTTAGCAGTATCAAGGTGACTGCTATCCTAACCCAGACAAAAGTAGCTACAGTAACCCTCGAGCCCTTGCGCGGTCAAATGCCTAGTTCTCCATGTTTAGCAGTGCAGTTTATTCAAATGTTTTGCCTTTACACAAGTGTGCAGGGTGCTCAAGACTGTTTGCTGACTTTGACACATTTGTGAGGTTATTAGTCATTAATTTTTAGACTGTGGCACAGTAATATTAGGTTTTGATCAAAGTAGCGTCTTTAATACTCTTTATTCCCAATGCTTAGAATTCTATACAAGTTTTCGCACTTTTCAGAGAGACCAAATAAAGGTAATAGAATTATATTTTCTGATCACCAAAATTAAATTTTTTGATAGGAACTTTGATTCTAGCAATCCTAAATTGTTCCTTTTTAGGATATGACCCCGTGGAGGTAACCCAATTGAAAGTTCATAAGCTACCAACAGTGGCTCACTGTCAAACGATAAGTATACAAACTGGATCCTGCATATAAGTAATGACACGCCAATATCTAATAATCGCTAAGGTATTTCACAAGAAGCAGGTTTAACAAAACAAAGAAATTTTTTCCAATTCTAATTTGAGGTACAATAGAATTCTTTGGGATCATGAATTTTCAGTTTCTTTTATAATTTCATCCAGTTTTTAGCAGGGATCAGTATTCAGTATGTTTCTAGGTAAATCCTTGTGCAAGATAGGAAAGTTTCTCTGATTCTGTATAAATTTTCTTAAAATTGGTGAATTAAAATCAGGAAGAAAAACTCGATAAACAGGAAACATAAAGACCATTTCCAGTAGATTTACAGTACAAGAAACACATTAACACTGCTGTAACCATTTCCATGGTAAATGTACGTCCTTCAAATTATTTTTGGGGAAACAAACAAGATCCAGTTCTAAGAAACATGGATTTGAGACTTAACTGTCAGAAAATATGAAAGATCAAGCACCTTTTACTCATGCATGTCAGATCTACGTGAACAGACACCTAATACTAACCATCCTAACCAGTGAGATTATTAGATGCAGTTCAATTAATAGATCTAAGTCAGAATCAAATCCTAAAATTATCCTACCACATATAAGTCGGATCAATTGCCTCTACACAAAATTAATGATATTAGAATAAAAGAAGCTGTTTAGAAAGAGAATGCGAAGCAAGTAACTCGCTCAGAGAGAGCGCGGAAAGAAACTGACCATGCTGTTTGGCGAAATTCTCCGAGAAAATCTTTGGCCTTGAGGCCGAGTGTCAGATTGTTCAGGCTTGACGGGAGAGAATAATATAACATGTGCATATATGCGATGCGGCACTGCTGAATGAATAATGCCAGTGGGACCGCTCACAGCTACACCTGCATTGTTTTTTCTTTTTTTTTTTTTTTTTTTTTTTTTTCACTTCGTGATTAAAAAAATATTTTTAATAATATTATGATTTTTTTTAAAAAATACATGTAAAACAAATGAGAGAAAAATATGGGTATAAAAATAAATCAAAAAATCGAGAAATTGGACCGGTTGATTCGGTCTGATTTTTTATCGGTTCAGTCTAGAATCAGATCTCTTATTTTAAAATCCGATCAAATTCGGTTCGAAATCAGTTTTATATTTTCTATCACCAGACTGGACCGATCCACACATTATATATATTTTAATAATTTTTAATATTATATATAATATATTTTATATTATATATAATTTTTTATATATAATTATATATAAAATAATATATTATAATTTATAACATAATATTTTAATATTAAATATAAATATTTATTTGATCATATATTTTAAATATAAAATATATATTAAATATATTTTATTATCTAATAAATTATCAATATATTTCTTTTAATAAATTTATTTGTAATACTAAAATATTTAATATATTAAAATTAAAAAATCAGATCAAACTGGATTAAAATTAATAAAATTAAAAATATCGATTTAAGAAAATAATGTATACGTAATCAATTTTAAAAAATATAAAATCAATATTATCGATTTATTCTTAAATTTTGTTTAAAACTAGATCGATTACACCGTAGAGAGAATTGATTAGCCTGGTTCCAATCGATTCCAGTCGGTTCAGTAGTTTTCCGACCGTTTTAGCAAGTGGCTGCTCCTTTAAACAAACATATATTGAAGTTAGCGAACTAGAAAAAGACAAAGTTAGAAAAGTTAAACAATAACATCATCGGTAACATAAGCAATAGATATGGCAAACTTTAAATATACCACATATTTAATATTTAATGATTCATATTGCAAAATTTTATCATAAATAAATAATATCATATCTTATTTTTATGTATATTTTTATTAAATAAATTTTTTAAAATTATTATAATTAATAATTTTCTTGTTTTAAATTAAAGGTGATTTTTTTGGTATTATTTTATAATTTTTTAAGTTGTGAAATTATTTTAATGTGTTTTCATGCTATTTATTATTGTTTTGTATTTAAATTAATTTTTAATTTAAATTAGTTATTTTTTAGCTTTAAAATTACTATATTGTTGGATTTTATTATTTTCTTTTATTTAATTATTGCGTTTAAATTATTTTATTTTATTTGTTATTTTGAAAATAATTTTCGTTTAATCAGTTTAGTAATCCAAGTTGTGAGGGCTGGATCTCATTTCTTTCCCTCCATTTTTTCTTTTTCCCTTTTCCTTTTCTCTCCCTTACACCATCGAGCTCCCTTCCCCTACCCGATCCACTCTAGCCGCCGTGACCTAGCCGAAATGCCACCACCCACTAGCGCAACTCACGCCGGCGACCTCCCCTGCATCAATCTCCACGCCCACAGCCTTCCTCTGCCGTGATAGTCCCACGGGTTTCCTCTCTCTTTTGTCTGTTTTCTTCATCCTCACCTATGCGCCGGCGTGACCAACACCACCCTGCCCATTCTCTTCACCTCTGGCCGGCATCCCTCCCCTTCCAATATTAGCCCCTCTTGTGTTGTCGTTAGCCCGCACACCCCTCTCCAAGCCGCAAGGTTTTCTTGCTCCCGCGCCACCGTGCCTCTATCGTTGGCCAACACTTCTTCACCACGTCATCATGACCTCCCAGCTACCTAACCCACCCAACCCCAACTCTGATCCATCACCGATGAAGCTCAACCAACCCACTTTCCGTTTTGGACTTTTTGGCCTTCAACCGCCGTTTGTGCCGCCTCCCACAGCTAATTACCACTTCCATTAGTTTCACTAACACCTCTAAGCCATACCCTAATTTTCTCTAGTCTTCATTTGTCCCCATTCAAATTTGGGTATTTTGTGACCCACCTCTATAGTGTATTTTGCACTGTAACGTTGCCTTTTCGTCGCTTTTTGCAGCTCATTAATCTTCCCAAAATTATTTTATAGCGCTATAAATATTTTTCAAACGACCTTTAAGATTTAAATATATTTTTACATTAACAATGCTTGTGATTGGTTTATTGTACCGAACTGAGTTCGAGGAGTTGGGGGTCGGTTGGATTGGAGGACGGAGTTGTGTTTATGATTGATTGATTTTGGAATTTGTTGTTGTTGGATATTTTTGTATCTTGTCGTATGCATTGCATAGTACACGCATGTTCATATGTATATTTGAAAACTGGATTTTCAAGTGAAAAATAATTTTGGGTATGTTTGAACGAATAGATTGAATGGTTTGAGTCAGAGGTACTGTAGGGATGATGGTAAGCAGAGACGATGGCAAAGTCCCGCGCCTATGATTCCCACCTACGATACACACGACAGGGATGGTGGTAAATAAGGATAGTGGTAGAGTATCGCATGCGAGTCCTGCCTACAGTGCACGCGGTAGGCATGGTGGTAAGTAAGGATGGTGGTAGTCCTGTCTGTGATTCTCGCCTATAGTGATTTGTTAGACTGAAAAGAGGTAAAAGGAACTGTAGAGATGGTGGTAAGCAGGGACGGTGGTAGAGTCCCACCTGTGATTTCTGCCTGCGGTGTACTCGGTAAGGATGGTGGTAGAGTCTCATCTACGGTGTTTGCGGTAAGGATGATGGTAAGTAAGGATGGTGATAGAGTCTCAAGCTGCAATTCCCGCCTACAATGTTAATTGGATATTTGTGTCATTTTCTGGAAAAATGACGGTTGTTTTAATGGATTGAAAATGTTTTAGGCCAAATTGGGATTTTGGCGTGCATGGAAAATTGGTTATTTTGGAAAATGATGATTCTTGGGTCTCATGCATATGACATCATGTTCATGCATATTGTTCTTGCTTTAATATATTTTTATCCTATGGGCTGTTTGGAGTATTACTTACCAGCAGTACCGTTTCTTGATACTGTAGACTTTGATGCAGATGATGAGGATGTCAAACCTGAGGATGCGGCTCCGCTGGATGATTGATTGGGTGCCTTTTGCTTGTATATGATGGAAATTATTTTCCTACTTTTAAATTATGTATTTTGGTTTATGACTTTGTTGTTGGAAACTTGTAATATTTTTGGTATACTTATATTTAAGTGAACTTATATTTAAACAATTCTGGTACCTAGTGATCGACTTAACTCATTCTGCTGCGTTGTTTTTATTGTACATTTTTGCTTGTACACACACTTGGCACTTAGCAATAGGATGCATGACACGTGTTGTCATCATCCCCGACGTCTCGATTTCCATGAGTTTCCATACATGGGGTTCAGGGGTGTCATAGATACGAAAGGCTGGAAACTAACTTGGCAAACCCAGATAAATCAAAATCATACACATAGAGAGATGAGACGTGAGATAGAGAGATGATGTCAGGACGAGATGGATATCACCGATAGACAACTAGACGCAGGCTGGAGAGAGAGTGGAGAGAAGTCTAAGAGATGAGAGAGAAACAACGTGAAAATGAGAAGAAATGAAGGAGGAAATGGAGGGGGGAGCTAGGGATAAAGAGTTCAATCCCAACCCAAAACGATGTTGTTTAGTGTATTAAACCAAATAACGTTATTTTTCATTATTACTTTTTTTTTTCTAAAACTTAGCTATAAAATTATGTGGTTTAGCTCATTTAAGTTAAACGACGTCATTTTCTATAAAAATAAAATAATATATTATATCAGTTTTACATGGTTTGAACATGTAAAACCATGTTCAAGAACTTAGCTATAAAACCATGTTCAAAACTATGTGGTTTGAACATGGTTCAAACTGAAACTAAACCGACCGATATCTGTTAGCAACGTTTTGGACCGCTAGTCGACCAATTCTCCACCAATTCCAATCATTTCCGATAGTTCTTGATCACGCCTAACACACTCTCCACACCAACCATAAACAATAAAACAAGTCAACTCGAGAAGAAAGTAAAATGCAATAGAAGCTATTATTATACAAGTAACGATACATACAATCTTTTTATATACAGTCCCTCTTCGGGCCAGACAGTCCGATAGGTAGAGTTAAATGGACACCAATAGATGATTGCCACATCAGCTTCTCAAATCTACTTTACACCTGCACACACCATAACATAAAGAGAAAACACTTCCGGACGGTGTCTCCTATAAGGAAGTGTTATCGGAGACAAATAGGGAACTGCCATGTAGGGGTTCCTTAAGAATTGCTTTTGGACGCATAGTAGGGAATCAACTTGTACACTCTCTCTCTCCCCCCTTTCGAACTCTGCTTTCTCTCGAACTCTCTCTGTCTCTCTCTTTCCCTCTCCTTCACGAAAATCATCCCTAACCTCTCTCTCCTTCCCTCTCTTTAACGAAAACTATCTCTAACCGTGAAAATGAACCCAGAATCTTGCAAGACCTGCAACTTCACCGTCGAGGACCTCAATAGTTCTCGTCGTCAAGCAAATCCCAAATCCCACCCATCGTATTGATGAGCACAAACTATAAATCACTTGTTATTCACAAATTCCATACAAAAGTTAGGAAATTGGGCTATTTACAAGAACTAAGAGTAGCCCTTGCGTCTAGAAATTCAAAATTGGAAGAATTAGAGGAAAACCAAAAACTCCTTTAGTTCCCACAGCTAGGAATTTAATCACACTGGTTTGAAATTAAAAATGAAATATCTTAGTTCGTTCCACTGATACATCCACAGCACCAATATCGATCATTACTGAAGCTCCAGTCCATTTAAGTCATAGATCACCAAACTGTGAATCAACAAAAATCTAAATTGCAAATCAGAACCTGTAAATCAAAGAGAAAGTAAGAATCATTAATTCAATACAAAAATTTATGACAAAATCTTCTAAATTAATTTTTTTAAAATAAAAAAAGAATAAAAAACGGTTTTTGATTGAAGGGGAGATCAAAATAAACAAACTCACAAATTTTATTACATTAAAGAAACTAAATTTAAGGCCAATCTCTCTTACTTAGAAATGAAATAACACTACAGATAGATGCATACAAAAAAACAAAAAAGGAAAAGAAAATAGATAACAAGGTAGAGAGATAGAGAGGGATAGAAGTTCACCAGCTTGATAGAAAGAGAAGGGTGGGTGAGTTGGAGTTTGGATCTGTTAGAAAAACGAAGGTTATGAAGATGATGGTGAAAGGCAAAGGTAGGAGCAGATCATAAAGAAAGAACCCAAATCTCACAAGGCAAAACAGAGAAAGGGAGAGGAGGGAAAGAGAGAGACGGAAGGGGTAGAGAGAGAGAGAGGGGAGGACAGAGAGTTTGAGAGCAACTACCCGAAGTGAATCTCCTGCAGCGCGGCTTACAAGTTTAAAATTGTAATCTTTACGTGCACTACGTTATTAGACTTTGATAAAGAGTTTAGAGGATGCACCAGTTTTTCTCTCGGGCTTTGTTAAACGCAATCGATAAATTCAGTCGGTATGCAGTCGGTTGTACGGAATAAATAAAAAAAAATATAAATAGTTATACAGAATAAATAAAAAAAAATTATAAAAATAATTTTTTTTTTCATATAAATTTTATATTAATTTATTTTTTTAAAATAATTACACGCCGACTACATCTACCGACTGACAAATCATTTCTCTTTTCTCTGACATAAATCCCTTGCAAAAAGAAACCCATTCGTCTCCCCACATTTCAGAAACCCATTCGCCTTCCCCCATTCCATAAGAAACCCATTCGACAGCCCCTCCCTCCCTTCGACGGAAAACAAGCACAACCGCTGCACGTCGTACTCCGGTGGAGAGGCAAGATCTCAGGGAAAAAAATTCAACACTCCCTCCCTCCGATGGAAAGCGAAATCTCAAAGAAAAAATTCACCGAAAATGAGCAACCCTTCCAGCGAACCCAGACCAACGTAGTCGCACCCACAGTTCACAGCAGTTGTCCTCCAGACCGAGGAAACCATCGCACCATACCCATTCCTTCTTGTTTCAGTTCTGCAATCACATGGTATAACAATACAAATATGTCTTTTGTAGGTGATTATATATGGAGATTATATGCAAATAACATTTGGTTTTCAAAACTAAAATATCCCATTTCCTAGCCCCACGAAAAATAAGGAAAAAAATGTAAATACATCATTCTAAACCATCATTCTGAAACATTTTCCAGCCCACGAAAACAGAGCAAAAAACAAAAAAAAAAACTTTGTTGCTGCACCGATATTGTTGTGATGGTTTTATATATGGTCTATCAAATTAATTAAGTGCATGCCTTGTCTTTTTTTTTTAGAAGAGGAGAGACGGAGATGGAAGAAGGCTCGCAGAGAAGAGAACTTGTCTTTTGTTTTTTGGGAGGAGGGCTCGAGGGGAGATGGAGAAGGGTAGAACTTTACTTGAAATCCTCTGTATTGCAAGTGTATCTCTATGAGTTTGTGGGCTCTACGTGGCAATGTGTTATTGGAGTCTACCGGATGGACTTTAATATATAGACATGCGTGAAAATTATCTCTTTTATATAACCTTGTTTTAAACCAAGATATTTTTGTAAAATAATATTACTTTTATAAATTATTTTACCAAATACTTTTAATTTAAAATATGGTTTTATAAATGATTTTAGAATAGATTGTATGTCTTATTATATTGAAGAGACAGTGAAATAAGAAGAGCAAGATCTATAGTCTAGATCAATTTCTCACCTTAAAAAGTCTACTAGAAGGATCGTCTCAAAGGAAATCATTGTGAAAAATGCTCATCTTATTTCACTTTCTCTTCAATATAATAAGAAAAAGATCCTGCTACTAAGCCGCCTAGTGTGTATCACTGATTCACTGGCGTACCCTACTCATATTTCTCGTACCCTAAAGATCAGAAAACCCACAAATTGAGGTGCTTCACTAAGCTTGGAAATATAGGTATCTATGATTTTCAATTATTTTCAGCACTAGATTTCCATTAATTTAGAATACAATTTATTTTATACAATAAATGGTTGTTCAAAGAGTTGTGTATTTATCAATATCTAATTCCTAATAAGATGTGTCCCACCTTTTTGTAAGAATGACATATACAAGCTTTTATCACTTGCTGCAATGTTCTGAATGCAAGTCTAAAATCTTTGATTTTTAACATATACAAGACCAAGTCAAATTGAACATATTTGAACCTTTAAAAGTAGTAAAGTGATCGTTCGTTCAGTAATTCTAACACTACCAACATCATGCTTTTAAACGGGCGTAGTTTATTTTTCATCATTATGAAAGGTCTAAACTTTCATAGTTTCAATAGAAGTTTTGGATATAAAATAGATTACCATTTTCATTATTTAAATTGAATAGGGGTAAGAATGGACTCTCCACCCTCTCTTGTTTTGCGCTCAGCTGATGTGGGTATAGTTTGATGTTTCATTTATCACTCAAAGACATCATTTTTTGGACTATCATTAATTGAAAAGAAATTAAAATTATAGTCATAAGTGTACAAGTACCGTATAATTATTCTGAAAAAATAAATAAATATAAATTTTATATAAAAAAAATTAGTTTTAACTAATAAATTTTATTTTTTTCAAAATAACTATACAATATTTACGTAATTTTCTATTCTACGTAATATTCCTCTTAATTAAAATGCCCATTAATCTGATGTTTTTAGAATCATTCTTGGTTGTCTAACAAGATCACTGGCAATGGTACCTGAAAAGAGAATAAAGTTGGACCACCCTTCATGTATTGTTTGTCGTCCTTCTCTGTTCTTTCTTTTGCAGCTTTTAACATGTACCGGTATCCATTACTTTTGGGCTTAGGCCCCCAATAAAAGAAGTGTAACTGCTCTGAAGATTTCTTTTCATATAATTAACAGGAATGACAATTTAGCATGGATTATTGAGAGAGGGTAAACAAATAAATCTAACAATCGCTCAAAGACCAGTAAAGGCTATCCACCTCAAAAATCCCGAGTGGATCTATCAAGACTCGAACATATAATTCTTCCCATTCTACAACCCTCTACATCTAAGGTGTAAAACCCACCTCAGTGGGAATAAATATTCAGCTTGATAACTCATCTCCAAGGAGTATCTGGAATCTAATCCTTTGATGGGGCAATTTTCCCAGGAATACCTGCAGGCCAACCATAATCCAGCAAAAGAAGTCAGAATTGAAGTAGCAGAGTAGCATTAAAAACAGTTTTGGGTTTTGATACACGTTTGTTTATTTAGATAAATTCCTTTTAGGTTTCATTAGGGGAAAATAAAGAACAGAAAGAAAATAATTGAAATGAATTCTCCACAACCCTCAATCCGTACTAGAAGTATAACTCATAGAGAGATCAAACAACCATGGTGCATAATGAAATATGAAACTAAATCCCACAACCAAACAAGAATCCGATCTATCTTTAGGTTGCTTGGATTTCCAAGGCACCCATTTATGCTTGACAGTCCCGTTCAGTTATATTTGCAAGCAAACTTATGCGATACAGCTTAATCCCACTGAGGGGATATGTACTTATGAAGGGATGATCGAGTTCGATGCAAAGCATGTCAACTAACTTTCTTTATCACCGTTGAATCCATTGTGTGTGCGCGCCTAGAAACAAATGCTTTGTTCCCAGGAAAGCTCATTTCACTCCCAGAAAGAAAGACTACTTCTGTTTTGAGAGGGAGATATCAAGAAAACTAGTAACCAAAACACGGCCATATAGGGACTCAGATGAGAGTTATTGATCTAGGGCTCAAGATATTTTTCCTAAATGGGTCATGGATATTGCTTTTCAACGTTAAACTTAGACACATCAAAAGAGAGGGCCACCATGACAAGTAGTTTGTAAATTTCAAGGTGGTATCTGACTCCACAAGCACTAAATAACTGGGTGATAATGGAACAAACTAATGCAAACAAGACAGGTACGTGCATTTCAGCTAGCACTTCTAAGCATTGTAAATTCTCAAAGTTAACTTCAGTTTGCATACAGACATCATTTAGCTCTCTCGGTCAAGAACAGAATCAATGATTTGGAAAAAATTCTATCAAATCTATTGGAATTGACCTCGCAGAGTCAATATTTATAAAATGCCACAACCAAATTCTCCACTAACTGCTTCAAACAAGGGTTCTTAAGCCTTTGTTAGTCAATTGTTATCCTCCACCTGTTCGTAAATCAAGCTGAACATTTATGGGGCTTCAAAAGAAAATCCTAGCATAGCTAGTTGTAGGGGTGTGATTAGAAGTCATGATGGTAAGTTTGTTTATGGTTTTCTTGCCATCTTGGTCATGGGACAGCCATATTTATCGAACTTTCTGCTTTGAAATATGGTTTTTTTTTTTTTTTTTTTAATAAGTGCTTTGAAATATGGTTTCTTATTATGCTATCACCTGCAAATCTTAGAATCAGTATTGAAGATAGATTCTATACGGGCTGTGAATTGGTTTAATGAAAAAAAGAGCCTCCTTGGAAGTATTTTGAAATGAGGACTGACATACTCAGCATCCATTCTTTTTTTTTTTCATTTTGAATTAATTCATACTTACGGAGAAGGGAATAACTTGGCTGATGTTTTAGCAATTTTCAGAACTACTGGTGTAGATGCTTCTTTTCACTCAGTTTTTCACTTACCAAAACACTTATATGGTATATATGTCTGGGACAAAGCAAGACTTCCTCACTCTAGATACTAGTTTTATTCCTTTTTGTTATGACAGATAGTTTGAAACGATTACTGTATGGTTTAGAGTCTTAGAATATATGGTTTTTGAAAGGGCTTTGGTTTCGGAATTTACCTAAACCCCAAATCCCATGCCCGTTCGTAAAAGGTATCCCTTCCTGATCCGCAGAGGGTTATTAATAATGAAAGTGGGGATTTTTTACAAAAAGAATTCTCCGCTATAACTCCAAAACACCGCCCTCTATTCTCACTAATCTTCTTACCAGAAAAATTAGCCAGCATACTCGGTATCTCTCATTTTATGACCACCCACCAACAAAATGCTGGATCCAACCAACTTATATTCAACACAAATACACAATTCCAACTAATATAGTATTAAATGCATATTAAACTCCACCCGGGAAAATAAATTCACGTTCAGTAAAGCACTATGAAATTCTGCAAATACATACAAAACAGAAGTTCTCTACTTTACCTCAAATTTCACTTTCATTTTGACACAGGCTTCTGCAAAAGCGCGGTCAAGTAAACCTCCGCGTTCTTCGAATTGGCCTTATTCCCCGTTGCCCACTTCACCTTTTTGTACCCCAATTTCCCAATCAACGGCGCATAAAGCTTGTCAAGATCCACCCCTTTGCTAAAGAAATGATCCAACAACAGGTAACCTCCACCTCTCAACACTCTATCAACGTCGTAAAGCAAGAACTCCATCGCCGTCAACGGTATCCATCTATTCACGGCGTGGCCGCAACGCACCAGATCCACCACCCCGTCGAACACCGGAAACCTCTGCTGCAGTGGCACGTGTAGCGGCACCAGCCCCCTCAGCGCCACAACCTCGTTATACGGCGCACCGAGATTCATCGTCGTCGTCACGACGGTCACATTGTAAAGCTTCATTCTCGCCGCGAAAGTCCCGGTACCGCCACCGACATCGATGCCGAGACGGAGCACAGAGTTTGCTGCCTTGGCAATCTGCAACAGTTGTAGGACCGGGAGGTCAAGTTCGTCGTTGTAGCTCATGAATCGAGTGGCTTCCGCAGAGAGGTTGAAACCCAGTTTTGGGTTGGAGCGCACGAGGCAGCTGAAGCTTTTGCAATAGTACTTATGCCAGATAACGTTTTGGTCCGGCAGCGAAGGAGCAAACGAGTTGTGGGAAAGAGACGACGTGGGTTTTGGTGGGGTTTTGGAGAAGCACCGACGGCGAGGGAGTGGGTGGCAGCCACGCAGGATGAGTGACTCCGCGAGCTCCTCGGAATCTGGAGGGCAGGGAGAGAATGGTGTATAGTTCATATATCGATGGAGGAGGCCAGGGTGATTGTGGCAAGATGTGGCGATGGGAGAGAGTTGAGAGTGGAGGAGCAGATCCGGTGGGGCAGTGGTGGTGGAGACGGCGGCTTTGGTGGAGGAATCTGCGGCTGAGGGTGGGAGGCGCGTGAGGTGGGTGATGGTGGAACGTATGGTGTTGAGCTGGTGGAGAAGGTAGTCAGGGACAGGTACTGGAGCGGGGGGCTTCTTGGTGGTTTGAATTGTAGAGGAGAGATGGTAGAGGGAGAGGATATTGGTGGCCACCATGGCCAGGAGAAGCAGCATGTTGAGACCCATGGTGAAACCCATCTTCGGCTTTGCCTTGGGCTCTTCAATGCTGCCTGGCTTTCGCTGTATATCCATGAATACTAGATCCCCCGCTGGGGATCGCTGGGAGCGGTGTTTTATTTTTTTTTATTATTATTATTTTTAATGATTAAGAAAATTTTATTTAATATTATTATGAATTTTTTTATTTTTTTAAATATTTAAAAATATTAAAAAATGGTATAAAAAAAATTAAAAAAATAAAAAATTTTCTACGCTAAGCGGGAGCCCCCAGCTGTGGCTGTAGAGGGATCCGTATATCCATATTAATTATACTTTTTAAGTTTCGACTGTCTGTCTGACTAGTCAGTGCAGAAAGTTTTTGCTCTCCAGATTTGGAGTTGTGATCCTCTGTGGTAGGACTTGGGTGTCATAACTTGTTTTTGTCTTATAACCGTTGGATTGTGTCGTTGTGGGGCCTGGGAATCTATCCGCTCCCTAAGTTTGATGCAAATCTGGTAGATTTTCTTGGGATGCAGCGGGAGGAAAGTGGGATGAACGGGGTTCTACTACTTCTTCTGTGCAGACAAAGAATAAAATTTAATTTAATTTTAATTTAATTTAATAGATGCTTAAGAAAGGGGGAAATACAACTGGAGGGCTTGAGGTACGTACGTGAATTAGGGACCAAAAAGCTATTTGTTTAAGCAGTTAATCGGGATATGATATCTGGCCTGTATTAGTGGACACCCTTGACCCTACGGAGTTGGAAGAGGTGGCGGTTACACCCAAGAAATTCAGGAGGATTCCTCCATGGAAAGGTTTCAAGCACTTGCTATCTTATCTCAATAAGTTAGAGCAGAGTTATCCTCTTATAAAACACTAATCACAACTCTCCAATTAGCTCAGATCCAACCTCCACCTGAAAATCACAAGTGATCCAAGCTTGCTAGGTTCAATTTAAAATTAATTAGGATGCAGCTGTAAATAATGGTGAAGGAAAGATTGGGGTAAGGGTCCTCATAAGAGATTATCAAGGACAAGTCATTGGTACCCTTCGTGCATCCAGATCCTTTAGAAGAAGCCCTTTCGATGCACAAGCCTATGATCTGTTGTTAGATATAGTGTTTTGTCAAGAAATAGGTTTGAAACAAGTTTGCTTAGAATGTAACTCAAAGCAAGTAGTGGACCTACTATAGAATCACACCTCAAACTAAAGTCTGGGAGGCTGCATATTTGGTGATGCTCGAAAAATTATAGATTCATATACAATATAGATTGCCTCACATACCTATAGAGAGGCTAACAGTGCAGCTCACCAACTTGCAAAGTTTGCATTGGATTGCCCTGAGGACCTTTATGATATTGAAGATGTCCCTACCTATATTATGACCATTGTGTCAAATGAAATGTTGTAACCTCTTTGTACTCAATCAGTTATGATTGTAGAGGTATTTGATATAAGATCTTATTATGAATGAAATTCAGTTCCCTTTCATGTAAGATCTTGTTATGAATGAAATTCAGTTCCCTTTCAAAAAAACAAAAGAAAAAGAAAGAAAGTAGGTATCATTACCATGTTTCTAGGTGTTTTTGTCAACCAAAAATCTCTCTTCTCCTTAGATTGTCCAAGAAAATAAAAATGTAGCTCTTGGAGGGACTTCAGTTCACTAGCTACTCTCCAAAGAAAATAGATTATTATCATGTAACACAACTAATTCACATATAAATAAGCTCATTTCAAGGGGAGCACTTCTAAAAAGAGAAATGAGATAGGGAGAAAAGAGAAAATTTAGATTTTTGATTACTTTTTAGATGCCTTACATTTGTCCCTTTTGCGTTACATATACTCAGAAACAAAAAGAGGCCATGGGCCTAATGCTAGACTCAATTAAAAAGATTGGACTACTAGACTGGTGACAGGAAATAAACAAAACAACTGATGAATGGATAATGGCCAACGCAGCCCAAAACTTACTCAAACTAACTAACTTTGGGCCTAGCCCTAACAAATAACCCAGCCCATGACTAACTTATTGACTCAACACCTCAGTTCAACACACAACACTTCACTTCAGACTTCACACACGTGCACCTAGGGCTCGATCTCACCCTCTTCCTCACAGCCTCCCTCCGTCGTCTGTGTCTCATCTCTAGGGTTCCAGCCATGCTTTGTTACACACCTCCCTCTATTAAAAAATCTTGCCCTCAAGGTGGGGAAAGTCTACTTTGTGTTTCGAATAGATCTCCCAGGTGGCATCAGTAGCTTCTTGGTCATGCCATTTCACTAACAACTCGACCCTTGCTCTGTTCCCCACCTTAATCATATGTCTACCAAGCTCTTCTTCTAGTTTTGGGCAAAGAACGTCGTGTTCTTTGATTCGGGTTAGCGATGGAATAACAACCAATTTTGACCTAATACTTCTCTTAAGTTGGGACACGTGGAAAGTAGGGTGTATCCTTGATGAAGGCGGCAGATCCAAGGTGTATGCCACAGCTCCCACCTTCCATAGCACCTTGAATGGCCCGAAATACCCAGGAGCCAGTTTGAGATTCCGTCGATGGGTCACTGAGGTTTGATGATATGGTTGCAACCTTAGGTATACACCCAATCTCCTTCGAATTGTTGTTCTCTTCTTTTAAGATTTGTGTATTTTTGTCATTTTGTTTTGGGCATGTTATAAATTTTGTTTGAGGATGTTGAAAGTTGATCTCTTCTATGTGGTACTTGATCCACTGTCTCCATTCGTGAGGTGCCAGGAATGTAGTGTATTACACAAGGTGAGGGTATCCATAGAACGCCTCATAGGGTGTGACCTTAGTATACGGGTGCTGAGTGGAGTTGTACTACCACCACTCAGTTAGCAAGATCCACACTGACCAATTCTTCAATTGATCGCCCATAAAACACCGCAAGTAATTTTCCACCATTTTGTTTACGGCCTCAAACTAACCATCAATCTGAGGATGATATGATGTGCTCATGGCCATCTGGACTCCCTTTAATTTAAAAGTTTCTTGCCAAAATTGACTTGTGAAAATAGTATCCCTGTCAAACACGATCAATTGGGGCAAACCATGTAGCTTAAAAATGTTCTTCATGAAAGAGTTAGTAACTGTTTTAGCTATATAAAAGTGTTTCAAGGGTACAAAATGACCATACTTAGTCAAACAATCTACCACCACCCACAAACTGTTGTAACCTTGGGAGTTAAGTAAGCCATCAATAAAATCCATGGATATATGGGTCCATGGTTGATAGGGTATAGTTAATGGCTGCAGCAAGCCATTGGCAAGAAATTATCGGCCTTAACCCTTTGGCATAAGTCACACACCCTAATAAACTGTTTGAGGTCTCTTTTCGTCTCGGGACGATAAAAGTCCCTTCTCATTCTGTGGGCAAATTTGTCGTAGCTTGAATGACCCCTCATGAATTGTTGTGGGATAATTTTATCAATCTGTCCTTAAACTCCTCATGATTTAGGATGTAAAGTGTGTTCTTGTCTAACAATAACCCTTCCCTAATTGCATAATTAGAGCCCAAACTTGCCATCTGAGCAGCTTTGTAACATGGCCTTCAAGTGTTCATCAGTTTTATACGCCCTTTGTAGCTCATCCACCCATTCTACACTAGGGAAAGTGATCAACATTAGTGTCCCTTCTTCATACTTGTCCTTTCTTGATAAGGCATCTGCGGTCCTGTTTTCAACCCCTCTTTTGTACTCAATAATAAAATAATAGCCTCAAAGCTTAGTAATCCATCTTTATTGCATGGGGTACCCACTTTTTGGTCCAGCAAATGTTTGAGACTTTACTAGGCTGTCTTGATTATAAAAGTTCTCCCTAACAAGAAGGGTCGTGATTTAAAGACTGCTGAAATAAGAACATACAATTCCTTCTCGTAGGTTGACATCGAGAGGGACCTCCCCTTTAGAGCTTGGTTGAAAAATGCAATTGGTTGCCCCTGTGCATTAATAGTACCCCCACTACTATTCCCAATGCATCTCACATTCAATTGTGAAGGGTAGAGTAAAGTTAGGTAGTGCCAACACCGTAGGTTGTGTAACAGTCTCCTTAAGCTTGTAAAAAGCTACTTTGACTTTTCTATCCATTGAAATCCATCCTTTTTAAGCATTCTAGTAAGAGGGGCTGCAATTCCCCCATAGCCTCTTATAAATTTGCAGTAGTAGTCCTTTAATTCCAAGACCTCAATACTTTTAGGGATTTCGGTAGAAGCCACTCCACTATAGCCTTTAGCTTGTCGAGATCTGCCTTGACTCCTGTAGCTTAAATCAAATGGCCTAAATAGGCTACCACTTTACAACTAAAGCAGTATTTGGATTTTTTGCAAACAATTGTTGTTGTTTTAAAGTCTCTGAGGTGACCCTTAGGTGGTTGACATGCTCCATTTTAGACTTGCTCATTCATAAGACTTTGGAAAGTGGAGGAGACATTGGTAAGTTTGAAGGGCATCACTAGGAACTCATAGTGTCCCTCATAAGTCCTAAAAGCATTTTTAGGCACATCATTGGGTTTGACTCCAATTTTGTGATAGCCGGACCTCAAATCCAACTTTGAAAAGATGACGGACCCTTACAATGCATCCATTAGTTCTTATAACACAAGATTAGAGAATTTATCTTGAATGGTGATGTTTTTCAAACTCTTGTAATCTACACACAACCTCCACGTCCCATTCGCCTGTCTCACTAATAGCATCGAGGAGGAGTAGGGACTTTGACTCGGTTTAATTATCCATGTTTTCAAAAATTCTTGGACGATCTTCTCAATCTCATCCTTTTGGTAATAAGGATAACAATAGGGCCATACAAAGATGGGCCCGGTTCCGAGCCTTAGGTTAATAGCGTGGTCATAGATACAGGGAGATGGAAGGCCTTTAGGTTCAAAAAATACCTCATCAAACTGCTACAACAGATTTTGTGTGGTGGCTAGGATTTCATTTCCAGGCTGTTGTCTAATGTGGTACTCTTCCTCCAATAGCTGTAAGATTATCCCTTTGCTTTCTAGTTTATTCAATTTGTTTAAGGGTCCTTCCTCAATCATTTTGGCTGTTGTCAAGCCATGTAATTTAACCTCTTATCCTCAATATGAAAACTACTTGGTAAGCTTTTCAAAATCACACAACACTTTCCCTAACTCTCGAAGCCACTTAATCCCAAGCACCATGTCACAACCAGCTAACACCAACACTTGTAATTCCAAGGAAAAATAAACAGTTACTTGGATTGCCACCTTCACCCCACTGCACCTTCCTTCACTACGGATGATTTCCCCATTAAAAACTCTCACCTTCACAGTTTCCTTGTCTTTCAATGGTAGTTTGGTTCTTTTGAGTATGGTGGGGTCCAAGAAGTTATGAGTGGAACGTATCAATTAGCATTGTCACCCATTGAGTGCCAATTTTCCTTTTCCCTTTCATTGTTCTTGGATTGTAAGTAGTGCACAAGTCCAATGTTGGAATAAGCTCTTCTTTATTCTCACAAGGTTCTTCTTCAAATTGCCCACTACTCTCACTGTCCCAAACTACCTCCTCCAATATGAATAGCTTGGGGTTTTGACATTTATGGCCCGGTACCCATTTAGAATCACAATGATAACATAGCCCATTTTCTCTACTCTCCTTCGTTTGGGTTTAATTTGTTTTGTGGATGGTTAAGTTTGGTTTGGGTTTGAAATTCTCAATTGGATAAGGGTGTGGAATTTTTAAAATTTATGGGTCTGGTGAGTAGGTTAGGTTGAATCTTGGGTGTTTTTTAGGGATGTTTATGTTTTCTTCTTGGATCTTTGCTAAGCTGAAAGTTGAGGTAAAGTTGTGGGATTAAACATTCTCACCGGTAACCGAATCTCATCCCTTAAACTGCTAAAAAAATAGCTGAGTTTGTAGGTATCTGACAGCCCACGTAATCTATTTGACAGTGTTTCAAACTTGGCTTGGTAATCCTCCACAGTACCTGACTGTCTCAACCTAGTGAGTGCTTCTAGGGTTGTCATAAGCATTTGGACCGAACCTAATAAGCAAAGCCTTAGTAAAGGTGTCCCAGTTTTGGATCTAGCCACTGTCTTCCATATCTTGGAATGAAATTAATACCCTACCTTTCATGTGAAATGAGGCTAGTCATACTTTGTGTAGTGGAATAGTGCTATGAAAAAGAAAAAAGTGATTAGCCTTGTAACTTGTAAGATCATCTCCACTGAAAAGTGGAAAGTTGAGCCTCACAATCTTTGGTTGAATTTCATCCATCTGTGTATTATGCAGGTGCTGCTACTGTTGATGTAGATGAGATTGCTGTTGTTGCTGAAATGGTTGCTGGGAATATGTATGTTGCTACTGTTGCATGTGTTGTTGCAACTTTAGGGTTCCTGATTCGTCTCTTGATGGGGCTCCATCAGAAGATTCAGCATTAGGGCTGCTACTAGGATTTCTTTTCTGCATTTACACAATGAGGATGGCCAGTTATTGTACTATGGCCTCATTTTATCTTTTAAGAGCTGCCATGTCGCTGTCCATATAGGAGAACCTAGCATCAGTAGACTTTTTTAATTCTTGATATTGGAAATCCATTGCTCTATTCAGGGCATTCAGACCATCTTGTAGTTTATTCAACCTAGTTCTTTTAGCTGTTCTTCTTCACAAGACGAGTCTCTAGATACCACTTTGTAACACACCTATTTAGATTCACACACAAATAAGCTCATTTCGGGAGGAGCACCTCCAGAAAAGGAAATGAGATAGAGAGAAAAGATGAAATTTAAGTGTTTGTTTACTTTTCAGATGCCTTAAATTTTCCCCTCTTTCATTACATATACTTAGAAATTGAAAGAGGCCATGGGCCTAATGTTGGACTCAACTAAAAAAACTGGACTCTGGACTTATGACAAGAAATATTCAAAACAACTACTAAATGGATAATGGCCCCCACAGCCCAAAGCTGACTCAAACTAATTGACTTTGAGCCTAGCCCTTACAAATAACCCAACCCATGACTAACTTACTGACTCAACACCTCAATTCAACACGCAACACTTCATTTTACCAAACACTTCACTTTAGACTTCACGCACATAGGGCTTGATCCCACCCTCTTCCTCACAACCTCCCTCCGTCGTCTGTGTCTCATCTCTAGGGTTCCAACCATGCCATGTTACATATTATGAGGCATGAAGATGTATATTGCAAATCCCTTCACTAGAAGGGGCTCACGGGAGCTTGTTTTCACCTCCATTCATTCTCTCACTATTAGAATCTAACTTCATAAACACAACATAAAAATAAATTCATAAATTAATATGACTTGATGCAATTTATTATATTATAATATTATGTTTCTTATAAAATAGATCTAACGTATCATATAAAGTAATAAAATAAAGTCAATTTATGATTGTGACTAATACTTTTCATGCAAGATCTCTACCCCTAATCTTTAGGCCACATTTGAGTAATGAGATAATTTCAGATAATATATAAATAGTAGTAAAAAGGTGATGATAAAGTAACGATAAAATATTGAATATTACTAAAACATAGATAAAAATAATAATAAAATATTAAATAATAGTATAGTGATATGAGATTCTAATCACAATTCATAGCTAGTCGCTCTGATAAAGTTTACATGTAGTTGAGGGAGGTTATTAATAATTATCCAAATGCTTCGTCAACATGAGCAACATTGTATACATTGGGAAAAGCTTCATCAAGAGTCATACCCCCACACCCTACATCATATCATTATCTAATGATAGCTTGATCAACCTTTTCTAGAAGTGCAAGATTAACCAATAGCAGATTTCAAACTCCTAACCCACTCTCAAAGATTTCAGTTTGGCACATAAGAATTTTCATCTCATTCTCAAAATTTCCATCTTATCATTTTAATTTTCTCAAATTCCTATATAAAATATAATAAATAATTCAATTTTTTCTTAACTTTTTCAAATTTCAAAAAAATAATAATATTAAAATTTAATATTTTAATATTTTATCTTAAAACTCAAAATTCTCATTTTAAAATTCTCTACTACCAAATCGAACCGTACATACTTGTGTCTAAGTTACCTAGAGAAATTTGAACTCTTCAATATTTTCAAGTTAGTTAGCCATCATTCAATTTTTTAAATCACTCCATCTCATTTTTTTATTGGCCATTACTAAAGTGGCCCCCAAAGTCAAGTGAAGACACTTCATAAGTAACTATGATATTTTGTGACCTGAAATCTCAGCCAAGCTATCGATATTTGATGGGCTTCAAGGTGGACCGATCCATTGAAAAACCTGTTTCAAGAACCTAGACTATAAATGAAGAACGCCACAATGGTTGTAATTTACCTTTGATAAGTTTAAAAGTTCATTCAAGAACAAGAGGAGATAAATTCAACTAATAATGAATAAAATACATCAAATTTCATAAACTTGTTAAATTGAGGCTAAAAAGAGTATTTAAACCAAAACCTAATTAAACTTTTTCCATTAACTTGATCTTGGCTTTCTTGGGTGAGTTTTCAAATTGATTGTAGGTTCAAGGGATTCAATTCCCACGAGTTTATATCAATATTGTTACCACATTATGTTACCATTAATTCGTCATATTGTCAAATTAGCATACCCCATTGCCATCAACACAAAATGCTAGCCACCAGATTTTGCCAAATTAAGCTTAAACACATTATAAGATAAAGCTAGTATGGAGTGTAAATTGAAAAGTGAAAAATATGTAATAATGTATGAGAAAACTTACGTTCTATGAATTTTAACATAAGAGTAATGTTACGTATAAGCTTCAAATAGACAAACTCCATACAAGCCTTTTGTTAAAAAGTGAGTTCCACTAATAAAGAATAATATTTTTTAGAAAAATTCTGGGAACAGTCCTGGAATAGGGCTTGCGTGTGCACAAAAAAAATATGAAATGGTTGGTTTCATATAGGATGAAATGAATCATTTCATTGCCTCCTCAGTAGCCTTGAATCCCCTTCCCTTGGAAACCCTAATCTTGTCCCCTTCTTTTTTTGAAGCCCCGAATCCCTTCCCCAAAATGCAGAACTCCCTTCGAAACCAATTCTTGATTCACAAAACCCATTCTACTAGCATGACTGATTGAGCTTCGAAACCTATTCTTGATTGACGACCGATTAAGTTTTGAAATCCTAACCTTGATACATGCTTCACGCATATCTATGAAAACCATTCTTGATTCATGACCGATTAAGCTTGAAACCCTTTGTAGTTCTTGTTTTAAACCCATTCTTGATTCATTGTGTTTCTTAAACCCTTATGGAAAATAGGTCAATCGGTTTGTCTTTGTAGTTCATTTCTACAAATTCTGTTATTTTTTTAATTTCTTAATACTTGAACTATTTTTCTACTTGAAGGGAGAGGAGCTTAGAAAGCTGGTGTAGGAATGAATTAATGGGATAAACAAGCAAATAGGTAGGTATGAATTAATTACTTCTATTTATTGGTTAAGGTAATATATTTGACAATATGTTTTACTCAAAGCGGGTATCATGTTGGATTATGCTTGTTCAATGTTGGGACATATGTGATTTATATATATATCTTCGATGGTTTTCACTCTTCTATGCTTTTGGAAGATGTCATATATATATATATGCATGAATCCAATGCATGGTCAATCAATCCTCAAATGAAGATTTCAAAGTTAGTACAATATTTTTCTTGAAATTTTTCTTGAACTATTTTTCTAATTGAAGGGAGAGGAGCTTAGGAAACTGGTATATGAATGAATTAATTGGATAAGCTAGTGTTGAGGTTCAAGCCCCACACCAGCATGTTTGCAATTTAGTTAGATACAACAGTAATTAACCATAATGATTAAGTAGTGAGGACAAGTTTTCAAAATGTTGTTGTTTTCTTATGAAAGATATGATGAAATTAGAGGAAGAAAACGTCGGTGTTTTTTAATGTTATAAAAGCTATTCTACTATTTCAAATTTGATTTATGCATATGACTTACTTAGAGTGACTTTTTTTAATGGCTCTTGAGCTTCTTTGAAAGGGTTGGTAAAGGTGTCGCAAATTTATAAACAATGTTCTGGACAACTAGTGAATAAGGCCAAATAAACAGTATTTTCCCCCTTTCCCTAGTCTTTATTTTGGGCACTAATTCATACGGCAAGATTACAAGCATCCTTATTGGATAAATCTACTATGCCGCCTCAAGTGTACAGCTCCATTTGACCACTCTTCAAATTATTTTTTTTATTTTTTATTTTTTGCTTAATGATTAAGAAAGTAATTTTTAGTGTATTGGTGTATGTTGTTATTTTTTACAAATATTTAAATATATTTCAAAAATATGAAAACAAAAAAATAAAAATAAAAAAGCACATTTGTGCTAGCACAACTCATCCTTATTTGAACATTTTGTTAAAACAAAAGGAAACTAGATAGTTGAAAGGCTAATTTGTTGTGAAATGGTGGGAAGTTGATTCTTATAAAACATGTTTTGAGTATCATGCTCAGCATTACGTATTTTCTCTCTCTATTCTTTGTATTCCTCAGAAGAGTGTGCATGAAGTGTCGAGGTTGTTCTCTGATTGTTTCAAGGTAGGAAGCTAAATGAAGAGATAATAGGAAATGGGTATCTTGGCCAAGCTTTGAAATTCTTGCTAATAGGGTGAATTAAGTGTTAAGGCCTAATATTGTTGTGGCTTCATTGTGGGTTTCTAACAGCTAGAATGTGCAACTTGCAAAGGAGTTAGTAGGGGCAAAATTGAAATATTTATTGTTATCTAGGTAGTTGATTACAACCTGGAATAGATATTCCACATTGGTCAACTGCTAAAGATGGGGTCTTTTCCTTCCAAGTCGGCTTCGTAATTAGTTAGAAGCTATGGACAATTGCAACCATTGAGTAAATGGGTAAATTGAGTAAAACTAGAATTTAGTAATTGAAAATATCTTTAGCATCAAGAGGATTAGTGGTATAAAGAATATCAATTAATGCATCGTAAACATGCCCATATACTTAACCCAGAAAATATAAAACTAGCACAAGATGGAAGTACCAATAAATTTTCTTGGCTATTTTCAAAACATGTTGTAGAGTTTAGTAGTCATTTAGTCCCATGATGGCCCACTTATGCAAGGATCTAGATTAAAGTGTTAGTAAGTGAAATATTAGCCATGGTGTAGATACTTATTTAAGCATCTAATGTTGGCCCTAGTGGTATAAAAATAGAACAGTACCCATATCCATCTATTGAACTTAATTTTAACCTAATAATCTAAAAGTGATAGGTACAAATTACACTTTGTCCAGTACAGTAATGCCTATCATTATTGAAGTTTGAAAAGTGTTTATGTTGCCTAGTTGCAATGTCTTCATCACAATCATATTCATCATATTCTTGGTTGATTATTATTTGGAGGCTGCTCCAAAATGTTTATACTAGTTGATAACACGTCTCAAATTTGCGAACACCTCGAGAAATCGAAGATGATATTTTTTTTCTTATCCTAAGTACAATAAGGAAGTTATTACTAACAACTCTTCTTGGTGTTGTTACGTTTAATTTCCTAAATTGTTGAGTTCTTGTCTTAATTTCTTACAATGATTACTGAAGTTGTTTGGTGTAAGAAAAACCATATTGCAATTACTTTTTATGGATAGGTTTTGAAGAATACAAAGAAAGCCCAATTGCCAGGGAAGAGATTTCCAACAAAGAGAGAGAGAACTCCAGCAAAGAGAGGAAAAATTCCAAAAGGGAGAAAAAAATTTCCAACATGCAAAAGAAGAGATATAAAAAAGAGAGGAAGACATCCAAAAGAAAACTGATAGTTCTTCTTAATGATCAAGAAGAGATTGAAAGTCAAGTTAAAGAAATTAGTTATGCACGTATGCTACTCTAAGTGTATTGGGGACTTTCAATTTTATTCTCACATTGGTTGCTAGGATCAAGATCAAATGAAGATTAATGTTGTGTTTGGGACATTGCAAGTATGTTGTTAATAGGGGCATCAACTTTGTTAAGTTTGTAAGTGTTGTAGTTAGACTTCTCCCTTGTAAAGTTGTTGTAATATACAGTGTTGTGGGACGTGTAATATGCAGTTTATGTGCTACATTGTACCAAACTTATGAGCATTCAATACATAATTGCATTTTTCCACAAATTTTCTGCTTTTGTGGTTTAATTTATATAATATTGCATCTATGAAATAACAACAATAGTGAACCATCGTAGGAGTAGCAAACATCGCAGGAGCAACAAAACTAAAAATTGTAAATAGTAAAAAGAAACACCACGCAAGAATATAACTTTAGAAGCAAAATAAAAAAATAAAATTGCAAATTGACAAGATATAAAACTTCAATTCTTCATTAAAAGCATAACTTCATATTATAGTCATACAATTCATCCATGGATATGAAAATACATCATCAAAAACTCAAAATCTAAAACTATGACAATACTTGCATATTCTATACAAGATCAAATACATTAATTCAACCAAACTAAAAATACATATTTTCATCCAGCATAATCAAAACAATAAGACTCCAAATCACCAATTGAGTAAGTTCGCATCTTCAATAGCGGCAATAGGAACAAAATTGATTCATTAATTGTCGAGAGAGGCATGATGTTGAAGATCTATACGTAATACTTCATCCATCTGGAAAAACCACAACCACAACTAGAAAATTCAAGTTTCTCGAGGCTATGTAAAAAAACATGTAATTACTAAAAAATAGGCGAACCCTAATATATAAAAATGATAACTACAAATAGAAGAAAATTACACAAAATCATGTGTTGAACCTAAGGTTTCAAGTTTCATGTAATTATATATTTACACATGGATTTTGATGATAACAAATGAATTCAAAGAATAAAGAAGTCTCAAGCTCAAGTTGTCTACACAATGGAATCAAGCACATCAAGGAAACAAGCATGAGCAAGAAGGGAACAAGTTCACATTAAAATTATAGAGTAATGTTGTAAATCTCTTCAAAATTCGAAATTAGGATTAATGCTCAAAATTAATATTTTATCATAAAGCATTAAAATATATTTTCCACATGTACATGAATATTTTTGAAAATTAAATTTGAAAATTTTGAAAGATGATTGATTGTCTTCTTTTACATGTGCATGCCTTGATTAAAGGGTTGAACTTTGAAAATATTAAAGATAATTGATTGTCATCTTTCACATGTGCATGTTTTATTTGAATATTTTCAAAAATGATTGATGTTTTTCTTTACTTATGCAAAAGGTAGATGTTTTTGTTTGAAAAATTTGAAAAGTAAAGTGTGCTCCTTTTGTCATATACAAAAAGTAAAAGATTAGGTTTGAATTTTTTGAAAAGGAAAGTGAACTCCTTTTGTCATATGTAAAAAGTAAAAGATTAAGTTTGAATTTTTTTGAAAAGGAAAGTGTGCTCATTTTGTCATATGCCAAAAGTAAAAGATTAGGTTTGATTTTTTTGAAAAAGTGAATGATGTTATGTGAATCTTTTTAAATTTGAATATGAAGTCTCATATGCCTATAAATAGATCATTTGAGAGCTTCACATTTACAACACCAAGAGCATACAACATTCATTCAAAACTTTCGTTCTCTCTTCTCTAAGCATTGAGCCTTAATCCTTATTCATTTTGAGAGATATAGTTTGCGCTATATTGTTCTTATTTCACTCATTGATGAGTGTTTTCTGATAACGTACCCACTATCAGCTCTTGTATCAGAAAAATAGTGTGTATAACCCTTGTACGTGTAGAAAGTATTCTACACAGGGAATAGTTGAATCACCACGTGTAAGGTGATTGCAAGTGTAGAGGGTGTTCTACACGGATCCTTTGTAGCGGTGTTGTTCAAAAGTATAATAGGTTTCTATCTCCACCTGAAGGAGGTTGAATAGTGAATTTGGGAATCCTCAAGGGGTAGCTTGAGGCGAGGACGTAGACAGTGGGGCCGAACCTCGTTAACATACTGAGTTTGCTTCTCTCTTACCCTTACTCTTTATATGTATTGTTATTTCATATTTTGTTTATATTTTATATTATATATTTGATTTATAATTTTTATTTTTTTAATACAACTCAATTCACTCCCCTCTTATGTTAGTCATCTGGGCAACAATTCACTCCCCTCTTTTGTAGAGATAATTACTCATTTTGGAAAGTTAGAATGAGAATATTTTTTCAGACTCAAGGTAGAGAAATCTGGAAATGTATTGTAAATGGACCTTATATTCCAATAAAAGTGGTTGATGGAGTAAAGGTCAAAAAGGAAGAAGAAGAGTTTGATCGTGAAGACGATAGACTTTATACTTTAAATTTAATTGCTATGAATTTATTATATAATGCTCTTAATGGAAATGAATTTAATAGAATAATGAATTGCGATATAGCAAAGGAAATTTGGGATAACTTGGAAGTAACTTATGAAGGAACTTCACAAGTCAAAGAATCAAAAATTTATATTCTTACTCATGAATATGAAATGTTTAAGATGAATGATGATGAATCTATTTCTAGTATGCACACTCGTTTTACTAACATCATAAACAGCTTAACAGCTCTTGGCAAAGTTTATTCCAAGGTGGAGATAGTAAGAAAAATTCTCAACTCTTTACCAAAACGTTGGGAATCAAAAGTTATAGCGATTTTTGAAACTAGAGACATCAAGAAGCTCGAATTCAATGAACTCATCGGGTCACTTATCACCCATGAGTACACATTGAAAAGAGGAGAAGAAGAATGAAAGCCAAAGAAGAGCTTAGCACTTAAAGCTATTTCTCATGAAAGTGAAAGTGATGAAGATGAGGAAAATGAAGATAAAGATGAAGAAGTTGCGATGATAACAAGAAGAATTCAGAGGTTCTTGAAGAAAAATAGAACTCCTCCAAGGAAATCTTTCAAAAAGTTTTCCAAGAAAGATTCAGGTAAAAATGACACTTTAATTTGTTATAAATGCAATAAACCTGGTCATATCAAATCAGATTGTCCTCTGCTAAAGAAAGATCGAAACAAGGGCAAGAAAGCAATGAAAGTTACATGGGATGATGATTCAAGTAGTTCAGATAGTGAAGTAAGCAATGGAGAATCAGCAAATCTTTATCTTATGGCTAAAGATAACATTGAGGTAACAAATCTTGATAATATTGAAGATCCTTCACATGAAGAATTGCAAAATGTTTTAGAAGAGATATATGAGGAATTTGAAAAATTGAGTATCAAGTATACTGCTTTAAAAAAGAAAAATTCTTCTTTAACAAACGAAATTGAAATTTTAAGAAAAGAAAGTATCATTTTGAAAGATGAAAATCTTGAATTGAATAAGAAGAAAACCGATTTAAAAAATATTGTTGAAAACTTTACGAATGAAAAAAGAAATTTTGAAAAACTTCTTAGTAGTCAAAGATGTGTTTTTGACATGGCAGGTTTGGGATATATGTCAAAACAAAAATACAAACCTTATAAAAATTTCTTTGATAATCATTCTACATCAAAGACTAATATTTAAAATTCTTTTCATAAAAATAATTTTGTCAAAAAAAGATATTATTATAATCATTCAAGTTTTTCATATATGTCACATGTTATTTGTAATTTTTGTAATAAAAATGGTCATAATTATCATACTTGTCCTATTAGAAGAAATCATACAATGACTATTAAGGCCATATGGGTACCTAAAAATCTTGTTTTTTCTAATACTAATAAAAAAAGGACCCAAAGAACTTAGGTACCAAGAAAAATCATTTTAATTATTTTTATAGGTATGCATGAAGTCTTCCACAAGCAAAAATAAATAGTTTTTAGATAATCGATGTTCAAGACACATGACGGGAGATAAAACTAAGTTCTTTGATCTTAGATCTAAAGAAAAAGGACACGTGACATTTGGAGACAACTCGAAAGGGAAGATCGTGGAAATAGGTAAAATTGATAATGAATCTTCTCTCATAATTGAAGATGTTCTACTTGTTGAAGGTCTAAAACATAATCTTTTGAGCACAAGTCAATTATGTGATAAATGATTTACAGTTACTTTCAAAATGGATAAATGCATTATTTTGAATGATCATGATTGTAATATTTGTTTTATTGCTTTTAGAAGTAACAATGTTTATACAATCGATTTTGAATAAATTACCCCACAAGATGCAATTTGTTTTTCAGCTCAAAATGAAACTAGTTGGTTATGGCATAGAAGACTAGGTCATGCCAACATGGAACTTATTTCCAAACTTTCAAAAAATGATCTTGTGAGAGGTTTACCAAAAATATATTTTCTTAAAGACAAAATTTGTGATGCATGCCAATTTGGTAAACAAACAAAAACTTCTTTTAAAACTAAGAAACATATTTCCACTACTAGACCATTGCAACTGATACACATGGATCTTTTTGGACCAAATAGAGTTGCAAGTCTAGGAGGAAAATATTACACATTTGTTATTATTGATTATTTCTCTAGATATACTTGGGTCATCTTTCTTGCTCATAAAGATGAGACACATAATGCATTTACCAAGTTATGCAAGAGAATTCAAAATGAAAAGGGTTATATTATTTCAAGTATCCGAAGTGATAAGGGAAAAGAGTTTGTTAATAAAAATATTGAAACATTTTGTGATGAAAACGGTTTTGTGCATAATTTTACTACTCCTCGAACTCTTCAACAAAATGGGATAGTAGAGAGGAAAAATAGATCTCTTTAAGAGATGGCAAGAACAATGCTCAATGAGAACAACTTGCCTAATTATTTTTGGGCCGAAGCGGTAAGTACTGCATGTTATGTTATAAATAGAGTTATGCTAAGGTCTAAGTTAGATAAAACCCCCTATGAGCTTTGGAATGAGAAAAAACCCAACATTGGTTACTTTCATGTATTTGGATGCAAATGTTTTATTTTAAATGACATGGATAATTTAGGTAAGTTTGATGTAAAATCTGATGAAGGTATCTTTCTCGGGTATTCTACTAATAGTAAAGCTTATAGAGTATTCAATAAAAAGACTTTGACTGTACAAGAATCTATGCATGTAGTATTTGATGAATCTAATTCTCCACTCTCCAAGAAATCTATTGATGAAGAAACAAGAGGTATAAATAACACGGAAAGTCTCAATCTCAACAAAGAGAAAACAATAGAGGAAGTTCAACATGGAGCCATCAGGAAAGATCATCAAAATTTAATACAAGATGCAACCAAACAGTGGAAATTTGTGAAAGATCGTCCAGTGGAACAAATTTTGGGAGAACCTTCACGAGGTGTAAGTACTCGATCATCTCTTAGAAATATTTGCAATCATATTGCTTTTCTATCTCAAATTGAATCCAAAAATATTGATGATGCACTTCTTGATAAATCTTATATTCTAGCTATGCAAGAAGAGTTGAATCAATTTGAAAGAAATGATGTTTGGATACTTGTTCCTAGACCCAAAAATCATACTATTATTGGAACAAAATGGATTTTTAGAAACAAGAAAGATGACTCCGGAGTCATTACTAGAAATAAGGCTCGACTTGTAGCCCAAGGTTTTAATCAAGAAGAAGGAATCGATTATGATGAGACATATGCACCTGTCGCAAGATTAGAAGTTATTCGAATGCTACTTGCATATGCTTGTTATAAAGATTTCAAATTTTTTCAAATGGATGTTAAAAGTGCTTTCTTAAATGGTTTTATAAATGAAGAGGTATATGTTGAGCAACCTCCAGGTTTTGAAAATCATATTTCCCCAAATCATGTTTTCAAATTCACAAAAGCACTATATGGACTTAAACAAGCTCCTAGAGCTTGGTACGAGATACTCAGTGGTTTCTTGATTGAAAAAAGTTTTTCAAGAGGAAAAATTGACACAATTCTTTTCATTAAATATGAAAATAATGATATTCTTTTGATTCAGATTTATGTTGATGATATAATATTCGGTGCTACTAATAACAATATGTGTCAAGTTTTTGCTAAGACTATGCAGGAAGAATTTGAGATGAGCATGATGGGAGAACTTACATTCTTTCTCGGATTGCAAATTAAGCAAGCAAAAAATGGGACATTCATCAATCAATCAAAATATATTAAGGAATTACTGAAGAAGTTTGGGATGGAAAATGCTAAGGAAATTGGAACACCAATGAGCCCATCAACTAAACTTGATAAAGATGAATCCGGTAAGCCAGTTGATTTGAAGATATATCGAGATATGATTGATAGCTTATTATATTTAACAACCAGTAGACCAGATATTATGTTTAGTGTGTGCTTATGTGCACGCTTTCAATCATCTCCAAAAGAATCACATTTAATTGCAGTTAAGCGCATTCTTAGATATCTTAGTGGTACAATTAACCTAGGGTTATGGTACCCTAAGCACACATATTTCGATCTAATCAGCTACACAGATGTAGATTATGCTGGCTGTAAAATAGATTGAAAAAGTAATAGTGGAGCATGTCATTTCTTAGGTCATGCACTAGTTTCCTGGTTTAGTAAAAAATAAAATTATGTTGCACTATCTACTGCTGAGGCAGAATATGTTGCTGCGGGTACTTGTTGTGCTCAAGTTCTCTACATGAAGCAACAACTTGAAGATTTTAAACTCATGTATAATCACATTCCAATCAAATGTGATAATACAAGTGCTATAAATCTTTCAAAGAACCCAATACAACATTCTAGAACTAAGCATATTGAAATAAGATATCATTTTCTTCGAGATCATGTCTAGAAAGGCGATATAGTACTAGAATTCACAAACACACACGATCAGTTAGCAGATATTTTCACAAAGCCTTTACCAGAAGATAGATTATGTATGATCAGAAGAGAAATAAGTATGATGCATGCTATGAATATCTCTTAAAAAATAGACTAGAGTCAATAAAAATAGAGATAAATTTTTTAAATACTTTTACATAAACTTAAGATTCTTAGCCTCATGTTTGAGACGCTCATTCTCTTCATACAATATTATGTCATTCTTATCCATGGGAACCGGCAAGCGGAATGAAGAATCTAATAAAGATTTCAACTATTTATTCTTCTGCCGAATGATTCCTTCCCTTGTGTGAGACTCTTGAACAATTTGTTGAAGTACAATAATTTGTTCTTTGAGCTTTTCAACTTCATGATTTTTGGCTTGTAGCCACTGAGAAAAAGCAATAATAGAGGAAGAGTAGCGAGTCCCAAGACTCACCAAATCATAAATAGCATCAGAATCTGACTTATTAGTCAGATTATTATTTTCCTGCTGCAACATGGCATCAATCGCAGTTGCAGAAAGGACAGGAGGTTGAGATGCAGAATGCCTCATGGATGGATCTAGAGAAATATTAGAAGAATGAGCCATTGAGAAAAAAAATAGAAAGCTTAAAACGAGAATGTTGGAGGAATGCAGATGAGTTATAGAGATGAGAAGAAAACTTGATGCGGATTAGATGAACTTCAGGACTGATTTTATAGAGATAGCATAAAGAATAAAACAAACTATTCTCTCTTCAAATCTTATTTAGTCAAAAGAAATACAAGATATGCTGGACACACATTGTCAAAAGTTTTCTTACTAAGCCAGCGAGATTAACAGTAGATTGTCCCTATTTTTCTAGTAAATGATGAACCTCTGCTGTTATTTGCCGATGTTGACCTTGTATCTGAACACTTTCTCGTTCCAACTCCTTTATTCGTGGTTGCAGATCATGAGCATACCAATCTGCAAATTTTTTCAACTCTTAGTTTTCTTGCTTTAGCATTTTATTCTCACTATCCTAATTAGCAAGTTTCTGTCGTAACTCAGATATTTGCATGTTAAGATGATCAATTTCACTCACCCTCGCCATTAACCTCTAAGACATGATCGTAACAGAGGCAGCATATTGACTACTGAGCATTCTTGATTCTGCAATAATCTCAGAATCAGCCTTATTAGAAAAACGGTTCTCTGCTCCTATCATGGTATTGACGGCATCAGGAGAGAAGATTGATGATTGATGCGTCAAGGGTTCCTGATTCAAGTCTGGAATATTAGTGGAAGAGAATTGCTCAACCATTCTATCGTTGTGGAAAAACAGAACTCAAGTCAAGAAGCGATGTATTTTTTTTGGCATCCGATAGATGAAAATGCTCATTTTTTTTATAGAAACTCAGAGCCTTCAATCACGTTTGTCAACAACATCAGGCGATTGTTTAAATCTCCAGCCGCACTAAATTCATAGAGTTAGGCCTTGAGACTTTGCAGCATTTGTCGGGTCACGGACGGCTCCTTTTTCAACTATCTACAGTGACTATTAAACGCATCGTTTTCTTCAGTCCATTTACTTGCTGCCGATCCTTTTTAATGATGCCAAAAGGCGGAGAAGTTTTAGACTAGAACATTAACATTATTTAAATTGCTAAACTTGTTATATATGCTTGGAATTATATTTATACTTTTGCTTGAAAAACTAACGCATATTTTCAGGGGGAGCTTAAATATTAATATAGGTTTCAAGTTCTATCAAGTATTTGTCATCATCAAAAAAGGGGAGATTGTTGAACCCAAGGTTTCAAATTTCATGTAATTATATATTTGCACATGGATTTTGATGATAACAAATGAATTCAAAGAATAAAGAAGTCTCAAGCTCAAGTTGTCTACACAATGGAGTCAAGCACATCAAGGAAACAAGTATGAGCAAGAAGAGAACAAGTTCACATTAAAATTATAGAGTAATGTTGTAAATCTCTTCAAAATTCGAAATTAGGTTTAATGCTCAAAATTAATATTTTTTCATAAAGCATTAAAATATATTTTCCACATGTGCATGAATATTTTTGAAAATTAAATTTGAAAATTTTGAAAGATGATTGATTGTCATCTTTTACATGTGCATGCCTTGATTAAAGGGTTGAACTTTGAAAATATTAAAGATGATTGATTGTCATCTTTCACATGTGCATGTTTTATTTGAATATTTTCAAAAGTGATTGATGTTTTTTTTTTACTTATGCAAAAAGTAAATATTTTTGTTTGAAAATTTTGAAAAGTAAAGTGTGCTCCTTTTGTCATATACAAAAAGTAAAAGATTAGGTTTGAATTTTTTGAAAAAGAAAGTCTGCTCCTTTTGTCATATGCAAAAAGTAAAAGATTAAGTTTGAATTTTTTTGAAAAGGAAAGTGTGCTCATTTTGTCATATGTCAAAAGTAAAATATTAAGTTTGATTTTTTTGAAAAAGTGAATGATGTTATGTAAATATTTTTAAATTTGAATATGAAGTCTCATATGCCTATAAATAGATCATTTGAGAGCTTCACATTTACAACACCAAGAGCATACAACATTCATTCAAAGCTTTCGTTCTCTCTTCTCTAAGCATTGAGCCTTAATCCTTATTCATTTTGAGAGATATAGTTTGCGTTGTATTGTTCTTATTTCACTCATTGAGGAGTGTTTTCTGATAACCTACCCACTATCAGCTCTTGTATCAGAAAAATGGTGTGTATAACCTTTGTACGTGTAGAAAGTATTCTACACGGGGAATAGTTGAATCACCACGTGTAAGGTGATTGCAAGTGTAGAGGGTGTTCTACACGGATCCTTTGTAGCGGTGTTGTTCAAAGGTGTAATAGGTTTCTATCTCCACCTGAAAGAGGTTGAATAGTGAATTTGGAAATTCTCAAGGGGTAGCTTGAGGCGAGGACGTAGGCAGTGGGGCCGAACCTCGTTAACATACTGAGTTTGCTTCTCTCTTACCCTTACTCTTTATATTTATTGTTATTTCATATTTTGTTTATATTTTATATTATATATTTGATTATAATTGTTATTTTTTTAATACAACTCAATTCACCCCCCTCTTGTGTTAGTCATCTGGGTAACATCATGATTGAGAAATCTAACCACACATTCAATTGTGGGAGTTGTATTGTATTTACATTAAGAATGTATTACAGAATGAACAACTGAACTATACAAGTTAATGGACAACTGTGTATTCTATATAAGAAAATACTTAGCAAACTACAAGAAGCAAATTTTGACTTAGTTCTATAACTTTCGATGAGATGGAGATAAATCAGCCTGCAATCTCTTTGCTAAACTTTCGGTCTCCATATCTATCATGCTCCTTTCCATGTCAAGTGTTTTCACATCATGAATGTTATCATCCCCCCTCAAACTATACGTGGTAACAAGGCATAGTTTGTGCTTGAGCTTCTCCAAATCATATATGGTTTTCAGTTTGGTGAAAACATTTGCAATCAGAGATAATGTTGAGATATGCCGAATAGTTAACAACCCAAGAGAGACTCTCTCCCTAATATAGTGCTAATCTAATTCAGTGTGTTTGTTTCTAGCATGAAACACAGAATAGACAATCATAAATAATGAACTCAGAATATTACAAAATAAAACTGAAGGTGTTGGCAATGGAACTTGAAGATCTCATAAAATTAATCCAAGTTATTTCTACTGGAGTTTGTGCCATGGCCTTGTAATCAACTTTTGAGATTGAGTGAAAGACTGTGGGCTCACTACAAAAAAAGGCAAATTTGCTGGCGTTGGTTATACGTTAGCAACTATCCAAAAAAACGCCGCTAATTAATTCGCGGTGTTTTTCTAACAGCGCAACCGTCCGCCGATAATGGAGGGTCACTATTTTCATTGTTCTGGCGTTTGCGCAAACGCTGATATGTGTAAATCTCATTAGTGGTGTTTGTATCAATTTAGTGGCATTTCTTGAAACGCCACCACAGTACCTACATTAACAGTGTTTCGTGAAACACCGCCACTTTATCGTTTCCATCCTTGGTATATACTAGCGGCGTTACCATAAACGCCGCTGCTACTACATTGCCGACGCATCATATAAATTGGCGACATTTATTTAAATGCCACTAATAGTACATTGGCGGCAGAACATTAAATTTGTTAACAACGTTTGTATGATCGCCACCACTTTTTAAAATAGCAGCATTACGATAAATACCGTTACTAATAATTTGTCGACACATCATATAAATTGGTGGCATTTATTTAAATGCCACTAATAATATGTTGGCGGATTGAATACTTTAATGGCGTTTATCTTAACGCCACCAATGACCTAATTTAATGGCGGTTATCTAAACGCCGCTACAAGTAAACTACCAGCTTGTCATATAATTTGGGCGGCATTTCTTTAAATGCCACTAATAATACTTTGGTAAATTTGTTAACGACGTTTATCTCAACAATGCCAATTTTTAAAATAACGGCATTAACATAAACGCCGCCATGTTATGTTGCCAGCACATCATATAAATTAGCGACATTTATTTAAATGCCACTAATAATACGTTAGCGGCAAATTGAATTTATTAACGGTGTTTATCTAAACGCCACCATGAGTTTTTTTTTTATTGCAATTTATTGTAAATGCCGGCACATTTTTTAAATTAATGACATTAATATAAACACCACTACAAATATGTTACCAATGCTTTGCATTAATTAACAAAATTTAGGACATACCAATAATATGATATCCCACAATAAAAAAATATAATATATTAATTAATAATAAATATGATATAAGGGGCCACTATTCATATAATAAAAAAATTACAAATCAAAGCACATGAAAGTTCCCCATGGATAATTATTCTTCTTCACGTTGTGTTTGTCATTAGCTTTAGAAGTATTTCTTTCATGGGTAGTTCTTCACATTTATCCAATAGTTTTTTGAAATTGTTATGCAATTGTTGAGCCTGGAAAATATCAAAAAGTCATACTAAATTAATAGAGAGAATAATATATGTTGAAACAAGATGTGATAATCATGGGAGTAATATTTTTAACCTCCATGTTACTCGATAACTACACAACAAGTTATGTAATCTTCCTTTTACATTTTTTTCAATCCATTGTCTATGCTTTGACCACACAACTAGACAAAGTGAGTGCATTCTGCAAAATAAATAAATAAATAAATGAGTACAAACCAAAGGAGGAAAAATCTGGAGAAGCATCAAGATGCAATCCCTTCATATTGCAAATTAAGCCACAATAATAGCACCATGGTAATGAATCACAGGGAAAGGCCACATAGTAGTAGAGGAAATGGGAAGCCACTGAATCCATTAATGTCATAATTTAATTCATCACAAATTAAATTGTTTATATATAGACATTAAAATAAACTCGAGATCTTGTTCCCCCAAAACCCAAATGTCTCGTAGCATGTAAAGAGAAATGATATTTACAATTCTAAGGAGTGCATGCGCATCTACACGCATGTAGGATTCTCTCTCTCTCTCTCTCTCTCTCTCTCAAATAAAAAGCCTTGCAATTAATTTTTATATATCTATTGAACCCAAGGTTTCAAACTTTGTGTAATTATATATCTACACATGGATTTTGATGATAATAAATGAATTCAAAGAATAAAGAAGTCTCAAGCTCAAATTATCTACACAATAGAGTCAAACACATCAAGGAAACAAGCATGAGCAATAAGGAAACAAATTCACATTAAAGTGATAGAGTAATATTGTAAATCTCTTAAAAATTCGAAATTAGGATTAAGGTTCAAAATTAATATTTTATCATAAAGCATTAAAATACATTTTCCACATGTACATGAATATTTTGAAAATTAAATTTGAAAATTTTGAAAGATGATTGATTGTCGTCTTTCACATGTGCATACCTTGATTAAAGGGTTGAACTTTGAAAATATTAGAGATGATTGATTGTCATCTTTCACATGTGCATGTTTTATTTGAATATTTTCAAAAGTGATTGATGTTTTTTTTTTACTTATGCAAAAGGTAGATGATTTTGTTTAAAAATTTTGAAAAGTAAAGTGTGCTCATTTTGTCATATGCAAAAAATAAAAGATTAGGTTTGAATTTTTTGAAAAGTAAAGTGTGCTCCTTTTGTCATATGCAAAAAATAAAAGATTAGGTTTGAAGTTTTCGAAAAATGAATGATGTTGTCTTTGACAATTGAAAAAGAAGAACCTTTTATTTGAATTTTTTGAAAAAGTAAATGATGTTGTTTTTGACATGTGAATCTTTTTAAACTTGAATATGAAGTCTCATATGCCTATAAATAGATTATTTGAGACTTTCACATTTACAACATCCAGAGCATACAACATTCATTCAAAGTTTTCTTTCTCTCTTCTCTAAGCATTGAGCCTTAATCTTTGTTCATTTTAAGAGAGATATAGTTTGCACTATATTGTTCTTATTTCACTCATTGAGGAGTATTTTCTGATAATTTACCCACTATCAACTCTTGTATCAGTAAAATGGTGTGTATAACCCTTGTGAGTGTAGAAAGTGTTCTACACAGAGAATAGTTGAATCACCATGTGTAAGGCAATTGCAAGTGTAGAGGGTGTTCTACACGGATCCTTTGTAGCGGTATTGTTCAAAGGTGTAATAGGTTTCTATCTCCACCTGAAAGAGGTTGAATAGTGAATTTGAGAATTCTCAAGGGGTAGCTTGAGGCAAGGACGTAGGCAGTGGGGCCGAACCTCGTTAACATACTGAGTTTGCTTCTCTCTTACCCTTACTCTTTATATTTATTGCTATTTCGTATTTTTTTTATATTTTATATTGTATATTTGATTTATAATTGTTATTTTTTTAATATAACTCAATTCACACCCCTCTTGTGTTAGTCATCTGGGCAACAATTGATATCAGAATTAAGAGCTTTATTATAAGATTAACTATCTTTTAAGTTAAGATCTTATGGCTAACATTGCAGTTTCATTTGGTGAAGGTCAATCTAGCAGTCGGCCTCCACTCTTTTGTGGAGATAATTACTCATTCTGGAAAGTTAGAATGAGAATATTCATTCAGGTTCAAGGTTGAGAAATCTGAAAATGCATTGTAAATGGACCTTATATTCCAACAAAAGTGATTGATGGAGTAAAGGTCAAAAAAGAACAAGAAGAGTTTGATCGTGAAGACGATAGACTTTATACTTTGAATTTAACTGCTATGAATTTATTATTTAATGCTCTCAATGGAAATGAGTTTAATCTTGTGCTACGGCAAAAGAAATTTGGGATAACTTGGAAGTTACTTATGAATGAATTTCGCAAGTCAATGAATCAAAAATTTATATTCTTACTGACTTAGGAATCAAAAATTTATATTCTTACTTATAAATATGAAATGTTTAAGATGAATGATTATGAATCTATTTCTAGTATGCACACTCATTTTATTAACATCATAAACAGCTTGACAGCTCTTGGTAAAGTTTATTCCAAGGTGGAGATAGTAAGAAAAATTCTCAACTCTCTACCAAAACGCTGGGAATCAAAAGTGACAGTGATTCTTGAAACTAGAGACCTCAAGAAGCTTGAAATGAATGAACTCATCGGGTCACTTTTCACCCATGAGTATACATTGAAAAGAGGAGAAGAATAAGGAAAGTCAAAGAAGAGTCTGGCACTTAAAGTTGTTTCTTATGAAAGTGAAAGTGATGAAGATGAGGAAAATAAAGACAAAGATGAAGAAGTTGCGATGATAACAAGAAGAATTCAGAGGTTCTTAAAGAAAAATAAAACTCTTCCGAGAAAATCTTTCAAAAAGTTTTCCAAAAAAGATTCAGGTAAAAATGATACTTTAATTTATTATAAATGCAATAAGTCTGGTCATATCAAACCAAATTGTCATTTGCTAAAAAAAGATCGGAACAATGGCAAGAAAGCAATGAAAACTATATATAATGATAATTCAAGTAGCTCAAATAGTGAAGCAAGTAATGGAGAATCAGCAAATCTTTGCCTTATGGCTAAAGATGACATTGAGGTAACAAATCTTGATAATATTGAATATCTTTCATATGAAGAATTGCAAAATGTTTTAGAAGATATATATGAGGAATTTGAAAAATTGGGTATCAAGTATACTGCTTTGAAAAAGAAAAATTCTTCTTTAACAAACGAAATTGATATTTTAATAAAAGAAAATATCATTTTGAAAGATGAAAATCTTGAGTTGAATAAGAAGAAAACAGATTTAGAAAATATTGTTAAAAATTTTACGAATGGAAAAAGAAATTTTGAAAAACTTCTTAGTAGTCAAAGATGTGTTTTTTACAAGGCAGGCTTAGGATATATGCCAAAACGAAAATACAAACCTTATAAAAATTTCTTTGATAATCCTTCTACATCAAAGACCAATATTCAAAATTCTTTTCATAAAAATAATTTTGTCAAAAAGAGATATTATTATAATCATTCAAGTTCTTCATATATGTCACATGCTATTTGCAATTTCTGTAATAGAAATGGTCATAATTATCATGCTTGTCCTATTAGAAGAAATCATACAATAACTATTAGGGCCATATGGGTACCTAAAAATCTTGTTTCTTCTAATACTAATAAATAAAGGACCCAAAGAACTTGGATACCAAGAAAAATCATTTTAATTGTTTTTATAGGTATGTATGAAATCATCCACAAGAAAAAACAAATGGTTTTTAGATAGTGGATGATAGTGGATGTTCAAGACATATGACGGGAAACAAGACTAAGTTCTTTGATCTTATATCTAAAGAAGAAGGACACGTGACATTTGGAGACAACTCGAAATGGAAGATTGTGGGAATAGATAAAATTGGTAATGAATCTTCTCTCATAATTGAAAATGTTCTACTTGTTGAAGGTCTAAAACCTAATCTTTTGAGTATAAGTCAATTATGTGATAAATGATTTACAGTTACTTTCAAAATGGATAAGTGTATTATTTTGAATGATCATAATTGTAATATTTGTTTTATTGCTTTTAGAAGCAACAATATTTATACAATCGATTTTGAAGAAATTAGCTCACAAGATGCTATTTGCTTTTCAGCTCAAAATGAAACTAGTTGGCTATAGCATAGAAGATTAGGTCATGCCAACATGGAACTTATTTCTAAACTTTCAAAAAATGATCTTGTGAGAGATTTACCAAAAACAAATTTTCTTAAAGACAAAATTTGTGATGCATGCCAATTTGGCACGATCGTCGTCACTGGAGCATGTTCGTTGTCACTTGGGCATGGTCACCGTCGCTGCCGATGGGTTTAAAATCACCCAGTTTCCAAAACCGTAATCCTGCTGTGCATTATCATCTGGATTCAACATCTATAATATAACTCCACTAATGTCATAATATGTATTCTTTTTTGTTCCATTTAAGAAAAAAGTATCTTTTATCTATTAAAAAATAATCATGTTATACCTGACACCTGTACATACAAGAAAGTCTGTAGCCTTCCCCAAGAGTTCTCAAAAGACCCAGTATTTATGAAGCACCACTGATAACTTTTGAGCCGTTCAAGATACCTCCACTAATTGGAATGGTTGTTCCTTCTTGTTCAAGAGATTGTATAAGCAGAGGGAGACAAACTAGAAGTTGTTGATGTGACATTTGTAAGAGAATCATCAAAAGTCTCATTGCATATCCCTAAAAGAGATCAAATTAGAAAGTTTTAGCCATGAGGCAGAAACATCACCAAATAAAACAAATTAGTTCATGACTGGCCAATGCTACGAATATTGTTGGGTTTGGAATTGAAAAGTGAGACTAAAACACCTTTGGATTACTGCAGAGGATCAAGAAATCCTAAAATAGAGTATGAGATTGCATATTTGTCGCTGATGAAGACAACCTCATGGCCATAGGGCATGGGTGTCGTCGCTGCCGATGGGTTTGAGATCACCCAGTTTCCAAAATTGTAGTGTTAATATTCAATGGGGGCATGGGTGTTGACGCTGCTGATGGGCGAGGGAAATTTGAATTTCTTGAAATAGGCGTGAGAGGGAAATTTGAATTTCCTGAAATTTTGAGGCAACACACTGGATCAGGTGCCAATTTTGAGGCGCTAGTTTTTGTTTTGATAACAATATCTTGAGGAAAATTACAGAATATTCGTGTATGTAAGCCTTAATATAAAATTACCTTTTCACCATCCCTTTTTTCTAATTTCTTGACTAATATTATTTCTTTCATCTAAATATTACAATCTTATTTGTAATAGTGTAATTGAAATGTTAATATAATATTTTTTCATATTATATATAATTATATTATATAATATATCTAATAATACTTTATTATATATTATATATAAGATAATGTTATTATAATGTTATGTTAATATTAAATATCTATATGATAATGTTATTATAATCTTAAACATAAATATTTAATTGATCATATGCTTTAAATATAATATATTTAATAACATTTTATCGCTTAATAAATTATCAATATATTCCTTTTAATAATTATATTAGTAAATTAGTAATACTAATATACATTAGCATATAATGTATATTAATTACAATCTATACTTTATGGTCTTATACAACACTCTATTACTATTAGTAATATACTTTAAGTGTATATATAAATTATTATATAAATCACTATACTAATATTATATCACTTATGATACTATTGACTATAGTGATATAGTAATATTATTATTATTAATGATAAAATACACTATCAACACAAACTTTTCAACATTGTACTATATTGCCAATCAAATTGTGGCCACCTAGCCAGCAAATATATAGAACATGACCACCAGACCTTAAACAAACTCTTAACTCCAAGTTTTAAATAATATAATGCAGTTAGATTATTACAAAAAAGACCCAAGTATAACACGGATATATAGAACTTGAACACTAAACCTTAATGTATGAAATGTAATTCACTTAAATTTACTAGAACCATTTGTTTGTCAAAAACTAAGTTAAGCCAGACTTTTTTCAGAAAATAAACCCTTATAATAAAGCCCAGTAAATTCTAAAGTATAGAAAATAAAGAAGATTCTCAAATTTTTCCAAGTACAAATTTATTAAAATGTAAACCTAACATTTGAATAGTAGGTGGAAGGCTTAGCAAAGTGGTATTGTAGGTTGGCGTGAGGTTGCCAAGTGTTACTTCTATCTTCTTCCTTGCAAACACTCTCCGATGAAGTTCCCTCAACTTTGGCTTCTACCAAACTCTCTTCTTCTTCTTCTTCTTCTTCTTCTTATTTATTTATTTATTTTTAATTTTTTTATTCATTTCATTTCTTCCCAGCTTTGGCAAAGTGGCATTATTTCTTGAAATTCCCTTAAAATAACTTTAGCTTCAAGTTATAATGTATAAAATGTAATTCACTCAAATATACTAGAACCATTAATTTATTTGTCCAAGACTAAATTAAGCCAGCCTTTATCAAGAAATATAACAATGAAATTAAAGCCCACTAAGCTCTACTTATAAAAAATAAAGAAGATTCTTAAATTTTTTCAAAGTACAAATTTATTAAAATGTAAACTAACTTTTGAATTTAAAGCCCATATACCTAGCAAAGTGGCCGCATTGTAGGTTGGCGTGAGCCTACCAAGTGTTACTTCTATTTTCTTTCTTGGAAACTAGAGGTGTAGAACAGTTCCCTCTCTTTTTTCTAATCTAAAACCGGGAATTCGGTTGCATCCGAGCAGTTATCTGCTTGGATTACACTCGAGCAGGTAAGATAAATCCAGATTCAGTTACGAATCTAGTCTTGAGATCCGGTTATCAATCACCAGATCCGGGTAATTTTTTTTAATTTTTTTTAAAGTCTTAAAGTCTTTAAAAAAATTGGATTAAATTTGGTTATAATTTGGATATCCGGGTTTTAAGTCAAAATTAAAAAAAAAAATCTGAATATCCGATTACAATCTAGAGATCTGAATTGAATCTGGTTATATACTCCTAGCTTATTATTGTAAAATATTAATATTTTCTTCTTGTTCTTAATTTTTTTTTAAATAAAGATTAAAAAAATAATTGAAGGCTTTTTATTAAAAAAAATTATGAAGTCCTTTAAAGCTCACAGCCGTACGTACTACTCTTCCAGTTGGATTACAGCTCTAGAACCCTTGCCATTAAACATTTTCAGCCAAATTATCCTTCAAATATATATCCCCACAGGCCCATAGATCTTCCCCATTAACATAGCTAGGGCTGCCGAATGTTTTGGCATTTCACAGATCGTGCATTACGTTCCCAAAGTTTAACGCCTCCACACATCGCTGGAACACCAGCCTTCCTCCCTCCGCACATCTCTTGAACACCATCTCCTCCTCTACATAGCAATTTCCCCACACTTTAGTTAAAAAACACCAGCCTTCCTCTCTTAAACTCACTGCAATTCGCTTGAACACCGGCTAACCACATTGTGCTCTGTTTTGCACCCTCAAAACAGAGCACTTCAATGACAATTCAAACCTATAGCCACAGCCCACGCTGCCGCCAGCAACTGCAGCAGAAGGCACCACAGAACACCTCTCCACCAGCAAACGATACCGTACGTAAGATTCTCTAACTCATTATTCCCTTTAGTTTAACCATTACCGTACATGATGTCCCTGCAATTTAACCATTATTCCGAACGGTATTATAATACAAACGCATATTAACTCTTGTTAAATCGTTATAATACAGCCCCAAAGTCGTATTTGTTAAACGTATTTGTTAGAAATTACTTAAATGTACGTAAAAAGATCCTAAAAACAAACATAGTCTAATAAAGATTTTATTTTTTCTTTGTATTTTCTTTCGTTAAAATATTGCATGGCATTCCTGTAAAGGGTTTCTCAGTAGGTATAAAGGACTCAAGTCCAAGTCTGTTCTTCACTTTATTCCACAAAGAACCACTGATGGGTAAATCCTATTGATTTTGAAACGACAAATATTATAGAAAAACAACTCAATATGAACTAATGGTTTACTTTGAACCAAACGTAAAAATCTAGAGGTTGTTATGTAATTCCCAGAGAAAATAAATAACATTTCTAAGACGTGAATTAGCAATTTTGAAAGAAAATAATAATGTTAAAATTTATCACCGTAAGCATTATTGGCTTGTTTACTCTTGTGGTTGTAATAGTGTTAAAATTTATTGGCTTCTACATTATTGGCTTGTTTATTCTTATGGTTGGTTTCTTAGCATAACCCTCCATACACTGGTTATATGCAAATTTATACTTCTAATTATGTGCAAATTTAAGTTTTATTTTACTTTACTCATACAATTAAATTATATTCCATACTATATTTTAACTAAATTGCGGAAATTAGTAAACACACTCGTGCATGCGCAGGTGAGCACCTCACATATGTTTAGTTGATATCAGTCAACCTTATTTTGGAATTTTTGGACCCTCATTTGAATTTATATTCAAGCTTCAGGACAAAATCAAAATGAGAATGAAGAGGAAGAGAAAGATGAAGAAGAGGAAAATGTTGAAGAGGAAGAAGATCAAGAGGAAGATGAAGAAGAGGAAGAGAACGATGAGGACAATGATTGAGGGTCAGGATTATAAGTTAGACTATAATTGAGACTATATTTATAGTATTTGTCATATATTGACGTTTGCTCTGTTTAATAGTATTTGCAACTTTCCTTAATTAAGACTAAATTTATGGTTATGACATATATCGACGTTTGCTCTTTTTGCTAAGTTGGAATTAGGACAGATTATAAAAGGATAAGTGCTAGATTATGCATTAGTTTTTCTACTCTTTTTGGAAGTTGTGAATCTTAGTATGATGTTTAACATATTTTGTCATAAAGTTCGCAAACGCCACATTTTTTTAAAAAAAAATTAGGATAAATACGAGATCTATATTAAAAGATTAAACTTTTAATAATAGATTTTTTTTCAAAAGGAATATTGTACAACACTTGCACAATTTTTAAAAGGAATGCACAATACTTACATTACTGTATTATACATTACTTATTAACTATTAAAGGAAAGAAATTAAACGGCGTCACATTAAGATCTTGACGCACGAACTCTCTTCTTTAGTTCTATTTAGCCTCCCTCCCTCCAGAATTGGAATGCGATATATGACATTTACAAGTAGGGCATCCTAGAAATTCAACTAAGATTTTGTGGGTATTTTCGTATCATTTAAATAAGTTTTTATTATTATTTATTTTACAATCAATAAATTTATAATAACCTTCATCGCTGATGCTATATATTATTACCAGCATCACAATAAATACTTCGGCACATTTATCAATTACCGGCGTTTCATTGATCAATTTTCAAAATTTGGTAAACGCCGCCAATGCTATATAATTATTACCTACGTAACAATATAAATGCTGAAAAACTACTTATTTACCAGCGTAAAATTAATCAATGGCCGGCATTTGTTCAAACGAAATAAATGCCAAAACATTCAATACTTTATCGGCATAAACTCTATCAATTGTTGGCGTTTTGTGAAACGCCTCTGATGCTATATATTATTACCGGGGCTATATTAAAGACGCCGACAAACACAATTAATATAATGGCGTATAATTAATAAAGTATTAGCGTTTGTGTAAACGCCACCAAAAATATATATTATTACCGGCGTACCAATCTAAATGTCGGGAAACTACTAATTTCCCGGCGCATAATTGCTATCTTGGTGGCATTGTTATAAATGCCGCTAAACCTATACATTATTACCGGCGTAAAAATTTACATGCCGAGAATCTCAATAATTTACCGGCAGAAATATTAAGCGCCGGTAAATTTTTATATATACCGGCGTATAAACAAACATCGCCAATTTTGCTTTTTTTGTAGTGGCTATTTCTTTGCACTCCAAGAGATGATGTTACTACCAAGGTAAGTACAAAAACCAGTTGTTGAACATCATGTGTGTGGACATCTAGCCGAATTTTCATCCGAGAAGGCATAAAGATCCAATGTACTTGAGTTTTAAATATGCAAGCTATGGTGGACAATCCATTTTACATATTTCATAATCTTTCTTACCATGGTGAAATGATCTTGGGTTGGAGCATGCATGAACTAAGAAACATTATTAACACTAAATGAAATATCAGATTGTGTTAATGTTAAATACTGCAATGCATCAACTAGAGATCGATATGTGTGAGGATCACAAAAAGCTGTTGAGTCCATGATTGTCTTGAACTTCTGAGTCATTAAAGTATGAATTGGTTTGCAATCCTTCATCAATCACGGTCTAGCAGATCAATAGCACACTTAGATTGCTAGAGCACGAGACCATATGATATATGACCAACTTCTATCCCCAAAAAATAATGAAGTGTCCCTAGGTCCTTCATTGCAAATTCAGTGCACAACACATCAATGAACTTGTCAATTAACTGATCTGAGGAACCCATGAGGATGATATCATCTAGATATAGAAGTAGCACCAAGGTACCATGAGCAAAATGATTGATGAAGAGACTTGGATCAGCTGTACTGCAGAAGAAACCAGTTTCAAGAAGGAATGAGCTAAACCAATTAAACCAAGCTCTTGGAGCTTACTTTAATCTATAGATAGCCTTATGAAGTAAGCACACATGATCAGGTTTTTCATTGTTTACAAAACCAGGAGGCTACTCCATGAATATATTTTTTTGACAAGAGTCTTTGAAGGAATGCATTTTTCACATCTAGTTGTCGTATACTCCACTTTCAAACTACTGCTAGTGAAAGTATTATCCGAATAGTAGCTAGCTTTACTATAGGAGAGTAAGTCTCTATGAAATCTATTTCATCCAATTAATGGAAGCCTTTAGCTACCAACCTTGCTTTTGGGCATTACAATGAGCTATCATAATTTATTTTGGGTGTTAGTACCCAACGGGAGCCAACCACATTCATTGCAGAGCTCCTAGGAACAAGAGACTAGGTCTCATTCTGCTACAAAGCTTCTAGTTCTTCTTCAATAGCTTTTTTCCAGCCAGGATGTTTAACTGCTGATTGAATTATTTTTGGTGGTTTTGGTATGGTACCATAATGATGAATTAAAAAATACTTGGGATTAGACTTATGAATACCTGATTTTGTTCAAGTTTGCATGATATGTGATGGAGCAGGAATTATAAAATTTGAAGATGCTTCATGAGTTGTCATGGACTGATCAGGCACTTTAGAACTTTCTTGATCTTCGGATTGATTCGAAAGAGATGAGGTTTCAAGCAACATAGTTGGGAATGTATTGGCCTGATATTCTACACCACAAACTAAATCAGAGAGAGTTCGTTGCTTATTCAAGGGTGCATTAGGAGTTGGGTGCTCTTGAATTGCTGATGGAGTGGAATCTGAACATATAGAATGTGCTGAATAACCTCATTCTATGAAAGTAGTCATCATAAAATCTAAGTGAGACTTATTATTGGAGACTGAAGTTTTAAAATGAAGATGTTCCTCATCAAATGCTACATGTCGTGAAATGAATGTCTTTCTCGTAGGTAGATAATAACACATATATCCTTGATGTCGATCACTATCCTTTATGTTGATCACTATAGCCCAAGAATACACAGGAAAGTGACTTTGTATCAAACTTGCTTGTCTTCTAGTCCCAAACATATGGATAACACCTTGAACTAAACACATGAAGGGATCTATAATCAGGTTTTTTGTGGTAAAGCATATAATAATGTGACTCCCATTTTAAGGAGATGGTAGGAAGTCTATTGATTAAGAACACATGTGGTAAATGCTTCTACCCAAAAACACTTAGGAACATTTGCATGCATCGTTATGATAAGACTCAGCTCTCTAATATTTTGATGCATTCTCTCAACAAATCTATTCTGCTCAGGTGTATATGATACCTGATGTAAAATACCAGATTGCTGCAAATGATTAAGGAAGGCATGGTTCAGAAACTCTCCCCAAGCATCTGTTTGTACCACTTTTATGGTTTTCTCAAACTGCCTTAAGACATACTTCTCAAAAAGTAAAAATTGGTTAAAGAAGTCTTATTTCTGCTTTAATGGGATAAGCTAAATGAATTTTGTAAAATCATCCACAATGGCAGCATAATAATGAAATTTATTCATTGAAATAATAGGAGCAGGCCCTTATAAGTCAATATGAAGCATATTAAAGGGAGCAATTGTACTAGATACTGAAACAAAAAAATGAAGTTTGGATATCTTCCCTAACTGACAACTCTCAGAGACTTTATTTTCTAACTTTTTGGACAATACTTTAATAAAACCATTGCTTTGGAGGTTAGCTACAACAACTGCTTAAATATGCCTGAGCCTTTGATGCCATAAGTCCCTTGTTACTGCCCGAAATCTCGTTGAAATGAAGGCAGCTAGTGAAGCCTGAATGGTGTAGAGATTATCCTGCTTGATTCCCTTCATTAGACTCCTTTGTGTCACTCGATCCTTGATCACAAATTTATCATTAGAAAATTCACAGTTTACTGGATAATCAGTAGTTAATTGTCTAATGGATAATAAGGCTTTCTCTAAATCAAGAGCCAAAGGATTATTGTTTAAAGTTATTCTTGAAGAGCCTAACCCAATGATTGTATCACTAATATGTGTAATTCTTAGAAAATCTTCATTTCCAATTAACACATGATCTGAACCAACATAAGGTTTTAAGTTGTGTAAAATACCTTCATGAGAAGTCATGTGAGTTGAAGCTCCTGTATTTGATACCCATGCATCATTGTTAGTCTCTGAATTAATGTTGAGAGCAGCAAATGCTTTTGGCAAGTTGTCAAGCTTAATGGAGTGATTAAACCTGTGCCAACAAGAAATTGTAGTGTGGCCTCATTTGTCACAGATTTGACATAGAAAATCACAGTTAGGCTTATGGGTAACAATTGGAGAACCTTGGTTATTTTGTTTCACAGTTGCTTGATTAGCAGGAGAAAACACTTTACCTTTTGATGAGAAACTACCCGATTGGTGAGAGCCCTTGTTGTTGAATTTTGAGTTACTTTTATGACCAAAAAAGGCAGTATATGCTGCTGAGTCAGGGGAGTGCAAGCTAACTCGTGTTTCATAGCTTTGCAATAAGGGCATGACTTCTGCATAACTTGGCATGGGGGGTTTGGGCATAGATGTAGTAAATGGCTCATACTTTGCTCCCAAGTCATTTAACAAAGATAACACTTTGTTTTTATCATCAACAGGAAAGCCAATAGTAGATAAACTATCACGCACACACCTTTGAATTTACATAGGTAGTCATTCAGGGACATCCAAGGATCTTTCTTCATGTAGTTAAGTTACTGTGTGAGTTGGAATTGATGCTCCTTAGAAGATTGAGCATAGGCTTCTTTGAGGGCATTCCATACCTGTGCCTAGGTGTTCAGCCCTATTACAATTCGAAAGACCTGTTTAGATAGGGTGCCAATTATCCAACCTCTAAGTAGATGGTCAGGTGTTTTCCATTTAATAAATTCTGGCTTAGGAACAACTTGTTGGTTGGAATCCTCTGGATATGGAAGTACAGCTTTAAGGATAGTGACTTCACCCGTAAGATAAGCCACAAGTTCTTGATTATTTGTTAGAGCAAGAACTTGCTCATGCCAGAGAGGATAATTTTCGGACTTAAGCCTGAGTGTGACAAAGTTGCTAACATTCAATGATACTAAGGACATATTTGTGAAAAGAAAAAAAAATAGCCCTCCTCACAATCTGATTTCTCTTATACCAAGAAGAAAACTACGTAAGATGATGATTGAGAAATCTCACCACACCTTCAACTGTGGAAGGTGAATTGTATTTATATTAAAAATGTATTACATAATGAACAACTGTATTAAACTATATAAGGTAATGGACAACTGTGTATTCTACACAAGGAAATACTTAACAAATTACAAGAAGCAAATTATGCACTATAATTAATTCTATGACTTTCGATGAGATGGAGATAAATTAGCCTGCAATCTCTTTGTTAAATTTTCAGTCTTCATATCTGTTATGCTCATTTTCCATATCAGGTGTTTCCATATTAGGAATGTTATTACAAATACGTAAAAATCACAACTGCATAATTTTGAAATACCACTTTGTTGTAAGCCAGATAGTAACACCTCATATGTAAAAACCGAAGCACCACTCATTGACACCTCATCTTCCGTTTGTTTCCTCACCTACATTTGAAATATACATTTTTTAAAAATTCAAATTAAAAAAAATATGCTTCACATAAATACATATAAAATAAAAATGAAATAATAATTAAATACATTTCTTCACTTTATATTGCCACTAGTATTAGATTGGTTACTTTTAGTATGTCACTTCCCCATAACCTTCTCTATTGTAGAGACCCTTCTCTTCAATGGAGGCCTTCATTTGCCTCTAACAACATGAGAACTAAATTTTTATTTTTGAATTTCTAATTTCAATATCATATCTCTTAGTACTAGCATAGTAGCATTTGCAAATACGAGCTAGGGTTTTATTTTTGTGTACTGCGAATTCATTGCCCATAACTTCTATGCCATATCCATTGCATTTTCATTACATTCTGCTGTATTTGTAGCGACTTCGTAGCATAGCTTAATCAACATAGAGTCTTTCCAATAGCTGGTTTACCACTCATATCATCATCATTGCCCCAAATGACAACATATCTATGTTTAATGTCCTTCCTTCATCTATCTATAATGAACTTTTCTTAAGTACGAGCATAACTTTTTTCCATAACGTTTATGTACTTTTCCATAACATTTTTTGAACTTCCAATTTCAATATCATTTCCCTCAGTAATAACATTCGCAAGTGCGAGCTAGGGCTTCATTTTTGTGTACTACAAATTCATTGCCTGTAACTTCTGTACCATATTTATTGCATTTTCATCACATTCTGTTGCATTTGTAGTGACTTTGTAGTATAGATTAATCAACATAGAGTCCTTCCAGCAGTTGGTATACCACTAAAATCATCATCACTGCTCTGAATAACAGCATATCTATGTTTAATGTCCTTTCTCATTTATCCATAATGCACTTTTCTTTAAAAAAATATATTTTTTTAATATTTCATCATCATCTAAATCAATCAACGAGTAAAAGCCATCATCCTTATACTGCATGCTCTTCAAATAGATTTTTTTGATAAATTTGAATTTAAAACATTGTTTAAAGTTTTATGTGCATGAAATGTTACCAAATATTGATCTTTAAGATGGAGATATAGACTATAAACTGATGGATATATTCCATTAAGTGTGAAACAAGATATTCTCCACATGACTTCAGGTGGAGTAATCCATCTACCTAATTGCAATTGTTCGATTTCATTAACTTGTTGATTATCTTGTTGGCTAATTAAATTGAAAGCAACAAGATTATATCATTTGTAAATGTATTTGTAGAGATATTTCATAGTTTTAATCATAGAACAAATTTTTACATTGAAGTGACAATTATAATCTAACAATTATCTAAATATTTTCCTCTAGTTTTGACAATGACTAGATCATTAGAACGTCTATATAATAGGAAACAATCAATTCCAACAGTTGTTTTAGATGATTTTTTTTTTTTTTGAAATATTGACTCTTGCCAGTATCATTTCTCTTCATACATATATTAATTGAATCCAGTATTCCATAAGAACCATGCATAAAATATTTAACAATTTTATCTAAATGTAAATTTTTTGTCTTATTAGGTATTTCCACTTAAACAATTTCATTGAAAGATTTATGAGAATAAATTCTTCAATATTTTTGTAGTATAATTAAAAAATGAACATGTGACAGACCCTTTTTCTAATGTTCAATTGTATAAACATATGCTGCAGATTTACCAAAAACTTTTCGTTTGAATAATCCATTTTTTAGATCTTCTAATTTTACTTTAAAGATGCGTGCAATTAGATTCGAATGATTTTGAACTTCTTCATGTGGATTCAATCTAATATTTTTTTCCCAACTTGGATTACATGTTATAGTTAAGAAAATATCAGGTTTGCCCAAATGTTAAACTAATGTCATCATTTCCATATATCTTTTGTACATATCTCTCATGCCATTAATAAAATATGAAGATAAGATAATACATTTTTCAATTTTTAAGGCATTAGTTTTTCCAATTGAAATACCATCGACAATATCTTGATGCACATCTAATGTAATTTCTTGTTATTTCGAACGAAAATAATCTAATCTTGAAGTTTCAGTTTTAACATACATATCAACCACAAATTATTGTAACAAACGACTATATATTAATCAAAATGATTTGCTCTCTTCTGTAATTTGTAATTTGAAACAATAGTATTCACGGCATGAAACTATTGATTATTTCTTTGTCTTCTTTAAGACTACAAAAATTATGGGAAGAAATTTAGAAATATGAAGATATAAAATTTAAAAATAAGGAAGTTAGGATAGTAAAAGTTATTATGACCGTGTTATTTGTTTTTAAGTAATTCGTTTGCATTATGTGAATATTGGAGATGACTTAATCTTGATGTTTGAGCATTCAATAATAATATTATTCCTTATTTCCACCTTTGTGGCTAAAGACCACAATATTTTGATCTTTTTGTTTTGCAAAATTATCAAATTCAGTCCAAATAGTAACAACTTGTGATATAGATTGAGTGTTATAAACATATTAATTTAAACCAATGCCAGATCTTATATGAATTATATTATTTTCCAAATTTGAAATGTTACTCAAAATTTGGAAGAAACAACGGTATTGATTAATATAGAGTATAACCATCAGTTGAGTAATAACAAATGGATATAATATTTCTTCATCATTAACACGATTTTCTAATTCATGTTCAGTGTCATAGAAAGATAACTGCAAATATGAAGGACATAAATCTTCAAAGATTAAATCATTAATGTAATGATAAATCTGTCCTTGAACTTTGAATGTGTAAATTTCCTTATTTCTTCTATACAAATTTCTATTAAATTTTACTTCAAATGATGTAAAAGCGAGTTTGATGACCCGCTTTTGCGTGTATTTTCACTGAAGGGTTGTTTTTATTTTAATTAATATATTAGTTTATTTATTTTAAATTATTGCGTTTTAAATTTAGTTTTTATTTGATGGATGTTGTGTTTTATTTATTTATTTGTTTTACGGGTTTTAATCTCGTTTCGGCGGATTTGTTTTGTTTTCCCGGAGTGAGGATTGGACCTCATTTCTTTCCTACATCTCTTTTTTTTCCTTTTTCCTTTTTCCATTTTTCTCTTTTCTTTTTCTTCTTTCTTTTTCTTTTTCTTTTTTTTTTTCTTTCTTTCTTTCTTTTCTTTTTCTTCTTTCTTCCTCTCCCGATCGTCTCTCTCTCTCTCTCTCTCTCTCTCTCTCTCTCTCTCTCTCTCTCTCTCACGCCGTAAGCCACCCCCAGCCCCGACCCATCGCTGTTCGGCCACCGTGGGCGTCACCACCCCCACCGGTCGAAGCCCCTCCCTCCGGCGCACCACCCCACCGAACCTCAGCCCCATCCGGCCGGCCGTTTGGCCGGAAAACGCCTTTGAAGCCCCACGGATTTTGCCCCGATCTGCCGTCGTCGCTCCACCTCCGACTACCACTTCTTCACCACTTCATCACCGGTTCCTTGCCGTCTTAACCCACCCATTTTCGGCCCCTAATAGCCACCGGAACAGCTCCCACGAGCTAGCTTTCCATTTTGGAAAATCCGGCCTCCCTCCACCGTTTTCGCCGCCACCCACGGCTAGCTTCATAATCATCCTTAGACCATTCCCTATCAATCCCAAACCCTGGTTTGTCCCTGTTCAAAAGTGGGTATTTTACAACCCACGGCCACAGTGAATTTTCACTGTTACGTTGCTTTTTCTCCTCCGTTTGCAACGCCGCAAGCTTTCTAAAAATACCATATAGCGCTGTAAGTATTTTTCAAACCCTATTTTCAAATTTAAATGTATTTTGCTCATTCAATAATTTATCTGCTGGTTGGTTGATTCCGGACTGAGTCTGAGGAGTTCAGGGGTCGGATGGATGGAAGACGGAGTTGCTTGTTTTATTGATATAGGTTGGTTGATTATTTTTGTGCATTGATATAGCATTTACATAGTGCATGCACGTGCGTTTTTATTTAATCGAGTAAAGCCTGTTTTATTGGCGTAAGTGAATTTTTGGGTGCGTGTGTATCACGACCCCAAGCCGGGATGGGGTATTATCTCGGTGGAGCTCCTCTAGTCACTCGGGAGCGGAATAAACTGAGTGACGTCCCCTGAGTTGTCGCTGGGCGACGACGGGAGCGGGGGCTAGGGGATGCTTGGCTACGAACGCGCCGAGCGCGGAACCGGGCATCGCTCTACGCACCGACTCTGTGGCCCTTCGCTAGTGAGGGCTAGAGGATGCTTGGCTACGAACGCGTGGGGCGCAAAACTGGGCATCGTTCGTTAGGTGTCACATGCGTAGTCGTAACCTGCGGTGTGGCACTGGAGCCAGGGTGTGCGGATGACCCCTAGGGGAGGTCATGGTGCATACGGATTAAATTGGATAATGATTTGAGATGGTTATGGGCCAAATGTGACTTTTGGCGTGATATTTAGAAAATGTTTGTTTTTGGGCTAAATGTGATTTTTGGCGTACGTGGAAAAATATGTTTTTATGAGTTTGCGCATTGGCACCATTTCATGAATATTGTTTGAGTTCTATATGTTTTTATCTAGTGGTGTTTGGATTTTACTTACCTGCAGTACCATTTTTGGTTTCGTAGATTTTGGTGCAGGATTCGAGGAGGAGGAGGAGGCTGAGCCCGAAGATACGGCTCCGCCGGAGTTTTGAGTCGAAGTTATGCTTTATAGTTTGGTTTAAAACTACATTTGTATTTTTGTAATATTTTTAATTATGTATATTTTAAACAGCTTGTATTATATTAAGAAAATTCTAGTACTTAGTTATATGATTTTCGTTATCCGCTGCGTGTTTCTTCATGCACATATGTTGCTTTTGCACACACTTGGCACTCATCGATAGGGTGGTGACCCGGGTTGTCACCATCCGGACGTCTCGATTTTTCCGTGTCCGTGCGTGGGGATTTAGGAGCGTCACAGCGAGCTTATTATTATTTGTGCACACATATGCACAAATTTTTTTGGATTCACATTCACTTAAAGCATAAGTAAACTATTGATAAAATTGGTTAGAAATATAATTAAGAGTTAACGATATTGTTCCACCAACACAACAGAAGTTGTTTGGCTTGTAATGAAATCTTTTTACTCTACAATATCTACAACGACATTAATGATAAATAATCTGTCTTAACTAGTACGATTTGTAATATTTACCTAAAATGAACAGATTGTTCTTCTGATTTTCCTATGAGATAAAAGAAGAAGGAATGAAATAGTAAAGGAAGAAATTTAAACAAACTTTACACTTTATGGATATGAAGTATCTAGTATAAAGTTGCGAATAGATTAAAGAAGTTGAGAGATTTTACTTTACCCCAAGCAAATTTTGACGTCCTTTCAGAGTTGGATTGGTCTTCATGAAAATGATTAACCTATCGAAAATATTTTTTTATTTTTTATTAAATAGGATGAGAATAAAATGTCAAAAAGAGTTTCATGATAGGAAATCATAACGAATAAACCTAATCGCTCAATGCTAAAGTAGATGCAATTATAAGTTATATTGTGGAGATATAAATCTCTTTTATGAAGTGTTGAAGTTTCCACGATATTGTTGAAAGTAATAAGTATCATCCTTGCTAGATCACATACATCATTATGGACGTTACTTTAAGAGGAATTGATATTCGAAGAAGACCTAATTTCTCTTATATAGGGAATTTCATTGCTCTTTGAATAAGAATGCAAACGATGCTGAAATTGTTCTCCTTCTTGAATTTTATTACTTTAAAGTATTTTCAACTCATAATATCTATCTCCTTTTTTGATGAATCTCCTCATTTTTCTCTAATTATATAGCTTAACAATTTTTTTATAAGATTTTTTTTCAAATTCTTCAAAATTTATTTATAAAGAAAGTTAGATAAAAATTAGAAAAGATAATGTTAATGATATTTAAGTGTATTTCTTGATCTAATCATGTCATCTTACTAGTTGCTATAAAGTTATGAAAGGTTATAAATTATGCGTCAATTTGAGAGGACAATCTAAGAAATAATTAAGAACTTATCAAATATATAGGTATACATGGCTATAAATGGAAATAGAATACATAAACAATCTTTTCGGCATTTACATCCAAACAATAAAAAAAAGAGTAATACTACTTATCATCCCAATTTTTCATTATCTTTTCATTATTCCGTGATATGGCATTAGATGATTGGAGATTATTAATTATATTTCAATTATAAACCTATTATCTAATGTCATATCATGGAATGATGAGAGGATAATAAAAATTGAGATGATGAATAGATTTTTTCAAAAAAGAAACATTTAAGTTGAAACAAATCCCTACAAAATATATTAAATCAACTAATATAAGATTAAATTATTTGGAAATAAAACTTTAGATTGACATCTAAAAAATATAGAATTATTATAATAATCACTTACAAGTTCATATACTTTTATGAAAAAAATATTACAACATATCATTCATCTAAGTTAATTAATATATATAAGAATAACTTAGTTTTTCAAAACGATTTTTATTTAATAACAGGGCTTTTTTAATTTTGAATGCCAGTATTAATATTTGTTTAATAATATTAGAAAATATCAATTATGAGCAACTTTAGTAATTTGTTTGTAAAAAATATTTAACAAAAATATGATATATATATATATATATATATGTGTGTGCGCGCGCGCGCACGTATTTTATAAATTTTTTATCTTTACAATGATCATGAATATATTTAAAGAACTAAAGTAATGACGATCAAACATATAATAATATTGTTACCAAACTAATAGAATAAGAATTTTTCATATGAAAAAAAAAAGGATAACATAACAAAAGTAGAGAAAAAATAAAAAAAAATAATGGAAGTAAAGAAAATTAATAAAAAGAGGAATGAGGGAAAGTGAAACAACAACATAAATACTAGACTTGTTGGAAGAAATATACTAGAAGAAGACGAGACAATAATTGTATATTGACATTTGGTAATAAGACTATATTAAGATATTAAGAATATTACGAGATGTAAGAAATAAATGCAATATTTACAAAATCCAAAATGGAAGGAAATAACATACTGCAGCTAATGAGAGGAACAAACTATATTGCATTGCAAATTGTAGAGATTTACCTGAAATAATGTTATTAATATCAAATATATTATTAAACTATTAAATCTATCCAATAATCAAAAAAATATTTACATTTGGGAATGATATATCTAAAGAAATCATTTTAAAAAAATTATTAATAAAAGCAAATATATGTATATATATATATATAAGTAACTCAAAATAAAAGGAAATAAAATGTTGTAGAGCATTACAATTTATTTTTTAAGATTTTATTTCTATCAGAGTTTTATGAAGAGTTAGTATTTATTAGAAGCAAATAAGAAAAGTGTATAGTGAAATTGATAAATTCAAACTCATTTCTACCATTATTTATTTATTACACTTAAAGGCCAAAAGAAAATAATTTTTTTAAAATGATAGTAATTTTTCATAAAGTATGCTGGTCTGTATAGTACAAAAAAATGCAAAATTAAATTTTCTTTTATAAAAGAAGAAATTATTATTGTTAATTTTAATAGTTATAATTTGATGCATATGTTGTGTATTTGTTACTTAGAAAATAAATATATAACATCATAATTTAAAACTTACAAACTACATTAGGAAGTTTCAAATGTTTTAATAATATGATTATTAAACTAAAAACTAAAGGAAAAGAAATGTTCCTCAAAATTTGATTCAATTTCTTTAAGATTTAATTTTGTTATTAGAATTTTTTTGAACAATTGGTATTAAAATTGTTTAGTTTAGATATATGTTAATAAATGATAATTTCATCACTGTATAACTTCAAAGACAGTTGAATTCATGGTTTTAGGGAAAAAAATGTATCGATTAAATCTATCTCAGATTTTTTTCATAAACATTAATAAAATAGAAGCACTTTTCAATCATAAATTTGTAACTAAACACAAATAAATAGTCAGAAGCAAAAGTAATATAATGTCCAATACTAAAATGTAACAAATAAATTCAATAATCACTGAATATAAAAGCAAAAAAAGAAAAACATGCCCGCCAAGATTAATTTTTATTTTTTAAGGGTTCAGTAATTTTCATAAAAAATTTATGAAGACTTGTATTTTTTATGACAAGTTTTTACGTGAGCTGATTTTTAAAATAATATTTTTGTTTTTCTCACACGAAAAGCCCATAATTTAACATTAGAAGCCCAACCGCCTCTAAATTTCATAGAACCCCAACCCCTCCACCCTATGTGATGTCATTCTAGAGAAAACCCTAAATATTTTGTCTCTCTCTCTCTCTCTCTCTCTCTCTCTCTCTCTCTCTCTCTCGCACACACACACTGGATGAAGTTGTGGCTGCTCAAACAAAGAACAACTGCTAGCCTCTCTGTTAGTCAAGCGTAGTCTCTTCTCTCCCATCTCTGTTTGTTCTTTGTCAACCAAGAACAACCGCCACTCTCAACCGCTTGTAACCACACACCTACTGAGTGATTATGAGTACAGAAATTTGGCTGTCATCCACGAAAAACAACCCCCATCTCTTTCATCTATTAAGGGTCTGTAGATTTGTTACTCAGATTCACAACATAGGGACAAGGATATTAAAATAATCTTAGCAAAATAGAAGTAATGCCACAGATTTCATAGAAAAGACTAGAGATTTTCGAGGAATCCCAACCTACACAAGGTTAAACGTTTACAATATCAAATATCAAAAAATTTCTAGAATGATTCCTCACTTTTCCCTCTTATATCCTACATCCTTTTAGAAAGTTCATAACAAACTACAAGACAGATAGATAAAATGATTGAGGGCTACTTGTTGGGGACCTTGGTCTAGTCCCCAAACATTAGGGGTCCACGGGTCTCGCGTCGCCTTATGATGACCGAATGTTCCTCGTCGTCTTGCTTGGTCTCAGCTAGGATATGGCAAGGGTTCCTAAGTTAATGAAAGTGTGGTATTTAGTGATGGATTTGATGATGATGATGAGTTTGGGTGATCTAAGTGGTGAGTTTGTGTGTTTGATGCAATGTGGAATGACTTGATGGTTGCCCTTGATGTTGGCGCCACTTAGATGATGCTTAGGGTTGATATGGTAAAGTGTAGCTAAGATTTTGGATAGTGGCTAAAGGGGATTACGAAATTGGGAAGTGATGTATTAAGATCTAGGGTTTCGGCCAAGCCAAGGAGGCTATGGCCGAATCTCTCAAGGTTAGATCTAGGGTTTTTTGTGGTTTTTTTGGCTATGAGATTTGAGGATGGCATGTAAGGTATGATGGGAGGCTAGGGTTTTGTGGTTTGAGGCAATTGAAGGTGGTGGAAAAGGCAAATGGATAGGCTGGCCGAAATTTATGTTTGGGAGATGGGATTTTTCAAGAAATTTCAAGGAAATTTTATGAACATGTGAGAAATTACTTGAACACAAGAAATCTAACAAACCACCACACAAACAGAAATCCCAATGAAGGATTCGGCCTCCACACTCCAATCAATCAACAAAACTCCACAAGAATACAAAAAGAGAAAATGAAAATAACAAAGGAACCAAATAATCTTTGATTCACGAATTGCACAAAGAATTGAAAGGAAACCTCAATATATTAAAGTTTAAATTGAATCAATACCGATTCACAAATTGCACAGTGAAGATCCTCTCCTTGGGGATTCACGAATTGCATCCCAAAAGAGCCCAAGTGCATAAGTACCAAAAATGAAGAATTCCAAGCCCTATGGTCGGCCACTCAATGTTCAATTTTTCAAAAGATCCTAATGAAATGTCTAAGGGTCCTATTTATAGAGTTTACAAAGTGGAAACTCCCAAAAGGTCCCTAGGCAAATTAAACTAAAATAAATAAACAAATGAAATAATAACTAATCAAGTCTTTAAATAAAATAAATAAAAATAATAAAAATGATAATTTAGCCATGGTGGCGTGGCATGCATGACCCATGGTGGTGCATGGTCCACGGCTAGGCTAGTCATGGTCTGGTCCGCGACTCGTTTCATGGCGTGACATGGTGCCACACGTTGGTCTGGTGGTGGACATGGCACGGTGCTGTGCATGGCCTGCTAATGATGGGCATGGCATGGTGCCAAGCCTAGGCCTGATGGTGGGCACAGAATGATGCTGTGCTACTACTATGGTGTCCAGTCAAGTGGCTTGGGCTGTGGTCCTGCATGGCTCGGGCCGGTGGCCTGGGTGATGAGCATGCATGGCCCAAGTTGACGGCCTGGGCTATGGGGCCCCAAGGCATGGGCTGAAGCCGTGCGCTGGTTGGCATGCTTGTAGGGGCACGCCACTAGCCTCGTTAAGTGGTGCTGGGGCGCACATGCATGCGCGTAGGTGCACGCTCAAGGGCATGCGCAAGCCTGCACACATGGTCTGCGCGCGGCCAGTAGCCTCCATGGTTGCTCGCTGTGTGTCATGGTCTGAGCCAAGGAATTCAAGCAGGCTAGCAATGTGACTGTCCTGACCCTCCATGAGTCGTGTAAATGTGTGGTCCCAGGCAAATCTCTTGGGGGTTGTGACACTACTTCCCAAGTCACAGCCTAAACGCATGGTTCCACTATAAGTGAAACGCTAAGTATCACGAAGTGACTTAACCCAATGCAAGCAAGAATATTTATCTGACCCAAAAACAACTCTTCTGACCCAACCTGAGCTAGGGGTCACCCATTTGACCGATCACCTGACCTGAAAAGGCTTTTTCGGAAGAAATGGGCATTCCAACCCAACTCGTTTTGTTGTTGTTGTTGTGTAATAATCTATATATATATATACTAGAAAATTTTAATTACCATTCAATACAAAAAAATTGAAATGGTCTGTTCCAATGCTCTTTTGTGATTTTGTATAGGAGGTTGTGATCATGTAGTAATTTGCAGAATTTGTTTGTTTCTGAATTTCAATGTAATTGGAATTTACATTATAACAGATGTCCTACGGTTCATTGTATTTCCAAACCGGATGGCTCTGTATTTCTTCTCGTTGTTAGACTCTGATTTTCTTGTCAATTACACGACTTTTGGGAATAATTATAGGCTGAATTGCTTTTAGATGTAATATTCCTATTTTGTTCATAGTTTCTGAGAAGATGAGATATAGATATTATCAATTTGAAATGAGATAATATTCCTGCAATGAAACTGCATTCTAAACCAGAAACACAATGTTCTTCTATTTATGTTTTATTTGGGAGGCCCATTAACTTTGGCCCCCACAAAATTTTTCCAATTCCCAAATGAGCATTCAAATTGAGTATTAAAGTTTCGATCAAATCACATGATATTTCAGCATCTATAAAAACGTATAACTGGATCGCACTATCACCATGGTCCATTGCATCTACTTGAAACACCAACACATATAAATTATCCAATCCAACTTTTGCATTGGCCTTATTGTTTCTGTCGCTTTCTTTCTTAGTATTATTGTTACTATCTTATTCCATGGCACCCATCCCTCCAGCACCCATCTCCGAAATGGAACTACTTTAATTTTTAAATAGAAACTCTAATCAGGAATCATAAATATGAATAAAAGCCCATCTTAGAAAGCATTAACTAAGTGGGAAAATTATACTCTTTCAGAATTCTTAATACTATAATACTATATAATAAGAGAAAATATGTTTGCAATCGTGAATTATGCAGTCACTGCGTAATCGTTTTGAAAAATGAATAAAATGTAAGATTCACATAAAAAAATTAATTTTTTAATAGTAGATCTCACTCTTTTCAAAACGATTACATAGCGTTTATGCATTTCACGGTTATATGTAGAATTACTCATATAATAATATCTCACTTAACCACCGAACCAATCAGCAAGCAAAAATGGTCTTACCTTTGGATTAGCTAGTTTTGGTCCAAAAGTACTTCAAGTAATCTTCTATCGACCTCATTCAACTGCAATTTGAGATAAATTATGTTACATGTACACCAATATATTTAGATTAAAAAACTAAACTAAATCAGATACCCTTAAAAAAAAAAGGGAAGTAGAGATAATGAAAGCAGAATGCTTGCTGACAATCGATAATTAGATTAGGATTCTATATATACAACTGTAAGTCTCATAAATTCAAAATCTCGATCTATTTGAACAGATAATTAGCTTGCAAAGTTAAAATGTAGCTCAATGCAAAGTGAAAGTTTGCATTGTACGGAAAATTGGCATTAATGGTTTGCTGCATTATGTTATAGCAACAGAGCATCTCTATGCATGCATGCACCATAATGATGCCCATTCATGAGACTGATGACTATCATTCATGTATATGAATATATATATATATATATATATATATATATATGTTCCCAATCTCGAAAGAAGCTTTACAACTATTGTTTCATGAGTAGTGCTGCTTGGGTAGACAGAAGGTATTCTCATCTATGCATGCAAATATAATATTGCAAATGAATCGTTCATATGTCATGCAAATTTAATTTATAAACTAAGAAAATGGTACAGGAAGAAGCTTAATTATATATATTATACTATACAATATATATTATATAGTAGATCAATATGCTAGCTTTTGTCGTGAAAGTCTATATGCATGTGTTTCAGTAGTAATGAGTACCAACTAGGCATATAATATTGTTGTTATGATAGTAGACCCATTAACGAAGGGTCTAGTATCGAAGCAGTTTAAATAGCACGTTGACAGAATGGGTCTTATGATGTAAAAATGTTATTGAGCTCGTAGATGTTTTCATTTTATTTTCGACACTTAATGATATTTATTATGATTCTTTTGTTTTTGTTTTCTTATCTTTCTACTTATTTGTACATTGAATGGTTTGGAAGAATGATGACAAGATAATGTCTGCAACAGACATGAATTAGAATTCAAGGCATCATGGTATTAGCCTTAATTATCTCAATTAAAGATCATGTTAAATTAGTTACTGGTGTTGTGGTACATGGAAGGAAATTTATTGGTTATATAACAGAGGACCATCATGACTCGCATTGGTAGTTGATTTGACATTGATATTACAGAATTCATGTAATGTACTTTGAGCTATGAAAGTTTCAGGAAATGAATTTGCACAGTATGATTAATTTCCTGTAATAAACCCATGAACAAAAATATTATTTTATGGGTTTATGGGCTAAATGAGAGAATGTAAGAATTTTATTTAAATTCTATGTCCCACACACTCATCTTAATAAAGTTTGAAATAACTCAAAACTTATTAGTTAATAGACGAGTTATAATAGGATAAGAAAACTTCTAAGAAATAAGATTAAAATTCTATATCTCTAGTTATAGTCAGACACAAAGTCTGAGATTTCTTGATGGCCAGAAATCTATAAATAGCACTGAGGGGTTAAAGAGTTCTCACATACAATATTAAAGTGTCTTTTGCAATCGTGAGACACTTAAGAGGTAAAGTTTTTAAGGGTGATCCTTCCCTCATAACCAAATCTAATTCTTCATCGAATTGATGGAGAAAAGTACGTATTTATTTATCATCGTTTATTATTGTAGATTATATAAAATCAAAGATCCAATTATTAATGTTCATGTTAAAATATTTAACAACTTATACTTAAAATATGGTCATATTCTCTAACTGGTAGGATATATTGTCATTATTGTGGAAAAAATAAGTGGTAAGAAAAATGACAAGAATACCATCCCCAAGTTTACTTCTTCTATTTCTCATTAGTTTTGTGGGCTTCTTGTATGTACAGGGAAGTTTTGGGGGACCTCTCTCTCTCTCTCTCTCTGCAATTAAAAACTCTACCCACTTAGGTAAGAATGGAATCATGGGAAGTGAGAGCCAGAACGGAACAGGAAATGAAATAGAAATAATTAATGGCATATTTAGCAGCCCAAATAAGTCAACAAGTTTGCTTAACATTTAGTTACCAGCTTGTGGTTCTCAGAATCTCATGATGATAGAATTAATGATACATAAGTGATTTTCCTATTGGATATAAATCAAATTCTTAAATAGGAGGGACACAACCCTATGAGAGCTTGTAGTGCAAAACCAACTTGAAAGCTTTCTTTGGTTAAAATTAGTGTACAACAGCATAAAGCATATATGAACGAACTGGGTTTCATAATAACTACTCGATGGTTTCATTTTGGTTAAAATTAGACATTTCAAAACAATGCAAGTCTGCCCTACTCGATGGTTTATAGTATAACACTAGCCCTAAAGATTAGAAAAAGAAAAAGAAAAAGAATGATTATTCAGAAGCAATACAACGAAGTCATGCATCTAATTCAGTACAAATTTGCCCAGATTTCTAGCGGTTGCCATATTTGCTTCACCATAATTAAAACCAAACAAACACACAGATTTGCACAAAACCTCCATCCAAACAAACAACACACAAATTTGCATTTTCAACTGAGCATTTAGCATTGAAAATCGAAAAACTATAATACCCAAAATCTAACAACCAGTTCAGATCAACCATACCTTCGGTCAGAGAGAGAGACAGAGAGAACAAGCTAACTGTGAGCTGGAGCCTGTGAGACTGAGAAATCCTTCTTTACAGCAAGGGAGAAATGTGAGGCAGAAGCGAGAGAGAGGGAGCTGCGAGCTAGAGCAGTGGAACTGTTCAACAAAGAAATACTCATTAGGGCTGCGATTGCAAGGGATTAATGGAGCTAAGAGGGAGAGCAATGGAAGTCGTAAACAATTAAACACAGATTCACAATGATTTGTTTTCGGGCTTCAGATTCTGAGGCAGAGCAGAGGCGCAGAGCATTCGAACTCGAGGGAGAGGAGAGTTTCTGTGGAAGGAAGTATATAAAATGAAGCCATTTCCAAGGGAAACTGGGTGAGATTTGGCCAGTCCGGACCGGAAAAATGGCCCGGACCAGACATTTTTCATTCAGTCTAGTTTCGGTTAAGGGATTTTTCATCCCAGATTGGACCGGATTGAAAGAAAATAAAAAATATATATTTTGTTATTATTTATATAAATAATTATATATAATTAATTAATAATATATCACAATATTACATAAGTATTATATTTTTTTAATATATAACTATAATATATAGACTTATAGTACTAGTATATATTAATATATTATAAGAGTTATAGGGATAAATTATAGTATATGTATAAATTTATTATAGTATTAATATAATTAACTTAATATGTTAGTATTAAACCACTATAATTATATAGAGTATTATTTAATATAGTATTACTAATTTATCATTAATATATAGTATATTAGTAATACTATTAGTATAGTTATTAGTTATAATATTGATACCAAATCTATAACTATCTATATTTAAATCAATATATTATTATATTTGTTAATATATAACTATAATATATATTAATAATTAGATATTTGTTAATATATAACTACAATATATATTACTAATATATATTAATAATTAGATAATTTATTATATAATTTTTATTTAATAAGTTACTTAATTTTAATTTAATATTTTAAATAATTTTTTATTAATAAATTAAAAAAAAAAACAAAAACAAAATTGGGCCAAATGGACTAGACCCGATTCCAATGTTCAGTTCAAAAGAAATGATAGATAAAAAATTTCATTCCATCACCTGATCGGGTATCCACAGACGCACTACGGAAATAAAATTCGTTTTCGATTATTTAATTCCAGGTCGGGTAATTCGGGTTGGGTTGAGTTTGCGGGATCTACACTGTTAAGGAAAAATATAATTGTAAATATAATTATGTGCTAATTTATATATAAATATAATGTGATTGATTAAAAAGTAAATTTTATGAAAAATAATATTAATTTAAGTTTTAAGTATGAATAAATCAGTATTAGTATACATATTAGTGCGCGACTATATTTATATGTAGTAAAATTCGACTCTAAACGTAGGCCATACCAAAACGCACCGCTTGATGTAACTCTCCGCGCTCCGTTTCGAGTTTGTACAAGGGGGCCTCCCAACTTCAGTTCACTTCACCAAATCTCGAATACCAGACTGTCTTCCATCTTCTGCTAGGGCTTCTTGTGTCTTCCCCTCCTAGCTAGGGTTTCTAACATTATCTCTCTCTCTCTTTCTCACTGTTTCGTTCTTAGAATTTTTCTTTGTGAATCGTTACAAACCTGATCAGATTTCTTTCGTTGCTGTCATACGGGTATGAATTGCTTTATGAATCCTTACAAATTTGATCAGATTTGGTTTATTTTTGTACAAATCCGAGTGCAAATTTTTCTAATGGTCTGACGAGGTTTTGTTATTTTCTTTAGATCTACACGTATTACATCTTGTTTTTAGATTTTATTTCGTTTAGTGTAAACGGGTATGATTTATTTAGTGAATTTATACAAATTTGAAGGGATTTTCGTTGGTTTCGTCTCTCTCTGTCTGTTTCTTTGTTAGAAATTTTCTTTGTGAATGGTTACAAATCTGAACAGATTTCTTTCGTTGCTGTCATACGGGTATGAATTCCTTTCTGAATCCTTACAAATTTGAACAGATTTTGTTTCTTTTTGTACAAACTCGACTGTAAATTTCTCTAATGGGCTGACGAAATTTTATTATTTTCTTTATATCTACGCGTGTTAGATCTTGTTTTTAGATTTTATTTCCTTTAGTGTAAATGGGTATGATTTATTTAGTGAGTTTATAGAAACTTGAAGGGATTTTGTTTGGATCTGCATTGGTTTCGTCCTGTGGGTATGAATATTTTGCTGAAGCTCAACAAATTCAAACATAATGTGTCGATGTGAATTTGGTGTCATTCATATACATATGATGTACTTAATTATTCTGTTAGAATTAAGACATCCTGCAATCACAGAGAGGGAAAAAAAAACATACCCAGGAGATGCCATGATTTAGAACGGCAATCAATTGCAAGGTGACCGAGAAGCTTGTGTGGAAAAGTGAGTAGAAACTGAAGAGAGAAAGCAGATGAAGCAAACGGTTTGTGGGAAGTTAGAATGGAATAATTATAAAACAGAGAAGCATAGAAATGTAGAAAGACCAAGAAGGTAGTCGGTCTGAGAAAGAAGCAGAAGAAAACAAAGTATAAAACAGAGAACCATAGAAATGGAGAAAGACCCAGAAGGTAGTCGACCCGAGAAAGAAGCAGAACAAAACAAAATGAAAATTTGTCATAAAACCAGGGGCAAAAAAGGGGAAAAAAATAATGGACGAAAATTTGTATGTATTTGCTCTTGCGTACTGTTCACCTGGATTGGCACTTATTTAATAGAGATAGATATATATTTGTATGTATGAATGAAAAAAAATAGGCAGCCTAAAGTCATCATCTGTCTGTTTTAAGCTTATTAGTTCAAAATTGAGGGATAGGCGTAGTTGGGTTTGCTCTTGCATGCTATCCATAAAAAAATGGGTTTGCTCTTGACTTTGTGATGCTCGAATTGAAGCAATAGACTTTTGTTTAGTAGTTGGTGACATATTTGCATAGTTACACTGTGTGATGCCGGAATTTATTTATTTTTGATAAGTAAATATAATATATTAATCAAAGAATGGGCAAAGCCTGTTACAATGTATAATTTCCCTAGCTAAGTAGGAGCAGTGGATATAAGAAAATCATGAAAAACTACGCTATTAAAGTCGAGTGCAAATGCCCAAGTACAAAGAGTTCTAGTAAAGTAAACTTTAAATTCCTCCATCGATCTCTCTTTGTCGTCGAACGTCAGATCATTGTGCTCTTGCCACAAACACCACATTATGCATATAGGGATCATCTTCCACATCGCTTTAATCTGTTGGATACCTCGCAAATTTACCCAGCTGGCCAAAGCTGCTACCACAGTCTCAGGCATAACCCAAGCCAACTCTCCCAAGAACTTCATTCCACAACCCTCTCACTACCTCATAGTGTAGTAAGAGATGGTTCACAGATTCACCCTCCTTCCTGCACATGCAACACCAATGGGCAATAATCATCCTAAGTTTCCTCAAGTTATCAGTTGTGAGAATCTTCTCCAAGGAAGCAGTCCATACAAAAAACGCCGCTTTTGGTGGCGCCTTATGTCTACAAAGCTTTTTCCAAGGGTACTGGATATGTGGTTCTTGGGTTAGGGCCTTATAAAAAGAGCAAACCGAGAAAGTACCTTTACCTGCAGGTATCCACCACAACATATCCTGCGAGCTACTCGGTTAGCTAGAATACAAAAATACAAAAGGCTGAAGAAAGCTTCAAAACTGCTCATCTCTCAATCTTGTGCCGCTCTACTGAAATTGATGTTCCACTGGATTTGCTCCCCCGATCTCACCAATATATCTGCCACTAAAGCATCTATGTCACTTGTAACTCAGAATAGTGAAGGAAAAGCATCCTTTAGAGCAATATTATCACACTAAGTGTCAAACCAGAATTTAATTTGGGTTCCCTCTCCTAGACAAAGTCTAGTGTGACGAGGGAAGACCTCCCACCCTCTTATATTTTTCCACCCTCACACTTCTTTTGTGCACCAACCCCCCCCCCCCCCCCCCCCCAATAGACCCCCATATTTGCTCTCAATCACCTTCTTCCAAAGGGCTTTCGGTTCCTTATGATATCTCCACAACCATTTGCCAAGTAGTGCCCCGATTAAAAGCTTTCGTATTTCTAATGCCCAAACTACCACTCGAGAGAGGGCTACATACCTTCTCCCACTTAACAAGGTGAAATTTGAATTCTTCCCCCACTCCTCCCCAAAAGAAGTCCCTTTGAAGTTTCTCCAGGCTGAGTGCCACTCTTACTGGAATAGGGAATAGGGACAAAAAATAGGTAGGTAGATTAGAAAGTGTGTTATGGTGATACCCCCATATGATAAGATTGAGGGTAGGTGGTGTATGGATCTCACATTGCTTGGGAATGAGAAGTTCTTACTTTTTATAAGGTTCCATGGGGCTCCAATTGTATCATTGACTAGTCATTTTGTAGTATAGGCCATGTGGTTAGGGCCTTCCATTGGGGTGTTACGGTTCTTGATCAGGGTAATCCTACCACCTTTGGACAGGTACATTCTCTTCCAACCAACTAGATGAAGCTCCACTTTCTCTATCACTAAATCCAATAATGGAGCCGCTCTCGAGGCAGCTCGTAGTGGAAGTCCGTAAGTCATAGGTAATGCTGCAATCTTACACCCCAAAATACTAGCCAACTGTCTGATGCATCGAACTCCTCCAATAGGCACCATCTCTGATTTTTCCAAGTTTAATTTCAGCCCAGATGTTGCTTTGAAACAAAGGAGGAGTACCTTCAAAACTCGAACCTGGCTAGGATCTGCTTCACAGAAGAATAGGGTATCATCTGCAAATGGAATGTTTCTTTGAGACTTACCCAAAGATTCTCTCTTCATCACTCTTTGCGCCTTCACACTAACCATGCTGCTCACAGTCCTAGATCTATATTAAATATGTTTGTTTGATCAAGTTGTGATAGTTGAATATGGTGTCATAGCGGGATGTTACAGTTTTCTTTGTGCAATATAACCTAATAGATGCAAAACGTTTGCACCTCACTTCTGCTGATATGATTTGTTAATCACGTTTCCTAGAATATGATGCCTTTGGGTATGGTCATATGAATTTGAACGTTTTCTCTCCTGTGCCATTAATTATTGTTTTTAATTCCTGGAATATTTACTTGGATTTCTAAATCGCTATTTTTGTTTAAAAAAAAGGCTGATCCTGAGTTAGAAGCAATTAGACGCTGAAGAATACCGGAGCTTATGTCTCAACATGGAGGGGTAAGCAATCATCTCTTTGAATTCGTACAAATCCGTTCACATAATGGAATTGCAACTTGATTCTTGTGCTTCGATATTGATTCTTACCACGTTTATTGATATATAGACAAAATTATGAACAGTAGAAGTATAAAAAGACCAAAAACAGATAGATGTCTAGAAATATAAAAAGACCAAAAAAATTAGTCAGCAGATGAAGAGCAGAAAAAGAACATAATGGAATTTCGTGATAAAAGCAGGGGCAAAATAGGGAAAAAAAATAATGGACAAAAATTCACTGTTCATGTTCGATTCACACTTATTTAACCAAGGCAGAAAAAGAACATAATGGAATTTCGTGATAAAAGCAGGGGCAAAATAGGGAAAAAAATAATGGACAAAAATTTGCTGTTCATGTTCGATTCACACTTATTTAACCAAGGTAGATATATATGTATATATATTTTTATGTATGAATGAAAAAGAAATAGGCAGCCTAAAGTCATCATCTCTCCCTGTTAAGCTTATTAGTTCAAAATTGAGGGATAGGCTTAAATGGATTTGCTCTTGCATGCTATCCATAAAACAGTGGGTTTGCTCTTGCATACTCTGACTTTGTGACGCTCGAATTGAAGCAATAGACTTTTGTTTAGTTGTTGGTTACATATTTGCATGATTACACTGCGTGATGCCAGAATCAAAACGTGTGTTTTGCTTTTCAAATGGAATATCACTTTCAGACTTACTGAAATATTCTCTCTTCATCACTCTTTGCGCCTTCACACTAACCATGCTGCTAGCGGGATGTTACAGTTATCTTTGTGCAATATAACCTAATATATGCAAAAAGTTAGCACCTCACTTCTCCTGGTATGATTTGTTAATCACATGTATTGGTTTCCTAGAATATGATGCCTTTGGGTATGATCATATGAATTTGAACGTTTTCCCATGTGCCATTAATTATTGTTTTTGATTCATGGAATATTTACTTGGATTTCTAAATTACATTTTTTTTGTTAAAAAAAGGCTGATCCTGAGTTAGAAGCAATTAGACGCAGAAGAATGCAGGAGCTTATGGCTCAACATGGAGTGGTAAGCAATCACCTCTTTGAATTCATACAAATTCGTTCACATAATGGAATTGCAACTTGATTCTTGTGCTTCAATGTTGATTCTTACCACGTTTATTGGTATATAGGGAAATCAACAAAACTCTGAACAGCAGAATGCTCAGGAAGATGCCAAGAGGTTTTCTTTCTAATTTAGTTTGTGAACTGAGTTATGCCTCGAATGCTCTGTCAGTTGTAGGGTTTTTACTGTTACTTTTAAACAAACATTCTGTGAGTAATATTTATCTTAATGAGGAATTAATTTAGGGAGGCAGAAGAACGGAGGCAAATGATGCTTAGTCAGATTTTGTCAGCTGAAGCACGAGAAAGAAGTAAGTCCAAATTCAAAATTAGTAGCTGAAGCCATTTATCAAGACTCATTTATTGTCTTCAAATAGATGGTCATACCTTCATACCTTTGTTAGCTCTTTTTTTTACCAGCATAATTTACTCTTGGGTATTGCTTATCTAAAGGAAGCTTATTTTGTTCTTGATTTATTTTTATGTTTGATGTTCTACTCCGTGTGGTTAAGGTATGTAAGTTGATGTACTTAGTAAAAAAAAAAAGGGTATGTAAGTTGATGTACTTATTAAAAAAAAAAAGGGTATGTAAGTTGATGTTGCATTCTTTGTTACGATATCATTCCTAGTGACCCAGGGAAAGTCAAAACTCCCATTTGGACTTACACTCCAAAGGAATTAGTCTTTTTTTATTTTATTTTAAGAGTCTGTAGCCACCCTCATAGCAGCTCCGTACAAAGGAATTAGTCAATATTACTTTGAATGCCTTGAAACACTATTAAGGCCAAGTGCTTCACCCCCTTGGGGGCAATGTCAGATCTAGGGGTGACAATATGTGACACGACGTATTAACCTAACACGAACACAATACGAAATTAGTAGGTTTAGGTTTGATGTTAATAGGTTCAGGTCAAAATGGGTTGACCCGTTAAGACATGATTCACTAATGGGTCAACCCGCTTAACTCGTTAGTAACTTGTTTAGACCCATTAAATTTGTTTACTCAAAATTACAATTATATCCTTTTTAACCTATAAACAAAAATACCCTAAACCTAGTTCTTAGTTGAGTCAGTTTTCATGAGTCACGATTGCCTCCCACACTTCTTTTGGATTGTAATTGTAGTTTTTTTATTCTTAATGTGATTTTAACTATTGTGTGAAATTATGTTAATGGGGGTCAAATGGATTATTTGGGTCAATTGAACTCATTCACATGAATGGGTTAAAACGGGTCATGTCGTATCAACCCGTTATTTTAATGGGTTGTGTTAGGGTTTGGAAATCTGACCTGTTAAGCTTAATTGGTCGTATTCAGGTTGACCCATATCGTATAATATACACGACTTGTCATGACACGAACACGATCGGTTAACATGATTTGCCACCCCTAGTCAGATCCTATTCGCCACCATTCTAGACTGAATTCAGGGTATTGCAATCTTCCTCACTCAAATTCCTACTGTATTTTTCATGCCTGCTTAAAGTGGCACGGCTCAAGGAACACTAGTGTAGCTGAAATTGCATCTTATACCTTTTGTAAAGAAACAGGGAAAGTCCAACCCACTGCTGGGTTTATAATCCAAAAAGGTCTAGCCAATAATTCAATCCTAGGGAAATGACTGGTTATTTATGACAGAGGTATGGCATTGAGGAGGGCAATAACCGACACTATCATGTTGGTGGGGTGCAAGTTGTTCTAATGAGGTCTGAGGATCATATGGGGTGGGATTATGGAAGCATGTAAGGAGAAGTTTGGGGAAATGTTCTAATCATACTAGATTTGAAGTGGGAGGCATTTCCAGGATTAGTTTTAGTATGATTCGGTGCATAAGTCTGGATGTAACTTAAACTTTCCTTGGGTCTGTATGGGTTTGTTGTGGCCAAGAGCTCTAATTTGTGGTGCATGAAATAAATTAAGGAAGAAAGAGGTAGATTTATTAAGAATTTTGTTACTGTCTTTAATGAGTCTTTCATAGAAGAGTTTTTATTTTTTATGTGAGTCTTACTATTAAAACATAGAAAACTCAATGAAGGACTCAAAATGAAATAAAATAAGGAAGAAAATAGTTAGAATTATTAAGAATTTTATTAGTGTCTTCAATGAGTCTTTCAGAAGAATTTTTATGCGAGTCATACCATTAAAACACAGAAAACTCAAAATGAAATTCTCATATTAAACGTATTAGGTTGTTGCTTAAACAAAAATTTTTTTTTTGAAACCACTACCAGACTTGCTCCTGCAGAAGCAAGAGCCAAGAAAAATATAAATAAAACTTGTTTCATTGCCCCTACGTTGGAAACTCTTTCTTAGGCAAGTAAAAACTTTAACTAGACAGGAATATAGAAGCTCCAGCTAAGACAGTAATGGAAACTCCCACAATTGTAAACTTGTACATGGCAAGTCTTATCATTCTAATACTTACATTGGACCCAAAAGGTCTGATACTTGGTTAGATTGTAGTTGGCTAGTGCTGTATGTTGCTGATGGATCGAACCCCCATATGTTTTTATTGCATTCATTAAAAAGGTTGTGGAATCTAAACTAACATAAAGCAAGAATAAGATAAATTGATTCATCACTCAAGACCAAACAACTAATTATACAACCATACAAAACCGGTGCATTATTTCATCTTTCTCTGTGTGTTTGTTTGTCCAGTTGTAAAGGATTCATTTCCAAGGGATGCCATTTATTACACTCGCATGCTCTTGTTAAACTAAGAATTTCTAAAGCTAAACCTCATTTTGAAACCTCTTTTCTGTCAATTCTAACTTTCTGATAGAATGATTGTTGAGGTTACTGATATAGAAAGTATTGAGCTAGAATTGCTGCATTGAAAAGGTGTTGATTGAGCCACAAGGAAATTATTTCAACCTACTTATCTCTACGGTTTGGTTTCGGATAGAATAGAGCATGAGCTTGGCTCTGGTTTATTACTGTGAAAGAATCAAGAGATAATAATATTGCCCATAAAAATAGAGAGTTAACCCCTAGGGGTTGGCTCCATGGTAAAGGCCTTGGTCTTGGTGGTATGCTCCCTCCAAGTCTAAAGTTCGAATCCTTTTGGGTGCAAACAATTTCTAGGCCATTGGACTGGGGGGGACTTCCCATTGATTACCCGAGGCCATGTGCACCCTTGGGATTAGTCGAGACTTTATTCTTGTACAACCGGTGCCAGTAAAAAAAAAAAAGGGAGAAAGAGAGAGCTACCTTGACTAACACTTGATAGCTTGAAAAATTGATTGCCTGAGAATCATCTGTAACTGGAAGGGGTTTCCTCGGCAGCACGCTTTCTTAACTGAACTAGGCTTCACCATTTATGGTGGAAAATGATTTATTAGAACCGGACTAAGGGGTATGCCATTGAGTTTTGGTGGATCTGTTTCTAGAATCAATTTTTTCTTGTCTTTTTCCACCAAGGAGAAAAGGTAAATATTACTCATTAAAAAAAGGTAAGTATTAATCATTGTCTTTATGGTATTGAATTTACAGCCTTATCCCTTGCTTTAAATTCAAACATCGGGAGGAGATGCTCTTTGATCCAAGGACTAAAATTCTAGGATAGGATGTTGATTTTGATCAACACTTTCAAAACCAAGTCTCAGATTAACTATTTTTTAAACATCGAGAAGTGAAGACAACCTGCTACGTGAATGATACATGACAGATGTGCATGTGCTTCGCACCAGATGTAACTATAAACTAATGTTGCAAATGGGCTTTTGTATAAATGGTTTATGTTTTACTTATGATTACGTTGGGAAGAACGTCCACCACTTCCTTGTAGTCCAAGTGTCTTCTTATGGTAATTTTCGTAGTATTTGCTGGCCAAACAATTACTTAAAGGTATTGCTTATTATAAAAAAGGCTATTAAAAGATTTTAATGACTGTAGACATCTCTTTGCAAATCAGCAGCATGTAACTTGTGATGCTAAGCTGTATGTGCAGTTGCTCGAATAGCTCTGGTAAAGCCTGAGAAAGCAAGAGGCGTTGAAGACGTTATACTAAATGCCGCTCAAAGGGGTCAGATAGTTGAGAAGGTACACGGAATCAACCTTGCATTTCAGTGCTATATCTTGCATGCTAAATATCAATTATAAAAGAACAGTTTGACCATCATATGCTTTACATTTTTATGTTAAGGTTTCTGAAGAGAGGCTCATATCATTGCTGGAACAAATTAACACCCAAACTTCTAAACAAACCAAAGTCACAGTAAGAACATCATTATCTATTGAAAGTTTTTCAAATTTTACTGCATAATCCAATTTATTATCTTATATTTCAACATTTTCCAGATCCAGAGGCGTCGGAGTGTTCTTGAAGACGATGATTAGCTCTTTATCTGGAACTGAGTGTGTTAAAGTAATTACATGATGCTTTTGAGTGTGGTTTGTTAACGATGCAATGCTTTGTTGGTTGTTTATTAACGAAGAGCATGATCGTATTTTGCTTAGTGCAATGTAATGTGATGTTGACGATTCGAAGCTTTCATTCATACTTGGTATCAATATTAGTATCTTTTGGGTGTTATGCTTTATGGATTTGGACCTTTCGGAGTTTTTACAAGGAGAAAAGCTTCAAACCGGATTTGGTGTAAATAATAATTTACACCATTCAATAAAAAGCGCAGACACGTAAGAGATTCATGTAATTTACCGTGGCTGAGTTGAGAACGCATTTCCCCATGTTCTGGTTTTCATTCTCCTGAAGGCTTCAATTGCTCTCTCTCATGTCGTGAATTCGATAGATCCAATATCTCTCTCTCTATTATCTCGTGAACTCGACAGATCTAGTCTCCTCTTCTTCATGAACTCGTCGATTTCCTTCTTCTCAACAGGTTGTGAACTTAATTCTCCATCCCGATTGCCCAAGCTGGTGGTCTAGCTCGCCTTTCATCCGAAGGTCTATTTTTGGTTCTCGTTCCTATGATTCTTTTCTAACCCAAAAAAAAACAAAAAAATAGCAATATTTGTACTGCTATTTTAGTTTGCCTATTTAATTCATTTCTCACGTTCTTCTCCTCTAGTTGGTCGGATAAAATTCTGAAATACTTGTAGAACAAAATATGCTAATTCTAAACCATTTGCAAGCAATGCATGAAGTGATCGGTTTCTACAAAGAAAATACCTACATAATAGTAGAGACATTTAATTCGCTTGGTTTTAATGTGTATGGAGGGAAGAATGCACCAGATGTCTGGGTCCACTTCCCCGGTCAAAGTTCATGGGATGCATTCAGTGAGATTCTGGAAAAAGCTCATGTTGTTACCATCCTGTTTCAAACTTGCAAGCAAAGGGTTGGTGCATTTGGTCATGGGAGCAATATTTCGGAAGCTTGTAAAAGATTCAAGTAGAGGGGGTCAAGAATAGGGGCTGAGGATCGGATAAGAGGAGAGAGAGTGTGTGGGACGAGAACAAAACCTTTGGATTCGGAGGTGAGAAAGAGAGAGAGGGGAAAAGAGATTTACGTGTGAGGAGAGATAGGAGAAGAGTAATTCTACAGGACAACCATTGTAGCAGTGCACATAGCGCACTCACTACGTGGCTACTTCAGTTAATTTTTATTTTTATTTTTATCTTTTTTTAAAACCAAAACATGCGTTTTGTTTAGAATTTGAAATTTGGTTTCTATATTTCACTCCCATTCGAAACATCCTGCGAAAGCCCTACCCTCCTCCCTCGACGGCAGCCTGCGCTAGCAACTGTCGTACCCAACTTCACCTGGCGATGCCGTCTCTCTCTTCAACGCGACTGAGCGATGCTCCTTCGTCTTCTTAGCGCCGCTGCTCAATGTGAGCCAATTGAACATTGCAAATATGATCTGAAGGCCCAGACATTACTCTAGAAGAGCACTGTTTCACCACCGCCCCTGTTCAGCTTCTTATGTAACATTTCAAGGTTCATTTTTTCTTCCATACTGGACATTCTTCTTGTCTATTGAGATATGTGAATTTAGGGTTTTGTGAGATAGATATTGTAGCTTAGTTAGGACATGGAGAAAAATGCAGAGTGTGTTTTCATTTGAAGGTTACTTTCTCCAAGATTGTAAAATATGCTTCTTGGTAGGATTTCTGAGGAAGACCTTAAGCAAGTTTAATACTTTGAAAAAGAATAGATTTCCATGACTGTTATTTTCTTTGAGACTATAAAATATGCTTCCTGGTAAGATTTTTGAGAAAGAGCTTAAGCAAGTGTAATGCTTTGAAATAGATTTCCACGACTTTTGTTTTAATTTTTGGTGTGTAGGTTTTTTTGGGATTTGGCCGCATAACTTGTCTAATAATTAATGCACAGACTTCTCTTCCAGGCAAAGCATCTGAGTTAATGTTGTAGATCCAGTAGTGAAAGCATCTTAAGTTTATGTAGATAACTTTAAAGAATCAAACAAAAATTAGTAAGCTAATTAAGTGAGTCATGTTGACCCATAAGCATGCAATATAATAATAGGAGTCACCACTTAATTTAAAATAAGTAATCATCATAAAACTCGTATCTTTTAGATCAGCTTAAATAGCCATGTAAAGGCTCTAACTCACCAAAAGTTAGAAAATATAACGTAAATTAATATTATGTTTATGATCCGACTCAGGTTCATTGCTCACACTAATTACTACTCACAAGAGTATTAGCCCGACGCAAGTAGTATTTAAGTAATAAAATGGACCCCCCGCCCTCTAATTGAAGTCTAAAGTATGAATTAACTGAAAAACTTTAATATAGCCACATGCAACCTGCATGCTTGCATCACACACATTGCACAAAGAGACGCAAGAGATCTATCTTGGAGGAGAGCGAGATCTATCTAATCAAACTACTACAATGTGACCTATTCAGAACCCAGATCCACTATTTTCCATTAGAAGGTTGTAGAGATATGATGATACTAACGAGGAACCTTTAATCTAAAATTTATAATCCCACATCATCCCACTTTTTTGAGTTGTCCAATGTCATTGTGAAATCAGACCTACTTTTTTGGAAAATTTTTCAATTGCTCTTTCTTGAAATCTTTTTTCTTTTATATTTAAATATGCACCATGCCAACATATATCTTAAATCAACTTTTATTCAATGGTATGTTGTCAAATGTTACGAAGTTCATTTAAGATACACAAATGATTCTAGAAACTCTTTCTCTTTATGAAATGAGAACAACCATTTTTTAGATTTGAGTTACGTCATTATGAATCTAACTAATTGCATAATTGCAGCATCCTTTTGATGTAATTATGCCCGACCCTCCGCTAAGTAATCCAATAGATTTAGCCATTTTGATTCATTTCAGGTATATTTATTTGAATTTTTAAATTTAATACATTAACATGTTAATTTCTTTAGAGTCATTCCATTTTGCCTAATAACATGCCTGTTTGATCATATGCCACTTTATATACCCTACCCTCCGTCGAATAATCCAGAGGACCTGAGGCAAGAAGTGCCCTCGATGTCAATTGTGCCAACTAGTGCAAAATTAGAACAAAATCTTAGAAGTCCATTTAGGATGCTGGATGAAAGTTTTCATGACGCTGATGGTATTACAGTTTTGTTTGCCTGAATTTTAAGCTATTATTTTTTTGATGCTAATCCATCCATATGTTTTCATTCTTAAAAATGTTTTTCAACATCAATGAATATTTAGAAGGTACCACTGTTGTCCCGGATGATAAGGTACGGGTTGAAGTACCAAGATTCGATATGGAATTTGACAGTGCGAAAGAGCTTATGACCTACTATAAGCAATATGCTAAGCAAGATGGTTTTGGTGTAAGGACATTCAAGACTAGGAGAGATGATGATGGAAGGCCTGTGTATGTGACCATTGGTTATTCCTATGGCAGGAAGTACCAACCTAAGGGTAGTAATATCTCGAAGCCATGACCAACAACTAAAATGGATTATAAGGCGAAGGTAAATGCGACATTGAACAAGAATGACAAATGAGTTTTCACCATTGTTAAAAATGTGCACAACCACATAACTATGATTCCCAATAAGACAAGACTTTTGTGATCTCACAACTGTCTAGATGAATAAGTCAAAGGATCCTTGAGCTCAATGATAAAGCCAGTATACGAATGAATAAGAATTATTATTCTCTTGTTGTTGATGATGGGGGTTTTGAGAATTTTCAATTTCAAGAGAAAGATTGTTGGAATTTCATTGACAAGGCTAGACATTTAAGGTTGGGTAAAGGAGGTGACGAAACACTTAATTAGTATTTCAAAAGAATGAGAGATTAGAATAATGGCTTTGTTCTAACATGGACGTGGATGATGAGGGAAGGCTACGAAATATGTTTTGGGTTGATGCACGAAGTTGAGCAGCCTATGAGTATTTCAGAGACGTTGTAACCTTTGATACAACGTACCTAAAAAATAGATATGTGATGCCTTTTGCTCCATTCATTGGTGTTAACCATCATTGGTAATCCATACTTTTCGGGGCGGGATTGTTTTCAAGTGAGGACACACATACTTTTGTGCAGTTGTTCCAAATGTTGTTGGATTGCATGAAAGGTCAGGCATCCAAAGCCATCATAACTTATCAAAATCTGGCAATGAAGAGTGCTATTGCCATTATATGTCCCAAAACTCGCCATAGATATTGTTTATGGCATATAATGCGCAAACTTTCATAGAAATTAGGATCTCATGCCAAATTCAATGCAGGGTTGAAGACTAACATTCATATTGCATTATATGACTCATAGACCACCACAGAATTTGAGGAGAGCTGGAGTCAACTACTTGCAAAGTATGATCTGGTCAGCAATAAATGGCTTCAATCCTTATATGAGGAAATGTTTTTTTGGGTTCCAGCTTACTTGAAGAGTGTATTTTGGGCTGGTATGAACACGACCCAAAGGTCTGAAAGCATGAATGCATTTTTCGACGGGTACGTCCATTCCGGAACAATGTTGAAGGAATTCATCAACCAGTTTGATAATGCTCTTACAAAAAAGGTAGAGGTAGAGATAATTGCATATTTCAATTTTAACAACCAAATATTCCTTGCGTGTTCCATTTTAACATCGAGAAACAGTTTCCAAATTTATATACAAATGCAAAGTTCAAAGAGGTCCAAGGATAGTTGTTGGGCCTAGTGTGTTGTAATTGTTGGTTGATAAGTACAGAATGATGCATTTTAAAATACAATGTCCTAGATGAAATATCTATCGATGACCACATCAAAACAGTCCAATATTCAATTTACTATAACGATGGAGGTCAAATGCATTTGTGCATTGTTTGAGACGATGGGGATTCTACGTAGGCATGTACTTAGAGTTTGTTAGTTGAAAAAGATTAATGTGCTACCAGATCATTATGTCTTGGATCGCTGGAGAAATGACTTAAAGAGATGATACACATTACTCAGAAGTAGTTACGATAACCGGCGAGATAGATTAGACGCATGGAATTATGAGCTTGAGGTTAAAAGATGTTCGCAATTAGTAAACAAAATATCCTCAGATAATAAAAAAAGTTAGTGCATTCTTGCATGTTGTTAATGAATTTGAGACAAAATATGAAGGTTCAACATAGGAGTCGACATTCGAACAAACGAAGGCCAAATCAAAAGTGGTTTTTGATAAGGGTTAGAAGGTGTTAAACGCCAATGTGATCCGAGGGAAAAGGAGACCCACAAATAGGAGGAAGGTTCTACTTGTGAAAAAGATGGCAAAAAAGAGAAAGAAACCGGTAATAATTGTCGAAATTTGCATTGTTAATACTTAAATATTCTGCTTCTAATATATGTTTATTTTTGTTTTAGAACTTAGACTTGCAAGAAAATCTTGGTGGATGAAACACAATTTTGTGACACCCTAAAATCTCAACAGCACCAATTTGATGTTGGAACACAAAACTCCATTCTTACATGATCAACTCCACTAGGAAATGAGATTAATAGTTAGGGGTGTAACCGGTTCGGTCTAATCCGGTCCGGTTTTGAACAAAATTTGGGACTGAACTGGTATATACCGATTTTGTATTTTCAAAAATCGATTACGCATCTATTACACCCCTAAATTGGTACGTCTGGATTTATTGGTCCCGGTCCGGTTCGGTCCAGTTTTATAGTTTTAATATATTAAGTATATTAGTATTACTAATGTATTTATCAAAATAAATATATCGAGAATTTATTAGGCAATAAAATGTATTTAATATATATATATATATATTATATTTAAAACATATGATCAAATAAATATTCATGTTTAAAATTAAAAAGTTACATTATAAATTATAATATATTATTTCATACATAATTATATATAAAATATATTATATATAATATATAATATTACAAATTAATAAAAATATATATAATATGTTAACCGCTTCAGTCCGGTGTTAGAAAACTTAAAATCGATCCCAGACTGGATTTGACTAGTTTTTAAAATGAAGAAACCGATTTCGGACCGAATAGGTAGAAAAGGGCACCGAACCAACCGGTTCAGTCTAGTTTTCCAATTTTTTAGTTTATTTTTTCACCCCTATTAACACAGTCTTTTCAATAAGTGAAAACTATGTATAACATCATGATGCAAACAATTTGATTAAAGAAAAAGCGTGCTTCAATCCTTGTTTTAATTATAGTTGTTTTCATTTAGATGAGTGACCGTATTGATGCACACTTGTAACTCAATGGTGATGAGAAGAAACATTTTTTGAAGCTCCTAGTTGGCATCACAACAACCCTAATCCTTTTTGAATATTTGCACATGCTTGATAGCCAAATTAAGATACATTTTTTTATTAAAATATGACAAATTACATGAATCATTATAATACTCTAAAGTCCCCCAAAGAAATTAGTTGCTCTAAATTAGTGGATATCTATATATTTATATTGAAAAAATTTATTAGCATAAATGGAAGTAGATCAAAGGACCCCTACTTATAAGTTGTCTTTGTCTATATATAACATATATGAGGCCATGCATGCATGCGTGGCCAAGGACTAGACCTCCTATTTCCCTCCTATAATTAAGAAAGAAATTAGACTTTCCAATCAATATAGATCTCACTATCAATATAAATGATTCTTTAATAGGAAAATCCTCACCTCTTGCTGTGTTGGTGGGGGAGAAGAGGACCTCTTTTTTACGAACTTCATTCTTGCGCACCAATACATCATCCAATATCTTCCAAACTTTACTCTCTCTTGTATAAATGTTCTCCTCTTGCAAGTATATCCGCTCAAATGAAAAATTCACATTTCCTCACTTTTCCCTGCACACAATAAAAACATTTAAAATGATAAAGCATATTGTGCAAAATGAAACTCAATATGCTAATTAACATGATAAGTTGTTTTAACGTCTCATAGTTTGGGCAGATAAAAAATTTCCTTCCAGGATTTTTAGTAGTATGCGACGTCTTTAGTGGTGCTTTTGAACCACACTAACAACTTGGTGTTTCCAACACAAAATCTTCAACAGGGGATGATGATTGTATAGATGTCATTCGTGATTCTGAAAACACTGCATACAAATTCAGATTAGTGAAGAGGCAGATTTCATAATAAGGTAGACTGGGAGTACCAAAGATGTCGATTTCCTTCTAGGATTTTATATTGGGGAATGACCAAAATATTCCATATTTTGTTACTTATTCTTTCCAAAATAAGAATACATTAAAATTAAATACATTTGAGATACTACTAATTCCATTTGAGATTCTCATTGAAATTAAATACATTAAATACACAACCAAATAAAGATAATACAGTTATTCTTGATTTTGAATATATCTCAAATAACCTGTTTAGTTCTCAAATTAACAAAATAATTAAAATACCCTTAATTCTAAAAAATAAAGGGGTTTTTCTATATCTTTAAGTGAAAGAAATGGGTGGTGCTAAATTGATCAAATGTAGTAGAATTTGAGGGTGTTGACAGTCTGGCGGCAATTTTTTTTCTCATTGACAAAGAGGAGGGAGGTGCTATATTATTACAATCCAAACATAATTAATAAAATGCAATATTATTGTGAGTATAAGTTGAGAAAAGAAAATAGATCCCAAGTGAAAGAAATGGGTGGTGCAAAATTGATCAAATGTGGTAGAATTTGAGGGTGTTGATAGTTTGGCAGCAAATATTCTTTTTCTCATTGAAAAGAGGAGGGAGGTGCTATGTTATTACAATCCAAACACAATTTATAAAATGCAATAGTATTTTGAGTATAAGTTGAGAAAAGAAAACATCTCCCATTAAACTAACTTGTAGCCCCCTGTTTATATTATACTAAACAAATCCCATTTATTTCCTTCTCTCAACATTTAAACTAACCTATAACCCAGATCAACTGAGTTCATCTAATTCATAGGTCTCCCGAATCTGTATGATTTGGTTGTCATTAATGGAAAGAAATTGAAACAGAACACCACAATCTCCGAATAATTTGGTAATTTCAGCTCAAGAAGTAGATATGGTTGCCCATTCATCTTGATTTAGTAAGCTAAAAAGTCAAATATTTATGATATTCTATTTATCTATAAAGAAGTGTAAACCCTAGAATCACATATTACCCTCTTGCAGATTTGCGGGGTTTCATGTAGGTGGGCTACGCATCGGTGGACTGAGGGCTTCACGTCGTTGGACTGAGGGCTTTGAATCGGTGGTTTGAACAGACCGAGGACTTAGGGATTGAGGGATGCCGCGATGGGCCTGTCCTCCTTGGAAGGGTTGAGGTCGTGATGCTTATCTTGGTTGTCAAAGAAGACAAAGGGCTTCATTTCGGTGGTGCTTGGCTTCGATGAATGTTGAAGAAGACGAAGGGCTCAAAGATGAAGGCTTTGAGGGTTGTGATGTCAGGGGCTAACGATTGAGAGCTGAGAGACGAGAGACGCAATACAAAAAACCGAAGAATTTTAGGAGAATTTTAGGCTTTGAGGGTTGTGAGGTCATGGGTGCAATGGATTCACCCAAACAGTAATTGCTCTGAAGAATTTTTCATGTGAGAAACACAAATTTTAGGAGGGGGAATGAGGTTGATTTGTTCCCTACAACTAATTCAATGATTTTATTTTATATTTACTAAAGTACGTACATGTCACACATTAATTAGGTGGTGTAAATATTCTAGTCACAGCATCCGGCTCCTAGGCGCTCCCCTTTTAGGATTTAAAGACATTGATGGATAAAATAGATTTTATAATAACATTTACAGCCACTTGATTTTTGAAAAACCTTTTTAAATGCTAAAATAAATACTGAAGGCATTAAATCATATATTTTTCTGTTTCAGATTCCTAAAACTATATGGATCTGAATTCATGGCCTATGCTTAATAATTAAGTTATAATCTTTTTAATGGGATTGGCCATTGGTGGGCACAATTAGAAGGATCGCCCTACTCATGGATCATATGATTATACATTGGCCCTACTTTCTAATACTGATGTAGATTTGAAAATCACCTTCTGCCTATCAATTCTTTTAAAAACAATTTCTAGAGATTTGGAATCAGTCACCACTCACTTATTTCCCACTCAAACCATCAGTGTGCTTCAAAAGACTCGCAAGATAATTTTAGACTGATTTTTATTTGAAGTCATATCATAAACACTTTCAATCTATTTCATATTATCTTATTTAATTATTATAAATTTTTTAAACTTTTACATAAAATATAATAAATAATTTAATTTTTTTAAATATCAATTTATTTTTTTTAAATTCTAAAATAATAATAATAATATTAAAAAATAATATTCTAATAATATTTTATTCAACTTTCAACTAAAACCGTCTTATTTCGTCTCACTATTTAAATAACCTCTCCAAGTGAACAATTGCTATACATGGATTGTATTATAGCATAAGACAATTGTAGTTGCCCTTAATCTCATCTTCTTCACATTCTAATTCTTTAATTGTATTGTACGGAATAAAAATTAGTTTTTATGATTAATTATAAATTATATATATATATAAACATAGATCATCCACATTTAAAAAATAATGTCTGACCTGTGAATCCTATTATCCCACCAACGAAAATTGTAAAAATAATCTATTTTTTAAAAGCAAATAATAAATATTTATATTTAATAATTTATCTCTAGAAGAAATATGTGAATTTGTCCAAATTCAATATTAAAAATTAAATAATTTTATTTCATTTCATCTAATTATTATAATATTTTTTAATTTTGATATAAAATATAATAAATAATTAAATTTTTTAAAATTTTAATATAAAATTAATATTAAAAAATTATATTATAATAATATTTTATTTATTATTTTACAAAACATTAATCTGATTTTATATGAGGTGGGCAAGTTCCAAACGGAACCTTAAGTAACGTACAGAGATACTTGTGTCCCCACCGACCCCTTTCTCTCGTCTTCTGACTTCGCCGCTTTCTTTGGCTTCGCTCGGCAAAACAAAACAAAACAAAACAGGTCAAACAGAAAAACTGTTTTTCGTTCTCAAGATCAAACCGACATGCACTGACCTCTTTCTCGCTCGGAAAACCGGTTCTTTCGTTTCCTTCGTTCGTATATTTTTTTGGGTGTACATATTTTTCTCACAATACCATTTCTCCAAGACAACCAACCTTAGAGACCTCAAAGGGAAGAAAGAAAAAATCCTTAATTTCGGTTCAGAAACCTCCGTCTTGGTTCCTTGCTTCCCGGCAGCTCCATAAGTCGTAATCTTGGTGATCCCCCCCCAATATGGAGAAAGAGCCTCTGCTGCCGTATCTAAGCCCTAGAAAAAAACCTCTGCCACCGCCGGTCCTAGCACCACTCCCGGAGCACGACGAGATCTCTCTCCCTCTAACCCCTTCTACGCTCAAAGACCGCCTCATCTTTGGCCCTGCTTCCTCTTCCCTGCAAGACGCTTCCCCTTTCGTCGATGCCTTAAACCTTTCTCTTAGCTCCCCAAGACTCTCTTCTTGTTCTTCTTCCTCCTTAGAACCATCTTCCCCGCAAGATCCTCAATCACAATCGCTGTTACAGTCCCCAAAAAGTTGGCTCGTTGACCCCAATTATCCATGGACCAAGACCAATCTCCACCGCTCCAAAACAGCGCCGGCCATGGCGGTTATCAACAATATTGGCCACCCTTCTGCGCCTAGACCGCAATTCGGGTCCCAATCGATCGTTCGCCAAGCCTTTGTTCTTCTTATATTGTATTTGTTCTTGGGAGTGGTTATATATTCGTTCAATAAGGACAATTTCGTGGCGGATGAGACCCACCCGGTAGTGGATGCTCTGTATTTTTGCATTGTGACCATGTGCACTATCGGCTATGGCGATATTACACCGGCTAGCACATCAACCAAGTTGTTTTCGATACTGTTTGTGTTGGTGGGCTTTGGTTTTATGGACGTTTTGCTTTCTGGAATGGTGAGCTATGTGCTTGATTTGCAGGAGAATTATTTGTTGAGGACCGTGAAAAGTAAGGGTGAGACGGATACTCCAAGGTCGTATATAGTTGATGTGAAGAAAGGGAGGATGAGGATTAGGATGAAGGTTGCATTGGCACTAGGGGTCGTGGTTCTTTGTATTGGGATTGGTGTGGGTGTAATGCATTTTGTGGAGAGGCTTGGTTGGTTGGATTCGTTTTATCTCTCGGTTATGTCAGTCACGACCGTTGGATATGGTGACCGGGCATTTAAGTCCTTGAAGGGTCGTCTTTTTGCTTCCATTTGGTTGCTTGTATCGACACTCGCGGTTGCTCGAGCGTTTCTGTACTTGGCTGAGGCAAGAGTGGATAAGCGGCATAGAAGGATGACAAAGTGGATTCTTGGTCAGGATATGACTGTGTCTGAGTTTCTTGCTGCTGACATTGACAACAATGGCTTTGTGAGGTATATATTGGTCTCAATTAATTTTTGAACCTTTTGTAGTGAGTTAATTTTTTGTACGTCTGTTAACTTGTTTGGGATTGGCTTGTCATCATACATACAAAATGAATTGGTGCTGTACATTCCTGTGGTAACAAATGGACACAATCAAATGATTTTCTAATAAATCTCTAAAACATAAATAGGTCAAGTAGCAGTTTCCAGTGCGGGCATGGTACTCGCATTTCCTGAATTACACTATCCTAGTTCCCAATTTCTTAGGAAGTTTAACCTTTTTTCTTGTTCTTAGATAGGAAAATCTTCTTTTCTTTTCCCGCCTTCTTTTTGTTTTCCTAAAATGATGGTTGGTTTGGAAATGTTTTTTTTTTTTTTTTGACAAGTAAGAAACTTTATTAAAGAGAATGAAGCTAGTTAAAGCCCATGTACATAGAAAGTATACAAAATGAGACACCTAATTACATTCTAGAAAGCTAAAAACAGACAAAAACTCATTAACATTCCCTCCCTTAAGAACAATAGCAGAAAACCACTGAATAAGAGAAAACACAAAGAAATTCCAGATTTCCCACACTGCTCACTTCTTATTGGTGAAACACCTATCATTCCTTTTCGTCCAAATGCACCACATTAAGCACAAAGGTATCAATCTCCACGCCTCAGCCAGTTGAGAGCTATTATGATGCCTATTCCAACAAGCTAATAAATCCACCACACTCTTAGGCATAACCCAACAAAACCCAGCTCTACTGAAAATGCCAATCCATAACTCCCTGGCCACTCCACAACGTCAAAGTAAATGGTCAACCGATTCTCCATTCAATTTGGAAATGTTTTGGCCCTCTTTGTGTCTTAAATGAAGTTTAGGTTAATTTCTCTTGCTTTTGGCGTTCCAGTAATTGCAATTTATATGGTTAGAGCCCCTTTCTCTTCGTTACCTTTCTAATTGAGTGAAGTTGTTCAATACTTGATGAAAGTTCTCTGAATCTTGGCAGTTTCTTGCATATAATGCTAGTGGGAATTTCACATAGTATTGGTAAATCATTTGGCAGAAGTGAAAGCATTGCCCTGGGAATACACTTGTTGTGGATACTTGTTCTTCACTTGTTGAGTCCATGCCAAATCATTTAACTGACTGGCTTTGCTGATAACAAAATTTGGAAAATTATATTAGGGTTTGGCACTGTTAAATTGAATGGAATTTAAGGATTTTAGTCTGAACAGAATTAGCATATAAGAGGCTTTGGAGGCAAATTTTGACAAGTAAGAAGAAACCAGTTGAGTTTTCTGGACAGCAGCAATGATAATGGTTTTTTAAAGTTCGTTTTGAACTTTTGACAGATGAACAGATGGCTAAAGCTGAGAAGGAACTTTGGGGGAGAAAGGGGGTTAAAAAATGTGAGAGGGGAATATGATTTGAGCTGTAAAGTCGGAGGGAAAGGGTAAAACTTAAACCCAATCCAATCTGAGGCTATAGCAGAAAATTTGGTTCTTTTTCCGGTTTGGGGTTGTCAAGGACTAAAGCTGTGATGGTGGAAAGGCTTGTGTTATCAAGTAAGGATATATCAAGGTTAAAGGAGTCATGATGGGGTCTTGGTCCTGGTTTAAATGGGCAATAAAAGTGCAGAAAACACAGGGAAGAGGATGAAAGAAAGAAGAGGGAGAAAAAGAGTAGCTAAATAACCATTGCCTCGAAGTATCCAAAACAATTATAATCTCATTAATCAAACCTAAATCTTTGGAGGGTACTTGGATAATTTGGTATGCTTCCTGACTCTAGTAGGTATTGGACTTCCTCATTTCAATAATTAGACTGATAAACCTATCTCGCCTTGTTCTGTTACCGCCCACTTCAATCAAATTTGAGGTTATAAAATTACCCTTGACTAAGTAAACGTGGCTAAAAAATTTTAATAGGCATAAACTTCACGATTTTCTTCTTTCTCTACTTCTAGATAGGGGTTTCTTCTCTTATATCCTCTATACCTCATATATGCCTTTTGAGCTTTTTAATGAAATCTATTACTTACGAAAAGAAGTGGCCAAAAGTCCAAGATTAGATAGTGGTTATGAATGCAATGATTGTTCATTCTGTCTTTGTTAAGGTCTTCAGGATCTCTCACGCGGTGTTTTGATAGTTTTCTGCAACTTTTTTCTGTGTCGACGAATAACTTGGTTAATTATTTTGTTGTGGGTTTATATTAAAAGGAAGTTGGTTTTAATGTGGCATCTTGCCAATAATAAAGAATGAAATTCCTCGCTTTCCATGTACATTGCTTAATTTTCATCTGCGACACCTATTCTGGCTTGGAAACAGGGTCTTTTATTAAGGCAACAGTGGAAAAGCCTCCAGATGTATATCATCTTCAATCTGATTGAATCTTTTTCTTGAAGAAACTAGCCATATGGTCCCTTTATTTGGTCATACTTCCTACTTTTTCAGATCTCTGATATCACCATCAATTTTCGTTCTTTATTGTTCTCAGTTATTCATGTTTTTTTTCATTTTTCTTGAGTTGAAGTCAACCCCAGCTGTTAGGATGAGTCTTTGTTGAGTATTTATGCTCGTTTTTTATGTGCAGTAAATCGGAATATGTCATATACAAGCTCAAGGAGATGGGAAAGGTATCAGAGAAGGACATTATGCAGATCTGCAACAAATTTGATCGGCTTGACACTGGAAACTGTGGAAAGATAACTCTTGCTGATCTCATGGAGAGTCATCATTGATACTAAAGTACTCTAGGTTCTTCTTATAGCACCACAGAAAGGCGGGAGAAAAATACTACTAATTATAGAGTTGAGTTGAACAAGGGGCCAGTTTCTATTCAAGTTGAATACAGATGATGGATGAGATTCACTGCCTTATCAGTGGTTCCTCTTCCATATATGTCTGTTCAAACTTCAACCCTTGAAATTGATAAGCATTTTAATTTTTCTCTGAGTGGGATTTCTAGGTATTGGTTTGAATTTATTCAACAAGAATAACAGTGGATGAAGCATGATGGATACAAGTGCATCTAAACACACAACCTAGCTCCCATGGTTCTATTGTTCACTTGTGCAAACCGGTTAGATGGTGAAAGTCACTGCATCTTCCAGCTTGCTCTTGGTATACGTGATATATAGATCAGGGGTTGAAGTATGCAGAACAATTTTGCTGATTGAAGCTATATATATATATATATATATTTGCTTCTGTACAAATGGGTTTGGATTTATTCTTTTGTAAAAACTGGGGATAAGAGTCTTAACTCAATAATTATGAAAGTTAATCGCTGGTTCTTTATTTTTGGTAGGGAAGAGGAGCGGTTTACATTGTAAATGTTCGTAATCTGTTTCAAAGAAAAGACAGTTTTGTTTGGATTATGCAGCATTTAAAATTATCTCCATCTCTCCTCTCTGCAGTACCAACTGATTGGGTTCCATTCAATATGAAGGAGAGAAAAAAAAAGGATTTCTCTCCCTATTTTAAAATCAAATTTTGGCCTGTAATCAGGATTTCATCTCCTAAATTATTATTATTTTCTATGAAAGCAAGAGATGGAAATGTGAGGAAATATGATTTGAAAGGCTATTAATTCGATATGGTGGCTGACCAGCTTCGTGGGACCTGGGTTTACCAGGAGCACTAGTAATGGGCTCCAAAGTTGAAATTTGACTAAAGTTTAGTTAAGGTGTGCAATAAGTGATTGTAATAGGTTTAATAAATGAACAGTAAATATAACCTAAGGCTATTTAACTGGCCAAATTTGCTCTAAAGTAAAATAATTCATTTTTCTACTATTTTGGTCTCACAAGAAGAAAATGCTAATTCTAATACCATGTAAAATTGCAACCTTGGAGATACCGCGTGCTGGCTTATTCTAATGTTTTGGGTTTGAATATTTTGTGTAAATTGTGATTTAGAAAAACTTCGAAAATTTTTGTGATTTTGAAAAGATGTTAATTTGAAATAAGTTAGAAAATTAATTTGTATTTTTTTAATAATGAATAAATATTTAAATTATAATTATAATTAAAATAAATAAAAAGGTCAAAATCAATATTTTAATATAATAGTGATAGATTTATTGAGTCTATTATTTAGTATTGTAAAAAATGGTTAGCTAAAATTTATAAAAGTGAATTTTTTAGTCAAATTTTAGTTAAAATTTACTGAGGCCACTACTAATGCTCTCATGAGGGCATTCAACCTTACCTGGTTTGGATTGAAAAGTAATCTTACCTCATCTCATTTCATTATAATAGATTTTCTAAATTTCTATATAAAATATAATAAACAATTTAATTTTTTCAAATATCAATTAAATTTTTTCAAATTTAAAAAAAAATAATAATAATATTTTATTAAACTTTTATCTTTTATCTAAAATTATATTATCTCATCTCTAAATCATCTCATTTCTAAATCCAAACGTAATGACCAAGCAAAATGCAACTCCTCCACTTGACTGGATGAGAGCTGACCTGCAAGTTTAGCTTCTCAATTCTCAAATCTCAAAGGTCAGCATTGAACAAACCAGAGACTTTCTGGGGTCCCGACTCTCATCCTCATGAAAACTACGTACGTACAGTAGAAGTACTAGTATTACACGCGGACCACGTACGTTCATTTGACGGACAGCTAGAGAGACGGCCATGGCCCATGAGTGCGGACTGCGGACCCAAATCGTTTGGACGTACATCCATTTTATATAAATAGAGTTTGAACCATCCTGCTTACCGCTGAATCTATAATATAGCCATTGTTTTCCAATTAAAAGCCCTTTGCACTTGATAGTCTGAAACAAACAATTCATCAGTCGTCCTGAATTTGTGAATAGCACCGCTACGACTAATTCTTATGCGTAAACTCGTTTGTTTTTTAGCATATTTTTTAGTCTACAGTCTACTTCATGCTTTTATGGGTTTTTTTAATTTTTTTTCAAAAGGTCTACGCATGTGAAGAGAGAGAGGGAGAGAGAGACCTGGGGGTCCATAAACGCTGGCTCTTGTCGTAGGCTACAAGAATCTGTCAACGCCTTGGAAATTTGATTTTTAAGTCCAAGCTCTCAACTCCGTCGATCCATATATATTAATCTTGACCATCTATACTCGTTCAGCTGTTTGCTTAATGATCGCTATGGTTGAAACTAAAAGGGGCGGTGGTTGCCCATACCAGATATATATAGTTATTAGAATCCGAGAAAGGGGGAATCCGAAGAGCCTCAAAGCCGAAGGCTTCATGTTGATCATGATGTATATATAGCTAGCATATATTAATTAATTCAAGATGATGATCAGTAAAATGAGGGTATGAAACGGTGAGGGTGTTGTTATCAATTAATTAATACAAATCATGATGAAAAAGGAAACTCTATTATTTTGTTTTCATTGAAAGTTGGTTGCAGATCTTGTCATATGTTTGTGTGTGTTTGTGCCTTTCCTCATTTTTTTCGCTCATAATCATTATCCATGGTCATATTTGCAAAATCATGAAAACCCACATCAATAATAGCTTGGATTGACAAAAGAATCCATCAACTGCTTGCACCATTCCAAGTCAATCTCTTTTCTCTCTCTGATCTCATCATGTTGGCAGTCGTACTAACTTTGCAACTTTTAAAAGTAATGCACCTAAAGTAAATCCTTAGTAATCCACAAGAAGCGTTCTGTGAACTATAATCATGTTGAAGATATGAAAGAAAAGTAGTTGCAGGGTCATGTTAACATTGATGTCTTCCTTGAAAGTTAACTTTGAAAAGTTTTTTCAATTCAAAGCTCCGCATCAAATTAAGCAGTCGATCCCTTTGTAGAATCCTTGTCATGAAGTTTGATTTTGGATGAAAAGAAGCACGTGCTTGGACCTCAAAAGTTGATCATGCATGCCCAGTTTCAAAAGGAATTCCCACATCCAACCTCCTTTTAGGACATTAACTCATGATGAAGAAGTGCATACCAAGTCTCTCTCTCTCATGAATTACTTAGCTAAAGGAATCGTTCCCTAACTTTTGAATTATAATCAAGTGGACCGTCTTCGGTGGTCTTGACTGGGCAAGCAAAGACTGTTTTTACTTTATTATAAAGCATTAACGTCCAAAAAGGAGGAAGAAGAATAAGAAGATCAAAGCCAAAGAAAAAGAACAAGTTCATATATATATATATATATATATATTATATGGTGTGGCTTGGTTCAATCAATTCGTTCTATATATTGTGATTTCATGACAGCTGATGACGCAGTAATAAACAAGTAATTATATTGTGATTTTATTGTAATAAACATGTTCATGACGTATATATAGCTAGCATTTTAATCTTTTGGCTTAATTTACTGGTAATTAGTAAATTGTGGGCCATATTATAAGAAGAATTATGCTACATATAATTATTTTTGCGTATTTTTTACGTATTCTATTAATGTGATTAGCCAAATCACTTATTTTATATTAAAAAAATAGCGTAGCCAATCACATTAGTAGAGTGCGTAAAGAATATACAAAAATGACTGCAAATATTGTTTTTCTTATATGAAATTTGTGTGTGTATATATATTAAGCAATGAATATTATAAAAAATAAAATTATATACACAACACACTACTATCTTACTTTCATCCTACTATATAATATACGATACATTTATCATCAACAGATGATTATTTATTGAATTATTCTTTAACATTTAATGATAATAAATGTGACACGCGTCATCTTACATAAAATGGCGTATAACATTTTTACTCTTATAAATTAAAATATAGTGGAACCAAATTCTTAGTAGCTAAAAGCAGTCAAATAAATTCTTGACCTATGAAAGAATCAAACCAGAAGAAGACCTTTCACATTAGAGCAAGATCAGCTACTTAAAACACCAGCAGGTCATGGATTATTAATAATAGAGAAAAGACCCAAACGTGTTTTTCTTATTAAATCTGCATCGTGATGTCTTAAAAAACCGGAAATATTGACCTATTTGGAACATTCCAAGTGGAGTGGATGGTTTATATATAGTGACTGCTAGCTGCATTCTGACTTTCGCTTTCAAGTCAATAGAAATCGATCTGTATATATATATATAGAATTTCATGAAGAAAATAAAAATTTTGAATGTGTCAAAAGTTTCAGTGATGTGGATTGATGTCAGCTGATCATGATAATATGCTTGCCTAGATCATGAAATTGAAACGGATCTAAATAAAAATAACATGCAAAAGTTTGTGTAGTGGGAAAGAAGAAAATTGTAGTGTAAAACATCAAAGTTATGCTAGCTTATATATGTATAAAAACTCCCTTTTCTTCTTCCCCCACCAAAAGTTATTGCTGCTCGATTGCATTTTCTCCGGCCTGAACCACATGATGACGATCTCCTCATCAGTATCCAATATCTCAGAAAGGAGGAAAATGAAAATCTTTCCTCTCTGTGTGTATATATATATATTTATGATCCAAACAGATTGCATATGAAGTGTCATCAAACTCGTCACGATGATAGCAAACCCTAAAAAAGTCTCTCCAGCTTTCCTACATATATTGTCCCATGGGTTTGGAATTTCAGGTCTCATAAAAAAAATTAAGGTCAAATTGACACTCACTTTCAAGGACATGCATACATCAAAAAATATATATATATATATATATATATATACGTGTGTATGTATGTATATATATAGGCGCACACACAACTTTCAGGACTTAAGGATTACCATTAGCTAGTTGATGATAATAAGGATGTAGCACTTGTTTTAACTAGGGTTTAATTGGATCTACAAAACAACTGATCAATCCTATTTGTGCAGACACTGTTGTAGGGAATCATGTACGTGTTCCTATGAATATCAAATATCAATGTACACTGGAGCTTGAATGATGTGCACATGTGCGGTTGTAGTTTTTACTGCTGAGACAATTGGACGTCATGTCAATAATAAGAGTGAAGTGAAAGGTCAGAATCTAGTTTACTGCTGGAAACCTTGTACGTGTTAGGGCAGCCTCTGTTCGTGTTCTAGTACTACTGCAGATAGGCTTAATCTACACCAGTAATGTAACTATAGTCGAAATAGTGCATGTCCCACCAAACAGGCAAGGACCCAATGAAGAATTCAATCAGTGACCTAACAATATTGTATATAGTCAAGAGACTGCTGCTCTGAAAGACTCAAGTTCAAGACCTACTAGCCACCAAACCCTGTTCATCATCCTGAGTGCCAAAGTCATGAGCGAGCTATACAAAGGCATGAATGAAGATAGTGGAGATGTTGAAGATCATACAGGATAAGATTTTCAAAACTGGACAAGAATTCATTTGAGAGAGTTTTATTTTTCTTTTCGGAAAATATATGGCCGGAACTAAAGAAAAAGAGACATCGCTTTATCATTTAAGTTCTCAAAACGATTGCATGTATGCCCAGAAAAAGAGAGAAAACAAATAGAGATAAAAACATGATCTAAACAGTACTTGATATTGGCATAAAGGGTCTCAAGATCACCCTCTTGGCATGCACGCTCTGAAAATAGTAAATAAGTTTCTATATAGATGTATATAAACCAGCTTGTACAACTCCCTGCATGCACTGTGTAACAAATTAATTAGCTAGGCAATGGCCAATTAACATGAGTATTCCAAAGGCAAATCTCACTTCTTAAGCAATGTGTTGAGATTGGCTGCTTTACGAAACCTTTTTACTCCGATTGGGTGTTTGGGATCCCAAAAAGATAACGAGAACGCCTAAATTAAAGGGCTAAACAAGCTTAGCAACAAGCAGACGCAATTATCTTAATCTGTACTACCTTTCTTTTCACCTTCTCGCAGTCATGGGGTTAGGCAAATTAATGACGTTTACAGCTGCTAGCAGCTAGCTCTATTATAGGAAATCATGATCAAGGGAGAAGATCAATCGGATATACAATTATCAGGTGCATGATTATTAATAATTCCTTAAATTCGGGGTTAATTGGGTAGTACCACAATATACTGCAATTGATGTTTAAATATCTGATCATCTACCCAAAATGCATGAGTCTACATCTGAAAGATTCTTTCTTTCTTTTTCTTTTTCTCAGTGCACACCTAACAAAAAACCTGCCCTCTTCTACATTGACAGGGACTCCCAATACCAATACCAAACCATACTTTATGTCACATATAATGGACACACATGCACAAACACAACAAATGATATTCGATGGTCAACAATATCATGCTCTTTTTCTGTAAAAATAAAATAAAATAAAATTCAAGCTCTACGGCCAATTTGATCAAAGTCTTCTCACTCAAGCAACCGCCCGCCCCCTCATGCCAATATCCCAATAACACTATTATAGCCATTTGCGTGCTTCCGTATACCTGATCACCTTCTCATCTATATATGAAGTTGGAACTTAATTCAATAATTGATGTGCATGTCATGTTTCTCTTTTGATTAATTAACCTCATCCAAGCAGAAAAAAACAATCTTTACGCTTCTAGATAGCTAGATTCAACGTCCTAATCATCATCTAGAAACCCACATGATGACATGATGAGTTTATATGTATGTTATATATTGTATACAATATGAATGTATGTATGTTATGCAACAGTACATGATTTATACACGTGACCTGTGCGTAGTCATTTTTAAACATCATGTTTCATTTTGAGAAATGATATTTACAGTTAGAAATATACAAGTGCCGTGCAATTTCTTTAAAAAAAAGTGAGTAAATACGAAACTCACATGAAAAAAATTAATTTTTTAATAATAGATTTCACTCTTTTTTAATATAATTATACAACGTCTACACATTTTACGACTGTAAATATTATTATTTAATTTTTTAATTAATTTAGTATTTGTGTGGTAGGATTTGGCCAAGAAAAAGCAATTAATTAATTAGAAAATTGTTGATTTCGATGATCATGTAATTCGTGATCATTATCTTTCCCCCATATATATTTGTATTGGGTGTACTATTATGTATATTTTGTGTTAACCTTTCAGCACACTAGAAATTGATTTTTCTGCTAAAATTAATTAATACCATTTTTTCTTTTTGTTTTTATTATTTATCTTTAAATAAAAGGCTAATTAATATGATATTTAATTCAGCATATAAATATATATATTTATATTATTTTGTTAGTTGTGATCTTGTTGAACTTACCTAAAACATCGATGGCTCATGTCTTTTCATCAATACGTGACCGCTTGATCTCATCAACCAGCTTCTTAATTGAGAATTTCAAAATAGTGCAGCATTCTTTAGAGAAAATGTTGGCCGATAATTTTGTTACTCATCAACAACGTCTAACAATTGAATTGAAGAAGGTAGGTAGATGTCACACAACAGGTAGATATATTGCACTTATATATAGTACATGATCAATAATTATAACTAATTAGTATCATATAAGAAAAAAAAAAAAGGTGGTTAATTGATTCAATTCAAATGAATAATATTCATCTTAATCAAAAATAATTAGTCATAATTATGTCATCGCGCGAAGGTATGTAAAATGACAATTCTAACCCGTCGCTTTTTAACAACGAGAAAAAAAAATTATAAAAACAACTATTTTACAACTTTATATGTTTAAATCGGCGACTTTTATTTCTAGAAAATCATCGCCTCGGTATATTTTATATAAGTAATGCTACATACAGTCATGGTATATTTTATATATTCCATTGAAATTAAGAGTTTATTTTCCTTTTCTGATCAGTTGTTCGATCGATCACGTATGTATGCGTGTATATATATGATAAGTTTTGACTACTTCAATGCGAACAATAATATTAGGCTACTAGCTAGCTGGATAGACTATACGTATTTTAGTGGTGTAATTTAACTTTTTGCCTTTGATTTTTCTAAGCTACTCTATTATTGACCAAATCTCATAATTAGTGATGATATGTTGGTTTTTGTTTTTTTTTTGGGTTTCTTTTTCGTTGTAGGCATTCATTCACTGCAAATAGAGATAATTTTTTAATATTATAATTGTACTTAAATTTAAAAATGTCATTCACATTCAAAAGGAATGAAGAAATTAAAAAATATTGATTATATTATAATTAATAAATAAAAATTATATGTGAACGAGTATATAACACGTTGTACGTTAGGCATGTTATATAATTGAATATCCTATATATCTAGTCATGGGATGACCTATGTATAATATATATATATATATATATATATATATATATTTAAGTAAAATAATTTCTTTTCATTAAAAATAAATAATAAATTGTATATACTCAATTTTCATCAATCTCAAGCTATCATATATAACCACGTGTCATTCAAATATAATATAATTCATGTATATTATATATATAAATTATATATATTTATTCATTACATACTTCACTAATAATCAAATAAATTATTTTATATTAAATAAATTATGTAGTTAATTACATCAATAAAATATATAAAAAATATGTAAAAATAATTATATATATTGCGGAGTCAACTGCAATCTATTTTAGAAATAAGTTAAGAGTTTTTTTTTTAAAAGAAAAAAGAATATTAGTATCAATAAAATCTTTTTTTATTTTTTTGAAGATTTTTAGCAAACAAGCGCGCACGAGAAAGATAATAAAATCATTCCACTACTTTGCTGACGTTGGAAGAGAATCAGCAAGCAAGAGCGGGGAAAGTGGATCGAAGAGAGTCTCACACGTGCCGGGTGTTGTGTCGGCTACGGTCAAATGACGGTGGTGTTGTGGACGCGTGTATGGCTAATCTCCATGAAAAAAAAAATCGCAAAAAATGGTGAAGAAGTTTGAATGATTGACCCCTCCTCCTCCCAAAAAAAGAAAAATAAAAATAAAATAAAAAAAGGAAAAAAAGACAAATCGCAATCCCCCCACCCCCCCGTGACTGACTGCGCCCCATTTGCTCCTAAGTCTTCGCTGACTTTTTCATCCAATTAAATGCTTTTCTCACGCTCTTAGATTGCCCTTCCTGTCTCACGCTCCTCATGCCCTTCCCTCCCCTATGCAGTACGATTTGATCTACTAGTTCCATTTATTTTTCTTGACATGTGCTTTCTTCTTTTTCAAACCTAATATTGTTGCATATAGACGATATTTCTAATCTATAAACATGAATTTACCACATATTTTCTCTTTTTCTCTTCTTTTCCTGTATGTTTTCCCTCAACTAGCTTGATAGAACCTATACATGAGCTCTTTTTTTATTAATATTGAGATAATTTTTAATTATATGAGTTGGTATTTGAATAGTAATATTTTATAAATCTGATATTTTGTAATTTGAATATATGAATAACTAGATTTAGATGTGTTTAACTTTTTATAAGAAGTTAAAAAAATAGTAAATCTCATTAATATTTGGTTTAAGATGTATTGAAGCGAGTTGATTTCTTAACATAGCCAAAGACTTTCCTGAGATGATCATCTCCCATTTAATTAATTCTCTCCAAATTGTCTGCTAACCCTAATTTAAAAGTCACACGATGGTTAAGAGCAATGGCAAATGATAATCTCTTTGGGAGTATGATCAGTACGGCCGGCCTATATATTAGATTAATTAGTCTAGGAATGTTTGGTAATTTCGACCACGTATGAGTCCCATGTGCCACTCAATCTTCGTACTTACTATGTACTATATTTTTGTGTGACTTTTTCGACTTGTAATTAATAATTAAGAAAAAATATCAATTTTTAATTTTAATCCTCTTCTCAATACCTTTCAATTAAGCTTTAGCTACCTAAATGATCATCATCCCCTCCTACTAATAACAACTCCATGCTTTCCATAAAATATGAGTTGAATTAATACTCGAGCATGTAATTCTTTTCTTGATCTTTTTTGTTTTTTTGGTGTGATGGTAATTGCATGCATTTTTGTTTCTTTTTTCAAAATAAACATGTAAGGATTAACATCATTTTCTTTTCCCTACACTGCTACCAGCTTAATTTTCTTTCTCCTTCGTGGACGTAGTAATTTATGCACGACATTGATCTCGTCATTTTGATCGAGACGATCGAAATGATATGATCATGAAATAAAAACCGATTAATTATAATATTGCTGCATGTATTTGATCAGAAAGTACATTAACATGCAGCATTTTTACTCGATCAAACTTAAAAAGCTGCATTAACATTAAGATTATACGTACGTAGTGCTCCAATTTTAAACGTTATCATGAGTAAGATGCAATATCGTGCTGACATGATATGTAGGAAAGTGCATGAGGGCCAATGCAATAATATAATTTAATTAAACCGATCGATCATGGAAAAAGTCTTACTCATTAGATATTAGATCGAGGACTAATGCTCGTCTTACCCTCTGATCAGTTTTATATATTTTATATAATTAATTATTAATTTGGAATAAAGTACTAAGAAAACAATAATTTGGTATTTTTCGAAGTGGGTAATGGAAAAAACTGATTATAATAAGGGACTCTCTGAGATTAGTATAAAGTATTATATATATATATATATATATATATATATATATTGCTTTTAGAATGGGAGTAGGATGGATGGACCGCAAATGTTTCCGTCTGGGAAAGCACTTTTTGGTCTTCTGATTGGAAGGTGTTTTGTCAACCTCCTCTATTAAAGTGATATTAGCAAGTCCCATTCAAACCTAGACCCCCATGCATCCCCACCCTCTTTCGAGTTTTTCTACTCCTCCTTATATATGTGTATATATATATATAACTCAGACTACATTATTACCAGCTGAGAGAAGAGAGAGAAAGAGAGATAAGTCTAGACTAGAGAGAAGTCTTGGAACAGTACATGGTTAAGGATCTGATCTAAAAACAGCTTCCCGTCAAAGCTTTCTTCTTGATCATCTGTTAATTCTTCTCTTTATTCCTACCTCGGCTGGCTTCCATGTCTGATGAATCTAAAGATCAGCTTTACTTCCATGAATATCTGTTCCAAGATAATCAGAATCTTGCCAGAGGGAGTAGTACTAGTACTGGCTCGTACAATCACAAGCCTCCAGCTTCCATTGCTGCTGCTTCATCTGCTTACAGTTCACAGGGTTTTGATCCTTCTAATTACATGAGCTTCACCGAGTGTTTGCAAACACCCATGGACTATAATTCCATGGCAAGTGCCTTCGGTTTGTCTCCTTCTTCCTCCGAAGTGTTTGCTTCAATGGAAAGCAGCCCAAAGCCGATGGAGGTTGGAGATTTAGGTGGTGGTGGTAGTGATATTCTTGTGACTCCAAACTCCTCGATCTCTTCCTCCTCCACCGAGGTTGGTGCCGAAGAAGATTCAGGCAAGAGTAGTAAAGATAAGCAGCCAAAAGAAACAGAAGTTGGAGGGGAAAGCTCTAAGAAAGTGTAAGTTTGATTCTTGATTAATGTAAATCTGTATATGTTCTTTTTAGTTTTCGAGAATTTCTTGCGGATGGGATATTGGTGCAGTATTGATATGGTTATTAAATCAACATGAACAGGAGCAAAGCAAAGAAGAAAGGAGATAAGAAACAAAGGGAGCCACGGTTCGCCTTCATGACGAAGAGTGAGGTTGATCATCTGGAAGATGGATATAGATGGAGAAAGTATGGACAGAAGGCTGTCAAGAATAGCCCTTTTCCAAGGTAGGTTGTCATTTTCTTGCACCCAAAAGCACACAGCTAGAGAAAAAGTTCCTTTTGTTAAGAGATTATGAGTTGTTCATAAACTTAATTGGTTCATTTTGCATATGATCTGCTTGGTTGCTTGCATTAATTCCTTGTGCTCCTTTTAATTCCCCAAACCACATGGGAAAAGAAAAGCAACTTGAAACTTTACTGCAAGATGTTGTATATATGTGATCATTTTAGCTTAAGATTCCTTCATTCCTAGCTACTAGTTTCCCATATCAAGTGGATCTCTCCCTCCCTCCCTCCCTCCTTTTCATCACGTACGTAACTGCTGCAACGAAAATGAAACCCTAAATTCTTCTGCAAAACAAAAGGAGCAAGACGATCATTGTAACATTGATCCAGAGAACTGGTCACTAATATTGGTTTCTGATGAAGCAGGAGCTATTACCGGTGTACCACTCAGAAGTGCACGGTTAAGAAACGCGTTGAAAGGTCATTCCAAGATCCATCCACCGTGATTACGACATACGAAGGTCAGCACAACCACCCAATCCCCGCAACGCTTAGAGGAAATGCGGCTGCAATGTTCCAACCTTCCATGTTCACACCGTCGATAGGGGGACCGACCTTTATTCCCCAAGACTTTTTTGCTCAGATGCCTCAAATTATGAGTAGTAGTACAAGCCAATCTGGGGGTACTGCACCTGGCGGTCCTGGCTGCATTAATTACTCGCAGATTAATCCTAATAACCCTCATCACCAGCAGTATCAACTTCCTGACTACGGACTTTTGCAAGACATTATTCCTTCTATGTTCCTTAAGCAAGAGCCATGATGGTTGATCGAAATATCTCTTTCGTTCTTTCTGTCTTTCTTTCTTTCTTTGATCTCATTGTACATATTCTTACTAGTTAATTATTTACATCTTTCTGATGACTTTATTTCCAGAGAGTAATTGATGAGTTTTCCTTCACTTGATCATCTTTGTTCTCGTGAAACGTAGAACTCCACTTCACAAGGTCGATTTAGAAGCTGTGAAAGTTGAATCTTTATATTGAAGGTAACCTGCTTATATTGCACGCCTCTGTGGCGAGATGCATGTATGGAAGAAGATGAGGTTTTGGTACGCGGTGTAGTACGTCATTTCTTATGAGTAGTGGTGAATGGTTTCAGAGAAAGAACATGTGTATGGCACATATATAGAATTCTGTTCAATAGGCCGATCGAGAGCTAGCATCCAGCAGCTTGCAGTTTGATGCATGATGATGATCATCCTTTGAGGATTATCAAATGGAGAGATTAACAATAAAGGGTTTTTATTGCCATCTTAATTTGAATTTCCAGAGTATTTATTTATTATTTAATTAATAGCTTTCTTTTAATGCTGAAAAAGATGGTCAGATCCCATTGCAATTTGCCAATTACGTGCAAGCAATGCAAGAATTACGTGCCCTTTTTCTAGATGTTTGCAACCGTTGATTCCTTCAAATTATGAACTAGAAAGACAGCACGTTATTCACCAAAAAACGTGGCCGGGGGCAAGTCTATATATGCAAAAAGCATGAAAGAGGTCCAAGACCTAAATAATTAAATATTGCACCATTCTGTTTCGAAAATTTAATTGGATCCGGGACCAAATTATAAGAATTTTCAGTGATTTCAAGCCATAAATGAGTAAGGAGATATATGGTCCCTGACCAATTGATCTTGATGGTGAATTCATTCTTTGGGCGGGCAGTTCTCCTTATAACTCACCCATTTATAATAAGTTCTACCCCTTCTAATTTTGCTTCTAAATAATATATATATATATATATATATATATATATGCAAACCAAATTGAGTTCAGATTTTCTAAAATTTAGCTTGTAATTTCACTTTATTTACCTATAATTCAATATGTTCTCCTACTAAGACCATGACATGCATTTGCATATTGCATGATCATTCTGCGATACAGTAAAAGATACCAACTTGCATTGACTTATATATATATATAGGTGATAGATATATAGTTCATGAGGTTAATATATATTGTACTATGCCTACTTTACTTCCCTCATAGCTAGATAGAGAGACAGAGTCAGGATTTTTCTTCGGGTTGGCATATTAAATAATCAACTTTTATTTTATAAATAAAATCAACTTTGCTTTTAAGTCTTTTAAGTGAAGGGTGGGTAGCGAGGCCCCGCACCCCATTGTTTTGCCCCTGAATCCCTTCCTACTCTCGCATGGGTAAGGAGGGATTCCACGTTGCCAAAGACGGGGGATAGGTGGCCTGCCAGTCTGAGACCTCCAGGGGAGGCGGGGACAAAGGGGGCCAGCCCCACCCTAGGTTTCCCTTGCCCCATATGTATATATATTTTTTATATTATAAATATATATATATGTATTTAATTTAAAAAAAGGGAGTTGTTTTATGGCCGGGAGTTTTTACTTTTTATAAAATAATACACATACCAAAACGACCCCATTTTATCATAGACGTTGTCGTCCTGGTATGAGGTATTAATTTTTTTGTGTGATTTTGTGACTTTATAGTTTCGGATTGAAACTCTAAATTAGTTTAAAATTTCAATCCGAAACCATTAATGATTTTTCTTTATATGTATGTGTATATATATATGTATATGTATTCACTAATTTTGAATGAAAGACTATCTAGTAAAAATTGTGATATATTGGAAAATAAATTGATGCATGGTGCATATGACATATGATCTAGAATATCTGGAAACTAAGCCTCAAAACAATAATAAAGATTAACATGATATAACATTTTTTGATTTATGATATGATACTCATCATGTATTAAAGTTTACTTAAATATATAGAAAGCTCATTATATATACGAGGAATGCTACACATCATCCCACACCACACACTTTATATATAAAAATATTATTTTTTATTTTTTTATTTTTTATTTCATTTTATTTTTATTAAACTAATTGAATTATTCTATTTATCATACATACACTACATATTTATTATAGAAAAAATAAAAAAAAAATTAAAATAAGTATAGTGTGTGAAGTGTGAGAATGATAAGAAGAATTTTTCTATATATATAGAGAGAGAGAGTACTGATGACTATACAAGAAACTAGCTAGGGAGGAGCAGCCATAATTTTTTAAGCCAACTAGGAGTACGTGCCCCTAACTCCTTAGGCCATGCATGCATGGCCCCGACTACTCAGGTACGTCCTTCAAAAAATTCGTTCCCTTTTTAAATTTCACCACATTTTTGTCCTTTAAAGATCAATAGATCGTCCGACGCAATAGATAAGGAATTTCGCCATAACTAATTACTAAATTTTAAATTTAATCTCAAACATGGTTCCACCCTTTCTATAATTGTAATGGAACCCATACTTTAAATAATAGAACTCGAATATTTATTAATTGCACTAACAAATAGCTACTGTTTGGAGAACATATTATTGATTGACGATGCATGCATGCCAATAACCAAAAGAATCAGAAAGATGCTGTTAATTAATTAGCTAGCTAACCATATTTAAGATAAGATGATTAGGATCAAGACGTACCAAATAAATTAAGAATGTAAAACCCAAAACTTTGGTACGTACTCTTCAAGGATCCTAAATTTTAAAGATACAATTGTTTATATCTTAAGCTATATATATATACACATGAGAAATGATACTTGTAGTCGTAAGTGTGCAAGGGTTGTGTAATGACTTTGAAAAAAATGAATAAATACGGGACCTAAATTATAAAAAGAAATTAGACCATACTCTTTTTCAAACGATTAACTGCATGACCCTTGTATACTCCATACACGACTGTATGTAGTATTATTGTGTATATATATACGTATAAAACTACTATGCCACTTGGGCAGTATCGTTTAAGTGTACTGCTCGGCAATTTTTTTTTTAAATTAATAATTAAGAAAGTGATTTTAAGTATATTGATGTATTTTTTTATTTTTTAAAAATATTTCAATATATTAAAAAAATATGAAAAAATATTGAAAAAGAAATGGCCTGGGCGACATAGTAGCCTGACCCTATATATATGTGTGTGTGTGTGTGTATATATATATATATATATATGCTGTTTGAAGCATTAGATCATAATTAACCCTTAAGAGACGTACGCTCAAATAAGTACTCTTAAACAATACAAAAGCCAAAATTTAGGTATTCCCGAATCCCTATTGCTTAGCTAATTACATCATGTCTTAATTAATTAAGCTATAAGAATTTAGGAAATCGTGCTTAATTAATTATATATATATATGTATGTATAGATCATCATCATGCAGTGTCGTGAGCATCAAGTAATTGCGTGATTAAAGTTGTGTGTGTCTGTGTGTATATATGGCTTAATTAAGAAGCCAATATATCGTACAACCTTGACTAATGCAATTATAATTAGGTACTACTTTACCCGAAAAGGAAGACATGCTGCTTAATTTAAATGTTAGGTGCTTATATATATATATATATATATAAACTATATATATACATTAATTTACAATGGAAGGGATTTTTTTTTTTTTTTAAATGATGGAGAACCACCCCAACAGACTCTACCATTGAACCTAAACCTCCGAGGAGACTAGCACGGCAACTCATCGCCATTGTCTCTCACTTAAATCGTAGTTTAATTCCGGAAAGAATCGAACATATGACATGGGGTTAGTGCACACAAGTTCGTCCTTACCATTTGAGCTATCCCATGTGGGTAATGGTAGGTGTTTTATTGCATCTAAGTACATTTTCTTTTTCTTTTTTTATACTTTGGAAGTCAATTTAATCATTTATTATCTTAGTATATAACATATTTAGCAATTTGAATCTCAAAAGTGATAAATGTTGACGTGTCAAAATCTTTACAATTAAGTTATAATTATAAGCAATAGTTAAAAGTTTAGAGAAAACCATCCGATCTGAGATGGGCTGGGCTAAAATGATGATGACACGACCAAAGAAATCCTGGGCCTGGGAATGCAAGGCAAGTGATGGGCTAAGACCCATAGGAGAAGCAGGGAAGAACCGGCCGGGCTATTATCCCTGGTCATTAGGGACTTTATCCCCTACCTATTACCAAGAAAATATTTGAAAAAATAAAATATTTTCTTCTTCTTTTGTTTTTAAAAGGAATCTTTATTTGGTGAAACCACGCACATGCAGTTTCAGGAATCAAGGAAAGGCATCAATATAGATAAAATGGCATGTTGAAGACCAGATTCCTCCACTCAAATTAATTAATGTAGTCTCTATCTAAATTGTGTACATTTTGAGGGGATGTTGTAACCTTTGCTAGCCATAAGGGTTGAGTTAAAGTTGGAAAGGTTGACATGTATTTTTAATGGTGCAGTATGGATCTCCTCCTTAGTCTCTGCTGGCCTCTTAATTCCCGGTCGCAATCCTCCTTCCTCTAAAGTTGACTCTTGTCCTCTTACTTGACGTTTTCATCTACGACTCCCTTGGTTTGGACTTATGACTCCTTCTGCTTGATCACTTAGAATAAGTTGATTGTTGAAACCAGTTGAATCTCACGCAGGCCTCTTCCCTTCGCCATATATCCTTACATGTGACTGGTTAATGGGCATGCTGTTTCTATTGGGCTTGTCCAAGGCCTCTTCCATCAAACCTGTTACGGTCAAGGCCCTTGTTCTTTCAAGTGTTTCCTGCCCAACTTGTACTTCATCCTCCTGCATGCTTCCTACACTGTGTAGGTTCTCACCTACTCTTTGAGTTGCCCCATACTGTGTCCCATCATCCTCGACCCCTGCAACAAGTTTGCCTCCATTTTTCACCAAATTCCTTTACTGTGCATCCGTAGGCACCATCCTTCCTCTAGGACCATAGTTCTCGCTACCAACAACTCCCTTCGTGTTTTGCTTCCGACCAGGGTCCTCTGTTTGTCTCTTGCTTGTAGTACTTCCGATAGACCCCTTTGTTTCGCCATGTCCAGCTTCCTTAGTAGGATCTTGCCGTCCATCCTCCCTTCTGTTTGAGTTACCATTTGAGGGAATAAAAGCTGGGCGTCGTCTGTAACTATCCTCTGCCTGTAGCCACGAACCAAGCTGGGAGATGGAATCTCGGTTGCCTCCCCTTTCCTTCACGCAGCCACTTTCATTGTGTAATATCCACCCGCAGCTGAGGCAAATTTTGGGAAGCTTTTCGTACTTAAAATTAAGCCACACATTTTTTTCATTCGCCATTATAGTTCTCCCCCTGGCTATGGGTTTCTGTAAATTCATTTCGACCTTCATCCTTAGGCATTTGCCCCATCCTACTCCATCCTCATCTGCATCTACATCTAATACATTCCCCACTGATTCTCCTACACGCCTTCCTCAATCTTCCGTCATGAATCCTAATGGCAAGTTATGTATTTGTAACTACAACGCTTCTTTGTCTGCATGCATCTTCCTTGGTTGTAAGTTCCCATCGTATGGCATAATAAAAAATAATACGTTTGCAAAGAGCCACAGTTTTCCGGCCAGAATCCTCTGTCTATCAGCGTGGTTGGCGAACGTAATAACGAAGACATTTTTCCCAACCTCTTGGAACACAACACGTTTACTTATTCTCCAAATTTTCCCCATTGCACTTGCTATAACTCCCTTTCCCACCGCACAATCTGAGCATATCTTTCCAATAAGACTTTTCTCTCCCTTGCGATGTATTTCATCTTCACATCCCTAAGGGAACTTAATGACTTCTTCTTCTTCCTCCGTAAGCCTCAGGTTACTCCACCGATCTTCTATATCTTCCATTGTGCTTTACTTTGGACTCTCCCCAACGAGGACTGGAACTCTCCTTAGAGAGAGACTTAGCTATCAAGGATTCTTTAAAATCTGTATTAACAGTCATTTTGTTGACATGTATTTTTACAACACTATCTTAAAATGATGGTATTTATATAAAGTAATTAGAGAATCAATTAGTCTCTCTTAAATAGTGGGCCAAACCCATGATTGTAAAGGCCCATGGACTAAAGGTCAAAGGCCCGTGAAATAAACATAGAAGGACCAACCTCCAAAATATACCAACACATAAGGTCAAATATGGTACCCATTAACGGTGATTTAATGATATAACGGGCATATAATCTCCCACCTGATATCCTTTCGCGATACTCGTCCAGGACATCAATTCACTTTAACATAACGGTTGATTTAGAGTTCTCATAATCCGCGATCCAGCAAAGATCAGAGAAGGTCAAGCCTTCTAATCTCACACTCAACTCATATAAATAGAGGTCAAAAGATGTGTCTGATATAATTTTTGAATTATTTAAAAATTAGAATACTTTCCACATTTTATACTGAGTTAGGCACAAGAAGTGTCTTCCACCACATCGAGCCCCTCTCATCTTTTTTGTTGCAATTTACTGAAAGTCGTTCGCATAAGTATGAAATACATCCGCAACAATGATATTATTTTAAATATAGTTATATAAACTGCTACTCGATGCATACAACAACCTTAGTAAAAAATTATGGGTTGGAATCTCCATGGGATGAGCACTGAATTTGTAAAATATTTGAGAAAGTTATATACAAGTCATTTTCAGCATTTTTTTATTATGATGATTTGGTGCTTTTTTAACATCTGCCAACCTGTCTGTCACAACCATATAAATATAACTTGCATTAAATATTGACTATGTTCTGTTACCAAAAGCGTGAAAAGTCAGAATTTACAGTTTTTTTTTTAAATTATTATTATTAAAAAAATGAGGCTTAAAATGGTTTTAATTAATAAGTAGTTATATATTTGTGAATGTATAAATATCGTATAATTATTTAAAAAAATAAAATTTATTATTAAAAAATTAATTTTTTATATAAATTTTTTTTATAATGTTTACACATTCACGATTGTAAATATTATTTATTTTTATTAATAAATTAATGGTTTCTTTATTTGCACATCTGCAAGTTTGAGTTGGATGGTAACCCCTCATTATTGTTAAAATGGCTCTAGTCATACGAAGGTGCTACTACTTTTCCTACCAATGCTTATTGATGTCAGCTACAATAATCCAATCACTTTCTCCAAGTCTTGATCATTAATGGTTGTCAACGACATGGTAGTGCCTATATGTATATATAACTGCACCTATAAGTACTTTTTTTAATGTAAAATTGTAAGTATAAATGTTATTTTTCTAAGCACCTAGAAATTGTAAGCATAAATGAGATGTGGGCCTTGCATTATTTATTGGTTATTTAACATTGCACGACAAGCGCGTTGAAATAGTAATGGAACATATATATATATATATAACTCATTTCATTTATTTATTTCTCATCCATTAACAAAAACCTAACCCCGATAATAATATAAGTCATTTCATTTATTTATTTATCATTCATTTATTTAAAATAATGTTAAATATAATCGTAGAGTGCATAAATACTATATAGTTATTTTAAAAAAGAGTAAAGTTTATTATTAAAAGATTAATTAATTTTTTTATATAAATTTTATATTTACTTATTTTTTCAAAAAAAATTATGCAATAATTAAATACTTTATAATTATAAATATCATTTATTACCGTTCCTTTTTCCGATTGTTCTTTTCTTTTCTTAGGTTAGAAGCTAAACGAAGACTAGTGAATAAGGATGACTAATCTTAAAGTCGCCAAATCAACTCAAATTCTATATGCTTGACCACCTAACCTCAGATCTTGAATACCAAAATCATAGGCTTGTTTTCATTCATTATAAGTGCACTAAAAATTGAAAAGGTCACCAAAGCGATTAAATTTTTAAAATTGTGTAAGTTTTATGTAATTATTTTAAAAAATTAATGTTATATATAATTTTAATATGTGTAAATCTCGTATATTATTTAAAAAATAAAATCGCTTTTTAAAAAATAAAATTTTCATATTAATTTCAAATTTATTCACTTTAAATACATGAGTTTGCATGCTATAAGAGTAGTTTTGCTTTCTTGTATTGACAACTATGCAGCAAAAGAATAAAATTTTTATATATACTCCTTTTGCATATTATTTGCACACTTTATGAATGGAATATGTTGTTTTGCGTATTGTTTACACACTTTACTAATAGAATGTGTTGCGTCATTTTTTTAAAAATAAATAACTATTTTTATAAAGAATATAAAAAAATAACTGTAATTAGTAAAACTTGAAAAGAAATTACATCACAAAACAAAAAAACAAAGAAATGGAAAAACTTATTTTATCTACACCGACACAACACAAATTCTGATGAAATGAAGAAAATTTTAACAAACGATGTTTTGTTGAACTCAGTTAGCGAGAAAACAAAAGCACAACTACAACCCACCCCCAACAGCTTTGAACCGCTGAGCAGAGAGAGAGAGAGAGAGAGAGAGAGATATTGAGAGGGACGTCCCCTCCGACATTTTCTCTATTCTTTACGCGAAGGCTTTCTTCTTCGTCTCCGTCTCTTTCTTGTATTTAGATCTCTCTCTGTGTGTGTTCGATCTCTAGCTAGGGTTGTTTTTCTTCTTTCTTTTTCTCTCATTTCTCATATATATGATTCCGATGTCCTAGAGATCCAATCGATCTGTTTTGCAATCCTAAGCTTCAAAGGTACTTCTCTGTTCCATCTGCTACTCAAATTTTACAATTCTGTTGTTTCTTTGGTGTTGTTTGTGATATGATTACAATATCGCATTTGTCTGTCATTGATGTGATTAAATTTTCTCGGGATTTCGCAGTTCCCTACCGATTTGAGGGGCCGAAAATGGTGGTTTCGGCGCCACTTACGCCGGGGCAGGTACGGTTTTATGCATGCTTTTGTGTCATACTCTCATTTTTCTGCTTTTTTTTTGACGGAATGCTGAGAACGTCGGACATAATCGGTTGAATTGAATAGGTTATTTGGACTTATAAAAAAATTGAATGTTGAATTTGTGGTTGTGTTAATTGGATAATAACGTGGGTCAGGGTGATGTCTGTGTTCTAGCTTGTGAATTTTTGTTGAACACGTAATCATTATTCTTAAGTGAAAATTGTTTGCCAATTTGAGAGTGGCCACTTGATCTGCAGAGAATTCTATTTCATTCCGTGATGTCTTATTGGCTTATGGAATGGCTACATACATACTTTGTTAGCTCATCATTAGTATTACTGTGTCTGTGTTTATTGGTCCATTCCAAAACTTTGTGCGGATCATGTGTCTGCTTGTCCTAAAGTCATGCTCTTGGTTCACTTTATCAAATTGTTTCTTTCAACGCATTCATTGCAAACTCCAAATTTTCTAAACTCCTTGGATTTATTGTATGTTTTGAAGAAAATTTTAAAGGATTTGTGGTGGCTTTCTTTTGCTTTAATTTTACACTTAAAGTGGACGAAGCATTTCATTTTTGTTATGGTTTTGAGGACTCAGTAGCATAACTATTCCTAAAAGAGGAATGTTTCTACTTGACTCCATGCTGTACACAATTCTCTTCCTACCTGGACACATTTGACTGATCTAAATGCATAACACACTGTCTACTTGTATCTAATATAGGGTGGATGACATCGATACCGTGATTTAGTACCGCAAAATAATAGAATTTAATAACTGTTTTTTTAATAAGTAGAATTTAATAAATCTTTGGTACATGATTACCATAAAACTTTGCAATATAACCTCTTGTATACTATCTTGTGTACTTGGGTTTTGCCTATTGATGCCATGCTGCACATCTTGTTACTGCTCATCTTATCAAGATCTGTTTAATACATATCTGTTCTTTTTGCTTCCCTCTTGTTTAATGGAGCTTCCCTTAATACTTTCAGGTGTCTTTTTTGCTTGGAGTAATACCAATTTTTGTTGCATGGATTTATTCAGAGTTCCTTGAATACAAGAAATCTTCACATCCTTCTAAAGTGTAAGTTTCTTATGTCAACATGGAGACCTACAGATTTTATGGGTTGGGATTATTCGCATGTTTGGTGGTCTTGATTGACGTTCACTTGTTTACATGTTATATGTTTTAACCAATTGCAATCTACTTCCTTTATTTTACTTACCATAAATGTATGCTTAGCTTATTCTTTTTAAAGTACTCACATAAGAAACCATGGATATAGAGCTTGGTTATTAGTAGTAAGCCTTTGCCTTTCAAAGGGTAAAATGATATATGAATTAGTTTTAAGACAGAAGTGTTAGCTAGATTTTTTTTCTTTCTTTTGATTGTATTTTTTCAACTTGTGCCTCTTTTAGAGTCAATTCGACTGCACAAATGAATTATGATCTCTAGTTGGTGTCTATGCCAAACCCGCTTGATAGCCCTGCCCATATTTTACTGGATAAATTAATTATGATACATGGTTAGTGGCCATGCCAAACCCTCTGCTCTTTTACAGTGTTTGAAGGAGTCAAGCAACTAGTGAGTGTGCCTTGGATAAGGGAGAGATTTAATATAGTTCTTCTAGGTTTCTTGATCTGTTGAGCACAAGGTTTAATAAAGCATTGTTAGGGAAGTGGTTTCGGCATTACACTGTAGAGAGGGATTCTTTATGGAGACGTGTAGTTGAAATGAAGTAGGATATTATGAATGGAGGATCATGCCCTTAGGAGGTAGTGGGTGCTTATGTAGTTTGTGTTTGGAAACACATGAGGGGGCTGGGTGGGGGTTTACTTTTTTAGATACGAGTTGGGGAGGGTACTGAGAAACTTTTTTTTTTGATAGGTAAGGGAGGGTACTGAGAAACTGTCAGCATGATCTTGGTGTGCGAATTATTCATCAAAAAAAAAAAAATCTTGGTGTGGGAATTGATCACCAAAGGCATTTTCTGGATTTTTTTTTTGATGTCAGGGAACCTCTCCAAGGCATGCGCTCGTCGGACCCATCCTTGCAGAGTAAATCCCAGTCCTTTGCACCATACCCTTGGAAGTTTCCCTTCACGGAACTGTTTAAATCGCTGGCTTTTCACCAAGGGGTGTGGCCCCAAAGGATTGTTTGCACCCATGAGGCGTTAAACCTTGGACCTTGAAATGAGTGATACCCCAAGACCAAGGTTTTCACCACTTGGGCCAGCCCTTTGGGGTTTTCTGGAGTCTTCTAGTGTTGCTTGTAATAAGGAGGCTTGGGCAGCAAATAACAGGGAGTATTCAAATGGTATTCTTCATTTGAATTTATCTTTTATTATATCTTTTCAGGATTGGGAGGTGGAGTTGGTGATGTTGTCTTTTTTATTTTGGGTTTTATATTTTGTTTGATTTACCTATATATATATATATATAAAGGAGACTGAGGCAAGGGATGATTATAGTATTTGATGGATCCCTTACATAGAGGAGGTAGTTTGAAGTTAATTTGTACCACCAAGCATTATCTATCTAGGAGGACTCCTATTTTGCGTGGAAGAGCATATGGCAAGTCAGTGTACTTTTGAGAGTAAGTTTCTTTGTGTGGATGGTGGCTCTTGGGAAGATTTTGAGTTTAGACAACCTGTTGAACAGAGATGTGATAGTGATGGATTGATTTTGCATGTGCAAAAGGAGTGAGGAATCCATATATCACCTTCTTCTCCATTGCAAAGTGGCACAAGCAATATGGATTGTGATTTTTAGCCTTTCCGAAGTTGATGGATTGTGCTTAGACAAGTGATGATTGTTGGAGAGGTCAACTGGGGGATCACTTCATTTTAGCCATTTGGAGGATGACACCTTCATGTTTATTGTGGAGCTTATGGAGAGAGTAGAATGTCAGATGCTTTGAAGATTGTGAGATGTCGGTGGAAGAACTCAAGAATATGCTGCTCCAATCTCTATAAATGGACCTGGGCGCATAGTATTTCTCTTTACACTAATATTTCTGAATTTATGGATTTATATTCTTTTGTCCATTGAAGGGCTAATCTCTTGTATGCATTTGTGTACTAGGGTTGCGCCTCTCTGCATTTTTTAATGAAATGAATTAACTTTTTAAAAAAGATATTGGGATTGGGCTGGGTGGATTAGGTCATATTTAATCCAGAAAAAGACATGGTCGAGAAATGATATCAAAGACTAATGATGGATCAATGGTGACTGAGGCAACACTTGATGAAACCCTTAAGAGTATGTTGCATCAAATTGACAGGAAGAGTGTTAGTCCAAGATAACATGATGAATATAAAAAGGGTAGGGTCATTTACTACCGCTGTTATTACTTTTTGGCCAGTAATAGAACATTTGATCTCCATTTGATGCTGCAATTTGTTGAATTTGATTGAAATTTAGTTTCCTAAGATGTAATTTACTCATAAATCTTGGCTATGCCTAATTACTTGGTTTCTTAAAAAGCATTTCTACTTATAAAAAAAAATAAAAATCATAAATTAAATGTGTCTCCCTTTTTCCTTTGGTCACATGCGGCTAGGTTTGGATACAAAAAGCATTTCATCTTATCTCATCTAATCATTACAACTTTTCCAAATTTCCACACAAAATATAATAAACAATTCAACATTTTCAAATTCCAAAACAATAATAATATTAAAAAAATAATAGTAAAAATATTTTATTCAACTTTCAACTTTTATCTCAACTCATCTCATCTCAGTTCACTGTCCAAACCTCCCCTAGTCTCCGATCTTCTATTTGATGTATTTTCAAAATTGAGAAGGTTATTATTTTTGAGACGACAGGAAGAAAGAATGTGACTTTTGATGCTAGTATTCTCTGAATAATTTTTCTGGGTTGCAGTCACTCGGACATTAATCTGGTTGAATTGGGAAAGGAGACAATCAAAGAAGATGATCGGGCTGTTTTGCTGGAAGGAGGCCTCACAAGATCAGCATCTGCAAAGTTGCATAGTTCGTCCATGAAATTGAATCTAATTAGGTCACTTGCTATGACTAATCCTTTGTAGTTCTTTTTTTTTTTTTTTTTTAACTAACGGAAAAATGGACTTCCATTTTTTATGTGTCTTTTAAGTGTTCTTACCCTCTGCTCATCATGTTTATAGGTTCTTGACCATGGATGACTCTTTCTTGCTCGAAAATAGAGCCACTTTGAGAGCAATGTAAGTCGCTATTTTTTAAAAATCTCTTTATTGAAATACATAACTTTTAGGCTTTCTGCTTTATATCTTATTACACTCTTGCAGGTCTGAGTTTGGGGCAATTCTGCTGTATTTCTACACATGTGATCGCACGAATATTTTGGGAGAATCTACTAAGGTGCTTTTGTCGTGCTTCTTGATTATGTCTGTTAATCACACGCATGATCCTATTTGGCATAGCTTTATACTTGGATGCTACTCCAAGATATTATGATGCTTACTGATCTCTACGCGGCACTATTTTCTACATAATTCTGGACAATAGTTCTTTTTGTCACTGATTATAGTGCTGCTTCATACCTGTCCATCTTCATGTCATACATAATTTACATTTGGATGACATGAATTTTCATTTGTTGTAACATGCCATAATTGTAAAATATTACATTTTTTAAAATTTTTTTGTTTGGTGTATGTGAAAAACAATTCTTTCCTGTCTGCCATGCTTGCTTACTTTTTCCAAATATGATTGTTGATGGCAAGATTTAGATAGTATCTTTTTTTTTTTTTCCGATAAGTAGTAAGACCACCCTACTTAAGAGTTTTTAACTATCTGAAAGACTATAGTAAGATTTTTCGGTCAAACGCCTCCTATGTTTTACCTAAATTGAGATACAATTCATCTGTTACATATTCAGAAAATATATGGCAATCAGCAAGACTGTCGTGTGAAAAACTTGGAATATTTAAAAATATGAATTAATTTTAAAAAGTATAACTAAAAAAATAATCTCAGAAATTTTTTTTAAAAAAATAGTAAGACCACCCTTTTACTTTCTTTTTTATAAAATATTTACAATGTAAAAGGTTACTTTTTATTTTTTTTTTAATTTTAATTTTATTTTTGAGTAAAATTAATTTTCACGTTGCAGTCTTACTAACTTCAACATGTTTTAAGATAGTAAGGGTGGATGAGATTTTTCTGACTTCATCGAATATCAGAGATATCGTGAGAGGTTATTTCTAAAAAGAAAAAAAATATAGGTAGCGAATCTCAACTTAACCAAAGCACAGGGTCTAGGGGTGGTTGACCAAATATTCCTCATAATTTAGGTACTTACTTTAGTTTGGAGATAGAAATTTTCAATTTTTTTTCAGCTGTCTAGATTCATTATCATTAATGCACCTACAAAAAATTACCTTCAATGCAGCACTTAATTTATATTCAAAACGTACCAATGCTATTGATACAAGAGAATAAAATAACAACCATGCCACTGTATGTTATGGATTGTTTATTACTTTCTTTTTTCGTAAAAGAACATTATATTTTGACATCTTGGATGTAGGTGTCAGAGTCATGCTTTAAACTACTATGTTGTTACACACAATTGGTTGGATTTTTTTTTATAAGCACAATTGGTTGGAATTCATTACTGACAATTTTTATAAATTTTTGGTGATGGTTTCCTTGGGCAGAATTACAATCGTGATCTTTTCCTCTTTCTCTACATTCTCCTTATCATAGTTTCAGCAATGACTTCTTTGAAAAAGCACAGTGATGTGTCAGCATTCTCTGGAAAATCCTTACTTTATCTTAATCGACATCAAACTGAAGAGTGGAAAGGATGGATGCAGGCAAGTACACTTTTCAAAGCTCACAACTTGTGATCAGCAACTATGGTTGCATTTTCTCTTTTCTCATGCTTAGGCCTACCTTTTTTTTATTTTTTTGACGGGGGAACCACCCCACAGCAGAGTCCTTAGGACTCACTCATGGAACCTAAACCCCCGGGGAGACTAGCACAGCAGCCCACCACCATGGCCTCCCACTTAAATTGCAGTTTGATCCCAGGGGGAATCAAACCTGTGACATGGGGCGCATGCACACAAGTTCACCCTTACCACTTGGGCCTACCCACGGGTGGGTACTTAGGCCCGCCCTTTCTTTTAATGATTTCTTTGTTTTTGGATATTTTTGCTTTGGAGCTGCTGGCATTTATACAAACTTAGTTTACATTTCTTTCTAAATTTGCCTCACATGTTCGCACTTTTATTTCATTCCAGCAATACATTATGATTTGGATAATAAATGCTACTAAGAAATTATGAAACTATTTTATTTGGTTTTCATATGTTGGAATGTTAAAGATTGAGGAATGCAACAACCTTTGGGGATATGCCTAATCCTAGGTATCAGTTTAATATCTGAGATGGCATCTACAATTCTGTTTATGTTTTGGCAGGTCCTATTTCTAATGTACCATTACTTTGCTGCGACGGAGATATACAATGCAATACGTGTCTTTATCGCTGCATATGTTTGGATGACTGGTTTTGGAAACTTCTCCTATTATTACATTCGAAAGGATTTTAGCCTTGCACGCTTTACCCAGGTAATAGACTGTACAACCATTTCATTCAAAGACTCAATTAACTGTTTTTCTTTAAATCTTCTTTCCATATATAGTGATAATTCCATATATAGTGATAATCAAAATCTTCTAAATCTCTATTATACAATGCAGATGATGTGGCGGTTAAATTTCTTTGTGGCGTTTTGCTGCATTGTTCTTAATAATGACTACATGCTGTACTATATTTGTCCAATGCACACGCTTTTCACTTTAATGGTGTATGGAGCCCTTGGGATTTTTAACAAGTACAATGAGATACGCTCAGTGATGGCTGTGAAGATTCTTGCATGCTTTCTCGTGGTTATCTTGATTTGGGAAATTCCTGGAGTTTTCTACATATTCTGGCGTCCACTAGCATTCCTTTTAGGTTAGTAACCTACCTGTGTTACCTTTTTAATGTTTTAACTTTAATTTGGTGCTAAATTAATTATTAATATGAAAGTTACTGAGTCATTTCATAGCTCTGCTTGTCAGCTTGCTTGATTTTAGCCTTCAAGTGATCTTTGCCAAAATTTTTGGGCACACAACTTGGACTTGAAATCTAAAGCTTTAGTTTTTTGGCATTTATATTTGGAAGTGTTTTGGTTAGGTCTCATCTTTTGTCATTGTGTTTTTGTTGTTGTTGTTGATGATGTTATCTCTTGACCGCAATTATATGTATACTTTTATGTTTTACTTTTATCTCCCTTGAACTTTGATTTTTCACCACCTTCCCCTTTTAATGGGAATTTTATTTATTGTAAACTTCTGTCCTTAAACTATTTTTGTTCTCATCAGACTCTATTTGATCATGATTATTAACTCAAGCTCTCCTCCTGGTTTTCTTATTATTCTTCCTCTGATTTTCTTCTTATTGTGTTTGTGGGGTAAGATCTTTGTAAGGAATGATGACTGAATCTGTTTTAGTTTTTTACTTTCTAACTTATAAAAAAAAAAAAAAAAAAGGGTTTGCCTGCTTTCTAGATTGTAGTAGGTATTTCCTTGTATACTTCCTGTGTACTTGGCTGTGCCTATTCTTGATAATAAAATTTCTTTTCAATTATATAAAAAAAAAGTTATTTGCTTCTTCCCCTACTTTTCTCTCTTTTCCTTTCTATCCTTCTCAATTCCTAGCGTCTTTTGCGTGTACTTAACAGTTGCTTCTGATGACAGGGTATACTGATCCTGCAAAACCAGATCTCCCTCGTCTGCATGAATGGCATTTCAGATCTGGACTTGATCGGTATATATGGATCATTGGAATGATATATGCATATTACCACCCCAATGTAATCTCTTGAATGTTCGATCATCTGTTAAGTCTTGCTTTCTTTGGTTTGCCAACTACTAAATTTTCAAAAAATTGAACTTGTTAGGTTGAGAAATGGATGGAAAAATTGGAGGAGTCTGAAACTAAGAGGAGAATCTCAATCAAAGCAAGCATTGTTGCAGTCGCTTCATTTGTGAGTTGCATGATCTTGTGACCACATCATATGCATTTTTTGCTTATAGATTATTAACGATCTATTTTGGATTTTCTCACTTATCATCTTTACTTCATTTTAATATCTTTTCTAGGTTGGTTACATGTGGTACGAATATGTTTACAAGCTGGACAAGGTTACATACAACAAACTTCATCCTTACACATCATGGATTCCAATAACGTGCGTACTGACTAGTTGCTATATTTGTCCTATTTTATCTTTACTTTTGGGAGTGTGTATGTGGAATCTTGTAAAGTTTCACATCGACGTTCAATCAATTACCCTTTTTTGTTCATTTCCAGCATCTTACGTGACCTTTGTTATTGCAGTGTGTATATTTGCTTGCGGAACTTCACTCAGCAGTTTCGGAGTTTCTCATTGACTCTTTTTGCGTATGTTTTCTTGTCTTTATAATGAAACCATTCCATTTTTGAGACACCCCCTTTTCAGTGATTGAATGGCTTTATTCTTCGTTTTTTAATAAATTCAAATGAATTCCGCTACCATATTTTGAAGGTTCTTTAATGTTCTACTTGGCATTATTAGGTGGCTTGGAAAGATAACTTTGGAGACCTATATTTCACAGTTCCACATCTGGTTGAGGTGTGTAAAATCATTTATCTTTCACTGGTTTGGAGACCTATATAACAAATCTGTATTTATTAATTTATATATTTTAAGAACATCCTTTTTTTTTATTTTTTTTATTTTATTTTTTATAAGTATGAAATTTATATTTTAAGAACATCCTAGCATGGTATCATTTTTAATTCTCTTTGATGTTGTCTTATATAATTGCTTAACCTCATGTGACCCTTCTCGGGAGTGAATTAATGCTATGGTTTCGAAAGCTTTTCCTTATTTACACTTGGTGGATGAGATATTTAAGCTTTCTTGTTAAGATTTCCATGTGATATTTGGATATTTTTTTTATTGTCTAAATTGATATTATGGTAAAGGTAGTCACTTTCTCTTCCTCTAACAATTCCAAGAAAAATTACTAATGAATTATGAAACAGTACCAAATTGCAAATGTACAGAGAAAATAATTTGGTAGAGATAAGAGATAAAATGAGAGAATATTAAAAGAAATCTGAAAACAGACCATACTGATTCAACTCAAATGTGTTTCTAACTTCCCTCTATCTATCTGCAGATCAAGCGTGCCTAATGGACAGCCCAAGTTGCTTCTTTCTTTTGTACCAGAATATCCCATGCTTAACTTCATGCTCACTACTGCTATTTATGTCATTGTAAGCTTATTTCTTCTTGACCCTTAATTTATGAAGGCCGCCAGTACTATTCATGTCCCATTTTTTATGCATTTTTTGCTGCACTCTGAACTTGCTTATGCAGGTATCTCTTCGGATTTTTGAATTAACCAATACGCTGAAGACAGTTTTTATACCCACAAAAGACAACCGGCGGCTGCTGAATAATTTTCTTGCTGGGTCTGCCATTTCCCTGTGTTTGTATTTCTTATCACTCGTTCTTCTTCAGATCCCTCATTCACCGGTAATTCCATTTATGGCACTTGAAATTTTCTTTTTGCTACATAATGGCACTTAATTGTTTATTAGGGAGAGTTTTCATATTTTGAATTTGCGAAGGGCTTTGTCATAATTGTGGGTCAGAGATTCTGGTATATAATATATACATACACAGTATTTAAACGATCTCTGAGCTCAACTAGATGTTCTTACTGCATATGTTGACTAGTAACTGAAATTCCTCTTACAGGCCTGACAAATTAAGACTTAGGACAGAATTACATAGATGTTTCCTGTCGGATGTACAAAAAGTATCGTGGCGGGAGTTAAATAAGGGGACTTTGGAAGATGTTGGTTGCAAATCTAGCTTTAAAAGCAAAATTTCCAATGGGCTGGAGAGACTTGCCCTCACTGCTGCATCAGGGCTGAAATTAGAAGTCTGATATACATTTCTCATGTGGCAGAGGGCAGGAAATGACAGGAAAGATCTTTTTGTTTCTTCTTCCCTTTTTGTAATACTGCTGAATGGTGCATATAAATTCTTTCTTCTTGGTGTTCAATCATTAAAGAAAATATAGGATCCTGTGACATATATCACTTGTCTGGCATCAAAGAAATTCGAGATTCATTGCTAATGTAACTTTGATTGTCAATGTTGTGTTACATGATTGGAGCATATTTGAATTTTCAATTGGAAATCTTAATTCTGAGATTTTTTTTTTTTTGTTTTTAATATTCTTGGAACATTGTTCATACCCGCTGGATTTGAGTAACGCATTCTCAGTTCTCAATTTTGTTTTTAACACCTCGAGCATCCCCATCCGGTGTCCCAAACACCGAATTCCCTATAATTTGAAAAAATATTTAGAAATTTTATCCCAAACCACCCTCCATCCCATTCCCCATTTTGGGATTTAGGGATGTGGTTGCTACAGTAAGTCCCTAAATATGAGGATCTACTATTTGTCTCCAAACCATTTTTATATTGATAAAATTATTTGTAGTTAAGTTTATAAAAGGAGGTGAGAGAAAAATGTAATAAAGAAATAATAAAGAAATGTTATTTTAATAAAATAGAGAAAATATAGGGAATGAGATATAGGAGGTTTTTGAAAGATGAGTAAAATTTAAGGAAAAATTTTAGGAAATGTACTTTTTAGTTAAATTATAGGAAATTTTATAGGGAATAAGATGTGAATGCTCTTATGTTACCATCCATTCCAAATTGACCGCTTCATCAGATATTGTGCAATTGTCAGATAGAGGAAGCATTGTTTCGTATGTTTAATGCATTGCCTTCTTTATTATTCTTTATCGCAGAAATGGATGATATAGAAAAATAGAAAGGAATAATAGAAGCGGATTTGTTTTTTTCTCTTTCAAATGCCTTGTGCCCAATCTTCCAGCTCCTCACACCAACCTCCTCTCATGACCTTTTAGTTCCGGTCCATGCTTGTTGCATTATCAACTCCTTTGGCACCGTATTTGTCGATAAAATGACGCTCCCTAAGACTGGTATCAGTCAAATTTGGACAAGATCGACGTCCCCAGCGGACTGGTGTTGCAATAGAAGAAGTAATGAAGCTGAAGATCCCGCCAAATATGCCGTTCTAGAAGCCAAGGATTCCCTTGGTTCTGAAGGTCTGGCTCATGGCGTCAAAGGTGTAGGCATAGGTTATACACGTGCGTATAGTATGGAGCTTGGATTTTGTTGTGTCGAAGGGTTTGAGAGGTAGGATTTAGTGGTGCTGAGCTTGACATGGTTTGGAGAGTTTTTGGCTGGGACTTGGGAGGGGATACCAGGGCGCCCGGTGGAGAAGGATGGGGTTTGGAGGTGTTAGGCAGTGACGGAGCTAGGAAGTTTTCTGCACCAGGGTGGGGGTGAATTTTCGACACATTGAAATTTAAAAATCATAAAATATAAATATATATAAAATTAGATTTCAATAATTTACAATACATACGCAGAAATAAAATTCTAAAAATAAAACATCTTAATATATGTTTCAAATTTTTGATGATAATGTTTTATAAAATAATATTCATATATTATTATTTTTATAATAAAATATTTAAAATTTATTTATTTCGTATAACTATCAATTGATTTTTTAGAATGTCATTTTTCATTTTAATATATATGTAAGCTAGTTTATTAAATTTCATATAAAATCTACATATTTTCATGTCGCATTAAGCATATGATACTATAATAGAGACCTTAGAGAAGATTTTTCGTGCTTAATGAAGTCTAGATGATAAAACCTCAACTATTTTTCATATAAATTACTAATTTTAAATGATTTTTCTTGTATTTTTATTTTTGATTCCAAATTAAGAATTCTAATATTGTATAAAAAATAAAAAACTTTGGGATCCATATTAACAAGTTTATTATTTCTCCTAAACTTAATTTTGATTTAATTTTGATGAGATCACACTCTTAAAAATAAATAATATATAAGAATCATACAAAATTTTGAGACTAGGAAAAAAATTGAAAAGATATTTCTAAGTATATTAAAATTTTATAGAGTATATAGAGATTATAATTTTTTTTGGAAGGGCCATTTTCTATCTTTATAAAATTATGATTAAAAACTAAGGTATATTTTGATTTTTCAAAAAATCTTGGGGCGATGGCCTCTCCCTTAGAAGCATGTTGTTCCACCACTGGTGTTAGGTGTAGGAAGACGGCGGTGTTTTCCGTTTGATGGGGGACAGAGAAGGGTTCACCCGACATTGGTTTCAGATTTCTTGCAACTTCATTATTGGTACGGTTAAGACTTGCTGAAGTGTGGAAGCATCTTTGTTGCCATAATTCGTATCATTGTTAATGGATTATACATATATAAAGAATAATTTTGATGAATATAAGATGAATTTAAATTTTAATTATTTTATTTATATAAATCTCTACGTTAGAATAGTTATTTTTTTTATATTATATACTAATAAAATAATATAAAATAAATTTAATTTTGACTATTCATATCAAATTTCTATATTGGATTATCTATTTATTTATTATGTAGTAATGAGTAATTAATAATTTAAAAAATATTTATTTTTTAATTATTAATTTATTTCATTTTATCATATTTTATTATTTAATTTAAAAAAAATGATGGAAGTTTATGAATATAAATAGAGACAAGAGAGAGTGTGTTATAAAAAATAATAAAATAAATATTTAATATATGTATAGTAACTATTAATTTTAATTTTAGTTTTAGATTTACTATAGCTAAAACTACTGTAGCGAGTGTTTTTCTAATTTAATGTGAACGTATTTGATGTTTTAATAATTAAAAGGTATAATAATTATTTTACATTTAAATAATCCGGCGAGCGTGGTCTCATGACTTTCTGTGGACCGAAAGCCGTAACGTCGCAGCAAGGCTTGGCATTTGGTTGATTCACACTTTCAACGTCACATGAACATCATCGTTACTGGTTTACCAAAAGTCGTCATACACAGACACCCCCACCATTTCGGTTAGATTATGGTCAATTTCACACGCTGTAGGCACTAGTGATGAACTCTCACTCACGATGCCAAGGGATTCTCCAATCAAGAGAAAGAATCCAAAAAATAAAAGTTGGAAAAGAAACAGTAAATATTTGTCCTTTTGCATAAGGCCAATTTAGAAAAATAAGCTCCAGATGGAGGCCAGGCTGCTCCAACTTGACAGCTCGAGCCTTTTCGTCCGTTGACTAAGGGTAGTCTAATCTCAAAAGTGTTTATAATTTTATTTTTAAATATTATTAAAAAAATAAATATTTTTAATTTTAAAATTTTCGATTTTTTTATTTAATCATTATATAATTTTTATAAATTAAAAAAATGAAATATTTTCAAATTAAAAAAAAAACATTATATTATAATAATATTTTAATTTATAATATTTTAATTTAATTTCTTTTCTTCTTTATTTTTTAAAAATTTAATAAAATACCTTAATTCAAATTATTTTATTATTCTCTATAAATTATTTTAATACTATTCATAAAATTTTCAATATTATCATTCAAATATACCAAAATAAGGATGAGAAAAGTTTCTATGTCGCTCATGTTTGACCTGCCTAGTCGACCACTGGTTAAAAAAAAAATTTTTACTTGATAATTAAAAAAATGATTTTAAATATATTTATGTATTTTTTATTTTTTAAAAATATTTAAATATATTAAAAAATATGAAAAAAAAGAAAAAAAATATGTTGGGTGGCATAATAGCCCGATCCAATAAGAATTTAGAAGATGTTTTTTCACACACTAGTGAAGGTAGAAAGCGTCATTGTTTAGATTCAAAAATTATTTTATCTTATTATTATATATTTTTTTAAAATTTTTATATAAAATATAATAAATAATTTAATTTTTTTAAATTTAAATTTTAAAATATTAATATTATTAAAAAATAATATTTTATTTAAAACCATCTGTCCCATCGTACTCATTTAAGGATTTAAATCAATCACTACGGGGCAAACCCACCCAGGACAAAGGTGGTGCATCTTTGAAAGAATTGAAGTTAGAATAGGTGGGCCCCACCTCATCAGTTTCTCAGCTACCGCCATCCACATAACTGGACGCCACTTGAACTGATTAGCTTTCCTCAATTCAATTATATATACCGCCACTTGAGGCCCCACCAAACATGATGTTTCACTCAATCTATGGCTTTGTATTTAAGACAATGCATATGTCCTTATCCCGTCAATTATTTCCAGCTTTCTCCGCTTTATGCATGGGCCTCTCCGTCTCATTTAATTCTATCTATTTTATTTTTAAGTTTTATTACGTATTAATATTAATTTATTTATATTTAAAATTTAAATTAATATTATTTTTAATAAAATTTATTTTTTAATTAATCATATTAAATTAATATACATATTAATATATAATTATACTTATAACTATATTTTTTTATATTATTTAAAAAATTTAATCATAAAAAATAGTATTTACAGTTATAAAATATATAAAAAAAACTAATTTTTAATAATATTATAACATTAGTTATTAAATATTAATATTGCAAAATCTATGTTATATTTATTTATCTTTAAATTATTAAAAATATATGAATAGAAAATTGTAAGAAATCTTCGGTCTCTTTTTAACCCCTTATAAAATTGGTCAAGAGGCAGATTTAATTCCGAGCAACTGATGATTACTTAAGTTAATACACAAAAAATAAATAAATAAAATAGATCCAGGTGTCTAATTTTAATTTTAATGGTTAAGTACGTACCCCAAGACTACTGTCACTGACTTATATAGATGGGTCCGCCCTTGGAATAGTAAAAACAATAATATTAATAGAATTCAACGTTTATTGCACTGAGACACACCCATCGATCAGCCGCCAAAACTGCACGTTGCGCATGATTAATCATTTTCATTGATCTGTGTATCTCTCTCTCTCTCTCTCTCTCTCATCTTCATCTTGGGAACTTCTTGACATTTGACATGGGAGAATTAGCTCAAGAAGTGCAGCTCCACATCATGAGTAAGTTAAGCTTCCATAAATGATTTATTAATTAGCGAGAAAGAATTTGGTTTTCTTATTTTTATATTTTCAGTGGTCAGAGTTAGTATAGACTTGGAGAAATATAGATTTAGTTTGATATTCAGCACTACAATCGCTGCACATACATCAACTCTGAATCAGATGCTGTACTGTCAAGTGTACATGTGATCTTCCTACGTCCTTGAAGAACAAGATATGGGTCCTTTCTCTTCAGTTTATGGAATTACTACGCTAATAATAGATAAAAATCTTGGAAATATCCCATCTCTGTAGATAAGCTCATGATGTCTAGAGTTGTAATCCAAGGAATAGTTGAGGTAATTTATTCGACAAGGAATTCTGTGAACAGCCTCTTAAGGCCCTGATATAAAGCATTAATATATTCGAGCTTAATTATACCATGCCACAGCCAAAGTAGATTTACTTTTCTACGTGATCCATATATCAGAACTGAGAAGAGGCTCTTGGAATTTGATTATACGAGGTAAACTAAGGTCCAGAATGCAAAAAAGAAATATCACAGGCATGAAAAACATGATCCTGATATATTTGAGGATTCTGAAGTAGATCAGGTGAGAGATGAAATTAGACCCCTTTTAAGTTCTAACACCAAAATATGTAGATCAAGTGAAGAAGATAAGAACAGCCCAGATCGAGTGTGCAAAAGAACTGATCAAATCGATCGATGTAACTTTTTTCATACCATATATATATATATATATATGTATATATATTCTAATCCAGCTTTCGTTGTATTATTGCTCTTAGCAGCTGGTCATGGGGAGGACAGAGAAGCAAACTCAACTGAGCAACTGCATCTCAGCAGCCAAGCAACAATCGGTCAACGTGGAAATTATATGCGGTGGGTGCGGTTGGGCATCTACGCACTTTTTCTCCTCTCTGGGCAGTCGGTAGCGTTACTCCTGGGAAGGTTGTATTACGACAAAGGTGGAAAGAGCGTATGGTTAGGAACCCTTGTGCAGCTTGCTGGCTTCCCTCTCCTCCTTCCCTACCTCATTATCTCAGCACCCAAAAGACACAGTACCAGTACAGACACATTAATCCACTCAAAACGACCCTCCGTCTTGATACTTTCATCAGTTTATGTAACTCTTGGCCTTCTTGTAGCAGCAGACTGCTTCTTGTATTCAGTTGGGCTGAAGTATCTTCCTGTATCTACTTACTCCCTCATTTGTTCCTCACAGTTAGCTTTCAATGCGTTTTTCTCTTTCTTCCTTAATTCCCAAAAGTTCACTCCTTTCATAATCAATTCTCTTGTCCTTCTCACCATATCCTCCGTTCTCCTTGTTTTTCAAACAGATTCTGCAGACCCTTCTGGATTCTCTAAAGCAAAGTATGTAATTGGGTTCATATGCACTATTGGTGCATCTGCAGGATATGGGTTGGTGCTTTCCCTTACACAGCTTGCCTTTAAGAAGGTTATAAAAAGGGAGACATTTGCAGCCATCACCGACATGATAATCTATCAATCAGTAATTGCAACATCAGCTACTGTGGTGGCACTTTTCGCTAGTGGAGAGTGGAAGGGTTTGAACAGAGAAATGGAAGAGTTTCAACTGGGGAAGGTCTCATATCTCATGACTTTGATTTGGACAACCATATCGTGGCAGGCTTTCTCTGTTGGCTGTGTAGGGTTGATTCTTGAGGTGTCTTCCCTCTTCTCCAATTCCATAAGTGTTCTAGGTTTGCCGATTGTTCCGGTTATGGCAGTGATCTTTTTCCACGATAAACTTGGTGGAATAAAGGTGATCTCCATGGTTTTGGCTGTTTGGGGATTTGTTTCGTATCTCTATCAGCAGTACCTCGACGATTACGAGTCCAAGCCTCATGAAAATAGAAATGATCATAATGAAGTTTCAAATGCTTCCCCAAAGAGATCATCAGAGCTGGTTGATGGAAAAGACAGGCCTAGCTAGATAGATCAGTGCTGTGAGGCCAAATATGGTATGAAACAGCAGATATATGATCATCATATATTTACGTAGATTGAATATTGCAGGCTAAATAGTACTAAAAGACAAGCAGACATCATGCAATAAGCAATATTGTCCCTTTTCGATCATTCGTGCATGTGTACGGAGTTCTACTTATTCAGGTTTTTTTCCTCTGTAGATTGATGTTAATTAATTATCATATATAGGACTGCATGGCACCAAGAAAAAATTCCCCCCGGCCACGCCTTTCTTCAAGGTTAATGATCTTGTTAGATCCGCTTCCTATATTGAAAAACAAAGGGTTTTTAGCAATATCCCAGCTTGCGGAATGTAAAAAATCAGATTAAAAAAGAATAATAAAAGATCAGTTTTCTTATCTCTAATCACTCTGGTACGTTCATATGATATATTTTAAGTAGTTTTTTTTTTATTTATTTAAATAATTGATATGAGAAATCAAGGGTACTGTACGCGATTGAGATTGACAAATTAATAAAAATATATAATAATATTAGCAGGCCTCAATATATATTTTTTGGGATATCGACGAGTATTAATATAATTAGTTCGAACAAGACTAACAAAACAAAATCTGACTGGGAATTAAGACTCGAGTGACACTCCATACCCTAATGAAATGAAGTTCTTCCAAAAGTACTATAGAGCTAATTGGCCGGTGGAGAATATATGATATATATAGGACGCGGATCACCTCGGATTTAGGATGTTTTGTCTTCACTTCTATGGCATTATATATTTGTACGTACATCTTATACATATATGCAGTATCAATATTCACTAAGTTTATATACATCTTATATTCTTGAGAAATAACACAAAAAACGACGCATTCGTTTTCTCTCTCCAACGAAAAAGCTTTCTAGAGAAGGTCCAAAAATCTTACATTCTCCATCTAGATGGCTCTCATTCCGCGGTCTGTATAGCTAGGTACTATTCCATTGATCGTAGCATAGAGAAGTGCAAATCTACTGCTTTTTGGCATCCCACGACTACCACGTGCTGCACCGCAAGACTTGCCAGATGTTGATCATTTGAATGGCATAAAAAAACCATTGAAAAGAGTGGTGTGTGCATCTCACGAGCAGCCCAACCTGTGCTTGGATCTCACGGGCCACCACACTAGGGCGAGTCTACCGCCACCACGCATGATATTTTTAGGATTGGTGGCCTCAGATCTCATAGATTCGACTAACCTCCTCTCTCCTAGTGTGGCACGTGCTCATCACGCACCACCACAGTTCCTGATGATTGTCTGCCGGCAATTCTACAGTTTTTCCCTTACTATTTTTCTATGTTATTGCTCATCCTAGCTAACCAAGGATCGTGAGAAAAAATATAGTGAAATTCCCATTCAATCAGTCCAGACCAGTGACATGCAGCACAAATTCAAATCTATTCATTGCGGCTTCCGATATAGCATTATAGTCCATTTATCAGACTATATCAAAACCATTTTAGGCTGCTTCCTTTTGTGGGAAATGGATGATTGTTGAGTCTTTGGCCCCATATCTATTTTTTTTGTCTTTTTATTGTGTTGTACTAGTTGGTTTGAGATGAATATTGGGGCCTCCCACCCTATTATCTCTTATATCCTGTAACTATTTTATATATCTATAATATGCTTGATTAGAAGTAAAAACTAAGTTTAAAAAAACACTTCTACGTAAGTAATTAGTAAGGTACGTGCATTGAGGTATAGGAAAATGATACACTTACAACTCTTTTTTATAATTTTTATATAACTATATTTTGAAAGAGAGATATATTTGTAAAACAACTTATAAAAATAATATCACTTTACATAAATATTCTCAATTTAACATATAGCAGTATCAAAGTTATAAAAAAGAGTTGTAAGTATATATATCACCTTAAAAGTGTGTAAATCATGTTAGCATTTTGATTTTAAAATTTTGGTTAGCAACTGAATCTTCAATCCCCCTACTCTCCATTAATTGGTTCTATCTTAGTAATGAGCCCCACAACCTTTGCTTGAATGAATAGGGAGGCTAATTAAAAACTACATATTTATCCAGTGTGTCCAACTATTTCTTTTTACAGTTTTTTAGTTTTATTTTATTTTTTTGTAATTCCAAAGTGTATGATTGTTACTATAAAGGCAAGAATAGACAATACACTGAAGGTGTACGTTGAAATGCCTCAAAGGCAGAAGAAAAGTTTATTTGCTTTTACACTCCTTTCCATCCATACATGTACATTATTTATAATGATTAATACAACACCAACAATCCTCTATGATTTAGACACGTGTATATTATATTTCTATACAAATATATTCTATTTGTTTATGGAGCTTTATTGGCCTTTTGTGCCGCGTACACTTTCATTTCCGTTGGCCCTAGCTGCTACCTTCACGTCCTTGATGCTAGCTGTTGCCTTGTCATGTTCCGCTCCGGTGAGTACCTTATCTGTTGTGACCTTGTTGTGATCTTGAGAGCATGCTACGGTGACTAACTTATTATACCCCTTCGATGCAAGTAGCAATTGGAAAATAGTGAGGCTTGATCGCAAAAAAGTGAACTGAGTAGTAGATAGAGGTTTTGTTAAAATATCTGCAAGTTGTTCTTTGCTGAGAACAAAAGAAACATTAAGAGTTTTTGCAGCTACTCTTTCGTAAACAAAATGATAATCCAATTCAACATATTTGGTGCAAGCGTGAAGCATTGGATTGACTGACAAGTATGTGATTTCCAAATTATTACACCATAAGATTAGGGTTTTGGATAACATTATACCAAGTTCCTTGAGAAGAGATTGTATCCATAAGATCTCACAAGCGGTGTTGGCAACTGCCTTGTATTCAACTTCAGTCTTTGAACAGGCAACCGTAGGTTACTTTTTGGATCCCCAAGAAATAAGGTGTGAGCCAAAGAAAATACAGAAACCTCTCGTGGACTTTCTATCATCAAGACATTCGGCCCAGTCAGCATCAGAGTAAGCCGAGATGTCAAACAAAGAGTGAGCAGAAAAATATAATCCAAAGTGAGTTGTGGAATGCAAATAACGAAGGATTTTTTTGACAGTTTGCCAATGGAAATTTTTTGGACAATGCATAAACTTACAAACTTTATTGACAGCAAATGAGATATCAGAACTGATAAAAGTTAAGTATTGTAAACTACCAACTACACTTTTATAAAGATGAGGATCCTCAAACGAGGAGCCATCAAATGTTGAAAGTTTAGTGGTAGTCGACATAAGAGAGGAAACAACTTTGGCATTGTGCATATTAGTGCGATGTAAAAGGTCAAAAATATATTTAGACTGACTTAAATAATGACCTCGACTAGACTGAGAGACCTTTATACCAAGAAAAAAATTCAAATGGCCAAGATCTTTAATAGGAAATTGTCGGCTCATGAGAGTAATAAAATCAACAATTAATGAGGAATTTGAACTAGTAACAATGATATCATCAACATAGGCTAGGACAAAAACAACATGACCAGCTTGTTTAAAAATAAATGAGGAAGAATCAGACCTGGACTCTTGGAAGCCAACAGAAGAAAAGTGCGTACTAAGCTTGGAAAACCAGGCCCGAGGTGCCTATTTAAGTCCATAAATGGCCTTTTTCAGCTTACAGATGTATGTCAAAAAATCATGATTAACAAAATCAGGAGGCTGGTACATATATACTGCTTCTTCCAAGTCATCGTGTAAGAACGCATTTTGGATATCTAATTGGTGTAAGGGCCATTTACACGAAACAACAATGGAAATGAGTAATCTAATGGTCATGAGTTTCACTACAGGAGAAAAGGTTTCAGTATAATCTACCTTGGGCTGCTAATGAAAGCCATTGGCAACAAGGCGTGCCTTGCGCCGTTCAAGAGAGCCATCAACGCACCTCTCTGTTTCAAAATCCATTTTGGACCTAGCACATTAAAGGAGGAAGAATAAGGTACCAGATCCTAAGTGGAGTTGTGAAGGAGAGCCTGAAATTCCAAATTCATGGCTTGGCGCCATTCGGGATACCGTGCGGCTTCAGTATAGGTAGCTGGTTCTTCTGGGATTTCAGAGGAAGATGAGATCGAAAGTGAGGCTGAGGGTTTAGGAATAGGCTAGGGGAGGGTACCATCTTGACGCACTTTAGGACAACGCACATTTGCTTTCAACCTTGTGACCATCGATTGGGTGTTGATTTAAGGAGGAATTTCAGTAGCTGACAGCACTGGAACACAAGGATGTGAGTGGTTTCGGGATGAAGATGATGAACTAGGAGGGAGCGGACTCAAAACACTAGTGGGTTCAGAAGGGGGGCTTGATTATCTTAGTTGGCTGTTGGATGTGGATGGGCCCGTGGGTATGAGAGGAGAGCCACCTATGGTTTGGGTATTACGGGCCATTGGAGGACTTGATGAACTCGTGGGTATTGAAGAGAACACAGCTGGGTATTAGATGAACCCGTAGGAAGTGAGTCAAAGTGGGTATTATGTGAGTCAAAGTGGGGCAAACGAAAAGCTGCTGTGTATGTGGGGTAGGGGTGAAAACCGAACTCATCGGCACGATTTTTGGGTAAAACCGACGTTGACTGACGAGGTGAGATTTTTCGGAGCAACCGACCTTAACCGGTCAATGGGGAGGAGGAAAACCATCCATATCTACTTCGGCGGTTCTCTAGCGGTTCACGATCGGATCTCGGTTCCTCTAGCGGCGCTGGTTCTCGAAGAGAGTAGAGAGAGAGAGAGAGTTACAGAGGAGAGAGAGAGAGGATGTGAAACCCAGGTGAATCGCGGAAGAAGAAGAAGAAGGAAGAAGAAGATCAAAACGATGTCGTTTGGTTCTAAATCCAACGGCGTTGTTCTACTTATTTTTTTTTCGTTTCTCATAGATAAAACAACGCCATTTGCTTTAATACAAATGATGTCATTTATATGTATTTTAATCATAACTGATAGCATCAAACGACGCTGTTCCACTTAAGTGGAACGGCGTCGTTTTATAGGTATAAATTAAAATATATATATATATATATGTGGTCGGCTGGTTCAGCGGTTTGAGCCGGCCTCAAACAGTGACCGAACCGACGGACGTCGGTTTTGTTAATTTTCTGCTACCCGCCGATCGGTTCTTTGGCGGTTTCGGCCAATTTGGGACTCCGGCAGCCGGTCTGTGTCGGTCACGACCGGTTTGTCGGTTTCTTGTACACCCCTAATGTGGGGCGAGAACTAATGACCTCCCTGGAACCCTTAGGAGTAGACTCAGAAATAGAGGCAAACAGAAATTGATTTTCATAAAATAGAACATCCATAGAAATATAGGTATGACCTGATGATGGATGAAGACAACAATAACCTTTATGGTCAAGACTATATCCCACAAAAACATAAAGTTTAGAGTAGAAGTCATTTTATGCTTATTAAAAGGACGTAGATTGAGCCAACACGCGGCGTCAAAAGTCTAAAGGAAAAGATAATCAGGAGAACGTTTAAAAAGTTTTTGAAATGAAGATTTATTTTGTAAAATTGGGGTAGGCATTCTATTAATTAAAAACACCGCGGTTTGGAAAGCAGTTGACCAATATTGAAACGGCATTGAGGATTGGGCAAGCAAAGCTAGTCCAGTCTCAACTATGTGGCAATGTCGTCGCTCTACACTACCATTTTGGGCATGAGAGTATGGATAAGTGATACGATGACTGATGCCATAAGATTGTAGTACATTTTTAAGAGGGCGAAATTCACCACCCCTATCCATTTGTACATTATGTTTGTTGTAAAACAATTGGTAACATAATGTAAAAAGGCAATAAAAATAGAAGTAATATCAGATTTAGCTTGAAGTGAAAAAATCCAAATATATTTAATAAAGTCATCAACAATTGACAAATAAAATTGACATCTAGCATATGATAATATTGGTGTCGGGCCCCAAACATCAATGAATAATAATTCAAAAGGATGATAAGAACGAGATGGAGAAGGGGGTGAGGTAAGACGTGGGTTTTGGCTTGTGGACAAGCCGAACATGGAGATGTCAAGTTACTCGTATTTATGGGAAGTTTAAAAGTATTAATAATAAAAGAAGTAGTGCGAGAGGAAGGATGGCCAAATCGCATTTGCCAATTGAAAGCCGATGTGCGTTCTCCAATAAGTATTTACATAAGCTTCAATCTAACTCTGACTTTGACTTGTTGATGCGAAGTTAGAATTGAGCTTTTTTCTTGATTTCATTTTTAGCCCATTTTGGGCTTTATTTTTATTGTGGACTTTCACGTTTCAAGTTTAAAAAAAATATTTAAAAAGAAAAACAAATTTTAGATATGTAAATACAAAAAATATAACTAAAAATATTTCATATAATATGCAAACCTAAAAAATTAAAGAAATTAAAAATATATAGTAGGCCCTTTAGACTATTATTGATAACCTATCATTCATAATTTTATATTAGAGTCTCATACTCTCAAATAAGCTAAAAAAAAATGATTGTTCAACCAGCTCAAGCTAACAATTAAGGCCCAAATTATAAAAACTAACAAATTAGATCAACCATAAACCATCATAGTCCAATGGCAATGTCCATAATCCATTCATCCACTACTAACTAAATTATAAATAAGAAACAAAACCAGCCATGCAGCCACTCAAATACAAACTAAAATATTGTTCCAACCACAACATCAACTGACAAAACTAAAACACAAATTGAAATCAATTACATTACAGACAAAATAAAAACAAATAAAATCAATTAACTTATATATATATAAATATATTATATTAGACTTATTTCTATATTAATGTTTAGCTTATTTCTATACTTGATTATGTATGGCAGTAATACTATAATATTTATATGTACTAATTTATTAGTCTATTTATCGTATAATATAAGTATATTATTTTATAATACTGAACTCATACTAATATATTATTGAACTAAACTATGTAAGTTCTAATATAAGTTCTAGTTATATAACTATGTAACTATATTAGTACATATGATCAACCTACAAATAATACATATTTTTATAACATATGTATAATATTAGAATCGGAGGATAAAAGTCAAAGTCGAAGTTAGTCAAACAACTCTTCCGACTCCAACGATACAGATCGGTCGGGTTTTTGAATTTTTGGTCTGCCCTAGTGAAGGCATCCCATATAATAATTGTAATAATTGAGTCCCATATAATGATTGCAATAGTTGAGAAAAAATACAGGTTTCAAATCACGCATTAACGATTAGGAAATAACATCACCACAAATTCTATACCCAACACCACTTATCCATATTTCATCCTGTTTTATGTTTATGTTTCGTTACAATGTTTTTATGAAGGCTCTGGCTATGTGTGCGTGCATCTTTCTTTTATAATTTTATTCAACATGATGCAAATAAGCTCAAAATCTGCAATCCCAAATCAATATATATTAAAAAAAATGCTACTTTGCTCTCTGGATTTGATTTTTCGTACATTTTTTTAAAAAATGTTTAAAAACGTTACTGTTAGTAATTAAATTTGTGTTTTTTTTTTAATATTTAAAAATGTTTAAAAATGTTTGAAAAAAAAGTGAAGTTGCACTAACAGACATGCTGGCGATAAGAGTTGGGCCACCTAGTAAGGATCTATTGAGTAATATCATGGGCTTTGATTTGCAGGGGAAAAGAAACAAATTGATCTCAAAGAAGAAAGGACATTTTTTTCCCCTTTTTCTTGATATAAAGAACAATATGTGTTTCTAATCACTTATGCACAACCCAAGAGGCTTTTCATTGGATGGCCCTGATAACATATGGTGCTTCATACTCTAGATGCTTATTGATGAATGGTCTATGTCGAGCCCTAACGATGCTTGACACCTCCGAGTTTCTAGAACAAATTCTCAACTAATTTTAAGAGTGACTAAACTCTTGATTTAAGAGAAAATTCTCCCAATCCGATATAAGAGAAAATTCCCCCAATCAGATATTCCTAGAAAGCTCAAAGAAAACAAGTGCTAACGAATGTCTTCTATAATTCATATTTCATTTTGGTCCCTAGCAATAACTACCTTGTTGAAGGTAAAGAAAGTCTTTATTTGTAGTAACAAACCACTGCTCCCACATTTAGGATATCGAGAGGTTTTAGTAAGAAATAATTGTTCCATAGCAGCAGCTATCTTCAGATCAAGTACTGGTGAAATCATTTTTGCAACTACTCACAAAATTGATTCTGTTAATCCCAACTTTGGAGAAGCTATGGCTGCCAAGCTAGCCATTGAGGAAGCAGTACATCTTAAGCTCACAAACATAATCATCAAAGGAGACAATTAGGTGGTAACCAATGTTGTAACATGCCCTTCGTCTTCACCAGACTAGTCCATCCACAACATCCTAACTGATATCACATACCTTTTAAAGTCATTCAAAAGTTGATCAACACAAAAGATTTATAGATATTAGAACAAATGAGTGCATTGAATGGCGCAATGGGATGCTACAAACAATATGTTTGGCAAATATCCCTTATCAAAATACCTCAATGTTTACTAAATTTTCATAACGGGAAAGATCCTCACATTAACAATTTGGGATGAATAAAACATTGGCATGTAAGCATACATATAATTTGCCATTATTAATATGATATTAATCTTGCCAAGAAAAAAAAAAGGCTAAACTATACTGGATGAATTAAACAAGTAAAACTCAATAAAGAAAGTCAATTACTTTTTTCTGGTTTCAAATCTATTTTAAATATGAGCTATGTTATATACAATCATTTTTATGTATTTCTTACACACTTTACTAATATGATTGATCAAAACAGTTATTTTATATTAAAAAAAGTGACACAGCCAATTACATTAGTGGAGTGTACAAGGAGTACATAAAAGTGATTGCATATAAAATTTTTGATCAAATATTCATCGTTATGCACAGATGATATGTACATATACTAATACTAATTCCTGAGAATTAGGATTTGGGTGTTGTCGCAGTAAAATTCTACTACAACCCTTACTCATTGCTCCACATTTCAACTCCAGTTAACTTCAAACCTAAATGCTAAAGGGAGTATCAACATGGAAACAGAGTAATAAAACAAATTATAGGAAATCTAGCCATACTAGTCAGGAATTACTACTGATCATGAACATAAGTACATGACAATAAGAAATCCCTCAATTTTATCAAAGATAACAGTTTCTAAAATATATACTGCTTGTGAACATCTTGAGATTTGACTCCATCCATGTCAAAGAATTCACCTCCTACATTGTTCCCTAGATAGAAAGTGCAAAACTCTTAGCTGTGGTGTGAAGAAGAGGAAGAAGAAGATAGCATTTACCGGTAAAGTATTGTCTCAATGCCACGTTAGCTTTCCTGCTAACACGATGCTTTTATCGGGATGCAATGTGTCTTGGACAATCTGTCCATTCCTGTTTGATAGTAACTTTTCACCCTGATCACGAAAAAGAAAAATTTCTTGATCTTATTTATCGGGATGCATCACCATTCATCTCTAGGGTAATAATATCCTTACACATTCTTTATTACTATTTGAGTCTTGCTAGAAAGAAGTCTAATCATTTTGCATACCCCACACACCCTAATGTAGAGGTGACATGGAGCTTTTATTAATAAGAGGACAAAAAAGAGTCACAAGTGTTTTGGGCATAGCATAGCATTTCTGACTCGGTGGTTCTTCTTCTTTCTTATTCAACAGCAGTACAACTTTTCTAGTCGTTGAAGGTAGAGGAGGGTAATCACAAATTTCCTTTTTAATCTTCTCTGCTCTAAACAATTTTTACCACTCTACGAAGGTGGCTTCATTGATTTAACCAATCAACAACCGCATAGCATTTTTGGGCATAGCAGTAATGAACTTTCTCGAATAGAATTTGGTTTTGCTAGACCCAAACTCTCTCTATCTCTAGCTTAAGTTGCATACAATAGATTTTTGATTGTGTATTCGATTTATTAGCTTCACAGTTGTAAACCAAAAGGCCCTAAAATCCCTCTTAATATCCCTTCTCTTATGTTTATAGCTCCAGTTGCATACAATGAGTTTGTGATTGTGATATTAATATATTGGCTTCATAGCCATACACCATGGTAGTCGTTCCCCATTTTTTTTACATAAATGTTTCTTCTGCAGGTGAGTCGTGAGCTTGGCTGCTTCAGGAGGAAGAAGAGAAGGCTCCATTGAAATGGTTTATTTTTTATAAAGGTAAAATTGACTTTTCATAGTACTGACACGGAGGGTATGCGTTTCATGCCTGAATTTCGGCGTGCTTTCTAGCATTTTTCTTACTATTTTACTCTCATTTAGTTATTTTTTTCCTTTTGCTGTTTGAATCTAGATAAAAAATTTCAAAACATGTCTTTTTTGTATAATTTAAAAGAAAATAAATTCAATAGAGAGATATCAAGTTTTATAAAGAATTTATTTTAAATTAAATTACATAATTACTTTTGCTGATTGAAATTATTTTCTTTTATATTATTATGTAAGAAGATAATATAATAAGATTTTTAATAGGTTTGGAGAGTGAGATGAGAATTTTTTATTTTAGATAAAAGTTTAAAATATTATATTTTATTATTATTATTTTGAAATTTGAAAAAGTTAAATTTAAATTTAAAAAATTAAATTATTTATTATATTTTATATAAAAATTAAAAAAATTTATAATAAAATGAGAATTTTAAGGATCATCCCATACCGTAAACTTAGCCTAAATATCATTACTAAGATCTAATCAAAGTTCAAATCAACGAAAAAATAAAATAAAATAAAATATCAGAGGGGAACGTGGAGGGCGAACCTGGACCCCACCTGTCGAGCCCAAAGTCCCAGCAACCGTTCGATTTAGATAATGCTGTGATAAGAAAGCACAAACGATGGATGGCTCAGTAAACCCGCACGTAGCATCATACAATCCTCAATCGAAGATACCAAAGGCTCTCTCTCCCCCCCTCTCTCTCTCTCTCTCTCTCTCTCTCGTTGGTCCTTACCCGGGAGAGAGAGCAATCACATGCCAAGTTGCCACCTTCCCAAGAAACCGTTTTGTTCCATCTCTTACTTGCTGCCGAGTGTTTATAGTCTCTCTTACATGTAGAGTATAGACACAAGGGTTTCAACTCGAGGAAAAAATATGTCTGTGAAGTTATCGACGTGGTTTGTGAGCGAGGGGATCGGCGGATTGAGCTGCAAGCACTCGGCTGTGCGCTTTTTCTTACCTCGTCGCTCACTTCCTGCTTCCTGCAAAATGCGTCAGCGTAATTTTAGGTTCTCTCTATCGTCCCCAATTCTGTATATTCGGTCTCGTCTCATTTTCCTGTGCTGGCTTTTCTTTGTTTTTTCTTCTTTTGCAATTGGAAGTGTGTTAATGTTCGGTTCTGTTTCTTGATGATTATTATTTTTTTTGTAGTTAGAATCTTGTAAATTGAGCTTTTGTATTGGGTGAATGGTCTAAAACTGATTACCATTTCGTTCTTTTTGAAGTTTGGTACTTTTCCTTGGGTTTGGAATGAACATTAGGATGATGGTTGATTTGTTTTGTTTTCTTATTCTTTTGGCCATAGAGTGGTGGTGGTGTGTGAAACCGCAAAGTGGTTCGAGAATCAGGGCTGTAGGATGGTATTCATAACTCCAGATAACAACAAAAACCGCATTGATTTTTGCCTTATTGGTACATTTGATTCTACACTCCTTTTCCAAAGTTATTCAATGGACTTATTATCGCCATTGCCGCTTTCTTGCAGTTGATGTGCCTCTTAAGAATCTTGATGGGTAACTTACATAAACAGTACATACAATTATATAGAAAAAAAAAAAAAAAAAAACAATTTAGAAAAAATCTATGAATTTTCTGCTTCTAAGCTTGTAGTACCTAAGTTCTTGGTTGAGTTTGAATAAATATAGTTGGATCAAGAGGTTGACAGAATGAGTGGCAAGGCTAGATAGAAATTGAAGTGGACATGTATATTTTGAGGCATAAGAGATTGCTTGAATCAATAGAGAATGCGGAATGCCAACAAGATGAACATATACTATGAGGCGCAAAGGGTAAGAATGCTGACCCACCCATTCTTTATCATGTAAGGTGGATAAAATCTAATTGCTAAACATTTTTAAAAAGGAATCCTAGAGTATTATTATAACTTTAATTGGCTTTCTTTCATATGATCTTACGTACAAATCTTGCTTTCTCTCATATGATCTTACATACAAATCTATCTACATGCACTCTTAGGAACATTATAGCACTTGCCGGATTTGGAACTTCCTAGCATCCATTCACATTGGATTTTGCTCGCAATGTTCATTATTCAACTTGGATGCCGTGCCTTCTGAACTGAATGTTGTTTTTCTTGTTTGAGTTGAAATAAAATGAGGGAAAGTGGTTAACTATCTGAACTATGTGCTTTTATTCCAGATTGACTTTCCTTAAAAAGTTATTGTGCTTAATTTGGATTCAATTTTTTTCTATTAGGAACATTTACAGTGGAATATTTTTTTAGAACGTTCATAAATTCTCACCAAGTCACCAGCTCCAGCCATGTGCTTGTGGTTTTGGGGGAAAAGGACTTTTATGTTAACTTAATCTTTCTAGGAAATTTAAAACAGTCTTCTCATTGGATGTTTTATCTTTTGTATAATTTATACTGAGTCCATCTGACCTGTGGAGAGAGTTCTGTATCCATTGTAATTAGTGTACGCTAACTTGATAATATTGAAAATACTTGCAGTTCCCAGCATAAAAAACAACAATTGAAGAAAGCCTCTCATGAACGGACTTCAACAAATGCAGATTTCCAGGCAAATGGTGACGAGGAGTCTGAAACCGAAAATGCTTCAATTATTAATGTTCCAATTTTGAGCCAGGAAATTATATCTACTGATGATGTTGACACTGGCATAGCTATAGAGCATATCAATGCAGAGGAGTTGAGTGGCCCGACTGTACCCGATGAACAAAAATCTTTGGTATGCTCCTTCACCAAGAAATTTAAAATCAAACCAATAATCCATTTTGAGATAAACTGCCGTGTTTCTTTCTATATGTATTTTTTTTATTTACCAGGTGTTGGGATTCTTGCTGGTGAAAGACTAACTGCAGATAGATAAAGACTAACTGGTATTAATTCATTGAATACCCAGAGATTGACTACGCGGAACTTGATAAGTTTTCACTGCTAAGGTAGTCAACACTGTCAAATGGGGGTTTTTGGTGGGAGCAGGGGGGAGGGTTGTGCACATCTCACATTTGTTTTGGATAAGAATAAAAAATGTCTTGTTGAAGGACAATATATGTGACTAGTTTCTCTATTTTTTTTTTTACAAGTAAGATAAGTTTTACTAATGATCAAATAGACATTATCCCAAGTACACAAAGAGTATATACATCAAATACACCTAATTAGAGAGAGAAAAGAGATTAAGAAAATCCAAGAAGCTAAAGCTAGAGAAAACTCAAATAGGCAACGGCCTACTGTGAAAGTGATTTAAAAAAGAAATCTGTGAGGTTCTCCACAGCCCTTTAGAGAGTAACAAAACTTCAAAACTTTGATCATTTCTTTTTTCTCCATATGCACTACATCAAATAGATCGTGATAATTTTCCCCAAGGTCTCACTGTGATGACTATCAAACTGTCATTTCCAGTAAATGGTCTATCACCCATCTAGGCACCGCTCAGCCTAGCTCAAAAAGACTATAAATAACTTGCCACAAAGTGCTAGCTACATCACAATGGAGGAAAAAGGATCCACAGTTTTTTTTTCCTCTTGCACATATAATATCATTCTCTCGCTATAACATGCCTATTCATTAACTAATCCAAGGTGAGGATCTTTCCTGGCACAACTGTCCAAAAGGCAAGCTGTTCTCAAGGGAGACTGGCTCCTCCAAATGGTCTTGCATGGAAAAGTAATGCGTCATGGGGAAAAAGGAGGGGGGTTTTAACACCTTATAGTATGATTTGACTTTAAGCACTCCTCATTTGAGAGATCACAACTGGTCATAAAATAGGGTAAAGAGGTTCACCTCCCAACCTTGCATTGCCCTGATAAAATCCACTTCTCATTGAGAAAGATCCATTTGCAAGCTGTAATTTGTCTGCCACTGATGCATCGTAAAAAATGTTGAATAAATCCTGAAAAGCTTCTTTAAAGGGCTAATCCTTGCATCATACATGATGGTAAAACTTTACTTTCGATCCATCTTCCACCTTTTATCTGGTGTGCGGGGAAAACTTCCAGCAATGCCATTGAATATTCTTCTATAGTCCGATCCCGTAGTTCCCATGCACCTCATTAGAACTCTATCCACCCCATGCACTACCATACTGCATAATTATGATCGATCTTCGTAGGCTATCTCTGTCATTGGCATAGAGCTTTATTGAATGTAATCAATTTCCTGATAAACAGACCCTTTAGAGATTGGGGAGCAGACCTTGGGCCAATTTGCTGAATGGGATTTTAGATTTTCCACCATGGCACCCCATAGGAGGTGCCTATGTAACTTTTCATGCCAATAGGGAGGAGCAATGAAGACATAAGTAAGTCGGGAGGTTTGAAAGGGCGTTGTCTTACCTTTCTCATACAAAAATACAACCTCTTCCATCTAGCCAACTGAATACCCTCCCAAACCAATTAAGCTTTAAAATGAGCTTCCAATGGGAGGCTTATGTGCATCATAGGCAATGAATACTCTATTTATTCCAAAATTTGGGTCAGGTTGTCTCCATCATCCACATTGCTAACTAGGAGAAACTCAAACTTAACCAAAGTAATCTTCAACCCTGATACTGGGTCTCCACTAAACAGCCTGATAAAAGATTCCCAGTGCTCAGAGCATTCTAGTAAGGCCTTGACAATGAAGGAAACAAATGATCCCTATTTTGCAATCCATGTGCCACCAAGACTGAAAAGCATTCTGTGCAGATGCATACAACTGAAATGCACTGTTGTTGTTCTTCGTTTTGGAGGCCCACCCATGCAAAACAGCAGAGATCTTGCCTGAATTACCAGTCTGGACCCTTTGTCTAGCATTGTATTAAGGAAAACAAAAGACTTTGCAGAGCTCCTCGGCTAAGCTTTTCCTACCCATCCCCTCCAATTCTCCAGGTATTACTATGAAACCCCGCTGGCCACCTCCACCATAGTCACTTGAGCCAAATTACTCCTGTTAGTGTTTGAACACCACTAGGTATGCTCTGTTCCTGATACGTGAGGTTTTTATGAATTGTGATAGTTGGGGATCATCCTCAAGCTATACGTGGCTGGAGTCAGAGAGAGAGAGAGAGAGAGAGAGAGAGAGAGAGAGAGAATTTCTCTGCTCTATAATTTCTAAGTAGAGGGAATCTGAAAAATGTCCCAAGTATATAATGTTTAGACAGAAGTTCTTTATATATAGTGTTCAGGGCAAATGAAAGGGGCAAATCATGTGCCTCTCCACTTGTGGCTGTAACAAGAACTCATTTTGTTTGGAATTTCCCAAATTTCCCTACTCTAAGTTGCTAAGAAAAAGGAATCTGGGAAATGGTCTTGGTCTATAATGTTTTGATCTTTGAGTCAGCTGTTTTTCATATTGTTATGTAGTTTCATCTTAGGCAACTTGCCAAGATATCTATGTAGCGACAGATATACCTCGTGGTGTCCCCGTTGTGTCCCCACCTAAGATCCTATCTTGGAATGTGTGGAGGTTTAATGATCATATCAAGCACCTTCGCATAAACTCTTTATTGTGGACATGGAAGATTGATATTGTGTGTTTTCAAGAAACAAAGTTACGTTTTATCAATAGAATCATCATTCGGAGTCTATGGGCGTGTCCTTTTGTGGGATGGTCTTTCTTGGCATCTTTGGGAACTTCACGTGGTTTTCTTTTAATGTGGGATGGAAGAGTGGTGGAGTCTATCAAGGACTGTATCAGGAATTTCTCAATTGCTAGTTTATTTAAAAATGTTGCGGATGGGTGGGAGTGGGCTTATGCAAGCACTTAAGGGCCAAATTTGGATAGTGATAGGAGACTTCTTTGGAAGGAGCTGGTGGGTTTATATTATCTATGGAATGTGCCATGGTGTATGAGTGAGGATTTCAATATTACTTTGATTTCTGAGCTTATCTTTGATTTGGATCTCATGGATCTACCTCTTGTTGGGGGTGAGTCCACGTGGTCCAATAATCGGGGTTGGTCACGATTGGATAGGTTTCTTGTCTCTCCTCCTTGGCAGGCTCACTTTCTGGAGCTGTATAAGAAGCATTTGCCTTGAGTTTGTTTGGATCACTTTCCCATTTTGCTAGATTGCGGAGGTATTCATGGGTAACGCCGATACTTCAAGTTTGAAAATATGTGGTTAGCAGCTCATGGATTTGGAGATAAGGTTAGAATTTGGTGGTCTTCTTATCAGTTTACAGGCACTCCTAGCTTCATTCTTGCTGGTTTTGGAGGGTAGGGAGGTGATTGGAGATACCTCTAAGGAGGTATTGTTGAGGAAAAATTCGGTTGTGGCTGAACTGGAGAGGGTGTTGTTGATGGAGGAGACATCACGGCAACAAAAATCGAGGACTCTTTGGTTAAAAGAAGGTGATGAATGCATGGAGTTTTTCCATAAAGTGGCTAATTCACATCAACAAAGTAATGCTATTGAGATACTTCATTCAGATAATTGTGTGCTCTCTTCCCCTCTAAGATTGAGGATCATATTGTGCATTATTATGAGAACCTTTTCACGAAACCAACTAATTGGAGGCTGAATCTCAATGGCTTGGTTTTTGAGTCTCTTTCTCCTTAGGATGCGAGTTGGTTGGAAAGACCTTTTGAAGAAGTTGGCATTTATCAGGTGATTGGTGGAATGGCAAAAGATAAAGCTCTAGGTCCGGATGGTTTTCTATGGGATTCTTCCAAGCTTGTTGGGACATTGTGAAAGAGGATGTGATGCGGGTTTTTTTCGAGGTCTATTCTTTTAAGAATTTTGAGAAATGCCTTAATGCGACTTTTATCACTCATCCAAAAGAAACATGGGCTTACGTAAGTTAAGGATTTTAGTCCTATAAGTCTTGTGAGTGTTACAAGATTATTTCGATAGTTCTAGCTAATTGTATGAAAACGGTTATGGATTAAATTATTTCTAAGCCTTAAATGCCTTTGTTCGGGGGAGACAGATTCTTGATTTGGTTCTCATTGCCAATGAATGCTTAGATAGTAGATTGAGGGAGGGAGTTCTAGGTATTCTGTGCAAGCTTGACATGGAAAAGGAGTATGATAATGTGAATTGGGAATTCCATTTTTATATGCTTGGGAGGTGTGGCTTGGGCGATAGGTGGATTTTGTGGATTCAACATTGTGTAACTACCGCTAGTTTCTCAGTGCTAGTTGTGGCACACCTGCTGTATTTTTTAACAATTCTTGTGGCTTGAGGCAAGGGGATCCGTTATCTCTCTTCTTCTTTATTGTTGTTATGGAGGCACTTGGTCAGATGTTGGAGGTTGCCATTGGGGGAGGCTTTTTATCTAGATTCTCGGTGGGAAATGGTATTAATGGTTCTACCATAATTTCCCATCTCCTTTTTGCATATGATACCCTTCTTTTTTGTGAGGCGGATCATGGCCAGATTCAAGCTTTAAGGGCACTTTTGTTATGCTTTGAAGTTGTGTAGGGTCTCAAGGTAAACCTTGGTAAATCCAAGATGGTTTCAGTGGGGTTGTTGAGAAAGTTAAGAAAATGTTGGCAGGGTGGAAATAGATGTATTTATTGAAAGGGGGTAGACTCATTGTAATTAAGAGTACTCTTTCCAACCTATCCACTTATTTTTTATCCTAATTCCCTTTGCTTGTAGGGGTGGCCAATAGAATTGAGAAATTATTTCGGGCTTTCTTGTGGGGTGGAGTGGGGGAGGAAACTAAGTTCCATCTTGTTAATTGGAAAAAATTTTATTCCCCAATTTCTAATGGAGGCTTGGGGATTCACAATTTGAGGATATTCAATAAAGCATTTTTGGGGAAATGGTTATGGAGGTACCACTTAGAGGGGGATTCGCTTTGTAAGGAGGTTATTGATCATAGATATGGAAGTGCTTGGGGGGTTGGTGTTCTAATGAAGTGAGGGGGGAGTATGGTGTGGGCTTATGGAAATTCATTAGGAGGGGTTGGAAGAGTTTTGCCACTAATATTAGTTTTGTAGCTGGTGAGGGATCTAAAATCAGATTTTGGCATGATGTTTGATGTCGAGATTGTGCTCTCTATAGGCCTTTCTCAGCTCTCTACGCATTCCTGTGAATCAAGATGCTTCTGTGTTGGATCTGTTGGCATTTTCTCATGGTTCTCACCAGTCGGATGTTCTATTTAATAGGGATGTTCATGATTGGGAAATGAATACTGTTTCTGAAATTTTCAGTCTTATATATTCTACGGGAGGGCCAACGATACATGGGGATAGGATGCAGTGGAGGCCCAATGGGAGCAAATGGTTTACTGTGAGATCTTATTACAAGATGTTGGCATCACATGGTAATGTTCCCTTCCTGTGGAAGAGTATTTGGATGTCCTGTGTGCCCTCTAAAGTAGCTTTCTTTTTATGGACCGCCTCTCTTAGGAATATCTCGACCATAGACAATTTGAGGAAGCGAGGTCTCATTGTTATGGATTGGTGCTATTTGTGCAAGAAGGATTGGGAATCAGTGGATTGTATATTACTGTGTTGTGAGGTGACAAGAGTGTTGTGGGAAGAGGTCTTTAGAAGAATTGGGGGTGGCTTGGGTTATGCCTTTGAGGGTGGTGGATTTATTAGCCTGCTGGAAGAATATTCAAGGCTGCCCCAAGTGGCTGCAGTTTGGAGGATGATTCATTTGTCTATTATGTGGTGTATTTGGATGGAAAGGGATGATCGGTGCTTTGAAGATATGGAGTGCACAATAGAGGAACTTCAAAACTTTTTTGTACACGCCCTATTGCTTTGGTTTTCAGCCATTGTGCTTAATGGAACTAGTGTTCATGATTTTCTGTCTTTAATTTCTGGTTCCTAGAATGTATTTAGGTGTTCTTTTGTATACTTCCTGCATACACGGGCTTCGCCTACTTCATTTGTATCAATGAAATTTTCATTCTATTATAAAAAAAATAAAAAACTCTTTTGACATCAATTGCATAAATTATAACGTCATTTTTTTTTATTGGAATTGGGTGTTCGAGAACAGTGTCCTGGCTAATCCTGGGGGTGCACAGGCCCTCGGTAAGGAGTTTTCCGCAAGTGTTCCTCGGGTAAGTCAAGAGGAAAATCTCTCAGTCCGATGACTTCTAGAGATTGTTTGCACTCAATGGGATTCGAACCTTGGACCTTGGAGGGAGCATACTACCAAGACCAAGACCTTTACCACTTGAGCCAACCCCTAGGGGTTTTTAAAAATAAAAGTAAATCAACAGCGACTCCGCTGGGGATCGAACCCAGAATCTCTGGTTTTTATATCGTCAGGTTGGATGATATGATTGTATAGGAAAAACTAACAATCAAAAATTTCTATCACCGTTAATAACTTTAGCTCAACATCATGGAACTGTGGTTTCCCACTTAGGTGATAATAGGTGATAGCCAAAGAAAGAATTGGAGTTATTGATCCATTTTCTTTCTTAAACAAATGAGGGTCCTGTTTGTGTATTTCTGTGTATATTGAGATAGCTGAGCCAGTTAAAAGATTATAATCTTCTACTTGTTGGAGACGGTATATTGTAATTATTCTTTGGTTATCTCACAGGCTATAAACATAAGTGGTGACAAGCAACTTTCGGGTGTTCAACAAGAGGACTTAATTGGCATGATAAGATATGCAGAAAAAAGTAGGACGTCTGCTAACTCTTAAAGTTCTTTTGATATTTTTCTCTGTATGTTAGTGCCTTTGTTTCAATTCTGAGTGAAATATATGTGCCTGTGTTGTCATTCTTGCTATAGATGTCATTCTTTTAAATCAAGCCCGAGTGAGTGCACTTGAAGATCTTGAAAAGATTGTCACTGAGAAGGAGACACTGCAAGGAGAGATCAATACTTTGGAGACGAAACTGGCAGAAACTGATGCCCGGATTAAAGTTGCTGCCCAAGAAAAGATACGTCTGGAACTCCTGGAAGACCAGTTAGAGAAGCTGCAGAATGAACTGGCTCACAGGGATGTTAGTGAGTTAAGTGAGATTGATATGAATGAGAATCATCACAAACTTTTGCATCATGAAGGCTACGTACTAGATACTAGTAGTGTTAGTTCTGTTAGCAAGGAGCTTAACTCATTGAGGGAAGAGAATATCTCCCTCAAGAATGATATAGAAGTACTCAAGACTGAGCTTAGTGATGTCAAGAACACAGATGAGCGCGTGCTTATACTGGAAAGAGAACGCTCATTGCTGGAGTCTTCCTTGAAAGACTTGGAGTCTAAACTCTCTGTTTCTCAGGAAGATGTTTCCAAACTTTCCACTCTGAAAGTTGAATACAAGAGCTTGTGGCAGAAGGTAGAAAATCTACAGGTATTGTTAGATAAGGCAACAAAACAGGCAGATCAAGCTATTATAGTATTGCAGCAAAACCAAGAGCTCCGGAAGAAGGTTGATAAACTGGAAGAATCCCTTGAAGAAGCTAATGTCTATAAGCTCTCATCAGAAAAATTGCAACAATATAATGAACTAATGCAACAAAAAATCAAAGTGTTGGAGGACCGTCTTCAAAGGTCTGATGAAGAGATTAATTCCTGTGTACAATTATATCAAGAATCAGTGAAGGAATTTCAAGATACACTTCATAGTTTGAAAGAACAGAGCAAGAAAAGGGCAGCAGATCAATATGTGGATGACATGCCTTTGGAATTTTGGAGCCGCTTATTGCTTATAATTGATGGTTGGTTGCTTGAGAAAAAAGTATCAACCAATGATGCAAATTTATTGAGAGAAATGGTATGGAACAGAGATGGACAAATTTACAATGCGTACATGGCATGCAAGGAAAAGACTGAACGGGAGGCTATAACTACGTTTCTCAGGCTGATATCATCACCAACACGGTACTAATTATTTAAACCTAAATTTAGAAAACATGTAGGCTGTGATTTAATTTGTGCCCTTTGTTGACCAGTCCAGGATTACATATCATTCATATTGCAGCAGAGATGGCACCGGTTGCTAAGGTGAACTCAACTTACTGCAGTACATTTTTTCAAGTTTTTACTTGATTTTTTTTTTTAAAATGTTAATGTATTTCTTTGTTATGCTTACTCAAAATTACATTACACCCATCAAAATTACTCAATATTACTTGAGAAATTTGATGTTGTTAAAGGAAATGTAAGTTTGGGGAACATCTCAAGGGAGGTCCATTCAAGTTGGAAGTAGCATATTATGTCAAGTTATTTTAATGTATGCTTTTTAAAATTACGTTACACACTTTCATCGTTAATAAAACTTACCATACTTATAAAGAATTACGTTACACTGCTTAGTGGACAGACGCTGTTACTTGAGGAATTCAAAAGAAGTCAATATCACATGCTATTAAAGAATCTCTATATCATCCGTTTAAAGGAAATGTAAGGGGGAATCCTGAGGAACTTTCATTCAAGTTGGAAGTAACATGTTATGTCAAATTATCTTAGTGGGTACAGCATGTCAGCATCCACCGCTTTACTTAAGCTTATTTAGTAAGATGCTTACAGCTTAATAGCACTTGAAACTTGCCTGTAGTATAGTTTCCATGTTCAGAACTGCAGTTTTCCTTCTGGCTAAATACCTGAATTGGAAAATTGTTTAGACAAATTCTTAGTTTGTCCTCTTTGGTTGAACTGTTTGGTTGATCTTTTTTCTGTAAAACGGCATATGGCTGCAAATAAGTGTTACCCTTTTCTGAAAAAATGGGACAAAAAACAATATTCTTATTACAAATCATTAGACTAACCCTATAGTTTATTGTTATTGCCAATAAGTTATGATAATCGTTATTTATCCTTTTGGAGCCCATCAAACTAAGTATGTTAGCGTCTCCTTGATGCTTTAACACTGCTTTATGACCTAGTCTGAGCTCATATTTGGTCATTGACTTTTGTTTTACAAGTGTTTTTTAGATTATACAGCACACTATTCAATTGGCAAGGTGTTGACATAAATTACAGATGTACAAAATAGGCCATATAACTTTTTCAATTGCCTGCCCATCCAAAGTATCTACCCAGACTCGCTCTCTGGCAGTGTGGCGGGTATTTTCCACTTGGGAGAGACAGCCTTGCAAAGACCTGCAATGGTCAAGCCTTATTTTTATTTTTTTCTTTATACTGAATGAGGCATTGCACACCACAGAAAATGTTTCCCCATCCTGCTTGCACATACAGCACCGTTTAAACACCACCCAACTTGGAAATTACTTTTACAAGGGTGGTTGGTTACATTTGGTCCTCTGGATTTCTCATCTCTATTTACAAGGTTTACTATCTATTGTTCTTATTTCATATCTTAGCATACAGGTAATTTTTTCTTTCGTATCTCATCTGCCATGCTAATACAAAAGCTTCTGGTTGTGAAAATGTTCCATTGACGTGTTTACTGTTCCATGTTTTGCCCTTGAAAGTGGCATAATATTTTGTCAGGCTTCTGTCTAGTTATCTGCTTTGACCCATTTTCTCTTCTAGTGCTGATCATGAGTCCCTGTGGAATATGAAAAGAAATTTTAAACTTCAGTTTAGTTAAAACTTTTTTAACTTACTCTGAGTCACAAAAAAGTTGATGCTATAATGATAATTAGTGCAAAATCTTATGCCTTTTCATTTACAGGTGGGTGGTTTGGGGGATGTTGTAAGTGGTCTTAGCAAATCTTTACAGAAAAGGGGACACTTTGTGGAAGTTGTTCTTCCAAAATATGACTGCATGCAATATGATCGAATTCGTGACTTAAGGGTGAGTTGTGATTTTGGAAACTATTTTAAAGTGCCTGGGTTCCATGAACATCTTAATGACCTGATTACTGGTACAGGCCCTAGATGTGATGGTAGAATCATACTTTGCCGGCCGGCTATTCAAAAATAAAATCTGGGTCGGCACTGTTGAAGGTTAAGGATTTCATAATATTTGTGTGCATTATATATTTTAGCATCATGTACTTACTACAGTTTTAATTATGCAGGTCTTCCAGTTTATTTAATTGAGCCTCATCATCCTGAAAATTTCTTCTGGAGAGGACAATTTTATGGCGAGCATGATGATTTCAAACGTTTTTCTTTTTTTAGCCGTGCAGCGCTTGAGTTACTTCTTCAAGCTGGCAAGAAACCAGACATAATTCATTGCCATGATTGGCAGACAGCTTTTGTTGTATGGACCATTTAAAACTTTATTTATTGACCCATGCTCTTTGAGCGTCTGACATTTATTTTCATATATGCATTGTTAGTTTAAATAACTATTTTGTTTTGATTTCTTAGGCTCCACTTTATTGGGATTTATATGCCCCTAAAGGATTGAACTCAGCTAGAATATGTTTTACATGCCACAACTTTGAGTACCAAGGGACTGCTCCTGCTTCAGAATTGGCATCCTGTGGTCTCGATGTCCATCAGCTAAATAGACCAGATAGAATGCAAGATAACTCTGCACATGATAGGGTCAATCCTGTTAAGGTATGGCATTTTATGGATTCCTTTATTAGTATATCATTCTTCGAAACATGCATATATTTTAAATATTCCTGTTTTTCAGGGTGGAATTGTGTTTTCCAATATTGTGACAACAGTATCACCTACTTATGCACAAGAGGTGCGGACTGCTGAGGTATGATGTTGCGTTGTTTTTACTGCATTTACTTATAGTCATTACAATAAGGCTCCGACTGAGAAGTTTTCCTTTTTTTTTGGTTGGGTTGGGGGGGGGGGGGCGTGATCGTTCGCATTAGGTAACCTATATGTGGTATTTTACATGAAATAATGGAATATGTCATTGGTGTTCACAGCTACAAATTTTTTGCCATGACTAGTCTCAAGTAAAATGCCAAGATTTTTTTTTTCATATATCCATGGGTGTCCGCCTATGCCAAGATTTTAAACTAGTGTTCAAATCACACTCATTGGTTTTCATTCTTAAATCTATGGTTGCATCCTTCATTCTTACTGAAGGTTGTGTTGGTACTTTATGATTTACAGGGAGGAAGAGGTCTTCATTCAACCCTTAATTCTCACTCCAAAAAGTTCATTGGAATTCTAAACGGAATTGATACTGATGCATGGAATCCTGCCACTGATACATTTCTCAAAGTCCAGTACACTGCAAATGATCTTCAAGGGAAAGCAGAAAATAAGGAAGCTATGCGAAGGCTTCTACAGCTTTCTTCAGCAGATATCAAGAAGCCACTGGTAATTTTGTTTTACCAAATGGTTAGTTTGTGAGGAGAAGACATCATCATATCATATTAAGTTTTCATGTTTAATAAGATTTCAGATTCATTAAATCTTAATATGCAGCATTGATAGAGGTATTATAATGTGTTGCCCTTTAAAAAGTTATGAGAGGCCCAATCAACTCCAGATCCTTGACAAAGCTTCTAGGGCTATACTCCAAGCTTTGTACTACCATGCATACGTGTAGAAGTTTCCAGCAAGGAGGCTTAAGATGTGCACCTATATCCATAAATTATTTATCAATATTTAGCAATTCAATTGATTGCACAGCCAACATCTTTTGCTGTTAAGTTACTTTGCTCGAGGATTTGGTTTTGTACTATCCATGTTAATGCTTAACAAAAACTTCACAAAAAATAAAGAAAGATAAGGAAGTATCAATGATGAAGTAGAAAAGTCTATTCTGTATTAATGTCTAGGCACTTCAATCTCTTTTATTGAGGGGAGTGGTTGTGATATCATAAGAATTAGCTTAAAATGTATCTTTGGCCGTTTGTATGTTATAATTTCACTGGTATGCTGCCATGTAGGTAGTCTCCATGTTCTTTATTTTTTGGAAGAAATAACATTACTACAAAGGTCTTGATTCAATGCATGATAGGATAAGGGTTTGCAAGGGAGGCTCCTCTCGTTGTGTAGCCTAATATTGCCACTATATTGCATTGACATTTTTCTTTATTTTATAGTAGTCAAGCTTCTTGAATTCTTGCTTGATTCCTTTCAATCTATTATTTTATAGGTAGGCTGCATAACAAGATTGGTTCCACAGAAAGGTGTACATCTTATTAGACATGCAATATATCGAACATTGGAGTTGGGAGGACAGTTTATACTTCTTGGTTCAAGCCCAGTCCCACATATTCAGGTAGTGTTTTACTTTCTTCTTGGCAATCTGCAATTTCCTCCATTCCCCACAGTCTGCTCAAACAAAAGGAAAGAAAGATAAAGAGAATGGGGACATACTCACTTGATTGAAGTAGTTGGTTTGTGGGTTTGAAAGCCTGATCCGAATTATATGTTGTGTTTATATCACATCAATATTTGGTGTTAATTTTAACAATGTGGAGAATCAAGATCAAGATCAGATCCACAAGGTATTTAAGGGTAGAAAATTCAGAAATATGTATATTTTTTATAGTTAATAAGAGTTTTATTGCCATAAATAGGCATTAGCCCAAGTACACAGGAAGTATATAAAAGGAAATACCTACATACAGCAACTAAGAAGAAAGAAAAAACTAGAAAAACTCCAACAATTCATCACTATTCGATACTAAACCCTTAGCCCAAAGATATAGTGTTATGAGAAAAAAATCCCTAATTTCTTCCAACGAACATTCTGTCTTCAAAACATCTCTCCTTCCTTTCTTGCCATAGACACCACATCAAACACAAAGGAATCATTCTCCAAATAATAGTGATAGAGAGACACCACCCAGCATACTTCCAGCAAGCTAGTAAATTCACCACATGCTTTGGCATCACCCAAGAAATACCCAACCTTCCAAAAATAACATTCCACAAACTTTTAGCCACCTCACAGTGTAGAAACAAGTGATTAACTGATTTGCCAACTTTCTTACGCAAAAAACAGCAATCAACAATACAAAGACCATGTTTTCTTAATTCGGAAGATTCTTATATCAGTAAGTGCAGCTGTCTGTGCAATGATAAAATTTAGAGAACTCTAGTAATTCAGCAATAAATATCCATAGGGCCAGTCCATATTTATCTCGTACTTAAAGAAATTAGTATTGAGTTTGCCTCCTCATTGTGATGCACCCCAAAACAGGCAATTAGCTTTGCTGATAGTCCATATTTCTTTATAAGCTTGTCATTATATTACAAGAAGTTAAAGTAGGAGTTATTCTGCGGAGAGTGTCTCTTTACCTATCCTATGAAGATTTGAGTAGATAAACTTTAGTTTTGGAAATTTTTGTGACAGTGCATTTGATCTGAAGCAGTTTTGTTTTGTTTTCAACATGGTTATCGTAGGGTAGTCTGCTCTTGAAGTGCCAGTGATCCTGTGTGAAATGGCTAAAGCCTGTAATTTCAAAGTCTTATTTGATTAGATTTTTTCTTTATAAAAGAATAAATATACATCTGTGGCGCTCCACTAAATCACACCATCAAGGAATTTCCTTTTATAAACCCCACGAGCAGACTTCAACTTAATTGTTTATATCATTACACCTTTTTAGTGCTGTTCTACATCATTATTGGCATTAGAGCCAAAAACTGGTATATCAATTGATATGCTGTCTTATGAGATGGCACATTATCTGAGAAGTATACACGGAAGAGCTATGAAATGCTCATTGAAGGATTTCACTGACGTGGTATGTGAAACTTTTGATTTAATGAATGAATAGTGGATCATGAGAGTAAAATAATAATAATAATAAATGGACCGAATCCCACTAGGTGCAAACAATGTAGTGGCTATCGGACTGGGAGATTTTTTCCTTGAATTACCAATATGCACTTGCGGGAAAATCTTTGCCGAGGACCTAACTTGCAGGGAACTCCTTACCGCCTGTGCACCCCTGGGATTAGTCGGAATGCTATTCCTGGACACCCAGTGCCAATCAAATAATAATAATAATAATAAATGGACTTGGATAATGTCTGTCAATAACACTGAGTTTTTTTTTTTTGGGTTGGGGGTGGGGGAGGGACAGTGCTTTAAGCTAAATTGAGGGGGAAGGCATCTTTGTGCTATATCCCTGACATTTGGATAATGAAAATATCAGATAGACTGAACATGCTAGTTATATGTAATTTCATTATGTGAAATCACTTATCCCAAAAAATTTAAGTTGATGGGAAAATGTAAGTTTATTTATTTATATTATATCTTGACGGGTCCTCAGTGTGACAACCCCCCCCCCCCCCCCCCCCCAGCCTCTCTTCTTTCTTCTCCTCTCTTAATAAAATAAATGGGCCTAACATGTGGACTATTTAATTAAATTGGATGAAGTGTAAAGTAACTCAGAACCTCTACTCTGATACCATGTGAAAATCTCTAGCTGTCTCAAAAGAGGTAGATTTTATTATTTATATTATATCTTAACAATAACTACTGATTTTGTTTATTAGAAGCTCAATACTTTTTTCCCCGTAGTGTACTTTCTTTGTTTGATAAGTCAACAGTCATTTAGTTTATGCTGACTAATACATGTTAGTTTACTTGTACATTTTTTTAATAAGTACTAATGCATGTTTATTTTTTATCTTGCAGAGAGAATTTGAGGGTATTGCAAACCATTTTCAGAATCATGATCACATTCGGTTGATATTGAAGTATGATGAGTTTCTTTCCCATTCCATATATGCAGCTTCTGATATGTTCATCATCCCATCTATCTTTGAGCCATGTGGCCTTACACAGGTAACGTCTGCATTCATTCCTAAGCAAAACTTCTTGAACAGAAAACAGCTTGAGCAAATCACTCCCTCATCAAACATTGCTAATTCCTTGCTGACTCTTTCCAGATGATAGCCATGAGATTTGGTTCTATACCAATTGCAAGAAAAACGGGTGGTCTGAATGACAGGTGGGGTACTTTATGCCTCCTTGAATATAACATCACCACATTGTTCATTTGAGAGGACTTACCAGAATCGTTGTATTCTTCTTCTTCTGTAGTGTTTTCGACATTGATGACGATACAATTCCTCTCGAATTTCGAAACGGATTTACATTTTTGACACCTGATGAACAGGTACGTCAGTGGAGTAATGGCATGTGGTTGAGTAGTTTTGTTCAAGTGTTTACGTAATTTCCTCCCACCTCCATGTATGGGGCTTTATTTGGCACTTTTCTGCTCGAGTCTGTTAGAGGCTTGGGCCATTGCAGTGAACTACTTGAAATCTTAGCATCCTATGTAAAGGCCAGTTTTGTCCTCCCTTCTTTTTGCATGGTTCTCCACTCCATAACGATGTTCCCTTTTGCAGTTCACTGTTGTAATGCATCCTTATTTTGACAGGGTGTAAACAATGCTTTGGAACGTGCATTTAACCTCTACAAAAATAACCCTGACATTTGGAAGCAGTTTGTTCAGAAGGACATGAATATAGATTTTAGTTGGGACTCTTCGGCAGCACACTATGAGGAACTCTACTCAAAGTCTGTTGCAAGAGCAAGGGCTGCAATTCAGACTTAACTTTGCTTGCTGACAATAATTCACATCCTCTTTGGTGAAAGGCTTGTTCGTACAAGCCCGCCCATTCGAGCATATGTATAGAGGTGGAGGTGAAATTGGAATGCTTGATTCAGGGATGTTTGAAGTGGGACAGCCCCTCTAGCAAGCGGGGCGTGCAGCATGAGAGTAAATAGCATAGAGTTTTATGGCTTTGACGAGGTTGAGAGCTGCAATGTTGGTGGATTTCACGTTCCTTGCCCCTTCTCCTAACTTCCCAACTTCTTCCTCCATTTTATATGCTATTCACTTTATCATAAAAGCAACCTACCCCGGTACAGTAGATATTTATATGAGGTTCTCATATTCTTTTTAAGACCTTTAATGTATACCTGCTTTCACAGGAGTTCGAGTGTGCAATATCTTTTATGCTTTCAATGTAATATAAGACAGATTCGATATAGAAAAATAACGAGCTCATTGCTCAAGTTAAACATACTCAAATATAAATAATTGTGACAACAACTAACGAAGATTTGAGCAAAATCTATCGTTAATTAGTAATGAAAAACTCTGCATCCCTCCCTCCTCTTTGCTCGTTTCTATTCCTTCCAATGTAATTGATTAAGTTCTTTGGCAAGGCAGGCAAGCTTCATTCTGAGGAAATATTATGGTGGAAGATGAAAACCCTAAACATGATAAAAAGCAAGGTTTCCATCAACAAGTTACTGGTGTAACGTTTTACTTGCCAGAAAAACATGAAGATTGTTTCTCGATATCATTTATTAGACCCATTTTGCTTGAAGCTGCCCAACACAAAGAAAACAACTTCCAGGATTTGTATGTCAGCGTAAGAAACTAGAGTTTCATTAAAGAAAAGAAAATTCTCCTGGTATCTGTGTTCGAAGATCATTGACTTCATCGATTTAAAGGCCAGTGTAGATATTAAACTAGTGCTCGCCAGATGCTAACTGCTAAACAGCCCTGAACATCATGTCAATTGCGGATAATTTGAAATTATACTGGATTCACGAAACCAACTTTGCATGAATAATTCAAAATCTAGAACACAAAATTTACATTCAGCTCTTCATTACTTTTTCAAACAAATAATAATTTACATCCCCAATATCAGTCCGAAAAGGAAAATTCACATTGTTTTACAAAGTTCACTTTCCGGGGACAAAGTTAGTGGCATAAGCCCAAGCATTGTTGTTCACAGGGTCTGCAAGGTGGTCAGCCAGGTTCTCCAAGGGTCCCTTTCCTGTCACAATGGCTTGAACAAAGAATCCAAACATTGAGAACATAGCCAATCTGCCGTTCTTGAGCTCCTTCACCTTAAGCTCAGCAAATGCTTCTGGGTCATCAGCAAGACCCAATGGGTCAAAGCTTCCACCTGGGTAAATTGGGTCAGTCACCTCACCCAATGGCCCACCTGCAATACGGTAACCCTCAACAGCACCCATCAAGATAACCTGTGTGGCCCAGATAGCCAAAATGCTTTGTGCATGGACCAAGCTTGGGTTGCCCAAGTAGTCGAGCCCACCCTCACTGAAGATTTGGGCTCCAGCCTTGAACCAAACAGCCTCGCCGAATTTCACTCCGTTGCGAGCCAAGAGTTCTGGGAAGACGCACCCAAGGGCTCCGAGCATGGCCCACCTAGAGTGGATGACCTCGAGCTCACGGTTCTTGGCAAAGGTTTCTGGGTCAGCTGAAAGTCCAGCGGTGTCCCAGCCATAGTCACCGGGGAATTCCCCAGTAAGGTAGGATGGAGGCTCTCCAGAGAATGGGCCCAAGTATTTAACGCGGTCTGGACCATACCATGGGCTTCCGGAAACGTTCTTGGTGGCAGTTTTCCTCATGCTAACACGACCAACAACGAGCTCGGGGGTTGATGGAGAGAGCTTCACTGCCTTGCCAGCGAAAGATGGGGATGAGAGAGCCATGGTTGAGGCGGCCATTGTTGGAGGAGAGAGCTTGATTACTAAACTTTCTTTTTCTGTTGGTAGTGGGGGAAGTGGGTCGTACTCTGGGAAGACATTTATAGGGGAATACGAGCTAGACTCCTTATCTCTCAGTATCCAGATCTTAAACTCCATTGGGCGTTCAAGATCTTGTTTTTGTTTTTTTCTTTGCCGACATGGCACTCCCTGATCCACCTAGTCCATAGATTCATTTTTTCAGATTCTAACCAATATAGTTGTAACACGTGTAGATTTCAGATTATACTCACCCTGATATTTGAATATGTTTTTCTTTTTAATTAAATAATAATAAATAGAACGTTAGCATATCCAATAAAAGCAATATATTATTATTGACATTTAAAACTTTATTCTTATTTGATATAATTTAATTTAAAAAATAAATTTTAAAATTTAAATCTTACAAATTAAATCTTAATATTTTAGTCATTATGGACGGTGTGTTCTTTATACCGACTTGATAATAGAATAACTCGATTGACATTTGTAGAAGAAATATATGCAGATTTTTGGTTTGTTTGTTTTGGGAAATAGGATAATATCATTAATTAATTAATTGGATTGAACACCACTTTGAGATATGATTAAAAAATAAAAAAAACCAAGGATATCAAGTTATATATAGGCTAAATTTCAATTTCCAGGTCAACAAACATTTTGTTGAAAGATGACAATTGTTGAATGATATGTGTAGTAGATTTTTCTAAAAGACAAGATGGTCACGTGGGTAGGAATGGACAACAAAGGAGAACCATACATCTCATGCAATATTGATGGCTTTTCACTATCGTGGCATCACATCTATACCCACCATAAATGGAAAATTGGCTTGGAGTCCTTCATGAAATTGAAAGTATGCCAGTTCTTTAGATGATTTGCATTTAAGATCTTTCACATTTCACTCTCTCTGCTTTTTTCAAGCTTGAACTTACACATTTTCCCATGAAAACATTTCAAAGAAAGCTTATTTAAGAGAGAACATGGACTTTAGATCACATCTTTGAAAGCTATGGACAATGAACATCTACCTAATGGAGGCATCTCTCTCTCTCTCTCTCTCTCTCTCTCTCTCTCTCTCAGCAAAGTGGTCGTTCATCAGGAAAATGATAGAGCTACCGCTCACATTTTCTAATTATTTATTTATTTTTTATCTACTTCGTGATTAAGGAATTTTTTTTTTTTTAATGATGATGTGGTTTTTTTAAAAAAAAAAAAAAGAAAATTAAAGTGTTAAAAAAATACATGTAAAAAACACCAAAAAATACAACCCGGTCATACCTAACGGTAGCTCCCAGAAGAAGAATCCTTAAAACGGATGTAAACGATGAATATTGGGCTGTTAAGAAATTCTGTGTCCATCACAAATAAATTTATAAAATCTCCCTTAAATAAGGAGCATGACATGGATCGATCCTCTTTTTAACTTAATATGAAGACCTCAAAAGCTTACACATAAGAACTTGATTCAGGGCTAAAGCATTGGCAGCTAAAAATTTAGGCTTGATTTTGATCTTATTCTCTCCTCCTCAGATACCCAAAATCCAAAGCCAGTAGCTCCATCCTGGCTTTTTGATAAATGCATGCCATGGTAATAAGGAAATGAGGGGAGTGAACGAGTATACTTCCATCAAAATCAAACTGATACCATTTTCAGTGAATTCCCTGCACCCATTTCAATTGTAATAGACATTGATTTCAAACCAATGGATATCGTGGGTTGTACTGCTTTGACCCTTTTCCCTCTGGTAATGAAATTAAAATTCAGTTGGTGTAATTAACTCTTCCACTGCTGAAATTGCTAATCAGTCTACATGAATGCAAGTGTGTATTCAAGAATAGAGTAACAAGAATCCACAAAACTTAAAAAGGAGAAACCAAAAAATCCCTGCCAAACATGGATTGGGAAGAGGAAAGAAAATGGAGGGCTATACATAGAAATTGGGTGGGTCTAATAATTCTACATTCCTAGAGTCTCGCTACCAATTTGGCATGACTAAATTGTAATCAGCGGGCAAAATAATTGTTGCACCAACTTCATGAAAAATCCTACCAAGTTCACACCATTGACAGATTGAAATGCAATCTCCATTCAGATGAACTGAGTAAAAAGTTGAACACAAAATGATATTCATCCATGAAAGAGATAATTTGTTAAGTGAACGCAAAAATAAACAAAGCCAAATTCTGATATTCCAGAGAGGAAAACCACGATTTGAATGATACAAGCAATGATACATCAAGTCAACATAGCATGAATCTAGAAATTATCAAGATAAAACACTACAAGCTGGATGCTCTTTTAGTCATATTACAATACAAAGCCTTGGGTTAGTGAGAAACATGATGTCAAGAAGAGAAAACTATACAGAGGTAATAAAAAGGTAACAATCCAATTATCTACAAACGTGGTTGCACATTCTCAATGTTGCTTCAGATATTCGAAATTTGTCAGAAAATTTATTGTACGTACAACTTCTAATAAAGATACAAACTCCACGTACCTACTGTTTTTTCCATTAGCAGATATTTCTGCATGTTCTTCAAATGACCTGCAGAAAAGGTAAACTGTAATATATTATGAGATTGAACAGAAGATCATGACAAGCAGCGATATCAGCTAATTTATACACTCATAACACATCATCTGTCTCTCCAATTCTTCGTGGTAGTTGATGAGCAGTTTAACCATTTTTCTCTTTGCAATCTTCCCACTGGTCTATCAACGGACAGACCAACTCAGGAGACTACTCCCATTCTCATAATTCTTAATCCATCAATTCAAACATAGCCTCATATCTATAGCAGTACCCCAATCATCCACCAATCCAAACATAGCACCATGCCTATCATCATCCATTCCATGTATCATCTCAAAGTTTGTGATCAGATTCATAACAGTTTTTCACATGATCCAACGACAGAAAATTATAACTCAGCATAGGCAGCCTCGTGAGAATTTTCACTAATAACTTAACTGTTGAGAATACTAGGTCAGTTAGTTGAGATCCGTACATGTGATCATAATTTCGATCTCTTCAAGCGAAATGTAGCTCAAACACAATAGCTTCTCAGAAAGAAAAACATAGTTTCCCCTCAATCTTTAACTTATATGCCTAGTTGGATCTTTTCAACTAATTTTGACTCCATGTGTTCCATTTAGTTATCCAAATAAAATAACTTCTTATACCACTTGTAACTCCAACTCTAAGAGAAGTCTTTAAGTTTATATATACTTTTATGCATATACTATCAAGGAATGAGCAAAATGAATTTGCTGATGTGCTCCTTATGTAAGAGAGATGGAACAGGTTAGAAGTGTATATATTGTTCTGGTCACAACCAGCCAAATTTGCCTGTCTTCGCATGCTACATTTGGATTCTACAGCAATACAATCAATTCAAAGTATCTCCGTCTTTACATCCTACATGAACATGAATGTCCCATTGCAAGAAGGAAATTCAGATTGAAAGCTAAGGACAGTCTTTGAAGATATAGATGGAAATCAGAGATAACAAAGTACAATTCAATAAGGAGAAAACAATTTTTGTATAAGCTATGTTCAAAGTGTCGCAATGCATGTACGATATCAGGAGAAGTCTAGGTTAGCATTCAGAAGGCGAAAAATCAAATTTATGCACAGAGAATCCAGAAAGAAGATAACCGTTGAACAAGAACCATATTGGGGGTGGTGGGATCACCTCCAAAACTTGAGATCTCTTTTTTTTATTCTTTCTATTTTTGAGATATGAGAATTAATTACAGAAGCACAGAAAAGGGGAACCCTAAAAAAGAAGGTAAAAGAGTTATGGTTTACAAGAACCACCCCAACCTGGTGGCCCTGAATCCCAAAAAAGCTTTTGAAAAGTGGATTTTGGGTCATTTGAAAATAGAATGTCACCAAACTATTAACTAGATGAAAGTACAACTCCCCTTTCCACATGTCTGGAAAAAGTGTGGTCTTGAATCATGAAGACACCATCATTCAAATCTCCTGATCTCTCGTTGTTATTTATACTGGGTATTTAAACTTATTATGTACTTCAATTGTATATATTTCAAGTTATCAAAAAAATAATACTTTCCCCTTCCAGGCAGCACCATGAAACTGCCAAACGAATTGTTGGGAGAGCATCAGTGACCCACTACACATTGCCTATGTATGAATGAAATAATAGATCATAAGCATACCGGATTATACATCCTAATCCATTTGTACTAAAAATAAATAAATTCCCAGCCTCTTTTCAGTAAAGATGGAAGAATTCGGAGCGATAAAAAATCATAAGCACAAATTTGGGTAATAAGATAAAGGAAGCAGCTGCTGCAAGAATTATATTCCATAATATGATAACAGTTTGTATACACCTCCTTCCGAATAGAATAGCAACTTGAACTGTACAATATAAATATATAAGAGAAAATCCTTATACTACCTTCTCAACAAAATTAGACAAAGAACTCCATAGAGTTGTCAGCTGAGAAAAGAAAGAAAGGGACAAGCACCAAGAGCTGGACCAACAATTAGGCAAGCAACAGTTCATTGTATAGCTAATTACCTAAAGAGCGCAAGGAGGGAAATAGTATTGAATCTAATCTAGAAGCCATTTTTTGCACTAAAATAGGCAGGAGGGGACAAGGAGCTGCTATATTCAAGCTAATGAGAAATAAAAGGGGCTCTTATTCTTTGGTACCAAATCTCTTGGCAATGATTGGACGGACGTCATCAGCATCAGCCAGGGTCTCCAAGAAGGGAAGTAAGGAAATTAGTGCACTGTCTGATGAATCATCAAACCAACTTTTTATAGGAATCCCATTATTGACTTGCAAACGGAAAACCTGAAATGATCAAAATGAGAACAAGGCTTAAACAATCAAGCGCCCATGATAGAGATGACTTCTTTTAGTTTTTCCCTCATTCTCCTATGATATATACATTATCATGTCATTGTTAATCAGGTTCAAGAGACCTTATTCAGACTCTCGCTCTTCCTTTTGGAGTTATCTTAAATTAGGCTAAACCGGTTAGCACATAAATATTTGCCTTCCTAGATATTAAACTGACATAATGCAAAATTGGATTAATTTACTGCATAGATATATGCATATATATAAGACTGAAATTCATGTCTTTACTTCTTAAGTTCTTAGAAATCCACATGTTGGGAAAATCTTGTCCAATTTTAAGCCATTGAATCAGATCCACATAATTTTCACCTAAGTTATTAACCCTTGGTTTAGCAACAGTCCACCCTCTTCTTTCTGCTATCCCTGAGGATATTCCCAACTTTATAGGAAAAGGCAAGCACTGTCCAACTAAATCCAAGTTGGTAGCCCAACAAAATCTGATGTCAAAAGTCCATCAACCTAAATCATAAACGTACTGGGCAACAACTCAGAACACCAATGAAAGAAAATTTCAACAAAAGAAAGCAAGAAAAGTAACCAAAAAAATGGAGATACCAAAGGGTCAAACTATCATGATGGCTGGGAAGGTGATGTACCTGAGGAGAATTATCAATTATGGCAACTTTTGCAAGATCAACACCTAAAACTGTCAAATCTTTAGTGTAACTGCCATCTGCAAAAATGCATGCTTCACGGTAAACTCGGCGAGATATAAGTTTTCCAGCTGGATCCAGTATATCAAGAAGTTGTTTTGCATAGATGCTTTGGCTTGCGGTAAAAATAACAATTTCAAACATCTCCGCAACTCTCTCCAAGAAAGTATGGAGATAAGGCCTCTGTTTCACATATACAGTGTGTTCCTTCATGTCAAAGAAAACAGTGAAGGTGAAGTCCGCATCATCACGGGGTTCCAATGTGGAGTGAACTAGTGTTTCTGCATAGAAGATGGACAATTGCATCAATAACATTCACTTAAGTGAGAAAAAAAAAAAAAAACACACAATTTAACTTCACCACACAATGTCAAAGTCAAGGCTACCCTTAGATCCCCGAGTTGATGCACAAATTACTGGCTCCATCAGAACAGAGACCCAAATTATACAGTTCCCTGAACATAACTCAGTTTGGAATATCAAACACTTTTTAAATCTTTCTCATATTTGTTCCAAAAAGCCACTTATTCAGAAAATCTTTAACCAAGAAAACAAATGGGGAAAAAATTAAACAGTCAAAATATATACATACATAGATAAATAAACAAAATACACATATACTTAATGTGTGACTTTATGCCAACTTTCTACAATTTAAATCAATTCACAAAATTTCCCAAAGCTTAGAGATTTCAAATTATCGAGCCCACTAGTAAACTGTTAGGCTTGCAATTCAGTTGTATAAGCACAGTTCACCAAAGAGCCATCTTGAGAGCTATCTGATGTTTTCATCATACATGCAGGCGATGAGACATGTGCACTGCATCTGAGATACGAAGCTTGTTGTCAACAATGGATACTATCCCAGATTGTATCACTGAGACCAATGACTCTTAAGAGATCTTCAAAGCCAAATCTGGGACCAACAAAATCTGCTGACTTTTCACCATGTTCACTTTCATTAGCTTTAAAAAAACATAATTTATCATCTATTGATAACAACAAATGACCATATGTGGGAGCAATTCCGTAGCAATAGTATGGATGAGTTTCATTAAGCATTCATACTATATAATGCAAGAAATATTTGATCAAACAAAATTATTTTAACCAGAAGATGGCAGTAAAGTATACGAATTGGGCCAATAAATACCAAATAACTCCAAGTTCATACCATATCCACAGGAAATAATGAGATATCATTTTCAACAAAGCTTGGATAACATATATGCAAAGGGAGACAGACTCGCATAACTCAAATTCCTTACCATCCAAATCAAGTACTAGTGTTACAGGTTTCCCATTCTGAGCTTCCTTTGGCAATATAGGGGGCTGAAAATTTGATACCACATCTGAGAGTTCCGGTAAATTTCTTAGGAACACTTGTGGATCGAAGCACTCTGCCTGATCAGAGTCAGCGTTGACATCAAATTCCTGGTTGCAGGATCTCAATTGATCAATTGCTCGGTACAAGCCAGTACTATCTGAACCCATCATGGCTTCTTCACATGATTGAGTGTTGTTCATATTGCTGGTTTTGACAGTGTCCTCAAGGAAAGGCAGCGTCATGCATTGCTCAGCCACATCAAACAACAAACTTGGCTCAGCACATCTGTAATCAGGAAAGCAATTGCCCTCACTAATGTCATCATCGTCAAACGCATGCCCATTGAATGGTAAGCTAGCAACAATCATGTCAGATATGTAGAAATCCGATACATCACAAGTTTGGTAATCGGATGAACTTCTATTATCATCACTGTCATTGGCTCCCAACACTGGCATGTCAGGATCTTTGTTGTTCCCTATAGCACACCAAAAAAAAAGTTAGGTATTAGACACAATCTCTTCACAAACACATGTAAAAGAAGTATGTAAACGGAAGTTGAGAAGCATATTCTTTACAATTTCTTTTTTGAAGGTAACTTGGGGTTTATGTTCCAGACAAAGCATGAATACGGCCAGATTTTTTTTTTTTTTTAAACATTGAAAAACTTATATCTTATTTCTTGTAGCAGTAAAAATAGTGACAAATAATAAACATATAAGCAATAATCTACCCTTTGAACAACCAGAAATTGGTAGAACATAAATATATGGTAACAAAGGCAGTGAGAAGAGTCACATCAGTTTCTTTATTTAATTGTATATTTCTTTAATTATTGTCCACTCCAATGGCATAGTATTTTCATATTTGTAAAGGTATACTATATATAAAAAATACAGGGGATAAGTGAAAAGAAACTATGGTTAGCCTTTGGTGAGGGTTTCACCGAAAAACTTCAAAGAATTTCATGACCATCCCATTTATGGGGGACGGGAAACATGTCAGATTGATATTAACTGTTCAACCAAACAAAATCATCAGACCTGCATCATCATCAGCTTTAGATTTGGTGATGGGCTCCAAAGCAGGGGAAAAAATTGTCCCTAGGCTTGAACTGTGGATAGATTCCTACAATAAGATCACGATACAGAGGAAGAATAATCAAGAAAAAATTCATAAGTAAATGTATAACACGGACACATTTATATGCATACAACCTCACAAAATACAATTTTCAATTTGATTTTAAATGTCTTCAGAACAAAAGGTACATATTATAAGGAAAATCTCCATCTCCAACCAAAACGAATAGGTCCAAAAATAGTTTAGAAAAACTAGTCTCCTTTCAACTAACCTATAAGCAGCACTGATTTCCACGTTTTCCAGTAAAAATAACTTCTCCCACTTGGGCTCCATTAAATTCATCAGATGTCCCAGCCTTAATAAAAATATTTGCAGTCAGGGACAAAGGGAAGGGAGGCCAATCCCCCCCCCCCCCCCCCCCCCCCCCCAACACCAAGAAAAAAAAAAAAAAAGAATTCATCCCCATAAAAACATATTATAGATCTTCAAAAATATAAATATCTCTTCTTAATCTTTAAAAAAATTGTAAGTTAACTAAACTAGCACGCAACAGACGATGCTCTTGCACATTCCCACTAGGCTTTTGCCTATTCTTATGATCAATAAAATTTGTTTGCCGATCAAAAGAAAATTTAAGAAATACATCCTTTGGCATCCCAAATATCTGGAAAAAAGCTCCTTACCCACTCGAAAATCTGAAAATCACTTCAGCAAAGTAAAAAGCTTAAAGTGCCCCAAAATCTTCAAAAGAGTATATATTGGAGTTCTTTTTATACCTAAAATTAATTGGATTTTTTTTCCAAGGTATAAATACTTTATTTTTAATTATATTTTTTTAGACCATCTTGCTCACTTTATTTTTTGAAAATTAATGTTTGATTGTTGTTACTTTGATGTTTTACGTTGCTTTGGGAATACTTGTAGGAAAATAATGACATGGAAAATTATTTTAAAATGGGTATAGTCCCGCCCCCAATAAAAAAATAAAAATAGAAAGACTGTTCCTATCTGCATTGACTAGGCCTCTATGAACTCACGAATACATCCACAGACGCATCAAAAGGAACCAACCATTGCCATTAAGATAGGTTTCAAGCAAATACTTAACTGCCAGCCAGTCAAAATAAAAATAAGAAAAAGGAGTAAATGCAACAGTTTAACCTAATATAAAATGGTAAATTTGATCTCTAGTCCATAAACCAATACTCCCCCTCATGTGTGGTTGCAGAACATTTGCAGAACAAGAAATATAAAGTAGCAGTCAACATGAAAGTGTACCATTCTCCCGATGATTGCAGAATCAACAAAAAATGATGACTGCTTCTGAAACTGAGAATTTTCTTTATCCAGTAACTCTTCATGGTCAATTGCTTCATCACTTTCAATGTTCTTCATGGACACTTGTGTGCTTGAAGAAACTATAAGAATGAGGAGCATTAAAAATAAAAACTTTAGGTAAACTCAAATAAGCATCTCTAATCACAAAATTGGGAAAATAGTCAACCCATCACGCATGCAAATAATAGTACTCAATGTTTGGACAAATCAAACTATGGTTCAATTATGTGGAACACAATACAGAAAGAAACACCAACAGATCACACAATCAATTATAACCATTCTATTACTAACTCAAAAAGTAATTTCGCTTGTTTTCTTCAAGATTATAGATAAACCTTTTGAAAAGAAAATCATTATAACATACTGAAAATAAGGAAAGATTCAAAAGCCATATTTTTGCTTTTGATATAGTTGCTCTTGAAGTTTGGAAGAATTCATACGTTTTTTTATCAGTAAAACATTATTTGTATTTGTTATATATTTATTTATTTTTTTACTTATCCCTTTTATTTAAAGCAGACCAACCAAATGGTAATATCGTAAATTTTGAATAGATATATAAAGGTATGAAAAAATGGGAGGTAGAAGATGTCAAACTTTAAGAGACACTACAATTGTGCTTCATAATATGTATGTCAGTGTAAAATAACCATATGCAAGTGTATTAAAACTATTGCACAGATACATGGTCTGCTTTTAAGATGAGACATTTTGCCCACAATTGGCAATAGAGTGTAATATTGTAAAACATTAATCAAACTATACCAACACCAAGTATCTAGATCACGATAGGCAACACAAGAGAACTTGAAATTTTTAACATTTTGTACATAAAAGATAATCCAAGAGATTAAGCATTATGTGCAGTGGGCCAGTGGCTTACCATCCTGACATTTATGAATAAAGGAGTCAAATTCTGCTGCTTGTTCAGAAATCCTGACATACGAGCAAGAGTTTTTGGAAATTTTACTTGACTTTTGACATGCATGAAGACCATTTTTTTCTTTGAAACAGCTTGAGCTCAGTTTGGTCTTCATTTTTAATGAGGGCATTTGATCTGTACTTCAAATGTCTATCACAGCCTTGATTCAAGAACATCAGTATGAAAGAAGGCCCTCTAAGCAATCAAACCAGCAGCCAAGACTGCATCATGTAAACAATAAAGATAAATAAAGGAGCAACCGATCTGGCAGAACAACCCAAAAGATAAAGAAGTATTGTTAATTTCTTCATGCTTGCTCTAAGTTTGAAGTACCATTAGCAAAAGGAAAAGATAGATGTGAAGCAACCATAGGAAACAATGAGAACTATGAGATACAGTATTGAAACATTGTAAATACTGTTAAAGAATAGTTTCTAAGGGTATCTTTGGGTGTCAAACCCATCTCAAACCAATCATTGATGAGACCTACTACTTTTCCAACTTCCCATAAAAAGTTAAACAATCTCAACCTATTTCATACATTCAAACACATCTCAATAGGACCCACAAAACACTACTATTCACAGATTATCTGAAATCACCTCAACACCCAAACGCAACCTCAGAAAAACTTAAGCCATCAAATATATAATCAAATTAACTTGCAGAACAATAATCTACAAACGATTATTCACTAAGAACATTAAAATGTTTAGAGGGAGGAAAAGCATCCCAAAATTTATTCCTCAAAGCATCTAATTAATGGCCATAGATATCATACCCAAACTGTCACACCCCATACCAGGGGGTGAACCCTTTAACCTAAAATCCATAATAATAAGAACTTAAATACAAAAATCCTCCAAAAAAATCAAATATCCCAAAAGGCAAAAACTCTTCCAAATAGAATAAACTAGACATTGGCAAACTTTCTCTTAACTCAGACTAATCCACTCATGCCACCTGCCACTTATCTCACATTTCGCATCTAATCCTATCACAGGCTATTTATTCCGACTATCACAACCGTCAAAGTCATCTAAAAAAAAAAAATGGTGGAGATCAAGGGGTGAGTCCATTGACTCAGTAAGTAACAAAGCTATAATAATGTGTAAACATGAGCTTGTTACAGAATGTAGAAATAAGTAGTTCTCAAAAATAGCAGTGGGGGAGTTGAACCCAATTATGTGCCACAAACCCCGACAAAGAAGGAGCCAAAATGGAATTGAAATTTCCTAAACCCCATGCCAATATTTCATTCAATGTTTGGCCCTCTAGATAATGCTCATTCTGTTAACCATATCTCTCTATACACATATAATAACCAATTGATAATTATTGCTTCCCCTTTTAATTTTTTGTTGTAAAAACATGTTCCAAGGCTGTCATCGCAAAGATAGAAACCCCTTTGAGGAAGGTTTTTCTAAATACTCTCTCATGATAGTAGAAAAAATAGCACAATCACATTATCATCCAATGAGATCTAACTTCCCCTCTTTTTGTAGATTACCCAAAAAAAAAAAAAAAAAAAAAAACACAAAAAACTGTGTTGATTGGAGATGTCATTTTGTATGAAATGTTTGAATACTTACAAATACATTTTCTCAATAGTTGAAGCATTTAGAATAACCTTTCAGCTAACATATGCAAGAGTTAAACATCATGGTTCAAGTCCCATGAGATGAGATGTGATATTCTCATGCTCTGCGAAACTAAAGGCATGTTTGGGTAATGAGATGAGATGAGAGATTCTCAAAACTTCTCATAATTTCCTTCCCAAACATCACTCAAATACAAAAGACTTTTCAATTTCAAACCTTCAACTTTTTTATCACATCATTACCTAATCATTATCCAAACACAAAAAACAATACAACTTTTTCAAACTTCCAAATAAAATACAAAATCATAACTTCATAGTATTTTTATTCAACTTTTTCTCTCTCCTTTCCTAAAACGCAATAAAATATCTTAACTCAAACCATTTCACTACTATTTACAAAATTCTGAGATACTCTGAGGCCGTGTTTGGGTAACAAGATATCTCAGATATTCCAAAAACTTCTCATAATTTCCTTCCAAATATCATTTAAACACAAAATAATTTTCAATTTTCCTTCCAAATATCATTCAAATACATAATATTTTTCAATTTCAAATCTTTAACTTTTTCGTCTGATCATTATCCAAACACAAACCAATATAATTTTACCAAAATTCCAAACAAAACACAAAATTGATACAACTTTTTAAAATTTCAAAACAAAAATAACATTAAAAAATTATATTCAAACTATTTTTTAACTTTATAATATTTTTATTCAAAATTTTCTCTCCTTTCCCAAAACCCAATAAAACATATTAACTCAAACCATTTTATTACTATTCATAGAATTATGATATATTCTAAATGTTCATTCGAGCCCTAAATCTCCAAACAAGCCCTAAGGGAACAAACAAAAGGATTTGTGCACATGGACTGCATAGATAAAACCACCACAATAGACCATGAAAGATTTGCTACACATGAGATGGAGTAATGGATGATCAACACTTTCCAATTCTATCACGATCTGAGATTAAAACACTACAGACACTCTACCCTTGGCCACCATCAAATCCATCATTGCCACCACTCCCACACCCGTTCACAATTACCCACTCATTTAAATGTGTTATGCCTATTCCGTGCATCCCAAATTTGTCATTTATGACTGAGGTGACCAAAAATCACAACTTCGTGTGTTTCAATTAGAGCGGCAGATGGCAAAATTATTCCAAATCACCTCAATTCGGGAAAGAATACCCAAAATGAATTCTAAAGGGCCTTCAACTTCAAAATTCACTGTCACCTAACTCATCCATTTGAGCTCAACTACACCAAGGGATAGCATATAACAGAATTCATTTATCTATTAAATCTAAAACTATAATTAAGATGCAATATCACTGTATTACTGCTGCACCAACTAAAAAATAAAAAAGAAAGAGAACTAAGCTGTGCCATTCAATGGTAAATTCTGGAACCCAAAAGGAAAAATGGGATTTTTTCAAGAAACAGCAAACGAACTTATTGACACGGTGAGAATCCACAAAGCCCAGGTCCAAAACACCACAATTTTGAAGCACAACTACACGAAAGTCGAAGTCAACCAAGCTATTTACGACCCCAAACTCAATAAAGTGAATAATTTACATCACAGAAAACCAAAACAAACTAAAGAATGAAAGCAGAGCCTATGATTAAAACGAACTCTTGAAACTAAAACCTAGAAAGACCAAGTTCAAATGACAGTTATTGAATCTAAAACTATAATTAAGATGCAATATCACTGTATTACTGCTGCACCAACTAAAAAATAAAAAAGAAAGAGAAAACTAATCTGTGCCATTCAATGGTAAATTCTGGAACCCAAAAGCAAAAAATGGGATTTTTTCAAGAAACAGCATACGAACTTATTGATAAGGTGAGAATCCACAAAGCCCAGGTCCAAAACACCACAATTTTGAAGCACAACTACACGAAAGTCGAAGTCAACCAAGCTATTTACGACCCCAAATTCAATAAAGTGAATAATTTACATCACAGAAAACCAAAACAAACTAAAGAATGAAAGCAGAGCCTATGATTAAAACGAACTCTTGAACCTAAAACCTAGAAAGACCAAGTTCAAATGACAGTTAAACAGTTGAACAACCATTTCACATGGCAAACATAACCTTGAAAAAGAAAATCACCAGAAAATACAAGATTCAACCAACAGTAAATGGAGCCTTAATTAGCTGAAACCAAAAAGTAGAAAAGAATTGTACAATATACAGTGAATTGAAAAGAATGAAGGAAATACGCATACCCGTAGAGCAGCTGAGAGTCTCTCTCTCTCTCTCTCGCTCGCTCGCTCTCGCGCTCTCTCTCTCTCTCTCTTTAACTTCCACGAACGGTCAGACATAGGTGACGTCGACTTCTGCTAGATGAATCTGACGGTTGACATGGGACCTCGGGTACGGGATCGAACCGATGAGAATGAGCCACGAGGGATTGGGAACCAGCTCAGATTGACGCGTTGACACGTGCAGGTTCGCGGAAAGAGAGGAGAGTCAGGGACTCTGAAGGAAAACAAGGATGCAATTGGGGGACGGTCGTCCACGTCCTTCTTGTGCCCGTGTACCGCACCTCATTTCCAAGTGATTTAGGGCTAGATTAGGTAATGTTCTGAGAATACTTTAACATTATTTATTATATTAATATTATTTAATATTTTATTATTATTTTTTATTACTATTCATAAAATATCTTATACCACCTCACTATCTAATCATAACTTGAATTTATGTTAAGCTGAATTGAAAAAAGTCGAATTCTTTATAAATAGTCATAAATTGAAATTGTGGAGTGAGTTTCGTATAGCTCACCTATGATAAGTTTAGATATTAAGATGAGTTTAGATATATTTATAAAAAATTGAAAAAAGTTGTAAATCCTGCATGTAAAAAGAGATTTTGAATTGAGATTAATTTAGTGATTTGAGAGTTTAGAGTTGAGTGTTTAAATGTTAGGCTCAATTTAAAATTAAACTGAACTGATTAAATTCTAAACGAGGCCTTTGGCTGTTTTTAATTGTTGAATTTATCTTAATTCATCTTAATTTAATTATTAATGAGATTCATTATTTTTAAAAATGTTTATATGTATTTACTTATCTAAACATATTTCATATATTTAAATAAATATCTTAATTTATTTTTATTCAAACACATTTCAATAGAATTCACAAAATATTACTATTTATAAATCAACTCAGATCATCTAAATTCATATTAACATTCAAACGTAGCCTTAAAGATTCCTAAATCTCAATCTGAAAACAAGGCCAATCTCCATCTAAGTTGAGATGAGTTTACATTACAATTTCTCTATGTAAAAACTTGTTATCATTCGAATCTTCAAATAATATATTCATACAGGAAGATGTTATTTATATTTATAAATTTTATTCATATAATAACACATGCTGACATGTCACTAGTTGATATACTAAAAATTATAAAATAAAAAATTCAAAATTCAAATTAAAATAGAAAAATTGATAAAATTGATCTTTTACTCAATATGTATAATGTTTTGTATAAAATTATAAATACATGTAATACTATTCATCTATAAATTGTGATTTCACGTTATTAACTCTTGTGCATATGTTTGTAAAAGTTAGTTTGTGATAGGATAATATATCATGTCTGTAAGAGGATTTTTTCCATTGGGTCGAAGGCCTAGAATGAATGCCCAAAATATAGGAAGCTCGGGCCGGCCGGGCGACCCATCGGTCCATTAAGGGACCCTCGACCACAAAGCTAAGGTTGGCCTATAGTTGTAATTGCACTGGAAGTCTCAAGAGGCGGGGAACGAAGGTACATGTCACTCTAGCCTCTTCTGACGATGCCTAACTTTAGAGAACCTGTGTAGGTAGGTATGCATGGAATGTAGTGAGCCATTGATCCTTTGACAACAAGCAAAGAGGAGTCTGACAGGGCACACCTGATGCAGGGTAAAAAGGACATGAGGCCACACCTCATTAAAGGGCTCTGACCAAAGGGACAGCTAAGTTGACATGTACTCCTGACATAGGGTATGAGCAGTTGACCCCCAAAAACCAGGTATATAAGCTAACCTCCAGGTATGAAGAACTCCATCTAACTCTTTTACTCTATCGCACAAACAACCAAGACGATATTGACTTAGACATTTGAGACTCCCCGACCTCTACCAAGGCCCCCGTCTCTTTGTGTTCTTTTTGTGCTTACAAGTTCAAGACCAAAGACCCAAATCGTTCAAGCCTAACCCAAAGGTGTGCGAAACACGCCATTAACAATGTCATTCATATATATAATAATCTTCCTTCCAAGTTTTGTCTAAGGAAAAAAAAAAAAAAAAGAAGCTTCCTATACAACTATATATTAATATGTCTATGGGTATCGCATTGACCTCATCAAGTGTATTTGGAATTGGTATATATTTTGAATACCAGGTTAAACCTGAACAATCAACTACATTATTCAAGTTTGTTAAGAGTTAAAGACAAAAGTTTGTTATGAGTTTATTTAGTTAATTGTTTAAATTTTATCCTTAGGGTCGCAAAAACAATACTTTTTTTTTATTTTTATGAACGTGAGTCTTTGACTTTGTCATTAAGGCTGTGTCTGATAAGCGAAGTAGGCTGAGACTACTTCATTATTATTTATAAACATTTCATTATTATTTACAAATGAAAAAAAAAATCTATTTATCATTCATTTTCTCATCAATTTTTGATATGATATTAAATAATAGGTTAAAAAATAAAATATAATAAATAGTTTATAATTATTTAATGTTATATCATATGATGATGAGAGGATGATGAAAATTGAAATGGCGAATAATATTAATCCATAGCCTATGATTCAATTCAACGTAATTTCAAATTTCAATGGAGCGAAAGAATGATTTGCAACCTTAAACTTTGGATTATGCATGGGAGGACCAAGCATAAGGATGAATTTAGGGGGGCCATGTCTCCAAGATTCTAGAATCTTTTTATTAATTTAATTAAAATGGATGTAAAAATAAAAATAAAGATTTATATGTATAATATACTATGAGACATGAGATTAATGGTGGTTTAATATTTCATACCAATCCCGTAAAACCGTAAAACTATTACGATAGTTCCTTTATGTGAAAATTTAAAGAGTAGTGGAAGACACATTTGTTCTATCTCTTTGTTTCCAAATTTTTAAAAATTTCAAGACTTTTAATAAAAAAAAAAAATTAAAAGAATTTTTTTCCAAAGAAATTTGCATACTCTTACCTATTGAAAAATGAATAAAGATATTTTTTAATTAAAGAATATTAAATGTGAATTATTTTAATCTCAAATATGTTTTGTTCTCCATAAATCATATATATACTCATTGATTTGTCATGAAACTCACATTTCTTAATTTGATTTATTATGTTGTATGTACGTTTAATTAGTTTTGAATATCATAATATGACTTTTCACAGTCTTTTTTTTTTTCCTTTTTTTTTTTTTTTTGCCTTTTATTTTAAGAATTTAAGTTGGACAGTATGGACAAACCAAAAATTTTAAATCATAAACAATGTTAAGACTAGATTTCAAAATAAAAATAAATTGAACGAGGTTTTTTCAACTTTTAATATTATTGAGATTAGGCCGTTTTGAAACAAAATAAATGATAACTTTCTTATAAATTATTTGCAAGTCTATATTGAGAAGAAATGTAATAGTTAATGATCTTTATTTGTTGAAAGAACATTGAGATCAATAGGTATGTTAAATATATATATATATATATATATATTAAATTCAAACTTGAAACTTACTATTAATTAGGGCTGAGCACTGATTCAACCGGAGTCAGATTTAGCCTCCTCCAACTCTGACTCCGACTTTGTCGGAGGCCAAATCTGACCTCCAACTCCGACTCCGCTTACACCCCACTCCGCTCCGACTCCGACTTGTCAGAGCGGAGTCGACAAGTCGGAGTCGGAGTTGGGCTTTTTGTTGGACTTTTTTATTGGGTTTTTTTTTTTACACTTTTTTCTTTGACCCAATTAACATTTCAATTTTACAATTTACAACTTTAATCGGATTTGGGCTTCTATATCAATTTTTTTTAAAAATATAATTTGAGATTTCTAATTTATCTAACTAAAATTATCACATTAAAAAATAAAACTAAATTCAAAATCTATCACTATAAAAAATAAAACTAAATTAAAATGTGCAACCAAAATTAAAAACTAAATTAAAACTAAATACACACATTAAAATTACATAACCAAAATTACAACCTAAAATTAAAAATACATAACCAAAATTAAAACCTAAAATTAAAAATACATAACCAAAGGTCCAAAATTACAACCTAAAATTAAAAATACATAACCAAAGGTCTAAAAAATGTCATTTTTCAACTTGTGCCTGAAAAAAAAAAAACAAAATTAGTAAAGAAATAAGATACCATTTAAATTTATAAAAATAAAGAAATCAAAATTGAAATAAGATATCAGAAACAAGATTGTCAATCCTCTTCACGAAGTATGCTGGCCATAGAATTGGCTAATTCTGCATTAAGATGTTAAAGTATAGGAAATTAGTATTACAAAATGTTAAAATCAACTCATATAACAACTTAAAAAAATCTCTAAATACATTACCTGAGTTTAGCTTATAGCTCTCTGCATCATCAATGGCTTCAGAATAATTTTGACTCAAGCATATGGGAGAAGACTTCAACCAATTTTGCGAGCACACGAGAGCTTCTACAGTTCTAGGAGCCAAAGAGCTCCTAAACGGATCCAGGACACGGCCTCCTGTGCTAAATGCTAACTCAGATGCAACAATGGTGATAGGAATGGCCAAGATATCTTTTGCCATTAGAGCAAGAATTGGATACTTGGTGGAGTTGACTTTCCACCAAATTAAAATATCGAAACTCCCCATAGAAATCTCAATGTTCTCCAACAAATACCGTTCTAACTCCGACTTACAATCCATCAAGGATGATGTATGCTCTTTATGGAACTCCCTCAAAAAATCCAAGGGATTATAATCTGTAACAGTACTACTACTCCTCATTGATGCACTAGCTTCACCGCTTTGAGTTTTGTTAGCACCAGTTACACACCCATCACCAAACTCTACATATGCCTCATACAAATATTTCATATCCCTCTTGAGGAGTGCAACAAATTCCTCACCCTTCTCCTCACCCAATGTTTTTTTGAACCAATATGCTTGAGTAACCAATTTGAACCGCGGATCAAGAATAGCAGCAATAAACAACAACCGATTTATTTTTTCAAGATCACCCCAATATTTATTATACTTTGTCTTCATTCTGAAAGTCATTGAACTCAAACGTCGATTACTATTGTCACAAAAATTATTCAAGTGTTTATGGATGGAAATAAGCTATTGGACATAATTATTTGATGTGACATATAGTGTACCAGAAATACGCAATGTAACACCATAAAATATTTGAAAAAATTTTCAAAAGTTTCTTATGGTCTCCCAATCATCCGGCCCAGGAGCTCCTAAACCCTTTCTCCCATGTCCATCCTCAGACAAATAAACTCGTGAGTAGGGATCTTCATTAAGCAAAAGTTGGAAGGCTTTTTTATACTTCTCAGCCACGTCCAACATAAGAAAAGTCGAATTCCATCTAGTAGGCACGTCAAGAGTAAAAAAACTAGAGTATTGAACTTTGGATCTATCAACACAAGACTTGAAAGTGGCAAGTCTTTGGGGAGAAGACTTCACATACTTAATCAAATTTCGGACCCTTACAATTGAGTCATCAACATCTTTCAAACCTTCACTCACAATAAGGTTTAAGATGTGTGCCGTACACCTCATGTGAATAAACTCGTGACTTGCAATACAATCCACACTTCCTATTTCCCTTGTTCTCAACCAATTAATAGCGGAGTCGTTAGAGGTAGCATTATCCACTGTAATTGTGAGGATTTTGTCAATGCCCCAATCAAGCATACACTCATCCAACTCCCTCCCAATCGTTGCCCCCTTATGGTCGCTAATCTGAACAAATGAAATGATCCGATTATGCAACTTCCAATTATTATCAATGAAGTAAGCGGTCACACACATGTAATTAATATTTTGGATAAAAGTCCAAGTGTCGATGGTCAGGCATACTCTTTGTTTGCTGGTCAAAAATATTTTCTTCAAACTATTATTCTCTCTCAAGAATACCCTCATACAGTCACGCATTACGGTAAATCGAGAAGGAATAGGAAACCTTGGATCAAGGGCTTTAACAAATTCCCGAAACTCTTCTCCCTCAACACATCTAAATTGTAGCTCGTCCACTATCACCATCCTAGCAAGGGTAACTCGGATTTTTTTCTCATTATATTTGGCCATCCCTAAGGTCTTCTCCATTTCCCCTCCTTCACTTCTTGCTTCTGGGACCAAAAATGTTTGACTCTTGTCCAATTTACTCTTACTGTTTTTGGGGCAAAGTTGGATGTGTGATTTCATGGACGAAGTGCCTTGCCTTTTGGGATGGCATTTCCATTGCCTATGACAATGGTTACAAGTAGCTATAGGCTCTTCGGGATCACAATCGGGCACTCTTGTGAAGTGGGACCATACCTCAGACTTATCCTTAGGATTTCTACTACCAGGTGGAGGGCGAGGGGTAGAATGAAAGGCACTAGGAGTGCCTACCGAAGAGCCTATTGGTCCGCTAGACTCATCAACTATTGGACTGGGAATATCAATCGGTTGTTCTGGAGCTGGAATGCCAGTACAAGATGCACCTGTGAATGTAGGAGTGTTTGTGCCTTCTATATCCATAATTTAATAACTAGAACTGTAGAACATAACAAATAAGATAAACTTAAACAAAATAAATTCATGAACTAATGTAAAGATTACTCAAGTAAATCAACCAAAATATGCCACCAACAAAAATATGCTTTATTTAGTAGACATAGACTATAGTAGCTAGCCGGATTCACCTATGGCTTTAAAATACAAAAATATTCAGAAAAATGAACCTTGAAAGCCCTTAATGTTAAATTCTAGAGCTTATACCTGGAGGAGTGTTGGATAAGTAATTATAAGGTGCTAATAAATATTGTGATTTCACTGCAATGTGTGAAAGGTAATGATTTACAATTTGAGATTTAAGTTTCTTCTAATGAATATTAGCAATGCTGATGTAATTTGGTTAAAAAGCTTAAGAAATTGAGCTTTAATCCCTTAATATTATTCTATATATTCATGTAATTATTACTGTCATCTAACAAACTAATTATTAATTAATCCTTTATCTTCATTTTTTTAGCCGAAAAGAATCTAAAGCCCGGCAACTACACCTGGAATATTACTCCAACAGGAAACTGCAACCATACGTACTGCATTCTCAACACTTACCGGTCTTTTAAATACGAGAAACAACAAATCTAGTGCATAATGTTAGCCGGCCTCACGATAGCAGATAAAAGAGAGAGAGAAATCAAAAATCAACAAACAAGCAACAAATCAATAATCAACAACCAAACTCATAGCATTTAAAAGGGAAATAAAAAATAAATCAACCAACGCCGTTGGAGTCTCGGAGATACCAGATTTCAAACCCATATCTATGAATCAAACACTAGAGAGAGAGAGAGAGAGAGAGAGGATATACCGTTTCGTGGTGGCTGAGGGAGTCGAAGGCTGGGGCTGAGGGAGTCTGCTGGGGCTGTTGAAGGCTGGGGCGCCGTTTCTGATTGGAGTATAAAGTTATACACCCTAAGTCACTTCACTTCAGTATCAAGTGAGGGGAGGGGGGGAAATAAAACTGGTTTTAATACTTCAGCCCCTTTTCTTCATAGCTTTTCAGCCCCTTTTTTTTTTTTAATTCTAAATCAAATAATAATTTTGTTTTAATACTATATATATTAACTAATATAACTATACTATTATATATAATATAACTATATATATATTATATAAGTATAGTTAATTAGTAAGTTAATATATAACTATATATATTATAGTATATAAGTATAACTATATATATTATAGTTATATATTATATGTAAATATATATGATTAATGTATAAAAAATAAATAGTATAGTAACTATATATTATATAAGCCCTTAATATATATAGTATATATATAATCTATAATTATATATAATATAACTATATATTATATATTAACTTATAGTAAACTAGTAATGTAAATTGTAAAATATAAAATAAGCTATAGTAACTTATACAGTAACTTATAGTAACTTATATAGTAACTATATTATTATATAGTTAACTTATAGTAAATTAGTAATGTAAATTAACTTATACTAACTATATTAACTTATATTATTCATTATAATGTTTATACATTATTATTTATTAGATGTTAATATATTGATAACACATATTTTTATAAAATATGCACAATATCGGAGTTGGAGTCGGAGTAGCAGTCGGAGTCAGATTCGGAGTAGCAGTCGGAGTCGAAGTCGGATTTGGAGTGGCAGTCGGAGTCGGAGTTGGAGTAGAAGTCGGAGCCGGAGTTGGATTGGGAGTCGGAGTCAGAGTCGGAAGGGAAGTCGGAGTCGGATGATTAATCGGAGTCGGATCGGAGCGGAGTCGGGACAGCTCCACCTCCGACTCTGACTCCAACTTTCAGGGGGGAAAAAACTCCGACTCCGACTCCATCGAGTCGGAGTCGGAGCGGAGTCGGAGTCGGATTCGGATTTTCAGATTTCTGCTCAGCCCTACTTTTAATGCCAAAAATTATATAACAGGCCGGAAGGAAAGAAAAAGTCATTCTTAGCCTGCTATAACGATCTAAGTCTCGATTAGTGTGGTGTGGAGCCCTCAGCATGGTCCGGTGCGGCTATGCATGCATTCATAACAATGAATAGAAAATAAATACTGAAAATGTAAAAGAAAGGAAGACACACAGATTTACATGGGTTGGCATAAAGCATATGTCCAAGAGAGTTTTGGAGAGGAAATATCCACTATCATAAACTTATTTATAATCTCTTATAGTCACTCGTTATTATTGTACAATAGACATCAGAGATTTATCTTCTGATAAAGCAATCGTCGTTGGAGTTCCTCTCCTCCTCTTGAAAGAGCCAAAGTTAAGATTAAAAAAGAAATCAAAGTCATCTGGGAGTCATCTAACACTTTTTTTTTATTTGTCCCCTCTTTTTATGTGCCTTTAAAAAGTGGTGAATATTGCAAAATTTCCTTTGCGTGTTTGACTATCTCTTTTTTCTCCATTTTCTTATTTACCTTCTTGTCTTTTTCTACTTATACATTTTCTCCCTTGTCCCCTCTTTGTCCCATATTTTTGTCTCTCCTTTTGTCCTTTAATGAGGCCCTTTGGTGGGCTAGGCCTATTCATATGGGCTTGGGATATTTTATCCTATTCACTTACTATATACTTATGCATACTTTTAAGTAATTTTTTAATTTTTGTTACATAAAATTTTTTATGTGTCCTATAAATATTTGCTTCATCCCTGACCATGCAGAAGCATATGTGTTGTTGATACAATTTTAAGGCCATTAGAGCAAGTTGCGAAGACGATTGGGTAACAGAGATTGGAGATGGTTTAGCATAAACAACTGCATTGATGTTCAACAAAATTGCTTCTTAACATGTTTTGTTTTACCTTGCATTTTGTTCATTAGATTTATCTTTTGCTAATTTGTAGTCATTTTTTTAGAGATTTTGTATTGAATCTTATTTAATAAAAGGAAATTTTATGTTAAAAGAAACAAAGTTGTTTCCGCTTTCTCAGTAAAGATTTTATGTTAAGAGGCATATTCTATTCCCAACTAAACTATTAGGCATTCCGTTACGCAATCAATCAATCGATTATGAGTCGATTAAACAATCTATTTATCAATCTTACTGAACATGAAATTGATGTTATAATGAGGTGGATGTATCAGGAAAGCAAATAAATCAATTAAAAAATGATAACATTTTTTTCTTGAACAAATGAGTGACCTTAAAGAAAGAGAATGAACAAATTTGAATTAGAAATCTGCACTTCACGTAGCAATAACACCTAATTCTGTTTTAAGCTTTAAGGAAAAATTTCATTTTGCAACTGAAAGAGTTTACAAAAGAGGGGTGATCAAGATGATTAACTCCTAAAATATATTGTGTATTTATAATGATAGAGTACACTTGAATTTGAGTTAGAAAGATAAAGATAAACATCAAAGATAAGCATGTTACAAAAGACTATGATATCATTCAGATGGATATGCATTATCCTCACAATATTTAGATATGACTTTGGATGAGGACTTATCTTCAACAACAGTTTTATTTTCGATAATATTAGAGGCCACAATAGTAGAGTTTTTATCTTTAACAACAATGTTATTCTCAATAACAGCATTGTCTTTACTTTGATAACAGTAGGATCTTTATCTTCAATACATATTAGGATAGGCATAGAGTTGTCTTGGTTCACATCCCTGCAAGTTTAAAGGGGGAACCACCATGACTTTGAACTTAAGGTACTGGAGTCTATTGGATGACAATCCCATTGTCAAAATGTCTACAACTTGGACATGAGCAGATATATACTTGATTAAGTTATCTCGATTTTGTACTTTCTCATGTACAAAGTGGTAATCAACCTCTTTATGCTTAGTTCTAGCGTGAAATACCATATTTGAGGCAATGGACCAAGCACTTACATTGTCACACCTTAGCATAAGGGCAGTAGGAAGAGTGATGTGCAGATCATGAAACAACATGCTCACCCAATATACTTATATAGTGGCCAAAGCAAGAGAGCGCTATTCAACTTTACTGTTGTACCGAGAAAACACCCATTGTTTCTTGGCACTCCAAGATATTAGGAAATTGTCAATGAACGCAATAAGATCAGAAGTAGAGCATCTATCATAAGGGCAGCCCAATTAGAATAATAGTTGTTAGTAGGTTGAGGTTTGAAGTGAGCTTGAGTATAGACTAAACCATGATCTATAGTAGACTCCAAATAGTGTAAAATTCATTTTGTTGTTGTCCAGTAAACTAAGGTGGAATGATGGAGATGTTGGAAGGGCTAATTGACTGAGAAGGCTATCTTAGATCTGGTTAAGATACAGTACTACAAAGAATCTGCCACATTTCGATAGGCAGCTACATCGCAAAGAGGTTCGCCTTCAAATTGTGATAGTTTTGAGCCAAAAGAACAAGGAGTCTTGGAAGGCTTGGCACCAAGCATGTGTGTCTAAGTGAGCAAATCAGTGGCATACTTGGTCTAGCTGAGTTGGAGACAATGAGAGGTTCGAGTGGCTTGAACACCCAGAAACCCAGAAAATACTTTAGAGGACTTAGATCTTTGAATGGAAACTCAAGTTAAAGGCGAAAGATAAAAGATTGTAAAACATCAATATGAGTGCAAAGAAATGAGAGAATATGTGAAACCAGCCCAATGGCTTGCTTGAGACCATAAATAGCCTTGTATAATTTGCAGACATGGTAGGAATGAGTCTTATCCTTAAATCCTTAGGGTTGCTCCATGTAGACCTACTCAAGTAGAGAACCATGAAGGAAAGCATTTGACGCATCTAATTGATGAATGTGCTATCCAAATTGGAGTACCAAGCTTAAAATGATGCAGACAGTATGTAATCAAGGCCACTGACTTGCTCAAACCCCTTGGGCCACTAACTAAGCTTTAAACTATCAACTGAGCAATCAGGCTTTTGTTTGATCTTATAGACCCAATTTTTTTTCTTATTATATTGTTGTTAGGTGGTCTAGGGTAGAAGAACTACATTTCATTAGCATGAGAGCATCGGGTTTTTGTTTCACTATAGCTTGCCATTGAGAATTAAAGGTAGCTTTGCTATAATAGCTGGGCTCAACATCATGTAAGACGCTATGAAAGCGAGAGAAAGGGTGTGAACAAGTTTAAGACCTGGTTACCTTAGGATGCGTGGAGGACACTTGGGAAGAAAGTGGATAGACAATAGACTAAGCATATGCAGAGGATGGGTGCTTTGTAGATGGTGGGGAACTTGGTGTAGGGATAGGAAGGTTGGAAGAGAGAGCCTGGTTGCTTGGAGAAGAGGGACTAGGAGTTGTATGTGAAGTAATGGAATCTACACCAATGTTAGTGGAACTGCTAATAGAAGTAGGATAAGTTGAAAGAGGAAATTGTGAGTAAGAAAGAGGGAAACTTACATTGAAATGTAGATTAGTCGATAAAGAGACGTTGGAAGGCAGTGAGTTAGCTCAAGTTCTTTTGTTGAAAAAGTGTTCTCATCAAAGATGACATGGCAGGACAAGTATACTTTGTTGTTTACTAGCTCAAGACATTTGTAGCCAGCATGATGATAGCCAAAAAACATGCAAGGGTTGGTTTATACTCCAGTTTATGCAGACTAGTATGTGGATGTGCATCTCCCATTATTTTTGGTTTTATACCCCAAAAATAGTTGTGATAATGCATCTCCTAGTATTTATTGGACATATGTGAATGTACAAGTAGAATAAGACCAGTTTTCAAGGTATGGCAAAATTTTCTTTTTGTAAGTCCATTTTGCTCGGGGGTATAGGGGTAAGATTTGTGATGTAAAGTACCATGCGCATGTAGGAATGATTGAAACTAAGTTGAGGTATATTCTCAACCTCCATTTGATTGAAATTGTTTGACGATGGTGGACAATTAATTTTCTACAAGGATCTTAAATATGATAAATTGATTAAAGGCATCATATTTGTGATAAAGTGGATAGATCCATATATATCGTGAGAAGTCATCAATGAAAATTATATAATACTTAATAACCTATAACAGAAATGACTAGTAATGTCCAAATATCAGAGTGGACAAGCTATAAGGATATAGTGCTATTTCTTTTAGAGGCACAAAAGGGTAGACCAGGGGTGCAAAATTTCTCATTCGAATTGAGAGAACTAACCCAACCATTGGTTGGTCTGGATTGACCGATTAAAGGAGTAGTTGGTCTTGGTCTAAAAAACTAAAGAAATTGGATTTTCAACTTGATCTCGAGTAGGGTTTTTTCACCCCGGACCAAACCAAATTTAATATATAAGTTTTAAAATAATTTTTATATGATATTTATAATTTTTTTAAGTCGTTATATAAATTAAAAGCAAGTAATCATGTGCTTTTCTTCTAACTAATCATAAGTAATTATTTAATTATCTTCTAAACTAATTGTTTATGCTTAGATTATATAAAAATTAAAGGTTAAGAATTTTAAGACAAAGATTAATTATTGATAGTAAAAATACTATTAGCATTATTAATGTATTATATTTAATTAAAATACTTAATTAGTAAGTTAGACAACTTAGATTATATCCTTCACTTAAATTTTTTTATGATCATTTTATATAACTTTTTGTCAAAAAGTTGAAAAACATAGCTCGAACTGAAATACCTCGATAAGACTGATCGGATCGAACCAAAGTGGTCCTTTCCAATCCAAAGTCCTTATCTATCCGGTCCAGTTTGAACTTTTTATGGATCGAGAAAATCAATTCGGTTTGAAATTCTCCTCCAAGATTGACTAGACTGGACCAGACGATTACACCCTTAGGGGAGAAATTTGTTTTTGCCTAATTGGCATGAAACAAAAATATGGAATTCATTGAAATGATTAACAGTAACAGGAAGCTTGAAATCTTGAAGAACATAATGGACTAATATTAGATGCAGAAAGTCATAATCTAGAGTATCATCCTATGGATGGAGTCCTTATTCCAATGAAAGCAGTGAAAGAGGCATCAACTGGAACACATATACTTTTATGAGAATCATTTTATATAACTTTTTGTCAAGAACTTGAAAAAAAAAATAGCCTGAACAGAAATACTCCGATAAGACCAACTGAACTGAAGCAAAGTGGTCAAACTGGACCAATAACCAAAGTGATTTAGTTCAGTCCAAAATCTTTATTTGTCCAGTGTAGTTTGAAATTTTGATGGATAAAAAAAATAATCTGGTCTAAAATTCTCCTTCAAGACGAATTGGACCGAACAATTACACCTCTAGTGAAGACATTACAACCATCCAATGTTACGACTATGACTCTAGGCATAATGCCTAGAACAATGCCAGGCATTATGCCTGGCATCCCAATAAGGGAAGTGGCACGCCCAACGCCCACTAAGGGCTCATCACTTTATTACACTATCACTTTTGGCAATTATCTCTAAACTACTAAGAAATTGCAATATGTCTCTTTTTTACCTTAAAATATGAAATTACCTCAAAAAATTCACGAAAAAATCCTCCCCATTAAGTTAATAAAATAAAATAAAATATTCTAAAAATTATAATATTTTAAGAAAAACAATTCATGTTTATCATTTTTCTATTTATTAAAAAATTAGCTTTCAAATTTATTTTTAACAAATTATTGATTCTAAAGTTTTTGAAATATCTTTTTTTTTGTTTTTTAACCTTTTTCTCAATTCTTTTCTGAATTTAATTTTTTATTAAGGAAATTTATGTCAATTAATTCTAGAGAAGTAGATTACAATTCTTTAATAATTGAGGGTGTGATTACCAAATTGAAAGTTTAAGGTGATATTGGTATTTTTTTTCCCCTTTGTTTTGTGTTAGAGTTAATAACTAAGAACATTGATGCCTTCTTTGCCATTTCACAATAAAAAGTTAAACCACCATGCAATAAATATATTTGTCACAAATTTTGAAAGAGATTGTTATATAAAGGATGGTCCCCTAAACAATAAAAGGATCAATAGCGCATGCAATGTAAGCAGTAGCACACAGATTGGCATTGCAACAATTTTAATATGTTTGGATGTTTCTGAGAAAGAATTTAATTAGGTGCAATTTGGATAGTCAGATAAGATGTAATATAATAGTTTTAGATGAAAGTTGAAAGTTTAATAAAATATTGTTAGAATATTATTTTTTTAAATATTATTATTATTTTAGAATTTAAAAAAGTTGAATTGTTTATTATATTTTTTGTGAAATTTGAAAAAGTTATAATAATAAGATGAGATAAAATACTTTCACTATTCAAACAGGACCCATGCTATCAAATCAATCATGTCATCTAAAACAATAGTGTAACATGTTTCCACATTGGCGAGAAATTAGAAATCTAATTTAATTTTTTATAAAAAGATACGACGTAACTTCCTATAGACCCACACTCTTTTAATAAATAAAATTTATTAATTATGACATTGGAGTTAAATTTTTTAACAATTTCTTTTTTAATATAGATTATTAATTTCAAGAAGTCATCTTCCATTTATATAAAATATGAACATGAACATTCAAAAGAAATATTTATATAATTCAATCATCATATCTTCAAAATTAAGAACTTGCATTCTTGATCAGCAGAATTTCTTTAAGACTCTTTTCTTATTTTGATTCTTATTGATGCATTATTAAAATAATCAAATATTGAGTTTCAAAAAGAAGAATAAGTTCCGAATTAGTTACAGAAAATTAAAAATCTCATCTCATCTCATTTCAACTAATCATTACAATTTTTTCAAATTTTCATACAAAATATAATAAATAATTTAACGTTTTCAAATCTCAATACATAATTAATATTAAAAAATTATATTATAACAAGATTTTATTAATTATTATTTAAAACATCTCATCTCATCTGTGTAACGAAACGGGGTCGGGACCATTCAGAAAAGAGGCTCTAGTAATAGCTAGCTTGCACACGGTTGTTTGGATTCAAAATCTATCTCAACTTATTTCATTTCAGTTTAATTAATTATTTTAACTTTTTCAAACTTTTAAATAAAATATAATAAATAATTTAATTTTTTTAAATCTTAAAACAAAAATTGTATTAAAAAATTATATTCTAACAATATTTTATTCAACTTTTAACTTTTTTATCTCATATTATCTCAACTTAACTCACTATCAAAACTTCCATATTCATGCATTTAGCATTTTTGCATATTTATATATATATATATATATGAAATTTTTGTCACTTCAAAACTTTTTTTCTCCTAAGAAATATCTTTCGCTAAAATTAAGGATTTAAAACTAAAATCGAGGAATAACTAATTTTTTAATTACAAAAAAAAAAAAAAAAGTAAAATATATTTTCTGAACTTTTTCCTTCTTTGGAAGTTCTGCAAATGTTTGTAGTATTCAGGACAGAAGACAAAACATAGGAGCGGTGAAGTGAGTGGAGTCGTTGTCTCATTCACTGGTTTTTAAGGAAGTAATAACGACAACAGAAACTAAGATTGATTTTCTAGGAAATGAAAATGACAGACAGAGAGAGAAAGGTTGGATTCATAATAAGACTGGCTAGATTAGCAAATCGATGAATTCAGATGTAGGAGAAGATAAACCCAAACCGCAAGATGAAAAAGACGTGCGGAAGCTACGAGTACAAGAATCAAGCAGCAGAAGCGGCAAGTACAGCTACAATAAACATCCAGCTACTTTCACTACTCCCATGTCTACTTCAGTTTCCGAGAAAAACCCATCAACCGGAGCCCTTAAAATGGGGCTGGGAACCAGAGAAACAGGCTCACCGACATTATTATCTTCAGGTGAGAGCAACGTCATGAGTCCTGAAGACAAGACCGGCACCACCACCCCCAACAAGGACACGAGGGACAAGGAAATTGCTCAGTACAATGCTGATGCCAGGATCATGGCTGAGTTTGAGAAGTCCAGTGGTTCGGGTAAGTCTTTTGACTACTCAAGATCAGTACTGCATGCTCCACAATCTGTGTCTGAAGAACAAATAACTGCATATCTGTCCAGAATACAAAGAGGTGGTCTAATTCAGCCCTTTGGATGCTTGCTTGCAATTGAGGAACCCACTTTTAGAATCATCGCTTATAGTGAGAATTGCTTGGAACTGCTGTCTTTAGACAGCCAATTCGAGTCAAAAGAATTTAAGGGTTTGCTTGGAATTGATGCTAGAACCTTGTTTACGCCTTCTTCAGGGGCTTTATTGGCGAAAGCTGCCTCGTCTAGGGAGATTTCGCTATTAAACCCTGTTTGGGTCTACTCTACAAGTATCCAAAAGCCATTTTATGCCATACTACATAGAATTGATGTGGGGATTGTGATTGATTTGGAGCCCGCACTGTCGGATGATCCTGCATTGTCCCTTGTGGGGGCGGTGCAATCACAGAAACTGGCTATTCGGGCGATTTCTAGACTGCAGTCAGTCCCTGGGGGAAATATTGGTGCACTGTTTGATACAGTTGTGGAGGATGTTCAGAAGCTCACTGGGTATGACAGGGTTATGGTTTATAAGTTCCATGATGACGATCATGGGGAAGTTGTATCTGAAATCAGAAGATCAGATTTGGAACCCTACTTGGGTTTACATTATCCTGCCATAGATATCCCTCAAGCCGCTCGCTTCTTATTCAAGCAGAATCGAGTGCGAATAATTTGTGATTGCCATGCAAATCCCGTAAGCATCATTCAAAGTGAAGAACTAAAGCAGCCTCTTTGTTTGGTCAACTCAACACTTCGGGCACCACATGGATGCCACGTGCAGTACATGGCGAATATGGGCTCCAATGCCTCATTGGTGATGGCAGTTATTATCAATGCTAACGATTCGTTAAAGCTTTGGGGGTTGGTGGTAGGCCACCACACTTCCTCACGCTATGTACCTTTCCCCATTCGCTATGCATGCGAGTTCCTTATGCTGGCATTTGGACTTCAGCTATGCATGGAGCTTCAACTGGCATCACAATTGGCAGAGAAGAAAATTATCAGGACACAAACCTTATTATGTGACATGCTCCTCCGGGATGTCCCATTTGGTGTCGTCACTCGATCTCCTAGTATCATGGATCTTGTTAAGTGTGATGGGGCTGCATTGCTTTATGATGGGAGATGTTGGTTGTTGGGTGTGACTCCAACTGAAGCACAGGTGAAAGATATTGCAGAGTGGCTGCTTACTAATCATGGAGATTCCACGGGACTGAGTACGGATAGTTTGGCTGATGCTGGTTACCCTGGTGCCGCTTTACTTGGTGATGAAGTTTGTGGCATGACTTCTGCAAGAATCACTTCAAAGGATTTCTTGTTCTGGTTTAGGTCTCACACTGCAAAGGAAGTAATATGGGGAGGAGCCAAGCATCAACCGGATAGTAAAGATGATGGCCAAAAAATACACCCAAGATTGTCATTTAAAGCTTTTCTTGAAGTAGTAAAAAGTAGAAGTATGCTTTGGGAGGTTTCGGAAATTAATGCAATTCATTCTCTACAAATTATTATGAGAGACTCATTCCAGGATATGGAGGACCGTGCTTCTAAGGTATTGAAAAAAATTCAGCAGAGTGATACTGGTATGCCGGGGATATATGAACTCAGTTCAGCAGCATATGAAATGGGTAGATTGATTGAGACAGCTACAGTTCCTATTTTTGGGGTTGATTCGGATGGTCTCATAAATGGATGGAATGGAAAAATTGCTGAATTAATAGGATTGCAAGCTAGCGAAGCCATGGGGAAGTCCCTGGTTAGTGAAGTTGTTCATGAGGACTCGCGTGGAACTGTTGAGAATATTCTATGCAGAGCATTGCAAGGTAAAACCTTTTTTAACATGAGTGAATATTCATTGATTGCTACCCGACTAAAATGACATAGTAAACTATCTTGCCTTCCTAAAACTTAAATGATGCAAAGAGCTTACTAAATGATGTAACTTATATTTCTTGTGTTATCAGTTATTTCATTAAAGATCCAACTGCATTAAAAACCCTATTCCTTAAAGGGAACTCAATGGGGATTTGTCCTTACATGAATACATTCCTTTGGAGCACACAAGTATATAATTTTTTTTTGGCGTCATGAGCATTACTTTAAGTTATATGACTGTAAAGATAGAAGTTATTCTTCAGGTCACCATCATAAATTGTTTTAGAAAAATATTTGCTAAGATATATGAGATGCGTGTTTATTTTTTTACATTGTCTCGTAAGTCCCTAGCCTTCATCTTGTTTCTCTTTCCATTTTTCTTAGATTTTCTGTATTGGTATAATCTTTAGCCAACTTCTATATTATCCAGGTGAGGAGGACAGAAACATTGAATTAAAACTGAAAAACTTTGGTGGTGATCAGCATAAGTCAGTTGTATACATTGTGGCCAATGCCTGCAGAAGTAAGGATTACATAAACAACATAGTCGGTGTGTGCTTTGTGGGCCAAGATGTTACATCTGAGAAAGTTCTTATGGATAAATTCATCCGCATGCAAGGGGATTATGAGTCTATCATACAAAGCCTGAATCCAATGATTCCACCTATATTTGCTTCTGATGAGAATGCCTGCTGCTCTGAATGGAATGCAGCCATGGAAAAGCTAACTGGTTGGAGGAGAGATGAAGTCATGGGTAAAATGCTTCTTGGGGAAATCTTTGGAAGTTTCTGTTGGCTGAAAGGTCAAGATTCACTAACTAAGTTTATGATTTTTTTGTATCGAGGAATTAGTGGTCATGATACTGAGAAGCTCCCTTTTGAGTTTTTTGATAAAGATGGAAAATTTGTGGAGGTAGTCGTAACAGCAAACAAGAGGACCAATGCAGGTGGGCATGTAATTGGCTGTTTCTGCTTCTTGCAGATTGTTATGCCTGAACTGGAACAGGCTTTAGAAGGATGCTGGCAAGAGGATAGGGAATGCTTTTCAAAATTGGGGTTGGCTTATGTCCTGCAAGAAATGAAAAATCCTCTGAATGGTATTCGCTTTACACACAGACTCCTCGAAAATACAGCTGTTTCAGAACATCAAAAGCAATTTCTTGACACTAGTGATGCATGTGAAAGACAGATCATGACAATTGTTGAGGATATGGATTTCGAAAGTACAGAGGAAGGGTGAGTCTTCTCATTGTGGGCCCATGACATGCATGATTTTGGGTCTCAAGTTCTTTACACACAATTGCAACCAATAAACCATAGAAACCAACTAAATATATTATAGAAAAGGAGATTACTTACTTTAGAGGGAAATCTAAGATCTTCAGTAGAAGGACCTCGCAATTTAATTTTTTATGCGTGGCACATATACTTGTTTAAGCTTTTGCGATTCTGTTGCTACAGTGGTTACATTTATTAAATGTGTCATACACAGTGAAAAAGCAATTAAAATTTTTGTATTGATTCTCAGGGAATGTACACTTCTGTTGAAGGATTTCAGAGGAATACATGCTTGAATTATCAATCAACCTCCCTTCTCCCAGAAGAAATCTAGAAAAAAATAAGGAGAAAGTAATAAAATTAAAACCTTGATGGAAATTCCGGGGGGATGAATCAGTATTCTAATTCTTCAGGCTCCTTTTATTTTGAACCAGATACTTGGAAAATCAGAGTTGACACGTACATGCCTTAAGAGACAAGACTAGATATTTGACATAAGAGAAGAAAATCAAATTCTTTTCTTTCTTCATTTCTGTGTCCGTAGTAGTTGGTAAATGACTTATAATTAACTGTAGTTTCTTTCATCATGTAAAACTGCTTTCTTTCTATTACTAAAGCTATTTTTGTAATAAGTTCTTGCTCCTTTGATATTAATGGTACTCGTACCATCATTTATAAATAGCAAATTATCATTACGCTCATCACACACCAAGACACCACTTTCCATAGACCTCTCATATTTGTCATTCTTGGCACTGATAATGAACCTATGCGGCAATATCTCAAAAGTGTCTGATATCTAATCCTGGTCATGGCAGTAGCCTGCAGCTAAACATGGAAGAATTTCTCTTGGGAAATGTTTTGGATGCCATTGTCAGTCAAGTCATGATCTTGCTAAGAGAAAGGAACTTAAGGCTTTTTCATGAGATTCCAGAAGATGTCAAAGCACTATATCTGTATGGTGATCAAATCAGGCTTCAACTGGTCTTGTCAAACTTCTTGCTTAATGTGGTGCGTTTCGCATCTTCTCCTTCTGGCTGGGTGGAAATTACAGTTTCACCTGGTCTGAAGCTTATACAGGATTGCAATGAACGTATTCGTTTACAATTCAGGTACCCAACCACAACTTTTTTCACTTGTGAATATTCACATTGTATGTTAAAAATCCTTGTTGCACATTTCTCTCTCTCTCAACACAACCCACACACACATCTTTTAGACCACTTAATGCAATGATAACTTTTTATCTGTGCGCTTCTCCATTCCCTTTTCCTTACAATTTTGATCATAATCACTTAAAAAGTTTATTTCCTGTGCATGTAGAATGACACACCCTGGGCAAGGTCTTCCTTCTGCTCTTATCCAAGATACGTTTGAAGGCGGAAACCAGTGGACAACACAGGAAGGCTTTGGGCTCAGCCTGTCTCGGAAACTTCTCAACAGGATGAATGGTCAGGTCCGCTATGTTAGAGAGCATAATAAATGCTATTTCCTCATTGACATTGAACTTAAAACGAAGAAAGAAAGGGAAAAAACTTCACAGGCAGATAAAACCAGGATGACTTGACTGTCAAGAAGATTACCTACACAGGAACCTCAATTATATTTATGGGTATGTCAGGAAAATTCTGGTAAAAGACCTTCATGGTTTATTACAAGTTAATCGTTTCCGGGACCTTAGTTTTGACTACCAAGCCTAGCCATTGACATTCTTAACTGTTTCTTTATCATGGGCGGCTGGATGTGTAGAAACGTTTTGTTGATACATGTATATATGCGTGTATTCTCCTGTCTAAATATATGTGCTAAAGTCGACATCTTAGATTTACCATCCGAGGAGCGTAGTATGTACCATGAATGCATATTGTAAGTTTAAGAATTCGCAAAATGGTGGTTACTTTTCAGCATCATAGCTTCTTTTTTGTTCTTGTAGCAATTGCTGTGCCCCTCTCAGACCCCGTGGGTGCCCCATTCCCCTGACCCTTTGCTCCCCCTCCCTCCATGCCCCCCAACCCAACATGCGATGGCATATTAATAAAATTTGGGGTACCATTTTAAATAGACATCATCAAGAATATAGTTTATTTTCACGTGCCAAATATATACATAATTTAGAACAGGAACCCATAAAAAGGATCAGTTGAAGGAAGGGTTTCTCGATACGGTGGTAGTAGTTTTCAACACGTACACTCTCTTATGTCCGTAATCAGGCAACAATAACTTGTGTTTATTGGAATGGCTGTCGGGAATATTTTTACAAATATAGATATATAAGCACGCATGCCTCTACACAACGCGAATTTCTACTCAAGAACACCGAATACATGATTTTGAACCCACCATCTCCTTCCCTTCTCTCTTCCCCAAACTATACACAATTATGCAGTTCATGCTAAATCGCCAGCCCTCAAAAGCTCACATCAGACTAACAAGTTATACAACGCCAAATGTCAATCAACATAAAGGAGGCCAAACTGAAAAGAGCAGATAAATCATTGTAGCACAAACACTGATACTGCATTTGCCAGCTCAGTTGACTCAGTTCGCTCATTCCTTGCTGTTGCTCCTCCCTTGCATATAATTAAGCCAGTGATCTGCATCTCATATCACCAAAATATGCTCCTACTACAGCTTTCTTCCAAAGCTCTCTATCAAAACTTGGGAAGTAATAACATACAAAATCTTCATGCCTTTTTTTTAGGGTGGGGTTCTGATACTCATTTCTTCCTAGAGATTTATACACTTGATTATGTACGCAAAAGTTAGGATTCACAGTCACTATCAGCTTGGGCTGGGTGAAATCTGCACAGGACACTGTTAGGAGCTATCTGGCCCCTCACCAGAGCCATCCTTTGTCAGGCTTCCCAAAAAATCGCTGAAGTGGGAATCATTCGGCTTGAGGACCTGGACGTTCAAACTGTTGGAGGGAAGATGTTCCAGGATGATCTACATAGAAACATATGGAAAACTGGTCGGCAAAAGACATGATCTACTTTGTCCTATTAGACCACATAGCCATTGCGTATTTAGATCAATTTACACACACTTAATAATTAGAATGGCATCATTTTGAGTATACTTTGAGAGAGCTATATCAAGGGAATTCCAACATGCTGGGAAAATTCTTTAACCTTCAATTCTATCACTGAGATTAATATCACTACAATGAAGAACAACTCAAAAGCCTTTTATATTTTTAATAATTTTATTACCTGATCACCTGCCTCTGAGCCCTCCGAGTGAAAGAGAATTGGGCGGCAGCGCTTATCTTCATTCATCAAGCTTGAGTTCTGGAAGTGGGTCACAAGGGCTGCCTTTCCCTGGATTCGAGCATATGCCAAGGAAGCAACTTTCTCACTATTAAACTTCTCCCACTTTTTTCCATTAAATGCCTGCATAAAATTAGAGACGTTAAAAATGTTTTACAATCTATCTTCCAGTTCATTTACCAGGGAGGAACCTTTTTGTGTTCTCTTTGGTCCAATGGTTTTCTGCTATTGTACTAAAGGGAGGGAATGTTCATGAGTTTTTATTTATTTTCAGCCTGCTAGAGTGTGTAAATAGGTGTCTTTTGTATACTTCCTGTGTACATGGGTTTTGCCTAGTTGCATTCGATCAATAAAGTTTATTACTTATTTAAAAAAAAAAACTTCTCCCACTTTTTTCCGTTAAATGCCAGCATAAAATTAGAGACATTAATGTTTTGCAATCTATCTTTCAGTACATTTACCAGAAATCCCTTAATGATAAAGAGAGAACCCAATAAACTGAATACCAAAAAATTTTAAAAGAGCATAAAAAATGAAACCTCATAGAATGGAATAATGTGAGAAGGAGATAGCATATTGATAAATGCATAGCCCACATTGCATTTATTCTGCACCAACATAAAGGAATTACAATCAGTTCCAATCAAAGAAGCATTGAAGACTGAACATACAGAATACAATAACAAAAGTAAAAACTCAAAAAAATACCTTGAAATCAATTGGCAGATAGAGGAAATCATAATTACCCCTGTGGTTTTCATCAATAGCAGCTAGCAACATTTTTGAGGTGTATCTGAAAGATAATAATAACACAAAAGCCATCATGAATATACATCCAATATCGTAAGAATCTATTTGCAAATGACACAATCAGAGAGTTAACTCTTACTTATTTGGGATATTTTTTATCATTAAAGTTGTCCGAGTATCTTCCCCACTTTTAATCTTATCTAAGTCAAGCTGAAACTGTTTCTTACTATCAACCTGGTTCTCAACCCTTCTGCTCCGGCCACGCTCCAAGCCCTCCATGCTGGAAGGTGGCATCGCCGGGTACAGGCCATTACCTAAAAACACAGGGCTAAGCCTCGGTGAAGACCGTATCCTGAAACTTGATGAACCATTTTCAGACATGCTCCCAGGCATATTAATGCCAGGGTTAATTCCAGCACGAACACCCATATTCACCATAAAATTTCCGTCATTTGGGCCCAAACCCACACCTCCATAAGCAGCAGGACTCATCAATGAGGTTTCTGGTGACTCTGGGAAGAAACCAAAATGCCTCTCAAATGGCACACCGGTGGGTGCAGATCCAACATGATGATGGGGATGTGGCTGGGACGAGCGAAGTAAAGAGGCATGCCGACCTGAGTATTGAAAGGGAAGGCCCTTTCCATTAGATGTATATGGATGTCCCACAGATTGACTTGGCCAAGCTGAAGAACTGGTGGGCTCTGGGTATGGATTTGGATTTCCCCAAAGAAATTGCTGCCCAGATAATGTTTCAATGGCAGATCCATTTGAAGTTGAAGGGCCAAAAGAGGGCATAGTTTGGTGGTACTGGTCCAACTTGGGCTCTGGAAATGAATGCGACTGTTGTAAAGCAGCCCCATAGGCTGAGTTTGAACCGGTAAATATGTGGTCCACATGGCTAACCCTTCCTTGGTCCTTGCCAATAGGAGCTACTTTCACAGAGGATGATAGTTGAGGATGCAGAATTGAAGCCAATCCAGGCAAATGATTGCCAGCTGTTGGACTCATGGTCGTAAAAACTGGGGATTTACTAATAGTTTGCATAGAATTTTCAATAGAGCCATTCAACTGTGCCCAGTTACCTGTCATGAGCATTGCGTTAACCTCAGAACATTTATGTGTAAGACTACTCTAATTTCAAAAAGGCATCACAAAGGACCCTACCTGGCGGAGAATTGGCAATTGGTGAACCTACTTGATGTCTAAAACTTCGAGATTCATCTTGTTCGAGCTCTTGATTCAATTGCAACATCAAGCTAAAGGTACAATAAATTATAATATCAATAATTAAAAGCTAGAAATAGAAGGGAAAAAAATATTAACAAGTTTAAATTTTAAAAACCAGCAATTAAAACTATCTCAAGTCAATAATTAATTTTTTTTTTTTTTTTTTAAATGTGCTGATTGACTTGAGTAAATTTTAGTAGCTGATTTTTATAAATGTCAAAATATCACATACACCAGATGAAAAACAATGCCAAAATAGTAAGGGAACACTAATTCAGTCCCATGACAACAATGGTTCCCACATTTGCAACAGCTTCCAATTCCTTACTATTTACTTGTCTTTTTAAAGGGATGTTTAATGCCTAAAAGAAATTAATCCTCACTATATGCAAATATAACGTACAAAAACCAAATATTGTGAGTTATCCTGTACAAGAAAGTCAAATATAGAGTTCGACGGGAGCCCTCAGTACGTATGAAGACAATGAATATAATTACAGTACAGTACAGTACAGAACAGCATGTTATCTATTCCTTCCATCATATAGGATGAAAGTCAAATACCAGAGTTTGATTCCAAAAACGAAAAAAGCCATTATCTTTTATGGACAATTGTTACATAATAAAAAGCAGGGAAGGTCACTTTAGAAAAGTAAAGAAAAGTAATGATTATAAGAGGATTAATTTTAGATGTAGTCTCACTAAAAAAAGAGCAGAGGGGAGCAATCCTAATACACAAGAAGTACAAAAGAGAACCTCCTATTCAGAAGAAAAAGAAAAACAGCAGTTCAGAAAGAGGATTGTGAATTTTGATAGGTTATAAAATTTAAAATGTGAGTCAAGCACATCAGAATACGCACTTTCTACGAGCTCCACCAGGACGACTAGGTTCAAGCTTTATGCGTTTGCCAGCTATGTCACTCCTATTTAATGACTTAAGTGCTGCTTCTGCGGCTCTAACATCATAAAATTCAATAAACTTATGATGCCTCTTGTGTGGTGTTTCCCTTATCTGTTTTGTACAATATGTACCAAAATGCACATATATTAATGTTTATGCAAAAGAAATTCCTGAAGGAAAATAAGAAAAGGAATGATTTAAAAAGAGAAACCAATCACCTCTTTGACCTCGCCGTAAGCCCCAAATATTTGGCGAAGATCTTCATTTGAAACAGAAGGATCCAAATTAAAAACTACCAAGGTTCCTTGATTAATATCCTTGTCCGATGGATTATCCTGGCATGGTACCACAAAAAGAAATAAACATTGATGGGATGATAAAAAAATGAAGCATCGACGGCACAAAAGTAGATAATGGGAAATTGGAAATTTGTATTACAACCTTTGGAATTGAGAAGTGAATGTCAAGTTTTCTCCGCCGAAGTGGTTTGTTTTGTAATGCACGCATGGCAGTTCGAGCAGCACGGATATCAAAATAAGATATCATTACAAAGCCCCTATGTTTACATGCAGTATACAGAGTTCTGATATCGCCATATTGCTACAAAAGATTTGTAAAAAAGTGATTATAAGAAGAAAGAAAAACATGATTTAGAACCATAAATCATCTAAGCCTAGACATAAAAATATTATAATCCAGAATAAGAATAACAATATCTTAAACTGAAACTCGGACCTCACCAACTGCATTCAAGATTAGGTAGCAGTTAAAATAATTGACAGGATCAAACAATTTAAGGAAACTGGTGTAAATTTAAATGCTAACAAGTAACAGAAACCATACTTAAGTCAGCCAATGACAGTTAAAAAGTCCAAAAATTTTGATTAGATTAATCTTAGTCCCAGAATATACTTTATTTTCCTTCGTTTCACAAGTAACGCATCCGATAACGCTGAATTCAACATAAATGACATCTCAAACAAGGCAAACCAAAAGATGGATCTTGCACCACAGCATGTGCCATGGTCCACAAGGTAAATATGGACAAATGTTTTGCAAAGGCATGCCATGCACAGTCAATATAAGAGGTAGATACGACCCATATACCCTGCAACGGGAAGTTACCATAAAAACTGAGGGCCCTGTGCAGTAGAGCAGAAAAACTAACATGTAATGACTCATGGCCACCAATTTATGATGCCCCAACCCTTCACACCACACCCGTGTCAACACAAGACATTCAAGTATGAGAACTAGAAACTTCAATGGTCAAAAGCTTTTTGAAAGGCATTCAACACTAACAGTTATCAATTTCTGTACCCAACACCCTTCCCCAAGTCCTTGAAATAGCAAGTGCTTAATTAATAATTTATTCATTAGCACTCAGTCAAAAACAATTTATTCATAAGAACGTATTCTATGAGCCAGAGACCAATGTTTACTTCATATTATACAAAAACGAAGTAACACACTGCCCTCCATAGCATTCCAAAATCAGGATGTGCATCTTACACTTGAAAAAAATACTGGAAATTGGGAAAGCATGTAAAACATGGATATAGGTGAAACAAATGAACAATCAGATCAGCAGGAACAAAAAGAAAATGAAAGTTATGGTAATAAATTAAATACATATTTTTTTTTTGATAGGTTGGTAATAAATTAAATATATTTGTTGACAGATGACATTCTGAATTTTACTTCATTGTTGTTACTTTTTTCTTGTTGGGGAGATGAGTAGCAGCTCATGCTGAATAAGTTCAATCCTTAAGAACTATGGATGCCACAAGAAATCATACAAAACAGCTTCATGCAATGAAGACATACAAAACTGACCCAGTAATGAAGTTGCTTGCTGTAAACCAAAGAAAGAAACTATCTCAAATCATGATCAAACAAAAATGTATACCGCATCCTCATATTAAACTAAGGGGAGCTTGGACCAACTTAAATTACCTCAAAGAGTGCTTTTAGTTCAGAATCCTCAACATTACTATTAATATTCCGAACAAATAATGTTCTGGAAGGATGTTCCCCGTATGGGTGTTCTCCGGCAACAGTTCCCACACCATTTGGAATGGCATAATGAAAGATCCCATTCCCAACAACTCCATCAGACAAATTTATCGTGGATATACCCATGCTCAAGCTCTCCTGAGGATCAGTTTCCAATTCCATACCTCCTCCACTTTCAAAAATATTATACTCTTCCAAGTCCTCCAGTGAACCAGGCAATCCGTTCAGATCAAAATCATCCATTATGCCAGCTAACAGCTCCTCCTCATCATCAGGAAGCAAGCTTCCAATTGCATGAGCTTCAAGATCTTCAAGGGGATCATTGCCATCCATGTCTTGGCGGAATTTCTCTAAGTCAGATGGGACATATTCCACAGATTGACAACCATGTTCTGATTCATTCAAGTTTACTGCATGTTGGAAGAAACAAGTTAAGAGTTCACAAAGTAAAATGACAAAAAAAATGTGTACGCAATCACCAACACCTACATTTTTCGTGAGGAAGAACAGGCAAAGAGCTTGAAAAAAGGCTAGCATCAGTGGAAGCATAGTAAGCATCAGATCCAGACAGGATCCCCCATGCACCACTTCCAGCCTCTTTTGAAATACTTATAGATGGAATCTTAGTAGTACCTATTACAAACAGCACAGGAGACTTGCACATCAAAGGTTTTACTTCATCAACTCTCCAAATAATAAAATGGAAAATTTTAAAAAACTACCTGAGGATATATGGTTTGGGAACTGCTTCATTGCATCACCTTTATGTTTAAAATACAATGATTCAAGTTAAGCACACCTCAACATCTGCAATGGTTAAGATTAAAAAAAATCATTAGCAGAACATAGAAACCGATCACTAAACAATTGCCGAGACTGGCTAGGGAGACAAGATCATAAATTCTTAAAGAGGATGGTGCTCAAATGAGATCCATAGACCATATGGGGTGAGTTCGTGGAAACACATTAGAAAAAAAGGATGGGAGACTTTCCTAAGCCATGCAACTATTGAGGTAGGTGATGGTTCTCGAGTCAAGTTTTGGCACGACAAATGGTGTGGTGAACAAAGCCCCAAAAAAACATCTCTTAGTCTTATCATGTGGTTCCCCTCAATGGAATGTAGATTTCATCAAGGTAGCACAAGCTTGGGAGTTGGGAGTTATTTCCAAGTTATTTGCCTTACTAGATTCCATCATGGTGACCAAGGGCACCTTAGATAAGTTCAGTTGAAGCCCCTCCAAGAAAGGTAGATTCACAATTAGATTGTTTTACCAAGTTCTATCAAACATGACCACTTTTCCATGGAGGAATATATGGAAGATGAAAGCCCCTCTGATAGCAGCTTTCTTCGTTTGGACAGCTTCCCCAGATGATTCTTACAAAAGAAAATCTGAGAAAACATCATTCAATGGTGTTGGACTGGTGTAGCATATGTCAGGAGGATGGGGAATCTGTAGATCACCTGCTTCTACATTGTGAGGTGGCCAGGACCTTGTGGGATGGTTTTTTTGCAAGAATGGGACTATCATAGGTCATGCCTCATAGGTTGGTGGAATTGGTAGCAAGCTGGAGAGGACTCCAAGGCAATCCACAATTGGCTAGCTAGAGATGACTCCAAGGCAATCCACAAGTGGAAGATGGCCCCTATATGTATGTGTTGGTGCATTTGGCGAGAAAGAAATTATAGGAGCTTCGAGGATCGCGAGAGGACACTGGATGAGCTTAAAGTTTTCTTCTTTAAAACCGTGTTCTTATGGGTGGGGGTCATTGATTTTAATGGACTTAAGGTGATTTTCTACTTTCAGTTGGAAACCCTAGTTAGGTACTTCTCATGCATACATCTATGTAAGTGCCTACTTTTCCTATGAATAAAATTTCTTGATCACCTATAAATAAAAAAAAGTCAATTATTTTAAGCGGTTATAATTCCCATTAGAGTCCCAACAAAAATAATTATAGTGCATATTCAAAACCCTAATAACCAAATTCACAACGTGAATTACTTGAATTTAAAGGAAGCAGAGTCTAAAACTAGGTTCAGCATTCTAGCTCAGAGATACTCAAAGCTTTTGTTTCCACTGCAGAGTAAATTTCATTAATCAGGGTGCATAACAATAATGTAAAACTCTTCAATCATATATATTTTTTATCGGTACCAATACAAATGTTGTATCCTCTCTACCATTGAGCCAATGTATCAACTTGTTATATTTAAAGCAACCAGGCACCAGAACCCCACCAAATTCAATTCGAAAGCAACATTTTAATACAGTCAATTGGCACGTAAGCACGCTGTTTCATACATGCACAATTTGTCAAATTGGGGCATCCTATTCCAAAAAAAAAAAAAAATACTGGTTCAAAAGTTGGCTGTGCAATATAAAGACAAAGTAGCAGATGATTACAGCCATGGCTAATCCAGCTTTATTCAAATAAAAATAAAGCATGGATACTGAATACCTTACCCAGAACAAGGAGGGGAAACTAAAAAAAAGCATAACAGAGGCAATAGAAAGCAACCGCAATAAATAAATATATATTTTCCGAGTGTGTTCGTGTCTCTGTGTGTCTGTATGGGAGTGTACGAATGAATGTAGGTAGCTTGGTATGCATGCACCAAATAATTGCAACACAACAGATAGGGAGGAAACAAAAGTTGACAGTTTACGCGAACTACTGTTACAGCACAGTACGTGATCAAAACTACCAAACAAAACCCATAACCCAACTTTGCATTCGACCAAAAAGGTAGAGCAAAATCCCAAATAAATTCCAAGCAATCTGAGAAAAATCAGTACTATCCTAACAACAATTCAGGAAAAGAAAAAAAAAAAACAGAATTTTCGTTTCAAACCAACAAAAAATAGCACCTTCCAAACCAATCCGATCAAAGCCATAAAACAATTTACAGCAATAACAATTGATTTCACGCAAAACTAAAAAAAAGGGGGGGAGAGAGTAATTAGCACAAAGAGAGTCGTAGTCAACGAACCCTAGAGCTTGACAGGATAGAGAGATATCCAAAAACAAAAACCTCTTCACGATCACAGAGAGATGCTACTCTTTGAAAGTACTATCGCATGTTTCTCTCTCTAAACCAATGAGATTTTTTTAGAGAGAGAGAGGGGGAGGATGACGATGATTGGACGAAAGGAGTGAAAAGGAGCAGAGAATGATTGAGAGAGAGAGAGAGAGAGAGAGAGGTTTCTCAGAATGTTGGTGATTGAACTCTATTTAAATTGTTTTTGGAGTCCAAAAATAATTAAATAATAATTAGAATTATCATCTCTATTATTGGTACTTACCAGCAGATACTCAGTATTTGTAAAAACATGATATCGAGAAAAAGACCCTCACTTTGATCAAAATAACCACATTGCCCGAGAGAGTATGTAGTAATTCTGACCAATAAACAGGGATATGAATGGGAATGCACTTCTCTCATGTTAAGCTAGAAAAGGATAACGATGAGCCACATCAGCTAAAACGACTTTGTTTTAGTATTTTACAAAACATGTTAAGCTTCACAACATAAGCACTTGCTCCCTTTTGTGGTTTTTGACTTTACACAAGAGTTCAGTTAGATACCTTCTTACGGCCATTTTTATATAATTTTTACGTATTTTATTAATATAATTAATTAAAAAAATTATTTTATATAAAAAAAATAAAACAGTCAATCACAATAATAAAATACGCAATGAATACATAAAAATAACTAAACATAAAAATTTTATTTACATAAATGAAAAATTATATATTTTGATTTTTTTAATTGACAAAATATTAAATTATAGACTATAGGAATTTTTTATTTTATTTTTATCAAAATAAGTTATAATAAGAGTAATTTTATAATTTAATGCATTATATTAAGTCACTTTAATTTATAAATTTATTTTTATGAAATATATCTTGAATTAAATTAACTGTAATTTTATATAAATGAATACGTAAATTTTAAAATAAATTTGGAGTCACACCGAGTAAATTAATTAATATAAGTGACCATATGATAATAATTCGGATTTATATTATCTAATAATTAAGTGAATAAATTCAAAATAAAATAAAATAAAATGATGGGTTGACTAAATATATAAATCATGAGAATCCGTTCATTTGTTTTCAAAAACTCCGAAAGTCCGAGCTCACTTGCGGTCAGAATACCTTATACTTGCTTGTGACTTTCTCGTTGGTAATTGAGATAAGGTCAAATAAAAAATTAATAATTAGTAATAAAATAGTTTATAAATAGTAATTAAAATATTTTATAAGATTTTAAAAAAAAAAATTTTAATAAAAATATTATAAAATTTAAATATTGTTAAAATAATGCAGTCAATTAATTATATAATACAGTGTATAAAAAATACGTAAAAGTGACTACACATAAATTTTTATTATTTTTTAATATGATTTTTATTTAAAATTTTGAAAAGTTGAATTATTTATATTTAAATAATATTTAAATGTTAACATAAAGATAAAATAACATAAAACGAGTTGAGATATAAAAACGAAAATGACCTTAACTTTAAGAACTCGACAACTAATGTCATGAATGACGTACGATAGTAGTTCTTGTTTCCTACCTATACGACAACGTCGACCAACATGGTAGAGCACATTATACTCTTTATTCTACCATTAAAATTTAGTATTAATATAATAATTTTATAAGCATGATATTTTGTTATGAATAATTTATCATTTTTACTTCGAAAATACTTATTAATTTTCCATTTTGTGAGTTATTGAGCGAAAATTAAGTTGAGATGATTTGTAGAGTTATAAACTAGTAGATACTTATTTTGTAATTAAAGACGAGAGAGCGAAATCTTAAATTTTAAAAACAGTTTGGATTTAGAAATTATCTCATTATTAATATTTTTTTAAATTCTTATATAAAATATAATAAATAATTTAATTTTTTTAAATTTCAATTTAATTTTTTAAAATTTTAAAATAATAATAATATTAAAATATAATATTTTAATATTATTTTATTCAACTTTTAACTAAAAAGTATCTCACCTCATCTCACTATATAAATAATTCCTTAATCTCCATATAAGTTCATTTTCTCTTTATAATAAGATAAAAACTACAATCTAATTGTCACGATTGTCGGCATCGCAAGAAAATAATGTATGCTCGATAGTAGAATTTTGGAAATTTTGTATTGTAATAAATTTAAAGGAAAAAAAGTGCTGACTACATTTTCTTCAAGAGCAGTGCTAGCCCGAGGAACTACCGAGAAAGGCAAAAAAAAGTTTTTTTTTAGGTTTTTTTCATTCATTTTTTTTATATTCTTAAATATTTTTTTACAAATAAAAAATTTCCTATCGTTAAAAAATATTTCCTTAATCATTAAATTTAAAAAAAAAAGGAATCAAGACACAAATTCAAGACCCACATTCAGTGGGTTTAGCATTTATATTTCTTCAAAGATGCTAAAAAATAATTATTTAAAATTGAAAGAAAGGCTTAGATAATGTGAGTCAAGATGAAAGTTAAATAAAATATTATTTTTTAATATTATTCTTATTTTGAGATTTAAAAATATTAAAATGTTTGTTATATTTTGTGTCAAAATTTGATAAAATTTTAATAATTAGATGAGATGATATAATATGAGTTGAGAGTCTTCTTGTATCGAAACAACCTTGAAGTGAAAGTTGTAGTCTATATTTGGAATATTCCAATTCCAACACTAAAAATTAAAAAGGAATATTCTGTTCATGACTTTTTTGATCAAGGGACCTTTCTCACTTTGCTTCCAACTCATAATCCATCCAACTAATATGAAAATATTTCAACGAATTAAAATCATTGTCAGCCAATCATTTAATATCACGTCAAAAAATGTTAAAGAGGATAAAAATAAAAGAGAAATGATAGTTGCTTTGAGGCGCCTGGCCAGCGCTCTCTCAAATATGGAACTTTGGCCCAGGCAGCATAGCAAGTTAGACATTGTCATTTAACCTATAAAAACTGCAAAGAAACAAAAACTTACGACTTTGTATTATTTTATTAATGGCATTTCTCCTGTAAGATCCTGTGGATAATGGTTGGGTTAACATTCTATGCTTCAACCTCTGATGGAGTACTCTGTTGCTGGTGTTCTTTCTGTTCTAGTTCTTGTTGCTGCTGTTGTAGTGGCTGTGGCTGCTGTTGGACGTAAAGTTGATGCTGTTGTTGCTGCGGTAGAAATTGTTGGTGTTGCATCTGAAACTGTTGCTGCTGATTGTATTGTAGCTGTTGTTGCTGAAGATGTTGCAACTGCTGCTGCTGTTGCTGGTAATGTTGTTGCAGTTGCAGTTGCTGCTGATACTGCTGCTGCATTAGCTGCTGATTAGGCTGCTGTAGAAGAAATTGATGCTGCTGGTAATAATAATATTGCCACGCCTGGTTATATTCTTGGCTGTTCTGCATTGAATATTGAGATGTCTGCAAAGCAACATGAGGAGCAGGCAGTTGAGACTCGGATGCGGTGGCAAAATTCTGCTGCAGCACATTTTGCATTGGCCACATGTGTGTTGTTAAATTAGCATGAGCAGCTGCTGCTTGATACTGATTTTGTGCTTCACCGCTTTGCTGAACTTGTGCATTATGAGAAGGCAAAGGCTGATTGGAATAACCTTGATTTATAGGCGTTTGAGAATCCATTTCAGCCCGCGGGTACTGTTGTGGAGAGTTCTGGCGCTTTTGATGCAGTTTCCGTTGTGAATGCCCACGAACGCCAAATTTAGACTGTCTATGGATTCTATCAGTATTATTGTTTTGACGCCAGTTTCCACCAGTGTTTGCAGGAACCTGTGGCTGTTTAAGTGCTTGTGCTGGAGTAAGATTTTGCTGGTTTGATGAAGATGAGGGATTGACCGCTTCCATTCCAGATCTGGCAGAAGCTTGTGAACCTAATGGGCTGCACAAGGAACCATCTGGACTAGCATCACAACTGCTCTCTAGCAAGCTTCCATGCAACACACAAGTTTCTTCTGGAGCTTCACACCTGTGAGATGTAGAGGGAACTGAGACTGGGGATCTGTCCTTCTGAGTGACCAAGGAGAGATTCTCCAACAAAGGTTGCTTCAGGTCCTGTTCGGACTCATGGCCACATTGTTCCTGAACATCATATTCTCTTAAGTATTCATGTGAATCTTGTACGCATTCAGTTTCATAAGCGATATAACTAATTAAGTCAACTGATGATGCGTTCAATTTGTAAGCATATTCTCTATGCTGCTTGGAATCTTCAGGAGTCTCTCTCCTGTGCTGATCAGGAATTTCTGGGGACACCAGTTGCTCTTGTGCTACATCGCCAGGTGGTACATCTGCTTCAGCAGTATCATCTCTGGTGCACTCCAAATCTTCTGGGGATGACTGTTTTACAATTTCCTGTACATTACTATCAGATTCTCCTGATAGATGCTGGCAAATAGTAACCAACTCAAACCGATTATCATCATTTTCCAAAGATGGCAGTTTCTGTTCTACTACTTTGGTTGGAGCATGGTCACACTGAGTATTATCACGATTTCCCGATGGTGACAATTTCTTCTCTTGTAAAGAGAGCTGGATCAAGAGGTTAGAACAAGAATCTCCAGATGGCTGACAAGATTTAGCAACAGAAGTTTCCTCTCTTCCTTCCTTAGCCGGTTCCAAGGTTTTTGTACCTGTAGCTGGGTGCCTATAAGGAGCAATCCTTAGAGAGTGTGGAAATAATCGTATGTGACGGTTCCACGCCCTCCTCAAATCATGGATAGTTCCACAATGGTCAACAAACTGTCATACATACGTAACAGGTGAATATAGATACATGTGTTATACTTTTAAAAGTAGAAACACATGTAAACTGGTAACCATACAATAAAGTCTCGGCGGGTTTCAGCGTAAGTGCAAAGACGCAATTTCAGGATCAGCTATGAACTCACTCCTTATAACGCCCCAATGGAAGACCCAAACCACATGGCCTATACTCCAAAAGAACTAGTCAATGATACAATTGAAACCCCATTGGAACCTTATCAAGAGCAAGAACTTCTAATTCCCAAATAATGTGGGATCCCATACACCACCTACCCTCAATCTTATCATATGGGGGTATCACAATCTACCCCTCTTAAATTTCTGACGTTCTCGTCGGGCCTGTCTGTTGTAGGTGGCATGACTAAAGTCCTACATTTCTGGTTGGGATATGCTCTGATACTATTTGTAACGCCCCAATGGAAGACCCAAACCACATGGCCTATACTCCAAAAGGACTAGTCAATGATACAATTGAAGCCCCATTGGAACCTTATAAAGAGCAAGAACTTCTCCTTCCTAAGCAATGTGGGATCCCATACACCACCTACCCTCAATCTTATCCTATGGGGGGATCACACTCCCACACAGAAACCTATTGAACAGAATGATAAACACTGCGGTAATATACAAGTTAAAAGAGAGATTTTGACCTCTAAATACAAGCTTGAAATATCCTCTGCATCTTTTGCATTCAATCCTTGAGATACACTCAGTCCTGAAGATATTGCATCAGCTATCACAGATTCTACCACGTTCCTATGCTTTGGCCCTTCATGCATCATTGTGAAATTTATCAACTCCTGCAGGAGTAACAATCAAGCATTTTAAGCAACACTTAATTTTTTAATATATTTTTGGCAACTCACCTTGGTTGTAACCCTTAAACAAGCTCTTGTATGGTGTAAAGACTGTAAATCATTTGTGCTTCAGCATTTCAAATATGTATAACAGATAATTTGAAATTTAATAGAAACTTTGATGCTGACAGATATTCATATTTGCTATGGATTGAGATCACCGAAAATCCCCTATGCTGATTTATCTGCAAACCAGGCAGGGCTGTAGGAGGATGTGGACCTTTCCTCCCTGGACAGGTTATCCAGTGCAGGGGCCACCAGCCCGAGAGGGTGGGGCCACCCACCCAAGGCAGCCCCCTCCCTGTGACACCCGTGCCTGGATTGAGACCAATTAATTTGCAACAGTTTTGGTTCAAAGCAATATTAGATGGAAAAAGAACAAAGAACCTCTATAAGTAATTTGCAGTGAGGCACATGTTTGACACCATCTACTAAGACATCTCTGGCAGCATCTGCACTACCAGTTCTCTGCAAACCGAGAAGACAAGGATAACAATTAATAACCATTTCTAATATCAGCATTCACATGTAAAAGTAACACAGAAGGTCGGATATACGAAAAAGAACAGAGTATTCATAAACAAAAGGAGCTACAAGTGAGGGTTATTAATACAATTATGGGATACTGTCATCTTCTTAAAAAAAATTAAACAAAAGGAGCTATGAGGGAGAAAAATCCTTCATAGAAAAGCATAGCATGGACTTATATATTTATATTCTCCTCAAGTGCAAAGTTTTATACAAAATCATCTGGGAAAAAAAAAAAAACTTAAATCGATGTATCGGTATCTCAGGCACAGACAAGCACACAAAAATACACAAACACAAATATAACGTTTTGAAAATCTAAATTGATTTTTTCTGATAAGTAACAAAATTTCATTTAAGAATGCAAAAGGGACAACCCAAACTGAGTACACAGGAAAAAATATAAACTGATATTTCTATGCAGAACAAGAAAGGCTAATTCTGGCAAGCAGAATAAAATGATTGCAAGACTGGCAGTCAATAAAGAAGTACTTAGTAAATATAAACATAAAGTTTTTAAACAAATCTGAAACTTGAATCAGTACACAGGTAGTAATTGATAAGACTAAAAAATGGAAAAGTTAGGGGAGAGGGCCTGCATAAATCACCTACCACATATACATGACGAGAAAAGTGAATATATAAAATGGGAAGAGTATGAAACATCTTCTTTGTAGCAGCCATTTCTATTGCCTCTTTATATACATTAGAAGCTGCATCAAAATTTCCCTGGCAGTGTTGGAACACAAACAAATCTAGTCAGTAAAGTTTTCCTATTGAATGATAAAAGGGCAGGTAGCCATGGTAATAGGAGAAAAGGTCAGGGACACACCATACGCTTTTCCATGTTAGCCTTCAGTTTCACATTTTCCACAAAGTTGGAAGCTGATTCTGACTCACATTGCTGCAAACTGGCACGGGCCCCTGATGTATCTCCTATTTGCTCCTTAAACCTAGAATTGAAAAGATGGATAACTGGCACTCTCTGCAGGGAACATGTTAGGAGGGAAATTAACATCACCAGTCATGCATAAAGCAATAGCTTCAAAGCATTCTATGAAAACAAGCAATCAAGCAAGTTCAGTGTTTCATTGACTAGTCACGTAATTAGAGTAATGTAAATAGTGGAGATCATTATGATTTAAGTCAATTTTCATAATGCCATTGAAGTCTTCACAAGGCGTATTGAGAAGAAAAGATTAGCAAGTTCTTCTGAGCATCCAAAAATATTCAAATTGCTCAATACGGTGTCAGTTCAAAATGTTATCACATTAAAAAAGCGATGATAATTTTTTTTTTGATAATTAAAAAAAAAAAAATCCTATAGCTATGATAATTAAGCTATAGTTTTCGTTGGTGTCAAATTAGATTGTTTGGCAGGCAGCATATTCCCATATTGACCGAATTAGATTAATATTTCCACTAGCTTGAATTGCATACAAGGAAATTCATTGTAAAAAAATCCAACATCCATGGTAACCAAAAATGCACATTCCTTTACCAAATCTGTCATTTGAGCAGTTACCATTTCACTGAAAGAGAAAAATTAAATATATATATACATTTTTCAATCCGTCAAACATAGCAAAATATTACGTCAGTAAACATATTTAATTAACGCAAGCATTCTGCATTTAATTTTTGCAGCTGTATGCTCAATTTAGTTTCAGGGACCTTCAAAACATAGCCTCGTCATCATGTGTGGTGCCAGGAACAGGTCCATTGTGACAATTCTCAAAGAAATAAGTTGTCAAAGCTCGAAGCAAATAAAAAATAACCACTTTCTTGCTTATTTAATTATGTAAAAGAGAGTATCAATCCTGCAATCACCGTGTGCAAAATTCAGTCAGTTCTGTCCACTAGGAAGTGTGCTGCTATGATCAAACCCAACTAGGGAAGCCACCTCCAATGGCCCCCTCCTACCCCTTTTTACCGGGCAAAAGAAAAAAAAAAGAAAAAAAAAAAAAAAAACACTTCTATCTGTCTGCATCTTTCCTCAAATAAGTCATTTACATTTTGATTGTGTTGCAGAAACTTATTATCACCATTGACTATAAATATATTGTAATCACAGAATGCAAACTTACATTTTTTTTTATGACTTAAAACCTCACTATGGCAGAGTCCTTCAAACCCATCCCTGAGGAGTAAACCCCATATTCATGACCTGACCCACCAAAGCCATATAGAACTTACAAAGACATACTTTTAAAAGCAGAGTTTCCCCATAAGCATATGAGTTTTAGCATAAGAGTATATGCATAACTATTTTCGAGTTTAATGGAGCTTTTCATGGATTTGAAACACCACATTTTGCCTAATTGGTTAAGAAGCTTCAGATGTCCTCTGCAAGAAAGAAGATTTAGCCTGTTGTGCCGGTTAAATTCATGCATGCGGTGGATTTCTTTGCTTGCTGGCACGGTATCAAGGGGAGAAGTAACAGTACTGCAGTGCTGAAGATGATCCCCCTGTGCTTACTTTGGTGTTTATGGCTAGAGAGGAATGGGAGGTGCTTTGATAATTGTGCCCATTCTATAGGGGAACTTAGGGAGTTTTTTCTTAGTACTCTTAAGCTTTTGGGTGAATAATCTTGTAAGGAATGGGAATGATTGTAATGTTTTGTTTTAGTTATATTCTGTTTTAGCCAGTAAGTAGGTGTTCTCATTTGTATACATCCTGTGTGCTTGGGCTATGCCTATTTACTTGGAATAAATTTCTCTTATTAACTATCCAAAAATAAAAATTGCCCAACATCTTTCTTAAGTGAACAAGACATTAAAAATTGATTAGCATATTTTAGTCCTTTTAATCTACATGCTAATTGAGTTTGAAAAATATCTCCATCTGCAATCATTTATATACGATTACTATTTAGCATGTCCCAGAAACTTTCCAGGTATTCAAAAGGCACAAATAGTAATTTCCTGATATGCCCTTTGCTTTGTTTGAGTTCTAATGTCCTTAGGTACAGTTTTGGAAGTTTGCGTGAGTTATTACCAAGTATTTCTAACAATAAAAGTGCATTAATAGTGTCCCTTTAAGCCATTGAATTTTGGGTTAGTGCACTTCCCTCCTCCATGCATGAGAATGAGATGATAGGTGAGGTTACCTGTTCAAGCCCAGCGGCCAGTGGGGTATATGAGTCAAGTACTAAGCAGAAATAAAATGATGTCCCGTTAAAAAAACGGAAATTTGATATGGACAAACATTCAGGATGAACAGTGTTTGAAATTTAAATGAACTGGCTGACCAAAACTACTACAGAATGCGTTTTGTTTAAGATGCTCCTTCAATGCCCGAAAGGTTAAATCCCCCTTAAGGCAAGTGCCTCCAACTCTCAACCACCAAACCTATTCCCTTATATGTCATAAGGATTTCAAATTTTCATCCTGCAAAGACTAATGCAGATTGGTTGGTTGGAAACAAATATATTTGTCAAAGGGTGGTAGATTAAATCTCATTAAGAGCACTTTATCTAACCTCACTACTTATTTTCTATCCCTATTTCCGTTACCTGCAGGTGAGAAAACCTTTCATAACTTTCTTTGGGGAGGTATTGGGGAGGAAACTAAGTTCTATCTTGTTGGTTGGTATAAGGTTTGCTCGCCAATACCTTACGGTGGGTTGGGGGTGCGTAATTTGAGGGTCTTTAACAAAGCAATTTTGGGGACATGGTTGTGGAGATATCACAGGGAAGGGGAGGGTTTGGGGAGAGAAGTCATAGATTCTCAATATGGGAGTATTCGGTCGGTCGGGCGGGCGGGCGGGGGGGGGGGGGGGGGGGCTGGTGTTCTAATGAAGTTAGGGGCACATACGGTGGGGGGTTGTGGAAAAATATTCGAGCTGGATGGGGAAGATTCTCCAAGTTTTTCAGATTTACGATTGGATGAGGTCATGGCGTTTATTTTTGGCACAACATCTAGTGTGGTGAAAGGGCTCTAAAGCAGGTGTTTCTCATGCTCTACCAAATTTCTACTGACAAAGAGGCTGTTGTGGCTGATTTATTGTTGTTCTCTAATGGTTTTGTCCATTGGAATGCTAGTTTTTAGAGAGTGGCTAAAGATTGGGAATTGGATATATTTGCTTATTTCTTTGACTCGTTGTATGCTATGTCAATTGACAATGAGATGGAAGATAGGATGATTTGGAATCCTGGTGGAAATAAAAAGTTCTCGGTGCAAGGTACCTCCTAAGATTTCTTTCTTTATATGGACTGCATCTCTTGGGAGGATTCTCGTCTCAAATAATTTGAGGAAACATGGTCTTCTCATTTTAGATTATGTGCAAGAAAGACAGGGAATCAGTGGATCATCTTTTTTTACATTGTGAAGTGGCCCGGTGTTAGGGGAAATGCCCAGTGCTGGACAGGTATTAGGAGAAATGCCCACATCGCTGCTGTGTGGAGAATGATCCCTCATTGTATTATGTGGTGTTTGTGGATGGAGAGAAGCAAGAGGTGCTTTGAAGACATGGAGCGTTCTTTGGATGAGCTGAAGCGATTTTCTTACAATAATTTACTTTGTTGGGCCATGGCAATTATTTGTAATGTGGACAATCTTCATGATTTGCTTGTATCTCTCACTAGTGCTTAGTTGTAATTAGGCATGTTCGATGTATACTCCTGGGGTAGTTAGGCTATGCCTTCAATAAAATCTTATTTTTACTTATCAAAAAAGACTAGTGCATTACTCCACATGTAATTTCACAGAACATAAAATGTAAGTAGTCACCGATAGAGTTAGCAATTTGTTATTTTTACAACGATTTATCTTTCAATCAGAATCTTATCACTTACCATATCAAAAAGAAGATTCTTTTAGTTTATCATATGCACACTCGGAGAAAGTTCATATTGGAGTTCATTGAGCGTTATAGATGATTGTTTTCGCATATAGTTTCCATAGTTACAAGTTTTTATTCTGTTAAAAAACAACGAAAATGGTCAAATGAACCCCCCCCCCCCCCCAAAAAAAAAAGCGATGATCATTTTCGTTTGCCATATAGTTTCCATAGTTACAAGTTTTTATTCTGTTAAATAAAATTGAATATGGTCAAATGATAACATTTAAGTTTTTTTATAGAAGTGCTACATATACAAAGAGAGTACACAAAAATAAACCCATAAACTAATGTGGCTTCACGTGATCCGTTAAATCTACTTTATAATAAAAGTAACTTTACAATGACGTATTGTATCAAACCATATCAGTTTGTGAGTTTACTTTTGCATAATCTCTTTGTGGCTAAAGTATTTCTCTTTTTTTTACCCTTCCCCCCCCCCCCCCCCCCAAAAAAAAAAAAAAGTTCCCAAATAATAGTCTATATTTCCTTTTATGGCTACCAGAATATATCTGTCTGTCACCAAGAAAGACGAGAAATTTTTTTTAACACTTTCACCAATAGCCTTCCTAAATTGTACTTTTTGCGAGAACAATTTAAAAGTACAGAGAAATATTGGAAAGTGGAAATACTAAGGTAGGATAGTTACTTAAAACTTTTATGGTTCTAAGTGGGACATTAATTTAGAGGGAAATTTCATTGTTCACCCCTAAACTACCACCCTTCTATCGAATTGCGCCTTCATTCATTGACATGTTACATTTGTCATAATTTAAATTATTAAACAATAATAATAAAATGAAATAATCAAAGTTGGAGAGAAAAAAGAGGGCTACCCATGCCTACCCGGCCATTCCTTGGACAGCCCAAATCAGGCCATCCAGGGTGTCCACCAGATGGGCAGCCAAGATCGGGCTGATGGGTGGCCCTGGCTGGCTACCCATGGTGATGGGTGGCTCTCCTTTAAAATTTTGGTTTTTTATTTATTGTAAATGAAGGGTAGTAAGGTCATTTTCATTTATAGAGAGGATGCTTTAGACAATTTACTCAGTGGTCCAAGATTCCGTAATATTTAACAGGTCAGTTTGACGGTGTTCAAATTGAAAGAAAATGGTACTTTAGGATACCGAATTGTTGGTTTTGGCAGTTTGGGGTGCAATTTAAAAAACAATTAGTAGCTTCAGGTGCAAAAAGAAGTTTTCCTTTAATTTAGAGATAGAGGGAGTAGTAATTTGTCAGATCAGCAGTAGAAAATCATTAATGTAAAAGAAACCTAGGTGCAACAAATTCTCAATTTCTACAAAACCAATAGACAAAATATTATCACGTAATTAACAAAATTGGTGTGTTCACAATGGAGAAATGTAGATCTGTTTATGAGGAACACACCTTCAGAAAGTTTAGCGTTGCTCGGTCCATTGCATGATTGGCTATTTCTCTTCCACCCTTGGTTTCCATGAATTCCACGTAACGCATCCAGAATTCAGGGTAATTCGCACAAGGAATCAAGCACCTCTCATAAAGTTTAACAGCCTGCCATCAATAAAAAGTTTTAGATATCCTTCAATAGGAGCGGGAGGGGGAAACAAAAGGATAATAGAAAACCACACCCAATCAAAATCCCCTTGCATCTCAACAAAGTCCAGATAGTGATGCCAATTCTCCAATTGACTAGAATCTAGTGGCTTCACGTGGAAATAAGACCTCCGGATATTAGCCTCAAAACAACAAATTTTTTCATTCAACTGGCATGCTTCCTTATAGAACAATTCTCCCATCAACAGGTATTTTTGGAGAGCTTTAGATTTAGCAAAGCCAGCAGTTGGATCCAGCAGGTCTTTGATGATGCAAGAAATTTCCTCATTCTTAAACCAAATAGGGGCTTTGCTATCAAGCACAGGTTCTGCCGGTGATTCTTCACCCGCAGAAATGCTCGGGAATTCCATTTTCTCTCCCCATGAGGCAACCAACTTCTTAAAACTGAAAATAAATGGAACTAATATCTGGTAAGTATAAACTTAGATGCTACAACCGACCATAGAAAAATGATGGTAAAACATTGCAGTATGATCATGATACAAGAAAACACAATAAAAATTACTGCAAGGGATACGTTATGGCAAATTCTTGAACACATTGGCAGGTCAATTATTAGAAACTTATGGAATTGCGTTTATGCGGGATGGACTAGCTTACCTTCCAAGGGTGCATCAGGGGGTATTATAGTGATGTGGGACAAGAGAGTAGTTGATTTGGTGGATGAATACATTGGCGAGTTCGTGGTTGCATGTTCTTTTATGTCACTGGAGGACGGGTTTGAATGGGGCTTTGCAGGCGTGTATGGTCCTAACAATGACATTAGCAGGAAGTTTTTATGGGACGAGATTGCTGGTTTGTGCAACTGGTGGGAGGGTCCTTGGTGTATTGGAGGTGACTTCAATACCACTCGGTTCTCGAGTGAATGATCAGGGGTCTCTACTTCGGGGTCAGTCGACTTCACAACCTTACTTTTTGAGCTGGATTTGATAGACCTTCCCCTAGCGGGAGGCAACTACACTTGGTCAAACGGGAGGACATGGTCTCGCCTGGACAGATTTGTTGTCTCCCCCTGCTGGGAGACACACTTTCCCACCCTATGTCAAAAATGCCTCCCCAGGCTTTGCTCAGATCATTTTCCACTCCTACTAGACTGTGGGGGTCTTCACGAGGGGCGGAGATACTTCAAATTCAAGAATATGTGGCTGAAGACGGAGGGATTTATGGACAAAATCAGATCTTGGTGGTCCTCCTATCATATTTCGGGCTCCCCCAGCTTTGTCTTAGCTGGGAAACTTAAAAACTTGAAAAATGATTTGAGGATATGGAACAAGGAAATTTTTGGGAATCTAAATGATCAAAGAGGAAACTTTTTTTAGGAATTGCAGAGACTTGAGGACAAAGAAGTGACGGGGGCTCTCATGATGAACGAAAAGGAAATAAAGACGGTGGTAGTAGCTGAATTGGAAAAAATCACGCTTATGGAGAAGATATCATGGAGACAAAAATCACGGGCCCTTTGGTTGCAAAAAGGGGATAAGTGCACTAATTTTTTCCATCGTGTTGCCAACTCTCATTGAAGAACCAATGCCATCGAAGTCCTACACAATGAAGGGAGGACTATCTCTAACAGGGTAGCCATCAAAGAACACATCGTGCACTTTTATGAACAGCTTCTCAAAGAGCAACACCCCTGGCGACCTAAGGTAGATGAACTCACTTTCGACTCTATCGATGCACCAAGTGCAGCGTGGTTGGAAAGGCCGTTCGAAGAGGAGGAGGTGTGCACTGTTCTAAAAGGGATGGATAAAGACAAGGCCCCAGGTCCTGACGGTTTCACGATGGCATTCTTTCAAGCTAGTTGGGACATCTTCAAAGAGGACATTTTTAAGGTATTCCTCGAATTTCACTCTTTCTTGAAATTTGAGAAAAGTCTCAATGCCTTTTTCATTGCCCTTATTCCAAAAAGGGCAAGGTCGGTTGAGGTGCAGGACTTTCACCCCATCAGCTTGGTGGGTGGGATCTATAAAATCATTTCCAAAGTGTTAGCTCGACGGATAAGTGTAGTTATGGGGAAGATTATATCGAAGTCCCAAAACGCCTTTGTGAAAGGGAGGCAAATTCTTGACTCTGTCCTTATTGCTAATGAATGCTTGGATAGTAGGGTTAAAACTGGCAACCCAGGTATCTTATGCAAGCTAGACATGGAAAAAGCCTTTGATCATGTAAATTGGGACTTCTTGTTGTACATACTTGGCATGTACGACTTTGGGGAAAGGTGGTGCCAATGGATAAAACATTACATCACTACAGTCAGATTTTCTGTCCTGGTAAATGGCACCCCTGAGGGTTTTTTCAATAGCTCCCGGGGTCTACGGCAAGGGGACCCTCTATCCTCTCTTCTCTTCATTTTAATAATGGATGTTCTAAGCAGAATGTTGAATGGAATGGCGGAGGGTGGTTTCATCTCAGGCTTCTCAGTGGGCGACTCCGCCCATGGTAATCTCTCAGTTTCCCATCTTCTCTTTGCTGATGACGCTTTGATTTTTTGCGAGCCGGACCCTGATCAAATTCGCTCCCTAAGGGCTCTTTTGTTATGGTTCGAAGCCGTCTCGGGACTCAAAGTCAATCTTGCAAAATATGAAATCGTACAAGTTGGTGTGGTGGATAATCTAAGCGAATTGGCTGGTTTTCTGGGTTGTAAGGTGTCATCCCTGCCTATGAAGAATCTTGGTCTCCCTCTGGGGGCTCCTCACAAATCCAAAACTATATGGGATGGGGTGGTAGAGAAAATCGAATGCAAACTTGCGGGTTGGAAGCGACTCTATCTATCCAAAGGAGGCAGAGTCACTCTTATCAAGAGCAAGCTTTCTAACCTTCCCACATATTTTCTCTCCCTATTCCCCTTGCCTGCAGGTGTGGCGCATAGATTGGAGAAGACCTTTCACGATTTCTTATGGGGTAGCTCAGAGGAAGTAAAAAAATTCCATTTGATCAAATGGGATAAGGGATGCACACCTATGGCTAATGGAGGTTTGGGGCTCCGCAACTTGAGAACCTTTAATAAGGCTCTATTGGGTAAATGGTTATGGAGATACCACAGGGAAAGAGATGCTCTTTGGAGGGAAATAATCGATGGCAAATACGGGAGCCTGCGAGGAGGTTGGTGTTCCAATGTAGCAAGAGGGGCTCATGGAGTGGGTTTGTGGAAATTCATACGCAATGGTTGGGAAGCTTTTCTCACTAATTGCAGGATGGCGGTGGGACAAGGCAACCAAGTTAGCTTCTGGCATGATACTTGGTGTGGTGAGGTAGCCTTGAAGATCACTTTTCTCTCTCTTTTCAGGATTGCATTCGATAAGGAGGCCACAGTTGCCGACAATATGGACAGCTTCTCTAATTCCACCCATTGGTCAGTAAGATTCACACGAGCTGCACAAGATTGGGAGTTGGGAGACATTGCTGATTTTTACAGTGCGTTACAAGTGTCAACTCCACAAGCTGATGGAGAAGATCATCTGCTCTGGTTGTCAACGAGGAACAAGCGATTCTCAGTACGTTCCCACTACAAGGTACTATTGGCACACCCCTCCATTGCATTCCCTTGGAAGTGCATTTGGAGGACTAAGGCTCCTCTAAAAGTTGCCTTCTTCGGTTGGCTAGCATCTCATGGGAGTATTCTGACTATCGACAAACTGAGAAGACGTGGTCTCTACTTAACAGATTGGTGCTTCATGTGCAAACACAACAGTGAGACAGCGGATCATCTACTTCTACATTGTGAAGTAGTTACGGTCTTATGGAATGACATCTTCACAAGACTAGGCTTGGCATGGGTAATGCCTAGAAAGGTGATTGATTTGTTGGCATGTTGGAGAGGTGTTCAGGGAAAGGGGCAGATTGCAGACATTTGGAAAATGGTGCCACTTTGTCTAATGTGGTGCATCTAGAATGAAAGGAATAGTCGCTGCTTTGAGGATAAGGAGCGTTCACCGGAAGGGCTTAGGGATTTCTTCTACCACACTCTAGTTTTACGGGCCTCCTCTATTGTACTGAATGGCACTACCTTTACTGAACTTCACGCTGCCCTTCGCAGCTCTTAGTCTGTAGCTAGGCTCTTTGTATACCCCCTGTGTACTCGGGCCTTGCCCTCTTTATGTTTTAATATATATCTTTTTACTTATCAAAAAAAAAAAAATTTTGAACACCATGGGATTCTAAGTCTTTGCAGAAATACATAATTGTACCAATTGAATATGTCTGGTTAATGATGGAGCAATCATTTACCAGACCGATTAAATCCTGCACTTAGTAGGCTGGATGTTGTTTAACCAATAAAGTCAATTTAGCGTGTATCAGTAAAATATTGGAAAGAATCACTGATTGCTAAAAATAAAAGTTGGAATAGTATAACCTTTTTTTTTTTTTTTGGGGGGGGGGGGGGGGGGGGGGGGGGGTGCAGAAAAGAATACAAAAGAGAACTAAGTGTCCAAATTCCTTTTGGGCAAGTAAAGGCATCCAATCTCATTGGCCTATCACATTGAACAATAAAAATAAGACACAAATCTACCACATATAGAAACTTTTTCTTTTTTCTGATTTCATAAGCTTTTAAGTTCCTTAGCAACCAGAGAAAACAAAATTAAGAAAAGCAAGACATACCGATCATAATAATGATTTAACCTTTTGGTTGGGAACCGCAGAGTTTGGATACAAATGTGCGCTAGGGAGCTCCATTGTTGTTGAGAAAACTCAAATTGGATGTATTTGTCCCATAAAGCATGGCACAAGTAATCTTTTCCAACAAAGGAAATGCCTCTTTGAAACAATCTATGACAGAATATCAAGAGGGAAACATCATTTGCCTTTGAACTGGTACATTTGTCTCATTAATCAAGAAGAGACAAGGTATTGAAGAGTTCAGCACAGGCAAGCTTTGCTCAGAATATCTATATAATAAAAACCCCCAAGAACTTGTTGGTGTGTGTAACAGTCAATCATGCCTTATGTAATACGTGCACCTGAGTAACCAGAGTCTGAGGTGCACTGTTGAGTTGCAATATGATACTGTACGCATCTGTTTAACTTTTTAGAGAATAATAAGCATCCCCCTAATAATGATTAGGAAGCAGAACTTTTAATTAAATTATTTCCTATTTCTAAGTGAGAGTCATGTGGATCATTCAGCCTTCAAGATTATATTCTACCACTGAGAACTCCAACAGCATCAACTCTGCATGTCTCATAATATGTACAGTTAGTAATATTTAAGGAAGCTAAAGTCAAGTCCCGTAAATATTGAGATTACCTACGAATATCAGATGGATCCTCAAAAGCTGACATACTGAAACTACAGTAGTCAACCCACATGCCAACAGAATATGTTGCTGATTGAACAGCTCGTTCAAAGATTTCAAAAACCTTGTCAATAGTACAAAGGCGTGTTTTATGATCAGCGTACTTCCTCCAGTATCCATAGCACAGGGGAAACTCGGACAAGAAGGAGTCATAAACTGAACATATTTTTTCAATGTCATCCTGCAGTACTTGGAGAAAATACCTTATTTGCAGTCAGCATACAAGTCAATCTAGGAGCATAAAAAAAGAACAATTAAGTAGTAACTGAAGCAATGGTGGAAAGTAGGCAGATTATCATGAACTTGTAAAAGAAATTCTTAGAAGCAACAGAAATCTACTCAAGTCGCACTAGCAGATAGAAGACCAAATTCAACATATCAGGAGAAAAATAATAGGATAACTTCCAACAATAATACAGTCCTAAGAAAAGCAAATTTTGATCTTAAAGGAGTTCATATCTGTCAAAAGCTTGCCTATTACTCTCCATCCACAACAATTCCAGTCAACCATAGAAGTGATGTTCCAAGAATCGAGTGTATATTTTCCAAATATCTCATTCCAGCACATAAGTTTTGTCAAAGACCCCAGCATCGCCTGATGCACAGAAAACAACAGGAAAGCCAACCCCCACTACTAAACATTTTTAAAGAGGAGATGCTCCACCATTATTTATTTATTTATTTATTTGAAGACCAGCTTTTCAGATCTTCTATTCATACAATTCCAACAGGTGTCGCTATTGATCAACATCTTCAATTGTTAGAATGTGGTAAAGTAAAACCAGTTCTTTTCTCCTTTTATTTTTTATTTTTTTTGGTAAGTAAGAAAATTTATTGATCCTTATAATTAGGCATAGCCCAAGTACATAGGTGGTATACAAGAGAGAAATACCTAAGTACAGCCTACTAACAAAGAAAGAAGCATACACGTCGTTAAAATTAACCCCCTCTAATACAATAGCATTAGCCCAAAGTAACAAAGATTGAAAAAATAGGTCTCTAATCCCCGCCGATGAGTGTTCTCTATTTTCAAAACATCTTCCATTCCTCTCATTCTATATAAACCACGTAAGACATAGGGGTACCATCTTCCAAACCTCTACCACTTGGCGATCATGAGAAGTTTTTATCGCATTAAAAAAGAAGAATGCCATCAATACAAGAGAACCTAATAAAAATTTATACTGATTTTCAATGGATCAAGATATTCCAAAAATGGGGCAAGAATATGGAAGACTATAAAAGCAATCATCTAGTGTCAGGGACAAGGCCAAGGCTTGGCCCCCAAAGGCTCTGACCCAAAAAATATATATATTATAACCTTGTCTAATTTGTATATCTCCCTTAGTTTTTGATATTTTTGTTCTTGTTCTTGTCCACAATTCATAATTGGCATTGGCCAATGCTCTTAAATGTCCAGTCTTAAGGGTGCCTTACAAATTGTCAAATTGTCAACAACTTTTTAATAGATCTTTCTTATATATAATCAAATTAGAATTTGGTCTCATTTAAAATTTTATGGTAACTACATTTTTTTCCTGTTTTATTTCAAGAAATTAAATTCGAATCTAATATTCACATTAGATGATATCTCTTTTAAAGTTTGTAATTATCTAGGTGAAACATATTTAACAAAAAACCCCACGTTCACTAGATAGCTGACTACTTAGTATGCAATTGCGCTACTTAAAAAAACTTTTAAATATATGACATCAATGCTATACATTATTCAGCAAAATTCAAAACTTAGTTTATTGTTTGCATATATTACCTCTTTTTTATAATTCCTATATAGATCGTTTCCATAGTTCAACCTCTTCTCGTAATTGCAACATATGAAAAGCAACCTGGTTTGTTTTCAAACATGAGATGAGATGAGATAAGTTGAGATTAAAGTTGAAAGTTGAATAAAATATTATTAAAATATATTATTTTAATATTTTTTTGTATTGGAATTTGAAAAAGTTGAATTGTTTATTTTATTTTTGTATTAGAATTTGAAAATTTTGAATTGTTTATTTTATTTTGTATGGGAATTTGAAAAAGTTGTAATGATTAAAATGAGATGAGATGAGAGTTTTCTGAAAGTGAACAAGGAGATGTAAAATTACCAATATTCATGGAAGAATGTAAGTTTGAAATTTATTTTTTTCTTTCTTACTTTTTACTCGGTTTTTTATATTTTGCTAAAGGTGTTCCTAGAAAATTTCAATTCAACTATTTATTCTAGACCTAAAACCTGCCTCTCCAAACTTATAATCCTGGCCAAGTCCCTATTGTCCACTTGCATAATGATCTTAAAAATAATTGCATTAAGTAAGTGGAACAGCATTCCAAACCACAATACATATACAAAACCTTCACTCATGCAACCTATGAACCAAAGCAAAGTGTTAGGTTCACAAAACAATCTCACAAAAGTAAAGCTTACAAAGTGACATGGCTAAATGTGATACGTTGGATCTTTTTTTTATTGGCACCAAGTGTCCGAGAACAAAGTCTCGACCAATCCTGAGAGTGCACAGGCCCCCAACAAGGAGTTTCTCGCAAGTGCACCTCGGGTAATTCAAAGGAAAGTTCCTTTAGTCCGATGACCTCAAGAAACTATTTGCACCCAAAGGGATTTGAACCTTAGACCTAAAGGGAGCATACCACCAAGACCAAGGCCCCTACCACTTGAGCCAACCCCTAGGGGTTTTATACGTTAGATCTACTTACACTAAAAAGAATTTTACAACCTAATGTACCCAACAAACCACATTAGTTTGTGAATATTATTTTTGTAATCTCTCTTTGTGAACTAAACATTTCTCTTGGCCAAAAGGTGTACCAATTGCCTCTCCTGCAGATAACTCATAATTGCTACCCCTCCCAATATGATCCTCTTCATTGTAAACCCCCAAAGCCACTCACCTAAGGCGTAAGCCACCAGTTTGCAAGGGAAGAAAGGTCACCAACCAATCAACCAAGTAATATTTAAACTCCTCCCGGACTCCAGCCTATAGAATACAATGAACTAGAAATAACATCGTAGAGACTAGTGACCTCTATAAAAAGGCAGGAATCTGCTTTCACTGTTTCGCAGCAGCATCATTCTGATCATTAATGAATTAATTAACTAGAAAGAAGAAACGATTAGGAAAACAGAAAATTTACGTTGGTTGCATTTGTACAATTCAGTGTTCGGAAACCAGATCAACAAGGTAACGCTATTTTAAATTCTGAGGCGTGGGCATGAGACTTACAGGATAATTTTTCTCAGTGTGCGAAATCAGTGATGCCCATTCGTCAAAGTCCAGTGAGCCTTTAGTAATAAGTTCATCAAGCTTGAGCTCATCAAAACCCACTGAACGAAAAAGCAACGTTTATTGTTAAGCTTCTTAGCTCAATAAACAGCTCATTCAACCCCAAATTCCCAATTTGAGAGCTTTCATCAGAGTATAAAAGTCTTCACTTTTACTTGCTATGAAATTCCAAATTTTTTGCTTACCCAAAAAAATCCGAAATTTTCATTATTAGGTGAACGGAAATCAACGGCGAAAATGCATCACAAGGCATGGAAATTAGGTATAGAAACTAGGAGGAATTCGAAGAGAGTGAGAGAGTTATACCCAGAGACTCTGAATCCATGGGTCAAGCCGATGTTTCAGCACTAGAAATTTAAAACACAGAGCCGCTTGCTTTAGGGTTCCCTGAATTGAGAGAGATGAAGATGCAGAGCAGGACAGTCAGTGAACCAGAGCCGTCAGGTTATCATCGGACGGCTGCACGTGCACCGTGAGCCGGGAGGCCACACCCTTGCTGTTGTGTTTAAACTTTAAAAGCTAGACCCTATACGAAATATAAGCAAAATTAAAAAGAAAAAATCTTGTTATAAGTAAAATTCGTATCTCAATTTATGTAGATATGTAAAATATATATTTAACGAAATAATATAAATTAAAAAAAAAAATAATTTTTATAAAATAGAAAATTTTATTCTTCTTTTAAAATTTTTTTATATCTTTTTAATAAAAAATTATTAATGCTTGAATTAGTCCATGTATTTATTTGTATCTAATAAAAATCTAATTAAAATTGGACAGTACATAATATGGATAGACTAATGATAGATAAAGAATTAAGATATACAATTCTCACGTATTTTTTATAAAAAATAGTAAATTTATTATTAAAAATTAATTTTTTTATATAAATTTTATATTTATTTATTTTTTAAAAAATAAATGTGTGAGATGTAAAAATATATTTCTGGTATGCATATTAATTATTAAATAAAACAATAATTCTATTCTCGATCCATGTTCTTAACACACTGCCAACATGGCAAGAGAGTAAAACCAAGGAAATAAGGATGGCGGGATCCAGGTTTATGTTCCATTTCCTAAAACTCGCCACAATTTCCTCAATGTTCAAGCTACCTATCCACTTCCTCTTTACAAAAACCTACTTTCTATCCTGGGTTTCTCGAGACTAAGGTATTGTTTGACCACAAAAAATTTTCATATTAAATACAAAATTTTCATATCATCATTATTATTTTCTCAAATCTCCATACAAAATATAATAAATAATTTAATCTTTTTTTACTTTTTCAAATCTCAAAATAATAATAATATTAAAATATAATATTTTAATATTTAATCTTAAAATTCAAAATTCTTATATAGAAAATCTCACTGGTCAAACAGAACCGAAGATGGATCTCACCTTCATGCTTGCATTTTTGGAGCCATAGTCCTGGTCCTTTGATAATTGTGGTACAAAGCTTAAACCCTAAACTTTTGCTTTTTAGAAGCATCAATTGTAGTAGAAATTGTTCATACCCATTCAATATGATAAATATTTAAATAGTTTTCGATTCCATGTGTTATGAGCATTACAGAGATTGCAGGAGATTGATTCGGTTCTCACCTTGTTATTGTGGATAAATAATCCTAGCTAACACATGTTGATATTATCGGTATGCTTCAAAACAACGAAAATAATATTTGGGTGGCTGTTTTGAATTTTGAGACTCTGCAAAGCAAGACCATACCCATTCAAGAACTTTGTACGAATTTGAAAATAGCAAATATAAAAATTGTTCATAAGAGATGGAAGTCACAATTTTGGTAGAAGTTCATAAGAAATTTATGGCTTTGTGCACATTAAAATAGGCATAGATGTTTACTCTTTGAGATAAAAATGTAAGGAAGTCTGTTCATGTATATACCAACTCAGAAAGAGGTTTTGATCTAGAAGTCATGGATCCATATTGTGTTGGTCTGTTTTAGGTCTTAAATTCTATATTGTCTAATTGGTATGGAGTGACTTGATCTAATAATGTTGTAGGTTTTTAATGACTTTGGTCATTTTTACATTATCTGATTTGTATGTAATTGATTTAGTTATTGTAGATTTTGGTTAAGTATGACATCTACACGATTATCATCTTCTATTATTGATGGTTTCTAGATTGACTCGCCCCTATGTTGGTGCGGTTTGAGAGCATCACTACAAATTTTGCAAACAAAAAAACTCTGGGCAACAATTCAGTGGTTGTCAAAGATATAAGATGGTAACATTAAATTTTGTTAAAAGAACCATATATAGATAGTTTAAGGGCTGGTTTGGGGGTTGAGATGAGATGAGAATTATGAGATTTTTGTTAATAGTGTTAAAATTATTTATAAAAGATTTCAGAGTCTGATTTTAAAAAATTCTCAGTGGGGCCCATATAAATGTGTTTGGAAGTAAAGTGAAGATGAAAAAATTTTCAACTTGGAAAACGAAAAAGAGACCGATTATCGTGGGCCCACCAGCCTTCACGTCCCAAGGCTGACATTCACGTGGTTCTGAACTTTGATTAAACCAGCCCTTTCCCTTCCCCTTTCCTCATCAGGGTCTTGGTTGCAATATATTCACCAAATTCATCTTCAAGTGGGTTTCTGAGTAAAGCGGCTTCCATCGAGAAGGACAATCGGTAAGAGATGAGTTTTCATCTTCCGTTTGAAATTTCCCTTTATAGGGTTATACACCAACAACAGTCCACCAAAATTTTCATTTCGCATCACCGGGTTCTCTGTTTCGCTCTCACCGGGTTCTCCCTTAAACGACGACAATTTCATGTGCGTAGCGTACAATATGTTGCCCATGTTTCTGGACATCCATTTAAACAGAGTGCCCCGACTCTCTATTCTGTCTGTGGATCTGAAATAGATTCGCAACGGCTGGTAAGATTCACACTTCTCACATGTTGCGAACTTACCGGCCTTTCTACATTCTCAAGGTCTCTTGAAATCTTCTTCTTGTTTCCAGACAGAAATAACATCAATCGGGTTTCAGATAACCTTTTCCTACCAACATGTTTGCATCCTTGGCGTCCATTCGATTTCTTCCACTTTCAGAATTTGTCCATTTTTTTCCTATACTTTAAGTTATTTAGGGATCTCTAATTTTGCAATTACCTTTTGCGTTTGAAATTTTATAGAAAGCACTGCCAGTAAGGCTGGAGATTCTCTGTTTCTATTAGGTTCTAGGGTTTGAGTGAAGTTGTTTTTTGCCGTCTAGTCGTCTGATTAACATACCTGATAAGGAGATGCACACGGCATAGTTATCATTCCACCATGAATTGAAGGTAAATTGTCTTGAATTCCCATTTTTAGTCCCTCAGTGAAGGAACGGAATCGATTCCACATTCTTGAGTAATAAACAGAGTTATCATCATTAAACGTTACATTTTATTAATTGTTCTTTTACTTTTCATACCAAACATGAATAGATTATACGGATAAGTTAATTCCCAACTTTTCATCATTGGCACGTTTTGTTCAGCAAATATTTGGCAAATTTATCAAGTACAATAGACCAATATCGTTATGTTGGTCGGAATTGAGTTTAGCTCGTGAATGCTGTAAATACTGCTAATTTATGTTCTGCTTGAGCTGAGATGTACTTATTTACGTGAAATATTAGTAAATGGAAATAAAACTATGTAGTAGATTGCTAAAACCAAAAACTCTCACTTCATGCTTGGATTGTTGGTTGTTTAGGATTGGGGGCTAGCCATGGATTCTTTTTGAGTTTGGATCTATGTAACAAGTTGCAAATGGTTGGTTGGCTATTTCAGGTAGTTGGAATTTGGCTGATAATTGGCTGTTAAGTTGTCGAGAGATTGTTGTGGGTTTATATGTTGGCTTTTTTTAGCATGTTACATCACTGTTGTTTTACATCTTTTGTAATTTACCAAACATTTCCAATGTGCAAGTTAGATTATAACCGAAATCTGTGTGAAACCCGGTTCTAACAAGTGGGGTTGCAGGCCTAATTTCCCCTACAGTTTTTCCATTACGTACAATTTACCGTCTCATTTTCTCACTATCATAGTAACTAATCATGAGAACTATAATTATTACATGCTCAAATATTGTACGTAATTTATCATTTCCCATCACCCAAACTGCCACTTCTTGCAGCCCTTTGTACCGTATAACACCCTCATTTTTGGTTGTATAAATGATGAGGTGTATTTACTGCTTCTTTTTTTTTTTGCAAGAAATATGGGAAGCAGTAGTGGTGCATCCATAAACAGTTCATACCCTACCAGGCCAGAAGATGATATCATTTTGGCTCGACAGCCTTTATGTTATTGTGGCATTCCCGCCAAATTGCGGACTTCTGGCAACCCCAAGAGTTTTGGTCGGTGATTTTTTAATTGTCGATATTATAAGGGTCAAAATCAGTGCATTTTTTGAATGGGTTGATGTAATGTCACAATCGGAATGTTGTAAGTGCACCTTAGAATTAGCTGAACGAAGAAATGAAAGGATAGCAGATGAACGCGCAAGAATATCAGATGCAAAAATTCGAGCCCTGAAGAAGAAGTACAAATGTTGCTGGTTGCATTTTGGGTTTTATTTTTTGCCTTATTAGTTAGTTTCAAACTTTCTAAAGTTAATGATAATGAAAATCGTTTAAAGCTATATTAATATTTTACTTCTAAATGTGTATGTAGATTAATGCTAAAAAGTCAGTCTTACTTATATGTGTAAAACTGATAGACAATGTTGGTGGAAGCCAAAGTCACCAAATCCCTCAATGTACAACTCTATATTTTATGTACTTTACTTGTAGCATTCTCTGATAGACAATGTTATTTGTGTATGATGAATATTTCAAGATAAAATTTTGTGGTCCTATATTTAGGCGGTTAAACATGCCATTACATGACTCTATAATTTTGCTATTTGGATGAATTTTCCGAATAAATATTGAGCAAATCCATGCTAACTCGAAATAACCCAATATTCTACAAGATAATAATTTCCTATGACAAGATATTCATAAAAGTCATTTTTTATCCTCCTTAGCGATTACTCAAAATAACCCAATAATTCTACAAGATAACAATTTCCGATGAACATATTCATAAAAGTCATTTTTTGAGCTAATTAGCGATTACTCAAAATTACATTATATTAAACAAGATAATAATTTCCCCTCCCGGATCATATTCATAAAAGGTCATTTTTTGAGCAAATTAGCGATTATTCGAAATAACCCAATATTCTACAAGATAATAATTTCCGAGTCACATATTCATAAAAGTCACTTTTTCAGCAAATTAGAGATTACTCGAAATAGCCCAATATTCTACAAGATAATAATTTCCGTTAGTAACATATTCATAAAAGTCACTTTTTGAGCAAATAAACAAGCATACAAAAGAGAATAGCATGGTATGCTAAAGTACGTAATCATTGGCCATTCCTATATGCCCACATCGGAATGGCAATCTCATCCCTCTGTGTAGCCATAGCTCCAGCTGACTCATGGGACATGTCGACCACTTCAGACGTCTCGCCCGCTTCTTCTTCTCCAATAGAACCATCTCCATTAAGTTGCATTGTTAATGCATGCTAAATAAACTCATCGTATGGCGTCACCGTTTTAATAAGATTGTGTAGGGTACAACATGCAGTAATGAGCATCCCTTGTCTGGTTGGGCGATAATGAGGCATCGCCGATAATATTTGAAATCGATTCTTCAATAATGCAAATGTGCTTTCAACAATATTCCGCAGCGATGAGTGACTAAAATTGAAATAATCTCTATACCCTCGAAAATTCCATCCACTTACACGGTCAGATCAATGATACATCTCTCGTGGATAAGGAGGCATAAACTTCTCATTGTATGGAAACACAGAGTCTACAAAATAATAATATCCTGAACACAATAACCCAAAATTGTATGATTAACATTTTTAATTATTGTCTTGAAAACGTTACAGAAAAAAAATTGAATGCGTGAACCATATTGTTGTGGGTTTAACTTTACCTTGCGAGGGCCATGGAAACCGATTCCGACCGCGGCTCAAAGCATCCAAGAAAACTCGTGCATCATGTGCTGTTCCCTCTCATCCAGTATACACATACGTGAACTTCATATCAAAGTCACACAAGCATAAAACATTTTGTGCAATTTGATTATATCGGTTTCTATATGCATTGATTAGGCGAGATGGTGCAGCAGCTGAAATCATTGTTCCATCCATAACACCAAGACATTTCTACAACTCCAAAATCATTTAACACACCCAATCATTATATAGATATTAAAACCTAAAATTCATATAAAAAAAATTATTTTCATGAACGAGTAGTCCTAGCAATTTCACGAAAATCATTACCTGAAACCATGGATAACAATGGGGGTTTCCAGCAATGTAAGAATGGACGCCCTCTGTGTGTGTTGGTCTAATCACACTTCTCCTTAGTTGATGTAGCACTCGCATAACTGTCTTTACATGTCGATTAATAGTTTCAGTTGAATGTTGGAACCGGTCCCCAACGATTTGTTGACCTTGTGCATGGCCAACAACAAGGCAAAAGATGCCTACCGATTCCTCCACTGAGATCCGCTTTGTAGGGTTCATAATTAACGCGTGTTGTAGTAGGTATGAGTGTTCAACCGGGTACCGAACTGGGTATCTAGGTATACCCGGCCCGGAACCTGGGTTTAAAATCTGGACCGGGTTCCGGCCCGGGTATACCCGGTTATGACTCCGGGCCAAAATCCGGCTTAATCAAGGTTTTATTAACTCGGAAATCCGGGTACCGGGTTTTACCTGGTTTTTTTTTTTTTTTTTTTTTTTTTTTTTTTTTTTTTTAAGTCTGTTTTAGAAGCAAATTTTTATGATCCTTTGAGGTAACAAGTGGAATTAATTATTCTAATTGTAATTGATTTTAATATATCTTAGGCCGTATTCTATGTTAGGCTAACAGTACACGGATAAAAACTCTTTTGAAGTAAATTCTTTTTCTGTAATTAGCCGACCTTCCCATGAGGAAAAAGAGGGTGCAACAGAGACTTACTAAACAGAGGTCAACGAAAAGGAGGCTGTGCTGAAACACGATGTAGGGACTTCCAAGCTCAGTTAAGAAACGATGACCAACCGGTTTGAGATCCAAGGAGATTCAGCTCGACGTGAGGATCTGCGATGGGCTGGAGGATGCAGGTTGCTCTGTTTCAGTTGCTAAAAGCAGGGGACAACGGCTAGGTTTCAATGAGATGGGGGGTGGGGTTGGGTAGTTGAGGTCTTGAAGAATTGTGGCTTCGTCGTGGAGAGTTTGTCTTGCGAGGCTGTTGTTCCGCACGACGGAGACTGAGGGAAAAAGGGAGACTGCAACTTCGTGAAGGAAGGCTTATACGAAAAATCCAAAGCAACGGCAAACTTTTGCTCTAAGAGAGAGAGAGAGAGGGGGGGGGGAGATATTTAGCCGGGGCCCGGGGGGAAAAAAAATGAAATCGGGTACCGGGTTTAACAAGATTTAAAACTAAAATGATAACAGGTGTCCGAGGAAAATTGGTCGACCGCTCGACTGGTAGCCATAAATTCGAAGACTAATGGAATTTGGGGTCCCCCATGGAACTGCTTTCATTGTTTGGTCAATCACTTCAAACTCCAAGCCCACTTACTTCTGCGATCCTCTGAGATAGACACAAACGACCTTTGAACTTTTATCAACAACAATCGGTCGAAGCACTTGTTAAATTGCTCAGTAGACAGGGGAGGTTGTACCTCTTCCAACAACTTCATGCAATGCATTTGGAGATCAAATGCTCCATCAAACTCCATGCTATGCTCTCCTTTACTGCGCTTCCTCGATCTGCTCGACTCCATCACCTCCATCGCAGCCTCTCGCCTAACTTCCGCACTACGGCGAATCTCCTCAAGTGTATCAGTCATTTGCGCTTGAAGGCCCTCGTCCATCGCGGGACCTCCCCTTTGGCATCTACGAGATCTACTTGAATAGGAGGCAGAATATGGTGTTGTTGACTATCTTGGAATGCGTGTCGATGGCCCCCCATCATTATCAATAATTGGCTGGCCACGATTTAGAATCTTCTCATCGAGGAACCTCTCATCGTCAGAGTCTGGGGTCGGATCAGTTGAAGCACGGTGCATTATCCCAGTTGCAACTGCACAATCGAAGATTGTGTAGAGCTGTTCATACCTTGGGCATCCCCAAGTCTTGAAATTCTTCCATGATGATCTCACCTAACACCCATTTAATGGTAATGATGTCAGATCCAAGTAAAATACTATGTGAAGCATATATTGGAAAAATTAGTTAAATAATGTACTCGAAGGGCATTTGCCCAATTTTCCTCACTCGCAACAGGGGCCTTCCTCTCTGAATCCAAGCCCAAACCGGTTTGCTTCATAAGATCAGTGAATTCTCATTGTTTGCGCTTTAGACGAGCAATCTTTCCCTTAACTTGTTCAGAATTGAATTTCTTATAACTCATAGCAGAGAGTTGTTCCACAAGCCTTACATTATCACCATTTGTGATCCTCCCTCCCCTTAATCTATCCATAAGGGTGTCCTCATACAGCATATCAACTAGTCGATCCTTGAACCCACCATTCGTTATGTCCCGATCACGGGCATTTTCCATCGTATCATTGTCCATAATTTCGTTCTATATGTGGTAATGATACCGATGATTAAACAAGTAGCATCCATGGCGCGCGATACGATGACATTATTCAGTGAAAAAATTCGATGCATGTTTAAGATCAAAAACCATATTTGTAATTAATGAACTATGCAGCAAATTGACAAAAACATTGGAAAGTAAATTTTTTACTATGAAATTTGACAAAAATTTATGCATTATCAGTCATAAGCCCATCATACCTGTATAGCGGATGACCTGCCAGTTGAGCGTAAGTAGTAACCCTACACAAAATAATAATTTTTGTTAGTCCTTCAGCAATTGAGATTGGTTAAGGTTTGAAAGAATGCTATTATTTTGTGTATCTTCCATAAAAGTCATTTAAAAGACGGCCATTATGTATGTTGATGAAGTGATTTTGAAGAAGCAAGGAAAGAAATCTAAATGATTGCAATCAGGACAACTGCTGAATGTTGAGAATGTTTTCGATGAATTCATGGAAATCGATTCCAACTGGGTTTTGTGAAGATGAGTTTGAAATAAAAGTCCAAAGCTGAAATCTTGCAGCATGGTGCTTTTCTAACTGGTAATGATAGCTATGTAATAGCTTATGCCCCTTAATCTGAATCAGTTTGAGATATTGTGGTTTTAATAGTATGTATTGTGAATTTCGATGCAAGTGAACATATTAGTGAAGTAAGACTTCCATCACTGCAAGTTATTGTCATCTAGAGTATACAACCAACAAGTCAGTTTTAACTGGATGAGCAGGTCAGACCTTCTATTTTATGGTCTTACTTACCTCTCCAGGAAAGTGGAATGGGTAATTTATAGCTTGATATCTCCCCTCCCGTGTTAGCGATGTTAATATAGGGAAGTCTACGAGCTTAATCTCTAAGGTGAGGTTTGGTTAGTGACTTGAGTTAAGATGAGTTGAGTGTGGTTCTAGAGTTGAGAAATGCTTGAGCTGGGATCAAGCTTGTATCGAAACAGGATAAATAACCCAAATGCATGTATTTAAAGGCACGGGGGTTCCTTAATTAACAGATTGGCAAATGCATGCATGCCATTATATATTGCAACTTTGACAAATGGCAGCTCCATATTTTAAGCATTACCATAATTGATGAGGTGGGAATATAGGGAAATCAGGAGCTAAAAAGGTCTACAAGGTAAACAACTTTATGTAATCAAGTAGATGATAACAATATCTAAAAAATAACATTAATTCAAACTGTTGATGTTTTGGTCGTAGACAAGTTATTGGTCCCTCTAAGATCTAATAGTAGTGCATATTAATGCCATTACATGAAGTACACATTGTACAACCTTTTCCCAATATTTGCAAAATGCAAGTTGTTCACGGTTGACATAAGAAGGAAAAGAAAGAATTTCTAGTCAGTGCATCAACAATCTCCATGTAATAGGTTGCTGCCCAACGAATAAACAGAGTTATCATCAATTCCATACTCTTTGGTTTAAGACTTGACCAATATTCTACAAGTCAGTGAAGGTCTCAGAAACATCCAGGAAAGCTTCCACTATTTCCTAGCACAATCACTGCCACATTTTGTTCCACTAGGCACCGTCTCATTTTATTTCCTAAACCCATGACTATTTCGTGCACCACACACTGCAATGGTTATAAACTTATAAAAGCAGCCATTTGTATAAGGGCGGATCAAATGGCAGGGTTGCATACATGGATTAATACCAAGCTATAAGGGTCAAAATCGGTAAGCTGGAGTCAGCCATTAATCCCAACACCAAAGACAAACATATCAATATTATTGAGTACATTTCTCCAAATAATTCATTAATTCCCAGCACAGCAATTACCATAGCTAATTCGAAATGGAAATATCAAACAACTCAACAAAATCAATGTAAAGATTGGAGGTGATTGAAAAAAAATGGGGGAGAAATGCTTACCCGGTACGATCGAGTCGTGGGAGCCGTTGTGGTAGGGCTGTCTCTTTGGAGAAACGGGACACTCGCTGTGATTTTGCCAGTGTTTTCCAGGGATGGTTTTGAAGGCCTTCTTGGGTTTATAGACCATTATGCTTTACCGTCCACTCTAACAAGATGAAAGATCTGAAAAAATGTCGACTATTGCAACCTTTCGAAAGGAAAGCAGACCGATTGACTGAAGGGACAAACGGAAGGGAGTGTAGAACGATCCTTGGCAGAGATTTGCCTGCCAGTGTTCTCTTGGTTTGGGCAGAGATTCGCGGAAATTTCAAACATCAACCTCACGACAAGGGGGATTAGGCCAGCTAGAGATTCTCTGTTTCTGGCCTTTCTTGTTCACAGTCCACGGTAGGTTCGTACCCAATGTAGGTCCGTTTCGCTGTTTCTTGTTGATCCTGTAAATGGGAGTTCTGAATAGGGGGGTTCACTCATCATAGATTGCTACGCAAGCATCAGGTTGCAAGAAGGAGAAGACTTTCCCCATTGTTTTGGCTTATGAAGATTTCCGATGAAATTTTCGGCTGACCGAATGAAGGGGTTTTGGGAGTGGGGGTTTGGGGCGTCTAGTGTTTGAGAAGTGTTACGGGAATTTACGTTTGGGAAAATTGGGGAAAGAGAGAAGTAGTTGAACGGCATTACTGCATGCATCTGGTTGCCGGTCATGTCATTCTACAGTATCAGAATATTTTACATACGGAAATCTCGTCTCAAGTTTCGAAATTTATTGCTGTTTGGTAAAACGATCTCATCTTGGTTTTAAACTTGTTTAAGATTTCCATATCTCATCTCGGGGGCCAAACCTGCCCTAACAGTTTCTTATACTAAGAGGTTTTCATATCTTTCAAGGGCATCCTAAATGCAATTTCTTCATATGGGCAAATTTTTATAAAGAAAGATAAAATGAACTTGCAAAGAGATTGAATGAAGTTCAGAAAATTGAAGATGGAGTCTTGAAAAAATGAGTTTCAAGTTCAAAAAATGGAGGATGAAGTCTTCAAAAGAGAGTTTTAGACTCGAATGATAGAAGATGAACTCTTACAAATGTCAAATGAGATACAAAACCAGCAAAATGAGATTAGAGAGCAAAGGGTGGAGAAAATGTGTTCATGGCTTGCTTTGTGCATATACTAGGAATTGATTATGATAATCATTTTCAACTACTTTGACAATACTAGAGGCTCTCTCATAATGACCTTCCACCATAATGTAGGGTTTGTAACCAAAGGCACTATAGTCAGTAAATGTAAAAGACAATGTCAGCAACTTAATTTTGAAATATGGATATTTTGTACTTAAGAATGCTTGGTTGTAAACTATACGGGCATGAATGTGTTGTTGCTTGTAATATTTTATTTTTCTTTTAAATTGACATTTGCAAACTTGATAGTCAGGAATGTCACTTTTTCTTTTTCTTTTATACATTTATGGTTCACTGCTCCAATAGTGTTGTCAACAGAAGATAACATTTAGAATAATTGAACCTATCTCATCAATGGAACTTTCTCAAAAAGTAATTGAACTCAAAATGAAGGTTTAGAATAAAAGAAACTTGTATAACCTAAGTCCCGATTATGCACTTTTATGCAACAATGCACTTCTCAAAAAGCAACTTATCAATTACATGAAAACTTAACATAATTTAGATAATAAGAGCACAACATATTTCTCTGCCCAACTTGTCAATTACACGAAATCAACTCATTCATTCCATTAAATGGAATCATACATTGTCTCCACTCATAATTCAGATAGGATTGAAATGAAAGAAATGATTAAATGTTTAATATATGAAAATACGTAATAGTCATGACTGAATGAATGGGTACCAAATGATTGGGTAGACTGCAATACCGGGTAAGTAGTACAGGTATTGCACCCAGTGTTATCCCCTAACTAAGGGATTCTCAACTTGCGGCCATGGGCGGAATGAGATTCAAAAAATTGCTAACCCCAACATACAGGGCGTAATAATGTGTAACGGCTAATAAAAGTGATAAGAGAATGTATATATGCTTAGACTCTTTAAGAAATAAAGGCACGAGGTGTGGAAAAATATTTTACGAAAGAAATGAAACATTTTATGAAAGAAGATCATTTTCAAGAAAAACCCTACCTCGTAATGTTTTAAATGAATGAATGTCTTATGAATAATATGCATGACTGAAAACCTATGTAATTATATTTTAATTGAACGAAGTAATGCTTACGAGTCATTGACTCATTTTAGTTTTATGTGTGCCCTCCCAATGATAAGATGACCAGAACGCATCAGGATGGATACGGCCCCAAGGGGAAGAGCACGAAAGCCTAGGCATGATGTTTTGTATGAAAAACTTTTAATTATAAAGTTTAATGATTTCAACAGTAACTCTCTTTAAATTAATAAGCATGTCTTATTTTATAAACAATCTTTCGCATATTGGGAATGAAATGAAAAAGTTTTAAAAGGAACAGTACTTCTCGTCTTTTTCTTAAATCATTTTCTAAAAGTTCTACCACAAAGATGGGTGTTATAGGGTGGTTGTCCATCGCTCAAGATTCCCTACCCTAGGCCTTGCAAAATGCTCGGACTCAAGGTTGAGGAAAGAGTGCTCAGACGAAGGGGTGAGAAAAGTGTGTTGTGCTTGAACCCAAAGCCAAAGAAAGTGTGATTGAACCCTAGAAGAGTAGTCACACCATGGAGGACAAGTGAAATTCTCACCACCCAAGTGAGCTTAGGGTGAAAAAATGCTTACTTGTGTGGAGGGCGAGCGCAATTTAGAAAAGTGCTCACCTTGAAAAGATAGTCCATCCTAGGTTGATCTGGACCCATGTTGATGTCGTGGTCCCATTGTTGAATAAATTTAGGCCCATGGTAGTGTCATGAGTCTATCCATGGGTCGGATGCACAACACAACGTTGTCGTGGGTCTCCACACCAAAGACCCATGACATTGCCATTCAGGGAGCAAAATGAGGGAAAGCATCCCCTCAAATGGGCAAAATGTTGGCGACAAAAAGGTAGTTAGATGATCGAGTAACGTGCAACGAGGAAGGGAGTAAGACAAACAACACGTTGTAGAGAGCCTAACAGATACAAACAGCATGAGGCAAGTGAAGGTTCACCCTACACCTGGCTAGCAAAGGATTTGCTAACCGTACAAAGGGAAAGCAATGGGAAAAGGCAATGCCTATGCGGAACTAGGAGCATTCTAAGATAGTATGAAGGAGCTCAAAAGACAACATGGGACATACCAAGGCTCATGATCTACCCATGAACACCGAAGCATGTTTGACCTCAAGAGTAAGGCTTAATTGCCATGTGAGCGACTCTCATAAGGTGAAGGATTGCAGATTTAGTCCTGAGGTAAACTGCAGATACGTGCGCACGTTGTCCTATTAGTCTACTCAATTTCTACCATTCTTCAAATCTTTGAGGGTTTTATAATGATTGAGAATGAAAGCTCTCTAAGATGCAAAAGCTATTCTAAATTATTGCTTGCAAGTGTTTTATAATAAGTATTTAAAATATTAAGAATTTATATATCTCTATAATCAGCGAAATGTTTAATAAGTTTTTGTTTGCAGAACACACACTTGAGCCCAAAACTTTAGACGGGTCTGGTCAAGTTTAATGTCCCAAGCCGTCTGAACATGGTTGAGAAGGCTTTTGAGAGAAGCATTCCATCAACTAAGCTATAGAGTCAAGATAGTGAAGCTAGCATTGGTCCATATGATAATAGACATGATAACACTAAACTAGTTAGAACTCACTTCGAAAGCCATTGCAAGTTCTACAACTTCATAACCTTCCTTGTCAATAGAGAAGTTACCAATTGATTTTTTTCGGTCACTGTTAAGAACGTGTCTCATCACTATAAGTGCAACCGTTCACTTGCAAATGTTAAGATAACTCCAACGTGATATGCCTGAAAATATTCCGATACTTAAATCAGTAAAGTGTATCACTTAAATAATTATAAATTCAATGATAGATAGTCTTTTAGTGTTATCTTGTATATATATAGAGTTCATGTTGGATTAGATCAACACTATATAAAATTACCTTCATGTGATATCTATTATTTGTTGTGTTTATCGACTTAAATCATCTCTAAGCAACTGAAATAATCACAAACGTGTATGAAACTCACTCATTTTTAAGTAAAACGGTGTGTAATGTGTAGATCCTGTTGAGCCTAGATTCTTTAGTTTAAGCCTGCTTACCGAAAGCTTTTATATTGAGTTTAAATACAAAAATAGGCCATTCAGTCGCAAACAAAAATGGCTTGTGATCGATTAGCTGATCAGTAGTCAGTTCACATTTTAAATTCCTAACGTTTTAAAATTGTGTTTCTCGGGATCCAAACCAAACTCAGAGAACTAAAGGTCAAAACTAGCTTTTTCACATAGGCCATTCGACACCGACCGAATATTTTTGTATTACCTTGTTTTCGAATATGCTAGTTGACAGAAGTGCATTATGAACTTTATTCGCTCTTTGATTATGCATAAAAAAACATGCCTCTTTCATGATGGAAGGTTTCCAAGCAAAACGAAAAGAGAGAACCTACCATCGTGATCATGAAATAATACTATTTAATTTCCTCTTTTTCATGGATAGATTCGCTGTGAATACAGAACTCTAAATTTTTTTAGGAGTAACTTTTTTACTTTAAGAGATGTTCATGTAAGATAAAAAATATTATAAAATTATAAAACATAACTATTTTTAAAATTAAATATTGATAATTTTTCAAATATCGCAGAAATAAAATTTTAAAAATACAACTTAATGTCTATTTCAAATTTTTACGACAATATTTCATAAAATAAGACTCATCTATTATTATTTTTATAAATATGAAATATTTAGAATGCCATATTTCATTCTAATACCTATTTTAGTGAATATGAAATATTTTTGTAAATATGAAATCTTTTATTTTTGAAACCATTGAGTATTTTTTTAAATACCATTTTTCATTTATATCTAATTTAGTTTATCAAATTTTATATAAAATATATCTAGTTTGGTGTTATATTATGCATATAATGCTACAATAGAGGCCTTAAATAAATTTTTTCTTCCTTATTGAATTTTAGAAGATAAAATATATCTACTATTTTTTATATGTATCATCAATTTAAAATAATTTTTCTTATATTTTCATTTTGAATTCTACATTAAGAAACTTAATATTGTATAATAAATACTTTTACATCAATTTTAATATTTTATTATTTCTCATAATCTTAATTTTAATTTAATTTTATAGAGGCCACATCCTTAAAACTAAATAATATATAAAAATTATATAAAATTTAAGAGTGATAGGAAAACAAGGTTCTGCTTGGCCACTGAGTTTTTTCAGATGATAATTTTGAATTTTAAGATTAAATATTAAAATATTATATTTTAATATTATTATTATTTTAGAATTTGAAAAAATAAGAAAAAAGTTGAATTGTTTATTATATTTTATATGAGGATTTGAAAAAATTGTAATGATGAGATGAAAATTTTATATTTGAGATGAGAATTTTTTTGTGGTTAAACAGTACTTTAGCGAGATATATTTTTATATATATTAAAATTTTATAAAATTTTAAAAAGCATATGGGAATAAAATTTTTTTTAAGGGACCAATTCTTATATATATTAAATTATAAATAACATTTAGGAGTTGTTTTGAATTTTAAATCTCAGCTCTACGAAGTTTAATGCCACTGTGTGAATGTAAAGACGTCAGTCATGACGCAAAGCAAGTGAGAACTTACATCAAAAAACCATAAAATAGTCAAACCGCCAGGCACTAAGGCACGTAAAGTCATGCTAGGGCGGCAGGACCTATACACAACGTGTTCGGAGATTGTATTTTACTTTTTTTTTTTTTTTTTCTTTTATGAATAATATTTAGATCACCGCTGGTAGCTCTAGCTGTGGCCACCGTTGGGGGTTTTTTTTTTATTAATGAATAAGAATTTTTTTTAATATTATTATAAATTTTTAAATATTTAAAAATATTAAAAAAATAAAATAAAAAACAAAAAAAATTCTAGAGCCTAGCATGACTCTAACATGACTTTTTTTTTTTTTTAAATGTAAATTTTTAATATTTTAAGATATATTTATTTAAAAGAATTTATAATATCATTAAAATATACTTTTAAGTAAAAAGAGTCAAACACATCATCAGGCGGGACCATAGCATTTTCCAAGAAATTTACAACCGCATGTCCAAACAGATCGGGAAAAGCAAGAAATATGTTGAGGAATCCCACGCAACTCTCTCTCTCTCTCTCTCTCTCTCTCTCTTATGAGTACTGCGTTATTCCTCTTTTACATATATATAAGCAGCACAAGGTTCTCAAGGTTTAGCGCCCACCGAATAGCCATCCCAAAGTTCGGGTCTCAATCATGTCTACTAATGGCGTGCACATCGCCGCTTATCCGTACCCAACCTCAGGCCATATTATACCTGTGCTCGACCTTGCCCACCGCCTGCTCACCCGCGGCCTCACTGTCACCGTTTTTGTTACCACCTCTAACCTTCCTCTGCTTCAACCTTACTTCTCCGCACACCCGTCTTCTCTTAAACACCTGGTTCTCCCATCCCCTGATATTACAGCTCCTTCGCAGAAGAGGCTCCTTGCTACCATGCGCGCCTTACGTGACCTTCACTATCCTATCCTCCTCCAATGGTTCCGATCTCATTCCTCGCCTCCTGTTGCTATTATCTCCGATTTTTTTCTCGGCTGGACAAACGACCTAGCGTACGAGCTCGGTGTTCCACGGTTAGTCTTCTCACCTTCTGGTGCCTTGGGGATGTCAGTTGCTCTCTCTCTCTGTCGCGATCCACCAGAAAACGTTGATCCATATCAGGATATCAATTTCCAAGTTTCGTTTCCAAATATTCCGAACTCCCCAGCATTCCCATGGTGGCAGATTCCCGGACATTATAAAAATGTAAAGGGGGACTCGGATTTGGAATTTTTTAGAAACGACATGCTGACCAATACGGTGAGTTGGGGGATGTTGTTCAACTCGTTTATCGAGTTGGAGAACGTTTACTTCACGCATCTGAAGAAAGAACTCGGAAATGATCGAGTGTGGGCCATAGGACCCGTATTGCCTCCTGAGAACGGTGATTTACAGGAATACATTGTTAGAGGTGGAGTAAGCTCTGTACCGTGCCATGAGCTAATGAACTGGTTGGATGCTCGTCCTAACAACTCAATTGTCTATGTCTGCTTCGGTAGCCGTGCGGTGTTGACACAAAGGCAAATGGATGTGCTGACTGCTGCGTTAGAGCAAAGCGGCATCCAGTTTGTTTTGTGCGTGAGGGTGCCTCGCGAAGACGAGCAGAAGCAGGCGAATGCTGATCATGGCGTGATTCCTGATGGGTTCGAAGATCGCATGGAGGGCAGAGGATTTGTAATAAAGGGATGGGCGCCACAGGTCTCAATACTGAGCCACCGAGCCGTGGGTGCGTTCATGACTCATTGCGGGTGGAACTCGGTGCTGGAGGGAATCACTGCGGGAGTTGTGATGTTGACATGGCCAATGGGTGCAGACCAGTACTCGAACGCAAAGTTGTTGGTGGATGAGTTAGGGGTTGCAATCAGAGCTTGTGAGGGCAATCAAAACATTCCCGAGTCAGCCGAGTTGGCTCGGCTGTTGGCCATCTCAGTTGAAGAGACTAGGCCAGAGAGGGTTCTGGCCAAAGAGCTGAGTGCTGCAGCCGCAAGTGCAGTTAAAGGAGGAAGTTCAGATACAAATTTGGATGAGTTCATCAAACAGTTGGGTGATCTTGGAAAGTGATCAGAGCCAAACATTTATATTTCTTTATCTTCATAGCTAACTATTTTGTTCTTCCAAACGATCAAACATATGTTTACTCTAATATATACCAATTATTGTTTTAAGCACGTGTCACTCTGGATTTGTTACTTCACTTGTCTTTTCCTCGACTCCATTTCATCATGTCATTTCCTAATTACCTCCTCGTATTATTTATATATCTGTACAGAAGTATTATAGTTACTAAGATTTCCCACGAAAATAAACTTATAGACAAACATTATTTTATATAATAAGTGAGATTTATTTTATAATAAAAGTAAATTTACAATTTACGATATCCCATCAAGCCATGTTAGATTAAGTTTACTTTCTATAAGATCTCTTTGTAGATAAAGTATTTCACATACATAGAAGCATACTTCTCTTACTATTGGAAAATGATGAAGGTGACTCTTATCTTAATTTTTATCACCAAGGCATAACCTGACGTTTGCAGACATGTATGCTTGTTATATTAAATGAAACTTTCAGTTTCAGCCCCCCCCTCTCCTCTCTCGTGATGACTATCTAATTACTTCATCTTCTTGCCTCTTTTTAATTTTTTGAGTCCTGCTGTTCACACTCAATTGTTCCTTCCTCTTTCCTTGGACTACTTATGTTTTTTGTTATTTCTATCCCTAGGAATTGAATACAATTCTTAATTGAAATGAAAGAGAATGGTAGTTCATGGAAGGTGGTTTTTCTTATAAGCATGCTTGATGGTTTTTAATAAGGTTGAAGATGTAAGATTCCATTTTTTATATACGAGCGTCATTTCGTTTCTCTCTTTTCCATATAAAATGCAACTACAAATTCGCACCAAATTTCATGCATTGAGATTATGCATGACTGAATCTATATCTAACAATATATTATTAGCAAACACAAAGGATGTGACACATGCAGAGGTCATATTTTCAGCTTTTGCTTTAAGGTGTCATGTCTAAGTATGGTTTACTTAGACACTATTACTATCTAGGCATGCATTAGCATCGTGCACATACCGTAGGTATTAATCTATCAAATAATGGCTAACACCTATTGAAGATAGTCATGACTGGAAAAGGTTTTGTTAACTCGACAGTTTTGTTCTTTTGTATTTGTAAGCAGGAAATTATAGTAAGGGGTTGTTTTTTGAATTTTTTTTTGGTTGGTCTTAAAGGATATGCTACTGTATTCAGATTTTCATGTAGAGAGCTCACATTAACCAAAAGGTAAAGTGACATAGACTAGTGTAAAAGGCCAACTTAATTGGCAAAAAGTGATATTACCAGGTTTGAGAGTTAGAACTTTTCCAGGTTGACGCGTAGTGATGATACAGGCACTAAGGACATTCAGAATGTCAAAAAACAGTTTTACAGCTTATATTCACTTATTTTTCGATGTTAACACCTTTTAATGAAGTGAATTGTTTTGTTCCCTTGTTATTAATGCAGTAACTTAGGTTCAATTATCTTGACTTTGATTATCAACCTGTCTGGCTAAGCTTCAGATCCTAATGGTAAGACCTCCCTCTCCATTTAATGGATTGTTCTAGGATTTAATCACTTGGTTTTATTTTCTAATTTGTGCATGTTTATGCCTTGTATATTAGTCCAACTTATTAAAGAAATTGTTTTCTAACTTGGAATTCTCTGGACCATACAATAAGGGTAAGAGTGTGGCTTACAATCTTTTGCTGTTAAATCTTCTTTGTTGTAAGTAGTGAGTTGAGAAGACAAGCCATTATTGGTTAAGATTCATTGATATTTTCTGTTATATTGGCTCTATTGCGTGGATTGCAAACTGCACAAGTTTGATGAGGCCTATGTGTTGGAAACACTGTAGTTGGATCCATATCTGGTGGTGTAAACTGTTTTTTTATTAAAACACAAAAGTCTTGCATAGAACCAATATGGTATGTTCTCCCCCATTTTCTTTTGCAAGCAAGCCTACCCATTTTGCAAGCCACTCTCATGTATTGCCGTGATGCTGATACAGTTACAATTACTTGACTATGTAAAGCTATAACTTCTTTTCTGCTGTGTGTGTAAGGGTCATATATTATGTTTTTTTTATGAAGAAAAAAGAGAATTCATCAGTTGATTTCTTTGTTCTTTTTTGTTGCAAGTTTGGTTTAATTAAAGATTACAGTGTGCTAAGATGGCAATTGTATTCCCTTTTATGGTAATGGAAATGTCTTAAACAGTGTGATCTTTGAAAGTTGCTTGGATCAGTAACTAAAAGGATCAGTAATTTTTTTAGTTACTGATCCAAGCAACATGGGCCCATAGCCTTTGGGCCAAATGACTGGTGTATTAAATATGGAGGCGGAAAATAAGAGAAGGGGGGGGGGGGGGGGACTTTCAAGAGGCATAAATGAGGCCTTTAATTATCATTGATTGACCCATTACATGAGACATGCACTGTGCACAGCCACCTGTTCATAGATTGCAGTTAAGAAAAGTTACAAAGGGGCACATATATATTCCTTAGGTTGTAGATTATTGTAATCACATAGGTCTAGTGACCACCCAGGTTCCCATGTACACTTGATCAAGGTGTTTGAAGCCGAGTCTGGGATTTGTAGATGTCCCCAGTATTATTACTCAATATTTATCTATATCATGTTCAATTAGTTGCATGAAGAAATTAAGCAGGACACATTATTTATTTTTTCTCATTCTATTGTCTTTTAAGAGGATGTTTGTCATTGTGGTGTGAAGTTGTAACAGATGATAATAAAAAAGTCCAGCTCTATTTTCTTCCAGGCTTTTGAGTTTTTTCACACAAATCTCAGCAGTGCCACAGAACAATAGAGAGAGTATGAATCCAGCCAGACTCATGAAGAATCCTTGGATACACCTTTATTATTGGATCAAGTACAGGCTTAAACTTACAAGCTTTAACTACTGGTTTATCTTCTTAGCACTACCATTACCTATTATTTTACTAGATGAGATTAAGGCTTTTGCTAGACTATTGTGAAGGAAATGTCAACTGTGTGAAAAAAGATCAACATGCTAGTGTTACTATGGTAGTATCTCAGTTACATTTTAAGTGCTGAATACTGCAATTTGCAAGGTAAAAGTCTCCCCCATTGTAAAGTGTGAATTGTATACTGGTTTCTCTGAGAAAATATGTATGTATTTTCAAAGCAGATACCTTAAAAGGTTTTTGTGTCACTTATGCATGTATATTCCTGATTATGTTTCATTCTTAAATTTTGTCATTTTATTCTAGGATCCATTTTAAAGTATTACAATAGTTCATTATTCTGTCTCTTCATAAATATAAGTGGTGATTTGTAATCAGAGGTTAAATCGATATTTCTGGTAGAGTTCTGGTGTTGGAACTCCTTGTCATTGGCAGTGTATGTGAATACAGGTTTAAGTTTGTAAGAATTTTTTTTTTCCAAATTAAGAGAACTTAACAAAAAAGTACAAAGATCATGCATCCTAGTACTCGAGTACGACATGGACATCATAAGTCATTAAAAGAAATAAAAGAAGTTTTGTAACTGAAAACAGTTAACTGGTTTATTCTTTTGTTGTATAATAGAAGTCTTACCTCTGAACTTCTGGGCGCTAGATTTTGTGGTGTTGGGGAATTTCATGACTTGAACTGCTGGTTGTCATGAGTAACCATGAAGTCAAATTGGGGGGATAATGAGAATCGGAAGAGGTGGTTTCAAATATCTGGATTTTCCTTTATAAATCATCACAATATCCTTCTTCTATTAGTCACCTGCAGTCTGTACCCATGATAAACAAAGTTTATGTTCAGTGAATCCAATCCTTGATGTTTTATCTAAACAAATTTGAGGTTGCAGATTTTAGCCTTTGTAGGAAAGAATTTTTATGTATGTATCTTCTTGGTACACCTGTTCTTCACTGTTGGACTGGAAAGTATACTCCAATATTTGCTTATCAGTTGGTTCGGTTGGCTTTCTAGAGAATCTTTCTGGTTGTTGTTTTCTAAAGTTTATTAATCTGCTTGTGGTGATACACAAGTATTATTGAGTGGCGAAGTAGCTGACCAGGCCTGAGTGTCTATTAAAGTCATTTTTATTCTTCATTAGCTCAATTCTAATATTTTTATATTTGGCTAGATAAATTATGGTACTAAATTATGTTGCTTTTATTTCTTACTTCTTACTATCATTGTTTTATTTTATTTTGTGGTAGCAATATGGTGATATCAGAACTCTGTATACTGCCAAAAAGCTTGAGGTATGTAACTTAATTAAATGTTTTCTGGGAGTAGCGTATGTCTGTCATAGAATTTGATTATGGTGTACAGGCCAAATGTATCGTAATGTACGAAAAATTAGAAATTGTTTGGCTGGACACAAGAAAATTCCAAGTTTTCATCACTAAACTGTAGATGTCAGAGGGCTGGGAGTTCCATTGACTGTTTTGTGGTACCAGGTGTTTGCCACAAACTCTTTCTTAAACAATCATAAGTCATTACTATGTGACGTTCTGGTCGATTAGAATAATCCAGCTTTTCAATATGGTGTTGCCAACATGTCAACCAAATCTATTTCTCTTTTATGTACTTATCTTAAGGAAAGCCTGTGCAGCATGCATCATTTCAATGCCCCATGATTGGGCTTTTTTATTAAATAATCTACGATTGTTTTTTTGCATTAAATGATCATTCATTTCCTCTGTTGGCTCAATGGCAAGGAGTAAGTAATCCATTTATTTGCAATGTCTTGGTGATTATCTCATTAATCTCCCAAATATTTTTTTTTTTATTAAATTCTAAGTGATAATTGCTAAAAGAAAGTTCTTTAGTGGTTTGGGTTTATGATGAAAGGAAGTAACTAGCCTTCCATGGTATGTCACCCCAAACTTCTTGCTGGATTTTCCAATTTTTCCAAAAAGCTTAAAATGTTAAGATATCTGCCATACTCAGTTGAATCCTGTGTTCCTCTCTTCCTTTTCTTCAGGTGAGACTGACTCACAAGTGTTAATGCAGGTGTTTGCATGTCAAAATGCTGAGAGCTGCTCATGCTTTTGTTATTTACCTCTGTTGCCTTCATATGTGTATTTGAGGTGACAATTGACTACAAACTTTCTTGGATGTAAACACCATCTTGTATGTTCTTATACTGTTAGGAAAGAGAGACCTGTATCTTGGAGGTAGGTGGCGTTTCAACTAGATAGGATTGCTTGGGCTATTATCACATGCTCCACGTGATCTATGCCAAGCATGTGTTTTCTCTTTCTTCTGCTTGACCGGGCTTATATTTTACTGAGCTCTGTTATTCATGGTTGGTCTTATTTAGTTTTCTTTTTGCACTTTGATTGTAGGATTCCTATCATTGGAGCTAAAGACCTAGACTTTCATCGACTTTTTGTGGAGGCAACTTCTCGTGGAGGTATCAAAAGTGTAAGTTGAAGTAATTTACAACAAGTTAGTTGATTTTTGTATCATCTTTTATGTGAATGCACATTTGGGACTCCTCCATATTAGGCTTTTGTTTAAAATTTTAATTTTGTAATCTCATCAGAATATCATTTTAAAAATGTCCCGTTGACAAGTGATTGAAAAGTTGTGGTGGTCCTTTGGGTCTTTGATTCTTTACATTTTTATAGTGTTAGCTAAATGATGTCATTCATTTTATGGGTGTTCTGTATTTATAAGATCAAGCCATCCCATTTTTCTGTTTAATGGGAACATATGTGAACGCTTAAAATTCCACACCTAAGATCTTTGAACGTTAGATTTCCTCCCTAAGAGATATTTTAACTAGAAATACTTTTAACTCCAGATGATGTCAATGTCATATCTCGAGTGAAAGCCCCTTACCATTGTCTATCTTAATTGCTGGGTGCAATTTAAAGAGAGAAAAAACAATGAGGAGGAATCCAATTGCTTTAACGCTGCTCTTGTAGAGCTCTCGGGCTGCTTTAAATGCAATAGGCCTTCCACATTGGATTTCTCTCTGATTTGAATACTGTAATTCAATAAACTAAATTTGGTCTCCCAATTCTATATTTCCAACTTTAGTGTCCATACATATGCATATTTTTTGATCTTCCATGAAAATGATGAATAGAAGGGTGGAATGCTGATGTGAGATCTCGTGTACACCGCTTTCCTGTCATGAAGTGACTTCAGTTGTTAGCTTTCTGCAATATCCAGCCTTTCTTTTTCTACTTTTGACATGAACTTACATTGCCTTTTATCATACACAACAATCTAACTTGAGAAGCTCCAACATACAGATAACCGATAAATTGGAAACCTGTAAATACGAACCTTAGTTGTCTTTGCTGATTTCTTCTTTCTTGTGTTCTACCAGGTTATTTTTTCTTCCTGGTTGCTGAGTGCAATTTAGTATGTAATTTCTGCTTATCTGGAAAAGTGGAATTTACAAGTTATTAGGGAGAGAAGATGGAAAGAAGTAACTGCTGTTTTCAACTTTCCTTGCACAGCTACTAATGCTTCTTTTGTGCTGTGCAAGTACTATTTTTCATTACTCCACCACTATGAACAAATATATTTTTTCAAGGCTCGGGGATGGGTCCCTATATCTTCCGGTGAGTGCATACAGCAACCACCCCTTCTTTTAACATTTAGTATTGGATTCAGTTTTATAAAAACCTATCTTTGGCTGATTCTTTGACGAGCCCACCCTTAATCCCAGTTCCAATTCAAAGAACAAAATCTTTGCAGCCAACACCAGAAATCCAAGCAGCTCTGCTCCAGCAGCAAAGGATAAATACTGCAGAATTGGATGGAGGTATCTACATTTCTTTTCAATTCCTAAAATCCAGGAGGAAAAACAGAGGATAAAATTGGGTGTAGCGATATTAATATTAGCTATAAATCTTATTTAGTGTTAGCTCTTGTTTTGAAAACAGAGTACAATAATATCAAGGGGGCATGCTCCCATGTACAGCCATAAGGATGCTATATAAAAGAAATCTCAGCAATAGCTAGCTACACCAAATAAGAGACCAAGCCAGACCATAATATGTAACCATTTAACTTAGCAAAGGAAATTATCTAAGCTCCCCAAGTCTTTGCTATTTCTGTAGTCACTGAAGAGGATTGAAAGAGTAATGACACAAACTGTCTGTCAGAATAAATAGCCCAAAACATATCAAGTCCAATGTGAGCTAGAGTTGTACATATAGGCACTCCATATGAAGTAAACCATGGTAAGATGTAAACTGTTAGAATGGAGAAGCTTGCCTTTGGCATTTATGGACTTATCACTTGTCTTCAATTGCTGCATTTTAATTGGTTAAAGCTGTTGCAGATCAATAATGGATGCTGAAGGGATTCTATATGCTTGGACTTTTCTCAGGAGACTTGGTGTTCTATACGCTGCGGCCTGGTTTTTTCTACATGGATTTTGATCTAATTTACAAAAGCCTTGAAGAGGGAGGAGAACCAGGAAAGAAAGAACTACCTGAAGGTGTATTAAGGTAGAGTTTCCCTTTTTTTCTACATTGTTCTTACAATCATCATATAAGTTCCACAATCTAGTAATATGTTACATAATCTATTACACAATAATAAATAATTGAATATGCTAGAAATATAATTTCTACAGTTTTTTCTGCACGGTTTGATTTCTTGTGACACCCATTTCCTTGATGGTGTTTTCCCAGCTGTAAAAATTATGTGATAGAGGATATTTTCTATTTTCCCCCCCTTAATACCTCATGGTTTATGTTTTGGATGATACATGTTGATTTATTTTGTAACTTAGGCCAAACAACTTATGCAAAACTTTAATATAATTCATGATCTTCTAACACAAGTGAAAAAAAAATTACTACTGGATGTTTCAGTAGTATTTTATTTTTAAATTTTGTAATTGAGTATTTTCGACGACTAAACATCATTGGGAATAGGCCTAAAATCATCGCAATTGCTCTTTTCTAGCAATTTCTATGAGTTGGAAAAAATTGTATATGCAACAAAGAAAGCAAGTGCGGCTTCTGATATTGAGTATTTGTAGCAATTTTGTGAATTTTTGCAACTATTTTTGCGCATTGGGAAAAAATTTAAATGCAACAAAAGAAGCAAGCGTTGCTTCGGATATTGGGTATTTGCAGCAATTTTTGAGTATTTGCAATGATTTTTGCGCGTTGGGAAAAATTTAAATGCAACAAAGGAAGGAAGCACTGCTTCTAATATTGAGAATTTGCAGCGATATTGAGAGTTTTCCAACGATTAAAATCGCTGCAATTGATCTTTTGTAGCGATCCAAGTGGGAATGGGGTAGTGTGCTAATTTAGAATTTACAGTGAAAATAAATCGCTGGAAATGATAGTATTTGCAACGTCTTTTTCATATCGCTAAAATTAATTAGAAGTGAAAGGATTATATTGTTGAACGTGCAGCGAACAAAAAAGCGTTGTAATAGATCTATTGCAACAATTTTTGCTAGTATTTGCAACGATTTTGAGCGTTGCAAAAGGCCAGATTCCTTGTAGTGCCATTTGGCAGATTGGTAACAAACTCTTGCATCTACAATCTTCCCCTTTAATGGATTAATGACAAAATAAACTTTGATGAATGTAATATAAACCTGTCAAAACAAAACCAATAGACTAAGAAACCGAGTGGAAATTTCAAGCAAATAATCAAGAAAAAAATGACATGGAACAATGATTAAGATTAGTATTATCATAATTCACAAGATTTAAACTCTAATTCAAAGTCTAAGAATGTTTTAGTCCAACATCAAATTTATGTTCAGCAAAATTAAACTTTTCTTCCCCTCAATATTAAACAACACAAAAAAAAATCATTTAACCTCTTCTCAACAAATTCATTTCAACAACAAATTCATTTAACTCCCTCTCAACAACACACTTACTCAAACTCTCTCCAAATTTCACAATATCAAAAAAAATAAATCACAGTTCTTCTCTCCACTCCCTTTTTCTAACTAATTTGACAAGACTTATAAGAGAATAAATACCACTTATATGTGCCGAGATGAAGACCCTAAGATAGATCCTGATTTGACACTGCTAAAACTCCCTTTGATCTTAACTCAACCATGCATTTTGATAAATCTAATGTATGAGTATGAACGCATGTCAAATAATGAGCAAATGATTAAGACAACGTGGTTGAGAAAAAACCAAAATTCTTTCACTTTCCTTTCTCCTTGAATCTCATCTGGATAGTCAAGTCAACAAGATTAGAGTAGAAATAGCCAAGATCAGAATTGAATAAATAATTAATTAGGAACACCACAAATTCTTAATATGAACGTCAACTTCTTAACATACCACATCATCAGAACACAAAAAACTTACTAAATAAAATTCTTCAAAAACCTTGGCATTCTTTTGTGCTTAATCCACTATACTCACATAGCCTTACCCATACTTTCTATTCTTAATTCTTAGCTGATATATCTAAAATATCTAAAAATATTGTGGAGATAATGATAAGTTATCAACAACTCAATAAGCAGAGAATATATACTAGTATGTAAACATAAGCATCTTCATAGAATTCAAAATGCAGAAACATCATAGAATTCAGTTTCAATATGGAGATCTCAAAAATGTTATTATCAGGATATCAGAGCGACATTTCAAACTGTTTATATTCAAAAAACCCTTTGGTGTAGCATGACTAAACGTCATCATCTTAACATATCATATCATTTCATATCGTATCGTCATATCATATTAGAGATCATGTTTAACCCTCATGGTAGGATTGTGATATCCCCAGTGGCCAAACTAAGCAATATCAGAATGTGAATCTTTCCCTTATTCATTCTCAGAGTGTGCTCACAGGAAAGACAATGCAAAAAAGCTACTTTGTTTACAAAGTGGGTGCACTTATATAAAAAATGTTGGTACTAACCATATAACAAAATCAAAATCATTGTATCAGAATCAGAATATCATGCCAAAAATTTTTAAGATGCCACATCATATCAAAATAGAGTATTAAACAGATTCATGTAATTTTCACATAATTATAACATATTCAAAGCATCTTTATATAGCATGTACAATATTCTCAAATTTCATAATCTCTCTTTTGCGCAGTTCAGAAACAGTATGTTAAAATTTTGCTCATGTCTACACCAATCATGTTAGAAAATACTTTCTCTTTATACATCTTTCATGAGTAATATAGAACACATAACTGAGGTTGTTTACACATTTCTTTTCAAAACATAACATGCATATTTTTTATATATAAAATCAACCTTATTTAATTTTCCTTTTTATGCAAAGTCTAGCATAGAAACCCTGCTTATACGAGCTTTTTTAATTTTTTTGAATTTTCTCACAACAGTGCCAGAGGAGTATCAATCATCTCCTATAAAGTAGTCACGCAACTTCCGTAAATTTTCAATTGCAAACGTATTTTGGTACTTAAGCCTAAAATACTAAAATAACTTATTTTTCCTAAAAAAATCTAGAATTCTAGTACCCCAAAAAATCATCACTTCCCAATTTAATCGATATCCAGTTAATTTCTAGGACTAATACTTTAAATTATAAATCATTTTTTGTAAAATAAGTGTAGGGCTAACATATTTAATCAATTAAAGTTAAGCCATGTAAAATACATCTCCAACTTAATAGCCACCTAACGTAATCCCAACTCATATACAAGTTTATTTAAAAATCAAACCCACAATAAGATAGACTCAATATAAGTCTAGCCCAACAAAAACATTCCAAATAGGCTTAATTGATTCAACTACAAGCCCCATTTGTAATTACCCAACCCAAATTTAAAACACATGTTACATCTATTTTTAGACTTTACCGAACTACACGACACATATATGACACTTTTGAAATAACAATAACTATTGGTACAGATCTATACCACGAGAACCTCACAAAAAAGCAAGAAAGTAATATAGACATGGAGAGAGCACTATGCGATGGAGGTTGAGTTTATGTGGGCTTCCAAGCTCGGCTAAGATCAATGGCGGCCAACTGGATTGAGGTCAATGGAGGCAGAGATTGAGAGGGGCAGAGAAATGCCGTGATGATTGGAATCCACTAGAAGATCACGATGGAACAAAAACATACTGCTCGGATAGGGGATGACGGAATGCATCTAATTAAGCTCAATGGAAGGAGGATCTATGACTACCCAAGAGTTCTGACGCCCTTTAGTGTTTCTTGGTTGTTTTCGGTGTGTGGTAGTGGCTAAAGAATCTATGTGTAAGGGCTGTGCATGGCTTGGGGTGCTCTATTTTGGGTGTATGAAAATAGAGGCTGGCTTGTGCAGGTTGGCAATGGGGAGGTTTCTTTGGGGTGTTTTTTGCGAGTTGTGTTGCTGGCTATGGAAGAGCAGGCAACAGTTGGTTTCAGCCTTGTGGGTGGACATATACTTTTGTTGGTAATGGGAAGAGGGGTTTGTGGTGGTTGTGTGGCCTTCGTGTTCTTGAAACGAAGAGGATACTGGCAGTTTGGGGAGGAAATGGTAGAAGTGTGGTGGATGCCAAAAGAGACGTGGTTGCTGGCTTCATGTGGGAGATGGTTGGTTCATGATATTCTGAGGGAGGTGGCTCTTCTTTTGTTTTGAGGTGGCTAAGGTAAGGCTGTTGGAGGTGGTTATCATGGCATGGAGTCATGGAGGAGATGCGAATGGTTTGAGGTTGTTCTACCGTGGGGAAGAAAAATTGACCTAATGAGCAGGTTTTCTATGGGTTTCGGCCGGTTTGTGGCATGTTGCTGTGTTTGTTAGGTGGTTGCTAGATATAGAGATGTCCGTGCATGGGCTAGGGGTTGGCTAACATGGGATGTGGCCTTGGCGTGTGAACGTGGGATGTAGCTGGTTGTTGATTGGGTTCACAGTGGCTTGTGAATGGAAAGGTTGTTGTGCATGGGATTAGAGGGAGAGATATAAAGGGAAGGAAAAAAAAAAAGAGCAAAAATTTTGACCCCAAAAAGACGCAGTTTCTTCGAGTGGGCTGGGCTTCCCCACGGGCTTGGGTTTGGCTTGGGCTGGGTGTTACATGGATGAGATGATTTTAAAGATTTGTGAAAAAAAAAGCAGGCCTGATTGTTGTTGTCCATACCTCATTAAACTCAATTGCCACATTTAACACCTACAGGACTTGACAATTTGACCTTGTTGGTAGCCCTTCCACAACTTGGTTGAGTGTAAGATAAAGTCGCCGTAATTAATTCTAGACCATGGGACTTGGCCAAGTTCAAATCAAATTGATGTAATTAATTCTAAACCAGTGAAAAAAATGTATAAAATGCAAGCCAGAAGCCATAGTGTGAGGTAAACAAATAAGACCTATAATCATGAGACGAATCTTCACAACTAACCTAAAAAATGTACAAGTCTTTGTTAGGGTTCCATGGTAACAAGCATGCGGGAGAGGGGAAGATAGAACTTGGGAAGAGAAGTAGACAAGACCTAAGGCCCTTGAAGTGGGAACCGTCGAAGGAACAAGACTCAATTGGAACTAAGTCTCAAGTCACGACATACTGTTTGGAGGGATGAAGCTCACCATTTCAATTAGGAGCAACACAACGTTTAGTGCCAATAAAAGAAGTTGCCGTTTAATTCCTTAGTTGTTGTTTACTTAATAGGAATGTCGTTTACTTAGCTTACTTTCTATTATTTTGCTTTCCACGTGTAGTGCTGCCATTTGATCTGTTACAAGGCATCCGCAATATGTAAGCTATAAATGTTAAAAAAAGAATCATCTAGAAAAGTAGAAGAAACTCTTTTGAATTGGAGGTTAAGGGATCCCTTGAAGTACCCTAATTACCATCTGAATATTTAGTGGCTTTTTATCAAACACCTGTGTTGCATTCTTATTTTCATTGCGTACACCATTATCATTTCCCCTTTCCTTCCTATTTTCATACAATCATCACAGTTCCTTACAAGTGGTATCAGAGCCACCTCATGTGTTCTAAGGCCATGTTACAATAGTTGCAACCGTGCGGCACATGGGGTGATGCTGGCATGGCAGTGTTCATCTGGAGCTAGGAAAGCCTAGCGCACAGCCAGCCTATGTGAGCATTGGGACTACCGTGGACATTGGTTGCGGAGCATAGTGGTTGTTACGATCCCACATCGACTAAGTATGGGATTGGTTGGTGGTTTATAAGCCCTTAGGCACCTTTCCCTTGTAAGTCGGTTTTCAAGGATGAGTTCTACCTAGTGGGTTCATAACAAATGGCATCAGAGCCACACTACATATGGGCCATGTTGCGATGGTTGCAGTCGTGCAGCATATGGGGTGATGCTGGTACAATAGTGTTCATTCGGGGCTAGGAAAAACCTAGTGCACAGCAAACTCGTGTGAGTGTTGGGACTGCCATGGATATTGGCTCTGAAGCGTGGTGGTTGTTATGATCACACATCAACAAGTATGAGATTGGTTGGTAGTTTCTAAGCACTTAGGCACCCTCCCTTGCAAGCCAGTTTTCAAGAGTGACCAGAGTATTCTGGAAATGAATGAATAGATACGACGAATACATGACATGCTACGCACCATGGTAGTAACCCAAAACCAGATCCAAGCTCACTTAGCCCACCCTTCACCTTAACTAGAACCAGCACCAGATCCAAACTACCCCGAGCCTGAACCACATGATCCTTGCAGACCCTTACTTAGAAGCCTCAAACTTGATTTTCCCCATTTCGATGGCAAAGATCCAACAGCTTTGATCTCCAAAAGCTCACATTACTTCGATTTCCACCAGACCCCAACTGCTCACAGACTCTTGATGGCTTCCTACTACATGAGTGGTGATGCTCTTGTCTGGTACCAGGATGCCACTGGTACTCTGCAGTTTGCTTCTTGGCAAGATTTTACAGAGGCTCTTCAACTTTGTTTTGGTCACACTGCCTACGATGACCCCATGGAGGCTCTCACTAGACTCAAACAAACTTCCTCTATTGCTGCTTACAAAGGCCAATTTAAGTCTCTCTCCAATTGAGTCAAAGACCTCTGGATGCTCATAAACTCAGCTACTTCCTTAGTGGCCTTAAGGATGATATTCGACTGCCTTTGTATGCTGAATCTCATCAACTTAAATGCAACATTTGGCCTCACACGCATACAAGAAGAATATATAGTCAGCTCCAAAAAAACATTCAAACCATGGGGAGAAAAAAATTATTATTCATCTACATTTAGTAGCTAATCACCCTCTTCTTCGGGAGATCATCACAACAACATAAATAGACCAGCACCTCAACCCAAGAAAGTGTACTCAATGCAAATAGATGAAAAACACAAAAAGGGCTTGTGTTTCCACTGTGAAGAAAAGTGGAATCCACTACATGTTTGTAAGTCCCCTAAAGTTTATTATATTCATGCTACTAATGAGCCTCACGATGAAAAAGCTAAGGGAATTTTTTATGGCTCCACTGATGTTGTTGATAGTGGTAAAACTCATATTACTGAACCTAACCCTGCTATTTCCCTTAATGCATTAACTGGCACTCCCCGTCCCAGTACAATGCTAGTATGAGGTAAGATTGGCATCAATTCAATAGTAATTTTAATGGATTTGGGAAGTACCCACAACTTCTTAGATCCTTCGCTTGTTAAAGAAATAAGATGCTAGTGGATGAATCTAGCCAACTCAGAGTGACAGTGGCCAATGGGGAGGAATTGCAAAGCCTAGGTTGTTGCAACAGTGTGCTCACTACAATACAAGGTATCACTTTCTGCCCTAACTTTTATGTACTTCCCTTAGCTGGTTGAGATGTTGTTTTGGGAATACATTGGCTAAGGGGTTTGGGGCCAATCACTTGGGATTTTACCAGCTTGAGTATGAAATTCCAGTGGGTAGAAAAATGGGTTCAATTACAAGGGATACAACTTAGCCTCTCCAATGTTACGAATGAGGGTGACAAGTCCCTCATATCTGCAATTTCTAAAGGCAAGGGCCTTCTGTTACAGTTAATGGGCACTATCCTGGAGACACCTCAGTTGACTTGTTGTCCTAAAATTGATACACTACTGTTACAATTTGATAAAGTATTTCAAGAGCCAGTGTGACTTTCTCCTCCCAGGTCTCAGGACCATAGAATAGTGTTGAAGGATGACACTAACCCAATCTCTACTAGACCCTACCAATACCCTTGCTTCCAAAAAGTAGAGATTGAGAAAATCATAACGGAACGGCTTACTACTGGAGTTATTAGACCTAGCTCTAGCCCATTTTCCTCACCAATGCTTTTAGTGAGAAAACATGATGGAAGTTGGCAACCATATGTCGATTACCGTGCCCTAAACCAGGAAACTGTGAAGGATAGATTTCCCATTCTAGTTATTGATGAATTACTGGATGAGCTACATGGGTCCCTCATTTTTTCCTAAGTTAGACCTCAGTTCTGGCTATCATCAAATAAGGGTGGTTCTGGAGGATGTTCACAAGATGAGTTTTCGTACCCACGAAGGTCATTACGAGTTTTTGGTAATGTCATTTGGGCTTACCAATGCACCATCCACCTTTTAGGTGTAATGAACATGGTTTTTAAGCCATTCCTATGGAAGTTTGTCCTTATTTTCTTCAATGACATCTTAGTCTACAATAGTTGCATGGAGGAAAACCTTGGCCATTTGAAACAGGTGCTACACACCCTGTCTGATCATTGCTTGTATGCAGAAACGTCTAAATGTTTTTTTAGGGTAACTAAAGTTGAATACTTGGGACACATTGTAATTGGACAAGGAGTTAAGGTTGAACCTAAGAAGGTAGGAGCCATGCAGGACTGGCCAGTCCTTAAAAACACCACTTGCATGGGTTCTTGGGTTTAACAGGCTATTATCGCAAATTTATCAAAGGTTATGGTCTTATAGCTGCCCCCTGACTAAACTTCTTAAAAAGAACTCTTTTACATGGATTGACACAGCTACTCAAGCCTTTGAGTCTTTAAAAAGGGCAATGACATCACCCCCTGTGTTGAAACTGCCTGACTTCTCCCAACCCTTCACTGAGGAATGTGATGCTAGTGAAGGGGGTATAGGTGTTGTTCTTATGCACCACGAGCAACCTATTGCATTTCTAAGCAAGGCAAAAACTGAGAAGGCTAACATAATTCACCCCATTTTGTTCATACATTTTTATAAATAAAACCTTAACAAAAGCACAACATAATTCTGGTGCTTCACTTGTGAATGTTTCTTCCCCTAGGGACTAGTGTGTGTTGTACATACTTCATGCATTTAAAACAAAAATACGTAAGAATAACTACAAACAAGTGAAATATGTAAACAACATAAGATCATACCTTGTTGGTACTAGATTGAGTCCCTTATATTATGTGCCCATGTTGCATATCACTTGGGGCCTCACTGATATGTGATTCACTTGCTATTGAAGTCTACTAGCATGAATGATGATAAGCATTACTACAAAAGCATTCATTTCACTAGTAAATCAATGCTTGCACATGGCAATATGCACTAGTAAAAATAAATAGAAATCTAGTAGAGTGTTAAAACTGTTGTTTTCTTCTCATTCATTAAATGCAATCTTTTTATGACATTTTCAACTACAGAAACTCTTCAAGTTGTCCATGAACTCCCTTTGATTCTTACAACATTCGGACTAAGTACACTCTTACTCTTGGCTACAGAAGCATCCATTCTAACCCTATGGATTGAAGGCCTAAAGTAAAGTAAAATCTATTTTACCTCAAACAAATGCTTTACTATGTGTAAGTAATGCTCTTCACTTGTTGATAAATCTAGTGCTATATCACAAAACAATCTCATTAGGTGTTCATGCATCCATGCATTAGAATTTCCATGCAAGTTGTCATAACTTTTCTTAATGACAGTATATTTGCATTCCAAATTCTTTCTCCAAAGGTCCAAAATGTACTTGGACACTAAGGATGAGTTGCTCTTTTGGAGTCTAAACACAACAAAGGCATGTCTACACAAAATTTCCCTAGTATCAAATAACGCATGAGTACAATTCACTTTGAGCTCTTCATTGTTGAGGTAAAAAGTTAATTTGAAGTTTTTAATAAAGTTCTCGATATACAAAGTGTTTGAAATCTCGTATGTAGATATCACACCCTCCGTTCTAACAAGTGAATAATTATAGTATATCATCACATTACTTCATATTGTACCTCTTTGAGTTAAACTTTGTGTACAAATTTTGCAACTGCTTTTCTATAGCAAAAAATTAAACACATGATATTGTGGCATTGAAAAAGTTGAAGCAGGCAAATTTTTCATTCTCAACTTTCTTCCTAAGGGCAATGTCGAATTAGTCGACAAACTATTTCAACATGGTACCCGAATTTACAAACCCATCAAAAAATGTATTCATACTTTTGCTTCTTTAAGTGGTGATCTTCCAAACATATCTTTCAAGTAAACCAATACCGAAAATGATTGCTCACTGTATAAGCCACTCAAGTATGCACTTAAGATGCTCAAGTTTGTATGCATCAATTAGACGCTCCCAACTCTCTTGAGATTCTTCACATGTTTGGGAGTTGTACAGACAACCTTAAATGACTTATTCCAAGCAGCAATTATACATTATGTGAAGTTTAGCTTCTCTAGGAGTTTTTTCATGATGTGCTGTAGACAATATCTATGTTTAGTTTTTGGAAAAGCAATTGCAATCGCACTCTTCAATTGCAGATGGAGCTCGACCATTCATACACTTGAACCATATTTTAAATAACCACATAAATGTTTGTTATCTTCATTGAATATTAATCTAGCACTAAGAAGTATGACTGGCCATGATGATATACATCAACAAATGGTGTTAATGGCATCCCATACCTATTAGTCAAATAAGTTGTATCAAATGTTACAACATCTCCAAAGTATAGGCACAATAAACTACTTCGTGCATTAAACCAGAATACATTTCTCAATTTCAATTCATTATCTAAACTAGAGGTTGGCAGCAAGGCCCCACACCCCTCTGCCCCACCCTCGCATGGGCATGGCAGGGCTCTGTGCCGCAGTTACGGGAGGGTGGGTGGCCCTGCCTGCATCTGGGGCCTCCAGCGGAGTGGGGGATGGAGGGGGCCAGCCCTGCTTCAAGTTTCCCTCGCCTCGTATATATTTATAATATATAATAATTATATATGTATTTATATAAAATAAAAAACCCTATCTATCTCTCTCTCTCCCTCTCTCTCTCATCTCCTTCGCCGTCCATCCGTCATACTCACTACAACGTCGCCGTCTGTTTGCATCTCCATCGCCGAAGGTAAGAATTGAATCTGAACTCCAATTATGTTTATTTTTTATTTTGTATTGAGTTATGGAGATTGGAGGAATAATGTTTGTGTTAATTTTTGTGTATGATTTTGTGACTTTAGGGTTTCGGATTGGAACCACTAATTTAGGATTCCAATCCGAAATCCTAAATTATGTTAAGGTCTCAACCCTTAAATTAGTTTAGAGTTTCAGAATTTAGGGCTCCAATTCGAAACTCTAAACTAATTTAGGAAAATCCCTATTTTATTATCCTCAACGTTGTATCCTAAATTAATTATATGTACTTGCAAAGAACTTCAAAATACAACTTTAATCCTGAAGTGCTATTGCGATCTTCAGTGTTGATCTAGATGAAACAATGATGAAGTAAAATTCTTCAAATGCTCTTAATTCTCAATGAAATGAATCTAAAATGTTATATGATATGGAATATTCAATGTTAAAAGAATTAGTTATAACATATATATAGTATAACCTAAAATTATGTGATTTTCTTTTCACAAAATTACATATATCATACCTCTGCAATTAATTGTATATAAGACTTTAGGTTAGAAACCTACCATTCCTATTATATATAATATATTATAATATTCTGGCATTAAAAAATTATATGGGAGCAGGAATTTATTTATTAATGTGTGATATACATATTCTGTATGTACATACAATTCTCAACCTACCAATTAGTGTAAAATATTATATGGTATGATCTCATCGACCTCATGGAGTTTGGTACATAAATAGCACTTATTTGCACCTACTAATAGATGACTAGAATCAAGAATGATGGCTAAAATGGGATTTGTTTAAAGTTGAGGGTTAGAAAAGGATGGTTAAGGTGTGGTAGAGATGATGATTAAAAAATATCATGTCAATAAATCTCTTACAATTTGAAATTTTAAAAGCTTAGAAAACTATTTTGTATTCTCCTTTTTAATTATCTAATTTATTATTTTTGGTAATCAAAATGTCTTAGAAAACTTTACAATCAAGTCAAACAGAAAAATTACAATTATTATGTATTAGCGGCTGCATTTATTGTGTTTTGCTGTGAATTATTATGTATTAGTGGTTGTGAATCTGTGCAGTATACAATTGAATCATTGATGTTAGTGGCTGTGAATCTGTGGTGTTGACGGTTAATGTTAGTGGCATGTTTTCATTTCTGATTTTTGTCTATTTTGAAGAATCAGGAATGTCTAGTCCGGCAGATTTCAATTATAGCTCTCCTAGCCCTACACTTGCACTAACCCCACGGGCCCTAGTCCTAACCCTACAGAAACTACACCTTGCCTTGCCCCCAAGCCCACACAAAGCAAGAAACATATTTCCATAGTTTGGTCTCACTTTACCAAACTAGACGGTGGGGGCCCCAATAACCCACAAGCAAAGTGTAACCATTGTGGTTATAAACTCTATGGATGTCACTATAGGAAACATGGTACATCACATTTAAAAGAACAATATAAGAAGAGTCCAATATTAAAATCCTTACTGGAGAAGGGTCAATTTAGATTAAAGATTGGAATAAAAAAATATCGGATGGAAGTAGTGTGGGTTTAACATTGAAGGGGTATACTAAGTATGATCTCAATGAGTGTAGAAGAAAATTAGCTTGTATGGTTATCACAGATGAGTTATTTTTTCAGTTTGTGGAGGGGAGAGGGTTCCAAGAATATTCTAATTGCTTGGAACCTAGATTTAATATTCATTCTTGCCACACTAAGGCAAAAGATATTAAAAAACATTACAAGAAAGAGAAAAATTTGTTATTGGCCAATTGGCAGGTCAAGTACTTTGTCTCACTACCGATACTTGGACATCCATTCAAAATTGTAATTACATGTCTTTAACTATGCATTTCATTGATTGTGGTTGGACACTACATAAAAAATTATGAAGTTTTGTCAAACTGTGGCTCACAAGGGGGAGGCAATTGAGAAAGCCTTGGAGGCCGCAATAAAAGAGTGGGGGTTGGGATGAGTTTTGACAATGATAGTTGATAATGTCTTGTCTAATGTTGTCGCCTTGAGATATCTTAAGACCTATTTTAGAGAGACAAATAAGGCAATCTTGGGTGGTGAATATATGCATGTTATATGTGCTGCATATATTTTAAATTTAATTGTGACTGATGATTGAAAGATGTTGATTACTTGGTTGCACGAGTCAGAATGGTTGTGAGATTTTCTCTTACTAGATTGGAGAATTCAAGGTTTCTGCAAGGCATGCAAACATAACATCCAAGGAAGGTCTTTGTAATGATGTTCTTGCAAGATGGAACTCAACCTTCATGATTTTGGATGCGGCCCAAAAATATAAGGTGGCCTTGCAATATTGGGTGATGAAGATATTCAATATGTCAAATATTTTGATGAGCACGAGAGATTAGGAAAGCCTATTGAAGATGATTGGGAGGTTTTTGCTACTTTTGTAGATTTTTTGAGGCTTTTCTACAAGGTCACATTGAGACTATCTGGTTCTTTATACCCTACATCCAATGAGTTATGTCAACAAATTTGTAAGGTAAAAAAATAATTAGATGAAATGTGTAGGGATGACCAGTTTAGGATGCGGCAGATGGCATTGATGATGAGGGTCAAATTTGACAAGTATTAGGGAGATTTGAGTAGGCTAAATATTTTTTTTTTGCTATTGCTCTTGACCCCAAGATCAAGATTGATGGCCTGATATATGGTTTGAGACTTGTGTATGGGAAGCCATAGGCTGAGTTTATTGGTGAAATGGTTAGAGAAACCCTTGGTAAATTGTTTGATGAGTTTATCGTAATTAAGGATGGTAATGCATCTACACCTACACTTACCCCACCGCCTCCTCCAGAAATCGAGACAGAGAAAAAGAATAGGTTGGCATGGAGTGAGAGCCTCTCATAGAACTCCCTACTAGTCCGTCAATCAATGGAGGCCAAGTCAGAGGTAGACAGATATTTGGCTGCCCCCTCACCTCATAACTAGACGGGGGTGGGGGGCAGGAAGGGAGCTACCCCGCCCCGTAGTATGCAGGTAGCACCCCTAGTCTAAACCTATAAAGGCATAAAAAAACATAGTCCATATCACACATCAAATCAAAATATTCAATGAGTGTCTTAGCACCTCCTTTACTAGGTAAAGGTGGCTTGCCTTGTCAATGAAATTTCTACAATCTTTCTCAGTGAACTTGATGTTCTCAAAGCCTCCACTTATTTATACTTATTCCAACTCTATCATCCACTTTTAGCTTCCACTTCGCAATTGAATCTATATTCTGATTGCATCTCAAATATCTAGGTTTTTGTGGGCTAAAGAATCCATGGTTGTGGGCAAACTCTACAGTAGTCAGACACCACTCACCATTAACCAACTAGACATTGATTTTGACCTTATATTTTGTTTTTGTTGTTGGACGTGATTTTGACACAACAATCCATCTGCTTTTGTGCTTTCCATCAAGTGACAACCAAGAGTTATGTATTTTATCATCTCATCTGACTCCCATTTTGTTCTTTGAGTCATTACACCAAAATCCACTCGCTTTGCATAGCTCATGTAGTACACAATAATTATAAGCATGTTCATCCTTAAAACTCATTCTAAACTTAGGTTCATCAACGTCTATCCCAAACTTAGATTTTTCCTCATTGTTCTCCTCATCAATACCCCTCTAAACCCCCAAATCAAGATCGTATTTTGGTTCTTTAGACCATAAGCCATATATTAAATAACCAGTGTTTACTTAATAAATGAGAGGAAAACATGGCTAACCATTTCCAGAAGCAAGATCTATTTGTTGCTCAATTTGATGCTCTCTTGATTGAGTCTGTACAGCTTGCAGCTAGATCTTCAGTTACACTCTTATTTATTGGTTTTGAAGTATCTGCAATCTCACTTTATGCAAATTACTCATCCTTGCTTGAAGTTCCCATGTTAAATGAACCAGGGTAATTTACTTGATTCCCAAATGGTTGGATAAATGGAGGTTATGGAGTGTTAAAAAATGCAGTGTAGATAACAATAGCACATATAATCATTTCTAACTTACTACATTATTAATTTATTTAATTTCCCCATATGAAAGGATAAGGGGTTGCAGGAGCATTATGGTTTGGAGGAGGTGCTTAGGGGTTTGAATGTGTTGTATTAGGGTTTGGAGCATAGGAATTTGGAATAATATTTTGGAATGAAGAGAGGTAGGGATTCGTTGAATCATATGGATTTAAATGGATAGTGGGTGCTGGAGGAGTATATGGGGGTGGAAGCCTGAAAAATGGAGCTACAAATGGAGTTGGCATATATTCATAATAAGTCTAAAAAAATATTACTTCAACACCAACAATAACAAGGTAGACCAACAAAATTTATAAACAAGGAATCAATTTAGGGTTGGAGTTCCATCAGTTTTAGTGAAATATCAACATAATGCCTTCAAGTGTAGCAAAAATAAATTATAAATGAATAAAATGAAAAGAAAATAACTTTCACATAAACTTAACAAAGTTCCAAGTTCTAAAACTCTCCAATCATTTATCCTTTTGGTAGACAATACTTGGTTGTTGATTCTATTAGCTTTGGTCGTTTATGATCTCTACAAAATGTTAAGCTTTTATTTGGAAAGTAGATAATGAAAACTCAAAGCTTATTTATAGTTTTACTTGGCTATGGACAGGCGTTTCGCAACACCTCTACAAGCAAATGGAGAGCATCTTCATTCCCCAAACTAAAGCGTTCTTCAACCTCCATGACTTTCTCATTCTGCTCTCTCTCTCTCTCTCTCTCTCTCTCTCTCTCTCTCTCTCTCTCTCTCTCTCTCTCTCTCTCTCTCTCTCTCTCTCTCTATATATATATATATATATATATATTTGTGTGTGTGTGTGTGTGTGTGAGCAGGGGCGAAACTAGGATTTAGTGTTTGGGGGTGCGATTGACAAAATGTGTGGTATGTGTGGGTATAAGTAATATGTATTTTTTGCATCTGAGTATATAAAAAACAATAATCATACGTCATAAAATTGGATACAAAAAATACATGTCTATAAATCATCTTATAAGATAATTTTCTTTAAGATTTCCATAGTTTGCTAGAGATCATTACAAAAAGATTTCCATAGTTTGCTAGAGACCATTACAAAAAGAAAAGAAAATGAAATATCAACTTAGGATTTCTCCTTCAAATTAAGCTCGACGACAATCTTTCATGGAATAAAATTCATCCATTATCATTTCTGAAGTGAAATTCTTGGCAATTTCTTTCTCAATATAAACTAGCTAATAATCTGCAATAAACTCATCTTCCATTCGAGTACAAAATCTAGTCTTTATAAGTTTCATGGCAAAAAATACTCGCTCAGTAGTAGCAGTAGAAACATAAAGAGTTAATACTAGATGAATTAACCTGTCAATCAAATAATAAATCTTCGACTTTTTTGAAATTGCTAGTCCTCTACATAGTTAAGATAATGTAGACATATATTGAAAATCTAAATGCGTCGGCACATTAAGCTCATAATGCTGCAATTGAATTCTCAAAAGGATAAAACTTCTTAATCAATATGTATATATCATCAATTTTAAATGATTTGTATGCATCTTTAGGGTTTAAAGCAATACTAAGAATGAGAAATTCCATTGTATGATCGTTAAATCTATTATTCAATCTTGTAACTAGAAGTCTATTTTAGCAGTAAATATTTCAATCCTAAAATGATGCTCCATTGACTTGTCAACTTGACGACGAGATTTGCCTTGAGCTCTAGTATATTGGTCATCATATCAAGAATATCAATTTGGTGTTTTTCACAAAATGATTTAACATCAGTAAGCAAAGACTCCCACCCATCATCTCTTAGATTTTGAATGAGCACTTTTGTGGTTGAAACTAGGCTCATGACATTCACAATATCTTGGAAATTTTGTTGCAAAGATTGGCAAAGTGCATTAGTGATTTCCATGATTTTTTTCATCATATTTAATATCAAAATAAATTTAAAAGATGTTAATACCATGTAAGCCGCTTCAGCATCACCACGTTGAGAATAATTTGATCCCTCATTTGAGATAGTATTGATAACTGAGCAAGTATCACTGGACATCCTCATTAAGCTACAAGCAGATTGAAAATGAGATCCTCATCTAGTATGTCCAGCTCGTAGCAAATCAATTTGCCCTTTTCTAGTCTCAATCTCATTGGAAGCGATCGAACTTTCAATTTCAGCAGCTTGAGTAGATTGTAATTTATCATGACGTTTAGAAGAACCAACAACAATATTGATAATGGATGTCAAATGGACAAAAAACTGATAAACATGTTTAGCTTCTCTAGAGGCTGTAACTAAAGCTAATTGTAGTTTATGAGCCCAACATTGCACATAATATGCATAGGGACAATCTTTAAGAAATAAAGTTTGTAATCCATTCCATTCACTGCACATATTACTTCCTCCATCATATTCCTGAACTCGAATGTTCTTAATTTGAAGGTCGTAACGAGAAAGAAGAACACATATATCATTTTTTAGAGTTAATGCCATAATATCTTTGACATGCACAATATGAAAAATTGCTCTCTAATAAAACCATATTTATCAACAAACCCCAAAATGATAGCTATTTGTTCTCTTTTAGACTCATCCTGAGCTTCGTCAACAAGAGTACAAAATTTGGCATCTCTGATTTTTTTGTGAATCGCATTTTGCACTTTATTTGCAAATATATGCAAAATTTCCTTTTGAATTTTGGGTGATATATATTTGGCATTTTGTGGAGCATTTTCCATAACAACTCCATTAACTTGATCATTATAACTTGCGAAAAGTATTATCAGTTCAATGAAGTTAACTTGATTTTTTGAGTCAGAGCTTTCATCATGACCTCTAAAGGCACAAGCCTGGAACGCAAGTCATCGAACACTTTCTATCAATGTTTTGAGCTTCAACCGATTATTCTCCATCTCTTGTGATACTTGTTTTTCAACTAACTTGTCAATATGTCCTAACTGATCCATTAGATCCTAATAGCATTTTATAGCATTTTTATGTGGTGAATTTGGATCTCTCCCCACATGTCCTATTAAAGGACAATTCATTCTATCATTCATTTTTTTCCAATTGTCAAAATCTTTATTGGTAAATGCATCTGATCCCTATTGATTTCTTAGCAAAAATGTAGCATGGAAGACAAAATATAGCATTCTTTGATGGCAAGTACTCCAAGCAATTTGAATATCTTTAAAACCAAGAAAATTGAAATCGACGACGTTGATTGCCTATTCTTGAAAATGGATATTCTGAAAGTTTAGGTTGATATGGACCAGCTTTAAGATAGGCACATCGGATCTCGTCTTGTAGGTTAGAAGGAAATTCCCATATTTGTGGACGTAATCCTGGATCACGTTCCAAAGATGTAGCATCCATCTCTTTAGGTTGGATTCTTGAAGTTTTAGAGAGACGCTCGTCAGTGGTAGAAGTATCACGTTCCGTTGTTACCGAGCTCTCTAAATGTATATATTACTCTTCGAATTGTCCATGTCTTTCTTTTTTTTAAAAAGAATCAATCGTTCTTGGCTTGCTCATATTTTTCTATACTTTAAGAAAAATTTATAGATCAAGAATAAACCTGAGAAATACCTAATAAGTAATGATATAGAGTTGTTAGATTTTTTTGTATAATTTATATTTATTACTAAGTGAACAAAAAAACTAGAAGAAAATGATAATAACATATCCAACGGAAGCAATTCAGCAAATCCAGAAGACAAAAAAATAAAAAATAAAAAAAATAAAAAGGAAGCAATTCACCAAATCCAACAACAACATCATTACGTAATGCATCAACAAAATAATAATAATAATAATAATAATAATAATAATAATAATAATAATAATAATAATAATAAAGAACTTGCTAGTACATAGAGGGCTAGAGCCTACCTACCACCTGGGCTATTGACAAAAACTTTCTTTATCTTTGAAAGCTAACCTCAAGTGATTCATCTCTCTATCTCCATAAAAGCCTCGACCCACACACAGTACACTCTCTTCCTTTGAAACCAACTACTAAGGCAATCTTTTCTCTCTATCTTTGTTTCTATCTTGAAAAATTGCACTTCCTTAGTTCCTCAATGAAAAAACAAATCCCTCTATTCAAGTATGTGCCACACCAGTATGCTGAAGGAGAAAGGTATGTAGCGTGTACTGAAAGTCTAAAAAAGTCTAATCATGCAGAGGTGCGGCTCTTGCAGGTACAATGTGCTAAAGGAGAAAGTCTAATCATGCAGAGGTGCAGTCGTGCTAAAGGAGAAAGGTCTAACAACGGAGAGCAGTTTTGCAGTTTGAGTATTTTCATTTTCAAGGTGTATTGGTAAGCAGTGCAGAAAATTTGAGTGTAAATAATGTGAAAAGTTAGAGTAAAAATTGAAATTTGGAGAATAATTATAGTAAAAATTTTGAAATCTTAAGTATTGGGGGGACTAATTTTAGTAAAAATTTTTAAGCATAAGAAAAATTATACTTATTTATATACTATATTACATTTTTAAAAAAATTTGGGGGGCACGGTAGCCCCCCTAGCATGCATCTAGTTCCGCCCCTATATATGAGAAATGCTTTAAATATAAAGAGACTATACAAAACTAAAGCTACAAAGTGACATGGTTTGATGTAATACATTAGATTATAAAATTATTTTTATTGTAAAGTAGATCTAATAGATCACATGAAATCATGTCATTTTATGGATTTGTTTTTGTATAATTCTTTTGTGTCTATAAAACTTCTTTATATATATATTCAAAATTTTCTTTAAGAAAATGTAGAAAAAATCAAAACTCTATGCAACAGAAACAATTGTAATATGAGAATGCATACCCATTAATGATGCGTTCGTCGACCACTAGATGCTATGGCCCTGTGGGACGTTGGCGGCACGGAGCAACATTGAAGCCCAGGTTGGGTGAGGCGAGACAGGGTGAACGTTGAAGTTAGGCAACGTTGGGCCGATTTTTTTTTTTTTTTTTCCTACAGATTTTTAATGATGTTTCCTTAGTTGACTCCTTACATCCAATTCTGTCCCATTTAAAATTATTGTACATCCACCTCATCACGTTGGCCGGTGTGGCCAGTATGTTATAAAAGGGGCTACTCCCTAGCATCACTCTAAATAAAAAGTCTATGAACTACATCTCGAGTTGGGCATGGTTGCTTTGTGCATACTTCCTGGTACCGGGCCAACAATTTGCTTGATTTGCAGGGCAGGTGGGACATATAATTGTTTTCATTAAAGTGGGGGTAGGGGATGAATATGATATCTATCCACTCGGATAATGACCTTCCCGCCCGCCTACTTATATAAAGTCATAAAATTCTTAAAAAAAAATCATTTCCTCTTCTAGTCTTCTCATCGCGACAACTCTCCCATTTTATTCTTTCCCTTTTTTTTCTTCTTCCAATATCTTTTCTACATCTTTTTGTCTTATTATTATTATTATTATTCTTCTTCTTCTTTCATGGCATCCAGTTTTTAAAGTTTTGGTCGCAAACTAGAGACCAACAAGAATCTCTAGTCGCCACTAGAGACCATTGTTTACGTCCATGATTGTCTCTAGTCTCGAGGTAGAGAATCGGAGAGTTACTAATAGAGATTTGGGTTTAGATGATGGCATTTGGGGTTTGGATGGCTAAGTTTGTGATTTGGATCATTGAGACAGGAATGTGAGCCAAAATATCCCCTGAATTAATCATTAGGTAGATTTGGATGGTAACGTATGACGTTAGGGCTAAGTGAAAATGGCCACCCCACCTAGGCAGGCTGGGGGCATGTGCTACTTGCTGTATAGCACCCACAACGTACACATCATCCTACTGTGATTGGTTTAGTCTTATATTTTTAAAAGAGGTTGAGATTTATTATTTTTTATGGATTAATTGGAGTTTTTATTTTCAACAACATAAGTTCATTACTAAATAAAAGAGAGGTATATCATACGATACGGAAAAAAGAAAAAAGAAAAAAGAAAAAAAGAAATAGTAGTAAATGATCAATTCTTTTACAAGCAAGTGGACGGTAGACGAATTTGTGCACCATTGCTAACGTGGCAGGCGGAATTATTATTAAAAACAAAAAATGAAGGAAACAAAATCTTCTTTCCCATGGCTTCTTTCTGCCATTTTTCTCTCCCAGCTCCTCTGCAACCTGCTCCGCACTACCAGCTCCCCAACTCCACCACACGACCACCTCCTTCGCGTGACCACCTCCTTTTCACGACCACCTCCTCTGCACGACCACTTCCCGAAAAGGTATTCGAGAACACATTTTTAGTTTTATATAACTGTATCTTTTGAGATCAATTCCCGATTGCTTTGCATTGAAGGAATGTGGCTTTGCCTTTTCTCCACAGAGTGATGGATTACAAATGATGGACATAAAATAATATTTTTTATGAAATGATGAACTATTTGTTTGGTTTAATAATGTAATAACTTAATATTTCAAGAGAATGAGAACAAAATGGTTTGAATAATATATGAATGCTTAAATGAGAAGAGATATATTCTCTAGCCAAAGGAAGGTGAGGAGGGTGTGAATGGAAATGAATCTGACTTTGGGGGAGAGAAGTGAATGAAGTTTGACTGAAGTACATCATACATAAGTATGGTTTGAAATTTGTTTTACAAGTTTTTAGAACAGATGAAACCTATGGAGTTCAAGAAACAGGGACTGCTATTCAGATTTGGAGCCTAGCATTTGCAGTCTGCATGAGAATTTATGGCTTTGGGAATCACTTCAAGACAAGAACATGGGTGTATATGTATAGCTGGCACATCTAGGTTGAGTTTTAAACATTACATTACACATATTGAAGTCTGGTAGTTGGCCAGCCATAGCTCATTGGCTCACTGTCTGGTAGTTATTTTTAGTTAAGAGTGATTTTAGTAGTAACATATTGTAATCTTTCTAAATGACATGGTGATTTCCACAAGCTGAGGATCAAGCAATACATTGATGGGTTTTCCTTCATAAGTTTTCACTTAGTAGCTAATCCTTAGTGTCTGTTGAGCAGTTGTGAAGTGATATTTCGGATTTACTGGTATACTTGACAAACATTTTGGATTTCAGATCATCTTGCATATCTTTGCACATGGTTGTTGCTAGCCCCAATGGTTGTTGAATGTTGGTGCAAATATATTGTGTATTTGCAAAATATTAAAAAAAATTAAAAAATTATTACTAAAATATATAATATTATATTATTATTTTGACTTTAAGACGGCTAGTCGAATTTGGATCTATATCTCTATTGGTTTAGACTTTAGCCAAAAACTCTAGTTTTAGCCAAAATTTGGACTTGGCAATGGCTAGACTATTGCTAATGCTCTAAAGCACCCTAGTGACTTTCAGAGTCTCATTATTTACTTTCCAACTTGGGGGAGATCCTCAAATAGATATCTAAAATTCATTACACCTACTTTAGAATTGATATTATTCTAAGTACCCCAATATAGAGTTCACCTTATTATTTGGACAAGTGTAATTCAAGAGATTTTAAGCATGTCATGGTAGTGATTCATAATTATGGGTAATAATAGTGTATATAAATTAATAAAACTAGAACCGATAAGAAATGTCTATTAGGTTATCCTTCACATATAGCTAGTAGTTCTGATGGATTGCTAGAATAGGCCATGTTTGAACCAAGTTTGGACATAGCATGATCCCACAAAGTACCTGACAGCCAATCCACACCCCATTGTAACCCTATTGGTTGGGCTTGGGTAGGTCAAAAGTTTTGGCAGACTAAGGCAATCTACAACTCTTTATAAATTTCCCTTTGACCATTAGCAGTTTTATCTACAAAATTACGAACTATTAAAATGGTTTGAGGATTCTTTGAGTAAATAAAGTGACTTCACAGGTATACAATCTTATATGGATGTGCATTGTATTGAATTTAAAATACGAACATAGTTGAGTGTTAACAACTGCATTAAATACTACGTGATTGATGTGCATGCTAGAGGTACCAGAATTCTTTTGAGGGTATAGGCATGTCATTTGATTCATCAACTTTCTTAGATATACATGTAAATGAAATATATTTTAGGAACATTTTTTAAGCATACTAGCATTTTTTTATACAATCTAAATAAAGATATATTTTTTTAATATATCTTATTCATAATTACAACCAAGGAGGGAGGATTGAGTGCAATTTGATAAACAGAGAAAAAGTCACCAGCTTTATTATTATCTATAATTACTTTATTACCTTTGAATAAATTTATATAAGATGATTTTTAGTACTCTAAAATATTCTCTAGATGGAGAAAGAGAAGGACCATTCATCTCCTATAAAACATTCTACCGCAGATCCAGAAACAAATCCATCCACAAATCCTCCCTCCTAAGTACTCATTGATAAAATTAAAATTCAGTTTTTGTGACTTTATCATGACTGGTTTTGTTCCACAGATGATACCAAGACCATTCTATCCACTTCGATCACGTCTCCTACTACAAATCCATCAACCAATCAACCAACCAAGGTGAAGTGAATAGTAAATCAAGTTCATTTGATTTATCTAATAATGTCTATACTTTGTGTTGCTTGTTTTCTATGTACTAATTTTTCTACTTTCGCATATAATTCAGGAACAAATAACTCAATCAAATGACATGAGGCTATATTAGTACATCTTTGTTTCATAATCCTTACTGTTTTATATTTTAGGTGATACCAATACCATTTTATCTGAATTTCTCAAATTATATGCATGGTTTCCATCCACCAATGCCAAATGCATGGTTACTACAATTTTTCGAGCGTCCTAAAGCCAACGCATCTACACGGATTAGTCAGGTGATAAATTCGTTCATTAAGTAGTGCACTTATTTTTAACAATCTTTGAAATCGATTTAATTCATTTTGTGGGTGTAAGCTATAGGGAAATCTGCTGCCCCCATTTCTCTCATCACTTAACCCTTCGATTGGTTTATACTCTGCAAGTTCAAGCCATGTCAATGAAACCCAACATCCCACACCTGACTCTACTGGAAAAAAGTATGTCTACGCCCACTGTTCATGATATTTTTTAATCCAAACATGACGATTTGTCTGGGGTACAAAATGCTATGCCCCAAACTGAGGGGGCCGATATCGTTGAGGAGCCGAAGTTGGGGATGGTGTTTAAATCTAAAGAGGAGTTACTTTCTTATTATAAAAGATATGTGCAATAATGCGGTTTTGGGATAATGACACAAATGAGCCATAGGTTTGAGGATGGAAGTTTTAGATATGTCAAATTGGGTTGTGCTCGGGGTGGAAAGGCATGGAACCGTACGTCAAATATTGCGAGGCCACGTCCAACATCAAAGACAGACTGTAAAGCAAGAATAAATGCTACGTTAAAAAAAGGGGTGTTGAAAGTGTCAAGTGTAAAAAATTTCCATAATTACGGCTTAAGTCCACAAAAGTCGAGGTTCTTTTGCTGCAATAGAGAAGTGAGAGAGTTTGTTAAGAGAGTGTTAGATATAAATGATCAGACTAGGAAAAGAATGAACAAGAGTTTCGCTTCTCTTGTGCAAGAAGCAGGTGGGTTTGAGAACTTGCCGTTCAATGAAAAAGACTGTCGTAATTATATTGACAAGGCACGCCACCTTCGACTTAGGAAAGGTGGTGCTGGAGCCCTCTGTGAGTATTTTGCTAGGATGCAATACAAAAATGACGGATTCTTTTCACTAATGGATATGGATTATGACAGATGGTTGAGGAAGTATTCTGGGTGGATGCATGAAATAGGGCAGCCTACAAATATTTTGGTGATGTCGTGACCTTTGACACGATATATTTGACAAACAGATATGGAATGCTGTTTGCACCATTTGTTGGTGTAAGCTACCATGGCCAGTCAATTCTGTTGGGGGTATGATTAATTTCTAGTGAGGATACATAAACGTTTACATGGTTATTTCAGACTTGTTTAAATTGTATGGATGGTGAAGCTCCCAAGGCTATTATCACAGATCAAGATAGAGCCATGAAAAATACAATAAGTCTCGTTTTTTCAAATAGCTGACACAGATTTTGCTTATGGCACATATTGAAAAAATTGCCCGAGAAGTTAGGTTTGCATGGTGTATACAAAATTGGGTTGAAAAGTCAGAAATTGTGTGTATGACTCTCACACAATAGAGGAGTTTGAGGGGTCTTGAGAAGTGTTAATTACGAAGTACAACTTGCAGGAGAATGCTTGGTTGAAGAGTTTATATGCTGAGGATACATATTGGGAACTGGTATTCATGAAAGAAGTTTTCTGGGCTGGAATGATTACAACCTAACGAAGCGAGAGCATGAATGCTTTTTTCAACAGGTATGTTCATGCTAGGACAAACTTAAAAGAGTTTGTCGATTAGTTTGATAATGCATTCAGGAAGAAGATTAAGAATGAAAGTGCAGCGGACTTCCACTCATTCAACGTCACAATTCTTGTCTTCTCTCTCTCTCTCTCTCTCTCTCTCTCTCTCTCTCTCCATTTGAGAAGATTTTTCAAGACATACACACTTGCAGTAAAGAAGTAATAGGAATGCTCGCAACTCTTCCAACTCTACATTGGAAGGATGGTGTAATTGCAACATACCATGTAGAAGATGAAGTGAATATTGATGATTTTATCAAGGAAGTGACCCACACGGTGTACTTTAATGAGGTTGAATGAGAGGTGAAGTGTTCATGTGCCTTGTTTGTGATTAGAGGGATATTGTGTAGACATGTATTAGGCATTATGAGAGTTAACAAAGTCTGTTCGGTGTCAAAAAAGTACATACTAAATTGATGGAGGAAAGCCATAGAAAGGACATACACTCTTATACGAAATAGTTATGACATAGTTGATGAGAGGCTTGAAGTTAGCAGATATTCACGTATCATCAAGAAATGCTATGAAGTAGCCACAAATGCATCTTCATGTGATGAGCACACTGAGGATATGCTAGCTAAGTTAGATGTAATGAACTTAAGCTACTACACCAACAAGCTGACCTTGAAGGTTGTAGTTACAACTGTCGATACAACAACAACTACGAGTTCTATGAGAGAACTGAGTCCCCATGTAGTGAGAGGAAAAGGCAAACTGCCATCTCTAAAAAGATAAATGATTGAGAGAGTGAAACCTACTATGGAGAAGGCTAGTCAGAAAGGAAAACGTAAACAGTTTAACTCAGTGCACTGTTTTGAATATTTTAGCTTCATATTGTGTATTTTACTGTTAAGAGTAATGATATATAAATTTATATAATTTTTTTCTCCTTTGTAGCCACATGGAATAGAAGACGAAGTTGTTGAAACATCTAGGAATTTATTTGACCAAACAGCTGTTGGGACATAACAAAGTGTCCCATTTCGGGTTACATATGTGTTTTTAATGTTAGGACAAATTATATTATGTTGTTAATGCTAGGAAAAATTCTATGCTATACCGGTTACTTTGATCTAATCTTTTGCTTATGTATTGTTAGCCATCTCAAAACTCTACCGAAGTGTTGGACTTTAGTGCCACCGAGTTAGGCTTTGCAGTGAATGGGACTCAAGAAAGTGTAAATGTTTTTCATTTTTTTTTGTCATACTATGTAAATGTTCCATATTTTGTGAGTATGTTCGTTTGATTTTTAACTGTTATATTATGTTCACAGATGCAACTTGAATTGGAAGGAACCCAGCCGGATAGCTTACCTGGGACACAACCGTGGCAATAAGTCACTTTATGGGGTTTGTATCTCGAATGCTTATGCACTAATATTATTTCTAAATTTGTTTGCTTATGGGAAAAGATAAATCTAACTTTATGGGGTGTGTACATGCATGTTAATCTAGTTTATTAGAATTATTAATCATGATGATCAATATATTTCTAAAGGAACTTTCTCTGGCCTGTTGGTTTGGTGGAGTATTAATATATATGTGGGTGTGAAGGAAGTTTTCTTTATGGATTTTCAGCTAGCTTGGAATATGGTAATAATACTTGTTCTAGTTTTTTGCTTTAAAATCAAGTTTGATCTTAATTTATGATATTGATTGAGCATATATAGTTGATTTGGTGTACTTTGATTTCAGTTTGAGAATGCTCATGATTCATGACATTTTGTACAAAAATAGGAAGAGTAAGGGGAAGAACGATGGAGAGTCGATTTGCTCGGTGTAAACCACCATGGTGCTTGGGGTATTGTCCAGATTAATGGAGCCAAACTTGCAAAATCCAACTTTAGATGTTGTAATTATTTTTTGATCGGTAGACTTTAGTTGTTGTAATTATTTTTTGATGGGTGAAGCTGTTGTAAATATTTTTTTTATGGGTAACTTGAGCTGTTGTAATTATTTTTTGATGGGTGGAACTGTTATAAATATTTTTCGATGGGTAACTTGAGCTGTTGTAATTAGTTTTTGATTATACAAGAGTTGGTTTGTCTTCCCTTCATGGTCCTTTGATGGCTTTTCCATCACAAGCTTTAGAGCTTGGTTCTCTTCAAGGGCTACTAGCTTTCCAAGTTGAAGACTTTCTATTTGGAGTTTGAGATGATTTTCTTTCTCTTTGAATACATTCATAGATGCTTTCTTGCCATTGAAGTTTATTTTCTACAGGCTTTTAAATTTTGATTGGAAATTAGGGAAGAGCTGGCTATAGATATCATAAGCATTGGCCTCAGATAGCCAATTATTACCAACCAAAAACAAATTCTCCAAGAGACCGTTAAACAGGCAATATCCCTAGTGAGTAAAAATACAAAAGTTATTTATTTGGCCAATGCTTTAAAATTCCACCTACTTATAAGGAGTACATGAAAATCAGCTTGTTTAAATTCAATTCCATTAGATGCTTATGTGTCTCTATGCCATTGATTAGAACTCTGTTTAAACCAAATAGTCCAATCGACATACAAATATATCAATTGTTATTAAGCCAGATAACTTAATAAATGCTAACTAATAATGCCAGACCTGCACTACCAAACCAAATTAGAATTATTTTCTCAATTTTCATCCTTGATCAAGTGGGTCTATCCAATTCAAAAAAATTTATCTCTAAAACGGCAGGAATGCACCATTTCCTATCCTTGCAAAATAGCTACGTTGCATAATTTTAAGCTAATAAAAGGCCTGATAAAACCCTAATAGAGTCAACAGTCACATTCAACAATACAAATTGCAACACTTTTTCAAAAGTGTTGTCCCACAAGTTCCAAAATACTGACCATATATTTCTTATATTATTCTAGGCATTTCCATAACTACTACTCTAAAGCACAAATTTGCAAGTGTCCAGATTTTTACACTAAATTTTCGTTCAATGGGTATTCAATGTGATCGTATCAAGTACAAATAAAGTAATATATAAATTTCCCAATATATACAAATATGTGTGTGTTGATACCGGACTTCCAACTCCCTCTTGACAATTTCACCATCTCTTAGGTGAACCTCTTCCATCCAATGTCGAACATTTTCCATAGTTTTTCGAACCTCTTCATTTCTTGTTCGAAACACTTGCAATAATTTTCGAAGCTCTTCCTGTGTTTTCTAAAACTCTTCATGTGTTTTCTGAAGCTCTTCCTTCTTCCTTAACATTTCAATTTCTATTTTCATATGTTCGTTTTCTCTTTCCTGACTGTTATCTGCCTATATGAAATAGTTGCAGTGTGGTAACCCCAGTATAAATAAACAAACGATTGAGAATGTAACAATATCAAAATTTTTAGTGAAACCCAAATTGGTATTGTCAAAGTATTAAATGATTATTTTTTGTACCTTTGTACTATATTTTGAACACCCAAAGAATGATCGGCCCAAATTTATTGGCGTGATCGATGTTCTAAGTGAAGTAGGTGATCCATAATTGCACATTGGGTTGTTTCTCAAAGTATGATTAACAAGAGAAGTTGAAGAAACTAACGATGGTACATTTTTTTCTTCAGATAACATGTTCCCAATCTATGATGGAGTATACTCTTGCTAAAAAAAATAGTGTTTTTCATTCACTATTTTCGGTTGGGGTTTAGAAGTATTTTTTTAGAGAAGAGAGGTGGAGTATTCGTTAAAATCAGTGGAGTATTAATGAAAAATAGAGAAGTCAAAAAGTTAAACCAAATTGACACAATGGTGATAAGAATAATTAATCTACCTAGTTAGTCATGTTAATCTACTTTTATTACAAGAGGAAGATCATACATGGACTTTTCTGCATATGTGTCAGGGCAATAAGAGCAATTTATGTCATGTGGGGCATATCTTACGATGCACAAAATTCTAGATTTAACAATTGTCGATGGACAAAACTGCACAAAGATTCCATAAGTTTAGATGTCGCATGGTATGAATTTTTTAATAGATCAGCACATATTTTCCATTCAATAGCATCTAATGATGTTAAAAATTTTCCTTCAGATAGTTTTATCTTTACAAGTAGGACTATGATGCATATCTCACTTGATCAACCGAATTGGTGTTTGAAAAGAATGCAATAAATATGGAGGAAAGACATAAAAAGGACATACACTCGACATAGCATTTTATTAGAGCTGCTATGTCGAGTGGATTTACTCCCTCTCGTAATGATGGATTTGAATCTGTAATCAACATCTTATGGCATTATATCATAGCATGAGATAATAAGATTTTGAAAATTGAATAAATGAAGACAACAGTGAAGATACCTTGGTTGTATATTGAAACCAATTGTTGAATGACCTTTTTAACTCCTTCAGACTTCAAAAGGTTTGGTGAGTTTAATCCTTAAAAATCAACAAAAACGAAGTTACTCTTAGAAAATGAAATTGAAGTGAAGCTCATTTGTTAATGATTTAGCAAAGTGTACTTAATTTAAATTCAATTACCAGATACTATGAGATAGTCTGCACACTTAACCACAATATGGGGAATGGGCTTGTTGGATTGCTGTCGTTGCACGGTGACCTCAATTGGAACTCCAAATACTCGGAAAGAAAAAATAAATAGGGGAAATATCACTATACGGACCAGAAAAAGGTCATGTTGACAGCCCAAGCTAAAAGGCCAAATTAAAAACATTCCTGAGTTATTACAGATCTGCCAGGATATAAGTGCTAACATAGAACAAGATTACAAACCAACATATATTGGAAGTTCCAACCACCACTGGAATCTAAAAGAATAACGCCACTACTTTTTTTTTTCCTAATCAAGCATGCATATATTTATAAAAATTACAAAATATCAGGATGGTCTTTCCCACTATCTAAAAGCAAAATACTAGGAGAAATAAAATCTAAAGGAATGCTACCAAACAAAGCGTTTATAGCGGCCCATTGCGCTATGGAATGCGCAAGTTGATTTTGAGATCGATCAATCTTGTGAAAGCTCCATTCTGGATGAGAGTTTAAGGATTTTGCAATGTCATTCGAGATGGTAGATATTTGCCAAGACTCCTTCTCTTTAGAGATAGAGGAAATTACCAGTTGAGAATCTTTAACTAAAGTGATCTGAGAAGAGTTGGCAGTTTCTGCCATTTTGAGGGCCAATTTTGCCGCTAGAGCTTCAGCTATCACTGGTATTGTGGTGAGGTTCTTTTCAGTGCATATTTCTATTACATCTCCTTTCAAATTTCTACTAACCTCTGAGGCTACTAAGAATGAGTTTCTGACTGCTGCATCAAACGATATGCATAGATGATTTGTTGGAAGATTTTGCCATTTTTTCTGTGAGATGGTGCAGAATTTTTCCTTTCAAGCATGCAGATTTTCTTCATAAGAGAGATTTAGCCGTTGAGAAATTTTTTGTAGTGAAATTTCTTTCTGGTTGTGAATCTTTTCGTTTCTGAGCCTCCAAATGAAGTTTATAATCAGAGCAACAAAAATCTGGAAAGGGTGTTCTTCTTCAGAAGTTAGCCTCAGTTTCATCATGGGATATAAAATGAACTGTATCCAATCCTTTATAGAATTTAAAGCCAAGGAAGTGAGGTTGAGAGGCCACTTGCTTTGACTCCAGAGAATTCTTGAAATGGGACAGTCTATGAAGAGGTGTAACAGTGTCTCTTCCGCTCCATCACAAAGAGTGCGGTTTATGGAGGTTAAAGTTAGAATGAAACTTTTGAGTCGCTCTCTTGTTGGCAAAATATCCCAAATTATTTTCCATATAAGGAGTTTGTGTCTATCATGGATTTTAAGATTCCATATTTTTTTCCATTGAATGTCTGGTGTCAGGTCCCTGAGAGAAGGGGCAATATTGCAGGCTAGATGATGGGCAGTTTTGACTGAGAAAATCCCATTTTGTGTTTTAGTCTAGATGAGTGCATCCGGACCTTGATTTGACTGGGGCAAAGGGATTTTTAAAATTTCATTTATACTATCCTATTGAAAAAGAGATCTTAAGATAGCTATATTCCAAAGGCCATTGATATGAGAAATCAACTCAGAAACTTTCATAGCATTTGAGATGTCTATTGTGTGGTCGATGGGGGTAGGTTTAAAGCTTTCCAAAGTAGGTATCCAGGGGTCAGACCAAACATTTACGGTCAAGCCATTGGTGATTTTGAAACATTGACCTTTTGCCAGCAATGGTCTGGTGTTGAGTAATCCTTTCCAAAAGTGTGAGTCAGTGACCTTTGAAATTGTATCTTCGAAGGCGCTTGAAATCAGATATTTCTTTGATGGAAGATTTTGCCAGATGCTATTGGGTCTTTTGCACATTTTCCATCCTGTCTATGCTAGTAAAGCCACATTCATATTTTCCATCAGTCGTAAACCCAAACCTCCATTTTTTTTTATTGGCATATGGATTTCCAAGATTTCAAATGGATTTTTTGCCTTTGATCTTTTGATTTTCCCCACCAAAAGTTCCTAAAGCTCGCATTTAGAGTCTTGCAAATTGACTTAGGGAACATGTGAATAGACATTTGGTATGATGGGATAGAGCTTGCTACTGATCTGATAAGCATGGTTCTGCCCGCTTGGGAGAGCATTTTTTATTTCCAACCATCGAGTCTTTTATTTATCTTCACCAGCAAATCTTTGTAGTCTTCCTTTTTGGATCGGCCAAATGTTGTTTGTATTCCCAAGTATTTCATTTTTGAGGACGATTCTTTGTATGGTAGATTCGCCGAGATTATCCTTCTTGTTGCCTGACTTGTGTTTTGGGTGATAAAGATTGAAGACTTACATTGGTTGATGTGCTGGCCTGACCAAGATTGATATTTCTCTAAGACTTTGTTGATGGCCCGGATCAACTTTTTTTTTTTATTTCACAAATATTATTATATCATCAGCAAAAAGAAAATGAGAGATGGGAGGACATTCTCTACTAATCTTTATTCCTTCTAGGTCCCTTGAAATTTCTGATCCTGCCAACAGTCTTGAGAGGACCTCAGTACAGAGAATAAATAGAAAAGGTGAGATTGGGTTACCTTGCCGGAGTCTTCTTTCTGCTTTAAAAAAACCTTTCAGGGAGCCGTTGATAAAGATCGAGAATGTAGCCGTTGTTATGCACTCCTTGATGAGATTTATCCAGGTCGAGCTGAAACCCAAAACTTTCAATAATGCAAACAGAAATTTCCACTTTATATAGTCAAAGGCCTTTTCCATATCTAACTTTAAAGCCATCTGCCCTTTCTTTCCTTTGTGATATTTTAAATGATGGAACATCTCATGAGCAATGATGGAGTTTTCCTTTATATTTCAGCCCAAGACAAAAGCTGTTTGGAAAGGGGAAATTATGCTTGGGAGTGATTTCTTTAAGGTTTGCCAAGATTTTTGTGATGACTTTGTATATGACATTGGTCAGGCTGATGGGTCTGTAGTGTTGTAGGGTACTTGGACTTGAAATTTTCAGGATAAGGGCTATATGGGTGTGATTTATCTGTTTTAGAAGTTTACCACTTCTAAAAAACTTTTGCACTGTCGCAATCACATCAAACTTGATAATGTGCCAATAATGTTTGTAGAAAAGGCTTGTCATCCCATCTGGTCCTGGAGCCTTATTGTTTGGAATTTGCTTAAGGGCTCCAAGAATTTCAACTTCCAATGGTATAGCTATTAGGAGGTCATGTTCTTCTCTTGAAATTTGACTTACAAAGAGGTTTTCAAGATGCTCTGGAATTGAGGGGTTTGTGGAGGTATAAATAGATTCAAAATAATTAATGAAAGTAGATTTAATAATATTCTAATCCATAGTCCAATTACCTGGGCCTATCTTTATCGATTCAATTCCATTTCTTCTGCGCCGGATAGTGGTTGACAAAAGGTAGAATTTTGTATTCAGATCCGTGGTTGTGAGCCAATTTATTCTTAATTTTTGCCTCCATAGAATTTCTTCTTGCTTCAGTTGCTCTTGGATTTTGAGATGAAGAACTTTCTCTCTCTAGATGCTCCAATTGTTTGGAGTGTTGCTCTTAAGGTTGCTTAGTTCCCTCTCTAGTTGTTGAATATTTGTTTGAATTTTCCTAAAGTGGCTCTTATTCCAAAGTTTGAGTATCATCTTTGTTTCCTTGATTTTATTGCAAAGAATGAAAGATGGGTTTCCATATAATTGCTTTTTCCACGCTTCTTGGATGATAATATTGCTGAGTGGCTCGTTGATCCAGAATTCTTCAAATTTGAAAGAAGAGGGGTTTTTCATTATCTTCACTGTGTTTAGTAAGAGAGGATTATGATATGAGGCCATAGAAGGTATGTGTTGGATAGTAGCATCTGGGAAGAGTAATCGCCATTGTGCATTTGCTATACCCCGATCAAGTCTTTCTCTGATCATTGCTCTCCCTGTTCTGTTATTTGTCCATGTGAATGTGGGTCCCGAGAAACCAATGTCTATGAGACCATGAGAGTCCATTAGATTTTTCAGGCCACCAATAGAAGATGATGTTACTAGTCTACCTCCGCACTTGTCGATTTGGCTTAATAAATCGTTGAAGTCTCCAATGCAAAGCCAATAACCAGTGAACGGGCTATGAATTGAATCCAGATGAGTCCAGAATCTTGCTTTTTGTTTCCATTGAGCCGGAGCATAAACAAAAGAAACTAACCAAGGATGATTAGGAGGGTCAAAATAAACCAAAGCTGAAATAGCATTATCATTAATATTGACCGGTTCAATATCAACACCCGGTCGCCATAATAACAAAAGACCTCCTTTTTTTCCCGAGGCGAGGACAGTTACAAAATGATGGAAACCTAGACTATTTACAATAGTAGCGATTCTGTCGTTTATCGACATAGTTTCCGACAAAAAGATAATATCAGGGTTATAATTTTTTATAAAAGCCCTTATACTTCTAATTGCTTTGGGGCGGGCTAGACCCCTGCAATTCCATACCGATATCTTCATGGATCCACTAGAGGCATCGTAGAGCCCGCCTCGTCAGCTTTCTTGAACTGTTTCAGTGGATGTGTCTTTGTTGTGACTCTGTTGTAGGGTTTTTTCTTCGCTGCATCGTTTGCTTTTTTTGCTTTCCCATGTGACTTTGATTTAATAGCAAGAAGTGAATCAGCCGCTTTATTTTCTTCTTCATCAATGTCTTTGATTATGAGTCCAGATTGTGGAGTGCCAAGCTAAGATATTTTTTGGACCTTAGCTCTCAGTTGTAATGGAGGATCATAAGGACTAATAGGAACCAACCTTTTGTGTGGAGCTTCTATTTTGATTTTGGGAGTCAAAACAACTGAACTTTCATATGGGGAATAACTGGTTTTTCCCATAGAACAAAAAGATGGACCTAACTCTATCGGCTTCTTTGAGACTGGTTGTGTGCTAGAGAGTGGGTCAATGGGGGCATTAACTGAACGGGCTTATAAATGATTGAGGGACATAGTTATGTACCTTGGGCTTCAGATCGGTGGGCTTGTGCAAGTTGTATGGAGGGCCTCAAGTTTTCAAACCTGAGTGCTTAAACACATTTGAAGGTGGGCTGGTTTCTACTTTTGTTACGTGGGCTTTAAAACCAATCAGAGTTGGTTCTTCCTCTATGCTTTTACCCTTTCCTATATCCTTCAATGGGCCCGGTGCATTTAGTGCGACATTAGCCATCTAGTTTCCATCTTCAGTCAACGAGCTTGTACACTTGTTGGATTGCTTCAATAAATTAGAACTAGCTTTCAACCAGCTGGTTATCCATTCCTCTGAACCGAAAGATGGCACCACTTCATTACTGCAAGGATCGGAAGGTACAATAGGCTGATTAGGATATGAAGCTTGAAAGATTGATGGGAAATGGTTCGGTGGCTATTGAGTTCATGTATGATGAAGTGCGAGATTTCTGGTTGGTGAAAGGGCATTTATTTCTGGATTTGGAGGGCTACAGTAGCCAATAGTTGTATTCGATCTTCAAGTTGTCGATCTTTGCCATTTCTAAAGCACCACCGCAAGGGGCCGAGGTGTATTGACGGAAAACAATTTCTTGGATGCATTTCCTCTGTTTTTACCGATTGCTTGGAGATAAAATTGCTGCAATCTTTGGTTGGATTTTTGAGTTGGTGTTCTGAGTAAAGAGGAGTGGAGATTAATTCATGAGGACTGTTAACTCTAATTGAAATCTTCATAGGATTTTTTTTTCCCAACACAGATTTGATTATTCCTTTGATAGAGGTTCGGATTTTCTTCAAATCACCTCTGACAAATGAATTTCCTCTAGTCAAGATACTGTCATCTTCCAATACTCCTTTGCCTTTCCCTAGTCCCATTAGAGATTTTGCCTTTTTTGCTTCTTGATTTTCTTCAACAGGTGGTGGGAATGGCAAAAACAATGCCGAAGAGCCGAAAGAGTCTTTTTCTCCTAATTCAGTTGAGTTTTGAGTATTGTCCTGGCTTGCTTCATCTACTGCCCATTGGTTAGTCGGGAGCATGTGAAGACTTTCCTGACCACTGTGTGGAGGTTGGACAGTCATGAATAATGGAGATTCCGCCCTTAACCAAGGCCCAAATGGCATTTGTTCTGGTGTTGCTTTTAGGAATTTGCAGAAAATTTGGGAGTGTCCAATTCTCCCATATGCATAACAGAAGTCAGATAGTCTTTCATACTTAAAATAAACCCAAGTGTCGAGATTAAAGTCTCTTGGTTCCCATAGTCCTTGTTTTAGTGGTTTGGAGATGTCTATCTCCACTTTAATCCTGATGAACTTTTTAGAAGCTAAACCAAATAAAGGGTCGACATCCACTGAGAGAAAGTTACCTAGAGCACTTCCTATTTTGAAAGCAATATGTTCTGTCATGTGATTTCTTGTCAGTCCATGGATTTGAATGTGAAATGGTGAAGAATCAAGACTAATCTCTTTCCATGTGGCATTTGCAAGGCAGCTTTTGAGGATGAGGAGATGTCCTTTGAAATTCCAAGGGGCTTGGTTCAATATTCTGCTTTTGTCTCTAGCATTTCGGAAAGTGAAAAGGATATTTGCATCCAAATCTTCAATGAGGAATTTCCATGCAGCTCTGATAGTCACATGCATTGAAATTCTATTTAGTGGTCTGAGAGCCACTAATCTATTGATGAGAACGAGATCAGGGTCACCATTTGTTCGTTCTTTCTCTAGAGATAAATTCAAACACTCCCAAGAAAGGGCTTCTGTCTGTGAAATCAATTCTTCCATAATCAAACTAGATAGGTGGGTTGGGGAATTAGAGAGTGGGATAAAAGATGGCAAGATATTCAAACAGCACTGTCAGAAGTACTAGAGAGAGCTCTATTCTGGAGAGAGAGAGAGCTGGCTTGCATGCAAGGTCTTTTAACGCCACTACTTAAAACTGCACCTACATAGAAAAAAGTCTCCTATATCACAAAACAAATGAACTTTTACTTCTTTTTTTAGTTGCTAGAATGTAATTAAGTTTTTACTTTTGTATACTCCTCGTCTACTTGGACAGTGCCTATTACATTCTCTTCAATAAAGCTACTTTTACTTATAATAATAATAAATAAATAAAAAATACTCCCTGTTTACTTGGACAATGCCTATTACATTCTCTTCAATAAAGCTACTTTTACTTATAATAATAATAAATAAATAAAAAAAAAAATAGAGAAACTTTTACCATCTCAGTTTCATTAAATTAACATAATGACTATCTCCTAGGCAGCAAGTCTTTATAGAGATAATCAATTCAAGTTCAATAGGCAGAAGTTAGAATAAAAAATACACCAAATTTAAAACAAAATAAAAATTACACCAACTTTAAAACATTATTTCAAAAGCTTAAAATGATCCAAGTACGTAACTTACAATCACTGCTAGCAACTCCCTGCACGTGACCAAAGAAACATAAGAATTTTGAAACTTAGTGATGGATAGAGAGAGAACCAAAAAAATATGAAGAACAAACGGGGAACAAGAAGAGGAATAAGAACTACTAGTTGCCTCATAATCCTAATACCTTCTGCCATTAGGGGTGTAACCGGTCCAGTCCGATCTAGTTTTAAATAAAATTTAGGACCAAACTGGTATGTATCGGTTTTATATTTTTCAAAATCTATTATGCACCGGTTATCCTCCTAAACCGGTACTCTAGTTTTACTGATTTTCGGTCCAATTTTCTAGTTTTAATGTACTATATTATATATTATATAATATGGTATATTATATTATATAATACTATATTGATAATATATTGTAATATATTATAATATATATTATAATTATATTATAGACTATAGTGATATATTATAATATATTATAATATATAATGATATAGTATTAGTATAACTATTAATACAATAAACAAAATTATATAAGATTTTAAAATTTAATATTATATTAATTAGTAATTTATCATAATATACAAAACTATTTTATATATAATTATATATTATATATATAAATTATATATAATAGAAAAAAATTAAAATATATATATAAACCGGTCTGGTCCAGTTTTAGAAAAAGAAAAATCAGAACGGGACTAATTTTGACCAGTTTTAAGAAAAATAAAACCAGTACCAGACTGAACCAAACTCGAGACCGGACCGATCCCACCAGTTTGGTCTGGTCCAATCTGGTTTATTGGTTCACCGATTTTTTTTTTACACCTCTATCTGCCATCGTTCAATGTCAATCAAGATGGTCTTACTTTTTAGCTCTGTCTTCTTTGCCACCTGGAACAAACTCAGCATCTTAGATGTGTCAGTTCAAATTATGTGACACATCAAAGATGTCAGGCAAGCAATAATTCCACACATCGGCTCATTCTCCCCAAAACAATCAAAGTTGCGTCGTTTTAATTTTGAATGCACATAATTCCACATTAGTAATAATGAGTCATTCATGTTAATGTAGATAATAAAACCATCAAAGATGCTACATTAAAATGAATATATCTTAAAAGAATTCAAACGATTGAAAATAATGAAATTCCCAACGTACCCCTGTAAAACTACGAAATTGTCTACCAATTTCCTTGAACAAATAAGTTGGATCTCAATTATCAAGATTATGAAACGAATCAAATACTTTAAAATAAATAATTAAACTTGTAAAACATAATGATTGGTTACGAAGGGAAACCCTTTAAAGAACTCTTTAAAGGTAAAACTCTACGGGGCAGCCAAATTTAGGAAAATCAATCTTATTATTTGAAGAACAATTACAAGTAATAATCAATTACAAAACCTTTGCAATTCAACTCTCTTACTTATCTAGACAAACGACCCGTTTGTCTTCTACCGCAGTAGCAGTCAGAACCTTTGGTGATCTTCAAATGTTGACTTCCCTTCTGGAACTCCAGAGGCTGAAATCTAATCGATGTTTCTTCACACTCAAAGCATGATCACACTCAAGAAGATATGCAAAACCCCATGAAAATTCTCAAGTGAATTTTCTCTCATAAATGCTCAGAATATCTTCTCTGAAATTCGTGGCTCAAAGTACTTTTAAAAGATACAAAACCGAATCCCTTTAAGTAGAAAGTCTGGAAAGAGTTCTAGTTGCAGTAGGACTCTGCTGACGGTTAGCAACAGACACGAAAACGCGTCCGGACGGACTGCTAACATTTCGTGATAACTTCTTCTGTTATAGACTAAACTCTGTTAATCTTTCTTCTTGATAAGTACAGAATTACCAGAACTCGATTTTAACCTTAAAGACTTATCTAAACAACACCTAAGACTTTTAGATAGACTCAACATTGTTTAGATATAAATCAATACTTATTTTACATTCATCTAAATTTAATCAAATAATGATAAGATAAACCTTATCATTCATTCAAATTTAATTAAATAATGATAAGATAAATCTTATCATTTAGTTATCTAATCCTAGTCAATTTTTGCCTTTACAATCTCCCCCTTTGACGGATTGGTGACAAAACCAACTTGATGAATGTCTTGCATATACAATCTTCCCTTTGACGGATCAATAACAAAATCAACTTGATGAATGTAGTGTGTACCTAAGACAAAAACAACCAGCAGACCAAGATCTCGTGAAAAATATCTTAATACAGTAATGATAAGAAATGACATAGAACATTCCTTGAAACTAGTCTCAATAATAATCAAATGTTAGATGTAATGTAAACCTACAAAATGAAATTGTTCTAGTCATCATCAATAACCATGTTCAATACTTAGTTCTCCCCCTCAATATTCTGCTGCTCCCCCTAAAGTATATAGTTCTCCCCTTTTTTTATTTTCAGCAAATTCATTAAACTCCCACTTACTCAAACTCCTCCTAAATTTCACAATATCAAGATATTCCAATTTGCTCTTCCAATACTCCCCCATTTTGTCACTAATCTTACAAGATACAAAATAGAGTGAATATCACTTATGTGTGCCAAGATGAAGACACTAAGAAAGACATGATGAATAACTCTCATGTGTCTCAATTTTTTATGGATTAAATGCACATGATGTATGAACATGAATGCATGTTAAACAATGAGCAAATGATTGAGACAACTTGGTTGAGACAAAAAAACAAACACTTGGTGGGAATACCATGAAAACTGAATGACAAAGATGAAGAACCCACTCAAAAATCGTCCTCAATACATGCATAGAGTAGATATAACAAAAAATAATCCATTTACGGGCAACTCAGCTCAACAAAACAGCCCAATGCTTCTTAAAATCAAAATCATCCACACATACTTCATCTATACATATGCCGAACATGAAACTGGAAACAAGAAAAAAAATCAGTGAATTCGAGTATACTTACCTTGATGATGGAAAATGAAGAGAGGAAAATGAAATGAACACCATGAAATGGGTCTTGCATGAAGGAGCCAAGAGACCTTAAAAATGGGAGTAGAGAAGTGCTTAGTTACGGGGGCTGGGAGCAAATGAAAGAGGCAAGAGATGGGTTTTAAGTCTTTAAGGCTTGACTCTCCAGTGCACATGCTAGACCAAAAAGTCCCACTGGAACTTATACACTTTGTTTTAAAAAAAACACAATACACCATCTTGACCCAAAAAAAAACAAAAAAACTTTATATTTTTATTTTTGTATTTATTTTATATAAACCAAAAGAGAGAGAGAGAGAGAGAGAGAGAGAGAGAGAGAGAGAGAGAGAGAGAGAGATTAGAAGGAAATAAAAAAATTGAATTTATTTATTTATTTATTTTATATAAAAAAAAATAAAAGGGCAAGTAACATGCTTAGATACATCTTAATTCAAACATAGTGTAACTCACAAAACAAATTTAATAGAGTACACCTTCTTATTTGCAACAATCACTATGGATGTTCACTTCTTATAAAATCATCAATGTCAGAGTTCATGTGAGTGTGTGAGTGAGTATACTTATAACATAGCATTTTTATGAACTCCTTTCTTCAATATCCTTTTTTTTTTTTTTTTTGATACCTTTATTCATGAATGATTGTTTCTTATAGATGCTCACAAGAGTTTGTTACTTCACCTTAAAAGTCAAACTTTATGCTAGAGCCTAGATATATGAGCATCTCCTATAAACACTAGTTTGTACACCCCCTTTTTGTGTTCATGTTTGTTGCTCATCTTTTTCCATAATGATTAGAGTAACGATTTTTTCTATAAGAACTTTAAGGTGGTAGATCCATGTAGGGTGTTTGTCTTTTTCTGCAATGAATTAACACCGACTTTTTCTATATGGATCAACTCTTTGTATTTGGCAAGAGGAGAGCTCTTTATTTATGTACTAGGTTCAACTAGTATTAGTCAATTCAAGGTATGAAATCTCTCTTTGATGAGCATCTCATTAAATGATGTGAACTTTAATTATAAAAAAACATACATATAAGTTTCTCACTGTGCATTGAAAATTAATTTTGCCAAGATAATCCATAGGGTTAGTATGCACAAAGTGAATTGCACAAAGTAGAGAGATGTATAGGTTCAGGAATTTATTAAGTGAGAACACAAATGCTCAAACTTTGACATATCAAGCATGCACTTTCCTTAAAGAAAAGTTTTGAACCAAACCAAAAAAAAAAAAATTATATTATATTTTTCTTATTTAAAACTGAAAAACAGAAACATAAAACAAAACAGAAAAATAAAATGCATGTCCTAGGCTAATGCAATAATATAAAGGATGCAAGAACATGCAAGTAGTCCTATCCATTAATGTGACATGGCATCTTTTTTGACCACCCACTTTGCTTTAAATTTTGGCCTATTCTTTTTATCAACATCACTTTGTATGATCTTTTCTTTATTTTGAAAGCAAAAATCTGCTATTTCACCAATTTTGAGACTTAAAAAATTGATTTGTTGACTCATATCACAAACTTGATTCTCTAGACTATTTCATTTCCTTTTTAGATTTCTTTCACATCCATTTTTCTTCACTTTATTCAAGTTAAAGCAATTTGGTCTTATATGACCAAGAACACCACAATAATGACAAATAGGAAGAAACTTACCTTTGGACTTATCTTGGTTGGGTTTCTTTGTCATTGATCTATCATGTGGGGTTCTTGGAACATGAGTTGTAGACACAGCCTTCTTTGGAGTTTCCTCATCTTGACTTCCTTTAACAAAAATGATATCTTTTGATGATGAGTCTTTAAATTCCATACCTTGGGAAGTCATATACCCCAAACCCGTGCGATTACAACTAGATTTTTGAAAACTCAACATCTCTTCTAGTTCCTGTGTTGCTGTTTTTTCTTGAACCTTCTCCAATTCCTTTTCTAATGCAATTTTTTTATCCCTTAATCTTGCTATTTCAATATTAGAAATTTTGAATGCCTCAGACAAGTTATTTTTCTCACTCTCTATATTAGTGAATTTCTGGTACAGCTTCTTGTTGAGTTTTTTTAATTTGATCACTTATTCACACATATCATTGTAAGCTTCTTGTAAACTCAACTCATGATCATCCACAACTAGAGCAACCTCTGAATCACTATTGTTATCATCACTTTCAGATTTTGTTAGCTCAATATCAGAAAAATCATTAACAACAGTAGAAAAAGCCACAAAGGTATTGTCATAATCAGATGATGAACTTGAAGTTTCAGATTCTGAACTATCATTAAGTGTGACATTCAATGCTTTTCCTTTACTTTTCTTGAAATTTGAGCATTCAATTCTTATATGACCATAACCAGAACATTCATAACACTTTACTTTATCAGATTTTTCTTTATTCCATTTTTCAAAATAATTTTTCTTTGCAGAAAATTCTTTACCTCTTTTTTTCTTTCCACTATATTTTTTATTAAACATGAATTTTCTAAACTTTCTTACTATGAGATCTATATCCTCATTGTTAAGATTTTCTTCATCAGAAAAATCATCTTGATTTTCTTCTATAGTTTTCTTACATTTTTTTGCTTGAGGAAGCGAATATTCATACGTTTGTAAAGAACCTACCAGTTCTTCTATCCCTATTGCATCAAGATCTTTACTTTCTTCAATAGCGGTAACTTTGGGTCGAAATCTTTCAGGTAAAGACCTTAGAATTTTCCTTACGATCCTTAAATCCTCCACCTTCTCACCGAGATTAAACCTGGAATTCACAATATCATTCAATTTAGCATAAAAATCATTAAAATTTTCGTCTTCCAACATTTTAATCTCTTCAAATTTTGAGGTTAGCATTTGCAATTTTGAATTTTTTACTAGTCTTGTGCCTTCATGTTAACCTCTAAAATATCCCAAACTTCTTTAGCAATCTCACACATGGAGATTCTTTTAAATTTTTCGGAAGATACCGCCATAAAAATAGCGTTAAGTCCTTTACTATTCAAATTGCAATTGTTGATTTCATCTTTTGTTCAAGCATCTATAGATGTCTCGGATTTAGTCCATCCTCGTTCAACCAAATGTCATACACGTTCATCCAAAGACTTGAGAAAATCCCTCATACGAACTTTTCAATAAGCATAGTTTTCCCCATCGAAGTATGGTGGAACGTATAATGACGTTGACATGATCTACAAGGGCACGAATCACACTCGAATGAGTGAACCACGCTCTAATGCCAATTAAAATTTCCAACGTACCCCTGTAAAACTACGAAATTGTCTACCAATTTCTTTGAACAAATAAGTTAGATCTCAATTATCAAGATGATGAAACAAATCAAATACTTTAAAATAAATAATCAAACTTGCAAAACACAACGATTGGTTACGAAGGGAAACCCTTTAAAGAACTCTTTAAAGGTAAAACCCTACGGGGCAGCCAAACCCAGGAAAGTAAATCTTATTATTTGAAGAAAAATTACAAATAATAATCAATTACAAAACCTTTGCAATTCGACTCTCTTACTTGCCTAGACAAACGACCCGTTTGTCTTCTACCGCAGTAGCAGCCAAAACCTTTGGCGATCTTCAAATGTTGACTTCCCTTCTGGAACTCCAGAGGCCGAAATCCAATCGATATTTCTTCACACTCAAAGCATGATCACACTCAAGAAGATATGCAAAACCCCATGAAAATTCTCAAGTGAATTTTCTCTCATAAATGCTCAGAATATCCTCTCTGAAATTCGTGGCTCAAAGTACTTTTAAAAGATACAAAACCGAATCCCTTTAAATAGAAAGTCTGGAAAGAGTTCTAGTTGCAGTAGGACTCTGCTGATGGTTAGCAACATACGCGAAAATGCGTCCCGACGGACTGCTAATATTTCGTGATAACTTCTTCTGTTATAGACTAAACTCTGTTAAGCTTTCTTCTTGATAAGTACAGAACTACCAGAACTCGATTTTGACCTCAAAGACTTATCTAAACAACACCTAAGACTTCTAGATAGACTCAACATTGTTTAGATACAAATCAATACTTATTTTACATTCATCCAAATTTAATCAAATAATAATAAGATAAACCTTATCATTCATTCAAATTTAATTAAATAATGATAAGATAAATCTTATCATTTAGTCATCTAATCCTAGCCAATTTTTGCCTTTACAAATAATAATTCCATACATGAGCTCAGCCCCAAAACAACTATAGACATCACTCTTTCCAATCTTGATTGGCAAATTTGATTAATATGAAGAGTAAGTAAATAACTCAAATTAACCAAAAGTCGACTATCTTGGTTTTTCTTGGTTTTACAAGAGTTTCTTCAACTGTGCATTAATAGGTTCAGCGTTAAGGCTACTCTTGTTCAACTTCAACAAAAGATAAGTGCGTCTTGGCATCAATTTTCAGAAGATTAAATATATTGAATTATAGATAACACTAAAGAACACTTGATATGCAAATCAATCGGATACACCTCTAAAATTCTTCAGACTCAAACTTCAAAGAAAAAAAATGTCAGGCAAGTCACCTCGGCTCTCACTCTTAAATTTCACAATCTGTTATGTATGACTCAAATAAGAAAATTAATAAGAGAGTTTTGAAAGGAAGGAAAGGTCTAGCTGTTTAGCTAAATTTACCTCTTCAACATCCTCGTGTAATATTATGGGTCTAAAATAAGAACATCAAAACCAAATAGGACACTGAAACCAAAACTATTACAGGTCTCAGGATTAAAAGATTAGCCATAAAAAAAATTGAATTAATTTTCTCACATAAACCCCCAAAAAGATCTTTGTACAAATTAAGGGCTTCTAAAAATTCATCAAATCCAAAAAACAAAAAAAAAAACAAAAAACAAAACCATATGCAGATTGCAACAACACGTACAGATTGAATAACCAAAACAAGAATATATATCATATGTTATAGATCGAATAGATAGATAGATAGAGAGAGAGAGAGAGAGAGAGAGAGAGAGAGAGAGAGAGAGAGAGAGAGAGAGTGAGAGACCTGTTAAGCTCGATTTAGGGTTTCCCAAACTCCTTGGATCTACGCCGCAGAGTCCACAAACAAAAACGATCAAAATGAAAACCAAAACCGCAATATATATCATAGATAATAGATGAAATAACCAAAAATAGAAGATACAGAGAGAGAGAGAGAGAGAGAGAGAGAGAGAGAGAGAGAGAGAGAGAGAGACCTGTTATGAATCAGGGTTCCCTGACCAAACTCCTCAGATCTACACCGCAGAGTCCACAAACAACAGCGATCAAAATGAAGAAAAAAATGCGAAGTCTTCGAGTTTCAGTCTTCAGCGAGAGTGAGTTTTGGGGCAGATTGATGGGGAGGAGATTTTCGATTAGGAGTTTCAAAAGGGGAAGAGAGCTGAGAGAAGTTCAAAAAGAAAAAGAGGGAAAACCAAAAAGGAAAAGGAAAAATGCATGAGACTTTTCCCTAAATGATTAGTCTAGTCCCATAATAATTGAGCTTAAATCATCTATTATAAGATATTCCAATAATATGAGGTTGAGTACTGAGTGTAACTATATCAAGGTGATGGTGGAAGACCACCAATTCCACATCTTGCGTATTCTCTTATTGGATAGGTGGATAAAAGCCATTTCCTATCAAAAGAAACTAAACGCATACTCTTAAAAAGTGAAAGGAAAGTTAGGTACCTTGAAAGCCTTGGTAGATTGAACTTTTGAGTACAAGTACAAAAGGCAAAGAAAATAAAAAAATAATAACAAAAGAGGACCCTGCAAATATGATGCCTAAGTGAGACTGGAGGTGGTTAGAGTATATGTGACAACGAGTGATATCATTAGGGAGCCAAGTGGCAATAGTTGGTTCCACTCGCTCTATTGTTGATGCATGTGTCACACATGTTGATGAGTAAGAAGTGATGAGGGGTTTAACAAGGCAACTAAGATGGAAAGCAGTTGAGCAAACTCATGGTAGGTGTTTGTGTGACGCCCTCAACTTCCACATACGGACACGTGAAAAACAATTCGTTAGAATGATGACAACACGGGTCACACACCCAAATGACAAGTGCTAAGTGTGTGCACATACAACATGTGTAAGACAAAAGACGCAATGGATAAGTTAAAGTCTATCAACTAAGTACTATAATTGTTTAAATATAAATTCCAAAATAAAAAGCCTTAAAAAAAATTATTCAGTTATCCAATATAAATATAATACAAACCAAATACAATAACCAAAAGAGGCAAATAAATCCCAATATACGAGAAAGTCAACCCTGATCACTCCTCCGCCGGAGCCGCATCCTCAGGCTCTGCATTCTCATCTGTAACAAAATCTAAGGTACCAAGAAACGGTACCACAGGTAAGTAATAGACCAAACAGCCCACAAGATAAAAAATACAATTAAGCAACAACAATATGCATGAACATGATGCCATATGCATGAGGCCCAAAAATCATCATTTTCCAAAATTAGTAATTTTTCAAGCATGCCAAAATCCCATTTGGCCCAAAAACATATCCATTAAAAAATCCGCCATTTTTCTAGAAAATGGCCCAACATAAAATTCACAATTTTTCTAGAAAATGGTCCTCATATCCTTTAAACAAATTTCGCTATTTTCTCAGAAAATGACCCACATATCCAATTTGAACCGTATGCACCATGATCTCCCTTAGGGACCATCTGCACACCCTGGCTCTCTTCGCCACACCATGTGTGTGACTTCGTAACGAGCGATACCCAGTTCTGCACCCAGCGTGTTCATAGTCAAGCATCCTATAGTCCCCGCTAGCAGAGGGGCCACGGAGTCGGCACGAGAGCGTTATCAACCCATCCAATCCTGTTGTCGCGCAATGACAATGCAGGAGACGTCACTCAGTATATTCCACTCCTGAGTGACCAGATGAGCTCCACCGAGATAATACCCCATCTCGACTTGGGATCGTGATACACACACACCCAGAAATCCATTTAATACATGAAAACCCAGTTTTCATTTTACAAACATGAACATGCATTCACCATGCAATACATACAAGATACAAAAATATCCAACAACAAATCCCAACGTCAATCAATCACATACACAACTCCGGCCTCCAATCCAACCGATCCCCATACTCCTCGGACTCAGTCATGTACAACCAACCAAATCATAAGTATTGTTAATGCAAAATATATATAAATTTTAAAGGTTATTTGGAAAATACTTATAGTGCTTAAAAACAAATTCTAAAAGATCAAAAGTCACGCCAAAAGTGGCAGAGCTGCAACGAGTGGTGGTTTCCAAGCAATGACCTTGGGTCTCAGAGTGGGAATTTTGAAGGGGAGATTGGCTGGCTATGGAGGGGCATGGAGGAGTTAAGGGACGTGCTAGGAGGCAAAAGGTGGCGGCGCACGGTGGGGATCTAATCATGAGAGGAGGTAAAACCCATATTGGGTTGGGTGCTTCACGAAGGAGAAGGAGCCGCCGAGAGGGGCTGGGCTTGGCTGACGGTGTTGGTCGGGTTGAGGAGGAGCTGAAGAGATGGCTGGTGGCGTCGCAAGGTATCGCACGGCGGTGCATGAAGGAGAAACCGAAAAGAGAGAATAAGGGGCTAGGGACTTCGATCTGACCATGGAGAGGGAGGGGGGAAGGTCACCAATGAGTAGGGGTAGGTGTGGTGGGTTGCTGGCAGTCGTGTGGTGGCGTAGCTGGCCACGGAGGCACAGGCTGAAGAACCCCTAGGTTCTACATGTTGTGGGGAGAGAGAGAGAGAGAGAGAGAGAGAGACGTGTGAAGGGGGTTATGGCGTGAGGGGGTGGAGGTGAGGTGGTCAACGGGGTTTGGCCGATCGAGCAGTGGCGCCGTTGGGTTGAGAGGCACAAGAGTTGAAAGGGGAGAGGGACCGACGGGGTGCAGGAGAGAATCAGGGGAGAGAAAAAAAAATAAGGGAAAAGAAAAGAAGGAAGAAGAGAAAAAGAAGAAAAAGAAAAAGGGAGGAAAAGAAATGAGATCCAGCCTTTCATCTTGGGTCTAAAAATTGATCCAACAAAAATGAAATTTAAAATGGCAAGTTAAATAAATTAACTTAAACGCAGTGACTTAGCAAAATAAAATAATTAAAACTCAACAATAACATAATTTAAGCTAGAGAGTAATTTAAATGCAAAGAAATTATTAATAGCAAACACATAAAAATAAATTTCACATCTTAAAAATCATAAAATAATCCATCGATTAATACGTTAAAGTTAAAACAAGAGAGCCATTAATTATAATAATCTAAATAATTTGTTATTAAAAATACACTTAAATATAGAGTATCACAGTTTGAGGGGGAAGAGGGTGGTCGTTTGTGGTGTTTTGGGGGAGGGAATGATGGCATGTAAGATCCACACATGCTAGGTCACACACACATAATGTGGGATGCACTGAAGATGTCGAAATGTAGGCAAAGAGAGAAAAATGTTAAGAGTCAATGTGTGGTACTAGTTGGTGGGGGTCAGAGGGCAATTAGCTAAGGCTCCAAACATTGTCCTGTAAAAGCAGAAAAAAGAGCCCAAGTATATTAAAAAACAATGGAGGAAAGAGAGAAGTTAAAAAGAAACTAAATTGTTGGTGAAAAATAGAGGAAGGGAGGAGCTCCTCCTTCCGCCTTAATGGTGTATTTTTCCTAGAGTGTAAGGATGGGCTTAAGGGCTGTTAGAGACAAAGAACACTTAAATACTTTAATTTCTACGTCAAAAGGTACCATGAAAACATTTGGAACTTTCTTCAATGAATTAGAGACAGAGCCTAACAGACCTCAAGCCACATCAAATTCTAGCTCTGCCATACACGAAGACACACAGCCACCTTAGAGTAATGTAGTGCCATCTCAACCAGCTACTTCAACATAATCTTTTCAAATTATTCCTTAGTGAATCATCCAAATTCTCTAGATTTATCTTTTATATTTCTGGTTGTATCGAGGACACTCATAAGATTGTAACAAAATCACACAGCTCTGCAAATACAATAGAGCACCACTCATTTATAGAAATGCCTAAACTGTCCTGGCATTTCGTTTCTATAAAAGACACATTGTACTAAGGAATATTATATGAATTCAAAGCATGTTAATACATTATTCTCATTAGTTTTACATGGCATCAGAGCCATTCCAAAAGACTAACATCTCCAATGGCAGAAAATGCCTCTTTGCAAAAATCGCCCACCCCCAAACCTTCCTCCCCTCTTCTTCCTCATTTCTCCCATTTGGTTACTGTCAAGCTCACCAACGATAATTTTCTTCTCTGGCGAGCTCAGCTGGTTCCTTATCTCAAGGGCCAGCAACTTTTTCATTTTGTCGATGGTTCTGCAGCTGCTTCCCCCCGCTTTCTCCCAAACTCCACCACTCCTAATCATGATTTCCTCAAATGGAGTCAAACTGACCACATTATTTTGAGTACACTCATATCCACCTTGTCTAATAATCTTATTGCCTAGGTCATCGGTTATTCCACTGCGCGTGACATCTGGTCTGCAATAGACACTCTCTTCACTTCTCAGTATCATGCCCGTGCCATTCAATTTCGCTATCAATTAGCCACCGTATCTAAGAGGTCTTCATCCATCTTTGATTATTTTAAAAATGTTAAACATCTCTCAGACACAATGGGTGATGTTGGCACACCCTTGTCCTCTGAAGAGTTTATTTCGTATTGCTTGCATGTCTCAACAGTGAATACGATGCTTTCATTACTTCCATAACTGCTCGCGTTGACCCTCTATCCTCTGAAGAATTATATAGCCTTCTCCTCACCCATAAAAATCGTATTGCCCATTCCTGTCATCTTCCCTTATCTACAGATTTCTCTACTAATCTAATGACTTCTTTCAGTGGGCGTGGTTCCTCCCGCGGTACTTATTGCGGTGGCAACCGTGGTCATGGCAGGGATCGTTCAAACACTTCCTTCCCTAATTCATCTGCATCACCCTCTTCTATTATCTTGCCAAGTCCTCTTCCCCATTCCAAGCCCATTTTTTAGGTATGTGGCAAAGTCGGGCACATTGCCTTAAATTGCTATCATCGCTTTAACCAAGCTTAACAAAGTGATCTGCCCAAATCTCTCACCACCAACTACACCACCTTTGGCTCCACTCCTGACTCCGCCTGGTACCCCGACACTGCTGGCACCAATCATCTTACCTCAAAATTCACTAACCTCAACATTCACTCATCTCCTTACAGAGGTCCCGATAGCATCAAAGTTGGTGATGGCTTATCTCTCTCGATATCCAACATTGGTAACTCTAATTTTTCTAGTTCTTCTCATTGCTTTCTTCTCAAAAATCTTTTGCATGTTTCACAAATTACTAAAAATTTGGTCTCTGTTAGACAGTTGTGCCATGATAGCTCTGTATTTTTTGAATTTAACAGTTCTTTTTTTCTTGTGAAGGATTCCAACATGAAGACTCTTCTTCTCCGTGGTCTCGTACATGATGGTCTCTACACCTTTCCAGCTCCATCCTCACCTCAAGCTCTAGTTGGTGAGCGTACCTTCTCCTCTCAGTGGCACTCCCATCTTGGGCATCCTTCCCTTCAATTAGTCCAGTGGTTGTCTCCAAATATTCCCTTCTAGTTTCAACTCGTAATGCTCCTTCGGTCTGTCATGCTTGCTGCCAAGCCAAGAGCTCTCAGCTTCCATTCCGTGACTCTCATCAACACTCTTCTAAACCTTTACAGCTTGTTTATTCTAATGTATGGGGCCCTACCCCTGTTACTTCACAAGATGGTTTTAAATATTATGTTACCTTTTTAGATGACTTTTCTAGATATATATGGTGGTTTCCCTTAATCAAAAAATCTAATGTTATTTCAGTTTTCCTTCAATTTCATAAACATGTTGAGTTACTTTTTAATTCAAAAATTGTTTCCTTTCAAAGTGATTGGGGTGGGGAATTTCGCTCCCTTCACACCCTCCTGCAAACTCAAGGCATTACTCATTGTATCTCTTGTCCGCACACCCACCAACAAAATGGTGTTGTGGAAAGAAAACACCAACACATTGTTGAAACTGGTTTGGCTCTTATGGCTCATGCCTCTTTACCTCAATCTTTTTGGGTCGATGCTTTTCATACCGTTGTATTCTTAATAAATTGTTTACCCACCCCCGTTCTAAAAAATTCCTCTCCATATGAAAAGGTTTTCTCCAAGTCACCAAACTATACCCTCCTTAAAGTTTTTGGCACTACATGTTGGCCTCATCTCAGGCCATATAACCACCACAAACTTGATATCCGTCCAACTCGATGTCTTTTTCTTGGCTATAGTGAATTTCACAAGGGTTACAGCTTCCTGCATATTCCTACTGGGCAAGTATATTATTCTCGGGATGTGATCTTTGATGAAAAATTATTTCCATATGCTACTGAGTCACGCATCACCCTACCTTCTTCCAAGCCCAGCTCAACTTTTCTCCCATCTATTCTTGGCCTAATATCACGTCCAAATATTCCTCCACCCATTTCTACCCCAACCCCTTCTGAGTCTCCAACCAATATCTCGCCCAACCCTTCTATTGAATCCACTCCCTCTCGACCCAATATTTTTCTCAGCCCATCTAATGATTCTGCTTCTAGCCCCAACACATCGTCTTCTTCCTCCCCATCTTTGTCTAATGCTCTTCCTGATCCTCCTTCAGCTTCAGGACCCATAATCACCAGATCAAAAACCAACTCTCTTCAACCTCAAAAATTCCAGGACGGCTGCATCCTTTGGCCTCCACCTCGCAGCTTTCTCACCACAAACTCCTGTATTCCTGAAACATCCACTTCTTACGCTGAATCTTCTAAGCATCAAGAATGGTGTACTGCCATGTCCGATAAATTTCATGCTCTTCTTCAGACCAAAACATGGACTCTAGTTCCCTCCTCTGGAATTAACAATTTGGTTGGATGCAGGTGGGTTTTTCGAACCAAGCATTGCTCTGATGGTTCTGATGAGTGCCGTAAGGCCCGTTTGGTGGCCAAGGGCTTTCACCAGCAGGAAGGGGTGGATTACTTTGAAACATTTAGTCTAATTTTCAAACCTACTACCATCAGAACAATTTTTTCCATTGCTGTAACTGAAGGTTGGGGACTTCGACAACTTGATATCAACAATGCTTTTCTCCATGAGAACCTTCAAGAGCAAGTTTATATGGCCCAACCTATCGGTTTCATCAACCTAGATTACCCTTCTCATGTATGTCGCTTGAACAAGGCCATTTATGGCCTCAAACAAGCGCCACGGTCCTGGTTCCATAAGTTAAGTTCTCGACTCCTTGAACTCGATTTCACTCCGTCTCTTGCTGATCCTTCTTTATTCATCTATCATAATTCTTCTCTCACCTTATTTTTCCTTGTATATGTCGACGACATTATCCTAACGGGTTCAAGTTCACATGCCATTAACTCTGTTTTAGCATCTCTCCATCAATCCTTCTAGGTCAAAGATCTCAGCTCTCCTAGATTTTTCGTTGGCCTTCAAGTAACTCCTCTTTCCAGTGGTCTCCATTTATCTTAGACCAAATATGTTTATGACTTACTCAAACGCACAAATATGGTTCTTGCTAAACCAGTGAAGTCTCCCATGGCCACTTCCCCTCCCTTTTCTATTTCTGATGGTCCTACCTTTTTAGAACCTACTCTTTATCGCAGCACTGTTGGTAGTCTCCAGTATCTCTCTCTTACCCGACCAGATGTTGCTTTTGCTGTAAACAATCTCTCAATTCATGCATGCTCCCAAGCTTCCTCACTAGCAAGTTGTAAAGAGAATTCTACGCTATCTCAAACACACTGCCCATTTTGGTCTTCAAATTCGACCCTTACCTCATTACACTTTACATGCATTTTCAGAAGCCGACTTGGCCGGCTGCCCAGATGACAGGCGTTCTACTGGCGGCTTCTGTGTGTTCTTTGGCAACAATATCATTTCTTGGGATTCCAACAAACAACGTACCATTGCTCGCTCAATCACGGAAGCAGAATACAAGTCCTTAGCCAACACCACTGCTGAACTCCTCTGGCTCCAGTCACTTCTAAGAGAACTTGGTGTTTTTCTCAAATAGCCTCCCACCTTATGGTGTGACAACTTGTGGGCAACTTATCCCTCTGCTAATCCAGTTCGCCACTTCCACACAAAGGACATGGAAATTGACTTTCATTTTGTGCACGATAGAGTTGCTTCCAAAACATTGAAAGTGGCTTTTATTTCATCTCGGGATCAAACAGAACACCTATTTACAAAGCCACTACTCTCTTCACGATTTCTCACTCTTCGGTCGAGTCTCACCATGGTTCCCTTGTTAGACTCGTGGGAGGGTAACAGACCTCAAGCCACATCGAATTCCAGTTCTACCATACACGAAGACACACAGCCACCTCAGAGCAATGCAGCGCCATCTCAACCAACTACCTCAACAGAATCTTTTGGAATTATTCCTTAGTGAATCATCCAAATTCTCTGGATTTATCTTTTGTATTTTTGGTTGTATTGAGGACACTCATACGGTTGTAACAAACTCACACAACTCTGCAAATACAACAGAGCACCACTCATTTGTAGAAATGCCTAAACTGTTCTGGCATTTCGTTTCTATAAAAGGCACACTATACTAAGGAATATTATATGAATGCAAAGCATGTTAATACGTTATTCTCATTAGTTTTACAGAGCCTCTCTCTCTCTCTCTCTCTCTCTCTCTCTCTCTCTCTCTCTCTCTCTCTCTCTCTCTCTCTCTCTCTCTCTCTCTCTCTCTCTCTCTCTCCTTATTTTTCTTTTATTTTTGTTTTTCTTTATTGGATTTTATACCTTTCGCATCAAATCTTGAGCACCACGATTAATGTCATCATTGACAATGTGCCTTATGACCATGATACCTATGTTTCTACTCTCTCGAAAAAAGATACATGTCAACACAACACTACGTATGTGGGCAACTAGCGTTATTGTTCGAATACGTGAAACTCATAGTTGGATGAAACACTACCTTAGGTTACACTCCTCTCCAAGTCCCTACCATACATATTTTTTATTCAATCATTCAAACTGCCTTGGACTTGTCCCTATATTTAGATTTTTTGTCTTCTTTTTTTTCTTGGATCGACCCTCCCTGAAGTAGAGGTTGTCCGCATCCTCCTTAGGCAGCCAAAACTAGAAACCACCATTAACCCTCTCTCAAATTTATGAGAAAAATGTTTTGACCTATGGGCCAATTCTTGCTAGAGAAATTATATTTACAATTCTAGAGTGTGTAAATTATACGCATTTCTTTTGAAAAAAAGTGAGTAAATATGAAATCCGTATAAAAAAAAATTTAGTGGTAGATCTTACTTTTTAAAAAATTAATATGCGAGACTTATATACGCTAGGACATATCTAGCATTACTCTTCTTGCTATTGGGACTTGGCCCTTTTAAAAAAGAAACTTATTGGGCTTTAATCTTGACCCCATCTTATTATTTTATATATACATACATATATATATATATATATATATATTGATTTGGGCTTTCTCACAACAAATAATTAAAAAGGAAAAATGATAAACCTACAAATAGTTTACAACTATTTTACAACTCTATTTAAAATAAAGAGTAATTATGTACAATTAAAAATATTTTTTAATGAAGTTGCACAATTGCATTAATTGATTTGAAGTGAGTGGTAAGATAGTTGTTATATTGTTATTTAAATGTATTTACACCACACTCCATCCATGTGACATAATTTAATTTGTAAAATTTATTTTTACAAATTAAATTATGTCACATGGATGGTGTACAGTGTAAAGATTTTCAAATAAAAATACTCTTATTATCTGTCTCCACTCATATAACTCTATCAAGTTATTCTATTCTTAATTCAGTGTCATGTATAGCAAACAATCCACATGTACATCACTTAAATGGTAAGATTCAGGTTGTAAAATTTAAATTTTAAAATTTCTCTTCTAAATCAAATCATGCTATATAAATACTTTACTAAGTATGTTATCTACATCGGCTTATACATAGATTCTTTCATACAGTAATAAGAAAAATAAGTTATATTAAGAAAAATTATTGAATCATGAGTCCTAAAATTTGTCTTTCTCCGCTCCATGTGGTTTAAAAATCATCTTAAAGATCCATATGCTCTTCTATCATCAAATATATAGTTCATTTTGTATAAAATCCATATATATATATATATATATATACTTGTCTAATGGAGGCAACCTAAAATGACAATTATATCCTTCAAAAATCAAAATTGGTAAATTCCATAGCTTTTTGTAAGAGAAATAATAATGTAAAATGACACTAATATATATATATATATATATATATATATATTCCTCTTTAAAAAAAAAAACTCATCAATCAACTAAAATAAAATAATTATTATTGGAAAAGAAAAATAACATTAAAAAAAAGTTGTATCCCTTTAACTCCATCGGTTGGAAGTTGTGAAGTTTGTGGAGGCTTATCGAATCCGGTCTCTCATATTTTTTAGGAATAACTATTCTCTCACATCCATCCTTAATGATTGCGTTACAACGGAACGGATTGTGAGCAATCATTGATATCCTTTGGAATCATAGGGAAGTTCATAATTGATAATTAGTAGGCAAGTTTTATAGAAGTGTCAATTTCATTATTACATACATCGATCCTTAATTTCTAGATTGACCATTTTCAAAATATAAAAATGGATCAAAAGTCTTGTCCAAATCTGAATGACTAAAGTGAGAGAGATACATATATGAAGTAAATATTATAATACTTATTAAACATTTAATTGAATATTGTCCAAAAAACTCACAGCAGCATCAATATATAATATGCTATATGACATTACTTCAAAAAAATTATGCCAGTATTATTATTGTTTTCATTTAGGATTCGTTTTTTAATAATAGTGAAATTATTTGTAAAAAAATAAGTTTACTTATCATCCCCACACAACACATCTATTTTAATTGTTTTCATTTTTTCTATAGTAAATGCAAATCATTCCCACGTAGATAATGTATCAAATAATTTCTACGCGTATATTTTTTTAATTAAAGAGAATTATTATATCTACAATTATATAGTGTACAAATGTTAGTTTACTCTTTTAAAAAAATTAAATAAAATAGAAATATATTAAAAAATTAATTTCTTAAATAATAAATAATAATAGTATTTTTCAAAAAGTGTTGAAAGAATAACGTACGTACTCCGATTAAGCTAGCTTATGGATGGTTCGCGCAATTGCCGCTCTCCATCAACTCGATCCATTGGCTGGGAGATCAGGGGCTCTCCCTCCTCCCGCCCCTCAGCCGTGCACTTGCATGCAGCTAGAAAAAAAAATGATAATTAATGAGAATAATAACTTAAAAAATTTAATTAAATTTGAAAGGTATTAACAATATATAACGTACGTGTTGATGTGGTGACATTTGGCAAAACTATTATATATCGTTATTTTTATGAGAAATGCTTGGGATCCGATAATGGATGCCGAGCATTTCTCCTTATTTCTTTTATTTTACTTAATAATTAAGTAAATATTTTTTATTAACATTATGAATTTTATTTATATTTTTAAATGGTAATGACTATTTTAAAAATACATCAAGAAAAGTAAATAAAAGAAATTTACTGTATCGGGACCAAAATTTTGGTCTGAAAAAAAATAACGAGAAGATGGATATATGTAACTTCTCTTGCTCTCTTAACCAATCAAGTTCTTTTTCAATGCCATAATTGTCTCCGATCTCCTTCAAGAAAACTCGATCAGTTTCCGCACTAACAGCGAAACCAAATCAAATCGAAGGAATTGACGTTCTCTCTCTCTCTCTCTCTCTCTGAAACCCTATTTCCCTAGCAGCCTCTCTCACTCTTCAAGCTTCCTTTCTGTTTTTCTCTATTTGTTTTTGTAGGGGTCATCAATGGCTAACAACGGTTACAAAGACGAAGATCCCGCAATTTTCATCAGATCAGATTCAAAGCAGAAACATACCAGTACGGGCGGAAATATGAAGGAACTGAAGCCAATAACTGAATCAATACCGAAAGGTCAAGAAGGTACGGAAGTGAAGGCCGCCACAGAACTTAAATCGCAGCTGAAAGATGAAGAACATAGGGAAGCGAAGGCCATTCTTGAATCCCTGCGGAAAGGTCGAGAAAGTCGCGAACTGAAGGCCACACTCGAGTTGCTGCGGAAATTTCAAGCAGGTATGGAACTCATGGTCATACGTAAATCACCGCATAAAGATTTCCAGCATATAGATACGAAGATGTTCAGCGAGGAGCTGAGAAAAGTCTTGGACGGACAGGATCGTCTCGACGAGATGATAATTGAATTGGAAACGAAGTTTGGCTTACATGGGAATCGCAGCGATGATTCTCATCTTGGAGAACCTGATGGTACCGAAAGAAAGGAAAAGGATGGAGAGGATCCGGTAGTGATCGTGAGCAGTGCTGAAGATCGGGCAACTGATGATCAAGGGAAATTAGAAGCTGGAGATGATGATGCGAAGGAGCAGTTCCATGGGGAGAAGAGTAAGGATGATCCTGATAATTTATCCGAGTATGTTTTAGTTGATTTTTGTCCAGATTTACGTGAATGTCAGATTTACGTTTAATGAAATCCAATTTATTCAGAATTACGCCAGTACTCGTATTATCATCATGAATATCGATAAAATTATCACCATCAATAAAATTCCAAGTCCTGATCTCTTTGATCTTATCATGATCTGTTTGACAGTACTCTTTAACATTAATTACATTTCGCTTAATTTATATATACTTGAATTAATTTAATCGTGTTGTGCTTTCTTCTTCTTCTTCTTCTCTTCCTCTTCATCTTCTTCTTATTATTATTATTATTATAAATGCTTCTTCATTGTAGAAACCAATATATGCTATAACATTCATCAACTGATGGAGATCTGCTTGAAGGATATATATGAGAATACTTCAATGAGAGTTACAAATAAATTAACACAAATTTGGGTTTTACAAGAAAAAATGAACCCACGCAACAACTGATCCAAAGGATTACAAACTATCCTTGAACGGCTTAGAGGATTACAAGCAATTGCAGGGAAAATAATCCACTCATTCAAATGGCAGATAAAAATTCATGTACTATTTGAGTTATAATCTTGATCAACATTCATATGAACTGCATTTGAGGTATGTAATTCAGAGTATATTAATTAATGAATAATGCTATATATAATCACAGAATATGTAAGTGTCATGCAGTCAATTTAAAAAATAGTAGAGTTCACTATTAAAAAATTAATTTATTTTAATGTGAGTACCGTGTTTATTTACTTTTTTTTTTTTTTTTTTGAAATTGAGCAGCACTTATGTATTCACCACTATAATTATCATTTCTCTTAATTATATCACTAGAAAAAGACCCACCTAGCTTATAATTGTCTCAACTTATAAGTTTTAAATCGAGAAAAAATAGACACATAAAATGAGTGATGATTAATTTCTTACACAACCATTAATTATTATAAATACGACCCGGCCACTTGTACCCATCGTATAAATTAATTTAGGAAAATGGTAGTACGAGTACTACTAAATATGTCTACTAAATTATGTATGTGTTTCCTCATATATTATTAATTTTTTTATTTTATTAATGATTAAGAAAGTGAATATTAGTTAATTTATATTTTTTTTTAATGTTTAAGAATGTATAAAAAATGCTTAAAGAAAATAAAGGAAAAAAAAAAACTCAATGTTTATTAATTCATCCTGATCTCCTACAGTTTAGACCAATCATATTTCACTCTCTGACTGAAATAAAAGATCCCTTGCCTATAAATTCTTAATTTGACGCTCTGATCTCCCTCAAAGCAAGATCATAGCTAAAACCATACCTCCCGATATCTTTCCACCTGATCTCTGGAAGTACTTAATTCCATTCTTAATTTTTCTTCGTTCCGTTTTTTTTTTTCCGTTGTTTTGTAATATCTTTTCTTTGGAGGTCATCTATGGGTAACAAAGTCGACTACGACGATGATCTTGAAATGACCAACTTGCGTCTTGAAGAACTGGGCAGCTCGCTTATTAAGAGCAAGAAAAGCGACGGAGCAGTGATCGAAGACGCATCCATGAAGGAAACTCTAGATATTCTGGAAGGCCGAGTTGAGGATGATGACAGGAAGACAGAGGAATTCGACTCGTTCAAACAAAAGATGAACGTAAATTCAAGAAAGAAGGGTTTGAGGGATTGGATCAAAGACTGTAAAGAATTTGACGAAGAAAAAACGATCTTGATTGGGATGATGGTTCAAGCAGTTCAAGTTGGGATTCAGCTCTCAAACCTGATCGTGGATTTCGTTTTCATGATGTCATGGCAAGAAGATATTGCAGCAAAGATCGGAGAGTTCAAGTCTGAAGCATCCAATTGGGTTATCGAAAATGGCCGGAATAATTCCATGGTGATAGACAGAATCGTGACTCTCCTGGAAATGGCAGACGCCGAAGTCAGCCATTTGAAAAAATCCAAGCGGGAGGTCATGATCAAGAACAAAGGATGGACGGTCACTGCTTTGGACCAAGGAAGCCGAGTTGGGGAACTCCTTAATCTATTCGTGGAGCAAGTTGGGAAGAGACTCCTTGATCAACTGATCGAGATATCTCTGCGTTTAGAAGCCATTATGATCGTGGGAGAGTCGTCAGTGCTAGCGCTAGAATATGATCTCGACGAATGCGAAGAGGATGCGGAGCGGATAAGAGAAGATATCAGCACATTGAAGATAGCATTTCCACTCAAACTTGGGATAAAGGATTCGAAGATGATTAGAACACGGGACATTGTGGCGTCGAACATATACGAGCTGTGGAATGGGCTCCTCACCGACTCGTCAGATGAAGAACAGAGAGAGCAACCGCATGAAGTTGAAGATGATGATCACCCGACTGTGTAGGGTTTATAACAGGCTAGAGATCAGAAACGTATGCAGGGAAGATGTTGAGGGATTTGATATTGAGGAATACGTTTTCAGAGGAGTTGTCTGAAGTAGTACTACGCGCAAGCTGTTGGTTGTTAGGTGTTTCATGTTCACGTATTTTTACATGACGTACGCTAGCTAGCTAGCTAGCTGCACGCAGATGTTGGGAAAAAGTAGATTCGAAACTGAATTTTAAACTAGGATTAATTTTGGGCCAGTTGGTTTTTGGCAATGGGCCATGCTACAGTCACAGAAACTTTCTACAGAAAATTTTTACCGACGGAGATGGACCTTACATGGCATGCCAGATGAATTAAAAAATATATATATATATATAAAAACAGACCCATCGTGATTCGTCCCTGTCCTCTAAAACTGACTCTTGCTACCTAAAAACAAAAAAAAAACAAAAAGGAAAACCAACCCATCGTGCCTCTCCCGCCGTCTTGAGAAGTCCTCACCGGCAGACCTCTAGTTCAGGCACCATCGTCTAGATCTGGAACGCCTCCCGCCGGCCAAAACCACCCCAGTTTTGGTGCAAAAAATCTCCTTAAGGATGACCCAGAAATGTTTCTGCAAACCAAAAATTTCCATCACGAAATAAATAGAAGCAATTAGCATAAAGATGCATAGTTCATAGCTACCAACGGATGGGATCTAACTATGAGAAGAATACTCTGCGATTTTTGCAGCACCCAGAGTATCAAGTAAGAGACTTTATTTGAAGTAGAAACCATAAATGTAAATGCAACACGTTTGTTCTCCAAAACATTAATTTGGATTCCATAATTAAGATCACACTACTTCAAGAATAAAACTTTCTTTTGGTAAGCAAATGAAGAAAAGGAAAAAAACAACTCCGAAACTAAAAACTTGCCCAAGAGACACATGTTCATCTGGCTGAGTTCTTGACGAGATGGGTTCTACATTTTCAGGGAGACGAGGGTTCCTGTTCGATTTTCAGTTTGGATTTGACACTTCCAGGAAGATGAGTGCGCGTGTTCAGGGAGATGAGAGAGATGATTCAGTTTGGGTTTGACAGTTTCAGCTTTCAACGTGTTGAGGGAGACGAGGGAGACGACGGTTCAGGGAGATGAGGTTGTACATTTTCAGTTTGTTTCTTTATTTATATTTCCAGGTGGCAGAAGCGAGGCCAGTCGATGGAAGATTTCGGTGAGAAATATACGTGATAGTAGCATTTTCCTCTTGGCAATATCACTCATTCTATCTTATTTAATTATTATAATTTATTTTAATTTTTATAAATTTTAAAATAATAATAATATTAAAAAAATATTCTAACAATATTTTATTTAATTTTTAACTTTTATATCAACTCATATAATTTTATCTTATCTACAAAAATAAACAAGGCCTTAATTTAAAATTTTTAAATTAAATCTTAGTATTTGATAAATATTCACTCATCATTCAAAATTCTGTTTTTCTTCCTTTATTAATTAATGCTACAATATACAATCGTGGAATGTACAAGTACTATATAATCATTTTGAAGATAACTTATATCCATTATTAAAAAATTAATTTCTTTTCATATGGGTCTCTTAGTTATTTACTTTTCTTAAAGTGATTGTATAGTATTTACACATTCAGGATTGCAACTATCATTTCTCATTTCTATTTCAAATAAATGCTCATTTAAAAGGTTAATAAGTTAAACAATTTTATTATATAAAGTCACTTTTGCATATTTCTTGCACACTCTATTAATGTGATGGAACTCATCAATAATTTTATATTAAAAAAATAATATAACCAATCACATTAACGAAGTGTACAAAGAATATATAAAAGTGACTGTATATTTAATTTTATATATTAAATTATTAAAAAATATTACTTCAACAATTGTGATTAGAATTAACACAAAAGGTATTATTGGTAAAGTGAAATTATTTGTACCGTCATATGATGTTCAAGTCTCTAGTATTCCATTTTAAAAAAGTTGGCACATCTGAAATCTACATTTTAAAAAATAAAATCTTTTTTTTATTTGTAGGTCTTATTCTTTTAAGGGAATGTGAAACTTGTACACCAAAAAATGTATTTAGCATTATTTGTTGATAAATATAGTACTTCATGTGTGCAATATTTATTCACATCATAGGGAATATAAATTTACAATGATTTGAAATTGAGATTCCATTAAGGGAATATAAAATAAAATTAAAAAATAAATCCCATCAAGGGACTGATTATCATTTTTTTTTTTTTAGGAAAACCTGATCTTATTCATGATCAAACAACCAAAGTATAAATACAAGAAGGTACTACCTCCACTTCAATACACTCCTATGAAAGTAGTAAAGCATCTTTGGCTAACACATTAGCTATAATATTTAACTTTCTAGGGACATGGCTAACACTCCTTCACGTCTCTAATAATCATGCTTTCAGTCGACCACTTATCCACATTGCTTTTAGTATCATTTACAACTTAAAGTCCGTTACCCTCCAATATAACCTATTGTCAACCAAGTTCCTTACAAAACACAATAGCTTTGAGTAGTGCCATACATTCACCCAACTTTGTATTTGGAAAGGACACCCTTAAGGACCTGAGAGTAGGAACCACATGACCCTTATGGTCTCTTACTATTACCCCTATTCCTACCAAACAGTTGACACTATCGTTGGTAGCATCCCAATTGAGCTTAAAAGTATGAAGAGGATGACATTCTCAAGCTCGATCTGATTCTACAACAGTAACTAATCTATTTTGAGGCTCTTGTCTTGCAGCTAAAAATTCCTCCACTATGTGTCTAGACTAAATAGCCAGCTCTGTAAATTAAGGTAAGTGAGCCGAGAATTGTTAGTTATAGATGAAAGTTTAAATATTATTTTTTTAATATTATTTTGGTATTTGAAAAAATTGAATTTGGATTTGAAAAAGTTAAATTATTTATTATGTTTTGTGTAGAAATTTAAAAAAGTTATAATGATGAGATTAGATGATATGAGAATTTTGTGTTTTGTCTTGATGGCCAAACCTAACCTTAACTTCCCATCAAACACAAAACAATTCCTCCTCTTCCAAATTAGATGAGAGATTATCGCATTCTCAACTAATTCTTCATTTGTCAAAGAGGAAAAGAACAAATCAAGTAAAGTACGGAAAGAAGACACCTCCAACCAACCCTTCTGTAGCTTCCTAGACTTGAACGGCCCACACATCCTAAGCTGCTTGAGAACTCCATATGGCATGAATAGCATATTCTGAGTCACTCAAGCAAATAGGACAGTTTGTAGAGTCTACCACCTTCCTTTTAAAGAGATTAAGCTTGGTAGGCAATGACTTCAAACTTGCTTTCCACATAAAATTTTCAACTGCATTAGTGACATCCAGCTTCCAAATCTTTGGCCAGATAGCATAGGGAGAATTAACTTCAAATGATTGCCCCTTCTTCCTTTCCACTAACTCACATTGTAAATGATATGCACTCTTGACTGAAAATTTTTCATCTGCAGTACACCTCCAAGCCAACCTGTCCTGACTATTACATGCACTAACATGTATTTTTGAGATAGTGTTAACCTCAAGTTTAGAAAACAAATCTCTCAACAAAGTTAGATTCCAAGACCTTGTATTTGCTTCTTCTTCTAACATGCTAACTGATGACTGAATCTTGAAAAAAGTTGGTCCACCTGTCCTTCCATATCTTAGCATCTTTTTCATTCCCTACTTTCCATATAAGCCCCTCATTTAACAAAGAATTTGCTGCCACTATGCTCTTCTAGATGAAGGAGCCATGCTTTCCTTTTTTTTAACTAAGAAAATTAGTCGTTGGATAATACTTTAATTTGAGAACCTAAGCAGCAAGAGAATTTGGTTTTTGAACAAGTCTCCAACCTTGCTTAGCTAATAATGCTAAGTTGAAATTCTCAAGCTCTTGAAATCCCAACCCACCTGTCTTTTTTGACTCTCCAAATTGTTGCCAACTCAACCAATATATCTTAGTTTTTTCTACTCCTTGTACCCACCTAAAGTTTTGCATGATACCATTGATCTCCTTTAGAATTAGCTTAGGAATCTTAATTAAACCCATGCTATAAGTAGGTATAGACTGTGTTATTGCTTTGAGAAGAATTTCCTTACCAGCTGGGGACAAAAATTTGTGCTTCCAATTGCTAATTCTCTCCCTTACTTTGTAAAGGATTGGATTGAGTACTTTAGACCTGTTTCTACCAACATAAGAAGGCAAACCCAGATAGTTTTCATATGATATAGCAGCACTAACCCCTACAATGGCCAATATAATCTCTTTTGCTTCTTGTCTTGTATTTCTGCTAAAAACGTTAGATGCCTTTTCCAAGTTGAGTCTTTGTCTTGAAGCAGCCTCATGAGATTTTAGTAAATGAAAGAGATTACTCTATTCAATTGAGTTGGCCTTACAGAAAATAAGGCTTTCATCTGCAAAAAAGAGATGGTTAATAGTTAAAGCTCCTCTTGCAATTGAAATTCTTGAGATCCACTTCTTCTCCTCTGCAGAATTCAATATTGAACTTAGAACTTCAAAGCAAAGTATAAATAGATAAGGGGAAAAAGGATCCCCTTGTCTAATCCATCTTGATAGTCTAAACTTCTTTTGTGGAATACTATTTATGAGAATAAAATAGTTAACTTTGCTTACACATTGCATTATAAGATTAATGCACCTCCTGTCAAATCCCAATTTCACCATTACTGCTTCCAAGAAAGGTCATTCCACTCTATCATATGCCTTACTCATATCTAGTTTAAGAGCCATATAACCTCCCTTTCTACCTTTCAATCAAGTTTGCATGGTATGCAAAACTTCATAGGCAACTATAATATTATCTTAAATGAGCTTGCTTGGAATGAAGACACGTTGAGTAGGGGCAATCAGATCTAGTAATATAAGCTTTAGCCTATTAGCTAACACTTTAGCTAATATTTTATAGGATACATTGCATAGACTGATTGGTCTATACTCATTAACCAATTTAGGCTTTTGCTTCTTTGGGATCAAAGTAATAAAAGTATCATTTAGTTCCTCAAAACCACTACTAGAATTCAATATATCTAGAAAGCCATCTGGCCCAGGGGAACTTACGGGATTCACTTCAAATACACCCGCTTTAATCTTCTCATGTGTGAATTCCTTAAGGAAAGATCTATTCATATTCTCTGTTACTTTTCCATCAAGTTGTTCTAAACATTCTGCTATACCAATAGGTTGAGAAGTAGAGAACAAATCTTGACAATATTGTTGGAAAAGAAAACTAACTTCTTCTTGATCTTTTGCCCAGCCCCCTTCTCCATTAGATATAAATGAAATAGTGTTGGTTTGCTTCCTCTAGTTTGCACAAAGATGAAAAAATCTTGTGTTTCTATCACCCTCTCTCAACCACTTCATTTTTGCTCTTAAGCACCATTTGAGATCTTCATCTTCCAAAAAATCATCCACTTCCTTCTATAAGTCCTTTATAGTGTCATTAAAGTCACCTTGGTTCAACCTTTGTAATTATTTAATCATCTCTCTTTTTTGTTCAATAATCATTTTCCTGTTATTATAAAAACCCTTACTCCACCTGATAAGTTGAGTCTGTCATCTGTCCAACTCTTTCTTAATAAGCACCTTATCAGCTCTTCCAAACACACTATAATTCCAAGCCTCTTTAACAAACTTAGAACAATCCTCTTGTCTCAGCCATTTAGCTTCATATCTAAATAATCTCTTTCTCTTGCTAACTGGTCTATTATTCATATAACAGGAAATAAACAATCGGCTATGGTCAGACTTTAAAACAGGAAGAATGTGAATATCTAAATTATCAAAATTCATAATCCGATCCATGCCCTATTCCCAACTGCCCTATCCAATCTTTCTCTTGTGAAATTCCTCACATCTCTTTTATTGCTCCATGTAAGTTTTGAACCCATGTAACCTGGATCATATAAACCACAGTCTTCCAATATTTCTCTAAACTCTTCCATTTGTCTGTAAGGCCTGCTAGCTGCCCCTAACTTCTCATCTTGTGCAATTATTTCATTAAAATCTTTCATGCATAGCCATGGAACATGCATGGAAGGTTTTAATTGTCTCAATATTTCCCAATTGTCCACTCTCATTGCTGCAATTAGATTCCCATAAAAGCCAGACACCAACAACTTCTGGTTTGTATCAAAAACTACAACAGTTAAAGAAATGTGGCCTTGTGAATAAGAAGCCAACTTAGCCTGAATTTCATTCTTCCATAGTATAGCAATGCCAGCACTTCTACCAATACAATCAACCACAAAGCTGCAATCAAACTTCATTTTATTTCTAATCCTTTTAACCTTCTCCTTTCTGCATTTAGTCTTTATGAAGAAGACTATATTTGGGTTCTTTTTCTTCACTAACAAGTGAAGTTCAAGAATTGTACAAGGGTTCCTAAACCCTCTACAGTTCCAACTAAGTATATTCATTGGGGTTGGCAACGTCTACCAATAAAATCTAGTTGCTCACATCAGTAAGCACATGTTTCTTTCTCTTTTTTTTTTTCTTTTTTTTTTCTTTCCACCAGGATCCTTCTCTATCACCCCTTCCAAACTTCTCTTCTTCTAAACTCCATAAGCATTCTGATCGATAACCATGTCCTACAAATCAATTGAAAGCAATAACCAACTGCTCCTTGTTTGGAGTGGATTAAATCAATGAGAAATGTTATTTATCATTCATACATTATACATTAATATCCGATTTATCATTTTTATATTTTTATTTAAACAGATATATTTACACATCAATATATCATGTGTGTTTAATTAAATAGAAAAACAAAAATATTAAATCATATATTGATGTGTGATATAGGAGATGATGATAAATAGAATTTTTCTAGACTAGTTTGGTTACACAAAACCAAACTATCTCATTTGATCTAATCATTACAATTTTCTCAATTTTTTATATAAAATATAATAAACAATTTAATCTTTTCAAATCTAAAAAAAAAAAATATTATTATTAAAAAATTATATTATAATAATATTTTATTTTATTTTTAATAAAATATTTTATCTCTTCTTATCTTAATTGCAACAAGGATTCATGCCAGGCATGGAGAATGAGAAGTTGGAAGAAATTTTAAGTACTGTTTGGCCATTGAAATTTTTTATATTAAACATAAAATTATCATCTCATCATTATAACTTTTTCAAATCTCCATACAAAATATAATAAATAATTTAACTTTTTCAAATCCTAAAATAATAATAATATTAAAATATAATATTTTAATATTTAATCTTAAAATTCAAAATTCTCATTTGAGAATTCTCAGTGGCCAAGCAGAATTTAATTTAGATAACTGGTGCAAAATGTTAAAGATAAAGTCGTATTCGGTCAATGAACGCGAACAAGATGGTCAAGGTATGAAATGCATTACCGTTTTGGTGTCCTACACTATGATGGCTTTTTTATATGTGTCCCTAAACTTGCAAACCAATGCCGATTTTTTTTTTTTTTTTTTAACCAATGCTTTGTTTGGTTTCTTTTTCTTTTTTCATGTTTTAGAAAAATTAGAGAACCAATGAGAATTATTAAAAAGTTGAAATAGTATTTTTTTAAGGTTATTTAAAGATGTAATTAACTAGTTTGATTTTGAAATTTAGGGACAAGAAATTTTGTAAGAATTTAGAAAAACTGACCTCAAAGAAGATCAATATTTTAAAATGTAATGTTAGATAGTCTTAAAATGTGCAAGTTTCGTATACTCCCTTTAAAAAATATAAAGTCTATGGTTAAAAAAATAACTTTTTTATATATGTCTCATATTTAATTATTTTTTACATGATATTTATATATTTTAAAATTGTAAATATTATTTCTCAAAACATATTTATTAAATATTTAATAGTATTTCAAATATTCAAATCTCACTACGATTAATGATCGGTGCTTGCAATTGTCATGAGCATGCAAGTGATACATTTAATATTTAAGAAGAGAATAAACATGCTTAGGTAGAGAGTATAAAACTGAAACTCTGATTTTTTTTAAAGAGAACATACATGAGTATTTCTCTAAAAACTTTTTGTTTTTTTCTTTTTTCTGTCTTTCTGCAAATGGCAAAGCCGATAATTGACATAAATGCAACGCACACATAACCTCCTTTAGGACCGGCAAAGAATATCACTTCCTTCCCAAGAACAAGTAATTAACAGTACAAACTTTTACAACCCCACTGCACCCTTTGTAGACACAGTATTGCAGTTAGGGCAAGACGCCGCAAGAGAACCAAAACCTTCACGCCATATTAGGGGTGCTACCCGCACCATACGGTAGGACTGTTCATCCGGGCCGAATAAACCGGCCCGAAATCCGGTTCCGGTTTCGATTTTCGGCCTAGGTCAAATCCAAGCCAGAATCTAGATTTGAAAAATCGGATTAATCCGGCCCAGGTACCGGATTTTAAATCCGAGACTCGAGTTTTATAAAGTGAAAAGATAACCTAATTCTCTAGCCGCCGCCCCCCTCCCTTTCAGATCTCTCTCTCTCTCTCTACTCTACGAAGTCTTCGCCTCCCTCCCCCAGTTCCTCTCTCTCTCTCTCTCTCTCTCTCTCTCTCTCTCTCTCTCTCAACAAACTCTTCTAAAATTTCAGCAAGCTGTCGCCATGCTTAGGCCCTTTGAATGGCAATATTTTGGAGCTCCAATGCTTAGAAGAGCTGTCAAGAAGGCACTTAAAATGTTCTCGTGTTTTTTTACCCTGCTCCGGTAATTTGTCATCTCTATTTATTTGAAGCAACAAATTGTACCTAATTTGTTTGTCATATTTGACTTTGATATCTGCTCTATCTTTGACTTTGCTATCTGTGATGCCAAACAGTGGAAGTTCTTTTGGATCCAAGGGATTATACATTTTTCCGTTTGGGTATGTTTTCCTTCTTCCCTCTGTTGTGTTCTCTATTTGTTGATTTTGGGGTTTTTTTTTTTTTTTTATGAGAATGTTTGAATGTTTGAGGAGTATTTTTATGTAGATTTGTTTGAGGAGTATTCTGTTAGTTGTAAAATGCTAGAGCCGTGGGTAATGGGTTATTATTATTTGGAAGAATGGGTTTAGATCTAAAGAATGGGTTTGTTGCTATTTAAAATTCTAAAAACAATGAGAAATGGAGATCACGAGATTTCACAACAAACCCATGTGAAGAGAGCTAGGGTTTCTATTAGTTGAATACTAATCCATGCCTTTTTTTTCCCCTTTTCACTTATGATGTACCAATAAATATATTTTCTATGCTTTGCTAAATAACATCATTGTACTGTTATTTGATTCATTGCTTCTATTTTCTATGTGCATCAAGATATGACACCAAACAGATCAAAAGCTGGTTTATAGAAATTGCATTTTGCCATGCTTTGCTAAATTTTTTTGGGATTTGTTATTTGTTGAGAATATGGTTTTGATTTTCCTTTTTGAAATTTTAAGGCCAACGAGATGCCTCATCCAAAGGGGGGTACTTTTTTCACCTACCCAATCCTTTTACTGAAAATATACAAGATAGCTCGCTTTCATGAATGATTCAACACTTACTTTTTTTCAGATGTTTGATTAAACTCAGTTGCAATTCTTCCAGTTTGTAAATTGTTAAGTGACCCTTACATTTGGATGTTTTTCTATATTAAACTAAGACAGTGTACACTATTATCCACTGGAAGTATCCATAGTCCATGGTTTTTAGAGTACTTATTTTCAATAAATATATTACATGATGTTTGGTTCAGCAATAGTGGCTTTAATGGGTTTAATTTCAATGATTTTCTTGTATCTTTTTCTCTTTCTAGTTAGGTGTTTTCTAGTATACATCCTGCCTACTTGCATGCACCATTTGCCTTTTTAATATTTTTTTATGAGTGCCTTGTATTCAAATTTTTATTACTGAAAAAGAAAGGTGTTGGGTCCTGCAAGGAGATTTTCATTACTATAATATCTTACTTGCACAATAACAAGCACGATTATGCAACATTTATTGGCTTGCATCTTAACATGTGGTATATATTTTGCTTACTTTATTTGTTCCCTGTTTGTTGATTTTGGGAGATCTCAGAACAATATATATTGAGAACCTTGCTAGCTTCTGAGGGCCGGAAATATTTTTTTAATATCTATCTAACTGAGTTTATTATATATCTAACTCTGTTTTTTACTTATAAATATATATATATATATATCTAACTCTGTCTTTTTAATTTTTTTTTATATGATTATCTAACTTTATCTAGTTTGATTCCCATTGCCTGCATTAAATTTCTTTAGGAGTGGTTTTAAAGTAAGTTCTTTGGCCTGGAAACTAGTACAACCCTTCTGAGATCAAATGGGGATACTTTTTTCCCACTGTAAAGCTTGTGCATCTTACTAGAAAAACAACTTAAGATGGACTGGGTTTTGGCTGTTGATTTGGTGTGGCTGGAAAGGATATATCACTATCAATTGGTTAACGTTTATTACTAGGACCCAAGGGCCAAGACCCCTCGCCAAGTAATTCAAGTCATAAGAATGTAATTCTTGCATGCACCTATTCTGTGGGGAAATTATCAGGCACCTATTTTGTGGATTGGAGAATGAAGATGTAAATGGAGGTTCTCATTACACATGTATCAGTTGTGGAGGAATGCATTGATTGCATGAAGTAGGCATTATGTATTGGTGGCTCTATGTAAACTTTTGATATGTAATTTCATTTCATATATTTTAATTTTTTGTTTTGTAATGTAATGTAATAAGCAGTGATTGCATTATGTTTTGCATGACGTGATAAATATTGAATTTATTTATTTTAGATGCATTTAGTTAAAAATGTAAAGGCAATTAGTTTTCTAATATAAAAGAATAAGCTTTGCAACATTTTGTATTGAAAAATTTGTAATGGAATATAGGCTTTTAGATGAAAAATATGTTGCTTGAAAGGAAATTAATAATATAGGCTTTTGTAAAATAAAAATTAAAAATTAAAAAAAATAAATAAATAAACGGGTACAACCCGGAACTCGGATTCAACCGGGTTCCGAACCATGTCATAACCGGATGTACCTGGGCAAAAATCCGGCCCGGATTTAAAACCCGTGTTCTGGGCCGAGTACACCCGGATTCCCAGTCTGAAACCCAGAAGAACAGTCCTACCATATAGTGCGGGGTAGCCCCCTCCCCGTATCCCACCCCCGCTTCATTTTTACTTTAAATATGAATTACATGTTATTATATTTAAAAATTATTTCTAGATCTAAAAGTGATAAAAAAAAATATATATTTTTAGATTCAAGTTGTAAATTTAAATTTTGTAAATATGACTATAATTTAAAAATTATGTAGTTTTTAAATTTGCTAGTGCATATTTTATGTAAGTTGTAGTGTAGTAGTTTTAAACTATATAGTTTTTAAACTATATAGTTTTTAAATTTGTTAAGGCATACTTTATAAACAAGTCTAACAAATTGTAATATATATATTTATATATACACAATTTGTAAAATATAAAGATATATTTATATTTATATATATAAACATATATTTATGTTTTTGTATATATGTAAATATTTATGTTTATATATATAATATATATAGGGGCGGGGCGAACGGGGGCGGGGTAGCGGGGTGTAGGGCCCTGCTGCCCACCCCTACGCCATGCTACGTACGTACATATAAGACCCCATTCTTTTTCTTTCTTTCTTTCTTTTTTTTTTTTTAATAACGGATCACATTCTATTTATAAAAGAGGACATACAAATTTAATTTAACAACAAGTCAATTACAAATGTTAATAACTTCTCAACACACTACCATGATTGGCATGGTCTAGTCCAGACGGCAGATCTCTAAAGACCTAAGTTTAAGAGATAGTACAACTCTATCCACGATAGAGTTACCAAATCCCCATACCCCGACTAAGCGAAGTATGGAGCACTAACCCCACCATAAGCACCGCAAGTGGAGGGGGGGATCACTCCATTCAGACTAAGGTCTGAAGGTACTATTTTTGGATTTTTATTTTTTGAAAAGTAAAGATAGGACACGAAATAAACTACAATGGGAACACTACACACAGAAAACCAATGCACCCAGGGGCTACTGTAGCGCATGCAGAACACGCACCACACTGGAAGAAAACTGACGGCCGATCTTAGAAGTCCCTGACTCACATGCCCCAGAATAGTTGCTTGTGGCGTCGGCAGAGGCTTCCCGGTGGCTCATGAGAGCCACACGCCAAAACTTCGAGAACTTTCAACCCGCACATACAGGCCATTTGCCGCTCCGTTTGGCACCGTATTCAGTGGTCTTGAAAATCGGTGGCTGGGCAACACCATTAAGGGGCACGTGCTGGTCTGTGGTTGCCGGAGTCTTCCAAATCTGCAATTCTCCCTTATTTGGCCTGAAAAACAAAAAACACATAAGAAAATCCCTACTTAGAGGGGGAGGGAGGGGTAGAGATTGAGGGAGGGGGAAGGAAGCCGAAGCTCCCACCCCCTCTAGCCGAATCTGTGGAGAGTGTTTAGAGAGAAGGGAGAGTTTTTTTCTAGAGAGAGAAGCGAGAGACCCCCTTCTAATTGCTTGCATGAAACACATCCTTGCATCAACAACTACTGGCCTTTCCTGCCCTGCACTCTTGTGGGTTCTGAAAACTCCCCCTAGTTCTATCTTCTTAGTTCTTGCAACAGCTTTTCTTCCTAAACATCATTTTGATCAAATATGGCTGGTGAGCAACAAATGAAACCTACCTCCGAGCTCCTTTTGATCGTCAATTTTTGTATGTACGTCGTAGATTTGGGAATTGGTGCTCGGGCTATGAATAGAGTAATATTTGATCATGGCTTCATCATTGGTATAACCATTTCCTATCTCCTCTCATTTCTTTATCATGATTTGTGTTAATATGTTTGCAACTTGCATTTGCTTATGATGCTTTTTGTGTGAACTCCAGGACCCAGATTTGATCTTCTGGCGCATTTTTTGCCGATATACTTTCCGATAGGAAATGTTGCCATTGGGTTCTTTGTCACGTTTTCTTTGATAGCCGGAGTTGTTGGTGTTGCATCAGCAATATCCGGACTCAACCATGTCCCTTCTTGGACTGCTGAAGGCTATTGTTGCTTGGGGTAAGTTATTACCACAAACTACCATTTTTTTCTCTCTATATCTCCATTTTTTCCCTCTGTATCTCCAAATAGAAATGAAAAACGGATCAGAAATATGTTGCTTTTGGTCCTAATCTGTAAAACAATGTGTACAAATTTTCCTGCAAAGAGATTGAGCTCCACATAAAAAATGCTCGCCTGGTTAGACCAAAACCCAGATTTCCTTTTTTTTCTTTTCCTGATAGAAATGTGTGTGGGTGTGTAATCACTGCACTTGCAATATCCATTTTGTGGAAACTTCCTTTCATTTGTTCTTGCAGAGAACGATGGAATCATTCCTAATCATCCTGTCAGCGACACAGCTGTTCCCTCTAGTTTCACAAATTGAAGAGCCTATTGTACGCAAGTTAGTTCAACTATTTACCTGCTTGGAATTAGATGTATTTCCTCACAACGCATTGTAGGAATTAAGCACAGAAATTGACTTTTGACCAAGCCATTGTCATATCAATCACAAGCATCACAAAACACTAATTATTATTATTTCTTAACATCTGCAACCATGCTTCAACAAGTCTGCGACAGAAAAATGGAGTTCTAATTAATTGTTCGTGCTCCATTGTAATCGGTTGCAGTTGTGCTGTAATGAAAGAACAAGGGCATATATCATCAAACTGATTTTATCTGTGATAAATAAATCACCAGCTCATTCAGACACAATACTAAAACCAACCATATCAGGCATTTGATGGCTCTCTTTAAGTTTCAACATTTCAAAAGAGGAAATCCATTCCTAAAAACACCCCCAATCAATTAAAGAAAGCCAGCAACCATGCAATAAAAAGACCCATATGCTGTAAAAGCAAAATATAAAGTTGTAGACGAAGCGTAGACACCATCCATAAGATAACACCATGACAGCAATCAAAGGAATATTGATATCACCTAAGAACTTGCAAAAGCCAGATCACACCACCACCCTACCCAATGATGCAAAAGAAACTGTAAGTACAACACACCACCTAGAAAAAGCACTAGACTACAAGAGTAACAAGGCGTGTGCCGAAAGCCAGGGACACCAAGCTGCCTACAAGTATTGACACCATCATCACAAACCCTAAGACTGTTTATCTGATCAGACCTCTTGGCTGGTTATTTACTGGGAAAAACCAAGAACAGTTTTCTAGCTGGACAAATCAAAATTTCCTCTAGACCAAATCCTTCTGAACTTTCACAAGCTTCACCGTTCCACTGAAACCCATCTGTTTCTGCATCAAAAGGAAACCATGGCAATCGTCAAATATTGTTACTTTCTTAAAAGTCCAAGGCAAGATATAAATTCATCAAACACTTAAAAATTAGAAAAACAGTTATACAATTATCAAACCATACTAGGTTTTATTACACAAATTTGACAAGAAGAGCAACAAAAGAATGGTTCAAATAAACAAGAACTGTGACAAGTGCTACAGGCAATTGTAACCCAATCGAGCACAAAAAAGAACCCAGTTTCAAAGTTTCAGATCACTCTATGCACCACTTAGAGCAGCCAATCAGCAAGGCAAAAAAAATCTAAAAGCAATTCACTTGGAAATTTGGAAATCAAGTTTACTGAATCTATTGTTGAATTTTTTTTTTTTTTTAATATAAGTAATAAGAAATTTTATTGACCAGTAAATAGGCAATAGCCCAAGCACACAGGAAGTATACAAGCGAAAACACCTAAATACACGCTAGGAAATAGAATGGGCTAAAAGCTAGTGTTGAAAATCAAACCCAGTGCTACGTATACTTCCTGTGTACGCGCGTTACGCCTATTTATTTCAGATCAATAATATTTTTTCTCTTACTTATCAAAAAAAAAAAAAAAAAAAAAATCAAACCCAGAAGAACCTTATGGGTAAAAACACAGCATAGTACAGGATAGAAGAGGCTCAAGAAATAACACGACTTAAATAAAAAAGGATAGAAAGCAGGAATGTGATCTGGGACTCATTGTCAGTATCACACAGCCAAATGTCGTTAAAGGCAAAAGCTGCATGATGCAGAATAGAAAAAGGCTCAAAAAAAGTTTAGAACAGAGTCAGAATGTGATGTGGGGCTCACTGGGACCTTTTCTGGGCGAGGTGTAGAAGCACCAAATAAGACTTGGAAACAGCAATTCTCTAAGACATTCAGCAATGATTATTCTAAAACCAAACAAAGCCTCCATCTCAGACATGCATCACTTTTGCAATATGTTCCAGAGTTGCTAAGGCATTCACCTCACCAATCTTGCCAGAAAACATAACTTATTATGATACCCAACAGCTACTGAGAAGCTTGTGGAAGGTAACAGCTTTATTGAATGCAACTCAAAAGTCTCTCTAGACAATAGCAGTAGAAAACTTCAAGGAGAATATCAGATTTTAAGTAGGAATAAAAGAAACAAGAAAATGGGACCGATGATCTCCATATCAGGCCTTGACATGGCATAAAATATTTGAACGAAAAATGAAAATCACTTTTCCTCTCCCTTGAAAGGAAATTTTCACTCCTCTCCAAGTGCCTCAGTAGTTTTTAAATGCTTCCATAAATTCCCTGGTCCACTCAAAGCAAGGTTATATCATTTCAATATTTCAATACAAACTCGAGAATTTATACAAAATATCTATTAAGCTCATCTGTTATAACTTATAAGAATAATCTTCTATGGAGAGAGGAACAAAATTCCACAACAAAATCTTAAGCAATTGGGTGATATTACAAGGGAAAAGTCTCAAACATCTCATCATCAGCAATAAAATATTAAAATCTAAAATATAGTATAGTAAGAGATAAAACAGAAAGTTACTGTGTGCGTGGGGGTGTTGGGGGGGGGGGGGGGGGGGGGGGGGGGGAGAGAGGTCAATAGATACTGAACAAAAACATCATAATTATGGGAGGAAGAACCTTCAATAGATGTGAAGGATATCTAATGCACCTCACCATATGCATGCAACGGAACACAAAGCAATCATAAAAAAGATGTCAAGGTACACAAATTGATTTCATCAAACGATATGCTGAAAGCTGAAAGGGTATTGACATATGACAGCAAGGGACTTTTGTTTCCCAGCCTATTTATTATAAGTGAGGTAATTTATTAAAAGTGCAGAGGGTTTCAAACCCAAGCAACAGGGTGTATACAAGAAAAGAGAGGGAAAATTAGAAGACATAAAATCACTGTAATTAGAAAAGCTAGGACTATTCTGGGCTGACATCCAAACATAAAGAGTTTTTAGCAATATGGTTCTAAGCTCATCTTCACTGTAACTTCAACTTGCATAGTATTACTACTTGGCAAGGTCTCGCCATTGCTCTTTAGTATGCATGACCTTGGCATCGTAAGCTTCTCTTTTCATTTGTCCTTTAACGCAATTCTCGTAACTTTTTCTGTTCTTCCCATATCCTAACAGTAGATTGAACTCCATTACACACGGTGATCATCTTCATTTAGTATTCCACCAGAGTTCATCTGTTTCTAATATGTTTGCCTCTATTTACATGATTACCAGCATCTCAATCTATTAGCAATCTCTACCTCCTCAAGAACGCATCCGCTACAATGACATCCAAAAAGCAGAAATGTTGGTTCTTGACTAACCAACACTTTCTCTACTTTATAATTGCCCAAGATGGTGCTACTTTTCACTTCAAAATCGGTGTCAAAGCTCAAGCCTTTCGTTATAAAAACCCCTTTCCATTGGATAATGGCCCAAGATGGTGTTCCTCTCTCTATTTCTACATGCCAAGAACTTTTCTCTCTTTTTACTTATGTTTGTCAGGTGGATCTCTTGTATACTTCTAATATACTGGGAAACACTCTTCATCGTTAAAGTGGATAAGGGGCTGGACCTGGTCACGGGTTTGGGTGGTGGATTGAAAACGGACGAGGGGGGGTGGGGGTTAGATCCTATGGGTTTGAAGGCATCAAGTGCACCGTCATAGGGCATCTCGACGCAATCACAGATAGGGAAGTCAGACGGCGGTATCACTCAGGACATCGACAACTTGTCGTCTAACTGCCCTTAGTCACTAGTTGCAAATGGGGTTGGTACGTTTTTCCAGGGTTCGCTTTCAGTTGTAGATGGGGGTCCTTCCAGAATTTTTGAATACTTTGGAAAAAACAGACAAGCCTCTTTCAGAAGATGAAAATGGGGTAACAGAAGATAGTGCTTCCCCTACCTGTTCTATGCCTCCTGATGAAGCAGTTTGGTTTGACAAAGTGGCACATAAAGGATCGTCAAGGGCTGGAGCACCTACAAGCAACGTCCTCGTCGATGGAAGAACAACACCTATGCCGAAGGTGAAGGAACCCTTAATGGTGACAACAACAATGGACAGTAACAATATAGCTGTTGAGGAGGTTTGAGATTTAAATGCAGGACATGGCGGGGAGGAAATTATGGGTTTGTCGTTGGTGCCTTGTGAGGAGGAATGTCTAGGGTCGGAAGTGCATTTGGGAACTATGTTTGGGAATAATGTTGTTCTCCTAGTTTCTCTTCCTCCGATAAACAATATAGCGGGTTCACCATCGAATTGGGTTATGCATAAGGGTAATGAGATTCAGCATATTGTGGAACTTTCATATGGAGGATGTGAAGACCAATTTAAAGCACTACTCACTGCGCTTGAGGTGGGCCACTCGCTTGAAACCAAATCAAGATTTAAGAAAAACAGGGAGTTAATGGGTCTTTCTTGGGCAATCAACTACAACGCAAAGAGAAGTAACTCAAGTCGAGGGAAGACTAAAGGGAGGGCATTATGAAGACGTCCTCGTAGAGGGAGTTTAGGGTGGAGCATTAATCTTACGGGAAACAAGGGGTTAGGGTTGGGGAGGTGTGTTCCATTCAGATTCAGGCCTGGTGTATTCCATTGTATTCAGGCTTGGGGTCATTAGGAGTTCTCTAGTATGGACTAAGTGTTTTCTTGTATACATCCAACATACTTGATTACTCCTATTGATATATAATATTTTTACTTATCAAAAAAAGTAAAATCATTATATTACCCACAAAATAACTTATAATGTGGCTGCCCTTCAAGCCTTTTAATCCAATTTTCATTTAGTTTTCACACGATATAGATGGTAGAAGACGCCGGTTACTGATTTTGCATGTAACACAACTAGTGTAATATATGTCCCTTCGCAAGAACATGGCAACCAAGCTATCTCATGCCCATCAAACTTCACATTTCACAATTTTCCAACACGTTCCTTATTTCCTCCAATCACATTTTCACTAATACATAGTAAAAACCCTTTGGTCGTAGAGAACTTGGCCAAAATTCTAACATGGCATATAACTCCATTTGTATCTCATATGTCACAAATGTGAAATTTACATCATTAAGTAATATATGTGCTAGGGGCTCTTTATCCAATTCTCAGAGACCAATGCATGGCACATATTGTTTTCTTCCATACACATTCTAAATAGAAAAACTATATTTGGTTGCTGTAAGACCACTCTCCACTATTTTTTTTATTTTGCAATCATTATGTTTGCCATATAAAAGGTCAACCATATAACCCCTAGGGGTTGGCTCAAGTGGTAAAGGTCTTGGTCTTGGTGGTATGCTCCCTCTAAGGTTTGAATCCTCTTAGGTGAAAACAATCTTTAGGAGCCATCGGAATAGGGGATTTTCCTCTTGAATTACCCGAGGTGCACTTGTAAGAAACTTCTTGCCGAGGGCCTATGCACCCCTAGGATTACTCGGAACGCTATTCTCAGACACCCAATGCCAAAAAAAAAAAAAAAAAAACCATATTTTCAAGGTATACATGTAAGACACTAGCAAAAGAGATTTTTACAAATATATACCATATATCCGAATGGTCTGGCTTGATCAATCCATAGCATATGCCTCCAAAATATCATAGAAACAGTAATGACATCCTAGCAACTAACACCTTTTTTTTTTTTTTTGGTGCCGCGGGGCCGGGGGTTTGAAGGAAAAACGTGCACAGCAAAATAGGATATGAGCAAATCTCGATACCTCAACACAATTCTTAGGAAGAAAGGGCAAGACGAGCTATATAAACTGGATTAAATCATTCAAACCTGAATTTATCTCCCGGTGCCTGTTAGAACCTCAAACAATCCACAGCAACTCAGCCAGGAGGTTCTTTTCACCATTTGAGGGGCTGGTGCTACCAGAGGCTACATCAACTCAGCAAAACATAAACACATTTATTTTCAATGCATTATACCATAAATACATAATCAAAATTGCAATCAAGAAAAGTATAGGGGGCAATACCTGGCTTTCAGAATATTCAGGAATCTCAGAATCTTTGACATGTGCTGCACTATTACTAGTTGCAGCAACAGGAACACTAGATGATGGCGATATTTTACCCTCATATCCATTTGACACTGATTCCACCACAGTCAACGATGCCTGAACATGATCATCAGATAAAGGAAATATGCCATCCTCATTATTATTCACTGTCAAATCCATCACAGCTACTGGAGCCTGACTTGATTTACGCAACAACTTTTCATCACTTTCATTTGATCTTGATTCAACCACATCAGCAACCACTGGATTCACAACTGGAGCACTTTCAGTCATGTGAATTGTCTCCAGGGACACAGATACAGCTGGATTAGGAGATTCGACAAGAGGGTTTTCTTTTGGTCCCAATTCAACCACATCAGCAACCATGGTATTCTCAACCGGAGCACTTTCAGTCAAGTGAATTGTCTCATGGGACACAGACACTTCCAGATTAGGAGATTCGACAAGAGGGTTTTCTTTTGGTCCCAATTCAACCACATCAGCAATCACTGGGTTCTCAACTGGAGCACTTTCAGTCATGTGAATGGTCTCCAGGGACACAGATACTGCTGGATTAGGAAATTCAACAACAGGATTTTCTTTTGGTCCTGATTCAACAACATCAGCAACAACTTGATTCTGAATTGAAGCACTTTCAGTCATGTAAATTGTCTCCTGGGACACAGAAACCACCAGATTAGGAGACTCAACGAGAGGGTTTTCTTTTGGTCCTGATTCAACAACATCAGCAATCACTGGATTCTCAACTGGAGCACTTTCAGTCCTGTGACTTGTCTCCTGGGAAACAGATGCCACTGTCTTTACAGATTCAATAAAAGGGGCAGTTTCGGCAATTAAATTAACAGTCTCCCCAACTGATGGATTTTCAGTAGCCCACATCGCTTCTGCAGGCAAAGAATCCACAGGCTTAACCAAGTCATCATATGAACTTGCTTCCAAAACTGAATTGTAGGCCTCCTTTGGTTTACCATTAGTGACTCGTGCCTCATCATCTGAACTACTACTGCTAGAGCTCTGATCATTGCCATCATGTGATTCCTTGGCCAACTCAAGGTGCTCAATGCTACCATTTTTGCTCTCAAAGTTCTCCTCCGATTGCAACTCCCTCTCAATTTCAATAGCACCATCATCCTCTAAGCCTATTTTCTGTGCACCCTCTACATTAATAGGGAATCCCTCCATAGACTTGTCTTCAGCAACAAATGACTGAATGGATGAAGGGTCTCTCTCCTCCAAGTCCTCGCTTCCCTCGTTAAATTGATTTTGGTCACTGCCCTGGTCCCGAGATGCAGGGCTATTAACCTCTCCACTATCACTTTCTTTCCCATCTTGGGATTTCAAATCGTCATTTCCTAACATAGTTTGATTCAGTCAAAAGATTTTCAATCAAAATTAAGCATCATGAGTCACAGACAAAGAATATTTAAGCCAACTGGGCCATAAAATCCACTTACAAGCAAAAATTAACATACGGTTGAGTAACAGAAGTTAAGTTGATTCAATCAGAATAAGTAACAAAAAAATTCCAAGTAAAAATGGTGTTTAGCAAACTTGTATTTGGCCCGTTCAACCCTTTCTTTTAAAGAAAAAGGACAGAGAATAGAGCATGATTCAGGAACAGATAAATAATATGATCCAATCATAAGAATCATAATCAGAATCGAGCAAACAAGGGATACTAATTTACGCCCATTAGCCCAAATTGAGAACCAACCCCCCCCCCCCCCCCCAAAAAAAAAGAACATAATATAGACAAGTATGAGAGTAAAATTTGGATGGCAGCTCAAAAAGTTCGGATTGGTCTGGTGGGGTTGAAAGCAAGCAAACCAACAAAACCCATTAATTAAGTCGACAAAAAGATTTTAAAACACGGATTGAGAAAATAAGATAAGCGCATAGTTGAATGACAGACAAGCAAGTGTGGATTGGTTTGATAGAGTTGAAACCAAGCAAAACAGAAATAATTAACTAAGACCCATTAAACCCAAACTGGAACGAAATAACAGATCAGAAGCAAACTTTAAAAAGCTGGGTGCATCATTGAGAAGGGAAAGTGCGGAGCAGCCTGGCGGGGCTGTATTAAAAGAAATAAGAAGGGCAAAAGTCAGTACCTTGAATGTCGTTGGTTGAGAGCTTGGGGGTGTGGGTTTCGCTGCCCTTCTTTTTCTTTGCAGCTCTTTTCTTCTTGCCACCTGAAGGCATGATTGTGGGGGCTCTCCTGGGTGATTGCTACAGTGGGATTCTCACAGATCGTGAGTTGAAACTTGTCCCTGTTATCGGGTCCGTGAGCCCCCCCTCTCTCTGTCTCTCTTTATCTCTACTTCTTCCTAACTTTCTTCTGTAATAATGCTGTATCTACGTTTCAAAAATGGAAAATATATAACTGGTAAGGACTGAAACGGATGAGGATCTATTGGGAATTCCGAAACAAATTGCTGAAACGTCGGGGAATTCATATTCTGTCTATTTCTCTCCACCTCCGTCTTTCACTTTCCATGTGGAGAATAATCTGCCGCTCCGTCTGGCCTATAAATGTCGTGAATGCAATTTTTGGGGGGAGGGGTGCTGAGTACAGTCGGGTCCTATTTTGTTGTTTATTTCTAGTGTCATTTTTTGAAAGGTGTAAAGTTGGACTTTACGAAATTTACATACATTTAATTCGGACGAAAAATGGAATGAAAATGATGGGGAATTGGGTGGGAAAATTTTTGAGTGGTGTGGAATTTGCCAAATTTTTCTTTTTAATTAATTGATTTTTGTGTTCATGGATATAATGATGATTTTATATATGAAAAAATCTACTTATCATTTATTTTTTTTATCGTTATTTTATCATTTTATGATAAGATATTAAATTATAAATTTATAAATAAAATATAATAAATATCTAATATTATCTTATAAGATGATAAAAAGATAATAAAAATTGAGATAATAAATAGTATTATTCTTTAAATATAATTTGGATTTATGTCTTAGTCATATTTATGATAGAATAGTGGGTCCATTTCACATTGAATTTGTTATTTTAGTATTCAAAAGTTAAAGGTGTATCTCGTCCATGTCGGCCTAGTTGATCACACTATTTATATCATAATTAGGCCGACCTAATATATATATATATACACTAAAATAATTTACTTAGATTTAAAAAATAATACACTTGCCTAAAAATAAATATTTGCAATAATAATACAAAAAATAATTAAAGATTAGAGAAAATATTTTATACAATCATATTTTAAATTAAAGGTATTTTTTTAAAATGATATTATTTTTATAAGTTATTTAAAAAAAATGTTCCTCATTTAAAATATAATTAGGTAAAAAGTAATACAAATTGTTGTATGTGTATTCTTTTTCAAAATTACATTACCCCCATTCATTATTTTTCAAAATAATATTAATTTTGTTTAAATAAATAATTTCTTATTTAATCCTCTTTTTTTATAATGTGATTAAAATTGTGTATCATATCATAAATCTTTGTTAATATTAAGCACCTATAAGTTTTATCGCCTGGTATTTATATTGAATCATATGTAATATTTTTTTATTCTTGATTTTATTTTAATTAAAGGTAGTTTTCTTTTTATTTTTATCAAAATTGAATCCAGGAGATAAATATTGTACTTTTTCTGTTTATATGCCTGTAAATGTATGTCTTAAATCAAAAAAGGAAAAAAAAGAAAAAGAAGATGAGGACAAACTTGTGTCGCTATCTCTTTGCTTTGAAAAAAAGGTCTGAACACATCGAAAAATTAATTAATAAGCAATTTTATTGAACAAAAATTCTATAAAATTTTTAAGCATACACGTCACTTTTTCTAACCAAATGATTGCTATACAGATAATGAATAGAAAAATTTAATTAATTTAAAAATAATACATTTTAAAAAAATTTTAAAAAAATATTTGGTATGTGGATATATATGTAGCAAAGCTTTTTTAATAAAAAAAAATAAAATTATATATACAGTCATTTTTATATATTTTTATGCTCCACTAATATAATTAACTGCATCACTTTTAATTAATATAAAATAACTATTTTGATCAATCATATTAATAGAGTTAGTAAAAATTACGTAAAAGTGATTATATATAATAGAATTTTTTATTAAATTAATAAAAAAATATCTTATTTTTAATAAATAATATTTATAATTTTTAAAATATATAAATCTCACGTATTCATAAATTTATATTTATTATAAATATCATTTCCCTATCTCATCATCTCATATACACTTTATATTTCTAAGGACAGAGATCGTTAATTAGGCACAAGTCCTCCGTGCTTTTATTTCCCTCCATATCTGCCCAAAAGAAGTGGGTCCACACACGGATGAGGGAAAGTTCTCCATCCCAATGACTTCCCTCTTGATCTTTCCCTCCTTATCTTTCCCTCCTATTTTCCATCCAACCAATCACAGTATTGGTTTCAATCAAGACAAAATAGGTATTAGTAATTTATTATATATATATATATATATTAATAATCATCCTACCTACCCAAGTGATCCATTAAAATTATAATTGATTTGCTCTCTGTCATTTTCCAATTTGAAATTCGAAATTGGTTTAAAATAATTTATTTAAATTTATATTATTAATTTTTTTTGTCTATTATGGCCTGAATTATGCCACCGAAGACCTTGTCAGAAAGTCTTGTTTTGATATGATTATATGATATATCCACGCCCACGTTGCATGTGAACATTTATGGATGCAGATCTCAACATCCTCAACCGAGTTTAATACGTGTCTAATAAATGCACAGCAGCATCGTTACGGTTATAAGAGTAATCCCAATATTCTTCATCCTATCGTTTAAAATATTTTATTAAAATTTATTTTTTATTTTACATATTAATTTTTACAGTCAATTTATTTATTTTTTTATCATATTTAAATATTATATTTTTTAATATATTTTATTCATTTCAAATAAAATAAAAAAATAAAAAATAGAGAAAGAAATAAATAAAGAATAAAAAGTAAAAAGATAAATGAATTTAATTGAATATATATACAAGTGTGAACAGTATTCTATAAATGTAGATGAGGTACTGTAGCAAATTGTATAATAGAAATAAAATACATAATTCATTAGATGGCTATTTTGAACTGTTTTCTTTAAATTTTATACAAATATAAATTTTATATAATCCATTGGAAGTGCCCTAAAAAAAATATTGCTAAATGTAGTTTTAAAAAACAAAATTTACTTTTTCATGTATAAGTTATTGATACGTATAGTTATCGTATTAGTTATTAGTATGTTGAAAATAATAAAATTTAAATTAAAAAAATTAATAAAATTAGTCTTATAAATAAAATTATAAGTGCATAAGAAATTATATTTACAGTTATAAAGTGGACAAACGTCACATATTTCTTTAGAAAAAAAATGAATAAATATAAGACCTGCATGAAAAATATAAACATTATAATAATGAACTACACTCTTTTTTAAAAAAAGTACGTAACACTTGCACAACAAATAATTATATCTAACATTACTTATTTTTAACAAATTGAAGTATTATTATGGGCATGTCTAGATATAGAAGTCATCTCTAAAAATCTCAAACCATAATCTATCCAATAAAACTATAACTCAATTGGACTACAACAATCATATTTTACATTGAAATGTCGATTATGAGCAATAAGAAAAATGAGTATTTATGGCAAATTATTTGCAATGAAAAAATAAGTAAATATAAGATTCACATGAAAAATAATAATAATAATAATAATAATTTTATAATAATGGACTCTACTCTTTTTAAAAAAAATGCGTGGCGCTTACACAACACATGATTATATCATTACCCATTCTTAACAAGTTGAAGTTTTATTATAGTCACGTCTAAATATAGAAATCATCTCTAAAAATCTCAAACCAGAATCTATCCAATAAAACTATAACTCAATTGGACTACAACAATCATATTTGTTGCCCAGATGACTAACACAAGAGGGGTGATGAATTGAGTTGTATTAAAAAAATAACAATTATAAATCAAATATACAATATAAAATATAAACAAAATACGAAACAGTAATAAATATAAAGAGTAAGGGTAAAAGAGAAGCAAACTCAGTATGTTAACGAGGTTTTGCCCCACTGCCTACGTCCTTGCCTTAAGTTACCCATTGAGGATCCCTAAATTCACTATTCAACCTCCTTCAGGTGGAAATAGAAACCTATTACACCTTTGAACAACACCGCTACAAAGGATCCATGTAGAACACCCTCTACACTTGCAATCACCTTACACGTGGTGATTCAACTATTCCCTGTGTAGAACACTTTCTACACGCACAAGGGTTATACACACCATTTTACTGATATAAGAGCTGATAGTGGGTAGGTTATCAGAAAACACTCATCAGTGAGTGAAATAAGAATAATACAGCGCAAACTATATCTCTCAAAATGAACAAGAATTAAAGCTCAATGCTTAGAAAAGAGAGAATGAAAGTTTTGAATGAATGTTGTATGCTCTGGATGTTGTAAATGTGAAACTCTCAAATGATCTATTTATAGGCATATGAGATTTTATATTCAAATTTAAAAAGATTCACATGTCAAAGACAACATCATTCACTTTTTCAAAAAAATCAAATAAAAGGTTCTTCTTTTTCAATTGTCAAAGACAATATCATTCATTTTTCAAAAACTTCAAACCTAATCTTTTACTTTTGGTATATGACAAAAGGAGCACATTTTATTTTTCAAATAAATCAAACCTAATCTTTTACTTTTTGCATATGACAAAAGGAGCACACTTTACTTTTCAAAAAATTCAAACCTAATTTTTTACTTTTTGCATATGACAAAAGGAGCACATTTTACTTTTCAAATATTTCAAACAAAATCATCTACCTTTTGCATAAGTTAAAAAAAAGTATCAATCACTTTTAAAAATATTCAAATAAAACATGCACATGTGAAAGATGACATTCAATCATCTTTAATATTTTCAAAATTCAATCCTTTAATCAAGGCATGCACATGTAAAAGATGACAATCAATCATCTTTCAAAATTTTCAAATTTAATTTTCAAAAAATTCATGCACATATGGAAAATGTATTTTAATGCTTTATGATAAAATATTAATTTTGAGCCTTAATCCTAATTTCAAATTTTTATGAGATTTACAACATTACTCTATAACTTTAATGTGAAGTTGTTCCATTCTTGCTCATGGTTATTTCCTTGATGTGTTTGACTCCATTGTGTAGACAACTTGAGCTTGAGACTTCTATCATCAAAATTCATGTGTAGATATATAATTACACAAATCTTAAAACCTTGGGTTCAACAATATTTTACATTGAAATATTGAGTATGAACAATAAGAAAAATGAGTATTTATGGCAAGTTATTTACGATGAAAATGACTATTTGTGATGATAATAGATTAATTTTAATAGAAAATAGATATTTTAACAGTAAATAACTGACAGTAATAATCGTTTTTCTTCTAGTGACGATTAAATCCTTCCACCCATTACACTTTTATTGCAATTATCAAGCATATACTTTAAAATTCAATTCAAAACAGAGATTTTAATAAAAAAATGATAATATGATATAATTGTAGTGATTGCATATTAATAAATGAGGAGTCGAGGAGGGATCTTTGTCCATCGTGATTGGCAACATGAAGATCACCCACTCCACGCACAAGAAAGGGAGGTCTACTATTAGGAAACAGAGAATTGAAAAGAGAGTCTAAAAAATTTGTAGGCTTTAGGCGTATAGAAATACTGTCTTTAAGACAATATTTGCCCTCACTCGATTAAAGCTTGCTAATAGGTTCCTAGCAAATCACCCCAGAATACAATAAAACCTACAACTCTACAAATAGCAATTTTGGAAAGTTACTAGGTTTCTATGGCGAAGTCTGAAACTGGGACAAAGAAGTAGAGCTAGTTTTCTCGCGTTCATACAAGTCTGTTTTATAGACTTGAAAAGACACTTATAAAAAATTACATCTTTTGTAACTTAACCATTTAAAGTCATGTTTAAATAATATAACGGTTACAAGTATAAATGAAGTGATGTGTCAACCCAGTGATTAAGGCATGCCTCTTCCCTAGCCCATGCATTGGTTCGAATCCCATCAACCCCCAAGCGTCTTTTTATTTTGTTTTCCATAACTTGAGAGGCTTGGTACACACAGATTTTTAATCTTTTCACAAACTTTCTTCCTTCAATATTTAAATATATACTACAACCTATTCCAAAAATTCCCCACTAGGTTGTAATATATATTATATATTCAATTTCAGTATTAATATTATCATGCATAAAAGATGGTATCTTTCTACTTAAATCTTTTTTCAGAGCTTGTTTGGGATTGAGTTTAAAAATTTAAAAAGTACTTTTAACTATTTAAAAGTTCTTTTAAAGAAAAAATAATATGTTTGGTAAATTTATAAGACAAAATTTAATCACCTAAAAAAACTGCAAGTCTACTTTTTAAAAGTACCGAATTGAAACTTTTATCAAAATGCTCATGCAGATCACTGTATATTTTTAAAAAAATTAATATAATTAACTATAAAAGTGCTTTAGATACATGTTTATCATACAGTAAATAGCTTTTAATATATAGAGCTTATTATTTAAGTTATAAGTTATAAATCCTAAAGTTATAAACTATATTTATCACCGCAATCCCAAACGTACACTTAGTGTGATTAATTCAAAATTCTAAAAAGTAATTAGTGGACTAGGCTAAAATCAAAAGTTTTTAACTTAAAACCGGAAATAACACACATGAGAATATCTAATTCATAATACAGGTTCATAATTATTAGCACTATTATGGCCTTGTGCTACAGTTTAATGAACACTTACAAGAGTAAACCCAAATTTCTTGTTAGAAGCAGCACCACTTCTATGTTCATATGGGCGAAGTTCCTTTTATGTCATTGTTACCACAATAATTCTATATTTGAATTTCATTAAGAGTAAAACCCATACTCCTTAATCATAACAATCAGTACTGATCCATCATGAATGAGACTTTGTTATTGCAGTGCTGAACTAATAACAAATCAGTAACTTGTTATTACCCATTAAACTATTTTATATTAAAACTGAAAAAATGTTGGGTTACCATTATTGGTGATTCTTTTGAAAATGTTTTAGTCACATTCCAATGGATGTAACCCTTACCAATTCTCGCGATAAACCTTTGGTAAAAGGGTCTGCCAAGTTACAACTTGACCTCACATAGACAATCGTTATAATTCCATCAATTATTAATTGTCTAACATAATCATATCTTAGACTTATATGTCTAGATTTTCTGTTGCACACTTTATTGTATGCTCTAGACATAGTAGTTTCACTATCAGAATGCAAGGAAATAGCTGGCATAAGTTGTGGCCATAACTTTATATCCAACAACATAGTCATAAGCCATTCTGCTTCTTTTCCTACTACTACTAATGCTATAAACCCAGATTCCATTGTGGAATGAAAAATACATATCTATTTTTTTGATGCCCAAGAAATAACACCTCCATCAAAGGAAAATATCCAACTAGACGTGGATTTATTGTCACTTGTATTAGTAATCCAACTAGCATCTGAGTATCCTTTTAGTATAGTTGGAAACTTTGAGTAAAAGAGTCCTAAGTAAATAGTTTTCTTTAAATATCCAAAAACTCTGCTAATTGCTTTTCAGTTATATATACTAGGACAACTAGTGTATCTGGAATGTTTACAAACTGCAAAGGCAATATTTGGTCTGGTACAACGCATAGCATACATCATATTACCAATTACACTAGCATACTCAAGCTGTGCTATTGCTCTTCCAATTTCTTACTTAACTATACACTAGAGTCATATGGTGTGTTTGCTTTTATTCCTAAATGTTTGAATTTAAGAATCAATTTCTCAATATAATGAGATTCACATAGTGCATAACCATCACTATGTCTTTTTCACTTTGATTCCCAAAATAGTAGCTACTTCATAAAGATCTTTCATTTTAAATTTTGAAGTCAAATACTTCTTAATTTCACGTATGTCTTTCATATTAGTTTAAAAAATTAGCACGTCATCAACATAAAGACAAATAATAACACCGTAACCTTTAGTGAATTTTGAATAGATACACTTGTCAGCACTATTGTATTTGAAACCATTAGATAAAATAACAAAATCAAACTTTTCATGCCATTGTTTTGGTGCTTGTTTTAAACCATATAATGACTTAACTAATTTACATACTTTCTTTTCATTTTTAGGTAGAACAAATCCTTCAAGTTGTTCCATAGATACTTTCTCATCAAAATTACCATTTAAGAAAGCAGTTTTTACATCCATTTGATGTACATGTAAGTCATATATAGATGCAAGAGCTATAAGTACACGAATAGATGTGATCCTTGCCACCGGAGCATAGGTATCAAAATAATCCATTCCCTCATTTTGACTAAAGCCTTTTACAACTAATCTTGCCTTAAAAGTTTAGACTGATCCATCAGACTTATACTTCTTTCTTAATACCCATTTGTCACCAATAGTTTTTGAATTTGGATGTAGATCTACTAACACCTAAGTATTATTAGATAATATTGAGTCAATTTCATCATTTATAGCTTATTTCCAAAAGGCTGCATATCTAGAAGACATGATTTCATCAAAACTTTTTAGATCATCCTCTGTGTTAAGAACAATGGGTATTTTATTAAGGACTATGTTTATGTCTCCTTCCACAAGGAAGACTATAGCTTGAGATGGAATAAAGTCAGGACCAAAATTCTTTTCTTTGCCCTACTGGCAAATCTGTTGACTTTCTCTTATTTTTATTAAGAGAGATACTCGAATTAGAGTTAGAAACTTGTGTTTGATTATGTTCTAAAACATATTCAATATCATTATTGAATTTATTTTCAATAAATTCAACATCTCTTGATTTCACTATGATATCATAGCTTAAGTCTAATAGTTTATATGCCTCGGAGTTTTAAGCATAACCAATAAACACACTTTTGATTGTTCTACGTCCTAACTTAGTCCTGATCTTTAGATTAGGAACTCTGTAAAAGGCTTGACACCCCCACACTTTAAGATAATCTAGATTTGGTTTTCTTCCATTCCAGAGTTCATATGCTGACATTTATAATTTTCTAGATAGTATTCTATTATGCACATGGCATGTTGTAGGTAATGCCCCTTCCCACAAATTAAAAGGCAACTTTGCACTTAAAATCATAGCATTAACCATGTCTACAAGTGTCCCTTTTTTCCATCCAGCCAAACCATTTTGTTGTGGTGTGTAAGGTGTAGTCATTTGGTGAACAATTTCATGTTCTTCCAAGAATTAGAAAAATCACGTGAGAAATATTATTCACCTCTATCAGTTCTAAGAATTTGGATATTCGTTTCCTTTTGATTTTCTACTTTAGATTTCTAGCGAATGAATGTGTGAAAAGCTTCATCTCTATTCTTCATTAAATACACAACATCATATCTAGAAAAATCATCTATAAAAATAATAAAATATCTCTTACTTCCTCTAGTCTAAATGCCATTTAATTCACATATATCATAATGTATAAGTTCTAAAATTTGTGAATTTCTATTAGCAGTAGGAAATGGCTTCTTAGTCATTTTAGCTTGAATACAAATTTCACACTTTGTATCATCAACATTTTTCTAAGAAACTAAACTATGCTTGGATATATGTTTCATATATTTAAAATTTAAATGCGCTAAACAACCATGCCATAAAGAAAATGACTCAACAATATAAGAAGAATGTGTAACATCTTTATTCATAATATTGACTTTGAACATCACATCACAAGAATATCCCTTTCCAACAAATACTCTGTTCTTTTACAAGATCAACTTATCATATTCAATGACAGCTTTTCTGCCTTTTTTACATAACAAATTGGCAAATACAAGATTTTTTTTTTTAATATTTGGAACATGAAGAACATTGGTTAAAATTAGTTTCTTCCCTGAAGTAAGTAACATCTCAACATTTCCTCTTCCATGAACTTGAATAGAATTGTGATTCCCCACAAGAACTTCTTGGCCATTAGTAGCCACAACATAGTTCTTGAATTGTGCTTTCTCATTGCACACATGCATGGTAGCACCATAATCAAACCACCAATAAGAAGAATTTGTAGTAGAAGTGAAATGCACCTTAGTTATCATGCTAATTTGTTTTTTCTATCACCGTCGCAGTGATTTCTTCAATTGCATTTGCCATGTTTGAACTACTACCATTTTCTTTCTTCTTATTCTTTAAAAATTTGCGTTCATGAATATAATAACCCTTTTTTCCACAGTTAAAACATGGCCTATTTTTCTTACCTTTGTTGGTCGAATAATTCTTCTTGAAGGTATTTCCCTTCTTTGTCTTAAGATAATTATGTTTTTTGTCATCTCCCTTGTGAATATTGTTAACATTCACTTTAGAATCAAAATGATTATCATCATGAATTCTACTCTTTTCTTCAATTCGTAGATATTTTCCAATATGTTCTAAAGTGAGTTCTTCGATCATATGCAAAAGCTTCTTCCTGCGGTTATTCCAACTTGGTGGAAGTTGTGCAATAATTGCTCCCACTTGGAAAGACTCAAGAATACTAATTAACAGATCGCAGAGTTTGTTAACCAAAACTTGCAACTCATGCACTCGGTCTAAGCCATACAGATTATCAACCATTTTGAATTCAAAGTATTTCAAAATTTTGAATTTATCAGTACCTAATTTTTTTTGTCTTATATTTTTCTTCTGGAGAATTCTAGGTTTCTCTAGGAGGCTTAATAGCAGTAAAAAGATCATATAAACAATAAGAAAGAGTGTTGAGAATGTGACCTATGCAGACAAGTTCATCATCTTCATGTTTCTTTCTCTCTGCATGAACAGTTTCAGTATCTTCAGGAGTTGGATCAGAAACTGGTTCCATATTTGGATCCAAAACATAGAAAATCTTCAGTGCAGTGAGAAGAAACTTCATCTTGTCTTGCTAGAGTGTGAAATCGGTTCAATCAAATTTGTCCAATTTCACAAAATCTTGATTCATGATTTTGAAAGCTATTGCATTAGACCCTCCTTCTATTGAAATATCATTTTAAAATTGTTGGAAAACAAAGAATTAAAAAGAGAATCTAAGAAATTTGTAGGCTTTGATGCGTATAGAAATACTGTCTTTATATTTGCTCCCACTTGGTTAAGAGGTTCCTAGCAAATCATCTCCAGGATACAACACAGCTTGTAACTCTACAAATAGCAATTTTGGAGAGTTCTTGGGTTTCTATGGCGAAGTACGAAACTGGGACGAAGAAGAAGAACTAGTTTTCTTGCATTCGTACAAGTTTGTTTTTAAACTTGAAGAAACACTTGTGAAAAATTGCATCTTCTGTAACATAACCGTTTGAAGTTATGTTTAAATAATTTAACTAGCACTGATGTGCTACCCTAGTGGTTGAGGCATGTCTCTTCCCGAGCCCATGCACTAGTTCGAATCCCACTAGCCTGCAAGCAGATTTTCATTTTATTTTCCATAACTTGAGAGATTTGGTTAAGTGAGCACGGTCCGGTTCGATCTGGGTGATAGACTGAAATTTCATAATAAATTATACAATTATTAATATATACTAGTACTATATATTATAGTTATACATTAAAGAATATAATAATATATTGATCTAAATATATATAGTTATAGATTAGTACCAATACTATAACTAATAAATATACTAGTAGTATTAGTAATATACTATATGTTAGTGATAAATTGGTAATACTATATTAAATAATAGTCTATCTAGTTATAGTGATTTAATATTAACATATTAAGTTAACTCTACTAAAACTATTATAAATTTATACATATACTATAATTTATACTATAACTTTTATAATATGTTAATATATTAATACATACCAGTACCATATATTATAGTTATATATTAAATAATATAATACTTATGTAATATTGTGATATATATAATTAATATGACGCCTCAACTTCCACGTATAAAAATCCATGGATTGTGACGTTAGGATGATGAGAACATGGGTCATATGCCCCAAACGACAAGTGCTAAGTGTGTACTCATACAAAAAGTATATAACAAAAAAAATCACAGCGGATAAATAAAGGACAGTCTACTAAGTACCAGAATTTTAAATACAAAATTTTCAAAATAAAATGCCTTAAAAAATTATACAGTAATTTAGTAAAAATATAATATAAACCAAAATACATAACAAAAGTGGGAAACAACTCACAAACACGAAAAGCGACCCCAGGCCACTCCTCCACCTCTGCCGATCCATTAGGCTCAACGTCTACATCTATATCTAAATCTACGATTCTGTAGGGTTTGAATACCATGTGAGATAATGAGTTTTAGTAAATAACCAACCAAACAACTCATGAGATAAAAATATATTAATGCAACCAACATGTATGCGTGCACATGATGAAACATGCATGTGCCCAAGACCATTATTTTTCCCTAAAATGACAATTTTTCTAATACACGCCAAAAATCCCATTTGACCCAAAATACGCCATTAAATGCCATCTATCATTTTTCCAGAAATGGCCCAAACATAAACTCACAATTTTTTTAGAAAATGGTGCTCGTATCCATTTAATCATAAACAACAATTTTTCTAGAAAATGGTCCAACATATCCATTTTATCAATCTTTGTAGGTAGGAATCACATGCGTGACTCTACCACTATCCCTACTTACCACCATCCCTACCACTAGCACTGTAGGCAGGAAGCACAAAGGGAACTTACCACCATCCTTACTTACCACCATTTCTACTACATGCACTGTAGGCTAGAATCACAGGTGGAACTCTACCACTATCCCTACTTACCACCATCCCTACAGTTCATTTTCCTTTCTCTGATTCCTTTCAATCCATTCAAATACACACATACCCAAAAATACTTTTTTAACATGAAAACCCAATTTTCATCCTTAACACATGAAAATGCATGAACATAATGATGAATGTCATGATACCAAACACAACATATAAAATATCCAAACACAATCCAATTCCACAAACAATCTCATCCTCCATTTCGAGCAAATCTCCATACTCTTCGGACCTAAGATTCAGTACTACCAACCAGACCGTAGAAAATATGTTAATGTAAAAATATATTTAAATCTTAAGACAATTCTTTGAAAAATTACTTAAAGTGATAAAATATAATTTTTGGAGGGTCAATGTGGTGCTAAAGGTGGCGCCGCAACGACGGAACAATATTGTTCGCAATAAAGTTGTGGGTCTCAAAATGTCAAATTTCGAATGGGAACAAATGAAGGCTTGGGCTGACTATGGAAGAGTTTAGAGATGTTGGTGAAACCAGTGGTGGTGGTCGTTGGCCATGGGTGGCGGCAGAGGTGGCAATTGGAGTCTAAAATAAATCAGAAATGGAGATAAAGGGGCTTCACAGGGGGTAGATCGGGGCTGAAGATGGGTGTGTTAGGTAGCTGGAGGGTCATCGATGATGTGGTGAAGGGCGGGCAGTGAACGGTGGAGGTATGACGACGCGAGAGCAAAATGAAGCCACAACTTAAACTCGTGAGTGGGGAGATTGGCGGCGTTGGAAGGGCTGAAAATGGAGGGGGTGGTCGCCGGCTAGTGGGGAGGAGAATGTGAGGGGCGGTAATGGTAACGGATGATGCACAGTGGCGCAAAAAAGATATAACCCAAATGAGTTTCACACAGAGAGAGAGAGAGAGAGAGAGAGAGAGAGAGAGAGAGAGAGAGAGAGAGAGAGAGAGAGAGAGAGAGAGAGAGCATGGGGTGGGGGATTTCGCCGGAGAGTGGTGGAGTTGGTGGGCTAGGCGATGACGGCCAGTGGTGGCTTACAACAGGGTCGGGTTGGGTTGAAAGGGCGCACGACATGAGAGAAGGGAGGGTGTCATTTTGGAAGGAAGAAGTAGGGGAAAAGAAAAAAGAAAGAAGAAAGAGAAAATGGAAAAAGAAAAAGAGGAAAAAAAGAAAAATGAAGGAAAAGAAATGAGATCTAGTTTTTTCAACTTGGATCTCAAAATTGATCCAACGAAAATGATTTCAAAAAAATAATTTAAATAAAATAATTTAAAAACAGTAACTAAGTAAAACAAAATAGCAAAATCTAACCATAAACTATTTTTAAATAAAGAGTAATTTAAATAATGGACAATAATTAATAACAAAAAACATATTGAATTAAATTTCACAGTTAGAGGTTGTAAAATAATATCACGTAAATTATCTAAAATTTAAAATAAGAAATCTCATAATCTTAATAAATCAAATAATTAATTAATTAATATATAAGTAAAATTAATTAAAATACATGTAAATATATGGTATCACAATTAATTTATACAATTATTTATATAAATAATATATTTTTTTATTTTTCATCCAGTTTGATCCAAAAATAGCTGGTTCAATCGATTTCTCTGGTCCGAAGAGGCCGAATCTAACCCCTATTTGGTTCATATAGATTTTTAATCTTTTCACAAACTTTCTTTCTTCAATATTTAAATATATATTACAACATATTCTAACAATGAGGTCTACCCCTATCATTGAGTTTTGGCGTGCGAGGGAGGGAGAGATCATTCCCTTTCATGGGGGTTGCCCTAATATGTTGGGGATCTCTGCTCTTCGTAACCACATGAGGTTTACTTACAAGGTATGAAAGTTTTCCTTGAAATGTAACTCGTCTCATCCAGTTCGGTTTTGGACAAGTTTTAAAATTGAATTGAATTGATATTACACCAATTTCAGAAATTTAAAAATCAATATGGATTGGTTCATTTCATTACCTTAACCGAAATTTTCGATTTTTGCCATTTTAGTTCAGTCTGGTTTTTCTAGTTTACTATTTACATGTGTGGCACTACATAAGTTTAATATTATAATTTTTTTAACACTAAAATCAAATTTTATAATTTAGTATTTATTATTAACAATTACTAATATATTAGTATCTAATTATGCTACAATATTAGTGATAATATAATGTTTATATATACTAAATTATTAGTCTATTTATATTATTTTATAATAATTAACACATACTAGTATAGCATTGAGTTAACTATAGTCTTTATAAATTCTATACTTTTCATATGAGTATATATAATCCACATATTTTTAAGATTAATAGATATGAATAATGAGATTAAAATTTTATGTTATATTAATTAGTAATTTAGCATATAATACATATAATATAATATAAAAAATTAAAAAATATATACATATATATATACCGGTCTAGTTCAAACCAGTTTTCAAAATATGAAATGTGGTACCAAACTAGTTTAGGATCGGTTTCAGTTCTTAAGGATTGGTACCATACAAAACCCAGTGGTTTCGACCGGTTATGAACCAATGGGTTCAGTTTAACTGGTTTTCCAATTTTTTCTTACACTCAAAATTCCCCATTTCCTCATGCATAAAGGTGAGGAATAGATATTCCCCTACAGCTCACAACACAAGAGCTACATATAAGGACGAGAGATTTATCCTTCCCTCCATTGCAATTAGAGGTGGGAGAAGGTCACCCTCGCCCACCCCACTTGTATGATTTGCTCATCTCGTTTGGAGACAAATATGCAACCCACCTGCATCGAGAAAAACTGTAGACAAGCAGTTTAAGTGTTTAAGTCAAGTACCCACCCGCTCGACTTTTACCTCGCCAGCCTATATAGTTAGCGTATAAACCAAAAACCCTAACATTTTAACTCTCTCCCTCTCTTACCTTCTCCCAACGTCAATCTATTTTCTCTTCTCCCATCCCTAATATTCTCCTCCCCTTGAATCTCTTAGTCTGCTCTTCTTCTTCTTCTCATCCTCCTCTTTATCTTCTTTTGTTTGTCTGGGCTTCATCCACAGCCATGTCCAGCCAAAGATTGGCGACCATGGTCACGAGTCACTCGAGTCAAATATATGTTTTCTCTAGTTTTTTGTTGTTCTTGACCTAGATATGCATTTCCAAGCTAGATTTATGTGCTTGTGGATTGGTGGATTGGTTTTCATTTTTTTGGCGTAGATTTTGGTCAGATCTTTTTTTTTTTTTTTGGGTATTGATTTTGGCTACATCTACATGCAGAAGAGATATTTTGGCCAAATATATGGACAAAGGGGATAAAAATCCCTTATTCCAATCAATGAAGATTGAGGACTAAACAAGGGGTAGGGGGGATATTAGCAACACACTCAAGCGAGGAAGGGGTACGATAAGGGCTAATGCCCACTTGCATAGAGACCTAATTGCAATATTCTATGTGGTAGTTACTAAAGTGTAAAGGAATAAGGATATGTTTCTTCCCTCTTTTGGCAACTATTGTGGCTTGAGTAGGTAGAGATTTATACCCTCCCTTGTGGGGTTTACTCGCCCTATTCAGGTGGATAGCCCGCCCTCGCACTTGCTTGGGCAGGGGCTATAATTTTTTTCCTCATCACTCGACTCTGCCTGACTAGATATATATGAGTGGATTGGCCAATGGTCGTCCATCCACACGTGGGCAGTCATTGGCCCATTTTCGAACAAACAACGACGAGAACAACGAGGGGATTGCGATGATGGCGAGATAAGAAACATAGAAGAGAGAGTGTGACATAAAGGAGTGATGGGGACTGAGATTCAAGAGAGACAGGGAGGTGAGTGGGTTTCAGGGTTAGGGGAAAGAGGGGGAATGGGGTGTTCTAGAACGACGTCATCTTGGGGAGTTCTTTTAACTCTAATAAATGTTGTCATTTTGTTTAAACTTTTTAATATATGTAATATAATATATATTTACATATTATATATATAATTTAGGTTGGAGCAATGCCCCATTAGGCACTTGGCCTCACCTGTCCCATAAATGATTTGGGCGAGCCAGATACGAGTACCTAGACCCCTCCTACCCCTACTCTCTTAGATGTTATTGGCTTCTTTAAATTTCTTCTTTAAATCTAATATTTGGCTAGATTGTATTATGGAAAAGTTCTCAGTAATAAAAAATTTGTTCATGTAAACTCAACCAAAAGCACATTGGAATTCAATAGTTAACTTTAGAAAAGAAGACAATTATGCCGAATAGAACTCAAGGAGCTCATATTTGTTTAATATAGAAAGTCCCCAATCTATGTATGTTAATAAGATTGTGCCTGTAAACCGACTCCTAATGGCAATGAAAGAATAGTGGATGCAACCAACCTACCAAATCAGATGATTCCTCCGGAATGTGACACATAAATTCAAATAGTTAATTTATTAATAGAAAATGACTCGTATAGTTTTAATACGTGTAAATTCCTTTTAAAAAAAGAGGTGTACCTAAAATTCACGCGAATAAATTTATGTTTTCATGGTATACGTTGCTTCTTTGCAAAAAAAAAAAATATATATATATATATATATATTTATATATATAGTTTGCAAACTCTAAAACTATATTTAGTAATAAAAGCATTTAGAATGGATTTAAAATTCCAAGAAAAAAAAATCTATTTGGAAATCTATATTTGGACACATCAAAATTCATCGGCCCTAAGGAGGATGTAGAGACTTGCCATGTTAACTAATTAATAGTGTTGAATTTTATAATTAAAATGAGTTTTACAACAAATAGTGTGTTGACACACTAGATTTGTAGATATTAAAATTGGAAAATGCTATTCAAACATCTAAATTTACCGTTCAAATGGACCATTTAACCTAGTAGTGCCACTGTCAGGTCATATTAAAAGAAAAAAAAAAAAGAATGTAACACTTTTTTTCAATCATAAGACATATTCTCTTCGGATCCATTTATTGTTTTGTTTTTGTTTATTAATAGTAATGACTATAATATAAGGCCCATCAATTTTAAGTTATGAAATTTCTTTGGCACAATAAAATAAATCAAATTTTATTTTGGAAAGAAGGGAAATTGAAAGAAACTTTTGGCAAATTGTTGTTTGGTAATGAACTGAATGATACATTTTGGGAGTTAATTAAGGGACTTGATAATTGTTTGTAGTCAATTAATTATTCTATAAGTGCTTACTATCATGATAACAAATTAATACTAATGATAATAAGAAAAAAGAAGAATTTTACGCTTAACTTATTTTAATATGACATGGCAGTGTTGGCACTGTTGGGCCTAGCAGTCAATTTGAACGGTAAATTCAAATAGTCAAGTAGCATTGTCCATTAAAACTAAAAGAAAATTTTACAAATTGGTGTTAAGGACATAACCTCTATATTATTAGTATGATATGATATAATTTATAAGAAAATTTTAAAATTAAATTATTTTAAGAATCAAATAATAAAATGTAAAAAATATAAAATGTGTGTTACACACTTATAACTAGTATTGCTTAAATCCCGCAATAAAAAGCGCTCAGGATTATTAATGATCCATTAGCTCATGAATGTTAATGCCGTCGTGAAGTTCGGATTAAGCTATGGCTCAAGTTTGACTTGTAAGGAGTGTCTGCAGTTCTTGCTGTCTAGACCCCTCTTATTTAGCTCTCTAGTGAATTGTGTGTTACTATGCTTACGTCTTGGTAGAAATAATCTCTGGTCCTCCCATCTTACCATTTTTCTCAAAAAAAAAAAAAAAAAAAAAGAAAAAAAGAAAAAACCTAATATTGCTCAAAACCAAAATTAGCACCCTACCGAGCCAAATCCTTGGGTCCACAAATCGATCATTAACAAGGGTCCATCCAACGTCCTAAAACAATTGCAATTCCTACACCTATGAAACACGCAAACACTTCTCAAAGCCGTAATCGTCGTTTACTAGCTAGGAAATCCTTCTCTGACGAACTGGTTGACAGCTCCCACGGTTTTGCCCACCTGCTGTAGATCTGACCACCCTCGCTGCCTCCGATTGTTGCGCACAAAGTTCTCGGCGCCATGGATGCTCTGAGAAAACAAGCAAGTAAGCTCAGAGAACAAGTAGCCAAACAACAACAGGTATAACTTAACTCTCACTTTAATCCATGATCCGTTTGATTCCTGAGAAACTGAAGTATGTTGCCTAGACAGAGGGAAGAGTAAGTGTTTGTAGTTTTAAGTTAAAAAAAAAAAGAAAAAGAAAGCTAAATTAGGCTCATTCTAGTGGAGGATTTTGTTATGGCAGATCACGAATGACAAGTCCTATATTCTATATTTTTGTGTAAAGTTTCTCTGGAACCAAATAATCCTCTGATGTTGTTTGGGTCAAATGTGAATTGAATTAACATCCACCATCTGTATCAGCATTTTGAAGTGAAAATTGTCTTTGGCGGTTTTTATTGTTCTAGAAAGCGGGGAAAATTTTATTTTACATCTATTTTCTTGTCTTTTTTCCCCATGGAGGATAAATAGAATCGAATGTAGTCTTTTTTAATATTATTTGGATTTTCAGGCTGTGATAAAGCAGTTTGGTGGAACTGGTTATGATAGCTCGGATGTAATGGTTATCGATGAGGTCGAGATGCACAGACATCAACAGCTAGACAAACTGTACAGGTCCACTCGTTCAGGAAGGGTAGAGATTTTTTTGCACCTTTTTTTCTTTTTTTTTTTTAATTTTAAATTTTAAATTTTTATAAATAATTTTTGGCATTTATTTTCCCTATTTGTGAAAGTGGCGGCCATTTTTCTTTCTTTGTTCTTTTATTGTTTTCTTTTTGTTGAGGTATCTGTTTCTAATGCTTCTACCAATTGGAGGGACATAATGTTAGCAGGGTGCTTGTTTTTTGATTTTGTTATATAAAATGGAGTGGTCTATATCGGTTTTCTAGAAGCTTAGTGTCCAGGGATGTTGACGGTGATGGAAATGATAAGAGGACAGCATGAAAGGCTGGTGAACCCAAGTGTTAGCTTTCTTCAGGATCAATGTGCTATTCTCAAGCCTCTTATAACCTATTCTTAAGCCTTGCATTGGGCCTCTATTTGTCTAAGTAGACCCTGAATTGTTCTGGGAGTGCTAATGCTTCAAAATTTACCAGATTTGATAGATAGTATAGGAAGAGTACTGAATGCAAAAAATGGCAATTGAATGGTGTGGCATCATCTAAAGTGTATGCAGTACTAAGGACAAATGGGTTGGCTAGGGAATAATGCACCAACCGTAAGTTGGAGGATATGGGCTGCTGAATATCACACATACCAAATCCAGCAGAACAGAAGTGCATGACAAAAATGGAACCTCACAGTGATGTGAATTCGGTAGGTGTCAAGGTCATCAGCGAAGGTAAGTCAGTTTTAGGCTTGGCTACCCGCCGAGGCAAGACTCTAGGAACATTCTTTGCTGCTGGTATGTAATAATGACAAGTAATCACTAATATGTGTTGATAATTGTGAAAAAAAACTGGTGGGCTAATTGATCCCACCACTGAGAAGGTTCACAGCTATGAATTTTTAACACCTCTATGTTTTGTGCTCTGGGTTGGATTAACTCTTGGTAACCATAGGAAGTGGTATTTGGTGACAGTCTGGCTGGATTCATTTGGTAGACTTGGGGCTAAACTATTATTTGTAGATCTGACACTTATTTCATTCTTCAAAATTTGTCTTTCGTTTGCCTTTGACTTTACCTATAAAAAAAAAAAAAAACTGACAAGTCTCAAAGTTTGTCATGACTTATCTATAAAAAAAAAATTCTCATTGTACTTCATCATATTTTGATGAGTGCTTTTGACCCTTTGCCATCATCAATGATGATCCTTTCATAAAATCAAGGGTTCAAGTGCCGTCATTCATATATATATATATATATGGAGCACAGGATCTCAGATCCAGCAATTTACTTGCTATATCCATTTGTCTCATAACTTTTATACCTTTACTCTCCTCATTTTGTGGTCTGCATTGCAAGCTATGGCTTATGCCCATACAAAAAATAACTCTTGTAAATGTCTCAGAGCAACACCTTGTCCATATTAAGTTACTTGAATTCCAGTTTTGAACCAATGATTGAGAATTTTCTCAATCATATGAAGTCCTGCATGTAATTCTTTAGCCACTTGTGTCATACCGCATAGAAGTATGGATGTGGATGGCAGCCCCTCCTGTGCATGAGATTTAAATTGGACATGAATTTTTGGTGAAACTCATTAAATGATTTTCCATGATTCATTCTAGGTCTGTGTGGTCTCGCACACTTTTGCCCCACTATCCGTAGTTTATCGTATGTCTGGAAGTAATTGTCATTATTCAGTAATTTATAGTTCTCTTTGAATTTAGTTCTCTTTTTCTTTTTCAGGATTTCCAGAAAGAAGTTGTTAAAGCAGCGGAAGCATTTACGGCCATAGGCTATAAGCATATTGAAACAGGTGAAAAATTAAATTGCTATTACTTATCAAAGAAAGAAAGGAATAAAAGAAAAATTAAGTAGACTATCTGCATCATATTATATTTGTCATAGGGGAATTTTATGGGATTAGAAGTACATTAGATTCATCTTACACACAAAAGCATTTCAGAATTAAGCTCACCATTTATAGTTCTAATGGTATTTAGGAATCAAGTTATCTGAGGATTGCTGCAGATATGGAGCTGAGAACATTAATGATAATGTTTTAGCTAAGGCTGCATCTATATATGGAGATGCTCGTAAACATGTGGAAAAGGAGCAAGAGGACTTCAACAAGCTGTTGTCTTCACAGGTTATCCTTTTTATTGCACTAGCAGAGATGAAAACATTGTTGATGAAAGTTAGCCATTATAAAAGAAAGAATCGATCTGATGTATCCTGTTGGATGTTTTATCCCAGATGTTGTCTACTTGCACATCGAGTATTTTCAGTTCTCTCTCTCCATTAGTATTATAGAATGGAGAGAGAGAACAACAACAAAAACAACAACAACAACATCCAACAGGATACATCAGATCGATTACTTTTAGTAAAAGTAATCCTTTGGTTACTTTTAGTAACTCACAACTTCATCCTTATCAAGATTATACCAACAAAAACAACAACAACAACAACAACAACAATACTAATGATTGCCTTATGATCTCTGGTATCAGCTAAATCATATTTTAACTTCCATAAATTTACATACTGAGTCAGGACAAATTGATAGCTCACCAAGATTATTAATTTAACATAAGAAAAAGGAGTAGACCAAATAGTTGAGATATTTGTGAGTAGTTGAATTATCGCCCACAGAAGCCACTGATTGTATATAAAGCATAGAAAAGAGGCTTCTACTTGCGTTACTCGAAAACAGAATTCTTTAGGATTGTTTGCCATCAAGATTTTTCATCATCAGTTAATGTACATGGTATGACTTTTGACTAGTAAGCACTGAAACAATCTCATTTAGTGATGGGGCTATTATGCAGTTGGGTATTCCGATGGTCTCAAAATGTTCTTGCTGTGTAGAGCCTAATATGGAGACATTAGATCATGTTCTATGTGAGGGGGAGGGGCTGAAAAAAATATGGAGTTATTTTGCGTTGATTTGTGGGATTTGGTTGCCACGGCTTCTGACTTGGGATGGGATGATGATTTTTTGGTTGAGGCGTGCAGCATCTACTTCGCAGGTTGGCTGGATCTGTGGTGTGCTACCCATTATTATTTCTTGGGCTCCTTGGAGGGCTAGATGTGCATCTTGGATGGAGGGTGTTAATTTTGATTGGAGGGTCTTTTTGAGAGTAGTGAAAGTGAACTTGAGGGATATTTCAAATGGCTTACGGAAATTCAAAATGATGTGTGATAATGATTTTTCAGTTTTGTAGGATCTTAATTGTCCTATTCTTCCAGTTTGTGAAAAATTATCAAGATTAATAGCTTGGAAACCGCCGGATATGGGTTTTATTAAACTTAATGTTGGTGGATCTTGTGGCAATCCAAGGAGGTCCGGTGGTGGGGGCATCCTTCGGGAGTATGGGGTTAAGGTGATAGCAGGTTTTGCTCACTTTTATGGTCATGGGACGAAAACTATTGCCGAGTGTCATGCTCTTCTTGATGGTCTTCTTCTGTGTCACTCACTTGGTTTGAGAGATTTATTGGTAGAATCTGATTCAGGTGTTGTGATGGGTTGGCTAGCTTCCGGGATAAGCAAATATTGGTTTCTTTTGGACTTTTGGGAAGAAATACAATCTCCTGTTAGTTTGCTCAATATTCGCTTTAGGCATAATTTTAGAGAGGCTAACATGGCAGCAGATTTTTTGGCAAAAGAAGGCACGATGGGTAGATCTTTTGATTTTATTGGTGAGGATTTGGTGTGAGGAAGGCTTCGGAGTATTGTTTGATTAGATTTATTGGGTATTCCATATATTCGTTTTTTATGTATTCTAATGTTGAGATGTTGTAATCATGGTTTTCCTCTGCCTTAGTGAGGGTTTTTAATAATAGAGGCTTGACCTCATTTTTTATTTTTTTATTTTATTTTATTTTATTTATTTTTTATTTTTTTAAAAGAAGGGGATGGGGCAGAATATATTTTTGTGATTATTATTTCTTTTCAATTTTCTTGTTCTTTTTTTAATAGGTTCTATTGAAACTGCAAAATGAGGGCTTCAGTTTGTGTAACAATCAAAAGAATTTTCTTGTTCTTTAACTGCTAGAATCTTTCTCTGTTGAAGTTTTATGGTGCAGCATTATTTCTCCTAGGCTGCTCTTTTGGCACGGCTAAGAAATTTGGTTTTTAGGGTTTTTGTGCTATTTGAAGTAAAGTTTTGGAACTCGAATTAATATACAGCCTTTTTTTTTACTATGAATGAAGTTGGCTAGCTATAGATTAAAGGCCAATTGATTTCTATAAGAACCTTAATGTTTAATGCTTTAAGATACAAGCACTAACTCTATATTTTCCTTTCCAGGTTTTAGATCCATTGAGAGCAATGATTGCTGGTCCTCCTTTGGAAGATGCTCGTCATCTTGCTCAACGTTATAGTCGAATGAGACAGGAAGCAGAGGCACAGGTAATTAAATCACTTGGCATATGTGCATTGGTACATGCTATATTAGTTATTTGTTATGCTTTAAATCTCACTTGTTTGTCTCCTATTCTTAATGTTAGCATCATAGCTCATAATTCATATTGACCACAAAAAGCAAACAGGCAGCAGAAGTTTCTAGAAGACAAGTGCGGGTAAGGGAAGCTCCGACTCCTGAAAATGTTGCAAAGCTGCATGCAGCTGAAGCAAAGATGCAGGAACAAAAAGCGAACATGGCTGTTCTGGGTAAAGAAGCTTCAGCTGCATTGGCTGCTGTTGAAGCACAGCAGCAAAGATTGACTTTCCAGAGGCTTGTTTCGATGGTATGTGCAGAACATTTTTAGGCTACAAGTTTCCACATAAAGTGATTTGGAGTTTGGTATTTATGACCTTTCGTTTTGAAGGTTGAAGGAGAAAAGACTTATCATCTAAGAATAGCTGCTATACTTGGTGAAGTCGAAGCTGAGGTTTGCTTCTGGCTTGTGTTGTTTTCAGAAGAGAATTTTGATCTGTTAAAACTATTTAAACTCATGTTTTGGCCTGAAACTTGTGGCAGATGGTTGTAGAGAAACAGCGGAAAGACTCTGCTCCCCCAATAATTTCATCAGAGAATGGAACAGAAAAAACGACGTACTTCTTGGCTGAAGTATGCTACTTTTCTCTATACTTGGATCTTTAAAGGTCAATTTTTCTAGGAGCTTCAAGGAAATATACTTTTTTAAAAAAAGCAGTTATGACTACTTTATAAAAAATGATTTCAGATTATGTCTCAATCATATTGTGGCAAAGTGGCTATGAGTTCAGCTAGTGTAGTTTTAATTAAATAATCCAAGACTCCTGAGTGGGTTAATCGGAGTGGAGTATGAAACTCTCCTTCTCTCCCCCCTTCAACCCTATTCCCTTAAGAGGAGGTTGCTACCAAGTGCGTGGTGTTTGTAATAGTCATAACAGCTCCTTCCATGCACTTAAAGGTTTAGAATTTGAAGTTGATATTCAACGGTGGGTGTGATTTTTTGTGATATCTGTAATTGATTGGTGGATTGGTTGCTTTCTTTGGGCAACAGAGGTTAAGAAGAGGGAATCAAAACCTGAACAGAGATCTCTCCTTGTGATGGTAAGAGAGAGGACTTGATTCTGCCCAAAATTACGTGGGTAGCAATCTGTATACTAATTCAGTAATGCTAAGAACTTAATAGCTGCTTACAACAGTGTGAGATGCTTGGGTGAATTATGAGATATGCAAGGTAAGTTTTATTAATGATAAGAAGTACCATCAACTATCAAGTACACACGGAGTATACATTAGCTTGGAAAAGTCAAAAGGTCCAGAAAAATTTGGAAGCTGAAGCTGGGGAAACATAAATAGGCAGCCATACTATGACAGTTTATTAAAAAAGAAGGCGTTGAGTTCCTCTGTCGACCTTGAGCTGTATTCGATGCTACGGCTCTTTCTTTCTTGCCATATGTACCATATTAGACATATTGGTATTATTCAGCATAAAATTCTGCTTTGGACATTCTTCCTTTCCAGCGTGCTAGTAAATCAATCTATCACTTGTCTGGGCAACACCCAGTCTAGCCCAAAGAGGCCAAAAACAACATGCCACAAGGCGCTAGCTTTCTCCGCATTGAGTAATCATTGATCCACGGTTTCCTTGTTCCTGCTGCACACGCAACACTCTCCATTACTATGACATATCTCCTTTGTAGGTTTTCTAGTGTAAGGATCTTACCTTGTGCAGCTATCCAGACGAAGAAAACTACTCTTATGGGAGCCTCATTCCATGTAGACTTCCATGGAAAGCGAGTGCTATCATGAAGGATTGATGTGCTATTGAACCACTTGACATCAAATACCCCTCTCTTAGACATGGTTTGGTGCACTTTATCTTCCCCATACTTCTCAGATTACAAGCATAAATTGAGTTGAAGAGATTCATTTCCCAATCTCGTGTCACGTTAATGAAACTCACTACCTATTTGAAAATTCTAAATGATCTGTTATGAAGCATCCTTGGCCTGAATGATGCGGAATAACTCAGAAAAGCCTCTTTGAGATGCAGATTTCCACACCACACATTACACCTGGACTTTATTTTTTATCCATATTCCACCTCATTATGGTATGTAGTGAAAACTGCCCCCCTATCCCCTTCTAGTATTTTTCCATAATTCAACCCCATAATTCCTAATCACCTTGTTGGGGTTCCAACCACACCAAGCACATCTTACCAATTACCTCTCTCCATAAACTATATCTTTCATTGGCAAATGGCCAAAGTCACATCTATAGAAAGCTTGGTTGAATATAATTAGCTTCCTAACCCCAACCAATGGGTGGGTGGGGGGTGGGGGGAACACACCATGGGCCAATTTACTAGATGGAATTGCAACTCCTCTCCCATCCAGCTCCTTAGAAAATCCTTCTGTAACTTCTCAATATTGTTGGCTACACTTGCTAGGAGGAAATAAAGAAATAATGTAAGTGGGTAAACTTGAGAGAGTAATCTGGATTAGAGTTAGGCCTTGTTTGGGAACACAAGTATTCTCAGGTATTCTAAGATATTTCCTTCACAAATATCAGTCAAACACAACACTTTTCAATTTTAAATCTTCAATCTTTTCATCTAATCATTACCCATTACAAATTTCCTAAACTCCCAAACAAAATATAAAAACAATACAATTTTTTCAAATTTCAAAACAAAAATAATATTAAAAAATAATATTCAAACAGTTTTTTAGCTTTATAATATTTTTATTTAACTTTATCTTTTTTCCCAAAACCCAATAAAACATCTTAATTCAAACAATTTCACTACCATTCACAGATATTCTAAGCGTCTGAACGAGCCCTTATTCTCCATCCCTTAGATAAATACATCATCCTCCAATCTATGTTCCACTTTCTCAAAAATACCTTCCCAAAATGATGTAGCTTTAAAATGTGCCCTTAATAGGAGACCAAGATATGTCATAGAGATAAAGAGGACACCATACATCAAAGTATTTTGGCCAAACAATCAACATCATCCACATTGTGAACTGGGAGTAGGTAAGTTTGCTATGGCGATGGACCTAAATTAGAGGATGCAATTGGGTTGCCCCTTAAAGGATTAAGTAGAAGACTAGAGTTGGAAGGATATTCTAAGAGGCTAGCAGCTTAGGGTGATAGTAGTATTAAAACAAAGGTTAAGTGCTATTTCTCTTTTTTCCGGTTTGCAACTGCACATGGGAAAGGTTTGCCAATGAGACCTGGCTCAACTGGCGGAGATTGGGATGAGAGGTAATTAAGCTTGTGGGTCAATACCCACTGAAGGTACAACATGTATATGTTTACATGTCTCCAAAAATGCTAATCGAAGAGATAAAATATAAGTACTAAGTTGAATGTTATTCAGAAAGAAGAAGGCAGAATCGCAAAAGTTATATTTTCTATCCAACTCCTTATCAAGAACCTATTTAAAAAGGACTAGGGAAATGTGGAGAAATATTCTTTAGGAGAGATAAGTTGTGAAGGCCTCTTAAATAAGAGAAAATGCTGCACTACTGCTAAATTGATGATAGTGGCATGTTCTAGGAATTGTTGGGAGATGATAAAATGATGAGCTCCCTTCAAAGTTTTTAGCTTTCCTTAGATTACGAAAGGTTTTAGATGCCAACATGAATCACCTCCAGTATGGATGGGCCTCTTGTAAACGTCAGGGATATCATTCTCATTGTTAGTGGGTGAACCTCTGTTGGTTGTTTGTGACTGAAGGTTCAGTAAATGATGGAACATTTACTATTTAGCTGTCGAAGAATTTTTATTTTTATTTTTATTTTTTCGACTTATAAAAATAAAATAAAATTAATACCCTTTTTGGCACTACTTGCCTTGGGGCAACGAGCCTTAATATGCATTAACCAATGACAATTGATTGATATCCCATAAAAACTTGAAATGCACATGATATCCCTAATCACCAGTTTCCAGGATTAGGGTGGTAACTTGATGGTTGTTCTCTGATAACCTCCTATTTTGCTTACTACCAAAGATATTTAAATTGTTGTCCTAAGAACTTCCTAGATTAAGCAAGGCATTTACGGGAATAAGAGCCAGTGGAAACTTTTAAGAGGAAGAGAATCCGAGGTGGGGTGTGTAAGGCATAGTCATATGATCCAGCTGTGAGCACTTGTCACTTTTCTTTTTAACTTCAAGTATAAGAGCCATACTGGTTTCTATTAAAGCCACTTATTCTTTCTTCTGCAATGTCAGAGATGAGATAGAACTTTTTTAGGGGAGCCCATTACTAATTACATGTCTTTTTAAAATGTATTATATCCTATATATCCCCCCTTCAAATAGATGAGATTTCTTAAAATCCTCATCCTGCCTTTCAACAAATGTGGAAAGATAGGAAACCAATAAGTGATGTGTTGCAATCCTAGTCATTTCAAAAGCAATACTGGAATATAGAAGGTAAAACTAGTGGACTGACATGCTTAGTACAAACTTTCCAATTCCATTTCCTGAGAAGACGCCAAATCTATGTGAGGTTAGCATTCAGTCAATAGGCATTACTCCTGTTTTTTAAAAGTTTCTTGTTGCCCAATGACTTTTTTTCTTTTTTTCAATGAGGGAAAGAAATTGTGGAAGTAAACTCTGGACATCAAACTTGGACGGCCTTCTGGGAGAAATTAGGAAGGGAAACAACAATGTCTGAAAGGGAAAGATTCTGATGTGGATATGCTCTCATAAATCATTTTATGAACAAAAAAGTTGCTTTTCCTCAAGTAGGCTGTTAGAAACTGGTCTAGCAGTGACTAACTTTTAACCCTCTCATCTATGAATCGGCATCCCAACACACCATATTGTTGAATAGATAAATAATCATTCACTAAATTTACTTTTTACCTCTTGCAGGCAATACATCATTTTTATGCTGAATCAGGGAAGGAACTAAGCTTGTCGGTGGGTGATTATGTTGTTGTGCGGAAGGTCCTTTTTCTCCTCCCTGAGACAGATAGCTTAATTTTGAGTCGTGTACTTGGTACATGTACTTTATTTGCACATAGGCGGCATATATGGATAAGTGGACGTAACTGATGTTGTTGGTTGGAGTAGAAGGAAATCAATGTACTGCATATAATTTCTCTTGCAGTAAAATAGTGGAAGTACCCTTCTCTTTATAAATAAGCAAGCATATGCATATATATATATATGTATATATACACATGGATACGTATTGCTTACTTTACATTCAACTCAAAAGTGTTTCCTGACATGCCTTTTGATGGTGAGGGTACTCTTTGTGAGGCGCACGGTTCTCATTCAATATTTTTTAGGATTTTTTTTGGCATTTGAGAGATCCACTCAAATAGTTTAGTACATGCTTGAGACAAGCAATGTCATCTTATATGGTAAGTATTTGAAACTTTCATAAGTTTACTTGACTGGTTCATTTCAAACAATGAGCTGATCCCTCTTTGACATTGAGGGTTAACATTTTCCCAATGGTCCTGTCCACTTCAATCTTATTTGATACTTTTAGGTCTTAGAATCACCAGTCCTTTTGTTGGTGTCACATCACCCCTATATATTTTATCCAGGTCTTTTAGCTTGTTCAGTAATTCTGAAACTTCACATGTTTATCCAGGTGAGCCCATCAGGATGGTCGGAAGGAGAATGCAGAGGTAAAGCGGGGTGGTTTCCATCAACATTTGTGGAGAAGAGACAAAAAATTCCTACCAGTGACATCGCTGGTGAAGTTTACTAAGCCCTACCCAAGTATTCAGCTGGCCATTAAATCTATCGATCCAATTTGGGTAAAAAAAGACTTGTATAGATGATAGTAAAAATAGACTCATAATTACTAGTATGCTGTTGAGTTTTTCAGATCATGTTGGTTCTTTCTTATGCCATACTATTTCAAAGGCACAAGGCTTTAAATGTCTGTCTATGTTCTTTCGTATCTACTTCAAGAAAATGGCCATGTTTTTCAAGGAGATTGCACTCTTAGGATCTCATTTCTTTAGATTCTCAGAAACAAAAATTAGGGATATGGCGTTAGCTGGCCGATAAAAAAGAAAAGAGCCCTAGAGCTATGCAAATTGAAGGCTAACAAACATGGCATCTAATCTATGGTGTAGAAAGAAAATAAAAAGCCCGGGTTGGTTGATTTGTCAAGGCGAGAGACAGAATTTAGCCACAGACCTCAAGCGAGCTAAACCAAACTGATAGAAGTCAGAACTGAGCCGAGTTTATGATGGTAGTTTGGTCGTTTGGGTTTTCTTTCAACCTTTTTGAGGGATCTATTTTCTGAGCATACTGAATGGGGAGAGCATGTAAGGCTAAGCTTGGCTTTTATTTAATTTCTCTATAAAAAAAACCCCTCTAAATCAAGTACTACAAAAAATAATAGTTATTTAGGGTAGATTTTAGTAGAGTTATAATAGGGTATACAAAAATATATGTAGTTGTGCTTCCCCCTTGACTTTTCAGGGGCAAATTGTAAGCCAGTCAACATCCACTAGCTTTGTGGATAAAAGTGAATGCTTCTCCTACATGGTTGCTAAAGGAAATGAGCTCATTCGAGCTCATCTGCCTGTTCTCGATTTTCCTTTTTTGCTCATGACGATGAACTCATATGAAGTGCCACCAAGGAGGCATATACCCCATCAGTGATGTCCATCAGCACATCATGTGTTCCCTTCTCTGCAATCACACCATTCTTCACCACTGCAATAACGTCAGCTCCTTTGATTGTGGCAAGGCGGTGAGCGACGACAACGGTTGTTCTATCTACCATCACACTGTCAAGTGCATCCTGCACTACTCGTTCGGACTCTGCATCCAATGCACTTGTGGCCTCATCGAGCAAAAGGATTTTAGGGTCCTTGAGAATAGCCCTCGCAATCGCTATTCGCTGCTTTTGGCCTCCCGATAGCTGTACTCCTCGTTCCCCTACGGAGGTGTCATAGCCTTGTGGCAGCGACGATATAAAGTTGTGTGCATTTGCTGCTTTTGTGGCTGCAATGATCTCTTCCTCCGTAGCACTACCCTCCTGGCTGCCATAAGCTATGTTGTCACGAATGGTTTCATTAAATAGAATAGGTTCTTGACTTACCAATCCCATCTGTTGCCTCAACCAACTTAGTCTCAACTTATTGAGTTCCACACCATCAAGTAGCACAGAACCTGAATCTGGATCATAAAACCTCTCTATGAGGCTAATTACTGTTGACTTCCCACTTCCACTCTCTCCAACCAAAGCAACAGTCTGCAGATTAAAATCTCTTTCAAATCAATTGAGTCAAATGCATAAAGAGAACCAAATTGTTTTAAGATTAATGTGAGGTATATAAACATCAAAGTAGTTAAAAAAAATTATAAAAAACGAGTATTTGTTAAGGTAGTTCAAAATCATAGGCCCAAACATCAGTAAGAGATAAAAACAAGGAAGTCATGTAACAGTATGATGATGACTATACCTTTCCAGAAGGGATGCTCAAACACAAGTCTTTGAAGATTTGAATGTCCGGACGTGTGGGGTATTTAAAGCTAACATGTTTTAGCTCAATATTCCCTGTTACAGAAGGTAATGTGGTGCCCGTATTGTTGCTTGAATCTATCTTTGGCTTGCTGTCAAGCATTTCAAATATTGAAGCAGCTGAATCCTTAGCTTTGTTGGTGTCTGGGCCCAAGGCACTAGTTTGGGAAACACCAGTTGCTGATATTGTCAAAGCAAAGAAAACCTACAAAAAAGCCTTAATTAGAATTGGAATGACTAGAGTAGATGAGAAAAGAAACAAACAGCTCAGATTATACCTTAAAAACTTCGCCAAATGTTGCTTTCCCATGTTTAATAAGAATAGCACCTATATAGAAACAAAATGCATTTGTGCAGAAGAGTGCAAAGTAAGAGAAGCCGAAACCTATCCCACTTATGAGTCCTACCCGAACTCCATTTTTCATAGGGCCCTCACATTTCTTTTGATACATATCCATCACCTTATTTTCAGCACAAAATGATGCAACAGTTCTGATGCTGCCAACAGCATCATTTGCCACTTGACTTGCTTCTTCATACATCACCTGAAAACACTCACAACATCATTAGTACATATGATGCATGTTTCTTCGTAGAATGCAAAAGTTTGAGGAGAAAACTAACCTTGGCATCTGCACTGAACCCCTTTGTAAACCTCGTCTGAATCAAACCTTGCATTAGCACAAAAGGTAACATAGCTAGAATTATAAATGCCAATATCCAGTTAGCTGTAAATGCTATGATTATCCCGGCTATGACTGTGGCTATATTTTGTACAATTTGGGCTAAGGCATCACCAACAAGACTTCGGACTGTGGAAGCATCAGTGGACAATCTTGCACCAACTGCACCACTAAAAATTATAGAAGAGAACAGAAGAAAGGCTTAGTGCACGAAAAACTTGGACAAAAGAATTTTCTTTTGTTTGACAGACCTTGAATTTGCAGGATCGTCAAACCAACTTATTTGTTGGTGCACCACCTTCTCAAATGTCAAGGAACGAATCCTTTCTATCAGTTTTCCACCTGCAATTCCAAAGAAGTAATTCTGCAATGGAATAGCCACCAGAGTTACGCAACCCAAAGCAAGATACACAAGTGCCCAAAATCTAGAATCCTTCCGTAGTTGACTTGGAGGTTCAAAAAACATGCTAATGGCTGATGAGAGTAAAAGGCCAAAAATTGGGAATATAACACCCTGTATGGCTGCAGCAACAGATCCAACTAGCAAAATTGGAATCTCAGTCTTGTTTAGGTAGGCCAATCGTTTAATGGAAACCTTTTGCCGCTTGCTAACATCTATCTCCCTTTTTTCAAAATCCGTAGTGCTTTCATCAGTCTTAAGCATAGTGATTGGGCCTCCAGGGAGAGCATAGTTAATTGTGAACGATGAGCGCCTGCTGCTACCAGATGAACCTCTGCTAATGGATCTCCCTAAAGAGAATCTCCGGCTCCCTGAATTTTCCACTGTCTTATCTACATCCAAGAAACTTATATGTGTCTTGTTTGCAGTAGTAGTTTGGACATTTTCTGCTTTTTTAGCTCCTTCTTGTAGGCTAACTAGCTGGGAGTAAGCCCCATCCGGGTCTCTTATCAATTCCTCATGAGTTCCTAGAATTCCAGTTTCTTATAACAATTAATTATTGGCATAAAATTTGGCAATTTAGGAAGGAAAACGAAAGGTTGAATCTTACCTTGCTCCACAAGTTTCCCTTGATGCACCACTGCTATAATGTCAGCATTCCTAATAGTCGTCAAGCGATGTGCAACAACCAAAGTTGTCCGATTTGACATAATATTTACTAGTGCATCTTGAACAACGCGTTCAGACTCAGCATCCAATGCACTTGTTGCTTCATCAAGAAGCAAGATTCTTGGATTCTTTAGAATGGCTCTTGCAATGGCAATTCTTTGCTTTTGTCCACCAGAAAGTTGGGTTCCATGCTCCCCTACCATTGTGTCAAGTCCCTATAAATTAAACACATAAGGGTAAAATCAAAATTCAAACATTTTTCTTAAATTGTAACTAATAAAAGATCGAGTTGACAAGACAAGGGATTGGGTTTACCTTGGGTAGCTTGTCTATGAATTTTGCTGCATTAGCAAGCTCAATTGCTGTTCTGATCTCCTCAATAGTCGCATTTTCCTTTCCATATGCTATGTTTTCCTTTATGGTAGTTGTAAACAAATTGGGTTCCTGACTAACAAGGCCAATCTTCTCCCTTATCCATCTAAGCTGCAACTGCTTCAAATTGACACCATCTATAAGTACTTCACCAGCATCGGGATCATAAAATCTTTCAACCAGGCCAATCACCGTGGATTTCCCACTTCCACTTTGCCCAACTAGAGCGGCTGTTTTGCCGCTTGGAACATGCAATGAGAATCCTGAAAAGATCTGAACATCTGGCCTTGCAGGGTATTTGAAGTACACATCTTTAAGTTCAATTTCACCCTTTATGTCCTCCAACATGGCCCCACTCATGTCATAGATATCAATCTTGGGTTGTCGATTGATGGTTTCAAACATTTTATATGCTGCAGCTTGCCCTGATGCAAATGCATTCATACTTGGGGATGCTTGACCTAGAGACCTGGCAAAGAGTGAGTGAAAAATAGGTTTATGAGAGTGAGTGAAAAGTTGTTCAATCAATTTGGATTGTCTAAATTAACATTTGATATGAGAGATGAATTTAGAAATCGAGATTATGCTATTGAAACAAACTGTCATGGAAATTATTGAATCAAATATGTTAATCTACTCACATTCCACCGGTCATGACTGCCATAAGTATGTTGATTACTTGTCCACCATCATATCCTCTTTCAATGATAAGTTTGGATCCATACCACACAGCGAGTCCATAACTGCAGAATACGATTGCAATAACCACTCCAACTCCTAGCCCTGAGGCCAGTCCTTGATGAACTGTAGCAGTGTAGGCGATTTTCAACTTCTTGTTATACTTCTCTATTGCTTGCTTCTCCCCAGTGAAGGAAGCAACCTAGCACAATCAAATAGAGAATTATGAGACTTGGAATTTTGGAAAAGGTTCTTAAGAATGTTCGTGAATAATAGTAGTGATTATTAGCCATGAGTTACTGTTCTTATGGCTCCAACTGTTTGCTCTACTACGTTTCCAGCATCTGCATAAGCAACTTGTCCACGACTTGACATTTTTGACATAATAAGTGAAACAGCCCCACCGGCAATTACAATAGGAGGTATACATGAAAGCAGAACTAGTGTAAGAAGCCACCCTTTTGCAAAGGCAACCACAAATCCTCCAAGAAATGTAGAAACAAATTGTACAAACTTCCCAACCTACAGTCAAAACATTAGCAGCTTGTTATCGGTGCTTCCAATCCTACAAACTAACATGAAGTTGGGGAAACTAGAGAAAATTGAAGAGGAGATGAAAAAGTGGCAAGCATTACGTAGGTATGAGTAAGAACACCACATTTAGATATGTAAATTAAGACTATATATCATGGAAAATGGAGCACTACACAAACATTGTCTTTAAGCAAGAAAAAGGTGTACCTTTTCACCCATGGCGTCTTGAATGAGAATGGTATCTCCAGACATCCTGCCAATGACCTCTCCAGTTGTTGTTTGAGTGTCAAAGAAAGTAATGTCCTGTCTTAATATCGTTTTCAAGTACAAACCACGGATACGGGAGGCTTGTCTTTCTCCTGTAACTGTCCAACAAGCCACCTCTGCAACATATGACACAAAGTAATTGTTTAACGTTTTTGCATTAATTGGAAATTAAAGAGATATAAGTCATCAAGTAGTACCGCTTGAACCTAAGAGCATTAGAATGGTGTAGGCAAAAGATCAAAGGTAAAATTTGGCTTAAATAACTTGTTTTGCCTTTTGCCTTTATTATTCAAGAGAGATTTCCATGTTAGATTATCAATCTATTAGCTAAAATAATAATAAAATAATATTTTTAATAATAATAATAATAATAATAATTTTTCTAATTTTTTTTTCATATTTTGCAATTATATTGACCATATGTTAATTAATAATTTAATTTTTAATTAAAATATTGTTTTGCCTTCTGTTGAGAGAGAGAGCAAGTGGGAGGAGAGAGAAATAAGTGATAAAATAATCAATAGATGATGAAGAGTACCTATCCAAATTTGTAGAACCACTATAGCTTGTAAACAAAAAATTTGCATTTGACTCTTCCAATGTAGTAGATTTAATGGGGTTCTTAGCTAAATATTGGTTTGCATTGGTGTTTGCCTACACCATTACTAGTGCTCTAAAAGAGCTTAATTTAGATTAATGCAAGCCATTGTGTTAAGAGCTCTCAGCCAAATTGATGTGATTTATTAAATTTATTTTATAATAAAATTAACTTTATGATTTGATGAATTATATCATTCCACATCAATTTATAGAATAATTTTTGTGTAATTCCTTTGTGGTTAAAATATTTTTCTTTTACATAAGGGTGACTTCTTATACGAAGCTCTCTATAATGCATGACCAACCTTCAAATCAAAAGATGTTAAAAAAAATTCCACAAGACTAGAAACAGATCAAACTTACATTCCACATCTAGGGCCATGTTAAGTATCTAACCATATAGAGAAACTCTAAGAAACTGATTAGCTAGCCATCTTATACGTATATGATATGATATAAAAATTGTCTGTACTAAAAGAAAATACCCAAGAAACAAATGCAACTGTGCAAGAGAGAAAAAGAAAATATGCTCTTACGTAGAAATGAAACAATTCCTGTAGCTATCGCCAAGTATACAAAATCAAGTGACACCTGAAAATCAAATAGGGACATATCAATACATAGTTAGTCAACATGATGTGTTCTTAGTCAACAGTGTCTAATCTTTCATTAACAACTCTTGAAAGTTGACAAGAAATATTCTAAAATGATAATAAAAATTGATGTTCTCCCCAGTACATTGCGTTATAGCTTGCCTGTAACACCTCGATTTTGTATTTTAAGGAATGAGACATATATAGATAATTTTTATTAGATCTAAATTAGTTGTAATGGGTTATATTTGATTACAGCTCATCTAATACTTATGGACTGTGTAGGCTCCTTTCAATTAGTATTAAGTACAAAGATTTATTTTAAAAGCCCAAAGATATTTATTGGATAAGTTAAGCTCATTTTTAGAATTCAAGATTGGCTCGTTAAGATTGTTAAGTAACTAGGTTGGCCCACAATATTAAACTAAGATCCAAACCCACAAATAAGCCCAACCCATGTGCATCTTCTTGACCTATGAAATCCTAAATTTAGACCCGCATGTATATAAGCCATCCTTATGTACGTAGGACTTCATCTTTGACCTAAAATTAGGGCTGCTGCTAATTATCAAAGTCTCCATCTTCAAGCTGCTACCCTAGATGGCACAAAGCCATTGCTCAACCATTCCTCCCTCAAGCCATGGCCAAGGTAGCCATATATGCCACGTTGATGACCTTACAGCCACCATAAACTACAATCACCTTCAGTTCAAGCTTGTTGCATGCCATAGATGGAAGTTGAGCCCCATGTTGCAGCCTCACACCGTTTGCCTCACCACCATAGTCCTAGGTGGATGAGTACCATCAACGAAGCCATAGAGTTGTTGTCCTTTTAGGTAAGGAAGGAGTTGAACCCTTCAAAGAAGATACTTTTCATTGGTTAGTTTTAAAGTGATAAGGTGGGTAATATTGGTAGGAGGAACTGTGTAGTTTGGTGGAGTAGTAGAGACATTTGTGCGAGAGGAAGAGGAAGAAGCCATGAACAAGTATAGCAAAAAAAAGACGTGTCAGTAGGGCTCGGATACCATACTGACACATCTTTTTTTCGCTATACTTGTTCATGGCTTCTTCCTCTTCCTCTCACACAAATGTGTAAAAATCTGGTGTAAAAATATTATTACTCCATACAAGAAAACTTTCCAAAAAGTATAATATATAAATGAGCCCCATGATTACTTGGATATGTCTGACATATAATGTAGCAAAGTGAGTTAGTTGTTATGCACAATTTGAGGAAGTTGTCTGTTGACTTGCATGTGAGACATGATCTTCGGCAAGAGAAATCTTTCCATGATTTACGATACTAATAGATGGTGTATTAACATCTTGTGGTTTAGTGAGGCCAAGTCCGTGGCTTATGGAAGGATTGATGTGGTGGTTTGGGCTGATGACAGTATAGAACGTCACAAGGCAAGACTCATGGCTAAGGGATTCACGCAGCAACCCGTCATCGACTATAATAAAACTTATAGTTTGGTGATCAAGCCACAAACCATTGGTGCCACTTATCTCTCAGCCACCTACCTTGTGGTATGACAATATTGGTGCCACTTCTTTCTTAGTCAATTCATTATTTCATGCTTGTATAAAGCATGTCGCTATTGATTTTCATTTTTTCTGTGAACACGTGACCCAATGACAACTGACTGTTCATCTTATTTCAAGGAAAGATCAGCCGACAGATGTCCTTACAAAACCAATAATCATGACAAAATTCTCTTTTTTACAAGACAAGCTCAACATCCCTCACTCCCTTTGAGCTGGGAGACGGGTGTTAATACACCATCTATCAGCACCGTAAATCATGGAAATATTTCCTCTACTGAAGATCATGTCTCACATGCAAGGTAACAAGCAATTTCCTCAAATTGTGCATAACAACTAGCTCAGTCGTTTACTGCATTATATGTCAGACATATCCCAGTAATCTTGATTATCTTATAGTGTATATATTGTACTCTCTGGAAAGTCTTCTTGTGTGGAATAATAATATTTTTACACCATATTTTCTTTAAGGAGCACCAACCCACGACGATATTGCACACGATTCCTACATTGAGTTAAACACGAAGTGTAATTTTGTCATTGCACATCACGCCTGACCACCTCCCTATTTGGCTTGGCCGCGATAGCTTCACCAAAACGAGCCAACTGCACATCCAACACCACTGCACCTATAATCCATATGCTCACCATGGCTCACCTTTGTTCTCTTGATATTTAATCTCTCTCTCTCTCTCTCTCTCTCTCTCTCTCTCTCTCTCTCTCTCTCTCTCTCTCTCTCTCTCCCTCCCCCAATGTAGTTTATGGCTAATGGGTCACATGTTAAGCCTAAGATTAATGTGAGCATGCATGTGTAATTATGGGTTTATGTTAGGAACGGGTTTGATATGCATCAAGAGGATAACTATTTTCAAGCACACCAAGGTCACGCAATTACCTATACAGGTCACACAAGTTTGCATGAATTGTTTAAGGCTAGTGATATTATAATGAAACCAAGAGAAGATAGATGTTTGGAGGAAGAAATATTTTAGGGTTTATGAAGTATAGGTTATTTGAGTAATTTAGGTTTTAATTATAAAGTACGTGCGTAATTAGAGATTTACGTATAATTGAAAATTGATGCAAGTTACGTGCCTATTTTTTGGTGACGATTGATATTTGTTTGGTAACGTTGTGAGAAAATTCAGAGAATTTAAAAAGTCCAGATAAGCAGTGCTCTTATGTTAGACTTTGTTAAAGCTTGATTGAGGTTGATTTTATGCAAAACTTACATATTTGATTATTTTCAACAAGTTATTTTCTATATTAGTCTCTATATCTAGACTCTGAAATTTGACATTTTATCATGACTGGTATAGACATGGACAATTTTTGTACTCTATTTCTCTACTACATAAAATGTGAATATAAAGTCTGAAATATTTGATCCAATTATATTGATATGATATTGCATTTGAAAAACCCTAAAGCATAAGGTTTTATTATGCTTTTGTTACGGCCCTGCCACTGGTTATAATAGTAGCTTTCGGCCATACCAGGGGTTATAATTAATGTGGCCTCTGTTTTGAGTGCAATGACTTTGGTGATATGGTGATTTATCATATTTTGCTTGGCTAACCACATAATGCACAACCCTACCACGGGAGTGAACATGACTTTTGTTTTAAGTGCATCACTTGGGTGACAAAACAAAAATTCATGTTTTGCTTGGCTAATCTCAAACATGCACAACTCTACCACAGGGGTAAACATGACCTTTGTTTATGTTTATGATGTTCAGTTATGCTTGTGCCTAAAGTCTTTTGAATATATATATATATATATTATATAAAATGTTTCTAAAAATATAATGACTATCTTTTAGAATGATTTTTTTTTTCTACATTCTATAATTGGTTTATGTTTACACATTAATATAACTTCGTTGATTACTGAGTCAATAGATTGACCTTTTTATCCACAATTGTTTTATAGATGACGTCAATAGGTGTGACAATTGGAATAGATAGCAGTACTTGATAGGTTCATAAGAGAAAAATGAGATGAGTGCTAGGTGGAATAAGTGGGTTTGTCCGTGTTAGGAGAAATTTTGACAGAGTTTAGTTTATTTTAGTTGGAAGGATTTTTAAGACATTTGAATTTTTGGAATTAAGACTTTTTTATGAATTTAAGTTTTTATTATTTTGAATTTCAGGTTAAAGGGTCACGGGGCGTGACATTGTGATCTATAATATCTAATTTGCGCCAAAAAGTACTAAACATGCACCAAGTCAAATACGTACCGTACATCATGCATGTCTACGTACTAACACTCATGTCTCTTTCGCAATTAAATTGTTCTCTACGCAGTTTCCATGCCAATAGGTGGCATTTGAAAACCAAAATACGTATAAGCTTCTTCAATGATCTCCATTCTCTTCTAATTTTTCTTTTAATTTATTGTTTCAAAGTGAATCAAAGACCAATCTAAACTGCACCGTGATCGATCGTTTAGGTAATATATACACCATTCAGTATTTTGATTTAAAACGCAGAAGCGAAGAAACAAAGAGTAAAGTAAAATGAAAGAAACCTACAAATCAAACATAGTGTAAAGAGGTGTACCTTTGACACTTGCTTGACGACATGAGAAGGGTCCGAGGTACCGAATGAATTGATGAGGTTGCCGAAGATGAGTGTCATGAGCGGCTGCGATAGCCCGTTGGCCACGGCGCCTATCGTGCCCAGAATCATCAAGACAACGTCGAGCGAGTCCGCAAACGAGAACAGCTTGTAGAAGGAAACCTTCTGTTTATCCATTTTTGCACCTGATTTGTCGTCTCCTCCTTTTCCATCATCATCTTCTTTCATATGCTTTGTGACCATCCTTCTTTTCTCTCTATCTCATGTGCTGGTGCATGCACTGGTTTCGATCTAAAACTGAAAGCGTTTTTTCGTGAAACCAACAAAAGAGATCACACAAAACAAAGAAACGTAAGGATTTGGTTTTTGGTACGTAATGCGTGTGTGTGTGTGTGTAATAGCATTGAAGAAATTAAGGACGTACGTCTGTACTGTGGGCAGAGATCACACAGTTTGGTTTTCTATATATAAATCCAGCAAAAAGAAAAAGGACGTACCACAAACTAAGAAAGAAAGGGATCGAGACAACATACCAGCAGAGGATCAGTTATTAGATCGATCGAGAGAGGGAGAAAGAAAGAGAAAGAGTGAAGGAGAGAGGGGAGATAAGGAGGGAAGGGAAGCAATTACTAAATGATGCGGCCAGGGGAATATATACAATATAGATGATGAAGAGTTTGGAGGTAATTTGGAGTCGTTTAGCTGTGACGTCCTTCACACCTCTTGTGTACCACTCATCTATTTTAGGTAAATGCCATCTATATATTTAGAAGTTTCTTTATTACTACTCAGCTTCTCCTATGATCACTCCCTACCTCATTTGCTTCGTTGCTCTTCTCCTTGATAAATCAGTCTCTTGTGACATGAATTCATGATTTGTAAAACGTTTAAAAATATAATTTTTTTAATATGAAATGTTAGCATCTCAAAAGCTTAATTAAGCTGATGCGATATGATAGATTTTATTATTTATACCATATTCTTAACACTCCCCTCATATGTGAATTAGTCTCTATCAATGAGTAGGTCCCATCGTGCGAAATTTATAATTAAATTAGATGAAGTGTAGAGTTAGGATTCAAATTTAAAACATCTATTTTGATACAATATAAAATTACTACTAGTTTTAAAAGTTTAAGTTGATAAAAAGAAATATATTTTATTATTTATTTTATATTCTTAACCTAGTTAATGGATGTCGTACTATGAATATGAATAAGAATAATGATAGTTTGATTGCAACAATTGATCGCATAAGTTTAGTTTTTTTTTCCCCTGTATTTAATATGAAATTTCCAATGATTTTGTGAATAACTTAATAAGTAGTATTATAATAATAAATAGGGAGAGGCTCGGAACCAGTTGGGTGTAATATTCATTTTTACACTAGCAAATGAGTACCTGCCACGTATGAGTTTTAGCAACACAGAGAATAGATGTGGGTGCAGCAGATCATGTTTTTCTTTTTGTATTGTCTTCTATGTGTCCGAGATATCTCTCTCTCCTCCTCCCCCATCTCTCTCTCTCTCTATGAAAAAATAGTCTCTTCAAAAGACTATTCCCCCACCCCCATTGGCCTCCTTCACCGTCTCTATTGCTTTAGTCCTAGACTCCCATTGGGTGGGTGAGGGGGGGGGGGGGGGGGGGGGAGATCAGATTGCAAGTGGAAGAAAATGGTCTCCTACCTCGAGAATTATGACTACAGTCTACAATGAAGAAACCGAATAAGATTTTTCTCAAACTACCCAACAAATTAAAGGATTTACTACTCCAGGCACAAAGAAGAGATTTTGTTACAAACAAGCCAAATGACGAAGAGTAAGTTTTACAATGAGATATAATCATGCAAGAGAATCAAATAGAATTCATGATATTAGATTTGCCTTGGGGTAACCAAAAAAAAAAAAAAAATACCAAAACAAAAGAAATCCCAGATCCTTCTCTCTCTCTCTCTCTAATTCTAGAGTATTTGAATTACTTTTGCTTGCGTTGTGAGAGGCTCTTGTTGTTATGGGTTTTACAAGTTGGATTTCTTTTAGGCTGTTAAAGTTCTGTTTTGTGTGTGGATTCTTTTGCTTCTTATTCTTCTTATACTGCACCTCTCTCCCACTTATCTTTATCTATCATTCCTTTAGTCTCAACTCTCAGTGAGAGAAAAACCAAAACAATTGCATTGGAAAATTGGGGGGGGGGGGGGGGGATTTAGATTGCAAGTAGAAGAAAATGGTCTCCTACCTCAAGAATTATGACTATAGTCTACAACGAAGAAACCGAATAAGATTTTTCTCAAACTACCCAACAAATTAAAGGATTTGATACTTCAGGCACAAAGAAGAGATTCTGTTACAAACAAGCCAAATGACGAAGAGTAAGTTTTACATGAGATAAAATCATGCAAGAGAATCAAATAGAATTTGTGATATCATATTTGCCTTGGGGTAACCGAAAAAAAAAAAATACCAAAACAAAAAAAATCCCAGATCCTTCTCTCTCTCTCTCTCTCTCTCTCTCTCTCTAAGTCTAGAGTATTTGAAATTACTTTTGCCTACGTTGTGAGAGGCTCTTGTTGTTATGAGTTTTACAAGTTGGACTTCTTTTGGCCTATTAAAGTTCTGTTTTGTGTGTGGATTCTTTTGCTTCTTATTCTTCTTATATTGCACCTCTCTCTCACTTATATTTATTTATCATTCCTTTAGTCCCAACTCTCACTGAGAGAAAAACAAAAAAATTACATTGGAAATGGATGGTGACTACAAGTTTGGAGGGAGGAAGAAATAGAGCCAATTCAATAAGGTAGGATCCATTGTAAGATAAATAAATCCTATATGTGTTGAGTTCCTATTGGTTGGTGTAAAAATGTGTCTGATACCCAACAGGTTGTGAGATTTTCTCTGATAAATATATGAAAGTTTGAGCCTTTTTCTAATTAAAATCTGTTAAAGCACTAGCCCAAAGTAATTAGGCTAAGATCAGGCTATATATACATATGTAAATTATCATTAATATGGGTTGGTGGATGGAGAACTGTAGATATATACATATATATACAACCTATCGATGGAAAATTGTAGATCTATCTTTTTCGATCTTGAAAAAAACAAAACAATTAAGAAAAAAGAACTACCAACTTGATAGACAAAGCGGATAGATAGAGAAAGAAGGGAAGGAAAGGGATAAGGCTTCCTCCCACAAAACTCAGATCTGGAGGCTGTTTATGAGAGAGAGAGAGAGAGAGAGTAATGCTGCATAGAGAAGGGAAGGCTACCAAAATCTAAGCAAAGGACTCAAAGCCAGTGGACCACAACACTTGGTGCATATGCACCGAATCTAATTGCTTTTAGCATATGAACCCAAAAGCCCAACAGACAGAAAAAGAAGAGTCAACAAACTTCTAATCATTTCAATCACAGGTAGCTGAATTCGGCATGAATTTTGCAAATATTCTCTAATACTATTCTGGGCAATGCATGGGTCTGGCTATTCTGGTGAAAATTCTAAGAATTTTGGTGCACAGAATGTATAGGTTGGGCATGTATACGTTTATAGAAATGACACAAAAAGATTTGTTGGGATCAATATCTTATCTAGGGAGAGAGTCAAAATGGATAAAGACAAAGGACAGGAAAAAGGCTAGGTCATTGATCACAACATTGAAGGTCCTGGTCGTTTTCTTGTTGTATGTACCAATGGGCCTGGCCCTGTTGGTTGCTTCTTGTGTTCCTGCCCTGATTAAAATCTGTCAGCAAGTATATATGCAGCAGGTGGCATGGTGGGTGATCCTCTTTATGGACTCAAATCAATATACTTAGAATTGTAGATATTGTAAGAAAAATAATAAATATGCATTACTTTTTAGAACTTTTACAACTTTATTTTAAAGGGCATGCATTTTTAAAATGAAGAATTATTGGTATGTAAAGTACATATAATAAGATACTTATATTACATAATTTGATTTGAGAGATAAAATTTAAAATATAAATCTTATAAATAAAATTTTGTTACTTAAATGATGTAGATGATATGTTTTTCACACCGGTTTAAGAATAAAATGATTTTATCTTTTTAAAAAAAGTTGTAAGGCTATCATTATTCTATAAAAATCTCATATTTTATAAACGAGAAATGATATTTACAATTATACAGTATGTAAACGTCGTACAATTATTTTTAAAAAATAAGTAAATATAAGACATAAAAAAATTAATTTTCTTTTTTTAAAAATTATACACATCCCTTATAGAGTCCATGATTATATCTAGTTAGTCTTTATTGGACATCTCACAATTGCGTCTGTCTGTACTTTTTTTTAAATATCAAAACAGGCTACAAGTATACGGATATCTAACAGGTGACTTTGGCCGCCTTACATTCAATTTAGAATTCAAGGCTAATCAATGGTTACAATGTAGGGGAAGGGTAGTTCAAAAGGAAAGGTGTCGATGATTAATTCAAAAGAGAAAAGGAAGGCATACGTACAATTAATTTTGTTTACTTGCTCAGGTGGTAAAAGAAAAGACATTGGACCATAAAGGAGGAATCCATCCTTTTTTTCTTCCCTTCAAGTTTAAGAAACATTGAAAAGAATACTAAAAATGGAAGGAAAGAATTTCAACTACTGCTTACAGGGTCTTGGTGAATAATTTCTATTGTCTATGTTTTTTTTCAACTTTTGGTGAAGATTAATTGGAAATTCATAGAGGATGTAAACATGATAATATTTTTGCTTAACAAAGATGTTATTTTAAAGAGAGTTTAGACGAATTTATAAAGAGTCTATGATTCATAATTGGACGTAAAAGGCCGAGCGATCCTAACGCTATTCTATCATTACTTAAAAAAGAGCGAAATATTTAGGTCTTGTTTGGATGTCAAAGGATATTGAGATCAATTTAGTTAAGTCTAATTTTAAGTTGAGTCTAACGTTTAAACATTCAACTTTTAAATCATTAAATATCACTCAACTCAAAATCTCTTTACATGTGAGACCCACAACCTTTTTCAATTTCTCATAAATATATTTAACTCATCTTAATATCTAAACATATCTAAATTTATTTTAGGTGGACTTTAAAAAATTTATTTCACTATCTTAATTCATTATTATTCATAAAGAATTCAACTTAACATCAAAACGGGACTTTAATCTATAAGTATATTTTTAAAAAATATATAATGATCCAAAACAAATAAATAGATAACTAACGTAGTCTAATCTCTTTAAATGTTATACTTAAGAGCTGTGCAGCCCGTGCTCCATCCACCGAGGGTGTAGCACGAGATTCATCTCGAGAAGAACAAAGTTTCTTTCATTTATTTATTTTTTAAATATTTTAAAAAAAATTTACAATATCACTAAAAAATACTTCCTTAATCACTAAATAAAAAAAAAAAAAATTTGTCGAGACACAATAATTAGTGACTATAGCATTTTTGTATACTTAATAATTAGATATATACAACAGTGCCGATACATTTACGAGTAGGGTTTCACCTGAAATCTACTGTTCATGTAAGATTTTCATTAGTGTGTATCAAATCATCAAGAGCATCTTGCATATGAATACAATCCAAACTTAAAATAGAAGCACTTTAAAAGGAAAGAAAATCCAAAATTCATAATAGATACGAACTCTGAAAAACTTTCCACAAAGTTGTGATCCCCCACGCGCAGTAAACTATTGTCCCTAAAATTTAAACTCCTCAGAAAATCAAGCTAGATAGCGTATGCTCTCTGTGCAACAGTTAACATATTTCCCTCCCTATTCATGAGTACCCATATTAACATGGAGAAAATTCCAATGACCTTTAGGTTTAGTGCTGTTTGGGTGGTGAAGTATTATCAAATATTTTATTATTATTATTATTATTTTATATTACTATTTAATACTTTTTTATAGAGTGTGAAGGTGTGGCTGATGCACATATTATGTTTTCTTGCTTGTGTTTTTTGGCAGCCATTTAACATTGGTTGTATTGGGATTTAGAAATATTTTGTGATGAACACTTACTAAAATACAACTTTAAACCTTCTTTTAAACAAGAGATATAATTCATGCATGGAAAATTTTAGAGCTTTAATATTTACAATCACGAAATGTGTAAGTAATATTAATCTATTTCAAAAAAATAAATAAATACGAAATTTATAGAAAAATTAATTTTTTAATAATAAATCATAATTTTTTTAAGAAAAATTACACAATACTTATGCACAGTTATAATATTATTTCTTTATTGGTCTAGGAAAAAGTTTCTTAATTATTAAATAAAAAATAAAAAAAATAATTGAAAGCCATAATGGGTAAGAGTAACTTTTTCCAAACATTTATGATAATTTGATGAGTTAGATGTTTTTCATAATTAATAAAAAAGAGATACGCAGGAAGAACACGGGAGCGCGTAATATTTAATGCCGAAAGATACGATATCGTTTGGTGATATTTATTACTGTGATCTGTATTAACTTTTTGAAGGAAGTATATATAAAATGAAAAATAATAAATAAAATAAATCTTAAAACTTTTAGGACGTGTGGACAACGCGCGCGGAACGGAGTCAAAACTCAAAACCTGATACGACAAAGACAAAGGGACAGTTTCGAAGACTGAAGGGCGGGGTTTCGTTTTCAAACCAAACATACTTTACCTCGCATACTCAAAAGCAACCAAAATATTATTTCTAAAAAAAAAATACAAAACAACTCTCTCTCTCTCTCTCTGTCTCTCTCTCTGTGCTTCCCTCGTAATTCGTGCACCAATCTCATCACTCCGTCCCTGCACCAACCAAACCCTCACTTTCCTTAAACCCACACCTCTCACCATCTGGGTTCGAGGGTTTAGGATGCGTTTACTAGTTCGAAAACTTCGAACCCAAGCCCATGCTGGCCGTGGCCTTCGTCACCTTGTGATTCAGTTCCCTGAGAGATGGTTTGTGCTCAAAAGGTATAATTTTCCTGTAAGGTTTTGTTCTTACTTTTGTTGTTTTGTTTTTTGGGGAGGGGGAGGGTTGGTTTTTACTCTTTAGCTAGGGCTGTGAAAATCTCTGCCTTTTCTGCTTGTGAGAATCTGAGTTTTATTTCGCGTTGTGATGGTACGACCCTTACAGTTTCCCAAGTTGGGTTTTCGCCATTTGTGATGATATGGGTTTTCTACTTTATCAGCGGAATGTCTCCCATTTGCTCGATATTTACATGTTTCTCATGCTGATCACCTCTTGATATGTAGATTTGCGGTATTTTGCAATGTAGTCTACGAGTTCTGCCCTAAGATTTTATCAAGGATACTAGATTTTACATATACATCGTAGAATGTTGAGATAAATATAACAAGTGAGAAATTTTTGGTAAAACACGTAGATTCCTTGTCAGGAATGTGCTAAAACCTTAACAGAGTCATTGTAAATATTGCACCGAGAAATCTGACCATTGTGGGATACAAACAATAAGATTTGAACCATCAAAGGAAAAAAAACGCAAAAAGAATAGGAACTGCAAATCCATATAACACTCTAACTGGTAATGGAAGGCAATGGGAAATTCCCACTGCCCTGGAAGTCTCTTGGAGATGGTGGTGGGAAAGAGATGGAGAGAGAAATCATAAATTAGTGCATCCGGAAATGTGCTTCACTTGATGAATTAACATGGGGTGGATGGGTTTAGTGTTGTATCCCCTGACATGGACTGAATTGACTACATAATAGGCGCAGCTGTTCTCTTGGAAAATAGGAGGGCGACAGAAGTGAAATTATACTGGCTAGTGGGTCCATTGCAAGTAAACGAATTACTTTATATACATGTGCATTGCATCCATGTGCTTAGTCCAATGTAGCAGAAATACGTATCTGAATTCAGGTGCATGTTATGAGGGAGCTGGTTTCTGGATGGTGGGTACATTTATCATCTATCCTTCCAACTTGTCAAATGAATGGAATGGAAATTAAAAGGCGAGAGGAATTATCTTACTTCTCCTGGCTGGTGGTTAGGTAGATGCTTTGTGCATGCAAGGGCATAGAAAAATTTATGCCTACAGTAAACGCCCAATTTATGTCTAATGGTAAACGACCCCCTCCCCACAAAAAAACAAAAGAGGAAGAAAAGTTTCCATTCCTTCAAAAACAAATACTTAATTCCCCGCCCCCCCTCCAGAAAAAACAAGCAAGGAAAAAAGTTTTCCATATCTTAAAAAAAAAAATACTTAATTGGTTTGGCTCTACAATTGAAAATGTACTGCATCCTACTCTGTGCGAGGGTGAATTCCATTTCGCAATCCCAGAATTAGATTGCTTCGGTAATCCACTGGTTGAGTAATTTTCCTTATATGTCTTTCACTAGGCATGGTCAATATGGTTGGGCTTTGGATAGTCCCTTGTTTCTAGCATACGAGCTCCCATCACATATTTTTATTTTTTGGTGAAACTTATTGTTTGTAGAGGATAAAAAATATCTGTCTAGGTGTAGTCTAGTGGTCAAAGAGTTGGCCTGAGATGAATTGTAAACAGACATTTTGATTTTGTACGAGGAGTTAGTTCCACTTCAAAAAGAAAAAAAATTCTTGTTCTTTACATTATTAATCTGGTGCAGTAGTGCGTATTTTGGCTTTTCTTTTAATAAGTGGAAATCTATACCATCTTGAAGTTTCAATTTTAATTTTTTTTGACCTTAGCTTGATGAATAACAACGATGCCACTTGGAGGTCAATAATGTGGTTTCCCAGGGTTGAACTTGATGATTTGCGATTTTTTCAAATCACCATAACAAAACTATAAACAACTCCTCCCCATGGTGCAGCAAACCAATACCCAGAGTATTTTTCCTTGGGAAATGCAAGTTGACATTTTTGGGGTTAATCATGCTTCTGTAAGTTTGTGTGCCTGGATATCTTGCTAGTTTTTCTATGTGAAAACAGTTGGCAAGATAAAGCTAAAGAAGTAGCGTGGCTCTGAAGTATGCAATTGGAAATGTTTAACCTTGTAAATGTTTGTAGGACCATATATCCAAATGTTTCTTTTTTCAAATTTCTTTCCCCCTTTTGTTTTTTATTTCCAATTTTTACACCCCTTGTTTTATTCAAACCCGACAGTTCTAAATGCAAACCCATAGGGTCTTGAACGGTATTTGGTTTTTGCAAGTGTATTTGTATTTTCTTTGTTCTGGGATTTTGGAAGGGGTGTGTGTTTGTTTGTTTGGGGGGGGAGTGAATTGGGGCTTTAAAAATTGTGTTTAGATTGATCCGTTAATGCAAAATGCTGAATTTCTCAATTTGACTTTGTGCAGCATGATTTTGATGATGCACGCTAATATGCATACATATATAGAAGCATGTCTAATTGATGTTTCTATTTACATAAGCAAATGCACGCAAATGTATGTGCATAAAGATACTGCAACTTAAGGGATACAAGGCATGCATGTGTTTAGGTACAGCTACATGTATTCTTTGTCTTGTCTAATATAAGAGAGTAAGCATGCCATGGGTGCCCATGTCAATACAAGTTTGCCAAACATGTTGAACATCTCTAGGCAGCTTGGATGTTAATTCTATTATGACCCTATATGAGTTTGGAGATCAGTATCAGTTTGTTTGAGGAACCTACCATTTACTACTACAGAGCAAAGTTGCAACTTCAACAATATAACTTTGTATTATATTTTGACTGAACTTTGTTTGTGCTATGGATAGTGTAGAAGTTTGTTTGTTCCCTTACAGTGCTCTTTCTCGCTGTTGAATTGATCTTGATGTAGTTATCTTTTGACATGCTGCTTATCATAATCCTTTATTGACAATGCTTCTTGTTCCATCTATGTTAGGTTCAGAGATATTAACGATGCCTGCTGTAAGGGTTGTGCTTTATTCCAACATAATAGATGAAAAATTTCTCACTAAAAGGTACTGTTGGAATTTATGCATTAATATACTTCAGGTCTGGAATAGGGAATGAAGCCATTGGTCCGCATAACATAGCTATCTTTGTATCATATTAAGATTCACTGTATATTTTTTTTTTATCTATTTTGAAATTCTTTGGATAATAGATGCCTTGCTGCACCTTCTATTTCTATTATGTTTTGTTTTTGAGTATTTACCTAGTGACTGATTTGAATTCTCCTATCTCCTCCCTCCCTCCCTTCCTCCCCTCGCGTGGGCACCATCCTATATTGGATTCCACAATTTGTTTAAAATATATGTCTATGTGCCTAGTGGTGGTGTTGGCTGGGAATGTCTTGTGCCTTGGTTCTCTTTTCTGGATATGGTGACATGCTTCAAATATTTACTCAATTGGTTTAGCTTTGGATATTGGTTTTTTTCCTTTAAAGTTAGTGCGTGGACTTAATCCCTAGGGATTGGCTCTAGTGGTAAAGGCCTTAGGCTTGGAGGTCTCCTCCCTCTAGGTGTAAGGTTCAAATCTCATTGGGTGTGAACAATTTCTAGGGGCCATCAGGCTGGATGATTTTTTCCTTTGAATTACCCGAGGTGCATTTGCGGGAAACTCCTTGTGAGGGCCTGTGCAATACTTGGGATCAGTCGGAATGCTGTTTTGGTGCCAATAAAAAAAAATTAAGTGTATGGACTTGCCCAACAAAAAACTAGGGCCTAAAAGAATTAATTGGTAATGGTGATGACTTTCATCATTGAGAATATCAACTAACATCGGAGATTTCTTTTAAGCCTTACTAGTTACTTTCAAAATACATGTGAATCAGTTTTTTCATTTTATATTTTGTCATCCTTAATTAAATAAATTTTGAATCGTATTCATTTTTAGATGATTGATACATGAAATCATTTAAATTGTGCCACGGCTGTAAATGCGATTGAAATCATTTGTTTTGTTTTTAGGAAACAAATGGTTGTAATTTACTGAGTCATGCATAGTAGAATATCCTCAAAATTATGGCAAAAACAAAGCAATGATATATCATCAAAGATTTCGTTTATTGAAATGTGTGGGCAAGCTAAACTTCAGTACTTGATAAGAGCCATTGGGAATTATTTCTTTTAGTGACTTAGGTTTTTAATAAAGCAAGAAAGCTCAAAAGGCTAGTTCTATGATAAAGAGCTTGCATTTTCCGCCCTCATTTCTGGATCCTCATAGCATCAATGTATGACTTTCCATCGAGTTTCCGTGAGAAAAGACCCTTCAAGTAGTCTGCAACTCTTATTCTTTTGAATAATGCCGGTGACTCTGTATTCAAAAGGCTTGGCGCCGGACCAAAATCTCCTTCCAGCCTTGGGCTTAAAAATGTGGCTATCGATAGCCTCTCATTTTTTGAGTTCACAGTCGCACGATGCTCGATGCTACGGTAGATACCATTCGTCACAATCTGCCAAGCCATTCATGCATGGGAATTAACAAACAAACCAAAAGAAGAATCAAAACACCATTTTACCATGGGAAGGATATATGGATACATTACCTAAATATTTTTATGACATTTTTATGGATAACATTTTACGTGGGTAGATTTACATCTTGTATCTGTCTCTCTTTGAATAATAGAAAGTGTGTCAATATTTTTGAGTTTTGAAGGAAGATTCGTGACATAACGGAAATAAATTGAGGTTAATCTAAAATCTCTGAGATTTACCTCCAGAATATCTCCAACGTTGACGATGAAAGCATTGGGGAGGGGTTTAATTGGGATCCAAATTCCATCTTTTCTAACCTGGAGACCTTCAATTTCATTGAGTTGGAGGAGGATTGTTAGGCCTACGGAATCGGAGTGAGAGTTGATGCCCATGACAAGCTCTGGTTGTGGACATGGAGGATAATAGTTCATCCTCATTGCCTGTAGCCCTTCTTCAAATAGGCACCTCATGTCGTTACTTTCCATTCTTAGAGCTTTTGCCATCTGATCTAGGATTTTCATGGCAAGACTTTTCAGCTCTGTCAAGTAAGCTTCCAAGTTATCTCTGCATGCAAACTTGATCTTTTCACTTTTCCTTCAGCCCAAAGATTTACAGATATATAGTTTGATTGAATCACAATATCATTAATGGCGGTCAAAACTCGAATATTTTAGATTAAACAGTTCAGATGTTCCCAACATTTTGCTATGTCTAAACAGTCTTAAAAAGTAGTGAATAATAATAAAGTATTTTGAAAATATCTTATAGCAGTTATGTTTCCAAATTGACCCTTAATGTTTCAAGCAATACTACTCATCATCTCAATTTTCATTATCCTCTCATTATCTCATGGTGTGACATTAGATGATTGGAGACTATTTATTATGAGTTTTGCTATATACAAGTAAAGTCGCGCACTAATCTGCGTACCAATACTAATTCCTTCATACTTAAAATTTAAATTAGCACTATTTTTAATAAAATTTACTTTTTGACCAATCATAATAGATTAATGCACATATTAGTACACAATTATGCTTAAAACTAGATTTTATTTATTTATTTTGTTTCACTTGTAAACCTATAATCTAATGCTACATCAATGAATAATGAGAAAATGGATGATGAATAGATTTTTTTGAAAAGAATATATGATAGTTTAGAAGTGCAAAATAATTGATTTATTTGTTTTAAAAAACCATACGAGCATGAGAGTGAAGAAGAGATATGACCTGAGTGGCAGAGGAAGGTGAGGGAATAAGTGGGGCTTCCTGAGATAGGTGGGAAGGGTTATGAGGTAGAACATGTCACCCCAGTCCAGCTTTTGCTCCTCCGAAACAACGAAGCTCTGTCCAAATCCCTCGACCTCTCCTTCTCCTTGCCAATACTTCTTTTTCTCTTCCATCTCCATATTAAATAGTTCTTGAATGCCAGATTTCACCTTCTCCAACAGGGAACTGCTCACCCCATGATTTATCAACTACAAAACTCATCCCCACATCTTGAAGTCATGTGAAAGTAACTAAAATCTTAGAATTTAAGAATTAAAATTATATAATATGGTCGTTTTTACTTGTTGGGTCCGTCCTCCCCCCTATTCGCAGTGGTGGGCACTCACCCTCCATTTTCTAGCCATGCATGTTGTGATTACTTTTCTTTAGAAAAAGAAAAAAGAGAAAGAAAACAATACCTGTACCTGCCCAAAACCTGTAACTTCTACGTTCATTTAAAAACACCCACTCAAAAAATTCTCTTTTTTACTGTGATCCTATAGAAAAAGTCCATGTTAGGTGCAAGAGAGAGAAAAGGGCAAGAGTATGTTTGGATGTCCAGATAAACACAACGCTGATCAATTATTATTGATCTTTACGGTCATGTGATTCGTTTACAAACGATTTGTTTCTCTGTTCATTTGCTAAAAATTTGTATTGGACGATAAAGATGATCAAAAGCATGTATATCTTTTGGTAAAGCTACCTTTCCAAGTCTCTGAAATCTCGTCATGTGCATCTGCTGCTCTCATATATATTTTTGGCTCAAGGATTCATTTTTTCTTCAATCTTTTCCTGAATCCGTTTATTCAATATGGTTCGTGACTCTTCAACCAAGAGTTTTGTCATAGATTGTACTTAATTATACTCTCACAGAGCCTTTTGTCATGAGGAGCCACCATTTCATGGTTCAAAACAGTTATATAATGGATCAGATCAGGTGGTAATTTCTTCATTTATGAAGAGTTGAACGAAGATCATATATTCATATATACTTTCTGTGGGTGTGTGTGAGAGAGAGAGATCACGACTGACCTGGAAGAAACCCCATTGTTTGCTTGCCAAGTGCAACTTCTGCAGTTCAGAGTCCATACAATCTTGAGAAAATAGGAGATGCATGTCGATGACTGGGAGTTGGGGCAAAGCTGTGGAGTCGGATATGAAGGGAGGGTCTTGATCCGGCCGCACATACCGTGGCGGGACAGTGCTTGCTGTGTGCTTTGCAAGCTCCTGGACACAGGGAACCGGGAGAGAGATCCCAAACCTCGTTGTTTGCGTTTCCATATACAGCTGATCCGATAGTGCTAGACTGCTAGCTAGGAAATCCAAAGGCAATTTTAGAGCTTTAATTCCTACGTATTATAAAAATGGGGATAGTCCAGTAAAGTACTGTGATGATGAGGAAACTGGTGTAAACCCACCCACCCTCGGTCACATTATATTTTATTATTTCATATGGTTTCTAGAACGCAACTGGTGGATGGGTAGTATAATTCTCGTGATCAACCACTAACAGTATTGTTAATGGATTATGCATGTATAAAGGATAATTTTGATAAATGTAAAATGAATTTAAATTTTAACTATTTTATTTACATAAGTCTTCACATTGAAATAACTATTTTTTTTTATTATACAATAATAAAATAATATAAGATGAATTTAACTTTAACTATTCACATCAAATCTCTATATTGGATATCTATTTCTTTATTATATAGTAATGAGTAATTAATAATTTAAAAAATATTTAATTTTTTTAATTATTAATTTATTTTATTTTATGATATTTTAATTATTAATTTATTTTATTTGATCACATTTTACTATTTAATTTAAAGAAATTTATGGAAGTTTGTGGATGTAGATAGAGAGAAGAGAGAGTGTTATAAAATAATAATAAAATAAATATTTGGTATATGTATAGTAGATATCAAATTTGGTATAAGGTTTACAATTACTTTAGTTAAAAGTTACAAAATTTGTTAATAGATAATTCATTGCAAGTGAATTTTGTATTCCATAGTAAAAAGGTATATTTACTTTTGGATATTGATAATCCAATGAGACTGCTCTAAGGATGGAAATCATGCATCCACCAAGGAATCCTACGATGAAAGCTTTTGAATATTTGTTTAATTTTTAGTATTGTGTTTATTTATTTATTTTATTTAAAAAACTATAAAAAATACTTTAAAAAATAAAAAGTTAAAAAAAATTGCACTGAGAAATCCTGGATTTGGGCAGCTTCGTTGTCAAAACTGAGCAATGCATGGGATAATTCCTCAAAACAAATCCTTCGGTTGAACGTGCAATGTCAATAGTTTTGACGGAAGTGATAAGATTTAGTACACCATTCCATTTTTATATCGATCACTTTAATTTGATTTTAGACGGAAAAAAGAAGAAGAAGAAGAAGAAGAAGAAGAAGACTGTGACTTACAAATTATGGTGGGCATTGATCTAATATTTACTACTGTAGAATTACAAATTTATGTTGGTCCCACTTTGGCAAAACAAAGTAATTAATAATATAGCATGAACATTTCATTTATTTTAATTCTGGCTCGAGTATATATACTCAAAACATATTCTCTACATGATCAAGAGCATTCATTTTTTGCCACGTTTCTTAGATCCTCATAGCATCAACGAATGACTTCCCGTTGAGTTTGCGTGACAAATGACCCTCCAAGTAATCTACAACTCCTATTCTTTTGAACAAATGCCGGTGAGTCTGCATTCACAAGGCTTGACGCTGGACCAAATTCTCCTTCCAGTTTTGGGCTTAAAAGTTAAAAAGGTGGCTATCGACAACCTCTCATTTTCTGAGTTCACAGTCGCACAATGCTCGATGGTATGGTAGATACGATTAGTCACAATCTGCCAAACCATTCATCCATGGTGGAGATGTAAAATTATGTTAACGAGTCGTATTCGTATCGTGTCAAAATATATATATTATATTATATAGATAAACTTGAACTCGACCCGTTAAACTTATCGTATTAAAATATCAAACTCTAATACAATCCATTAATATTACGAATCGTGCCGTGTCAATTCATTTTAACTCGTTTATATAAATGGATTGAATAGATTCAAAATTAACTGATTTGATCGGATTAAATTTAGTATAATTTTATATAAATGTTAAAATTATAATATCTATAAAAATTATTAAACTAACTACAAGTCTAAAATTACAATCAAAACATTAAAAATATTGAAATTAAAATTCAAAAAATGTAAATTTTAAGTATAAGGGTATAATTGTAATTTTAAATTTTTTTTACGGGTTATAATGTGTCAAAATAGGTTGACCCGTTATCAACCTATTAAATAATCGTGGTTTAACAGGTCAACCTGTTTTGATCTGAATTCGTTAAAATTAAACCCAAACCTGCTATTATCATATCGTGTTTGTATTGAGTTAACGGGTCGTGACATATATTGTCACCACTAATGCGTGGGAATTAACAAACAAACCAAAAGAAGAAGGGTGGGTCTACTGCTGGGGCTCTCGCTAGGCAATTCCCATTTTTCTTTTGTTTTTTTTTTCACATCATTTTTTTAATATTTTTAAATATTAAAAAAAATTCACAATATTACTAAACAATATTTTCTTAATCACTAAATAAAAGAAATTAAAAAAAAAAATGGAGTGAGAGCTCCCAACAAGATCTCTAGCTTTTTCCAAAGAAGAATCAAAACACCTTTTTACCATGGGAAGGATATATGGATACATTACGTGAATATTTGATAACATTTTTATCAAACATTTTTATCGATAACATTTTACGTCGGGAAATTTACATATTGTATCCATATCTCTTTGAATTATAGAAAGTGTGTTAGTACTTTTGAGTATTGAACAAAGATTCATGACATAACGAAAATAAATTGAGGTTAATCTAAAATCTCTGAGATTTACCTCCAAAATATCTCCAATGTTGACTATCACTACAAAAAAAGTTAGTATTTGCGGCTGAAAACATTTCCGGCGGGTAAAATTCTGTCGGGAATAGACCATTTCCATTTTTTCCTGATTGTTATCTGTCCATTGTCAAGTGCCGTTGGAACAAGTACTTTTAGTGGCGTTTTATGTCACGGTAATAAGTTTTGACGCAATAAGTTTTTTATTGTGGCAGGAGAATTCTTATTACAGCGACCTATATACTGCCGCAACAAGTCTTTAATCAGTTAAATGGTGGGAAAACTCCCAACCGGCCCGCTTGTTTTTCCTTTCCCCTAATCCTTTACCGATAGTGAGACTCAGTTCTCTCTGTCGTCTCTCTGCTGTGTGTCGGTTGCGTACACAGTCGATTCAGCTGCTGTGCCCTCTCGACGCCGGTGAGTCTCTCTCATGTTTCTCTTACTCTCCGAGCTGTCTCAACCGATGTTTCTCTCTTGGTACTTAGGGCTTTGTTGGTCTGTTACTTTTGAAATGGCAAAATATTCTATCAAAGCACTTCTAATTTTTGAAATCGTATACCCTCTTGATTGTAATGCATTTTTGTATAATATATACAATGCAATCGTATAGCCTCTTGATTGTAATTTCTGAAATCATATAGCCTCTTGGTTGTATTTCTCTCAATATTGTCTATTTTTGGCTTTTTTTTTTGTTTTCCAAATCAAGGCCCCTCACTTATTTATCTTCTCAGTTTAGGTATATATACCCTAACTTGTACCCCTAATCTGTTTCTCTCGGAACATGATCATTTTAGGGGTTATAATTTTGGATCAAAATCTGGGTGTAATCATCAAAACTTTATCAATATTGTGTATATAATAATGTTGCTAAAATTGGGATTTTGTTGTGATATTTAGTTTATGATCATTTGATGGTGTTAGTCAGCCTATCATACTGGAAATAAACCATTTATTTCATATAGTTTATTCACAATGGAAATAGAGCACTTGTTGTTTCCTTTCACAAGTCTGTAAAATATTAGTTTCTGTGCCGAGGGCTTCAATAAAACAACCCATCACCTTTATAATACAGCTGTTTTTCTTTTCTTTTCCTTCCCCCCTCCCCCTTTTCCCTCCTCCTATACATTATCAACAATTGTGTTTTCAATGTCTTGGACAGCAGCCATGTGCACAACAAAATGCAGACCCATGTTGTTCATTAGCTTTTTTGGTGGGGGATAGTATCTTTAGCTTTTGTCTTAAACATTTGTACAGATAAGTCATGTTACATATGTAGTATGGTATATACTTAAGGCTCCTGGGGTGAATTTGGAAGGAAATTTCCCACCCCCCGAACCAAAACATGGGGCTTGCTTCCCTTCAGCTTTTATTTTAAATCTCACTTTTCAGAAAAACATACTTCTTTGGGAATATGTTACTCTATCCTAACATGAGATTGTGTCAATCTTTTTAAGGTATAATACACCAGTAGTGAAGAAACCATATATCAGAACTAAAGCTTTATTCTCTACCTGCAGGAATATCCCTAGAAGTTGTGTTTGTGACAGAACCTTTCCACATTACATATCATTCCAACAATTGAACAGGGGATTCTATGCTAGAAACTGAAAACATTTCCCTAAACACAGATGTATTTCTTTCTTGTACACTACCTGTGTAATGGACTTTGCCTAATTATGAGGATCAATAAATTTTCTTACTTATTAAAAAAAAAATATTTCCGTAAACATAGAAATTCTTGGCCAATATCTTTTATACATGGATATAGTTGTTGTCTCAAAATGTGGTTGACATCTAGCTAAGAACTATCGTTTTTCTATTTATTTATTGATTTTCTTGTTGGCATTTTCTTTTCTTTTTAAAAAGAAGCAGAGGAATCGACCTTCGCTATCCATGAGCGCGATCTTAACTCCGAATCAAAAGCCAAACACTCGTTTTGCACTGATATTATCTAAGACATGATTACTTTTCGTACTTGCCATTTGGGCTACTAATATTGGTAGGATGTTTGGGTTGAAACTTTGTCCTTCTGGATCAGGAGGCCATGTAGGCTGTTTTACTTGAAATCTGAATGTGGGCTTATTTTATGTCCATGGCTATAGCCATGGGCTTGGTTGGATTTCCATAGTCCTTGATTTGCAGTTGCAAGCATGTTGCTAGGATTCTGATCTTATCACTTGATATTCTTGTGTAATTTTTATATGAAATTGATCTTAATTGACTTGTAAAAGTTTAGATGCACTGGTTTACATCTTATAAAAGATCAAAAAAAGACAATGAATAATTACATAAATGAAAACTTTTTCATGTTTGTTTCAGTGTGTTTTGACAGCAACTTGATGCACTGAATTTCCCAACACTGCTTCTGTCACTACTAATTAGCCTTTGAAAAATTAGTCAGATACTGCTCCAATTTCTTTTGTAATCGATTAGTCAGTTGGCTCTATTTCCTCCAATCATTAGAAATGGGTAATAGTCAATTAACCCTTGTTTCAGAATTGTTCATCAAAACTCATTGAAACCAATGCATCATGAAGAGAAGAAAGAACTCCTTTATGTAAATCAAGAACATGTCCTTCATCTAATGGAGAGAACGCAGCACCAAATAATCTGGCTGGCCCCCAGAAAAATCAAATCACAATACATATATGCGAATCAAAGAATTGGGAATTAGTTTTTTATGTGAATCTTCACCACTCTTTTTTATCTGTGTGGTTAGCAGGTTCTTTTTCTTATTGCATTGACATCATATATGCTATGTTTTTACTAAATAAAAAATAAAAAGTCAACAGTTAAGACACCATCATGATCAGCATAATTGTATCAGACCCCAAAAGCCTTAAAGGCTCAAAGCAAACGCTTCTCCTTCTTTTATGTTTTGGTATAATTGTTCACTTTCCAGGAAATGGGGCTCCTTTACACTGATTCTCCGTTAATTTCCTGCAATTGTTTTTTTGTTTTGCCCTTTTAAAACTCAGCACTTTGATAAATAGAATTTAGTTGGCAGGCTTCATCTACTTAAATTGTTCATTCAGTATAATAAATGCTTTTACAACTAATGGTATGCCTTGTGATATTCAATGGCTTTTTCCCAATTCTGTTCATAGGCTTTTTTGTCTGTTGCTTTGGTCTGTTTGTGCGCTATTGTTTTTTCTTAGGACTAATTCCCAATTCTGTTCATAGGCTATTGTTAATTCTTAGTGAAAGTATTATTAATACTAGATACAGTTATATTGTTTTTCTATTTTTCTGAAAATACTATGACCAGTGCTCGTTGGCTTTTATTTATATAACTAGTTGCCTTTTTGCCCTAAAATTTTTTTGCATTAGGCATTGTTCATCTCTTCTTCCGAAAAACTTGAAAATATTTTTTTTCCTGAACTAGTTAAAGGTTTTTCTATAATTTGTTGCTACCAATACCAAACTCTTTGATCATTATTAAATAACGATACACCAAACTGAAGAGCGATGAGCAATAACACTTACCCACACGATATTAGATCGCTATAAAACTAAGTATTCTTCTTCAAAATCTCTTCAAGTGGAACATAAATGGCTGTTGGTTTTATAGGACCATATATGGGTGGAATGGAATGATTCTTTAAAGGATCTTTTTCCCAATTTACCAATTTTTAACCTTTAGGTATTTTTCGTAGATGGACAAGAGTTGGATGAAAATCATTAATAGATTTTGATCTAGTGAATATGCGACAGGCGTTAAAGATTTCATTACTTTAGCTCGATCTCATTCTACAAGTGATAAATCCGGTGTCCATGTACCCTATGTTCAAATAATTATTTCCTACCTATAAGTCAGGTAGAGAGACATCTGTTCATTAAAGGTATTGAACCAACTTACACGACATGGATATTTCACTGCGAGGAGGAAGATTTACCTTTTATTGATGATGACGATTTTCATGATCCCGAACAAGCTGATCCCTACATTGATGACATTGATGTTATGTTACAAGACATTCGGGCAGGGAATTTCCCTAATGTTCCTTCACCCGAGTCATTCTATGTTGGGGGTTCAACCTCAGTCCGAAGTGAATCAACCATGAATTTTGACCAGTTTTTGGTTGATTCACAGCGTCCTCTTTATGAAAGTTGTTCCAAGTATTCTAAACTTTCATTTTTAGTTAAGTTGCTGCACATTAAAACACTTGGTGGCTGGAGTGTAAAGTCATTTGACATGCTTCTTCAAATACTACAGTCAACTTTTCCGAATGCTTTTTTACTGAAATCATATCAAGAGGCACGGAACTTAGAGCGAGGCCTGAGATTTTCTTACACAAAAATACATGCTTGTCCAAATGATTGCATACTTTATTGGAGGGAAAATGCAAAGAAACAAGAGTGCCCTAAATGTAAGTCATCAGGATGGATATTCAGTAACAATAAGCAATGACAAATTCCTCAAAAGGACATTTTCCATTAAAGCCAATGTTGCAGAGATTGTTTATGTCATGTAAAACAACAGCTAATATGAGGTGGCATAGGGATCAGCGTGTCAATGAGGAAGGTATTCAAAGGCATCCTGCTAACTCTGAGGTCTGGAAGGCATTTGATCAAGAACATACTTGGTTTGTGGAAGATCCTTGAAATGTACGGCTTGGTTTAGCCAGTGATTCAACCCCTTCAATAATTTGGCAAAACCTTATAGTATATGGCCAGTGATTTTGGTGCCTTACAACTTGCCCCCGTGGCTATGCATGAAAGATCCATTTTTCATCACCTTATTGTTGATATCTGGACCAAGATCTCCAGGAAATGATATCGATGTTTATTTGCAGCCTCTAATAGACGAACTATTATATCTATGGGAAAATGGTGTCGATACATACGATGCCAAGGCCAAAGAGACTTTTCGATTGCATGCAGCTTTAATTTGGACAATTAACGACTTCCCTGCTTACGGAAATCTCTCTGGGTGGAGCACTAAGGGGAAGATGACATGTCCATCGTGCGAGCAAGAAACAGATTCTTTGTGGTTGAAATACAGCTGAAAACATTGTTACATGGGTCATCGCCGATTCTTGCCCCTACGCCACATTTGGAGAAAGAAAAAGAGTATTTTTAATGGCAGCACAGAGCATCGTGGCCCACCTTAGCAGTTGTCAGGAGAAGATACACTTAATCAATTGCAGAATATTCCAGAAACTGATTTTGGCAAATCTACAAAGAAGAGAAAGCGTACCACTGATGAGTTAAATTGGACCAAAAGAAGTATCCTTTTCCAATTACCATATTGGTCAACTCTAAAGCTTAGACATAACCTTGATGTAATGCACATTGAGAAGAACATATGTGCCAACATCTTAGAAATTTTGATGAATATCGCTGGGAAAACTAAAGATCATGTCAATGCACTGACCTTTCCAATCTCAATATAAGAAAAGAATTACACTTGATCTAGGATGGACAACGCGTGAGTATGCCACATGCATGTTACACCTTGTATGGAGCCGAGAGGGCAGGTTTTTGTAAATGGTTGAATGATGTCAAATTCCCTGATGGCTTCGCTTCTAATATTGCGAGATGTGTGAGTGTTGTCGATTGCTAAATCTCTGGCATGAAAAGTCACGATTATCATATTTTTATGCAAAGATTACTACCTGTTGCAATTTGTGGATACTTACGACAAGATATACGATTAGCATTGACTGAGTTGAGCACATATTTCAAAGAACTTTGTGCAAGAACTATCAAGGTTGATGTGTTAGAACGGCTTCAGTTAGATATAGCCGTCATTTTGTGCAAGCTAGAGATGTTATTTCCACCTACATTCTTTGATGTAATGGTCCACCTAGCCTATCATTTGCTACATGAGGCGCTGCTTGTAGGGCCAGTTCAATATATGTGGATGTACCCTTTTGAACGATATCTTGAAAAATTTAAGAGATACATTAAGAATAAGGCCCGTCGGGAAGGTTCAATTGCGGAGGCCTGTATCCATGTAGAATTTTTGAATTTTTGTTCCATATACCTCCATGATGTCGAATCTAGATTCAATCCTCAAGAACGGAACTTTGATAGAGGAGAAGATGGTGTAGGAGAAGGACTAAGTATTTTTAGACAAAAGGTGAGGCCCATGGGTTTTGCATCACATCATCGACTAGACGATGACCTGTTTCTAAAAGTAAAATGGTACGTGCTTAATAATTGCAAAGAGATCGGACAATACCTGAAGTAAGTACCTTCAACTAGACATTGACATTATTGTTTTCCTTTGTTGAATTACTTAAATAGATTGTATATATCATATTTAATCACTAATGATGGTCTGTTGTCCAGTGAACACTACATGCATGTCAGTGAAGAGTACCCTGATAATGTCGACAGTTTGCACGCGACAAATTTTCCAAATTGGTTCAAGTCACACGTATGTATTTTACTATTACATACCTCATTCACACCTTGTGGTTTTACAGCTTTACAACAAATAATTGTTTTGGTTAATGCAACTATGACAGATTCAAAATCTACGTGTTAACAATCCTAGTGATGTTTCGGATGATCTATATGCACTTGCATGTGGTTTTGACCCTTGGGTTGTGTCTTATTCTGGTTGCATCATGAATGACATACGATTTCACACGAGGCAATGTGAAGCACATCGTAGGACCCAAAATTCAGGTGTCCTGATCATTAGTGAACTATATGCTCAAAGTGTTGACTTCTATGGTGTTCTAATAGACATCTTGGAAGTTTGCTACATGGGATGGCGCCATGTGTACTTATTCAAATGTGACTGGTTCGACATCTCTGATTCCAGACGAGGGATACGTGTGGGCGATCATCTTACTAGTGTGAATATGTCTCTGACATTTTATAAGGACTAGCCATTTGTTTTGGCGTGTCAAGCTTCACAGGTGTTCTACTTAAAAAATCGTATGATCCCTGGTAATTGGTATGCAATACAAAAGGTTGTCAATAGAAATGTGTATGATTTTCCCCTCAGAAATTTGATTGAAGAAGATGCTTATGATGCTAATGACGTGGAGGCATACCAAGAGGATGATTCTTTTGAAGAATACATGTCAGTCCATGCTGATGACATTGGACTAGTTAACCCCATGCACAGGCTTGATGTCGAGCCCACTTAGATTGATGCATCGTTAGTAATGGAAGCTGAAAATCACAACCTTGATGTCAGAACATTTATCAACGATGATGGTAGCGAATCTAGTTCCCCTTACACCACCGAACACGAGGGAAGCACAGAAGAAGATAGTTTCTCGACGGACAAAGAGGCGAGCTAGATGTTCATTTTTTCTCAAAGATAATGTTGAGCTTTAGCTGAATGTACAATTTTTTCTCAAAGATAATGTCGAACTATTCCTTCTTTTTCTATTGATTATTGTTATTTTCTACATCACCCATTAATTGCTTTAGTACTCTATCATTGGGGTTTAATTGGGATCCACATTCCATCATTTCTAATCTAGAGACCTTCAATTTCATTGAGTTGGAGGAGGATTATTAGGCCTATAGAGTCGGAGTGAGAGTTGATGCCGATGACAAGCTCTGGTTGTGGACATGGAGGATAATAGTTCATCCTTATTGCTTGCAGCCCTTCTTCAAATAGGCACTTCATGTGATTACTTTCCATTCTTAGAGCTTTTGCCATATTCTGATGTAGGAATTTCATGGCAAGACTTTTAAGCTCTTCCGAGTAAGCTTCCAAATTATCTTTACATACAAACTTGATCTTTTCAACTTTTACTTCAACCCAAATATTTAAAGATATATAGTTTGATTGAATCATAAGATCTGGTGGTCCAAAATTGAATATTTTAGATTAAACAGTTTAAATGTTCCCAACATTTTACTACGCCTTAACAGTCTTAAAGCAGTGAATAGTAAGTAGTAAAGAATTTCGAAAATATCTGATAATAGTTATGTTTTTAAACAGACTTTACGTTTCAAGTAATGCTACTCATTATCCTAATTTTCATCATCCTCTCATTATTTCATGATGTGGTATTAGATGATTGAAGACTATTTATTATATTTTACTTGTGAACCTATAATCTAATGCCATATTATAGGATGATGAAAAAATGATTAGAAAATGAATGATGAATAAATTTTTTCCAAAATAATAGATGATAGTTTAGAAGTGCAAAATAATTTATTTATTTGTTTTAGAAAACCATGCGAGCATGAGAGTGAAGAAGAGATATGACCTGAGTGGGAGAGAAAGGTGAGGCACTCCAAGAATATAGAGTTTTTGCGACCAATTCATTTCCGTCCCCCCTAAAATTGACGCTAAAAAAGAGAGAGGTCACGATTGACCTAGAAGAAACCCCATTGTTTGCTTGCCAAGTGCAACTTCTGCAGTTCAGAGACTATAAAATCTTGGGAAAATAGGAGACTCATGTTGATGACTAGGAGTCGAGGCAAAGCTATGGAGTCGGATATGAAGGGAGGGCCTTGCTTGGGTCGAATATATTGTGGTGGGGACAGTGCTACTTTGCAAGCTCTTGAACACGGGGAATCGAGAGAGAGATCCCAAACCTCAAATTAGAAATCGAGTGGTTTCCTCTTGAAGAATGTGAATTTGGAGTTCCATGAAGTAGCAATCTATAAAGAATCAACCAAGTACAAAAATCTTAGTGGAAATCTTAAGAAGAAGAATAAAACATTTGAAGTTTTTGAGATTGATTCTATTCCTGAGAGGCGGCCATTCCTTTTATCGAGGGACTTCATCTATGCACGACCTTTGGGTAAAGAGATTGTGCCCTTTTAGGTTAGCTTTCTGATCTTCCATTAACTTATGCTTAACAAAGTCATGAAATTTAGCTTGTAGACGAAGCACGTGGGCATTTTTTGCAGATTATTTTGGTAGCAAGGAAATGTATGCAAAGAATAAGACAATAACAAGGATGATTCTCACCGGAAATGTAAAGGATTAGGAGATATTGAGTAATGTATAAACATTATTTAAAAACAAGTTTCTCACTATAATTGTTTGAAAACATGGGATGGTGGAACATTGCATGGCTCCGGAGTTTAATTGGGAAAAGGCATGTCACATTTGCAGGGTTTCCTAGACAAAGAAAAATTATACAATTGCATATATGCAAGGTTTTTATTCTTGCCTTCAATTGAGCAATTTGATGGAGTAGATGATTTTACCCTCTCACATATTATGTGGTGAGCCCTTATAAAAGATAAGGTGTTTATATTTTTCTTGACATTTGGAAGAGTGTTTTTTTTTTAATTTTTTAAAAAATTTTTTTAATAACAAAAGTTCAGATAATCCCCATATGTTTATAGTTTTTATTCTTCATAATTGTTTAAGATTGGGTCATGGACAACAAGTGGATTGATAGGATCTTTACATTTGAAACCGCTAGTATGTCATGGACAACAAGCATCAATTCCCTCAATGTCCATCATGCAAGACTGCTAAACTGATTTTTTTTTTTTTCATAAATATTGTCTAGATGGAGAAAGGGAAAGGGCATGCATCTTCGTTAACACCTCCTGCCACAGATCCACCAACAAATTCATCAACCTAGGTATTCGTAACTGTGCTTAAAATTCAGTATAACTGTTTCACTTAATGTCTATATTTATTACATAAGTTTTGGTTCATCCATCAACTAGTGGTTGGTTTATATGTTAGGTGATAGTAAGACCCTTTTATCAACAATTCTCAACACCTCATACCACAAGTCCAACAACGCAAGTATTCTGTTATAATATTTTTGAATTATTTATCTGTTCTATTAATATATTTATCTTAGTCGCACATTATCATTATTCCTTTGTGTTAGGTGATACCAAGATCATGGTATCCGGATTTACTAGGACCTCCTACTACTCATCCATCAACCAATATAACATCACAAGTATTTTGAATATTAATTTAGAACTATTAAACTATTTTGTTAATGAATATATTTGTTTTTGATCTTTTGCACATTATCACTACTGTTTCACTTATGTGTTAAGTGATACCGATACTATTTTATTCGGACTTCCAAAACTATATGCATGGTTTGCATGCACAAATGTCATATGTGTGATTACCACCATTTATTCCTCGTCTTGATTCCAACCCATCTCCACTGACTACTCAGGTGATGGATTCGTTCTTTAAGTAATGTGCTTATTTCTCACCGTGCTTATATTGATTTACACATGATTTTTTATAGTTGTAAACTACAGGGAAATCTTGTGTCTCCATTTCACTCTTTAGCTACACCTCTAGTTGGTATAAACTCTTCAAGCTCAAGTCATGTCGAAGAAATTCAAGACCCCACACTTGACTCTGGGGAGGCTAAGACTTTGTCTACACCCTTTGTGCGTAATGCTGATGAATCCAAAAGATGACGAGGTGTTTGGGATACAAATTACAATGCAGACTAATGATGGTGATGGTATTAAGGAGCCCAAGTTGGGGATGATGTTTCGATCCGAAGAAGAGTTAGTTTCTTATTATAAGAAATATGTGAACAATGTGGTTTTAGAATAATGACACAAAGGAATAAGAGCTATGAGCATGGGAGTCTAAGATATGTAATGTTGGGTTGTGCTTGTGGTGGGAAGGCATGAAACTGGACCTCGAATGTCGTGCAAGGCCATGGCCAATATAAAAAATAGACTGTAAGGTGAAGATAAATGCTACATTGATTGATGGGATGTTGAAAGTGTTGACGATTCACAATACACACAACCACAACCTGTCCCCACAAAAATCAAGGTTTTTTTTTTTTTTTTTTTTTTCGCTACAATAGAGAAGTGTGCTAGTCAGCGAAGAGAGTGTTAGATACATATGATCAGGCTGGCATCCAAATGAATAAGAGTTTTGCCGCTCTTGTGCAAGAAGTTGGTAGGTTTGAGAACTTGCCATTCCTATAAAAAGAAAGTCGTAATTATATTGATAAGACACGTCACCTTTGACTTGGTAAAGGTGCGCTGGAGCCCTTCGTGAGTATTTGCGAGAATGCAATACAGGAATGACGGGTTTTTTGCATTGGGATTTCGATGATGACGGTAGATTGAAGAATTTTTTTTGGTAGATGCATGAAGTAGGGCAGCCTACAAATATTTTGGTGATGTCGTCACATTCGATACTACATATTGACAAACAGGTATGGGATGCCATTTGTACCACAATGGGATCTCTAGTGAGGACATAGAAACATTTACATGGCTATTTCAGACTTGGTTGAACTGTGTGAATGGTAAAGCTTCTAATGCTATCATCACATATCAAGATAGAGTACTGAAAAATGCCATTGTTATCGTCTTTCCAAATACTCGATAAAGATTCTACCTTTAGCACATATTGAAGAAAGCATTTGGGAAGCTCGGTTCTCATGGTGCATACAAAATCGAGTTGAAAAGTCATTTGCTAAAGTATGTGTATAATTCTCAAACAATTGACAAATTTGAAAAATGTTGGAAAGTGTTAATTACGACTTACAACTTTCAAGAGAATGCTTGGTTGCAGAGTTTATACATGGAGCGTATGTATTAGGCACCAGTATTCTTAAAAGATATGTTCTGGGCTGAAATGAATACAACCCAACGAAAAGACAGCATGAATGTTTTCTTTGACGGGTATGTCCATACTAGAAAAAATTTAAAAGAGTTCATCAATCAGTATGATAATGTGTTAAGGAAGAAGATTGAGAATGAAAATGGGGCAGACTTTCACTCATTTAATGTCACAATACCCGTGGTGTCAGTCAATCCACTTGAGAAGGTATTTCAGGAGTTGTACATGAACTCTAAATTTAGAGAAGTTCAGCAAGAGATAATGGGGACGCTTGGTTTTCTGCAAACTTTTCACCAAATGGATGATGTAATTGCAATATATCATGTAGAAGACGAAGTTCGTGTTGATGGTTTCATCAAGTCAGTTACCCATCGTGTGTCATTTAAAGAGACTGCGTGCAAGGCCAAGTGTTCATGCAGATTGTTTGAGATGCGAGGGATCTTGTGTACACATTTATTAGCCGTTTTCAAAACTAACTGTGTCCGTTCTGTGCCAGAGAAGTACATATTGGATCAATGGAGGAAGAATATAAAAAAGGAAATGTATTGTTATGAAAAGTAATTATGACGTAGCTGATGCAAGGCTAGAAGTGAGCAGATATGCACGCATAATCAATAGGGGTGTACAGAAACTGACGCCACCGGCTGCCATCGACTGGAACCAATTGGCTGCGTCAGGAACCGACCGGAACCGCTGGAGAACCTGTCGGCGTATGGTATAATTTCTTCAAAACCGACCTACGTCAGTTCGGCAGCGGTTTGACCTTGGTTCAAATCGCTGAATCGATTGACGTAATAAGTTATATATATTTGATTTATACCTTACTTAAACAACGCCGTTTCATTTAAATAAGTGAAACAGCGTTGTTTAACATCTGAAGTTAAAAAAGAAAACTAAATGAAATGGCGCAATTTGGCTTGTCGTTTCACTCTAGGATTTAAACTCACGTTGCCATGCACACTTCTTCCTCGATTCTTCTTATTAGTTCCTCAGTTTTCATCTGAATCATTTCTACACCGCCCCCTCTCTCTCTCTCTCTCTCTCTCTCTCTCTCTCTCTCTCTCTCTCAAATTGAACCTCTCGACATCGTCTCTCTCTCTCTCTCTGTCTCTCACCCAGTCACTGCGTCGTCATCGCCTGAAAATAGCCTTAATCGCCACCGAAGACGCCGACAAACCGACTGGAGTGATGCCGAGACCGACGTAGATGGTTTTCTCCCCTTTCAACGGCCAGTTTTGGTCGAGATTTACATGATTTTCACCTCTCATTTCGATTTCAGTTTTGGTCCAAAATTGAAACCGAATGGTCGGTTTTCACCCCTAGTAATCAAGATGTGTTACGACGTGGCAACAAATGGTGCTTCATGTGATGACCATGCTGAGGATATGAGTGCCAATTTAATTGCAATGAACGTGGTCTACCAACAGGCTGTCGCAACAAACCGCCTCCAACGTTGCAGTTACAGCTATCGATACAAATATAGTTGGAAGTTTGAAGAAGGTACTCAGCCCCCATTTATTGAGAGGCAAAGGTAGGCCACCATCTCTCTAGAAAAAATCAACAATTGAGAGAGTGCACAAACCCACTATGAAGAAAGCTACTTAGAAGGAAAAACGTAAACAGGTAAACTTAGTGTTACTTTGCAGTTCATGTGTTAGCCATTTATCTTATGTAATTGTTTGTTAGATGTAATATGGTGTTTCCCCCATGTTGTAGCTGATAGGAAGAGATAGCGAAATTGTTGACACTTGCAGGAATTTTTTTGGCCAAATAGTTGTTGGAAATGAAGAGAGTGCTCTCCTTCAGGTTACAGTACTGCATTTAAATTATGTTCAATGTATTATATTTTGTCAAATTATATGATTTTAAATTTTTGCTCTATGGGTTACTTTGATCTAATTTTTCTTAATCTATTTTTAGCCATCCCAAAACATTGTCGAAGTGTTGGAGTCCAGTGGAACCCAGTTTGGTGTTGCAGTGATTAAGACTAAAAATGTGTAGTTAATCTTGGTTTATTCCATCACTTTCTCTAAAGTGATTGATTTTGTTATATTACGTTCATATTTAACTCTTTATATTACATTCACTTATGCAACTTGGGGTAGGTGGAACCTAGCTGGATAGCTTGCTTGGCCCCCAGTTTGATGTTTCAATGATTGAAACTCAATGTAATTGGAAAAAATCTAGTTGATGAGTAGCTAGAAGTAGTGAAGCTGACATTTTTGTAAAGTGGTTGTCATATTATGTTCTCATTTTTGTGAAGTCTTTTGTAAAGTGGTTGTTATATTATTTTGTGTACACATGAATATAACTTATGTAATTTGAGTTCCAGACTTGTTGTATTGTGTTCAATGTATATACTTCAGTGGTTGAGCCACTTTCAACATTTGGATTAATGTAAAAAGCTATATTTTGGAACAATCCTTGTTAGTGCATGAGATTTTTGTTGCTTGTCAAATGAGTAAAAGAAACTGGTATGTTCCCAACAACAAATAGATTCCATTACAAAGACTATGTCCATTACATGTTAATATGATAAACAGAGACTACATCCAGTACAAACACTATGTCCATTACAAAGAGTACGTCTATTACTGTGATCGTATCAAGTACAACAAAATTAATATAGACAACACCCAATAGATACAAAGAAGTGTGCATTCACGCTGAATTCCCAACGCCCTCTTCACAATCTCTTCCCTTCTTTTTTGAAACTCTTCATCTTTCCTTAACAATTCAATTTTTATTTTCATAAGTTATTTTTCTCTTTCCTCACTGCCATTTACCCTTTTGAAATAGTTGCAGTCCAATAACCCGTAATTATAAACAAACAAATGATAGGTATGTAAAATATAAAAATTTTGTAAAAGCCCAAATGCATGTCAAAGTAATGAAGATTGTTTCTACCTCTGTATTGTACTTTGGACACTCAAAGAATGATCGCCCTAGATTTTTTTGTGTGTATTTGATATTCTAAGTGAAGCAGACTTCTCACAGGTGCACATTGGGTTGTTCCTCGAAATACGAATAACAAGAGAAGATGAAGCAACTGACGATGACATTCACAAGGAATTACAACACCTGAAATGTAAGAATGGAATGTTAATTGGTATGTAAGATTAATAAGCTAGGCCTATATGGTCTCTTAAAAATACACGAGAGAGAGAGAGAGAGAGAGAGAGAGAGAGAGAGAGAGAGAGAGAGAGAGAGAGAGAGAGAGAGAGAGAGAGAGAGAGAGAGAGAGAGAGAGAGAGAGAGAGAGAGAGAGAGAGAGAGAGAGAGAGAGAGAGAGATCTGGCATTTGTCATGCACCATGACAATGCCCAGAGATGGCATAAAAGGAAATGACCATTCAAAAAGACCTCTAATAAAACAATTTTCTCACATAAAGGCTAAAATTGATAGTATAAAAATAGTGCAAGAAACTATAGTCAAACATTGACAAAGTAGAATGAATAGTTGCGAGAGTCATATGAGCCCAAAATACAAAATAAGAATGTATATTTATACCTTAAGGTTTCTGTATCAGCTCCTCTAAGATTAATTTTCTCAATAGCCCTAGAAATCCAAAGGTTTTAGTCGAAAATTGTATGCAATGCAATGATTGCCTGAAGTAATTAAGTACTCTTCCAGCAAATTTGCAATAGCAATTCTAACCTGACCTAAATTATACTTTTGAGAACCCTGAATTATACTTTTGAATATTTTATTGTAAGCAACTCCTTAACTTGACCTAAATTCCTTTTCTCACAAACCTTAACTTGGTCTTTGCATGCTAAATTCCTAAGTCTTTTGTTTTGTCAATGAATGAATTTGGTGGCCAATTAATTTGTAAACAACCACGACTCAAGGAATTCTGATCATAACTAAGGTTTATAATACATTAGCTTGATCTTTCATTGACTCTGGCTCAAGTAATTTTGATCATAACTATGGCTCAAGGAATTCTTATCATAACTAAGGTTTACAAAACATTAACTAAGGAATTCTAATCATAACCAAGGTTTACAATAATTTTCTTTCCTCTGCCTTTTCCCACGAACCTTAACTTGGTCTTTGCATGCTAAAATAACCAAATTTCAGTTGCAACCATTGCATAAAAAGAATCATATTAAGCTCAGGAAATGAGTGTTTGTCCAATCATTGAAACCAATTTCACCCATGACTATCGATTTGCCACTAGCACGTCGCAACATCTCCCAAGGGTGACATGTTTGATTGGTCTCTAATCCATTGTTATAATCTACACTATTAGAAATGAAACTTTTGGTATTGCCTTTCTAACTAGTCTCAATGAAAGCTGAAATGTTGACAAAGTCCTCCTAGTAATGAAACTACTGAACTTCAATTGAAACAAATAAAAATGTAAGAATAAAATTCTATTTATTCCACTTGCAATTGGGAAAATCCATCCAGCACAATTATTTTTTTTGATAGGTATCCACCTAGCACACAATTTGGATATATTTTAGGCGTCATCTAATTAGGTGGACAAGTGACTTGTTTAAAACATCAAAAAGATTGTGAAGATTCAAGATGACAATGATCAATGACAGGAAGGGGCTGAAAGGGATAGAGTCATTTTTAATTATTTTCAAGATCTATTCATAAGTTCTAATCCAACTGATTCCTTGGAATTTTTGGAATCTTTAGCTAGCAAAGTTTATGCTCAGATGAATATGGAGTTAATTAAGGAGTTTCATGCGATGAAGTGAAGGAAGCACTACAACAAATGAATCCTACGAAGGCCACAAGTCCTGATGGCATGTCACCGGTATTTTTTTTAGAAATATTGGCATGTGGTTGGCAACTCTATTACCTCAATAGTTCTTCATGCTTTGAATTCATATGTTTTCCCTACTTCTCTAAACCATAAACATATTACACTCATTCTCAAAAAAGAAGTGTCCCATGAAAGTGAGTTATCATAGGCCTATTAGTTTGTGTAATGTAGTTTATAAACTTATTGCAAATGTTCTCTCTAATAGGTTGAAAACATTCTTATATAGTGTTATTAATGAGAGTCAAAGTGCTTTTGTTCCCGGGCATCTTATTTTAGATAATGTACTAATTTCATATGAATTGGTACATTATCTCAAACAAAAAAGGAAAGGAAGAAAGGGTTTCATGTCTTTAAATTAAGTTGGATATGAGTAAGGCCTACGATAGAGTTGAGTGGGGGTTCATAAAATCTATTATGGAGGTGATGGGTTTTCGTCATAATTTATGGATTTGATCATGTGTTGTGTTAGGTTTGTGTCCTTTTTAGTTTTGATAAATGGGGAGGCCAAGGGTCCTATAGTACATTCTAGGGGTTTAAGACAAAGGGAGCCTCTGTCCCCTTATATTTTTCTTCTTTGTATTGAGGGTTTGATCTCTCTTTAGAGATATGGTGGGTTGAGGAGAATAAAAGAGTACAAGATTTGTTGGCGAGGTATGAAGCTATTTTTGGGCAGAAAATTAACAAGGAAAAGACTACTATTGTGTTTAGTGGAAATGTGAGTGTGGATACTAACTTTGAGATAAAAAATTTGTGGAGCAATTGTGAGATTTAACAATATGAGAAATATCTTGGGCTTCCACTTGTTAGTGGGAGTTCTAAGACTCAAGCTTTTCAATCTATAAAATCAAAGGTGTGGCAAAAACTTCAATCTTAGAAAGAAAAATTATTGTCACAGGGGGAAAGGAGATTTTATTAAAAGTTGTAGCTCTCTCGATTCCAACATATACAATGAGTTGTTTCCTTCTTCCTTCTAGTTTGTGTAATGAGTTGGAAAGTACAATGTCAAGATTTTGGTGGGTTCAAAAGGGCAATGAGAGGAAGATTCACTAGGTAAGTTGTGCTAAGATGTGTCAAAGGAAGTCTTTGGGTGGTATGGGATTTAAGAACCTTAGAAGCTTTAATTTAGCACTACTAGCAAAGCAAGGGTGGAGGTTGTCTCAAGATGAAAGTTCTTTCATGCATAGACTATTAAAGGCAAAATATTTCCCCCATAGTAGTTTTATGCAAGTTGGGTTGGGTAAATGTCCTTCTTATACTTAGAGAGGCATTTGGGAGGCTCAGAAATGGCTAGTGGCAGGGTGCAAGTGGAGAATAGGAGATGACAGATCAGTAAATATTTGGCATGATCAGTGGATTCTAGGACATCTTTATTTATTGTTGGAAGGGGCTATGATGTTAGCAGGCTCAAGGTTCGATATGGTTGCTTCCCTCTTTGTGGATAATGAGAAGGTGTGGGATATTAACAAGCTTAGATCTCTCTTCCATTCAAATATAGTAGTTGATATTCTTAAAGTGTTTCTGTGTCCTACTGATATGGAAGATAGAATGGTGTGGTCTCACGAAAGGAATGGTCAATTCACAATTAGAAGTTGTTATAGATACATTCATTCTCAAATTGGTACCCAGTTTGCAGAGGCATCAAATGTGCATAATCAACATGCTCTTTGGAGGCACTTGTGGAAGATGAAAGTTTCAAATAAAGAAAAATATTTGCTTGGCATGCCTGTAAAGATGGATTACCCATTGGACAACAGTTAGTATGGAAACATGTTTTTATCTAATGGCACATGTAGTCTTTGTCTCTCAGAACTTGAAACACTTACACATGCTGTGATGAGCTATAATTCCATTTAGAAAACTTGGGACTTGTATTTACCAGAAGTTTCTATTGATAACTGATTGTCAGTTTTGGACATGGCCTTGCAACTATGTGACAGGAAGCTATATGATAAGTTGGCTATTTTCTTTGGCTATATGATAAGTATGTGCATGAGAAATTAGTGCTAACTCCAAAGCAGGTTGTTGATAATGCTTTGACTATGCTGCACAGTTTTGATAAAGTGAGGCCGAAAACTTGTGTCTAACTCAAGAAACATTATAGATGGCAACACCTTCCTACGGATTGGTTAAAATTAAATGTTGATGGTGCAGTTTTTGATGAGTTGGAAAAAATTGGTATTGGTGCCATTCTAAGGGATGCTTTAGGTAATGTTCTTATGACTACAAGTAAAGCTGAGTGTGAGGTTAAAGACACAAAAGCTAAAGAACTTTTAGCCATTTTCTGAGGTATGCAACTATGTGCCACACTAGGAATTTTAAAACTTGTGGTGGAAAGTGATAGTTTGATTATTGTTGAAGCCTTACATGATGATAGTATGAGTAACTCTATGCTAGGCGTGCTTTATCATGAAATTAAGAAACTATATTTCTGTTTTGGTACTTGTAACTTTTCACATGTATATCGGAAGGGTAATATGGTAGCTCATAAGTTGGTTAGGAATGCTTTCATGGTTGAAAGTATTAATTTATGGTGGGAATTTATTCTAGACTGTATTTCTCAAGCCTTAGGGCTTGATAATTGTCTGTAATCGTGTTTCCGTTTAATTAATGAAATTATCATTTCTCTAAAAAAAAAAACAAAATTGAATATTTTGTACTTAATAAATATTCTTCATTTCCAGTGAAATTGAGAAAATTCTTATCCAAAAATCCATATGGCTCAACTAGTTGATCTGAGATAAATACACTACATTTTCAACATAAGTTCAAACTAGACTTATTTTTTTTTTTCAAGTAGAATTCATTTTCATAAACAATCAATTTTCACATGAAATTGACTCAATTAATACAATCAACAACACATTCTCTGCACAAAAGTTGTTGGCCACACTACAATTTTCAATTCCTTGGTCTCTAATTTCACACTACAATATTATGCTTGGCCCCCCAAACATTGTTCAACATTTCCAGTTGCTTTGAATTATAGCATTTTTCAGCATTTTGAGCATGCTAGTTGCAGCCACTGCCAACCAAAACAACCAAATATCCAGACAGAACAAACATGACAGTACAAGAAAACAACCAAAACAAATACATATGCAAAATGCAACCTTGAATAACATTTGTAATAGTGCAAAAAAAAAATGATCTAAATTTTACCAATCAGAGAGAGATAGAGAGAGAGCGATCTAAGGAAGATGAAAGATTCACTTCGGGCTTTGTCTAGGGTTAGGTTAGGGTCCAGAGATTGGAGACAAGAAGATGAGAGACTGAGGAGCTACAAAGAAGATGGGCTTAAGTTCGATTTCGCACAAAGAAGAGAAGAGGAAAGCACTTTGGTACGCATTGTTTAGCATGTTTGGGAGTCCATTTCATTTAATCCTTCGGTGCACACCATTTCAATTTAGGGAAAATCTAGTTGCAAGTATAACTGCGCACTAATATGTGCACCAATCTAATGTGATTGGTAAAAAGTAGATTTTATTGAAAATAATGCTAATTTAAATTTTGAATATGAATGAATCAGTATTAGTACGCAATTTTACTTGTACATAGCAAAACTCTCTTATTTAACCAAATTCCTTCGCTTGGCCCACTCCATGTGCACCATTTTATTTAACCCATTGGTAGCTACATGGATTTCGTGCGCAAGGGATGCACGAAATTGCCTACCTTTAACTTTTTCCTTACAAAAATGGGATAGTACTATACTGTATAGATGAGGAAACTAGTGTAAAGCGCACCCACCCTCGGTCACATCATATTTCATATGGTTTCTAAAAAGGGAAATGATGGAAAGAGTAATTCCAGTGATCGACACACATACACGATACACTTTTTTATTTTTTATTTTTTTATTTTACTTATGGATAATAAGTAGAAAAAAACTTAATTAATTTAATAAGAATAATATAAAAATAAAATTTAAAATATGTATAGTGTATGGTATTGGATGATGAGTAGCATATATAACTAGTGATGGAAATCATATTTCCACCAAGGAATCCCAAGATGAAAGCTATCGAATATGTGTTTTTTTAACAATATTTGTGTTTATTTATTTTTTAATATCATGTTTATTTATTTTTTTGTACTTAAAAAAATACATAAAAAATCCTTTAAAAAATAAAAAATAAATAAAAAATTTGCACATAGAATTCATTGATGCGGTTTCTCAATGGCCCTAGCATCTTCGTTGTAAAAAATGAACAATGCATGGGATAATTCCTCAAAACAAATCCTTCGGTTGAATCATAAATGTGCCATGATGTCAATAGTTTTGACAGAAACGATAAGATTTAGAATATCATTGCATATTTATATTGACCACTTTAATTTGATTTTAGAAAAAAAAAAGTGATTGTGACTTAATGAGATATGCATAGTATGTACTAGAATATCCTAGAAGTTTAAATTTTTGTAGGTACCACTTTGGCAAAACGTAATTAATAATATAACATTGTAGATGCAAAATTTTGGCTAGAATTAGGTGACTAAATTGATAAGTTTGGATATAAATAGGTGACTAAAATGATAAAGTTTATCCTATCATTAAGTTTGTCTTTTTGATGAATGTAAATTATTTATTAACAGTTTTATCTATAATAATATTAAGTTTATCTGGGAGGTATTTGAGATTGTTTTAGATAAGTCATATGTGTGAAAATCGAGTCTCAAGGAATCACTTACCCATAAGTTTGAGGGATGCAAAGCTGGTTCCCATGGAAAAGATAGCCAGCATGAATGTGAAAGTCTCTCGCAGCTTGTCCATTCAAGCACGTGCTCCACAAATTAGCGAAATCTAGATCATCGGCTTATAACTCTTGTACCTGTTCAAGGCCTGTGAGTTCAGCCTTCAAAGTTACTAAAAAAGGTTGGTCGATGACTGAGGGCGTCAATGACCTTGTTTTGTTGTCCCGATTTATGTTTCAACACTATGGTAAACTTCTACATGAACTTGATCCATCTTGCATGCATTTAGCTCAAGTTACTTTGAGTGTTTATAAATTTCAAAGCATGATGATCATTGTATAAAACAAATTCTCTTTGGATCAAATAATATTCCCAGTGTTTAAGAGACCGAATAATAGACTAGAATTCCAGCTCGTAAGTTGTCCACTTCTGTCGAGACTCATTTAACTTCTCACTAAAAAATTCTATAAGCCGACCTTCTTGGGACAGAACTGTGCCAATGCCCACTATAGATGCATCGCACTCCACTTTGAAGAGCTTTTCAAAGCTTTTCAAGCTTGTAAAGCCTTTCAAGGCTTTTCAAAGTTGACAACCTTTCTTTTATTAGAGCAAAACTAGCTTCTTGTTCTTTTTTCCAACTAAGCTATCCCTTTTTCATACACTCAGTGATGGAAGTTGCGATGGAATTGAAGTTCTCGATGAACCTTTGGTAGAAGGTTGCCAATCCGTGGAAGCTACATGCTTGACCAACAGTCGCAGGTCTCGACCACTCTCGGATGGCCCTGACTTTTCCTTCATCCATGTGAATGCCCTCTGCACTTATCACAAACCCAAGGAACAACAGTCGGTCGCTCATGAAGGAGCATTTCTTGAGGTTGACAAGCAACTTGTTGTCTTGTAGGACAAATAGAACCTTTTGTAAATGCCCAACTTGTTCTTCCTCATCTCGGCTGCAAAGAAGAATGCCATCAAAATAAACGATGATAAACTTCCTAATGAATGGCTTGAGCACCTGGTGCATGACCCTCATAAAGGTGCTTGGTGCATTAGATAAGCAAAATGGTATCACCAACCATTCATATAGCCCCTCCTTGGTTTTAAACGCTGTCTTCCACTCATCACCAAGCCGAATTCAAATATGATGGTACCCATTCCGTAAGTCTATTTTTGAGAACACATTAGACCTTGTAAGCATGTCGAGCATATCAGCTAAACTGGAAATGGAAAATCAATATTTTACCGTGATCTTGTTGATGGTGCGACTGTCCACGCACATCCTCTAGCTTTCATCTTTCTTTGGTATGAGCAACGCTAGCACGACGCATGGACTCATACTCTCCCCGATCAGGTCCTAACAAATGAGTTCTTCCACTTGGGTTTGAAGAATTTGATTCTCATTGGGACTCATACAGTAATGAGACAGAGTCAATAGGCTTGCTCCTGGGGCCAAATCAATGTGGTGCTTCTCGGTTTATAATGCAAGTGTAGTAACAAGGGCCTTGGACACAATATTCTCCTAGCTAACACTGTCTATGATCTCGTTACATACCTTATTGTTGATAGTGCAATGTGTTTTGAATATTGAGTTCCTCTGATTCTCCTCTTCAAATTTCGGCGCTAGCATCACTCGTTGTATGACATAGTTCATTGGTTCGCCTTCATCACCTTCCACCAATTCCCCTAGTTCTTTATCTCCATTGTCATCCTCATCTTTCTAACCTCTCTCTTCTTCTTCAATCATATGTTCTGGTCGACATGTGGGACACTCATTAGAGTGTTGTCCAGGCTGATTGCATTGGAAACATTTCCCATCATTGGCTTAGTATAGTGATTATTGCTGGTGCCGCTCATTTATACTTTTGGAGTGTCAGTTCTTTCATTGTTTGGCTGTTGGTGTTTCCTCTCTAAGGCTGATTAGATGAACTTGGTTGTGAATTGCTTAGTCGAGGTTGTTGATCAACTCTCTTGACGAGTGGTGTAAAAGATGGTGCTTTGGGTTGTGGTTGGGACAACTGTAGCTCAATTTTCAGAGCTAAGTTGATAGCCTCCGATAGAGTCCACACGGTGTGGAACAAAACTTTGTCTTGGATGGCCACACGCAACCTTCCCACAAACCTGGCAACTTGTTGCCCTTCTATTTCGAACAAATTATTATTAGTTTAGTTGGTAAAACTCTTCTGTGTAGTCGCTAACAATCCTCATTCCTTGCCTGTAGTTTTGATACTGTTTGTATATAATCTGTTCATAATTTGGAGGAAGGAACCTAACTCTCATCAATTGTTTCATCTTTGACCATGCTCGCACTGGTTGTTTACCCTGTTGCCACCTATTGTTTTGCATTTCTTCCTCCCATGCCAATGCACCACCATGCAATTTATATGCCATTAACTTCACCTATTGTGCCTCAAGGGTTTCGTTTTTTAAAACAAGACCCACAAAGGCTATCCAAAGTGTAGGAGAATGTCGTGTAATAATTAGAAATAAAATTCTTAGATCGTCTTCTCGGAGAAAGTGTTTAAAATCAAACTCATGTAAAGGTAAAAATATTCACAAAGAGATCGAAAATCAAAGGGGTGATATGTACAATGAGTGGAAGAATGCAACGGAAATGAAAATGGTACTAGTCATGGACTAGATTCATATTTTTGGATTTTTGAGTTTCAAAAGGGAAACTAAAAGACTAACAAATTGAAATTAACAATCAAAGAATCAACTACGCTAAACAATCTTATTTAATATGAAAATCAAATAATAAAACTGAAATTATTTAAGTTCTGATTAACTTTTAATCAATCTAAAATGTAATGGAATTAAGAGACTAATAAAACTAAGCCAAGAATTAAGCTAGATTAGAAAATAATTGACAAAACACGAGCTAAAAAATGAAAAGCCCTAAAATGAAGATTCTAGGGTTTATCTTTGTATTCAAATAATAAATTCTTAAAAATCAATTAATAACAATTGTAATGCCTATTTAATGGAAGTTTAAAAACTAAGAAAAAAAAGTAAGAAAAAAGTAGGGGTCTTTTTCTGCGGTACGACAGTCCCTTTCATCTCTTTGCTTTCCCTGTTAGGCAGCGACGGTATGGAGGATGATTTAGATGATTTGTATCAACGGTTATCTCTAACTGAACAGGAGGAGGAGGCAGTTGTGGTGGGATTGTGTGATTTGGAGGAATCTTCGTTGTGTAATGGTAAGGGTTTAGTGTTATCCCTTTTCACTGAAAAACATTTTTACCGGGATGCTTTCAAAATTACGAGGAAGCGTGCTTGGAGACTGGTGCGTGGGGTGAAATTCCGAGACCTTCACTCTAATCTTTTTTGGCCGAATTTGAAGACTTGCGTGACAAGGAGAAAGTGTTAAGAGAAGGCCCTTGGTCCTTTGATAAGCATCTTCTTTTAGTCCAGGAAGTGGACAGGAGTAAACAGGTTCAGCAAATAAAAATCCGTGAAGCTTCTTTTTGGGTCAGACTACATGATCTTCCTCTTCGGGCTCGGAATGAACGAGTAGGGCAATGTATTGGTGCGAAAATCGGGAGGGTGATAGAAGTTGATTTGGATAATGGTGAATTGGCATGGGGGGATTTTCTTCGGGTTTGAGTTTCGCTGGATGTGAGGAAGCCTTTGTTGAGGGGTACCTAATTTTCCATGGGTGCAGAAGAATCATACTGGGTTCGATTTTCGTACGAGTGTTTATCTAATTTCTGCTTCTATTGTGGTTGTCTGGGTCATGGAGATCGGGAATGTGAACGTAGAACACAAGTAGCTCTGGGTGCCTCTGATGAATCTTTCCCGTATGGTTCCTGGTTAAGGGCCTCTAGTTATGGGGACTTATTTCACGATGGACGCACTTGGAATCATCAAACTGGGTTGCAGTCAGGCCGTTGTGCTTCTCCACCAGCTTCTCTCGTCTCAGGAGACTGTGCAGCAGTTGGAAAATGGGATGAAACATCTCCAGCTTTCTCGGCGCAGATTAAGGAATTAAATGGTAAGGCTTCAGATTGTTATGTTCCTACTGGGATTGGAGAATTATCTACAAATGGGGAAACGGTTAATGGTGATGGTTCGATTCAAATTTCTGGTGAGGGGGTAAACCATATGTTTGCTGAAATTCCTGAAACGGAAATCCCCCTTTCTAGGTATGTTTCGGTTACTGATTTGGGTTTTAAGTCGGATGGGCTTGTTTTGGGTGATGGGCCGGGGCTTGGGCCATCTTTGCAAGCTGTGGAACCTAAAGGGGCTCGCTCTGATTGTGAAGGGCTGGGCAGTAAAGCTCAAGACCCAGTATTGGTGGATCGGCCTGATGGTATTTCTAGCAGGAAATGGAAGAGGATGTCATGTATTTCCTCTGCTTCTCATACCGTAGCTAAGGGCTCTCATTCTTCCACTCTAGCCCTGAAACGGAAGACTTGTTCTCCTGATGATAATGACAAGGGAAGACCGACCAAACGAGGAGGCTCTTCACGGGGTAATTTGATTGAATCTCCCCAGGGAGATGACTTCATATCAGCGGTGGCTGTTGCTCAGCCCCACCGAAGGCAATGAAAATTGTCAGTTGGAATGTCCGTGGGCTTGGGAACCCACGGGGCATTCGAACTCTCTGTGATTTGGTGCGGAGAGAAGCTCCTGACATTTTGTTTCTCCAGGAAATGCGTTTGAATGCAAAGGAATTTGAGGTATGCAAATTTAAATTGGGTTTTGTTAATTGTTTAGTTGTTGATTGTAATGGGAGAAAAGGTGGTCTTGCTTTATTGTGGGGTAGGTATATTTCTTTAACTATTTTGAACTATTCAACTTGTCATATTGATGCTCGGATTGATGATGTTATGGGTGTGGGCACTTGGTACCTCACTGGTATTTATGGTTTTCCGAAAGTTTCTCAACGTTTTAAAACTTGGGATGTGCTCCGTTATTTAAATAGACGGGATGGGGAGGCGTGGATGGTGATTGGGGATTTTAATGAAGTTTTGCATCATGATGAAAAATATGGTGGTTTACCTTGGCCAAACTGGCAGATAAATGCTTTTCGGGATGTGGTTGATGATTGTTTGCTAAAGGATTTGGGGTTTAAAGGTAACCAGTTTACATGGCGAAATGGTAGAGGAGGTGAGTGGAGTATTTGTGAGAGACTTGATCGTGTACTGGCAAACCAACCATGGTGCGATTTTTTCCCATCTGCAGGTGTTTCCCATGGTGTGGCCTCTTATTCTGATCACTCTCCCATTTGGGTGATTACTGAAGCTGATAGTGATCATGGGCATTTTAAATGCCCATTTCGTTTTGAAGAAATGTGGGTGGGGAAAAAGGGTTGTGAGGATATTATTAAAGCCAATTGGAGGGGTGTAGAAGGGGGTCATGATTTGGATCATATTATTCATAATATTAAGGAGTGTGGGTTTCAACTGAATTTGTGGAATAGGAATTGTTTTGGTAATGTGCAGAAGCAATTGAAGTTGGCTAGACTAAATATGGAAATGCTAAATGTCTCGGATCCAACAAGAGAATGCAAAACTGATCATACCAAGGCTAGAGAAGATTTCAGAAATGGTTGGAGCGAGACGAGGTTATATGGCGACAACGTTCAAAAGCCTTGTGGCTGAAAGAGGGTGATAAAAACTCTAAATATTTCCACATGAAAGCTTCTCAGAGAAGAAGAAAGAATAGGCTGGATAAATTAAAAGATGGGGATGGGGTGTGGCGAACTGGTATTCAGCGTGATAAAATTCTTTTGGACTATTTTGAAGCTCTTTTTGAGAGTTCTAATCCAAGAAGCTCAACAGATTTTCTGGATGCACTTGCTGATCGAGTTACTCCAGCAATGAATTTGGAACTAAGTCAACAGTTTTCTGAATCTAAAGTGTGGAATGCGCTGGCAGAAATGAACCCCTCGTCGGCACCAGGACCTGATGGAATGTCTCCTGCATTCTTTCAGAAATATTGGCATGTGGTAGGATCTTCCATGAAGGGTGCGATCCTTCAAGCTTTAAATACATGTGTTTTTGCTCGGTGGGTTTGTGGAGCGAGAAGCTCTGCCCCCTCTCTAAAAAGTAAACAAACCGTGTCATCGCCGTTGAGGGAGGTGGGAGCCTCGGCTCCCCCCTCCCCCCCCCCTCCTCCTTCCCTTCTCCCTTTCGTTTTGTTCCTTTGTTTTTCTATTTTTCTTTTTCGGCTGTTGTTTTGGCTCGTTTTTGGTTTTTTATCAGTCGGCCCTGCGATTGTGGTGGTTAGCTCTTCTCCCCTGGTTCCAGTGTCTTTCCTGGAGCGAGGATCACCGGTAAGGGCCCCGACCAACCCAGCGAAGTGGCGTTTTGCAGAGGAGGCGTGAGCAGTCCTGCGAGGAGGCGCTTTGCAGTGGGGACGTACGGCGAGGGTGAAACACATGGGAGGATCTGGACGGGTGAGAAGCTAGCCTATTCGTGTTGGCGCAAGGTTGACGGCTTGGGCTATGGTGAGGCGGGGATACGGCGGGGTGGCTCGACGGCAAGAGGCTTGATACTCTGTTTTCGTAACAGAGGGTTGGGTTTCGTACGATGGGGCTGCTGGTTTACTCTATCTATTTTCTGGCCGACGATGGAGGGGCTTATCTAGGCATCGGGGGTCTTCCCGTGCCTTGTGGTGATCGGCAGTAGCAGCGCTGCACAGGAACAGAGAAGAAGAAGGGGCGGCGGATGTAGCGAAGAAACCCTAGTCCGATCCTTAGGCGCCTATTCTGTTAGCGGGTTGGGCCCCCACGATGTTGGGTCTTGGGCCTGGGCTGGGCCCTCTGTTTTGCACAGCCCTTTACTGTTTTTTATGTTGTTCTGTATTTGTTTTAATTATGTTTTAGCTTTTATTTATAATATACTGCCTAGAGTCCCACTCCTTCTTAAAAGGAATGTGGGTTTTGTCCTACTCCTCTTTTGGAGGAATGTAGGTTTGGGTACTCTTCCTCCGTGGGAGGAGAGAGTGTGGTGTACCTCTCTTCTTCGGAAGAGAGGTCGTTTATCTCTGTTTATCAGAGAGCTTTCTCTTTTGACCGCTGTCAAGAGAGGAGGTATAGAAGTTTTAGACACTGTCCGTCACAAAGAAATTTGTTGACGGGGGAGCTCCTGAGCAGATGCGTTAGTTGGCTTATGGTCTGGTTTTCCAGTTTGTTAAGTCACAGTTGTAACTTCGCCTATGAATATATGCAGTGAAGCATTTCCTATCAAAAAAAAAAAAAAAAAAAAATACATGCGTTTTTCCTCCTTCTCTTAACCATACATATATTTCTCTTATTCCTAAGAAGAAATGCCCTTCCGTTGTTGCTGATTATAGACCCATTAGTTTGTATAATGTGGCTTATAAAATTATATCTAGAGTCATTACTAATCGTTTGAAAGTTGTTTTGCCTTGTATTATTGGGGAAAGTCAAAGTAGGGGTGCTACCCGCACCATACGGTGCGGGGTAGGCCCCCCCCGCCCCCCGCATGGGGCGGATGGGGAAAATCCCCCCCGTCCCCCGCCCCCTGTGTGCAGGGGTGGGGTACCCCGTCCCGCATGACGGGGTACAGGGTGGGGGGGCAATCCGTCCGGCCCCCCGCACCCCCCTTCTGGGCCTTGGGCCGAGAAGCAATTTCTGGGCCAAAATGGGCCATTTTGGGCCCAGAAATCTCAGCAATGGGCTAAAATGGCCCACAAGTACGTATTTTTGGCCCAAAAATACCTTGTAGGTCATTTTCATTTTTCAGCTCATAAAATTATAAGTAAAAAAGAAAAAAAAAATTTAAAACCCAGATTAAAAGATAAAAAAAAAGTGTTATGTCTAAGAGTCTAATACGTAATAAACTAATAATAATAACTAAGCTATTACAAAATTGAAAGGATAAACAATTACAAAATTACAAACATAAAAGTGTCCAAAGGACATTGTATCAACATTACAAATTATTGAATACAAAATTTGAACAAATAATTAAAAATTGATCATTCTAAAGAGGCTTGTCAGCTATGACTTGTCTGTGAGTCAATGGGTGTGACAGTTGGGGCGGCCCAAGCTTGAGCACATTTTTATGTTGCAGAGGTGCTAGACGTCTCATGTGTTACTACAAAAATTAATATTAAAATTAATAACGATGAAATGGAAATGAATATAAAAAAATTAAAATAATAAAATAAAAAATAATTACCAGGTGGTCCAAATCCAGACTGATCACCACCCTCATCGGTCTCCTTAAAATCTAAAATATCCGGAATATGAATATCCTTTCCTATCGTCCAACTCTATGTGCATATCAATGCCTCTACAATTGTAGGAGACAATGAACTACGGAAAGGATCCAATATACGACCTCCGGTACTAAAGGCTGACTCTGAGGCAACGGTGCTAATAGGGATGACCAAAATACAGCGGGTAATCTCAGAAATGATGGGATATTTCTTTGAGGTATTCTTCCACCATCCTAATATATCGAAATGATCATCATCATCTTGGACCATATCCGCTGACAAATAGTTGTCTAACTCAGAAACAACCTCCGTAGATTGATGGACTAGTGTGGGATTCTGTGCGAGGGTCAAGAGTCCACGGCATTCTGCGCTTCTTTGTAGGAGGCTCGGTCATGGTGTCTGTAGAAGGCGTTGGGGTCGGTGTATGTGTCTTCGATGTAGTACCACCCTTAATTGCCATAAACTCGTCATACAATTTTTTCAGGGTATCTCGGGCCAATTCACCAATAATGTCAGTCCATACCTGATCGTGAACAAGTCCCAACCCATATAACAAGCCTAAAACTTTCAGACGGGGATCAAGAATAACAGCCACATATAAGAAAATATTCATTCTAGTCAAATCTCCCCAATACTTGTCATATTTTAGCATCATGGTCACTGCCATCCCCCTCATCCTTTCATTGGAACCCCTACGCATATCTTCTAATTCTTCTTTTACCCTACATATTTGTTGACAAAACCCATGGGATGTAGGGTACAAAGAACCAGATACATTCAACGTGACATCATAAAATAATCCAAGAAAATCAATGAAAGTAGAAACTACCACCCAATCATCATCATTAGGCTTTCGTGATCCCCCGTGCTCATCAAAGTATTTGACATATTAGATGTCTTCATCACCCAATAATTGAAAGGCTGCCTTATATTCCTGGGCCGCCTCCAACATCAAGAAGGTTGAGTTCCATCTGGTAGGAACATCAGTACAAAGACCCTTCTTCGATGTTATGCTTGCAGCCTTTGCAGCAACCCTGAATTTCTCCAATCTAGAAGGAGAAGACCTCACCCATTTCACAACCATTCTAACTCGTGCAACCGAGTCATCAACATCTTTCAACCCCTCAGTCACAATTAAATTCAAAATATGTGCAGCACATCTAACATGCAAGTATTCACCGCCCAAGAATGTCTTATTTGCATCTTTAAGATAATTCTTTAGATATCCCAATGCGACATCATTAGACGACGCATTATCAACTGACACAGACAAAACCTTTTCCAACCCCCACTCCTTTATTGCGGCCTCCAATGCCTTCCCAATCGTCTCACCCTTATGATCAGTTATTTGACAAAATTTAATAATCTTTTTGTGTAGAACCCAATCAGCATCAACAAAATGCACAGTCAACGACATGTAATTCATATTTTGGATAGAAGTCCAAGTACCGGTAGTGAGGCAAACTACCAAACCCGCGAGTTGGCCCCTCAAAACATCTTTATCACGAAGGTACATCTTCTTAATATCCTTTGCCACAGTGTGACGAGAAGGAAGTACAAATCTGGGTTCCAACTCTTGGACAAATTCTTGGAACCCTTTACCCTCCACAAACTGAAAAGGCAGCTCGTCCATGATAATCATACGAGCTAACTTCCTTCTATACTCATCGGGGTTATACTTCGTATACCCCTTCAATGTTGGCCCCCCGGCCCCACTACTCCCATCCGCCATTTTAAAATCTAGTCTAGATTGGCCCTTCTCTACTAAGGATTTTAAAATTGCACTCTTCTTGCATTGTTCCTCTAGATGGACCTTCAGCTGGGATGTACCATGTTTCCTATAGTGACATCCATACATTTTCCCACAGTGATTACATTTAGTTTGTGGGTTGTTGGGGTCTCCACCCTCTAGTTTGGTAAAGTGTTGCCAAACTATAGATACAGGTTTCTTGCCCTGTGTGGGCTTCGGAGCAGGGCAATGTGTACTCGTTATAGGGGTAGGAGTAGGGTTAGTTTCTGGGGTAGGGGTGTTGGCTGGGGAAGGCGAGTTATCACTGAAATCCGAAGACATTCCTGATTGTCCAACAAAAAAAAAAAAAAAAAAAAAAATTCAAAGTGCAATCCAACACAATCAGCAAAAACTACATACAAAACTATTATTGATGTATTAAGTACTTTTTATATATAATGATGATAATATGAATGGCTACACTATAATAAGTTTTTACACCTCATATAAGCAATTCCAAATAATTTGATTAGGAAGAGTCGAAGAGAGATGCTTCATATTTTTAATAGGCATTATTTTAATAGGCCACTTTAATAGGCATTATTTTCTTCTCTCTTTTCTCTTTTTTACCATTTTTTAAGTTTTGGCAAGCATAGGGGTTAATTTCGTGTCATTTATATATAGGCCAAGGTAATTTAGGTTAATCATGTGTACGTTATATATATCATGTGGAGTCATGAGTATAAAACTTTCCCACAGTACATATGATAATTTTATTCAATCATTTAAAAATACTCATACTTTCTCAATTCGTAATTGGAAATGATATGTACTTAAATGATTGAATAAAAAAAATTATCATAATTTTAATCACCCAAAAATTATCATTGTCTTAATCACCCAATAATATCATTCAATTAAATGATATGTACTTAAATGATTGAATAAAAAAAATTATGAATGAAGGCCATTATTGATTTTATATAATTTTCAAATTGATTTTTTTTTTGAATTTTAATTATCTAATAGTTATAATTTTTTCAAACTTTTAAATAAAACAAAAAAAAAAAAATGATAATATGCTTCATAGTTTTGTTCTCTCATTTTTACTTTTCATATATTTAATTTTTTAAAATTATTTTCTTAATAGTTACTGAAATTAATATTAGTATATTGGTATATTTTTTAATTTTTTAAAATCTTGAAAGATGTTTAAAAAATATTGGTATATTACTATTTTACTTTTATTTACGAACTTTTTCATTAATATTCACAAACCATCTCAATTTAGTATCTAAATCAAAGCTAAGAAGGGAAAGAAACTTGTAAGTTCGAAAATTACCAATTGATATATGCATACATTATTTAAATAATATTTTTTTGAATTAGCGTGTTAACACGCGAACAAATAATTGATGTGAGCCAAAAACTTAATTTCATACTTTCAAGAGCAAAAACCCTAGCCAAGAAAAGAAAGATGCCAAAAACCCTAATAAATCATAGTGTTACATGATGATTATTATCTCAAACAAGTTTCACAACTCCATAAATTTATATATATGTATATAAATAATTTCTTTCTTGATTAATTGGTAGGTCTTTTTCTTATTCTTTACAATTTTTGTATTCAATAATTTTGTAAACAAAATTTGCAAGTTGAAAGTAGGGGTGGGCACTCGGAAATTAATGAGTTTAGGGTTTCGGATTGAGGTTTCAATCCATAAAACCCCTAAATCAATTTAAGGTTTCGGATTGGAACCCTAATTTAACTTAGGGTCCTAATCATGAAACCCCTAAATCAATTTAGGGGTTAGGGTTTCAATGAAATTTACAACAAAAATGGGCAAATCCGAAACATCCAAAATGCTTGAAATCTGAAACAATCACACAATGTCACAAACAACGAATCCACAGCACACAATTCACAAATTCCATCCTCCATCTCCGATTCAACCCCATCCTTCCTCCAATCTTCGATCAAAACTAAAAATATATATATATATAATTTAACGGAGAAAAATTAAGAAAATCAATGACCGGAGGATAAAAGTATACATACCGTGAGTCCGGCGTGCATCCTGCGTGCGTCCGACGTGGGAGAGGGAGGAGGGACGGCGTGCGGCACGGCGACTTAGGGTCGGAGGGGAGGGGAGGGACTCGGGAGAACTGAAGAAGTGTGAAGGACGCCGGGGGGGGGGGGGGGTCAGGGGTATGCAGCAACTTAAATGAAACGGCGCCGTTTTGTCAATGACAAAACGACGCCGTTTCATTTAAGTATAACTTAAACTTATATATATATATAATATATTATATATTATATATACATACGGGGCGGGGCGGGGGAAAAACCGACCGGGGGGGTCCATCCCCGTCCCCCGCCCCCGCTGGGTTACACCATACGGGTCGGGGGGGCCCCGCCTCGGCCCTGATGGTGCGGATGCCCCGCCCCGCCCCGCATCGGGACGGGGCAGTGGGTAACGGGGCCCCGCTGCCCACCCCTAAGTCAAAGTGCCTTTGTTCCGGGTTGTTTAATTACAGATAATGTATTAATTACTTATGAATTGATACATTATCTAAAGCATAAGAGGTCTGGGCGTCAAGGTTATATATCTTTGAAGTTAGATATGAGCAAGGCATACGATAGGGTTGAATGGAGTTTTATTCAAAAGGTGATAGAAGTTATGAGATTTCAGCCGAGCTTTATTTCTTTGGAGATGTATTGTGTTAAAACAGTTTCCTTTTCTGTTTTAGTTAATGGAGTTCCAAAAAGGCCTATTATTCCTACTCGGGGGTTGAGACAAGGGGATCCTTTATCCCCTTATCTTTTCCTCTTTTGTACTGAAGGTCTTTCTTCTTTGCTGAATGCTGCTGGGGTTAGAAAGGATGTTTCTGGGCTGAAAATTTGCAGAAATGCTCCTAATATCAATCATTTGCTTTTTGCGGATGATAGTGTTATTTTTTGTAAGGCGGATGTGGAAGAGAATAAAAGGGTACAAGAGGTGTTAGATGTTTACGAACAAGTTTCTGGGCATAAAATTAATAAGGAAAAAACATCTATGGTTTTTAGCAACAATGTCAGTCACGAGTTACAGCAAGAGATCCATTCTTTGTGGGGTAATGGCGATATCCACCAGTATGAGAAGTATCTTGGATTGCCTCCAATAGTGGGTAGATAAAAAACCAGGGCATTTCAATCTATATAGCAACGGGTTTGGCAAAAATTGCAAAGTTGGAAGGAAAAATTATTGTCTCAAGGGGGAAAGGAGATCTTACTCAAGGATGTAGCACTTTCGATTCCAACTTATTCGATGAGTTGTTTCTTATTGCCTGCTTCTTTTTGTGTTGAATTAGAGGGTCTCATGTCAAATTTTTGGTAGGGGCAAAAAAGATAGGAAAGAAGAATTCATTGGGTTAGTTGGCGCAAGATGTGTGAAGCTAAGTGTAGGGGTGGATTGGGGTTTAAAAATTTAAGATTTTTCAACATGGCTCTTTTGGCTCAACAAGGTTGGCGTTTACTACAGAATAATAATTCGGTGTTACATAAGCTACTCAAAGCTCGGTACTTCTCTACGTCCAGTTTTTTAGAATCCAATTTGGGGCATTGTCCATCATATACATGGATGAGTATTTGGGAGGCGAAGCATTGGCTGAAGGAGGGTTGTATTTGGAGGATTGGGGATGGGCAAAAGGTCAATTTATGGCATGATAAATGGTTGCCAGGTCATCAAAACTTAGCTTCAGAACATGGGGTAGTCGAGACTACAGGGAGGATGTTGTGGCATCGGTTTTTCAGGTGGATAATCTGGGATGGGATATTCAAAAACTAAGAACTCTCTTCAATCCAAGTTTAGTGTGTGAAATCATGAAAATTATGGTATTTTCGAGTGGTAAAGCTGATAAATTGATATGGAATTTTGAAAGAAATGGGATGTTTTCGATTAAAAGCTGCTATAGGCTGATTATGGACCTCTATCGGCTTGAAACTTCTGAATCTTCTAATGTTAGATCTCAGCAGAAGTTGTGGAAAGCTTTATGGAAGATGCCGGTACCAAATAAAATTAAAATTTTTGCTTGGAGAGCTTGTATGGATAGTCTTCCATCTAAAGTTAAATTGATGCAGAAATAGGTTCTTCAGGATGCTTGCTGTAGGTTCTGTTCTTTCCCGGTAGAAGATTTACTGCATGCAGTTTTCACTTGCGATTAGGTGCAAGCTTCTTGGGCTCAGTTTTTCCCAATGTTACATAATCTTAGTCCTAGTAGTGTTGTTGAGTTGGCTATTCAGTTTGTTGCTGGACAAGATTGGTCTAATTTGGCAAGATTTTTCAGTTTTGCATAGGGTTTCTGGTTTAGGAGGAATAAACTTGAATTTGATCACAAGATCCTCTCTCCTTCTCATGTCATTTCCCATTCATTGGGTCTGTTACACAGTTATAAAGCTGTAGTTATTAAATCTCGGATGCAAGCCTGGTCTCATTTTAGTTGGAAAGCTCCTCCTGTAGGTGTGCTAAAACTTAATACTGATGGTGCCATTTTTTTAGATGCTCATAAAGTTGGTATTGGTGCTATATTGCGAGATTCAATTGGGCATGTTCTTATGGCTGTTTCAAAAATTGAGATAGCTTTAGAAGATCCTAAAACCGTGGAGCTCCTGGCTGTTTTCCGAGGTATGCAGATGTGCATTTCAATGGGTATCTCGGCTCTTGAGGTGGAAAGTGATTGCTTGCTCCTTGTTCAAGCTTTGCAACAGGAAGATATGACAAATTCTTTGCTCGGCAATTTGTTTTCAGAAGTGAAACGTTTATGTAACTATTTTTCAAGTAATTCCTTTGTTCATGTGTATAGAGAGGGCAATAGATCTGCTCATCTACTTGCGAGAAATGCTTGGAGAGTAGAGGATATTGATATGTGGTGGGATAGTATTCCAGACTTTCTTTCTCAAGCCTTATGGTTTGATAAATGTTTGTAATCGTTTGATCTCTAATGAAGATGTTAGTTCCTATAAAAAAAAAATTAAATAAAAAGTAGGAAATGGAAAGAGTAGGCCAGATGAATAGAGATGAAGGCAGCAAGTAATGGCGGATGTTGGGCAGCGGCAGTTTTTTTCTTCAAGCGGCGTTGCTGTGTGCTTCTTTCTGAATTTTTTTTTTCCTGTTGTATTGCGTCCCAGTCCTAATACGGAAAAAATAAAACAATCTGCCTTTCATCTTGCGTCCAACGAAAAAGAAAAATATATGGGTTCCGTCTAAAATCAAAACTCCCCCTTATGCTACGTTTCTACCCTGCGTGCCAAAGAAAACTTATTTTTGTTTTAAACCCGTGCATCTCTGACTCTCCAAATGAAAAGCCGAGGTGTGTGAGTTTCCATCCAAATCCAGAAAGGACTCCTCACTTCTTCTTTCCGTGCTGTGTGTGTGAGTTTATTTTTTTGGCTCAAAAATGCTAAATGCAGTCGGTATGTGTAAGCGGGGTGTAGTCGTGTCCTACGTGGATTAATGAATAAGTGAGCATCAAAAGGTGCGTTTCACTCCCTCAACCTTTCATTTCCCCTTCTCCATCTCCTTCACCTTCTCCACTTCGGCTCCACTTTCCTTCTCCCTGCTCCTCAGACGCCATCAGCCGAGCTAGTTACAAGAAGGCAAAGAAGCTTCTAGTCTTCTTCCCTGAGAACGACCATTCCATTAATGGAAAAAACAAGCTTTTCTCCTTTACATCTTCTTCTTTTTCATCGTCGAAATTCGGAATTAAAAGAAGCAGTAGCTCCAATGGGTTTGGGAGCACTCATAGCCGGCCATCATCAATGAACAATGGTTTATCTGGAAAGATCAACAAGAAATAATAGATATACTTTGAAAATGAGTTTGGGAAAAATATGTTAATGATGAAATCTAAGAGATGGAGTTTTTTTTTTTTTTCTTGGTGGAGAAATGCTTCAACGTACCAAGTTCATTTGTTTTGATAGGCAGCTTCCTCAACCATTCTCTTGTTCTATTTTGAGCCAAATCTGCCCAAAAGCCTCGCTTTATGTTGTTGTTAAGAGATTGGGGTAAAAGGAGGAATCGCCCAATGGTCTGGCGATCAAAAAAGAAAAGAAATGCATTTTTCGATCTACTCTCAAGTAGGTCTTCAGTGGATGATTTTCCTTTTTAATTATAAGGAAGAAGGGGAAGATCAATAAAAAGCTGTTTGAGAATTAGTTGTAAGGGATTGCTTTGTTTTGCAAGCTACTGTCATGAAGAAGAAGAAAAAGTCAGCTTTTTTCCTTCCCACTTTTTTTTTTCTTTGCTTTTTAAGTTTAGTTTTGCTTTTTTATTTTTTTATATTTCTTCACTTCCACGTACGCTAGCCGATTACCTCACGTTTGTAGATGCCGATTGTACCTAACAGTTTTGTTTATTGCTACCATTTTCACTTGTGGCTGCTCCCTTCTATGCATGCATTTTCTTCTTATGTGTTTTTCTTTGAACTCTTTCTTTTTCTTTTCTTTAGCATCAATGCATCTTGGCCTATATATAAAAAAATAGAAATCAAGAAAAATAAAAAGGAAAAATAAAATATCAAAGATATATTGTGCATGTGAAAAATATTACCTAATTAAATCACAAGTTATAAAATTAAGCATCAATTATGCTATTAACTAATTTAAATTATAACTAGGATTTATGCCTCTTAATCATTTTGTTTTATCTAAAACCAATAATAATGTAATGACATAATTAAAATATATTAATTCTAAATATATAAAAATATGCAATAATTTAGTTCAATCAGCATATAATCAAAAAAATTTTCTACTTCCAGTCATGAAAGCTCTCGACATGGAGATGCTTGTTAAAACATGGTAAATCAATTTTGATTCGAGAGTTATTATTTTGGTTTGATCCCCTCTGATTAACTTGGCCTTCTCCATCGAAACCAGCATTCTCTTCATCACTAGATGAAGCATCTCGCACTTGATTCTGTTGACTTGGTATGAAACCACGGTCTCTATGTAGATGATCTCGATCCCTCCCATTCTCTTGATGCCCATCGCCACCAACATGAAAGTTGGTAATGCCTCTTTGGATTTCCAGCAACATCACTTCGATCCCCACGAATCGTTGTTGGTTTTGTGACTGGATAGCAGCCCAAAGGGTTGGTAGTCCACGTCCTTCATCGTAGGGGTTACCTTCCTCTCTTGCCATCGAGCAAGGCGCAACCTTGCTCTAATGCCAAATTGGCGTAGCGGAAGACAAATGAAAAACTATGAAGAAGAGTTGTGTATTCCTGGAACGAAACTGATATAAACTTTATTTATAAAACTTCTGAAACTTTGACAATGATAATAACAATCATTCTCTTCCCACCTACAGATTATTTGTAGGAGGAAAATAACAATAAATGAAAGTTTATTCTAACAGAAAAACACAATAAGAGAGTAATAAGCTAATGAAAGAAATAGAACCACAGTAGGAAAGAAAACAAAACAACAATCCATCTTATTTGCAATGAAAAAGGAAAGAAATCGTGAAGAATATTGAGCTGCCCTGGTGTGATCCTAACAGGCTATTCTTGGTCATTCATCGGTGATTTAGCAACTTGCTTGTTAATGTCCTGCATCACAAACTTATGCTCTTTTGATCAATAGCATGCATTATTGGCCTCAATTCTTAGATCCTCATAGTATCAATGTACGACTTCCCGTCGAGTTTGCGTGAGAAATGACCCTTCAAGTAATCTAAAAGTCCTATTCTTTTGAACAATGCCGGTGAGTCTGCATTGACAAGGCTTGGCGCCGGACCAAAATCTCCTTCCAGTTTTGAGCTTAAAAATGTGGCTATCGACAGCCTCTCCTTTTCTGAGTTTACAGTCGCACGATGCTCGATGCTACGGTAGATCCCATTCGTCACAATCTGCCGAACCATTCATGCATGGGAATTAACCAACGACTGAAAACTAGAATCAAACACTTTTTTACTGTAAGAAAGATATGGATACATCACTTGATGAATTTTATTGTAATATTTAATAGACAGTTTTTTATAGATAACAGTCGATATGGGATTGATATATTTTGTCAGTCTCTTTTCGAATGTGTAACGTAAAAGAACTTAAGGGCAATACAAGTCTCCAAGATTTACCTCCAAAATGTCTCCAATGTTGACGGTAAAAGCATTGGGAAGGGGTTTAACAGGGATCCACATTCCATCTTTTCTAATCTGGAGACCTTCCGTTTCATTGAGTTGGAGGAGGATTGTTAGGCCTGTAGCATCAGAGTGAGCGTTTAAGCCAATGGCAAGCTCTGGTTGTGGACAAGGAGGATAGTAGTTCATCCTCATTGTCTGCATCCCTTCTTCAAATATGCACCTCATATCACTATTTTCCATTCTCAGAGCTTTCGCCATTTGATCTAGGATTTTCATGGCAAGATCTTTCAGCTCTGTTGAGTATGCTTCTAAGTTATCTCTGCAATTGGATTCCATAATGATTATGAAAAATATTGGCATTTTAACTTTTGAATAACTATAATTATGGGTCTTACAAAACTCTTTTTAACAATAATTGGTATTTAAATTTTTTATGAAATTCTTTGATAAAATAACATTATCGTTTAAACTCATTCGAAATTTTTTTGACTTTGAAGTGCTTGAATTAAAAATAACGATTTATAAAAATTATGTAAAAGACGGTATATTACTTGAGTTTGTATCATTTCTTTTTTAAAGAAATAAAACTTGTGTAAACTACTTGACTATGTGTCATATTTTTTAGAGGGACTCAGCATACTTAGATACCTTAACACTGTAAATAGAATTTCTATTTTAAAAATCATGCAAGCATGTGAGTGAAAAAAAGAGATGGGACCTGAGTGGGAGGGGAAGGCGAGGGAACAGGTGGGGCTTCCTCAAATAGGTGGGAAGGGTGATAAGGGCGAACATGTCACCCCAGTCCAGCTTTTGGTCTTCCGAAACAACAGAGGTCTGTCCAAATCCCTCCATCTCTCCGTCTCCTTCACCTTGCCAATACTTCTTTTTCTCTTCCATCTCCATATTAAATAGTTGTTGAATGCCAGATTTCACCTTCTCCAATAATGAACTGCTCACCCCATGATTTATCAACTGCAAATACATTTCCACATTAAATTTTCCTCATAAATAAATATCAAAAACAAAATTTCGTATGAAAAAATAAATATAATCGTATAATTTAAGAAATAAAATCATAATATACTTGATGGGCAACGATCACATGAATGAAAATAATTAATTACTTAAAATTAATTAAGTAAAAAAATTAATTTTTTATAAATATTATTTTTTGTGCAGTCTGTTTACAACCAATACGTTTCTCGGATCATTCGATGAAACAATTCAATGATTAAGAAAGATGCTCGAAAACATATATGACTACGGTTTGCTATCTCATTAATGCATCTGGTAATCTCATTCGTGTTTGATACTTTTTTTGACCGAATACTTGTGTTTGGATTCGTTTTTTCTTCAATCTTTTCAAACTTCGAACCCTTGATCAGTCAGTATCGTGTTTGGGGGGGATGTGTTTTCAAAGTCTTTCGTGATCGGGAGTCATTTACTGGTTGAAAATAGTTATAGATCAGATGCTATAATTTCTAGTATTCTACAACTCTGTGCAGTCTGTTTGTGTATGAGAGAGAGAGAGAGAGAGAGAGAGAGAGAGAGAGAGAGAGAGAGAGAGAGAGAGAGAGAGAGAGAGAGAGAGAGAGAGAGAGAGAGAGATCAAACTGACCTGGAAAAAACCCCATTCTTTGCTTGCGAAATGCAATTTCTGCAACTCAGAGTCCATAAAATCTGGGGAAAATAGGAGATGCATGTCGATGACTGGGAGTTGTGGCAAAGATGTGGAGTTGGATATGAAGGGAGGGTCTTGATCGGGCCGCAGATAGCGCGGTGGCACTGCGTTTGGCTTGTCCTTTGCCAGCTCCTGAACACAGGGAACTGGGAGAGAGCTCCCAAACCTCGTTTTCTCAGCTTCCATAGCTCTGAGATGGGAAGTCCAAAGGCAAATACAGAGCTTGAATTCTACCTATTACAAAATGGCCATGGGGGAACCAGTACTGTATTGCTGTCGAAACTTGTTTTATGCTTTGAATATGTGTGTATATGCTCTGTCTGCCTTATTGTATTATTTTCTGCCTAAGACTTTTATTTATTTTTTTTTGGGTTTTTTGGATTCTACCTGGTGCGGGTAACATGTTTGTCACTTTATTCGGAAGGTCCATTAATACTATATCATTTTATTTCAATCAATAATTTAACGGAGAATCTTACCACCACTTTTTGGCCTCACTCATCGATCTGGAATGAGTTGTTGTCTGATGACTCTTAGGAGGTATTTGATCTATTGCCTTCGTGGCGGGCTTTTGTAACTATTTGATCTATTACCAGTACTGTATTGCTGTCGAAACTTGTTTTATGCTTTGACTTTGAATATGTGTGTATGCTCTATCTGTCTACCTTACTCTATTTTTTCTGCCGAAGACTTTATTTATTTATTTATTTTGGGTTTTTGGATTCTGCCTGGTGCAGGTTGTTAGAGATAAGGATCCCAGCTGCCATCTTACTAAAGTGCTTATCGTTATCTCTGTAAAAAAAATAATTTTTTATATTACTTAAATTAAATATAAAAAATATAAAATAATTGTGAAAAAAAAAATCATAACCATCTTATATGTCTATACATGTTAAATTTGATGCAAAAAATATAAAATAGTTGCGACAAAAGCCATGTCTAGATTTAGAGTCCTCCAAAACTTATATATAGGGACGACTCAATACAGATTGAGGGTTAAGATAAAATTTAAATTAGTCATTCGTAATTATAATAAAATAAAATATAAATCATTATATTAAATATTTTTAAAATTCTCAATAAAATGAAATTTTATTTAAAATATTTAAATAATTTTTTTTTTTTGTATTTACATTTAATACAATAACTTTTTTTTAAAGAGTTGGTAGCCACTCGTCATTTAATACAATAACTTAAAATGAGATCTCATTACAAATTTTATACCTCAATTTAGCAAGATTTTAAAAAATTATTTAAAATATAAATAATTTATTGTATTAAATATTAAATTTATTATTATGGGGCCTTGCACATATTGAAAAACATAAAAGTTATTTAAAATTTTATTTAATGAAATGGTTTTTATTTAAAAAAAAAAAAAACATCATTTTTTATTTTGTGTGCTTTACATAAGGTGAGGGCCTTAAGCAATGGCCTAAATGGCCTTACTATTGAGCTGCCCTACTTATATATCTAGACATGTTGAATTTGATGAGCATTTTTTTCCCTTTGCCATTTCTATGACTCACCAACCAATGCCTCTGGTCTCATCTGCTAGTGGAGGACCTCCTGCTGATCTGTTACATCTGATGCCCCTAGCCCGATCTCCACTAGTTGGAAATCTGCTCGTGTAGGATGCTACTCCTACTACCTCAATCCAACCCCCACTGAGTCCTTGTCCAGAGCCATCTACCGCTTCTTACCCCGTAAGTCTTCCATCTAACCCAACCCCCTCACCTCTAATGAGTTTTGCCTCCCCGAACCCATCCAATGACCACAAGGTCCATGCACAACATTTATAAACCCAAGCAGCTCTACCTAGTTACTAAGCCCCCTCTCCCTTCCCTTGTGGAGCCCACCTATGTTATGCAAGCCTTGAAAGACCCCCCAATAGCGCCAAGCAATGTTAGATGAATTCACGGCTCTTGTGAAACATGGTACTTGGGAATTAGTTTCTAAAACGTACATCTACTAAAAATCTAGTAGGATGCAAGTGGGTTTTTCGTATCAAAAGGAACTCGGATGGCAGTATTGAGCGCTATAAAGCGCGGTTGGTGGCTAAGGTTTATCATTAGAGACCAGGCCTTGACTATACTAAAACTTTCAGTCCTGTTGTCAAACCCGTCACTGTTCGTTCAATTCTCACTATTGCCGTGAGTCATGGATGGCCCTTATGGTAACTTGACATCAATAATGAGTTCCTACATGGAACCTTGGATGAGGATGTCTATATGGTTCAATCGCTTGACTTTGTTGATCTTAACTCTCCTTTGCATGTTTGCAAGCTTAAGAAATCTATTTATGGCCTAAAGCAGGCTCCATGAGCGTGGTGCAAGGAGCTCCAACTTTATTTTCTACACTTGGGGTTCTTTAACTCAAAAGCAGATCCCTCAGTTCATTCTTTAGTAGGATAAACTTGTAGTCTATTTCCTTGTCTATATTGATGATTTGATCATCACCAGAAATGATTATGCTACCATCAACAAGATCATCTGTCAACTTGGAGTAAAATTTTCTCTTAAAGATCTCAGCCTCCTTCACTATTGTCTTGGTGTGGAAGTGATTCCCTGCAAGCATGGCTTATTCCTTACCTAGGACAAGTATATTCGTGATTTCCTTGTTCGAACTGGAATGGAAGGTGCTAAAGAGGTTCAAACTCCACTTGCTTTCAAAGACAACTTAGTGCTGAATGATGGCTCCCAACCAATTGATGCTATTGAGTATTGAAGGGTAATTGGAGCCTTACAATATTTGGCCCTTACAAGGCCTGATATAGCCTTTCCTATTAACTAACTTGCTTAGTTCATGCATCAGCCCACTTCAGCCCACTACACTCCATTGGCAAGCTACTACAAGGTTGCTATGGTACCTCAAGCTTACTGTTAACCATGGCATACTCCTTGGCCGAACCAACAAGCTACAATTGCATGGTTACTCTAACGCCGACTGGGCTGGCAACAAGATTGACCACACTTCCACTTCTACATATCTTATCTTTCTTGGTGCAACTCCTATCTCTTGGTCCACTCGCAAACAATGTGCTATTGCGCAGTCCTCTACTGAAGCAGAATATCAAGCATTAGCCACTTTCGCATCTGAATTTGTTTGGATTATAAATCTGTTCAGTGAACTTGGTATTTCAATTCCCACGACTCTTACAATATTCTGCGACAACATTGGCGTCACTCAACTAAGTCTCAACCCCGTTTCCCACCCTCTCATGAAACATATAGCCATTGACCTCCACTTTGTTCGGGACTTAGTTGGTAAAGGAATCTTGTGTGTCTCACATGTTAGTATAGAAGATAAACTTGCTAATCTCTTCACAAAAAGCTTATCTCGTCAACATTTTCAAAGACTTTTAACCAAGATTGGTGTTGCCAATGGAACACACCTCTTAAGGGGCATATTAAAGATAATGATCCCAGCAAGAAGAGATCGTGACAGATTCTGGAAGATCATCACAACTAGTCAACATGCGAGATTTTAGACATTATCTTTGTATAGACATCTTCTATTGATAGAATATTGTAATCTGTAGATATCCTTGTCTCTAGCCTTTCCTTACTTAGTTTTTCTATTATACTGTTGCACTCTATATATATGGCAAAGATCACATGAATGAAAATAAACTTTTTCCGTCATCCATTGCTCATATTCTTTACAGGTAACATGTTTTTCACTTTAGTCGAAAGGTCCATTAATACTATATCATTCTATTTCAGTCAATACTATAATTTGACGGAGAATCTTACCACAAATTTTTGGCCTCACTCATCGATCTAGAATGAGTTCTTGTCTGATGACTCTTAGGAGGTATTTCTATTGCTTTCGTGGTGGGCTTTTTTGACTATTTGGCATAGGTTTCCTCCATAATCGCAAAGATGTCTTCTAGAGTTCAGTTTCTCTCGATATTCTCGAGCAAGTGCTAACTTTCTTCTTGCTCAATTTTCACGAGCTAGGAATTTGCATTACTTGTTGATCCCGAGCCTTTTCTCCTCATAATTACGAGGAGGTCTTGTAAAGATTGTCCTTGCTTAGTAATTTCAAGAAAGTGTTTATTATTATTTTTCTTGATTCATAATTGCGAGTAAGAAACTTGCTTTGCTTGTTGATTTCGAGCAAGGACTTATTTTCTTCCTACATGGTAATCACGAGCTAGAAATTTGTCTTGTTCGGTGATCCCGAGCAAGGGTTTATTTTCTCTTTTCTAAGTGATCGCAAGTAGTGTCTTGTAGAAATTGGCCTTGTTTGGAAATTGAGAGTAAGGGCTTAGTTTCGTTCCTCCTCGATAATCATGAAGAGGCTTGAAGAGATCAGTCTTGCTCGGTCTGATTTCCCTCTTGCTCTGTAACCCCAAGCTAGAACATACTTTCTCCCTACTCGGTGATCCCAAGCTAGAGATTGGCCTAGCTCGGTGATCCTGAGCAAGGGTTGATTTCACTTTCTTCCTGATTGGGGATCTCAGGCAGGGTCTTATGTAGATAGGTCTTGGTCGGTAATCTTGAGCAAGAGCTTATTTTCTTCCTGCATATTTTTGGGAGACCAAGATCGGTGATTTGAGCAAAGTTGAGACTTTTGATCGCGACCTTCATGATTTGCTTGGTATTAGTTTGCACTTGTACGGGTGAACTCAATCGGTGCCTAAATGGTCGGTCACAACGTTTTAGAAGGGTTGCCTAGCTATTAAGTTGTAACTTGGAACAACTAATAGAGGCCAAATGTGTGAACAAAGAATATAACCTTGCCAACGTATTACTAAGGAATACAACGTTGCTCAGAAACAAACTATAACTTTGTTCGAATTTGTGATATGTGTAGGATCCAAGGGGGAGCTTCTTTACAATCGCTTCGATGGAGCTATAATGCTTATACCGAGAATGTTTGTAAACTAATAATGAAATGAACATAATGTTTGCAAACTTTGGTCTTGAACTTTTATATAGCCAAGTATTTACCGAGCTTGCTCAAACTTGGGCGTACCTCATTATGTTTGTATCTAAATGACTATGCACTATTATGGAAAACTAGACCTCCATTTCTCTACACGTGAAACTGTGGTGGCGAATGAACTTTGTTGCTTAGTTTGCATGCTCGGGAGCTTGAAAAGTTGGCTCATATGCTCTAGATGTAGATGTGTGCTCAGAGAGAGCTCTTGTCCTTTGTCTATGTAAAATTTACTAGCTTTGTCAACTAGTTTTAGAAAATTTAACTCAAAAATGGCTTTGCTTCACTTTTTAAGAATATCTTCGATTTGACGTGTTTTAGGGGGAGGGGGGACTTTGGCCTTAGAGCACTCCCAATGGGTTTTGTAAAACCCGTTTTTATGTAAACTTTGAAGAAAAGTAACTCCAAATTGCCTCCAACGAATCATGTGTTTTCAAATCTATTTTCCATTTTGCTACAGTGTTCAGCTACATGTAGCATGAACTGTACACAAATATAAAAATATTTTATTTGTTTTTTCTTTTTTCATGTACTTTTTCTCCCATAATAGTTTCTCTCTCCTTGTACTTCTTTTTCCCAACAAACTATTAAATAATATAACATTTAAATGATATAAAGAAAGAATAGATAAACTAATGTGTAAAAGTCAGTATGTAAAATAGAAAAAATAGGTTTTAATTTTATATTTTAAAGGATATGATCCATAAACCATTGGGAGTGCTCTGTCAAATAATTGAAAAACTTTTAGACACAAAGAATGCTGGGAGTGTTATTGTCAAGCTATATAGACGCATTATTGTTGAAAACTAGACCTCCTTTACGATTGGTGCACTATTATGGAAAACTAGACCTTCATTTCTCTACACATAAAACCGTGGTGGTGAACGAACTTTGTTGCTCCATTTGCATGCTCAGAAGCTTGAAAAGTTGGCTCATATGCTTGGCATATAGATGTGTGCTTAGAGAGAGCTCCTGTCCTTTGTCTATGTAAAATTTACTAGCTCTATCGGCTAGCTTTAGAGAATTTAGCTCGAAAATGGCTTTGCTTCACTTCTTGAGAATATCTTTAATTTGACGTGTTAGGTGGTTGGGGGGGAGGGGGACTCTGGCCATGGTGGTTGGGTAAGTGAACAACTTTTAGACACAGAAAATGCTAGGAGTGTTATTTCAAGCTGTATGGACGACACCCTTCACATGTAGCTTTTATAGATTCACGTCTGACATTAGTGGCGGAATCAAGAATTTGTTTCAGATAGGTCAAGTAAAACTAAACATATAACAAGATGTTTTTTCATCTATTTCTATACATATTTTTTTTTTTTTTTGTGGTATAGAACAATTAGATAGTAAGATCTAAAATCACATCGCCAATGTTTGACTTCGCAACAAAATTGAAGATTAGTTTCTAACAAATAATTTAGTTGTCTATATTGAAAGAGAAATAGCTAAAATTTTTAATTTAAACTCAATACTTGATGAATCTATATTTAATACTTCAAGTTGTCCCATAGGAACATGTCTCTTAACTATTAGTTTTATGGAGCCACAGGCAGGGATGAACCTATTGAGTAAAATATGCTAAGTTATCAACTTGTATGGATGAATCAAACTAGTTTCTAGCAATTGTGATACTCTCATATGTCAAGATTGATGGTAGGTGGTGTATGGGACCCACATTGCTAGGGAATGAGAAGTTTTTGCTCCTTATAAGGTTCAAATGAGGCTCCAATTGTATCATTGACTAGTCCTTTTTAAGTACAGGCTATGTGGTTTGGACTTTCTATTGGGGCGTTATAAATAGTATTAGAGCCTATCCCAACTAGAAATGTGGGACTTGAGCTGTGCCACCTACAACGAACACGCCCGACGAGGACGTCGGGAATTTAAGGGGGATAGATTGTGATACCTCCATATGATAAGATTGATAGTTGGTGGTGTATGAGATCCCACATTGCTTAGAAATGAGAAGTTATTACTTTTTATAAGGTTCGAATGGGCTCCAATTTTATCACCGACTAGTCATTTTGGGGTATAAGCCATGTGGTTTATGCTTTCCATTGGGTTGTTACAAATAGACTCTTAACCCATGTGATGTTCAGATACAAGATACATCTTTGGATGGAAGTGGAAGTTTGCTCAATTAAGCAGAAAATCTCAAGAATGCTTTTGTGTTATCTTCATTTTTCCGCCTACTATATTTCCCTGCCCCATCTAATTTTTTCCCTCCTATCTTCATTTCCATCCTTAGTGACCTTTTTGTTTTTTTTTTTTTTTCGTCCTACTGTATTTTTCACCCCTAGTTTATTTTTTCATTTTGTCTTTGTTTTCCACCTCATGACATTTTTCAGCTCCATCATTTACCTCCTGTCACTTAGCACAAGTGGCTTAATGAGGAAGTAGCTAGCGAGCTATATTTTAGGTTGGTGCATGCTGAACGGGCATACTTCTGGGCAACTACTTTTATAGTTTGATTATGGGGAAGATATTGGGAATAGTGTAACTAGAGATTTGATTTTATCATAGATAACTCATAACTGGTAGAGATACCTTGCGGATAAATTGTGAGGGAAATGGTAGCCACTTACGGGTAACGTGATTCCTTTCTAACCAACATTGAAATGCTTTAAAATTATTAAGCTTAAATTATGGTACCTCTTCAATCTGAAAATTGCAAGACATAATTCTTAAAACCAACGGAAGCAATTAGTTATAAAAAAACAAATGCTAATATAACCCAATTTTTCTCATTTTTAAAACATATAGTAGTGTCGAATGGACAGGAGAGTTGAACCAAAATCAATTAAAATTGAATGCATTTTTAGATTTTTAGCACAAAAATTTAGATATGTCAATGTGTGAACACACTTCTCTTGATAAATATTTTTCAGTTCGAGAACTAGAAGAACCTTGGGGATGAGCATAGAAGCTCGGGGTGAGCATTGTAGTTGGTTGTTTGTTGAAGAGATCCGAGGTTACGAGCTTTGCACCTGCATCAATGGGGTGAGCTTCATTGCTTGCCAAACTTTAGTGTATGGGCAAGCTAATTGCTCATCTTTTGATTGCTCGAGACAAGTCTTAGTGCTCGCACGTGATGATCTCACTACGCTTTTTGTTCGTGGCGATTTTCATTGCTCACTTGTGAGGGTACTGTGTTGCTCAGGCTAGCTTCATTGCTCACCTGTGATTGGGAGGATGGAGTGCCCAATCACACATTTTTAATTTCAAAATTTCAACTTGTTCATCTAATATTTTGAATCCAAAATTTCATGCGTCATATTATTATATATCTATATATGAATTTTGATGATAACAAACAAATTCAAATATAAAAGAGTCTCAAACTCAAGTTGTGCACATAATGAAGTCAAGCATATCAACTTATCAAGTATAAGCAAGAAAGGAAACATCTTGCTCAAAGGTGTTTCTTTGTTTCCATGTAGAGCGTTATAACCCATGTAGAGAATAGTTGAATCACCAAATGTAAGGTGTACAACCCATTCTCAATTTTGCCTTCCAAGAGTATGGCTCTGATCTGATTGTCCTTCACAAAGAAATGAGAAGAGGCTAGGACAAAATAGCAATTGTTATCATAACAGAATTTGCTAATAGAGATCAAGTTGACTGAGGCCTGTGGACAATGCAACACATTTTTAAGATGAAAATGAGATGTAGATGAGTGAACGATGGAAGAACCAGTGTTTTGGATGTGAATTCTAGCTCCATCATCAACTGTAACTGTGTCATGACCTTGAAAAGGTTGCTGGATGGTCAGGTTCTCCAAGTCATTGGTGATGTATGCATTGGCACTACTATCAACATACCAAGGTTGTTCTTCCAATGCTTGGTTGGTGTGAGACACCATGGCAGCAAGCTGAGAAGAGTGATGCCTTCCCTGATAGGAATAATCCATCCTATGAAAGCAATCAATAGCTGTATGGGTGGTTTTTACACAAATTTGACATGATGGCCTGTTGGTGTTGCTAAAGTTTTGAGCATTGTTTTGCTGTGATGGCTTAGATGCTGAACCTGCAGAGGGCTTAAAAGACTCATTTCTTGGAGGGTAATTGTATGTTTGAGGATTTTTGCCTTTCTTGTGGAAGTGGGGTGCTCTATTACGTGAAGGAAATCTATTTTGTTGTGAGGAGTTGGACTTTGGCATAAATAGAGCAAAGTTTGTTGGATCAGGAGAAGGAGTTTGTTGTTTGAGGAGCATTTCATGACTAAGTAACTCATCTTGAAAGTCAAGAAATGTTAGAGGATCTTCTCTTGTAGCAAGAGAGAAAGAAGTGATAAATCCATTGAAGGAAGGATTCAAGCCACTAATAATGAAGGAAATTAAGTCCTCATCCTCAGTGGGTTTGCCAACTACAGCAGGTTGGCCTGCTAGAACTTTGGTACTTTGCAGGTATTTAGAACATGATTTGGTACCTTGAGAAAGACACTGCAATTGTCTCTTTAGGTGAGAGACACAAGATCTAGATTGTGATGCAAATCGACTGGCAAGGGTAGTCCACACTTGGTGAGAAGTTTGCGATCCATAAACTATGGAAAACACTGATTCAGATAGGGTCATATGGATCCATCTGAGAAGGAATTGATCCTTCTTTATCCATAGATTAGGAACCTCTTTTCCTTGAGCATCAAAGATCAAAGTGGTAGGGCATGGTTCAGAACCATCCACAATGCCCATCATGTCATGACGTTTCATAACAGGAACCAGTTGAGATAGCCATTGCAAGTAATTGTTTCCATCGAGTTTAACCCTAGTTAATTGGGTAAAGAATGGAAAAACAAAAGGAGCAGCAGAAGTAGTATTTGGAGAAGCCATTGAACTAGGATGTATGAGCGTGAGCTGTATTCAGCTCTGATACCATAAACAAAGTCACAAAAAAAATGGTTTTGGCTAACACACCAAACCAGTATATTGTATATTCATCATATAGGTAGTACAAGTCAATAATCAAAAGATACAATCTTGAGAGATACACATTATTTTCTGTACAAGGTAACAAATTATACAATTAACATAAATAAGATTGATTTGCTAAATCAATGAGATTACAGAGTTATATAACAGATTTTGTAGGACCCATGATTCTTGCAAAGGTTTGCCTTAAGTGTGAGCTTCCATATTTGCAAAGCTTGTTGTTTAGAGGCTTGCTATCATGATCTTGAAGAAGTGCTCTTGCCATATTGGTAATGGTATTTCTTGGACACTCATTATGTGCACAATCTGTAGAGCTAGAGCTTGAGAGATCTGATGCCGTTGTAGTAGATACTTTAACAATTTTTACTTGTTGGATCCGTCCTCCCCCATATTCGTTTGGGGGGCACTCACCCTCCCTTTTCTAGCCATGCATGTTGTGATTACTTTTCTTTAAAAAGGAAAAAAAAGAAAGAAAGAAAAGTACTTGTATATGCCCAAAACCTATAACCTCTATGTTTATTTAAAGACAAGCACTCGAAAAATTCTCTATTTTACTGTGATCCTATAGAAAAAGTCCATGTTAGGTGCGAGAGAGGGAGAAAAGGGCGAGACCATGTTTGGATGTCCAGATAAGTTCAATGCTGATAAATTATTATTGATCCTTACGGTCATGTGATCCATTTACAAACGATTTGTTTCTCTGATCATTTGCTAAAAATTTGTATTGAACGATAAAGATGATCAAAAGCATATATATCTTTGGTAAAGCTACCTGGACACAGGGAACCGGGAGAGAGCTCCCAAACCTCGTTATTTGCACTTCCATGTACATCTTTGATTCGATAGTGCTAGACTGCTAGCTAGGAAATCTAAAGGCAATTTCAGATCTTTAATTTCTACATATTATAAAAATGGGGATATACAGTACAATACAGTACTGTAATGATGAGGAAACTAGTGTAAAGCCACCATCGGTCACATCAGATTCTATTATGAGAAAAACTTAAAACCCTCACAAACCAAACTCAAAACAAGTCGAATGTTCATTTCTCGAGAAAAACTCACAACCGGTTGGGTGTAATATCCAATTTCACACCACCCAATTAGATCACACCATGTATGAAATTTATTTATCTTCAAATGTCACCTACCTCATGGAATAAATCAATGGAAAACTTTATCTGCAGGCATCTTGTGGATCGATGCGCATCAATTAAATGACGTGGTAGGTAAAACGATGCATTTGGCATAGAATTGAGAAGGTAAGTGACATGGGGCGAGCGGGAAATATAATGTAAAGAAAAGTAAAGTCTCTTTTATCTCTCTGTCTGTCTCTCTCTCTCCAACCTAATTTTTGTACTCTCCTTCACTTCATTTTCTATCTTTCTCTCCCATCTGATTTCAGCATGTAGTAGACACATGCTTCATCTTTTTCCCTTCATATTCAAGATGTGTGGGAAAGATATTTGAAGGCTTCTTTTTCGTTGAGGAATTGGGATCGTTACGATTCAACAAGTGCAGATTTTCTATTTCATTTTCTAGATTTGTGTTGCTAATAATATTTCTGGGTTTGGGTTCCTATTGATCATGAGGTTGGTGTATATTGAATACCAGATTAATAGCTAATGCTCGTTCTATCTTCAAGGTCCGAAACTTCCAAGAAATGCAACATGGTTGAGAAGTCACTTTCCCTTGACATAGCTCCGTCATGCCATGCTCTGTCGGGTCTCTGTTATGAGTTTTATTCTGAGGTAAGCTCATTGTGTACAATGACGTGGGGAAGTGCTGGCCCTTCAGCATAGGCCCAGCAGACGAGATGAAGAAAGGGAAGTCTGTCTCCCCACTATTCCCTAAGGCAAGGGAAGAGACCACCAAATCCAAAGCTTCTGAGTGTACATCGACTTTGATGGATTTTGAAAGTGTTGAACTCAAGGTTTCAAGTTTCATGTGATTATAAATCTACACATGGATTTTGATGATAACAAATGAATTCAAAGAATAAAGAAGTCTCAAGCTCAAGTTGTCTACACAATGGAGTCAAGCACATCAAGGAAACAAGCATGAGCAAGAAGGGAACAAGTTCACATTAAAATTATAGAGTAATGTTGTAAATCTCTTCAAAATTCGAAATTAGGATTAATGCTCAAAATTAATATTTTATCATAAAGCATTAAAATACATTTTCCACATGTGCATGAATATTTTTGAAAATTAAATTTGAAAATTTTGAAAGATGATTGATTGTCATCTTTTGCATGTGCATGCCTTGATTAAAGGGTTGAATTTTGAAAATATTAAAGATGATTGATTGTCATCTTTCACATGTGCATGTTTTATTTGAATATTTTCAAAAGTGATTGATGCTTTTTTAGACTTATACAAAAAGTAAAAGATTAGGTTTGAATTTTTTGAAAATGAAAGTGTGCTCATTTTGTCATATGCCAAAAGTAAAAGATTAGGTTTGATTTTTTTGAAAAAGTGAATGATGTTGTCTTTGACAATTGAGAAAGAAGAACCTTTTATTTGAATTCTTTGAAAAAGTGAATGATGTTGTCTTTGACAATTGAAAAAGAAGAACCTTTTATTTGAATTTTTTGAAAAAGTGAATGATGTTGTCTTTGACATGTGAATCTTTTTAAATTTGAATATGAAGTCTCATATGCCTATAAATAGATCATTTGAGAGCTTCACATTTACAACATCAAGAGCATACAACATTCATTCAAAGCTTTCATTCTCTCTTCTCTAAACATTGAGCCTTAATCCTTGTTCATTTTGAGAGATATAGCTTGCGCTGTATTGTTTTTATTTCACTCGTTGAGGAGTGTTTTCTGATAACCTACCCACTATCAGCTTTTGTATCAGAAAAAGGGTGTGTATAACCCTTGTGTGTGTAGAAAGTATTCTACACGGGGAATAGTTGAATCACCACGTGTAAGGTGATTGCAAGTGTAGAGGGTGTTCTACACGGATCCTTTGTAGCGGTGTTGTTCAAAGGTGTAATAGGTTTCTATCTCCACCTGAAGGAGGTTGAATAGTGAATTTGGGAATCCTCAAGGGGTAGCTTGAGGCGAGGACGTAGGCAGTGGGGCCGAACCTCGTTAACATACTGAGTTTGCTTCTCTCTTACCCTTACTCTTTATATTTATTGTTATTTCATATTTTGTTTATATTTTATATTATATATTTGATTTATAATTGTTATTTTTTTTAATACAACTCAATTCACCCCCCCTCTTGTGTTAGTCATCTGGGCAACAATTGGTATCAGAGCTAAGAGCTCTATTATAAGATTAACTATCTTTTGAGTTAAGATCTTATGGCTAACATTGCAGCTTCATTTGGTGAAGGTCAATCTAGTAGTCAGCCTCCACTCTTTTGTGGAGATAATTACTCATTCTGGAAAGTTAGAATGAGAATATTTCTTCAAGCTCAAGGTAGAGAAATATGGAAATGTATTGTAAATGGACCTTATATTCCAACAAAAGTGGTTGGTGGAGTAAAGGTCAAAAAGGAAGAAGAAGAGTTTGATCGTGAAGACGATAGACTTTATACTTTAAATTTAACTGCTATGAATTTATTATATAATGCTCTTAATGGAAATGAGTTTAATAGAATAATGAATTGCGCTACGGCAAAGGAAATTTGGGATAACTTGGAAGTAACTTATGAAGGAACTTCGCAAGTCAAGGAATCAAAAATTTATATTCTTACTCATGAATATGAAATGTTTAAGATGAATGATGATGAATCTATTTCTAGTATGCACACTCGTTTTACTAACATCATAAACAGCTTGACAGCTCTTGGCAAAGTTTATTCCAAAGTGGAGATAGTAAGAAAAATTCTCAACTCTTTACCAAAACGTTGGGAATCAAAAGTTACAGCGATTCTTGAAGCTAGAGACCTCAAGAAGCTCGAAGTCAATGAACTCATCGGGTCACTTATCACCCATGAGTACACATTGAAAAGAGGAGAAGAAGAAGGAAAGCCAAAGAAGAGCTTAGCACTTAAAGCTGTTCCTCATGAAAGTGAAAGTGATGAAGATGAGGAAAATGACGATAAAGATGAAGAAGTTGCGATGATAACAAGAAGAATTCAGAGGTTCTTGAAGAAAAATAGAACTCCTCCGAGGAAATCTTTCAAAAAGTTTTCCAAGAAAGATTCAGGTAAAAACGACACTTTAATTTGTTATAAATGCAATAAACCTGGTCATATCAAGCCAGATTGTCCTCTGCTAAAGAAAGATCGAAACAAGGGCAAGAAAGCAATGAAAGCTACATGGGATGATGATTCAAGTAGCTCAGATAGTGAAGCAAGCAATGAAGAATCAGCAAATCTTTGTCTTATGGCTAAAGATGACATTGAGGTAACAAATCTTGATAATATTGAAAATCCTTCATATGAAGAATTGCAAAATGTTTTAGAAGAGATTTATGAGGAATTTGAAAAATTGGGTATCAAGTATACTGCTTTGAAAAAGAAAAATTCTTCTTTAACAAACGAAATTGAAATTTTAAGAAAAGAAAGTATCATTTTGAAAGATGAAAATCTTGAATTGAATAAGAAGAAAACCGATTTAGAAAATATTGTTGAAAACTTTACGAATGGAAAAAGAAATTTTGAAAAACTTCTTGGTAGTCAAAGATGTGTTTTTGACAAGGCAGGTTTGGGATATATGCCAAAACAAAAATACAAACCTTATAAAAATTTCTTTGATAATCATTCTACCTCAAAGACTAATATTCAAAATTCTTTTCATAAAAATAATTTTGTCAAAAAAGGATATTATTATAATCATTTAAGTTTTTCATATATGTCACATGCTATTTGTAATTTTTGTAATAGAAATGGTCATAATTATCATACTTGTCCTATTAGAAGAAGTCATACAATGACTATTAGGGCCATATGGGTACCTAAAAATCTTGTTTCTTCTAATACTAATAAATAAAGGACCCAAAGAACTTGGGTACCAAGAAAAATCATTTTAATTGTTTTTATAGGTATGCATGAAGTCATCCACAAGCAAAAATAAGTGGTTTTTAGATAGTGGATGTTCAAGACACATGACGGGAGACAAGACTAAGTTCTTTGATCTTAGATCTAAAGAAGAAGGACACGTGACATTTGGAGACAACTCGAAAGGGAAGATCGTGGGAATAGGTAAAATTGGTAATGAATCTTCTCTCATAATTGAAGATGTTCTACTTGTTGAAGGTTTAAAACATAATCTTTTGAGCATAAGTCAATTATGTGATAAAAGATTTACAGTTACTTTTAAAATGGATAAATGCATTATTTTGAATGATCATGATTGTAATATTTGTTTTATTGCTTTTAGAAACAATAATGTTTATACAATTGATTTTGAAGAAATTACCTCACAAGATGCTATTTGCTTGTCAGCTCAAAATGAAACTAGTTGGTTATGGCATAGAAGATTAGGTCATGCCAACATGGAACTTATTTCCAAACTTTCAAAAAATGATCTTGTGAGAGGTTTACCAAAAACATATTTTCTTAAAGACAAAATTTGTGATGCATGTCAATTTGGTAAACAAACAAAAACTTCTTTTAAAACTAAGAAACATATTTCCACTACTAGACCATTGCAACTGATACACATGGATCTTTTTGGACCAAATAGAGTTGCAAGTCTAGGAGGAAAATATTATGCATTTGTTATTGTTGATGATTTCTCTAGATATACTTGGGTCATCTTTCTTACTCATAAAGATGAGGCACATAATGCCTTTACCAAGTTATGCAAGAGAATTCAAAATGAAAAGGGTTATACTATTTCAAGTATCCGAAGTGATAGGGGAAAAGAGTTTGTTAATAAAAATATTGAAACATTTTGTGATGAAAACGGTTTTATTCATAATTTTTCTGCTCCTCGAACTCCTCAACAAAATGGGGTAGTAGAGAGGAAAAATAGATCTCTTCAAGAGATGGCAGGAACAATGCTCAATGAGAACAACTTGCCTAGTTATTTTTGGGCCGAAGCGGTAAGTACTGCATGTTATGTTATAAATAGAGTTATGTTAAGGTCTAAATTAGATAAAACCCCCTATGAGCTTTGGAATGAGAAAAAGCCCAACATTGGTTACTTTCATGTATTTGGATGCAAATGTTTTATTTTGAATGACAGAGATAATTTAGGCAAGTTTGATGCAAAATCTGATGAAGGTATTTTTCTCGGGTATTCTACTAATAGTAAAGCTTATAGAGTATTCAACAAAAAGATTTTAACTGTACAAGAATCTATGCATGTAGTATTTGATGAATCTAATTCTCCACTCTCCAAGAAATTTATTGATGAAGAAACAGAAGGTATAAATAACACAGAAAGTCTCAATCTCAACAAAGAGAAAGCAATAGAGGAAGTTCAACATGGAGCCATCAGGAAAGATCATCAAAATTTAATACAAGATGCAACCAAACAGTGGAAATTTGTGAAAGATCATCCAGTGGAACAAATTTTGGGAGAACCTTCACAAGGTGTAAGTACTCGATCATCTCTTAGAAATATTTGTAATCATACTGCTTTTCTATCTCAAATTGAACCCAAAAATATTGATGACGCACTTCTTGATGAATCTTGGATTCTAGCTATGCAAGAAGAGTTGAATCAATTTGAAAGAAATGATGTTTGGACACTTGTTCCTAGACCCAAAAATTATACTATTATTGGAACAAAATGGGTTTTTAGAAACAAGAAAGATGAGTCTGGAGTCATTACTAGAAATAAGGCTCGACTTGTAGCCCAAGGTTTTAATCAAGAAGAAGGAATCGATTATGATGAGACATATGCACCTGTCGCAAGATTAGAAGCTATTCGAATGCTACTTGCATATGCTTGTTATAAAGATTTCAAACTTTTTCAAATGGATGTTAAAAGTGCTTTCTTAAATGGTTTTATAAATGAAGAGGTATATGTTGAGCAACCTCCAGGTTTTGAAAATCATATTTCCCCAAATCATGTTTTCAAACTCACAAAAGCACTATATGGACTTAAACAAGCTCCTAGAGCTTGGTACGAGAGATTCAGTGGTTTCTTGATTGAAAAAGGTTTTTCAAGAGGAAAAATCGACACAACTCTTTTCATTAAATATGAAAATGATGATATTCTTTTGATTCAGATTTATGTTGATGATATAATATTCGGTGCTACTAATGAAAATATGTGTCAAGTTTTTGCTAAGACTATGCAGGAAGAATTTGAGATGAGCATGATGGGTGAACTTACATTCTTTCTCGGATTGCAAATTAAGCAAGCAAAAAGTGGGACATTCATCAATCAATCAAAATATATTAAGGAATTACTGAAGAAGTTTGGGATGGAAAATGCTAAGGAAATTGGAACACCAATGAGCCCATCAACTAAACTTGATAAAGATGAATCCGGTAAGCCAGTTGACTCGAAGATATATCGAGGTATGATTGGTAGTTTATTATATTTAACAGCCAGTAGACCAGATATTATGTTTAGTGTGTGCTTATGTGCACGTTTTCAATCATCTCCAAAAGAATCACATTTAATTGCAGTTAAGCGCATTCTTAGATATCTTAGTGGTACAATTAACCTAGGGTTATGGTACCCTAAGCACACATCTTTCGATCTAATCAGCTACACAGATGCAGATTATGCTGGCTGTAAAATAGATCGAAAAAGCACTAGTGGAGCATGCCGTTTCTTAGGTCATGCATTAGTTTCCTGGTTTAGTAAAAAACAAAATTCTGTTGCACTATCTACTGCTGAGGCAGAATATGTTGCTGCGGGTAGTTGTTGTGCTCAAGTTCTCTACATGAAGCAACAACTTGAAGATTTTAAACTCATGTATAATCACATTCCAATCAAATGTGATAATACAAGTGCTATAAATCTTTCAAAGAACCCAATACAACATTCTAGAACTAAGCATATTGAAATAAGGTATCATTTTCTTCGAGATCATGTGCAAAAAGGTGATATAATGTTAGAGTTCACAAACACACACGATCAATTAGCAGATATTTTCACAAAACCTTTACCAGAAGATAGATTATGTATGATCAGAAGAGAAATAGGTATGATGCATGCTATGAATATCTCTTAAAAGATAGACCAGAGTCAATAAAAATAGAGATAGATTTTTTTAATACTTTTACATAAATTTGAGATTCTTAGCCTCATGTTTGAGACGCTCATTCTCTTCATACAATATCATGTCATTCTTATTCATGGGAACCGGCAAGCGGAATGAAGAATCTAATAAAGATTTCAACTGTTTATTCTTCTGCCGAATGATTCCTTCCCTTGTGTGAGACTCTTGAACAATTTGTTGAAGTACAACAATTTGTTCTTTGAGCTTTTCAACTTCGTGATTTTTGGCTTGTAGCCGCTGAGAAAAAGCCACAATAGAGGAAGAGTAGCGAGTCCCAAGACTCACCAAGTCATAAATAGCATCAGAATCTGACTTATTAGTCAGATTATTATTTTCTTGCTGCAACATGGCACCAATGGTAGCTGCAGAAAGAACAGGAGGTTGAGATGCAGAATGCCTCATGGATGGATCTAGAGAAATGTTAGAAGAATGAGCCATTGAGAAAAGAATAGAAGGCTTAAAACGAGAATGCTGAAGGAATGCAGATGAGTTATAGAGATGAGATGAAAACTTGATGCGGATTAGATGAACTTCAGGACTGATTTTATAGAGATAGCATAAAGAATAAGATAAACTATTTTCTCTTCAAATCTTATTTAGTCAAAAGAAATACAAGATATGCTGGACACACATTGTCAAAAGTTTTCTTACTAAGCCAGCGAGATTAACAGTAGATTGTCCCTATTTTTCTAGTAAACGATGAACCTCTGCTGTTATCTGCCGATGTTGACCTTGTATCTGAACCCTTTCTCGTTCCAGCTCTTCTATTCGTGGTTGCAGATCATGAGCATACCAATCTGCAAATTTTTTCAACTCTTGGTTTTCTTGCTTTAGCCTTTTATTCTCACTATCCTTATTAGCAAGCTTCTGTCGTAACTCAAATATTTGCATGTTAAGATGATCAATCTCACTCACCCTCGCCATTAACCTTCGAGACATGATCGTAACAGAGGCAGCATATTGATTACTGAGCATTCTTGATTCTGCAATAATCTCAGAATCAGCCTTACTAGAAAAACGGTTCACTGCTCCTATCATGGTATTGACGGCCTCAGGAGAGAAGATTGATGATTGATGCGTCAAGGGTTCCTGATTCAAGTCTGGAACATTAGTGGAAGAGAATTGCTCAGCCATTCTATCGTTGTGGAAAAACAGAACTCAGGTCAAGAAGTGATTATTTTTTTGGCATCCGATAGATGAAAATGATTTTTTTTTTTATAGAAACTCGGAGCCTTCAATCCCGTTTGTCAACAACATCAGGCGATTGTTTAAATCTTCAGCCGTATTAAATTCATAGAGTTAGGCCTCGAGGCTTTGCAGCACTTGTCGGGTCACGGACGGCTCCATTTTTCAACTATCTACAGTGACTATTAAACGCATCGTTTTCTTCAGTCCATTTACTTGTTGCGGATCCTTTTTAATGATGCCAAAAGGGGGAGAAGTGTTAGACTAGAACATTAACATTGTTTAAATTGCTAAACTTGTTATATATGCTTGGAATTATATTTATACTTTTGCTTGAAAAACTAACGCATATTTTCAGGGGGAGCTTAAGTATTAATATAGGTTTCAAGTTCTATCAAATATTTGTCATCATCAAAAAGGGGGAGATTGTTGAACTCAAGGTTTCAAGTTTCATGTGATTATAAATCTACACATGGATTTTGATGATAACAAATGAATTCAAAGAATAAAGAAGTCTCAAGCTCAAGTTGTCTACACAATGGAGTCAAGCACATCAAGGAAACAAGCATGAGCAAGAAGGGAACAAGTTCACATTAAAATTATAGAGTAATGTTGTAAATCTCTTCAAAATTCGAAATTAGGATTAATGCTCAAAATTAATATTTTATCATAAAGCATTAAAATACATTTTCCACATGTGCATGAATATTTTTGAAAATTAAATTTGAAAATTTTGAAAGATGATTGATTGTCATCTTTTGCATGTGCATGCCTTGATTAAAGGGTTGAACTTTGAAAATATTAAAGATGATTGATTGTCATCTTTCACATGTGCATGTTTTATTTGAATATTTTCAAAAGTGATTGATGCTTTTTTAGACTTATACAAAAAGTAAAAGATTAGGTTTGAATTTTTTGAAAATGAAAGTGTGCTCATTTTGTCATATGCCAAAAGTAAAAGATTAGGTTTGATTTTTTTGAAAAAGTGAATGATGTTGTCTTTGACAATTGAGAAAGAAGAACCTTTTATTTGAATTCTTTGAAAAAGTGAATGATGTTGTCTTTGACAATTGAAAAAGAAGAACCTTTTATTTGAATTTTTTGAAAAAGTGAATGATGTTGTCTTTGACATGTGAATCTTTTTAAATTTGAATATGAAGTCTCATATGCCTATAAATAGATCATTTGAGAGCTTCACATTTACAACACCAAGAGCATACAACATTCATTCAAAGCTTTCATTCTCTCTTCTCTAAACATTGAGCCTTAATCCTTGTTCATTTTGAGAGATATAGCTTGCGCTGTATTGTTCTTATTTCACTCGTTGAGGAGTGTTTTCTGATAACCTACCCACTATCAGCTTTTGTATCAGAAAAAGGGTGTGTATAACCCTTGTGTGTGTAGAAAGTATTCTACACGGGGAATAGTTGAATCACCACGTGTAAGGTGATTGCAAGTGTAGAGGGTGTTCTACACGGATCCTTTGTAGCGGTGTTGTTCAAAGGTGTAATAGGTTTCTATCTCCACCTGAAGGAGGTTGAATAGTGAATTTGGGAATCCTCAAGGGGTAGCTTGAGGCGAGGACGTAGGCAGTGGGGCCGAACCTCGTTAACATACTGAGTTTGCTTCTCTCTTACCCTTACTCTTTATATTTATTGTTATTTCATATTTTGTTTATATTTTATATTATATATTTGATTTATAATTGTTATTTTTTTTAATACAACTCAATTCACCCCCCCTCTTGTGTTAGTCATCTGGGCAACAGAAAGAATTTTCATTCAATAATCTTTCTTTATTTTTTTCTCTCATAAATACGAGAAAAGTGATCGAAGAGTTATGAGCTTGTGCTTTTAACAAATTTGTCTCATCTGAAGGAGATAGCATCAACACAATGTAAATGACAGTAAAATTTGCAAAACGAGAGAGAGAGATGTGAGAGATTTGGGCTGAAATGGATTCGGCACCGTTCGCTCGTTTTCCGTCCCCACGGAGGAGGTGGTCATGCGGAAGAGGTGGTGTGGAGGAGCTCGTTGCGCGGAGGAGCTGATGAACTGGTCGCTCGGAGGAGCCGAGGGATTGGTTGCGCATAGTAGGTTGAAGATGAGCTGGGAGGGAAAAATGGCATAAAGAAGCGGGCGGAATAAGATTTCATTTTCCTCAGTTCTTTTTTTTAATAATATTTATGCTGCCACGTCATCAATAATGCGCATTTTCGTTCACAATCTACTTGCATATAGAAGTACTCGAAATCAATTTCCCTCTCCCCTGTCTCCTCCCTAATCCCTCCAATTTCCTTCCCTTCTCGTCTCGAATCCCTTCGCAGCGATCATTGCCCCTTCCCACTTGAAAGTCCGAACAGTTTTGGTAAAGGAAGAGGTGAGAAGATCCTTAACAGAACAACAACCCATCCCACAATGGTTAAACCCCTATAGTCCATGTAAATGAGAACAATGGTCAAAGCTCCACCTTCAAAAGCTGGGATTGTGGACTTCAACTAGTCAAGGAATAGAACCGGATACAGAGCATTATCAATAACCCCACTTAGCCATTTCATCCAACCTTGTTGAAACCCCAGTAAGGACCCAATGCAGCTGAAACCCAAACCACATAACCACCATTTTCAGGGAACATGGTACCCATCTCCGCAGTTGGTAATGCTTCAGGAATACTCCATATGAAAGGAAAGATGAAGAACTCGAAAAGCGCTAGAAGAAGACCGGCAGCACCAACAACATCCTCGACCCCAAAACGACCCGTCTTATCCCTTTCTGCAATACAATGCAGAATTATACAGTTATATTTTTTGCTCTCGTGTACACGAAATCGTGTGCAATTTAAAGAGCTTGACTGAACTAAGAAAAGATCCACATACAAAGCCTCATGATTTCTCACATTTTCTCAACATTTTTGCACATTTTCTCACAATTTCTCAGTAACCAAACAAATTTTAATAGGCAACCTCAGATATTCTTCAATCGATGGAAGTCGACTGTATTTTTCACACAGAGTAGAGAGAGACGGGAGGAGGCCGATGGTGGGGCAAGGAGGAGAGGCACAAAACTTTTACGTTGCTCAATACAAACTTTTGATTTGCTTTGAAATTTTCAGAAATCTTCAGCCGTGAAATTTTGATCACCTGCATGTTCATCTATTCTCAATGTAGCTGAAATCTCACGTGGCATGTGTTTAATTGCTGGTGTAAATCAAAGTTTGACACCCGACCGGCTCAAAGTGCGACTTTTCTCTTTTACACCTAGCAATAAAACAGCAACATGTGGTGGACTTATTGAAGTTACGGTAGGTGCACATTCATTCTCTCCTCTCTCTTTTTCCTTCTCCTTTCTCTCTTTCCTCTTCCCCCAGAAGCTCTCTCTCGAACCCAGTTTCTCATCAGCATCTCTCGACATGATAAATTAGAGTTGCAATTGTTGAATCTAAGGGTTGGTGAAAAGAAGAAAACAAAAATCAAACTCAAGATGTTTTCTCAGCAACCAAATAGAAATAGATCCCACATTTTTTCACCATCCAAACAGCAATACATTTTCTTAGCATCCAAACAAAAATATATTTTTCTCAACATTCAAACATAAATTTGATTATAATTTAGATCTGGTTATGGTCTAGAAAACTCAAATAGCATTTTCCATTAAAAAGTTAAAATTAAGAAAGAGAACACAAATTACAAACAACATTAAATTCAGACTTGTAAATGCAAAAATAGAACCAGAAAGAAGAAAAAAATTGGATAAAAGAAAAGAAAAAAAGGGAGAAGCAAACCACAATAATCTAAAGATGATTTCCTCCATAGTCACATAAAAAGTACAGCTTCTCCTTTCAAAGGGGAAGAGAGAGAGAGAGAGAGAGAGAGAATTCAAAAAGAAATAGAAAAAGTGGTCTTTAAAGAGCAGAAATCTCTGCCTGTAGTTCGGTGGTGTCTTTCTCACTTTTTCCTCTCAACCTTTTCGGCAATATCCTATCAATCAAGACCGTCCTTAATCATATTCTATTCTTTAGTGAGAGAGAGTATTTTAGTGAAAGAGAGAGCAGAGAGATCAATGAGGGTTGGGGGAAGCGAGAGAGAGGGCAGGGGTAAGGGGGAAAAGATCAAACAGATGTTTAAAAAAAAAAAAAATTACTCACCCGTATGCGAGTACATATTGTAATTTGTTGTATCTCTTAAGTGGTAACTTGTGATTTGCTGGTGTAAAACGAAGACAAACACCTGACCGGCGTGGAGGCTCTATCTAGAAACGCAAATGCTGGAAGAGTAGAATAATTCTAGTGAGCAATAGGGTTGACTAGAAATTTAAAAATCCGACTCCGACCCTGACTTCGTTCTTGCTTCGCTGAGTTGGAGTCGAAGTTGAAGTTTTTTTTTCAAGAAAATTCGAAGTCGGAGTTGGAGTCGAAGGTGGAGGTGAATCAACTCCACCTCCGACTCCAACTCCGATCTGCTCCAACTCTGACTTCGATGCTTGGCTCCGACTCCTACTCTGCTCCAACTTCACTTCGATATTATACATATTTAATAAAAATATATGTATTTTTCTATATATTAATTATATAAATATAATAACATGTAATAATAATGTATAAATACTAAAATGCATAATAACATGTAACACCAATGGATAAACACTAATATATAAATAATAAATTTATAATAACATGTAATACTAATGTATAATAACTAAAGTATTGATTATGGAGATTTTATATAACTATATCTTATATAGTTAGTTAAACTCAATAACATATATACTAGCATGAGTTAATTATTATTATAAAAATATCTATATTCTTCATACATTAATCACATATATTTTATATAACTATAACTTATATAGTGAGTTAAATACCAGTATGAACAAATGTACCTAAAATAATGCACTTTTACTATAATAATATGTAATACTAATGTACCTAATATACTATGTAGTAGTAATATATAGACTATAATAATCAATCTATGATTCTATAATAACTTGTTAGAATGAAATTCGTTGCAATTTGTATTGGTTCTTTTATTGTAAGTTGTAACTTGTTGATGAAATTAGAACTTGATGGATGGTGAGCCATGAGTTGGTTGGATAATTTGGGAGGATAGATGATGATGGGTAATTAGTTTGTAATTTTGGTTATGTATTTTTAATTTGTAATTTTGTATAAATGATTTTAATTTGTAATTTTGGTTATGTATTTTTAATATGTGTATCATAGTTGAAAAAATTCTTGTTGCAAGTTTGAATTTTGTTTTATTTTATAGTGTTCAAGATTTTAATGTGTGTATCAAGTTCTAAGGATCTAAGGATGAATGATCATTGTGTGAATGATTTTTTTTTTACAAATTTGGTTAAATAAATTAGAAATTATATTTAAAAAAAAAATGACGTGGAAGCCCAAATCCAATTAGAGTCCAAAATTGTAAAATTAAAATATCAAATAGATTAAGGAAAAAAGTCTAATAAAATAGCCTAACTCCGACAAGTCGGAGTCAGATTCGGAGGACGACAATACTGACTCTGAAAAGTCGATGCTTAGCCCTAGTGAGCAAACACCAAGGATGGAAATCATGTATCCACCAAGGAATCCTACGACGAAAACTCTCGAATATTTGTTTATATTTTAGTATTGTGTTTATTTATTTATTTATTTTTATTTTAAAAAAATATATAAAAAATACTTTAAAAATTTTAAAAAAAATATTTGCACTGAGAAATCCTGGATTTCTTGATGGCCCTGGCAGCTTCGTTGTCAAAATTGAGCAATGCATGGGATAATTCCTCCAAACAAATCCTTCGGTTGAACGTGCAATGTCAATAGTTTCTGTTTTGACGGAAATGATAAGATTTAAATCGATCACTTTAACTGATTTGATTTTAGGCCAAAAAAAAAAAAAAAAAAAAAAAAGATTGTGACTTAGAAATTATGGAGGGCATAGATCAAATATTTACGACTGTAGAATTACAAATTTATGTTGGTCCCACTTTGGCAAAATAAAGTAATTAATAATATAGCATGAACATTTCGTTTATTTTAAATCTGGCTCGAGTATATATACTAAAGAGTCAAACGTATGCTCTTCATGATCAAGAGCATTCATTTTTGGCCACATTTCTTAGATCCTCATAGCATCAAGGTATGACTTCCCGTCGAGTTTGCGTGACAAATGACCCTTCAAGTAATCTACAAATCCTATTCTTTTGAACAATGCCGGTGAGTCTGCATTCACAAGGCTTGACGCCGGACCAAATTCTCCTTCCAGCTTTGGGCTTAAAAATGTGCCTATCGACAGCCTCTCCTTTTCTGAGTTTACAGTCGCACGATGCTCGATGCTACGGTAGATCCCATTCGTCACAATCTGCCAAACCATTCATGCATGGGCAAATTAACCAACGACCGAAAACTAGAATCAAACATTTTTTTACCGTAAGAAAGATATGGATACACTAGTACCTGATGAATTTTATTGTAATATTTAATAGACAATTTTTACAGATAACATTCTACGATATGGGATTCATATATTTTGTTAGTCTCTTTTCGAATCATAAGAAACGTTTGTTTGTAATGTAAAAGAACTTAAGGGTAATACAAGTCTCCCAGATTTACCTCCAAAATGTCTCCAATGTTGACTATAAAAGCATTAGGAAGGGGTTTGACAGGGATCCACATTCCATCTTTTCTAACCTGGAGACCTTCCATTTCATTGACTTGGAGGAGGATTGTCAGGCCTACAGCATCGGAGTGAGCGTCTAAGCCAATGGCAAGCTCTGGTTGTGGACATGGAGGATAGTAGTTCATCCTCATTGACTGCATCCCTTCTTCAAATATGCACCTCATTTCACTACTTTCCATTCTCAGAGCTTTTGCCATTTGATCTAGGATTTTCATGGCAAGATCTTTCATCTCTGTTGAGTAAGCTTCTAAGTCATCCCTGCAATTGGATTCCATAATGATGAAAAATATTGGTATTTTAACTTTTGTATAACTATAATTATGGGTCTTACAAAACTCTTTCTAACAATAAAATTAAATAGACATAAATATTTAAAATTTTTTACGCAATTGTTCGATAAAATAATATTATCGTTTGAATTCGTTTGATTTTTTTTTTTTTTACCCTTGAAGTGGTTGAATTAAAAATAAAGATTTATTAAAAATTGTGTAAAAGTGATAAATTACATGAGATTGTGTCATTTTTTTCAAAAAAAGTGAGCGTACCCTAAGTCCCTAAAAAGGCAAATAGAATTTCTATGCAAGCATGTGAGTGAAAAACAGAGATGGGACCTGAGTGGTAGGGGAAGGCGAGGCAACAAGTGGGGCTTCCTCAAATAGGTGGGAAGGGTGATAATGCCGAACATGTCACTCCAGTCCAGCTTTTGCTCCTCCGAAAGAACAAAGGTCTGTCCAAATCCCTCAACCTCTCCGTCTCCTTCACCTTGCCAATACTTCTTTTTCTCTTCCATTTCCATATTAAATAGTTCTTGAACGCCAGATTTCACTTTCTCCAATAATGAACTGCTCACCCCATGATTTATCAACTGCAAAAACATTGAGACTCATCATTTAAAAGTGAGATTTTTTATATGAGTTCTACATTCATGAATTTTTTATAATTATTATTATTTTTTTAAAATTAATTAAGCAGAAAAATTGGTTCACACATGCATTCACCGTCGGCCCTCGGGCCCTACCCAGAAGGAAAGACAAATGGATGGAGGTCCCCGAGTTTGTCTCTCGCACCTAACTTTGCTTTGTTTCTCGGATCATTCGATGAAATTTTGCATTGAACAATTCAATGATTAAGAAAGATGCTCTAAAACATATATGACTACGGTTTGAAATCTCATTCATGCATCTGGTAATCTTATTCTTGTGTTTGATAATTTTTTTGACCGAATACTTGTGTTTGGATTCGTTTTTTCTTCAATCTTTTCAAACTCTGAATCCTTGGGGAGGTGTTTTCGAAGTCTTTCGTGATCGGGAGGTCATTTAATGGTTGAAAATAGTTATAGATCAGATGCTATAATTTCTTGTATTCTACAACTCTGTGTGTGTGTGTGAGAGAGAGAGAGAGAGAGAGAACTGACCTGGAAGAAACCCCATTCTTTGCTTGCGAAATCCAATTTCTGTAACTCAGAGTCCATAAACTCTGGGGAAAATAGGAGATGCATGTCGATGACTGGGAGTTGGGGAAAAGCTGTGGAGTCGGATATGAAGGGAGGGTCTTGATCGGGCCGCAGATACCGTGGTGGGACAGTGCTTGCTGTGCTCTTTGCAAGCTCCTGAACACAGGGAACTGGGAGAGAGCTCCCAAACCTCATTTTCGCAGTTTCCATAGCTCTGAGATGGGAACTCCAAAGGCAAATGCGTACAGAGCTTGAATGAGTCTTGTCTGTTGACTCTGAGGAGGTATTTCTATTGGAGTGATGCTACAGGGTACCGAACATTTCACCCGATGTCCCGAACGGTGTATTTATTTATTTTTTCTTTTTTTAATGCATTTTTTAATCATTATAAACATTTTTAAAAAAATAAAATAACTATAATATTATTTAAAAGTACTTTCTTAATCACTAAATAAATAAAAATGATTCTGAATACTCATTCGTGTTTTCCTTTCTATTACCTTCGTGGCGGGCTTTTTTTGCTATTTGGCATAGGTTCCTTCTTTCCTCTTTGATAATCGCAAAAATGTTTTTTAGAGTTCAGTCTCCTTGGGTATTATCGAGCAAGTATTGGATTAGATTGGCTATTTTAATTTTTAAAATTTAAAAAATATATAATTTTTCAACTTTTAACTAATCACTCAACACTTAAAATTTATATTGAATTAGCCATTACATTCTCTATAATAATAAAATATTATTATTTTATTATTATTATTTATATTTCTTTAATTAATTTTTTAATACTTTTTTATTTTATTTTCATAATTTTCAATAACCTCCAACAATCATATTCATTTTTATTTTCACAATCCAACAATTTATAATATAATAATCTCATATATACATAGATAATGAAATCTCATATTATATAAATAAAAATCTCATATGTACCATCCATAAAAATTCCATATATATAATATAATAATATCAAATGTGGGATGAATGTGAGACAAGAAATAATAAAATACTAGTTTGAAGAAGTTATAGTTGTTTTTATATATGGAATGTGGGATGGATTTATTGTAGCTAATAGTTCATATAAAAAGTGTTTAGCTAATTCAATGTGGATTTAATTTCGTCAACATTATTTAAAATATGAAAAGTGCTGGCATATGACTAATCCAATGCCAATGCTCTTATTGCTCAATTTTCACAAGCTAGAAATTGGCATTACTTGTTGATCTCAAGCAAGGACTAAAACTAGATGTTTAGGCGGGCCAGTTTGGTTCTTTAACCCATCTCAACTTATTTCAACTCATTTTATCTAATTACTATAATTTTTTAAAATTTCAATACAAAATATAATAAACAATTCAACTTTTTCAAATCCTAAAATAATAATAATATTAAAAAAATAATATTTTATTTAATTTTCAACTTTCACCCTAACTCAACTCAACATCCAAACATAACCTTAATTCAAAGTTATATATTCAAGTATAACGTCACATTAGACTAGGTATCTATAAGCTAAAATGATAATATAATATTATTTTTTAATAATAATATTTTTAAATTCAAACTGTCCAGAGTCCACAATCCAAATACGAAACAAGTTCACAAATTAAATCCTAACTATACACCAACAGCCCCACAATTCAAATACAAAATAATATCTGAAATTAAATCCAAACTGTCTAGCCAATCGCCCACAATCCAAATACAAAACAAGTTTGGAGACCAATCCAAACCATACACCAACAACCCCACAAGCTAAATACAAAAAAAGGTATGAAATTAAATCCAAACTGTGACGCCCCCAAATCCCCACACAATGACACGGGGAAATCGAGACGTCCGGATGATGATGTCACGGGTCACCACCTTATTGACGTGCCAAGTGTGTGTAAAATCGACGAATGTGCACGAGAAATACGCAGCGAAAAGCAAAGCCAATAACTAAGTATCAGAATTTTTCTTAATTTAATACAAAGTTGTTCAAAACATACATAATAAAACATTACAAAACACAAATATAGTTTTAAACCAAATAACAAAACTTAAACTTTAACTTCAGCACCCCAGCAGAGCTGCATCCTCGGGCTCAGCCTCTTCCTTCTTATCCTCGATCTCTGCACCAAAATCTACGGTACTAAAAATGGTGCCGTAGGTAAGTAAAATCCAAACACCACCAGATAAAAACATATAAAACTCAAACAATATGCATGAAAGGATGCCAATGCACAAAACTCATAAAATCATATTTTTTCCACGCACGCCAAAAATCTCATTTGGCCCAAAAACATAACCTTTCCAAATATTACGCCAAAAGTCACATTTGGTCCATATCAAACTCAATCCGTTAACCAATTAATCCGTATGCACCATGACCTCCCCTATGGGTCATCCGCACACCCTGGCTCCAGTGCCATATCGCAGGTCACGACCACGCATGTGACACCTAAACGAGCGATGCCCAGTTCCGCGCCCCACGCGTTCGTAGCCAAGCATCCTCTAGCCCTTGCCAGCGAAGGGCCACGGAGTCGGTGCGTAGAGCGATGCTCGGTTCCGCACCCGGCGCGTTCGTAGCGAAGCATCTCCTAGCCCCCACTCCCGTCGTCGCCCAGCGACAATTCAGGGGACGTCACTCAGTTTATTACGCTCCCGAGTGACCAGAGGAGCTCCACCGGGATAATACCTCATCCTGGCTTGGGGTCATAATACACACGCACCCGAAAATCCACTTACGCCAATAAAATAGGATTTTCTCAAATTAAATAAAACGCACGTGCATGCACTATGTAAATGCAATTTCAATGCACAAAACGATCAACCAACCATAAATCAATAAATCAAGCAACTCCGTCCTCCATCCATCCGACCGCCGAACTCCTCGGACTCAGTCCGGAATCAGCCAACCATCAACAAATAATTATTGAATGAGCAAAATATATTTAAATCTAAAAGTAGAGTTTGAAAAATACTTACAGCGCTATATGGTATTTTTAGAAAGCTCGCGGTGTTGCAAACGGCGGAAGAAAAGTAACGTAACAGTGAAATTTCACTGTGGTCGTGGGTTGTAAAATACCCACTTTTGAACGGGGACAAACCAAAGCTCGGGATTGATAGGGAATGGTCTAAGAATGTTTATGAAGCTAAGGGAAACGATTTTTGGCCGTGGGTGGTGATGGAAATGGCGGTCGAAGGCCAAAAAGGGGCTGAACGGAGTTGAGCTCGTGGGAGCTGCTCCGGCAACAGATCGAGACCGAAAATGGGTGGTTTAGGTCGGCAAGAGATAGGGGAAGAAGCTATGAAGAGATGGTGGCCAAAGGTAGTGCGACGACGCCGAAATCGGTGAAAAATTGTATGGTTTGGAGGAGCTCGTGGTGGCTAACGGTGGCTCGGATGGAGGTGAAACTTGGTGGGGATGTTCACCGGTGAGAGGGGAAGAAAACTGGGTGGGTGGTATAGGCCACGCCGCAGGCGAGCGGCGGTTCTGGGCTGCAAAAGCAACTGGCGACAGGGGAGAAAAACAGGCAGGTGCCGTGACTTCCAGGGGCTTGTGGCGGCTAACGACTAGTCCGATGGCTCTGAAAATTGGTGGGGATGATCTCTGGTGGGAGGGGAAGAGAATGGTGGGGGTGGTGTACAACACAGCCGCCGGATGGTGGCGCACCGGGCCGTCAAAGGGGCGGCGACGAAATGGAAAGGAGAGCTGCTGTTGCGCACGGGGAGAGGGAAAACGGGAAGAAAAATAAGAAGAAAAAGAAAGAGAAGAAAGAAAAGAAGAAAAAGAAAAGGAAAAAGGGAAAAAGAAAAAGAAAGGAAAAGAAATGAGGTCTAATCCTCACCTCTGGAGTCCAACAACTGATCCAACGAAAATAAGTTTAAAAGTAATAAAACTAAGAAAATATTTTAAACACAACGTAAAGCTAAAATATAATAAATAACTAGTAAAAACAAACTATTTAATTTTAAATCCAAAGACAAGCTAAAATAAATTAAACAGCAATTTAAATTCAACAGCAATTAAAATCCAATTAAAATCTGATAATTTAAAATAAAGGAACTATTATATTAATTAAATTAAAATATTCCTTCAGTGAAAATACACGTAAAAACGGGGTGTCACATCCTCCCCCCTTAAAATAAATTTCTTCCTCAAAATTTGTGAGATCAATATCAGCACCAAGCAGGATACAATATGCAACTCAGAGTATACTTGAGAAAATCATACCATCAGCCATTTCCACACAAGTATGATTAAAGCTCTCTCCAATTATACTCCTAAAGCAATTCCATCATATTCATACTAGTCTCCCAGCGACGCATCAAGTCTAGAACTCCTAAAGCAGCCATGTAAACTGGAATCGCCATATCGTTAAGAACTTCAAAACCACACCCAAGAAAATTCTAAAAATGATTACTTCTTAGAATGAATTGTATTAACCTCAATCAACCTTCATGCTATATCATCGAAACTTTCATTGTATACTATATCTTGGTAACCTAATAGTCACTTCCAAAATAAACCATCAATAAACATAATTTGCCCAAACAAAATATTACTCTCCAATTACAAGCACCTTCTCGAAATTTTAAGTCATCACTAATTACTCAAAATCAGCACACCTAATTATCTCCAAAATATCACGCTTCCATGCGCACTCTGATAACTCGCCAAAAAGCAAAAAGACTATATCCTCATAAATTAACACCCTTGAGTACAAGCTAACTCTAACACCTGGAAGCAAGAAAATCCTTTACCACATTTTGTTAGAAAATAAAGTCTCCCAAAATCATGAACTATCACTCCTATTCCTCAATTATTTCTAGCTACCTTAATTAAATCAAAATTCCGCAACGACACCCATGATCATCAACAAAGAAGACGATATCAATCAATTGCAACCTTCCAAATTAAAAACAAGTATCATTATCTCAAAATACGCCAATCTCATCTAAGATAAAGAACATAGGGCTCGAATTCGTCCCGACCAACTAATAAAGCACCTATAACTCCTACCTAACAACTTACACTTTCAAGATCATCACCTAAATTCTGAATATCGTCTAATTTAGAGATAACTAAATTCACTACGAACTACGATTAAATTCACCATAACCTTAATGAACCCTTCTTGTAAACTCACTTACCTACTTCTATTCTCATAACCCTAATATTAGCACGACTATTTCCTTCAATTGCATACAAAATTAAATCTCAAGATAGGCCATGCTATTCAGACCTCCAATCCATCAAAACTATGGCACTACCCTCCTGACTCCTACTGCTTGTTACCTTACGTACCTGTTTAGGCTAATCACCGTTGATTCCTAAACTTCCACTTTCAAGATTTTATTATCCACTACACATGGCGACCCAACAATGTCTCTTCAAGTTAAATAAAATGTCTATAATTCTCTCAACTGGACACTCAAACTCCAAAGGAAAGTATAGCCTCAAAATTTAAATTCCTATGTGACCTCAAGTCACAATTAATTCTTGAAGATAGTCTCAACAATAAATGCCAACCATCACTCCAATTGGTAACCCACTTCAACTGTACACTTCGATCAACTCACTAAGAACTCGAAGTTAAAATCTATTGAATTTAATACTATCACATCTAATCCACTTCAGTACTCACCAAAGCCACTTCTCTCAAGCCAAAAAGAGACTAGGATTTGTACTCTCCGAAATCCATACACCCTCACCACCACTATAAATGGATCTCATGTACCCTTAGCTAAGATCAATAATCATTCTAACGTATAAGTGATCCATCACTTCCATTTCCAACATTCGTACCTTATCCTCAAAATAAACAAAATTTCATTTCCCAAAACCTGCACCATCTATTATCCTCAACTCGGTATGAATTAATCCTAAAACTTGTCACTATAACCTCGAGCTATAACAATTATTGCCAACCAACATTCCATTGAGTAACACGCTTCGACTGAACGCTCCAATCGATTCACCACTATCACGTGTCGATCTCATACGTCCTTAGCCGAAACCAATAGTCATTCCAACGTACAAGTAATCCATTACTACTATTTCCATCAGCTGGACTTATATCCGCAAATTAACATGAATCATTCCTATATCTGCTTAACTTATACCCTTAACATCAGCAAATAGTTATCGCTTAAAACTTTGTACTGAAAATGACCTTAAACCTGCTAATAATCCGTTCCTAAAAGTCTCTGGAACATAAGGTCTCAACTTCAATTGAATTCAATACCAACAATTAAACTATTGCTTTCAAAACCTCAATGGATCTATTTCTTCCGAACCGATAAAAAATCATTTCCTAAAATCGATTACTACAACCTCGAGTTAACAATAGTCATTTTCTGAACTAAGTCAATATCTACAATCCTCAAAGAAGTATATGAGCTAAATCATTACCTTCCATTCTCAAAGAAATGTACCCCAGAAAAATTTCATATTATTAACTAAACTCTGATCAATCCCATTTTAATGGTTGCAAACCAATCACTCTCCAGAGTGGATCAAGCTAGCACACCAAGTCTGTAAAACTAAGAACTCAACTCTTATTATAAATTGGTCCTTCAACTCTGCAATTCTAAAACATTAAATCCAATAAGAATAATTTCTAGAATTTCTAAGATCAATGAGCTTACATCCCATAATAGAACAATCGGCTCCCAAAGCTTTTAAAATCTAATACATTAACGGATAATAAATCATTTTCTGAAATCCTCGAGATTGATGGCTTTAATCCAAAACATTCACCTTAAAACTTGTAAATTTTAAAACCCCAATTGCCACCAAATTGTTCATCCGAATCAGTGAAATTTAAAACTTAAAATTTAATTATTTCCCCCAAAGCTTGTCAAACCTAACACCTTAATTACCAAAATCTTATTTCCTAAAATCTATAAGGCCTCAAACCTTAGATAAAATTATCTTAAACCAATTCTTAAAGTTCGTTGAACCTACACTCTCCTATTCTATAGCCTCATTACATAAATTCTACAAAATCTAAGACCTCAACCATCTTAAGCGACTTAAAGCTAACTCCCCTCCTTAGTTGCAACTTATATTCCTACTCCCAAGAGATTGCCTAATCCATGTCGTTCCCTTCTAGCCACAATATTATAAAAGTAGCCCAGCTCTATAAAATTCAACCCTACTACACTAAGTATTTATTCCTATCAACGACATTCTCGATAGTACCGTCCTCCTGCCATAGAACAATCCTCAACCCCACTTTTTTAACTCCGGACAAAACAAAACAAAACAACTTAAAACAAAATAAATAAAACAAATAAAACAACATACTTGCAATTCAAATAAAATCAAATCAAACCAAACCAAATCAAATGGAATTAAATAAAATAAATTCAAATCAAATAAAATCGAATCAAGTTAAAGAAAAACAATTCAACTTAAATAAATTAAAATAATTTTAACATAAGCTTTTAAAACTTTCTGGTACTCCACCTATGGGACATATAATTTTACCCAGAGCCGAACCGCTCTGATACCACTTGTGATGCCCCCAAATCCCCACGCACGGACACAGGGAAATCGAGACGTCCGGATGATGACATCACGGGTTACCACCCTATTGACGTGCCAAGTGTGTGTAAAATCGACGAATGTATACGAGAAATACGCAGCGAAAAGCAAAATCAATAACTAAGTACCAGAATTTTTCTTAATTCAATACAAAACTGTTCAAAACATACATAATAAAACATTACAAAACACAAATATAGTTTTAAACCAAATAACAAAACTTAAACTTTAACTTCAGCACCCCGGCAGAGCCGCATCTTCGGGCTCAGCCTCCTCCTCCTCATCCTCGATCTCTGCACCAAAATTTAAGGTACAAAAAATGGTGCCGCAGATAAGTAAAATCTAAACACCACCAGATAAAAACATATAAAACTCAAACAATATGCATGAAAGGATGCCAATGCACAAAACCCATAAAATCATATTTTTTCCACGCACGCCAAAAATCTCATTTGGCTAAAAAACATAACATTTCCAAATATCACGCCAAAAGTCACATTTGGCCCATATCAAACTCAATCCGTTAACCAATTAATCCGTATGCACCATGACCTCCCCTATGGGTCATCCGCATACCCTGGCTCCAGTGCCACACTGCAGGTAACGACCACGCATGTGACACCTAAACGAGCGATGCCCAGGTTCGCGCCCCGCACATTCGTAGCCAAGCATCCTCTAGCCCTCACCAGTGAAGGGTCACGGAGTCGGTGTGTAGAGCGATGCCCGGTTCCGCGCCCGGCGCATTCGTAGGCAAGCATCCCCTAGCCCCCACTCCCGTCATCGCCCAGCGACAATTCAGGGGACGTCACTCAGTTTATTACGCTTCAGAGTGACCAGAGGAGCTCCACTGGGATAATACCCCATCCCGACTTGAGGTCGTGATACACACGCACCCGAAAATCCACTTACGCCAATAAAACAGGATTTTCTCAAATTAAATAAAACACACGTGCATGCACCATGTAAATGCGATGTCAATGCATAAAACGATCAACCAACCATAAATCAATAAATCAAGCAACTCCGTCTTCCATCCATCCGACCCCCAAACTCCTCGGACTCAGTCCGGAATCAGCCAACCAACAGCAAATAAATATTGAATGAGCAAAATATATTTAAATGTAAAAGTAGAGTTTGGAAAATACTTACAGCGCTATATGGTATTTTTAGAAAGCTCGCGGCGTTGCAAACGGCGGAAAAAAAGCAACGTAACAGTGAAATTTCACTGTGGCCATGGGTTGTAAAATACCCACTTTTGAACGAGGACAAACCAAAGCTCAGGGTTGATAGGGAATGGTCTAAGGATGTTTATAAAACTAAGGGAAACAAGTTTTGGCTGTGGGTGGTGGTGGAAATGGCGGTCGAAGGCCAAAAATGGGCTGAACGGAGTTGAGCTCTTGGGAGCTACTCCGGCAACGGATCGAGGCTGAAAATGGGTGGTTTAGGTCGGCAAGAGGTAGGGAAGAAGTTTTGAAGAGATGGTGGCTGGAGGTGGTGCGACGGCGCTGGAATCGGTGAAAAATCGTATGGCTTGGAGGAGCTCGTAGTGGTTAACGGTGGCTCGGATGGAGGTGAAACTTGGTGGAGATGTTCACCGGTGAGAGGGGAAGAAAACTGGGTGGGTGGTGTAGATACGCCGCCGGCGAGCGGCGGTTCTAGGCTGCGAAAGCAACCGGCGACAGGGGAGAAAAACATGCAGGTGCCGTGACTTCTAGGGGCTCGTGGCGGCTAACGACTGGTCCGATGGCTCTGAAAATTGGTGGGGATGATCTCTGGTGGGAGGGGAAGAGAATGGTGGGGGTGGTGTACAACACAGCCGCCGGACGGCGGCGCACCAGGCGGTCAAAGGGGTGGCGACGAAATGGAAAGGAGAGCTGCTGCTGCGCACGGGGAGAGGGAAAACGGGAAGAAAAAGAAGAAGTAAAAGAAAGAAAAGAAAGAAAAGAAGAAAAAGAAAAGGAAAAAGGGAAAAAGAAAAAGAAAGGAAAAGAAATGAGGTCCAATCCTCACCTCTGGAGTCCAACAACTGATCCAACGAAAATAAGTTTAAAAGCAATAAAAGTAAGAAAATATTTTAAACACAACGTAAAACTAAAATATAATAAATAACTAGTAAAAACAAACTATTTAATTTTAAATCCAAAGATAAGTTAAAATAAATTAAACGGCAATTTAAATTCAATAGCAATTAAAATCTAATTAAAATCCAATAATTTAAAATAAAGGACTTATTATATTAATTAAATTAAAATATTCTTTCAGTGAAAATACACGTAAAAACGGAGTGTCACACAAACCATATATCATCCATTTCCAATTGCCAAACTTTAAAACATTTACCAAAAATCAATGTTAAACCAAACACTAGATCTCATAGTTGCTGCCCAGCTACATATATCTCCAAACTGTCCAGACTTGAGCATATACACAAGTAAAAATAATTCTCCAGCCATAAACACATACACAAGTATAATCTTTAAGTCATGAGCATATACAAAAATGGGCAGTTGGTTTCTACCATTGTTTCCTATAATCTTTTAAGTCTTACTATAAGATTTAATTTCAAATATTAGCTTCACCTCCAAAGTTTGAAATCGTTGTAAACAGTTGGTTTGGCAAACAATTATCAAGGGGAGTTGTAGTATTTAAATACAAGAGGAGATATTAAAAAAAAAAAAAATCTAACGTCAATAATCAACATATTACATATATAAGACCAATTAATATCTTCTGATAAAAGTCTGCCCCAATTACTGCATTGTTCAACCAACATAGCAACTGGCCATCGACATTCCCAAGTTAAACCAATCCAATGAATTATCAATTTTTATAAATTTCCTCATAAATATCATCCTTGTATTCTAATTTTCAGAACTTAATCAAAAACATTAGATATCTGCTTTTTGCAGCTAAACCCACAGTTTGCTCAAACTCTTTTATTTAGATGAAACATGCATTAAAATAAATAGACTCGAAAAAACCGAATTGTAATTCACTCAAAATTTACTTTACCAACCTCAACTCAGACTACACGCATGCTTCATTAATTTAGCATAGCCAAGCTACTTATCCAAAATATATATATATATATATATCATATCCAACCCACGAAGACAATTAACCAACCAAACCATTCTTCACTGTTAGTTTAGAATATTGAAAAAATCTTCCATACTTTTCCGACCAAACCATACTTGCCAACTATCCAATCAAATAAGCCTAGCAACTAGAAATAACCCATTCAAAGTCAATTAGGAAGCAACCTTCAAATTTACAAACGAATATTTCCAAAGAAAGCACATATCAAACCACAAAGCAAGCACCAATTTAAACATTATGCATCGAAAGCACCATAGATCAAATGCGTTTCAAAAAAATCATTCATGTGTTTAGGTACAGCTACATGTATTATTTGTCTTATCTAAAATAAGAGAGTAAGCATGCCAGGGAGTCCCCATGTCAATAGAAGTTTGCCAAACATGTTGAACATCTCTAAGCAGGTTGAATGTTTATTAAATTATGACCCTATATGAGTTTGGAGATCAGTATCAGTTTGTTTGGGGAACCTACCATTTATTACTATAGAGTAAAGTTGCAACTTCAACAATGTAACTTTGTATTATATTTTGACTGAACTTTGTTTGTGCTATGGATAGTGTAGAAGTTTGTTTGTTCCCTTACAATGCTCTTTCTCCCTGTTGAATTGATATTGATATAGTTATCTTTTGACATGCATGTTGCTTATCATAATCCTTTATTGATGATGCTTCTTGTTCCATCTATGTTAGGTTTTGAGATATTAATGATGCCTGCTGTGAAAAAATTAATGGGCCTAACTTATTTTATAAAACCAGTTCAATATGAGATGGTTACTCATTGTTTATAAATATGCCCAAGACCTTGTACATAGGCAATGTGTGATTTATTCCTCAATACCCTCCTTCACGTACAGACCAGTATTTTTTTTTATAGTTGTCACGGGGTAAGTAGTGTGGGCTCACATTTTGCTTGTGACAAGCTCTGATACCATGAAAAAATTCATAGGCCTAACTCATCTCGTAAAACCAGTTCAAAGATAGATGGTTGCTCATTGTTTATAAACATGCCTAAGACCTTATCCATTGGAAATGTGGAATTTATTTCTCAACACCCTCTCTCACGTGTAGACCAGTGATATGGGATCATGACACTTGTACCCATTATGCTGAGATAAATAGCCTAACAAGATGCAAACTTTACTCCTATAGGCTAATTTATCTTGAGTGTAGGGATGAAGTAACGGGTAACATGACAACCAAACACACAAATTTTAGTATAATTAGATGCCTTTCCAAAAAGAACATGATAGGGAGATTTGTTTTGTAACACAACTGTGGGAAGACAACTTATAATAAAAACTATCGTTGAAAAGGCATCGATCCAAAATGTTTTAGGAAGATTGCATTGAGCAAGAATAGACAATCCCATGTCCATCATATGCCTATGTTTTCTTTTAGCAATGTCATTTTGTTGGGAAGTGTAAGGACATGTGAGTCGATGATGAATACCATTAGAGGTCAAGAAATTTTTGAATTCCTTGGACACATACTCTCCCCCATTATCAGTCTGGATTTGCTTTATTTTTCGAGACAGTAATTTTTTAACAAGAAGTTTGAAATGAACAATGCAAGAAAAAACTTCAAATTTATTAGTAATGGGGTACAACTAAGTGAATCTCGAATGATTATCTGAATGAAACATAATAACGACTCTCACCGTTAGACATAATTGGTGACACCCAAATATTCGAATGACCTAAATCAAGAGGAAAGTCAGATACCTTGTCCGAGAGAACAAAAGGCAACTGAGTACTCTTTCCTAGTCTACAAGATGAACAAACAAAATCACACTGAGTTTTTCCAGAAATGGGAAGACCAAAAGAGTGGATGATATTCTTGGTGACTTGTAGGGATGGATGGCCTAGACGAGCATGCCAGACATCTATGGAATTTTTTATTCCTACAAGAGCAACATGGGGCCGAATCTTATTTGAGAAAGTTTGAGAACTTTGAGACAAACGAATGGGGTAAAGTCCTCATTCACTCGGTTCTTCCAGGAGTGTTACTCCTATTTTACAGTCCTTATCAAAATAAGAGGAATGAAATAACAATTTTTATCAACACAAAACTGGTTGACTAATAACAACTTGGTTAAAGCATCTGGACAATGTAGAACACGATTAAGAGAAAGTTTTGAGCATGAGGTATTTAAAGTAAAGGAACCTGTGCTTGAAATTTGTAAACCATTGCCATTATCGACTACAACAGTGTCTAAGCCATTATAAGGTTATGAAGAAGTCATATCACCATTGTCATTGGTGATATGTTTGTTGGCACCACTATCAGCCAACCAAGTATTATCCTCCAAGAGAGAGTTCGAGTAAGCTGCCATGGCAACGAGTTGAGAGGGTGGATGACGGCCTTGGTACTATAATCAAACCTGTGAAAGCAATCCAAGGCAGTGTGGTTTCCTTTGTGACAAATTTGACAAGCTAAGGGATTGAGAGTATCACCATTTTGATTGTTTCTGAATGGCTTCAAGTTCTCTTGGATATAATTGTTCCTTTGTTGATTAAAGTTGCCTTGAAACTAGGGAAAGCCTTGGTTTTGATTTTGTACAGGAGAATTTGAGACCCTAGGTGAGAATGATTTGTTTTGCTTCTTCTGGCCTCAAAGTCTATGAGCCATCATAACAAAAGTGCCTTCATCGTGCAGCTGTGGGGAGTTCACATGTCGCTGACTTGCAATTTGTATTTCACATAACAGGAGCTCAGATGAAAAATCTTCAAGGCTCATTGATTTAGCACTTAAAATGATACCCTTAGAAATTGAAAAGGATGAAAAGGAGAAGTTCAAACCACTTGGACATGATGTATTAAATCGTCCTCTTCTATGGGTTGTCCAGTTGTAGCAAGTTGATCCGCCACGACTTTGCATCTTGAAGGTATTCTTCACAACTTTTTCCACCTTGAGATAAAGACTGTAATTGCCGCTTCAGGTAATTGATGCGGGAACGAGACTGGGAGGCATATCTGTTGGCTAAAGCAAGCCATATCATTGACCAAAGGTTGTTGATAGAACTTTCCTAGCCAGAGATGCAGTCAATCAACTGAGGACAAAGTGATCCTTCTTTGTCCATAGAAGAAATGTAGGATTGACTTCACGAGTGCCAACGTCATCATCAGAATTGGCTTGAAGAAATTTTGCTGCACATGGCTTCGTACCATCCATGAAATCCAGCAAGTCATTACTTCGTAAAACTGGAAGTAATTGAGAAACCCAATTAAGGTCATTCGTTCCATCCATCCATACCAAGATCAACTGTGTGATGTTTGGATGATTAAAGGTGATGGACGAGGAAGACATTTTGTAGAAGTGTACAGGTACGTAGGAAAGGGCGTTAACCTGTAGCTCTATGATACCATGAAAGATTAAGCAAGAAAAGTACAAAAACAGAGTGTAGCTCAATACATGCACCTTTCACTGTATGTTCCATTTATAGACAAATAAACATACAAGGAAGTTTGTATACAAGGAATGTTTTCCATAATGCTAAATATAGACATGTCCTAAACAAGGTAATACAAAGTACATTTAAGGAAGGTACTAAGTATTTGTAGAGGAATTAATAAGATCATTCCATGTTGAGTTGCACGATGATGGCTCCAATGACTGCTCCACTGATTTAGCAATTGGGTGAGCTGTGTTGCTTAACATGCTATAAGGGTTGTGCTCTATTTCAACATAATAGATGAAAAACTTCTCACTAAAAGGTTCCGTTGGAATTTATGCATTAATACACTTCAGGTTTGGAATAGGGAATGAAGCCATTGGTCCGCATAACATTGCTATCTTTGTATCATATTAAGATTCACTGTATATATTTTTTTGTTATCTATTTTGAAATTCTTTGGATAATAGATGCCTTGCAACATCTTCTATTCTGTTTTGTTTTCGACTATTTACCTAGTGACTGATTTGGATTCCACAAGTTGTTTATTTAAAATGTATATCTATGTGCCTAGTGGTGGTGTTGGCTGGAAATGTCTTGTGCCTTAGCGCTTCTTTCTGGATAAGGCAGCATGCTTCAAATATTTACTCAATTTGTTTAGCTTTGGATGTTGGTTTCTTTCCTTTAAAGTTAGTGCATGGACTTAACTCCTAGGGATTGACTTAAGTGGTAAAGGCCTTGCGCTTGGAGGTATTCTCCCACCAGGTCTAAGGTTCAAATCCTATTGGGTGTAAACAATCTCTAGGGGTTATTGGGTGGAGTAGGGGTGTAACCGGTCCGGTTTGGTTCAGTTTTGTAGAATTTTTGGAACTGAACTAGTTACAATAGTTTTGCATTTTCAATAGCCAATTCTACACTGGTTATCTTCCTAAACCGGTACTTTCGATTTTATCGGTTTTGATCCGGTTTAGTTTTTCGGTTTTAATCAAGTGTCAATTTCATAAAACAATTGCTATAAATAACATATGATCAAACAAATGATCAAATAAATTACAAATGTTCATATTTAAGATTAACATTTATGTAATAAATTATAATCTAAAATTATTTTATATATGAATTATATATAAAAATTTCATATAGAATTATATATAAAAAATATTTTATATAATATACAAAATTAGTTTATATATACATATATTTTTCCAACCGGTCCAGCCCGGTCTCGGAAACTACAAAACCGAAACCTGACCAGGTCTGACCAGTTTTTACAATACAAAAAAGGGTCCCAGATCAGACTGGTTCAAAACCAAACCAACCGGTTCGGTTCATGCTGGTTTTTCGGTTTAAACTTGCACCCCTAGGCTGGAGGACTTTTTCCCTTGAATTATCCGAAGTGCATTTGCGGGAAACTCCTTATGAGGGCCTGTGCAATACTCGAGATCAGTCAAAACGTTGTATTCAGACATCCTGTGCCAATAAAGAAAAGTTAGTGCCTGGACTTGGCAATGGTGATGACTTTCATCATTGAGAATATCAACTAACACTGGAGATTTCTTTCAAGTCTTATTAATTACTTTCAAAATACATGTGAATCAGGTTTTACTATATGAGTATTTGAGAAATGATGTTTTTTATTTTATATTTTGTCATCCTGAATTAAATAAATTTTGAACGGTATTTCATTCATTTTTATATTATTGACGCATGAAATCATTTAAATTGTGCCAAATCCATAAATGCGATTGGGGATGATATATATGACTTAAAATAAAGAATAAAATTGCACATTTATGTTGATGATCAATTTAATTTGTTTTTAGGAAACAAATGGTTGTAATTTACTGAGTCATGCATAGTAGAACCTCCTTAAAATTATGGACGTAGATCTAATATATACTACAGTAGAATTACAAGTTTCCGTTAGTCCCACATTGGCAAAAACAAAGTAATGATATATCATGAAAGATTTCGTTTATTTAAATGTGTGGGCAAGCTAAAATTTTGTACTTGAGAAGAGCCACTAGGAATTATTTCTTTTAGTGACTCAGGTTTTTCCACCCTCATTTCTGGATCCTCATAGCATCAACGTATGACTTCCTATCGAGTTTGTGTGAGAAATAACCCTTCATATAATATGCAGCTCCTATTCTTTTGAACAATGCCGGTGAGTCTGCATTCACAAGGCTTGGCGCTGACCAAAATCTCCTTCCAGTTTTGGGCTTAAAAATGTGGCTATCGACAGTGTGACGCCCCCAAATTCCGTTTGGGATTAGACGGACATTTGAAGCGTCGAGACATGCAACACAAGGTTACCTGCCCCCGTTCATGACATATAAGATGCAATAATCCTAACATGCATCTAACATTATGCAATATTCGCAGCGGATAATTTTTTTCTTTAGCAATACTATGCACCAAACTGAAAATATCCCAAAGTATTGGAGATGTAACTCCATCGTACAAGTAGTAATTTAACTACTATATTAACATTAACGACGCACCGTCCTTCAGTCGACTGTGTCTAGTTGGTCAGCTCCTGATCTTCCTTCAGGTCCTGTAACAAGATCTACCATTCGGGGGGAATGGTAGTTGGGACTACCACAGTGAGATTTGATTACAAATCTCAGCAAGTTAACAAAAAACTTCCATACAGACTAATGATGCATGTATGACAGTAAAAGCATAAATGCATAATCAAATTCACAAGTAATTAAATCATAACTTAGCGTACAACATAGCATAATTGACATAGCTTAAATTGAATCATGAACTGAACTTGACTTAGCATGAACTTGCTCTGAAACTTGAATTAACATGAAAAATACATACTCCACAGTTGTTGAGGCCCCATGTATTTTACGCATCACATTGGTAGTTAAATACATACTCCACAGTTGTTGTGGCCCCATGTATTCTACACAACTTGACTTAACATTTAAAATACATACTCCACAGTTGTTGTGACCCCATGTATTCTACGTGTAAATACATACTCCACAGTTGTTGTGGCCCCATGTATTCTACACAAACTGAATATACTCAAGATGAAACGTGACTGGAATATGAAAGGACTGAAGCCCTGACGTAACATAACTTGACTTGAACATAATTTGAAATACATAACCAACTTGAGATAGTAACATTTCGTAACATGGCATAACATATAACAAACAACATATTTAGCATGACATATTTGTAATGTATAGTAATACATGACAGAATATATTGTGTAACAGATAAAAATTGATGACAGAATAAATTCTGTATAATAGACAATTACATGATAACTTGGCATGGCATGACATATATGATAACATACATACATACACTGTAATTCTTTTACTTAGCACACATACACAGTAGACTGCTAGTAAGTTAAAAGCTAACTTACCTCGATCTCCGCGTTTCTTATAAAACTTCAAGCGCGATCACGAGGAACTGTAATTAGTGATTCTAAAAGTTAGAACTAAATCACTAATAATTTGAAATATGGAAAATACTAACTTAAAGAGTAAAATTTTCATTTTACTCTCTACATGTGGGAAAATGACCGTTTTACCCATAACTTAAGGATTTTGCATACTAACTCTAAAAGTTTCCAACCAATCAATTACTTTAAACGTTAATAACTATAGATAGAGGTTTATACCATCACGATGCACATCACACGGTGCATCGCCATACAACACGGAGTACACTCCACGTATACTCCCTTCCTTCTACGCCACACATCACTACAGCACACGTCACCCGACACGTCGCTGCACTACACAGAATACGCTCCACGCGTACTCTCTTCACATATCATGCCATATCACAATTACGGCATCCATCTCATGTCCACACTTCATAGTACAATCCACAATTCTACAATTCAAGCCCAACACTTCACAACTACATTTCGCTTCACAACTACGCAGCGAACTCCACAATTATTAATTACGCATTCTACGATCCAATCAATCAACTATTTTAAACGTAAATAATTAGGGATAGAGGGTTATACCATCGACGGGCTAACCCGTGCGTCGCTCGCTGCTCGTCACGGTTAAGCGTCAGAGGAATGTACGTGGCGGTAACACCGCGTACGGTGGCTGTCCACCACGTAAAGTGGTAGTTTGAGCTTGAGAAAAGCTAGGCGTGGCCTTGGAAGGCTCATGGTGGCCTCGTGGTGGTCGAAGGTGGCGGAGCACAGCGGCATCATGCCGTGAACAGTAAATCCGAAAGCTAGGAGTTCGCTTGAGGTGGATGAAAGCCATAGAACTTCATGGGAAGCTAGGGAAAGGTAGGGGAACATGTGGTGAAGCTGTGGTGGCGAGGTGGTGGCCATACGGTGGCTGACGGCGGCGGATCGGCCGTTTGAAGCCATTTTCGGCCTTGGAGAGTGAGGGAGAGTGAGAGCTCCACATAGCTCCGTTGGCTATGAAATTTCTTGGGGAAGTTCATGGTGATGAGAGGAACAAGGTGGTGGTGGTGAAACACCATGGGTGGCCGTGTACGGTGGTGCAACCGAACGTGTGTGTGTGAAGACCCATCGGAGAAAAAGTGAGAGTTAGGGAAAAAGAAGGACATGGGGAGGAAACCCTTGACATGGTGGTTCTAATGGTGGTGCTTGGTGGCCGTTTCAACCGTGTATGGTGGTCCAAAGAGGTGAAAAAAGGTTGAGGACCCATTTCTTTCAAGGGAGATAGAGAAAGATCGGGTGGCCGGAAAAACACACCACCGGTGCAGTTGTGGTCGCCGGTGAGAGAGGGTCACGCCGGTGTGGGAGGTGAGGCACGACGGCCGGAGGTGGCGCCGGCTGGAGCTTCAACCGAACGGACATGGAGGTCCATGCACAGTGAAGAGCACGGCTGGACGTGCACGAGGGAGAGAGAAGAGAGAAAAAGAAAGAAAAGAAAAAGAGAAAAGACTGAAGGGAAAGGGTAGGGGCCTGGGTAATTAATCTCAGTCTTACACTTCGGGATCCTCAAAAGGATCTAACGATGAGTTTAAAACACTGATTTGAAAACGCGTAAGTATTTTATTTAAAATAAACACTCTAATAAAACACTAAGAGAAATTAAGATAGAATATTATTTTATAAACTAAGGTTTATAAAATAATATTTTCTTCATCATTATATAAAATGATAAAGTATCATTAATTAATCAAAGTGCATAAAACACTTAAACAAAACACTGAGAGGAATTAAGATAGAATATTATTTTATAAACTTTTAGTTTATAAAATAATATTTCTTCATCATTATCTAAATTGATAATGTATCATTAATCACTCAAAGAGGATAAAACCATTTAATTTAAATAAGAGTTTTCAACGTAAAGTTAAACCTCTTAATATTTTAAAACAACTAAAATATTTAATATAAAATATTATCCACAATTATAATATTTTTAGAGCTCATTAAAATATTATAATTGTGCTACATTAAAACATACTTATCTAATAATACTGAAAATATATTCTATAGATATTTTCATAATATTTAAATTATTCGTAAGCATTAAAATATCTATTTTATTTTGAAATCCGCAAGATAGTTTTCAGAACACGCCATCGAGATACAGTATGTAGAATAAGTTTCAATACGTAGATCGAAGCTCATAAAGAAGAAGAAGAAAGGAGCGGATATTACAATAAGCTAACTTATAGAGTTTTCACGAGGTTTCCAATAGAAATTCCTTAAATTAAATTTTCTAGCGGGTTGTTACAATCTCCCCTCCTAAAAAAAAGATTTCGTCCTCGAAATCGAATTAAGTAAGAAATAACAATTTAATGAGGAGGTGTTGCTTACCAACCTATTGTCTATCCCGTATAAAAAAAAAAGCCTTTGAGATTATGTCATTCCTTAACTCTCTTACTTAAATCAACAATTAGATTATACTTCTTTGCACAATGTTGGCCAAGTTGTAACGACATACTCTCCAAACCTTAAAACTTTAAGTAAATAATCTTCCGAAATACTTCTTTAGAAAAGCATAGGTGATATACTTTAAATGTTCTTATAAATACCATAGTTAATAGAGAATTCATCAAAATTAAACCGTTAACCTCTCTCTCTCTCTCTCTCTCTTTTAAACAAAATCGGTGGCACTCTGTTTTAGACCAGACAACTCTGATCCGCGTGATTTTTATAGGTTTTCTGTAGTTGTCAGGCGCCGCATAGCTATGACACTACTTTGTTCTTATCTCTTGTACAGAAATGCTTCAGGAGAGATGATTCATCATAATTTTTCTCTATAAAAGGATTACTCAGTTCATCTTCTTTCTCATCTCATCTTCTTCACTTTTCTGAAATTAGTCTACATTCTTACTCTACAATCTCTTTCTGCTTACTCACTTTGCAATGGCTCAGCAATCTTCTCATTGCCAAAACATGAGGTATTCTGCACCTCGTTCCCCAGTTATTTCTGCTTCTTCCGTAGGTGCTATTATGCAATCAAATAATGATCTGACTAATAAGTCAGAAACTGAACTTATCTACGAGCTTGTGAGTCTCGGTACTCGATACTCATCAGCCATTGTCGCATATTCTCAGCGACTGCAATCCAGGACTGGTGGGGTTGACAAACTCCACGAGAGTATTTCTATCCTTCAGAGGCTTCTTATGGAATCCAACATGAAGATAGAAGCAGTAAAGCGAGAGAACAGAGATTTAAAATCTTTGCTGAACTCTTCTTTTCGAGTGGCTACTCCTTTAGATAGGAGAGGCATGCAGATTTTTGAAGAGCAAGAACGTTTAAAGATTGAGGCAAAGAGCCTCAAATTTCTGTAATTTTGCTTTATGATAATAAAATAATACTTCACAAATATTCATATTTGTGTTTCTATCTTCTGGTATATGTTTTATGTACTCCATTTTATTTCTTTCAGGGATTTTCATATATATGACGTGATCCAATGACTCATATAAATATGCATTTAATCATGCATATCCAAACTCTCAGTAATCTTCAAGTTAATAAAAACCTTAAGGAGTTCTACTGGTCTAGGACTAACTTACTTCTTTATAATTGCAACAATCAGTCATCTTCCTAGGTGGTACTTTGATAACTGATCAGTTAATAACTTAAACTTGAAACTTTCTCTCTTATGATTGTCATAACTCTTCTATCCATCATAAGTTATCAATTATTCTAACTCTAAATGATTTGTTCCTAATGTTCACATAAATCCTCAAGATCAAGATTTTACTCTCCATATAATAGTCTTCAAAAGAAGATCGATCTATGTATCCATAAAGATAGTGCTTTGCCAGAAATCATTTACTGGCGGTGTGGTAATACTATTATCATAAATAAATTCTACTAAGGCTAAAATTTCTCCTAATCAAATTACTCTTCCAAACACAATTTCTATCGTATTCTCAGAATCAAAACAATTCTCCAAATATGTGGAATACCATTTATCAATCCTACATATCCTTTCTCATTTTACTAAAAGGTATTCTATATCTACATTGGTATGAACAATAATACTTCTAATGAAAATTGTTACTCTTACCACTAGGGTAACAATTTAGCTTCCAAGCTGAATTCTCAAGCACCACAATTAATAGAAACAATGACTCGTTTGAATCAAACAATGTACAATTTACCAACTCCGATGACTTGACCTACTCCAAAATAATAATAATACAATACTACCATCAATTGCAATCAGATCAACGTTAACTATGTTTACCTCAACTAATTCTTTATCCATCGAAAAATTCTGATCCTTTTGATTGTTATCTCCCTTAGGATTCCGAGGTATTCTATTACGAGTCATGTGTCCCTTCTTGAAACACACGAGCATATATATTAAAACCACATACTACCCTTCATACCTTAAGAAATTCAAGCCTACTGACGACTAAAATTTCAAGCCTAATGTTTGGTGCATTTCCTAAGGACATGTGGATTTACTGCCCAGAGACGTATTGCTCTGATACCACCCTGTGACGCCCCCAAATTCCGTTTGGGATTGGACGGACATTTGAAGCGTCGAGACATGCAACACAAGGTTACCTGCCCCCGTTCATGACATATAAGATGCAATAATCCTAACATGCATCTAACATTATGCAATATTCGCAGCGGATAATTTTTTTCTTTAGCAATACTATGCACCAAACTGAAAATATCCCAAAGTATTGGAGATGCAACTCCATCGTACAAGTAGTAATTTAACTACTATATTAACATTAACGACGCACCGTCCTTCAGTCGACTGTGTCTAGTTGGTCAGCTCCTGATCTTCCTTCAGGTCCTGTAACAAGATCTACCATTCGGGGGGAATGGTAGTTGAGACTACCACAGTAAGATTTGATTACAAATCTCAGCAAGTTAACAAAAAACTTCCATACAGACTAATGATGCATGTATGACAGTAAAAGCATAAATGCATAATCAAATTCACAAGTAATTAAATCATAACTTAGCGTACAACATAGCATAATTGACATAGCTTAAATTGAATCATGAACTGAACTTGACTTAGCATGAACTTGCTCTGAAACTTGAATTAACATGAAAAATACATACTCCACAGTTGTTGTGGCCCCATGTATTCTACGTGTAAATACATACTCCACAGTTGTTGTGGCTCCATGTATTCTTCACAAACTTGACTTAACATTAAAAATACATACTCCACAGTTGTTGTGGCCCCATGTATTCTACATAAACTTGACTTAACATGAAAAATACATACTCCACAGTTGTTGTGGCCCCATGTATTTTACGCATCACATTGGTAGTTAAATACATACTCCACAGTTGTTGTGGCCCCATGTATTCTACACAACTTGACTTAACATTTAAAATACATACTCCACAGTTGTTGTGGCCCCATGTATTCTACGTGTAAATACATACTCCACAGTTGTTGTGGCCCCATGTATTCTACACAAACTGAATATACTCAAGATGAAACGTGACTGGAATATGAAAGGACTGAAGCCCTGACGTAACATAACTTGACTTGAACATAATTTGAAATACATAACCAACTTGAGATAGTAACATTTCGTAACATGGCATAACATATAACAAACAACATATTTAGCATGACATATTTGTAATGTATAGTAATACATGACAGAATATATTGTGTAACAGATAAAAATTGATGACAGAATAAATTCTGTATAATAGACAATTACATGATAACTTGGCATGGCATGACATATATGATAACATACATACATACACTGTAATTCTTTTACTTAGCACACATACACAGTAGACTGCTAGTAAGTTAAAAGCTAACTTACCTCGATCTCCGCGTTTCTTATAAAACTTCAAGCGCGATCACGAGGAACTGTAATTAGTGATTCTAAAAGTTAGAACTAAATCACTAATAATTTGAAATATGGAAAATACTAACTTAAAGAGTAAAATTTTCATTTTACTCTCTACATGTGGGAAAATGACCGTTTTACCCATAACTTAAGGATTTTGCATACTAACTCTAAAAGTTTCCAACCAATCAATTACTTTAAACGTTAATAACTATAGATAGAGGTTTATACCATCACGATGCACATCACACGGTGCATCGCCATACAACACGGAGTACACTCCACGTATACTCCCTTCCTTCTACGCCACACATCACTACAGCACACGTCACCCGACACGTCGCTGCACTACACAGAATACGCTCCACACGTACTCTCTTCACATATCATGCCATATCACAATTACGGCATCCATCTCATGTCCACACTTCATAGTACAATCCACAATTCTACAATTCAAGCCCAACACTTCACAACTACATTTCGCTTCACAACTACGCAGCGAACTCCACAATTATTAATTACGCATTCTACGATCCAATCAATCAACTATTTTAAACGTAAATAATTAGGGATAGAGGGTTATACCATCGACGGGCTAACCCGTGCGTCGCTCGCTGCTCGTCACGGTTAAGCGTCAGAGGAACGTACGTGGCGGTAACACCGCGTACGGTGGCTGTCCACCACGTAAAGTGGTAGTTTGAGCTTGAGAAAAGCTAGGCGTGGCCTTGGAAGGCTCATGGTGGCCTCGTGGTGGTCGAAGGTGGCGGAGCACAGCGGCATCATGCCGTGAACAGTAAATCCGAAAGCTAGGAGTTCGCTTGAGGTGGATGAAAGCCATAGAACTTCATGGGAAGCTAGGGAAAGGTAGGGGAACATGTGGTGAAGCTGTGGTGGCGAGGTGGTGGCCATACGGTGGCTGACGGCGGCGGATCGGCCGTTTGAAGCCATTTTCGGCCTTGGAGAGTGAGGGAGAGTGAGAGCTCCACATAGCTCCGTTGGCTATGAAATTTCTTGGGGAAGTTCGTGGTGATGAGAGGAACAAGGTGGTGGTGGTGAAACACCATGGGTGGCCGTGTACGGTGGTGCAACCGAACGTGTGTGTGTGAAGACCCATCGGAGAAAAAGTGAGAGTTAGGGAAAAAGAAGGACATGGGGAGGAAACCCTTGACATGGTGGTTCTAATGGTGGTGCTTGGTGGCCGTTTCAACCGTGTATGGTGGTCCAAAGAGGTGAAAAAAGGTTGAGGACCCATTTCTTTCAAGGGAGATAGAGAAAGATCGGGTGGCCGGAAAAACACACCACCGGTGCAGTTGTGGTCGCCGGTGAGAGAGGGTCACGCCGGTGTGGGAGGTGAGGCACGACGGCCGGAGGTGGCGCCGGCTGGAGCTTCAACCGAACGGACATGGAGGTCCATGCACAGTGAAGAGCACGGCTGGACGTGCACGAGGGAGAGAGAAGAGAGAAAAAGAAAGAAAAGAAAAAGAGAAAAGACTGAAGGGAAAGGGTAGGGGCCTGGGTAATTAATCTCAGTCTTACACTTCGGGATCCTCAAAAGGATCTAACGATGAGTTTAAAACACTGATTTGAAAACGCGTAAGTATTTTATTTAAAATAAACACTCTAATAAAACACTAAGAGAAATTAAGATAGAATATTATTTTATAAACTAAGGTTTATAAAATAATATTTTCTTCATCATTATATAAAATGATAAAGTATCATTAATTAATCAAAGTGCATAAAACACTTAAACAAAACACTGAGAGGAATTAAGATAGAATATTATTTTATAAACTTTTAGTTTATAAAATAATATTTCTTCATCATTATCTAAATTGATAATGTATCATTAATCACTCAAAGAGGATAAAACCATTTAATTTAAATAAGAGTTTTCAACGTAAAGTTAAACCTCTTAATATTTTAAAACAACTAAAATATTTAATATAAAATATTATCCACAATTATAATATTTTTAGAGCTCATTAAAATATTATAATTGTGCTACATTAAAACATACTTATCTAATAATACTGAAAATATATTCTATAGATATTTTCATAATATTTAAATTATTCGTAAGCATTAAAATATCTATTTTATTTTGAAATCCGCAAGATAGTTTTCAGAACACGCCATCGAGATACAGTACGTAGAATAAGTTTCAATACGTAGATCGAAGCTCATAAAGAAGAAGAAGAAAGGAGCGGATATTACAATAAGCTAACTTATAGAGTTTTCACGAGGTTTCCAATAGAAATTCCTTAAATTAAATTTTCTAGCGGGTTGTTACAGACAGCCTCTCCTTTTTCGAGTTCAGAGTCCCACGATGCTCGATGCTATGATAGATCCCATTCGTCACAATCTGCCAAACCATTCATGCATGGGAATTAACCAACGACTGAAAACTAGAATCAAACGCTTTTTGACCGTAAGAAAGATATGGATACACATGACCACCTGATGAATTTTATTGTAATACTTAATAGACAGTTTTTACAGATAAGAAATGTTTGTGTGTAATGTAAAAGAACTTAAGGGTAATACAAGTCTCCCAGATTTACCTCCAAAATGTCTCCAGTGTTGACGATAAAAGCATTGGGAAGGGGTTTAACAGGGATCCACATTCCATCTTTTCGAACCTGTTGATAAACCTCCACGACGTTCAGCTAGAGGGTTCAAACCAAATCCCAAATATTTGGGAGGAGGTTGACGAAGGACGTAACGACGTAGTGCATGGACTGGATCATTTACGTGCATGGACTGGGTCATTTTATTTAAGCTTTCTGTTGCCTTTAATTTCGGTGTTATTAATTTCTGTTACATTTTATTTCGGTAGTACGTGGAGTCCATTTCCAGAGTCCATTTCCATTATTTCCGTTATAGACGTCGGCTGCTGGTAGTGGCCTTAGGATGATCCTCTGTTTTCGGCTTACTCTGTTTTTCAGTTGCATGTATGTGGTCTGCTATATAAGCAGCGTAAATTATCAATGAAAGGCAGAAAGTTATTCCAGTTAAATTGTGGTACTTCCTCACCCGAAGAGGATACAATTGTGAGCATTTTACGGGACCTATCATTGGCATCAGACCAGGTCTCTAATGGGCACCAACAAGGAACGGATTGAGCATTTGGAGTTGGGACTTGGGACAGTTCAGGAAGGTCTACAGCGGATGGAGGAAGCTCTCCATCATATTTCGAGTGTGTTGATCACCAATCCGGAGAACCCCAACCACGGCAACCCTCATCGAGAAGGCAACAATGGAGGTCGGCAGATCGTCTCGTCCAAATCAGCCAAGCTCGAATTTCCACGCTTCTCTGGTGACGATCCAACAGAGTGGTTCAATCGAGTGGAACAATTCTTTGAATACCAAGGCACTGCAGAGAACCAAAAGGTCCCCATGGCTGCTTACCATCTTGAAGGGGAGGCCAACCAGTGGTGGCAATGGCTTCGCAGGACGCTACAGGAAGACGGTCAAGCGATTTCATGGGAAATATTTGAAGAAGAATTATGGGCTCGCTTCGGACCATCAGGTTGTGAAAATTTTGATGAAGCCCTCTCCAGAATCAGGCAGTTGGGAACGTTGAGGGAATACCAGCGGGAGTTTGAGAAGCTCGGTAACAAGGTTCGTGGATGGACGCAAAGGGCGTTGGTCGGGACGTTCATGGGAGGTTTGAAAGCTGAGATTTCTGATGGGATTCGGATGTTCAAGCCTCAATCCCTCAAGGAAGCCACTAATTTGGCTCGAATGCGAGACGAACAGCTTACACGGCAGCAACGGTTCACACGACCACCGACCACAAGAGCTCCCCTAGCTCTTCCACCAGCTACGCGTGTAGCTCCCGCTACCCCTGCTGTTCCAATCAGGCGCTTACCATGGGATGAAATGCAAAGGAGAAGGGCTCAAGGGCTCTGCTTTAATTGCAATGAACGCTTCACAATTGGGCATAAATGTCAAAAACCATAGCTTTTACTCTTGGAGGGGCACACGGGTACCGTGGTGTGCGAAGATATTACTAATCAAGCAACGTTGGAGGAGGACCAAGGGGGAGTTACAGGGGAAGTACAGGAACTGGAAATGGAACCAGAAATCACGTTGCATGCACTCACGGGATGGACGGGTCCAAGAACCATGCGCCTAACAGCAAAAATGGGCCCTCACGAAGTGGTGGTTTTGGTTGACAGCGGATCGACCCATAATTTCATTAGCAATCGTTTGGCAAATGTGCTCAGATTACCAGTCGTTCCTACTGAAGCCTTTTCTGTCCGGGTGGCCAGTGGAGAAAAACTAGAGTGTCAGGGGCAATACGACAGTGTACAAGTAGAGTTACAGGGCACTGAGTTTTACCTCACTCTTTTTTCTTTGCCTTTAATAGGTCTTGACCTTGTCCTTGGTGTGCAATGGCTGGAAATGCTGGGTTCCATGGTCTATAACTGGAAACAATTGACCATGGACTTTATCTGGAAAAATCAAAATCGGAGGCTGCAAGGTGACAACGTACGGACAATTAAGAACGGGTCACTAGATGAATTATCAAAAGAGTTTCGCCAAGGCCATGCGATATTTGCGGTATGCTTCCAACCCACTTTGGGACCAGCATCCGATGGTGCGCCACCTGATGATAAGCAGCAGGAAATGCGAAGATTGCTGAAAAATTATGAGGATGTGTTCCAGGAGCCTTCCAGTCTGCCACCTATGCGTGAGGTAGAGCATTGTATTACGCTCAAAGAGGGGACCGAGCCTATCAATGTACGCCCATATCGATATGCCCATTTCCAGAAGGAGGAAATCGAAAAACAAGTTCAAGAGATGTTGAACTCCGGCCTCGTTCGACCAAGCACCAGTTCGTTTTCATCACCTGTATTATTGGTCAAGAAAAAAGACGGCAGTTGACGATTTTGCACAGACTATCGCGCACTCAATTCCGCCACCATCAAGGATCGATTTCCCATACCAACAGTAGACGACATGCTGGACGAATTACACGGCGCATCATACTTTTCCAAGTTCGACTTAAGGGCCGGTTATCACCAAGTAAGAGTAAAACCTTCTGACGTACTTAAAACTGCTTTTCGTACGCATAACGGTCATTACGAATATTTAGTAATGCCGTTTGGACTATGTAATGCACCCTCTACATTTCAAGCCATTATGAACTCTATATTCCGACCTTATCTTCAAAAGTTTATTCTGGTTTTCTTTGATGATATTCTCGTATATAGTTCTACTTGGGATAGGCATGTGGTGCATGTTAAACAAACCTTGGAGATTTTGAGACGGCATCAATTTTTTGCCAAGGCCAGCAAGTGTGTATTCGGCCAGCAGGAGCTAGAATATTTGGGGCACATCGTTACGCCTCAAGAAGTGAAGGTCGAAGTCACAAGATTGCCGCTATGGTGGCCTGGCCACAACCAACTAATATTTCTGAATTACGTGGTTTTTTAGGCTTGACAGGATACTACAGGAAATTTGTTCGGAATTACGGCATCATTGCTCGACCCCTTACCAACCTCTTAAAAAAGGGACAGTTTGGATGGAATAAGGAAGCCGAAGCCGCCTTTGTAACGCTTAAACAAGCAATGACCACCACCCTTGTTTTGGCGATGCCCAACTTCACTGAATCCTTCACCATAGAAACGGACGCTGCAGGGGAAGGAATAGGCGCTGTCTTAACTCAACAAGGCAAGCCTATCGCTTTTATGAGCCGTGCACTCGGAGTTACAAAAAAATCATGGTCAACCTATGCCAAAGAAATGCTCGCTATTGTAGAGGCTATCTGTGTATGGCGACCATATTTATTGGGGAAGAAGTTCTTCATCCAAACCGATCAACGCAGCTTAAAATATTTCTTGGAACAACGTTTGGCAACACCGGAGCAACAAAAATGGGTAGCCAAATTGCTAGGCTACGATTATGAGATCATCTATCGCCCAGGCCGTGAAAATTCAGCTGCAGACGCCCTCTCACGCAAACCCAACAGTCCAGTCCTCAATCACCTCCATGTATCCACTGTATCCGTGTGGGAGGACATTCGGAAAGCATACGAAGAAGATCCAACCATTCAGTCGGTCGCCCAGCTGGCCAAAACTCAGACCGAAGGGCCATATTCACAACGGCAAGGGTTGTTCTATTTTAAAGGCAGAGTACTCATTCCTTCCCAAGAAGAATTACGGAAAAGGCTGCTGCATGAAGCTCACGACACCAAAATCGGAGGGCATTCAGGGGTGTTGCGGACGTTCAAGCGATTGGCTCAACAGTTTTATTGGCCGAAAATGTATAACGACGTCCACAAGTACGTCCAACGTTGTGAAGTATGCCAGAAAGTGAAATTGGAAACACTCTCACCTGCAGGACTCCTCCAACCGTTGCTGATTCCATGCCAAGTATGGGATGATATCACTCTCGACTTCATTGAAGGACTGCCCCCTTCCCACGGCAAGGATACAATATTAGTTGTAGTGGATCGATTAAGTAAATCTGCCCATTTCATCACCTTAACTCATCCATTTACTGCCAAGGGAGTAGCTGAAAAATTTGTGGAAAGCATTATCAAGTTGCATGGCCTGCCAAAATCTATTATTAGTGATCGTGATCCAGTTTTCATTAGCAGGTTTTGGCAAGAATTTTTTTCCATGTCCGGCACCAAGTTACACCTTAGCTCCGCCTATCATCCGCAAACCGACGGCCAAACCGAAGTGGTCAACCGCTGTGTGGAGCAGTATCTTCGGAGCTTTGTGCATCAATGGCCGCGCAAGTGGAGTACCTATCTTCCTTGGGCAGAGTTGTGGTATAATACCACGTACCATGCCTCGACAGGCATGATGCCATTTCAGGTGTTATACGGACGTCTGCCCCCCTCTTTTCCATTTTATCGTAATGGTTTTTCTTCCGTCAACGAAGTGGATGAGCAATTGATCACTAGAGACGAGGTCATACGGTAGCTCAAAGCTAATCTGGAAGTCTCCATCAATCACATGAAACAAACGGCTGACCAAAAAAGAAGAGATGTCACGTTCGAGGTAGGCGAAATGGTGTTACTTAAATTGCATCCCTATCGGCAGCAATCAGTTTTTCGACGTGCCCACCAAAAGCTTGCCAGTCGTTTTTATGGACCATACCCGGTGATACAAAAAATAGGTACGGTGGCCTACAAACTTCAGCTGCCAACGGGAGCCCGCATTCACCCAGTTTTTCACGTCTCCCTCTTAAAAAATTTTTTTGGCGAGCACACACTACCCTCTACTGAGTTACCACCTGTAACAGATGAAGAAGCAATCATACTTGAGCCCAAGCACATTCTAGATACTCGTTGGATCAAACGGGGCAAGAAGTTTGAAGAGGAACACTTGGTTCAATGGAAACATTTACCAGCTGAGGAAGCCACGTGGGATACGCACCAGTCATTACTTAAGCAATTTCCAGACGTGGACCTTGAGGACAAGAGTCCACATGGAGGAGGGAGTATTGATAAACCTCCACGACGTTCAGCTAGAGGGTTCAAACCAAATCCCAAATATTTGGGAGGAGGTTGACGAAGGACGTAACGACGTAGTGCATGGACTGGGTCATTTTATTTAAGCTTTATGTTGCCTTTAATTTCGGTGTTATTAATTTCTGTTACATTTTATTTCGGTAGTACGTGGAGTCCATTTCCAGAGTCCATTTCCATTATTTCCGTTATAGACGTCGGCTGCTGGTAGTGGCCTTAGGATGATCCTCTGTTTTTGGCTTACTCTGTTTTTCAGTTGCATGTATGTGGTCTGCTATATAAGCAGCGTAAATTATCAATGAAAGGCAGAAAGTTATTCCAGTTAAATTGTGGTACTTCCTCACCCGAAGAGGATACAATTGTGAGCATTTTATGGGACCTATCACTGGAGACCTTGCATTTCATTGAGTTGGAGGAGGATTGTAAGGCCTCCAGCATCGGAGTGAGCGTTTATGCAAATGGCAAGCTCTGGTTGTGGACATGGAGGATAGTAGTTCATCCTCATTGTCTGTATCCCTTCTTCAAATATGCACCTCATGTCACTACTTTCCATTCTCAGAGCTTTTGCCATTTGATCTAGGATTTTCATGGCCAGATCTTTCAGCTCTGTTGAGTATGCTTCTAAGTTATCTTTGCATTTAGATTCCATACTGATGAAAAATATTTGGTATTATAACTTTTGTATAACTATAATTATGGGTCTTACAAAACTCTTTTTAACAATAAAAATAGTATAGACAAAACTATTTTAAAACTCTTACGAAAAATTACGACTTACTAGAAATTGTGTAAAAGTTGTACGTTACTTGAGTTTGTGTCATTTCCCTTTTAACAAAGAAATAAAGAGGTGATCTATACGCATGTATCTGTTGCTCCGTTTTTCTTTTTTGCTTTTACTGCGATTTCTCGCTTAAGACTATTGATTAAATGGATTTTTTCTCAAATTATCCGAGATGTATTTATGAAAAACTGCTTGTTAAGAGTTTCTCAAACAAATATATAGTTGATTCGATACTTTAGAGTACCATTTGAACAATTTATGATAGCCTTGAAGTACAAAATGACTTATTTTACGCGTACTCATTTTGGAAAAAAAAAAATAGGTCTATTATTAAAAAAATAATTTTTTTCAGTCAATCATATATAAACTACCCACATTGTTTTCAAAGGAAGTGCTTACCCTAAAACTGCAAATAGAATTTCTATGCAAGCATGTGAGTGAAAAAGAGAGACTGGACCTAAGCAGGAGGGGATCAAGGCGAGGGAACAAGTGGGGCTTCCTCAAATAGGTGGGAAGGGTGACAACGGCGAACATGTCACCCTAGTTCAGCTTTTGCTCCTCCGAAACAACAAAGCCTTGTCCAAAGCCGTCAATACCTCCTTCTCCTTGCCAATACTACTTTTTCTCTTCCATCTCCATATTAAATAGTTCTTGAATGCCAGATTTCACCTTCTCCAATAAAGAACTGCTCACTCCATGGTTTATTAACTGCAAAAACATCTCCACATTAAATTTTCCTCATAAATAAACATAAAAAAAAAAATTTGTGTGATTTGTTCTGCTAGGAAAGTCCAATATCCCCACATTATAGAAAAATTTGTTCACACATTCACCCTCGGCCCTTCGGCCCTACCCAGAAGGAAGGACAAATGGATAGGGAAAAATATAGTTGCAAACATAATTGTACACTAATCTGTGCACCAATGTGATGTGATTGGTCAAAAAGTAGATTTTATTAAAAACAGTATTAATTTAAATTTTAAGTATGAATAAATCAGTATTGATACACAAATTAGTGCGCGACTATACTTGTATGTAGCAGAATTCAATGGATAGAGGTCCCTGAGTCTCTCTCTCGCAACGAACTTTGACTTTTGCTTTGATTATTCAACTTTGTCTTCTTCAATCAATTTTTACTGGTATTTATATTTTTTGTTTAAAGAAATATTTTCCAGTTCTTTAATTCATTGTCTTTTCCAGATCAGTCTCTCTCTCGCACCTAACTTTGACTTTTGCTTTGATTATTCAACTTCGTCTTCTTCAATCAATTTTTACTGGCATTTGTATTTTTTTTGTTTAAAGAAATATTTTCCAGTTCTTTAATTCATTATTTTTTCCAGATCATAAGTTCAACGCTTGTTTAGTCCTTTTTTTTTTTGTGCAGGTTGTTTACAACCAATATGTTTCTAGGATCATTCGATGAAATTCTGCATTGAACAATTCAATGATTAAGAAAGATGCTCTAAAACATATATCACTACGGTTTGATATCTTATTCATGCATCTGGTAATCTCATTCTTGTGTTCATTTTTTCTTCAATCTCTTCAAACTTGGCCTCTATTTAATATGAGAAAAGGTTGTGCACCTCCCATCGTGCTAGATATTTTTTCAACTACTCGTCTTTGGTAGCGTACAGGACCAACACCTGAATTCCCACTACGAGTTCATCAAACTCAACTTCGTTGTTTGTTACTTTGAATGTCAGTGTTGCCATGTAGTACCCCTTTTGGTTGATAGGACTCAGTAAATGTATTCCTAGGCCTTCGCCTGCCTGACAGGATAAGCCGTCTCTAAAAAGTACTCACGGCATTCCCAATGGGGTTACCAGGTCTTCTTGGTGGAAACCTGAGAACTCTGCCACAAAATCTGTCAATTCTTGTCCCTTAACTGCCCTTCTCTGCTCATATTCTATATGAAACTCGCTCAGCTTGATCGACCATCCTATCAATCTTCTATGTTGTCTGGTTTCCTTAGGGTTTTTGCTAATGGAGCTTCGTAAGCACCTTTATTGTGTGGGCTTGGAAGTATGGGCGAGTTTTCTAGCCGCTATTACTAAGGCAAAGGCCAACATCTCCATCCGAGGGTACGTTGCTTCTGCTCCTCCGAGAGCCCAACTTACATAGTACACAGGATGTTGGGTGATCCCCTCCTCTTTTACCAAGACGACAGATATAGCATGTGGGGAGACTACTAGATATGTGCAAAGGACATGCCCTTTCTCTGGTCGCTTCAGCAGGGGTGGACTGGCCAGGTGTTGCTTCAATCTCTTGAATGCCTCATCACATTCTTTGTTCCAGGGATGCATTTTTCACAATACTCAAAAAAAGGGAGACATTTGTTCGTTGACCTGGCTATAAATCTTCCCAGGGTGGCTACTTTGCCCACTAGTTGGTGAGTTTCGTTTAGATTTCTCGGCGACCTTGTGTTGAGTATGGCTTCTATCTTTTTTGGGGAGGTTTCAATTCCTCTTTTAGACACAATAAAACCCAAAAACTTCCATGACTGGACTCCAAAGGCACATTTTACAGGGTCCAACCTCATTTTATAGTGGCGTACGATCCCGAATGCCATTCGCAGGTCGTCAAGGTGTAGGGCGGGCTTCCTACTTTTTATCTACAAGTCGTCCACGTAAACCTCCATAAACTTTCCAATTTGTTCTTTAAACATTCGATTGACCAACCTCTAGTAGGTTGCCCCTGCATTCTTCAATCTAAAGGGCATGACCTGGTAGCAATACAGTCCTCGGTCTGTTATGAATGGAGTTTTTTCCTCATTTGCTGCATGCATCTATATTTGGTTGTAACCTGAGTATGCATTCACGAAGCTTAACATATGGTGTCCTGCTATTGCATCCTCAAAAACGTCGATGCTTGGTAAAGGGAAGCTGCCTTTGGGCAAGCTTTATTCATATCTGTGAAGTCTACGCACATTCTCCACTTTCGATTCGCCTTTTTTACCAAGACCACGTTGGATAGCCATTCTAGATAATGGGCTTCCTTAATGAAACCCGCTACTAGCAACCTTTCTATCTCCTCATTAATGGCAGCGTACTTCTCTGCACTAAACGACCTTCTTTTCTGGTGCATTGCCATGTGCGCAGGTTCTACACCCAAGCAGTGTTCAATGACGTCGTTATCTATACCAAGTATTTCTTCGTGGCTCCACTCAAAGACATCCCTGTGTTCTATCAATAGTTGCTTCAAAGCTTCTCTATTCGCCGGCAGGACTCATGTCCCAATGTGTGTAGGAGTTTTGGGGTGGTCCACATATAAAGTCACGAGCTCCAATGGTTCGTTGACTTTGGCATGTTGCTGACTCTGGTTGTCCCTGACCTCCACATCTTTTTCTAAAGTCACTGCCAAAGGTGGTGCAAGGGGTGGTTCTGGTTCCTTGTTCTGCTTTGTTACAATACAAACTTTGCTTCGGTGTTTTCTTAACTCTTGCACATAGCACTCCCATACTAGAGCTTGCTCGCCCAGCGATTCCCCCACCCCGTTGTCGGTTGGGAACTTCATCTTGAGGTAGCATGTGGACATCATTGCCTTGAAATGGTTGAGTTTTGGTCTGCCCAATATGGTGTTATAAGAAAAGAGAGCTTTCACCACCAAGAAATCGGTCATGGTAGTCGTCATTCAAGTTCCAAATCTAGCGGTCATTAGGATGGTGATAGCTCTAATGGACTAGATCGTGTCTCTAGAGAAACCCTTCAATGGGGTTGGGGAGAGCCTTAACTAATCAGCATCGATGCCCATTTTGGTGAACGCCTCCCAAAAAGGGGTACATCACCCTTTCTCGATCCGCCTCTCCGAAAGATATTACCATCCGATCACTGAAAATTTTTTGTTGCTTGGGAGCTTTGTTTGCTACATATACTTCTTCATACCTCACCTTTCATGCATACGCCTTCCGACCAGATGCGGAGACACAGCCCTCAGCAAAACCTTCTGCTATGGTTCTTATTTCTCCTATGAGTGCCCTATTCCCGTCTCCTCTTGGGGGCTCCCTGTCTCCATTGTTTTGGTGGCCACAAGCTCGGTGCCTTTGTTCTGGGCTACTGCTCCTCCTGGTATCACCCCTGGATTCTTGGCACCTTCTGGGCTTTGCCCGTTCTATCACCATTCGTTCAAATTCTCTTGTTCCTACCAGTTTAGTTGCTCTATTCTTCATGGTCGTGCAGTCTTCAGTCTAGTATGAACTTGTCTGGTGGTATTTGCAGTAGTGATTGCCTCTCTTGAGCGGGCGGCATTCTTCCATGTCCATCACCTCTTCCTGCACGTTCAAATTATTATGTATCAGTCTAGAATTGTGATCTGGCCGCTTTTCTTGTGCTCTTTCTCGCCAACTTACTCTGGCCTTTCTGTCAACCTGCTCGCTCCTCTGTTTGATCTTTGTATCCTCCTTATGGGGATCCACCAAAGCTTGCAGCGTATCTTCTGCGTTAACAAAGTCATCCCCCCAGTCCATGAACTCCCTGAGGGTGGAAGGAGTCTTTAGAGCCAACTTCGCCATAAAGGGATTGCGTGGCCATATTCCTACCAGGAGGGCGGTAAGGGTAATCTTTTCATCCTGGTCATCTGTTGTTAACCGCTCTTTCTTGAAGCAAGTAAGGTAAGTCTTCAGGTTCTCATCCTCTTTTTGTTGGATTGTTAGTAGGTAGGCGACTGGACATTGACGCCTTCTGCTAGGCATAAACTAGGTGAGGAATTGCTTTGCCAATTCTTCGAAACTGTTTATCAACTTTGGCCTGAGGGTTTTGATCCATCCTCTCACTGTCCCTTTTAGGGTCAAAGGGAAGGCTCGACATGCAATCTCGCTCGAAAAATTATGGAGTGTGATGTGGGCCTTGAAGTTCTCCAAATAATCTACTGGATCTTTGGACCCAACATCCATGTCTATCTGGGAGACCTTGAATTTTGGCAGGAGTGGCATGGCCATAATTCGTTCGCTTTATGACAGATCTGTTTGGTGTAGTAGGCATTCCACCGAAGAAGATATTTCCATCCTCTTCGCCATTTCCTCATACTTTCCTGCCAATTCTTTTAATTTGTCATGCATCTTTTCCTTCTCTATTTGCCCCATGTTTGCCTCGGTATTGCTGTGTGCCTCCCCCTCACCTTGTTCACTGTGAGCATGTGCGGTAGTATCATCAGATTCAGCATTCCTCCACTGTAGGTTGTCGTTTTCCTTCTTTAAGATTTCCATGGCCTCTAGCACCTTCTTCAGCCTCTCCTCATTTGCTGCTAATTGTGCTTCCATGAATGTTGGCAATGTATCCACTGCTCGGCTTGCTACGAAATGTGTTACAGTTAGCATGTGAGAACTAGGCTAGACGATAGTAATTCCCACAGATGGCACCAATGTTAAGGACGTGTCTCACTTCCTCTCTGAAACCGTTCGCCTTTGCAATGTCAAGATGCTCTAGTGTGATCCATCTTGAAAAACTTCGATGCTTAAGTCAGTTAAGTATAACCAAACGATTCAGAATTCAAAAGAGAGTTCCCCCCTTACTATCAATGGTTACTTAGCATATATAGGTTCATACGTGACGCTTATCTTGTTTAGAGTTTATTGGTACAAATCATCACGTATCTGCATGAGATCTCTATCTTCCTGTGAAAGGTGGTGTGGTGTGTGTGTAATTTTGCTAAACTTTGGACTCTTTAATTCTCTTTAGTGAGCAAAGGGACTCTTCTAGTGGGCTTCTTTCATATTGGGCTTTTAAAATGGAATGGGCCCTCGGCTAAAATGGGCCCTCGGCTAAAATAGGCCCTCCACGGACAATCCTCTAATTCCTCCGTAAGCCTCTGCTTCTTTTTATTGTTTTCTTTTCAATCTACCCAAAAAATGTACATGCTCATTGCCTTTCTGAATTTATATAGAGAGAGAACCTCAATGGGAGAGGGAGCTTGGGAAACAAGTGAGGCTTCCTCAAAGGGGTAGGAAGAGTGACCATGTAGAAAAGGTCTCCCCAATCAAGCTTTTGCTCCTAAGAAACCATGAAGGCCTGTCCAAATCCCTCTATATCGCTCCTCCTTGTTGCCAATATTTCATCTTCTCTTCCATTGGGAGTTCAAAAAATTCTTGAATGCCAAACTTCACATTCTCCAACGAACTGCACGCCCGATGGTTTATCAGCTGTAGTATAAATATATATATATATAATCCATATTCTTTTAAGATAACGTACACTCCATCATTAATTTTTCTTTTTTAAATTATTGTTAATTCGATCTGGATGCGAGAAAATACCTGGAAGAAACCCCATTCCAGAGAAGCAAGGTGCGACTTGTCTGCTTACTTATAACTAAAACTAGCGAAAGTCAAAAATCACTGCAAATATTAACTTATTTATAGTGATTTTCCTCACTATAAATAGCCAAAACATTGCCACAATTACTCTTCCATGTTAGTTGTAAATCGATGAGAAAGGTTTTTGCAGCATCATAAAACTGTCGGAAACACATAAATTTCGCTGCAAATAGGCTACGATTATTTCCAGCATTTAAAAGTTCATTGGAACTAATATTTTTCTCAGCGTTTTGAAATGCTGTTAAAATCAATAAGGAAACATGCATGTTTTTTCATAACGCTGAAAAAACTCTGGAAATAACATTTGCTGCGACTAAAAGTTACATATTCAGGCGAGTTTTAGTTGCCGTAAATAGTATTTTACAAAATTAGAAAAAAAAAATATTCGTAAACCTATGGCTATCATAGCTTAAAAAACACAACATCCTTATCATATAATACACAAAAGTCTACTATAAAGAGCTAAACAATTTTGTTTTAATGTGTACACAACTTTTGTGGTTAAGAGAAAATTAAATTTGCTCCTTGAGCATGATATATCTTGTATCAACCAGTACAGCCATTCACATCTTCAAAGAAAGTAAAATATTTGAACTTATATAGTGTGATTATGATTTATGTTAGAAGACAATTTATTTAATAAGTTGGACTAATATACAAGGCACAAACATGCACAAATTAGCAAATAAAACCAAAAACTATGGAAAAAAAAGAAACATTTTCAAGCCCAACCATAGCTTACATCAAGTACCCAGCTTAGAAAAGAAGTCTATTGCATAAAGAAATGCCATAAGCTTGGGAATATAAAAATTCGATAAATACAATCATCCTACAACTTGGGGTTGTATGAACCAATATCATTTCACCAATAAGCTCCATCTAGGTCTCGAATTCAAGCATGTGATTGACCATCATGATATTCAAGGAATATATAATGTAAATGTTTTGGTACATCATGAATATGTAATTAGAAAAATTCTTATGCTTAACTTCATGTTTATAGACAGCCTACTGCATTTCATTATTTATAGACATCCAAACGCTTAAGTGAATGAACAAAGGTTAATTTATTCACTCAAACCAAACACATGAAATGGTTTATGGAAAGTAAATTGTGGAGTCTTAAATCTGTATACGAGAAAATGATGTTTTCAAGTAATGTATTTTATAGTCCTGTTATATGGTCATTCTATAGTCATTGCTTTGCTTTTAACACTGGTTCTTCACAAAAAACTCATTTGATCTTCTTGAGACCACAACCACTAAATGGTAATTGGTGTGTAGTAGTGCGGGGGAGAGCAAATCGAAGGTGAGAGAGAGGGAGAGCTTGTGGAGGGGTTGGGGACCTTTGGGGGGTAGCTACGCCGGTAGCTAAAGGTGGTGCCGTGGCTGAGGACGTGACGGCACTGGGAACCTAAGAGAGAAAGGACTTCGAGGGTGAAGAGAGAGGGAGATCTGCAAGATGAGAGAGAGAAGCCACGAGAGAGGGGCTTGGTTGGGTTGGTCGGCGATGGTAGAGGTGGACGGTGACTATGGGTTGACAGCAGCGTGCAATGGCAACTGTGTGGAGACGTGAAGAGTAGAGATCGAAGGAGAGAAACAGAATGGCACTGGGGGGAAGAGAGAGAGGGAAGGGAAAAAAGTGAGGCGTTTTGGCAGTGAGGGATTAAAATTAAGTTTTTACGACTAAATTTACATCGCTGAAAAAGGTCATATTATGGTTTTTGATTATTGTGGCGATTTTTCCATCGCAACAAGTAAAACTTCGTAGGGAAAAACCAATTTGAAAATTGCAGCAAATTATAGTCGTCGTAAAGAGTAAAAAATTGCTATGAAAAACAAATTTCGAACTTTGATGTAAAAACTTGAGGACCACATTAAAATCGTTGGAAATAAATGTTTTTTTGCAGCGATTTTATTTTCGTCAAACATAAAACCATTGGAAAAAGACATTTTTCTTGTAGTGGGTAAAGAGGAGGTATTTGAGATGAGGGGAGGATCTAGATGGGACCTCACATATCGTGGTGGAATTGTAGTCTTTTCCTGCTTGGCCAGATCTTGAACCCATGGCACTGCAAGAGATCTTCCCAGCTGGTTCTGTAGCTGTTCTTGATGATCCATAGTTTTTAACAGATATATCAGGCCAAAAGGCCACGACGATGCATATATATATATATATATTATATATGTACCTCTCTTTCTCTATCTCTCTCTCACTCTCTTAACTTTGTTGATGGCTAACTTTCCACCCTTATTAATTTATACACGAGTAAGGTTAAATATTATAAGTTGGTGTATAAAATTAGAAATTTAGCTTGGCTGCGTGTGCACGTTTAGAGATGAAATAAGTTGAGTTGAGTTGTAAATAGTAATATTTTATGAATTCGATTGCGATGAGTTTAAAGTTTTTAGGTTGAAATATTTTTAACCTTTTAGGTTGAAATGTATGAAGTAGTTTGAGATAGATTTAGCTTTTTTATGAGAAATTAAAAGTATAATAAGTCCTATCAATTATTTATTTGAGATAAGTTGAGTTAATTAAGGTTATGTTTGTCCGCTACCCAAACACTCCACTATTATGATTGAAAAGTAATAAATTACTCCATTATTATTCAATATTGTATTATTACATTTTATCTACTTTTTATTTTACTATTTATTTTTATTTATTATTTTATTATTATTATTTACAAATAATTTGACATCAACTTATTAGTTGAAGCCATCTAGGTTAATTCTTTATAGTTGATTTTTCTTCTCGTTGGGTAATGCTTGTCTGCCGTCTAGCCCGCTAGGCAGACCCCATAGGTTGAATAGTTTAATTTTTTTTTTCATATTTTTAAATATATTCAAATATTTCTTTTAAAAAATTATTATATTAACATTTACTTTTGTAACCGTTAAATTAAAAAAATAATAAAAAAAATTATAATATATGAACAATAGAAGGATAAATTCATGAGGAGAAAATCTAGAAGCTGGACGGGTATGAAAATGATTTTCACACTAGGCCTTTCACACTAGGCCAATAATAACGTGCCACATAGGCACTTCATGAAAACCCAAAATGGAACCGCATACAACCAAATCCCATCTCTTTATCCTCCGAATATCCCCCCTACCCCATCTCTCTATTACCCTGATTCTCCCCTGTTAGAAGCCACCCCCTTTCTCTCATTTGAGGCAGCGATCCCACACCACGAACAGAAGGAATGCCGTTGATGAACACCATTCCTGCTACCACGAAGACGACGACGAACATTGTTCCGGCGTTCATAGGAAAAGTGATGGCTGCAACTTCATTGTCATCTTGAGGTTCCTTTCTCAAGACCTCATAATCTTGTATTGCATCCACCCACTTTTCCAACTGTAATCTTCAATATGTAAATGCATAAACAATTCCATAAATACCAATGAAAAGATATCGAACAATGAAGTTGAGCCAATTACCTTGATGTTTGAGGTAGCCCTTCGAATAAGGGCCTTTGTGTAATTGGGTTGCATACTTAAGACTTGGTCACAATTTCAACGGATTTTCCCACAACCCAAGCTTAAACAAACAAGCATTGTAGTAAAGAAGAAAGTTGGAAGGGTCAAGCTTGAGACCCTCCTCATATGCTGAGCAAGCTTTGGTGTACCTCTCATATTTGAAGAGATCATTACTTCTTGCACGAGCTCTTGCCACCAACCTAACATTGCTATGCAGCACTACAACTTCAACATTCTGAGGATCAACCTGAATAGCCTACATATATAGAGCTATAAATTCAATTTGAACCAGTGTAGCTATTTATTAATGTGGGTTGTGCAAATCTCTTAAACCATGCTGTTAGAAAGTACAACGGAAAGTACCTTAAGCTCAGTTTATAAAATTGTTCCACAAGTTTTTCTAAATGGATTAATCTCAAGCATTTTCTCTTTGTGGTAAAGTGTAATATGTAGTTATAAAACTAGAGTAACACTTAACGAATCCACAGCCTAAATACTATTTCAAGAGAAAACAAAAAGAGAGAGTTTTTCCTCAATTCAGATGGATCCCAAGAACCAAATGAGGGAGGCTATATGTAGCCCACCCTACACAGCTCACCTTAAAGGTCAGCTTTAAACTGCCAAATAAATGGTAGTAACGCATGGCCTTTAAGCCATGCGTTATACTTAGGAGAGGAGGGGTCTGTCCCACGTGGGCACCCCTCTATTTAACACATGCTAAGGAAAAATTTTACAAATACCTGTAGAGAAAAGTCAGCTCCAGCAGTGAAACGGTGTTTGTTGTCGTGGGAGTAAGAATGGTGTATAATGGAGAGAAAATGGGTGGCTTCTAATAAGGGAGAATCGGGGTAACAGAGGGATGGGGGAGGGCGAGAGATTCGAAGGATAAAGAGATGGGGTTTGGGTGTATGCGGCTTCATTTTGGATTTTCATGAATTGCCTACTTTGCACGTTATTATTAGCTAGTGTGAAAATAATTTTCGTACCTGTCTAGCCTCAATCTTTTCTCATTCATGAGGTAGCTAGACTGACATTTTCCATCCGTCGTTAGTAGGGAATTCGGTTTTCTAAATTGATGTAATAAAGTCGCGGGGTGTTGGATCACCTTGCAATTCTGCATGCATGTATGTGATAGTATGCCACGTGTTCAAGCAACTGCAAGTCTGATCACATGTGTTGGCCTGTATGTTACGAGTCATCGTGTCTTAGAAGTTTAGAATCATAAAAGCATGTGGCAAAGATCGTTGCTGAAGTACCACCTCGTCCATGCAACCATAATGGTACTATGGGTGTAAAAATTAACTGGGAAACTAAAAAATTGGACCGGTCTGGTTTTGAACACGTCCAATCCGGGACCAGTTCCTTTAATTTTAAAATCAGTCGGTATCAATCTCATTTTGGTTCTATGTTTTTTAAGATCGGACCGGTTCGCTATATTATATATTTTAAATTAATTTTTTTAATCTTATGTATAATATTTTTTATATTATATATAATTTATTTATAATATATAATAATATAAATAATAATTATATAAAAGATAATGTTATTATAATTTATAATATAAAATTTTAATTTTAAACATGAAAATTTATTTGATCATATGCTTTAATCATAAAATATATATATTAATAACATTTTATGTCCTAATAAATTTTCAATATATTATTTTTGATAAGTACATTAGTATTATCAAAAAGAATATATTTTCAATATATATAGTACTAATAGTGATAATTACTATCACTATCAATAATATAGTTATAATAAATCAAAATCACTATAATAATACTAATATATAGTTATTCTAATCACTATAACTACTACTAATATATATACTAATACTATTAAAATTGGAAAACTGGACCGAACCAGAGGTACCAGTTTAGGAGGGTAACCGGTATGTAATCGGTTTTCGAAAATGCAAAACCAGTGCATATTGGTCGGTTCCAAATTTTGTCCAAAACTGGACCAAACTAGACCGGTTACACTTCTTATGCTGCTTAAAAGTTTGGCTTTGATTAAAATTTTAAAATATTAATATAAAAAGTAGAAAAAGTTTATAAGATTTAAAGCTAGTTTGAATGTTGAGATGAGTTGAGTTCTATATGAATAGTAATGAGCTGAAATGGTTAAATGGATTTTGTGGAACCCACTTAAGATAAGTTTAGATGTATTTGAATGTTAAGATAAATTTAAATATTGTTATAGGAAGTTAAAAAAAGTTATGGGTCCCGCGTGTAAATAATACCTGGAAGAAACCCATTTCTGAGAAGCAAGCAGTTGCAACTTGTCGAGTTATGAGAAACCATCATTGTTGTAAAGTAAGGTTTGCTAGTCGATGACAGGGAGTTGGGGGTAAAGAGGAGGTATTTGATCAGATGATGAGGGAAGGATCTTGATGGGGCCTCACATATCGTGGTGGAATTGTAGTCATCGTCTCCTTAGCTAGATCTTGAGCCCATAGCACTGCAAGAGATCTTCCTAGGTTTTGTACCTGTTCTTGATGGTCCATTTGCTTGTGTGTGCCCTGGAGAGGAGTACTTGACTTATATTTTTAGCTTGACGCAGCATTCTAGTAGTGGTCTGAGTCAAACTAGAGCTCGTTATCTAAGACTATGCTTTGTGGAATTTCATATTAGTAGATGACATCATTCCACAAAAATTTCATTACGACCTTGCTTGTTATGGTTGCCCCGGCTCTGCCACTGCCCATTTGGTGAAGTAATCAACTGCCACAATCATAAATTTTACTCCCTCCTACGTGGGAAGGAGAAGTCCAACTAAATCAAACCCCCTTGGGCAAACGGCCAAGGAATGGTCATAGGAGTTAACTCCTTGGGGGGGCGTGGGAGACTAGCACATACATCTAGCACTTGATGCACTTTCTTGTAAACTCTTGGGTGTCTTTGAGTGCGTTGGGCCAATAGTATCCAGCTCTCAACGCCTTCTTGGCTAGGGTCTTCCAACCCGAGTGGTTTCCAAATATTCCTTCTTATATTCAGCTAGGACATACTGTATTTCTAATAGAGAGATACACCAGAGTAACGGAGTTGTGAAGCCCCTCTTGTAGAGAATCCCATCAATAAGCATAAACCCTTGTTGCTTTCCTTCTTGCTCTCCTTCTGGGAGTTCACCTATATCAAGATATTTGACCATGTCGTCGGCCCACTCGGACTTCAATGACTCTCTTTTTGACCTGCCAAGGGAGGGGTGCATCCTCCATCCCTGAGACTGCACGCGCCAACTTTTCGTCCACTACATTATCTTCTCGTGGTGTTTGGGATATGTTGAAGTACGAGTACTAGTCATAGGCCTCCCAAACCTGAGCTAAATACTTTTTTAACTTCTCGACTTTGGTGGCATACAACCCCAACACCTGGTTGACTACCATATGTGAGTCTAACTTCACGTCCACCTCAGTTGCCCCCAACACCATGGCTATCAAAAGTCTAGCCACCAGTGCCTCATCCTTTGCTTTGTTGTTGGTCGTTTTAGATGTAAGAGTCGCCATGTAATGACACTCTTGGTGTCTGTGGCTAATTATGTGGATTCCTATCCCTCCTCTTGCTCGACAAGAAGGAGCCATCTATAAAGAGAGCCCACGGCTTCCTTGTCTGGACTACTACCGCTTCTGGGAGAAATATGAGAATTCGGCTATGAAGTCTGCCAATGTGTGCCCTTTCACCGCCTCCCTTAGCAGATACTCTTTATCAAACTTGCTCAACTCAACTGACCACCCTATTAACCTTCATGAGCGGTCCAATCTTTGCAACACCTTTTCCAGTGGGCTATCTGTGAGCACTTTTATCGTGTGGGTTTGAAAATATAGGCGTAGTCTTTTGGCCTCTATTACTAAGGTGAAGGCTAGCATCTCCACTCTTGGGCATCTAACATTTGCTCCTCTTAAGGCTCGACTTACGTAATACATAGGTAGTTAAGTGGCTCCTTCGTCTTTGACCAAGACAGCCGAGACAGTGTGTGGAGAAACCTTCGAATATGCATAGAGTATATTGCTTTTTTTTGCATGTTTCAGAAGTGGCGGGTTGGTCAAGTGTTGCTTTAGTATCTTGAGAGGTTAATCGCACACCTCATTCCAAGGGTGTATCTTGTGCAATACTCTAAAGAAAGGGAGGCACTTGTCTATCAACCTGGAAACGAACCTGTTCAGGATGGCTACCTTTCCCGCTAGTGGTTAAGTGTCATTTAGGCTTTTTGGTGGCTTCATGTTCAAGATTGCATCAATCTTTTTGGGAAAGGTTTCGATTCCTCTCTCGGATATAATGAAACCTAAGAACTTCCTTGACCTGACCCCAAACACACATTTCACTAGGTTTAATTCATTTTATACTGGCGTAGGATTGTGAATGCCTCGCTTAGGTCAGCCAGATGTTGGGCGTGTTCCTTGCTTTTCACTAACATACACTTCCATCAATCTTCCTATATGTTCTTTAAACATTCTGTTGAATAGTCTCTGGTAGTTTGCCCCCACATTCTTCAAACCGAATGGCATGACTTAGTAGCAATAAAGTCCCCGATCCGTAATAAATGATATATTCTCCTCATTTGCTGGGTGTATTCGGATCTGATTGTAGCATGAATAGGCATCCATAAAACTCAACATCTGGTGCCTTGCGATGGCATCCACGATAGTGTCAATCCGTGGTAAGGGGAAACTATCCTTCAGGCAAGCCTTGTTTAAGTCAGTGAAGTGTACACACATTCTCCGCCTACCATTCGTTTTCTTAACAAGGACAACGTTAGACAACCACTTAGGATGATAAGCTTCTTTGATAAAATCGACGAGTAAGCATTCTACTTTGCTAGTGATGGTGGCGTATTTCTCAACATTGAATGATCTTCTTTTCTAGGGTACTTTCATGTGTGTGAGATTTACGTAAAGGTGGTGCTCTGAAATACTATTATCTATTTCTGGCATCTCTTCATGGCTCTAGGCAAATACGTCCAGGTGTTGTACCAGTAACTGTTTTAGGGCTTCTCTATCATTGAGGGGAACTTGGTTCTTGATTCTTGTGGTGGCATTGGGTTGGTTAGGATACAATGTCACTATCTCCAACGGTTCATTGGCTTCGGCCTGTTGTAAGTTTTGTTCATCTTTGACCTTCATGCCCTTTTCTAGGAAAATTGCTAGGGGTGGGGGTAACTATGGCAGTGAGGTCTCTTGGTTGCAATTTTTGTCGCTTGTAACAGTGCACACTTCATTCTTATTACTTTTCAACTCCAGCACATAACACTTTCGTGCTAGAGCTTGCTCGCCCCATGCTTCGCCTACCTCGCCATTGGTTGGGAATTTCATCTTGTGGTGATAGGTGGATGTGACTGCCTTGAGGTTGTTAAGCATCGATCACCCCAATATGGCATTGTATGAGGACAGGGCTTTCATGACCAAGAAGTTGGTCATGGTGGTGACTTTATGCGTTCTTGTTCCAGGTGTTACCGGGCTGGTTATGGCGTCCACTGGTTGTATTATATCTCCAGAGAAGCCTTTTAATGATGTGGGGAGGTTCTTAGCTTTGTCGCATCAATTCCCATTTTTGTGAAGGCCTTCCAAAACAATATGTCAGCTGAGCTGCCATTGTTAATAAGTATGCATCTACTCGTATAATTGGCAACCAAGAGAGTCACCACTTTTGTGTCGTCATGTGGGTACAAAATTCTTTCCCGGTCCTCTTCCTCCAAGGATATGGTCATTGGGGTGTTGAGCTTTTGGTACTTAGGGGACCTGTCCACCACATAAACTTCTTCATACCTTGCTCTTCGTGCGTGTGCCCTTCGTCTGGATAAAGAGATGCCACCCCCAGCGAACTCGCTTGCTATGGTTCTGATTTCCCCTATGAGCATCCTATATCTCTCTGTGTCTTTACCATTACTCATAGGTGCTCGATCTCTATCATTACTTTGAGAATTTTCCCCATGCTACTGTTGCTTATCGAGACTATTGCTCCTTTGCGATTTATTACTCGATTCGTATCGCTGCTTAGGCTTTGATCGTTTTGCGACCATCCGCTCTAATTCTCCTATGCCCACTAGTTCCGTGACTCTTTTCTTCATAGTCATGTAGTCTTTTGTCCAGTGTGAATTGGTTTGATAAAATTTGCAATAACGATTGCCAGTTCTAAACTAGTGGTGCTCTCTGTCAGGCTCCTTCTTCTTTTGTATGTTTAGATTGTTGTGCACCAATTTGTTGTTGTACCCTAGCTACCTTTCTCGTCTCCTGTCCTGATGATTCAATGTAAGTTTCTTGTCGCGTAGGTTGGCTTTCCGTTCTATCTTGTGCTCCTCTTTTATCGGACATGCAAGAGACTACAGCGTATCTTCAGGATTGACGAAGTCGTTCGCCCTATCCCTAAACTCCCTCAAAGTAAAAGGAGTCTTTCTAGAAAACTCAATCATGTGGGGACTACATGGCCTAATTTTGCCTAGAAGGGTGGCTAGAGTAATATTTTTGTCTTGGCCATTAGTTGTTAACCTCTCTTTATTAAAGCGAGTAAGGTATGGCCTCATATCCTACTCCTCTCTTTGCTTAACTGTTAGAAGGTATGCTACTGGATGGCAGCATCTTCTACAAGGCATAAATTGTGTTAAAAACTGCTTGGCCAATAGCTCGAAGCTATCGATTAATCCGAGTTTGAGGTTTCTGAACCACCCTCTCGCCATTCCCCTTAGGATAAGGGCGAAAGCCTTGCAGGCGATCTCTGTGGGGAAGCTGTGGAATGTAATACACTCCTTGAAAATCTCCAAGTGATCTATTGGGTTCTTAGACCCATCATACATTTCAATTTGCGATACTTTGAACTTGGGCAGCAATGACATTGCCATGATCTCTACACTATATGGCAAGTCGGTTCGGCTCAACAACTATTCTACCGAGGAAGATGCTCCTATCTTTTTTACCATCACTTCATATTTCTTGGTGAGGCTTCGTATCTCGTCATGCATCTTCTTTTTCTCTATATCATGTGGGTTTGGTCCCATATTACTATGTACTTCCCCTTCGCCCTGCTCACTATGACTAAGAATGGTTGCATCACTTAGTTCCAAGTTTCGTTGCTTCAAGTTTTCATTTTCTTTCTTCAGATTCTCCGTGGCATCTAACATCATCTTTAGCTTCTCCTCCATTGTAGCTAATCATGCTTCCATGGCAGTAGGTAACATTTTCGATTTGTGGTTTGCTTGGTAACGTGTCACGGTCGGCTTGCAAGAACCACATTCACGTCCATTGAGAAACAAAAATAAAAGATAGCAGTATCCCACAGATAGCGTCACTATAAAGGACGTGTCCCACCACCGGCCGTGATCGTCAACCTGTAAGTCAAAGGTGAATGGCACTATATGCCTGTAGCCACTCCGATGCCTAAATCAGTACAGTGTAACATATGAAGGTTCAAGTATATTATCATAAGTGTCATCCGAGTTACCTCATGCCCATATATATATATAGACGTAAGAACGTATAGGATCATCATTGTGACTTGCTTATTTTTACGGCTAAATATGCAGGAAGCTTATCTCTAATAAATAGGAGTTATCCATCCACAATATTATTGCTTATCCATTATGCTAACCAAAAGAGTACCAACCTTCATGGGCCTTTAGCTCGCGGTTTGGGCCGTATCCAGTGTTGTAATCTATGTTTAGGTAAATCCAGAATTCTACCCTCCAATGAGAAAAAGATATTAAAAGAAAATTATTCAATTTAATCAAGTTTAGTGCCAAATGGTATGAAAATTCATTTTCGTTCAAGAAAATGGGAAAAGATAAAAAATAATCTTTATTCAATTCGGTCAAGTTGGGCTGTCAAAAGTCTACTATTTACTTTCTTAATCATTAAGTAAAATAAAAAATTATAAAAAAAATCAAATAAAAAGAGGGTAGTAAATAAGTAGTAATGAAGAAGTAATGCTATTATTTTCCATTGTTTTTTTGATTACTGCTACTTGGCATTGGGTCTTTGAACAATGAGAGATAAAGATCCTAACAATTTTTTTTATCCTAATTTAATGGCCGTGTAATTTGGAAGAATATTGATATTCCACACAAAACGTTTGTAACCCATTCTTGCGTAAATCTGCTTGGAATTGGCTATCTCTTGTCAAATATCAAGGCATTTAAATGGTTTTTTTCATGGAACACGTTTGGGGTCAAGGTATTTCTTTTGCTCCCATGTAATGGGAAGTCTTGAAGCCCATTGTTAATATTCTCTCTCTCCTTGAAGAATCTTAGATGCAATTTTTCCCAAAATAAAAAAAAAAAAAAACGGGGGGATCAGAATACCCGTTTCCATCCGGACCATTTTCAGATTGGGTTAATCAAGTAAGTGCAAGAAATCGGTTATTTTCGTTTGGTATTTATTGATTTCGGGCTAGCACGGGTTGGGTGAACAACCCTAATGCTGACTTTTCTCGTTACAAGGATCGATCCTCTCCTAGTGGGGTGAGGTTTTTCTCACGAGGAAGAGTGAAGTCTCTTGGGCTAGCTTGGTTGGTTTGAAGAGGTTATAATGAAAGAGGACTTAGCTAAATAGTAGAAAGGCCTATCATGTATTACTAAGAAGAAAACAGGGGTAGTGGTTTTACCTCCCAACTCTACTACCAAAGCCTTGCAACATGGCAAATTTTGTTTATTGGCCATGATTATGATAGAAAGACCAGTTAACCTGGAAGCATTCAAGACTACAATGGTCTTAGTATGGAGGTGTGAGAGTTGGTTTTAGGCCCCGCTTGGTTAACAAAAATTAAAAATCTCATCTCATCTTATCTCAACTCATCATTATAACTTTTTCAAATTCTCATACAAAATATAATAAACAATTTAACTTTTTCAAATCCCAATAAAATATTAAAAAATTATATTATAACAATATTTTATTCATTACTATTCAAAACATTTCATCTCATCTGTATAACCAAATGGGGCTTTAATTCTCAGAAGTTGGCACAAATAAATTTTTGATTGAATTTAATCAAGAGAAGGATCTCCAGCATGTTTTATGTGACAAATCATGGTCCTTTGATATATGGTCGCTTTTTCTTTAAACCTTTGAAGGTAACAGATCCATCAATGAAGTTTCTTTCAATAAGGAAGAGTTATGGGTGCAAGCTTACAACTTACCTTTTGCAAGCATGACACATGAGGTTGGTGTCCATATTGGTGACAAGATTGGTAGAGTAATAATAGTCTAGGCTGATGACAGAGGTATTGGTTGGGAGAAGTTCTTGATGATAAGGGTAGAAGTGAACATTGCAGAGGAACTCATCAAGGGGATGCTTTTAGCTTTCGAAGGCAAGAAGACTTGGGTCCCTATTAAATATGAACGCTTACCTACTTTCTGTTTCAGGTGTGGGATGATAAAGCATACCAAAAAAGGTTGTTTTGTTAGCTCACTTGGTAGTAGTAAGCTACAATATGGGGTCTGGTTGAGAGCACCAGTAGTGAAGGAAGGGTTAGCACAAACAAGAAATATGGGGAAGAAGACCTTCAGCATATTGAAGAGGAGTAGTCATGGCAGAAGGGAGGGGAGGACAGGGATGAAGGGCCAAATAGTAATCCTGAGTCAAAAATGGAATTTCAGAATAATGGTCTGCTTGATGTTGACAATGCAGCCATTGTTTTGACATCTGAAAATATGCTTTCTCCTAAGATCTCTGCAGAAACAACCCAGATGTCTTTTAAGGAAAGCTAGAGTTGCCTATTTTGGATAGTTCTAAGTAGACTTTTAATGCAAGAGGCGTGTATCTCATGCAAGGTATTGAGGTATCAGACTGTCCAAAAGTCACTACCAGCAAAGGTAATAACCAAAAGTCAACCCTAGGTCCTGAGAGAAACCTTGACCTGAGTGCCCAAGCATCATCCTTGACCCATTTTGTCTTTGACCAGGTCCAAGCCCTGGAGAGGAAAAAAAGAAAAAAGAGCAAGTTGGAAGAGAAAAACCAAGGATAAAAGTCTTGATAGTCTACTAACTGGGTTAGGGGAAAGTAATGTAAGCTTCCCAAGTGGTAAAAACAGGGATCTTACTCAGATAACTGTAGAAGATGTAGTTCAGGCAACCAAAAAAGGGAAAAATGTGGTGGTGCTTGATGAATGTGCCAATAGAAATGATGTGGTGGTGGTGGGTGCACAGCCCCACCCTATGCAATGAGCTGTCTAAGTTGAAACTGCCGAGAGCTTGGAAACCATTAGACAGTGAATAAATTGCAACTGATGGTGCAAAATAAGGCACCAACATTTGTTTTCTTAGTGGAAACTAAATGCAACGGACTAAAGGTAGAAGTTGTCAAGAGGAAGTTGAACTTTGAAAACAATTTTGTGGTTAATTCGAGAGGATCTAGTGGAGGCTTGGCCTTCCTATGGAAAGAAAATATGGAAGCGGAGGTGGCGTTATATGTTCAACACCACATCTCACTACAAGTTAAGGGTATGAAGGATGGTGTCCCCTAGCACTTAACTGAGTTCTATGTTAATCCAATCACAACAAAGAGCCAGGAAAACTGGCACTTGTTAGAGTTAAAACTACTAGCTCAATAGGATGGCTGTGTGTAGGTGATTTTAATGAAATATTGAGCTATGGAGAGAAGTGTGGAGGACCATTAAGACCTTATAAACAAATGGAGGCCTTTAGAAATGCTATCAACAGCTGTGGACTTAGTGATATGGGCTACATTGGAAGTAAATTCACTTGGTCAAATGGTAGGTAAGGGAAGACTTTCACCAAAGAAAGGCTTGATAGGGCCTTTTGCAATACTGCCTGGTCAAACCTATTCAATGACTCAAGAGTATTCACTCTCCCTGCACTTAACTCACAATCCTATATGGATTACTATGGAACAAATGCAACCTCTTGTAAACAGACATCTGATGCCTTTCAGATATGAGGCTAGTTGGTCATTAAGGAAGAAGGGTTTAAATTGGTTGAGGAAGCTTGGAGGATACCTAGGTAGGCTATAAACAAAATGCAATCTACTGGTGAAAGTCTCAAAAACTATCAACTAAAGCTGTCACAATGGAGTAAGAAGACCTTTGACAACTCAAAGAGAGAAGTCAGTGAAAAAATGGACTTTTTCTCAAAATTATAGGAAAGGAACACAGGCCAGCTAACTGAGGAGATCAAGCAAGTGCAACAAACAATGGACAAAATTCTTGAGGCTGAAAATATCAAGTGGAAACAAAGGGTAAAATAGAGATGGTTGCATGAGGGAGATAGAAATATAAAATATTTTCACTAATGTGCTTCACATAGAAGGAAAACAAATGGGATTAAAAAGCTGGTGGATAGCAATGGACAAGTAAGAGACTTGAGAGAGGGAATTAGTTATTTATTCAAAGAATATTTTACAGATTTGTTTACCTCTTCTAACCTCAGTAATCCAGCAGCATGCATAGCATCATTGGAGGCTTGAGTGACTGTAACACAAAATGCTATATTGACCAGTCATTACACCAAACAGGAGGTTGAAGAAGTTCTCTTTCACATGAATGGTTTAAGTTCCCCAGGACTAGATGGATTCACTGCAATATTTTACCAAAAACATTGGTCAATAGTGGAACCCCAGTTGTGTTGAATGTACTTAACTTGAATGGCAACCTGGGAGACATCAACAACACATTCATTGCTCTCATCCCTTAGAAGAAAGCCCCTAAAAAAGTGACAGAATTCAGGCCCATCTCACTTTGTAATGTACTCTATAAACTCATTTCTAAATGCATAGCCAATAGATTAAAGAAGGTGCTCCCATATATTATTTCACCTTCTCAATCTGCTTTCATTCCTAATAGACTAATAACTGATAATGTTATTGTTGCTTTTGAGGCTTTACATACAATGAAATTTAAAATGACAAGAAAAGAAGGTTACATGGCCCTAAAGCTAGCAAGGCCTATGACAGAGTAAAATAGGGCTTTCTCAGAGCAGTTCTTTACAAGTTGGGATTTTGCAGCCAATGGGTGGACCCAGTGATGAAATGCATTGAATCTGCCTCCAATGCTCTCTTAGTGAATGGTGCCCCCTTCATCTTCTCCACCTAGATCTGAAATCCACGAACTCACAAACCCCTGAAACCCTAACCCTAACTCTAATCCTTTCAAAGTTCAAAACTTCAAACACACTCCCTACCCTCATTGATAGAAGCAACACAGTCGTGGGAGTGAATGTGGAGCTAATGCAGACACTACTTAGAATGTAGGAAAGGAAAATTGATAGTAGCTTTGTCCAGAAGGTGAAATCCTGAATGCTTTTTTGATGATGTTGTCTCATTTGATTTGAGAGTGAGGAAAATAATGGAAAACTATCTATTTTTTTGCATTTTTGTGAATGCATAGAAATTCCATCGAAGAACAAAATAGTTACATAGGAGCATTGGAACAATATTTTGGAGGCTTTTCGTTTGATGGTCTTCTACTACAGAGATATTAAGTTGAAGATTCTAGACTCTATTTTCCTATCATGATATATCATTTTTGTGGCTCTTTTAAAATGCAAATTATGAATTGCTGAAATTTTCTGTGGCTTCTAATCTTTTAATAAATTTTTTGAGTTTATCTTTGCTCTGTTGGTTATTGGAATGAATGAACGAAAAAAAGTGTGCATAGGTCTATAAATTGGCTGGATTTGGTACAAATTTACTGTGCTTAAGCTTAGGCTGTTTGCCCGAATGCATGAGTTTGCTACATGAAATTACGACTCTCTTCATTGAATGTGGCATGCGTTTTATTCATTTCGAGAGTTTTTTGATTGCTTGCTGCTTTTTCTTGGCATGAGGCTCAAGATAAGATTTCTAAATTCAAGATGAAGCTGATGGACATATACAATGAGCACCTTGGGATCCATGTAGCAGAGTTCCAAGCCATGTTAGAATGCCATCGGCTGAGTTTGCAAGGACCTTAGCACCATTGGTGACATTGGTATTCTGCATTCTCACTTTCTTTCTTGTTACAGTTACTTTTTAATTATTAATGAAAATAGTTAAGTTGTTCCACAGTTTAGAGGTCTCAGAAATTCAGAACTCTCACTCTGGGTGTAATGGTGATTTTTGTAGTTGTTATATCCGTGTCAAGGAAGGTCTGAAGTTCTCCACCAGAGGTGATATTGGGACTACCAATATTGTTTGCAAGCAGAATACTACTGTGGACAAGGTTAGACGTTTTGTAGTCTTGAATTTTTTTTTTCTAATAGGAAAATAACTTCATTGCGAATAGGCACAAAACAGAGCTATTTTGTATAAAACAGAGCTGCTTGTAATTTTGAAACTCAACATGAACCATTGAAAAGTGGATATTTAGGCATTTGGTTATATAACTCTTAGCAATGTAGGGCTCTAGACATGCCTACTTCTGTTTTCTGCAGAATTGAGAACTGCCACAAGATGGACTTACCTATGGGTCCTTTTGTCTTGTTGATGTTGGTATTTACAGCCAGAAGAAGCTACAGTCATAGAAATGGAGGAGCCAGTCACATTGACATTTGCTTTAAGGTATATGAACTCATTCACAAAGACAACCCTTTGGAAAACCAAGTGACAATCAGTGATTCAGCCTATCGTCAGATCTGACTGGGGTAGTTGAGTACAAAATGGCAGAGATGAGTTACATAAGATTCTACTTGGCTCCCAAATTGGAAGAAGATGAGATTGAAACTCAAGTTAGCCAGGCCTCAAGTTGACATCATGCCTAAAGCGGAAACCAAGCGCCAAGTGGAGGCCAAGCCTAAAGTAAAGACCAAATCTAAATTGGAGATCGAGTCCGAAGAGGAGAGGGAGCCTCAAATTACAGTCTTCGCATCACCGAATCCCGCCGTGGACTAGTTCCTAGTTAATATTCATGTTTGTATACGCACACTTGTATTTGATATCCTTGTGCGCTATGAATTTTTAAGAAATTCCTTAAATGGAGCGATGTTTAAGGGCAGAATGGCAAGATCATGAATGATTTTCATTAATTAATCAATATAATGTGAAATGTTAATTAACATATCGATTGTGTATAGACCCAGTCTACACCCGTTTCCTGAAAGAATAATTATAATCAATAATTTAAAAAAAAAAAAAGGCATTCCAAAACCCCAAACAGGGAGTAATAGAGGCATATAAGAGTCATTGAACTCTTCTACTTTTTGCTAATATGGGTTGTAGCTGATACAAGTGGAAGCTAATCTCCAGGCTTCCAGGCAAAAAATTAGAGGGCAATATAATGCTCATGCTACCAACTGTTAGCATGTGGCCCAAATCCCCCTCCACGGGCGTTGATGCTGTACTTGCTTTTAGAAAATCAAAATATAGGAACATCCATTCATTCTCTCCCATAAAGATGTCATTTGCTTCGTTTCTTGGCTTCACTGTAGAGTATAACTCCTAAGACTGTGAGTGAGTAACCGAGCATTCCAGTAACCGATATAGGATTTCTGAAATTTAAAACTGAAACCACCACAGCAACAGCTCCTTTTGCATTTCCTAGTACCTGAAGCAACCAAGGACTCGTTTTACAAAGTTCAAACTTCCAAATCAGATATAAGCAATAAATGAAAGGAAAATTAACGCAACATTGCATATTTTATGCATTGAACCTTTTGAAACACAATTAGGCAGGGCAGCAAGATTGAACAAGGGTAAGTGAACAAAGCGGCTGGGACAGCTTTAGGGCATAACAGAATGCTAAACATTTTTGAAGTGTTGTCAGCAAGCTATTATGGTCTGAATAAGATTGATTCAGTAGTCAAAAATAACCAACGTAAAGATATACAACATGAGATCTACAAAGTCCCCTATTATCTCCATACTTTTTCAAAAATACAAAGATGATGCTTAAAACAAATTGCGGCAATTGAGTTTCCATGGGCACCAACATAAGAGACAACTGCTTATATTCAACTGTTAACTTCTTCCATAACCACCACAAGTAGCATCGGGAGATGATCTCAAGGTAATAACATAAATCCATTGTAATTTCTCACCAATTTCTTAGCATATCACGCATGGATTTTGCGAATATCCGAGGGCATTGCAATAGGAAATATCTTATTGGCAATGGACCAGCTAAATTTTGGTGATTGGCAAAGTAAAGACCATTCCTCCTCAACAATCATAACTATATAGGGAAGAGGAATATTGACTTCTTACAGCTCAAGGACAATACAAGTAATTAACTGAAACCATAAAATGTAGAATAATAAATGGAAATTAGTCCATATTAAGAGGCCATACCTGGAGAGTGAGACCAAGAAGTTGGTAAGGTTCACAATATGCCAGAGATGAATTGAATAGTAAGTACGATATGATCTTTATATCATCTCTAGCTAGAGCCAGGGTGATGCCAACCACATTCTCGGAGGGAGGCAAATGCATTGTCAATATAAATATTGCATAACTCCAACCACATTCAAATCTATGACATTAAAATCCGAGTAAAAAATATAACCCATTTAAAATCCAAGTAAGAAATCTTTGCTTTATGTACGTTGACAAAGTTATCAAGAATAAGCAAGGAAAGAAATCAAAAGAATCAAAGAATCCTTTATTATGCGGATAGCCTTTCTCTAAACTAGTTGGCAGGTCAGTGTAATACATTTGATCAGGTATGAGTACTTATTTTATTATCAGTAAAATAGAAGTTATGTGGAAGTGATAATACTGAATCTGAAGGACAAATAAGGGAGCAAGGAAATATGGGCAACACTTATTCCTCTACCCAAGTATAGAATGTGCAGGAATAACTCAATAATTGGCAGTTTATTAATAAAAATAAGACTTTGACCATACAGATGCATTGTCCATCATATATTTTGAACTCAATTGTTCAATGCACCCTACTGAAGACTTTTATATGAGCTATATCCACATCCAATTTGATACATCATCCGAAGTTTCTAAAGTAGCATAAATAAATGTGATCAGTAAAATGGTAAGGAGGAATACCTCATGACTTTTCAAAGCCAGGAAAACCAAGATATATTCTCATACCAGAGATCATTTTAGGCCTCAAATACAATAAATGTAGATAAACAAATATCGAGAGTTTAAAGCATCAAACATTGCATACTAGAACTTTGTGCCATCCAATTTCAGTTCAAAATAAAATTACACAAGTGAATTTATCAGATCGGCTTATGCATTAGGTAATCAACTAGAAATAATCTTATATTTTCTTTCGTGACAACTGCAATATAATCTAAAAATTTAATGTTGTACCGTTCTTTTTATTCCTGAAAAGGTTATCTTGCAAGGAAAAAAAGCACTCTTGATGAGTTTTCTAACAAAAGCATATTTAATACTTCAATATACATCATATCATACGAAAAAAAAAAAAAAAAACTTCAATTTGCAATGTAGTTACTCTTCGCGAAACAAAAGAAATAATGCCCGTCGAGAAAGCTAATAAATCAATAAAGCCCAAGGAGAAAGCTATAAGAGGTCAAGGAAATGTTTGAGTGAAAGTTATATTTTAGGATTGAACGTTGATTTTTCACTTCCATGTTTCCTCTGCCCCAAAACCCAAACCAACTGTTAAGGAGCAGACTGTCACCACAGCAAAAGAATCACAGCCGAAGGATTTTAGTAGAATCACGTAACGGCTTTAGCGTCTCTGCATGAGCAGCGTGCATGTCATCCTTCCTGTAACAAACTGTACTTAGGCTAGAATATTCTCTGTACAAAAACTTCTCTCTCATTGTAGCTATGCCTATAAAAAGGCATCATTGTAACGCTTTCATATATACAAGAAAATACATGTTTGAAGCAGAGTTCATTTTCTTTAGCATGGTATCAAGCCTCATAATCCTAATCCTTCTCTCACCATTTCTGTCAAACTCACCCCAAAAAATTATCTTTTATGAAAAGTGCAACTTGTGCCTTATCTTCGTGGCCAATGCTTGTACAAATACATAGATGGCTCCTGCTCTGCCCCTAACACCAGCTTGACAATGGTGCTCCCAACCCCGAATATGATACATGGATTGAGCCGGATCAATTAGTGATGTCTGTGCTCATCTCCTCCTTATCAGAACCTATCATGGCTGAAGTTGTGGGCTGTACTTCTGCTCATGAAGTCTGGCTCACTCTCGAGTCCACATATGCCTCTGTTTCTCAATCTCGAATCCTCCAGACCCAACTCAAACTAGCCTCCCTTAAGAAAGGAACCGATACAGTCTCAGTTTATTTTCGTAATGCTAAGATTTTAGCAGATACCATGGCTGCCGCAGGATGTCCTTTACCTCCTGAAGATTTTGTTCCTTATCTTCTTGCTGGTCTTGGACCTGAATATGATGGCCTTGTCACCTCTGTTACTTCTCGCGTCACCTGCTTGCCCATGAAGCCCGAATGATACACCACAATGCAAACAGTCTTTTTCCCACTGAAGCATCTGCTCAGTACACGGCCAAAAATCAACGTGGTCGAGGCCATCGATGGGGTTGTAACAATCGTGGGCGTGGTCGCTCAAATCGTGGTCGTGAACCACTTGGAGGTAATCATGGTAGCACTCAGTTTTCACCTATTGACACTAGTTTGGTGTGCCAGGTTTGTAACCGCCAAGGGCACTTTGTCCTCACCTGCATTTACCGCTTCAACCAGGCGTACACTTCCTCATCACCAACTTCTGCAAACTATACCTCCAACTATTCTTCAGATTCCAGCTGGCATCCTGACACGGCAGCAACGCATCATATCACAAGTGACTTGTCTCACTTGAATCTGTAGGCTGCCGAGTACCATGGTGATGATTCCTTGTGTGTTGGCGATGGCTCCACAATTCCCATATCTCATTCTAGTTCTGCCTCCTTTTCGACCCCTACTTCCAATTTTATTTTAAACAAAATTATTTGTGTTCCATCTTTTCAGAAAAACCTTGTCTCCGTTCGTCAATTCTGTCTTGACAATGATGTTTTCTTTAAATTCTTTGCTAACTCTTTTTTTGTTAAGGAACAAACAACGGGGAAGCCTCTACTTCGCGTAACCACGCATAATGGGCTCTACTCCTTCACGCCTCCACTGCCGCCTCCTTCAGCTCACACAACTTCTCTCTCAATTCCAACATGGCATTCAAGACTCGGGCATCCCTCCATTAAACTTGTCCGTTCCATTTTATAGCATTATAATCTTCCTTATGATCCTTTAATACTGCCATCCTTTTGTAATGCATGTGCTCAAGGAAAGTCCCATAGACAACCTGCACTCACTAGGCGTCACAAGTCTATCTCCCCCTTTCAACTTGTGTTTTCTGATCTATAGGGTCCTTCCCCACATGTATCTCATGATGGACATAAATATTATATCAGTTTTATGGATGATTATTCCCGTTACACTTGGCTATTCTCTCTCAAAACTAAATCTCAAGCTCTCAATATTTTCATTAAATTTAAAACTCAAGTTGAACTTCAATTTCAAACAAAAATTAAACAATTTCAATCCAATTGGGGTGGTGAATTCTGACCCTTCTCTCAATACTTAGCAACTCATGGAATCATACATCGAATAACATGCCCTCATACTCACACACAAAATGGCATTATTGAACGGAAACATTGTGGATACGGCTTGGCCCTTCTAGCGCATGCTTCAATTCCACTCCACTTTTGGCCTTTTGCATTCGCCCACGCCGTCTATTTAATCAACATTTTACCCTCCCCATCTCTTAGTGATTCATCCCCTTATTTTCTACTTAATCAAAAAATATCCAGATTACAAAACCCTTCGTGTGTTTGGTTCAGAATGCTGGCCACTTACCTCCCCTTATAACTCCCACAAATTTAATTACCTATCCATTCCATGTGCTTATCTTGGTCTCAGCCCATCTCACAAGGGGTTCATCTGTTATAATTTGTCTATGGATCACACGTTTACGTCCATTGATGTTCAATTTAATGAGACAATTTTTCCCTTTGCTAATACTAAACCCAAGCCCATTTCTCCTCCAACACACACGTACCTCTCTCTTTTTCACTCAAATACTTCTCCAACTGAATCTTTACCTAATTCCTCCTCTCCCTCCGTCTTGGGCCCACCTCCATCATCCTTTACCTCTCATTCATCTCCTTCATCTCATTCATCACCAAGCACACAGGACTCTCGTTCATCTGCCATGTCACAGCCTGCACATCTAATGATCACAAGGTCACACACCAATGCTCTCCATCCATGTCAGTACACTGATGGAACGATCAAGTGGCTACCTCCTTGTGCTCTCATTTCCATCTCCTCTGATATTCCAGAAACACCAACCAGCTATACGGTTGCTCAGCAGCATCATGAATGGTGGGAAGCCATGGCCCAAGAGTTTAATGCTTTTCTTGCCAATCGAACGTGGTCCTTATTCCCATCAACTGAAGCGTCCAACATTATCACCTGCAAATGGGTTTTTCAAAAAAAACGGCACGCCGATGGCTCTCTTCAATGATGGAAAGCCCGCCTTGTGGCAAAGGGTTTCCTTCAACAGTCCGACATTGATTTTGAGGAGACTTTCAGCCCTGTCGTGAAGCTAACCACTGTCTGACTTGTCCTTGCACTTGCCGTTACAAAATCACGAGCCAATATGTCAATATGACGTTCAAAATGCTTTCTTGCATGGACCATTACAAGAGGCTGTTTTCATGACTCAACCACCTGGTTTTTCTCATCCCCAATTTCCCTCTCATATTTGCAGGTTACATAAAGCTCTCTATGGCCTCTGGTAGTCACCATGTGCATGGTACTCCCGCCTAAGTAATCGCCTGGTTGATCTTGGTTTTAATATCTCTACTGCCGATCCTTCTCTGTTTTTGCACACTACTTCAAACAGCAACCTATGTGTCCTTGTGTACGTGGATGACCAGTTAATTACAGGATCCTCAATTTAGCAAATCTCTGATCTTGTTGTAGCTCTGCGAAGTGATTTTCCTATCATTGATCTTGGCGTTTTACGGTATTTTCTTGGTGTTGAAGTCACATTGAATTCCAAAGGCTTACTTGTTACACAACAGAAGTATATCCTTGATTTGCTTCAACGGACAAATATGTCACTAGCAAAATCGGTAAAGACCCCAATGACTACAACAGAGAAACTAAGTGCCTTCACCGGTAATCTTTTTGAAGACCCCTCTCTATATCGTAGCACTGTCGGATCATTGCAATATCTTTCATTCACACGACCTGACTTAGCCTATGTCGTTGGCAAGGTATGCCAGTACATGCATAATCCCCGACTTCCCCATTGACAAGCTGTAAAACGAATCTTGAGGTACTTGAAACATACATCAACTACTGGATTGCAAATTTCACCATCCTCAACCTTCAAGCTCACTGCCTTTTCTGATGTCGATTGGGTAGGCTGCCCCAATGACCGGCATTCCACAAGTGGGTTTTGTGTCTTCCTCGGTGCAAATTTAGTTTCTTGGTCATCTAAGAAACAACCCACAATCGCTCGCTCCTCCACTGAAGCAGAATTCAAAGCTGTTGCCAATGCCACCATCGAAGTAATATGGCTCCAACATCTCTACCGTGATCTAGAAATTCCTCTCAACTGCCCACCTGTCATCTACTGTGATAATATGGGTGCCATGTACCTCTTATCAAATCTGATTTTTCATGCTCGCATGAAACATGTTGAAATCGACTTTCATTTTGTGTGTAATTGTGTAATTAACAAATCTCTCCAAGTGGCCTTCATTTCTGGAAAAGACCAAGTTGCCGATGTTCTCACAAAACCATTATTTGGAACACACTTTGCTCTTCTCTGTTCAAGTCTACGTCTTCATGCTCACTCACCGCTTGACTTGAGTGGGGATGTTAAGGAGTAGACCATCACCACAGCAAAAGAATCACAGCCAAAGAATTTTAGTAGAGTCACGTAACGGCTTCACCTTCTCTGCATGAGCAGCGTCTCTACATGAGCAGCGTGCATGTCATCCTTCTTGTAACAAACCATACCTAGGCTAGAATATTCTCTATACAAAAACTTCTCTCTCATTGTAGCTATGCCTATAAAAAGGCATCACTGTAACGCTTTCATATATACAAGAAAATACATGTTTGAAGCAGAGTTCATTTTCTTTAGCACCAACCAACTGCAATGGCCAACCAAATAATCAGAACAAAAAATGTCTACAATCCTTCGAAGCTACAAAAGCAAAATCATGAACATGTTTTGGATTCTCAGAGGTAACACAAACAGAACTGAAACCATGTTGCCAAAAAAATTTTAAAATGAGATCTGAAGAAATGTGTAAAGAATGTCAAACTAGGAGAACAACAAAAAATAAAAAATAAAAAATGAAAAACTCACTTCTTGAAGAACTGAATCACAATGGACCTCTCATGGTGACCACAGACCTCTCTCTCACCCATGATGACTACTACAACTTAGAGATCCGCACTATGTGACGATGGCGACCGCAACAACCATAATCCTTTACCCACAACGGTGACCAAAGATGGAATGCTTCACAGGAATTCTCTAGTTTTTCTCTCAGTGAGAAGACGGATGCCGCGGGGTTGCCATAGGCCTATTGTGTATAGAATTATTGAGCACATATATATACGCATTTCAGTGTGTTCAGACATCATTACAATGATCAATTGTACGACTGTTATGGACTCAATTAGCTTCACGAGAATATTCTGGAATTTTGACAGATGTCCTGTTATGAGTAGTGCTTGGAGAATTTTCTTCTAGAGACCTAGAGGCTGGTGGCGTTCCTTGCTACTGTGTTTTCTTGTGTGAGGATGCTGATGTCTCAATAGCCCCCCTAGAGTCAAGCTACACTGGAGAGATGGTGAAGCTTGATCGAAGTGAATTGAACCCGAGGATGCTGATCGAAAGTGGCTTGATGAAAATGTTGGCTTTTTTATTCTTACTTGAAACAAATGATACTTTGAGAGATTTTACAACCACAAGTTCATGCACAAAGTGGTAATCAAGTTCCACATGCTTGGTGTATGAGTGTAAGATCAGATTTACAGACAATAGGTTGCACCAATGTTATCACACCAAAGTATAGGAGGATTTGGTAATGAAATACCAAGTTTTCCAAGTAGTAATTGTAACCAAATTAATTCACAGGAAGTGTTGGCAACTGACTTGTACTCCTTTTCAATTGATGAGCAAGCAATCGTGGGTTGTTTCTTAGATCCCCATGAAATAAGGTGTGAGCCAAGGTGCACGCAAAATCCACCAGTGGACTTGCGATCATCAAGGCAATCAGCCTAGTCGGCGTCAAAAAAGGCACACAAGGAAGTGTTGGAAGAAACAGAAAAATGAAGTCCAAAATGGGAAGTAAGATTCAAATAATGCAAGATGCGTTTAATGGCTTGCCAATGAGGTACCCGAGGGCAGTGCATAAATTGGCAAACCTTGTTAACTGTAAAAGACATGTTTGGGCGTGTAAACGAGAGATACTATAAGCTGCCCACAATACTTCAATAAAGTTGTGGATCCTCAAAAGAGGGTCCATCCAAGGTTGAGATTTTTGTGGACAGAGACATGGGGGTTGAAACTGGTTTAGAATTATACACGCTGGTGCGTTTCAACAAATCCAATATATATTTAGACTGACACATAAAAAGACCAGTAGGAGTTCGACCAATTTTAATTCCTAAAAAATAATGTAATGAGCCTAAGTCTTTATTGGAAATGAAGAGCTAAGAGCACTAACAAATTCGGAAATGAGGGCAATACTGGACCCAGTGATGATGATATCGTCAACATAGATCAATGCATGTAATGAAACTGCAGAATTACTGAAAATGAAAAGAGATGAATCTGATTTGGAAGCAATAAAAACAAGTGATAAAAGTTTAGTGCTTAACTTAGAGAACCAAGCTCGATGGGCTTGTTTGAGTCCATAGAGAGACTTACGCAACTTACACACATAGGAAGGATGATATGGATTTGCAAACCCTGGTGGTTAAAGCATGTACATAGCATCCTCCAGGTTACTGTGTAGAAAGGTGTTCTGGATGTCCAACTGATGAAGGGGTCAGCTAGATGAAACTGTAATGGAGATTAGGGTTCGGACTGTTATGGGTTTTATCACAGGGTTATGGGTTTTGGTAAAGTCCACTCTGGCTTGTTGATGGAATCATTTGGCAACCAAATGTGCCTTGCGACATTCAAGAGACCGTTAGCCCACCGTTTGGTTTTAAGAACCCGTTTGGATCTGAGAACATTGAGTTGAGAGGAATACAAAATCAAGTCCCAAGTGTGGTTATGGAGGAGAGCTTTGAATTCAAAGGCCATTGCAGCTCTCCATTCGGGGTATTTAGAGGCTTTTGTGAAGGAGGTGGGTTCCTTTGGTATGGGATTCGAGTTTGAGACAGTGAGATTTAGTGATACAGTTGTGGGTTTTAGTGGTGGCCATGGAATCGTGCCATCTAAACGGATGAGAGGTTTATGTATTTGATGCTTGGATTGGGTGGTCATGGGATGAACAAAGGGTGGGTGAGGAAGCAGAGTAGGTGCCGGTTCAGTGATGCCTTGATGCGTAAAGGAGATATTGGGTGAGAGAGATGACCTAGAAAGTTGTTGGGCTGGAGTCATGTTGGGTGACGGATTACATTGTGTCTGAGATGGATTGGTTGTGGGTGTGTTTGAGTCAGGCTGGGCCGATATCGGTGGAGAGTGGTTGGACCCAAGAGATGAGGTATGGAGGGGGGTATTTGAGAGGAGGGCCGATGTTTGGGCTAGAGGAATTGGGCATGGTTGGCTTCATACGCTAGGAATAAGGGATGGGTAGGGGAAAGGGTGTAGTTGGCCCATTAGCTAGAGGAGGGATAGATTCAGATTGTGAGACCTTGGGGAATGGAAAACTTGATTCTTGAAACTGGACGTCTCGTGAGATGTATGTCCTTTGTGGTCTGGGCTATATCCCATGAAGACGCAAGGTTTAGACCGGTAATCTATTTTATGACGATTAAACAGATGCAAGTTGGGCCAACATAAACATCCAAATGTGTAAAGAAATTTATAGTTGGGGGGATGTTTAAAGAGAGATTCAAATGGAGATTGGTTATAAAGTACGGATGTTGGCATTCGATTTCTGAGAAAGATAGAAGTTGAAAATGCCCCAGCCCAATACTTGTGGGGAACAAACGCATGGGCTAAAAGGGAAAGCCTAGTTTCCACTATATGTCTATATCATCTCTCAATAGTGACATTTTGGGCATGAGAATAAGGGCAAGTTAGACGGCACTTGATGCCCAATAGGTTTGGATAGATAAATTTTGGAAGATAAGAAATTTTGCACATAGTTGATAAAAGCTAAAAAAATAGTAGGCACATTGGAGGGCATAGGTGCCAATCCTCATACATCCAAAAATAAAAGAGCAAATGGTTTGTTTGTATGAGAGGGGGAAGGAGGATGACGTAGGGAGTGAGACTTGGCTTAAGGACAAGCTTGGCATGGGGATAATCGATCACTGTGTGTGACAGGTGATTGATATTTATTTAAAGTGAAAGCTATGGTTCAGTTGTTGGGGTGGCCAAGGTGAGAGTGCCACATGTTAGGAGAGGTTCTTTCACCAATTAAGGCATGATGGAGGGGGAGGAAGTTGAGGGTGGCATCGCAAAAACATCCTTTGGAAGAAGATAGAGCTCGTCCTTAACGTTGCCTTGAAGAAGAGTTGCCCGGGTATGCAAATCCTTCACAAAGAAAAAACTAGAGTGAAATTCAAATGAAACAGCATTGTCAATGCAAAATTGACGAATGGAAAGTAAGTTGTGTGTAATGGAAGGAACATGCAAAAGTTTAGAAAGCAATAAATTGCGAGTAGGAGTTTGAAGATGAGCTGAACCAATATTTTGAATAGGAAGGTTGGTGTCATTGCCAATGCTAACTTGGTTGGGGCCATGATAGGTAGTAGCATCCAAGTAATTTAGATTGCTAAAGTCAACAGTGAAGTGGTTTGTTGTAGCAGAATTAGGAAATCAAGCACTGTTGTTGGCAGATGGAGAAGGCACAGAGGTATAATTTTCCAAAAATGAAGGTGGTTGTGGAGGGGACTAATATGCATGATCAAATTGATGGTAGCAGTTGGTGACTACATGTCCAGGCTTTTGACAAAGTTAGCACAGAGGTCTGTGTTGCATGCGGTTAAAAAACTGAGGAGGTGCTCCCCTGGAAGCCCCATGACCATGTTGTCCTTGATTGTGGAAAGATCCCCTGCCTTGGTTTGAGGTTGCTCCTTGAGGTGGCTGTCGAGAGGTAGAGTTAGAAGCAAGCTAAGTGCCTGAGAGAAGAGTATTAGTATGATGTTGAAGATGAGATTCATGATTTAAAAGATAACTGAAGACTTGAGGAGGGGTGAGAGGGTCTAGTCGTGTGGTAATAGACGTGACTAAGGACTCATAGTCACTGCTGAGGCCAGCAAGGTGGTATATAATGAACTCTGAAGGCGAGAGAGGGTGACTAGCAGCTCCAAGAGTGGAGGCAAGAGATGTGGCCTTATGAAAGTATTCCTTAATAGTGTTAGAATCCTTCTTTAATGTGGTGAGGTGGAATTGTGTCTGCATTATGTGTGCAGAGCTTTGAGCTGAGAACAAGGTCTTAAGCGTAAGCTAGACTTCGTGAGAGGAAGTGCAGGTGAGAACCTGGGCTAGTACATTATCAAACAAAGAGGCATTAACAGCAGAGACGATTAGTTGATCTTGCAACACCCAACTAGAGTGTTCTAGATTTGGCGTGCTATTAAGGGCTGGAGATGGTGGTAGGATGGAGTCGTCTACATAACCATGCAGACGATGACCCATGAGGAAAGGCAAACTTTGGGCCTTCCACAAGAGGTTAATAGTGATAAAATGGGTGGAAGAGTTGATGATGGTGGGATTGACAGAGGATGGGGGAGGGAGGGTGGGGAATGATAGAGGAGTTTGGGGTAAGATTGATAGAGGAGTCTGAGGTGGCCATTGGAGTTGATGGAAATAAACCAGAGGAAAAAATTAGCAAAGGAGAAGGGGGAGGTTAGTCCAAAGTGGCTCTGGATACCATAAAGAGACAGAAAAAGTAGGAGAAGTGGAGAGCGCACCCTAGGTGCTTGACACAAGGCACAAATGGAAACAAGTTCTCATCCTTTTTTCATGTATTGATTTCTGTTTTCTATTTGGTATTACAGCACATATATATACACATTTCAGTGTGGCCAAACATCATTACAATGATCAATCCTATGGCTGTTATAGACTGAGTTAGTTACACAAGAATATTTTGGAATTTTGACAGATGTCCTGCTATGAGTAGTGCTTGGAGAATTTTCTTCTAGAGGCCTAGAGCATGGTGGCGTGCCTTGCTGCTACATTTTTTGGTGTGAGGATGCTGTTGTCTCAATACGAGAGGAGCAGAGAGTGAATCAAAGAGAATGGCAAATCTCATAAATAACTCAAGGTTATGTTCTGGTTTGTGAAAAGTACAGAGGCTTGCTCCCTCCGATAACCGGTCTCTTGTGCTAGACCCCTTTGGCCTTATCAAGCTGCGAGTATCTCTTTGTCTTTCTGTTTGTCTCTCTGTGTCTTCAAGTGCCTTTGTAGAAAAAATCTGGAGCTACGGAGACCAAATTTGGATCAATTTCTCACTCCAAAGAAAACCCAGAAAATAATGAGAGGAGAACTTTCATTTTGCTTTAACTCTTATAAAATAGGGGAAAGGATTTGAACTGTGTAGTGGAAGGCTCACTGGTGCTGGGCGACGAGAGGGACGACGACGTGGGTGCTGGGTGACGAATGTTCCCTGTGAAATCCTCCCTCTTGTTCGAAATGGACTATGGGGAAAAAAGGCTAAGCAGTGATGGGCAGAGGCAGGCCGATGAGTCGCCGGTGCTGGGTGACTATAGGGCCGGTGACGCTCGAGAGTGCTAGGTGACGAGAGGGAGGGAGGGGTATGCGGGAGTGCAATGGGTTTAATACTTTGATGGTTAAAAATTCAAATGCAAGTTTTAGCATAAATGAGATAAAAAAAAAAAAAAAAACAACCAAGTAAGGTGTGCAATGGCTGATGCGCTATAGTGGCATCTCTAGAGTTTTACTCTTTCGTAAACCCCTCTTGAAGGAACTTTTTGGTTAATTACATTTCTGCCCTAGCTTAAGCGCCTATGACAGATGCTATGCTTTAACTTTGTTCAATATGTGGGCGGATTTCTCATGTAAAGCATCCTCAATGGATTATTCAAAGTTAAAGGACAATTTCGATGAATGTAAGATGAATTTGACTTTTGGTTATGTCATTCACATAAGTTTCCACATTAGAATTGTTATTTTTTCATTATCTAACAATAAAATAATATAAGATGAATTTTATTTTGACTATTCACATCAAATCTCCACATTGGATTATCCATTTATTTATTATATAGTAATGAGTAATTAATAATAAAAAAATATTTAAATTTTTTAATTATTAATTTATTTTATTTTATCATATTTTACTATTCTACCTATTATATGTTAATTAGTAATCATATTCTAGTTAAATTAGTAATAAGGAGTAATATAAAGTAATAAAATAAACATTTGTTCCTTAAAAATAACAACCAAATTTGACTTTATATTTATCAATACTGTAGCTGAAAACCAAATAATTTGAGTTTAGCTAATTCATTGCAAGCCTCTTTTCATCTCTAATAGTTAAAATGTACTTTATTTTTACATATGCATAATCCGTTAACAATACTCTAAAAACTCGTTATACTTTACATGGACTTAGGGCTAGTTTGGTTATACAAAACTAAACTATCTCATCTCATATAATCATTACAACTTTTCTAAACTCCCACATAAAATAAAATAAACAATCCAACTTTTTTAAATCCCAAACTTTGGGTACTGATCAGAAAAAGATTTTCACGCAAGTGAGTCAACTGGTTGCCTCATATTCCCGTCATCCTTAACTCTTTTATCCTCGTGCCACCTCATATCCCATTCGAGATTATATTATCTATCTTGCACAAATTTTGTTACTCTTTTATTCCCATAATTCTCTAAGTATATATGTTCATAGAGAGTGATTGCAACATGTAGAACAAATGAGGAAGATACCAAAACTTCAAACTAAACATGTCAAGTAGGAGTAACAAAAATGTATAATATAGATAATATAATCATAAACTGGCCACACTGGACAATTCAGGAATTACAATATCTAACACTATAGGAGTTTGGGTTTTTTGGGACAAATCATTTTATCTCAAAAAATCTAAATTTTGTCCCAAAATGTTTTTGGAGGCGAATTTTATTTATTTTATTTATTTATTTTTTATTTTTTATTTTATCTCCATTTTGTCTAAAAAAGCCTATGTCAATAGGTTTTTGGAGATGAAAATTGATTTTCATCCTAAAAAATTTAATTTTTGGGAATGAAATTGGGCTGAACCATTCGTAAGCATTCGAGTGGGTTCTTTTTTTAAGACGAACCATTTTCAGCTCAAAATTCCCTTTGAATGGGTAATGTTTAGTTCAAACAGACAAGTGTTGTTTGAACGGTTAAATATTTTAATTCAAACGACTGAGCAATTTGATCTTGTTTGAACGAAGATTCCGTTTGAATAGATTCTATCTATTCAAACAACTAAATTTCCATATTACTTTTGTTTGAATGTAAATTTTATTGTTCAAATAGACATCATATTTTTGGTAATTCTGTCCATTCCTGGGATTTTGTTGTATTATTGTTGTTTGAATAGTTATTTAATGTCCAAAAAATTATGTCCGTTCGAACATACTGTACTTCTCAATTATCGTTCGAATGGGTTATTCTTTGTTCGAATGGATATTGTAAATTGTAATTCACCATTCGAACTGGGTATTTCTTATTCAAACAATACTCATCATACAGAACTAAATAAAAAAAAATTCATAATAATATTAATAATATTGCACAAATAGAATTTCAATATTACAAATATCACAAATATTACAAATATTGTTCAAATGTCAGTGTTTTGGAACATAATAATAAAAAAATAATCAAAGAAAGTTTTAAGATTGTGGTAGTGGCATAGAATTTTTGGACATCATTGACTGCCATTGTTCAAACAATTTTTGGTTGTTCAACTCCTGTCTCTTCTACATGTTCTCTTCCAGTCTCGCCTTTAAATATGTTGCTGGACCTAATCGGGTCAGCAACTCTTTTTCTTTGGACCTCAATCGTTCTATCTCAAGTTGTGCTTCCTCTAATTCTTTAGTTTTGTCGTCATTTGATTTGGCTTTAGAAGATGATGATGATGTTGAGAATGGTTTCACGCAACGTCTTAAGCCCCTCAAATATCCAGAACTTCAGAAAGGATCTGAGCATCGTTGATAGATGATTCATTAGATGGATCCATAGCAGTTTCCTTAAGATATATCATCCTGTCCTAAAAAAAAAAACTTTAAAGTTAGTATAAGTAACAAAAATAATATATTAAACTTGAATTAAATAAACTTAAACTTACACAATTTGCTTTTGCTTTGGAGATAGTCCAAGCACCATCATGATTTTTACGTGCTTTAGCATATAATTGGGTCAGATCATAGTCAGTAGGACATTCTTCTTGCTACAAAAGGGAAATCAATATTAGAACTTAAATGATAAAAGAGTATATGTTAATATTTAACATGGATTAGAATAACTAACCATTTTTGTAGACAAATGATGAAATGATCGAGAACCCGCATGATGGTGTATTGTTAAATTTGATCTATTTGCTTTGTTTACAGTACTTTATTGCTAAAAAAAATATATTATAAGTACATGTTTAATATGTCTATCATATACTATTAAAAATAGATAGCAGCAAAATTACATGATAAGCAGGATATTCAAACATATCACAAATCTTTTCCCATTTGTTTGGTGGCATTGATTGGAACGGATTTTGATGCGCCTCTATCATAGTACTAAACTTTTGATAGTGTGCATATCATTGACTTTCAGAATGCATTCGACATCAGTTCTTCAACCATGAGTCTATCCTCTCGTCTGCCAAAATTAAGTTCAAACTCGTGCTTTAAGAAATTATAAAAAATAGTATAAATATAAATTAACTACTCATGCTTTAGGAAATTATAAACAATTAGTATAAATATAAATTAACTTTAAATTAAAATTTTATACTTAGTTTCTTTGGATGTTGCTCATTACCAAGTAATGATTTTTTATGTGATCTTTTACATCTTCGAGAACTTGAGCCTCGGAGGATGTAGCCATTGGTGCATACGTGTGAGTAAGGGTACCAATATAAGAAGCAAGCCAAGTTGCAGAATCCTTGGAGCCACAGGTGTGATTATCAGGAATATCAACTTTAATTTTACCCACTTTCCTTACTTTCTCTATGCAAACACCCCTCATTGTGCCTCGTCCTCGGCGGTGGCTTATAACAACTATATATACAGTAATTAAAACACATATTTTAATTAAATTATTTTATTTTAAAAATATATATTACTTATATCGAGTATTAAATGTTGCATTTAATTTGATAAAATACCTTATTCTAGGTCTGGTGACATTTGCCCACTATTGATGGCAGATGAACCATCTGGAGAGTCAGCAATGGATGGAGATGGCGCATGCATTGCTTTATGTTTGGGAGGCATATCTGTTTCAAATTGTAATAAATTATATATAGTATGTACAAATGTTGTAGATATTTATAAGAATGATACTTACACTAATATTAAATTCATTCACTATTAGTTTTGCTGGACTAGTCACCCTTATCCTCACTAGACACTTTAGTTAATTCATATTCTTCCAACATTTCACCCTTAATTACTTCTGGTTCAATATCTTTTCTACGCAATGGACCATGTCATATTGGCTTAGATCAACAAATAAATTGATGCTTGATTCGTTTTCTTGATATAATTCTTTAGTTATTAGTCTATCAAATTCTTCATGTGGTTCGTCTGCCTCTAAAATTTAATCATATACATTTCTTGGTGCAAATTTCTCCACCACTTGCCATGGGTTCCCATACTTCGGATCATCTAAATAAAAAACTGGATTTGCTTGGCAAGCGAGAATGAAAGGATAGTCCTCATACCATGTGCGGGATGTATTCATGCTGACAAAAGATTTATCATTATGCACTTCCAACCTAGGATTTGACACATCCCACTAAGTACATTTAAACAACCAGACCATATATCCTCCATGTACTTTAACGCTATGATATCTTCTTCAACTCTGTAGAAGTCAATATTATCATCCCCATGGCTTCCTTCGACTACAACCCCACAATTTTGAGTTTTTTTGTATCATTCTCTGTCACATGTGTGAAATCTATATACATGCACCAAACATCTTGAGTATTGGATGGCCCACCTGGATGGACCACATGCCAATGCATACAATTTTCGTGAGATTTCACCAGAAGTTTCAGCATATTTTGATAGAACCTACATCAATAAATATATTTAATTATTTCATATATCAATAGAAAAAAGTATAGTTTAGTGCTATGAAGTTCATAGATACCACTAAATTAAATTTTTGAATAATACCATATGTTCAAAGCACAAGGCAAATTCCTCTTCATGTTTATTTTCTATGTCAATTACACCATCCGTGCAAAGTTGTTGTAAATGTTCGCTGTGCATATTCATGTTAAATATTAATTTGTAATAAGTTATATTATATTATATGACTTGAATATGCAAAACTTTATTGATTAAGAGATTCATCACTAATCTCAAGTAGTACTCAATTTCTACGTAGGTATGCAAGACGCATGGTTTGAGAAAGCACGAAGGATGATGATGAGACTCCCATTTGTCCACCTCCATAACTTCGATCTGGTCTTGTCAATCTTGTATCAACTCTATGAAAATACATTAAACAAAATATATGCCATTCATTATCAATGTATGATTTTGCAATTGAACCTTTCAGACGAGCTTTATTCCCAATAGATCGCTTAATTTTACCCAAAAATCGTTTAATAGGATGCATTCATCTATATTGAACCGGGCTAGCAACTAAAGCTTCATGAGGTAGATGCACAACCAAATGAACCATTACATCAAAGAAGGAAGATGGGTACAAACTCTCAAATTTGGACAATATCACTGTGATGCCAGCTTCCATTTTTAACAATGCATCAACTTTCAACATTCTACTAGAAATGTCCTTGAAAAATTCTCCTAATTCTATGATAACTGTATGAACATCTTGAGTAAGATTTCCATGCACACCAACTGGCAACAGACACTGCAAAAATACATGATCGATGTGACTTTTAAGACCTATTATCTTCCAATCATGAATTTGAACACATCTTGACATGTTCGAAGCATAACCATCGGGTAATTTGATTGTCATGAACCAATCACAGACTTTCTTTGTCTCATCATTTGATGGTGTATACCATCTGAAGGGCATATAGACTGACGATCCCTTATCTTGTAAATGAAACTCCAGTCTTATCCACAACTCCTTTAAATCTTTATGAAAGTTAGCTGTATATTTTTTCTTCCCTCCTATTGGCATCAGAGTGCCCATAATATTCTCACATATTTTTTTTTCAATGTGCATAACGTCTAGATTGTGGCGCAGTGTCAAGGTAGACCAGTATGACAACTCGAAGATAATATTTTTTTTTGTCTAATTCATTTCCAGATTGTCGTTTCCTCTTTCGAGCTCTTGCATCCTTCCTAAATCTATTTTCTGGAACATCTTCCAATTGTGCTAGAATATCACCCCCAGATTACTGTGGTGGTGATGACTTGTGCTCAACCCTTCCATTAAACATCCTCTATTTGAATGCCATCTATGTTCATTAGGTAAATATCGAAGATGTCCCATAAAACATAATTTCCAACCATTTGTTAATCACTGAGGCTGTGTATCTTTGTTACAAACAAGACAAACCATTTTACCTCTTGTGCTCCACCTAGACAAGTTCTTGTATGCTAGGAAATCATTTATTGCCCACAACACTGTAGCATGCATCTTGAACTCTGGCGACAAGGCTGCATCATATGTATTGATACCCTGTTCCCACAACTCTTTCAGCTCTACCATCAGTGGCTGAGATATACATCTATTTCATTCCTTGGTGACCTTGGCCCTAGGATTAGTAGAGTCATCATAAAATAAGGATCCTTCATACACTTCCATGGTGGAAAATTATAGGGCATTAATATGATAGGTCAAGTACTATGAGAAGTGCTCATATTACCAAATGGATTAAAACTATCAGTTGCTAAACCAAGGCATACATTGTGAAGTTCTTCGGCAAACCATGGATACATTGCATAAAATTTCTTCCATTGTAAGGAATCTGCTGCATGCGAGAGGAATTGATCATTTTGGACTCATTTTGTATGATGCCAAGTTATATCTTTCACAATCATTCTGGATGTAAACAATCTTTAAAGTCAAGGAATCAACAGAAAATGTCTTAACACTTTATAGGGTACATTATGCTAATCTGATGTCCATCTTGACTTATGACACATAGGATATGAATCAAATTCTGCATATTACTTCTAGAAAAGAAGACAATCATTCTTACATGCCTGAATAATATTATAATTAAATCCTAGCCCTTGCTTCAATTGCTTCACTATATAAAATTTACGAGGTACTACATTATCATGTGGAGGAGACTCTTTCAATAATTCTAGTAGCATGTCGATGGCCTGTGCAGAAATATGAAAAACAAACTTAATATAGATTAGCCTCACTATCAATGACAACTTGCTATGATGGGTGCACCCCTTGTACAATTCTCGTTGTGCATCCTCCTACAGTTTTCCAAAGTTTCAATTTCCCTCAGATGATTGTATAGATGTTCCTTCTCCATCCCTTGCCACAAATATGCCTACGCCAAGACCCCCATCTTTGTCATATCATCTCCATTATCGTTACTATTATTAGAAACATCCACATCTATGTTGTCCATGTCAAGCTTGTTACCTTCCTCTATCTGATTGGACTGACCGCCAAATCTAACTCTTTTAGAAAATAGTTCACCTTGTAAGACCTAGGGTGAGTATTTAGGGTTTATTCCATTTACGAATAAATGATCCTCCACTACCACCAATTATAAGAATTAAGATTTTTGCATTTCTTGCACGGACATCTTATAAAACCTCAGGTGTCAACACTTCAGTGAGCAAATTCTATAAAACTCTTGACCCCTTCTGCATATTCCTTATAGTCTCTACCAAACCTAAATTTTGCACATTTTCATTTAGAAATTATCCATTCGATCGCTATACTAATGAGTTCAAACACCAAAAAGGGAATATTCCATGCATATTCCCTTAAATGTTGGAAAATAAGTGGGAAAATTTTCGCATTTACAAGATTTCCCCTCAAAATTTAGTGTTCGAACTGTGTTATATCCATTCAAATAGAAAAGTGCTAATAACATATAATATATATAACGTATTAAATTAATATACATTTTTATATAGTATACTATATATAATATTATAGTAGTATATATAATATACATCTTATATAATAATATACATAGTAGTACACTATTATAAATTAGTAAGATACTATTATATTATATTAGTGTATAGTACAATTATATAGTATAAGTATACTAGGATACTATTGTAGTCTATTATATATAAGTATAATAATATAGAAGAGGACGGTATCTCAAGTTTATTAATTATCCTCACTTGTGGCGGAGGAAAACCATCGTTACAAACCGGACTCTTGGGGGTTACAACAATATTCAATAATACCCAAACCCAGAAGTCAAAATACTAAAATTAAATCCTGAATACAAACTAATGCTAGAAACAACAAACAAAAACAAAATAGACAACCTACAAAAAAAGACATGAAGTACCTGCAAAACAAAGTTAGTACACAGAAGATAATAAAGCAAACCAAAAAAAGTCATGATAGAAACATAGATATAACAGAGAAAGAAAAACAAGAAAAAACCGAGGACTACACTATAGCAAACCACCACTACACTTGACCTTTGCACCAAAGAACTGGAAGATCCCATTTATCCTCTCTAAGCAAACTGAACAATTGAGTAGGCAAGTCTTTCATGTATATCCATTCAGCATCACCTTCCCTTGCACCAAATTTGGCTAACCAATCAGTAGCTGCGTTACCTTCCTTTTAAAGGTGAGAGACAATGAAATTCATCTTAGGAAATAGTGCTTGAAGCTCTTCCCAGTAGTCCTTTAAGTACCAAATGCCGCATCAATCATGTTGCAACCAAGATAAAATCACTTTGGAGTCTATTTCAATGTCTACTGAATGAAAATGTTGTTGCTTGCAGTGTTTGACATCCACTAACAAGGCCAACAGCTCTGCACGAGTACTAGAGCCATGGCCAAGATTACAGAGAAGTCTAGCAGTAAAGCATGCATGTCTAGAACAACTCTTGATTCCCCTGAAGGTCCTGGATTTCTGAGACTACTACCGTTAGTGTTGAGTTTTACTCAATCCTGAGAAGGCTTCTCCCATGAAATGAATTGAATTTGTTGTTGTTGAGTTGGAACCGAAGGAATGTTTAAACTGTGTAAAATGTATCAATCAGCTTGTTTAATATGCCTTGACCAATCATGCCTATCGAGTGTTTGATAGAATGCCACACTACCTGAACCGAATCTAAAATGCCTTCCATACGCGTTGAAAACCTTCAATCCCATTATTTCCATGATATAATAGAAGGCAACAAACCCAAAATGATTCCAGTTTGAGACAAATTAGAGGCTCTCCGAAACCAACTTAGAGTAGTTTCACGCCATGTTCTACCAATCGGCAAACCCAATAGAGAACCACATTTCTTCCATACCTCAACTGCAATCTCCCGATCAAAGAGGACATGATTCTAATCTTCATAGATACCTTGCTGGCAACAGTCACATTTCGAAGCAAGATGAATCCCAATTCGTCTAATTCTATTGTCCACAGCAAAATCACCATGCCAGGCCTTTCACATAAGGGCCAAAAATATTTTTGGAAGCAATTTATTCAAAATCTACTTATGCCCCTCCAAAACAGAACCTCTAACTTGAGTACCCTTCCAAGCTGATTTAGTGATAAAAATACCACTCTCAGATTTAGTCCAGATTAAAACATCTACACCATCTTTACATTTAGCAGGCTCATTGAGGGCAATATTAGATGTTTCCATTCCCACCATCCTTTCTAATAAAGCCACATTCCAGCCATTGTGAAGATGACAATCCTTAACTTTTTAAAGAGGTTGCTCACCCACAGGAAAATTTTCAGCAAGTGTCCCTTGTTCCAACCACTTATCATACCAAAAGAAAACATTTCAATCATTAATCTTCCATTTGAAGTTATTCAAAATGAGGGGAAGACAATTAGCAATCATACGCCAAAATCTAGTACCCTTTTGAGAGCCTAACATCATCAAAGGTCTATTCCCAACATATTTGGTGCGGAAAAAATTAGCCTAGAGAGAATCCTCATGCATCAGTTCCCATGCAAATTTTAAATGGAGGGCTCTATGCATATCATCTAGATTTCTAATTTCCAAACCCCCTTCTGTAGTTGGACGATAGATTTGATTTCAAGTAACCCATTTTCTCTTTCCTTTTCCTTTAGTTTCTCCCAAAAACAAAAAGAGCTCAACGAGCGATTTAAAGAAGAAATAATGGCTTTGGGAACTTGCAAAATTGCAAAAGAATTCAAAGCCATACTAGCAAGGACATGTCTCTACAAAATCAATCTCCCACCCACATATAACAATTTCATTTTTCAACTGCTAATTTTTTTACCAATTTTGCTCACAAGCTCCTCCAAATCCACAATTTTAAGTCTCCCCAAAACTATGGAAACCCCCAAATATTTGAAAGGAAAATTACCCTCAAAGAAACCAGTTATTCTTTTGAGATGACGTTTACAAGTGATGGGGATTTTATTAGAGAAAAACATTGTTGTTTTCTCTTTGCTAATTGATTAACCAGACCAATCCTCATATGTAGCCAAAATTTTCAATAGGCAACAAATAGAGTTCCGTTCATCATTAGTGAAAATAATCACATCATCCGCATACATAATATGAGATATCAAACAAGTTCCTCGAGCTTGAGAAAATTGGCCAAATCGCTTCTCATCCACACTTTCCTTAATAAGTCTAGTTAAGACTTCCTGCAAAATAATAAACAAGTAAGGGGACAAAGGATCCCCTTTTCTCAACCCGCGACCACCTTTGAAAAAATCTATAGTAGTGCTATTCATCATGATAGAAAACCAAGGTGTAGAAATACATTTGCTAATCAACACACAAACTTGAGTAGAAAAATCAAAACAGCAAAAAACCTCCAACAGGAAGTCTTAATTAATGCGGTCATATGCCTTAGCCATATCCAATTTAAGCACCACCTTCCCCCTATGAGCCTTCTTGTGAATTGTACAAACCATTTCCTGAGTAAGACTAATGTTCTCAATGATGCTTCTGCCAGGAATTAATGTGCCTTGTTCAGGAGATATCATTTTTAGGAGAAGAGTAGTTAACCAATTCACTATCACCTTCAAGTAGATTTTGTAAAACACCATACAAAGACTTATGGGTCCAAATTTATCAAAACCTGTGGGAATATCAATCTTTGGGATTATCAACACATAAGAAGAGGTATAAAATCTAGACAATTTACCTCCTCAGAAAAATTCTGAAGTAGCTACCATAACATCAAGTTTAATAGTATCCCAACGGCTTTTAAAGAATCTTGATCCAAATCCATATGGGCCTGGTGCGCTACTAGACGGATAGAGACCAAAACTTGGTGAACTTCTTCAATAGAAGGAACAACACAAATTGCTTCACTATCAGCCATAGATATAATAGGCGAAATGAGATGAGATAAATCTGGCAACCATCTATGAGACTCCTCTTGCAAGAAATCTAAAAAACAATTTACAGCAACAAAATGAATATCCTCTGGGGAGTGCAAATAGGTACCATCTTGAAGTTTCATATTCAAAACTCTTTTCTTCCTTTTATAAGATAAATAAGCATGGAAGAATTTAAAATTTTGGTCTCCTTCAAGTCGCCACTTTACTTTCGACATTTGAGCCAATCTAATCCCTTCACGGTGCCTCCAGTTAGCCAACTCCACCTGTTTCTACAATAGCTCGTGTTCAATCTCAAGATCCCATTCATTTATTAGGCCAGACTCCAAATCTTTGACCTGATCTTCAAGCTCCCGAATATGTGATTCAGTTATACCAAAGACTCACTTATTCCAATCTCGTAAAGGGGGCGCCCCCCCCCCCCCCAGCTTCTTAAGTTTTAGGGCCAGCTTCAAAAGACCTGTACCACCTACATCCTCCTGCCAAATATTAGCCATAAAAGATTGGAAACCTGCATGCTCAGTCCACATTTTCTGGAATTGAAAGGAGATGGGTCATAAGAGAAAGGATCATATTGAAATTCCATGAGCATCGGAGAATGATCTGATGTTGATCTCAACAAATAGTTGTTGGTTGCATTAGGCACTTTGGTCAAGTAACTAGCATTCAAGAAGCATCTATCCAGTTTCGCCCAACTCCTCGATAAACCACTCTGACCATTACACCATGAGAACCTCCTTCCCACATACTTCATTTCAATAAGACATCACTAGTGTATCCAAGAATTAAATTCGTCGATCGTTGCTCTCAAACAAGGTCTTCCCACCTGATGTTCATAATCCTCCCTTGTGATATTAAATTTCCTGCAATAAAACAAGGTTCATTGCTAAGAATCTGGCTCTTTAAGTTCCCCCATAAGACTCTTCTTTCAATCATAGTGCATTTGGAGTAAACATAACAACAAAGAAAATTATTGAGACCATCGCCAACTCGAAGTAAATAAATTTCTCGCTGCTTAAAACCAATTGAATTGAAATATCATCCTACCAAAGCACCCAAATTTTCCCGGCAACCCTTTCATTAGTAATAAACTGATCCATATGTAAGAGATGCAACAAACCCTAAACTTTCTAAGACGATGAAAATGGTTCCATCAAGGCAAGTATTTTAGGTTTCATTTCAACCGCCAACTTTTTTAATCTACCTCTCGAAGTTCCAAGACCTTGAATATTCCAAGATAAAATTGGACCAATCATAGAAAAACTTTATTTGGGTTGGCTAACACCCGAGTCAATCTCTGAACATTTTCAAAGGTTTTCTGAGCTCCTTTATATTGAAATTCATCTTCCTCATTTTTAGTGGCATAATCTTTATGCTTAGTAAAAGTCTCAACCTCTAGTTTCAGATCAAGTTCTGAAATAGAGTCTGCCATCGTAAAGATCTTAGCAATAGGTTCATTAGCAGCATCACCACCACTGGTTTCTAAAGGTCCCTCTACTATGACCTCCTGAATATTTTCGATCCCCTTAACCTGATGATCACCCTCATTTGACAAATTCTCTTCACTCGTCTTGTCATCAACTTTGTTTCCACCACTGTGTTGTTACAAGAAACCTACATACCAACTTTAGACGTACCTTCATCCTGAATTTGGATTGGTTCCTCTAATTCCACAACCTGGTGAGTCAAGTTATTACTAGTGCTTCCATGAGTAGATTCGGAAATAACCATGATACCTTTGCCTTTTTCTATGCCATCCGCCAAAGGAGAATATTTAACTTCCTTCACAGTTTCAGCCTCTAATCTCTTCTTTCGCTCCCAAACTTTTTCACCATTATTTAGGGTCTTCATTCTACAGGTATACACATTATGGCCTTGAATCTTGCCCCGTGAACAAAATGCTGGTAAAGTCTTATAGATCACCTCCTGTTTGCATCCACTCCCCGACGTCCTGATCCAAAAATAAGGAATTGGCTCCTTCATTGCGTCCATCTCCAAACACGGACATGCACCATTCGTATGAGTTGCACATACCGTTGGGTTGTCTCTGTGAATATAACGACTTATTGGCGCAGTGAGGATTTTTAAAAAGGATTTTTTATAAAAGTTGGGTGAGATCCCTGGCAGCACAATCCAAACAAGTACCAAAGAGGGTTCTTTATCTTCATTGAAATAAGGTTTCCAGTGAAACGCACAGTATTGGACACCATTCACCTCACATACTTCACGCGAAAGAGATTTCCAAATATCTCATTTGATATGCGTACAAACACGTTTCTGGGATGCCTCATTGTTGAAACAATTGGAAAGCATGATAGACCCCAACGATTGTGGACGAAAGACCTTATAGCATCCAATGAAGGCCTTTCCTGTAGGAACTTTAGAACAATGGAGAAACAAAATGGTTTAGCGGATTTGGCGATCTCCTCCTTTGAAAATTGAAAACACGGTTTACCAACTTAGACCCATGATGAGGCACAAACATCTTTGGGATAGGTTGAGGCATTGCTAAGACGAGATGAACATAAGGACATTGACTTGCCTCTACATTGGCCACCATGCAGCCCCACGAACCCTAGCTCCGTTTACCAAAAAAGTAAATCCCTAGTAGAGCCAAAAGGTTTCAGAGAAGGTAAGTTTCAGCCTTTTTTTTTTTCCTTTTAGTACACTAGAAGTATATAGTACTATACTATTATAGTATAAGTATACTAGTATAAATATATATAGTATAAGTGTTATATATATGATTATTAGTAGTATATAGTATAAGTTTATAGTAATATAAGCATGCGGTAGTATATATATAGTACAGTTATATAGTACACTATATATAGTATTATACTATTATATATACTATTATAGTAGTATATAGTATAAATAATAGTATATATAATATAGAATATATTATATATACTACAATAATATATATTATATATTATAGTATATACTTTATATTATATACTATAAATTATATATTATAATAGTATATTATATATTATAAATTATATATTATAATAGTATAATATATATTATATATTATATATATAGGATATTATTCGTATGAATGTTATAGTACATACTAATATATTAGAATATTATATATTATTATGGTATAATATATAATATAAGTATATATTATATATACTATCCTTTGAATGCTAAACAAACCTTCGTCGTCCACCACCAACTCAAGCATTGACGACACTTCTTCGCCATCTTAGAGGTATGCCCCTCATTAACCCTTAATATTGTTCGTTGGGGTATGTATATTGGTTAAATGTTGATTAATAGGGGGTTGGATCGCAAATCCAATCGGACCCTTCATCAACGATATTCCGGCCACCACACACGGTAGATGGCCTTTGGAATCATGGAGTGAAGGCTTCACTCCTTCTACGCACCAACCGATTAAAACCAAGGATTTTGATATCATTTGAATGGTCATGAATTTCATGGTTTTCTATTTCGAGACTGAGTCAACTCAGCCATGGATTTCATAGTTGATAGCATTCAAATGGCCTCAAACCTGTTCGAACTACACTTAGCCAAATAGATAATTAGCGTTCGTACTAAAAACCACACGTTCGAACTCTATTTATCCAAATAGATATTTTAGCATTCGAACGTAATTGTTCCCGTTCGAACTCCACAACCTGAGATGCCATGGCATTCAAATAGTTTTGTCTACCGTTCGAACTTGAATGTGTCCATGTACCATGTTCGAATAGTATGATGTTTGTTTGAACATTGCATATGTCTGTTTGACCTAACAGGTTTCAAATATATAATAACAACAATGTAATTAGTATTTTTTAGTTTATTTAATTAAATTTATTGTGTATTTGTTTTATGAACAGTGAACTAATGGCATCCAGTGGAAGAAAATGTGGGAGAGAGGGCCAAGCTAACAGTGAAGAGAAGAAATAGATTTTGGTTGAGTGGGAGATTATTATGGAAAACTTCCGCGATTTTATGTGGAATGGTTGAAGCCTCTCTTCCATATCAGCAATAGAGGATGGGACCTGATTTGTCAGCAGTGAGGTGTGGCCTATCCAAACATGGTCAAAGAGTTTTACTGTGCAATGGGCCAGTCGATGGAGGATAAGGAGGGGTCATTCCCGTTCCTTATTTAGGGAGTGACCATCACCATTTTAACATACATTATCACTGAGTTTTTGGGGATCCCATGTGAGATTGGTGCATACCCTGCACAAGAATTGGCAGCAAGGACATATGGTGATGACTTCATTGTGGATGGGGCTCCAGCAGATAAGGGTCCCACCCACAGCGAGACTCATTAGTTGATGCACGACGAGTTGGCTCCTCCATATTATGGTAGCAAGGTGATCAACCAAGTTGATTCTAGTGCTTTTTTCTGCATGTTGAATTTAATTGTGTCGCATAATATTGATCCTAGGAAATGCAAAAAGGGTTTCGGCATCGAGCGGGCTTGATTTATGCTACATATTGCATGAGGAGATCCAATTGATATGCCTCTATACGTCCAAGTCTGCATCTGATCTGAGTCACTGTATTCGAGTATAACCAATCTACTGTATGCATTGATGATGTCTAACCTCATATGGAGCAGAGGCAACCACAAATCGGACACCTCAATAAGATCACCTTCAGCAAGAGCAAGGGCCACTTGCAACGAAGAGCTCACATTAATGTTCCAGTGACACAAGATTGTGGATGGAGCATGATCCAACTTTTGCTGATGTTGCTAATGATAGACAGGTTGCTCAAGCTACTGTCATAGAGATATGATCCCTCCTCGATGAGTATTGCACATTTTTTATATGGGAGATGGAGAGGATCACAACGCCCATCATGGTTCGATTGCAGGAGATTAAGGGACGCATTGTTGTCATCCAAGAGGACCTGGATAATATTACACAGTAGATTTTTTTATTTTATTTTTTATACTTTTTGTTTTGTAATTAATATGTAAGACCCCTTAACTAATATTTACTTTTTGTTTGTTAAAATTTCTTTTTTAATTGTTACATATTACTGGTTCATTATAACATAAAAAAAATGACATTTTGGTAGAAGGTAATGTTTTTTAAATTGCAAACTTTTATTAGCATACAAAAGTTATTAATTTAATTATATAAAATTTCTTCGAATTAGATATATTTTTATTTAACATAAATAATAATAATAAAGCTGTATAGATAGACTTTTTATCCTTTGAAAATGATAATTAATAAATTCAAATAATATTTTTTTAAAATGTGTGACTGTACCATTTGAACTCTTATTATAGACATTCGAATAGATTATATATCCGTTCAAACATAAAAATGTAGTTCAAACTATGTCGCAACGATCCCCGCGAGATTTATTTCTAACTTCCCACCAAAAATTGCGTTCAAATGGTGATGTTCACTTTCGAACGGGAAACTAAATTCTGCTTGTACTTATAGGTGTTAGTTCGAATGGTATGGCAACTTTCTCGTGAGAATTGTTAATAAATTCCCACCAAAATTGTAGTTTGAATGTTCAAATTTCTCGATCAAACAATTTTTACCTTTTCCCGGTACAATTTTACATACTTTCCTGCTACGATTATTATTTGAACAGCGATATTACCGTTCAAACATTCAGCAGAGGATTGTTCAAACATGGTTTTAGCCATTCAAATTGTTTTTTTTTTTTTTTAGGATGAGTATTTTCATCTTAGAAGGTATAGTTGGAATGGATATTTATCTATTCAAAATTTAATTCATTCCTAAAATATTTCGCCTCTAAAAATCATTTTTTTGTAGTGTAATAAATAGGACTACAAGCGTACACATATATTAGTATGTTATTATAATTACTTATGAATTAAATATATTAGTATAAATCAAACTATTATTTTAATAGTTATTTGTTATTTATTAGTTATATAATATAATATTGTATAATAGTCCTGATATATGTAAAACGTCCAAACATTTCCCATAAACATTCAAATGTAAACAAATGTTCGTACATTAGCTGTAGTTATAAGGCAACGGAAGAAATATGAAACGGCACAATCGCATATTCCAAAATTAAAAAAAGAAAAAAACTCTCACCGCCATTGTCCACTTCCATCACCGCCGCCATCACACACCACCACAATCGTCACAAAAGAGATATGGCTCTCTCTTTAACTCAGATGTATTTTTTTTTTCAAATTTTAGGGGGCTTTCGGTACAAACCAAAACTCATTGGTGGCCGAAACTTCAACTTGATTTCCCAGCCACCATGGGTTGCTAATGGCCAAATGGCCACCGTAGAAACTATCCTCGAAGTCTATACTTCATTTCTACAGTGGCTTTTGGCCAAATGTTGTGTATTTTGGCATTTCAAAAATGGCTGAGTCGACTCAACCATTCTTGTGTCGTAACGTTCAAATGTAACACCTTTCACATTTCAAAGCATAACTCATGTTCAAACATGTCCCTAGCACATTTGAACGTTACCATCATATTTGAACGTGGTAGACTATATTCGAATGTTAACTCTTGAGTTTCGAACGATGCACTTATGTCCAAAGTACAAGTGAGTTATGTTCGAACGTAACATTGTTTCTATTCGCATGTGCATCTATATTTCATCACATTCGAATGTTTAAAAAATTCATGTTTGAATGGTTGAGTGTTGGACAATCCCATTCAAACATGTACTTTTCCATGTTTGAACTTTATTGCTAACGTTTAACGTTGGCAGTCTGAACATTCAAACATTTGCACATAACAGTTTAAATTTTATTATAAAATATTTATAACTATGGTTCTAATGTTTTTCTCATATTTTTTCAAGATATAGCTTATCTTTTAACGAGGAAATGGGGGAGGGAGTGAGCCAACCCTGACACTGCTTGGCTTAGGGCTTGAATTGTCATAGTCGAACAAGAAGTATTAATTAACGAGTTCGATGAGTTGAGCTAGGAGTATAAGATGCTGAGAGACGTCTTCATGATGAGAGGATGGGGCCCGATGTGCTAGTTGAGGGGGAAGGTTTACCCTTCATTGGTTTGGGAGTTTTACTTGGAGATGTGCTTCATGCCTCAAGACACATCCTTCCACATCATGACTATACGCGGTGTACAGTTCGAGGTGTCTGCGGATATTATCACCGAGTTGCTTAGGATCTGTCAGGTAGCTAAGACGAGTGAGATTACACCAGGTACTCAGGCTAGAGACGCAGCAGCCACTTATCTAGGGGACACAACAGCTAGATCAGTTGCAGGCGTAGGCACACTAGATGGATGCAGATTTAGGCACATATGCATCATCTACTGGTCGAGTTGAGGGAGAGGATATTGCACATGAGCCTAAGGATGACGGCCGAGATGAGGACTTTTACATCCTCATTGGCAAAGACAGGGTGCATCTAGAGAAGAACAACTCCTTCAACCAGAATCAGCTGATCCATTTTTTCTGCATGTTGCAACTTATTGTTGCAACAAATCTAGATCCTGTGGCACATCTGACTACGTTAGTTGGGCTCACAAGCTATTCCAGATACGTGTGGCATGTGGAGAGCTGGTCAACTTGCCACGGAGGATTTTTATAGGATCCATTACAAGGCGAGTATCGTCTCGACGAAGAACCTCCTATACGAAGTCTTCTTGAGCCAACTATTACTGGCCAGGAGAGTGCCACTCCATGCGAGGAGTGGGTGGTAGACCAGATGAGCCCTCTCGACATGAACACACATCATTGGCGCATTGGACGGGGGGATATGCTCGACGTCAACCTGGCCCTGTACTAATCTTGTTCTGCCGACCCAATCTGGGCCCGATGTTGCTCTCCATACTGGGAGTACTGGTCAGTAGCCAACAGGTGCATCTTGGGGGGGGGGGGGGGGGGAGGGATGTTCAGCCAGCTTGGGTTGATGTAGTGATCTCAGACATGATGGCGCATATGGATTGATAGATCAATAGGCAGATCACGCATGTAAAGCAGACTGTTGCACAGATTGCCCATTGTGTTGATGTCCTAAATCCGAAGGTCGAGATACTAATAGATGAGTTTCATACATTTGTGAACAACATGTTTTGAGTGTTGTTTACAAAATTTTATTATATTTATTTTATTTTATTTTTAAAATATGTATTGTTTTTTTTTTTTTAATGGAAATATGCTTCATGCATTCATTTATTCAATAACGAAGTTACAGCTGCGACTTATCAGTACAGAGAACTAGACTATATAAGTCAACTAATGCATATGCTCAGGAGCTTCCCCATACATGGCGGACATCGTCTAAACTTCTAAAATGCTCACAAATACCAGAGCTAGGATGACCCCTCCAACCTCCAGGAAGGTGGATTACGGGAGACAACATCCACTAACAGACAGACCAAAGCAAAAACGACACAAAACCAAAAAACCAACAAACCACAATAAAAACAACAACGAACTACAGAACCCACAAACAGATAGCAAACCAAGCACCAGCAAGAGCTCGACGGAAACACCACCCAGGCGACGACATCCGGATTCCAAGAACAGCACGAGCACCCAGCTTGCGTACGGACCACAAAACCTCCACTGTAGAGGTCGGCCGTATGTCCACCAGCCGTAGCATCGTCCGCCATACCCCACTCACACAAACCCCCGGTTGTGTCCAATCAAAAACTCAACACTCCGCTCAGTTTAAACAAGGATAACAGAACGAGACCACAAAAAAAATGGAAAACAGATGATCAAAAAACACCACGGGCAGAGCAAACCACACTAAGTGGAGGTCCGACGAGCAGTCGATGAACACCCGGAGTCGAAGGACCCAGAAAAGCCATGTTTGAACCGGCAGGTGGCTCCACGGTGGCTCGTGACATCCACGCGCTGAAGCAGGCCGAGACACTGTCCCGCGCGTTTGGGCTGCGCGCCCCTCTGTTTGGCACCGCGTTCGGTGGTCCTGAAGATCGGCGGCTGGCCAACGTCTTGGTGGAGCGCTTGTTGAAGAACGGCGATTGGATCTGACCCCATCGGAGATGCCCTTTATTTGCCTAAGAACACAAAAACACACGAAAAAAAAAAAACTGAAACACAGAAAAAAGAAAAGGAGGGGGGGGAGAGCCGAAGCTCCCACCCCCGTCGATCGCTCAGGGGGTTGGGGAGTTTTGAGAGAGAACGGGGTTGGGAAGTTTAGAGAGAGAGAGCAAGATCGCACACATCCTAAAATATGTATTGTTAATATTATTTAATGTATCTATTATTTTGAATTTCCATTCTCAATTTTATTTGATATTAGCTTATCCAACTTTAATATTAAATCATTGCACTTTAAGTTTCAATCTTTTTAAATTTGAAATATCTAGCTGAAAATTACGGGCCCCGCACCCCGCTTCCTTGCGCCCCTCCACTCTACCCCCACATGGCGGGACGTGCAACCCCTCTCCGCTCATGGCCGACCCCATCCTGCCCCTCGCTAATATGTATTTATATAAACATAAATACTTATAAATACATACATACATATATATATATATATATATATATATAAACATAAATATATATTTAGATTTTGCAAATTGTGTACATATAAATATATTACACTTTGTTAGAATTGTTCACAAAGTATGCACTAGCAAATTTAAAAACTATATAAATTTTAAATTATAGTCATATTTATCAAATACTCTATATAACATTTAAACGTCACTTACTAACATTCGAATGTTGGCACCAAAAATATAACGTTAGTACAAAAATAGCCTTAATATTCGAATGTCCATGTGATGTTCGAACATAAATTGGCCTACATTCGAACATCAGACAAATTCTCATATGGTTTTAGTGACAGTTTCTACAAACTGTCATAAAAACTATTTTTTGGTGACGGTTTAGAGACTCACAAATTCTAAAGCATCACAAAAAATCATTTATATTGTAGTGAGAACAAAGTAATTAATAAGATAGCATGAACATTTCATTTATTTTAAATCTTGCTTGAGTATATATAGTAAAACTTATGCTCTTCTTGTTCAAAAGCATGCTTTTTTTGCCTCATTTCTTAGATCCTCATAGCATCAACGTATGACTTCCCGTCAAGTTTGCGTGACAAATAACCCTTCAAGTAATCTACAAGTCCTATTCTTTTGAACAATGCCGGTGATTCTGCATTCACAAGGCTTGACGCCGGACCAAAATCTCCTTCTAGTTTTGGGCTTAAAAATGTGGCTATCGATAGCCTCTCCTTTTCTGAGTTCACAGTCGCACGATGCTCGATGCTACGGTAGATCCCATTCGTCACAATCTGCCAAACCATTCAAGCATGGGAATTAACCAACGACTGAAAACTAGAATCAAACACTTTTTTACCGTAAGAAGATATGGATACACTACCTGATGAAGTTTATTGTAATATTTAATAGACGGTTTTTATATATAACATTCTACGATATGGGATTCACATATTTCGTCAGTCTTTTTCGAATCATAAGAAATTTTTGTGTGTAATGTAAAAGAACTTAAGGGTAATACAAGTCTCCAAGATTTACCTCCAAAACATCTCCAATGTTGACGATAAAAGCATTGGGAAGGGGTTTAATAGGGATCCACATTCCATCTTTTCTAACTTGGAGACCTTCCATTTCATTGAGTTGGAGGAGTATTGTTAGGCCTGTAGCATCAGAGTGAGCGTTTAAGCCAATGGCAAGCTCTGGTTGTGGACATGGAGGATAGTAGTTCATCCTCATTGACTGCATCCCTTCTTCAAATATGCACCTCATGTCACTACTTTCCATTCTCAGAGCTTTTGCCATTTGATCTAGAATTTTCATGGCCAGATCTTTCAGCTCTGTTGAGTAAGCTTCTAAGGTATCTCTGCAATTAGATTCCATAGTGATGAAAAATATTGGTATTTTAACTTTTGTATAACTATAATTATGGGTCTTACAAATTAAAGCTCTTTTTAACAATAGAAATAATATAGACATAACTATTTTAAAACTCTTACACCATTCTTCGATAAAATAATATTATGGTTTGAACTCATTTGAATTTGTTTTCGACTTTGAAGTGCTTGAATTAAAAATAAAGATTTACTAAAAATTGTGTGAAAGTCGTAAATTTATGTCATTACCCTTTTAACGATCGAAGAAATAAAGAGGTGATCTATACGCGGGTATCAGTTGCTCCCGTCCTTTTTATTTTTTTATTTTTATTTTTTACTGCCATTTCTATTCTTGAGACTATTGGATTAGACGAATTTTTTCTTAAATTATCATGTATTTATGAAAAAATTATTGCCATGAGTTTCTCAAACAAATAGCCTTTTTTATTATTTATTTATATATATATATATATTGGGGGAGGGGTCTCAAACCTATGATTTCCATTTTGGAGATGTAGTTCTTGTGCCATTAGGCCACATGCCCTTGGCAAATCGTTGATTTGATACTTTATAGTAAAATTTGAACAATTTATGATAACCTCAAAATACAAATGACTTATTTTATTAAAAAGAGTTTTGCTAAAATAGTTTTAGGGCATGAAAAGAAATAAACCCACAATATTTAAAAGAATGATTTTTTCATATTAGTCTCATTTCACTTTCTTTTTTTAAAAGGAGTTGCGTAGGGACTGTAAACATAATTTTTATTTAAAAAATCATGCAAGCATGTGAGTGAAAAAGAAAGATGAGACCTGAGTGGGAGGGGAAGGCGAGGGAACAAGTGGGGCTTCCTCAAATAGGTGGGAAGGGTGATAAGGGTGAACGTGTCACCCCAGTCCAGCTTTTGCTCATCCGAAACAACAAAGACCTGTCCAAAGCCCTCAACCTCTCCTTCTCCTTGACCTTGCCAATACTTCTTTTTCTCTTCCATCTCCATATTAAATAGTTGTTGAATGCCAGATTTCATCTTCTCCAATAATGAGCTGCTCACCCCATGATTTATCAACTGCAAAAATAAATATAATTGTATAATTTAAGAAATAAAATCATAATATATTTAATGGGCACCCATACACCTTTTTTTAGCCACCGTACGTTATGATTTCTTTTCTTTGAAAAAATAGGCGCACTTATAAAATTAGAGTAAAATTAGATATAATAGTAAGATTTATAAGTATTGTGTATTCTATTTACAGAAACATTGAGACTCGTATTAAAAAGGAAGATTTTATAATTAGTATTTTTTTTTAAAAATTAATTAAGCAGAAAAAATGGTTCACATATGCCTTCACCCTCGGCCCTCGGGCCCACCCTGAAGGAAAGACAAATGGATAGAGGTCCCCGAGTCTCTCTCTCTCTCTCGCACCTTTGACTTTTGCTTTGATTATACAACTTCGTCTTCCTCAATCAATTTTTACTGGTGTTTATTGTTTGAAGAAATATTTTCCAGATCATCGATCTTCTTTCATTATCTTTTCCAGATCATAAGTTCGACGCTTGTTCAGTCCTTGTTTATTTTTTTTATTTTTATTTTTTGTTTATTTTTTGCGCAGCCTGTTTACAACCAATATGTTTCTCGGATCATTAGATGAAACAATTCAATGATTAAGACAGATGCTCTAAAACATATATAACTACGGTTTGATATCTTATTCATGCATCTGGAAATCTCATTCTTGTGTTTGGATTCGTTTTTTCTTCAATCTTTTCAAACTTTGAACCCTTACAGATTATCAGATGCTATAATTTATACAACTGTGTGTGTGAGAGAGAGAGAAAGACATCAAACTGACCTGGAAGAAACCCCATTCTTTACTTGCTAAATGCAATTTCTGCAACTCAGAGTCCATAAAATCTGGGGAAAATAGGAGATGCATGTCGATGACTGGGAGTTGTGGAAAAGATGTGGAGTTGGATATGAAGGGAGGGTCTTGATCGGGCCGCAGATAGCGCGGTGGCACTGCGTTTGGCGTGTCCTTTGCCAGCTCCTGAACACAGGGAACTGGGAGAGAGCTCCCAAACCTCGTTTTCTCAGCTTCCATAGCTCTGAGATGGGAAGTCCAAATGCAATTACGTACAGAGCTTGAATTCTACCTATTACAAAGTGGCCATGGGGGGACCAGTACTGTATTACTGTCGAAACTTGTTTTATGCTTTGAATATGTCTGTGTATGCTGTATCCGCAGTCTGCCTAACTCTATTATATTCTGCCGACAATTTTTTTTCTTTTTTTTCTTTTTTCTTTTTATTTTTTTTTTAGGATTTTGGATTCTACCTGGTGATTTTAAAATTCCATAAAAAATATAATAAACAATTTAATTTTTTTAAATCTCAATTCAACTTTTTTAAATATCAAAACAATAATAATATTAAAAAATAATATTTTAATAATATTTTATTCAATTTTTAACTTTTATTTAAAACTATCTCATCTCGCCAACCAAACATTCTCAATCCGGAAGTCCAATACTTTTATCATTATGTTTCAATCAATACCATAACTCAACGGAGAATCTTACCATAAGTACTTTTTGGCATCACTCATTGCCTTCGTGGGGGGGCCTTTTTTAGCTATTTGGTGTAGGTTGCCTTCTTTCCTCTTTCTTATTCGCCAAGATGTGTTCTTGCTCAATTTTCATGAGCTAGAAATTGAACTTACTTGTTGATCCCGAGCCTTTTCCCCTCAGTAATTGTGAGGATGCCATATAGAAATTGGCCTTGCTCCGTAATCCCAAGCAAGTGCTTATTATTATTTTTTTCCTTATCTGTAATTTCCAGCTAGAAATTGGCCTTGCTTGTTGATCTTGAGCAAGGAATTATTTCCTTCTTGCATGGTAATCATGAGCTAGAAATTGGCATTGTTTGGTGGTCCCGAGCGAGGGTTTATTTTCCCTTTTCTCAATGATCAGAAGTAGCGTATCAGGAATTAATTTTATTCTTTAAATTCTTTTGTTCATTTTGTATCATGTGCTAGCCACATGTATATTGCTTACTCATGTACTACTATAAATAGCTATTGTACAAAACATATGTGATTCGATTAATTCACTTTTCTTCTTCTAGAAGATTCCTTCATTTTCGCCCTTTGCTTTGCTAGGGTTTCTTCTTGCCGTGCTTCGTTTTGCCTCTTTGCATTCCTTTAGGTTTTACATTTTACATGGTATCAGGCATTTTTTTTTTAATTGCTTCCATGTCTCACTAATCTATCTCTGAGGATGCTACTTCTCCTTACTTTCTTCATCCTAGCAATAGTCCTAGTGTCCTTTTGGACACTTAGCTTCTTCTCGGTGAGAACTACCATGCATGTTCCCGTTCAATGTCCATGGCTCTCTCGGCGAAGAACAAGCTAGGATTTGTTGATGGATCCCTTCCTTAAACCTTCGGCTCTAATGTAATAATATGGTGATATCTTGGATCTTAAACTCTATTTCTACTGAAATTTATTCTAGTATCTTGTGTATTGATCAAGAGCATGCATTTTTGGCCACATTTCTTAGATCCTCATAGCATCAACGTATGACTTCCCATCAAGTTCGAGTGACAAATAACCCTTCACGTATTCTGCAAGTCCTATTCTTTTGAACAATGCCGATGAGTCCAAATTAACAAGGCTTGATGCTGGACCAAAATCTCCTTCTAGTTTTGGGCTTAAAAATGTGGCTATAGACAGCCTCTCCTTTTCTGAGTTCACAATCGCACGATACTCGATGCTACAATAGATCCCATTTGTCACAATCTGCCAAACCGTTCGTGCATGGGAATTAACCAACGACTGAAACCTAGAATCAAACACTTTTTAACCATAAGAAAGATATGGATACACTACCTAATGAATTTTGTTGTAATATTTAATCGAAAGTTTTTACAGATAACATTCTACGATATGGGATTCATATATTTTTTCAGTCTCTTTCCGAATCATAAGACATGTTTGTGTAATGTAAAAGAACTTAAGGTTAATACACGTCTCCAAGATTTACCTCCAAAACATCTCCAATGTCAACGATAAAAGCATTGGGAAGGGGTTTAACAGGGATCCACATTCCATCTTTTCTAACTTTGACACCTTCCATTTCATTGAGTTGGAGGAGAATTGTTAGGCCTGTAGCATTGGAGTAAGCATTTAAGCCAATGTGAGGGAAATGCAAGAAGAGCTATTCGCAATACCACTAGGAGGGCTAGGCGTGCCGAGGCTAGAAGGGTTGCATGTATGGCTTGGATGGTGAGGTGACAGGCATCCAAGATAAGTGTAACTAGAGGAGTTTCACATGTTAGCCAATTCCTTAATTTTAGGGATTGCTTGACTTTAGGAATTGGATGACAAATCCCTCACTTTTAGGGATGAGGGTTCCATCTACAAGGGTGGCCGGCCAAGTCCTTTATTTTAGGAATTTTATTTATTTTCAAATTAGTTTATTTCCTTTATTTTAGGCATTTGATTTTATTTCCTTTAAGTTAGGAGTTAATGTATGTTGGGATCTAGGTCTAGTGTGGCCAAAAGTGTAAGTTGAGATCTAGATCTGTTGTGGCCAAAACCCTAGAGGTTTTCTATATAAGTTTCAACCCTTGCATGTTTGATTATTATTGTTATATTTTTTTCAATGAATGAGATTTTTCTATTCAAAACCTTTGAGAGTTAAGTGCTAGCCCGAACTAGTCTTGATTTTTACCAACAAACTAATTTGGATCTTTGTGTTGCCTTGATATAACCCTAGATCTAGCCAACCAACACGCAACACACTCTAGATCTAATCACCCAACAAGCCAATTACAAATGAGTGAGAGTGAGACTTTTATCACAATGGCAAGCTCTGGTTGTGAACATGGAGGATAGTAGTTCATCCTCATTGACTGTATCCATTCTTCAAACATGCACCTCATGTCACTACTGTCCATTCTCATAACTTTGGCCATTTGATCTAGAATTTTCATGGCCAAATCTTTTAGCTCTGTTGAGTAAGCTTCTAAGTTATCTCTGCAATTAGATTCCGTAGTGATGAAAGATATTGGTATTAACTTTTGTATAATTATAATTATGGTTCTTACAAAACTCTTTTTAACAATAGAAATAATCTAGACATCTCTATTTTAAAACTCTTAGACAATTCTTCGATAAAATAATATTATCGTTTGAACTCATTTGATTTTTTTTTTTTTAAATAACAATTTACTAAAACTTGTGTAAAAGTTGTAAATTACTTGATTTTATTTCATTTCCCTTTTAACAAAGAAATAAAGAGGTGATGATCTATACGCGAGTATCTGTTGCCCCCTTTTTTTTTACTGCCATTTCTCTCTTGAGACTATTGGATTAAACAAATTTTTTCTTAAATTATCACGTATTTATGAAAAATTGCTTGCCATGAGTTTCTCAAACAATTAGTTATATATATATATATATATATTGGGAGGAGGTCAAACCCATGATCTCCATTTTGGAGATGTGGATCTTGTGCCATTAGGCTACGTGCCCTTGGCAAATAGTTGATTTGATACTTTATAGTAAAATTTGAACAATTAATGATGACCTCAAAGTATAAAATGATTTATTTTATTAAAAAGAATAATATTAAATATAGTTTTACGGTATATAAGCCACACTTACTCATTATGAAAAAAATATAACCCCACCATTAAGAGAATTTCTGTTTTTCTATGTCAGTCTCATTTCTTTTTTATTTTTTGTTTTTTAAAGGACTATGCATAGGGACCGAAAATAGAATTTTCATTTTAAAAATCATGCAAGCACGTGAGCGAAAAAGAGAGATGGACCTGAGTGGGAGGGGAAGGCCGCGAGGGAACAAGTGGGCTTCTTCAAATAGGTGGGAAGGGTGATAGGGGTGAACATGTCACCCCAGTCCAACTTTTGCTCCAGCTCCGAAACAACAAAGACCTGTCCAAAGCCCTCAACCTCCCGGCCTTCTCCTTCACCTTGCCATGCAATACTTCTTTTTCTCTTCCAATCCATATTAAATAGTTCTTGAATGCCAGATTTCACCTTCTCCAATAAGGAACTGCTCACCCCATGATTCATCAACAGCAAAAACATTTCCACATTAAATTTTCCTCATAAATAAATATCAAAAACAAAATTTCGTATGAAAAAATAAATATAATCGTATAATTTAAGAAATAAAATCATAATATACTTAATTGGCACACATACACCTTTTTCTAGCCGCCTTTATGATTTCTTTTCTTTGTTAAAATAGGCAATTATAAAATTAGAGTAATACTAAATATAGGAACTCATCATTAAAAAGAAATATTTTTTTTTATATGAATTCTAAATTCATGCATTTTTTATAATTATTATTTCTTAAAATTAATTAAGTAAAAAAATTAATTTTTTATAATTATTATTTTTTGTGCAGTCTGTTTACAACCAATATGTTTCTCGGATCATTCGATAAAACAATTCAATGATTAAGAAAGATGCTCTAAAACATATATGACTACGGTTTGCTATCTCATTCATGCATCTAGTACTCTGATTCATGTTTGATACTTTTTTTGACCGAATACTTAGAATGTGGATTCGTTTTTTCTTCAATCTTTTCAAAATTCGAACTCTTGATCAGCCAGTATCGGGTTGGGGGGGATGTGTTTCCAAAGTCTTTCGTGATCGGGAGTCATTAATTAATTAATGGTTGAAAATAGTTATAGGTCAGATGCTATAATTTCTAGTATTCTACAACTCTATGCAGTCTCTGTGTGTGTGTGTGAGAGAGAGAGAGAGAGAGAGAGAGAGAGATCAAACTGACCAGGAAGAAATCCCATTCTTTGCTTGCGAAATGCAATTTCTGCAACTCAAAATCCATAAAATCTGGGGAAAATAGGAGATGCATGTCGATGACCGAGAGTTAAGGCAAAAATGTGGTGTTAAAGGACGTGTCACACTTCCTCACTACAATTGTTTAACCACATACTATTAAGACATTCCAGTGTGATCCACTTAAAAAAGTTCCGATGCTTAAGTCAAATGCAACCAAAGAATTCAAAAATCAAGAAAAGAGTTTGATCCCTTACTATTAAGGTTTATTCAGAATTTATCGGTGCGGATCATCACTTAATACCTTAAATGATCAACTGCATGAGGTCTCTATCTTTCCGTGAAAGATAGTATGGTGTATGTATAATTTTGATTCACTTTAGACTCATTTATTCCCTTCAATCAGCCAAGGACCTCTCATATGGACTTTTCCTACTTTGGACTTTTATAATAGAATGAGCTCTTGGTTTAAATAGGCCCTGCATGTGGAATTAGATCTGAAGGGAGGGTCTTGATCGGGCCACAAAAAGCACGGTGGCATTGCGTTTGGCTTTTCTTTTGCCAGCTCCTGAACACAGGGAACTGTGAGAGAGCTCCCAAACCTTGTTTTCTCAGCTCCCATATCTCTAAGATGGGAAGTGCAAAGGCAATTATAGAGCTTGAATTCTACCTATTACTAAATGGCCATGGGGGGACCATTACAATATTGCTGTCGAAACTTGTTTTGTGCTTTGTTGTCTGCCTTACTTTATTATTTTCTACCTAAGACTTTTTTTTGGGGGTGGTGGTGGTTTTGGATTCTACTTAGTGCGGGTAACAGGTTTGTCACTTTATTCGGAAAGTCCATTAATACTATATCATTCTATTTCAATCTATACTATAATTTAATGGAGAATCTTACCACAACTTTTTGGCCTCACTCATCGATTTGGAATGAGTTCTTGTCTGATGACTCCAAGGAGGTATTTGATCTATTGCCATCGTGGCCGGCTTTTGTAACTATTTGGTATAGGTTGCCTTCTTTCCTCCTTGACAATAGCAAAGATGTCTTATAGAGTTCAGTCTCACTCAGTATTCTCGAGCAAGTGCTAACTTTCTTCTTGCTCAATTTTCATGAGCAGTATATTATAATATATATCAAAATTATATTAATTGTTTTGGGTTTGGAGGTATGCTCTCTCGAAATCTAAGATTTAAATTCTATTGGGTGTAAATAATTTCTAAGGACCATAGGGTTGGAGGATTGTTTCCCTTTAATTACTTGAAGTGCATTTACAAAAAACTTCCTGTGAGGGCTTATGCAATACTCGGAATTAGTTGAGCCGTTATTTTTGGACACTTGGTGCGAATAAAAAAAAGTTAGTGCATGGACTTGCACAAAAAACTAGGATAAAAAGGAATTAATTGGCAATGGTGATGACTTTCATCATTGAGAAAACCAACTAACATCGGAGATTTCTTTCAAGTCTTATTAGTTACTTTCAAAATACATGTGAATCAGGTTTTACCATTTTCTTATTTGAGAAATGACGTTTTTTATTTTATATTTTGTCATAATTAAATAAATTTTGAAGGGTATTCATTTTTAGATGATTGATACATGAAATCATTTAAATTGTGCCACATCCATTAATGCGATTGGGGACCATATGATTTAGAATAAAGGATATAACATTTGATCAATTTAATTTGTTTTTAGGAAACAAATGGTTGTAATTTACTGAGTCATGCATAGTAGAATATCCTAAAAATTATGGACATATTTAGATCTAATATATACTACAGTAGAATTACAAGTTTCTGTTGGTCCCACTTTGGCAAAAACAAAGTAGTGATATATCATGAAAGATTTCGTTTATTTAAATGTGTGGGCAAGCTAAACTTGATCAGTACTTGATAAGAGCCATTGGGAATTATTTCTTTTAGTGACTTAGGTTTTTAATAAAGCAAGCAAGCTCAAAAGGCTAGTTCTATGATAAAGAGCTTGCATTTTCCACCCTCATTTCTGGATCCTCATAGCATCAAGGTATGACTTCCCATCGAGTTTCCGTGAGAAAAGACCCTTCAAGTAGTCTGCAAGTCTTATTCTTTTGAATAATGCCGGTGACTCTGCATTCAAAAGGCCTGGCATCGGACCAAAATCTCCTTCCAGCCTTGGGCTTAAAAATGTGGCTATCGACAGCCTCTCCTTTTCTGAGTTCACAGTCGCACGATGCTCGATGCTACGGTAGATACCATTCGTCATAATCTGCCAAACCATTCATGCATGGGAATTAACCGACTGAGAACTAGAAAGATATGGATACACTACCTGATGAATTTTATTGTAATATTTAGTAGATAGTTTTTAGCGATAACATTTTATGATATGGGATTCATATATTTTGTCAGTCTCTTTTGGAATCATAAGAAATGTTTGTGTGTAATGTAAAAGAACTTAAGGGTACGTAATACAAGTCTCCAAAATTTACCTCCAAAATGTCTCCAATGTTGACTATAAAAGCATTAGGAAGGGGTTTGACAGGGATCCACATTCCATCTTTTCTAACCTGGAGACCTTCCATTTCATTGACTTGGAGGAGGATTGTCAGGCCTACAGCATCGGAGTGAGCGTGTAAGCCAATGGCAAGCTCTGGTTGTGGACATGGAGGATAGTAGTTCATCCTCATTGACTGCATCCCTTCTTCAAATATGCACCTCATGTCACTACTTTCCATTCTCAGAGCTTTTGCCATTTGATCTAGGATTTTCATGGCCAAATCTTTCAGCTCTGTTGAGTATGCTTCTAGGTTATCTCTGCAATTAGATTCCATAGTGATGAAAAATATTGGTATTTTAACTTTGGTATAACTATAATTATGGGTCTTACAAAACTCTTTTTAACAATAAAAATAATATAGACATAACTATTTTCAAACTCTAATACAATTCTTCGATAAATTACTAATACAACTCTAATACAAGAGAGATGGGACCTGAGCGGTAGGGGAAGGCGAGGCAACAAGTGGGGCTTCCTCAAATAGGTGGGAAGGGTGAAAATGCCGAACCTGTCACCCCAGTCCAGCTTTTGCTCCTCCGAAAAAACAACAGGGCCCTGTCCAAAGCCCTCGACCTCTCCTTCTCCTTGCCAATACTTTTTTTTCTCTTCCATATCCAAATTAAATAGTTCTTGAATGCCAGATTTCACCTTCTCCAATAATGAACTGCTCACTCCATGATTTATTAACTGCAAAAACATTTCCACATTAAATTTTCCTCAAAATTAAATGTCAAAAACAAAATTTCGTAAGATTTGTTCTGCTAGGAAACTCCAATATCCCCACATATAGAAAAATTTGTTCACAAATTCACCCTCAGCCCTCGGGCCCTACCCAGAAGGAAAGACAAATGGATAGAGGTCCCCATGTCTGTCTCTCGCACATAACTTTGACTTTTGCTTTGATTATTCAACTTCGTCTTCTTCAATCAATTTTTACTGGTATTTGTCTTTTTTGTTTAAAGAAAAAAATTTCCAGATCTTCTTTAATTCATTATCTTTTCCAGATCATAAGTTCAACGCTTGTTTACAACCAATATGTTTCTAGGATAATTCGATGAAATTTTGACAACTCAATTATTAAGAAAGATGCTCTAAAACATATATAACTACGGTTTGATATCTTATTCATGCATCTGGTAATCTCATTCTTGCGTTTGGATTCGTTTTTTCTTCAATCTTTTCAAACTTTGAACCCTTACAGATTATCAGATGCTATAAGTTCTACAACTGTGTGTGTGTGAGAGAGAGAGAAAGACATCAAACTGACCTGGAAGAAACCCCATTCTTTACTTGCTAAATGCAATTTCTGCAACTCAGAGTCCATAAAATCTGGGGAAAATAGGAGATGCATGTCGATGAACGGGAGTTGTGGAAAAGATGTGGAGTTGGATATGAAGGGAGGGTCTTGATCGGGCCGCAGATAGCGCGGTGGCACTGTGTTTGGCTTGTCCTTTGCCAGCTCCTGAACACAGGGAATTGGGAGAGAGCTCCCAAACCTCGTTTTCTCAGCTTCCATAGCTCTGAGATGGGAAGTCCAAAGCCAAGTACAGAGCTTGAATTTTACCTATTACAAAATGGCCATGGGGGGGACCAGTACTGTATTGCTGTCGAAACTTGTTTTTTATGCTTTGAGTATCGTGAGTGTGTATGCTCTATTTGTCTGCCTTACAGTTACTCTATTATTTTCTGCCTAAGACTTTTTTATTTTGGATTTGACCTTGAAAACAGAGCAATAAAACCAAAGAGAGACGCTCTCTAAATATTCTTCATTTTATATATTGTATTGTCTACATGTACAAAGGGTCTTACACTTCTTATATAGGCACAAGTGCAGTGAGTGCGCAGAAGATAAAAGGGAATAAATAATAGAAGTTGGTTACAATACAAAGAGAATATTGAAGCTCCTAGAGCTGTAGAGAGAGATGCTGAGATGGATTTTTCAGCTTGGATTTATTTGAGTGTGTATTTTCTTGAGTAAGGTTGATAGTAACTAGACATGCCCCCTCGGGTCTACTAGGGTATCAATCACAATAAGGCTCGATCTTAGAGTGTGGAATCGATAAGAAGCTAATGGCTTAGTGAACACATCTGCAAGTTAATCTTTGCTGTTGTAGAATTGAACTTCAAGGGTCTTTGCTGCCACTCTATCTTTGACAAAATGGAAGTCCACATCCATATGCTTGGTTCTTGAGTGCCAGACAGGATTTGAAGTCAAGTATGTTGCTCCGAGGTTATCACACCATAGAACAGGTGACTGAAAAAGTGAGAATCCAAAGTCCTTGATCAAGGTTTGTAACCATATGAGTTCTGCTGTTATGTTGGCTAAGGACTTGTATATATTTAGCCTCAATGCTTGAACGAGAAACAATATGTTGCTTGCGGGAGCTCCAAGAGATCAAGTGATTGCCCAAAAATATACAAAATCATCTTGTAGACCTCCTATCATCAGGGCATTCAGCCCAGTTTGCATTTGAGTATGTATGAAGTGTAAAACTAGATTTTTTGTTGGAGAAAAATAAGCCATGATTAATGATGGATTTGAGGAATCGAAGGATTCTTTTTACTGTGCGGTCCAATGAGTGCTTTTTGTTTCATGCATGAATTGATAGACTTTGTTGATAGCAAAAAAAACATCAGGTTGTGTTAATGATAGGTACTGAAGGCTTCCAACAATGCTTCTAAATAGAGTAATATTCTCAAAAGAAGGTGAATCAAATTTAGAAAGTTTAGTTGAGGCAGATATGGAAGAGGAGATTGGATTAGCACCAAGCATATTTGTTTTCTTTAACTAATCAGAGATGTATTTCCTTTGGGAAATGAGTAAACCATCACTAAGATAGTCAAGCTCTAAGCCAAGGAAATAAGACAATGAAATCAGTGACAGGAAATGCATGACTCAAGGAAGCAAGCAAATGATCAACAACAAAGTTAGAGGATGATGTAATTATCATATCATAGACATATACCAAAATAAAAATACAGAGATCACTTTTATGCAAAATAAACAATGATAGGTCACCCTTAGAAACCACAAAACCACAGTTATAGAGCCAGGAGCTTAACTCCAAGAACCAAGCTCTCAAAGCTTGCTTTAGACCATAAATGGCCTTATTTAATTTGCACGCAAAATCAGGCCGCACAAGATCAATGAATTCTTGCGGTTATTGCATGAACATGGTCTCAGTGAGAGTGCCATGAAGAAAGGCATTCTGTATGTTGATTTGCTTAAGATTCCAACCTCTAGATACTGCAAGAGATAAAACTAAACGAATGGTGCAGGATTTTACCACTAGGCTGAAAGTCTTGGCATAGTCAATATCGTATTGTTGGTGGAAGCCTTTAGTAACAAGCCATGCTTTCCTCCTTTCAATGGAGCCATCGGGACTTAGCTTAGTCCGAAATACCCACCTGCAACCAACGATATTAGAAATAGAGGAACGAGGCCCAAGGGTCCATTTTTTTTTTTTTTTTGTGCGAGGGCTTCGAACTCTTTGGTCATGGCTAATTACCATTCATGAAACTTTGAGGCAACAATGAAGGATGTGGGTTCGTCAAGAATGGATGCAGTGGAGAGATGGCAGTGGCAAGTTGGATATGGAACAGTATTGTCAATGGTGATATGTGGACGAAAAGAATTGGTTTGAGATCGGGTAATGATGGGAGAGCGATGAGGGATTAACAGAGGGAGATTTTGAGGAGGTAAAGGTTGTGGGTCATTGGAAGGAATTGAGGCGGAAGGAGATCTAGGGTTTTGTTCAAAGGAATTTGGGAAAGGGATCAGGGTGTTTCAGAAGAAGATGAAGTAGATGTGGGCTCATTGGGTGTATTAAGGGTGGGTTGAGAAGGAGAGGTAGTTGTGGGCCTAGAATTTTGTGTGGGCCGAGGGATAAGGGAAGTAGAACATGGAAGGGAAGATGAAGGAGGGGAAGTGGGCACAATGCCCAGAATGGAATGTTGAAAAACAAGGAGTGGAATAGTTTGGGGCAGGGGCTGGGCGTCAGAATTAGATGTTTTGAGCTTTTGAAAAAAAAAAAACTGGTTTCATTGAAAATAACATCTCGGGAAATATAAAGACAGTTGGAATGTTGATCAAGACATTTGTACCCTTTATAAGATGAACTATACCTAAGAAAAAGACATACGGTGGATCGAAAATCTAGTTTAGGACAGTTGACGTAACTTAGGCCAACATTCACAACCAAAAACTTTTAAAAAGGAATAATCAGGAGGTTTGTGGTAAACCATAAAGTAAGGTGAACAATTTTGCAAAATTGGTGTGGGGAGTAAATTAATGAGATAAGTAGCTATCTCGAAAGCATCATCCCAATAAGATAAAGGGAGAGATGCTTCAGCTAAAAGCGTGAGACTAGTTTCAAAGATATATCGGTGTTTTCATTCAACAAGTCCATTTTGTTGGTGTGTGTGCAGACAAGAAAATCGATGTGTGATGCCAAGGGTTTTGCAAAGATTTGTGAGAGGGCAAAATTTGCCCCTACATCCATTTGAATGGAAATGATCTTGAAATTAAAAAATAGTTCAGCAAAACAAATAAAAGAGGAAAAAATAGTAAAAACATCAGATTTATTTTTAAGAGGAAAGAGCCACATAAAGCGTGTAAAATGGTCTACTATGGATAGATAGTACTTGAAACCATTTCTAGAAACAAAAGGGGCCAGGCCCATACATCAGCCCATAATATATCTAAAGGCTTAATAGATTTAGTGGAGCCCAACTTAAGAAGGCAACTATGGGCCTTAGCTAAGGGACATTGTGAACAAACAAATGAAGGATTGGGGAAATATGGCAAGCATGTGGTATGTAGGATTCAGGCAACAATTTAAAGGGATGAGTGACCAAGCCTTTGATGCCTACAGTCTAGAGAAGCTTTTTCGCCAACGTGAGTTGATGGAGATGCAGATTCAAGAAATGATGGAAATTGATAGAGACCATTACGAGTTTAATCGCTAATGAGGAGCTTCTTGGTTTGATTGTCCTTCACCGAAAAGTGAGTTGCATGGAATTCAAAAAAGCAAGAATTGTCAACACAAAATTGGAAAACAAAAACCAGATTTTTTTGTTATAGAAGGCACATGAAGAGGATTATGAAGTTTAAAAGAGGAAGAGTTGAGAGAGTGAAGACTCACAAATGTGTTGAATCGGTAGCCTAGTTCCATTGCAACTCACATTTGCTCAGTTCTATTAAAAGTTTCAGATGAGAGGTTCAACCAGGAGATGTCATGGGTTATATGATGTGTAGTAGTGCTGTTAGGTTACCATGTTGAATCAGGTATGGCTAAGGGTGATGTGTAATTTGCAGAGAGGGATCTAGGGGGATCATACTGGTATGTGTAATCAAACCGAAAGTGATATTGAAGGGCAACATGCCCTACCTTGTTGCAAACCTGACAAGTTGGTCGAGTGGATTGGGAATTTGGATTTTGCAAATTGGGATTATAGTTTTAAGAAGATCTTCCTTTATTTGAAGGGAACCTGCCTCATCCTCGGCCATGACGGCCTCCGTTATAGGACCCTCTTCCTCGTTGATCACAGGAACTTGAATTGAAATTAGCCAATAGCTCAAAGGGAGCTTGAAGGGTTGTGCTTCTAGTAGTGTGATTTAGACAACTTTCATGAATAAGAAGTAAGTGATGAAGCTCATGGGACGTAACTGGGTCAGTTCTAGTAGTGATGGAAGTGATGAAACTTTCTTAATTGGAGAAAAGACCATTCAATAGATATGTGACAAATTCTTTACCAGGGAGAGGAGATCCTGTGGCAGCAAGGGTGACCACAAACATTTTCACTTTTCTAAAGTAATCAGAAATGGATTGTTCACCACGATTTAAATTTGTAAGTTTAAAATGGATTTGAAACACTTTTTCCTGAGAGTGTGAACTAAACATTTTTTCAAGAGAGATTCAGAGATCTTGAGATGTTTTTGCATAAATGACATGGCTAATGATAGACTTAGTTAAGGATGAAGAAAGGATACTCAAAATAAATTGATCAGTTCACTGCCATGAGAGATAGGCAAGATTGATCTTCTGTGCAGAACCAGCTTCAGAGTGAAGCATATTTGGTGGAGGAAGTTGAGTTCCATCGACATATGAGTAGATGTCTTGGCCTCTGAGATATGTCGATCTCTGCACATTCCAAAGTAAGTAATTTTCTTAGTTAAGTTTAAGAGTAACTAAATGGGAAAAAGAAGAAGGAATGAAGGAAGGAGATGATGTTGTACTTTCAGCCATGGTGGAAGGGAAGGAACAGAGAGACTGCTAGTCTTAGCAGCTCTAATACCTTGAAAACAAAGCAATAAAACCAAAGAGAAAAGTTCTTTGAATATTCTTCTTTGTATAAATTGTATTGTCTACATGTCCAAAGGGTCTTACACTTATTATATAGGCACAAGTGCAGTGAGTGTGCAGAGGACAAAAGGGTAAAAATAATAGAAGTTGGTTACAACAGAAAGAGAATTTTGAAGCTTCTAGAGTTGCTGAGAGAGCTGCTGAGATGGATTTTCCAGCTTGGATTTATGAGTGTGTATTTCTTGAGTAAGGTTGATATACTTGGTGCAAGTAACATGTTTGTCACGGATTGCGCAACACTCTCATTTTATCTCATCATTATAACTTTTTTAAATTTTCACATAAAATATAATAAACAATTCAACTTTTTCAAATTTCAAAACAATAATAATATTAAAAAATAAAATTTTAATAATATTTTATTCAACTTTTATTTAAAATTATTTCATCTCATCTCACTATCCAAACATTCTCTTAGTTGAAAGATCCAATACTTTATCATTCTATTTCAATCAATACTATAACTAAATGGAGAATCTTACGATAACTTTTGGCCTCACTTATTGATCTCGAATGAGGTCTTGTTGGAAAGTTTCCAAATTTATCCAGTCAATTCTCCTTGGATTATAGGAGAAATTTCCATAATTATGAAAATATTCTTAGGAGATATTCTTGGAGATTTGTTAGCAATTGTCATTCTTTCCTTTAGTTATTCTTTTCTTTTAACTTATCCTTGTAGTCTATAAGATACGGATTGTACCTTATTTTGAAGCCAACTTCTTGAGATGGTCTCAGTCAGTTTGAATGTATATCCGCGAGAGAGGTAAGATTGGGTACCTTACTGGTGAAACCAAGGCCTTGACAGAGTAGACTCGTCAGATGCTATGTGGTCCAAGGAACATATTCTGGTCCAAAGAAATCCCATCATAGTAGGAAATTATCATGGGAGTGTCTTAATTTCCTTTAATTTGTCAAAATGAACAAACCAAGAATTGCGCAAATTTTTATTTTGTCTAAAGAACATTTTTGTCCATGCCTGTCGATAATCATAATAATCAAAGTAAGGTGGATCATAAAGCTGTGAGAATTTTCTAGTTAAATAGGAGTTTTTTCCCCAATATTCTAATGTGAGGACTTGTTTAATAGTAACTTTTTGGAAAGCAATAAGTGGAGAAGAGAGTGTAGATGGTTGAGTTAATGGTGGTGGATTAATAATTTGGGAATGAGTATAGGAAGAAGGAGAAACAACTTTTGAATAAGTTGGTAATCTTGGAGAGGATAATGATGAGAATGGATTATAAGAAGGCCTAATGTTTTGTGGTAATGTTCCAAGTACCATATAAGGTCTTGGAGTTGCATATAGACAAGGTGAAGGATGAAGAGAAGAAGGTGGGCTGGCATAGGGAGATTTTGCTTTCACTCTCGACTTTGAGGCTAACATAATTTTCCCTGTAAAAATTCTTGGGATATAAAATTAGGAAGAGAATTAGATTCTCTTTTCATATGTTTTATATCAAAATAAAAAAATACTTAATATAGCTTGTCATCTGGCAAGTATTTGTTTAGCAGCCAAGTTTTAAACATCTTTAACCAAAACTTCCTTGGCTGATTTGCAATCCATCCTAAGTAAAAACTTTTGATTTAACAAATCATCTTGAAATTTAGAAATACATAATACAATAATTAAAATTTCTTTTTTAATAGTACTGTAATTCTTTTGAGCAGGATTCCAACATCCTGAATGAAATCTAATAATTTGTTTTGAGTCATTTGATATTTTCGTTTCATAATTCTTCCATAACCAAAATCAGAGGCATCTATTTCAAAAAATTTTAAACGTATGAGAAGATGGAAGTTCTAAACATAGTAATTTCTTAATATGAGTCTTTATATGTTTTATAATATTTGTATGCTTATCTATCTATGGAGGTGGATTCTTTTTTAATCTTTTGAATAATGGTTTACAAAATGATCAGAGAGATTGATAAAAATCTGCAACATAGTTTAGACTTCCTAAAAATCTTTGTAATTAATGTTTATCTTTTATGTCATCGGGGAATTTATCAATAAATTATATTGCTTTACTAATTAGAGTAATAGTTTCATGATAAATATCATGACTAAGAAATCTGATTTTATTTTGAAATAGTTTGACTTTAGAAGATGAAACAACTAATCTATTTTGTTTCATAATTTGGACAAAAGTATTTAAATATTTCCAACATTATTCAATTGATGACGAGAAAATTAATACATCATCTATATAGACAATTGAGAAGTGAGTAAAAGGAGTAAATATTTCATTCACAATATTTTGAAATTCACTAAAAGTATTTTTTTTAATCCAAATGACATAACATTCCATTCATAATGTCCAAATGAGATCATAAATGTTGTTTTATATTTATCCTTTTTGGTAATTTAGATTTGCCAAAATCTACTTTTAATATCAAATTTTGAGAATATAGTAGCATCGTAAAGATGGGAAATAAGTCTTTTTTATTATGAATAGGATATCTAATCCATTGTAATGCTTTATTTAATAGTTTATAATTAATGACTAATGGAGGTGTGACGCCCCCAAATCCCACGTACGGACACGTGGGAATCGAGACGTCAGGATGATGACAACACGGGTCACCACCCTATCGCCAAGTGCCAAGTGTGTGTACATGCAACAAGTGTGCAAATAAAAGACATGCAGCGGATAAATAAAGTCTTATAACTAAGTACCAGAATTTTTGTTTAATACAAACCCGATTAAAACATACATAATAAAATATTACAAGCCTCAAGTATCGTTTCAAACCAAACTACAAGGCATAAAACTCCCAATCAATACTCCGGTGGAGCCGCCTCCTCGGGCTCAGCCTCCTCCTCCTCCTCGACCTCTGCATCAAAATCTACGATACCAAAATGGTACTGCAGGTAAGTAAAAATCCAAACGCCACACGATAAAAACATATTAAACTCAACAATATGCATGAAAGAATGTAAATGCACATATCCCATAAATCCACATTTTTCCCATGCACGCCAAAAATCCCATTTGGCCCCAAAAACATATTACTTTCTAACTCACGCCAAAAGTTCAATTCAATAACCAATTAATCCGAATGCACCATGACCTCCCTTAGGGGTCATCTGCACACCCTGGCTCCCATCGTCACACCACGAGTAACGACCATGCGTGTGACTTCGTAACGAGCGATGTCCAGTTCCGCGCCCCGCGCGTACGTAGCCAAACATCCTCTAGCCCTCGCCAGCAAGAGGCCATGGAGTCGGTACGAGAGTGTTACCGTCCCGCCCGCTCCCGTTGTCGCCCAGCGACAACCTAGGGGACGTCACTTAGTATATTACACTCCCAAGTGACTAGAGGAGCTCCACCGAGATAATACCCCATCTCGGCTTGGGGTCGTGATACACACGCACCCGAAAATCCATTTACACAAATAACACCGATTTTTCTCAGTTTAATAAATGCACATGAATGCATCATGCAATGCACACCTCAAGATACAAATCATCCAACCAATCACAATATCAACAATAACAAATAACTCTGTCTTCAATCCATCCGACCCTCGACTCCTCAGAATCAGCCCTGAATTAACCAATCAGTCAATGAATTTATTGTAAAAACAATAATATATTTAAATCTAAAATAGAGTTTGGAAAATACTTACAGTGCTATATGATCATTTTCAAAGGATCACGACGTTGCAAACGACAGAGAAAAATCAACGTAACAGTATAAAATACACTGTGGCCATGGGTTGTAAAATACCCAGTTTCGAATGGGGACAAACCAAGACTTGAAATTGATAGGGAATGACCTAGAGATGTTTATGAAGCTAATGGAAGTGAGTTTTGTCCATGGGTGGCAGTGGAAATGCGGTGGAAGTGAAAAAATGACAAATCGGAGTTGATCTCGTGGGAGCTGCTCCGGCAACAGATCGGGGCCGGAAATGGGTGGTTTAGGACGGAAAGAGGTAGGTGATGAAGTGGTGAAAAGATGGTGGCCAGAGGTGGAGCGACGGCGGCGGAAATGCACAAAAAACTTGAGGCTTAGATGGGCTCTCGGTGGCAAATGGCGGCTCGGATGGAGGTGAAACTTGGTGGGGTGGTTCACCGGCTGGAAGGAAAGGTTTCTGGGTGGGTGGTGTAGGCCACGGTAGCCAGACGGTAGTGGTCTGGGCTGAAGAAGCAACCGGCGACAGAGGAGAGAGAGAAAACGCAGCAACGCATGGGAGGAAGAAGAAAGAAAAAGAAGAAAAAAAGAAAAGAAGGAAAGGAAAAAGAAAAGGAAAAGAGAAAAAGAAAAGATGGGGACAAGAAACAAGGTCCAATCCTCACCTCCGGAGTCCAAAAAACTGTTCCAACGAAAACAACTATAAAAGCTATAAAACAACTAAAATAATTTAAACACCACATCAAACTAAAATAAATCCAATTAAAATACAATAAATTAAAATAAAAGAACTAATATAATAATTAAATTAAAATACTCATTCTGTGAAAATACACATAAAAACAGGGTATCACATCCTCCGCCCTTAAAAACAAATTTCGTCCCTGAAATTTGCAAGATCAAACACTAACTTGAAGCAAGCCACATGATTCCACTGAGACCAAATTTAAGAAACGTACCATCATTTACTCAAACAAATAGGGGTACTGCTCTCTCATGTCTGCTACTCTCTCCCAAGAGAAATCTTGAGCTAACGGATCTCCCCATGCCACCTTTACCAGAGGTATCGTCTTGCATCTCAACTGTTACTCTTTCCAATCCATAATCTGTGAAGGAACAACCTCATAAGTAAGGTCCGGTTGCAATTGAATACGCTCTGGGTCGACAAAGCACGGCTCTTGTTGTCCAAAACTCTTCTTCAAGGATGATACATGGAAGACATCGTGAATTTCTCCAAAATATTCTGGCAATGCAATTCTATAAGCGACGGATCCTACCTTCTCCAAAATCTGAAAAGGGCCAACATATCTCAAATCCAGTTTCCTCCTTTTACCAAAACGCTTAACTCCTTTCATGGGAGAGATTTTGAGATAAACCCAATCACCTTCCTCAAAAGATAACTCTCTCCTCTTTGTATTTGCGTAGCTTTTCTGACGACTTTGAGCTGCCGCCATTTTATCCCTTATAATCCGAACTTGACTTTGCATTTCTTGAATTAATTCGGGCCCAATTGTTTTATTCTCCCCGACTTCATCCCAACACAATGGCGATCTGCACTTCCTCCCATAAAGAGCTTCTTAAGGAGCCATCTGGATGGACGCATGGAAACTATTATTATAAGCAAATTCTATGAGCGGCAAGTGATTTCACAACTTCCTTGAAATTTCATAACACATGCTCGCAACATATCTTCAAGGGTCTGAATAGTGCGCTCTGATTGGCCGTCCGTCAGAGGGTGATATGCAATACTAAACTTCAACTTAGTACCCAATGCTGCTTGCAAACTTTTCCAAAACTGAGATGTGAACCTTGGGTCCCGATCCGATACAATACCCTTCGGTATACCGTGCAACCGCACTATCTCTTTTACGTACAAGCGAGTCAACTTACCCAAGGAATCAGTATTATTAACAGGCAAGAAATGACCACTCTTAATTAACCGATCAACAATCACCCAAACCGAGTTCTTTCCACTAGGAGTCCTCGGTAAGCCCACTACAAAATCCATCGTAATGTCGTCCCACTTCCACTCAGGAATAGGGAGGGGTTGGAGCATACCAACGGGTCTTTGATGTTCGGCCTTGACTTGACGGCATGTGTGGCATCTCTCAATATACAAGGCAATATCCTTCTTCATTCCTTCCCACCAATAATTTTTCTTCAAGTCTCGATACATCTTCGTACTGCCAGGATGAACTGAATAAGGGGCCGCATGAGCTTCTGCCATAATTCGCTCCTTGAATTCTCAATCTTTGGGGACTACTCTATGATCTCGGAACTGAAGAATTCCATCCTTATCCATACTATAATGCAACGGCCCTCTAGATTTTCTGACTCTTTTTCTGATATCTAACAGCTTCGGATCCTTCCTTTGAAAAGTCTTCAATTCCTCAAAATCAACTACTCGAATATCAAGAATTGAAGATAATACTTCCTCTTGCTATGAACTTTCAATCAGAAGTCTTCTCATCCCGCAAAGTAGAGAATCCAATCCTGACGATTCGACTTCATCTTCCAAGTGCGACTTTCGACTCAAAGCATCTGCAACTATATTTGCCTTCCCTGGATGATACTTGATCTCACACTGATAATCACTAATTAACTCTAGCCATCGCCTCTATTTCATGTTCAGATTTTTCTGAGAAAACAAGAGCTTCAAACTCTTATGAACGGTGTATACTTCGCAAACTTCTCCATACAAAAAGTGTCGCCAGATCTTAAGAGCAAACACAATCGTAGTCAATTCTAAATCATGAGTCGGATAATTCTTCTCATGATCTTTTAGCTGACGAGATGCATAAGCAACAACCTGTCCCTCCTGCATAAGGACACATCTCAATCCAAATTTAGACGCATCGCTGAAAACTACAAATGGCTTGTGTGGCTCTGGAAGTGCCAATACTGGTGCAGTTGTTAATCTGTTCTTCAATTCTTGGAAACTTCTCTCACACTTGTCTGACCAAATAAATTCTGCATTCTTTCTAGTCAAAGCAGTGAGAGGTCCGGATAAGCGAGAAAATCCCTCCACAAATCTTCAATAATATCCGACAAGTCCCAAGAAACCCCGAATCTCACGCACGGTCGTCGACGCTGCCATGACAAAATAGCTTCCACCTTGCTAGCATCAACTGCCACCCTGTCTCGGGAAATCACATTCCCAAGAAATTTAACTTCTTCCAACCAAAATTCACATTTGCTGAGCTTTGCATACAACTGGTGTTCTCTTAATTTCCCAAGAACTAGACGAAGATGATAAACATGCTATTCAAAATCTTCGGAATAAATTAAAATATCATCAATGAAAACTACCACAAAGGAATCTAAATAAGGTCTAAATACCCGATTCATTAAATCCATAAAAGCTGCAGGGGCATTAGCTAACCCAAAAGGCATCACCTTAAATTCATAATGCCCATATCTCGATCTAAAAGCTGTTTTGGGTATATCCTTATCTCTTATCCGCAACTGGTGGTACCCTGATCTCAAATCAATCTTCGAGAACACAGCTGCTCCTTGAAGCTGATCAAACAAATCGTCGATCCGTGGAAGAGGATACGTATTCTTGATGGTCACCTTATTTAGTTCTCGATAATCAATGCACATTCTGAGGGTACCATCTTTCTTTTTAACAAACAGCACTGGTGCACCCTATGGCGAAGTACTTGGTTGAATAAACTCCTTATCTACCAACTCTTGCAACTGAACCTTCAACTCTTTTAATTCAGCTGGTGCCATATGGTAAGGGGCTTTATGTATAGGAGCCGCTCCAGGTTCCAAATCAATAACAAACTCCAATTCACGAGCAAGGGGTAGCCCAGGCAAGTCATTCACAAACGCGTCAGGAAATTCTTCCACAACTGGGATATCTACCAATGACTTCTTCTCAGACGACATAGACACTATTTGGACTAAAAAGACATCCGCTCCACAAGCAATCTCTCTTCTCGCTTGAATGGCCGATATAACTACCGGCTTTTCTTTTAGTTCACTTCCCACAAATTCCAAATAATCACCATCTGGGAGCTGGAAGCTAATTACTCGACTTCTACAATTAATACTAGCAGAATATCGATATAGTCAATCCATCCCAAAGATAATATTAAATCCCAGCAACTTAAATACAACCAAATCTGCATCCAGAAACCTTCCACCAAAATTCAAAGGACAACCCAAAGCAACTTTGGAACACTACACCACTTCACCATTCGGTAGAGCCACTACCAATGATTTTGGCAAGGGTCCCGTAACCAAATTACATATCCGAGCGAAAGTGGAAGATACAAATGACTGAGATGCACCCGAATCAAACAAAGTGCAAGCATAAAATTCATATAAATGGACTCTCCCTGAACCAATCACATTAACCAATGAAATCCAAATACAAAGAAGAAACCAAAACACACCAAAAATCAAATCCAAAATTAAATTAGATCCATACCTGTAATCACCCCAGCATCATGGGTCACTGGTGCCTCATCATCAACATCTCCGGGTGTAACAGCATATACCCGAACTTGCACTATTTGCCTCTGATTAGTTCTTCCACCATGTCTACCTCTACGGCTTCCTTGAACTCTAACATGGCACTCACGAGCAAAATGTCCCTCTTAGCCACAACAGTAACAATGGGTTCCACCACTTAGCCGACACTCACCCTCATGGGCTCTATTACACCTCCCACAAATTGGCACTCATCCTCCCATACGTACACCTGAGGCTGCTTGTGGTCGAGTCCCAGTCCGCTGAACAAACTTCTGAGGCGAACCAGAACTACTTCCTTCACCAGTAAAACTCTACCTCTTTTGTCCTAGAGGGGAGCTCATACTCAAATTAATCTCTCGCTCTGCAAGAGTGGCCAAGTCCACTAAATCCTGAAAAGTGGAAATCCGGTGGCAGACCACCATTCTGCGTATATCAGGATGCAGACCATCCTGGAAACGCTTGGCCTGCATCTCCTCCATGGCGATGAGGTGGGTAGCAAATCGCCCAAGCTCTATAAATCTTCGGGCGTACTGTTCTACAGTCATACTTCCTTGGACCAAGTTTGTGAACTCTCTTGCTTTTTGCAGCCTCACAGAAGCGAAAAAGAATCGATCATTAAATTCTTTCTTAAAGCGCTGCCAGGACACAGTAGCAAAAGACCCCAATTCTGACTCCAACATTACTCTTTTAGTATCCTACCATTCAGAAGCAGTGCCTTGCAACAAATAACTGGCATAAAGTACTTGTTGCACCTCAGTGCAACCACATACTTCAAACGTTCTTTCTAAATCTCTAACCCACTTTCCAACCCAAAGTGGATCCTCTTCTCCCCTGAAGGGTGGGGTTCTATGTGCTAGAAAGCGCTCATAGGTGCATCCAGCTTGCAACACTCTACTAGGCTCTCCTTGTTGTGGCCTAAAATTTTGCTGCATGAACTCAGTCATTTGCCTTAGCGCTTGGGCTATGGCAACGTCTCTCGGCGTATCATCCCAAGGCTCTTGAGTAGACTTCCTTGGCCTTACCATCTTCCTGCCACAACACAACCTTTGACCCCCTTTAAAAATAACGAACAAAACCGACAACATAAAACCAAAACCAAAACCGAAACCACATAACAAGAAAATAAAATATACTAGCATGCAATAACATAACTAAATAAACAAATACAAACAAGCTAACTCAAATAAAACAACTCAAATAGCAAACTTTAATTAAAATAAATTTCAAATCACAACTTTAAAAACTTTCTGGTACTACACCTACGGAACATGTAGTTTTACCCAGAGCCAAACTGCTCTGATACCACCTGTGACGCCCCCAAATCCCACGTATGGACACGTGGGAATCGAGACGTCGGGATGATGACAACACGGGTCACCACCCTATCGCCAAGTGCCAAGTGTGTGTACATGCAACAAGTATTCAAATAAAAAACACGCAGCGGATAAATAAAGTCTTATAACTAAGTACCAGAATTTTTGTTTAATACAAACCCGATTAAAACATACATAATAAAATATTACAAGCCTCAAGTATCGTTTCAAACCAAACTACAAGGCATAAAACTACAAATCAATACTCCGGTGGAGCCGCCTCCTTGGGCTCAGCCTCCTCCACCTCCTCGACCTCTGCATCAAAATCTACGGTACCAAAATGGTGACGCAGGTAAGTAAAGATCCAAATGCCACACGATAAAAAAATATTAAACTCAACAATATGCATGAAAGAATGCAAATGCACATATCCCATAAATCTACATTTTTCCCACACGCCAAAAATCCCATTTGGCCCCAAAAACATATTACTTTCCAACTCACGCCAAAAGTCTCATTCGGCCCAAATCCAACTCAATTGAATAACCAATTAATCCAAATGCACCATGACCTCCCCTAAGGGTTATCCACACACCCTGGCTCCCATCGTCACACCACGAGTAACGACCATGTGTGTGACTTCGTAACGAGCGATGCCCAGTCCGTGCCCCGAGTGTACGTAGCCAAGCATCCTCTAGCCCTCGCCAGCAAAGGGCCACGGAGTCGGTACGAGAGTGTTACCATCCCGCCCGCTCCCGTTGTCGCCCAGCGACAACCCAGGGGACATCACTCAGTATATTACGCACCCGAGTGACCAGAGGAGCTCTACCGAGATAATACCCCATCTCAGCTTGGGGTCATGATACACATGCACCCGAAAATCCATTTACACAAATAACACCGGTTTTTCTCAATTTAATAAATGCACATGAATGCATCATGCAATGCACACCTCAAGATACAAATCATCCAACCAATCACAATATCAACAATAACAGACAACTCTGTCCTCAATCGATCCGACCCCCGACTCATCGCACTCAGTCCGGAATTAACCAACCAATCAATGAATTTATTGTAAAAGCAATAATATATTTAAATCTAAAATAGAGTTTGGAAAATACTTACAGCACTATATGATAATTTTCGAAGGATCACGACGTTGCAAACAGCGGAGAAAAATCAACGTAACAGTGTAAAATACACTGTGGCCGTGGGTTGTAAAATACCCACTTTCGAACGGGGACAAACCAAGACTTGAAATTGATAGGGAATGGCCTAGAGATGTTTATGAAGCTAATGGAAGTGAGTTTTAGCCGTGGGTGGTGGTGGAAGGGAAAAAAGGGCAAATCGGAGTTGAGCTCGTGGGAGCTTCTCCAGCAACGGATCGGGGCCAAAAAAGGGTGGTTTAGGACGGCAAGACGTAGGTGATGAAGTGGTGAAAATATGGTAGCCGGAGGTGGAGCGACGGCGGCGAAAATGCACAAAAACTGTGTGGCTTAGATGGGGCTCTCGGCGGCAAATGACGGCTCGGATGGAGGTGAAACTTGGTGGGGTGGTTCACCAACCGGAGGGGAAGGTTTCTGGGTGGGTGGTGTAGGCCGGTGGCTGGACGGCGGTGGTCAAGGCTGAAGAAGCAACCGGCGACAGAGGAGAGAGAGAAAACGCAGCAGCGTATGGGAGGAAGAAGGAAGAAAAAGAAGAAAAAAAGAAAAGAAGGAAAGGAAAAAGAAAAGGAAAAGAGAAAAAGAAAAAGAGAAAAGAAAAAGAAAAGATGGAGAAAAGAAATGAGGTCCAATCCTCACCTCTGGAGTAAAGAAAAACTGATCCGACGAAAATAAATATAAAAGCTATAAAAACAACTAAAATAATTTAAACACCACATTAAACTAAAATAAGTCCAATTAAAATATAATAAATTAAAATAAAAGAACTAATATAATAATTAAATTAAAATACTCATTCAGTGAAAATACACGTAAAAACGGGATATCATAGAAGGTACTCCTCTTTTTAATTCTGCCTATTTTTAGACATAAAATGCAGCACAATTCTATGGTGATTTACTTTTTCTAATTAATTTTTTTTATAATAATTCCTTAGTTTCTTTTTTATAGAATTCTAATAATTCATTATTCATTTAGATTGGTCTAACTTTGGTAGGAATTTTCTTTTCTGGAAAAAAAATTCATAAAGTAATTCAACTATATGCCGTTTTCTACTCTAAAAAGCATTGGGTAAATTAGAACATACTTCTCTTTCAATTATAATTTTAAAATTATTAATTTTTTTAATTAATAATAGATCTTTTAATTGTTCTTCAATTCTTTTATATTTTAATTCTTCTTTTAAGAAATTTATCTATTTCTCTTTCATTTTAATCTTATTTTTATTTGAAAAATTAATTTTTTTAATCAATGAAACTTCTTTTAAAGCATAAATTCTTTTGAAATTAGGGGAAATAGAAATTTATTAAAGTTCTTTTCCTAATATTTTTGTAGAAATTCTTTCCTCTGGTTAAGAAAAATGGTAAAGTAAGGAAAAGAAAGGGTTTCCTACTAGTATTCTGGTGTTGATATTTTTTACTAAAATAAATGTTTTTTTAAAACAAATTCTATTATTACATATATGTGCATTAGATCATTTATAATTTATATTTATTTTTGCTCCATTAGCTTGAGAGAGTGTCTCTTTTGTTTTCTCAAAATAGTTAGAAGGTATTATTCCTTCTTGTATACAGTTTAAACATGCTTTTGTATCTAATAAAGCAATTATTATAGAAGAAAATTCTTTGTTAATGGAAATAGTTATTTCAGTGTACCATTTTGGAAAATTTCTCTTATTTAATGAAATGGTTTAACTCTTCTTTAATAACTATTGCTGAACTTTCTCCTTGTTCTTTTTTAGGAGGATTAAAATCTTTATTAATCTTTAATAAGATAATTTCTTGTATTAATTATTCATTTGAAACTTCAAGCTTAGTATTAGATGCTTTCAAATTTCTAATCTCTTGTTTTATTTCATTATAAATTTCTTATTGTAAATATTGTAATGTAATTTTTTGTTTTTCTGATTTAAATCTATCAATTATTTCTAAGAAATTATATGATGAAGGTGTTGGGGTAATTACTGAAGTGTTTTGATTAGTAAAAGTATCTTTTAATTTGTTTAAATATTCTTTTCTTTCTTGTTGTTTAATGATTTTCCCAATCAGTTTTAATATAATATTTTCATGATTTGATAATACATTAATGGTTTAATTACAAATGCAATTATTCTGATTTAAGCAGTTACAAATTTGTACTTCATCTTCTTCCTATTCACTATCAAAAGTTTGTTCTGATAAACTTGATTTTTTTAATTGATAGATTTCCTCTTTTTCTGAAAAGCTTTCATCTTCTTCACTTGAATGTATTATAAAAATATTTAATAATTTTTCTTTTAATTTTTCCGGTACATCTAATTATTAATTTTTTTTTTAATCTTACAATTTGATGCATACGAACTCTTCCACATTTATAACAAACAACCTGTTTTTTCTTTTTATTATACTTTTTTTAGGTCATACTAGTTTATTAAATTTTTATTTATTCTCTTGTAGTCTTCTTATAAGGTTTTTTATATTTTCAATTTTTAGGATAATTTTTAAAATTCTTTTTTAGTTTTTTGTGTCTTCTAGATGGAGCCAATAATGGAGTGTAACCAAACTGTTTAGAAAAGGTACCTAATTCTTTCTTAGCAAATTTCTTTTTTTTTTTTCTCCATTTGATTTTTAATCTTATATCATTACACATAATTAAACCAGTTCAATTAATAGTAGTTATTATATCACCATATATAAGATTAATAAAATCAATAGTACCGTATGATTTTATTAATGATTTTTGTACCTTTTGGGTGAAGTAATATGGAAGTTCAGCTATGACCTTTTCTTTCCAGTATGGTTATTGACAATTATTTATGATCATAAATTTAGTTAAAAATACATCTTTATACCATCGGAAATCAAATAATTAAGGACATTTTAAATTAAATAATAAGTCACTAGTTCTTTCTTTAAATTGAAGAGGGTCTCCAAAAAAATGTTTGGTTAATATAAATATTAAAGTGTTAACAACATTTTCTAATGGTAGACCATATTCTGTTTTAATAACTTACATATTTTCATCATACTTGACTTGGGTAAGTATTGAATATATTTGTTCTTGTGTAAGATAATGATCCCACTAGCCTTTTAATTGACTAGTGAATCATGTAATAAGAATATGAGCTACTTGGTGATCTGTTTTCCTATGTAATTTATAAACATTAGTAGCCATAAGCATTTCTTGGAAATTATTTAATATTTCATATTTAGATAATCCTTCAATATTCCATTCATATAATATATCTAGTGCAAATGCAGATCTTACTATATGTTCTCTTTCTTCAAATTGCATATCCGGAGGGATAGACCTCGGATACCAATTACGAGTGATAGAGATATTACGATTAAAATCCCTAGAAAAGAAATTATTCATATGATCTCCTTTGATTTTATTTATTTGTAAGAATTTAAATTGGTTTTCGATACTACTAATTTCAGAATCAAATAAGTCAGGTAAATTTATTTTATTTAATACATTAATATGAGATTATTTTGAAGTAGATGCATTATTTTTGAAATATTCAATTTTTCTAATTTGCTAGAAACTTTTTATCTTTGACCTTAGAAAAACTAGGTGTTAGATGAGAAAGGATTTCATGGGGAATGAACAAAGGAGTTTCTTTTGTTTCTTTAGTAGTTTGTCTAATAGGATTTTTTTTGGGTTTCAATTCTTTCTAATTATTTACTCATAGTTTTTAAATATATATTAGTATAATTATTTTGTTGAATAATATTATCAGGAATTTTACTTTCGTGTATTGAATTATAATTTTTTATTGGAGAAGCTAATACTTGAGTATTTCTTTGATTATACTTAATTGCTTTGAAATGGAGATATTCTTCATAAATAATTTGATTATCTTCCTTAATCCATTGATTATTTGTTTTATTTAACGATGATAATTGGTTTGATTTATAGATTTCAAACCATGTAAAGAAATGTATATTAATTTGTGTACTTTCCAAGTACTTGTAATATTTTGTTTGAATATAGATTCTTTCAATTTGTGTGAAAGTTGAGAAAAATTATAATCTTTTTTGTTTATTTTCCTCTCTCAAATAATCTTGTTTAAGATATTCTTTGTTAATCCTTAGTTCTTCTTTACACAGGGTATATATCTGAGCATCATCTCCAACTACTTGTGAATACGTCGAAGAGGAATGTTCTTTAATTTACTAAGGATTATGAGAGGTGGATGTTGTATCATGATGATTAACAGTATATATTTGTGTGTCCATAATATTTCCAAAAATAACTTTCTGAATTTGAGTATTTAAATTCTAAGATTTGGTGTTAAAATTTTGAGATCTAGCTCTAGAGATTGAAGTGAGAGTAGATTTGGGTGTATGATAACTAGAGGGTGCTGGAGATGAATAATGGGATATTGATTTTCTAAAAAGTTGAAAAGCTATTTGGACTGTTCCATCCTTTTTTGGTCTATGTAATCCAAATCTATCTTTAGAATTATTTTCTTTTTTTGGTAATGAAATAATATTTTCTAATTAACATTCATTAAGACGAGTAATTTGATTCCAATGGATCTGTTTAGGGATTTGTATACTAGAATTTGGTGTACTAGATTGTAATAATAATGTGTAGCCTTTTGACTGGTAATAAGAGCTTGCAGCTCTAATGTCTTTTTCATCAGTTTATAATGGATTCTATATACTACAGTTAAAGGGTCTGATCCTTTCATCATATGATAACCATTTATATTAATATTTAATGTTAAAGCATGTAAGATGTTAGTATCAAATAATAAAAGTGAATAATTAGGACAATTGAAATAAACTAGATTATACCATACCAAATAATGAATCATGAAAATTATAATATTTTCCGTCTCTTAGATAAAGTAATACAGATGCACTTCTAGTGAGTGGTTTTACTGCTACTTGTATTAATCCAATATGTATAAAGGAATATTTCTGTTCTTTATGATGTTTAATGGTTTCTTTTGTTAATAATTGTAATGATTTATAATCATTATTTAGACTAATAGTTTTTTCTACAGTTTGAATAGCATAATTAGAAGATTGGACAATTTCTAATGTACCCAAAAACCAAATCTACAATTAATCAACTTTCTCTTCTAAATTATATTTTCTTACTAATTATACTATTAAAACTGTAGAAAAAACTATTAGTCTAAATAATGATTATGAATCATTATAATTATTAATAAAAAAAACTATTAAACATCATACAGAACAAAAATATTCCTTTATGCATAATGGACTAGTACAAGTAGCTACAAAACCACTCACCAGAAGTGGATTAAATGCATCGGTATAAATCTGTCTAAGAGATGGAAGATATTATAATTTTCATAATTCGTTACTTGGTATGGTAGAATCTAGTTTATTCCAAGGCTCAATTTATTTTAATTGTTATCCTAATTATTCACTTTCATTATAAGATACTAATATCTTATATGCTTTAACATTAAATATTAAGACAAATGGTTACCATATGATGAAAAGATCACACCCTTTAACTGTAGTATATAGGATCCATTATAAACTCATGAAAACAACATTAGAGCCACAATCTCTTATTACCAATCCAAAAGGTTACATATTATTATTATAATCTAGTACATCAAATTTTAGTATACAGATCCCTAAATAGATCCATTGGAATCAAATTACTCTTCCTAATAAATGGCAATTAGAAAATATTATTATATTACCAAAAATAGAAAATAATTCTAAAGGTGATTTGGATTACATAAACAAAAAATAAGACGGGACAGTCCAAATGGCTTTTCAACCTTTTAGAATATCAATATCCCATTATTCCTCTCTAGCAATCTCTAGTTATCATACACTCAGATCTGCTCTCACTTCAATCTCCATAACTAGATTTCAGAATTTTGATACCAGATCTCAGAATTTGGATATTCAAATTCGGGGAGTTATTTCAATAAATATTATAGATACACTAATATATATTGTTAATCATCTTTCTTTTTTTTTCTTATTTAAAGAAGAGCCGGTAGCCACCCACATAGCAGCCCCGTCCCAAATTTATTAAAAAGCCCTCACTTGTGGCGGAGGAATACCGTAGTTACAACCCTTGGCCTGGGGGCTACAAATAAAAACCAAAACCCAAGCCTAAAAAAAACCATAAAGAAACCACAACCACAACCACAAAGCACAAAAAAAAACATAAAAAGACGCAGAACCACAACCTGCAAGAAACAACCTGCACGGACAAAAAGTAAGAATAGAAAAAATTGAGTGTAAAGAAAAGGACATACCTGAAGATAAAGCCATCAACCGAGGCACATTAACATCGTCTTCGGATTTTCCGAATGTAGGGAAGACCCCCTTTGTCCAGCCGAATGTTGCCTCTTATGGAAGCATGTAGATCAGATAAAGAAAACCATGAGAGGGTATGACCCTTAGCACCCAGTTTAGCAAGCCCATCCGCAACCGAGTTACATTCTCTATAGCAGTGAACAAGAGAAACATTGAGCCCTGCAAGACGACTCTGGATCTCATCCCAATAATCTTCCATGTACCACAGGCCACATCTCTGAGTCCTCAACCAGTTAAGCACAAGCATGGAGTCAAGTTCGATTTCCACAGATGAAACACCCAACAGGCCAATATGACGAAGCCCATGAAGTAAACCCATCAGTTCTGCATAGTTGTTGGAGTTATGGCCAGTGGCAGCTGCAAACCCGTAAAGAAAGTTGCCGTTATCATCACGAATGATGCCTCTTGCACCCGACGGGCCTGGATTGCCCAGAGAAGAGCCAACAACATTCAATTTGACCCAACCTAGCTTAGGAAGCTTCCACTTGATTGGAACAATAAACTCTTTCCTCGTAACATTTAAAGGCATATTAAAGCAATGTAAAACACCTTCATCACGTCAAGAGAGTAAGTTGACATCCTTAAACTTTAACCCGATCCAAGAGACCCAATATTTAATAGAACACCAAACCTGTTGGACCGATTCCATCAAGCCTTCCATTCTGGCTTTACAGCGATGTTTCCATAGACGCCAAGTAATGATAGCTAGAAGAAGACCCAGCAATTGACCCGGGCGATTAGAATTTTTTGCCCGCCTATACCAGCACTCCACCCTCTGTTTCCAAGAACTACCTTCTAACCAAGGAATTCCAAGGACAACAGAACAAATACGCCAAATATTTTCAGCAAAATCTCCTATAGCAAGACAATGATTGAGATCTTCATATTTGGAATTAGAGCAGCAATCGCAACGGGAGACAATAGAAATACCAAGATTACGGATTCTGTCATCCACAGGAAGACAATTGTGAATGGCCTTCCACATAGTAATCGAAATATTATTCAAAAGAGCGGAATGCCAGACCCAATTAGCCCAAGGAAAAACAGGGGCTCTTATACGAATACAATTCCACGCGCTTTTAGTAGAGAAGAGATCGTCAGCTGAAGGAAGCCAAATCAACAAATCCTTCCCGTTTTTAATCCGACCCAATTGCAAAATAAGATCCTTAGCTTTGTGATGACCAACCAACCGAGTAAACAAATCTATATTCCAACCCAACCCAGCTTTACAATCCTCCAATTTAAGATTTGGCATATTAGAAATCAGAATATTATCACTAAGAGGAGCATCATCAGCCCAATGGTCATGCCAAAAGAGAACATTGCCCTCCCGAACTTTCCATTTAGAATTAGCTTGCACTAAAGAAATACTGTTCAAAATCATCTTCCAAAAAAGAGACCTTTCTTATGATCCATCATGGAAATATGTCTATCACCAATATATTTAGCATGAAAAAACTTGGACCAGAGAGAAGTACCTTGCAGGAGGTTCCAGGCTAGCTTCATGTGAAGAGAAGACTGGACGTCTTGGAGGTTACGAAGGCCCAAACTGCCTTCCGAGACAAGCTTACAAATATCCACCCAAGAGGGCCATTTTTTCTTAGGTTTCCCATCTTTAACAACCCAGAAGAAGGTACTGATGATTCTGTGAATTTTCTCAATCACGGCTTTCGGAGTTCTTAAGATAGAAAGGTTGTGCATGGGAATACTTTGAAGAACATGTTTAATGAGAGTCAAATGCGCCCCATTGGATAACAATCTGGCCTGCCAACCCTCCAATTTAGACTGAACTTTAGCAATTAAGTCATCAAAGTGAGCAATCTTCAGTCTACCTGTGATAATAGGAACTCCCAGATATTTAAAAGGAAAACTTCCTTCCGTAAAACCAGTGAAACGAAGGAGAGCCCGACGCCTAGATACAGAGATCTGAGTAGAGAAAAAAATATGGGATTTATTTTTGTTCACAGCTTGCCCTGACCACTGTTCATAAGTCTTCAACACATCAGTAATAACTTTCAAAGAAGCCTTTCCCCCATTACAAAATAGGACCATGTCATCCGCATAAAGCAGATGTGAGATAATAGGGGAGCCTCGCGGGTGGTGAAACAGAATGATCTTGCCCATGTGGATCTGATTATTAATCATCTGCGAGAAAATGTCTTCCACAAGAATGAAGAGATAGGGAGAAATGGGGTCACCTTGACGCAACCCCCGACCACCTTTGAAGAAACCTTTGGGGACTCCGTTCATGACCACAGAGAACCAAGGATTCGTGATGCATTGACGAATCAAATTAAAGAAAAAATCTGAGAAACCGAAAGCTTTAAGAACCTGAAAAGGAAAGGACCAGTCTACACTATCGAAGGCCTTCGCCATGTCAATCTTCAAGACAACATTCCCACCATAAATAGGTTTATTAATAGAGTGAATCATCTCTTGAGTCATGCTGTTATCAAAGATGCTACGGCCCGGGAGAAAGGCTCCTTGTTCAGGAGAAATAAAATTGGCAAGCAGGTGGGATAAGCGATTAACCATGATTTTAGTGCAAATTTTGTAGAAGACATTGCACAAGCTAATCGGTCTAAACTTATCAAAACTCGTCGGATTTTCAACTTTTGGGATTAAAACCAGATGAGTAGCATTGAAAAACCGAGGGAGAGCCATACCTTGAAAAAACTCTGACACAGTAGCGACAACATCGGAACCCACAATATGCCAACAAGATCGATAGAAACCCGACCCAAAACCATCAGGACCCAGGCTACTATCTTCCGGAATGGAGCAAAGAGCATCATAGACTTTTTGAGACAAAGGAACACAAGAAAGGAGATCGTTGTCATCTTGTGAAATAGTCGGTTGAACTAAGTCCCCCAGATTAGGCTCATCACAACTGTTACCTGCTTTCAAGAAATTTGAAAAATAAGTGATAGCCCCGTCATGAATTTGTTCAGGTGAGGAGAGAATAGAACCATCCTCTAGTTGCATCACTTTAACCTCTTTATGATTACGACGACTGACAGCACGAAAGAAAGTAGAATTTGCTTCACCCTTCTGAATCCAGCATTGTTTGGCTTGTTGGGCTAGGCGTTGTTCTTCCCTATCCAACCAGACTGATAGCTCCAACTAGGAGGCAACAAGATCATCCTTCACATCTTCAGCATACTCAGTTTGTAAACTTGCCTCCAAGCCCTTTATACGATCCTCAAGAGCCACTATGTGGGAGACAGTTTTACCAAAGGTGTGATTGTTCCAAGTTCTCAAAGCAATTTTGAGACGTTTAAGGTTAGTAACAAGCATATACAAATGAGATCCCCCAACATCATCACCATTCCAAGAGTACGAGACACAATCGAAAAATTGAGCATGAGAAACCCACATTTGCTGAAATTTAAAGGAAGGAAAGCCATACCGAATAAGCTGATTCTCCAACGAGACTGCCATCGGCGCATGATCAGAAGAAGTGCGCGCCAAGTATTCCATATTAGCACCAGGAAAAGCATCAAGAGCCGTTGTGTTGAAAAGACAACGATCAAGACGAGCCTAGTGCAGTGATCTACCAGAATGACCATTACACCAAGAAAGAGAATTCCCATAGGAAGGCATGTCAAGAAGCCCACAAGAACCCACCCAACTGTTAAACTCCTCCATAGCCAAAGCCAACATAGCCTGCCCCCTCTACGCTCCGAGTCGTTTCTGATAATATTAAAATCACCCATGATCATCTAAGGAAGATGATGAATATTAGCCCCCATCAAAGAATCCCACAGTCTTCTACGCTCCAAATAGGAACATTTCGCATAAACAAAAGTAATACGAAAATCATTCAGATTAGTGATTCTAACAGTCAAAAATTGATCACCCATGTTCTCGACAACAAGGTGTAAATCTTGAGACCAAAACAACCATAATTTACCGCCTTCCTCAACATTAGAGCAACAACCATCAAAATGCAATCTATCACGCCACATATCTAAACGAGAGATTCTAACCATAGGCTCAGCAATAACAACAAGTTTAGGATGAAACTTTGTTACCAAATTTTTAAGACGCTTTCTCAATGTTCCGAGACCCCGAGCATTCCAATATAAGTAAGAGACCTTCATAAATTAAGACGGGAGGGCTTGCTTACAACCCTGGAAGAACCCCTTAGTTTAATGCCTTTCCCATTCCGTTTAAGTCCCGAAGGAATATCCGAGTCCGAGACCACGAGGTTGTTTTTAACTAAATGCTCCAAGGGCCCTTCAGAGTCAGTATCTGAACAAACTTGACCATCAGAGTAGGTTGTTTTACATTCAATCTCCTCACAAAGAGGTGCACTTTCGTCCGGGACCATGGCAGGCCCATCATGGACCATATCATCGGCGTCTTCCTCTTCAAGCTCTTCAATAATGATCGGATCCAGTTCAGCCTTGGAGATGTGCCCAGTTTTGCCATGTTCCAAGGTAGTAGCCACAAGTTCAGGGCCCATAGAGTTCAAAGTACCTCCCAAGACTTCAGCACCCGAGTGTAGCAGCACTCCTTTATGATTTTTCTCACACAATCCAGATGTAGAAGTACATACAGTCCCTAGACCCGCAAAATCAACGTGAGCATGCCTGTCCAGCAGGAGGTCAACCATAGGAATAGGCTCACCGACCAGAACGGGAACAGCCTCCTTCAAAGCAGTCTTCTCTGAAGCTTCTTGCATCTGCTCCACATCTTCCAAGCTCTGAAGAGCTTTAGCGGCTACCAGTTTAGAGTGATCCAGTTGAGGTACTTTACTGCGTTCACCCTATTCAGCAGTCACAACACCAACAAAAGGCTCCACCCTCTTTTCGACAGGTACTTTGGTTATGGCCTTGGCAGCGACAGTTCAAACAATAAGCCGACAAAGTCTCGTAAAGAATCTCCTGCCTGCGGCTTCTCTGCATTCCAGGAATACCAATCCAGAAGTGGGAGATGGGCTGATGAGAGGCATCGATTTCTAGACAAACCCGGGCTCCATCTGTGCGGGTAGCACACTTCGTAGGATTATCGCGTCGAATGTAATTCCCGATCGGTGCCGTGAGCATCTTTAAGAGGGAGGAGTGATAGAAGTTGGGCGGAAGGCCCTGCAAGAAAACCCAAACAGGCATAGTTGGCAGCTCAATGTCTTCATCGAAATTAGGAGACCATGCAAAGGCACGATAGGGGATTCCCTCTATGTCACACGATTCCCTTGACAAAGCCTTGTGTAGATCGGATTCAGAAGACATGCGAATGAATATATTTCTGGGGCGTTGCATGGCAGAGACAACTGGCAAGGAGGACAAACCCCAGCGGCTGCGTATGAAGGCACGGATGCTATCAAGGGATGGTCTTTGTCGAAGGAACTTCACAACCATGGAAAATCTAAACGGTTCTACAGTTTTAACAAGTTCCTCGGCAGAAAAGGAGAAAAAAGGCTCACCGTCGATGTATTTTGGTTGCCGGAAAGGAACCACCACCTCTAGCAGTGGTTGGGGCATGGATGGAACCAGGTCGGCGAACGACCGTGGAGGACCAGCCATGGAAGGCTGGCCTTCAACAGCCGCCATGCAGAGAACGTACGTGAGCGTAATCGAGAAAGAAAATGTGAAGCCCTAGCAGAGCGTTTCACGTTAAAACGCACCGTATCCAAATGGCAGACATACTGTTAATCATCTTGATACAGCATCCACCTCTCATAATCCTCAACAAATTAAAAAACCATCATCTCCGATGTATTCACAAGTAGTTGAAAATGATGCTCAGATATATATACCATGTGTAAAAAAGAATTTAAGATTAATAAAGAATATCTTAAACAAGATTATATGAGAGAAGAAAATAAACAAAAAAGATTAGAATTTTTCTCAACCTTCACACAAATAAAAAAAGATTATATTCAAACAAAATATTACGAGTACTTGGAAAGTATACAAATTAATATACTTTTCTTTACATGGTTTGAAATCTATAAATCAAACCAATTATCAACCTTAAATAGAACAAATAATCAATGGATGAAGGAAGATAATCAAATTATATATCAAGAATATCCCCCTTTCGAAGCAATTAAATATAATCAAAGAAATACTTAAGTATTAGCTACTCCAATAAAAAAGTATAATTCAATACAAGAAGGTAACAATCCTGATAATATTATTCAACAAAATAATTATACTAATATATATTTAAAAACTATGAGTAAACAATTAGAAAAAATTGAAACCCAAATAAATCCTATTAGACAAACTACTAAAGAAACAAAAGAAACTCCTTTGTTCATTCCGCATGAAATCCCTTTTCATCTAACACCTAGTTTTTCTAAAGTCAAAGATGAATTATTATAACAAATCTCTAACAAATTAGAAAAATTGAATATTTCAAATACAACATCTACTTCAAAATAATCTCATATTAATGTATTAAATAAAATAGATTCACCCAACTTATTTGATTCTGAAATTAGTAATATTGAAAACCAATTTAAAGACTTACAAATAAATAAAATCAAAGGAGATCATATGAATAATTTCTCTTCTAGGGATTCTAATCGTAATATTTCTATTACTTGTAATTGGTATCCGAATATACAATTTGATGAAAGAGAACATATAGTAAGATCTGCCTTTGCGCCAGACGTATTATATGAATGAAATATTGATGGATTATCTGAATATAAAATATTAAATCATTTCCAAGAAATAGTTATGGTTGCTAATGTTATAAATCACATAAAAAAATAGATCACCAAGTAGCTCATATTCTTGTTACAGGATTCACTAGTTAATTAAAAGGCCGGTGGGATCATTATCTTACACAAGAACAAATATATTCAATATTAATCCAAGTTAAGCATGATGAAAATATGAAAATTATTAAAGCAGAAGATGGTTTACCATTAGAAGATGTTGTTAACACTTTAATATTTATATTAACCAAACATTTTGTTGGAGATCTTATTCAATTTAAAGAAAGAACTAGTGACTTATTAGTTAATCTAAGATGTCCTCAATTATCTGATTTTTAATGGTATAAAGATATATTTCTAACTAAAATTATGATCAGAATAATAAATCCATATAGCTTATTATTTAATAGTATATTGTATATATATATATAAATATATATTACATAGCATATATATATATATATTATATAATAGTATATTATATATATAGTATATTATATGTATGTTATATAATATGCATATAATATATATAACACTATATATATATAACTATACTAGTATATATAGTATTTAATATATTTATATAACTAGTGACTTATAATTTAATATTTATATAACTATACTAGTATATATAGTATTTAATAATATACATAACATCTACGTACAATAACAAAAAAATTTTACGCTTGTTCTTATTAAGGAAATATTGCTCTGCTAGGGTTTTTGCTAAAACTTGCTAGGGCTGGCCAAGCCTTGCATGACGGCCGTTGATGTGCCTCCACCGACAGGCCACAAGCGGTCATTCTCTAAGGCTGTCTTAGCGGTGCCGCAACCTCTCCCTGAGATGGATATCGCAATGCGTCCTCCCAAACTCATAGATGGTGAAGTTTGCTTCATATTTTCAGCCGAAGAAATAGATCGCACGGCATAACCTTTTCAATTTTCACTGGTTACGAAATTTCTGAAAAAAAGGCCTTCCCTTGATGCTATTCGGAGTTACATCCGTAGTAGATGGGGTTTGGCTCAGGTCCCTGTGGTCTCCTCGATGCAACGGCCTAGGAATGTTTTTGTGTGGATGTCTAATGAAGTAGATTTCTTTAAAGCTCTTTCCAGAGACTCATGCGACATCAATGGGGTCTATTATCGGCAATTTTCTTGGACTCCTGATTTTGATGAAGAAAGTGATCCTCCATGTGTACCGATATGGATTTTTTTGCCTGGGCTTCCTCCTAATCTTTATCATACATTGGTGTTGAAGTCCCTTACAGCGCCGATCGGTAGATTGATTCGTAGAGACAATCCCACTCGCTGTGCTACGAGAATAGATTGGGCTAGAGTGTGCATCGAGATTGATGCATCTAAGGAACCTCTTCCATATTTTTGGATAGGAAAACTTGGACTGCCAAGCAGTCGAAAACAAGTTATTATTTATGAAAATTTGCCCGCATACTGCAAAAGTTGTAGAAGACAGGGCCATAATCTAAAAACTTGTCGAGTGGGTAATGAGAACAAGGCAAAACAATTTAATGGAGGGCCGGTCTGGGTCAAGAAACCTAAGAAATTGGAAGTAAACATGCCAGTTGATGGTGAACTTCAAATGGTGGAGCATGTGGCATCGCAGATAAAGGGTAATGAGGGGTAGGCTATGTTGTAGGAAGGTGATGGAAGGGATGGAGGAATTGATCTTTCAAATACTATCACTGAGGCTGCCTCGGAACCTCAGGTACCACCCAGTGATGTTGGTCCCGTGGAGACTGTCAGGGCTAAGAACCAAGTTTCTCACGTGGAAGATGCTATTGCGGTGCAGTTGGTTGAAGAGGATAGATGCAACGTGCATGAGAAGGACACATGTTTGAATTCCATAGAAACAAATGAGGTTGTTATGGGAGCCAATGCTCTGGCATGTAATAATAATATCAATGGTGCGGATTTGAGTGTGGATGACTTATCTATCGCATGTGGTGAGGAACATAAGGAGCTGCTGGAATTTCTACAGGATGCACATATGTCCAACGCCATCGTGGTCGAAGGTGTAATAGACTCTAAGAAGGATTTCATTGTTTTCCCGCTGGAAGAAAATCAATTGGAAAATGAAGCTGATTGAGACACGCTGCGGGTGGATATGCACAAAGACTATTGCACAGATTTAGATATTCCTAGAGGGGATGATGGTAAGGTTAAAACAAGAATTACTGCCAAGTCGGTAATACGCCCCTCTAAACTTAATTTATGATTAGCCCAATTCTTTTTTGGAATATAAGGGGACTTGGTTCGTCTCAACTGCAGTTAAAAAACCTTATTAATAGTTATAAACCTAATATTATTGCTCTTGCTTAACCTTTTTTGCCTGATGATAGAATTCGTAGTTTTTTAAGTAGGCTTAGATGTGACTCGTATCTTATGAATACTATGCATGCTGGTAAAATTTGGTTGTTGTGGAAGTCAGTTGTTTCCGTAACTTGGTTGGCTGGTTCCAGTCAATATGTGACAGTGCAGGTTGAGGATAATGCTCACGTTTTCCTTTTTACTGTTGTTTATGCTAAATGCAGTCGTGCTAAGAGGCAGGTTCTTTGGGAGGACTTGGCGGTGACTGGAAATGGTGCTCTTCGTTGGGTTCTATGTGGGGACTTCAATATTATTAAAGAGGACTTGGAGCGAAGAGGTGGGCATCCTCGGCAATTCTCTGCTAGAGAGAATTTTAACCTTTGTATTCAAAATTGTGGTTTGATGGATATGTGCTTTAAGGGCCCTTTGATGACTTGCTGCAATGGACAAGGTGGTTTGGCTCGGAGTTGGGCTAGATTGGATAGGTGTTTTATTGATACTAATTTCCTTACTTTGTTTCCAACTGTTTATTATCATGTTTTGGGTCGCTCCACCTCGGACCATTCTCCTTTGGTTATTTGTATGGGTGAGGACCCTTTTAGTTATGGTCCTAAGCCTTTTCAATTTCAATATATGTGGACTGATCACAAGGACTTTACTACTTTTGTGAAGGGGGTTTAGAATCAGGATGGGTTTGGTTTTGGGCATCATAAGTTTGCTTCTAAATTAAAAAAGATTAATGTGGCCTTAAGGGCGTGGAATCAGAGTGTGTTTGGGAGAACTACTATTATTATTAAAGATCTTGAGCATCGCATTGAGAGGTTAGATAATCGTCTTCAGGGTTGTTTTAATGCTAAGGATGACTATGACCTCATGGTGTCTAATTCGGAATTATCTAATTGGAAAAAGAGAGAAGAGATGAGACTTTCTCATATGGCTAAAAAGAATTGGTTGAAAGATGGGGATCAAAATTCTAAATTTTTTCGTGCTATATTGAAGTCTAAACAGCATAAAAGAATTAGTGACATGTGTCTTACTAATGGTACCAGACTTCATTCTCCCATTGATATTCATAAGGCTATTGTTGATTACTTTCAACAATTTTTGGGTGACAGTCGTAGAATTGATTTACCTGATTTAAGTGATCTTATCACTCCAGTGATTACTGAGGTTGATAACTTTTCTATTTGTAAGGATCCCTCAATGGAGGATATAAAAAATGCTCTCTTTGGCATTCCTATTGACAGTAGTCCTGGCCTTGATGGCTTTGGTTTGGGTTTTTATCGTGTTTGTTGGGACTTTATTAAGGAGGATTTATTGGAAGCCGTTACTAAGTTATTTCACATTAAATCTTTTTCCAGGTTCTATACGGCTTCGTATATTGTTCTTACTCCTAAGATGGATAAGCCTTCTGGTTTTGTTAAATTTAGACCCATTAGTCTCTGCTTGGTTATTTATAAGGTCTGCTCTAAAATTATTGTGGCCCGTCTGACAAGTTTGCTTTCTAAAATGATTTCTCAAGAGCAATGGGTGTTTATTTCTAGGTGTAGTATTTTTGATAATATTAGTTTAACCCAGGAGATGATCCATTCTATTAATAAAAAATCCAATGGGGGTAATGTGGTGATCAAATTGGATATGTCCAAGGCATACGATAGAGTGAATTGGAGTTTTTTATTACATGTGTTGGCTGCGTTTGGTTTTTCTCCTCAGGTCTGTGACTTGATTAAGGCTTGCATCTCCCTACCTTTGTACTCTATCATGATGAATGGCACTCCCTTGGGGTTCTTCAAAGGTGAACGAGGTCTTCGGCAGGGTGATCCTTTATCGCCTTATCTGTTTATTATTATGCAAGAGGTGCTTTCTCGTCTTATTCGAAATTTCTTTGATCAAGGTAAAATTGGGCAGTTCTCCCAGGCTAGGGGCACCCCTCTTCTTTCTCATCTCATTTATGCCGATGATATTGTGATTTTTGCTAATGGTGGTAAAAGGTCCATAAGAGGTTTGGCTCAGGTGTTAAAGCTTTATGAGGACTGGTCAGGTCAAGCCCTTAATAAAGAAAAAAGTGCTATTTATTTTTCTAAACGCATTATGACTCCTCGCAAGAGATGGATTCTTAACATGACTGGTTTTTCTTAGGGCCTTTTTCCTTTTAAGTACTTGGGTGTCCCTATTGTGACTGGTAGGCTGAAGGCCTCTGATTTAGATGAATTACTTGGGAAAATTAAATGGAAAATTGCTGGGTGGAAAATGAAACTACTCTCGGTTGGTTGTAGAACTATCCTTTTGACACATGTTCTGTCGAGTATGGCCACTCATCTTCTTGCTGTGTTACATGTTCCTAATGTGGTTTTGTTGGCTTTGAATAGACTCTTGAGCTCTTTCTTTTGGGGTGATACTGCAGGTAAAGGTAAGAGAAAATGGGTGGCTTGGAATCATATTTTTAAACCCATTGTCGAAGGTGGGATTGGTATTCGTGAGTTTGGTGATATACAGAAGGCATTACATATGAAATTCACCTGGAAATTGCTTTCGGGGAATTCTTTGTGGGCAGAGTTTTTTAGAGGAAAATATATTCGGGGAAAACATCTATCTCTTGTGGATGCTAATAAGGGTACGCGGTTTTGGAAGGCGATTGTGAAAAGTATCCTGACTGTTTTGAGTAACTCTAAGTGGATTGTGAGAGATGGTAACATCTCCTTTTGGTATGATAATTGGGATGAAGATGGTCCTCTCCATGATCATTACACGGTTATAGATAAGCCTCTTCTGAAAATTAAAGATTGTCGTATTGATAATGGGTGGGACACTCATTTATTGGAAAACCTTGTGGGTCACCAAAAAGCTAATGACTTGGTGCATTTCTTCGCTACTCGTAAGGAGGGGCAGGATGTCCTTATTTGGAAGAATGACACAGATGGAAAATTTAACACTAAATGTGCTTGGGATTGTGTCAGGGTCAGGGTGCCGGTTTTACCTTGGGCTCAATGGATTTGGCATGCTTCTCTCCCAAACAAGATATCTGTTCTGATGTGGAAAGCTACTAATAATTGTTTGAGTGTGGATAAAAAGATCAGGATGGCTGGTATTTCCATGGTCTCTAAATGTAATTGTTGCTCTGTGGGTCATCTTGAGGATCTAAATCATATTTTATGCACGGATGATTTTGCTAGACAAATTTGGCGCTTGGCTGCAATCCATTTAGGTGTGCATATGGGTTCTTTTTGTACTTGGCAAGAGCAGGTTTTTGGTTCCTCTGTGCAGGTCATTCTTCTCATATTCGGATCATATTTGGCCTTATCCCTTCCATTGTCTCTTGAAAGTTATGGGATAGATATTGCAAAGCTAGGTTTGATGGGAAGGTTGAAACGGCTATTTCGGTTTGGAAAGGTATTAAATTTTGGATTCGTCATATTCTGAATGTGTCTATGAATTCTTTGAAACTTTCTTAGCGGGATGGTGATATCTTGAGGAGACTGGATATCCGGTCCTTCCTCCCCAACCTAAGAAGGTGAATTTCGTCAAGTGGCTTCGGCCTCAGCAGGGCTGGGTGAAACTTAATACTGATGGTAGTAGTTTGGGTAATCTGGGTTCAGCTAGTGCGGGGGGTGTTATTTGGGATGCTAGCGGTCAGTTGTGTCTTGCATATTCCATGGATTTAGGTCAGGGTTCTAATAATTATGCTGAATTGAGAGGTTTATTGGAAGGTGTTAGGAGGTGTTGTCGGTATGGTTTTCTTTAGGTTCACATTGAGATTGATTCCCAACTTCTGGTCAATTGGGTTAATAGGGGTACTTGTAATATTTCGTACCTCGAGGATTTTTGGGATGAACTTCGTGCTTGTCTTGACCGCCTGGATTATAGACTGATTCATGTTTTTCGTGAAGGTAATGTTGTAACTGACTTTCTTGCTAAGCAGGGCACTGGGGTCTTACTATGGAGTGGTTTGATGAGAGGGAGGCTCTGCCTAGCCAGTTGCGCGGCCTTCTTCGAATGGATAGACTTGGCTTTCCCTAACTGAGGATATCAAAATGAGGTACTTTTCTCACTTATCCTTGTCCTTTTTGTTCCTCTTATATGTGAGTTGTTTTTGCAGGTTCGTCTTTTTCTTTAGGTTGTTCTTCCATCTTGTTTTGTCTGTTCTTTGGATATTTTGGTGTTTCTTAGTTTTTTTTTTTATTTTATTCTTGGCTTTTGGTCTTTATGCTTACTTGTAACCCCCAGGAGTCAGGTTGTAACTACGGTTTTCCTCAACCATAAGTGAGGGCTATTAATAAAATTGGAAGGGGGTCACTCATGGACAGTTGACCTTCGTCTCTTTCTAAAAAAAAAAAATAGTATTTAATATAATAATTTTTTTTTCTTTTCAAGGATCAAATGCATTTCATTAGAGTAAATGCTGGATACATGGAGGGTAGTCCTCCAGAAGGATACAATCCTTTGAACAAGTCAGAGCATATTTTGCTAGAGTATGGGCAATTACATTGAACTCCCTAGGGGTATGTTGAATTGACCACTCCCGAACCTTTGACAACAAGGACTTGACATCTCTAATTACCATTCCAAATGCGCTCCAATTTTCTTCTTCACTTTGAACAGCCTGAACCACATTGAGAGCATCTTCTTCTAGTACGATTTGAGTTAATCCCAGTTCAGCACACAAGGTAGTTGCTCTTAAAGCTGCTACAGCTTCCCCAAGCATTGGATTAGGATTTATTGTAATAGAAGAACATAGAGAGGCAATAACCAAGCCCTCTGAATCTCTTACAATCACACCAATTCCAACTTTAGAATTGTCTTTATCAATGGTTGCATCCCAGTTAGCTTTGAAGAAGGCTAGTGGAGGAGTAGACCATTCAGAGCTAGGTGCCACCTGGTGCTTAACCTGTTTTTCCCCGCTTTCTAACCAAGAACCAATGGCTACCATCTCAACATGAACCTGCTTTGACACCTGAGAAGGGGACTGAAACTTTTTCTCAAAAATCCAAGTATTCCTCCTATGCCAAATTGCCTTTGCAGTTACTACAACTTCTGTGAGTTCTCTCTTGGACAGTTGGCTCCAAAATGGCATTAGGATTGCTTTGAAGGAGCCATTTAGAATGTCCAGTTTCTGAACCCTTCTTTAGCTTTTTGACCACACATCTTGAGCTGCTGCACAGGTCCAGAGGGCATGTGAGACTGATTCAGGGTACCTGAGACAAATTGGGCATAATGGAGACTCCACCACCTTTCTCTTGTGCAAGTTCAGATTCATAGCAAGGGACTCCTTTACAGCCCTCCATAGGAAGGCCTTGGTGGCTTGAGGAGCTTGGATGCCCCACATTCTGTTCTAGAAGCTTGAAGAGCACGGTTGTTCTGAGGATTAATGGCCCTTGCTGTCTTCTTTGATGGAGCCTTGTAAGTGATAGGCGCTTCTCACTAAGAATCTACCATTGCTTGAGCACCTCCAGGTCAATACATCTTGGCTCCTGCACAGGCTAAGGGTCATCTTGCAGATTGAGTTTGCCTCAGTTTCTGAAAAAATAGCTTGAATGAGGGGTAGATCCCACTGCATTGTGTCTCGATTAATGAGTTCAGAGACTGTTGCATCAACAGTTAGGATGGTAACAGGAGATTGCACTTTGTAGGTGTAAGGGCATGGAAGCCACTTATCCTGCCAAATCTTAACTTTTTGTCCATCTCCTAGTCTCCACATAAGTCCCTCCTTTAGAACAAATCTTGATGAGAGGAAGTTCCTCCAAACAAAGGAATCACTAGCTCTTGGTTTGACTGAGAAGAACTCTGAATTCAGAAAGTATTTAGCTTTTAGGATCTGAGCTACAAGGGAGGATGGCTTTTTGATGATCCTCCACCCTTGTTTGGCCAACAATGCAAGGTTAAAGAGCTCAAAATCTCTAAAGCCCAGACCCCCTTCTTTTTTTGGTTTTCCAAGGGCCTGCCAACTCAGCCAGTGTATTTTTGACCTATTATCTTTTTGACCCCACCAAAAGGACTGCAACAACTGGTTGAGACATCTTATAATAGACTTGGGAAGTTTAAAAATTCCAATGCTGTAGGTTGGGATTGACTACAACACAAATTTCAGCAAGGTCTCTTTCCCAGCTTGGGACAACACACTAGTCTTCCAATTTTCCATTTTAGTCTTGACTCTATCCAGCACTGAACTGAAGGTTTTAGTTTTTTGTCTTCCAACATAGGATGGTAATCCCAAGTACTTATCAAATGGACCAGAGGCTTTAATCCCTGCTTGTTGGAGGATGGTTTGTTGCACCTCTAGCTTGGTGTTGTTGCTGAAGAATATAGAAGTTTTGTCCAGGTTCAGTCTTTAACCAGTGGCTTGTTCATACTTGTTAAGGACTTGTTGTAACCTACTCCATTCAGCTGGGTTTGACTTACAGAAGACCAGACTATCATCTGCAAACAACAGGGGAGTAACACCTAGGCCCCCTCTAATAGTTGGGATACCAGAAACAAGGCCCTGCACTTCAGCTTGGTTAAGGCTATGGCTTAAGAATTCCGAGCAAATAATAAAGAGGTAGGGAGATAGAGGATCTCCCTGCCTGATTCCTCTAGAAGGTGAGAAAGGTTCTTGAGGGCTTCCATTGACTAGCAGTGAGTAACTAACAGTAGACACACATTCCATCACCAAACTTATCCACCTGTCAGCAAAACCCATCTTCTCCATGATTCTTTGCAAAAATTCCCACTCCACACGGTCATAGGCCTTACTCATGTCAAGTTTTAAGGCCATAAAACCATTCATTTTCCCTTTTAGTTTGGTTTGCATAGTGTGCAACAGTTCATATGCAACAACCACATTATCTGAGATTAATCTCCCTGGAACAAAAGCACTCTAAGTTGGGGAGATAATGTTGGACAGGATGAGTTTGAGCCTATTTGCAATTGCTTTAGAAATGATCTTATATAGAACATTACATAGGCTGATGGGTCTATAATCAGTAACAGCTTGAGGGGATTTCTTTTTAGGGATCAGAGTTATATAGGTCTGATTGAGCTCACTAATTCCCTTTCTATGGTTGAGGGCTTCAAGAGCCGCTTCTATAACCTTTTTACCAACAGTGTCCTAGTGATGTTGGTAAAAGACAGCTAGGAAACAATCTGGGCCAGGAGATCCCAGCGGGTTCATGCCATTAATGGCTGTAACCACTTCCTTTTCTGTAAACTCCTGAGCTAACAAACCATTCATTTCTTCACTGACTGAAGGCTTGAAAGACTGCAGAGCTGCTTCCATACTCAATGGTTTTGAGGTGGTGAACAAGTTTTGGTAAAAGAATTGGAAAGTTTTGGCAACCTCTTCCTGATTGTATGCTAACACTCCTTCCTCACTAGCAACCTTCTTAATAAAGTTTACTTGTTTTCTTTGAGTAGCACATTTATAGAAAAATTTGGTATTCCTATCTCCATCTTTCAACCACCTTTGCTTGGCTCTTTGTCTCCACTTCAGCTCTTCCTCTTCCAGAAGTCCATCTAACTCTCTTTGAATAGATTTAATTTGGCTACTATGCTGGCCTAGATCAGACTCTTGTAGTTGCCTTAGTACTTCTCTTTTTTGATTTAGTAGCCTCTTATGGTTTCTAAATGCCTCTTTGCTCCAGGACTTGAGTTTGTTTCTGCATACTTCCATCACTTTCCTAATAGTTGTGATCTTTAGTCTCTCGAAAAAATTCTGTTTCCATGCAGCTTGCACCAGTTCACTACAACCCTCTCTTTTTCCCCAAGCCACTTCATACCTGAAAATCTTCTGTTTTAGGACTACTTCTTGATCAGGATTCATACACTCTATTAAAAGAGGGTTATGGTCAAAGCACTAGCCTGGGAGCACAAATGCCTGGTTATTAGCATAGATGCTTAGCCAATCCTCATTTACTAATGCTCTATCCAATATAGATTTAGTGAAATCCGAACCCTCCCTCTTGTTGCACCAAGTACACATGGAGCCAATATAACCAATATCATTCAATCCACAGTCAGCTAGAGCCACTCTGAAATCCTCCATTTGTTGGAAGGGGCGAGCATTAGAGCCAAGTTGTTCCTCTTGGAAGAGGATTTCACTAAAATCTCCTACACACAGCCAAGGGTTGTTGATTTTGGAATGGATTAGTCTCAATAGGTCCCAACTTTCACTTCTTTTTGCAGTGGCAGGTTGGCCATAGAATCCAGTTAAGATCATTTTATTGCTCATATTATATGAGTTAACAGAGATGGAAATATGGTGATGTGAATAAGAGTCTAACTCAGCCTCCATTTCCTTCTTCCAAATAAAGGCCAAACCACCACTCCTACCATTACAGTCCACTGAAAAATAGAAATCAAACTTAAGTTTGTCCCTGATAGACTCAATTCTTTCCCTTCTACATTTAGTTTCACATAGAAATATCACATCCGGGCTGTTCTCCTTCACCAAGAGGTGAAGTTCACGAACTGTCCGAGGGTTCCCAAGCCCCCGGCAGTTCCAAGCTAAGTGTTTCATGGGGATTGGCTGGGCTGGACACCAGCCACTGCCAACTTAGCTTGCTTTGCTCTCCTTCTAGTCATGATGAGTCCATGCCACTCTTCGCCTGGCCTTTTCTTTTGGTTGCTGTCATTGATCTCAATCATGGGAACATCAGGAGGTTCCTGGACCTTTGAGGGGTCTTGTACTCCCTTAGGACCCAAGCACCTTGCTCTTCTTTTCCATGTGGGTCCTTTAAGGTGACCCGTCCTAACTTGTTTAATGGGAGAGTTTTGAGAATGAGAACTGACCTGAGGGGTGTCCCTGGGAGGACTTCTTCTTTTTTTTTTTCTTTTTTTTTTTTTTTTTTTTTTACCAAAGAGCCAGTAGCCACCCACATACCAGCCCTGTCCCAAATTATTAATAAAAGCCTCACTTATGGCAGAGGAAAACCGTGGTAACAATAAGACACTTGGGGGCATACAAGATAGCATTAAAACAAGCCCAAAACCAAGTGTTAAAAAAAACCAAATCAACCAAAAAACCAACAAACCTAAAACAAAAACCAAAACAAAACCTGCAAAAACCAAGAAACCAACACAAGAAAAAAACCTGGTGCACTTATAAACGAAGAACAAACACCTTATTAAAACCTATAAACGAATCGCTGGGATGCCAAGTTTATCAACTTTCAGAATCCCTTTGAGCAAATGAGGCACTTCATTATACGAATTCCACGTACCATTCTTCTGATTCGAAGCTATACGAGCCAAAAAATCAGCTCCTGCATTGCCTTCTCGATAAGTATGTTTTACCTTAAACTCCAAAGTAGCAAGAATCGATTGAATCTTTTCCCCGTAATCTTCAAGATACCATATACCACACCTCCCTTTTTCTAACCAATGAACCACCAGCAACAAATCTAGTTCAATCTCCACTCTTCGAATGAATAGGTCCTTACAGTATTGGAGACCATAGAAAAGAGCAATAAGCTCAGATTCATTATTAGAGCCATGACCTAGATCTTTTGCGAAGGCCCAAGTAAGATTCACCTTCTCATCTTGAATAGTACCCCCTGCACCCATTCGTCTTGGATTTCCCAAAGAACTCCCATCCACATTTAATTTGAACCAACCCACGGCCGGTTTCACCCATTGCACAAATGAATTTCCTTTCTCTTCACAGGTTTCAAAGGAATAGAAAAAAATTTTAACACTTTTTCATCTCCATCATTCATCTTTCTACTAGCACGTAGGCGGACTCCCACCCATGCAATTGCCGCCTTAATGGAACTCTAGAGAGAACTCACAGCAACTCGTTTACCTTCCATACGTGCTTTACATCTCCACACCCAAAGAGACCAAGTCACAATAATAGGAATAAGAGCAATCAAAGTACCTTTTTGAGTCGAATGAGCCGCACGCCGAAACCATACTTCCACAGTTGCTCTCCATGATCTCTGATGGTCACATGGAATCCCTAGCTGTAGAGAGGCACACCTCCATATAGCGCCAGCAGTCTTCCCAGTTGCGAGGACATGATCCTGATCTTCCACACACCCCTGTGTACAACATTCACACTTAGAAACCAAAGGGATGCCCAAAGAGCTAATTCTACTATCAACAGAAAGGCTAGAATTAAAAGCCTTCCAAATAGTAACTGAATATTTTTTTGGAAGCGCTGAGTGCCAAATCCAAGAAGCCCATTCAGATTTCGGTGCACGAACACGAACACAATCCCAAGCCAATTTTGATGAAAAAACCCCATTCAGATTTGGCTTCCAAATCAATAAATCCCCACCCTCTTTTTGTTCCCCTAGGCAATTTAGAATTTCTTCCATTTTGGCTTCCCCCACCAAATGATATAACAAATCCACATCCCATCCATGTTGAAGCCTACATTCCCTTACTCTTAGCAGGGGATATTCAATTATCTCACAAGAATTAAAAAGAGCTCCCGATTTTAGCCAAGGATCTCTCCAAAAAGACACATCACCATTCCGAACTCGCCACCAAGAATTGCCCAAGACCTTTGGGACCATACCCACAATATGCTTCCAAAATAAAGTTCCTTTCCGTTGGTCTACCAACGTCACATGCTGATTCTTTACATACTTTTGCTTGAAAAAATTAGCCCATAACGAGTCACCTGTCAACAAATTCCAAGCAAGCTTCATAAACAAAGAGTCTTGGACTTCCTTTAATTTCCGAAGACCCAAACCCCCTTCTCGAATCGGAGAACAAATCTTTTCCCAAGCCACCCACTTACGCTTTTGCTTTCCATTCCAGGAACCCCAGAAGAAATTACTCATAATACAATTTAAGGCTGTCATGACAGCCTTAGGAGCATGCAAAACAGATAATAAATGAATTGGCATACTAGCAAGAACATGTCTTAATAAAAGAAGGTGGGTTCCCGAGGATAAAAACCGATTCTGCCATCCTTCCAATTTCTGTCTAATGCAACACAAGAAATCATCAAAATACGAGAGTTTCATCCGACCTACCATTAGAGGAACACAAATACTTTACTAGAAAAAACCCTTCAGAGAAAGATGTCAACATTAAAGAACTCCTTTTCCGACCAACAGTTGCATGTTTAGAGAAAAAGATACAAGATTTTTCCTTGCTCACCATTTGACCAGACCATTCTTCGTATGTCGCAAAAATATCCTGACTTCTTGAAGAGAAGATCTTCCACCATTTACAAATAACACAATATCATCAGCATATAAAAGATGAGAAACAAGAGGCGTACCTCGGGGATGCGAGAACGGGACAATATTCCCATTAGTAAACTTGTGCTTTAAAAGTCTAGAAAGTACCTCCTCAACGAGGATAAACAAATAAGGCGAAAGAGGATCACCTTGACGCAATCCACACCCACTAGAGAAAAAACCTTTAGCCGAACCATTCATAACCACCGAGAACCAAGGAGTTGAAATACAAGTTCTGATCAAGCTACAGAACCTCTTAGAAAACCCGAACGAAGCCATAACATGAATTAAGAAGTCCCATTCTATACTGTCGTAAGCCTTGGCCATGTCTATTTTAAAAACAGTATTACCTCCTCTAACCTTCTTATTAAGCATGTGTATCATTTCTTGAGCCGAAGAAATATTTTCAAAGATACTTCTCCCAGGAAGAAAAGCACCTTGTTCCGGAGAGATAATTTAATTCAGAATAGGGGATAATCTGCGAACCAGGATTTTGGAAAACACTTTGTACACCACTGAACATAAACTGATAGGGCGGAACTTATCAAAACCAGTAGGCTTCTGCATTTTCGGAATGAGAGCAATATAAGACGCTGAATAGAATCTCGGCATTGAATTGCCAATGAAGAAATCCCGAACCGCTGCCACTACATCATCTTCAACAATATCCCAGCAAGCTCTATAGAAACCAGAACCAAAGCCATCTGGGCCTGGACTACTGTCAACCGGAATGGAAAACATAGCCTCTTTAACCTCTTGGATCGAAGGGAGCTGAAGGAGGTTATCATTTTCCTCCTCAAGAATGGAATTTTGTACCAAATATGATAAATCAGGAAGCTCTCTACGAACCTGAGCCTTTAGAAACAAATTGAAATAATCCACAGCCCCTGAATGAATAGCTTCCGGGGAATCCAAACACATCCCATCAGGACACCTCATTTCCTGCACTATGGGCTTTTTTAAAGAACCAAAAGTTTTAAAAAACTTAGCTGAAGCCTCACCTTTTTCCATCCACCTCAGCTTCACATGTTGTGAGAGCCTAGTTTCTTCTCTTTGCATCCACATCTCAAGATCTTCCTTGGCCCCCAGTAAATCCGAAAAACCCACCTGAAGTTGAGTTTCTAGCTGTTCAATTTTATTTTCCAAAGCTTGGATATTCGTATCAGTATGCCCAAAGATATGTCGATTCCAATCCTTCAAAACTATTTTCAACTTCTTCAACTTTGTAGCAAGACCGATAAGCCCATAGTATCAACCGATGCGGACCAATTTTCCTTAACCACATTCAAAAAATTGCTATGAGACACCCACATTTGCTGAAATTTAAAGGAGGAAGGCCCATAACGAGTACCCAAATTCTTAAAAACAAAAGACAAAGGAGTATGATCGGAAGTTGAGCGAGCCATATATTTACAACAAGCATTAGGAAAAACATTCGCAGCCACAACATTCATTAAGCATCTGTCTAATTTCGACCAACTCCAAGCTAAACCCCTCTGACCATTACACCAAGAGAATTTACTTCCAACAGTTTTCATTTCAATGAAGCCATAATTATCAATAAACTCATTAAACTCATCAATGGCAGCTCTCAGTCTTGGTCTACCACCACAGTGTTCCTCCTCCCCTCGAATAGTATTAAAATCACCTAGGCATAACCAAGGTGCATCTTGGACCGCGTCTAATTGTAGCACTCTCCAGAGTTCTCTTCTTTCTACATGATTACACTTGGCATACACCATAGAAACAATAAAATTCCGATTATCCATACACATAGGGATAGTCACATGCTGGGCACTATAACTAACAACCGATATTTGCAAATCTTCTTTCCATAATAACTAGAGTTTACCACCAACGCATAAATTAGAAAAACAACAATCAAATCTCAACAATTGTCTCAATGCAACCATTCTTTGATCATCAGCAAAAGGCTTAGCTAACATAAGAAAATTCAAATGCAACTTCCTTACCAATTTACACAACCTCCTCCGAGACGATTTGAGGCCCCGGATATTCCAGAATATAGGGTTGCAAATCATAAATTCATGTGAATGGGTTTGCTAGGAACCCGTGTCGAACTTCTAAGTAAACGTCCCCCTTTAGCCAAGATCTTCCCTTTTTTTTTTTTGTATCATTGTCCGATAGGTAGATTTTATTTTTTTCAAGATGTTCCCGATACTCTTTCTCTGGCTCAGACCCACAAACATCCTTACCATTAATTTCCAAAGACTCAAACTCCTCATTTACCGAATTCCCAAAATTCTGATTCTCCTAAAACTTCTCTACTAGCCCATTATCAGCTTCCTCCTCTTCATTCCAATCCTCAATCACCACATCATCAAAGTTTGAATTCCTCACGGGTTGGTCACTAGGTTCGTTACTAACCTCAAGCGTAGACCTTTCCAACCCAATCAGATTAATCTCAACATTTTCAATTTCCGCAGAACCACCATTCAATTTTTTTCCTGAAATATTATCAGTTTCCACTTGTTCTTGGCTAGACAGCATCATATCTATACTGCTAGTCCGCCCCTTGACATTACTCCCAACAGTCCCTAACATCCCATGAACATCCCCTACATTCTTAGACACATGAGTATCCCCTACTGCCTTTTCGAAATCACTAGACTGAGTTTCCATGTTCTTCTGCTCACTAGGCAACTGCATAATTTCCTGTATCCCTTTAACATTTTTGGTGTTCTGTTTTTCAGTTAAAGCCCCTGCCGTTTGCATCTCACCAACTGAAACAACTACTTTGCCATCTTCCTCCAAATTAATACCAAGACTCTCCACCGGCAAACCACTTGGCCCAGACTCCCCTGTATCCTCAATATTTTCCAACAAAGCATTCATACCTATCTCTACGTGCTGCTTTTCTTTCCCTACTGGTTTCAAAGGTTTCCACACTTTATCATTTTTTCACCAATCTTACGGTCCAGACTTGACCCATCCTTCCATTTACATAACTTCAAGTTGTGTCCCTGCATTTTACATCTATTACAATAAGCGGGCAAAGTCTCATACTCAATATCAATGTACCAACTCCATTCTTGCTGCGGAGTGCCTATCCAGATGCCGTGAATTGGTGGTTTTCCAGCATCAATTTCCAAACACACTCTAGCACCATCAGTTTTTGTAGCACATCGGGTAGCATTATCTCGGCGTAGGAACCGACCAACTGAGGCAACAATAGTTCTCAAGCAAGATGCATGATAAAAGTTTGGGGACAAACAAGGTAAAAAGACCCAGACCGACACTGATGTAGGTTTCGAATTCTCTTCAAAATCCAGTTTCCAACGAAATCCACGGTAGGGCACTCCTTCAATATCAGTTGCTTCCCTGGACAAAGCCTTCACAAAATCCCCTTTGTTAGAGAATCGGACGAAAACATTACAGGCCCTTCTCATTGCCGAAATAACTGGTTGAGCATCCAACCCCCATCTACTCCTTATGAAAGCCCGAATCACATCTAAAGAAGGTCTCTGCTTGAGGAATTTAAGAACCATAGAGAAACGAAAAGGGGTAGTCGATCTATCAATCTCCTCCTTTGAAAACATCACACAATATTCCCCATCAATTAATTTCGCTGGATGAAAAGGAATGTCCACCTCCGGCAGAGGTTGCGGGGTCTGAGCCACCAGATCAGCGAGAGTTCTCTACCGCCCAGACATCACCGATGACCCCGGTGGAGCTCCGGCAGCAGCCATGGGCGAACTTTCACTCCAAACCCTAACGTCAATGCCAGAGAGAAAAAAGGGTAAAAAAGTAAATGGGGAGTCTTTTCTGTCTTCGAGTAGTCCCTGAGAGGACTTGTACTGTGCAGTCCTTCTTTCCTCGTAACCAGGCCTTGGTTGGGTGGGACTAGTTTAGATTGCACGTGGTCCCTGGCATCCTCTTTGGCCACGTGAGGATTTCCAAGGCTATCACAACTTGCCTGGAGGGGGATGTCATATTGGTTGTTGGTATTGTACTTGCTGTCTTTGCCATGTAAAAGTTCACTTGGTAGTTGTCAGAGCTCCCCATATCGGCTTGCTCTAAATCTGCTGCATACTTGCCATGGTCATTCTGTCCCATCCCATCTCTGTCATACCTACTATCCCCAGATTTGTTTTGGCGTCAACTGCCTGAATTCTCGAAATCACCTCCTTTCTTGACAAAGAACTGTGAACTTCTCTGCTGGGAGCTGGCTCTAAGCCAGCATCCGTACTGCATTGTAGTTTCCTCTCGTGATTTTCCACCCAAGAGAGATCTTGAGCAAAACAGAGCTTCATGCTTGATTGCCCCACACTGAAAACAAAAGGTTGGTAGCCTTTCATACTTGAAAGGTATCCAATAACGTTTTCCTCCCATACTCAAGACTTTTCCACGGGTAAGGGGTTTTGTTATGTCCAACAACACTCTGACCCTTAGATAACTTCCCCATGCCATGTCACCTGCATCTACATCTACTGAAACAACCTGTCCAGCTGCCATTCCCACCTTCTCTCCCATTGTTTTATTCATGCCAGCAAAGGGAAGATCATGCAGTTGTAGCCAGAAAGGTTCGATATTAAATTCAATATCCTTTGGTGCCAAGCAACCTTCACAGTTGAACGAACACACAAAAAACCTGTCAAAAGAACAAGGCCTTCCCGCCAGGACCCGTTCCTTCTTATAGACATTCTGAAACTCTATCAAAACTTTGTTGGAGCCGAGTTCCTTGAAAAAGACCTGGCCTGTGACACCCCCAAATCCAACATACAGACATGTGGAGATCGAGACGTCGGGATGATGACAACACGGGTCACCACCCTATCGACAAGTACCAAGTGTGTGTACATGCAACAAGTGTACAACAAAAACACGCAGCGGGTAAATAAAGTCTTATAACTAAGTACCAGAATTTTTCTTTGTTTAATACAAATCCGTTCAAAACATACATAATAAAATATAACAAGCCAGAAATATCGTTTCAAACCATACTACAAGGCATAAACTCCAAATCAATACTCCGGCAGAACTGCCTTCTCGGGCTCAGCCTCCTCCTCCTCCTCGATCTCTGCATCAAAATCTACGGTACCAAAATGGTGACATAGGTAAGTAAAGATCCAAACGCTACATGATAAAAACATATTATACTCAACAATATGCATGAAAGAATGCCAAATGCACATATATCATAAAACCACATTTTTCCATGCACGCCAAAAAATCTCATTTTGGCCCAAAAACATGTCCTTTAAACCAATCCTTGCCATTATCCCAGATAATAGTCCAAATCAATAAACCACCATTTTTCTAGAAAATGGATCACAAAGCCTCAAATATAACCTCGCCATTTTCCCAGAAAATGGCCCGTATCCAAAATCCAAAACCCGATCCAATTATTGCATGCACCATGATTTCCCTTAGGGATCATCCGCACACTCTGGCTCCTGTGCCACACTGCAGGTAACGACTAAGCGTGTGACACCTAAACGAGCAATGCCTAGTACTCACGCCCAACGCGTACCTAGACCAGGCCATCCTCTAGTCCCCGCCAGCCTAAGAACCACAGAGTCGACACGACAGCGTTACCGTATAGTGTGATCCAGTCGTCACCCAGCGACAACCCAGGGGATGTCACTCAGTATTATCCACTCCTGAGTGACCAGAGGAGCTCCACCGAGATAATACCCCATCTCGGCTTGGGGTCATGATACACACGCACCCGAAAATCTATTTACACAAATAACACTGTTTTTTCTCAATTAAACAAATGCACATGAATGCACCATGTAATGCACACCTCAAGACACAAATCATCCAACCAATCACAAAATCAACAAAACCAAATAACTCCGTCCTCAATCCATCCGACCCCCGATTCCTCGGACTAAGTCCGGAAATAACCAACCAGCCAAATAATTTATTGTAAGAGTAAAATATATTTAAATCTAAAATAGATTTTGTAAAATACTTACAGCGCTATAAGGTATTTTTTGAAGGATCATGACGTTGCAAATGGCAGAGAAAAAGCAACATAACAGTGTATTTTACACTGTGGCCGTGGGTTGTAAAATACCCACTTTCAAACGGGGAAAACCAAGACATGAAATTGATAGGGAATGGCCTAGAGATCCTTATGAAGCTAATGGAAGTGAGTTTTGGCCATGGATGGCGGTGGAAGCGAAAAATGGGCAGATCAGAGTTAAGCTCGTGGGAGCTGTTCCGGCAACTAATCGGGGCCAGAAATGGGTGGGTTAGGATGGCAAGAGGTAGGGAATGAAGTGGTGAAAAGATAGTGGCCGGAGGTGGAGTGACGGCGCCGGAAATGGCCAAAAGCCGTGCGGCTTAGATGGGCTCTAGGTGGCTAACGGCGGCACGGGAGGGGCTGATTTTTGGTGGGGCGCCACGTCGGCCGGACGGCGGTGGTTTGGGCTGCACAAGCCGGACGGCGTTAGAGAGAAAGAGAGAGAGACCAGCTCGCGCGGGAGAGAAGAGGAAAAAGAAGAAGAAAGAAAAGAAAGAAAGAAGAAAGAAAGAAATGAGAAAGGAAAAAAAAAAAAAGAAAAGGGAAAAAGAAAAAGAGAAAAGAAATGAGCTCCAATCCTCACCTCCGAAGTCCAAAAACTGATCTAACGAAAACAAATTTTAAAAACCATAAAACGACTAAAATAAATTAAACATAACATCAAACTAAAATAAAACCAATTAAAATAAAATAATTTAAAATAAAAGAACCAATATATTAATTAAATTAAAATACTCATTCAGTGAAAATACACGTAAAAATGGGGTATCACATGGCCTTCCACTTTCCATGCTTTACTCATTGTGGCTCGAAAAGCTCCTTTATTAACCTCCTTATCAGCTACTACAAGGGTTGCCAAGCATCTCTTGCTTTTTTCAATGGATAACAGGACTTCCTCCACTGGAACGTGGACTTTTTGCTTCTCCTCCTCTGTAAGCCGTAGCCCTTCACAAAGGTTGGACAGTTCCTCTGCCATGAATAAACCAGAAACGACACTTGCGTAACAAACCAGCACCTTACGTAACTCACTAGACCATCCTCTTCGAACTACGTTCAAGAGAGAATCTCTATGTTCTTAGAACACTAGAGAGAAAACCTCACCTTTCTAAAAGAGAGGAGCCCTTTTCCCTGTTGTTAGTTTATATCTATTTAATATAATAATTATAATAAATAATATGCATATTATATAAATAATAATATATATCAATAAGATTTAAGTCTATACATGTGTTCATGTTCGCATGTCAAAGTTTTACATTCAAACGTATAGTGTAAACGTACGAATGTCAACCAACAGATGTTCAAACATCGACAACGGTTTTTATTAATGTTCAAACGTTACTGGTTTCAACATTCGAACATTACTTGTATATAAATAGTTGTATGACGGTACAGTTTTTGTTTCTCACTTTTTTTTCTCAAACACGTGCACACGGTCCGGCACTCACACCATCATTGCCGTCGTCCAACGCCATCACAACCGTCACAAAAGGTAAACATCCCTCTATATACAAAGTGTTTTTTTTTTGTTTTAAATTTAAACGTTTAGGGAGAAAATTCAAAACCCATTGTGGCCAGATTTTCTTTTTGATTTTCCGGCCACCACAGGTTGCCAATGGATAAATAGCCACCATATAAACCTTTCTTGAAGTGTATACTTCATTTCTATGGTGGCCCCAAAACATGTAGAAAGAGATTTCAGGAATGGCTGAGTCGACTCAACCATTCCTGTCTCATAACGTTCGAATGTATATCGTTTGAAATTTAGTAACCATTGAAGAATGTGTAAACGTTCGAACGTATATATTTAACATTTGAACGTATTTCTTGTATGTTTGAATAGTAAGTTGCATAAAACGTTCAAACATAAACGCTTTGTCTTCTTTTATTTGACTAAACTTTCAAACGTTGACTAAATTACATTCAAATGTTTCATACGTTTGAATGCACATACATTGTACATTCGAACGTAAATTGTTTTATTATTATTAAAATATCATCGTTCCAACGTAGTCTACTTGACGTTCAAACATATGTCTGTAACATTTTCCATTACAAGATAGGTTTGGATGGCAATATGAGAATTTTTGGTTTTAGATGAAAGTATGCCAATATAATTTTTTAATATTATTATTGTTTTAGGATTTGAAAAAGTGAAATTTTTTATTATATTTGATGTGAAAATTATGTAAATTTGTAATGATGAGATGAGATGAGACAAGAATTTTGTGTCTCATCTCACCATCCAAACATGTCTTGATATGCATATATCTGTAATTCTAATAATTTTTTAGAATTTATTTTTTCAGGATATGGCTTACTGTATGACAACTAGGAAATGAGAAAGGGAATGAGCCAGTCTGAAAACTGTTCGGCTAGGGGCACAAACAGTCATGGGTGAGTAGGAAATACTGATTAATGAGTTCAACGAACTGAGTTGGGAGCAGAAGACGTTGAGAGACGTCTTCATCACGAGAGGTTGTGGCCTAGTATGCACATTGAGGGGAAATATTTACCCCACAACGGTTCGTGAGTTTTACATGGAGATGGCCACCATGACTCATGATACATTCTCCCACATCATCACTATACTTGGTGTATAGCTTGAGTTTTTAGCAGATGTCATTGCCGAGTTACTTCAAATCCCGCATCACATACCTAAGGCGACAGCTGCTCAGGCTAGTGACAGAGCAACTGTATCAGCTCCAAGCACATATGAGGCACATCTGAGGCAAATTTAGATACTTCTACCTCATTTATGGACCCAGTTGACTCTATGGTCGGTCATGATGTCGATTGGTTCGAGGCTGAGGATACTACTCCTGAGGCCAGTGATGCAGAGCAGGATAAGGATTTCTACATCCTCACTGGCAAAGACCGCACGAACCTCAAGAGGCCAAACTCCTTTAGCCAAAGTTAGCTGCTGCCTTTCTTCCGCATGTTGCAACTTTTTGTTTTAACAAATGTAGACCTTGTGGCACATAAGACCACATTCAATGGAGCTCGTGCATAGTTTCTGATTCGCTTGGCATGTGGAGCACCCATTGACTTGCCACTTGTTATATTTGACAGGATCCGTTACGAGACGACCAACGTCTCAATGGACAACCTCCTGCACAGAGTAATCATCAGTCAGCTATTACTAGCCCGGGGAGTGCCTGTGCCACTTCAAGCAGAGGAGATGATTATAGGCCAGATGAGCCCCATTGACATGACCACATATTGTTGAAGCATTGGACAGGGGAGGGGGTATGCTCGGCTTCAGTCTGGTCCTATATCAGATATTGTTCCTCCCACCAAGTCTGGGGCCGATATTGCTCCCCTATATGTGAGTAGTAGTCAATAACTGATGCAGCAGCTGGCAAGTGCATCTATGGGGGATGTGCGACCTGCTTGGGTTGATGTAGTGATGGCAAATATGAAGACGCATATGGACCAATAGATTGATCCACAGATTGTGCATATATATCAGATTGTCGCGTAGCTTGCCTATCATGTAGATGTCCTAAACAACAAGGTTGAGACATTGACTGAGGAGTTTCGATCATTTGTAAACCATCAGTTCTGAGTGTTGTTTGCAAAAATCAATCATATTTAGTTTTTAATTTTCAATATATGTAATAGACAATATTATTTAATGTGTGTATTTTTTTTTAATTTCTGAATTCCCAACGTACCCCTGTAAAACCATGAAATTGTCTACCAATTTCCTTGAACAAATAAGTTAGATCTCAATTATCAAGATTATGAAACGAATCAAATACTTTAAAATAAATAATCAAACTTGCAAGACACAAAGATTGGTTACGAAGGGAAACCCTTTAAAGAACTCTTTAAAGGTAAAACCCTACGGGGCAGCCAAACCCAGAAAAGTCAATTTTATTATTTGAAGAACAATTACAAGCAATAATCAATTACAAAACCTTTGCAATTCGACTCTCTTACTTGCCTAGACAAACGAGCCGTTTGTCTTCTACCACAGTAGCAGCCAGAACCTCTGGCGATCTTCAAATGTTGACTTCCCTTCTAGAACTCCAGAGGCTGAAATCCAATCGATGTTCCTTCACACTCAAAACATGATCACACTCAAGAAGATATGAAAAACCCCATGAAAATTCTCAAGTGAATTTTCTCTCATGAATACTCAGAATCTTCTCTATAAAATTCGTGGCTTGAAGTCCTTGAAGAGATACAAAACTGAATCCCTTTAAATAGAAGATCTGAAAAGAGTTGTAGTTGCAGTAGGACTCTGCTGACGGTTAGCAACAGACGCGAAAACGCGTCCCGACAGACTGCTAACATTTCGTGATAACTTCTTCTGATATAGATTAAACTCTGTTCAGATTTCTTCTGGATAAGTGCAATGCTATCAGAACTCGATTTTGACTTCAAGGACTTATCTAAACAACACCTAAGACTTCTAGATAGACTCAATATTGTTTAGATACAAATCAATACTTATTTTACATTCATCCAAGTTTAATCAAATAATGATAAGATAAACCTTATCATTCATTCAAATTTAATCAAATAATGATAAGATAAACCTTATCATTTAGTCATCTAATCCTAGCCAATTTTTGCCTCTACAATCTCCCCCTTTGGCGGATTGGTGACAAAACCAACTTGATGAATGTCTTGCATATACAATCTTCCCTTTGGTGGATCGGTTACAAAACCAACTTGATGAATGTAGTGTGTACCTAAGACAAAAACAACCAGCAGACCAAGATCTCATGAAAAATATCTTAATATAGTAATGATAAGAAATGACATAGAACATTCCTTGAAACTAGTCCCAATAATAAACAAAAGTTAAATGTAATGTAAACCTACAAAAAGAAAGTGTTCTAGTCATCATCAATAACCATGTTCAATACTTAGTTCTCCCCCTCAATATTTTGCTGATCTCCTTTTTATTTTCAGCAAATTCATTAAACTCTCACTTACTCAAACTCCCCCTAAAAATCATAATATCAAGATATTCTAATTTGTTTTTCTCCCCCCTTTTGTCACTAATCTGACAAGACACAAAATAGAATAAATATCACTTATGTAAGCCAATATGAAGATACTAAGAAAGACATGATGAACAACTCACATGTGTCTCAATTTTTCATGAATTAAATGCACATGATGTATGAGCATAAATGTATGTTTAAACAATGAGCAAATGATTGAGACAACTTGGTTGAGACAAAAAAACAAACACTTGGTGGGCATTCCATGAAAACCGAATGACAAAGGCTAAAGACCCACTCAAAAACCGTCTTCAATACATGCATAGAGTAGATATAACAAAAAAAAAAAACCATTGAATTTTTTTATAATTTTTTTTTTATAAAAAAACAACAAAAGGGCAAGTAACATGCTTAAATGCATCTTAGTTCAAACATAGTGTAACTCACAAAACAAATTCAATAAAGTACACCCTTTTATTTGCAACAATCACTATGGATGTTCACTCCTCATAAGATCATCAATGTCAAAGTTCATGTGAGTGTGTGAGTGAGTATACTTATATCATAGCATGTTATGAACTCCTTTTTTTTTTTTCGTTTTGCTTCCCCTTTTTTTTTAATATATCTTTGAGACATTTGTTCAAAGAAAGATTACTTTTGATAGATGCTCTCAAGAGTTTGTTACTTGACCTTAAAAGTCAAACTTTATGCTAGGGCCTAGATACATGAGCATCTCCTCCAAACACTAGTTTGTACACCCCCTTTGTTCATGTTGGCTGCTCATCTTTTTCTATAATGATTAGAGCAACGATTTTTTATGTAAGAACTCAAGGTGGTAGATCCGTGTAGGGTGTTTGTCGTTTTCCGCAATGAATTAACACCGACTTTTTCTATATGGATCACTCTTTGTGTTCGGCAAGAAGAGAGCTCTTTATATATGTACTAGGTTCAACTAGTATTAGTCAATTCAAGGCATGAACTCCCCCTTTGATGAGCATCAAAAAAAGAAACATATTAATTATAGGATGCTTACATATAGGCTCCTCACAGTGCATTATAAATGAACTTTGTCAAGATAATTTATAGGGTTAGTATGCACAAAGTAAATCGCACAAAATAGAAAGATGCATAGGTTCAGGAATTTATTATGTGAGAACACAATTGCTCAAACTTTGACATATCAAGCATGCACTTTCCTTAAAGAAAAGTTTTGAACCAAACTAGAATTTTTTTATAATATATTTTTCTTATTTAAAACTGAAAAACAGAAACATAAAATAAAACATAAAAATAAAATGCATGTCCTAGGCTAATGCAATAATATAAAGGATGCAAGAACATGCAAGTAGTCCTATCCATTAATGTGACATGGCATCCTCTTTGACCACCCACTTTGCTTTAAATTTTGGCCTATTCTTTTTATCAACATCACTTTGTATGATCTTTTCTTTATTTTGAAAGTAAAAATCTGCTATTTCACTAATTTTGAGACTTAAAAAATTGATTTGTTGACTCATATCACAAACTTGATTCTCTAGACTATTTCCTTTCCTTTTTGGATTTCTTTCACATCCATTTTTCTTCACTTTATTCAGGTTAAAGCAATTTGGTCTTATATGACCAACAACACCATAATAATGACAAATAGGAATAAAGTTACCTTTGCACTTACCTTGGTTGGGCTTCTTTGTCATTGATCCATCATGTGAGGCTCTTGGAACATGAGTTGTAGATACGGCATTCTTTGGAGTTTCCTCATCTTGACTTCCTTTAACAAAAATGATATCTTTTGATAAGGTGGCAACGGATGATGAGTCTTTAAGTTCCATACCTTGGGAAATCATATACCCCAAACCCGTGCGATCACAACTAGATTTTTGAAAACTCAACATCTCTTCTAGTTTCTGTGTTGTGGTTTTTTCTTGAACCTTTTCCAATTCCTTTTCTAATGCAATTTTTTGATCCCTTAATCTTGCTATTTCAATATCAGAAATTTTGAATGCCTCAGACAAGTTATTTTTCTCACTCTCCATATTAGTGAATTTCTTATACAGCTTCTTGTTGAGTTTCTTTAATTTGATCACTTCTTCACACACATCATTGTAAGCTTCTTGTAAACTCAACTCATGATCATCCACAACTAGAGCAACCTCCGAATCACTATTGTCATCATCACTTTCAGATTTTCTTAGCTCAATATCAGAAAAATCATTAACAACAGTAGAAAAAGCCACAAAAGTATTCTCATAATCAGATGATGAACTTAAAGTTTCAGATTCTGAACTATCACTAAGTGTGACATTCAATGCTTTTCCTTTACTTTTCTTGAAATTTGGACATTCAATTCTTATATGACCATAACCAGAACATTCATGACACTTTACTTTATCAGATTTTTCTTTATTCCATTTTTCAAAATAATTTTTCTTTGCAGAAAATTCTTTACCTCTTTTTTCCTTTCCACTATACTTTTTATTAAACATGAATTTTCTGAATTTTCTTACTATAAGATCTATATCCTCATTGTTAAGATTTTCTTCATCAGAAAAATCATCTTGATTTTCTTCTATAGTTTTTAAGGCAATAGACTTACCTTTTCTTGCTTGAAGAAACGAAGATTCATATGTTTGTAAAGAACCTACCAATTCTTCTACCCTTATTGCATCAAGATCTTTACTTTCTTCAATAGCGGTAACTTTGGGTCGAAATCTTTCAGGTAAAGACCTTAGAATCTTTCTCACGATCCTTGAATTCTCCACCTTCTCGCCGAGATTAAACCTGGAATTCACAATATCATTCAGTTTAGTATAAAAATCATTAAAATTTTCATCTTCCAACATTTTAATCTCTTCAAATTTGGAGGTTAGCATTTGCAATTTCGAATTTTTTACTATTCTTGTGCCTTCATGTGTAACCTCCAAAATATCCCAAGCTTCTTTAGCAATCTCACACATGGAGATTCTTTTAAATTCTTCGGAGGATACCGCCATGAAAATAGCAATAAGTCCTTTGCTATTCAAATTGCAATTGCTAATTTCATCTTTTGTCCAAGCATCTATAGATGTCTCGGGTTTAGTCCATCCTCGTTCAACCAAATGCCATACACGTTCATCTAAAGACTTGAGAAAAGCCCTCATACGAACTTTCCAATAAGCATAGCTTTCCCCATCGAAGTATGGTGGAACGTGTAATGACGTCGACATGATCTACAAGGGCACGGATCACACTCGAATGAGTGAACCACGCTCTGATGCCAATTGAAATTCCCAACGTACCCCTGTAAAACCACGAAATTGTCTACCAATTTCCTTGAACAAATAAGTTAGATCTCAATTATCAAGATTATGAAACGAATCAAATACTTTAAAATAAATAATCAAACTTGCAAGACACAAAGATTGGTTATGAAGGGAAACCCTTTAAAGAACTCTTTAAAGGTAAAACCCTACGGGGCAGCCAAACCCAGGAAAGTCAATCTTATTATTTGAAGAACAATTACAAGCAATAATCAATTACAAAACCTTTGCAATTCGACTCTCTTACTTGCCTAGACAAACGACTCGTTTGTCTTCTACCGCAGTAGCAGCCAGAACCTCTGGCGATCTTCAAATGTTGACTTCCCTTCTAGAACTCCAGAGGCTGAAATCCAATCGATGTTCCTTCACACTCAAAACATGATCACACTCAAGAAGATATGAAAAACCCCATGAAAATTCTCAAGTGAATTTTCTCTCATGAACTCTCAGAATCTTCTCTGTAAAATTCGTGGCTTGAAGTCCTTGAAGAGATACAAAACCGAATCCCTTTAAATAGAAGGTCTGAAAAGAGTTGTAGTTGCAGTAGGACTCTGCTGACGGTTAGCAACAGACGCGAAAACGCGTCCCGACGGACTGCTAACATTTCGTGATAACTTCTTCTGATATAGATTAAACTCTGTTCAGATTTCTTCTGGATAAGTGCAATGCTATCAGAACTCGATTTTGACTTCAGGGACTTATCTAAACAACACCTAAGACTTCTAGATAGACTCAATATTGTTTAGATACAAATCAATACTTATTTTACATTCATCCAAGTTTAATCAAATAATGATAAGATAAACCTTATCATTCATTCAAATTTAATCAAATAATGATAAGATAAACTTATCATTTAGTCATCTAATCCTAGCCAATTTTTGCCTCTACAATTTCTATTCTCTATTTTCTTTAATATTAGCATATACAACTTTAATATTAAAAAGCAAAGCACCCGCCACGCATCTAGCCCCTCTAATGGGGACGAGGGCCCCACTTATATATATAAACAAATATATATTATAGAAAATTTCAAAAATATAAATTAACATCTAATGTTTGAACATTTATGTGATGTTCGAAAAAAAATTTGACACGTTCAAACGTAAAAAGATCCTAACCAGTTTTTAGTGATGGTTTACACAAACCGTCACAGAAAATGCATTTTAGTGACGGTTTGAACACTGTCACAATTTCTAAACCGTCACTAAAAAATATTTTTGCTGTAGTGGATATATTCTTAGGAGATACTCTAGGAAATTTGTTAACAATTGTCATTTTTTCCTTTTGTTATTTTTTCCTTTATTATTCTTTCCTTTCAGCTTATCCTTGTAGTCTATAAGACATACGAAATGTACCTTATTTTAAAATAATAAGAAATACTATTTCAATTCTTCTCAACTTCTAGAACTCGATCGGTGCCTAATTGGTCAGTCGTAACAATTTAGGAGGGTTGCCTAGCTATTAAGCTATAACTTTGTTTAAATTTATGGTATGTGTAGGAACCAAGGGGGTGGTTCTTAATCAGAATCAATCATATGGAGCTACAGTTCTCATACCGAGAATTCTTGTAAACTTACAATGAAATGAGCAATAGTGTTCGTGTTGAGAATGTTTGCAAAACTCTAATCTTGAACTTTTATGTAGTTAGGTATTTACTGATCTTGCTTGAACTTGAGATGCAGCTCATTATGTTTGTATCTAAATGACTAGTGCACTATTATGTAAAACTAGATCTCCATTTCTCTACACGTGACACTGTGGTGGTGAACGAACTTTGTTGCTTAGTTTGCATGCTCAAGAGCTTGAAAAGTTGGCTCATATGCTCGACATGTAGATGTGTGCTATGAGATGGCTCTTCTCCTTTGCCTATGTAAAAGTTACTAGATTTTTCAGCTAGCTTTAGAAAATTTAGCTCAAAAATGGCTTTACTTCAATTCTTGAGAACATCTTTGATTTGACGTGTCGAGTAACTAAACAAATTTTAAACACAGAAAATGCTAGGAGTGTTTTTGCTAAGCTGTATGGATGGCACCCTTCGCACGTAGCTTTTACAGGTTCAAGTTTAGCTTGGTACTTAGTCAACACGGTTGACATACTGGCTGTTGCCGTGGTACATGGTAAAAATGTTATGCTTACTTAACTAAAATCTATCAATGTGAGTTTATCAACCAATATATATATATAACTGTTTGAGAAAAACATGTCTTGAGTTTGTGGTTGGGAGTTTAACTGCACATACACATAAGGAGTTAATATAATTTTCCAAAATTCAATAAAATCAGTGGCTCCATAGGAATGTGTCTCCTAACTATTAGTTATACAGAGCCACATGCAGGGTTGAACCTACTTGGAAAAATACGCTATCGGCTTGTAAGGATGAATCGAACTAGATGCTAGACTCTTAACGCATGTGAAGCTCAGATACAAGACATATCTTTGGTCGGAAGTGGAAGTTTGATCGGGTAGAAAATCTTGAGAATGCTTTTGTGTTATCTTCATTTTTCCACCCTACTGTATTTCTCCGCCCTATCTTAATTTTTGCCTCCTACCTTCAATATTTTTAGCCTTAGGACCTCTTCTCCATCCTACTGTTTTTTTTTCCTGCCCCCTCTTTATTTTTTCGTTTTATCTTCATTTTCCACCATAAGACCTTAATTTTTTGGCTCTATCACTTACGTCCAACCACTTACCATATATGGCTGATGAAGGAACTAGCTAGCAAGCTATACATTAGGTTGGAGTACGCTAAATGCATTTAGCATACTCCCGGGCAACTACTGTTACATTTCGATCATGGAGAAGATCTTGGAAATGAGGCTTGATTTGTTTTTACAAACCGTTTCATCTCATCTAATCATTACAACTTTCTCAAACTCTCAAACAAAGTACAATAAAAAATTCAACTTTTTTAAATTCTAAAACAAAGATTATATTAAAAAATTATATTCTAACTATATTTTATTCAACTTTCATCTTATTTAATCTCATCTCATCACACATGTGCAGCCAAATGAGGCCTGAGTGACACTAGAGATTTAGTTTTTCATAGTTTAATGCAGATATTCTACTATTTGTTGAAAAGCTTTCCATAGGAGCATAGATCACTGGTATATACCTTGTGTATAAAGTGTGAGGCAAAAGGTGGCTACTTCTTACTGGGTAATGTGAATCCTTTCTAATGACCATTGAAATGCTTCAAATTTCTCAAGCTTAAATTATGGGACCACTTGACCCACATTACTCTTCAATCTAAAAATTTCAAGACATAAAAGTTGAAACCAACAGAAGCAATTAGTTATAAAAAAAAAACCAATACAAATATAACCCAATTTTTCTCATATTTAAAAAATAGAGCAGTGTCGAATGGACAAGAGAGTTGAACCAAAACCACTTAAAGTTGAATGCATTTTTAGATTTCTAGCACAAAAACTTAGATATGTCAATGAGTATCTGTGATGCGCCCAGATTCCACTTGGGATCAAATGGAAATCTAAAGTTTCATTACATGCAAGTAAAGATAACATAAGGTTATTTGCCCTCGTTCATGACAATTAAAGATGTAATGCACCTAGCATACATCTAGTAATATGCAATATTCACAATAGATAATTATTTTCTTGAGTAATACTATGCACCTACTAATAATATCACAGATAATTCCTCAACATAATACATAAACATTAAAGTGATTGACCTTCTTGATTACAGTATGAGTCCAAAAGATCTATAATCATAAGAGTACTGAAGACCGAGCTACTTAAGTACAAGAACTGAAGCAACTACTAGGCTAATCCATTGAGTAGCTCAGGCAACTCTGTTAAGGATGTTATAATACTAACGATAAATTGGAGCATTGAGGCTATGAACTCAGTGTCATGCCTTTGCCGTCTAATCGACTTTCTCTAGTCGGTCAACCTCTACTGTGCTTCCTAATCCTTACACATGGTCTACCACTCTGGGGAAAATGGTAATTGAGACTACTATGGTGAGATTTGATTACAAATCTCAGCAAGTTTACAGATAACTTAACATACAGGTCAAAGACGCATGCATGATGGTAAAAGCATGAATGCATACATGATCATAAATAAAATTGACGTGACTTGACTTGACATTTAACATGGCATGAACTGACATGACTTGAACTTGAGCATAGACTGAACTGAAACTAAACTGGACATGACATGAACTTGAATGTGAACTAACTTGAACATGAATTGAACGTATACTTGAGCTTGAATAACATGAACTTGAACTTAACTAAACATGAACTTGAATAACATGGGCTTGAATGTGAAATACATGAATTTGGAATCTTATTCAATAAACTAAATTTGAACATTAACTTAAACATGAATGTGAACATGAGTTGAACTTGAACTGAAACTGAATATGAACTTAATGTGAAACTGAACATGAACTCTAGCAATCAAAATGATTTCGCCTGTTGTTTCGTCAGGAATAGTGAACAATCAGAATGATTTTTTCCAACATATTATGTTAGAGATACTTAAACAATCAGAATGCTTACACCATGAGTATTTTAAATGAGATACTCTTATAATCAGAATGATTACGTTAGGAGTACCTAGTAATACTTTGACAATCAAAATTATTTTGCCAGTTGCATTTAAGTAGATGTATTCTAACAATCAAAATGATTACACCGAAAGTATCTCGCATTAATTATCAATGGAGATACTCATACAATCATAATGATTACGTCACAAGTATCTCAAGTATGATTGATTGAGAAAACATTGCTTTTGACACACACTCAGTACTTGAGACATAATGTGACATGAAATGAAAAGACAAAGACCGAATGTATCGTGGCGTGACATGTATGACATGTACGTGAGATGTATGACATGATGTAACATGAAACAAACAAACAGTATGTAATATGACATAAAATGTAACAGATAAACATTATGTGACACGATATAATTTTTAACAGGAAACATTACATGACATGACATAATGTGTAACAAATGACATTATGTTATATAGTATAACGTGTAATAGATAACATTACATGATATGCCAAATCATGTAACAGACAAACCGTTAAGTAACATGACATAACGTGTAACGGACAAACCATTATGTGACATAGCATAACGTGAACAGAGAACATTACATGACATTACATAACTTGTAACAGACAAACCATTACTTAACATGACATAACGTGTAACATAAAAACCATTATGTGATATGGCATAACGTGTAACAAGTAACATTACGTGACATAGCATAACGTGAACAGAGAACACTACATGACATGGCATATCGTGTAACAAACAAACCATTACGTGATATGGCATAACATATAACAGACAAACCCTTACATGACATGTAACAGATAATATTACGTGACATGACATAACATGTAATAGATAATATTAGATGATATGGCATAATGTGTAATAGATAACATTACATAATAGAACATATTACGTGACAGATAAATATTTCAGGACTGAATATAGTGTGTAATAGTCATACATGTAGTGACATGGCATAGCATAGTATACAGGATAACATAAGTATATAAATAGTAGTTTCCTTACCCATCACATATATATAGAAATCTGACAGTAAGTTAGAAGCTAACTTAGAGTGGTTGTTGAGTTTACGAGGAAAAGCAAAAAGGAATAGAAACTATAAGTAGGGATTTTAAATGTTAGAACTTCATCACTAATAACTTAGAAACATGAAAAATACTATCTTAGAGTAAACTTACCATTTTATCCTCTACATGTGGGAAAATGACCATTTTACTCATAATTTAAGAATTTCACATCCTAACTCCAAAAATCACCAAAATTTACATTCCTCGTGTGAATTTTGTTCTAAACTCAAATATCTAATTAGAAAAATCTAAAATGACTCACAACCATAAAAATCACACCAAGGTCGAAACACTTTTTTTGTTGCAATTTTATCCATCTTTAATTCTCATACTAATACGAAAATATTGCAACATAGATCATCACATCCTATACTTAGAATCATGCTTAAAACAACCAATAGAAATTCCCTTCACATAAACGCAAAACTTTTTAGTTAAAAGATCTAAACTTTTTAACTAAAATAAAGACCCTTAAATTTCAAGGTTTTGACTCTTTTCAAAACATCCTATACTGAACAAGTTTTTTAGACATAGAAAATGTGCTAAGAGTGTTATTGCTAAGCTAGATGGATGGCACCTTTCGCAAATAGCTTTTATTGGTTCAAGTTTGGCATGGTGCTTAGTCGACATGTTTTACATATTGGCTTGCCATGGGACATGGTAGAAATGTTGTGCTTGCTTGACCAAAATCCATCAATGTGAGCTTATCAACCAATATATATATATAACTGTTTGAGAAAAACATGTCTTGAGTTTGTGGTTGGGAGTGCAACTGGATATACACATAAGGACGTAATATAATTTCCCAAAATTCAATAAAATCAGTGGCCTCAAAGGAATTTGTCTCCTAACTATTACTTTTAAAGGGCCACATGCAGGCACTAACCTCCTTGGCAAAATATGCCAAGTTACCAGCTCGTAGGGATGAATCGAACTAGATGCTAGACTCTTAACACATGTGAAGCTCAGATACAAGATATATCTCTAGTCTGAAGTGGAAGTTTGCTTGGGTAGAAATTATTGAGAACGCTTTTGTGTTATCTTCATTTTTCACAGCTCATACGTCTTAAGTTTTTCCTCCTATCTTCATTTTCAGCCTTAGAAACATTTTTCCATCCTATTGAACTTTTTTCGCCCCTCTTCATTTTTCAATTTTATCTTCATTTTCCACCTCGAGACGTTTTCAACTCTATCTTTTACCTCCAATCACTAAGCACAGGTGGCTAATCAAGGAACTAGCTAGCGAGCCATATTTTAGGTTGGAGTATGCTGAATGAGCATACTTCCGGGCAACTATTGTTACAATTCGATCGTGAGGAAGATCTTAGGATTAAGTGGAACTAAAGATTTGCTTTTGTCATAGGTTGCAAATATTCTACTATTTGTTGAATAACCTTCCATGGGAGCATAGATCACTGGTATATACATTGTGGATAAAGTGTGAGGGAAAAAGTGGCCACTTCTTACTGAGTAACGTGATTCCTTTCTAACCAACATTGAAATGCTTCAAATTTATTAAGCTTAAATTATGGGACCACTTGACCGGTGTTACTCTTCAGCCTTAAAATTCCAAGACATAATTTTTAAAATCAACATAAGCAATTAGTTATAAAAAACCAATTCTAATATAGACCAATTTTTCTCATATTTAAAAGATTGAGCAATGTCGAATGGATAGAGGAGCTGAACCAAGACCAATTAAAGTTGAATGCATTTTTAGATTTTTAGCAAAAAAATTTAGATATGTCAATCTGTGCCCACTTCTCTCAATAAATATTTTTTGGTCCAACTATTGGAAGAACCTTGGGGATGAGCATAGAACCTCAAGGTGAGCATTGTAGTTGGTGGTTTGTTGAAGAGATCGGGGTGAGCTTCATTGCTCACCAAGTTGTAGTGCACGGGCTAGCTAAGTGCTTTTCTTCTGGTTGCTCGGCGCAAGTATTAGTACTCACTTGTGATGATATCATCATGCTTTTTTTTTTTAGGTGAGTTTTATTGCCCACTTGTGAGGGTACCGTATTGCTCAGATGAGCTTCATTGGCCACTCGTAATATATTTGGGTGGGCAGAGTGCTCAACATGCTATTTGCTCGGGGAAAGAGTTTGGCCCCATTTGTAGTGGGGAACCTATTAAGGCCCTTGCGAGGGCCATGGCCCCCCCTAAAGTTTGAAAAATATATATTAATATTTTATGATTTAATAATATAATATTAATTTTATCTTGTGTTGGCCCCCTCTCTAAAAAATTAATTTGGTCCTCCTTCACAAAATTATTTAGATCTTATAAATTATTTGCTTGTATTTTTTTTGTTATTTCAATAATATATTGTCCTTAACACATGATATATTTTTTTAATACATAGGTTGTATTAATCGTATTTGAACTTTATTTTAGATCTTCCTATCTGATAGTTTTATACCACACACACACAAAAAAAAAAAAAAAATTGTTGAGAAATAGAATAAAAAAAAACATCTTTTTATACTTTTAGCTTCACTTGGCGCCCCCTAAAACAAATTTTTGATTCCGCCACTGCCCATTTGGATGTTGAGGTGGTTTTATCTCATCTCATCTCAACATCCAAATATTACTTAAATACACATTTTTTAAATTCAAAATTTTATTTTTTCATCTAATAATTGTAACTTTTCCAAACTTACAAAAAAATCAATTTTTTTAAATCCCAAAATGAAAATAATATTAAAAAATGATATTATAACAATATTTAACTTTATAATATTTTTATTCAATTTTTTATCTCTCATTTCCCAAAACTTTGTAAAACATCTTAATTTGATCTATTTCACTACTATTCACAAATCATTTCACTACTATTTATAGATTTCTCATCTCATCACAACATCCAAACAAGGCTTAGTGGCCAAGTTAGGTAAGTACTCGTCACACTTATTGCCCGCTACACTTGTTGCTCAGAGCTAGTTATTTTGCTCGCTCGTGACGTGGGAAGAACGAGTTCCCAGTACTGGTGCAGGAGTAAACTTAATTTCTAGCCATTGAAGTGCATAGTGTGGCAAGAAAAGTGCTCGTCAAGCTTTTTGTGTGGGGCAAGCTTCATTACTTGACTACCATACTTGTTCCTCAGGTCGAGCTTCATTACTCGCATGAAATATTCCTAGTGTAGGCAAGCTGAGTGCTTGAGGGCAAGCTGTGATGCTTGCTCTTGCACACAGTGTGCATGGACATGCAGTGCCTACGTGTGCAGAGCATGCCACACACTCGTTACTTTAAACTTTACATTATAAAATAACATAATAGACTTATATTTGTGTTTGTCTAGCATAATTTTGCTATATTGCCTCCTTTGTAAGTAGTTTTTGTTGGGTCATGTGACCTCTTATTTGGAGAGTGATACATAGATCTCACAATCAAAGCCAAATTGTTCATGTATTTTTTCAGTTAGTGGTGAATGCCAACAATATGGTCAGATGATACTTTCATTTATCCTAATGGTTTGAATTCCTCCTGCAAAACACGAAAATCGTGACCAAACTTTACCGATAGGGCAGTAAATGCACCAGTTTGTATGATTGCTCACCCGATACTAGCTCGGCTAAACTCAAACCGAGCTTGACAAGTGGAAAAAGAAAACTCAATCGCGAAAGCAGAAACCCACTCAATTAGTAAATGACACATACTCGATTAAACTCGACTTCACTCAGTTAAGACTCATTAAGGCCTACTCATTCATGCCTGACGTGGCTCATTAGCTTGACTCGTTCAGAGCTCATTCATAAATCAATGAATATATATATATAAATTATTTCTATATATTAGTATTTTTATACCCACATATATGCTTCTATACATATTAAATTTAATAACATAAGCATAGTTACCTTTATAATTAAATATGTAGTATGTAATCCAATTATTTTGCCTAGTCATTTATACCTATATATTGGATATAGTTCATAATTATATGTTAGTTTTTTTTCTTTTTAAATGAACAATTATATTAATCATCAAAGATTACAATAAGGATGCAATACATGAAGGGACATCCTCTATATCAACAAGGACATCAGGAACATTGAGTGCATCTTTAGTTAGGCAGTGAGCCAAATTATTGCAGCTTCTAGGAATAAAGTTAACTGAAAAAGAATCAAATCTCTTCAGCACTTGCTTAACATCATGAACAAGTAAACCAGCTTGGCCTCAACTTTCTTTGTTGCCTTTAATATCATTTATAACATTCAGTGCATAACCTTCAAGGTTAATTTGTTTCAGTTCAATATCAGCAGCTAGACTCGCTGAATGCAAAGCACAAAATGCCTCTGCCATATAAGAATCAGGAAATAAAGGCCTGCACAACCTCATACAGGCTATAACTCTTCCTTCCCAATCTTGAATTATAGCCCCCAACAACCACTTTGGAATGCACTTTATTCATAGCAGAGTCCCAGTTGATCTTGTACACATCAGAAGGTGGGGCCAACCACTAGTAAATCTGAGATGTAGAAGTAGGAGGATTAGTAGGATGCTGAGAGGAAAGGACAACAAGGTCCTCTATTTTCTGAGTAGCCTGTCTCATTGGAAGATGAGGACTAGAAAATGTTTGGTTAAAAACCAAATCATTCCTTCTCCTCCATAATTTCCATGCCACCATAGCCAGTTCAATTAAAGCTTTATCATCGAGATCCTCAAGCATTTGTAACAGAATGTTTTTTAAGCTGAATTGATGCACACTTTGTTTCTGCAGCTTAGTGGAGCTCAAACGCCACACATCCCTTGCTGCCAAACATTCCAACAAGACATGTTGCACGGATTCTTCATGCTGATTACAAATTGGACACCAAGGATCTGTGACAACCTTTCTCTTGAACAAGTTCAGTTTTGTTGTTAAACTATTATGACAGGCTTTCCATAGAAATAATCTCTCAACATTAGTAACCTTGATTCTCTAGAGCTTGTTCCAATTCTCTTTGTTGACATGGAAGTGAGAATTCTGGCCCTTACCTCTCTGATGAAGCTCTAGTTGCAGATGGTATGCACTTTTAACAGAAAAGATTCCATTAGTGGTACATCTCCAAACAATTTTATCAAGGCTATTACAGTAGCTGATAGGAATCTGTCGAATTATCTCAGTTTCTGTTTGAAGAAAAATGTGGTCAATCACTTCAGTCCTCCAGGTCTTGGTTTCATGATCAATTAAAGCTGAAATTGTTTCCTCTAGATCCAAAAATTCTACAGTACTTTGAACTTTGAATGAGGTAGGAATAGGCAGCCATTTGTGATGCCAAATCTTAGTATTTGCACCATTTCCAACACGCCAAAACAAGCCTTCCTCTAGCAATGGTTTTGCAGCCATGATACTTCTCCATATGAGGGATGGATGCCTTGTGATTGTAGCATTGAGAAACTGGCCATCAGGGAAGTATTTGGTAGAAAGAACTTTTGCAGCAAGGGACTCAGGATATTGAAGCAGTCTCCACCATTGTTTAGCCAGCATAGCAAGGTTAAAATGCTCAAGATCTCTGAAACCTAACCCACCAATTGCTTTAGCCTTACACATTTTATCCCATGGACGCCAGTGGATCTTCTTCTCCTCAGATTTCTAACCCCACTAGAATTGTTGAACCAAACAACCCGTTTCCAATAAAAGGGACTTAGGGATCTTGGAAACACCCATACTATAGGTAGGGAGGGCTTGGATGATTCATTTGAGTAGGATTTCTTTGCCAACTTGAGATAAGTACTTCATTTTCCAGTTGTTGATCCTCCCTCTAACTTTGTCAATGATACTTCTAAAAGCTTTGGTTTTAGATCTCCTAACCTCCACAGGAAGTCCTAGATATTTTTCAAAAGGTTGTGAGGATTGAATACCTGCAATTTGAGTGATGAGAACTTGAGATTTAGCCTTTGTGTTCTTGCTAAACAGTATGGAAGTTTTGTACTTGTTTAGCCTTTGACCACTGGCCTACTCATAAGTGTCCAATAAATGTGCTAACCTGGACCATTCCAAAGGGTTAGCTTTGCAGAAGATAAGATAGTCATCTGCAAAAAATAGATGACTAATCCTTACATGATTTCTGCCCAAAGGAACACCAGTAATTGCTCCAGAACTTTCAGCATATTGAATCGAGTTGCTTAAAGATTCAGAACATAGAATGAAAAGGTAAGGAGATAAAGGGTCTCCTTGCCTAATCCCTCTTGAAGGTGTAAAGGAGCTTTGTGGGATACCATTTAAGAGTATTGAATAAGAAATAGTATATACACATCTTAGAATCACCTCAATCCATTTATAGTCAAACCCCATCTTTAACATGACAGCTTTGAGAAAGGGTCATTCAATCCTATCATATGCCTTGCTCATATCCAACTTTAGTGCCATGAAGCCCTCTCTACCTTTAATCTAAGTTTGCATGGAATGCATTACTTCAGAAGCCACCACAACATTATATGTAATCAGCCTATTAGGAACAAATGCACTCTGCGTGGTTGAGATCAACTGGGATAAAAATAATTTTAATATGTTGGCCAGTACCTTTGCTAAGATATTATAAATGACATTACATAAACTTATAGGCTTGAACTCAGTTACTCTTGAAGGATTTTTCACTTTGGGAATAAGAGTAATATGAGTTGCATTGAATTCTTGAGGCCACTCAGTTGACAAGAAACCATCTTTGATTGCTGCACATATGTCTGATCCAACCACTTCCCAGTGATTTTGATAAAAGAGAGCTGGAAAACCATCAGGGCCAAGTGATCCCATAGCATTCATAGTAAAAACAGCCCTCTCAACCTCATAATTAGAAATACCTTGAGTAAGAACAACATTCATTTCGGGGGTGACCACAGTCTGCATATTCCGAAGGCACACATCTATACTGGCAGGATCAATAGAAGTAAAAAGATGTTGGAAGAAAGATTGAAATAAAGAGCTCACCTCTTTTGGGTTGTCAAGCACACGACCATAATCATTTGTAATACTTTTAATTGAATTGACCTTCCTTCTTTGGGAAGCACATCTATGAAAGAACTTGGTGTTTTTGTCACCCTCTTTAAGCCACAGTTGCTTTGCCCTTTGTTTCCACCTCAAATCCTCTTCCTCCAATAATGAGTCAACTTCCCTCTTAAGCTCAAAAATTTCAGAGTTTCTATCCCCTTGATTAATACTTTGCAAATGCTTAATCTGGTTTCTCTTAGTAAAGATCACATGCTTAAGGTTCTGATTATTAGCCTTACTCCACATAAAAAGCTCCTCTTGACATCTTTGAAGACCTTGAGTAGATTCTCTAATCGTTGAGTGTTGTAGGAGAGTATTTCCCCATGCCCTTTTAACAACATCCTCACAACCATCCCTTTTAAACCAGTTGGCCTCATATCTAAAGGGTCTCGAGCCAATACCTCTGAAAGAAGCATCACTGTTAACTGAGAGAAAAATTGGTGCATGATCCGAGCTTTGAGCTACTAGGGTCGACACAAAGCCATCTAGGAAGCCATCAAACCAACATTGATTGCCCAAAGCCCTGTCCAATTTTTCTTTAGGAAAGGAATTCCCCTCCCTGCTATTGCTCCATGTAAAAAAATCTACCTGGAAAGGGACCTCTCTCAGTGCACAATCCTCCATAGCACTTCTGAAAGCTTCCATCAATCTGAAAGGTCTATCTGCAGCACTAAATTTTTCATAGCTATATAAGACCTCATTAAAATCTCTTATGCAAATCCATGCCACATTATCAATAGGCTTGATGGCTCTAAGAAGATCCCAGCTTGCTACCCTCCTAGTAGCTTCAGGAAAACCAGATAAACCTGTTAATAAAAAGGATCTTTATTCTTCCTCTAATAAAGTCACCTTCAAAGAGATATGATGATGGGTGTAGGTCACTAACTCCACTTCCGCATGGTCTTTCCAAATGAAACAAATTCCACCGCTTAGTCCCCTACTATCAATTACAAAACTATGCTGAAAACCAAGTCTATTGCGAATAAGCTCCACCTTTTATCTATTACACTTTGTTTCTATAAGAAAAACAAATTTTGGGCACTTTGAACGCACCAAATGGTGCAATTCTTGAATTGTTCGAGAGTTCCCAACCTTTCGACAGTTCCAACTTAGGCAACTCATTAAGCCTGGTGGGGCTGCCAAGCAACCACCACCAATTCAGCTTCACAAGTCTGCACACTTGTTTTTTTGTTTTTTCTCACTTTGGGAAATGTCATTAATGAAGGTATTAGATCGCAAAGCCCTTTTATTATCACCACTTGACTCCAAAAATGGTTCAGAAATAACAGACTTACCTGGCCCCTCACGTGCCTTCCTTTTCCATGTGGACTTCTTTTTCACTAAAGATGGTTGGGATTGAAAAGTGAAACTAGTAGGGTTAGCAGTAGAGAGAAGTCCTTCTGTAACCATTTCCATGGGCAAGGGATCAACAATAAAAGATGGATCATGCTGGACATTAATTGTATTCATACTGGCCAATAATTCAGATTGACGGATCTTTGAAACCGTGCCAGTCCTAACATCTGAATCCTACAATTGACTAGCCTTGTGATTGCTAGTAAAGGGTGATTGATGCAGATCAAGGGAGTTACATTTCTCATTTTGTAACTGTGGGGAAGAGAACAAAAATTATGGAGACACGTGACATATAGTATGCCATATCAATGTATGGGATCTGTCTGTGGGATCCCTTAATTTTTGCCTATTACATTTTCAACATAGATATATGATGTTTTTGATAGATACATACAATATATTTGATCTAAATATTTTAAATTATTCCCACGAATCTCACAAACAACATATAGAAAGGCCAATAAATAACTAATGCATCTCATTAATCACCGGTCTTAAAAAGTAGGCGATCTAGAACGTACATATGGGATCCCTTTTTTCCTTCCACCATTTTGTGGGCTCGATATGGGTGCAACTTTCAATAAAGTTAATAGAAATGCTAGTTTTACCGAGACTTAGGTCTCTATTAGGTCTCCATAATTTTTTTTATTATTTAATGATTAAAAAAATATTTTTTAATGATGTTGTAAATTTTTAAAAAAAAATTAAAAACTTAAATATATAAATAAATTAATTAATTAATAAAAGTAAAATTAAAATTAAAATTAAATTTTTTTAAAAAAAAATACCTTTTTGATCTTATAAGTTGTTCATAAGAAAATTCAGTTAGAAAGTCACTTTTGTTAATGAACATACAAAAATCTGAGAAAAATATATTAAAAGAAAATTATTCAATTCAATCAAGTTAGTGCCAAATGGTATATGTGCTTCATTTCAAATTTGCAATGCAATCCTCTGGCAGGAGAGAGACGACGCCATCGAGCGAGCCTCGAGCAGAGTCGACCAACCTGGAATCAAAGGCGAGGCCAACCGAGGCGAACTCTCATCCCAAATCAACAGTGGAGAAGAGGAAGATGCCAACGGAGTCCGAGATCGAAGAATTCTTTGCGGACGCCGAGAAAGACGTGCAAATTAAAACGTTTCATGAAAAAGTACAATTACGACGTCTTCAATGATGTGCCCTTGGAAGAACGTTACAAGTGGGTACGATTAAAGCCATGAAGAACTTTTTCTTGGGCGCTGCTTGCCAATTATTATCATTTTAGAAAATTTGATTGTAAGTGATTCTGCATACCAATACGCATATCTATTAAATGTGATTAGTTAGTAAGTAAGATTTTAATGAAAATTATGTTAATTTAAATTTTGAATATGAAAATAGCAGTATTAATACGTAAATTGATACGTAAATTCATTTGTATGTAGCAAAACTTTATTATTTTCCATTTAGTTCTCCTCGACCACTAGCTAGCTAGCTAAGATTAAATTTTATTTAAAAAAAGATAGGGATCCCGATGGGAATCCTATTGTCCAGTCCCGCTTCAATTTATTGTTTTAAAAAAAAATAGTGGTTAAAAAAGTATTGTTTAATAATATTGTAAATTTTTTTAAAATATTTAAAAATATTAAAAAATGATGTAAAAAAAAAAAAAGACTAACAAGACTGGATAACGATATCCCACAACAGGATGCCTAGCATTGCCCAAAACATTTTCTTTGGGCCTCCATCATATTTCTAAAATTTAGGTTTCGATCTCATTAATTTGATGACGATCTTGGACGTTTTGTTCTTTAATTGTACGGTTCTCTGCTAGAAAATTACGAGAAACCTTCGTGGAAAAAAAAAAAAAAAAAATAGTGCCAAATGGTATGAAAATTCATTCTTTCAAGAAAATAGGGAAAAAAAAATCTTTATTCAATTCGGTCAAGTTGGGCTGTCAAATGATATGCTAAGTATCATTTCCATTTTTTGTTGATGAATTAAGATTTATTAATTAAGTAAAACCAGAACAGTACAAGTGATCATGCATGAACTCTTACAAAACAATTATTTAAACCAGAGCGTTAGTTACAGTCTTAGCTAATTTATGCAAGTTTCGCACACTCGTTTTGAAAAAAATAGAGTCTATCTTTAAAAAATTATTTATTTTCATGTAAATTACAGATTTGTTCACTTTTTCTAAAAAAAAAATACAGAATTTGAACATAAGTACCTTAAGACTACAAATATTATTTTCCTTTAAACAATGGAGCACACATATTTCATGGTGTGGACGTGCTGGGAAATGGGAAGAGTGGGATGTTGGTGGTAGAAATTAATAGGGAGATTGGCAGCTGCCAGTCGACCAACACATGCTGGTGAAGATGGTGTAACTCTTTGGTGGGTGAAACAAGGGACGGTGGAAGAATTGGCCTTTGGCGTTGAGACTTGGGAAGCCCCTAATTCGTAGCTCCAATGGTATTTATTAACAAATAAGACGGTGGAAGAATTGGCCTTTGGCGTTGAGACTTGGGAAGCCCCTAATTCGTAGCTCCAATGGTATTTATTAACAAATAGGACGGTGGAAGAATTGGCCTTTGGCGTTGAGACTTGGGAAGCCCCTAATTCGTAGCTCCAATGGTATTTGTTAACAAATAATTATATATATATAAGTTTTAAGTGTGCAAATCTTGTGAAGACATATAATGAAAAAGTGAATTCCACTATAAAAGAACAAGAAAAACTCGTCTCTTTTTTTCCTTGGTGACATTACTTTTTTACAAAAAGACGTTTGCACAAAACTTATATATTTGGCACTTACCCTTAACATTATTCTTTATTACTCCGTGAAGTAAGATAAAAGAAGAATCTTTTTTTTCTCCCATTATGAGTGGAATCGGTCTTTATGCCAAAAAAGACGGGGTTTTGACAAGTTGTCACTTTTCAGTAGGCTCGTTAGAAGGGAAATTGCTTTGTCACCAATTTTACGGGGTTTCGATGTGGCAACGGGATTGATCGTTTCCGTTAGAGTTAGGTACTCTTGAGTCTAGTAAGTTCGGTTGTGCGCAGTGTGAACCATAGAAGTCCACCCTAGCTCCAGAAGCTTCCTCTCTCCCAGGAAGCAAGACGAGATCACCAATTCTCTCAGTAATGGACTTCCTTAAATTCTTTCTTAGCCTTAGATGTCCTTTCATAAAATAGATTCTCGAACCTCCGACAGACGGGATCTCCATGCATGCGTTCTTTCTCTCCTCCCCTCAGCCATACATCTCTTTTTTTCTCTTTTTTTTTTTGCTTTTGGCCGTTTTTATTAGGCATTGAACCCCACCTTAGGTGCTGAGTGGTGCCCCCCCTAACACTTAAAAAAAGTTCCGTCTATGGAGCCTAAAGCTTAAACCATGGCATGGCAGTACGCAGTTAATGAAATTCGAGACTAAATAATATCACCATTCCAAGAGGGCAAGTATTATTTTAATTATCATTACAATATGTATATATGACAATTAATTGTGGTTTCAATTGTCATGACATTCTATATCAATCGAATCCCCCCTCATCCCATGCCTAGAAAGGAAATTAAGGGTACTCCATTGCCGTTGGTACTTAATTATTGAACTATATATATATATATGACAATAACTGATCACAAATAAGTAGATGTAGATCAATACTTTAAATGCTCGCCTCTTCATTTTGGATCCTCATGATTTCGAGATATGATTTCCCATGGAGTTCCCGTGAAAAAAAACCCCTAAAGTAATCGGCAACACCAATTCTTTTAAACAAAGCAGGTGATTTTTCCGAAGAAACAAGACTTGGTGCTGGTCCCATATCTCCATCCAGCTTCGGGCCGTAAAATGTGGCAATAGAGAGCCTCTCCTTCTCCGAGTTCACCATGGCCCGATGCTCGATGCTTCGGTATGTTCCATTTGTCACGATCTGCATGTACGTCATGTAGCAAAGCCCCTTTAATTTCACATATATGCATCAACAAAATATTTTAATAACTACGGGACATAAGTGCTTTAATTTTCAATCTCCTTTTTTCTATGTTGTTATATGAGAAAATATTGTATATTTTATTAAAGTAAATTTACAAATTAATATAGTTTGATATATTAAGTCAAATTTTAAAATTAAATTTATTATAAAATATATCTAATATAACATATGAAATCATATTAATTTATAAAATTATTTTTATTAAATCACTTCCTAATATAATACTTCTTAACATGGGAGCTGCTACGTACAGGCACAAAATTGTGCCTGTACGCGCACTCCTGTGATGTGGCAACACATTACGTCAGTATTTATTTTATTAAAAAAAAAAAAAGCAAAACAGAGGAAGAAGTAAAGTTTTCTTTGGTTTTCATCTTTGTTGATTTCGAAAAAGCTGAGTTTTGTACAGGACTTCATCTCGCCCATTTTCTTTTCGAATTGTATCCCCCAAAGCAGCTTCAGAAGCAAAAGGTCTGTTTGCAACTTTGCATAGGACTGCTCTGAAATTTTTCTTCTACTTTTTCTTTTCGAGTTTTCTTCTTCTTCTCTTACTGCTTTTACCCAGTTTTCATGCTACTAATTATTTCTCGATTTGTTTTCCGGGCTTTTCTTCCTGGGGCTTCTTTCTTCAGCTTGAATATATACCATTGCTCCATGTGATTTCTTTTTGATCTTTTGTCCATAAAAACCACCCAATCAAAATAAATTATATCCTGAGTTGCGCAATGTTCACAGTAGAAATTTTTGGCTGATATTCTGTTTGGCTGTCGAGAAAACTCAGGAAAAAAAATGAAAATTAGTTCCAAGTTCTAACTGGTACACTCTAAAATTTTCGATTTCGAGAAACTTAGAAAAAGTGAGTTAGATTTCGATGCAAAATATACATGATATCAAAACTCTCATCAATGAACACAGACCAGGAAAAAAAATTAAATCTAAAACAAGAAAAAAATAGATAGCAAGTCTTTTACGAAGCAGATGAATCGTTTTCAAAATAAAAAGTGATTAAAAGGGCCAGATAAACGTTTCATCGAGCGGAGAAAGAAAGGAAATGTGGCAAATGCTGATCTTTCGATGAGGAGAAGGAAATCTAATAAGAGGACCCAACCCAACGTTTGAAAACACTATTTTTCTAATTTTAAACAACGACGTCGTCGCATTTTGTCACCTCAGCTGGTGTGCACGGAGCCTTCCCCCTTTATGCCTGCAATAGACTTTTTCTTTCTTATATATATATATATATATATATATAAAAAGTGAACACAGACTTGACTTATTCTCACGAGCATCATACTAGTTTGTCACGTCTTATATATTTTTATATATAAATATATGTTTATATATGCAATGATTCATCTAAAAAAATATGAAAAATACTTGAAGTGGGTCGTTGCCCGGCCAGCTTGAATTGGCGACAAACGAGGTTTTTCTTTTATTATTCTTTTCGAAATCTTGGGCTACTTACCTCCAGAATATCACCGATGTTGACAATAAAAGCGTTAGGCAGAGGTTTAACAGGAATCCACATCCCGTTTTTCGTTATCTGTAGGCCTTCCATCTCATTGATTTGCAGGAGGATTGTTAGGCCAACTGCATCAGAGTGAGGAGTGAGACCAATGGCAAGCTCTGGCTGCGGACATGGAGGATAATAGTTCATCCTCATAGCTTGCCACCCTTCTTCAAACAACTCCCTCATATCTCTAGCTTCCATTCTCAGAGCTTTTGCCATTACGTCAAGGATTTTCACTGCAAGAGCTTTTAATTCAGCTGAGTAAGCTTCTAAGTTGTCTCTGCAAAGAAGATATGCTTCAGTACTGATCTTTTACTCAATTGATCAAGTGCATTAATTATATCTAAAGTTCGGAGAAATGCACGTTTCAGTCTTACTCGCCAAATTATATAATATATATATTAATATAGAGATAACTATAAAGATGAGATTGATGTTGTTAAAAAATATATATATATATATATATATTGATGAGGTTATATATTAAAGCTCTTGCGTCTAGATTTAATGGGTTTAGATTGGTCTCCATATTAATTCCTATTTTCATTGTTATGTCCAAAAAGCCTTTATTGGTAAAATGGATCTCCCTTCCTTTCGGCACTCTTAATTAGATGAATATATGACTAACTTTTCCATTAAGCAAACTACATATACTTTCTCAATATTAGAACCAATTATTGAATTGTGCAAATTTAGAGATAATTTATATATAGAGAGAACCTCAATGGGAGAGGGAGCTTTGGAAACAAGTGGGGCTTCCTCAAATGGGTAGGAAGAGTGACCATGTAGAAAAGGTCTCCCCAGTCAAGCTTTTGCTCGTCAGAGACGACAAAGATCTGCCCAAATCCCTCTATATCTCCTCCTTGTTGCCAATATTTCTTCTTCTCTTCCGTCGGGAGTTCAAAAAATTCTTTGATGCCAGACTTCACATTCTCCAACAACGAACTGCTCACCCCATGGTTTATCAGCTGTAATATATATAATTAATCCATATTCTTAATTTTAAGATAACGTACAGTACTCCATCACCAATTCTTCTTTTTTAAATTATTGTTAATTCTAGATGCGAGAAAATACCTGGAAGAAACCCCATTCTTGAGAAGCAAGGTGCAACTTGTCGAGCTCTGAGTGGGTACTAAAATCGTCGTTGTTGGAAAGTATGGTTTGCAAGTCGATGACAGGAATTTGGGGTAATAAAGAGGAGGTATTCGAGATGAGGGGAAGATCTGGATGGGACCTCACATATCGTGGTGGAATTGTTGTCATATTCTCCTTGGCCAGATCTTGAACCCATGGCACTGCAAGAGATCTTCCCAGATTCTGTAGCTGTTCTTGAAGATCCATAGCTTTTAACAGATATGGCAAGCCAACAATCTACGATGGTGTATTTATAATAAGTTCCTCTCTGTATCAACTTTGTTGATGGCTAACTTCCCACTCTTATTTATAAACGAGTAAGGTTAGATATTAAAGTCGGTGTATAAATTCTGCCTGGTCGAGTGTGCACGTAGAGATGGTTAGTTGGCTCGTAAATAATAATATTTTATATATTAGATCGAGATGAGTATAAATATTTTATATTAATTTTTTAGATTAAAATGTAAGAAATAAATTGAGTTGATTAAGATTGTATTTGTCCACTATCAAAATACTTTGCTATTATGATTGAAAAATAATAAATTAATCAATTGTTATTTAATATTGTATTATTATATTTTATCTATATTTTATTAATTTTTATTATTATTTTTTATTATTTATAAATAATTTGAAATCAACTCACCGTCTAAATATATTCTAAGTAAAAGGTAGGTTGAAATAATTTTCTTTTCTTTTCAAATATCTTTTACAGTGAAATTTGCTTTTGCAGGAGATGACAGCACAGAAACTTGAGAAAAGAAAGATTAGACGAGACGAGAAAGTTGAAGCCAACTAGGTTAATTCCGTCGTTAGTACGTAATTCGGTGTTCAATTCGCGGGAAGTCGCCTTGCAGTTCTACGATTCTGATCACATGTGACGACCTGTATCACACACAGTACCAGACAAAAATTCTTCTATTCATGTACGAGTCATCATTCGCAGAAGTCAAATCAGAAAAGCCCGTGGCAAAGTTCGATGTTGAAATACCACCTCATTCACGCAACTAGAATGGTAATATGCTGACTTATCTCGTTACAAGGACCGGTCCTCTCTTAACAGGATAAGGTTTTTCTCTCGGAAAGGGTAAAGTCTTTTTGTGTGGCTTAGAGCATTAGCATCTTTAAATTTAATTAATATTAACTTAAAAATATATTTACCTATTTTATCTAATTCAATCTCTACATTAGATTAGTCATTTATTCTCTATATAATAATAAAATATTATTTTTTTAAAAAATTATTTTTATCACATTTTATAATTCTACTAATTTAATATTAAGCAATATTATATTATAATTAAATTAATATTAAAAAAACACATTTTCAAAGCTCATTTAATCCTAACAAAATTTTATCAACTAAATATCAAGAAAAAAATTCTAACCAAATCTCATTTAATCCTAATAATTGTTTTACTAAATATTTTAACCAAATATCTAGCAACATATGAGAAGTCATGCAAAAAAAAAAAAACTGCACTTACATAAATCAATATCAAGGAAACACCTTAATTACAGAACACATACATAAACACCTTAATCAAGAAAACATCTTAATTTCAACACTTCTACATAAACAGAATTAGGAAATATGCACCGATAGTTGTCATCTTAATTACAAAACATATACATAAACAACATCAGAAAATCTACACTTCCTCCACCATCTTAATTACAAAACATCTACATAAATACCTAGAGGATCCAAATATTCCAACACCATCTTAATTACAAAAAACACTTACATAAACACCTAGAGGAAATACATAAATCTGCACTTTAGTTACCATGTACAGCAGCACAAAAATAAACCCCTAGATTATACATAACAACAGTTACAAGTGATTAATATATATCCAAAAAATCAGTGTCAGTGGGTCCCAATCTGTCATATTCTACCAAAGAGTAGTCTTCCATCCAAAAAATAGTCTTCCATTTCATAAATCAGTACCAATTGCAAAACAGAGAGATAGAGCAATATTAATATGTGTTTTTTTAACCAAAAACAGCAACTAGTAATTGTTTTCAGGTGTGCAAAACCATAAGCAAATAAGTTTATTAACCAAAAATAGCAACTACAAAATATTTTTAAATTTACATGGTATTACCAGGTGTGCAAAACAGCAACTCCACTGCACTTCTCCCTCCTCCAGCTACTGCATTTCATTCAATTCAGCTCTATGTTTCTCTATGATCTCAATTTGAAATGACTTGAAGTATTCTCACTGCACTGCATTCATGTTATTAACATTCAACATCATGACTTCCATCTCCATCTTCATCTTCTTAAGTGAGATTATCTCAGCCCTGTCCTTTTCAGCCTTCATTGCCGTCTCCCGTCGCTCAATCATCATTATCCTCCTATCACTTTCCATGTTACTTAACTTTTCATCAAATTGACTATTACAAGATTCTTCATGTTTCCTTTTCCTTTCTCTTTTTCTTTTCAGATTTCTTGCCTAGCGGCCTCTCCAAATTGGTAGACATGCTCTTATTTTCCTCAACATCTATGGCATTGGGAACTGGAACAGTAGGGCAGCCCATCTTTCTCTTTGTTGGCAAATTATCCATATGCACTTGCCACTTTGGTTGGTGCCTTAATAAGTTCCAACAATGATCCAAATTATAATTGCTTGTTTGTGTCGATAGGTACAATGCCTTTGGCTTGTCAATCTAAACATCAATCATAAAAATATTAGTACATATTACAATCCAAATTTATGATAATTAGAAACATACCTTATCTTGTTCATTGGTACCGCTTGGATGCATTGATTCGACTTGGGCCAAGTAACCACAAAACTTGTTTGTGGCTTTTTGGATAGTTGACCATCGATTAGTCAACGACCCCACAGAACGTTCAGGCCAATTAGGTTTTTTATAAGTATTGAAGTAATCATGGATTCTTATCCACAATTGGGTGGACTTTTGATCTGTCCCCCTAATAGTGTCTATACTAATGTTGAGCCACCCTGATACAAGGAGGTTGTCTTCCTCCACGGTAAAGGACACACCCCGTTGGGATAGTTTAGTTCGTGCCCTTACTTGCCCCTCGAATTGTGTCACTTCAACCTCATAAACAATATTATCATACAAGACACGAGCCATGGGGGGGTTAATAATACCTTCTCCACCACTTTGCAACAGTGTGGTGAAAAAGGGATCATCCAATAAGTGTGAATCCATCCTAAATAAAATGGTCAGCAAGTAATAAAGTCAATGCATCATTCAGCAAGTAATACAAAAAACAGTGAGCAAGTATGAACACTTCTAAAAATGGTGAGCAAGTAAGAACACTTCCAAAAAACAGTGAGCAAGTAAGACCAATTGGTTGCTAAAAATGGTGGAAAAGAAAAAAAAAGGAAATATATATTTAAGTATTTAATCACAACACATATTGCTCCTTTCATCAGATTATATAGGAATGAGTCACTGAAACATGTTTCCTTTTCCTGCACAGTTAAATGTGGCTTCCATGCCCTCCTCCCACTCACCATGTGTCTTCTAGAATATCCTAATTTAATGCTCAGCTTAAGAAGCTTCAAAAGAAAGGGATTGTTCATTTACTTGACGAGTTCTATGTTTGATTAAGGCATCACTCGAAAACAAAAGTTCTCTTTGTCCAGTACTGCTGTGAATTCAAACACACATCAGGAGGTTGCCATGAAGAAGATTGGTAATGTATTTGACAACATAATAGATGCCAAGCAGACATTGAGAGAAATCAAGCTTCTTAGCCACATGAACCATGAAAATGTAAGTATGGTTACCTTCATGGTTACTAAACTCCTTATCTTTATGATTCTGGAAATGCATCTAGGACATGGAATAGTTCCTAAGCCATCTATTGTCATCCTCTAAGGCCTTATGGAGGTTTGGTAATACTTGATTAAACAGTCTAACCTCTTTATCATGCTCATTCTTGCTAAGATCTCATGGAGGTTTGGTAATACTTGATTAAACAGCCTTTTTGACATAAAAAGGTGGCCTAACTGCGACTCAAAAAACTAGGCGGTGTAGACTGATTACTTGTAGATTATAGTTATATCTAGTTCTCATTTTCTGCCTTCTATGAAGTTGTTCTCACATTGAACAGAACTAACAAAGAATTGAAATATGCTCAAGCCTTTCCCCCACATTTTTGATGACCTAAGAATGATAATAATTAGTCTTACCATTTTTAAATCAAATAATCAATTTTCCCTTCTACCTCCCCCACATTTTCTCTGGAGCCAAACAAATTTTGGGATTTTTATCAGATTATCATAACACAATCCTACCAACCAAACAGAGTTTCCGAGTGCCCAAGAGAAAATCATCTCGGAAACCAAACAGAAAACCATCTCGAAAACCAAACAGAAAACTATCTTACTTCGTCTTCAATCACTCAGTTCTCGGAAACCAAATAGAACTACACCTGTTTTTTGTGCTCAATGAAAAACCCTAACTGGCAATCCCACTTCTAAATCTGTTTCTCAGTATGGTAAGAAAACGATAGACAATCCATAGTGTAAGAAATACAAACCAACAGACGTTAATCACTGAAAAATCGAGAGCCTAAAAAGAAAAAATGAAAGGAAACTTACTGATCGGGATCGTCTGTGAGAGAGAGAGAGTGGCGGGCCCAGCCGTGGGAGTAGACGTGCGCAGCCGTGGGAGTCGACGGGTGTAGCCGTGGGTCGTGGACCGTTTCCATGTATGCAAATTGAGAGAGACAAAGAAAGAGTTTAGGGAGAAAGGGAGTTCGGTACCGAAATGGAGGGAGTGACTTTTTCCTTCCCGCCTCTATGTGTTTGACTTCAGCTTCCTCGGTTCAAGTGATAAAATAATTGTTTATTATTTGGCCAACGAAAACCATCTTTCATAATTGGACTGGGACTGTAGCAGAAGTCTAAAATAATTTACATTTGCCCAATTCAATGCGGTGCATTTTTGAGTCAAATTAGTCTAAATTTAGCCAAGCCAATGAGGATGCTCTTAAAGTGATTACAATAGAAGAGGACTTAGCTAACAGTGAGAAGACTTATGTCTTACTTAGAAGGTAAAAAAGGTAGTGGTTTTACCTCCTAAGTTCCCAACTCTACTACCAAAGCCTTGAGCAAATTTTGTTTATTGGCCATGATTATAGTAAAAAGACCCGTTAACCGAGAAGCATTCAAGACTACAATGGTCAAAGTATAGAGGGGTGAGAGTTGGTAAATTGGCATGAATAATTTTTTATTGAGTTTAATCAAGAGAAGGATCTTCAACATATTTTACATGGTAGACCATAGTCATTTGATAGATGGTTGCTTTGTCTTCAAGCCTTTGAAGGTAACAGATCCATCAATGAAGTTCCCTTTAATAAGGAAGAGTTATGGATGTAGACTTACAACTTACCTTTTGCAAGCATGACACATGAGGTTTGTGTCAAGATTGGTAGAGTAATAAAAGTCCAGGCTTGTGACAGAGGTATTGATTGGGGGAAATTCTTGATGATAAGGGTAGAAGTGAACATTGCAGCACTCGTCAGGGGGATTTTTTTTACTCTGAAGGCAAGAAGACTTGGGTCCCTATTAAATATGAACACTTGCCTACTTTCTATTTCAAATGTGGGGTGATAAAGCATACCAAACAAGACTGTTTTGTTAGCTCACTTGATAGTAGTAAGCTGCAATATGGGGTTTGGTTGAGAACACCAATAGTGAAGGAAGGGTTAGCACAAACAAGAAATATGGGGAAGAAGACCTTCAGCATATTGAAGAGGAGTAGTCATTGAAGAAGGGAGGGGAGAACAGGGATGAAGGGCCAAATAGTAATCGTGAGTCAAAAACGGATTTTCAGGATACTAGTTTGCTTGATGTTGACAATGCAACCACTGTTTTGACATCTAAAAAAATGCTTTCTCCTAGGATCTCTGCAGAAACAACCCAGACACCTTTTAAGGAAAGCTAGAGTGAGCCTGTTTTGGATAGTTCTGAGCAGACTTTTATTGTAGGAGGTGCGTGTCTCAAGCAAGGCATTAAGGTATCAAATTGTCCAAAAGTCATTGCCAGCAAAGGTAATAACCATAAGTCAACCCTGGGCCCTAAGAGCAACCTTGACCTGAGGGCCCAAGCGTCATCCTTGGCCCAGTTGGTCTGTAGCCAGGTCCAAGCCCTAGAGAATATAAAAAAAAGAGCAAGTTGGGAGAGAAAAGCTAGGGATAGAAATCTTGATAGCCTACTAACTGGGTTAGGGGAGAGTAATGTAAGCTTCCCAAGTGGTACTAAGAGGGATCTTACTCAGATAATTGAAAAGATGTAGTTCATGGAAACAAAAAAAGAAAAAATGTGGTGGTGCTTGATGAACGTGCCAACAGAAATGATGTGGTGGTGGTTGGTGCAAAGCCCCACCCTTTGCAATGATTAGTCTAAGTTGAAATGGTCAAGGGTTTGGGAACCCTTGGACAATGGATAACTTGCATCTGATGGTGCAAAATAAGGCCCTAACATTTGTTTTTTTAGTGAAAACTAAATGCAACAGACCAAAGGTGGAAGCTTTCAAGAGGAAGTTGAACTTTGAAAACAGTTTCGTGGTTAATTCGAAAGGATCCAGTGGAGGCATGACCTTCCTATGGAAAGGAGATATGGAAGTAGAGGTGGTGTCATATACTCAACACCACATCTCATTGCAAGTTAAGGGTATGAAGGAGGGTGTTCCCTGTCTCCTAACTAGGTTCTATGGTAATCCAATCATAACAAAGAGGCAGGAAAGCTGGCATTTGTTATAGGCACTTAAACCTACAAGCTCAATAGGATGGTTGTGCGTAGGTGATTTTAATGAAATATTGAGCTATGGAGAGAAGTGTGAAGGACCATTGAGACCTAATAAACAAATGGAAGCCTTCAGAAATGTTCTGAATAGCTGTGGACTTAGTGATATGGGCTACTTTGGAAGCAAATTCACTTGGTCAAATGGTAGGCAAGGGAAGGCTTTCACCAAAGAAAGGCTTGATATGGCCTTTTGCAATACTGCCTGGTTAGACCTATTCAATGACTTGAGAGTATTCACTCTCCCTGCACTTAACTTAGACCACAATCGTATATGGATTGCTATGGAACAAATCCAACCTCCTGTAAACAGACATCTTAATCCTTTCAGGTACGAGGCTACCTGGTCACTAAGGGAAGCAGGGTTTGAATTAGTTGAGGAAACTTGGAGGATACCTAGGTAGGCTATAAAAAAAATGCAATCTACTGCTGAAGGTCTTAAAAACTGTCAACTAAAGCTATCACAATGGAGTAAGAAGACCTTTGGCAACTCAAAGAGAGAAGTTAGTGAAAAAAATAGACTATCTCTCAAAATTACAGGAAAGGAACACTGACCAGCTAACTGAGGAGATCAAGCAATTACAACAAACAGTGGACATAATTCTTGAGGCTGAAAATATCAAGTTGAAACAAAGGGCAAAATAGAGATGGTTGCATGAGGGAGATAGAAATACAAAATATTTTCACCAATGTGCTTCACATAGGAGGAACACAAATGGGATGAAAAAGTTGGTGGATAGCAATGGACAAGTAATAGACTCAAGAGAGGGAATTAGTCATTTTTTCCAAGTAAACTTTATAGATTTGTTTACCTCTTCTAACCCCACTAATCCAGCAGCATGCATAGCATTATTGGAGGCTCAAGTGACTGCAATACAAAATGCTATATTGACCAGTCATTACACCAAACAGGAGATTGAAGAAGCTCTCTTTTACATGAATGGTTTAAGCTTCCCAGGACCAAATGGATTCCCTATAATATTTTACCAAAAACATTGGTCAATAGTGGGACCCTAGGTGTGTAAAGCTATGTTGAATGTACTTAACTCAAATGGCAAACTGGGAGACATCAAAATCACATTCATTGCTCTCATCCCTAAGAAGAAAGGCCCCAAAAAAGTGATAGAATTCAAGCCCATCTCACTTTGTAATGTATTCTGCAAACTCATTTCTAAATGCATAGCTAATAGATTAAAGAAGGTGCTTCGTTGTATTATATCACATTCTCAATCTGCCTTCATTCCTAATAGACTAATAACCGATAATGTTATTGTTGCTTTTGAGGCTTTGCATACAATGAAATGTAAAATGACAGGAAAAGAAGGTTACATGGCCTTAAAGCCAAACATGAGCAAGGCCTATGATAGAGTACAGTAGGGCTTTCTCAGAGCAATTCTTTACAAGCTGGGATTTTGTGGCCAATGGGTGGAACTAGTGATGAAATGCATTGAATCTATCTCCAATGCTCACTTAGTGAATGGTGACCCTCAAACAAAATTCCTACCTACTCAAGGCATAAGACAAGGTGACCCATTGTCATCTTACCTCTTCATCATGTGTGCTGAAGCACTACGCAATCGGATCTGTAAGACAAGGCAGATTGATACATGGGATACCAATTGCAAGAAGTCAGTTAAGGATTTCTCGTCTCTTCTTTGTAGATGAAAACCTCTTATTCTGTAAGGCAACAACAATGGAATGGAGTAGGTTGATAAGCCTCTTAAGAATATACGATATGGCATCTAGACAAAGACTAAACCTTGTGAAAACCTCCATCAATTTTAGCAAGAACACAGCTAGACCTACTCAAGACTCCATCTTGTCAATTGTTGGTATGAGGACAACTATGCCTTATGAAAGGTATCCAGGATTATCATCTGTGGTAGGTAAAGACAAACTTAAATCCTTCAAAGGCATCTTGGATAATATTAGAATGAGACTCAGTAACTATAGAGTTAAAACTCTATCTCAAGTAGGAAAAGAAATTTTGATGCTAGACAGAATAGCGAGTATTCTGCAGGCTAGTCTCAAAAGATAATTCACAGGGAAGAACATAAGAGAATTGCCTAAAAACATAGAGAAACACCTGACATCAAAAGTCCTCAAATGATTGGGGAGACGCAACCTGTTGGCATTATCATTGATCTTCTGTAGAATCTCATAGGGTCCAATCTTTCGCTCCTTTAGCTTATTATACTTTCCAACAGAAAAACAATCACGAGTTAATACTACCCAAACAAAATCACCAACATATAAAAGTACCTGACGACGATGACTATTGGCCTGAAATGGATGTAATTCAAGCTAGAAAAAGAATAATTTAGAAATGTCGTAAGATCAAAAAATCACTAGGCTTCAGAATCATCTCTTACGCCACAATATCCAATTATTAAATTTCTAAACTAATTCCCGCGCAAATTTTAAAAAACAAATATGGGAGAATTTATCATCATAAATCTCAACCATACTCCTATGATCTTAAGTAGTCATCGAGCCCTAGTCACATGTAAAGACATAATCTACTAAAACTGTAGTAACCTTTTGGGCTAGTCTACAAGGACAGCTACCCATACTATAGCAACATGTTGGGCCAGTCTACAAAGAAAGTCAGACTAGAGCAACCTGTTGAGCCAGTTTACAAAGATGGTTCATATTGTAGTGTACTAAAATGGCATCCAAGAAATTAGATGGGAAGAACTATGACATATGGCATCGCAAGAGGTCTTGGAGGCCTTATCTCACTCCTTTACTGAGCCCGAGAAAGAGGACTCAGACCAACATAAGATAGATCAACTAGTCTATACGGAGTGGGCTAAGAAGAATAGGTGCACACGCATAATCATGTTGAGCAGCATGCATAATGATCTAATGTGTGAGTCCGAGACCTTTGACACTGCCCAAAGCATGCGGCAAGCCTTGAAAATGAAGTTTGGGGGAACTTCAGCCACAAGGTTAAGTGGATTAACCATGAAGTTTGACTCCTATAAGATGCGCTATGACCATACGATGAAGCAGCATCTCAAGGTTATGTTGACCATGATCCTCGAACTTAAGACAGCAGGAAATAACCTGACAAATGAACAGCAAGTCCAGGCAGTGATAAGATCACTACTGAATTCTTGGGAGAATATGAGCCAGAACCTGACGCATAACGAGAATATCAAAGATTTTGATGATGTCTCGTGTCACTTAGAATTGGAAGCTGAGCTCTTAGAGGTTGTAAAGCCCAATCATACGGCCTATGTGGCTGATTCTGGTTCATGCAAGGTGTCAAGGCCTAAGCGCAAGAAGTCCAAGAATGGGGTAGCTGCTGAACAAATCAAGAAGGTGTCAGGAACTTCTCAACGCAGCAAGAGAGGCAAGCATGGGAAGAACAAGTCAAAATTAGATTGTTTCAACTGCAGAAAGAAAGGCCACTTCGCTCGTGATTGCACTGAGCCAAAGAAGGTACACTCTGATTTTTCTTGTATTGTTTTTGTAACTAGCCATGTGATGGTTACTTTTTCCTATCTTGTGTGGACTGTTGATTTAGGAGCAACCGAACACATAGCACGAGATAGAGTCAGATTTGTGGAGTATCGTCAGATTCCAGTTAGGAGCCGTGATATCAAGGTGGGGAGTGGAGCTAGCGTAGAGATGCTAGGACTTGGTACCTACAAGTTGGACTTGCAGGGTGGCCGCACTCTTTTCCTCCACAATGTGCTATATGCTCCCAAAATTTGACGAAACTTACTTTCTGTAGTTACTCTTTTAAGACTTGGTTTTCGTATTATATTTGAAAACAATTATGTTTTCTTTTATTTGGGCCACATGTTTTATGACAATACTTTTCTTCAAGACGGTTTTATGACAATGGATTTGGATTATTCCAATATGAATGAGTCTATTGTTTTTCTTTTTGCATCTGATAATTTGGATTCATATAAATGGCATGTTAGGCTTGGCCATATAGGGCAAGATAGAATGACTCGATTAGTTAGAGAAGGCTAGATAGGCAATCTTGCTAAGGTTATCTTGCCCACATGTGAACATTGTCTAATAGGAAAAGTTAAGAGAAAACCCTTCGGAAAAGTCGCTAGGGCATCTTTTCTACTGCAATTAGTCCATTCAAACATTTGTGGTCCAATGAGCGTGAGGAAAAGACACGGAGGTGTTCACTTCATCACTTTTATAGATGAATTTTCATGTTACGGTCATGTCTACTTAATCTCCCATAAGTCTGAAGCATTGGAGTGTTTTAGGCGATATCTAAGAATGGTTGAGAATCAGTTACACAAGAGTTTAAAAACTCTAAGAATTGACTGAGGACAAGAATATCTTTTTGAGTAATTTAAAAGGCTCTATGATGAAAAAGGAATCAAAAGACAATTAATGATACCGAGTATGCAGCCGCAAAATGGTGTGGTGGAAAGGAGAAATCGAACACTACTTAAGATGGTTTGGTCAATGATGGTGCAAGCAAACCTACCAATTTCTTTTTGAGGGGATGCACTTTTGGCTGCTTCCTAGATTCTTAACCAGGTGCCCTCCAAATCAATAACTTCCACCCCATATGAACTATGGACCAACGAGAAATCCAATTTGAGTAACTTGCGACCATGGGGTTCAACGGGTTTTGTTCATGATCTTTCTCATAAGTATGGGAAGTTAGGCCCTAGAGGGAAGAAGTCTATCTTTATAAGGTACTCAGAACACTCTAAAGGGTATGTGTTAATAGGTGAACAAAGTAATGGAAGTGTGACTGAGATTGAGTCATGAGATGTGAATTTCATTGAAGATGAATTTCCAAGTAGAAGTGAGGTTGATACGAGTTTAGAACTTCATGAGATTGTAGAACAAGAGGAAAGTACTCCAAGAAATTTAGTTGAGAATGGGGAAGAAATTCTTCAAGCTCCTACAAATTATAAAAATGACTTGAATCCGAGTGGGAGCACATCACTTGTCAATCAATCACAATAACCTCAGCTACGTAGAAGCACACGTGAAAGTATTGCCCATCGTTGTTTTGAGATTGATGGGGAAGCTTTTATGGTAGCTCCGCATGATGATGATGCGCCTAGGACAATTCATGATGCTCTCTCATCTTCTACTAAAGATGAGTGGATGAAAGCACATAATGATGAGATTGAGTCTATGAGAACTAACCAAGTCTGGGATCTGGTTGATTTACCATTAGGGTGTAAGACTATTGGGAACAAATGGGTTCTTAAGGTCAAACGCAAGTCGGATGGATCAATAGATAAGTACAAAGCTCGCTCAGTGGCTAAAGGATATACTCAACAAGAGGATATAGACTATGAGGAAACATTTTCACCAGTAGTGAGGTTTGCCTCAATTCGCCTAATTCTAGCTATAGTAGCAAAATGGATTTGGAACTCTACCAGATGGATGTTAAGACAACATTTCTCAATGGAGAACTAGATGAGGAGATCTATATGAATCAACCAACAGGTTTTGTGGTCAAATGTAGTTAAGAGCGTAAAGTGTGCAAGCTCAAACGATCTATATATGGCTTCAAACAATCACTAGACAATGGTACCTCAAATTCCATCGAGCCATTCTCTCAAATGGGTTTACAATGATCAGGGAGGACCATTGTGTCTATGTCAAAAGATCCAGAAGAGTTTCATTATGTTGTTATTGTATGTTGACGACATACTACTAGTTGGAAATTATTAAGGGTTGATAGTCGCCACAAAAGAGTGGTTATCCTTTAATTTTGAAATGAAGGATATCGATGAGGTAGAATACATTATGGGAGTTAGGATCTTCAGAGATCGCTCAAAGAGACTTTTTTGTTGGTCCCACCAAATTTACATAAATAAAGTTCTAGAGTGCTTCCTAATGAGTGGATGTAAACCCATTAACACCCATATTGCAAGAAGCGAGAACTTGTCCAAAAATTTGTGTCCTAAGACTCAAAAAGAAAAGGAAAAGATGGCACATGTCCCTTATGCTAATGCTGTAGGTAGTCTGATGTACGCAATGATGTGTACTCGGCCTAACATATGCTATGCAGTTGGCTTAGTGAGTAGATTCCAATCTAACCCCGGACTGGCTCACTGGAAAGTAGTCAAGAGGATTATGCGATATCTCAAAAGAACTGCGGACTATGTGCTGTGCTATCAGGGTTCAGATTTGCACCTAAGAGGTTACAATGATGCTAATTGGGGCAGTGACCTAGATGAGTGCAAATCAACCACTGGGTATGTCTTTTTGCTCAACAATGGCGCCATTATATGGAGTAGCAAGAAACAACCCTGTATAGCTTTATCCACCATGGAGGCAGAATACATAGTTTGCTCGACAGCAGTTCAAGAAGCTATTTGGTTACGAAGGTTCCTCAAGCATTTAGACATTGGCACGGATACTTCAGATCCAGTGACAATATTCTGCGATAGCATGACAACTCTCGCATATGCTAAGGACTCAAAATATCATGGTAGAACCAAACACATAGATATCATATATCACTACATCAGACACATGGTAGCACAAAAGGAAGTGGTTCTGAAACATCTCTCTATGAGTCGCATGGTTGCTGATCCCTTAACGAAACCTATAGTAAGAGATGTCTTTGAGGCTCATGTTGGGAATCTAGGACTGTGTAGACTGTAAATGTAATTTGTGTTTCAAATGACATTGAGATGTAACCTTTCCTTTAGGATATTAATACAATATGATTTAGTTCTTGTCTTTATCGTATTATTTTTCTAATACACACACAAGATATGTCAACAAGTTTAGATCGGCTCACTCACACAAGTGATCACCTTTAGCGCTTGAGAAGCGAATAGAGATGAGACATTGTGTCCTTGTCCAAAGGGATAAGTTAGTTGACACAAAGATATATCATCTTAGTGGGAGTTAAGATAAGATCCAATGAGAGGACTATGCATGGGTTACCCCACAACCTATGTAGCCTATGGTTAGCCAGATGTGAGATCCTCTTTGACACCTTAGAGGCTAGCAAATGGAGGAACATGGGTTAGATGCTTAAGGAGTGGCTAGACTAAGATCTATACGGTGTTGATATAGACATATGCTCTTTGAGAAAAACAAATCCACCATAGCATATGTTTCATACTACATGTGCTTATTCGACTAAATGAGTAAGTGAGTAAATGGTTCCCCTCTTTCTTGCTGTGTGAGTCTAATTTTTTTAAGTGTCATTTACTTTTGACTATGTCACGAGATGGAGGTTGTGATGTCTGCTACTTTGACATGTTGTCTATGGCCATGATTAAAATGGTCTAAAGAGGCATTGCTGAGAAAGTGGTTCGACTAAAGTTGAATGATATGAGTGCAAAGGGAAGATTTTTCGATGTCGCATTTTCGATAGTGTTTGCTGACGTCAAACTATGACGCTATATACTGGTAGCGACTAAGGTTATGAACATATTGAAATGATTTGGAGGTAGTCAAGTATTGTTCTGAGTTTTCTAAACTCAAGAGGGTTCGAAAATGATTGATCTGATGTGATCGAATGAGCCTAGGACATGACGAGACACTTTAGGGATGTTACTATGCTGGTCTTCTCTAGGAGAGATTTGGTGTAAGTACTCTCATTTTTTTAGATGTGCTTGGTGGTGGCACGGCCTATTTACTTGTATGAACAAGATTGAGAACATTAGAGAGATGCAGACCTGGGATCATGCCCACTGTGTGCGAGTGGGAGATGTTGGATGGAGGAGCGCCCACGTGGGCAGACCCCTCCCCTTCTTGTGTGTTACAAGCATAAGGCCATGCGTTACAAGGCTTGTAACATCTCACGCATGGCTTTAAAGCCATGTGTTACCTTCAGAGTAAAAGCTGGCCTTAAAGTGTAGGGTGGGCTATATATAGCCCTCATCATTTGGTTCTTGTTTTTTACCACAACAGTGAAATCTCTCTCTTTTTGTTTTCTCTTGAAATAAGCATTTAGGTATTGGATTTGTTTAGTGTCACTCTAGTTTCATCCTACATAGTGCACTTTGCCATTAAGAGGAAACGGTTGGAATTTGTCAATCTGCAGAAACTTTTTAAGCTAAGCTTGAGGCACTTTTCCATTGTGCTTTCTAATATAATTCTTTTCACATTTTCGTAAGTATTTAATTATTTATTGTGCTCGTGTTTTTGAGTTTACATATGTAACGAATTTTTTTTAAAAAAATATTTAACTCTCTAATCGGTAATGCTTTCAGAATCAGTACTTTAGTAACAATAATATTTTTTTAAAAAATCATCTTTCCCGAAATGGTAAATTGTTTCAACTATAACATATATGAATAGATCAAGATAAAGTATAGATGATTGGGAAAAAAATTTTGTTTTTTCAATTAAATAAAATATTTATAAAAAATAATATAAAGATGAATAGTAACTCTAGGCAATTACTGTTCAAATCTCGAATTTTCCTCAATATAATGAGCGGGATGGAGAGGCTTTCCTGTCAAAAGGTAAAACTTTTTCACTACATTTTAGGCAAGGGCCAGCTTATACTCATCAACTACAACAAATATCACAATTCACAAGTGTGTTTTACACATTAATAGAATACCCGAATGTGATCAAACACCGGAGGGTAAGTTTTGCACTATTTTGGGGCCGAATTGATTAGACAGCCATGCATATCGACACATCAAAATAGAAGATTGTCCGCCAAAATGAATAAAAAATTAAGTATTTCGATTAAACAATTAAGTTAATTTAAGTATTAAATTGGTAAAATTATAACTAAATAACTAAACACCCAATAAAGAGACACGTAGTGTTCGATGAAATGCTACAATGGGAGAATCACATATTGGAAGAGAAACAGCAATAAATAATTTGGAGCTTAGCTTTATATTACCTAAACCCATTGGTAGCAGTATACAGTAATAGATATTATATATGCTCAGAATAATGTATCATTTAGAAACTAAATTGATATGGCTGCAACTTTTTATCAAGAGGAGTTAATACATATAACCATGCATGATTGCATATGTAGAGTTTATGTGCATGCTTGTTCTAGCTAAAATAGATAGTAGTACAAGACTAAATATGGAAAATTATGTCTTCTACATTACTGTTGACCACGTTCAGTTTTTCATAGTTTGATTAATGTGCACTTCTATTTCAATGCTTGTATGTATTAATAGATGCATACTATATTTGTTTTCTAAGCAAAAAAATAATAATTTATTAAATAAAAAAAAGGGCGAAGAAGAAGAAGAGCAAGCATGTACATCTGATTTGTCAAATTATAACCTTTTTTTTCCTTCTTTCGGCTATGTATCAAATTGGAGTTCAGCTCTAGCCTTTTTGGAAGGAGAACTTTCCATGAATTACCATGGTTTCACACATTGTTGTGTATTAAGCTTGTCTTCACCAGTCTCACGTTAGTATAGGATTGATAGTCCCATGATATCCAATTAGTTCTTTAAGCATGAGATGGGATGGGTGCCTTAATGTAGTCACAGGTCTATGTTAGTATAACAACCAACTAGCTAATCTGGTCGTGTTTCCTCCAACTCAAGCTTAACATAGGTGCTAAGCTAGCCAGTGTAATATTGGTTACTTCACAAATATTGGTTCTAACAATACTATCCTGTGTAATTGCTAACAATACATTCACTTTCATTTTGCCAAACTAAGACGAAGAACCGGGATGGATAAAGAGAATGAATAAGTTTTAATACTTGGCGTTTTCATTGTCAAGGACCCAAGACCCAAGACCAAGCAAACTGTTCCTTGTTACTAAACTAAGCAACCCAAACACAGTAAGACATAGATTAATTTGCACGTCCAAACAGAGGTTAAAGAAAATCAAAAGCCTCAATCTTTCAATTCTGAAACTGAAAAATGAACACCCTCCATCAGATGGTGAGGATCAAAGAAACAATTGAAGGGACAATCTTACAAGAAATTTAAGAGTCATTATGTCCAGCAAAATGTTTATTAAAAGAGGAGAAATATTTCAGAAAAATAAAAAAGAAAAATTAGCAATAATTAAAAGCATGAAAGAAACAACAACCACAAGCATAGCAGCCAATATAATCACAGAGACTTCCAAGGACTGTAGCACGGATCAGAGACACATGAACTCTGATTCAAACCAAACATTTACCTATTTTTAGCTAGGAATTTCAAAGCTTGCAAACACCAAAACTAGAAACTACTCCTGAAGACTATCTTCCTCCACGTGATCACACACTCGAACATACCCCCACATGGATTTGGACGGAGACAGAGATCAAGCACAAATCAAACAGAGATAGAAAAAAAAAAACAGTACAACCGAAAGGAGAGGAAAAATCACTACTTTACAATCAACGTGAATTTATTCACTAGTTTATGCATAAACTCAACGTCAATTTCCTCTTTTCATGTTCTGAACCACCAAAACACGTGAAATTTTGCCTGCACATGACAATAAATTCTAACAACATTATCCGAAATGCAGCATGTTGGTTGCTAATAATGCCCCTAAGACCATGTATAACACTTCTGTAATGTTTTTGAGATATGAGGGCCGATTATTTCACTACTTTCTACTTGACTAATCAACTATTATAAATTGTATAATCCCTATGAAATCCCAAGTCAGGAAAAATTACCTTCTATTCCAACAAGCCTCCAACCCTCACTCTGGCCTCAATCTCCCCTGTTTTCAGGAAACCAACCAACGCAGCCTCAACCCCCCCTTCTTCTACTGGTTTCCTCGATTAGCAGCTATGTACATTATGTTTGGTTGTAAACCAAAATAAATAACACTTTGTAAGGTAAAGGAAAACACCACCTCGTTATACAAGAGTAAAAAAATGACGAAAAGTTACATGCTTATTTTCAAATAAACAAGAAAACTAAAAATACCTTTTCTGGAAACACATTTTTACATGTGAAAGTCGAATGCTACGTGAGATTCTCCTATTGAGACTACCATGTACTCTAATGGTATAAAATGGACCGGAACAGAGACCACTTGAGGAACCTGTCAAAAAAAAATAGAGACCACTTGAGGATCAAAATAGAGAAAGTCAGAGATAGATGAAAATAAAGTTAACTGATGAGAGGGTTGGTCGCCACACTGAAAATGGTAGAGAAGATTCACCGGAAAATGTATGTGCGTGGTCAGGGAAGCTCTCGCAGGAACTAGATGGGACGGACAAAACGATGAAAGCTTCTGAAGGAAGCCACTTTCGCATTTCCCTCTTTTTCTTGTATTCCGTCTTCTTCTTTTTTTCCTTATTTTAACTTGCCACATCATCTTTCGTCTGCATATTGGTGTGCCGTGTGCTTGCATATAGAAGTGCTCTTCCTTGTATTACAAAAATGGGGATCGTACAATACCGTACTGATGAGGAAACTGGTGTAAAGCCCACCCACCCTCGGTCACATCATATTTCATTTGTAAAATGAAAAATGCTTTTATTTGTCTCCTCATTTTAAGCACTTATGTATTTATATATTTTTTTTAATTTTTTCTACATAATAATTAAGAATGTAATTTTTAACATATTGATATAATTTTTTCTTTTTTTAAAAATATTTAAATAAGTTAAAAAATAAAAAAAATAAAAAAAGAAGTTTGTGCTAGGCGGCATGCCTAGTTGTCATTGCTTACGGCAGCCTAGCATGACTCTTGTGAAAAAGGAAATGATGGAAGGGTAGAATAATTCTAGTTTTTCTTTTTTTTTTTTTTTTTTTTTTTTTTTTTTTTTTTTATGGAAGAATAATTCTAGTTAGTGACACAAATAACACGCTATATTTTTTCAATTTTTATTTTTATTTTTCTGATGACTAGTACCTGATGATGATAAATAAAATAATTGAATTAGTTTGGTAAGAATAAAAAAAATTTAAAATTTAAAATATATATGATGTATGATATTGGATGATGAGTAATATTATAATTAAACCATGATAGAAATCATATTTCCATCAAGGTATCCCACGACGAAAGCTACCAATCATGTGTGATATTTTTAATATTTGTGTTTATTTATTTTTTATTTTTATATTTTTATTTTTCTGTACTAAAAAATACATAAAAAATGTTTTAAAAAATAAAATAAATAAATAAAAATTTTGGACTGTTGGTAGAAATTAATCCTCGATAGGATTTCTTGATGGCCCTAGCTAGCAGCTTGGTTGTAAAAAAATGAGCAATGCATGGGTAATTCCTCAAAACAAATCCTTCGGTTGAAAGTTGGATGTCAATTGTTTTGATTTTAGAATACCATTGCATATTTATATCTATCATTTTAATTTGATTTTAGGGAAAAAAATGATTGTGACTAATGAAATATGCATAGTACTAGAATATCCTAGAAATTATGGAGCGCATATATCTAATATTTACTACTGTAGAATTACAAATTTCTGTTGGTCCCACTTTGGCAAAACTAAGTAATTAATAATATAGCACGAACATTTCGTTTATTTTAAATCTGGCTTGAGTATAGTCAAACTTATGCTCTTCTTGATTGTAAATGTAATTTATGTTTGGCTAGGATTAGATGCATATGCTGTTAGGAATAAATGTAACCTTAATTGAACTCTATGACTGCAGTGATCCAATAAGGATAAGTATTTGAATTGTAACTCTTATCAAATCTTGTTTGTATTATAAGATAAGAGTCAATAAGAGTCCTATGTGTGTTTCGAGTCTAAGCATTAGTTGAAAAGATAAAGACACAAGTCTTATTGAAGATATGGAAGCTAATCTGAACTCAATGCAATCCAGAAGAAGTAGTCCAGTCCAAAATGTTCGCAAGTTGTTAGAAACGTTTCTGACTGGGATACTGGATAAACATGTCAGCTGAGTCTTTCTCCAGATCAATGAAAACATTGCATATATATAGAGGAGTCGACTAAGGGTTGAAAAAAAAAATACTTGAACAGCATACATTTACATTCATTGATAGCTTGAAGATCTCGGCAGAATTTCAAGAGATCATGAAAGGGAAAATACCTGAGTGAAGAATTTTTCGAGAAGCTCAATTCATAGAATTGAGTAAGAGCACACTCCAAGGTGGAGTTGTCATGTTTGAGATTCAACCATTGGTGGTTCCAATAGGAAAGGCAATGATTGGAGAGTATCAAAGATTCTGACTAGCTACTATGGTAGAAGACAAGCAGGTCGCATGTCTTGAGTAAGCGTATCTAGTTACAAAGGTTTTGTAAACATTTTACTTGTAATACTCTCAATCAATAAATAGACTTTCCTGAGTTTGGTTGCCTCAGAGGGTTTTACCTTTGAGGAGTTCTTCAAAGCGTTTCCATTCATAACCAAATAGTGTATTAAAATTATTAATATATATTGGTTACTAATCGGTGCTAATAGCTTGTGTTGAGTGTTAACGTGTAGAACCAGGGGTACTTTGGTATTTTCAATTGGCATCAGAGTGAGATTCACTCAATCTGAGTGTGATCCGTTCCCCTAGAAGATCATGGCAACACTATCATCACCACCACAATTCAATGGTGATAACTATGCCTACTGGAAGGTAAGGATGAGAGCATTTTTAAAATCGCTTGATGAGAAAGTATGGTTAACCTTGGAATCAGGATGGACGAGGCCCACATCACCTATACAAGAATGGACCAAAGAACAATCTAGTAGCTGTAATTGGAACAACAAAGGTCTAAATGCCATTTTTGTGGCAGTTTCTCTAGATGAATTCAAGAGAATCTCCATGTGTGAGAATGCCAAGGATGCCTGAGATATTTTAGAAACCCCACATGAAGGGACTAAAATGGTGAAAAATTCCAAATTGCATATATTGATCTCAAAGTTTGAGGAGATAAAAATAATGGATGATGAGAGTTTTAATGAGTTTTATCCTAAACTAAATGACATTGTAAACTCCAAGTACAATCTCGGTGAGAAGGTGGAAGAGGCACGAGTTGTGAGGAAAATTTTGAGATCCTTGCCTGAAAGGTTCCGACCAAAAGTGACAGTTATTGAATAAAGCAAGGATTTAGACACAATTCGGGTACAAGAACTGTTTGGCTCTTTGCAAACCTATGAATCTACTCTTCCACAGCAAAAGAAAGATAAGTCCATCGCACTCAAAACTACTATGGAAGAAAATCACTTTGATGATGAAGATCTGTACAATGATGACTTAGCCCTTGTGGCCAGAAAACTGAAAAAATTTCTGTTTAATAAAAAGAATTCTGGTAAAATAAAAAAAAGGTAAGAATTTTGTTAAAAATAATGAATCTGAAAAATGGAATAAAGACAAAACCGAGACTAAAGATAAAGTCCAATGTCATGAATACTCTGGTTTTGGTCACATAAGAATTGAATGTCCAAATTTTAAAAGAAAGGCAAAAGCTTTGAATACCACTCTAAGTGATTATTCTAATTCTAAAAGTTCATATACATCTTCTGATAATGAAACTGCTTTTATTGCTTTCTCTGCATCCATTGCCAATTATGCTGACAAGAGCAAACAATGTATTGGCAACAGTATGGATCTGCGTGATACTGATTCTAATGTTGCCACAGAAGTTTATGATCAGGAATTAAGTGTACAGGAAGCATATGAGGACTTATGTGAAGAGTTCATGAAAATCTAAAAAGTAAATAAAAAGCTATACAAAAATCTAACCACCATGGAGAATGAGAAGAAAAATTTGGTGGAGGCACTGAAGCTAACAAAATTGGAAGTAACAAAGCTGCGCGAACAAAAAGAGGTGCTGGAAAAGGAGTTGGCAGCCTATCAGGAATTCAAAGAAAAAACTCTCACTCAAAAACTAAGTGAACGACTAAAAGTTCAAAGAGATAGTTTCGATCGCACAATACTGGGATAATATCCCAAAGAAATATGTTAACAAAGGCAAGTCAACAATGATTTCTCCAGGTAAGAGCATTGGCATTGGTTTGGCCAAATTCATCTTCAAATTTGGCCAATATCAACACTTTTTTACATATGCCTATTCCATCAAAATTCAATCCCCACATTGGATTAGCCATTCATTCTCTATATAATAATAAAATATTATTAAATTAATAAATTTTTTATTTAATTTATTTTCTCACATTTTGTAATTCTACCAATTAATGTTAATAATAATTATATTCTAATTAGATTAATATTAAAAAAAGTATTATTAAATTTTAATAATAATAATTATATTATATTACTTAATATTATTATATTATAATTAAATTAATATTAAAAAAAGTATTATTAAATGTTAATAGTAATAATAATTATATTATATTCAATTAATATTAAAAAATATTATTAAATGTTAATAATAATTATATTCTAAATGTTAAATGTTAATTATATTCTAATTAATTTAATTTATTTGTTTGGAATAAGAAATTAATATTTTAATGTTTGATGAATGAATAGTGGTCTTCCATCTTTAGCCAACCACTGTAGCAAAAGTCTAAATTATTTTAGATTTGCCCAATCTAATGTGAAGGACTTTTGAGTCAAATTATGTAAAATTTGACCAAGCACCTCATTTGGCCAAGCCAATGTGGATGCTCTAAGCCCAAAGTTATGTTTGTTCCTACTTGTCATTTATGTGGAATAATTGGACATATCATAACAAATTGTTTTAGACTTAGAAAAGAGAAAGAATTTTTTTTTTTTTTTTGAGCAAGGATAAGAATCTAGAATTTAAGGTGGACAAATTGAGCAATCAAATAAACAACCTAGGTAAGAAACTGTGTGAACTATCCAAGTTATGTTTTCCAAAAAAATTGAGAAATATGGATATCAAGACCAAGTGGGTAGTGAAAGAAAAGGCCATATGCCTGATGGCATACACAACACTCAAAGCTATGAACACTAGCATATGGATTTTGGACAGTTCTTGCTCTAGACATATGACAGGAGACAAAGGATTGTTTAAAAAGATTGAGTCCACCGGCAGTGGATCAGTAACCTTCGGTGATAAAAGTACAGCCATAGTGGAAGGAAAGGGAAGTGTGAATGTCCCTAGCTTACCTACTCTTCATAATGTTCTTTTTGTTAATGGTCTCAAAGAGAATCTTTTAAGTATTAGTCAATTTTGTGATGATAATCTTTCTGTGCAATTCTTAAAGGATGAATGCAAAGTTTGCTATAGTGCTAGAAAATGGATCTTAAGAGGCACCAGAACTGCTGACAATTGCTATGGAATCTCTCCTATAAACACAATACGTTGTCACAAAGTAGAGTTAGATGAAACTGAGTTGAGGCACTACCATCTAGGTCACATCAACTAGAGGGACATGCAAAAGATCTCTAAGAAAGAAGATGTATGTGGTGTGCCCAAAATTTTGAAAAATAAGAGGATAGTGTGCGGAGCCTATCAGGAAGGAAAGCAGACCAAGTCACAGCACACGAAGATAGTTGACATTCTGACCTCAAGACCACTTGAGCTATTACATATGGATTTGATGGGTCCTACTTAGAATGAGAGTCTTAGAAGAAAGAAGTATATAATGGTAGGGCTGTTCATGCAGCCCAGAATCTGGTATAACCGGATTCCAGTTCTGGTTTTCGGCCCGGGTCAAATCCGGGCCAGAACCTGGATTGAGAAAACTAGATTAATCCGGTCCGGGTACCGAATTTTAAATCCGAGACCCGATTTAAAATCTGGTACCCATTTATAAACTGAAAAAAAAACCCTAATTCTACCCTGCTCCCCTATTTCAGATCGTTTTCTCTCTCTCTCTCTCTCTGCGATGCGAAGTGGGTCTCTCCCTCCCCCAGTTTCCTCTCTCGCGCCGAACCCTAGCTACAAAACCGTAGCCACCGCCGCCGTGATGAGGATCTGCAAGAACACAAAGCTCTCAGCCCTCTGGTTCTCCCACCCTTTCGCTCCCGAGGCTCTCCAGACGCACGTGTGCCAGCTCAACCAGTGGCCCTGGGATGCGATTTCCTTCGCTCAAGACTCCCAACAAGTCAGTCCCCCAAACTTTCTCCTCTCGGTAAGCCTCTCTCTCTCTCTCTCTCTCTCTCTCTCTCTCTCTCTCTCCATCTTTGAGCATTTCGGTAAGCCTAAGTTTCTGAAATCTGTCTTTTTTATTTTTTATTTTTTTTAACATGGGTCGTTTTCCACTACTCTGCCCAGATCTAGGAAGAACTCCTTTAGTCAGTTTGTTTATGGGTTAGATCCTCGTGCTGTCGTCTTCATCCCTGGGTATGTTTTCCTCTCTCTGTTTCTTTTGTTCTGTTTGTTGATTTTGCCTTTTTTTTTCTTTTTGTGCATTGGGTATTAGAGTATATTTTATATAGATCTATGTTGATTTGGGTTTTAGAATATATCTTATATTGAGTTTGGGTTTTAGAATATATTATAATTAAATTTCGTGGGAATACATATACTTTGATAGCAATTTTCCTCCCCCACTCTCACCTGATTTGGTGGTCGTGACTGATAAATTGGTTAGCAGCTCTACTACACCAAACTCATTCTAGTAGTTGAGATTTCGTAATCTTTATTTGCTTAAACTCTAAAAGTTGACGGTAAAAGTAATTAGGGTGTCAATGAGTGGGTCAATGTTTCGTTATCTGCACTATTGGTTGGTTTTGTTTTGTCTTAATATGAGATATAGGTGAAGGAATTGCAGATGCTTGTTGGGCAATATGTAAATGGTAAATGGAGCTGTGAACAACGGACTTTTTAACTCATTTTGATGTATATTAATTTAATGACATGCTTTGATAATATGCTTCAATATGAGACTTGGGAAGTTTACATAGTTTGGCTTTATGGCTAGGAAAGAGATTAAAACTTATTTTCATGAATCTTTCATGAACCCCATTTAAAATTTCTCTGTAGTCCTTTTGTGTCTGCCTAGCAGTCAAATGATCAATTGGAAAGATTTGGATGATTCTCTTACTTTCTTTCCATTTTGTTTTTGGTAACAGACATAGGTCTTAAGGAAGAAAACATGATCCAAGTCGTGCAGGCAAGGAAGGACATATATACTCAGTACTCTGGGAAGTGGTTCAGGTTTAGGTTGTCTCGTGTGCATTTGCTGGAATAATGTGGTTGAACTTTGGGCCATTTGAATAAAGTCAACTCATTGCTTCCAAAAATGGGGATTCATTACAAAGTTGCAAGCCACTTAGAATTCAGATGTTGACCTTTTAATCTTCAGGATGGTCTAGGCAAATCAATTCAAACAATGTAATATGTAGTGGATTTTTTTTAGATTAATTAGTTATTTATAGCTGATATGTATGTAGCAATTATAATTGGTTGATATTTTATCATCATAGATAATGATATAAAAAATATAAGCTTTTATATAACAAAAAGTTTTTGCATTTCAACAATAGTTCTTGAAAAAGTTGCAATAAATTGTGGATTTTTTATAAAAAAATTTTCAACATAAAAAAATTAATAACAGAATGATTTCAGTTATAAAAAATAATAATAATAAAAATAAAAAACCAGTTTTGATCCGGAACCCAGATTTCCGGTTTGTAAAAATCTGGATTAATCCGGGTTTCGGACTGGGTCATAACCTGGGTATAATTGGGCCAGAACCCGGTTCGGATATTGAACCTGGGTTCCAGGCCGGGTATACCCTGATACCCGGTCCGAAACCCGATTGAACACCCCTATATAATGGTCATCGTGGATAACTATTCAAGATACATGTGGATTGTTCTGTTGAGAGACAAAATAGAAACCTTTGAGCTTGCGAAGAAATTGTTCAGACAACTACAAATAAAGAATAATTCCTCTATCTCTCATATACGTAGGATCATGGTAGAGAATTTGAAAATACTAATTTTTCTTCTTTTTGTGATGAACAGGGAATACATCAAGAGTTCTCTACCCCGATCACTCCACAACAAAATAGAATTGTGGAGAGCAAAAAATAGAGCAATACAAGAGATGGCTCACACCATGCTGAGTAGCAAAAAGTTGGCTTTATACTTCTAAGGAGAAGCTGTCAACACTGCTGGACACATTTTGGCCGTGTAGTCTTTTGTCCAGGCAACAAACTCACCCCTATGAGTTATGGAATGGGAAGAAACCCACGATAAAGTACTTTAAAGTCTTTAGGAGTACCTGCTACATTCTGAGAGACAGAGAGAATACCCACAATTTGACAGCAAGAGTGATAAATGAATATTTCTTGGATACTCATCAAATAGCAAAGCTTACAGAGTGTACAATCTATGGACTAAGACAGTGATGGAGTTAGTCAATGTAGTTGTGGATGACAATTCCAAGGAGATGACCACAAAGGAAATTGACCACCTTATTGAAAAATTCAAAGAAAACTCAATTGATCAAGAGGACACAAATTCAGTGGAACCTGCTTCACCAAGCTCAATTCCACCCCATGAAAAGGAGCCCTTTACAAGAATCCGCCACAATCATTCAAACATCCTTGGAGACTTGGGTGAAGCTATGAGATTAAGAAAACGAGTTTTAAATCAAGTCTCATACGTTTGCTATTTGTCGCAAGTTGAACCAAAGAAGGTGGAAGAAGCCTTACAAGATGAAAGTTGGGTGAATGCCATGTAAGAGGAATTGCATCAGTTCACTCAAAATCAATTATGGGAGCTAGTGTCGAGACTCGAGGATCATAACATCATTGGAACAAAGTGGATCTTAAAAAACAAGTCAGACGAACATGGCACCATTGTTCGCAACAAGACTAGACTGGTAGCACAAGGATACACCCAAGTTGAAGGAATTGATTTTGAAGAGACCTTTGCACCAGTAGTCCGTTTTAAGAAATTTGGCATGGAAATGAAGACACATGCTCGCACTCCGATGAGCACTTCAGTTAAAATATGCTCGGATTCTACAGGTAAGCACATTGATCCTACTCCCTATAGAAGCATGATAGGAAGTCTTCTTTATATTACTGCTAGTAGACCTGATATTGCTTTTAGTGTAGGTGTTTGTGCACGATTACATGCAAATCCTAAAGAATCACACCTCATTGTAGTAAAGAGAATCCAAAAATACCTGAGTTCTACAATTGATTATGGCATTTGGTATTCCAGAGCTTCAAATCTAAGTCTGGTTGGCTATTCTGATGCTGACTGGGCTGATAATGCTGATGACAGAAAAAGCACTACAGGTGGTTGCTTTTATGCCTGGAGCAATCTGGTAGCATGGATAAGCAAGAAGCAAAATTTCATCTCCCTATCCACTATTAAAGTCAAGTACCTTGAAGCTGGCAGTTGTTGCACTCAGCTTTTTTGGATGAAAAAGATGCTTGAGGACTATGGGTTCTCTCAAGATACCATGACTATCTATTGTGACAATACAAGTGCCATTAGTATCTCAAAGAACCCTGTGCAACACTCACTAATCAAGCACATAGATATAAGGCATCACTTCATAGGAGACGTGGTTGAAACAAATGTAGTATCACTAGAATATGTTGATACCGAACACCAACTGGCTGATTTCTTCACTAAACCTTTAGATGGTCTAAGATTTGAATTTATAAGGAAGGTCATTGGTGTGTGTGACATGCCCTGATTTTTGCTTTATTTTCTTTATGATAACAATAAAACAAATAATAATAATAATAAAAAAGGAGGTTGTTTGTTTTTTTTGTTTCTTCCAAATCTTTATGTTGCTATCATATGTGAGGTACATGTTTTCTGAGTATACTGAGTCCGTGAGCTTTGTGACTTCATCAATTCATTTTGTTGGGATCGAGGTAACTCTTCTCTAGTATGTGTTCTTACTTTTGATGCACAACTCTTAAGAAAAACCACTCAAGAATTCGATTCTTTGCACTGTGAGGTGTTAAATCGGACCTCTTAACAAGTTGGTGACAACATGCATATCCTCATATAATGCACCAAGAAAGGGGGAGTATATGTCTTTGAATTGACTAAAACTATTTGAACCTATTGCCCAAACAGAAAAATGTCTCCTCTTGCCATGCACACTGGTTGATCCTTATAGAAAAAGTCAGGTGTTCAAAATTCATTACGAAAAGAGACGAACATTCATGCATGGATCTAAGTTCTAATTGTCCTTGTAAGAAAAAATCATTGCCTTATTCATTATGGAAAAAGATGAGCAATACAAAATGGACATGTAGGCCATATGACTTTGTGCTTGGAGGTAAATGCTTTTTCGAGTATATAAGCCCTAGCATAAAGTTTGACTTTCAAGAAAAGTCCAACCGTATTCAAAAATTTAAAAAAAAAAAGGAGAGAAAAAAATAAAAAATAAAAAAATAAAAAAAGGAAATAATAACAGTGGAAAGATTTCTTTGCCTCACTCACACACACACGAATTCTTGGGAGGTCATTTATTAAGAAAAATTCTCAATGGTGAAGACTGACCAGTTAGAAATAGTTCTCCTAAATAAATGAAAAAGTGTTGAGTGGAACAAAGTTTAGGACAAAGAAATTAATCAAAAAGGCTCAAACCTTCTGGATGAAATATACATATTTTTTCTGGATTTTTTAAAATTGTTTGTCCTTTTCAAAATTTTTTATTAGAAAAAATATAAAATTAAAAATTAAAAAAGAAAAAAGAAAAATGAGCATGAATAACTGGAATTAATGTGGAGAGTTGCCTCTAAGGCATACTCTATGTGCATGGCACGTTCTAGGCCTTGGGCGGGAAATTAAAAATAAAGCTGCTCTGCAACATTAACTGCATGCCAATCACCTTTAATCTATCATTAGGCCTCGAGTTTCATTCACAATCACTTTGTTGCTTTCTCCACTACTCTTTGAGAGAGAAAAAACCGCAAAATCATCCTGCACATCTCAAAGAAAGTTGTGTCGATCCTTTTACACAATCTCAAGGTAAGTTTTCTTTTCTGAATACACTCTCTGATGTTTGTTTTACGTTACTTGAAGACTCTGCTTAGGGTTTTACTGTCCTTGATTCTTTAGAGTTCTCTGAAATGTTTGAAGTTTCGAAAATTTAGTTGGCTTAGGACTTGAAAATCTGTTGAAAGGGGTTAGATAATGCTTTGAAAAACATGCATGATGATTTCTGTTGTGAAAGGTGACGAATAAAGTCTGCATGTGAGTCTGTTTGGTTAGTCTCATTGTAGTTATTCTCCACTCTATGCTGCAATGACTCTGTGCTTAGGGCTAGATACTTTTCTCATCTGATAAAAACTCTTGAATATATATGTGGTGTTGGAAAATTTTCTGGAAACACGTATATGATTGGATTAATGTTTGAGAAGGTATCTTCACATTTTAGGCTCTGCTTATGTCAATATTTGTGGAGAAAAGTGCATCTAAGTACCTTAGAACACTGTGTATTTATCTTGCTCAGAAAGGATTATTTTTTTTGTAGATGAAATTCAAAACAATGGCAAAGAAAGCCAAATTTGATCGCAAAGCATCTCCAAAAAATCCTTCCAGTAAGGAGGAATCTGATTCACATGATAAAACTCCAAAGAAGTCCAAGGTGGCAGACAAAGGGTCAGCTTCTAATAAGGGAGTAGGGAGTACTTCAAAGCTTTCCTCCAAAGGCTCAAAACCACCCAAATTCATTAGTGAGGAAGCTGAGATTGCATACAAAACCGTGTTCTCCAAGAGGAATGTACTTGGAGAAAGAGAGGTAACTTTAAATGATTTGAATGATCTTGCGTTTGAATTCATTGTCCATATTTTTGCTAATAGAGGGTGGGAGAAGATCACTAAGGGAGCAGGAGCTCCCTATATCGAAATTGTTAGGGAGTTTTATTCCAATGCTTTACTATTATTAGGAGAGTTGACATGATTATCACTCTCAAGATCATTAGAGAGTTCTATTAACTTCCTAGTGTGGAAAATCCAGGTTTTCCATACAAGGTGTTGCCCAGATGACTAACACAAGAGGGGGGGTGAATTGAGTTGTATTAAAAAAAATAACAATTATAAATCAAATATATAATATATAATATAAATAAAATATGAAATAACAATAAATATAAAGAGTAAGGATAAGAGAGAAGCAAACTCAGTATGTTAACGAGGTTCGGCCCCACTGCATACGTCCTCGCCTCAAGCTACCCCTTGAGGATTCCCAAATTCACTATTCAACCTCCTTCAGGTGGAGATAGAAACCTATTACACCTTTGAACAACACCGCTACAAAGGATCCGTGTAGAACACCCTTTACACTTGCAATCACCTTACACGTGGTGATTCAACTATTCCCCGTGTAGAATACTTTCTACACACACAAGGGTTATACACACCCTTTTTCTTATACAAGAGCTGACATTGGGTAGGTTATCAGAAAACACTCCTCAATGAGTGAAATAAGAACAATACAGCGCAAACTATATCTCTTAAAATGAACAAGGATTAAGGCTCAATACTTAGAGAAGAGAGAATGAAAACTTTGAATGAATGTTGTATGTTCTTGGTGTTGTGAATGTGAAGCTCTCAAATGATCTATTTATAGGCATATGAGACTTCATATTCAAATTTAAAAAGATTCACATGTCAAAGACAACATCATTCACTTTTTCAAAAAATTCAAATAAAAGGTTCTTCTTTTTCAATTGTCAAAGACAACATCATTCACTTTTTCAAAAAAAATCAAACCTAATCTTTTACTTTTGGCATATGACAAAATGAGTACATTTTCCTTTTCAAAAAATTCAAACCTAATCTTTTACTTTTTGCATATGACAAAATGAGCACACTTTACTTTTCAAAATTTTCAAACAAAATCATCTACCTTTTGTATAAGTCTAAAAAAGCATCAATCACTTTTAAAAATATTCAAATAAAACATGCACATGTGAAAGATGACAATCAATCATCTTTAATATTTTCAAAATTCAACCCTTTAATCAAGGCATGCACATGCAAAAGATGACAATCAATCATCTTTCAAAATTTTCAAATTTAATTTTCAAAAATATTCATGCACATGTGGAAAATGTATTTTAATGCTTTATGATAAAATATTAATTTTGAGCATTAATCCTAATTTCGAATTTTGAAGAGATTTACAACATTACTCTATAATTTTAATGTGAACTTGTTCTCTTCTTGCTCATGCTTGTTTCCTTGATGTGCTTGACTCCATTGTGTAGACAACTTGAGCTTGAGACTTCTTTATTCTTTGAATTCATTTGTTATCATCAAAATCCATGTGTAAATATATAATTACACAAAACTTGAAATCTTGGGTTCAACAATCTCCCCCTTTTTGATGATGACAAATACTTGATAGAACCTGAACCTGTATTAATACTTAAGCTCCACCTGAAAATGTGCGTTAGTTTTTCAAGCAAAAGTATAAATATAATTCCAAGTATATATAATAAGTTTAGCAATTCAAACAATGTTAATGTTCTAGTCTAACACTTCTCCCCCTTTTGGCATCATTAAAAAGGATCCGCAACAAGTAAATAGACTGAAGAAAACGGTGCGTTAGTAGACACTATAGATAGTTGAAAAAATGGAGCCGTCCGTGACCCGACAAGTGCTGCAAAGCCTCGAGGCCTAACTCTATGAATTTAATACGGCTGAAGATTTAAACAATCGTCTGATGTTGTTGAAAAAAAAGGCTCCGAGTTTCTATAAAAAAATGATCATTTTCATCTATCGGCTGCCAAAAAAATAATCGCTTCTTGACCTGAGTTCTGTTTTTCCACAAAGATAGAATGGCTGAGCAATTCTCTTCCACTAATGTTCTAGACTTGAATCAGGAACCCTTGACGCATCAATCATCAATCTTCTCTCCTGAGGCCATCAATACCATGATAGGAGCAGTGAATCGTTTTTCTAGTAAGACTGATTATGAGATTATTGCAGAATCAAGAATGCTCAGTAGTCAATATGCTGCCTCTGTTACGATCTTGTCTCGAAGGTTAATGGCGAGGGTGAGTGAGATTGATCATCTTAACATGCAAATATCTGAGTTACGACAGAAGCTTGCTAATAAGGATAGTGAGAATAAAAGGCTAAAGCAAGAAAACCAAGAGTTGAAAAAATTTGCAGATTGGTATGCTCATGATCTGCAACCACGAATAGAGGAGTTGGAGCGAGAAAGGGTTCAGATACAAGGTCAACATCGGCAGATAACAGCAGAGGTTCACCGTTTACTAGAAAAATAGGGACAATCTACTGTTAATCTCGCTGGGTTAGTAAGAAAACTTTTGACAATGTGTGTCCAGCATATCTTGTATTTCTTTTGACTAAATAAGATTTGAAGAGAAAATAGTTTGTCTTATTCTTTATGCTATCTCTATAAAATCAGTCCTGAAGTTCATCCAATCCGTATCAAGTTTTCATCTCATCTCTATAACTCATCCGCATTCCTTCAGCATTCTTGTTTTAAGCCTTCTATTCTTTTCTCCATGGCTCATTCTTCTAACATTTCTCTAGATCCATCCATGAGGCATTCTGCATCTCAACCTCCTGTCCTTTCTGCAGCTGCCATTGGTGCCATGTTGCAGCAAGAAAATAATAATCGGACTAATAAGTCAGATTCTGATGCTATTTATGACTTGGTGAGTCTTGGGACTCGCTACTCTTCCTCTATTGTTGCTTTTTCTCAGCGGCTACAAGCCAAAAATCATGAAGTTGAAAGGCTCAAAGAACAAATTGTTGTACTTCAACGAATTGTTCAAGAGTCTCATACAAGGGAAGTAATCATTCGGCAGAAGAATAAACAGTTGAAATCTTTATTAGATTCTTCATTCCGCTTGCCGGTTCCCATGAATAAGAATGACATGATATTGTATGAAGAGAATGAGCGTCTCAAACATGAGGCTAAGAATCTCAAGTTTATGTAAAAGTATTTAAAAAATCTATCTCTATTTTTATTGACTCTGGTCTATCTTTTAAGAGATATTCATAGCATGCATCATACCTATTTCTCTTCTGATCATACATAATCTATCTTCTGGTAAAGGTTTTGTGAAAATATCTGCTAACTGATTGTGTGTGTTTGTGAATTCTAGTACTATATCACCTTTCTGCACATGATCTCGAAGAAAATGATATCTTATTTCAATATGCTTAGTTCTAGAATGTTGTATTGGGTTCTTTGAAAGATTTATAGCACTTGTATTATCACATTTGATTGGAATGTGATTATACATGAGTTTAAAATATTCAAGTTGTTGCTTCATGTAGAGAACTTGAGCACAACAACTACCCGCAGCAACATATTCTGCCTCAGCAGTAGATAGTGCAACAGAATTTTGTTTTTTACTAAACCAGGAAACTAATGCATGACCTAAGAAATGGCATGCTCCACTAGTGCTTTTTCGATCTATTTTACAACCAGTATAATCTGCATCTGTGTAGCTGATTAGATCAAAAGATGTGTGCTTAGGGTACCATAACCCTAGGTTAATTGTACCACTAAGATATCTAAGAATGCGCTTAACTGCAATTAAATGTGATTCTTTTGGAGATGATTAAAAGCGTGCACATAAGCACACACTAAACATAATATCTAGTCTACTGGCTGTTAAATATAATAAGCTACCAATCATACCTCGATATATCTTCGAGTCAACTGGCTTACCGGATTTATCTTTATCAAGTTTAGTTGATGGGCTCATTGGTGTTCCAATTTCCTTAGCATTTTCCATCCCAAACTTTTTCAGTAATTCCTTAATATATTTTGATTGATTGATGAATGTTCCACTTTTTGCTTGCTTAATTTGCAATCCGAGAAAGAATGTAAGTTCACACATCATGCTCATCTCAAATTCTTCCTGCATAGTCTTAGTAAAAACTTGATACATATTTTCATTAGTAGCACCGAATATTATATCATCAACATAAATCTGAATCAAAAGAATATCATCATTTTCATATTTAATGAAAAGAGTTGTGTCGATTTTTCCTCTTGAAAAACCTTTTTCAATCAAGAAACCACTGAGTCTCTCGTACCAAGCTCTAGGAGCTTGTTTAAGTCCATATAGTGCTTTTGTGAGTTTGAAAACATGATTTGGGGAAATATGATTTTCAAAACCTGGAGGTTGCTCAACATATACCTCTTCATTTATAAAACCATTTAAGAAAGCACTTTTAACATCCATTTGAAAAAGTTTGAAATCTTTATAACAACCATATGCAAGTAACATTCGAATAGCTTCTAATCTTGCGACAGGTGCATATGTCTCATCATAATCGATTCCTTCTTCTTGATTAAAACCTTGGGCTACAAGTCGAGCCTTATTTCTAGTAATGACTTCGGACTCATCTTTCTTGTTTCTAAAAACCCATTTTGTTCCAATAATAGTATGATTTTTGGGTCTAGGAACAAGTGTCCAAACATTATTTCTTTCAAATTGATTCAACTCTTCTTGCATAGCTAGAATCCAAGATTCATCAAGAAGTGCGTCATCAATATTTTTGGGTTCAATTTGAGATAGAAAAGCAGTATGATTGCAAATATTTCTAAGAGATGATCGAGTACTTACACCTTGTGAAGGTTCTCCCAAAATTTGTTCCACTGGATGATCTTTCACAAATTTTCACTGTTTGGTTGCATCTTGTATTAAATTTTGATGATCTTTCCTGATGGCTCCATGTTGAACTTCCTCTATTGTTTTCTCTTTGTTGATATTGAGACTTTCCGTATTATTTATACCTCATGTTTCTTCATCAATAGATTTCTTGGAGAGTGAAGAATTAGATTCATCAAATACTACATGCATAGATTCTTGTACAGTCAAAGTCTTTTTATTGAATACTCTATAAGCTTTACTATTAGTAGAATACCCGAGAAAGATACATTCATAAGATTTTGCATCAAATTTGCCTAAATTATCCCTGTCATTCAAAATAAAACATTTGCATCCAAATACATGAAAGTAACCAATGTTGGGCTTTTTCTCATTCCAAAGCTCATAGAGGGTTTTATCTAACTTAGACCTTAGCACAACTCTATTTATAACATAACATGCAGTACTTACCGTTTCGGCCCGAAAATAACTAGACAATTTGTTCTCATTGAGCATTGTTCTTGCCATCTCTTGAAGAGATATATTTTTCTTCTCTACTACCCCATTTTGTTGAGGAGTTTGAGGAGCAGAAAAATTATGCACAAAACCGTTTTCATCACAAAATGTTTCAATATTTTTATTAACAAACTCTTTTCCCCTATCACTTCGGATACTTGAAATAGTATAGCCCTTTTCATTTTGAATTCTCTTGCATAACTTAGTAAAAGTATTATGTGCCTCATCTTTATGAGCAAGAAAGATGACCCAAGTATATCTAGAGAAATCATCAACAATAACAAATGCATAATATTTTTCTCCTAGACTTGCAACTCTATTTGGTCCAAAAAGATCCATGTGTATCAGTTGCAATGGTCTAGTAGTGGAAATATGTTTCTTAGTTTTAAAAGAAGTTTTTGTTTGTTTACCAAATTGACATGCATCACAAATTTTGTCTTTAAGAAAATTTGTTTTTGGTAAACCTCTCACAAGATCATTTTTTGAAAGTTTGGAAATAAGTTCCATATTAGCATGACCTAATCTTCTATGCCATAGCCAACTAGTTTCATTTTGAGCTGAAAAGCAAATAGCATCTTGTGAGGTAATTTCTTCAAAATCGATTGTATAAACATTATTGTTTCTAAAAGCAATAAAACAAATATTACAATCATGATCATTCAAAATAATGCATTTATCCATTTTGAAAGTAACTGTAAATCCTTTATCACATAATTGACTTATACTCAAAAGATTATGTTTTAAACCTTCAACAAGTAGAACATTTTCAATTATGAGAGAAGATTCATTACCAATTTTACCTATTCCCACGATCTTCCCTTTCGAGTTGTCTCCAAATGTCACGTGTCCTTCTTCTTTAGATCTAAGATCAAAGAACTTAGTCTTGTCTCCCGTCATGTGTCTTGAACATCCACTATCTAAAAATCACTTATTTTTGCTTGTGGATGACTTCATGCATACCTATAAAAACAATTAAAATGATTTTTCTTGGTACCCAAGTTCCTTGGGTCCTTTATTTATTAGTATTAGAAGAAACAAGATTTTTAGGTACCCATATGGCCCTAATAGTCATTGTATGATTTCTTCTAATAGGACAAGTATGATAATTATGACCATTTCTATTACAAAAATTACAAATAGCATGTGACATATATGAAAAACTTGAATGATTATAATAATATCCTTTTTTGACAAAATTATTTTTATGAAAAGAATTTTGAATATTAGTCTTTGATGTAGAATGATTATCAAAGAAATTTTTATAAGGTTTGTATTTTTGTTTTGGCATATATCCCAATCCTGCCTTGTCAAAAACACATCTTTGACTACCAAGAAGTTTTTCAAAATTTATTTTTCCATTCGTAAAGTTTTCAACAATATTTTCTAAATCGGTTTTCTTATTATTCAATTCAAGATTTTCATCTTTCAAAATGATACTTTCTTTTCTTAAAATTTCAATTTCGTTTGTTAAAGAAGAATTTTTCTTTTTCAAAGCAGTATACTTGATACCCAATTTTTCAAATTCCTCATAAATCTCTTCTAAAACATTTTGCAATTCTTCATATGAAGGATTTTCAATATTATCAAGATTTGTTACCTCAATGTCATCTTTAGCCATAAGACAAAGATTTGCTGATTCTTCATTGCTTGCTTCACTATCTGAGCTACTTGAATCATCATCCCATGTAGCTTTCATTGCTTTCTTGCCCTTGTTTCGATCTTTCTTTAGCAGAGGACAATTTGGCTTGATATGACCAGGCTTATTGCATTTATAACAAATTAAAGTGTCATTTTTACCTGAATCTTTTTTGAAAAACTTTTTGAAAGATTTCCTCGGAGGAGTTCTATTTTGCTTCAAGAATCTCTGAATTCTTCTTGTTATCATCGCAACTTCTTCATCTTTATTATCATTTTCCTCATCTTCACACTACAAGAAAAAGCGTTTTTTTTTATGATTTTATTTTCCGTGACTAATGCTTGTGGGAAATACTAGATAATGGGACAAATCCCTTCCGTGAAGAATAGGTTTTGACGTTTATCACCAAAAAACGTGCGACGGATGGAAAGTCATGGCCTTTAACCTATTAAAGCGAGGAGATAGTGTTCGTGTTAATAAGTTTGCCGTTGTTACCTCTAGTCTATTTTAATTTTTGCCCATAACAATATAAACTAAACACACCAGAAATCGATGCCTTCAATCTGCGCCCGAGAGAACCCTAACGCCCAAATCGTGCCCTTTAACACCGGATAATCTGAGGGATAATCCGGCCAAAATTTCTCTTTTCACGGCCTCGGAGAGAATCACTACCGCCAGTTGAGGACACAAACGGGCAAGAGAATCACACCGGCTTTGTTTTTGCTGCAATTTCTGGAATAAATCTCCATCTCTCTCTTAAATCTGTGCCCAAGAGATCCCTAGCCCAAATTGACCCGTTCAACACCGCATAATCTCACCAAATACGCCGGTGGTGGTTTCTCGTTTCGCCGCCCCGTGGAACCTCACTGTAGGATGGTTGCCGCAACTCACGGCTACGCTATTGATTGCTGAATAGCTACGGAAAAAGGTTAATCTCTCTCTTAATTTCATTTGCCTAATTTTAATTTCTCTTCTCAAATTTCCCTCTCTCTCTCTCCCCTGGTAATTCTATCGCCTATAGGAAGAGATTTCTATGCTTCTGTATCTCTGGTTCTTGAGGCCTAGTACGATTTTTGTGCACTTTTCGTATTGTGAAAATCCCACTTGCAGCTTCTTTAATTGAATTGGATTGGTGGTTTTGTGGCATCACGCAGGACAAGTAGTTTTTATGTGATGGATTGTTTATCCCTTTAGGCTATTTGGTATGTGAATTAGGCTTATGAATGTTTTACACTTGGAATTACATGATTATATATCTCAGGACAGGGAGATCTGCCCTGTTAGTGCTAGAAATCATCAGATTTCTTGAGTTCTTGTGCTCATAGCCGTTCATGGGTGATAGATGATAGCCACACTCCCATATAAAAATTCACGTATCTAGATGATAGCAACCCCAAATTATCAAGTATTTTATTGATAGGATATGGCAAATGATTGAGCATGTTTGGATGTTTCCAAATAAATAGGTTAAATGCCACAATTATTTGCCACAAACCAGGATGTTGACCTTGTAGTACTTATTAACCTTGATGCATGGAAAGAGCAGTACTGAAGTTGCTTTTTCAGTTGGTACCCAATCCAATGTCAAAATCACTGGTGTCAAGGTTAATAAATTATCAACGAAATTTAGTTTTGTGATACAGACCTCTCTCTGCTTTAACAGTCTTGTCTTAATCATATAATGGACTGATTCTGGACATTAGATTAAATTAATAATGTATCCCCCATATATAAATTGATCGTTTATTACAAATTCAGGTATGTGGTTTGGAAATTAGGGGGATGATGCCTTCCATTGGTAGAATGTAATAACCACCTCTCTGTTTTGCTTATATAAAAAAACCTGGTTGTCTTTTTAAATAATCAGATTTCTGATACTTTTATTAATCAGAACACCAGTTATGTGTAAGTTTCCCAAGAATGGCTCTCAGAATTTTGGGTCTCTATATACTCACATGATATCATACTAATTATGGGGTTTATTCAAAGCCATCTTCAGAATTTTGTTGATAGATACATGTTTTCAATTAAAATGTTAATACCTCCCTATTCATCACTCCACATTGGATTAGACAAAACAATAATGTTGTGTAATGTTATTATTTTCCCTTAATACAGTTTTTTATTAATTTTTTCCATTTGAACAATTACACTAACCATTTTTGGGTCGAAGTTTGTATTTGATACTATTATGACATGTTGGTACAATAAACTGATCATTGTATATGAAATCTATTTAAATCAAATACCTGCTCTCCCTTACAACAACAATTGAGGACCACTACACTCTAATTGGGATTATTCATACATAAGTTTAACAATACAAGTCATACCTTACAGAAATTCTGTTCCCCATGCAAGTCCGTCATAACACCATCAATACATCTATGTATACAAAAAAGCCAGTAAAAACATTTTTTGCAAACCCAATAGCTTAGAGGGCCAATTCTGTAGAACTAAGTGGAAGCAATAAGCCGTTCACCATCTTTTTATACCGGAAATTAATGTATATTTCAGTTCATATGGTTCCTCAAACTCTCGCAATTAAATGTTTTTGTATGGTAGACATTCTCTGTGCTACCTTCAAATGTAAATTGGAAAAAAACATTTGGACGGCCCAGAAGTAAGCACGTTAGCTACCTTAACACCATAGAACTTCCTAGCTAATGTGATCACACAATTATAAAAAACTGTCCAACTTAGACCATGAATAAATGACCATAGAAGCAAACCTATATTCATTAGCCTGAGTTTACCTGAACCAATTCTCTTAGGTAAAGTCAATTGGACCTCATCAACTAAACTATATGAGGCTTTCATGTGATCTGAATAGTCAGCATGGAACTTCTGCCACTCTTTCTGAGATGAAAGAGTTTTCCCTCCCCCAAACCATTATAATCGTTCCTACTTTCTCTAGTCTACCAAGAATTCTTTCATATCCTTCTGAACTTGTACAATTTCTTGTGTCGTTACCAGATGGATAGGGCTTGGATGCATATTGAAGATAGGATGCGTTCCAACGAATATGCTGAGGGCGTAAAAAAATTCATAGATATGGCGAAGGCCCATGCACCGGGGAGAGATTGCATTAGGTGTCCATGTAGGCGATGCCGAAATCGATCTTTCCATCCTATCTCTATGGTTGAGGATCATTTGTTCATTGTCGGGATAGATACATCTTATACGGAATGGATATTCCATGGCGAGGAGGAAACTTTGCAATACACCACATCGTCGGATGAAGAGGGTATTGATGACTATTCCTACAATGACTACATTGATGATGTCGACGAGATGTTAGATGACATCCGTGTTGGATCCTTCATGGACAATTCCTCTAGTCCAGAAGGTGATGCAGACCGAGTTCCCCAAGGACACACCGCTCATACTCCAATACCCCCTAACTTCGATGAGTTGCTAGATGATGCCAAAATGCCACTCTATCCAAATTGTTCTAAGTTCTCAAAGCTATCATTCATAGTCAAGTTGCTTCATATAAAGACTGTTGGTGGTTGGACTGTGAAGTCGTTTGACATGGTTATCAAGCTGTTGCAAGCTGCATTTCCTCAAGCACATTTCCCTGCCTCATATAACGAGGCTCGCCAATTACAACGTGGTTTGGGCTTTAGTTACAAAAAGATACATGTATGTCCAAATGATTGTGCCTTATTTTGGAAAGAGAATGCTGAGAAGGATGAGTGCCCTAAATGTAATGCATCTAGGTGGGCCTCAAGCACATCTACCCAACATAGGTTACCCAAAAAAGTCCTCCGATATTTCCCTTTGAAGCCGCGGTTGCAACGATTGTTTGTGTCAAAGAAGACTGCCCAAGTCATGAGGTGGCATAAAACAGAGCGTGTTGATGATACCACCCACATGAGACATCCGGCAGATTCACAGGTCTGGAAAGACTTTGATAGGAAGCATGCCTCATTTGCTGAAGATCCTCGTAATGTCAGACTTGGTTTAGCGAGTGATGGGTTCAACCCATTCAATAATATGAGCAAGCCGTATAGTATTTGGCCGGTGCTACTTGTGCCTTACAACTTGCCTCCTTGGTTATGCATGAAGGATCCGTACTTGATGATGTCTTTGTTAATCCCTGGACCAAAGGCACCGGGAAATGATATTGACGTGTTCATGCGTCCACTAATAGATGAGTTGATAGAATTATGGGAAGAGGGAGTTCGTACATATGATGCATACAAACGAGAATTCTTTGTGTTGAGGGCGGCATTGCTCTGGACTATTAATGACTTCCCTGCATATGCTAATCTCTCCGGCTGGAGCACAAAGGGTAAGATGGCATGCCCTACTTGTAATGCTGAAACAGATTCATTGTGGTTGGTTCATGGCCGAAAACACTGTTATATGGGCCATCGTCGTTGGTTGGAGGTAGATCATAGTTGGAGACGGAAAAAAAGTGCTTTTAATGGTAAGGAGGAAAACCGTCTCCAACCTAAATTGATCACAGGACATGCTTTATTGGAACAATTAAATGAGGTCTCAGATGTGCAGTTTGGTAAATCTATTTCAAAGAAGAGGAAACGTTTGCCCAATGAACTTAATTGGACAAAAAGAAGTATCTTCTTTTTGCTTCCATACTGGTTAGACTTGGGATTAAGACATAACTTGGACGTCATGCACATTGAGAAAAACATTTGTGATAATGTGTTGGGAACTTTGATGGATATTGAGGGCAAAAGTAAGGACACTGCCAATGCGCGTAGGGATTTGGAACATCTTGGACTAAGGAAAGAGTTACATCTACAACATGATGGTGATCGTACTTCTATGCAGTGTGCATGTTACGTGTTAAATGCAACTGAGCGAAGGAGTCTTTGTGCTCGGTTGGCAGACGTCAAATTCCCTGATGGTTTTGCCTCAAATATTGCCCGGTGTGTCAACGTTAGTGACGGGAAAATAATGGGAATGAAGAGCCATGATTGTCATATATTCATGCAATACTTGTTGCCGGTTGTAATTGGTGGGTTCCTACCTGCTAATGTGCGTCGAGCCCTAATAGAGTTGTGCTTGTTTTTCAAAGAATTATGTTCTCGAACACTAGATAAAACAGTGTTGGAACGGCTTCAGCTTAATATCCCCATCATTCTCTGCAAACTGGAAATGATATTCCCACCTGCATTTTTCGATATCATGGTACACCTTGCTATTCATCTACCGGATGAAGCGTTGCTAGCAGGACCTGTTCAGTACAGGTGGATGTACCCCTTTGAGAGGTATATGGGTAAGTTCAAGAGGTACGTTCGCAATAGAGCTCGTCCAGAAGGATCCATTGCTGAAGCATATGTTCACGTAGAGTGCTTGACATTTTGCTCTATGTACCTTAATGATATCGAGACTAGACATAACCGAGAGGAAAGGAACATTGATGTTGGTTTATGCTCCCAACAGCCAAGTTTATCTGTTTTCTCCCAAAAGGTTCGCCCATTAGGTGGGGCAAAAATATCTGTATTGCCTGATACCGTGTTGTCCAAGGCTGAGTGGTACGTGCTTAATAATTGCCCGGAGATTGAGCACTATATAGAGTAAGTGCACCCTCATGATGTTATTAACTTGGAATTGTCTTTTATTGTGATGGAATAACTTAATGTCGATTCTGGTTTTTGTAGTGACCATTATAACAAGATGAAGGAAGAGGGCTTGAGTAACTTCGAGCATAGGCACCAAAGTCAATTCCCATCATGGTTCAGAGCACGCGTAAGATTTCCCTTATTTAAATATAAACAATACCCTTTAATGGAAAAGGAGCATGAACATGATTCTGAAGTCATTTGTCTAATTTCAATGTAGATTGCGGAGTTGCATGCAATGACTCCTCCCGAGGTGACAGATGACATATATGCATTAGCATGTGGACCAGATCCACTGGTCGCATCATACCATGGCTGTATCATGAATGGAATTCGGTTTCACTCGAAGAACCTCGAAACGCGTCGACTCACCCAAAACAGTGGGGTTGTTGTTTATGGCAACCATCAAGGTAACCCTGTTGACTACTACGGCCAGTTGACGGAGGTCATAGAATTACGCTACATGGGTTGGCGTAAGTGCTTCTTGTTCAAATGTGATTGGTGGGACATTGGCGACAAGAGAAGAGGGATACAAGTTGGGGATCATTTCACAAGTGTCAATACTTCGAGGCAATGGTATAAAGATGAGCCTTTCGCCCTAGCCTCCCAAGCATTGCAAGTGTTTTACATTAAGGACCCAACTTTGGGGGGAAGTTGGCATGCAGTACACAAGATATCAACTAGGAATGTTTACAATATTGGGCATAAATCATCAGAATTCCATGATGATGATGATGATGATTCCTCCACTGTTGACGCAGAAGACGATAGTGACACTGATGCTGCGAACTATGGTCCTGTTGATGAAAATGATGGATTTCTCAATCCATTGACCCGGGTCGGGGAAGAGCAATTACCAGTTGATCGATCAACCATATCTAGATCACAATTATCCCCAGGAAGTGATGATGAGGACACTGATAATGATGACGTGCAGAACAATGATTTTTTGGATGGAGAACATAGATGACGGGGATAATGGTGGTACTAAATATGACACTTGATTTCCAGTTATAAACAGCATGCACTTGTGGAAAGAATTATATACCATATAATTCTTGTGAATGTGGTTGGTCACTTAACATCTGATTGCTTTCATTAAGTTAAAGAGTTCAGAGAGTTTAACTCGACCAGACATGTATTTCAGTTGATTAAAGCAGTACCTTATCACATATTCAACTTTCTTATTCTGTTAAATATTAAGTATTTCCATAAAAACCAAACATGTATATATTAACTTAGGATGATTTATATTGTGGCCTGACTTGGTGTAAATGATTATCCTTGCAGACAATGCGTGAGGTATTTCAACTTGTGCCCTTCCATCTCCACACTTCAACAATGCATGTGTCAAGGGAGTAGACAAATGATAATGTGGTTCAGCATGTGAGGTCATTTTGTTATTCAGTTGGTTTACAATATGCATTTAAGGCTGACTTTTGTGATATATTAAATGCTCATGTTACACTGATTTGCATATTATGTGGTGATGCATTTTGTGGGTTTTGTAATGATCTGCCTGTTTATGACGTACCTGATATTGAACTATAAGCAATCTGTAGTCTAATTATGGTACTTATGTAACAGTATATTTCATGTACTGAAAACTGTTTAGCTTTCTGCCCAGGATATTTAGTTGATATAAGGTTGTCGTCAAGTAGTGTGTAGTGGCAGTATGCATGAGTATATTTTGGAAGATTTTATATCACCTAAAATGTCCCTATTAGTATGAAGGGATTTTACCTACTGGTATGGGTGTTACAGGTAAATTAACATATATATATATTTCAATTCTCCTTAATATAGCCCCACTTTGTCCCAGTAGTTAGCAATATTGGCAGAGGATATGTTGGGGTAGCTAAATGATATGAATCATACTCCCAAGCATTGAGTTAATGAATGTGATACAACGCAGAAGGGATTAGTTACATTAATCCCTAGCTGATGTAACTAGGCAAACACTTTAATTTACACCTTGGAATATGATTACCACGGTGTCATGAATGGCTTATGGGGGAGCAGCCATATACAAATATGGCTGAAAGCATATCAACACCCAACTAACAAGAAAGAGACTCCTATTGATCATCATCCTATATAGTTCACCATACACCAGCCACTCAATCAAACATATATAAAGGACCAGCAAATATCTTAACGGCATATTTGTTGTAAGTATGACATATTCAAACACTGCTTTTCAGAATGGAATATAATCCAAATGATTATAACTAAAAGTGCATGAAGCAAGGTATATTTGGCACATTATGTCACCAACGCCAAAGCAGAGCATCAAACTCATTCAAGAATGGTTCAGCATAATTGTAAATGACGTACTGATTTATGGAATAAGGCTGAATTGGAACTGTGCAACAAATAATTTGGCAGAGTGATATAATTTTGTGAAGAGGCTAGTATGAATATTCTAAGCTGAACATTAGTAAAAGTGCATGAAAGGGAGGTTACTAAGTATGCATAAAACAATACAGGTACGATGAAGAGATCACATTGGTTTGGCTTGTGATGCAAATAAGATATGAATAACTTACATCCACAAACAATATTGCAGTGGCAGTAAACTTTGTACAGAATGTTGGGCAAGAAAAGTACTTGTTTTTAACATTCATAATCCTCCAATAAATGTTGGAGGTAATGATCCAATCATTATCGCCATTTCAACATAAATGATAATGAGGAAGAGGAGTTTTTAATATGTGAACTTTCAGCTAGATTTGTTCAGTATATTTCGACAGATTATATAACAGCGTTATTAACTTAGGAATGGCCAACAAAACTTATATTGATAAGTTTTTAAAGAATTAAGAAGGGAATTAATATATTTATGCCCTAATGCATATGTTTCCACTGTATACGGGGGAATGTCCAACGTAATCAATCCTTTAACATTGTATACACAGAGATCATGAACGTAATCAAACCATATGCAAATAACAGGGCAAGACTATATAATCAATGGGGCATGCGTAAACAAGAACACAGGTAAGAGTTTAGAATGTTATTCGTGTTCAGGCCTGTATTTATAATGGGAAAATGGAAACTATTGTTACCATTATGCATATAGTGTCCAAAACAATAGGCCCAATTCATGTTAATTGGGTTCTACTATGGTACAAATGTGAAATGGACCATGCAAGAGTACATTCCCATAATGTCTGTACACGTGGGCCACAATTGGCATGCAAAAAAATTTAACATTTGAATGACAAATGTTGAGGGCTGGGATGCATGTGGCATGCATTACCTACACGTATGTGGCCCATGTGTCCCCTACATACTAGCTAGGTTACAAATAAGATATTAATTACAAAGGTAAACTTTCTCCATTACACGTATGGGTTTGTTTGTTAATAGAAACATGTACAAATAGCCCAAGAGAAAATCCTGAAGCACATTAACGTCCTGTTAGAAATAAATAACCTATTACATAGTCTCAAACCAATTGATGAGTTGCTGGAGGCGGGAATTCAGCTTCCAAAAAAATTAACAAAACCCGCGCCACACTTTTTTGCTGAAGTGACAGCTGCCCAGTTACATCACAGCTTCGTGGGTACCAGAGGGTTGTCAAATAAAAACCTATTGAGAACTTTCAGTCTTGGCTGAAGAATGAAGCACTGAGAAGAGGGTAGTGTCTGAAAGCACAATCCCAAAAGCCATTGGTTTTGCACGGGATCAGATTTTCAGACCTGCAGATTTAACATCGTGTTCATTCAGTGTGACAAAGGGATTACCAGAACATACCCAAGAACAGGTACATAGTTACACTCAGCCCAGCCTTATTTTGTATGGATGATTCCTGATTTTCCTGTTTATAGCTATGTAAGTTTTCCTGTGTTAAAAGAAGGGATTTTTCTAAACATACATAGATCTGTGAGTCAGTCTGAATGTAAAAACATTTACACATTGGTCACTCAGCTAGATTTGACATTTAACACAGGAATAACTTTTCATGCTGGGGTATCCATTTTATAACCATGAACTTGAAAAAGAAAAAACCTTTCTTTTATCTACTGTAAATATGTTGTTGATAGAAGGTATAGAGTAGGGTGGTAGAAACCGTGTTCAACAAAATCATGGCATTTCCCTTCCAATCTGGCCCTTAACTTAGGAATGACAGATCTACTTTGCCAAAAGGTTAGGACATCTTCAATAACAAATATGCATTGCAAGCATTATGATAAAGGCAAAGAGTATAGCATTTGCTTAGCAGGAGCTGTTGAAACTGATGATACATAAGTGTTTATGAAGCTGAACTTTATAAAACTTGACACCAATAATAACAGTTTAAGGTTTTTCCTAAATATTGCAACCATATTTAGTCATACCTTATAAGATAATCTGTTTGGATCACTGTCCATATTGAACTATATGTTGATATTTTGCTGAAAAAATTTGTTAATATGCTATGGTAAAGTGTTTCAGCATTCCTATATTGAAGTGCAATAAATACTTAGATGTAATTTCTGTTACATTTTGCCCAGTCAATGGTCTGTTATCGTATGTAATTGTTGGTCATTGCAAATAGAAGTGTATAAAAGTACGAAAAAACTAAACTATAACAAGTTTGAGGGTGGTGAAAACTGCATCCTTCATGGGTTATGAGACAGCTTGCATTGATGAAATGATTTCATAATTACAGTCAATTAACCTAATGGTTTGGATTGTAAAAAATTCACGTCGGGCACGACTACCCCGAGGGCCACCTCGGATAGCATGCAGCCCAACCGAAGAAGTTCCAGCAGTGCTGCGTCCAACACGAGGAGTAAGGGATAAGGAGGATCCCATAGTTGATGCTGCACCAAAAGTAGTGCAACCAGTGGCTGTAGAGGACGTCAACAACACTGTAGAACAGTCAGGAAATGGGGGGGGAGACGTGACAGGTTTGGCATTTTGTAGCCTTAATTTATCAAGAAAGTCCTGAGCCAGTTATTGCTAGTTATAATGAATACTCAATGATGAATGTTAACCTGTAAACAATTAATAAGAGTTTTATTACAGGTCCACCCATAAAAAGCTTACGGAGGGGACGATCCCAAGGGCCATGTAGGACTTCATCAAGCCAAATTGAAAATGTTCCAGCAGTGTTGTCCCCCATAGTTGATGCCACACCAGATTTGGTAACACAAGTGGGTGTAGAGGAGGTAATGCAACCTGTAGACCAGTTTGGAAATGATGGGGGAGACATCAGAGGTTAGGCCCGTTTCTATAATATAGTGGAAAGATTGACATTCGAAGTTTATGCTATTTAATATTGCATGTCAAATATGCTTGTTGCTCAGTACATAATAATTCGCCACTTTGATTACAGTTCCAACCCTAAAAAGTGGACGTCGGGGACGATTACCCCGAGGGCCACCTCGGATAGCAGCAAGCCAAAATGCCTCTGTTTCAGATGTGCTGCCTCCGAGAAGGGGCCTAAGGGATGAGGAGGATTCCATAGTTGATGCTGCACCAGAAGCAATAACAGAAGTTTCAGTAGAGGACGCAAGGAATGTTGTACAACAAGACGGAAATGAGGGGGGAGACATCACAGGTTTGGCATTTTCAAGTCTTATATATGTACAAAGAAAGACTTTGGGATTTAATTCAGCGTGCTTTGTATAATGCCAGATTCCTAACGCTTGCTGATAACTACATTGTAATACCACTTATATTACAGGTCCACCCATAAAAAAACGAGGCAGAGGGCCTGCAAAGGGTACAGCATTTGAACAGCTACGGAAGTTGGGCAAGATCCCTGTAAATATAAAGGATGGGCACAGGGGTCCATCATGCGAACATGCCAATGTATTCAGTAGTCGAGTGAGTTGGATAGTGAAAGTACATGCAGATATGAAGAATGCTAGCTGGAGTGTGGTTCCCGACAAGCACAAGCATGAGCTTATCAATCGTGTTAGAGTAAGGGTTACCCAAAATGTGCAGTTTCACAAAGTTTGAGTTAATTTTCTGTTTAATGTATGTTTGTTAGAGTAGCGACAACCATGTGATATGATGTTGGTGCATGTGCAGGCAGATTTCATTTTGGATTGGACCAAGGAAAACCATCGCGAAGCTGTGGTAAACGCACTTGCTGACAAGTACAACGCATACCATTACGAACTACACAAGCACTACAAGAAATATGGATCACACGAGGAGGCACTAGCTGGTCGAAAATCGTCGGTGGAGCCACATGTTTGGGAGTGGCTATGTTCAAGGTGGGCCAGCAGCTCATTCAAGGTACAACCTGAGTTGTATTGATGGGGAGGAAGTAGGGGATTTTGAGTATTTAGAATAAATCTGCCTATAATACCTGATTGTCTAATAGATGTTTTTGTATAGCTTGAGTTGATTAATGTACTGTAAGCTGTATCAGAGCTGAAATAATTTATTTATTGTGAATTATTTCAGGAACAGTCGAATAGAAACACTAATAATAGGAAAAAACAGAAGGTTAAGCATACGGGGGGAAGGAAATCCTTTGTCAGGATATTGGAAGAGAAAGTAAGACAAACTTTCATTAAAATAGGTTGTGTAATTTTGTAAATCCGTATTTGAGCTAAAATTAACATATATTTTGTTCATGAAGAGTGGGGAGGCACCGAATATGATAGCATTTTACAAAGAAACACATTGGTCAAGGGAGAAGGGTAAATGGATCAATGCTGCAGCTGAACATAATTATGTGAGTTAACTTATCCTGTGTTATTTTCAGTTAATGACATCCGTGTTTGATTCCTCATACACTGAAATGTTTGAATAATTTTGTTTGTGGAAATTTAGAATCTTATGATAGAGCGGTTGAATGAGGCAGAATCAGAAGAAGATGGCGATGAAGCTGCAGCCGAGGTTTTCAAAGAGGTGTTAGGATTCAAATCAGGCTATGCACAAGGGCTAGGCCACTCAGTCATTCCAGATCCCAGCCCTTCGCTGAAAAAGAACAAGGCATTTATACGTTTGGCCGAGGAGAATGAAAGGATCAAGAATAGTGCAGACAATTACAAGACACAACTAGAGAGAATTTTGGGTGATATGGCTGCTCTTAGAAATGCTTTTTCTGAGCATGACAAACAACTGAATATGATATCATCACAGTTGGGGACAAGTAGGGAGTCTCAACAAGAGACTCAAGGAGATGCTTAGGCATCTCTTAGTTGGTTCTAACTTTTTTGGATCACAGCCAGTTTTGGGATATTTTGTGTTTTGTGTTCCCCATAGGGAGATGGCAGTTTTACTTATGCCAACTTTTTTGATGGGTTGTATGGGAAGGTTGGGGTGTTTTGGCATTGAAAGGGTCGGGTTTTATAGCATTTTATCAGCATTATTTTGTGTTTACTCTATATATAACTATTAAATCTAGTTGGAAGTAGCTTTTACAGGTTTGGTGATACTCAAGCAACTGTCCAATTTTTTTGAGAATGTGAGTCAGTCACTTTCATATCTGATCTTATTACCTACTGGTTTGTAGCGCAGTTTTGAAAAGCTAATTATCTGACTCAAGAAACATATCCGGGAAGTTGAACTTCTTTGTATTTTTTTGTTGCAGGGTTACAATGGTTGAGCATTAAGGTAGTTGCCTCCATTAGGGTTAAAAAACACTCCAGTTATGTGATGGAAGGCAACTGAAGGGTCACAGTTGAAACGGAAATGACCAAATATGGAATTTATCAACGCATTACTGGATATGTGCAGAATGGTTATGTGCCGGTAAATAGTTTCTTTCCGATAACTAGTGTTTATTGAATAAGCTTAATATCAAGATGTTGTTATACCTATCTCTTCATGCATAATATAGGTTTGTTTATAATATGTGAATAGATCCATACTTGACTGGGCAATTTGGGAGAATAAATAACTGGATGCAAACAAATGTACCTTAATTTTATTGATCATAGCTGTAGCCAAGTGTATTAAAATATACACATGGCTGGCAGTATAATTCCAAACAATGTTTTTCATAATTCTTCTATCATACATCTTCACATCTGGATTATAATAAGATGGCAATGTGCTGATATGAATTTAGATTAAAATTGATCATGAACTGGTGGTAATTATGGGGTTTTGTTAAAGTTAAAATGAGGATTGTGCAGAACCTAGGGAGTTTTGATAACTGAGGGTGAAAATACAGCATTCTCCTAGATTAGGCAATGGTAGATGATTGTAAGTTATATATTTAATAACTCTCGCAATCATTGAAGTTCTGTACCTTCAAGATTGTGGGACAGGAAAAGAATAGGGAAAATCATACTGCAGGCACCATTTGTTGGAGAGTTGGGATACAATTGTTCAGTTGTTAATATACAAGAAAATGTCTGGTCAGGAGTCGAATCTAATGGTGTTAGACACAGCCAAGCCTGAAGGAACATTTTTGTTACTTAGGTCAGTTACCAGGGTGTTTATCTAATGAAATATTTTCAAATGAGAAGTATATAGGATATGAGGGAGAAAAAGGACAAGAATACATGTTTAGAATTATTGGTGAAATCTGAAAATGGATTGGTTGCTTCTTTTGGTATTGTGATAGATACCAAAAGAATGAAGTTTTCAATGGGGTGGAGCTTATGATCAGGAGCACTTGTATAATTGTAACATTGTGTCAAAATTAATTGTTGAGTATGGTATGTTCTGAGTTGGCCTTTACACAACATGCACATACATTGAGGGTTAGAGATTTGAATGTCTAGCTTATATATGGCATCTACATGGTTTTGTACTTTAATGTATACCATGTTTACAGGAAGTGACATAACATGATCATAGAAATGTGACAGTTTCTATGGCAAAAATGTATTGGATGGAGTTGGTAATATAAACTCAGTTTTATTTTCCCTGAGTTGTTATGGAAAATTCATTCAATATTGTAGGTTTCCAGTCTTTAACTTGATGTATGTACTACCATATACATGCATGAGGTCCAAATATTGTAAATCCCGGGGTAGTATATATTATACTAAGATGTATATATATATACACCACAATAGCTATGGCTAGGTTGCATTCATTGAGATTTGTTGAAGAAATGTGAATCTAAGATTATTGATAGCTAAGTCTAGTCTATTTGTACACATGTTTATTCAGGTTCTTCTCAAGTATCTTTTATGTGTGGACAAGAGGAAACAAGGTCATTTGTTCAGCTGGGAAGATCAGGTTCACAGAATGTTGATGATGCTATTATGGATAGATTATGTTGAGCCAAGTTGTGTGAGGGGGAAAGTAAATAACATTGTAATATGGGTTCAAGTTTCTGTTGTATGGAATGTAGTATATGCCAAAATGCTAATCACGACCCTCTTGTCCTTCCCATTTGGTAAACATTTTGTAATGTATTTCCAACATGTTGTAAATGGACAGTGGAATAGTAAGAATGTTTATTCATAACTTGAATTATGGGATTGTGTTATTTGTATATATCGGACTGTATTTTGTAGTATATGTGCCATAATCTCACCAAATTGAAGTAGAAGAAACAGGTTTTTACCTAAAGTAATGTACCTGAAGTTGCGAAATGTTATGAGGCTTTCAATTCCATTATCTACGGGACCTGGCCTCTTAGTGGCACCTACAATGTTTACACTTTTACCCAGGGAACAACATTGGTGGAAAAAGATAATCTTGCATGTTTATTATAAATTAAAGCTATTTGCCACGAAGAACCTTCATGTAAATTAATTACTTCTCATGCGCAAAAAATTCGGGAAATACCCTTTAATATCCAAATTCCCGACGTACACATGCTCGTGGAGATTATATTTTTCTCCACGAGTATCGTGAGTGGCGAATAATGAAAACCTGAAAATATTAATTCATATTTTCCACGAGTTTTATTCATGGCCTTTACACATTTTCCAAGGGCAAATTTTGGTAGGGAAAAAACATACGACATGTAGTACAGACGTGAGGGTCCAAAAATTACCCACGGATAGTGTTCGTGGGTAATACTAATAACCACAAACCTCTCTCATGGGAAGTATCCAATTCCCATGAGCAATTAATAAATTGAATTGCCTTTTGCCACGAGTTCGTGAAGGCTCTTGTCACGGAATGCACCGTGAAGAAAAGTATCTATTTGCCACGAAGTAAAGTTTTCGTGGGATATAATACCTTTTTCGGCAACTTATATGCCACGAACTTCCCACGGGAGAAATTTGTGAGGACAGCATTTTTCCCACGAAATGCATAGTTTTGCCCACAACATACCTCTTTGGGAAAAAACGCTTTTTCTTGTAGTGTCATCACTTTCACTTTCATGAGGAACAACTTTAAGTGTTAAGCTCTTCTTTGGCTTTCCTTCTTCTTCTCCTCTTTTCAATGTGTACTCATGGGTGATAAGTGACCCGATGAGTTCATTGACTTCGAGCTTCTTGAGGTCTCTAACTTCAAGAATCGCTGTAACTTTTGATTCCCAACGTTTTGGCAAAGAGTTGAGAATTTTTCTTACTATCTCCACCTTGGAATAAACTTTGCCAAGAGCTGTCAAATTGTTTATGATGTTAGTAAAATGAGTGTGCATACTAGAAATAGATTCATCATCATTCATCTTAAACATTTCATATTCATGAGTAAGAATATAAATTTTTGATTACTTGACTTGCGAAGTTCCTTCATAAGTTACTTCCAAGTTATCCCAAATTTCCTTTGCCGTAGCGCAATTCATTATTCTATTAAACTCATTTCCATTAAGAGCATTATATAATAAATTCATAGCAGTTAAATTTAAAGTATAAAGTCTATCGTCTTCACGATCAAACTCTTCTTCTTCCTTTTTGACCTTTACTCCATCAACCACTTTTGTTGGAATATAAGGTCCATTTACAATACATTTCCAGATTTCTCTACCTTGAGCCTGAAGAAATATTCTCATTCTAACTTTTCAGAATGAGTAATTATCTCCACAAAAGAGTGGAGGCCGACTGCTAGATTGACCTTCACCAAATGAAGCTGCAATGTTAGCCATAAGATCTTAACTCAAAAGATAGTTAATCTTATAATAGAGCTTTTAGCTCTGATACCAATTGTTGCCCAGATGACTAACACAAGAGGGGGGGTGAATTGAGTTGTATTAAAAAAAATAACAATTATAAATCAAATATATAATATAAAATATAAACAAAATATGAAATAACAATAAATATAAAGAGTAAGGGTAAGAGAGAAGCAAACTCAGTATGTTAACGAGGTTCGGCCCCACTGCCTACGTCCTTGCCTCAAGCTACCCCTTGAGGATTCCCAAATTCACTATTCAACCTCTTTCAAGTGGAGATAGAAACCTATTACACATTTGAACAACACCGCTACAAAGGATCCGTGTAGAACACCCTCTACACTTGCAATCACCTTACACGTGGTGATTCAACTATTCCCCGTGTAGAATACTTTCTACACACACAAGGGTTATACACACCCTTTTTCTTATACAAGAGCTGACAGTGGGTAGGTTATCAGAAAACACTTCTCAATGAGTGAAATAAGAACAATACAGCGCAAACTATATCTCTCAAAATGAACAAGGATTAAGGCTCAATACTTAGAGAAGAGAGAATGAAAACTTTGAATGAATGTTGTATGTTCTTGGTGTTGTGAATGTGAAGCTCTCAAATGATCTATTTATAGGCATATGAGACTTCATATTCAAATTTAAAAAGATTCACATGTCAAAGACAACATCATTCACTTTTTCAAAAAATTCAAATAAAAGGTTCTTCTTTTTCAATTGTCAAAGACAACATCATTCACTTTTTCAAAAAAAATCAAACCTAATCTTTTACTTTTGGCATATGACAAAATGAGCACATTTTCCTTTTCAAAAAATTCAAACCTAATCTTTTACTTTTTGCATATGACAAAATGAGCACACTTTACTTTTCAAATTTTTCAAACAAAATCATCTACCTTTTGTATAAGTCTAAAAAAGCATCAATCACTTTTGAAAATATTCAAATAAAACATGCACATGTGAAAGATAACAATCAATCATCTTTAATATTTTCAAAGTTCAACCCTTTAATCAAGGCATGCACATGCAAAAGATGACAATCAATCATCTTTCAAAATTTTCAAATTTAATTTTCAAAAATATTCATGCACATGTGGAAAATGTATTTTAATGCTTTATGATAAAATATTAATTTTGAACATTAATCCTAATTTCGAATTTTGAAGAGATTTACAACATTACTCTATAATTTTAATGTGAACTTGTTCTCTTCTTATTCATGCTTGTTTCCTTGATGTGCTTGACTCCATTGTGTAGACAACTTGAGCTTGAGACTTCTTTATTCTTTAAATTCATTTGTTATCATCAAAATCCATGTGTAAATATATAATTACACAAAACTTGAAATCTTGGGTTCAACACAAGGCATGGGGACCCCATCAAAACCCCAATTGTAAGATTTATTTGCAGGGTCCAGCGCACCAGCATGGCCACCAAAGATTCATAAACTCACAATAAAATCAATGTTCCCTGAATATAGGTTCCTTACCAAAGTCGTTCTGACAAATCTTTGGCCCATCTCTAGACATACTGAGCTAACAGTTGAGAAAGCCCAATTTATGTATGATCTAGTGAAGGGAATACCTATAGATCTCCTCTCCCATATTGTTGACGTTATCTCAAAGGCCAGGACTGACAAAACAGACAAGGAAAGCCTACCATTTGGAGGCCTTATCACAAAGTTAGCTAGAATAGCTAAAGTCCCTTTAAGAAGCTCCAAGGCCACAGTCAAAATGTATGGGAAGATCTCCTCCAAAACTGTCACTAAGTCAGAAGCAGTAGTTGGTGGAAAGAAGAGAAGTCATGCTAAGGCATCCTCATCCTCCCCCCAGGACAATCCACTAAACTAGTTGAACAACTTCAAATGTTGCACTCAAAATTTGACTCTTTTGTGGACAAATGGGAAGAAAAGATGGGGAAGATTGAACAAATGCTAGAAGATCAGCAAGATGAATCAGAAAAGATGAGTGATAGGCTGGAGCAAATTGTTTTGGATGTGGATCAAATCCTAAAAAAAATCACTCCACCTAGAGATGAAGACAAATATGACTCTAACTGGTGCTGGCAAACATAGGGGGAGAAGGGATGAAGAGCAAGCAGAGGGAGCATGACAGAGCTAAGAGCTAACAAAATGCAACCACCACCACCACCATTGAAAAGTTTTTATTTAAAATTTTCGGTTTGGTTTGTACATTAAACAATGATTTGTGTGTTTTATTTTGCGTACTAAATTAAATTGATATATGTGTATTTAGGTTTAGACTTATTGGTACTTCACATATTTTGCTATGCTAAAATGAAGTATGACTGTCTATATGAGATCTTTGATGGTGGTTGGGTAGTTGTTTTTGTAGGTTAGATTACATTCATCCAATATATGTTGGCATCATCAATCGGCCAAAGGAGGAGATTGTAAATGTAATTTATGTTTAGCTCGAAATAGATGTGTATGTTGTTAGGAATAAATGTAATCTTAATTGGACTTTAGGACTCCAGTGATCCGATAAAGATAAGTAATTGAATTGTAACTCTTATCAAATCTTGTTTGTATTATAACATAAGAGTCAACAAGAGTCCTTTGTGTGTTTTGCGTCTAAGCATCAATTGAAGAGATAAAGATGCAGTCTTATTGAATAAACGGAAGCTGATCTGAACTCGATGCAATCTAGAAGAAGTAATCCAGTCTGAGATGTTCGCTAGTTGTTAGAAACGTATCTGACTGGGATACTGGATAAACCTATCAGCTGAGTCTTTCTCCAAATCAATGATAGCATTGCATATATATAGAGAAGTCAGTTGAGGGTGGAAAAAAAGATACTTGAACAGTACATATTTACATTCATTGATAGCTTGAAGATTTGGGTGTAACTTCAAGAGATCATGCAAGGGAAAATACCCAAGTGAAGGAGTTTTCGAGAAGCTCAGTTCGTAAAATTGATTGAGAGCATACTCCAAGGGGAGTTGTTGTGTTCAAGATTCAACCATTGGAGGTTCCAGTAGGAAAGGCAACGATTAGAAAATCTCAGAGGTTCTGACTACCTACTATGGTAGAAGACAAACGGGTCGCATTTCTTGAGTAAACGTTACAAAGGTTTTATAAACATTTTACTTGTAATACTCTCAATCAATAAATTGACTTTTTTGGATTTGGTTCCCCCTTAGGGTTTTACCTTTGAGTAGTTCTTTAAAGGGTTTCCCTTCATAACCAAATAGTGTGTTAAAGTTATTAATATATATTGGTTACTAATCGGTGCTAATAACTTGTGTTGAGTGTTAACGTGTAGAACCAGGGGTACTTGGGTATTTTCATTGATCAAGAGTATGCATTTTTGGCCACATTTCTTAGATCCTCATAGCATCAACGTACGACTTCCCATCGAGTTCGAGTGACAAATAACCCTTCACATAATCTGCAAGTCCTATTCTTTTGAACAATGCCGATGAGTCTAAATTCACAAGGCTTGACGCTGAACCAAAATCTCCTTCTTGTTTTGGGCTTTAAAATGTGGCTATAGATAGCCTCTCCTTTTCCAAGTTCACAGTCGCACGATGCTCGATGCTACAGCAGATCCCCTTCATCACAATCTGCCAAACCGTTCGTGCATGGGAATTAACCAATGACTGAAACCTAGAATCAAACACTTTTTAACCGTAAGAAAGATATGGATACACTACCTAATGAATTTTGTTGTAATATTTAATCGAAAGTTTTTACAGGTAACATTCTACGATATGGGATTCATATATTTTTTCAGTCTCTTTCCGAATCATAAGAAATGTTTGTGTGTAATGTAAAAGAATATCTGTTTTTCTATGTCAGTCTCATTTCATTTTTATTTTTTTATTTTCTAAAGGACTACGCATAGGGACCGTAAATAGAATTTCTATTTTAAAAATCATGGAAGCACGTGCGCGAAAAAGAGAGATGGGACCTGATAGCACTAGCATTGGACTCATTAAATTCATCTTCAAAATTTGATGAAAATTACAAATTTGTCATAAATCCAAAACCTTCATATCTATAATTCCACATTGGATTAGTCATTAGATTCATCAAAATAATAATATAATATTATTTTGTTAATAATAATAATTTTAATTTTTTTTCTTCATATTTTACAATTATACTAACCATATGGACATTAATAATTTAATTTAGTACTTAAATAATTGATTCCAACTAATTTAGAATAAAATAAAATAAAACCATTGCATATGAAAATTAGAATAAAATATTAGTTTGAAGGTGGAATAGTAGACCTTCAAATTTGAAGGAAGAGCAACAAATACTATAACTCAAAGCTTCTCAAATACACATTTGATGAATCCAATGTAGATTCATTTTACATAAATTCATCAAAATTTGAAGATACATTAACTTTTGATGAAACCAATACTAATGCTCTGAGTGGGAGGGGAAGGCCGCGAGGGAACAAGTTGGCTTCCTCAAATAGGTGGGAAGGGTGATAAGGGTGAACATGTCACCCCAGTCCAACTTTTGCTCCAGCTCCGAAACAACAAAGACCTGTCCAAAGCCCTCAACCTCTCGGCCTTCTCCTTCACCTTGCCATGCAATACTTCTTTTTCTCTTCCAATCCATATTAAATAGTTCTTGAATGCCAGATTTCACCTTCTCCAATAAGGAACTGCTCACCCCATGATTTATCAACAGGAAAAACATTTCCACATTAAATTTTCCTCATAAATAAATATCAAAAACAAAATTTCGTATGAAAAGATAAATATAATCGTACAATTTAAGAAATAAAATCATAATATACTTAATTGGCACACATACACCTTTTTCTAGCCGCCTTTATGATTTCTTTTCTTTGAAAAAATAGGCAATTATAAAATTAGAGTAATACTAAATATAGGAACTCATCATTAAAAAGAAAGATTTTTTTATATGAATTCTAAATTCATGCATTTTTTATAATTATTATTTCTTAAAATTAATTAAATAAAAAAATTAATTTTTTATAATTATTATTTTTTGTGCAGTCTGTTTACAACCAATATGTTTCTCGGACCATTCGATGAAACAATTCAATGATTAAGAAAGATGCTCTAAAACATATATGTCTATGGTTTGCTATCTCATTCATGCATCTGGTAATCTGATTCATGTTTGATACTTTTTTTGACCGAATACTTGCGTGTGGATTCATTTTTTCTTCAATCTTTTCAAAATTTGAACCCTTGATCAGTCAATATCGGGTTGGGGGGGATGTGTTTTCAAAGACTTTCATGATCGGGAGTCATTAATTAATTAATGGTTGAAAATAGTTATAGGTCAGATGCTATAATTTCTAGTATTCTACAACTCTTTGCAGTCTCTGTTTGTGTGTGTGTGTGTGTGTGTGAGAGAGAGAGAGAGAGAGAGAGAGAGAGAGAGAGAGAGAGATCAAATTGAATTGGAAGAAACCCCATTCTTTGCTTGCAAAATGCAATTTCTACAACTCAAAGTCCATAAAATCTGGGGAAAATAGGAGATGCATGTCGATGACTGGGAGTTGAGGCAAAGATGTGGTGTTAAGGACGTGTCAGACTTCCCCACTACAATTGTTCAACCACGTACTGTTAAGAGGCTCCAGTGTGATCCACCTAGAAAAGCTTCGATGCTTAAGTCAACAAATGCAACTAAAGAATTCAGAAATCAAGAAGAGAGTTTGATCCCTTACTATCAAGGTTTATTCAGAATTTATCGATGCAGATCATCACTCAATACCTTAAATGATCAACTGCATGAGGTCTCTATCTTTCTGTGAAAGATAGCATGGTGTATGTATAATTTTGATTCACTTTGGACTCATTTATTCCCTTCGATCAGCCAAGGACCTCTTATATGGGCTTTTCCTACTTTGGGCTTTTATAATAGAATGAGCTCTTGGTTTAAATAGGCCCTGCATGTGGAATTAGATTTGAAGGGAGGGTCTGATCGGACCACAGATAGCGCGGTGGCATTGCATTTGGCTTTTCCTTAGCTAGCTCCTGAACACATGGAACTGTGAGAGAGCTCCCAAACCTTGTTTTCTCAGTTCCCATAGCTCTAAGATGGGAAGTGCAAAGGCAATTATAGAGCTTGAATTCTTCCTATTACTAAATGGCCATGGGGGGACCAGTACAGTATTGCTGTCAAAACTTGTTTTATGCTTTGAATATGTGTGTGTGTATGCTCTATCTGTCTGCCTTACTCTATTATTTTCTGCCTATGACTTTTTTTGGGGGGGGGGGGGGTGGTGGTGGTTTTGGATTCTACGTGTGGGTAACATGTTTGTCACTTTATTTGGAAAGCCCATTAATACTATATCATTCTATTTCAATGTATACTATAATTTAATGGAGAATCTTACCACAACTTTTTGGCCTCACTCACCGATTTGGAATGAGTTCTTGTCTGATGACTCCAAGGAGGTATTTGATCTATTGCCATCGTGGCCGGCTTTTGTAACTATTTGGTATAGGTTGCCTTCTTTCATCCTTGACAATGGCAAAGATGTCTTGTAGAGTTCAGTCTCACTCGGTATTCTCGAGCAAGTGCTAACTTTCTTCTTGCTCAATTTTCATGAGCTAGTATATTATAATATATATTATAATTGTGATAATATATTGTGATAATATATTATAATTATATTAATTGTTTTGGGTTTGGAGATATGCGCCCTCGAGATCTAAGGTTTAAATCCTATTTGGTGTCAATAATTTCTAAGAACCATTGAGCTGGATGATTGTTTCTCTTGAATTACTTGAAGTGCATTTGTAGAAAACTTCTTGTGAGGGCCTATGCAATACTCGGAATTAGTTGGGCCGCTATTTTTGGACACTTGGTGCCAATAAAAAAAAGTTCGGGCATGGACTTGCACAAAAAACTAGGGTAATTAAAAAGGAATTAATTGGCAATGGTGATGACTTTCATCATTGAGAAAACCAACTAACATCGGAGATTTCTTTCAAGTCTTATTAGTTACTTTCAAAATACATGTGAATCAGGTTTTACCATTTTCTTATTTGAGAAATGATGTTTTTTATTTTATATTTTGTCATAATTAAATAAATTTTGAAGGGTATTCATTTTTAGATGATTGATACATGAAATCATTTAAATTGTGCCACATCCATTAATGCGATTGGGGACCATATGATTTAGAATAAAGGATATAACATTTGATCAATTTAATTTGTTTTTAGGAAACAAATGGTTGTAATTTACTGAGTCATAGTAGAATATCCTAAAAATTATGGACATAGATCTAATATATACTACAGTAGAATTACAAGTTTCTGTTGGTCCCACTTTGGCAAAAACAAAGTAATGATATATCATGAAAGATTTCGTTTATTTAAATGTGTGGGCAAGCTAAACTTCAGTACTTGATAAGAGCCATTGGCAATTATTTCTTTTAGTGACTTAGGTTTTTAATAAAGCAAGCAAGCTCAAAAGGCTAGTTCTATGATAAAGAGCTTGCATTTTCCACCCTCATTTCTGGATCCTCATAGCATCAAGGTATGACTTCCCATCGAGTTTCCGTGAGAAAAGACCCTTCAAGTAGTCTGCAAGTCTTATTCTTTTGAATAATGCCGGTGACTCTGAATTCAAAAGGCCTGGCATCGGACCAAAATCTCCTTCCAGCCTTGGGCTTAAAAATGTGGCTATCGACAGCCTCTCCTTTTCTGAGTTCACAGTCGCACGATGCTCGATGCTACGGTAGATACCATTCGTCATAATCTGCCAAACCATTCATGCATGGGAATTAACCGACTGAGAACTAGAAAGATATGGATACACTAACTGATGAATTTTATTGTAATATTTAATAGATAGTTTTTAGCGATAACATTTTATGATATGGGATTCATATATTTTGTCAGTCTCTTTTGGAATCATAAGAAATGTTTGTGTGTAATGTAAAAGAACTTAAGGGTACGTAATACAAGTCTCCAAAATTTACCTCCAAAATGTCTCCAATGTTGACTATAAAAGCATTAGGAAGGGGTTTGACAGGGATCCACATTCCATCTTTTCTAACCTGGAGACCTTCCATTTCATTGACTTGGAGGAGGATTGTCAGGCCTACAGCATCGGAGTGAGCGTTTAAGCCAATGGCAAGCTCTGGTTGTGGACATGGAGGATAGTAGTTCATCCTCATTGACTGCATCCCTTTTTCAAATATGCACCTCATGTCACTACTTTCCATTCTCAGAGCTTTTGCCATTTGATCTAGGATTTTCATGGCCAAATCTTTCAGCTCTGTTGAGTATGCTTCTAAGTTATCTCTGCAATTAGATTCCATAGTGATGAAAAATATTGGTATTTTAACTTTGGTATAACTATAATTATGGGTCTTACAAAACTCTTTTTAACAATAAAAATAATATAGACATAACTATTTTCAAACTCTAATACAATTCTTCGATAAATTACTATTATCGTTTGAACTCATTTGATTTTTTTTTTTTTTTAAGTGCTCGAATTGAAAATAACAATTTACTAAAAATTGTGTAAAAGTGATAAATTACTTGAGTTTGTGTCTTTGTTTTTTTTTTTTTTTCCAGACAATGTACGTGATCCCTAAGATTGCATATAGGATTTCTATTTTGAAAATCATGCAAGCATGTGAGTGAAAACAGAGATGGGACCTGAGTGGTAGGGGAAGGCGAGGCAACAAGTGGGGCTTCCTCAAATAGGTGGGAAGGGTGAAAATGCCGAACCTGTCACCCCAGTCCAGCTTTTGCTCCTCCGAAACAACAGGGCCCTGTCCAAAGCCCTCGACCTCTCCTTCTCCTTGCCAATACTTCTTTTTCTCTTCCATATCCATATTAAATAGTTCTTGAATGCCAGATTTCACCTTCTCCAATAATGAACTGCTCACTCCATGATTTATTAACTGCAAAAACATTTCCACATTAAATTTTCCTCATAATTAAATATCAAAAACAAAATTTCGTACGATTTGTTCTGCTAGGAAACTCCAATATCCCCACATATAGAAAAATTTGTTCACACATTCACCCTCAGCCCTCGGGCCCTACCCAGAAGGAAAGACAAATGGATAGAGGTCCCCATGTCTGTCTCTCGCACTTAACTTTGACTTTTGCTTTGATTATTCAACTTCGTCTTCTTCAATCAATTTTTACTGGTATTTGTCTTTTTTGTTTAAAGAAAAAATTTCCAGATCTTCTTTAATTCATTATCTTTTCCAGATCATAAGTTCAACGCTTGTTTACAACCAATATGTTTCTAGGATCATTCGATGAAATTTTGACAACTCAATTATTAAGAAAGATGCTCTAAAACATATATAACTACGGTTTGATATCTTATTCATGCATCTGGTAATCTCATTCTTGTGTTTGGATTCGTGTTTTCTTCAATCTTTCCAAACTTTGAACCCTTACAGATTATCAGATGCTATAATTTCTACAACTGTGTGTGTGTGTGAGAGAGAGAGAAAGACATAAAACTGACCTGGAAGAAACCCCATTCTTTACTTGCTAAATGCAATTTCTGCAACTCAGAGTCCATAAAATCTGGGGAAAATAGGAGATGCATGTCGATGACTGGGAGTTGTGGAAAAGATGTGGAGTTGGATATGAAGGGAGGGTCTTGATCGGGCCGCAGATAGCGCGGTGGCATTGCGTTTGGCGTGTCCTTTGCCAGCTCCTGAACACAGGGTACTGGGAGAGAGCTCCCAAATCTCGTTTTCTCAGCTTCCATAGCTCTGAGATGGGAAGTCCAAAGCCAATTACAGAGCTTGAATTTTACCTATTACAAAATGGGCATGGGGGGCACCAGTACTGTATTGCTGTCGAAACTTGTTTTTTTATGCTTTGAGTATCGTGAGTGTGTATGCTCTATTTGTCTGCCTTACAGTTACTCTATTATTTTCTGCCTATGACTTCTTTATTTTGGATTTTTGGATTTTACCTTGAGAACAGAGCAATAAAACCAAAGAGAGACGCTCTCTACATATTCTTCATTTTATATATTTTATTGTCTTCATGTACAAAGGGTCTTACACTTCCTATATAGGCACAAGTGCAGTGAGTGCGCAGAAGATAAAAGGGAATAAATAATAGAAGTTGGTTACGATAGAAAGAGAATATTGAGGCTCCTAGAGCTGTAGAGAGAGATGCTGAGATGGATTTTCCAGCTTAGATTTATTTGAGTGTGTATTTTCTTGAGTAAGGTTGATAGTAACTAGATATGCCCCCTCGAGTCTACTAGGGTATCAATCATAGTAAGGCTCGATCTTAGAGTGTGGAATCGATAAGAAACTAATGGCTTAGTGAACACATTTGCAAGTTAACTTTTGATGTTGCAGAATTGAACTTGAAGGGTCTTTGTTGCCACTCTATCTTTGACAAAATGGAAGCCCACATCCATATGCTTGGCTCTTGAGTGATAGACAGGATTTGAAATCAAGTATGTTGCTTCGAGGTTATCACATCATAGAACAGGTGACTGAAAAAGTGAGAATCCAAAGTCCTTGATCAAGGTTTGTAACCATATGAGTTCTGCTGTTATGTTGGCTAAGAACTTGTATTCAGCCTCAATGCTTGAACGAACAACAGTATGTTGCTTGCAGGAGCTCCAAGAGATCAAGTGATTGCCCAAAAATATACAAAATCATCTTGTAGACCTCCTATCATCAGGGCATTCAGCCCAGTTTGCATCTAAGTATACATGAAGTGTAAAACCAGATTTTTTGTTGGAGAAAAATAAGCCATGATTAATGGTGGATTTGAGGTATCGAAGGATTCTTTTTACTGCGATCCAATGAGTGCTTTTTGTTTCATGCATGAATTGATAGACTTTGTTGATAGCAAAAAAAAAAAAAACATCAGGTTGTGTTAATGATAGGTACTAAAGGCTTCCAACAATGCTTCTAAATAGAGTAATATTCTCAAAAGAAGGTGAATCAAATTTAGAAAGTTTAGTTGAGGCAGATATGGAAGAGGAGATTGGATTAGCACCAAGCATATTAGTTTTCTTTAACAAATCAGAGATGTATTTCCTTTGGGAAATGAGTAAACGATCACTAAGATAGTCAAGCTCTAAGCCAAGGAAATAAGACAATGAAATCAGTGACAGGAAATGCATGACTCAAGGAAGCAAGCAAATGATCAACAACAAAGTTAGAGGATGATGTAATTATCATATCGTAGAAATATACCAAAATAAAAATATAGAGATCACTTTTATGCAAAATAAACAATGATGGGTCACCCTTAGAAGCCACAAAACCACAGTCATAGAGCCAGGAGCTTAACTCCAAGAACCAAGCTCTCGGAGCTTGCTTAAGACCATAAATGACCTTATTTATTTTGCACACAAAATTAGGCTGCACAAGATCAATGAATCCTTGCGGTTATTACATGAACACGGTCTCAATGAGAGTTCCATGAAGAAAGGCATTCTGTATGTTGATTTGCCTAAGATTCCAACCTCTAGATACAACAAGAGATAAAACTAAATGAATGGTGCAAGGTTTTACCACAGGGCTGAAAGTCTTGGCATAGTCAATATCGTATTGTTGGTGGAAGCCATTAGCATCAAGCCATGCTTTCCTCCTTTCAATGGAGCCATCAGGACTTAGCTTAGTCCGAAATACCCACCTGCAACCAACGATATTAGAAATAGAGAAAGGAAGTACAAGGGTCGAGTCTTTTTTTTTTTTTTTTTTTTTTTTTTTTTTTTTTTCCGAGGGCTTCGAAATCTTTGGTCATGGCTGATTGCCATTCAAGAAACTTTGAGGCAACAACGAAGGATGTGGGTTCATCAGGAATGGATGCAGTGGAGAGATGGCAGTGGCGAGTTGGATATGGAACAATATCGTCAATGGTGATATGCGAACGAAAAGAATTGGTTTGAGATTGGGTAATGATGGGAGAGCAATGGGGGATTAACAGAGGGAGATTTTGAGGAGTTAAAGGTTGTGGGTCATTGGAAGGAATTGAGGTGGAAGGAGATCTAGGGTTTTGTTCAAAGGAATTTGGGAAAGCGATCAGGGTGTTTGAGAAGAAGATGAAGTAGATGTGGGCTCATTGGGTGTATTAAGGGTGGGTTGAGAAGGAGAGGTAGTTGTGGGCCTAGAATTTTGTGTGGGCTGAGGGACATGGGAATTAGAACATGGAAGGGAAGATGAAGGAGGGGAAGTGGGAACAGGGCTCAGAATGGAATGTTGAAAAACAAGGAGTGGAATAGTTTGGGGCTGGGGCTGGGCGTCAGAATTAGATGTTTTGAACTTTTGAAAAAAAAAAAAAAACTGGTTTCATTGAAAATAACATCTCGGGAAATATAAAGACAGTTGGAATGTTGATCAAGACATTTGTACCCTTTATGAGATGGACTATACCTAAGAAAAAGACATAAGGTGGAGCAAAAATTTAGTTTATGACAATTGATGTAACTTAGGCCAACATTCACAACCAAAAACATTTAAAAAGGAATAATCAGGAGGTTTGTGGTAAACCATAAGGTAAGGTGAACAATTTTGCAAAATTGGTGTGGGGAGTAAATTAATGAGATAAGTAGCTATCTCAAAAGAATCATCCCAAAAAGATAAAGGGAGAGATGTTTGAGCTAAAAGCGTGAGACTAGTTTCGAAGATATATCGGTGTTTTTGTTCAACAAGTCCATTTTGTTGGTGTGCGGACAAGAAAATCGATGTGTGATGCCAAGGGTTTTGCATAGATTTGTGAGAGGGCAAAATTTTCCCCTGCATCCATTTGAATGGAAATGATCTTGAAATCAAAAAATAGTTCAGCAAAACAAATAAAAGAGGAAAAGATAGTAAAAACATCAGATTTATTTTTAAGACAAAAGAACCACATAAAGCGTGTAAAAGAGTCTACTATGGATAGATAATACTTGAAGCCATTTCTAGAAACAAAAGGGGTCAGGCCCCATACATCAGCCCATAATATGTCTAAAGGCTTAATAGATTTAGTGGAGCCCAACTTAAAAGGCAACTATGGGCCTTAGCTAAGGGACATTGTGAACAAACAAATGAAGGATTGGGGAAATATGGCAAGCATGTGGTATGCAGGATTCAGGCAACAATTTCAAGGGATGAGTGACGAAGCCTTTGATGCCTATAGTCTAGAGAAGCTTTTTGCCAATGTGAGTTGATGGAGATGCATATTCAAGAAATGATGGAAATTGATAGAGACCATTACGAGTTTAACCACTGATGAGGAGCTTCCTAGTTTGATTGTCCTTCACCGAAAAGTGAGTTGCATGGAATTCAGAAAAGCAAGAACTTTCAACACAAAATTGGAAAACAAAAACCAAATTTTTTTGTTATAGAAGGCACATGAAGAAGATTATGAAGTTTAAAAGAGGAAGAGTTGAGAGAGAGTGAAGACTCACAAATGTGTTGAATCGGTAGCCTAGTTCCATTGCAACTCACATTTGCTCAGTCCCATTAAAAGGATCAGATGAGAGGTTCAACTACGAGATTTCATGGGTTATATGATGTGTAGTAGTGTTGTTAGGGTACCATGTTGAATCAGGTATGGCTAAGGGTGATGTGTAATTTGCAGAGAGGGATCTAGGGGGATCATATTGGTATGCATAATCAAACCGAAAGTGATATTGAAGGGCAACATGCCCTACCTTGTTGCAAACCTGACAAGTTGGTCGAGTGGATTGGGAATTTGGATTTTGAAAATTGGGATTATAGTTTTAAGAAGATCTTCCTTTATTTGAAGGGAACCTACCTCATCCTCAGCCATGACAGCCTCCATTATAGGACCCTCTTCCTTGTTGATCACGGGAACTTGAACTGAAATTAGCCAATAGCTCAAAGGGAGCTTCAAGGGTTGTGCTTCTAGTAGTGTGATTTAGATGACTTTCATGAATAAGAAGTAAGTGATAAAGCTCATGGGATGTCACTAGGTCAGTTCTAGTTGTGATAGAGGTGATAAAACTTTCTTAGTTGGAAATAAGACCATTCAATAGATATGTGACAAATTCTTTACCAGGGAGAGGGGATCCTATGGCAGCAAGGGTGTCCACTAACATTTTCACTTTTCTAAAGTAATCGAAAATGGCTTGTTCACCACGATTTAAATTTGTAAGTTTAAAATGGATTTGAAACACTTTTTCCTGAGAGTGTGAACTAAACATTTTTTCAAGAGAGATCCAGAGATCTTGAGATGTTTTTGCATAAATGACATGGCTAATGATAGACTTAGTTAAGGATGAAAAAAGGATACTCAAAATAAATTGATCAATTCACTGCCATGAGAGATAGGCAAGATTGATCTTTTGTGCAGAACCAGCTTCAGAGGGAAGCATATTTGGTGGAGCAAGTTGAGTTCCATCGACATATGAGTAGATGTCTTGGCCCCTAAGATATGTTGATATCTGCACATTCCAAAGTAAGTAATTTTTTGAGTTAAGTTTAAGAGTAACTAAATGGGAAAAAGAAGAAGGAATGAAGGAAGGAGATGATGTTAACTTTTAGCCATGGTGGAAGGGAAGGATCAGAGAGACTGCTAGTCTTAGCAGCTCTAATACCTTGAAAATAGAGCAATAAAACCAAAGAGAAAAGTTCTTTGAATATTCTTCTTTGTATAAATTGTATTGTCTACATGTACAAAGGGTCTTACACTTCTTATATAGGCACAAGTGTAGTGAGTGCGCAGAGGACAAAAGGGTGAAAATAATAGAAGTTAGTTACAACAGAAAGAGAATTTTGAAGCTTATAGAGGTGCTGAGAGAGCTACTGAGATGGATTTTCCCGCTTGGATTTGTGAGTGTGTATTTCTTGAGTAAGGTTGATATACCTGGTGCAGGTAACATGTTTGTCACGGATTAAGAAATACTCTCATTTTATCTCATCACTACAACTTTTCTAAATTTTCACATAAAATATAATAAAAAATTCAACTTTCTCAAATTTCAAAATAATAATAATATTTTATTCAACTTTTATTTAAACTTATTTCATCTCATCTCACTATCCAAACATTCTCTTAGTCGGAAGATCCAATACTTTATCATTCTATTTCAATCAATACTATAACTAAATGGAGAATCTTACGATAACTTTTGGCCTCACTTATTGATCTCGAATGAGGTCTTGTTGGAAAGTTTCCAAATTTATCCAGTCAATTCTCCCTGGATTATAGGAGAAATTTCCATAATTATGAAAATATTCTTAGGAGATATTCTTGGAGATTTGTTAGCAATTGTCATTCTTTCCTTTAGTTATTCTTTCCTTTTAACTTATCCTTGTAGTCTATAAGATATGGATTGTACCTTATTTTGAAGCCAACTTCTAGAGACGGTCTCTGTCAGTTTGAATGTATATCCGTGAGAGAGGTAAGATTGGGTACCTTACTAGTGAAACCAAGGCCTTGACAGAGTAGACTCGTCATATGCTATATGGTCTAGAGAACATATTCTGGTCCAAAGAAATACCATCATACTAGGAAATTATCATGGGAGTGTCTTAATTTCCTTTAATTTGTCAAAATGAACAGAATTGCACAAATTTTTATTTTGTCTAAAGAACATTTTTGTCCATGCCTGTTGATAATCATAATAATCAAAATGAGGTGAATCATAAAGTTGTGAGAATTTTCTGGTTAGATAGGAGTTCTTTCCCCAATATTCTAATGTGAGGACTTGTTTAATAGTAACTTTGTGGAAAGCAATAATTGGAGAAGAGGGTGGAGATGGTTGAGTTAATGGTGGTGGATTAATTATTTGGGAATGAGTAGAGGAAGAAGGAGATACAACTTTTGAAGAAGTTGGTAATCTTGGAGAGGATAATGATGAGAATGGATTATAAGAAGGCCTAATGTTTTGTGGTAATGTTCCAAGTACCGTATAAGGTCTTAGAGTTGCATAAAGACAAGGTGAAGGATGAAGAGAAAAAGGTGGGCTGGCATAGGGAGATTTTGTTTTCACTCTGGACTTTGAGGATAACATAATTTTCCCTGTAAAAATTCTTGGGATAGAAAATTAGGAAGAGAATTAGGTTCTCTTTTCATATGTTTTATATCAAAATAAAAAATACTTAATATAACTTGTCATCTGGCAAGTATTTGTTTTGCAGCCAAGTTTTTAACATTTTTAACCAAAACTTCCTTGGTTGATTTGCAATCTATTATAAGTAAAAACTTTTCATTTAACAAATCATCTTGAAATTTGGAAATATATAATACAATAACTAAAATTTCTTTTTTAATAGTACTGTAATTCTTTTGAGTAGGATTCCAACATCCTGAATGAAATCTAATAATTTGTTTTGAGTCATTTGATATTTTCATTTCATAATTCTTCCATAACCAAAATCAGAGGCATCTATTTCAAAAAAATTTAGAAGTATGAGAAGATGGAAGTTTTAAATATAGTAATTTCTTAATATGAGTCTTTATCTGTTTTATAATATTTGTATGCTTATTCGTCCACAGAGGTGGATTCTTTTTTAATCTTTTGAATAATGGTTTACAAAATGGTCGAAGAGATTGATAAAAATCTGCAACATAGTTTAGGCTTCCTAAAAATCTTTGTAATTAATGTTTATCTTTTATTTCATCAGGGAATTTATCAATAAATTATATTGCTCTACTAATTAGAGTAATAGTTTCATGATAAATATCATGACTAAGAAATCTGATTTTATTTTGAAATAGTTTGACTTTAGAAGATGAAACAAGTAATCTATTTTGTTTCATAATTTGGACAAAAATATTTAAATGTTTCCAATGTTATTTAATAGATGACGAGAAAATTAATACATCATCTATATAGACAATTGAGAAGTGAGTAAAATGAGTAAATATTTCATTCATAATATTTTGAAATTCACTAAAAGCATTTTTTTTTTTAATTCAAATGACATAACATTCCATTCATAATGTCCAAATGAGATCGTAAATATTGTTTTATATTTATCCTTTCCAGTAATTTAGATTTTCCAAAATCCACTTTTAATATCAAATTTTGAGAATATAGTAGCATAGTAAAGACGGGAAATAAGTCTTTTTTATTAGGAATAGGATATCTAATCCATTGTAATGCTTTATTTAATAGTTTATAATTAATGACTAATGGAGGTACTCCTCTTTAATTCTGCCTATTTTTGGACATAAAAGCAGCACAACTCAATGGTGAGTTACTTTTTCTAGTTAATCTTTTTTATAATAATTCTTTAGTTTCTTTTTTATAGAATTATAATAATTCATTATTCATTTAAATTGATCTAACTTTGGTAGGAATATTCTTTTCTGAAAAAAAAAAATTCATAAAGTAATTCAACTATATACTGTTTTCTACTCTAAAACATATTGGGTAAATTAGAACATACTTCTCTTTCAATTATAATTTTAAAATTATTAATTTTTTGAATTAATAATAGATCTTTTAATTGTTCTTCAATTCTTTTATATTTTAATTCTTCTTTCAAGAAATTTATCTATTTCTCTTTCATTTTAATCTTATTTTTATTTGAAAAATTAATTTTTTTAATCAATGAAACTTCTTTTAAAGCATAAGTTCTTTTGAAACTAGGGAAAATAGAAATTTATTGAAATTATTTTCCTAATATTTTTGTAGAAATTCTTTCCTCTGGTTCAGAAAAATGGTAAAGTAAGGCAAAGAATTCCTACTAGTATTCTGGTATTGATATTTTTTACTAAAATAGATGTTGTTTTGAAACAAATTCCATTATTACATATATGTGCATTAGATCATTTATAATTTATATTTATTTTTGCTCCATTAATTTGAGAGAGTGTCTCTTTTGTTTTCTCAAAATAGTTAGAAGGTATTATTCCTTCTTGTATACAGTTTAAATATGTTTTTGTGTCTAATAAAGTAATCGCTGTAAAAGAAAATTCTTCGTTAATGGAAATAGTTATTTCAATGTACCATTTTTGAAAATTTCTCTAATTAAGGATATTAATGAAATTGTTTGACTCTTTTTTAATAACTATTGTTGAACTTTCTCCTTGTTCTTTTTTAGGAGGATTAAAATCTTTATTAATTTTTAATAAGATAATTTCTTGTATTAATTATTCATTTGAAACTTCAAGCTTAGTATTAGATGCTTTCAAATTTCTAATCTCTTGTTTTATTTCATTAATTTCTTATTGTAAAATTGTAATGTAATTTTTTGTTTTTCTTATTTAAATCTATCAATTATTTCTAAGAAATTATATGATGAAGGTGTTGGGGTAAAAACTGAAGTGTTTTGATCAGTAAAAGTATCTTTTAATTTTTTTAAATATTCTTTTCTTTCTTGTGGTTTAATGATTTTCTCAATCAGTTTTAATATAATATTTTCATGAGTTGATAATACATTAATGGTTTAATTACAAATGCAATTATTCTTATTTAAACAGTTACAAATTTGTACTTCATCTTCTTCCTATCCACTAGCAAAAGTTTGTTCTGATAAACTTGATTTTTTTAATTGATAGATTTCCTTTTTTTCTCAAAAGCTTTCATCTTCTTCACTTGAATGTATTATAAAAATATTTAATAATTTTTCTTTTAATTTTTTGGGTACATCTAATTATTAATTTGTTTTTTAATCTTATAATTTGATGCATAATGTCGAGCTCTTCCACATTTATAACAGGCAACCTATTTTTTCCTTTTATTATACTTTTTTTTGGTCATACTAGTTTATTAAATATTTGTTTTTCCCTTGTAGTCTTCTTATAAGGTTTTTTATATTTTCAATTTTTAGGATAATTTTTAAAATTCTTTTTTACTTTTGTGTCTTCTAGATGGAGCCAATAATAAAGTGTAACCAAACTGTTTACAAAAGGTACCTAATTCTTTCTTAGCAAATTTCTTTTCTTTTTTTTATTTGATTTTTAATCTTATATCATTATACATAATTAGACCAGTTCTATTAATAGTAGTTATTATATCACCATATATAAGATTAATAAAATCAATAGTACTATATGATTTTATTAATGATTATTATACATTTTTGTGTGAAGTAATATGGAAGTTCGGCTATGAACTTTTCTTTTCAGTATAGTTGTTGACAATCATTTATGATCATAACTTTAGTTAGAAATACATCTTTATACTATCGGAAATCAAATAACTGAGGACATCTTAGATTAAATAATAAGTCACTAGTTCTTTCTTTAAATTGAATAGGATCTCCAACAAAATGTTTGGTTAATATAAATATTAAAGTGTTAACAACATCTTCTAATGGAAGACCATATTCTGTTTTAATAACTTACATATTTTCATCATACTTAACTTGGGTAAGTATTGAATATCTTTGTTCTTATGTAAGATAATGATCCCACCAGCCTTTTAATTGACTAGTAAATCCTGTAATAAGAATATGAGCTACTTGGTGATCTGTTTTTCTATGTAATTTATAAACATTAGCAGCCATAAGCATTTCTTGGAAATTATTTAATATTTCATATTCAGATAATCCGTCAATATTCCATTCATATAATATATCTGGTGCAAATGCAGATCTTATTATATGTTCTCTTTCTTCAAATTGCATATTCGGAGGGATAGGCCTCGGATATCAATTGCGAGTAATAGAGATATTACGATTAAAATCACTACAAAAGAAATTATTCATGTGATCTCCTTTGATTTTATTTATTTGTAAGGCTTTAAATTGGTTTTCAATATTACTAATTTTAGAATTAGATAAGTCAAGTAAATTTATTTTATTTAATACATTAATATGAGATTGTTTTGAAGTAGATGCATTATTTGAAATATTCAATTTTTCTAATTTTCTAGTAATTCATCTTTGACCTTAGAAAAACTAGGTGTTAGATGAGAAAGAATTTCATGGGGAATGAACAAAGGAGTTTCTTTTGTTTCTTTAGTAGTTTGTCTAACAGAATATTACAAGTACTTGGAAAGTACACAAATTAATATACATTTCTTGACATGATTTGAAATCTATAAATCAAACCAATTATAATCCTTAAATAAAACAAATAATCAATGGATTAAGGAAGATAATCAAATTATATATGAAGAATATCACCATTTCGAAGCAATTAAGTATAATCAAAGAAATACTCAAGTATTAGCTTCTCCAATAAAAAATTATAATTCAATACAAGAAAGTAAAAATCCTGATAATATTATTCAACAAACTAATTATACTAATATATATTTAAAAACTATGAGTAAACAATTAGAAAAAATTGAAACCCAAAGAAATCCTATTAGACAAACTACTAAAGAAAGAAAAGAAACTCCTTTGTTCATTCCCCATGAAATCCCTTTTCATCTAACACCTAGTTTTTCTAAAGGAAAAGATGAATTATTATAACAAATCTCTAACAAATTAGAAACATTGAATATTTCAAATACAACATCTACTTCAAATACAACAGATTCACCCAACTTATCTGATTCTGAAATTAGTAATATTGAAAACCAATTTAAAGACTTACAAATAAATAAAATCAAAGGAGATCATATGAATAATTTCTCTTCTAGGGATTCTAATTGTAATATTTCTATTACTTGTAATTGGTATCCGGATATACAATTTGAAGAAAGAGAACATATAGTAAGATCTGCCTTTGCACCAGATGTATTTTATGAATGAAATATTGATGGATTATCTAAATATAAAATATTAAATCATTTCTAAGAAATAGTTATGGTTGCTAATGTTTATAAATCACATAGAAAAATAGATCACCAAGTAGCTCATATTCTTGTTACAAGATTCACTAGTCAATTAAAAGGCCGGTGGGATCATTATCTTATACAAGAACAAATATATCCAAGTTAAGCATGATGAAAATATGCAAATTATTAAAGCAGAAGATAGTTTACCATTAGAAGATGTTGTTAACACTTTAATATTTGTATTAACCAAACATTTTGTTGGAGATCTTATTCAATTTAAAGAAAGAACTAGTGACTTATTAATTAATCTAAGATGTCCTCAATTATCTGATTTTCAATAGTATAAAGATGCATTTCTAACAAAAGTTATGATTAGAATAGTAAATCCATATAGCTTATTATTTATAGCATATATATATAATATAACAGTATATTATATATAGTATATTATATATATGTTACATAATATGCATATAATATATATATAACACTATATATATAACTATACCAGTATATATAGTATTTAATAATATACATAACATCTACGTACAATGACAAAAAAACTTTTACGCTTGTTCTTATTAAGGAAATATTGCTCTGCTAGGGTTTTTGCTAAAACTTGCTAGGGCTGGCCAAGCCTTGCATGGCGGCCGTTGATGTGCCTCCGCGTGCAAGCCATAAGCGGTCGTTCTCTAAGGCTATCTTAGTGCTGCCACAACCACTCCCTGAGAGGGATATCGCAGTGCGTCCTCCCAAACTCATAGATGTTGAAGTTTGATTCATATTTTCAGTCAAAGAAATAGATCGCACGGCACAACCTTTTCGATTTTCACTGGTTATGAAATTTCTAAAAAAAAGGCCTTCCCTTGATGCTATTCAGAGTTACATCCGTAGTAGATGGGGTTTGGCTCAGGTCCCTGTGGTCTCCTCAATGCAGTGGCCTAGGAATGTTTTTGTGCAATGTCTAATGAAGTAGATTTCTTTAAAGCTCTTTCTAGAGACTCATGCGACATCAATGGGGTCTATTATCGGCAATTTGCTTGGACTCTTGATTTTGATGAAGAAAGTGATCCTCCATGCGTACCGGTATGGATTTTTTTTCCTGGACGTCCTCCTAATCTTTATCATACGTCGGTGTTGGAGTCCCTTACAGCACTGATCGGTAGATTGATTCATAGAGACAATCCCACTCGCTATGCTACGAGAACAGATGGGGCTAGGGTGTGCGTCGAGATTGATGCATCCAAGGAACCTCTTCCATATTTTTGGATAGGAAAACCTGGACTGCCAAGCAGCCGAAAACAAGTTATTATTTATGAAACTTTGCCCACATACTGCAAAAGTTGTAGAAGACAAGGCCATAATCTAAAAACTTGTCGAGTGGGTAATGAGAACAAAGCAAAAAAATTTCATGGAGGGCCGGTCTGGGTCAAGAAACTTGAGAAATTGGAAGTAAACGTGCCAATTGATGGTGAACTTCAAATGGTGGAGCATGTGGCATCGCAAATAAAGGGTAATGAGGGGCAGGCTATGTTGCAGGAAGGTGATGGAAGGGATGGAGGAATTGATCTTTCAAATACTGTCATTGAGGCTACCTTGGAATCTCAGGTACCGCCCAATGATGTTGGTCCCGTGAAGACTGTCTGGGCTGAGAACCAAGTTTCTCACGTGGAAGATGTTGTTGCGGTGCAGTTGGTTGAAGAGGATAGATGCAACGTGCATCAGAAGGACACGTCTGAATTCCATAGAAACAGATGAGGTTGTTATGGGAGCCAATGCTCTGGCATGTAATAATAATATCAATGGTGTGGATTTGAGTGTGGATGACTTATCTATCGCATGTGGTGAGGAACATAAGGAGCTGTTGGAATTTCTGCAGGATGCACATATGTCCAAAGCCATTGTGGTCGAAGGTGTAATAGACTCTAAGAAGGATTTCACTATTTTCCCGCTGGAAGAAAATCAATCGAAAAATGAAGCTGATTGAGACACGCTGCGGGTGGATAGGCACAAAGAGTATTACACAGATTCAGATATTCCTAGAGGGGATGGTGGTAAGGTTAAAACAAGAAGTTCTACCAAGTCGGTAATACGCCCCTCTAAACTTAATTTATGATTAGCCCAATTCTTTTTTGGAATATAAGGGGACTTGGTTCGTCTCAACTGCGGTTCAAAAACCTTATTAATAGCTATAAAATATTATCTCTCTTGCTTAGCCTTTTTTGCCTGATGATAGAATTCCTAGCTTTTTAAGTAGGCTTAGATGTGACTCGTATCTTACGAATACTATGCATGCTGGTAAAATTTGGTTGTTGTGGAATTCAGTTGTTTTCGTAACTTGGTTGGCTGGTTCCAGTCAATATGTGACAGTGCAGGTTGAGGATAATGCTCACGTTTTCCTTCTTACTGTTGTTTATGTTGTGAAAAAACGATAACAATGAATTGAAAAATAATATCGAACGAGAAAAACAAACACGCAATCACACACGACACAAGATGTACGTGGTTTGACAAATTACCTACATCCACGGGAGCTGCAGAGGATTTTATTATTGAGGAATATCAAACTACAAAATGGATCTCAACACTGTACGTCCATAGTATTCACTCTTACGGCCATATGATGCAAAACATCATATATATAGTTACACAGCGAAAACCCTAAAAAATGCATGTTCGCTCGAGCGGCATGTCGAGCGAACTTCCCTTCTACATCCTACTCGAGCTCACTGTCAAGCTGATATCGAGTGTTCAACTCTGCCTGATTTTGCTCGAGTGGCCAATGACTTCGCTTGAGCGAAAGCTTCCTGCTCGAGCTCACTGTCGAGCTAACATCGAGCGTTCGACTCTGTCTAAATTCGCTCGAGCGGTCAATGCCTCTGCTCGAGCGATGTGGACCAGACTCCACAGTACTCAACAATTCTCCCACTTGGAGACTGGTACACTTGCTGTATCGCCGTCTTCCTCAAACATGATATCCTCCACCTCTACAACTTACTGCTCCTGTCTTCATGCTAGAAGACCAACTGAAGTTGCGCACAACTTCAGTTTCTCAAGCATAACATCCTTTGTCAACATATCAGTAGGGTTCTTGCTTCCACAAATCTTCTCAAGTAACAACTGTCCGTCATCTAACAATGACCGTATGAAGTGATACCTGATCTGAATGTGCTTGGTCCTGGAATGGAATGCTGGATTCTTGGCAAGGAATATGGCACTCTGACTATCACTGTAGAGAGTGCCTTTCTGATTCTTCTTACCCAATTCCTCCAAGAAGCCCTGTAGCCATACCATCTCCTTTGCAGCCTCTGACACTGCAATATACTCAGCTTCTATTGTAGACAAAGAAACTGTTTTCTGTAGATTAGAACCCCTTAACACTGCAGTACCAACAAGTGTATAAACAAAACACGTGGTACTCTTTCTGCTATCAATATCTCCAGCTAAATCAGCATCAACAAAGCCTTGCACCTCCAAGCTCTCTCCAGAGAAACACAAACAGGTTTCTGAGGAACCCTTTAGGTACCTCAAAATCCACTTCACTGCTTCCCAATATTGCTTTCCTGGGTTACTCATGTATCTACTCACAACTCCCACTGCATGGGCAATGTCTGGTCTTGTGCAAACCATAGCATACATAAGTGAACCAATAGCTAAGGCATAAGGAACCTTACTCGTGTAATCTTGTTCCTCCTCTGACTCTGGTGATTGATTCTTGCTGAGTCTGAAGTGACTTCCCAAGGGTGTGCCAACTGGTTTGGCCTTGTCCATATTGAACCTGCTGAGTACCTTTTTCACATACTCAGCCTGTGAGAGTCTCAACGTACCTCTGACTCTATCTCTGACAATTCTCATGCCAAGGATTTGCTTTGCAGCTCCCAAATCCTTCATTACAAAGTGTTCTGACATCTGCTTCTTCAGATTATTGATCTTATCAATACTAGCCCCTGCAATAAGCATGTCATCCACATACAACAACAGAATAATGTAAGAATTGTCAAAATGCCTGACATAACAACAGTGATCTGCCTGACATCTAATGTATCCTGCACTGTGCATGAAGTTGTCAAATTTCTTGTACTACTGTCTAGGAGCTTGCTTCAGGCCATACAAGCTCTTCTTCAGTCTGCAAACTGAACCTTCCTTTCCCTGTACCACAAACCCCTCAGGCCAGTGCATGTAGATGTCTTCTTCAAGTTCTCTATGAAGAAAAGCTGTCTTCACATCTAACTGCTCAAGAAATAAATCTTCAGTAGCAACCATAGCCAGTATCGTCCTGATAGTTGTGATCTTCACCATAAGAGAAAAGATCTCAGAATAATCAATACCCTGCTTCTGCTGAAAGCCTTTTACAACAAGTCTAGCATTGTACCTCTTACTGCCATCATGTTTAGTTTTTACCCAGTATACCCATTTGTTGTGTAATGCCTTCTTCCCTGATGGAAGTTCTGTCAACTCCCATGTCTGATTCCCTAACAAGGAATCCATCTCATCTTTCATGGCTAGCTCCCACTTGCTAGAATTTTCATCTTGCAAGGTTTCTTTGTAACTCTGCGGTTCTCCACCATCTGTCAACAGAATATAATTCAAAGTAGGTGAGAAACGCTGTGGAGGACGTATAGTCCTACTTGACCTGCGAACTGCAACTGTAGGAGTGGACAGTTCTAAAACTGCCTGCGAAATAATAGGAATGGGTGCACTGGACCCACTTTCCCCGTCACTCACATCTCTACACTGCACTGTGACCTCTAGTAGGTCATCCAATCTCACAAACTCGGACTCCTGAGGAGCTACTGCAGAAGTTGTACTAGACTTATCCTTGTACATAATTTTCTCATTGAAAATCACATTCCTGCTTCTTATGATTTTTCGACCTTGATCATCCCAGAAACGATAGCCAAATGCTTCGTCTCCATAGCCAATGAAATAACATTTCTTTGACTTAGCCTCAAGCTTACTACGAGCATCAGAATCAATAAGCACATAAGAAAGACAACCAAAAGTTTTAAGGTGAGAAAATTTAACCTCTTTCCCGCTCCAAACCTCCTCAGGCAATCCACAATCCAGTAGAACTGATGGCCCTCTATTTATCAAGTAAACGGCAGCGCTGACTGCATCTGCCCAGAAAGTGGATGGTAGTCCAGCGTGCAACCTCATGCTTCTAGCACGCTCATTGATGGTTCTGTTCATACGCTCAGCAACTCCATTTTGCTGTGGTGTCCCAGGAATGGTCTTCTCCATTCTGATACCCAGAGCTACACAATACTTCTTGAACCCACCATCGACATACTCACCACCATTGTCAGACCTCAAACATTTCAGTTTCAGGCCTGTCTCTGTCTCAACCATGGATTTCCAAATTTTAAACACATTAAATACGTCAGATTTATGCTTCAAAAAATAAACTCATACCTTCCTACTATGGTCATCAATGAATGTAACATAGTAGCGAGAACCTCCAAGAGATGCTACTGGGGAAGGACCCCACACATCTGTTTGCACAAAATCAAGTCTTCCTGTCTTAGGCGTCCTGTCACTTTTCAAGAAGCTGACCTTCTTTTGTTTCCCCATAACGCAGCTCTCACACATACTGAGTTCAACTGACTTCAGTTCTGGTAGCTTGCCTCTAGATAGAAGTTCTTTCATACCCTTCTGACTCGTATGGCCAAGCCTGCAATGCCATAAATCTGCTGTGCTCTCTGCAACGGTAGTAGCAATAATGTCAATCAAACCAGTAGTCATATATATTGTACCAGTTTTCTTACCCCGAGCTAGTACCAATGCCCCTTTTGTGACCTTCCAGGTGCTATCTGAGAACACCACTGAATGACCACACTCATCGAACTGCCCAACAGAAATGAGGTTCTTCTTCAACTCAGGAATGTGCTTGACCTTTTGCAAGGTCCATTTGTTCTTGCCAGGGAGTGCAATGTCAATGTCTCCAATCCCCACTACGTTCAACGCCTCACCATCAGCCAAGTACACCTTCCCAAAATCACCTGCAACATAGTTTCACATTAGCTCCCGGTGGGAAGATGTATGGAAGGAAGCCCCTGAATCCAGTATCTAGTCATCAACTGGACTGTGAATTGCAAGCAATAGTGCATCATGTACTTCTTCAGTTACCACATTAGCACTATCATTCTCCGTCTTCTTAAGGTTTTTGCAGTTCTTCTTTATATGGCCAGCTTTGCAACAATTCCAGCAAGTTGCCTGCTGACCAGGCCTCGACTTGCTCTTGGCCCTGTACTTTGATTTTGATATTCGTCTGTTTGAGTTCCTGTCATGTGATCTCTCTCGAGAATCAACATTTAGGGCTGAACTCAAACCCGAGGTCTCGCCTGAATCTTTCCTGAGCACCTCCTCAGCCAAAATCAAATCACGAATATCATCATATTTCAATTTAGTTTTACCAGCAGAATTACTAACAGCCATTCTCATGGCTTCCCAACTATTTGGCAGTGAAGCCAATAGTATTAGTGCACGTATCTCATCATCAAATTCAATTTCAACAGACGACAATTGATTTGTGATAGTATTAAAATCATTCAGATGTTGTGCAACAGACGTACCATCTGCCATTTTTAAATTGAATAACTTTTTCATCAGATGTACCTTGTTATTCGCTGACGGCTTTTCATACATACCTGACAAAGCCGCCATGAGATCCGCAGTCGTCTTCTCCTTGATGACGTTGTGTGCAACGGATCTCGAACCTGATCCAACAGGTTCCAATTAGCATCATCCATCTTTTCCGGTTGCTTCCCCAATAGTGAAAGATGAAGTTTCTTCCCATAAAGGTAGTCCTCTATTTGCATCCTCCAGTATCCAAAATCCGTGCCATCAAACTTCTCGATCCCCGATACCTTCAAATCATCTCCAGCCATCGTTCTTCCTGATACCCGAACCTTGGCTCTTGATACCAATTGTTGTGAAAAAACGATGACAATGAATTGAAAAATAATATCGAACGAGAAAAGCAAACACGCAATCACACATGACATAAGATGTACGTGGTTCGGCAAATTGCCTACGTCCACGGGAGCTGCAAAGAATTTTATTATTGAGGAATATCAAACTACAAGATGGATCTCAACACTGTACGTCCACAGTATTCACTCGTACGGCCATATGATGCAAAACATCATATATATAGTTACACGGCGAAAACCCTAAAAAATGCATGTTCGCTCGAGCGGCGTGTCGAGCGCGTGTCAAGCGAACTTCCCTTCTGCATCTTGCTTGAGCTCACTGTCAAGCTGACATCGAGCATTCAACTCTGCCTGACTTTGCTTGAGTGGCCAATGACTCCGCTCGAGTGAAAGCTTTCTGCTCGAGCTCACTGTCGAGCTAACATCGAGCATTTAACTCTACCTGAATTCGCTCAAGCGGTGTGGACCAAACTCCACAGTACTCAACAGTTTATGCTAAATGTAGTCGTGCTGAGAGGCAGGTTCTTTGGGAGGACTTGGTGGTGACTGGAAATGGTGCTCTTCCTTGGGTTCTATGTGGGGACTTCAATATTATTAAAGAGGACTTGGAGCGGAGAGGTGGGCATCCTTGACAATTCTCTACCATAGAGGATTTTAACCTTTGTATTCAAAATTGTGGTTTGATGGATATGTGCTTTAAGGGCCCTTTGATGACTTGGTGCAATGGCCAAGGTGGTTTGGCTCAGAGTTGGGCTAGATTGGATAGGTGTTTTATTGATACTAATTTCCTTACTTTGTTTCCGACTGTTTATTATCATGTTTTGGGTCGTTCCACCTCAGACCATTCTCCTTTGGTTATTTGTATGGGTGAGGACCCTTTTAGTTATGGTCCTAAGCCTTTTCGATTTCAATATATGTGGACTGATCACAAGGACTTTACTACTTTTGTGAAGGGGGTTTCGAATCAGGATGGGTTTGGTTTTGGGCTTCATAAGTTTGCTTCTAAATTAAAAAAGATTAAGGTGGACTTAAGGGCGTGGAATCAGAGTGTGTTTGGGAGAACTACTGTTATTATTAAAGATCTTGAGCATCGCATTGAGAGGTTAGATAATCTTCTTCAGGATTGTTTTGGTGTTGAGGATGACTATGACCTCATGGTGTCTAATTTGGAATTATCTACTTGGAGAAAGAGAGAAGAGACGAGACTTTCTCATATGGCTAAAAAGAATTGGTTGAAAGATGGGGACCAAAATTCTAAATTTTTTCATGCTATATTGAAGTCTAAACAACATAAAAGAATTAGTGACATGCGTCTTACTGATGGTACCAGACTTCATTCTCTCATTGATATTCATAAGGCTGTTGTTGATTACGTTCAACAATTTTTGGGTGACAGTTGTAGAATTGATTTACCTGATTTAAGTTATCTTATCACTCCAATGATTACTAAGGTTGATAACTTTTCTATTTGTAAGGATCCCTGAATGGAGGATATAAAAAATGCTCTCTTTAGCATTCCTATTCACAGTAGTCATGGCCCTGATGACTTTGGTTTGGGTTTTTATCGTCTTTCTTGGGACTTTATTAAGGAGGATTTATTGGAAGCCGTTACTAAGTTTTTTCACATTAAATCTTTTCACGGCTTCGTATATTGTTCTTATTCCTAAGATGGATAAGCTTTCTGGTTTTGATAAATTTAGACTCATTAGTCTCTGCTCGGTTATTTATAAGGTCTGCTCTAAAATTATTGTGGCCCGTCTAACGAGTTTGCTTTCTAAAATAATTTCTCAAGAGCAAGGGGCGTTTATTCCTGGTTGTAGTATTTTTGATAATATTAGTTTAACCCAGGAGATGGTCCATTCTATTAATAAAAAATCCAATGGGGGTAATGTGGAGATCAAATTGGATATGTCCAAGGCGTACGATAGAGTGGATTGGGGTTTTTTATTACATGTGTTGGCTGCATTTGGTTTTTCTCCTCAAGTCTGTGACTTGATTAAGGCTTGCATCTCCCTACCTTGGTACTCTATCATGATGAATGGCACTCCCACGGGGTTCTTCAAAGGTGAATGAGGTCATCGGCAGGGTGATCCTTTATCGCCTTATCTATTTATTATTATGCAAGTGGTGCTTTCTCTTCTTATTCGACATTTCTTTGATCAAGGTAAAATTGGGCAATTCTCCCAGGCTAGGGGCACCCCTCTTGTTTCTCATCTCATGTATGCCGATAATATTGTGATTTTTGCTAATGGTGGTAAAAGGTCCATAAGAGGTTTGGCTCAAGTGTTAAAGCTTTATGAGGACTGGTCGAGTCAAGCCCTTAATAAATAAAAAAGTGCTATTTATTTTTCTAAACGCATTACGGCTCCTCGTAAAAGATGGATTCTTAACCTGACTGGTTTTCCTGAGGGCCTTTTTCCTTTTAAGTACTTGGGTGTCCCTATTGTGACGGGTAGGCTAAAGGCCTCTGATTTAGATGAATTACTTGGGAAAATTAAAAGGAAAATTACTGGGCGGAAAATGAAACTACTCTCAGTTGGTGGTAGAACTATCCTTTTGAGACATGTTCTGTCGAGTATGGCCACTCATCTTCTTGCTGTGTTACATGTTCCTGATGTGGTTTTGTTGGCTTTGAATAGACTCTTGAGCTCTTTCTTTTGGGGCGATACTGCAGGTAAAGGTAAGAGAAAATGGGTGGCTTGGAATCATATTTGTAAACCCATTGCCGAATGTGGGATTGGTATTCGTGAGTTTGGTGATATACAGAAGGCATTACATATGAAATTCACCTGGAAATTGCTTTCAAGGAATTCTTTGTGGGCAGAGTTTTTTAGAGGAAAATATGTTCGGTGAAAACATTTATCTCTATTGGATGCTAATAAGGGAATGCGGTTTTGGAAGGCGATTGTGAAAAGTATCCCGACTGTTTTGAGTAACTCTAAGTGGATTGTGAGAGATGGTAACATCTCCTTTTGGTATGATAACTGGGATGAAGATGGTCCTATCCATGATCATTACACAGTTATAGATAAGCCTCTTCTGAAAATTAAAGATTGTCGTATTGATAATGGGTGGGACACTCATTTATTGGAAAGCCTTGTGGGTCACCAAAAAGCTAATGACTTGGTGCATTTCTTCACTACTCGTAAGGAGGGGCAGGATGTCCTTATTTGGAAGAATGACAGAGATGGCAAGTTTAACACTAAATGTGCTTGGGATTGTGTCAGGGTCAGGGTGCCGGTTTTACCTTGGGCTCAATGGATTTGGCATGCTTCTCTCCCAAAAAAGATATATGTTCTGATGTGGAAAGCTACTAATAATTGTTTGAGTGTGGATGCAAAGATCAGGATGGCTGGTATTCCCATGGTCTCTAAATGTAATTGTTGCTCTATGGGCCATCTTGAGGATCTAAATCATATTTTATGCACGGGTGATTTTGCTAGACAAATTTGGTGCTTGGCTGTGATCCATTTAGGTGTGCATATGGGTTCTTTTCGTACTTGGCAGGAGCAAGTTTTTGGTTCCACCGTGTAGGTCATTCTTCTCATATTCGGATCATATTTAGCCTTATCCCTTCCATTGTCTCTTGGAAGTTATGGGATAGACGTTGCAAAGCTAGGTTTGATGGGAAGGTTGAAACGGCTGTTTCGATTTGGAAATGTATTAAATTTTGGATTCGTCATATTCTAAATGTGTCTATGAATTCTTTGACACTTTCTCAGTGGGATGGTGATATCTTGAGGAGACTGGATATCCCGGTCCTTCCTCCCCAACCTAAGAAGGTGAATTTGGTCAAGTGGCTTCGGCCTCAGCAGGGCTGGGTGAAACTTAATACTGATGGTAGTAGCTTGGGTAATCTGGGTTCAGCTGGTGTGGGGGGTTTTATTCGGGATGCTAGCGGTCAGTTGTGTCTTGCATATTCCATGGATATAGGTAAGGGTTTCTAATAATTATGCTGAATTGAGAGGTTTATTGGAAGGTGTTAGGAAGTGTTGTCAGTATAGTTTTCTTCAGGTTCACATTGAGATTGATTCCCAACTTCTGGTCAATTAGGTTACTAGGGGTACCTGTAATATTTGGTACCTCGAGGATTTTTGGGATGAACTTCGTGCTTGTCTTGACCGCCTAGATTATAGACTGACTCATGTTTTTTGTGAAGGTAATGTTGTAGCTGACTTTAAGCAGATTATAGACTGACTCATGTTTTTCGTGAAGGTAATGTTGTAGCTGACTTTAAGCAGGGTGCTGGGGGTCTTACTATGGAGTGGTTTGATGAGAGGGAGGCTCTGCCTAGCCAGTTGTGCAGCCTTCTTCAAATGGATAGACTTGGCTTTCCCTACCCGAGGATATCAAAATGAGGTACTTTTCTCACTTATCCTTGTCCTTTTGTTCCTCTTATATGTGAGCTGTTTTTGCAAGTTCGTCTTTTTCTTTAGGTTGTCCTTCCGTTTTGTTTTGTCTGTTCTTTGGATATTTTGGTGTTTCTTAGTTTTTTTTTTTTTTTTTTTTTAATTCTTGGGTTTTGTTCTTTATGCTTACTTGTAACCCCTAGGAGTCAGGTTGTAACTACGATTTTTATCTACCATAAATGAGAGCTATTAATAAAATTGGAAGGGGGTCACTCATGGACAGGTGACCTTGGTCTCTTTCTAAAAAAAAATAGTATTTAATATAATAATTATAACATATAATATGCATATTATATAGATAATAATATATATCAATAAGATTTAAGTCTATACATGTGTTCATGTTCGCATGTCAAAGTTTTACATTCAAACATATGGGTAAACGTCCGAACGTCAACCAACATACGTTCAAACATCAATAACGGTTTTTATTAACGTTCAAACGTTACTGGTTTCAACATTCGAACATTACGTGTATATAAATAGTTGTATGATGGTACAGTTTTTATTTCTCACTTTTTTCTCTCAAACACATGCACACGGTCCGCCACTCACACCACCATTGCCGCCGTCCAACGCCATCACAACCGTCACAAAAGGTAAACATCCCTCTATATACAAAGTGTGTTTTTTTTCTTTTTAATTTAAACGTTTAGGGAGAAAATTCGAAACCCATTGTGGCCGGATTTTCTTTTTGATTTTCCGGCCACCATAGGTTGCCAATGGATAAATAGCCACCATATAAACCCTTCTTGAAGTGTATACATCATTTCTATGGTGGCCCCAAAACATGTAGAAAGAGATTTCAGGAATGGCTGAGTCGAGTCAACCATTCTTGTCTCGTAATATTCGAACGTATATCATTTGAAATTTAGTAACCATTGAAAAACGTGTAAACGTTACAATGTAAATGTTCGAACGTATATATTTAATATTCGAACGTATTTCTTGTATGTTTGAATAGTACGTTGGATAAAACATTCAAACATAAACGCTTTTTCTTCTTTTATTTGACTAAATGTTCAAACGTTGACTTGGTTACATTCAAATGTTTCATATGTGTGAATGCACATACATTGTACATTCAAACGTAAATTTTTTTATTATTATTAAAATATTATCATTCAAACGTAGTCTACTTGATGTTTGAACATATGTCTGTAACATTTTCCATTACAATATAGGTTTGGATGGCAATATGAGAATTTTTGGTTTTAGATGAAAGTATGCCAATATAATTTTTTAATATTATTATTGTTTTAGGATTTGAAAAAGTGAAATTGTTTATTATATTTGATGTGAAAATTATGTAAATTTGTAATGATGAGATGAGATGAGATAAGAATTTTGTGTCTCATCTCACCATCCAAACATGTCTTGATATGCATATATATGTAATTCTAATAATTTTTTAGAATTTATTTTTTCAGGATATGGTTCACTGTATGACAACTAGGGAATGAGGGAGGGAATGAGCCAGTCTGAACACTGCTCGGCTAAGGGCGCAAACAGTCATGGGTGAGCAGGAAATATTGAATAAAGGGTTCAATGAATTGAGCTGGGAGCGGAATATGTTGAGAGACGTCTTCATCACGAGAGGCTGGGGCCTAGTATGCACATTGAGGGGAAATATTTACCCCGCAATGGTTTGCGAGTTTTACATGGAGATGGCCACCATGACTCATGATACATTCTCCTACATCATCACTGTACTTGGTGTACAGCTTGAGTTTTCGGCAGATGTCATCGTCGAGTTACTTCAAATCCTGCATCACATACCTAAGGCGACAGCTGCTCAGGCAGGTGACACAGTAGCTGCATCAACTCCAAGCACATCTGAGGCAAATTTTGATACTTCTGCCTCATTTATGAGCCCGGCTGACTCTATGGTCGGTCATGATGTCGATTGGTTTGAGGCTGAGGATACTGCTCCTGAGGCCAATGATGACGAGCAAGATCAGGATTTCTACATCCTCACTGGTAAAGGCCGCACGAACCTCAAGAGGCCAAACTTTTTCAGCCAGAGTTAGCTTCTACCTTTCTTCTGCATGTTGCAACAAATGTAGACCTTGTGGCACATAAGACCACATTCAATCGAGCTCGTGCATAGTTTCTAATTCGCTTGGCACGTGGAGCGCCCATTGAGTTGCCACTCGTTATATTTGACAGGATCCATTACAAGGCGAACAACGTCTCAATGGACAACCTCTTGTATAGAGTAATCATCAGTTAGCTATGACTGACCCAGGGAGTGCCTGTGCCACTTCAAGCAGAGGAGATGATGATAGATCAGACGAGCCCCATTGACATGACCACATATTGTTGAAGCATTGGACAAGGGAGGGGGTATCCTTGGTGTCAGTCTGGTCCTATATCAGATATTGTTCCTCCCACCAAGTCTGGGGTCGATATTGCTCCCCTATATGCAAGTAGTAGTCAGTAGCTAATGTAGCAGCTAGCAAGTGCATTTATAGGGGATGTGCGACCTGCTTAGGTTGATGCAGTGATAGCAAATATAAAGGCGCATAAGGACCAACAGATTGATCGACAGATTGTGCATATAGATCAAATTGTCGCGCAATTTGCCTATCATGTAGATGTCCTAAACAACAAGGTTGAGACATTGACTGAGGAGTTTCGATCATTTGTAAACTATCAGTTCTGAGTATTGTTTGCAAAAATTAATCATATTTAGTTTTTAATTTTCAATATATGTAATAGACAATATTATTTAATGTGTGTATTGTTTTTTAATTTCTATTCTCAATTTTCTTTAATATTAGCTTATACAACTTTAATATTAAAAAGCAGAGCACCCGCCATGCATCTAGCCCCTTTAATGGGGATGAGGGCCCCACTTATATATATAAACAAATATATATTATAGACAATTTCAAAAATATAAATTAACATCTAACGTTCAAACGTTTATGTGATGTTCGAAAAAAAATTTGACACGTTCGAACGTAAAACAATCCTAACCAGTTTTTAGTGATGGTTTACACAAACTGCCACAGAAAATGCATTTTAGTGACAATTTGAACATTGTCACAATTTATAAACTGTCACTAAAAAGTATTTTTGTTGTAGTGGATATATTCTTAGGAGATACTCTAGGAAATTTTTAACAATTGTCATTTTTTCCTTTTGTTATTCTTTCCTTTATTATTCTTTCCTTTCAGCTTATCCTTGTAGTCTATAAGACATACGAAATGTACCTTATTTTAAAATAATAAGAAATACTATTTCAATTCTTCTCGACTTCTAGAACTCGGTTGGTGCCTAATTGGTTAGTCGTAACAATTTAGGAGGGTTGCCTAGCTATTGAGCTATAACTTTGTTTGAATTTGTGGTATGTGTAGGAACCAAGGGGGTGGTTCTTAATTAGAATCAATCATATGAAGCTACAGTTCTCATACCGAGAATTCTTGTAAACTTACAATGAAATGACCAATATATAGTGTTCGTGTTGAGAATGTTTGCAAAACTCTAATCTTGAACTTTTATGTAGTTAGGTATTTACTGATCTTGCTCGAACTTGAGATGCAGCTCATTATGTTTGTATCCAAATGACTAGTGCACTATTATGTAAAACTAGATCTCCATTTCTCTACACTTGACATTGTGGTGGTGAACGAACTTTGTTGCTTAGTTTGCATGCTCAAGAGCTTGAAAAGTTGGCTCATATGCTCGACATGTAGATGTGTGCTCTGAGATGGCTCCTCTCCTTTGTCTATGTAAAAGTTACTAGATTTTTCAGCTAGCTTTAGAAAATTTAGCTCAAAAATGGCTTTGCTTCAATTCTTGAGAACATCTTTGATTTGACATGTCGGGCAACTGAACAAATTTTAAACGAGCAATACTACATACAATCGTGGAATTGCAAACGCCGCGCATTCGCTTTGAAAAAGAGTGGGGTCCACGATTAAAAAGTTAGTTTTTTTTTTCATGTAGGTCCCATATTAATTCATTTTTTTCAAAACGACTGCACGCCGCTTGCACAACCATGATTGCAAATATCATTTCCCATTTTAAACACAGAAAATGCTAGGAGTATTTTTGCTAAGCTGTATGGATGGCACCCTTCGCACGTAGCATTTATAGGTTCAAGTTTAGCTTGGTACTTAGTCAACACGGTTGACATACTGGCTGTTGCCGTGGTACATGGTAAAAATGTTGTGCTTACTTCACTAAAAATCTATCAAAGTGAGTTTATCAACCAATATATATATAACTATTTGAGAAAAACATGTCTTGAGTTTGTGGTTGGGAGTTTAACTGCACATACACATAAGGAGTTAATATAATTTCCCAAAATTTAATAAAATGAGTGGCTCCATAGGAATGTGTCTCCTAACTATTAGTTTTACAAAGCCACGTGCAGGGTTGAACCTACTTGGCAAAATACGCTATCGGCTTGTAAGGATGAATCGAACTACATGCTAGACTCTTAACGCATGTGAAGCTCAAATACAAGACATATCTTTGGTAGAAGTGGAAGCTCGATTGGGTAGAAAATCTTGAGAGTGCTTTTGTGTTATCATCATTTTTCCACCCTATTGTATTTCTCCGCCCTATCTTAATTTTTGCCTCCTATCTTCAATATTTTTAGCCTTAGGACCTCTTCTCCATCCTATTGTTTGTTTGTCTTTTTTTTTTTTTTTTTTTTTTTTTTTGCCCCATCTTTATTTTTTCGTTTTATCTTTATTTTCCACCATAAGACCTTAATTTTTTGGCTCTATTACTTACCTCCAACCACTTACCATATATGGCTAATGAAGGAACTAGCTAGCAAGCTATACATTAGGTTGGAGTATGCTAAATGAGCATACTTCCGGGCAACTACTGTTACATTTCGATCATGGAGAAGATCTTGGAAATGAGGCCTGATTAGTTTTTACAAACTGTTTCATCTCATTTAATCATTAAAACTTTCTCAAACTCTCAAACAAAATACAATAAACAATCCAACTTTTTTAAATTCTAAAACAAAGATTATATTAAAAAATTATATTCTAACTATATTTTATTCAACTTTCATCTTATTTAATCTCATCTCATCACAAATGAGGCCTGAGTGACACTAGAGATTCAGTTTTGTCATAGTTTAATGCAGATATTCTACTATTTGTTGAAAAGCTTTCCATAGGAGCATAGATCACTGGTATATACCTTGTGTATAAAGTGTGAGGGAAAAAGTGGCTACTTCTTACTGGGTAATGTGAATCCTTTCTAGTGACCATTGAAATGCTTCAAATTTCTCAAGCTTAAATTATGGGACCACTTGACCCACATTACTCTTCAATCTAAAAATTTCAAGACATCAAAGTTGAAACCAACAGAAGCAATTAGTTATAAAAAAAACCAATACAAATATAACCCAATTTTTCTCATATTTAGAAAATAGAGTAGTGTCGAACGGACAAGAGAGTTGAACCAAAACCAATTAAAGTTGAATGCATTTATAGATTTCTAGCACAAAAACTTAGATATGTGAATGAGTATCTGTGACGTGCCCAAATTCCGCTTGGGATCAAATGGAAATTTAAAGTTTCATTACATGCAATTAAAGATAACACAAGGTTACTTGCCATTGTTCATGACAATTAAAGATGTAATGCACCTACCATACATCTAGTAATATGCAATATTCACAGCAAATAATTATTTTCTTGAGTAATACTATGCACCTACTAATAATATCACAGATAATTCCTCAACATAATACATAAACATTAAAGTGATTGACCTTCTTGATTACAGTGTGAGTCCAAAAGATCTGTAATCATAAGAGTACTGAAAACTGAGCTCCTTAAGTACAAGAACTGAAGCAACTACTAGGCTAATCCATTGAGTAGCTCAGGCAACTCTGTTAAGGATGTCATAATACTAACAATAAATTGGAGCATTGAGGCTATGAACTCAGTGTCATGCCTTTGCCGTTTAATCGATTTTCTCTAGTCGTTCAACCTCTAATGTGCTTCCTAATCCTTACACATGGTCTACCACTCTGGGGAAAATGGTAATTGAGACTACTATGATGAGATTTGATTACAAATCTTAGCAAGTTTATAAATAACTTAATATATAGGTCAAAGATGCATGCATGATTGTAAAAACATGAATGCATACATGATCATAAATAAAATTGACGTGACTTGACATTTAACATGGCATGAACTGACATGACTTGAACTTGAGCATAGATTGAACTGAAACTAAACTGGACATGACATGAACTTGAATGTAAACTAACTCGAACATGAATTGAACGTACACTTGATCTTGAATAACATGAACTTGAACTTAACTAAACATGAACTTGAATAACATGGGCTTGAATGTGAAATACATGAATTTGGAATCTTGTTCAATAAACTAAATTTGAACATTAACTTAAACATAAATGTGAACATAAATTGAACTTGAACTGAAACTAAATATGAACTTAATGTAAAACTGAACATGAACTCTAGCAATCAAAATGATTTCGCTTGTTGTTTCGTCAGGAATAGTGAACAATTAGAATGATTTTGTCCAACATATTATGTTAGAGATACTTAGACAATCAGAATGCTTATACCATGAGTATTTTAAATGAGATATGCTAATAATTAGAATAATTATGTTAGGAGTACCTAGTAATACTTTGACAATCAAAATTATTTCACCAGTTGCATTTAAGTAGATGAATTTTAACAATCAAAATGATTACACTGAAAGTATCTCGCATGAATTATCAATGGAGATACTCGGACATCATAATGATTATGAATGGAGATACTCTGACAATCATAGTAATTATCAATGGAGATACTTGGACAATCATAGTGATTACATCACAAGTATCTCAAGTATGACTGATTGAGAAAACACTGCTTTTGAGACACACTCAGTACTTGAGACATAATGTAACATGAAATGAAAAGACAGAGACCGAATGTATCGTGGCATGACATGTATGTGAGATGTATGACATGATGTAACATGAAACAAACAAACAGTATGTAATATGACATAAAATGTAACAAATAAACATTACGTGACATGATATAATTTGTAACAGACAACATTACATGACATGACATAATGTGTAACAAATGACATTACGTTATATAGTATAACATGTAACAGATAACATTACATGATATGGCATATCATGTAACAGACAAACTGTTACGTAACATGACATAATGTGTAACAGACAAACCATTATGTGATATAGCATAACGTGTAACAAGTAACATTACATGACATAGCATAACGTGAACAGAGAACATTACAAGACATGGCATATCGTGTAACAAACAAACCATTACGTGATATGACATAACGTGTAATAGACAAACCCTTACATGACATGGCATGACATGTAACAGATAACATTACGTAACATGACATAACATGTAATAGATAATGTATAATAGATAACATTACATGACAGAATATATTATGTGACAGATAAATATTTCAGGACAGAATATAGTGTGTAATAGTCATACATGTAGTGACATGGCATAGCATAGTATACAGAATAACATAAGTATATAAACAGGAGTTCCCTTACCCATCACATATATATAGTAATCTGACAGTAAGTTAGAAACTAACTTAGAGTGGTCGTTGAGTTTACGAGGAAAAGCAAAAAAGAATAGAAACTATAAGTAGGGATTTTAAATGTTATAACTTCATCACTAATAACTTAGAAACATGAAAAATACTATCTTAGAGTAAAATTACCATTTCATCCTTTACATGTAGGAAAATGACCATTTTACTCATAATTTAAGGATTTCACATCCTAACTCCAAAAATCACCAAAATTTACATCCCTCATATGAATTTTGTTCTAAACTCAAATATCTAATTAGAAAAATTTAAAATGACTCACAACCATAAAAATCACACCAAGGTCGAAACACTTTTTGTGTTGCAATTTTATCCAACTTTAATTCTCATACTAATACGAAAATATTGCAACATAGATCATCACATCCTATACTTAGAATCATGCTTAAAACAACCAATAGAAATTCCCTTCACATAAACGCAAAACTTTTTAGTTAAAAGATCTAAACTTTTTAACTAAAATAAAGACCCTTAAATTTCAAGGTTTTGACTCTTTTCAAAACATCCTATACTGAACAACATTTTTAGACATAGAAAATGTGCTAAGAGTGTTATTGCTAAGCTGGATGGACAACACCCTTCGCAAATAGCTTTTATTGGTTCAAGTTTGGCATGGTGCTTACTTGACATGGTTTACATATTGGCTTGCCGTGGGACATGGTAGAAATGTTGTGCTTGCTTGACCAAAATCCATCAATGTGAGCTTATCAACCAATTATATATAACATGTCTTGAGTTTGTGCTTGGGAGTGCAACTAGATATACACATAAGGACTTAATATAATTTCCCAAAATTCAATAAAATCAGTGGCCTTAAAGGAATTTGTCTCCTAACTATTAGTTTTAAAGGGCCACATGCAGGGATGAACCTCCTTGGCAAAATATGCCAAGTTACTAGCTTGTAGGGATGAATCAAACTAGATGCTAGACTCTTAACACATGTGAAGCTCAGATACAAGATATATCTTTAGTCTGAAGTGGAAGTTTGCTTGGGTAGAAATTCTTGAGAATGCTTTTGTGTTATCTTCATTTTTCACACCTCATAGGTCTTAAGTTTTTTCTCCTATCTTCATTTTCAGCCTTAGAAACATTTTTCCATCCTATTGAACTTTTTTCGCCCATCTTCATTTTTCAATTTTATCTTCATTTTCCACCTCGAGACCTTTTTAGCTCTATCATTTACCTCCAATCACTTAGCACAGGTAGCAAATCAAGGAACTAGCTAGCGAGCCATATTTTAGGTTGGAGTATGCTGAATGAGCATACTTCCGGGCAACTATTGTTACAATTCGATCGTGAGGAAGATCTTAGGAATAAGTGTAACTAAAGATTTGGTTTTGTCATAGGTTGCAAATATTCTACTATTTGTTGAATAACCTTCCATGGGAGCATAGATCACTGGTATATACATTGTGGATAAAGTGTGAGGGAAAAAGTGGCCACTTCTTCCTAAGTAACGTGATTCCTTTCTAACCAACATTGAAATGCTTCAAATTTCTTAAGCTTAAATTATGGGACCACTTGACCGGTGTTACTCTTCAACCTTAAAATTCCAAGACATAATTTTTAAAATCAACATAAGCAATTAGTTATAAAAAACAATTCTAATATAGACCAATTTTTCTCATATTTAAAAGATTGAGCAATGTCGAATGGATAGAGGAGTTAAACCAAGACCAATTAAAGTTGAATGCATTTTTAGATTTTTAGCAAAAAAATTTAGATATGTCAATGTGTGTCCACTTCTCTCAATAAATATTTTTCAGTCCAACTATTGGAAGAACCTTGGGGATGAGCATAGAACCTCAAGGTGAGCATTGTAGTTGGTGGTTTGTTGAAGAGATCGGGGTGAGCTTCATTGCTCACCAAGTTTTAGTGCATAGGCAAGCTAAATGCTTTTCTTCTAGTTGCTCGGGGCAAGTATTAGTACTCGCTCGTGACGATATCATCGTGCTTTTTTTTTTAGGTGAGTTTTATTGCCCACTTGTGAGGGTACCGTATTGCTCAGATGAGCTTCATTGGTCATTCGTGATATATTTGGGTGGGCAGATGCTCACTATGCTAGTTGCTTGGGGAAAGAGTTTGGCCCCATTTGCAGTGGCAAACCTATTAAGGCCCTTGTGGGGGCCATGGCCCCCCCTAAAGTTTGAAAAATATATATTAATATTTTATGATTTAATAATATAATATTAATTTTATCTTGTATTGGCCCCCTTCTCTACAAAATTAATTTGGCCCTCCTTCACAAAATTATTTAGATCTTATAGATTATTTACTTATATTTCTTTTTTGTTATTTCAATAATATATTGTCCATAACACATGATATATTTTTTAATACATAGGTTGTATTAATTGTATTTGAATTTTATTTTAGATCTTATTATCTGATAGTTTTATACCACACAAAAAAAAAAATATTGTGGAGAAATAGAATAAAAAATATTTTTTATACCTTTAGCTTCACTTGGCGCCCCCTAAAACAAATTTCTGGTTCCGCCAGTGCCCATTGGATGTTGAGGTGGTTTTATCCCATCTCATCTCAACATCTAAATATTACTTAAATACACATTTTTTAAATTCAAAATTTTATTTTTTCATCTAATAATTGTAACTTTTCCAAACTTACAAAAAAAAATCAATTTTTTAAATCCTAAAACAAAAATAATATTAAAAAAATGATATTATAACAATATTTTAACTTTATAATATTTTTATTCAATTTTTTATCTCTCATTTCCCAAAACTTTGTAAAACATCTTAATTTAATCTATTTTACTACTATTCACAGATTTCTTATCTGATCACAACATCCAAACGAGGCTTAGTGGCCAGGCTAGGTAAGTACTCATCATAGTTATTGCCCGCTACACTTGTTGCTCAAAGCTAGTTATTTTGCTCGCTCGTTACGTGGGAAGAATGAGTTCCCAGTACTGGTGCAGGAGTAAACTTAATTTCTAGCCATTGAAGTGTATAGTGTGGCAAGAAAAGTGCTCGTCAAGCTTTTTGTGTGGGCAAGCTTCATTACTTGACTACCGTGCTTGTTCCTCAGGCCGAGCTTCATTACTCGCATGAAATATTCCTAGTGTAGGCGAGCTGAGTGCTTGAGGGCAAGCTGTGATGCTTGCTCTTACACACAATGTGCATGGACATGCAGTGCCTACGTGTGCAGTGCATGCCACACACTCGTTACTTTAAACTTTACATTATAAAATAACATAATAGACTTATATTTGTGTTTGTCTAGCATAATTTTGCTATATTGCCTCCTGTATAAGTAGTTTTTGTTGGGATATGTGACCTTTTATTTGCAAAGTGATACATAGATCTCACAATCAAAGCCAAATTGTTCGTGTATTTTTTTAGTCAGTGGTGAATGCCAACAATATGGTCAGATGATACTTTCATTTATCCTAATGGTTTGAATTCCTCCTGCAAAACACGAAACTCATGACTGAACTTTACCGATAGGGTAGTAAATGCACCAGTTTGTATGATTGCTCACCCGATACTAGCTCGGCTAAACTCAAACCGAGCTTGACAAGTGGGAAAAAAAAAAAAAACTCAATCATAAAAGCAAAAACCCGCTCAATTAGTAAATTACACATACTCGATTAAACTTGACTTCACTTAGTTAAGACTCATTAAGGCCTGCTCATTCATGCTTGACTTGGCTCATTAGCTCAACTCGATTAGAGCCATTCATAAATCAATGAATATATATATATATAAATTATTTCTATATATTAGTATTTTTATACACACATATATGCTTCTATACATATTAAATTTAATAACATAAGCATAGTTACCTTTATAGTTAAATATGTAGTATGTAATCCAATTATTTTCCCTAGTCATTTATACCTGTATATTGAATATAGTTCATAATTATATGTTAGTTTTTTTTTTCTTTTTAAATGAACAATTATATTAATCATCAAAGATTACAATAAAAATGCAATACATGAAGGGACATCCTCTATATCAACAAGGACATCAGGAACATTGAGTGCATATTTAGTTAGACAATGAGCCAAATTATTGCAGCTTCTAGGAATAAAGTTAACTAAAAAGGAATCAAATCTCTTCAGCACTTGTTTAACATCATGAACAAGTAAACCAGCATGGCCTCAACTTTCTTTGTTGCCTTTAATATCATTTATAACATTCAGTTCATCACCTTCAAGGTTAATTTGTTTCAGTTCAATATCAGCAGCTAGACTTGCTGAATGCAAAGCACAAAATGCCTCTGCCATATAAGAATCAGGAAATAAAGGCCTGCACAACCTCATACAGGCTATAACTCTTCCTTCCCAATCTCGAATTATAGCCCCAACACCCACTTTGCAATGCACTTTATCCACAACAGAGTCCCAGTTGATCTTGTACACATCAGAAGGTAGGGCCAGCCACTAGTGAAACTGAGATGTAGAAGTAGGAGGATTAGTAGGATGCTGAGAGGAAAGGACAACAAGGTCCTCTATTTTCTGAGTAGCCTGTCTCATTGGAAGATGAGGACTAGAAAATGTTTGGTTAATAACAAAATCATTCCTTCTCCTCCATAATTTCCAAGCCACCATAACCAGTTCAATTAAAGCTTTATCATCGAGGTCCTCAAGCATTTGTAACAGAAAGTTTTTGAAGCTAAATTGATGCAAACTTTGTTTCTGTAGCTTAGTGGAGCTCAGACACCACACATCCCTTGCTACTAAACATTCCAACAAGACATGCTGCACAGATTCTTCATGCTGATTACAAATTGGACACCAAGGATCTGTGACAACCTTTCTCTTGAACACTTTCAATTTTGTTGTTAAATTATTATGACAGGCTTTCCATAGAAATGATCTCTCATCATTAGTAACCTCGATTCTCCAGAGCTTGTTCCAATTCTCTTTGTTGACATGGGAGTGAGAATTATGGCCCTTACCTATCTGATGAAGCTCTAGTTGCAGATGGTATGCACTTTTAACAGAAAATATTCCATTAGTGGTACATCTCCAAACAATTTTATCAGGGCTATTACAGTAGCTTATAGGAATCTGTCGAATTATCTCAGCTTCTGTTTGAAGAAAAATGTGGTCAATCACTTTAGTCCTCCAGGTCTTGATTTCATGATCAATCAGAGCTAAAATTGTTTCCTCTGGATCCAAAAATTCTACAGTACTTTGAATGTGATACCAAATCTTAGTATTTGCACCATTTCCAACACGCCAAAACAAGCCTTCCTCTAGCAACGGTTTTGCAGCCATGATACGTCTCTATATGAGGGATGGATGCCTTGTGATTGTAGCATTGAGAAACTGGCCATCAAGGAAGTATTTGGCAGAAAGAAATTTTGGGTTGTCAACCACACGACCATAATCATCTGTAATACTTTTAATTGAATTGACCTTCCTTCTTTGGGAAGCACATCTATGAAAGAACTTGGTGTTTCCGTCACTCTCTTTAAGCCACTGTTGCTTTGCCCTTTATTTCCACCTCAAATCCTCTTCGTCCAATAATGAGTCAACTTCCCTCTTAAGCTCAAAAATTTCAGAGTTTCTATCCCCTTGATTAATACTTTGCAAATGCTTAATCTGGTTTCTCTTAGTAAAGATCACATCCTTAAGGTTCTGATCATTAGCCTTACTCCACATAAAAAGCTCCTCTCGACATATTTGAAGACCTTGAGTAGATTCTCTAATCCTTGAGTGTTGTAGGAGAGTATTTCCCCATGCCCTTTTAGCAACATCCTCACAACCATCCCTTTTAAACCAGTTGGCCTCATATCTAAAGGGTCTCAAGCCAGTACCTCTGAAAGAAGCATCACTGCTAACTGAGAGAAAAATTGGTGCATCATCCGAGCTTTGAGCTGCTAAGGTCAACATAAAGCCATCTGGGAAGCCATCAAACCAACATTGATTGCCAAAGCCCTTTCCAGTTTTTCTTTAGTAAAGGAATTCCCTTCCCTGCTATTACTCCATGTAAAAAAATCTCCCTGGAAAGGGACCTCTCTCAATGCACAATCCTCCATAGCACTTCTGAAAGCTTCCATCAATCTAAAAGTCTATCTATAGCACCAAATTTTTCATAGCTATATAAGACCTCATTAAAATCTCTTATGCAAATCCATGCCACATTATCAATAGGCTTAATGGCTCTCAAAAGATTCCAGCTTGCTACCCTCCTAGCAGCTTCAGGAAAACCATAGAAACCTGTTAATAAAAAGGATCTTTGTTCTTCCTTTGATAAAGTCACCTTCAGAGAGATATGATGATGGGTGTAGGTCACTAACTCCACTTCCGCATAGTCTTTCCAAATGAAACAAATTCCACCACTGAGTCCCCTACTATCAATTACAAAACTATGCTGAAAACCAAGTCTATTGTGAATAAGCTCCACCTTTTGTCTGTTACACTTTGTTTCTATAAGAAAAACAAAGTTTGGGCACTTTGAACGCACCAAATGGTGCAACTCTTGAATTGTTCGAGGGTTCCCAAGCCCTCGACAGTTCCAACTTAGGCAACTCATTAAGCCTGGTGGGGCTACCAATCAGCCACCACTAATTCAGCTTCACAAGTCTGCATACTTGTTTTTTTGTTTTTTCTCACTTTGGGAAATGTCATTAATGAAGGTATTAGATCACAAAGCCCTTTTATTATCACCACTTGACTCCAAAAATGGTTCGGAAACAACAGACTTACCTAGCCCCTCACGTGCCTTCCTTTTCCATGTGGACTTCTTTTTCACTAAAGATGGTTGGGATTGAAAAGTGAAACTAGTATGGTCAGCAGCAGAGAGAAGTCCGTTTGTAACCATTTCCATGGGCAAGGGATCAACAATAAAAAATGGATCATGCTGGACATTAATTGTATTCATGCTGGCCAATAATTCAGATTGACGAATCTTTGAAACTGTTCCACTCCTAATGTCTGAATCCTACAATTGACTAGCCTTGTGATTGCTAGTAAAGGGTGATTGATGCAGATCAAGGGAGTTACGTTTCTCATTTTGTACCGGTGGGGAAGAGAACAAAAATTATGGAGACACGTGACATATAGTATGCCACATCAGTGTGTGGGATCTTTTTGTGGGATCCCTTAATTTGTGCCTATTATATTTTCAACATAGATATATTGTTTTTGATAGATACATACAATATTTTTGATCGAAATATTTTAAATTATTCCCACGAATCTCACAAACAACATATAGAAAAGCCAATAAATGACTAATGCATCTGATTAATCACCGATCTTAAAAAGTAGGTGATCTAGAACGTACATATGGGATCCCTTTTTTCCTTCCACCATTTTGTGAGCTCGATATGGGTGCAACTTTCAAATAAGTTAATAGAAATGCTAGTTTTACCGAGACTTGGGCCTCTATATATTAGGTCTCCATAATTTTTTTATTACTTAATGATTAAAAAAATATTTCTTAATGATGTTTTAAATCTTTTTTAAAATATTTAAAAATTTAAATATATAAAAATAAATAAATAAATAAAAATAAAATTAATATTTTTTTTTTAACAAAAAAGACCTTTTTCATCTTATAAGTTGTTAGTTAGTAAAGTCAGTTAGAAAGTCACTTTTGTTAATGAACATACAAAAATCTGAGAAAAATATATTAAAAGAAAATTATTCAATTCAATCAAGTTAGTGCCAAATGGTGGTATATGTGTTATGAGTGGAGACAAAACGGTGAACAGTGAATCATGCACCGTTTCCTTCCTTGACATGTTAGGCGCCACTTGCAGACACGCACAATGTATGCAGCAAGTGACGCCTCAATTCTTCCGTAAATCACTGCACCGGAAAAAAAAATTGTAGGCGGCTTTCTCCTATAAATAGGAGAGAGCTCAGTTGAGGTGAGTGTGTGCAGCAGAGAAGTGTAGAGAGAAAATAGAGAGTGTGTGCTGTGTGTGTGCAAACAGAGTGTGAGAGAGAAAGAAGAGAAAAACAGAGTGGGTGAGCAGAGACAGTTTACAAGAGAGGTTTTTTGTAAAAATGATTTCATAGTGAAATTACAGCAGCTGTGGACGTAGGCAATTGCCGAACCACGTTAAATTTCATCTCTCCTTTATTTATAATCATCTCTGTCTCCGAATAGCTCCCAACAACTGGTATCAGAGCTCTGGTTCGAGCTGTTTGACAATTGAAGTTGGTCAAAATCAATTTTTGACAACTCCAGGGTGTTCTTCGCGTCAAGACGAATCCGTTGCCACAAACAAAATCGAAAACGGAGGTCGGACGAGCCCACACGTGACCCCAGAAGATCGGCGTGTGCATCTGCTGCAACCCATGTGCCCCACGCGCTCCAGAGGTTGAAGACGTGTGATCCACACGCGCCCCCATGCGCTCCAGAGGTTGAAGACACGTGACGGACACGCGCCCACGTGCCCCCACTCGCCCTACAGAGGTTCAGTGCGTGTGTCACACGCGCCTCACTCTCCCTCATGCACACACAGTGCTCTAGCGCGTGTAATACACGCGCCCACTAGCACTGTGCAGCGCGTGCATCCCACGCACCAGACAAATTAGAACCGTCCGTTTTTTAAATCTGTTTTGGGCTAGATCTAAGCCATTCGGAGTCCGATTTTAAGGATCAAATAGTGCTTTCCAACTATTTGGATCATTCCGGACTCATCCGTACGGTCAAAATTTTGAGATTGGCCATCAGTACATTGGATCTGAACCATCCACGTGTTACAGATCATTTTGGGCTAGATCACGCTAGTTGGAGTTCCATCGCGACGATCAAATAGTGCTGACAAACTATTTGGATCATTCCGGACTCGTTTCCAGCTAATTCGAGTGTTTCGGACTCAACGGTGATCTTTGTTTGTTTAAATTTAAACTCATTTGTAAAGTTATGGCTGGAGAAGAAGCTAAAGGTGTTGGTATCGAGAAATTTGACTGTACAGACTTTGCCTATTGGAGAATGCAGATAGAGGATTATCTCTATGGGAAGAAACTACATCTTCCACTCCTAAGAAGAAAGCCAGATGACATGAGCAATGAAGATTGGAGTTTCCTTGATAGAAAAGTGTTGGGAGTCATTCGACTAACACTGTCAAGATCAGTTGCACACAATGTGGGAAAGGAAAAGACCACAGCGGATTTGATGAAAGCTCTATCAAACATGTACGAGCAGCCATCAGCCAATAACAAAGTGCATTTGATGTCAAGCTATTCTACTTGAGAATGGCAAAAGGAACTCCAGTTATTCAGCATCTAAATGAGTTCAACACCATCATCAATCAATTAACTTCAGTAGGGATTGAATTTGATGATGAAATACGTGCACTGATTGCTCTAGCTCAATTGCCAAAAAGCTGGGAGGCCATGAGAACAGCTGTTAGCAATTCTTATGGCAAAACAAAGATGAAGTATCAAGATATCCGGGACGATATTCTTAGCGAGGAAGTTCGCAGAAGAGATACAAGAGAAGTATCAACTTCCAGTTCTGCCTTAAACCTCGAGACGAGAGGTAGAGGAGTTAGTCGAAGTTCAAATTGGGACAGGTCAAAGTCCCGAAGAGGCAGAAGTAAATCTAGGTCCGGAAAACAAGTACAGTGCTGGAATTGTGGCAAGATTGGCCACTTCAAAAATACTTGTAAGGAAGCTAAGAAGAAGAATGAGCATGACTCTGTTAATGCCACAACAGAAGATCTCCAAGATGCCTTACTTCTTTCAGTCGACAACCAAATTGAATCTTGGGTGTTAGATTCAGGAGCCTCATTCCACACTACAGCACACTGAGAAATCATGCAGAATTATGTCACTGGTGATTTCGGAAAGGTGTACTTAGCAGATGGTAAGCGTTGGAAATCGAAGGCATGGGAGATGTACCAATCAATCTGCCCAATGGAAGTGCATGGTTGCTACAAAAGGTGCGACATGTTCCCAAGCTCATGAGGAACCTGATTTCTGTAGGACAACTTGATGCTGATGGGCATTCGGTACTATTTACCGGTGGCACGTGGAAGATAACAAAAGGAGCTATGGTAGTAGCTCGAGGTACAAAAACAGGTACTCTATACATGACTTCAAGTATTAGAGATACTATTGCAATTGCTGATGCAAATGTCAACCTATGGCATCAAAGGCTTGGTCACATGAGTGAGAAAGGAATGAAAGTACTATTATCCAAGGGGAAGTTACCAAAGTTGGAATCAACTGATTTCGACATGTGTGAAGGTTGCATTTTTGGGAAGCAGAAAATGTTAGTTTCTTGAAAAATGGTAGAACTCCAAAGTCCACAAAGTTGGAGTTGGTGCACACAGATTTGTGGGGGCCATCCCCAGTCGCTTCTCTTGGAGGATCGCGGTACTATGTTTCCTTTATTGATGACTAAAGCAGGAAAGTATAGATTTATTTTTTGAAAAATAAATCTGACACATTTGATACTTTCAAGAAGTGGAGCGCCATGGTTGAAAATGAAACAGGCTTGAAGTTAAAATGTCTGAGGTCAGACAATGGCGGAGAGTACATCGACGGAGGGTTCAAAGAATTCTATGCTATAAATGGGATTAGATTTCAGAAGACTATTCCCGGGACACCGCAGCAGAATGGCGTAGCTGAACGCATGAACAGAACTCTCAACGAACGTGCCAGAAGCATGAGGCTGAATTCAGGATTGCCTGAATGTTTTTGGGCTGATGCATTTAACACTGCAGCCTATTTGATTAACCGGGGACCTTCAGTTCCCTTAAAGTTCGATCTACCAAAGGAAGTCTGGAGCGGAAAGAAGGTAAATCTTTCCCATTTAAAAGTTTTTGGCTGTTTATCATATGTTCACATAGATTCTACTGATCGTAACAAGTTAGAAGCCAAATCTAGAAAATATTTTTTCATCGGTTATGGTGATGAAGAATTTGGCTATCGATTTTGGGATGATAAAAATCGCAAAATCATCAGAAGTAGAAATGTGATATTTAATGAGCAGATTCTGTACAAAGCTAAGTCACAATCTGAACCTGAAGAGCAGCCAAAGAAACCTGAGGTTGTTGACTTTGATGTTACTCGAGTCAACACTGATCAGAATGAGGATCAAGAAAATGATGATACACAGATCGAACAACGTACACCACTCACTGTTATTCGAAGATCTTCAAGGACAATCAAGCCACCACAGCGGTTCTCACCATCTCTACACTACATCTTGCTAACAGATAGTGGTGAACCAAAAAGTTATGATGAAGCTCTACGAATTGAAGATTCGATCAAGTGAGAGAAAGCCATGCAAGATGAGATGGAGTCACTGATGTCAAATCAGACATGGGAGCTAACTAAGCTTCCAAAAGGCAATAAGGTTTTACACAATAAATGGGTGTACAGAATTAAGGAAGAACACAATGGTAGCAAGCGCTACAAAGCCAGAATGGTCGTGAAGGGGTTTCAACAAAAAGAAGGTGTCGACTACACAGACATTTTCTCCCCAGTTGTAAAATTGACTACGATCAGGCTAGTGTTGGTAATTGTGGCTGCAGAGAATCTACATCTTGAGCAGTTAGATGTGAAGACTGCATTCCTTCATGGTGATTTGGAGGAAGACATCTATATGCACCAGCCACAAGGATGCTCAGTGAAGGGAAAAGATAATTTAGTTTGCAAACTGAAGAAGAGCTTGTATGGCCTAAAACAAGCTCCAAGACAATGGTAGCGGAAGTTTGACAACTTCATGTGCAGTAATAGATTTACAAGACTGCAGGCTGACCATTGTTGCTATATGAAGAACTTTGACAAGTCTTATATTATCCTACTGTTGTATGTGGATGATATGCTCGTTGCAGGGTCAAGCATCGAGGAAATCAATGAACTGAAGAAGCAGTTGTCAAAGTGGTTTGAGATGAAGGATTTGGGTGCTGCAAAACAAATCCTTGGTATGAGAATTATTAAAGACATGACTAATGATTCTCTTAAGCTCTCGCAGGAGGAGTATGTAAAGAAGGTGCTCAGAAGGTTTAACATGGACAAGGCGAAACCAATGAGCACACCCTTAGCTAGTCACTTTTGACTAACTAAGGATCAGTCGCCAAAGACGGAGGAAGAGCAAGAATGCATGAACAGAATATCCTATGCATCTGCTATTGGTAGTCTTATGTACGCCATGGTCTGTACAAGGCCAGATATTGCACAAGCAGTAGGAGCTGTGAGTAGGTATATGAGTAATCCAGGAAAGCAGCATTGGGAAGCAGTCAAATGAATTTTAAGATATCTACAAGGCTTTTCAGATACATCACTATGCTTTACAAAAGCAGGTTTAAAACTACAAGGATATGTAGATGCTAATTTAGCAGGTGACGTTGACAGCAGAAAAAGTACTACTGGATTTGTGTATACGCTGGGTGGTACAGCTGTATCGTGGGCTTCTAAGTTACAGAAGATTGTTGTTCTCTCAACTACAGAAGCGGAATACGTTGCTATAACTGAAGCAGGGAAGGAAATGATTTGGTTGCAGTCATTCTTGGAGGAATTGGGAAAGAAGAATGAAAAAGGTATTCTGCACAGTGATAGTCAGAGTGCTATTTTTCTTGCAAAGAATCCAGCCTTTTATTGCAGAACAAAACACATACAGTTGCGATACCATTTTATCCGATCTCTTCTCGATAGTGGACAACTGATACTTGAGAAGATTTGAGGAGCAGAGAACCCAACAGACATGTTTACAAAAGTAGTTACTGCTGACAAACTGAAACTGTGTATAGCTTCAGTTGGCCTTCGTACTTAAAGGCATGACTTGAAGTTGCTGTAATGGTCGCTATGAAGATATGTAGACTCATTTGTCTTCAAGTGGGAGATTATTATGAGTAGTGAATCATGCACCGTTTCCTTCCTTGACATGTTAGGCGCCACTTGCAGACACACACAGTGTCTGCAGCAAGTGACGCCTCAATTCTAGGCATAAATCACTACACCGGGAAAAAAAAAAATTGTAGGCGGCTTTCTCCTATAAATAGGAGAGAGCTCAGTTGAGGTGAGTGTGTGCAGCAGAGAAGTGTAGAGAGAAAACAGAGAGTGTGTGCTGCGTGTGTGCGGATAGAGTGTGGGAGAGAAAGAAGAGAAAAACAGAGTGGGTGAGCAGAGAGAGTTTACAAGAGAGGTTTTTTGTAAAAATAATTTCATAGTAAAATTACAGCAGCTGTGGACGTAGGCAATTGCTGAACCACGTTAAATTTCATCTCTCCTTTATTTATAATCATCTCTATCTCCGAACAGCTCCCAACAATATGTGCGTCATTTCAAATTTGAAATGCAATCCTCTGGCAGGAGAGAGACGACGCCATCGAGCGAGCCTCGAGCAGAGTCGACCAACCTGGAATCAAAGGCGAGGCCAACCGAGGCGAACTCTCATCCCAGATCAACGGTAGAGAAGAGGAAGATGCCAACAAAGTCCGAGATCGAAGAATTCTTTGCGGATGCCGAGAAAGACCTACAAATTAAAAAGTTTCATGAAAAAGTACAATTACGACGTCTTCAATGATGTGCCCTTGGAAAGACGTTACAAGTGGGTACGATTAAAGCCGTGAAGAACTTTTTCTTGGGCGCTGCTTGCCAATTATTATCGTTTTAGAAAAATTTAATTATAAGCGATTCTGCGTACCAATATGCGTATCCATTAAATATGATTAGTTAGTAAGTTAAAATTTAATAAAAATTGTGTCAATAAATTTTGAATATAAAAGTAACAGTATTAGTACACAAATTAATACGTAAATTCATTTATATGTAGCAAAACTTTATAATTATTTTTCATTTAGTTCTCCTCGACCTTTAGCTAGCTAACTAAGATTAAATTTTCTTTGGAAAAAGATAGGGATCCCGATAGGGATCCTGTTGTCCTGTCCCACTTCAATTTATTGTTTTAAAAAAAATAAGAGGTTAAAAAAGTATTGTTTAATAATATTTTAAATTTTTTTAAATATTGTATTGAAAAATGATGTAAAATAAAAAAAGACTAACAGGACTGGACAACGATATCCCCCAACAGGATCCCTAACATTGCCCAAAAAATTTTCTTTGGGCCTCCACCATATTTCTAAAATTTAGGTTTCGATCTCATTAATTTGATGACGATCATGGACGTTTTGTTCTTTAATTTTACGGTTCTCTGCTAGAAAATTACGAGAAACTTTCATGGAAAAAAAAAAAAATAGTGCCAAATGGTATGAAATTCATTCTTTCAAGAAAATGGGGAAAAAAAATTCTTTATTCAATTCGGTCAAGTTGGGCTGTCAAATGATATATATGCTAAGTATCATTTCCATTTTTTGTTGATGAATTAGGATTTATTAATTACGTAAAACCAGAACAGTACAAGTGATCATGCATTAACTCTTACAAAACAATTATTTAAACAAGAGCGTTAATAAGCTAATTTATGCAAGTTTCGCACACTCGATTTTGAAAAAAATAGTCTACCTTTAAAAAACTATTTATTTTCATGTAAATTACAGATTTGTTCACTTTTTCTAAAAAAAAAATACACAGAATTTGAACATAATCTTAAGACTATAAATATTATTTTTCTTTAAACAATGGAGCGAACATATTTCATGGTGTGGACGTGCTGGGAAATGGGAAGAGTGGGATGTTGGTGGTAGAAATTAATAGGGAGATTGGCAGTTGCCAGTCGACCAACACATGCTGCTGGAGATGGTGTAACTCTTTGGAGGGTGAAACAAGGGACGGTGGAAGAATTGGCCTTTGGCGTTGAGACTTGGGAAGCCCCTAATTCGTAGCTCCAATGGTATTTATTAACAAATAATTATATATATAAATTTTAAGTGAATTCCACCATAAAAGAATAAGAAAAACTCGTCTCTTTTATTCCTTGGTGACATTACTTTTTTACAAAAAGACGTTTGCACAAAACTTATATATATTTGGCACTTACCCTTAACATTATTCTTTATTAATGAAATTCGAGAGAAAATAATATCACCATTCCAAGAGGGGAAGTATTATTTTAATTATCATTACAATATGTATATATGACAATTAATTGTGGTTTCAACTGTCATGACATTCTACATCGATCGAATCTCCCCTCATCCCATGCCTAGAAAAGAAATTAAGGGTATTCCATTGCCATTGATACTTAATTATTGAAATATATATATATATATATATGACAATAACTTGTTACAAATAAGTAGATGTAGATCAGTACTTTAAATGCTCGCCTCTTTATTTTGGATCCTCATGATTTCGAGATATGATTTCCCATGGAGTTCCCGTGAAAAAAAACCCCTAAAGTAATCGGCAACACCAATTCTTTTAAACAAAGCAGGTGATTTTTCCGGAGAAATAAGGCTTGGTGCTGGTCCCATATCTCCATCCAGCTTTGGGCCGTAAAATGTGGCAATAGAGAGCCTCTCCTTCTCCGAGTTCACCATGGCCCGATGCTCGATGCTTCGGTATGTTCCATTTGTCACGATCTGCATGTACGTCATGTAGCAAAGCCCCTTTAATTTCACATATATGCATCAACAAAATATTTTAATAACTACGGGACATAAGTGCTTTAATTTTCAATCTCCTTTTTTTTTCTATTTTCTTATATGAAAAAATCTTGTATATTTTATTAAAATAAATTTACAAACTGATATAATTTAATATATTAGATCAAATATAAAATTAATTTTATTATAAAATATATCTAACATGTCATATAAAATCACATTAATTTATAAAATTATTTTTATTAAATCACTTCGTGACATAATACTTCTTTGCTTATATATATATATATATAAAAGTGAACACTGGCCTAACACGTAAAAGAAAGTCAAAAATCGTGCCCGTGCGCCATGACTTCTTCTCACCGGCCTCGTACTAGTTTGTCACGTCTTATATATTTTTACATATATATATATATATATATATATTTTTTTATATATGCAATGATTCATCTAAAAAAATATGAAAAATACTTGAAGTGGGTCGTTGCCCGGCCAGCATGAATTGGCGACAACGAGGTTTTTCTTTTATTATTCTTTTCGAAATCTTGGGTTAAGAGCACTCGATTTTGTCAAAGTCATTTTTACGTAAAATTTGAAGTAAAACAGCTTAGAGTATGGATTCTTTATCTTTATATATAAAATTACATATTTTAAAAATTGTTTTTGAATATAAAAAAAATTCCTATATTGAATTAGGTATTTTTTGATTAAATAATAATAAAATAATAAAAAGAGAAGAGAAAAAAAGAAAAGAGAGAAAAGAGAAAGTTGGGAGGAGAGAGAAAAATAATAAAATAATATTTGAAGAATGAAAAAGACATATTTAAAGATGAATAATTACTGTTCATAATTATTTAAAATTATAAAAATAGATAAGCCAATGTAGGTAATTTTAAGGCAACTTTATTTAAATTTAAAAATAAAAATAAAGATGAATAAATCATTACTAGTACTCTTAAACGTGCATCTAATAGATTATGCATTCCATTTCTATTTTCAATTTATTTACAATGTTGTCTCTAAATATAGAAGGAACTGTACACAATTATAAATATTATTTTATTTATTTTATACTTTGCATTTTACAATAATTTCTCTTTTTATATTTTTGTCCCACAAAATATTAAAAAATATAGTATTTAAAAAATATGAAATAAAAATAGATAAACTGATATATAGTATATTATAAAATTTAGTACGTAAAATAAATAAAATTAATTTTAATTATATATTTTAAAAGATAAAATGAATAATCTATTAAGAGTACTTTTACCTCCAGAATATCACCAATGTTGACAATAAAAGCGTTAGGCAGAGGTTTAACAGGAATCCACATCCCCTTTTTCCTTATCTGTAAGCCTTCCATCTCATTGATTTGCAGGAGGATTGTTAGGCCAACTGGATCAGAGTGAGGAGTGAGACCAATGGCAAGCTCTGGCTGCGGACATGGAGGATAATAGTTCATCCTCATAGCTTGCCACCCTTCTTCAAACAATTCCCTCATATCTCTAGCTTCCATTCTCAGAGCTTTTGCCATTAGGTCAAGGATTTTCACTGCAAGAGCTTTTAATTCAGCTGAGTAAGCTTCTAAGTTGTCTCTGCAAAGAAGATATGCTTCAGTACTGATCTTTTACTCAATTGATCAAGTGCATTAATTATATCTAAAGTTTGGAGAAATGCACGTTTCAGTCTTAATCCCCAAATTATATAATATACATATATATATATATATATATATTAATATATTTACTCTCCAAATATAGAGATAACTATAAAGATGCGATTGACGTTGTTAAAAAAATAAATAAATAAATTTGATGAGGTTATATATCAAAGCTCTTGCGTCTAGATTTAATGGCTTTAGATTGGTCTCCATATTAATTCCTATTTTCATTGTTATGTCCAAAAAGCCTTTATTGGTAAAATGGATCTCCCCCTCCTTTTGGCTCTCTTAATTAGATGAATATATGACTAACTTTTCCATTAAGCAAACTACATATACTTTTTCAATATTAAAACCAATTATTGAATTGTGCAAATTTAAAGATAATTTATATAGAGAAAGAACCTCAATGGGAGAGGGAGCTTGGGAAACAAGTAAGGCTTCCTCAAATGGGTAGGAAGAGTGACCATGTAGAAAAGGTCTGCCCAATCAAGCTTCTGCTCCTCAGAAATGACGAAGGCTTGCCCAAATCCCTCTATATCTCCTCCTTGTTGCCAATATTTCTTCTTCTCTTCCATTGGGAGTTCAAAAAATTCTTGAATGCCAGACTTCACACTCTCCAACAACGAACTGCTCACCCCATGGTTTATCAGCTGTAATATATATAATTAATCCATATTCTTAATTTTAAGATAACGTACAGTACTCCATCACCAATTCTTCTTTTTTAAATTATTGTTAATTCTAGATGCGAGAAAATACCTGGAAGAAACCCCATTCTTGAGAAGCAAGGTGCAACTTGTCGAGCTCTGAGTGGGTACTAAAATCGTCGCTGTTGGAAAGTATAGTTTGCAAGTCGATGACAGGAATTTGGGGTAATAAAGAGGAGGTATTTGAGATGAGGGGAGGATCTTGATGGGACCTCACATATCGTGGTGGAATTGTTGTCATTTTCTCCTTGGCCAGATCTTGAACCCATGGCACTGCAAGAGATCTTCCTAGGTTCTGTAGCTGTTCTTGAAGATCCATAGCTTTTAACAGATATATCAAGCCAACAATCTACGATGGTGTATATATAATAAGTTCCTCTCTGTATCAACTTTGTTGATAGCTAACTACTCACTCTTATTTATATACGAGTAAGGTTAGATATTAAAGTCGGTGTATAAATTCTGCCTAGCTGAGTGTGCATGTAGAGATAGTTAGTTGAGTTTTAAATAAAATATTTTATATATTAGATTAAAATGAATTTAAATATTTTATATTAATTTTTTAGATTAAAATGTATGAAATAAATTGAGTTGATTAAAATTATATTTGTCAACCGTCAAAATACTTTATTATTATGATTGAAAAATAATAAATTAATCAATTATTATTTAATATTGTATTATTATATTTTATTTATATTTTATTTTTTTATTATTTATAAATAATTTAAAATCAGCTGACTGTCTAAATATATTCTAAGTAAAAGGTGGGTTGAAATAATTTTCTTTTCTTTTCAAATATCTTTTAAAGTGGAATTTGACAGCACAGAAACTTGAGAAAAGAAAGATTCGACGAGACGAGAAGAGAAAGTTGAAGCCAACTAGGTTGATTCCGTCGTTAGTACGTAATTCGGTGTTCAATTCGCGGGAAGTCTCCTTGCAATTCTTCGATTCTGATCACATGTGACGGCCTGTATCACACACGGTACCAGACAAAAATTCTTCTATTCATGTACGAGTCATCATGTCGCAGAAGTCAAATCAGAAAAGCCCGTGGCAAAGTTCCATGTTGAAATACCACCTCATTCACGCAACTAGAATGGTAATATTCTAACTTGTCTCATCAGAACATTAACATTGATTTGGTTAAATGCATATTTAAATTTAATTAATATTAACTTAAAAATATATTTATTTATTTAATTTAAATTTAAATCTTATATTGAATTAGTCATTTATTTTATATATAATAATAAAATAATATTAAAACAATATTTTTTTAAAAAAATTATTATTTTCTCACATTTTATAATTCTACCAATTTAATATTAAGTAATATTAAAAAAACACATTTTTAAAGCTCATTTAGGAATAACAAAATTCTATCAACTAATTTTTTTACTAAATATCTTAACCAAATATCTAACAACATTTGAGAAGTCATGCAAAAATAAAAAACTGCACTTACATAAATCAATATCAAGAAAATTTGCATTGCAATTACATAAATCAATATGAAGAAAACAACAACTTAAGGTTACATAAATCAATATGAAGAAAATCTGCACTGCACTTACATCTACATAAACAGAATTAGGAAATCTGCACTGCATTCTTAACCTTCTTAATTACAAAACATATACATAAACACCTAGAGAAAATATACACTTCCTCCACCATCTTAATTACAAAACACTTACATAAACACCTAGTAGAAATCAAATATTCAAACACAATCTTAATTACAAAAAACACTTACATAAACACCAAGAGGAAATACATAAATCTGCACCTAGTTATCATATACAACAGTTCAAATATAAACCGCTATTAACATATAACAGCAGTTACAAGGTTTCAATATACATCTAAAAAATCTTTCAGTGGGTTCCAAGCTGTCATGAAGTTCCAAAAAGTAGACTTCAATGCAAAAAATACTCTTCCATTTTATAAATCAGTACCAACTGCAAAACAGATAGACAGAGCAATATTAATCTGTTTTTTTTTTACCAAAAACAGCAACTAGTAATTATTTTCAGGTGTACAAAACCATCAACTATTCAGTTTATTAACAAAAAACAGCAACTACCAAATATGGCATTAACATTCAACATCATGAACAGCAACTCTTCAGTTTATTAACAAAAAACAGCAACAAAAAACCATGGTATTACTAGGTGTGCAAAACAGCAACTCCAGTGCACTTCTCCCTCCTCCAGCTACTGCATTTCATTCAATTCAGTTCTATGTTTCTCTAGGATCTCAATTTGAATTGACTTGAAGTATTCTCGCTGCACTGCATTCATGTTATCAACATTCAACATCATGACTTCCATCTCCATCTTCTTCTTCTTAAGTGAAATTATCTCAGCCCTGTTCTTTTTAGCCTTCATTGCTGTCTCCCGTCGCTCAATCATCATTATCCTCCTATCAGTCTCCATATTACTTAACTTTTCATCAAATTGACTATTACAAGATTCTTCATATTTTCTTTTCCTTTCCCTTTGTTTTTCAGATTTCTTACCTAGCGGCCTCTCCAAATTGGTAGACATGCTCTCATTTTCCTCAACATCTATGGCAATGGCAGCTGGAACAGTAGGGCAACCCGTCTTTCTCTTTGTTGGCAAATTATCCATATGCACTTGCCACTTTGGTTGGTGCCTCAATAAGTTCCAACAATGATCCAAATTGTAATTGCTTTTTTGTGTCGATCGGTACAATGCCTTTGCCTTGTCAATCTAAACATCAATCATAAAAATATTAGTACATATTTTCAGTCAAACTTTATGATAATTAGAAACATACATTGTCTTGTTCATTGGTACCGCTTGGATGCATTGATTCGACTTGGGCCAAGTAACCACAAAACTTGTTTGTGGCTTTTTGGATAGTTGACTATCGATTAGTCAACGACCTAACAGAACGTTCAGGCCAATTATGTTTTTTATAAGTATTAAAGTAATCATAGATTCTTATCCACAATTGGGTGGACTTTTGATCTGTCCCCCTAATAGCGTCTATACTAATGTTCAGCCACCTTGATACAAAAAGGTTATCTTCCTCCACGTTGAAGGACACACCCCGTTGGGATAGTTTAGTTCATGCCCTTACTTGCCCTTCGGGTTGTGTCACTTCAACCTCATTAACAATATTATCATGCAAGACACGAGCCATGGGGGGGTTAATAATACCTTCTCCACCACTTTGCAATAATGTGGTGAAAAAGGGATCGTCCAATAACTGTGAATCCATCCTATTTAAAACAATCAACAAGTAATAAAGTCAACAATCAGCAAATAATAAACATAACAACCTTAAAGTAAGCAGGGGAGACAGTGAACAATATATGCCAAAATGACTAAAAGAAATAGGTTGACTATTTAGTATTTTGTTTAAACTACCATACTATGTAACAATATACGCCCAAATGGCTAGAAGGGAGTGTTTAATATTTGAGCAATATTAGAAATATATATAATGCTTGTTTTTATGGTAGACAACTGCTATTTTTCATCATTGTGCAACAGGACACTTCATGTCAGTTCGCGGTTGTTGGAGACAAAGAATCCTAGTTCTGCATAATGGTTCAAACAACAATTGAAATGCAATGCAGACATTGTGTTAGATTCCATGGCCCATGAGCAATTATTTTCAGCCAGACAACCTTTATTAGGATGAGTACCAAATATTATGCTCATCACTGAACTACAACTAGCTTAAGGCTAAATGAGCCTCAGAAGATAGAACAGTGAACTACCCAACTAAAAAATTCCAACTTCCTAGTTAAGTTCCTAATCATGAGGTTTCTGCCATGGTCCAATCAACTAATGTAGTTGTAAGATATTGAAGCTGAGTTGAAATTAAATTGTGGAATTTAGTTTTCGAGACCAGGCCAAGGCAGCTTTCCATTTACTTTCACAAGCCTACTCTTCTATATGTGTCTCAGTTATCTTTTCCACAATCACAAGCCTCCATTTCTCCCAACGTGAGAGAAGTTACCGGTAAGTCAAACTTTAAGAAGGCAACTGTAATCTTAGACTGCACAAAGCTAATGGCCGACAAAGGCATGCATAAGCATAACTTCTACCACTAGAAAGCCGATTTGGAATTTATGGTACATGAGGGATTCCCCTAAGTAGAGTGCTTTGACGACAGTAAATGATCACTCTCTGCAAATGAGTATGTGACCATAGTAAAGAACTTACAGCATTAACATCCACACACTGCCTAATGTAAAAATAACAACAAAATATCACCAAGCTTAATAACACGCCCTAAAAACAGTAAATAGTCAGTGTGTATTAATGGGTTTTTCGGGTTGCATCTGATAAATTTGCATATACACTAATAGTGGAGAAAAGACAAGCCAGACACAGAAGTTATCAACGCAGTAATCATACCCATCTTTCTATCTGCTGCAAGGATGATCTTGTTAGAGAACAACAAATTATCCAAATGCTCCATTTTAATAAAATATAATAACAGACTAATTCATGTGAATAGAAATAGCATATTTGCTGAGTACACGGTGTATTGTGCCTTAAGCACCTGGAACCAACGACATTAAAAGGCTTGAGAAGATTGTTACAATTTAAAAAGCAGTCAGTGACTCTATTTAAAATTCCAAATGTTATAGGTTTTCCACCCCAGATACCTTCTTACAGAGAAATCGATCAATACAAACCAATACACATTTCTAAGTGCAAAACTGAGAGAAAAAGAGGGGTAATTTACGGAAACTTACTGATTGGGATCGTCTGTGAGAGAAACAGAGTGGAGGGGTGCAGCCGTGGGAGTGGATGTGCGCAGCCGTGGGTCGTGGGGGTTTTCCGTGTATGCGAATCGAGAGAGGAGAGAAAAAGTGAACGGGAGAAAGGGAGCGGATACGGAAATGGAGGGAGAAAGGAGAAAGTGACTTTTCCTTCCCATGTTCTGACCCTTGCTTGATTGTAGGAGTAAGAAAATAATTATTTATGATTTGGTGAGTGAAATCGGTCTTTCATATTTGACCATCAACTGTAGCACAAGTCCATAATATTTGAAGTTGCCCAATCCAATGTGAGCATTTTCTGAACCAATTTATTTCATATATAGCCAAGCACCTCATTTGGCCAAGCTAATGAGGATGCTCTTACAAGGACCGGTCCTCTCTTAACAGGATAAGGTTTTTCTCTCGTAAAGGGTGAAGTCTTTTTGTGTGGCTTAAAGTGATTACAATAGAAAAGGACTTAGCTAACAGTGAGAAGACTTATGTCTTACTTAGAAAGTAAAAAAGGTAGTGGTTTTACCTTCTAAGTTCTCAACTCTACTACCAAAGCCTTGAGCAAATTTTGTTTATTGGCCATGATTATAGTAAAAAGACCCGTTAATCGAGAAGCATTCAAGACTACAATGGTCAAAATATAGAGGGGTGGGAGTTGGTAAATTGGCATGAATAAATTTTTTATTGAGTTTAATCAAGAGAAGGATCTTCAGCATATTTTACATGATAGACCATGGTCATTTGATAGATGGTTGCTTTGTCTTCAAGCCTTTGAAGGTAACAAATCCATCAATGAAGTTCCCTTCAATAAGGAAGAGTTATGGATGCAAACTTACAACTTTTCTTTTGCAAGCATGACACATGAGGTTTGTGTCAAGATTGGTAGAGTAATAAAAGTCTAGGCTGGTGATAGAGGTATTGATTGGGGGAAACTCTTGATGATAAGGGTAGAAGTGAACATTGCAGAAGCACTCGTCAGGGGGATTTTTTTAACTCTGAAGGCAAGAAGACTTGGGTCCCTATTAAATATGAACACTTGCCTACTTTCTATTTCAAGTGTGGGGTGATAAAGCATACCAAACAAAACTGTTTTGTTAGCTCACTTGATAGTAGTAAGCTGTAATATGGGGTTTGGTTGAGAGCACCAATAGTGAAGGAAGGGTTAGCACAAACAATAAATATGGGGAAGAAGACCTTCAGCATATTAAAGAGGAGCAGTCATTGAAGAAGGGAGGGGAGAACAGGGATGAAGGGCCAAAAAGTAATCGTGAATCAAAACAGATTTTCAGGATACTAGTTTGCTTGATGTTGACAATGCAACCACTGTTTTGACATCTAAAAACATGCTTTCTCCTAGGATCTATGCAGAAACAACCCAAATGCCTTTTAAGGAAAGCTAGAGTGAGCCTGTTTTGGATAGTTCTAAGCAGACTTTTATTGTAGGAGGTGCGTGTCTCAAGCAAGGCATTAAGGTATCATATTGTCCAAAAGTCATTGCCAGCAAAGGTAATAACCAGAAGTCAACCCTGGGCCCTGAGAGCAACCTTGACTTGAGGGCCCAAGCATCATGCTTGGCCTAGTTGGTCTCTGGCCAGGTCCAAGCCCTAGAGAATATATATATATATATATATATAAAAAGAGCAAGTTGGAAGAGAAAAGCTAGGGATAAAAATCTTGATAGCCTACTAACTGGGTTAGGGGAGAGTAATGTAAGCTTCCCAAGTGATACTAAGAGGGATCTTACTCAAATAACTGCAAAAGATGTAGTTCATGCAAACAAAAAAAGGAAAAATGTGGTGGTGCTTGATGAACGTGCCAACAGAAATGATGTGGTGGTGGCTGGTGCAAAGCCTCACCCTTTGCAATGATTAGTCTAAGTTGAAATGGTCAAGGGTTTGGGAACCCTTGGACAATGGATAAATTGCATCTGATGGTGCAAAATAAGGCCCTAAGATTTGTTTTTTTAGTGAAAACTAAATGCAACAGACCAAAGGTGGAAGCTTTCAAGAGGAATTTGAACTTTGAAAACGGTTTTGTGGTTAATTCGAAAGGATCCAGTGGAGGCATAGCCTTCCTATGGAAAGAAGATATGGAAGCAAAGGTGGTCTCATATACTCAACACCACATCTCATTGCAAGTTAAGGATATGAAGGAGGGTGTCCCCTGTCTCCTAACTAGGTTCTATGGTAATCCAATCATAACAAAGAGGCAGGAAAGTTGGCACTTGTTACAGGCACTTAAACCTACAAGCTCAATAGGATGGTTGTGTGTAGGTGATTTTAATGAAATATTGAGCTATGGAGAGAAGTGTGAAGGACCATTGAGACCTAATAAACAAATGGAAGCCTTCAGAAATGCTGTGAATAGCTGTGGACTTAGTGATATGGGCTACTTTGGAAGCAAATTCACTTGGTCAAATGGTAGGCAAGGGAAGGCTTTCACCAAAGAAAGGCTTGATATGGCCTTTTGCAATACTGCCTGGTTAGACCTATTCAATGACTTGAGAGTATTCACTCTCCCTACACCTAACTTAGACCACAATCCTATATGGATTGCTATGGAACAAATGCAACCTCCTGTAAACAGACATCTTAAGCCTTTCAGGTACGAGGCTAGTTGGTCACTAAGGGAAGAAAGGTTTGAATTGGTTGAGAAAACTTGGAGGATACCTAGGTAGGCTATAAACAAAATGCAATCTACTGCTGAAGGTCTTAAAAATTGTCAACTAAAGCTATCACAATGGAGTAAGAAGACCTTTGGCAACTCAAACAGAGAAGTTAGTGAAAAAAATAGACTATCTCTCAAAATTACAAGAAAGGAACACAGACCAGCTAACTGAGGAGATCAAGCAAGTACAACAAACAGTGGACATAATTCTTGAGGCTGAAAATATCAAGTGGAAACAAAGGAAAAAATAGAGATGGTTGCATGAGGGAGATAGAAATACAAAATATTTTCACCAATGTGCTTCACATAGGAGGAAAAAAAATGGGATGAAAAAGTTGGTGGATAGCAATGGACAAGTAATAGACTCGAGAGAGGGAATTAGTCATTTTTTCCAAGAATACTTTATAGATTTGTTTACCTCTTCTAACCCCAATAATCCAACAGCATGCGTAGCATAATTGGAGGCTCGAGTGACTGCAATACAAAATGCTATATTGACCAGTCATTACACCAAACAGGAGGTTGAAGAAGCTCTCTTTTACATGAATGGTTTAAACTTCCCAGGACCAAATGGATTCCCTACAATATTTTACCAAAAACATTGGTCAATAGTGGGACCCTAGGTGTGTGAAGCTGTGTTGAATGTACTTAACTCAAATGGCAAACTGGGAGACATCAACATCACATTCATTGCTCTCATCCCTAAGAAGAAAGGCCCCAAAAAAGTGACAAAATTCAGGCCCATCTCACTTTGTAATGTATTCTGCGAACTCATTTCTAAATGCATAGTCGATAGATTAAAAAAGGTGCTTCATTGTATTATATCACATTCTCAATCTGCCTTCATTCCTAATAGACTAATAACCGATAATGTTATTGTTGCTTTTGAGACTTTGCATACAATGAAATGTAAAATGACAGGAAAAGAAGATTACATGGCCTTAAAGCCAGACATGAGCAAGGCCTATGATAGAATAGAGTAGGGCTTTCTCAGAGCAGTTCTTTACAAGTTGGGATTTTGTGGCCAATGGGTGAAACTAGTGATGAAATGCATTGAATCTGTCTCCAATGCTCACTTAGTGAATGGTGACCCTCAAACAGAATTCCCACCTACTCAAGGCATAAGACAAGGTGACCCATTGTCATCTTAGCTCTTCATCATGTGTGCTGAAGCACTAAGCAATTGGATATGTAAGACAAGGCAAATTGATACATGGGATACCAATTGCAAGAAGTCGGTTAAGGATTTCTCATCTCTTCTTTGTAGATGAAAACCTCTTGTTCTGTAAGGCAACAACAATGGAATGAAGTAGGTTGATAAGCCTCTTAAGAATATACGAGATGGCATATGGACAAAGACTAAACCTTGTGAAAACCTCCATCATTTTTAGCAAGAACACAGCTAGACCTACTCAAGACTCCATCTTGTCAATTGTTGGTATGAGGACAACTATGCCTTATGAAAGGTATCTAGGATTACCATCTGTGGTAGGTAAAGACAAACTTAAATCCTTCAAAGGCATCTTGGATAATATTAGAATGAGACTCAGTAACTATAGAGTAAAAACTCTATCTCAAGTAGGAAAAGAAATTTTGACACTAGACAGAATAGCGATTATTCTGCAGGCTAGTCTCAAAAGATAATTCACAGGGAAGAACACAAGAAAATTGCCTAAAAACATACAGAAACACTTGACATCAGAAGTCCTCAAATGACTGGGGAGGCGCAACCTATTGGCATTATCATTGATCTTCTGTAGAATCTCATAGGGTCCAATCTTCCACTCCTTAAGCTTATTATACTCTCCAACAGGAAAACGATCACGAGTTAATACTGCCCAAACAAAATCACCAACATATAAAAGTACCTGATGACGATGACTATTGGCCTGAAATGGATGCCATTCAAGCTAGAAAAAGAATAATTTAGAAATGTCGCAAGATCAAAAAATCGTTAGACTTCAGAATCATCTCTTACGCCACAATATCCAATTATTAAATTTCTAAACTAATTCCCGCGCAAATTTTAAAAAACAAATATGGAAAAATTTATCATCACAAATCTCAACCATACTCCCACTATCTTAAGTAGTCATCGAGCCCTAGTAACATGTAAAGACATAATCTACTAAAACTTTAGTAACCTTTTAGGCTAGTCCACAAGGACAACTACCCAGACTATAGCAACTTGTTGGGTTAGTCTACAAAGACAATCAGACTACAACAACCTGTTGAGCCAATCTACAAAGATGGTTCATATTGTAGTGTAGTGAAATGGCATCCAAGAAATTAGATGGGGAGAACTATAACATATGGCATAGCAAGATCCAATATGTTATAGATGAGCAAGAGGTCTTGGAGGCCTTATCTCACTCCCTTACTGAGCCCGAGAAAGGGGACTCGGACCAACATAGGATAGATCAACTAGCCTATACAGAGTGGGCTAAGAAGAATCGGTGCACACGCATAATCATGTTGAGCAGCATGCACAATGATCTAATGTGTGAGTCCGAGATCTTTGACACTGCCCAAAGCATGTGGCAAGCCTTGAAGATGAAGTTTGGGGAAACTTCAACCACTAGGTTACATGGATTAACCATGACATTTGATTCCTATAAGATGCGCTCTGACTATACGATGAAGCAGCATCTCAAGGCTATGTTGACCATGATCCACGAACACGACAGGAAATAACTTGGCAAATGAATAGCAAGTCCAGACAGTGATAAGATCACTACTGAATTCTTGGGAGAATATGAACTAGAACCTGACGCATAATGAGAATATCAAAGATTTTGATGATGTCTCGTGTCACTTAGAATTGGAAGCTGAGCGCTTAGAGGCTGTAAAGCCCAATCATAAGGCCTATATGGCTGATTCTAGTTCACGCAAGGTGTTAAGGCCTAAGCACAAGAAGTCCAAGAATGGGGTAGCTGCTGGACAAATCAAGAAGGTGTCAGAAACTTCTCAACGCAGCAAGAGAGGCAAGTGTGGGAAGAACAAGTCAAAATTAGATTGTTTCAAGTGCAGAAAGAAAGACCACTTCGCTTGTGATTACACTGAGCCAAAGAAGGTGCACTCTGATTTTTCATGCATTGTTTTTGTAACTAGCCATGTGATGGTTACTCACTCCTATCTTGTGTGGACTGTTGATTTAGGAGCAACCGAACACATAGCACGAGATAGAGTCGGATTTGTGGAGTATCGTCAGATTCCAGCTAGGAGCCGTGATATCAAGGTGGGGAATGGAGCTAGTGTAGAGGTGCCCGAATTTGGTACCTACAAGTTGGACTTGCGAGGTGGCCGCACTCTTTTCCTCCACAATGTGCTATATGCTCCCGAAATTTGACGAAACTTACTTTCTGTAGTTACTCTTTTAAGACTTGGTTTTCGTATTATATTTGAAAACAATTATGTTTTCTTTTATTTGAGCCACGTGTTTTATGACAATGATTTTCTTCAAGACGGTTTTATGACAATGAATTTGGATTATTCCAATATGAATGAGTCTATTGTTTTTCTTTTTGCATCTGATAATTTGGATTCATATAAATGACATGCTAGGCTTGGCCATATAGGGCAAGATAGAATGACTCGATTAGTTAGAGAAGGCTAGATAGGTAATCTTGCTAAGGTTATCTTGCCCACATGTGAACATTGTCTAATATGAAAAGTTAAGAGAAAACCGTTTGGAAAAGTCAATAGGGCATCTTTTCTACTGCAATTAGTCCATTCAGACATCTGTGGTCCAATAAGCGTGAGGACAAGACACGGAGGTGTCTACTTCATCACTTTTATAGATGATTTTTCATGTTACAGTCATGTCTACTTAATCTCCCATAAGTCTAAAGCATTGGAGTGTTTTAGGCGATATCTAAGAATGGTTGATAATCAGTTACACAAGAGTTTAAAAACTCTAAGAACTGATCGAGGATAAAAATATCTCTCTAAGCAATTTAAAAGGCTCTATGACGAAAAAGGAATCAAAAGACAGTTAATGATGCCGAGTATGCAGCAGCAAAATGGCGTGGTGAAAAGGAGAAATCGAACACTGCTTAAGATGGTTAGGTCAATGATAGTGCAAGCAAACCTACCAATTTCTTTTTGAGGGGATGCACTTTTGACTGCTTCCTAGATTCTTAACCGGGTGTCCTCCAAATCAATAACTTCCACCCCATATGAACTATGGACCAGGGAGAAACCCAATTTGAGTAACTTGCGACCATGAGGTTCAACGGGTTTTGTTCATGATCTTTCTCATAAGTATGGGAAGTTAGGCCCTAGAGGGAAGAAGTCTATCCTTATAAGGTACTTCGAACACTCTAAAGGGTATGTGTTAATAGGTGAACAAAGTAATAGAAGTGTGACTGAGATTGAGTCACGAGATGTGAATTTCATTTAAGATGAATTTCCAAGTAGAGGTGAGGTTAATACGAGTTTAGAACTTCATGAGATTGTAGAACAAGAGAAAAGTACTTCAAGGAATTTAGTTGAGAATGGGGAAGAAATTCTTCAAGCTCCTACAAATTATAAAAATGATTTGAATCCGAGTGGGAGCACATCACTTGTCAATCAATCACAATAACCTCAGTTGCGTAGAAGCACATGTGAAAGTATTCCCCGTCGTTGTTTTGAGATTGATAGGGAAGCTTTTATGGTAGCTCCGCATGATGATGACGTGCCTAGGACAATTCATGAGACTCTCTCATCTTCTACTAAAGATGAGTGGATGAAAGCACATAATGATGAGATTGAGTCTATGAGAACTAACCAGGTCTTGGATCTAGTTGATCTACCAACAGGGTGTAAGACTATTGGGAACAAATGGGTTCTTAAGGTCAAACTCAAGTTGGATGGATCAATAGATAAATACAAAGCTCGCTCAGTAGCGAAAGGATATACTCAACAAAAGGATATAGACTATGAGGAAACATTTTCACCAGTAGTGAGGTTTGCCTCAATTCGCCTGATTCTAGCTATAGTAGCAAACATGAATTTGGAGCTCTACTAGATGGATGTTAAGACAACATTTCTCAATGGAGAGCTAGATGAGGAGATCTATATGAATCAACCAACAGGTTTTGTGGTCAAAGGTGGTTAAGAGCGTAAAGTGTGCAAGCTCAAATGATCTATATATGACTTAAAACAATCATCTAGACAATGGTACCTCAAATTCCATCGAGCCATTCTCTCGAATGGGTTTACGATGATCACAGAGGACCATTGTGTCTATGTCAAAAGATCCAGAAGAGTTTCATTATGTTGTTATTGTATGTTGACGACATACTGCTAGTTGGAAATGATTAAGGGTTGATAGTCACCACAAAAGAGTGGTTATCCTTCAATTTTGAAATGAAGGATATCGATGAGGTAGAATACATTATGGGAGTTAGGATCTTCAGAGATTGCTCAAAGAGACTTTTGTGTTCGTCCCAATAGATTTACATAAATAAAGTTCTCGAGCGCTTCCTGATGAGTGGATGTAAACCCATTAACACCCCTATTGTAAGAAGCGAGAACTTGTCCAAAAAGTTATGTCCTAAGACTCAAAAAGAAAAGGAAAAGATGGCACGTGTCTCTTATGCTAATGCTGTAGGTAGTCTGATGTACGTAATGATATGTACTCAGCCTAACATATGCTATGCAGTTGGTTTAGTGAGTAGATTCCAATCTAACCCCGAACTAGTTTATTGGAAAGCAATCAAGAGGATTATGCGATATCTCAAGGGAATTGCGAACTATCTGTGCTATCACGGTTCAGATTTGCACCTAAGAGGTTACAATGATGCTAATTGGGGCAATGACCTAGATGAGCCCAAATCAACTATTGGGTATGTCTTTTTGCTTAACAATGGCGCCATTATATGGAGTAGCAAGAAATAACCTTGTATAGCTTTATCCATCATGGAGGTAGAATACATAACTTGCTCTACAGAAGTTCAAGAAGCTGTTTGGTTATGAAGGTTCCTCAAGCATTTAGACATTGGCACGGATACTTTAGATCCAGTGACGATATTCTACGATAGCATGACAACTCTCGCATATGCTAAGGACTTAAAATAGCATGGTAGAACCAAATACATAGATATCATATATCACTACATCAGAGACATGGTAGCATGAAAGGAAGTGATTTTGAAACATCTCTCTATGAGTTGCATGGTTTCTGATCCCTTACCGAAACCTATAATAAGAGATGTCTTTGAGGGTCATGTTAGGAATCTAGGACTGCGTAGACTGTAAATGTAATTTGTGTTTCAAATGACAATGAGATGTAACATTTCCTTTACGATATTAATACAATATGATTTAGTTCTTGTTTTTATCGTATTGTTTTTCTAATACACACACAAGATATGTCAACAAGCTTAGATCGGCTCACTTGCACGAGCAATCACCTTTAGCGCTTGAGAAGCGAATAGAGATGAGACATTATGTCCTTAAATACTTGTTCAAAGGGATAAGTTAGTTGACACAAAGATATATCATCTTAGTGAGAGTTAAGATGAGGTCCAATGAGAGGAGTATGCATGGATTACCCCATAACCTCTGTAGCCTGTGGTTAGCTAGATGGGAGATACTCTTTGACGCCTTAGAGGCTAGCAAATGGAGGAATTTGGGTTAGATGCTTAAGGAGCAGCTAGACTAAGATCTGTACGGTGTTGATATAGACATATGCTCTTTGAGAAAAAGAAATCCACCATAGTATATATTTCATACTACATGTGCTTATTCGACCAAATGAGTAAGTGAGTAAATGGTTCCCCTCTTTCTTGCTGTGTGAGTCTAATTTTTTTAAGTGTCATTTACTTTTGACTATGTCACGAGATGGAAGTTGTGATGTCTGCTACTTTGGCATGTTGTCTGTGATGCCCCCAAATTCCGTTTGGGATCAGACGGACATTTGAAGCGTCGAGACATGCAACACAAGGTTACCTGCCCCCGTTCATGACATATAAGATGCAATGTCCCTAACATGCATCTAACATTATGCAATATTCGCAGCGGATAAATTTTTTTCTTTAATAATACTATGCACCAAATTGAAAATATTTCAAATGCTTAAAACATACTTCATACATAAAGACCCATTGACCAACTAAGATCACAACACTAGTCCAAAATGGTTATGATCCAAAAGGTATTGGAGATGCAACTCCATCGTACAAATAGTAATTTACGTTAACTACTATATTAACATTGACGTCGCACCATCGCTCAGTCAACTGTGTCTAGTTGGTCAGCTTATGATTCTCTTGCAGGTCCTGTAACAAGATCTACCATTCAGGAGAATGGTAGTTGGGACTACCAAAGTGAGATTTGATTACAAATCTCAGTAAGTTAACAAAAAACTTCCACACAGGCTAATGATGCATGGATGACAATAAAAATATGAATGCATAATTAAATTCATAAGTAATTAAGGCATAACTTGATGTACAACATAACATAACTAACATAACTTAAATTGAAACGTGAACTGAACTTGACTTGACATGAACTTGATCTGAAACTTGGCTTAACATGAACTTGCTTTGAAACTTGACTTAACATGACCGTGATCTGAAACTTATTCTTTAACTGCTTAAATACATACTCCACAGTTGTTGTGGCTCCATGTATTCTATGTGTCATAATTGCTGTGTCTCACGTAGTGTATGAGTCACAATTGCTGTGACCCCATATTTTGTGTGCCTGAAACTTATTCTTTAACTGCTTAAATACATACTCTATAGTTGTTGCAGCCCCATGTATTCTACGTGTCACAATTGCTGTGTCTCACATAGTGTATGTGTCGCAATTGCTATGACCCCATACATAAGTAATCAAAGCATAACTTGACATACAACACAACATAACCGACATAACTTAAATTGAAATGTGAACTGAACTTGACTTGACATGAACTTGAACATGAACATAATATGTACGTCACCATAACATGACATAACATAAACTTGATCTGAAACTTATTATTTAATTGCTTAAATACTACTCTATAGTTGTTGTGGCCCCATGTATTCTACGTGTCACAATTGTTGTGTCTCACGTAGTGTATGCGTCATAATTGTTGTGACTTTAGACATAAGTAATTAAAGTATAATTGAACTTGAACTGAATTTTGACAATCAAAACTGATTTCGTCACGAGTATCCTAGACATAACAAATTTGAACGTAACTCGAAAGACATGACGTACTTAAGATAGAAACTTTTCGTAACATGGCATAACATGTAATAGACAACATATTTAACATGACATACTTGCAACAGTGAATATTACATGAATTTACATACATGTAATAGATGACATATTTAACATGATGTACTTGCAATGTATAGTAATGAGTGACAGAATATCTTGTGTAACAGATGAAAACTCACGACAGAATAAATTCTGTGTAACAGACAAATATGTGATAACTTGACATGGCATGACATATATGATAACACACATACATACACTATAGTTCATTTACTTAGCACACATACACAGTAAACTACTAGTAAGTTAAAAGCTAACTTACCTTGATCTTCGCGTTTGTTATAAAAGTTGAAGCGCGATCACGAGGAACTGTAATTAGTGATTCTAAAAGTTAGAACTAAATCATTAATAATTTGAAATATGAAAAAATACTAACTTAAGAGTAAAATTTCCATTTTACTCTCTACATGTGAGAAAATGACTATTTTACCCCTAACTTAAGGGTTTTGCATGCTAACTCCAAAAGTCACCAAAATTTACATGCCTCATGTAAATTTTATCCTAAACTCAAATATCAATTTAGAAAAATTTAAAACTAATCACAACTATTAAAACTCCATAGGGCCGAAATTCTCATATGCTATTTCCATTGATTTTTGTTTCTAACTTGTTTTAATCAACATTTTGATCTATGACTTATAAACCTATGATCTTCAAACCAAACCATCACATGGTTTATAAAGATGTCCTAAAACATATATAAACTTATAATTCAAGATCACATGGCTAAAACTTAACCAAAATATAAATTTAGTCAAGAACATCCACACTTTAGCCTATTCGAACATCTCTTTGCATAATATTTCATATCTTTGAAACTAACGTAAAATATCTTCAAAATAATATTCTAATATGTATATAAGAGGCTTAGGATCCTCAAATAAAATTATCAAAGCCATTGGAATAGGTTTAAACCACCAAAGATTTAAACTTTCTCAAAACAGAAACTGTTTTTCCTCTTCCAGTTTCTAAGTTTCTAGATCTAAGAAAATATTTCATCAAAACCTTTAATCATGAAACAAATCCTAAACCAATAATTATATACACATGTTAACAATACTCCATAAAAATTTCGGACCAAGATCTATCCATTAGCTTGGTCAAAAAATCCAACATACAACATATTCTCCAGTTTATATCTCAAAATAACTTTTTTAGAGTTTAAACAATATTTTACTGACCAAATGATCTTCAAATAGAACAAATAAGCTATCCACATAAACTATACTAAAAAAGCAACAACTTGTATAAATGAGACTTTATGATAAAACACTTACAAAAGTCTCGAAATGAGCGTGCAAAAGAACACTTAAAAGCTATCCGAGAGAGTGTTTGGTGTTCATTCAATGATGGGTGTAAAGAAAGATGATTTTGTGGGGAGTGGGCTGGAGATATTTATGCACAAGATATGAAAGAGGATGAGACTGAAGTGAAGGTTGAGTGTAGGTCTTTCTTACCCAATAATATATACAAAAATCAGTTCAAGATATTTTTACCCAATAATATCCACAAAAAATCAGCTCAAGATATTTTTATCCAATAATATCTACAAAAATCAACTCAAGATATTTTTACCCAATAATATTCACGAAAATTAGCTCAAGATATTTTTTACCCAAAAATATCCACAAATATCAAATCAAGGTACTTTTACCCAATAATATCCACAAAAATCAGCTCAAAATATTTTTACCCAAAAATATCCACAAATATCAGCCGAAGATATTTTCTAATGGTAGAGTATAGACTTGGAAGAGTGAGGTAGCTCTTTGACTTTTTTTTCCTTCTAAAACCTTCTAGATCCTCTTGACGACATTTGATTAGCCATGTGGGATGATGAAATTATTTGGATAAAATCAATGCTAAGGTGTCCAATTAAAACTTTCCTAACTTAATTTGGACATTCTACACTTCTGATACCATAGTGAGTAATAACACTAACTATGTTGTTAGACTAAAACCTATACGATTAATGGATTCATGAAAACTTATAGGGTCTTCACGAGGTTCCTAAACCCAATAGAAATTCCACATTTGAATGTCTAGCAAGCTGTTACAATCCCCCTTCCTAAAAAAAAAAGATTTCATTCTCGAAATCGAAGGAAATAAAAAATAACAAGTTAAGGAAGAGGTGTTGCTTACCAACCTGCTGTCTATCCCGTATATGTCTACCTTTGAGATTATGTCATTCTTCAACTCTCTTACTTTAATCAACAATTATATTATAATTCTTTCTACAAGGTTGGCCAAGTTCTATCGACATACTCTCCAAACCTAAAACTTCAACTAAAAATCTTTCGAAACTCTTCTTTAGGAAAACATAAGCGATATATTTTAAGTGTTCTTGTAAATAACATAGTTAGTAGATAATTCATCAAAATTAAGCCGCTAACCTCTTTTTTTTTTTCAACAAAAACGGTGGCCATCTGTTTTAGACCAGACAAGCTCTAATCCGCAGGACTTTTACAGGTCTTCTGCAGCTGTCAGGCGCCGTAGAGCTATGATACTACATCGCTCTTCTGTATCTGTCAGGCGCCGCAGCTATGATACTACATCGCTCTTTTGTAGCAGTCAGGTGCTGCATCTATTATACTACATTGCTCTTTTGTAGCTGTCAGGCGCTACATCTATGATGCTGTATCGCTCTTCTGTAATTGTCAGGCGTCACAGAGTTATGATGCTACATTTATTGCCTCTTGTAGAGAGATGCTTTATGAGAGACTGTGAAGTAATAGAGATGCTTTGTCATAATTTTCTCTTTAAAAGAATTATTCAGCTCATCTTCATTCAGATCTCATCTTCTTCACTTTTCTGTAATTAGTCTGCATTCTTACTCTGTAATCTCTGTTTGTATTCTCACTCTGCAATGCCTCAGCAATCTTCTCATGACCAATATATGAGGTATTCTGCACCTGGTTTACCAGTTGTTTCTGCTTCTACCGTAGGTGCTGTAATGCAATACAATAATGATCTGACTAATAAGTCAGATAATGAAATTATCTACGAACTTGTGAATCTCGGTACCCGATACTCATCAACCATTGTCGCGTTTTCTCAGCGACTACAATCCAAGACTGGTGGGGTTGACAAACTCTATGAGAATATTTCTATCTTTCAGCGGCTTTTTCTGGAGTCCAATATGAAGATATAAGCACTAAAGCAAGAGAACAAAAATTTAAAATCTTTGCTTAAATCTTCTTTTCGATTGCCTACTCCTTTAGATAGGAAGGGCATGCAGATTTTTGAAGAGCAAGAGCGTTTAAAGAATGAGGCAAAGAGTCTCAAATTTTTGTAATTTTCTTTCGAGATAATAAAATAATATTTCACAAATATTGATATTTGTGTTTCTATCTTCTAGTAGATGTTCTGTATGCTCTATTTTATTTCTCCTTTAATAATGTACACTTCTTACAAAACCGAAATATGAATCTGAAATACTAATTGTATTTAAGAGATGGTATATCAGATCTAATAATTTCATTCATCTCCCCCTTGAAGCTGCAAGGGTTTCAGATTTATATATCAAATATGTGCAGTTTTTATGAGATCTTTTGGAGCCTTAATGATATTTAAATCATCTATATAAACTGCAATAAGTTAATATAGATACTGAAAGTATATGGAAAATAGTTTGCTTTAGATCATACAAGGATTTTTGAAACTTAATAGAATACATATTCCTGGATACATTCAGATTAGATGTTTCAGGCATTTTATATCTTTAAGAGATTTTCATATATATGTCATGATCCAATAATCCATATAAATATGCAGTTAATCATGCATATCCAAACTCTCGGTAATTTTCAAACTAATAAAAACCTCAAGGAGTTCTACTGGTTTAGGACTAACTTACTTCTTCATAATCACAACAATCATTCCTCTTCCTAGGTGGTACTTCGATAACTGACCAGTTAATAACTTAAACTTGAGACTTTCTCTCTTATGATTGTCATAACTCTTCTATCCATCATGAGCTATCACTTATTCTAATTCTACACAAGAGGATTTGTTCCTACTGTTCACATAAATCCTCAAGACCAAGATTTTACTCCCCATATAATAGTATCTGAAAGAAGATCGATCTATGTATCCATAAAGATAGTGCTTCGCTAGAAACCATTTATTGGCGGTGTAGTAAAACTATTATCATAAATGAATCCTACTCAGGCCAAAGCTTCTCGTAATCAATTTACTCTTTCAAACTCAAATTCCATCGTATTCTTAGAATCAAAGCAATTCTCTAAATATGTGGGATACCATTCATCAACCTTAAATATCATTTTTCATATCACTTAAAAGTATTATATATCTACATTGGTATGAACAATAATATTTCTAATGAGAATTGTTACTCTTACCACAAGGGTAACAATTCGGATTCCTAACTGAATTCTCATGCGCTACCACAATTACTAGAAATAGGGACTCGTTTGAATCAAACAATGTACAATTTATCAACCCTAATGACTTGATATACTCCAAAATAACAATAATGCAATACTACTATCAATTGCAATCAAATCAACCTTAACTATGTTTAACCACAGATAGGTCCTATTAAAATACCAGTGACGATGCCAGCTCCTGCAGTTCTTGGGGCGCCATCATCTACGTTTCTTTGAGTGACAACATACACTCTAATGGGTATGTGCACTTGCCGTAGTTGTTGATGTCTAAGCACGTCGGTCAGCAAACGTACCACTTTAGCTAATCCTCCATCCATCGGGGGATTCTGATCCTCTTGATTATTATCTCCTTTAGGATTCCGAGATATTCTACCACGAGTCATGTGTTCCTTCTTGAAACATACGAGTACACGTATTAAAATCACATACTACCTTTCATACCTTAAGAAATTCAAGCCTAGTGACGACTAAAATTTCAAGTCTAATGTTTGGTGCATTTCCTAAGAACATGTGGACTTACAACCTAGAGATGTATTGCTCTGATACTACCCTGTGATGCCCCCAAATTCCGTTTGGGATCAGACGAACATTTGAAGCATTGACAGATACAACACAAGGTTACCTGCCCCCGTTCATGACATATAAGATGCAATGTTCCTAACATGCATCTAATATTATGCAATATTCACAGCGGATAAATTTTTTTCTTTAGTAATACTATGCACCAAATTGAAAATATTCCAAATGCTTAAAATATACTTCATACATAAAAACCCATTGAACAACTAAGATCATAACACTAGTCCAAAATGGTTATGATCCAAAAGGTACTGGAGATGCAACTCCATCGTACAAATAGTAATTTACGTTAACTACTATATTAACATTGACGTCGCACTGTCACTCAGTCAACTGTGTCTAGTTGGTCAGTTCCAGATTCTCCTTCAGGTCCTGTAACAAGATCTACCATTCGGGGGATTGGTAGTTGAGACTACCAAAGTGAGATTTGATTACAAATCTCAGTAAGTTAATAAAAAACTTCCACACAGGCTAATGATGCATGGATGATAGTAAAAGTATGAATGCATAATCAAATTCATAAGTAATTAAAGCATAACTTGATGTACAACATAGCATAACTGACATAACTAAAATTGAAACGTGAACTAAACTTAACTTGACATGAACTTGATCTGAAACTTGACTTAACCTGAACTTGCTCTGAAACTTGACTTAACATGAACATGATCTGAAACTTATTTTTTAACTGCTTAAATACATACTTCACAGTTGTTGTGGCCCCATATATTTTACGTGTCACAATTGCTGTGTCTTACGTAGTGTATGCATCACAATTGCTGTGACCCCATATTTCATGTGCCTGAAACTTATTCTTTAACTGCTTAAGTACATACTTCACAGTTGTTGTGGCTCCATGTATTTTACGTGTCAGAATTGTTGTGTCTCACGTAGTGTATGCGTCACAATTGCTATGATCTCATACATAAGTAATCAAAACATAACTTGACGTACAACACAGCATAATCGACATAACTTAAATTGAAACGTGAGCTGAACTTGACTTGACATGAACTTGAACATGAACGTAACATAACATAACATAAACTTGATCTGAAACTTATTCTTTAATTGCTTAAATACATACTCCATAGTTGTTGTGACCTCATGTATTTTACGTGTCACAATTGCTATGTCATAATTGTTGTAACCTCATACATATGTAATTAAAGCATAACTGAACTTGAACTAAATTCTGACAATTAAAAATGATTTCGTCACAAGTATCCTAGACATAACAAACTTGAACATAACTCGAAAGACATGACGTACTTGAGAGTGGGCTGGAGATATTTATGCACAAGATATGGAAGAGGATGAGGTTGAAGTGAGAGTTGAGTGTAGGTCTTTCTTACCTAATAATATCTACAAAAATTAATTCAAAATATTTTTACCTAATAATATCTACAAAAAATCAGCTCAAGATATTTTTATCCAATAATATCTACAAAAATCAGCTGAAGATATTTTTACCTAGTAATATTAACGAAAATCAGCTCAAGATATTTTTTATTCAAAAATATCCACAAATATCAACTCAAGGTATTTTTACCCAATAATATCCACAAAAATCAGCTCAAGATATTTTTACCAAAAAATATCCACAAATTTCAGCCCAAGATATTTTCTAATGGTAGATTATAGACTTGGAAGAGTGAGGTAGCTCTTTGATATTTTTTCCTTCTAGAACCTTCTAGATCCTCTTGACGACATCTGATTAGCCATGTGGGGGATGAAATTATTTGGCGAAAATCAATGCTAAGGTGTCTAATTAAAACTTTTCTAACTTAATTTGGACATTCCATACTTCTGATACCACAGTGAGTGATAACACTAACTATGTGGTTAGACTAAAAGCTATACGATTAATGGATTCGTAAAAACTTATAGGGTCTTCACGAGGTTCCTAAAACCAATAGAAATTCTACATTTGAATTTCTAGCAAGCTATTACATTGTTTATGGCCATGATTAAAATGGTCTAAAGAGGCATTGCTGGGAAAGTGGTTCGACTAAAGTTGAATGATATGAGTGCAAAGGGAAGATTTTTCGATATCGCATTTTCGATAGTGTTTGCTGACGTCAAATTATGACGCTATATACTGGTAGCAACTAAGGTTATGAACATATTGAAATGATTTGGAGGTAGTCAATTATTGTTCTGAGTTTTCTAAACTCAAGAGGGTTCGAAAATGATTGATCTGATGTGATCGAATGAGCTTAGGACATGACCAGATACTTTAGGGATGTTACTATGCTGGTCTTCTCTAGGAGAAATTTGGTGTAAGTACTCCCATATTTTTTAGATGTGCTTGGTGGTGGCATGATCTATTTACTTGTATGAACAATATTGAGAACATTAGAGCGATGCAGACCTGGGGTCATGCCCACTGTGTGCGAGTGAGAGATGTTGGATGGAGCGGCGCCCACGTGGGCAGACCCCTCCCCTTCTTGTGTGTTACAAGCATAAGGCCATGCGCTACAAGGCTTGTAACATCTCACGCATGGCTTTAAAGCCATGCGTTATCTTCAGAGTAAAGGCTGGCCTTTAAGGCCAGCCGTGTAGGGTGGGCTATATATAGCCCTCCTCATTTGGTTCTTGTTTTTTACCACAACAGTGAATTCTCTCTCTTTTTGTTTTCTCTTGAAATAAGCATTTAGGTATTGAATTTGTTTAGTGTCACTCTAGTTTCATCATACATAGTGCACTTTGCCATTAAGCGGAAACGCTTGGAATTTATCAATTTGGAGAAACTAGTAGAGTAACTTTTTAAGCTAAGCTTGAGGTACTTTTCCGCTGTGCTTTCTAACATAATTCTTTTCACATTTTTGTAAGTATTTAATTATTTATTGTGCTCGTGTTTTTGAGTTTACATATGTAACTAAATTTTTTTAAAAAAAATATTTAACTCTCTAATCGGTAATGCTTTCAAAATCAGTACTTTAGTAACAATAATATTTTTTTAAAAAATCATCTTTGCCCAAATGGTAAAATTGTTTCAACTATAACATATATGAACAGATCAAGATAAAGTATAGATGATTGGGAAAAAAAATTTGTTTTTTCAATTAAATAAAATATTTATAAAAAATAATATGAAGATGAATACTAACTCTAGGCAAATACTGTTCAAATCTCAAATTTTCCTCAGTATAATGAGCGGGATGGAGAGGCTTTCCTGTCAAAAGTTAAAACTTTTTCACTACATTTTAGGCAAGGGCCAGCTTATACTCATCAACTACAACAAATCTCACAATTCACAAGTGTGTTTTACACATTAAAAGAGTACCCGAATGTGATCAAACACCGGAGAGTAAGTTTTGCACTATTTTGGGGCCGAATTGATTAGACAACCAAGCATATCGACACATCAAACTTGAAGATTGTCCGCCAAAATGAATAAAAAAGTAAGCATTTCGATTAAACAATTAAGTTAATTTAAGTATTAAATTGGTAAAATTATAACTAAATAACTAAAAACCCAATAAAGAGACATGTAGTGTTCGATGAAATGCTACAATGGGAGAATCACATACTGGAAAAGCTGTGGTTCTCTATATATCTTCCTTGATTACGAATGAATAGATTCACAATACATTGATAGAGTACAATATCCATTGAGAGACTTTTCATAAAAACAGAAAGAGAAAATCAAGAATATTCTTTGTGGAGCAGTGTTTGTTATGTTATTATATTTAGGTCCTCTACTGGGTCATGCGCTGAATCAGGTTGTTGAGAAATTCTTCTAGAATCACTTGTGTGAGTACCACGTGCTGAGTCATGTGCTTTTATATCCCCCCTTATTCAAGCGGCACAGGTTGAATTGTGAAGCTTGAACAGAGAGAGGAAAGTCTTGTAGCAGATAGTGGTTTAGTGAGAATGTTCGCAAGTTGATCCTTGCTTGATATAAATGACGTTTGTCTTAAAAGAAACACGCTCCCTTACAAAATGATAATCTAACCCCACATGTTTAGTTCTTGAGTGCAAGATTGGATTGATCAATAAGTACGTTACCAATGTTGCCACACCACAAAGTAAGTGGTTGAGATAAAAAAAAATCCCAAGTTCCTTTAATAAGGATTGTAACCTGATTACTTTACAAGTTGTGTTTGGCACAGTTGTGTACTCATCTTTTGAAGTAGAGCGGGCAATGATGGGCTGTTTCTTGGACCCTAGGAAATTAAATGTGAACCAAAATAAACACAGAAATCTGTAGTGGATTTCCGGTCATCTAGGCAACCAACCTAGTCAACATAAAAAAAGGCATTAAGCTGAAATGTAGAAGACGATGAAAAATACAAACCATAATGTGCAGTAAGACGCAGAAAACTCAAGATGCGTTTGACAGCATGCCAATGAGGAATTCGAGGAAAATGCATAAATTGGCAAACACGATTAACAGCAACTGAGATATTAGGTCGCTTGAAGACAAGATATTGAAGACTGGCCACAACACTGCGATAAAGTTGGGGGTCTTCAAATGTCATGCCATCAAACCCTGATAATTTGACTGAATTGGACATGGGTATTGAAACAGGTTTTGAATTTTGCAAGTTGGTGCATTTTAATAGGTCATGAATTTATTGGGTTTGACTCGTAAATAGACCAGTTGATTGACGATGGACTTCAACATCTAAAAAGTAATGAAGATAACCTAAATCTTGTATATAGGCATTGAAACAGGTTTTGAATTTTGCATGTTGATGCATTTTAACAGCTCATGAATGTATCGGGTTTGACTCATAAATAGACCAGTTGATTGACGAATGACTTCAACACCTAAAAAGTAATGAAGATAACCTAAAGTTTTGACTAGAAATGACATACATAAAGCAGTAAAGCATTTGACCCAATGACAATATTGTCATCAACATAAATTAGAACATAGATACAATCAGATGAACTAGAGTAAATTAATGAATAATGAGGAATCTGATCGAGACCCTTGAAACCCTAACAAGGGTAGTTTGGTGCTTGGTTTAGAGCACCAAGCTCAAAGAGCTTGTTTTAACCCATAAATTGATTTTTGTAGCTTACAAACATAAGAGGGAAGATTAAAATTGACAAAACCTAGTGGTTGCTGCATATAGACGTCCTCCTCCAGGTCCCCGTGTAGGAATGCATTTTGCACATCGAGTTGATGAAGAAGCCACTTGTTTTGCATAGTTATAGAAACCAGAAGATGGATTGTAGTAGCCTTGGCAACTAGACTAAAGGTTTCAGTGTAGTCCAAACCAGCCTGTTGATGGAACCCCTTGGCCACAAGGCGGGCGTTGTTGCATTTTCTATATATCTTCCTTGATTCCAAATGAACAGATTCACTATACATTTATAGAGTATAGTATCCAATGAGAGACTTTTCATAAAAACAGAAAGATAAAATCAAGAATATTCTGTGGAGTAGAGTCTGTTATGCTGTTGTATTGAAGTCCTCTATTGGGTCATGAGTTGAGTCAAGTTGTTGGGAATTTCTTCCAGAAGCACTTGTGTGTGTACCACGTGCAGAGTCATGTGCCTTAATACTCAAAGATAAATATTTTAGTGAGGATGATCAGTTGCTACTTAGTGAGGATGATCACTTGCTACTACATAAGCTTCTACTAACATTTGGAATAATAATCAAATAAGAGTAGCAATACAACTATAATTTTTTTAATTTTTTATAATCCATTAATACAATCATGTATTTTCATTAAAAGTTTATAGAACTACATACACTCAATTTCACATAGGGTTGTAAAATAATTGTAAGAGGGTTGTCATAAGGGAGGCATTTTTATTTGAGGTTATGGCGTAGTTTTGCTATATGCCTCCTTTGTGTATAACTCGTCTTTGTTGGGTTATGCGGCATTTTATTTGGGGAACAATAAATCTATTCTACAGATAATGCCAAGCTATTCATGCATTTTTCGGTATGGGTGAATGCCAACAATATTGTTATATGATCCCGTTCTTTCTTGCTATGGTTTAAACTCTAACAAAACGAGTAACTCATCACGAACTCTATCAAGTATCAAAGGATCGGGAAGAGGCAAACATGTCATTTGTCGTGTCAAGTAAGAGAGTTGATTGAAAAAAGTTTTGTAATTGAGATTTACTTGTAATTAATTTTCAAATAAAAAAATTGACTTTTTTATGTTTGGCTTTCCTATAAATTTTTATATTTAAATAGTTCTTTAAATGGTTTCCATTTGTTACTAATTTTGTTGTTATACATTTGATTCACTACAAGTTAATGCTTTCTTATTATATTATTGTATAAATGTCGACTAACTAATTTGTTTAGTAAATTGATAAATCTTTATGTTACAATATACGGATATTTGGGTAATTTCAAGTTACATAATTCGAAGTGAGTAATTATTTCTTAAAATGAATCTAAAACATTATATATATTGTAAGGGATAAAATATAATAGACCCACAATATTTTTAAGGCCTAGCCCAGTGGAAGAGGAACCCATCAGGAGAGAAGAAAGAAGGAGGGAAAGAAGAGACAACTGGACGAGGGAGGATATGGTGTCATGAGGCAAAATGGGTGATATAACATAAAATAAAAAGCGTAGGAAATAAAAGGCACGAACATATATGACTTCAAGGACTTCGGGTTAGGCTTTTTCGAGACTTTACCTTCTTCAACTTCGCCACAAAGACTACAAAGAGATGATAGAACTCAAATTTCCTAGTGAGAACAAAAAATTATGAGAGATTATAAATGATTCAACGTGTCTCACAAACAACATATGAAAATGCCAATAAAAAAAAAATGCAATTCATTAATTACAAGTCTTAAAAAGCAGGCGATCTAGAACGTCAATATGAGAGCCTTTTTTCATACTTTCCACGGTTTTTGGGTGCTCTGTTCAGTCTCATCATTGTTTTTTCAAAATTATCACTTTTTTTAAATTTATTTTTTATATATTAAAAGAAATACATAAATATACTATTAGTAATATTTTTAACTATTTTTAAAACAAAATTCAAATATATTAATATATAGTAAGTTTTAGAAGACAAAATTATGAATTCTTCTTTGTCAATTGACATGCTCGATATGGGTGCAACTTTCAATAGAGCTGATAACTCAACTTCACGACATGAAGGAAATTATTTTTTATTTTTTAAAAATTTTTGAATAATTTTTTCATCAGAAATGTCAGTTAGAAACTCACTTTTGATTAAGAAAATACAAAAATCTGAAAAAAATATATGTTAAAAAAATATTCAATTCAGACAATAATTAGTTGGATGTCAAGTGGTACGTCTACATACGTATCTTGATTATACGGATCATGATTCTCCAGAATCCTTCTAAAGAGCATACCATTTGACAATTCAACTTGACCAATCAAGAAAATTATTATTACTTTTTTAATTTTTTGAATTTTTAGAAGAAAAGTCAGTTAGAAAATCCATTATCGTTCAAGAAAATGGGATCAAAAATATTATTTTTAATCAATTCGATCAAGTTGGGTTGTCAAATAATATGCGGATCAGTATCATGATCGATTTGCCTTTTTTCGTTAATGAATTAGGATTTATTAATCAAGTCAAACCAAAACGTACAGTACCACAAGAGAATTAAAAATAGTTATTTTAATTATTAGTACAATATGAATGACACAGATCGAAACCCCAGATCTTCCCCTTGCATGCCATGATCAAAAGGAAGCTGGGTACTGATCTATTATTGATACTGATTATGGATAAGTAGATGCAGAGTACTGATTTAAATGCTTTTCTCTTCATTTTGGGTGGTCGATCCTCATGGTATCGAGATATGATTTCCCACGGAGTTCCCGTGAAAAATGATTCCTGAAGTAATCGGCAACATCAATTCTTCTGAACAAAGCAGGTGATCTCTCCGGAGAAATAAGGCTTGGTGCTGGTCCCATATCTCCATCCAGCTTTGGGCTGTAAAATGTGGCAATAGAGAGCCTCTCCTTCTCCGAGTTCACTGTTGCCCGATGCTCGATGCTTCGGTATGTTCCATTTGTCACGATCTGCATGTGCGTCATGTAACAAAGCCCCTTTAATTTCACATATATGTATCGACAACAGGCATAAGTACTGGACATAATTTCCAATCTCCTTTTTAACTATTTTCTTATACAAGAAATACTATATTTCACTAAAGTAAATTCATAAATTAACAAAATTTGATATGGTATGTCAGATTGTAAAATTGGTTAACTTATTATAAAACATATCTAATGCATCACATAAACATCAATTTGTGAAATTATTTTTATTAAACCTCTTTATCACAGTAACATATCTAATGAGCAATTTCTTATCCTCACCAGCCTCATGCTTAGTTTGTTACGTTTTATATATAAACAGGTGTTTATAGACGCAATGATTCATCCAAAAAAATCTGAAAAATACTTGAAGTGGGTCCTTGCCCAGCTTGCATTGGCGACAAAGGAGGGTTTTTTTTTTTTTTTTTCATTTATTCTTCTAATTTTCAAGATCTTGGGCTACTTACCTCCAGAATATCACCAATGTTGACAATGAAAGCGTTTGGTAGGGGCTTAACAGGAATCCACATCCCATTTTTCCTTATCTGTAGGCCTTCCATCTCATTGACTTGCAGGAGAATTGTTAGGCCAACGGAATCAGAGTGAGGCTTGAGACCAATGGCAAGCTCTGGCTGCGGACATGGAGGATAATAATTCATCCTCATGCCTTGCCACCCTTCTTCAAACAACTCCGTCATATCCCTAGTTTCCATTCTCAGAGCTTTTGCCATTAGGTCAAAGATTTTCATTGCAAGAGCTTTTAATTCAGCCGAGTAAGCTTCTAAATTGTCTCTGCAAATTAAAGAAGATATATACACTTTAGTGATCCTTTACTCGATAGATCAAATGCCTTAATTAATATATCTAAAGTTCAGAGAAATGCAAGTTTCATTCTTACTGTCCAAATATAGAGATAGGTGTAAAGATTGTTAGTAAATACGATTAATAATAAAATTTATCATTCTTATTAGCTTAAACTTTTGGAATAAACGATGATAATTTTATATAGTATCATAGCATAGTTACATTAATTAAAATATATGACTAATTAATTTTTCCACTAATTAGCATATATGAAACTATTTATGGTCCTGTTTTAATATTAAAACCAATTATTGAATTGTGTAAATTTAGAGAGAGAACCTCAACGGGAGAGGGAGCTTGGGAAACAAGTGCGGCTTCCTCAAATGGGTAGGAAGAGTGACCATGTAGAAAAGGTCTCCCCAGTCAAGCTTCTGCTCGTCAGAGACGACAAAGGCCTGCCCAAATCCCTCTATATCCCCTCCTTGTTGCCAATATTTCTTCTTCTCTTCCATTGGGAGTTCAAAGAATTCTTGAATGCCAGACTTCACATTCTCCAACAACGAACTGCTCACCCCATGGTTTATCAGCTGTAGTATATATAATTATAATTAATCCATCGAGAAGAACAAAAGAAAAATTTTATTTTTATTTTCTTAAATATTAAAAAAAATCCCAGCATAACTAAAAATTCAAGCACTTCGTTAATTACTAAATAAAAAAATTAATCAGGACTCGTTTATTGGTGAGTGTAGCATTTTTGTTATATGAATGTAATCCCACGAACTAATTACCGTACTTGTTGGTTATTATATTTAGAAAAATGCTTAGTCCCTGATTTTGTTCTCTCAATTTGACTGTAAGTGTGTTTTAATTTATTTATTTTTTAATGGTTGAAAAAATACAACTATTTTATTTATTTTATAGTGGTAAGGCTATCATTATTCTATTTATTATTAGATTGCATTGATTATATATGTTTTTGCATTTGCATTAGAGGTCCCTTGTAATTAACTAGATTTTCAATCTCTATGTTTTTGCATTTGCATTAGAGGTCTCTTGCATTTACCAAATAGTTTACATTTTTAATCTCTATGTTTCTGAAATATATGAAAAGTTGATCTAATTCTATGTACTTACAAGATTTACATTTTTCAGATGCCGTGTAGATCATTTTTTAGATGTCGTGCCCAAGGTATACTCTGTTTTTTGGTATTTTGAGTAGGATATATAAACGAGTAGATCATTTTAATCTTACCCATTATATGAATCTGGACCATTATGCTTTCAGCTACTAGATTAGAAGCTTTCCGGCTTGAGGATTGTATGATATTGAATATGACCCAAAGAAACATTTTGCAAGCTCAACAATTGCATAACTTTTTTGGTTATCGATTAGAAGTTTCAGCTATTGATTTATGGTTACTCTCTATTAATTTAGTATAATTTTTTTTTATCTTTTCCAGGCTCAACAATTGCATAACATTTTCCAAAAAATTATTGGATAAATGTGAAGAAAAAGTACCCATGAAAGAAATGGTCTTAAAGCTAATGACAAACACAATGTGAAGATGAAGAATTATTCATGAAGAACTTTTATGTGCTTTTATTTGTAATTTTTTTTATTATATGAATAATAACCCATTATATCATATTTATTATTAATTGATATATTATATTATTTTATTGTGAGATATCATATTATTGGTGCGTTAGTAAATACCGTTAATTAATGCAATGCGCCAGTAATATATTTATTGCGGTGTTTATATTAATGTTGCTAATTTAAAAAAAATATGCTAGCAACAAATTAGTAGTAGTGTTTACAATTAGCTGCAATGCAGAAAAAAACAAACTCATGATGACGTTTAGATAAACGCCATTAATAAATTCAAAGTGTTGCTAATGTACTACTAGTGACATTTAAATAAAAGCCGCTAATTTGTATGATGTGCTGACAACATAATGTGGCGGCGTTTATGTTAACGCCGCTATTTTAAAAAAATACCGTCGTTTAAATAAACGTCGTTAATAACTTCGCCAAAATACTATTAGTGGCATTTAAATAAATGCCACCAAATTGTATGATGAGTCGGCATCGTACTAGTGGCGGCGTTTATCTAATTGTCATTAAATTAGGTCATTAGCGACGTTTAGATAAACGTCATTAAATTATTTAAGGTGCCGTCGCTAATAGTAGAAAAATGCCGCAAATTAATTAGCGGCATTTTTTGGGATAGTTACCAGCGCATATCCAACGCCGGCAATTCTATCTTTTTTTGTAGTGTACACTCCATCACCAATTTTTTCTTTTTTAAATTACTGTTAATTCAATCTGGATGCGAAAAAATACCTGGAAGAAACCCCAATCCCGAGAAGCAAGGTGCAACTTGTCGAGCTCTGAGAAATCATCGTTGTTGGAAAGTATGGTTTGCAAGTCGATGACAGGGAGTTGGGGTAAAGAGGAGGTATTTGAGATGATGAGGGGAGGATCTTGATGGGGTATCACATATCGTGGTGGAATTGTAGACTTTTTCTCCTTGGCCAGATCTTGAACCCATGGCACTGCGATAGATCTTCCCAGGCTCTGTAGCTTTTCTTGATGATCCATAGCTTTTAACAGATATATCAAACCAAAAACCACAATGATATATATCTCTCTATAATAATAAGCGCCTATCGCGCTTCTACAGGAATGAGCAGTAAATTCACATATTTCGTTTTTTTCTTCCGTATTTATTGTATAATTACTTTTTTAACCTTTTGTTTTCTTCCTTTATGTCTGTTTATATAAGGATGTTTTGGTCTTTAGTGAGGCTGTGTCAATGATATTTTTTCAGAAGAACTTCAAACGAGACAAATCTTTCATTCTTAGCTTCGTATTCCTCCCAAGTTCTCTCTCTAAACTCAGACCCATCCTCACTCAAAACCTGCGAAAATCAAAACCCCGGCGAATCCAAAAACTAACCTAGCAAGAAAACCAGCAGTGTCGGTTTTCCGAGCGAAAAGTCTGAGGCCATGTAAAATCTGAGTCTTTAATATGGTAATTTTATGTTATAAAACCTTCCACTCTCTCACACAAATCCATCGTAGCAAAGCTGAAAATACCTCCACAAAACCTTTCAGTAATTTAATCGACCTTCTCGTTCTTCGTAATTGGTCTCTTTTGTTTTTATTTTCGATATTCTTTTTAGTTGTTTTCGATCGATTATGGCCGAGGAACACCACAATAAGGGTATATATGAGTATGAGACTGCTTGCGTTGATGATCAGCAGGTTGCCGTGGAGAAGACGGACCGAGGGTTGTTTGATTTCCATAGGAAGAAAGAGGAGGAGAAGCGCCAAGAGGAGGCGATTGTTACTGAGTTTGATGAGAAAGTTACAGTTTCTGAATATGAGCCAAAGGTAGAGGATCAATGTGATGACCCGCTTTTAAGTGTATTTTCGCTTAAATGGTTGTTTTTATTTAATTCATATACTAGTTTATTATTTTAATTTATTTGTGTTTTAAAATTGGTTTTTAATTTAATTTAATTTATTTGATGTTGTGTTTTATTTCTTTTAGTTGTTTTGTGGTTTTAATCTCTTTTTGGCGGTTTAGTTTTGTTTTCCGAATGAAGATTAGATCTCCTCTTTTTCCTACACTTCTTTTCTTTTTTTTCCTTTCTTTTTCTTTTTCCTCTTTCTTTTTTTCCTTCTTCTTTTCTTTTTCCTTTCTTTTTCTTTTTTTCTTTTTTTCTTTTTCTCTCTTCTCTCTCCCTGATCGGCCCCCCCGAGCTCTCTCTCTCCTCCCTCTCCCTCACGCCGGAACACTCCTCAGCCCAACCCATCGCCGTCCGGCCACCGTTCGGCCCCCCACCGGTCCCATTCTCTTCCCCTCCCTCTGGTGCACCACCCCACCCAAGCTCACCCCCAACCGGCCGGCCATTTGGCCAGAAAAAGCCCAACAAAGCCGCACGGTTTTGGCTCCGATCCGCCGCCGTCGCTCCACCTCCGGCCACCATTTCTTCACCACTTCATCACCGGTCCCTTGCCATCCTAACCCACCCATTTCCGGCCTCCAACAACCACCGGAGCAGCTCCTACGAGCTTGTTTTCCGATTTGGGTATTTCGGCCATTTTCCGGCGATTCCGCCGCCACCCACGGCCGTTCATCACTTCCAATAGCTTCACAACCATCCCTTGACCACCCCCTATCAATCTCGTGTCCTAGTTTGTCCCCGTTCAAAAGTGGGTTTTTCAAACCCACGGCCACAGTGAATTTTCACTGTGACGTTGCTGTTTTTCCGCCGTTTGCAACGCCGCTTGTTTTCTAAAATTGCCATATAGCGCTGTAAGTATTTTCCAAACCCTATTTTCAGATTTTAATATATATTGCTCATTCAATTATTTACTGTTGTTGGTTGTTGATTCCGGACTGAGTCCGAGGAGTTTCGGGGGTCGGATGGATGGAGGACGGAGTTGCCTGTTTATTTGATTTATGATTGTTCGATTATTTTATTATGCATTGTTATGGCATTACATGGTGCATGCACGTGTGTTTGTGGATTTGTGTGAAAAGCCTGTGTATTGGCGTAAGTGGTCTTACGGGTGCGTGTGTATCACGACCCCAAGCCGGGATGGGGTATTATCCCGGTGGAGCTCCTCTGGTCACTCGGGAGCGGAATAAACTGAGTGACGTCCCCTGAGTTGTCGCTAGACGACGGGAGCGGGGGCTAGGGGTTGCTTGGCTACGAACGCGCCGGGCGCGGAACCGAGCATCGCTCTACGCACCGACTCCGTGGCCCTTCGCTGGTGAGGGCTAGAGGATGCTTGGCTACGAACGTGCGGGGCACGGAACTGGGCATCGCTCGTTAGGTGTCACATGCGTAGTGGTACTCTGCGGTGTGGCATTGGAGCCAGAGTGTGCGAATGACCCCTAGGGGAGGTCATGGTGCATACGGATAAAAAATGTGATTTTGGCGTGTGTGGAAAACTGTGTCTTTGGGTTTTGTACATTGGGCATGGTTCATGCATATTGTTTGAGTTCTATATGTGTTATTATCTGGTAGTGCTTGGGTTTTACTTACCTGCGGTACCATTTATGGTTCCGTAGCTTTTGGTGCAGGAGATGAGGATGAGGAGGAGGAGGCTGAGCCCGAGGATGCGGCTCCGCCGGGTTGCTGATGTTATGCATTTCTTTATGGTTTTAAAGCTGTATTTGTGTTTTGTAATATTTTATCTATGTACGTTTTAAACAGCTTGTATTACGTTAAGAAAAAAATTCTGGTACTTAGTTATGACTTTCGTTATCCGCTGCGTGTTCTTTCGTGCACATTCGTTGCCTTTGCACACACTTGGCACCCGTCGATAGGATGGTGACCCGGGTTGTCACCATCCGGACGTCTCGATTTCCCCGTATTCGGGCGTGGGGATTTGGGGGCGTCACAAGTGGTATCAGAGCGGTTTGGCTCTGGGTAAAACCACATGTCCCGTTGGTAGTACCAGAATGTTTTTAAAGTTGTGTTTTGAAAATTATGTTAAGTATAGTTGTTTTATTTGTTTTATTTGTTTGGGCTTGTTTGCTTGTTTTTATTTCATTTAGTTATGTTTTGGCATGTTGGTTTCTTTTATCTCTTGCTGTGTAGTGCTGTTTTTGTTTTTGTTGGCTTTATGATGGTTTTATTTGTTTTCTTAAAGGAGGGTCAAGAGTGGTGTTGTGACAGGAATATGGGGAGACCAGGAAGACCAAGGAAAAATACTCAGGAGCCACGGGACAATACCTCCAGGGATGACTCCATAGCCGAAGCAATTCGGCAGATGACGGAGTTTATGCAACAGAGTGCGAGGTCTCAACAGGCAGGGCCTTGGCCACCACAAGGACCTTGGCCACCACAAGGGGGTCCTTGGCCACCATCAGGAGGGCCTTATCCACCGTCAGGAGAGCCTTGTCCGCAACAAGGAGGGTATTGGCCACAACCAGGAGGTCCCTGGCCATATCAGGGAGTGTCTTGGATGTATCCAGGAGGGTCCAGTAGCATGGTGCAAGCCGAATGCACCTATGAGCGCTTCTTGGCGCATAGGACTCCACACTTCACGGGAAATGAGGATCCACTTCAGGCTGGAAAATGGATCAAAGATTTGGAGAAGACTTTTGAGGTGTGTGGGTGCATTGAGGCACAACAAGTACTTTACGCCAGCTACCTCTTGCAAGGTACCGCTTCTGATTGGTGGGATACCAAGAGGGTGCTGTTGGAATCTGAACTGGGATCTTTCGCTGCGGTGACCTGGCAGCGTTTCAAGAAGGAGTTTAATGACCGCTTCTTTCCTGCATCGGTAAGGAAGCAAAAGGCAAGAGAGTTCTCCAATCTGGTCCAAGGGGGCGCGACAGTGGAGCTGTACGCCCGGAGGTTCATAGAACTTGAGCGGTTTGCTCCTCACCTTGTCGCCACTGAGGAGATGCGAGCAGATCGTTTCCAGGAGGGGCTGCGTCATGACATACGCCGTATGGTGGTCAGCCATCGGATATCCACTTTTCAGGAATTAGTGGATGTGGCTACCCTTGTGGAGCGGGAAAATAATCTGAGTGTGGGTTCCCCTCCAGGGCATAAGAGGCGGAGTTTCTCTGGTGAAGGAAGCAGCTCGGGTTCGCCCCAGAAGTTTGTTCAGCGGACCGGAACTCGACCTCCTACGTCCTCAGGTGTTCGTATGGGAGGACGGGTGCCTATTTGTGGAGCTTGTAATAGAGCTCATGAGGGCGAGTGTCGGATGAGTAGCGGACCCTAGTGTTACCGGTGCGGCCAAGTGGGACATATTGCGCGGGATTGCTCTGTCAGAGTTCAAGAAAGCCGTGGAGGTAGACACGGTGGAAGAACCAACCCGAGACAAGCAGTGCAAGCCCGGGTTTATGCTGTCACACCCGGAGAGGTGGATGATGAGGCACCAGCGACCCATGATGCTGGAGTAATCACAGGTATGGATTAATTTAATTTTTAAGTTGGATTTAATTTTTGGTGCATTCGGTTTCTTCGTTGTTTTTTGGATTTCATGGGTTGTGTGTTTGGTTCAGGAAGAGTCCGTTTGTATGAGTTTTATGCTTGTACTTTGTTTGATTCCGGTGCTTCACGATCGTTTGTGTGTTCCACGTTTGCTCGAGTGTGTAACTTGGTCACGGAACCGTTGCCGAAGGCTATGGTAGTGGCTCTACCCGATGGTGAGATGGTGTGGTATTTCAAGGTTGCTTTGGGATGCCCGTTAAATTTTGAGGGAAGATTCTTGGATGCGGATTTGGTGGTGTTCAAGTTGTTGGGCTTAGATATCATCCTCGGGATGGATTGGCTATACCGATATTCTGCGAGTATTAATTGCAGAAGTCGGATAATTAGCTTTCAGCTTCCAGATGGTGATTGTCTGGAATTTGCGGGGAGTAGATTAAAAGAAAAGCCAATGATTATATCGGCGATTCAGGCAAGACGAGAGATTGCATGGGGAGCGGATGCATTCTTGGTTCAGATGGTGTCCACGCCGTCTGAGAAGAAGTCCTTGGCAGACATTCCAGTTGTGGAAGAATTCCCCGATGTGTTTGTGGATGACTTGCCCGGACTACCTCCTGTTCGGGAGATGGAGTTTGTTATAGACTTGGAACCTGGAGCGGCTCCTGTGCATAAAGCTCCTTATCGCATGGCACCGGCTGAATTGAAAGAGTTGAAGACTCAGTTGCAAGAGTTAGTAGAGAAGGGATTTATTCAGCCTAGTACGTCGCCGTGGGGTGCACTAGTTTTATTTGTTAAGAAGAAAGATGGAACCCTCCGTATGTGCATTGACTATCGGGAATTGAATAAGGTGACCATCAAAAATAAATACCCTCTCCCGCGGATTGACGATTTGTTTGACCAGCTTCAAGGAGCAGCCGTGTTCTCTAAGATTGATCTGAGGTCGGGATACTACCAGCTGAGAATCAGAGACCAGGATGTGCCTAAAACTGCTTTCAGGTCGAGGTATGGGCATTATGAATTTAAGGTGATGCCGTTTGGGTTAGCTAATGCTCCTGCTGCCTTCATGGATTTAATGAATAGGGTGTTTCAACCTTACCTGGATTCCTTTGTGGTAGTATTTATTGATGATATACTGATTTATTCCTGAGATGTTGAAGAGCATGTGTATCATCTTAGCCTGGTACTTGAGAGATTGAGAGAACACCAGCTATACGCCAAGCTCAGCAAGTGTGAGTTCTGGTTGGAAGAGGTTAAATTTCTTGGGCATGTAATTTCCCGGGGCGGAGTGGCAATTGATCCTAGTAAGGTAGAAGCCATATTGTCATGGCAACGCCCGACAACCGTGCGCGAGGTCAGGAGTTTCTTGGGGTTCGCCGGATACTACCGAAGATTTGTAGAGAGTTTTGCTCGCCTATCCGGACCTCTCACAGCTTTGACTCGGAAGAATACATAATTTGTTTGGTCAGAGAAATGTGAGAGAAGCTTCCAAGAATTGAAGAATAGGTTGACAACGGCACCAATGTTAGCACTCCTAGAACCGCATAAGCCATTCGTAGTCTTCAGTTATGCGTCTAAGTTCGGTTTGGGTTGTGTCCTTATGCAGGAAGGACGGGTTGTAGCCTATGCATCTCGTCAGCTTAAGGACCATGAGAAGAATTATCTGACGCACGATCTAGAATTGGCTACGATTGTTTTTGCACTCAAGATCTGGCGGCATTTTTTGTATGGGGAAGCTTGCGAGGTATTTACCGATCACAAGAGCTTGAAGCATTTGTTTTCCCAGAAAAATCTGAATATGAGGCAAAGGCGTTGGCTGGAGCTAATCAGTGACTATCAGTGTGAGATCAAGTACCACCCAGGGAAGGCTAATATAGTTGCTGATGCTTTGAGCCGGAAGTCTCATTTGGAAGATGAAGCCGAACCGTCAGAATTGGAATCGTTGCTTTGTGGGATGAGAAGGCTCCTTATAGAAAGTTCGCAGCAAGTAGAGATTTTGTCTTCAGTTCTTGATATTCGGGTAACTGATTTTGAAGAATTGAAAGCTCTCCAAAGAAAGGATCCGAAGCTGCTGAACATCAGGAAAAAAGTCTGAAAATCTCGAGGGCCGTTGCATTATAGCATGGATAATGATGGGATACTTCGGTTCCGAGATCGCAGAGTGGTCCCAAAGGACTCAGATTTCAAAGAACGGATCATGGCGGAAGCTCATGCGGCCCCTTATTCAGTTCATCCTGGCAGTACAAAGATGTATCGGGATTTGAAGAAAAATTACTGGAGGGATGGAATGAAGAAGGACGTTGCCTTATATGTGGAGAAATGCCACACATGCCGTCAGGTAAAGGCCGAGCATCAGAGACCTGCAGGTATGCTCCAACCCCTCCCAATTCCTGAGTGGAAATGGGATGACATCACGATGGACTTTGTTGTGGGTTTGCCGAGAATGCCTAGTGGGAAGAATTCTGTTTGGGTGATTGTGGACCGGTTATCGAAGAGTGCTCATTTTCTGCCTGTTAATAACACCGACTCTTTGGGTAAGTTGACCCGTTTGTATGTCAAAGAGGTAGTGCGGCTACACGGCATACCAAAGAGTATAGTGTCGGACCGAGACCCGAGGTTCACGTCGCAGTTCTGGAAGAGTTTGCAGGCAGCTTTGGGTACTAAGTTGAAGTTCAGTACTGCTTATCACCCGCAGACAGACGGCCAGTCAGAGCGCACCATTCAGACCCTGGAAGACATGTTGCGAGCATGTGTCCTGGAATTCCAAGGGAGTTGGGAAAATCATTTGCCGCTCATTGAGTTTGCCTACAATAACAGCTTCCATGCGACCATTCAGATGGCTCCCTATGAAGCTCTTTATGGGAGAAAGTGTAGGTCGCCCTTGTGTTGGGATGAAGTTGGGGAAAGTAGGATAATTGGACCCAAAATAATTCAAGAAATGCAAAGCCAAGTCCGGATCATCAGAGACAAAATGGCGGCAGCTCAGAGTCGCCAAAAAAGCTACGCTGACACCCGGAGGAGAGAGTTGTCTTTTGAAGTTGGTGATTGGGTTTATCTTAAAGTCTCTCCCATGAGAGGTGTTAAGCGTTTTGGTAAGAAAAGGAAACTAGATCCGAGGTACGTCGGCCCTTTTCAGATAATGGAGAGAGTAGGGTCCGTCGCCTATAGGGTTGCTTTGCCAGATTATTTTGGGGATGTTCATGATGTCTTCCACGTATCATCCCTGAAGAAGAGCTTTGGACAACAAGAGCCACGTTTCGTCGACCCAGCAGGTATTCAGTTGCAACCGGCTCTCACTTACGAAGTTGTTCCGTCGCAGATTTTGGATTGGAAGGAGCAACAGTTGAGGTCCAAGACGATACCTTTGGTTAAAGTGGCTTGGGGAGATCTGTTGGCACAAGACTTCTCTTGGGAGCGAGCAGCGGACATGAGGGAGCAGTACCCATACTTGTTTGAATGATGAAGGTATGTATTTTAATCTTGATCTCAGTTGGTTTATGAGCGTTTATGTGGCTTGCTTTAAGTTGGTGGTTGATTTGCAATTTCGAGGATGAAATTGTTTTTAAGGAGGGGAGGATGTGATGACCCGCTTTTAAGTGTATTTTCGCTTAAATGGTTGTTTTTATTTAATTCATATACTAGTTTATTATTTTAATTTATTTGTGTTTTAAAATTGGTTTTTAATTTAATTTAATTTATTTGATGTTGTGTTTTATTTCTTTTAGTTGTTTTGTGGTTTTAATCTCTTTTTGGCGGTTTAGTTTTGTTTTCCGGATGAGGATTAGATCTCCTCTTTTCCCTACACTTCTTTTCTTTTTTTTCCTTTCTTTTTCTTTTTCCTCTTTCTTTTTTTCCTTCTTCTTTTCTTTTTCCTTTCTTTTTCTTTTTTTCTTTTTCTCTCTTCTCTCTCCCCGATCGCCCCCCCGAGCTCTCTCTCTCCTCCCTCTCCCTCACGCCGGAACACTCCTCAGCCCAACCCATCGCCGTCCGGCCACCGTTCGGCCCCCCACTGGTCCCATTCTCCTCCCCTCCCTCCGGTGCACCACCCCACCCAAGCTCACCCCCAACCGGCCCGCCATTTGGCCGGAAAAAGCCCAACAAAGCCGCACGGTTTTGGCTCCGATCCGCCGCCGTCGCTCCACCTCCGGCCACCATTTCTTCACCACTTCATCACCGGTCCCTTGCCGTCCTAACCCACCCATTTCCGGCCTCCAACGACCACCGGAGCAGCTCCTACGAGCTTGTTTTCTGATTTGGGTATTTCGGCCATTTTCCGGCGATTCCGCCGCCACCCACGGCCGTTCATCACTTCCAATAGCTTCACAACCATCCCTTGACCACCCCCTATCAATCTCGTGTCCTAGTTTGTCCCCGTTCAAAAGTGGGTTTTTCAAACCCACGGCCACAGTGAATTTTCACTGTGACGTTGCTGTTTTTCCGCCGTTTGCAACGCCGCTTGTTTTCTAAAATTACCATATAGCGCTGTAAGTATTTTCCAAACCCTATTTTCAGATTTTAATATATATTGCTCATTCAATTATTTACTGTTGTTGGTTGTTGATTTCGGACTGAGTCCGAGGAGTTTCGGGGGTCGGATGGATGGAGGACGGAGTTGCCTGTTTATTTGATTTATGATTGTTCGATTATTTTATTATGCATTGTTATGGCATTACATGGTGCATGCACGTGTGTTTGTGGATTTGTGTGAAAAGCCTGTGTATTGGCGTAAGTGGTCTTACGGGTGCGTGTGTATCACGACCCCAAGCCGGGATGGGGTATTATCCCGGTGGAGCTCCTCTGGTCACTCGGGAGCGGAATAAACTGAGTGACGTCCCCTGAGTTGTCGCTAGACGACGGGAGCGGGGGCTAGGGGTTGCTTGGCTACGAACGCGCCGGGCGCAGAACCGAGCATCGCTCTACGCACCGACTCCGTGGCCCTTCGCTGGTGAGGGCTAGAGGATGCTTGGCTACGAACGTGCGGGGCACGGAACTGGGCATCGCTCGTTAGGTGTCACATGCGTGGTGGTACTCTGCGGTGTGGCACTGGAGCCAGGGTGTGCGGATGACCCCTAGGGGAGGTCATGGTGCATACGGATAAAAAATGTGATTTTGGCGTGTGTGGAAAACTGTGTCTTTGGGTTTTGTACATTGGGCATGGTTCATGCATATTGTTTGAGTTCTATATGTGTTATTATCTAGTAGTGCTTGGGTTTTACTTACCTGCGGTACCATTTATGGTTCCGTAGCTTTTGGTGCAGGAGATGAGGATGAGGAGGAGGAGGCTGAGCCCGAGGATGCGGCTCCGCCGGGTTGCTGATGTTATGCATTTCTTTATGGTTTTAAAGCTGTATTTGTGTTTTGTAATATTTTATCTATGTACGTTTTAAACAGCTTGTATTACGTTAAGAAAAAAATTCTGGTACTTAGTTATGACTTTCGTTATCCGCTGCGTGTTCTTTCGTGCACATTCGTTGCCTTTGCACACACTTGGCACCCGTCGATAGGATGGTGACCCGGGTTGTCACCATCCGGACGTCTCGATTTCCCCGTGTTCGGGCGTGGGGATTTGGGGGCGTCACAATCAAGAACACGAGAAGGAAAAGGAGAAAGAAGAGAAGAAACACGAGAAGCTTCACCGATCCAGCAGCAGCTCTAGCTCTGTAAGTATCTATAGACACGACTCTAATCCATCTATCTGTAATAAAGTTCTCATCATACATGAACTGGTAGATACACAGTGAAACATGCCAGATTTTTTATTTTATTTTTTTATTTTTGTTTGGTTTGGAAAAAGAGGATCTAAAAGATCTGTTCTGGTTATAATTTTATGTTTTTGTATCATTTCCCAACTCCTTTTATGACATTAATTTCTATATTGATTTGATTAAAAAAGAAAATTCGGTTTCTCATTCTATTTAAATTAAGGAAGGTGTAATAAATCTTAAAATATGTCTGTTGCTTGAACTTTGCAGTCTAGCGATGAGGATGAAGGTGAAGGAGAAGAAAAGAAGAAGAAAAAGAAGGAAAAGAAGGGAGATAAGCTCAAGGACAAAATAGCAGTAGAGAAGCAAGAAGAGAAGGATCACGATAGTTGTCATCCCAACCCTCGGTGGTTTTTTTTCTTTTAAAATTTACAGTTTTAACCTCCTTGCTTTTATTATTTTGGATGACAACCCTCGGTGGTTTTTTTTCTTTTGAAATTTACAGTTTTAACCTCCTTGCTTTTATTATTTTTGAGGGTCGGTGGCAGTTTTGAACGTGGAATTTTATTTTTATTTATTTTGCGTTTCTATTTTTTGAACCATTTAGCTGGGCTTCTTTTTTAACCGCTCTATAAATTCTCCATCTTTTTAGTGCTTATATAATAAAGGGAGGATGGCTCTCTCTCTCTCTCTCTCTCTCTCTCTCTCTCTCTCTCTCTCTCTCTCTCTCTCTCTCTCTCTCTCTCTCTCTCTCTCTCTCTCTCTCTCTCTCTCTCTCTCTCTCTCTCTCTCTCTGTATTCACAATTTATTATCTTTTGTCCCAAGTTTTGATTGGCTTTGATATGATTAGTACCCAATCTTATATTTCAGCCATTTCATGTCTAATTGCATTGCATAATGGTTTCCTGTGAGCTAGAATTGGGTCAAAACCCAGATGGGCTAAAAGCAAACGTCTTGGATTATGGGTGTAAATTCATCTAAAAGTTGGGTAATCATATTGTATAGGAAGTGAGAATTTAAGGCATATATGCATTACTTATTCAAGAGGACAAGGTAAAAAAGTGAATAACCATACTTACTACAAATATAGATTTGGAAAAATTAAAAAAAGGAAGGTTAAATAAATTGGTTGATTGATGTGGCAAGTAGCAGCGAGACTGGATTTGGACTGTTTTGATTAGTCATTCGTCACCATATGAAAACCTCCATCAAAGTCGTTGCTATGAGACGGTGATACATGAATTATCTATACAAGCACATGGGCCCCGTTATTTGGGGCCTCCATAAATTAAAAGCATCTCTCTTTTTTTCTCCTTTGATTTACAGTACTTTTAGGAAGTCATATCATCTAAGAAAATCCATGAAAAGTAGAAAAAAATAATTATAAAATATTAAATAGTAATATTTAATGATGTTAGTAGTTAGGATGGGACGAGGGGTTTTTTTTATAATGATGTTACATCAAATTTCATAATGGCAGTATATATATATATTGGCTTGATATCTTATAGGTTAGAGATATATTCCTGTTAATGCCACATGCATTCGATCCACATTAGTTGTCTTTGCTTTCTCATCTAAAATAGTATTTTTAGTATTAAATAATATTCTTATCTCTCTTATCCTTATCTTGACGTTCCTTTATTATCTTTCTTTCTAATTACCTTTATCTCACCATTGCAATAATGGTACGATAGACAACTATATATGCCATTATTTATAAAAACATCAATCATTTTCAATGACTTAATTAAATACGAAAGTGGGTAAAGGACAAAAGACTTAACTGTTGAAGAAATTTCCAATAGAATTTCTAATGTTCCCATAATTATCTTATCCCTTATCATTGCTTTCCAATCTTTTTAATGGATCCAAAGATATGTACGTGCCTCACTGTACCCAACTTTCTATATTTTCTTCTTCCTTCATCCATTCCACTACCAAGTTTCTTTATTTATTCATATATTCATTTTCATATTATAAAACTGTTTCCCATAGCATAGTAACACCTCAATTATTGATGTATGGTATGGAGTGGTGAATAGTAACTGATAAGAAAATATTTTATATACATATATTAGGCATTCTTACCAGTATTTATTATACTGGAGTGGCTCGAGAAAAAAAAATTATAATTTATTTTTTAAAAAAATGAATAAATAAATAATTCACGTAACTGAAATATATGTACTTATATATAGTACCACATTAAGTTTACAGCAACAATACTTGCTAGAAATGATTGATTGAAACCAAAAAAAGCAGGTTATGTATAGATGGATGACACTTTGAATTATGGAAGCTTGAGGCAGCTTCGAGATCACAATTGGATTGCTTGCCTTTTAGTGTGCGTCACCTTTTTCCTGGGGCCTCTCTCTTATATTTAGCAATTTAATTTTACAAGTTGTACGTACGATGTGGCCGATGCGAATAAAACCGAGGCAGTGGGGACCCATGCATCACCCCATCGACTTCTTGAAATAAATTATTGAACTAAGTTTTAATATATTAATTTCTAGACTCCATCACTCTAAATAATTTAGTTTGTATAAAAAAATAATAATTTAATAAATAACTTGGAGGAGAAATTAAAAAAATTGTAAGGACGAAATTATTTGAAGTTAAATAATTACATGATCTAATTAAAAATTGATAGATGGAAGAAAATCATGTCTATCAGCATGCAATACTATACCAGCACAAACGTCCATGCATGCAACAGCACAAGGATAGCAAATAAATATTTTATAGCCAATAATTATCGAGCCAATTACATGCATGTCACATCAGCATGCCCTTCGATATAATATAAAATAAATATCTCCAAGATTCGTACCATGTGGTTTTGGGTTAACTATTGATTAGTGGACACATATAAAATATTATCACTTCACGTACGAGACAGAGAGAGAGGGATCGAGATCAATTGCCTTGGAGGAGAAATTAAAAAAATTGTAAGGACTTGAAATTATTGAAGTTAAATAATTACATGATCTAATTAAAAATTGATAGATGGAAGAAAATCATGTCTATCAGCATGCAATACTATACCAGCACAAACGTCCATGCATGCAACAGCACAAGGATAGCAAATAAATATTTTATAGCCAATAATTACCGAGCCAATTGCATGCCTGTCACATCAGCATTCCCTTCGATATAATATAAAACAAATATCTCCAAGATTCGTACCATGTGCTTGTTGGAGAGGTTTGTTTTGTGGGTGATTGATGATGTATGTTGTGGGACCAGGCTCTTTTCCATGCATGCTAACTTTGTTTATTTTATTTTATTTTATTTTTATGAATCTTCATGGATAGCAAAAGATCATCATATAGATATAGGTCATGTGTTGACATATATAAATGATGAATAATCAGAGGGAATTTAAAAGGTTTGTGTGTCGGCAGCTTGGATTTTTAGCTTTGTTAAATGCATCAATTCAGGTAGAGAAAAAATGATCTATTCTGGAGGGAGACATTATAACACCTGGGCCCAAAGATATACATATATATATTAAGCGAGTGCACCGGCTGGTTCTTTATAGTCCAATCAAATCATTATCATGATAAGTACCTAATTCACAAATTAGTGGCATGCAGTCTGATATGGATTAAGAAATTAGCTCAATTTGTTTGACATTTTGGCCTCTGAATTAATCAGACAGATAAGATATCACACAGATCTCGAGCACAGGCATATCAATAATGCAAAAGTGGAAGTCTCGGAAGATTTTTACGATGTGGCCGGTGCGAATATTTATCAATTGTTTTACTTACTTTGTTGCAAGTTGCTAAAACTTTGTTCCGATGTGCCTGCCAATATTTTAACGTTTTCTATCCATCCATTTGATTTTATTTATAATTATTTTTTATTTTTTAAATCATAAACTTTAGTCAAATCAAAATGTTTGGACAGATCGAAAACGATTGAAAAAAACAAATACTACTTTAACTATAATGATTACCATCATTTTCCTATATTGAAATTTTGCCTAGCTTTTAATAAATATTATTAAAAATCTAAATATACATATAGTAATGCCAAGTGACAAGTCAATCATTGACAAATTAACACTGCATATGATTGATGGATTAATATTCTTTTTAGTTTGAGTTAGAATTTTGGATGATAATTTAACGGAGAGATATTTATAAAAAAAAGTAATGACATTCTTAACTCATGACATTCTTTTCAACACTTACCTGCACAAGTAAAATTAAATCTATGTCATAGATTTAAATAAAGAGTTTTTATATAAAACTTCTTTATCTCAATCAATTATAACAATATTAATAATAAAAAAGCTGCATGTGTATTGTCATCTTCCACTAAATTTTGTCTTTTGTAATAAAAACAATGGTGTCAAGTAATTGGGCAGATATCATACAAATATGACTAAAGGTATACAGTAATAGATTATAACTTTCGATATATTAAAACTTAATTCAATAATTTATTTCAAGAAGTCGATGTCTAATGTCAACAACCAAGTTAATTTATATTATATAGATGTATATATATAATATAAGGCAAATCCAACGAATGGATCAAGAAGATTGAACTCAATCAGACAGATAAGATATCACACAGATCTCGAGCACAGGCATATCAATAATGCAAAAGTGGAAGTCTCGGAAGATTTTAGAGGAAAGACGGGGAAACTGTAAAGGCTGACATCGAGATGTGTACTGGTTTGTGTCTATGTCATAGATTTAAATAAAGAGTCTTTATATAAAACTTCTTTATCTCAATCAATTATAACAATATTAATAATAAAAACACTACATGTGTATTGCCATCTTCCACTAAATTTTGTCTTCTGTAATAAAAACAATGGTGTCAAGTAATTGGGTAGACATCATACAAATATGACTAAAAGATATACAGTAATAGATTATAACTTTCGATATATTAAAACTTGATATATTAAAACTTGATTCAATAATTTAAAATGCATGGGTGTGTGCCAGCTATTGATGCTCTCTGTCATCAAATAAAATAAAATAAATGAGAATATGTGATTAGACTCGGCAACCGAACAAAACATCTTCATATGGCATCAACTCCAGAATAGTTTCACGCATCTGATTGACATTATTCTTAATTTTTAAAAGAAAAAATTTATTTATTATTTTAATTTTAATCATCCGTTCGTTATTTTATAATATAATATTAAATAATAGATTTAAAAATAAAATATAATAAATAATTTTTAATTATCTAATATTATATTATGAGATGATGAAAATTAAAATGATAAGTAAAATAAATTTCTGGAATTCAAAACCCTCCACCTGAAATACATATATTAAAAAAAAAAAGTGAGAATAGTTTTGAGAGATATTAAAAAATTCAACATAGATAGATTATTTAATGAAAAATAATTTATACAGTCTTAAAATATATAAATTTTGTATATTTTTTAAAAAGAAACAAATAAATCAGAATACAAAAAACTTATATTTTAAAAGTAAATTTTACTTTCTTTTTTTTTTAAAAAAAAAAAGCAAAAATTATACATTTTAAAATTGTGTTTAACACTATTTTTATCTATTTACATCTTTATTAATCTCATCAGGAAGTGTAATGCTTGACAGTGATAGAAAACAATATGTGCAATATATCACCCTTGATTTAGAACTGATCGAATGTGGATCCTTGTATTATTTCCAAGAGAGGGATAGAGTCAAAGAAAAATTATGTTTCTATCTAACTAATTTATTTGGAAAGCTACACTAATTGATGTAGGTAATAAAATACCCTTTGTACTGGAATCCAAGGAGAAAAGAAGAACGATGAAATATGTCTATGGTACAGTTTTTCTTTTCTTTTGTTTTCCGTGCGTGTGTAGGTACGTGTGTTTTGAGAAATCTCTTTCTCTTTTCCGCAATATTTGACTTACTTAATGATTGAGATAAGCTTTAAAAGTTTTATTGTAATATATTGTCATTGTCCAAAACAGCCAAACGCGTGTCTTTCAAAAAGGAAAAAGAAAACTCTCCCTTACGTCCAAAAGCTTAAAGGGGCCTCCATGTACTGATGATCTTTTCATTATTAAATACTAATATTTATACTAATATTTACAAGATGATCTTGACAATTAATCATGATTATCTTGATTTTATCATTATAAACAATTTCATTGTTTGTATGATCTTGTCCGTTCATACCATTAATTAAGTGTCCATCACGTGCCTTAAAATCTAATCTTGAATTTATTAATTATTTAAATATTTCGTGTCAAATCCATATCAATTAAGCAACAAGCCAGGTATGGGTATCCCAAATGGGCAGCCCTAATTGAAATGATCTGTCATTTATTAAATAGATTCACGAAGTCTTTCTTCTTTTTTGTCTTTTATGTTTTAAATCAAAGGAGGTCAGGCTGCAGCATTTTCAAAAACAAAAAGTCACTTCACAAACTAAGTGAGGAAAAAAAAAAACAAATTGCAACTTGTTGTATTTGGGACACGTTAACCAATTAAATTTTTAAATATAAATCCATCATTTCATATACTCCTATTTTGTAAATCAAACCAAGATGTACTGTATATGTTGAACTGTTTTTAAATTGAAGCTATATAATAGTAGATCAACTGCATTTAATTTATATTCTTTTAATTCACCCACTCACCCCACTGGGCCCTACAAAGAGATATGTAGATGATGATCATGTTAGCATAATGCAATGTTGAAAATGACTCTATTGGTTTGGTGGAAGGATTGGCTTGGTGTCTCTCTACACTGTATGTCTATTTTAGAGCCCTTTTATGAATTGTAAGGATGATAATTGCTTGTCTCTCTCTGCATTGCAATTAATTATAGTTTATCATCACCAGCACCTTGTCTCAATACACATGATAGCCAGCTCATCGTCCATTGAGGGAGTCCACCCTGTCGTTGTTTGTCGTGGCATGATGACCTGTTAATTGTGTAGATAAAAAGTCAGATTTATTTGTTCAAATTCACAAAGAAATTCAGTTCACAGTTATTTAATTAAGGAATTATGGATATGAAACAGTTCATAACAATAAGGTTTTAAGTGCTTGAGATGTCTTAAAAAATGTCGGAGTCACCATCGTTGAAAATCTGCGAGTATTGCGTGGAAGATTAACCCTTGATTAAGAAAATCAGCCTCTAATAAGTCGGTCCCACAACACAGTATGTTAATTAGTTTTTTAATGGTGCTGAGCTGTGTTTGGGATTTTGACCCTTCAATAATTATATGTCCATGAAAAACCAACGTCCAATCATCATTAACTGGTATGATGTGGTACATATCCCTCTCAATATATCTTCTTAATATATATCTTTTTATATTAACTCACCCACCCACCCACTAACCCACCCACCCCACTGGGCTCTACTTTCACTATAACATTTTCTCGCTAAATCATCTTCTATGTTTCAAAAGTTCCTAACAAAAATCTTTGTACAAGGTCTTCATTGGAGCATTAAATTTCTCTCTTTAATCAATCATAATTAATGTTTTTATATTTTTTTTTTGTTAAGACTAAATACCAATACTGTAATTGAATGATTAATTAATAATGAACGGGTAGTGTAATATATTAAATATGATGTTATATCATGTTGATGGTGTTGCGAGTAGAGTAGTTAATCCAGGGATCTAACGGGTCCAAGACATACTTAGTCGAACATCCAAACAAGTCGTAATTCACCAAAAAACAAAACCGAAAACCGCTTTAAGGACACCTGGTTTTCATTTGGTGGGAGAGAATTCACTTCTCAGCACAAATACATTGCATGTGGGTTTTCCTTGTGTGTATTATCACGTACACAAACCTTCCACATTCCTCTCATGAAATAAAACTGTTCTCCATTGACCCACCCCGACTCCTATCATTTCACTCCTCACCTTCTCTTTCTTCTCACTCATTTTCTCTACTTTTTTTTGCCCTATCTCATAGAATTTGCATGTGGGTTTCCGTTTTTGTTGATAAAGCTCAGTATGAAGAGATTTTGGCCGTTGTCTTCTTTGGTTTTCTCTTTTTTGCTCTGTTTGGAGGTTTTTTGATAGAAAACGGTGCGGATTCGACCTCCCAGGATTTTTTTAGCTTTACCCATGTCTAACATCTTCGGTTTCAGTGGTAAACTCTCGATTGCTTTAAAAAAAACATAAATGATATACTTTAAGTGTTCTTCTAAATAACATACTTAGTAAAGAATTCATCAAAATTAAGCCGTTAACCACTCTCTCTCTCTCTCTCTCTCTCTCTCTCTCTCTCTCTCTCTCTCTCTCTCTCTCTCTCTCTTTTTCAACAAAAACGGTGACCCTCTGTTTTAGACCAGACAACTCTAATCTGTAGGATTTTTACGGGTCTTCTGTAGCTGTCAGGCGCCACATAGCTATGACACTACATTGCTCTTCTGTAGTTGTTAGGCGCTGCAGCTATGATACTACATTGCTCTTATGTAGCTGTCAGGCGCCGCAGCTATGATATACTACATCACTCTTGTTTCTTGTAGAAAAATGCTTCACGAGAGATGATTCGTCATAATTTTCTCTATAAAAGAATTATTCAGTTCATCTTCTTTCGCATCTCATCTTCTTCACTTTTCTGAAATTAGTCTGCATTCTTACTCTATAATCTGTTTCTGCTTTTTCACTTTACAATGGCTCATCAATCTTCTCATTACCAATATATGAGATATTCTGCACCTCGTTCACCAGTTGTTTCTGCTTCTTCTGTAGGTGCTATAATGCAATTCAATAATGATCTAACTAATAAGTCAGATAATGAAATTATCTACGAGCTTGTGTGTCTCGGTACCCGATACTCATCAACCCTCGTCGCATATTCTCAGCGACTACAATCTAGGACTGGTGGGGTTGACAAACTCCACGAGAATATTTCTATCCTTCAGCGGCTTCTTATGGAGTTTAACATGAAGATAGAAACACTAAAGTGAGAGAACAGATATTTAAAATCTTTGCTTAACTCTTCTTTTTGAGTGGCTACTCCTTTAGATAGGAAAGGCATGCAGATTTTTGAAGAGCAAGAGCGTTTCAAGATTGAGGCAAAGAGACTCAAATTTCTGTAATGTTGCTTTGTGATACTAAAATAATACTTCACAAATATTCATATTTGTGTTTCTATCTTCTGGTAGATGTTTTATGTGCTCTATTTTATTTCTTTCAGGGATTTTCATATATATGACATGATCCAATGACTCATATAAATATGCATTTAATCATGCATATCCAAACTCTCGGTAATCTTCAAGTTAATAAAAACCTCAAGGAGTTCTACTGGTCTAGAACTAACTTACTTCTTTACAATCGCAACAATCAGTCTTCTTCCTAAGTGGTACTTCGATAACTGACCAATTAATAACTTAAACTTGAGACATTCTCTCTTATGATTATCATAACTCTTCTATCCATCATGAGTTATCAATTATTCTAACTCTAAATGATTTGTTCTTAATGTTCACATAAATCCTCAAGACCATGATTTTACTTGTGACGCCCCCAAATTCCGTTTGGGATCGGACGGACATTTGAAACGTCGAGACATGCAACACAAGGTTACCTGCCCCCGTTCATGACATATAAGATGCAATGTTCTAAACATGCATTATGCAATATTCGCAGCGGATAATTTTTTTCTTTAGCAATACTATGCACCAAATTGAAAATATCCCAAATGTTTAAAACATACTTCATACATAAAGACCCATTGAATAGATCACAACACTAGTCCAAAATGGTTATGATCCAAAAAGTACTAAAGATGCAACTCCATTTTACAAGTAGTAATTTATGTTAACTACTATATTAACATTGACGTCGCACCGTCGCTTAGTCAACTGTGTCTAGTTGATCAGCTCCTGATTCTCCTTCAGGTCCTGTAACAAGATCTACCATTCGGGGGGAATGGTAGTTGGGACTACCAAAGTGAGATTTGATTACAAATCTCAGTAAGTTAACAAAAAACTTCCACACAAGCTAATGATGCATGGATGACAGTAAAAGCATAAATGCATACTCAAATTCATAAGTAATTAAAGCATAACTTGGCGTACAACATATCATAATTGACATAACTTAAATTGAAACATGAACTGAACTTGACCTGACATGAACTTGATTTGAAACTTGACTTAACATGAAAAATACATACTCCACAGTTGTTGTGACCCAATGTATTCTACGTGTAAATACATACTCCACAGTTGTTGTGGCCCCATGTATTCTACACAAACTTGACTTAACATGAAAAATACATACTCCACAGTTGTTGTGGCCCCATGTATTCTACGTATAAATACATACTCCACAGTGGTTGTGGCTCCATGTATTCTACACAAACTTGACTTAACATGAAAAAATACATACTCCACAGTTGTTGTGGCCCCATGTATTCTACGTGTAAATACATGCTGACTCACTCAAAAATGAGTAGCACTAATGCTATCCCAAGTGCAGGAGGATGTCGTGTAATAATTAGGAATAAATTCCTAGATCGTCTCCTCAGGGAAAAGTTGCTTAAAATTAAACTTGTTGAAAAATTGTGAAAAACTTCACAAAGAGAAAATAATGTGATGGTATATGCAATGGATGAAAAAGGGTACTAGTCATAGACTAGATTCATGTCTTTAGATGTTTGATTGTCGGATTGGAATGTAAATGACTAACAAATTAAATTTAGAGATTAATAAAACTAAATTAAGAACTAAACTAGATTAGAAAATAATTGACAAAACATGCATTGAAAATTGAAAATGCATAAAACCAATATTCTAGGGTTTATCATTGTATCTAAATCACAAATTCTCAAATTAAACCATAACAATTGTAATCACTATTAAAATAAAAGCTTAATGAAACAATAAAAATAAATAACATGAAATAAGTACATAACAATTTAATTACCCAACTTAAAACAAAAACAAAAGCTCTCTACCAAATCCTTCTTGCAATAAATTAAAAATCTAAAACAATTCACGTTCCATTCCACAACCCAAGCTTAAAAAAAAAGAAAATGGCATGAAGAAAAATAAACTTGCAAACTCCAAACGATGAACACAAACGAGAGAAAGGAAAAAGAAATGCTCAATGCTACAACCGAAAAGAATAAAAACTAAATATGAGAAGTAAAACTATAGAACTGAACTAAAAAGAATTGAATACAAGAAAATAAATTCCAGCTGCCTAGTTCATGAGGTCTCAAAGTAAAAGCAATACAATAAATGAAAAACTAAAAACTCCCATGTGTTGCTGCCTCCAGCTTCTAAAGAAAACAAGTAAACAAGTCAAAAACTAAAACTCCTTTCTTTTTTTTCTTTTTTTTTTCGAAAACAACTGCTGCTGCTTCTTTTATAGCCGTGTGTTGCTGTGTTCATTGCATGTGTAATGTGGTTGCATTGTGAGTTTCTTTCTTGCTGCAGCAGCTTCCCAGTCCAAGCCGAAAAAGAAGAATGACTCCTTTCTTTCCTTTCTCAAATTAAACCAATCGGTTCTTCTCCACTCTACCAAACCGACCCCACTTATCACTTCTTCAATCTCGGCTGCACCAAGCCTTACGTAATCAATTTAATACTTTTAATAAAATTCCAGCACCATTGGTTGACTACACGGTTGCTCACCCACTCTCCTTCAATCACGGCACAACATATAATTCTGTCCCCTTCGACTTGATGAGCACTTCGGCTGGTTCCTTTCTTTTCTTTAATGAGTTCACTTTCAGCACTTCTACTTTTCCCTTTTCTTTAATGACAGCTAACAACTCCCCAACCGGTATTACTCTCCCTCAAAAACTCTTCAATGTCTGAATGAAAAGTATGAAGGAACTCCCTTGACTAAACGAAAAAGTAAGGAAAGCAAAATAGCTCACGGCACCAGCCCTCTCTCCACTCAAACGAAAAAGAATAATTTTCTTCTCTTGTGCCTCTTTCCGTGAAGTCCAAAATGCCAGCCTGCCAGCCAAGAAAGTCCTCCCCCACCTCCACGAAAAGTCGTGCTCCAGCCGTGGCTCCTGCATGTGTCCGAATGATGTCCCTGCTGTCATGCATGTGTGAGTGCTGCAGTAGCTTTTATGGTCTTGCATGTGTATTACATGTTGCTCTGCAGGTGTGCAATTTCTTTTGCTGTCCATGTATGGTTGCATTGTGTGAATGGCTGCCAAAGCATGTGTGGTTTGCATGTTTGCCGATTTATGGTGTGAGTTTCCTTGCATAACTCAAAACACTTCATGTTTTGGTTCTTGGCCACTTACTACTTTAATAAGCACAAGTTTGAATATAGGGCCATTTAGTTTGTTTATTTTGGTTTGACTCCAGCCCATAAAGGATCTATTTGTTACCACGTACCCACTGCCCACATTTACATTTCAAAGGACATCAAGCACAATGAAAAACATTTTCCTTTTGCACATTTGTCTCAGCCCATCTTTGAGCCACTCGAACCCACTCATGTTCCCTTGCCTATTCTCAATCAAGCTTTGGGCCCATACCTTCTTCACCATCATCCTCTATCTTTCTTCCAACTCAATATCACCACCTACACTGCATCATGCACATATGGTTGTCACTTGTTCACAAACAATAAAAATAACACTCAAAAATAAATTAAAAGAAAAATAGATTATCACAAATAAACTATATATGTGAGGAAATATTGTCCCATTAAATCATAGTTATAAAATTAAGTATAAACATGATATTAATCAATTAAAAATGGCAACTCGTATTTATGCTTATTAACTATTTCTTTTTTCATTTAAAACCAATAATAGTGTCATGAAGAATTTAAAATACATTGGTTTTAAATAGCTAAAATATGCAATATTTCAGCTCAATCACATGCTCCACAATTGTTGTGGCCCCATATATTCTACACATCACAATGCAGTTAAATACATACTCCACAATTGTTGTGGCCCCATGTATTCTATACAAACTGAATGTACTCAAGATGAAACGTGACTGGAATACGAAAGGACTGGAGCCCTGACGTAACATAACGTGATTTGAACATAACTTGAAATACATGACCAACTTGAGATAGAAACATTTCGTAACATGGCATAACATATAATAGACAACATATTTAACATGACATGCTTGTAATGTACAGTAATACATGACAGAATATATTATGTAACAGATAAAAATTGATGACAGAATAAATTCTGTATAATAGACAATTACGTGATAACTTGGCATGGCATGACATATATGATAACATACATACATACACTGTAGTTCCTTTACTTAGCACACATACACAGTAGACTGCTAGTAAGTTAAAAGCTAACTTACCTCGATCTCCGCATTTCTTATGAAACTTCAAGTGCGACCACGAGGAACTGTAATTAGTGATTCTAAAAGTTAGAACTAAATCACTAATAATTTAAAATATGGAAAATACTAACTTAAAAAGTAAAATTTTCATTTTACTCTCTACATGTGGAAAAATGACCGTTTTACCCATAACTTAAGGAATTTGCATACTAACTCCAAAAGTTTCTAAAATTTACATTTCTCATGTAAATTTTGTCCTAAACTTAAATATCAACTCAGAAAAATTTAAAACAAAACACAACTATGAAGAACACACTATGGCCGAAACATCCATAGGCCATTTCCCTTGATTTTTGTTGCAATTCCTTCCAACTTCAAAACTCATGCTTAAACCAAAATTTTGCAACAAACATCTTCCAATCCTAAGTTCAAAACCATAATTAAAACATCCATTTAGAAAAAGCTAATAATCAACACCAAACTTTTTTGTAAAAAGATCCAAGCACTTGAATCACAAGTTTTGACCTTAAATCAAAACATCTCCAAGAATTTCAAAAATCAAATCTTACTTCTAACATATTCATAATATCATCCTAACATCAACCATAATTTAAATCATCAAACTAAAGTCACCAAAATCACAAAATAACATTTGGAGTTTTTGGTTTTACACCTAATCCAAAAACAGAAACTTTTTCCTCAACTAGTTTTGATAAATCTCTTGATCTATGACTTATAATATATGATCTTCAAACCAAACCATCACATGGTTTAAAAAGATGTCCTAAAACATATATAACCTTCTAATTCAAGATCACATGGTTAGAAATTAATCAAAACATAAATTTAGCCAAGAATATCCACACTTTGGCTTATTTGAATATCTCTTTGCATAAAATTTCATATCTTTGAAACTAACATAAAATATCTTCAAAATAATAATATAACATGTATATAAGATACTTAGGATCCTCAAATAAAATTATTAAAGTCATTAGAATAGGTTTAGACCACCAAAGAGTTAAACATTCTCAAAACAGAAACTGTTTTTCTTCTTCCAGTTTCTAAGTTTCTAAATCTAAGAAAATCTTTCATCAAAACCTTTAATCATGCAAAACTCCTCAACCAATAGTCACATATACATGTTAAAAATACTCCATAAAAATTTCAGACCAATATCTATCCATTAGCTTGGTCAAAAACTCCAAACTATAACATATTCTCCAATTTATCTCCCAGAATGACCTTTTTATAGTTTACACAATATTTTACTGACCAAATGATCTTCAAATGGGGCAAATAAGATATCCATGTAAACTAGACTCAGAAAGGAACAACTTATATGAAAGAGAATTTACGATAAAATACTTACAAAAGCTTCGAAATGGGTGTGCAAAAGACCTCCTAAAAGCTGTCCGAGAGAGAGTGTTTGATATTCTTTCAATGGAAAGTGTTAATGAAGATAATTTCGTGGGGAGAGGTGGCTGGAAATACTTATGGATGAGATATGGAAGAGATGAGGCTAGAGTTGAGAGTTGAGTGTAGTTTTTTTCCTACCCAAAATATCTATAAAAGATTATCTCATAATATTCTATCCAATAGTATCTACAAAAAATCAACTTAAGATATTTTTATCTAATAATATCTATAAAAATCAACTCAAAATATTTTTATCCAATAATATTCATGAAAATTACCCCAAGATATTTCTTTTTATCCAATAATATCTACAGTTTTGAACAGACGTTTTGTCCGAAAATATGAAAAAATGTTATTGCGCCATAAGACTTTAAATAACCCTCCGAGTCTAATGGCACAAACCATAATACATTTTGACACTTCTAACTATCTCCAATAATCAAAAACACACTTCTGATACCATAGTAAATAATAACACTAACTATGTAGTTAGACAAAAACCTATACGATTAATGGATTCGTGAAAACTTATGGGGTTTTCACGAGGTTCCTAAAGTTAATAGAAATTTCACAATTGAATTTCTAACGGGCTGTTACAATCTCCTCTCCTAAAAAAAAGATTTCGTCCTCGAAATCGAAATAAGTAAGAAATAATAAGTTAAGGAATATGTGTTGCTTACCAACCTGGTGTCTATCCCGTATATATTTGCCTTTGAGATTATGTCATTCCTTAACTCTCTTATTTTAATCAACAATTATATTATACTTCTTTCCGCAAGGTTGGCCAAATTGTATCGACACACTCTCCAAACCTAAAATTTCAAGTAAATAATCTTCCGAAACTCTTCTTTAGAAAAACATAGGCGATATACTTTAAGTGTTCTTGTAAATACCAAAGTTAGTAGAGAATTCATCAAAATTAAGCCGTTATCCTCTCTCTCTCTCTGTTTTTTTTTTTTTAAATCGGTGGCCCTCTGTTTTAGACCAGACAACTCTGATGCGCATGATTTTTATAGGTCTTCTGTAGTTGTCAGGCGCTGCATAGCTATGACACTACTTTGTTCTTCTGTAATTGTCAGGCACCGCAGCTATGATACTACATTGCTCTTGTCTCTTGTAGAGAAATGACTCACGAGAGATGATTCGTCATAATTTTCTCTATAAAAGAATTATTCAGTTCATCTTCTTTCTCATCTCATCTTCTTCACTTTTCTGAAATTAGTCTGCATTCTTACTCTGCAATCTCTCTCTGCTTACTCACTTTGCAATGGCTCAGCAATCTTCTCATTACCAAAACATGAGGTATTCTGCACCTTGTTCACCAGTTGTTTATGCTTCTTCCGTAGGTGCTATAATGCAATCCAATAATGATCTGACTAATAAGTCAGATAATGAACTTATCTACGAGCTTGTGAGTTTCGGTACTCGATACTCATCAGCCATTGTCGCATATTCTCAGCGACTGCAATCCAGGACTGGTGGGGTTGACAAACTCCACAAGAAAATTTCTATCCTTCAGAGACTTCTTATGGAATCCAACATGAAGATAGAAGCAGTAAAGCGAGAGAACAGAGATTTAAAATCTTTGCTTAACTCTTCTTTTCGAGTGGCTACTCCTTTAGATAGGAAAGGCATGCAGATTTTTGAAGAGCAAGAGCGTTTAAAGATTGAGGCAAAGAGCCTCAAATTTCTGTAATTTTGCTTTATGATGATAAAATAATACTTCACAAATATTCATATTTGTGTTTCTATCTTCTGGTAGATGTTTTATGTGCTCCATTTTATTTCTTTCAGGGATTTTCATATATATGACATGATCCAATGACTCATATAAATATGCATTTAATCATGCGTATCCAAACTCTCAGTAATCTTCAAGTTAATAAAAACCTCAAGGAGTTCTACTGGTCTAGGACTAACTTACTTCTTTATAATCGCAACAATCAGTCATCTTCCAAGGTGATACTTATATAACTGACCAGTTAATAACTTAAACTTGAGACTTTCTCTCTTCTGATTGTCATAACTCTTCTATCCATCATGAGTTATCAATTATTCTAACTCTAAATGATTTGTTCCTAATGTTCACATAAATCCTCAAGACCAAGCTTTTACTCCCCATATAATAGTCTTGAAAAGAAGATCGATCTATGTATCCATAAAGATACTGCTTTGCCAGAAATCATTTATTGGCGGCGTGATAATACTATTATCATAAATGAATCCTACTAAGGCTAAAGTTTCTCCTAATCAAATTACTCTTCCAAACACAATTTCTATCGTATTCTCAGAATCAAAACAATCCTCCAAATATGTGGAATACCATTCATCAATCCTACATATCCTTTCTCATATTACTAAAAGGTATTCTATATCTACATTGGTATGAACAATAATACTTCTAATGAAAATTGTTACTCTTACCACTAGGGTAACAATTCAGCTTCCAAGCTGAATTCTCAAGCACTACCACAATTAATAGAAACAATGACTCGTTTGAATCAAACAATGTACAATTTACCAACCCCAAAGACTTGACCTAGTCCAAAATAACAATAATGCAACACTACCATCAATTGCAATCAGATCAACGTTAACTATGTTTACCTCAACTAATCCTTCATCCATCGGAAAATTCTGATCCTCTTGATTGTTATCTCCCTTAAGATTCCGAGATATTCTATCACGAGTTATGTGTCCCTTCTTGAAACACATGAGTATATGTATAAAAACCACATACTACCTTTCATACCTTAAGAAATTCAAGCCTACTGACGACTAAAATTTCAAGCCTAATGTTTGGTGCATTTCCTAAGGACATGTGGATTTACTGCCCAGAGACGTATTTGCTCTGATACCACCCTGTGATGCCCCCAAATTCCGTTTGCGATCGGACGGACATTTGAAGCGTCGAGACATACAACACAAAGTTACCTGCCCCCGTTCATGACATATAAGATGCAATGTTCCTAACATGCATTATGCAATATTCGCAGCGGATAATTTTTTTTCTTTAGCAATACTATGCACCAAATTGAAAATATCCCAAATGCTTAAAACATACTTCATACATAAAGACTCATTGAATAGATCACAACACTAGTCCAAAATGGTTATGATCCAAAAAGTACTAAAGATGCAACTCCATTGTACAAGTAGTAATTTATGTTAACTACTATATTAACATTGATGTCGCACCGTCGCTTAGTCAACTGTGTCTAGTTGATCAGCTCGTGATTCTCTTTCAGGTCCTGTAACAAGATCTACCATTCGGGGGGAATGTTAGTTGGAACTACCAAAGTGAGATTTGATTACAAATCTCAGTAAGTTAACAAAAGACTTCCACACAAGCTAATGATGCATGGATGACAGTAAAAGTATAAATGCATAAACAAATTCATAAGTAATTAAAGTATAACTTGGCGTACAACATATCATAATTGACATAACTTAAGTTGAAACATGAACTGAACTTGACTTGACATGAACTTGATCTGAAACTTGACTTAACATGAAAAATACATACTCCATAGTTGTTGTGGCCCCATGGATTCTACGTGTAAATACATACTCCACAGTTGTTGTGGCCCCATGTATTCTACACAAACTTGATTTAACATGAAAAATACATACTCTACAGTTGTTGTAGCCCCATGTATTCTACGTGTAAATACATACTCCACAGTTGTTGTGGCCCCATGTATTCTACACAAACTTGACTTAACATGAAAAAATACATACTCCACAGTTGTTGTGGCCCCATATATTCTACGTGTAAATACATGCTCCACAGTTGTTGTGGCCCCATATATTCTACGTGTAAATACATGCTCCACAGTTGTTGTGGCCCCATGTATTCTACACATCACAATGCAGTTAAATACATACTCCACAGTTGTTGTGGCCCCATGTATTCTATACAAACTGAATGTACTCAAGATGAAACGTGACTGGAATACGAAAGGACTGGAGCCCTGACGTAACATAACGTGATTTGAACATAACTTGAAATACATGACCAACTTGAGATAGAAACATTTCGTAACATGGCATAACATATAATAGACAACATATTTAACATGACATGCTTGTAATGTACAGTAATACATGACAGAATATATTATGTAACAGATAAAAATTGATGACAGAATAAATTCTGTATAATAGACAATTACGTAATAACTTGGCAAGGCATGACATATATGATAACATACATACATACACTGTAGTTCCTTTACTTAGCACACATACACAGTAGACTGCTAGTAAGTTAAAAGCTAACTTACCTCGATCTCCGCGTTTCTTATAAAACTTCAAGTGCGACCACGAGGAACTGTAATTAGTGATTCTAAAAGTTAGAACTAAATCACTAATAATTTGAAATATGGAAAATACTAACTTAAAGAGTAAAATTTTCATTTTACTCTCTACATGTGGAAAAATGACCGTTTTACCCATAATTTAAGGATTTTGCATACTAACTCCAAAAGTTTCTAAAATTTACATTCCTCACGTAAATTTTGTCCTAAACTTAAATATCAACTCAGAAAAATTTAAAACAAAACACAACTATGAAGAACACACTATGGCCGAAACATCCATAGGCCATTTCCCTTGATTTTTGTTGCAATTCCTTCCAACTTCAAAACTCATGCTTAAACCAAAATTTTGCAACAAACATCTTCCAATCCTAAGTTCAAAACCATAATTAAAACATCCATTTAGAAAAAGCTAATAATCAACACCAAACTTTTTTGTAAAAAGATCCAAGCACTTGAATCACAAGTTTTGACCTTAAATCAAAACATCTCCAAGAATTTCAAAAATCAAATCTTACTTCTAACATATTCATAATATCATCCTAACATCAACCATGCTTTAAATCATCAAACTAAAGTCACCAAAATCACAAAATAACATTTGGAGTTTTTAGTTTTGCACTTAGTCCAAAAATAGAAACTTTTTCCTCAACTAGTTTTGATAAATCTCTTGATCTATGACTTATAAATATATGATCTTCAAACCAAACCATCACATGGTTTAAAAAGATGTCCTAAAACATATATAAGCTTCTAATTCAAGATCACATGGTTAGAAATTAATCAAAACATAAATTTAGCCAAGAATATCCACACTTTGGCTTATTTGAATATCTCTTTGCATAAAATTTCATATCTTTGAAACTAACATAAAATATCTTCAAAATAATAATATAACATGTATATAAGATACTTAGGATCCTCAAATAAAATTATTAAAGTCATTAGAATAGGTTTAGACCACCAAAGAGTTAAACTTTCTCAAAACAGAAACTGTTTTTCTTCTTCCAGTTTCTAAGTTTCTAAATCTAAGAAAATCTTTCATCAAAACCTTTAATCATGCAAAAATCCTCAACCAATAGTCACATATACATGTTAAAAATATTCCATAAAAATTTCGGACGAATATCTATCCATTAGCTTGGTCAAAAACTCCAAACTATAACATATTCTCCAATTTATCTCCCAGAATGACCTTTTTATAGTTTACACAATATTTGACTGACCAAATGATCTTCAAATGGGGCAAATAAGATATCCATGTAAACTAGACTCAAAAGGGAACAACTTATATGAAAGAGACTTTATGATAAAATACTTACAAAAGCTTCGAAATGGGTGTGCAAAAGACCTCCTAAAAGCTGTCCGAGAGAGAGTGTTTGATATTCTTTCAATGGAAAGTGTAAATGAAGATAATTTCATGGGGAGAGGTGGCTGGAGATACTTTTGGATGAGATATGGAAGAGATGAGGCTGGAGTTGAGAGTTGAGTGTAGTTTTTTTCCTACCCAAAATATCTATAAAAGATTGTCTCATAATATTCTATCCAATAGTATCTACAAAAAATCAACTTAAGATATTTTTATCTAATAATATCTATAAAAATCAACTCAAAATATTTTTACCCAATAATATTCATGAAAATTACCCCAAGCTATTTCTTTTTATCCAATAATATCTACAGTTTTGAATAGACGTTTTGTCCGAAAATATGAAGAAATGTTATTGCGCCATAAGACTTTAAATAACCCTCCGAGTCTAATGGCACAAACTATAATACATTTTGATACTTCTAACTATCTCCAATAATCAAAAACACACTTCTGATACCATAGTAAATAATAACACTAACTATGTAGTTAGACAAAAACCTATACGATTAATGGATTCGTGAAAACTTATGGGGTTTTCACGAGGTTCCTAAAGTTAATAGAAATTTCACAATTGAATTTCTAGCGGGCTGTTACATTTGTCCCCATATAATAGTCTCCAAAAGAAGATTGATCTGTAATTTCTATAATTTTGCTTCGAAATAATAAAATAATACTTTACAAATATTCATATTTGTGTTTCTATTTTCTGTTAGATCTTTTATGTGTTCCATTTTATTTCTCCTTTAATAATGCACACTTTCTTACAAAACCGTAATATGAATCTGAAATACTAATTGTACTTAAGAGATGATATTTTAGATCTAATAATTTCATTCATCTCCCCCATGAATGTTCTCTAAATCCCAATTGAAACTTCTCATTTTACAAATTTTTTAGTTACATTTCACTTGTAAAATCTTTGCTTGTTATTTGGAAAAATTTCAATAGATCAAGATATCAACAATCATGACAGTCTTGCTGCTCTCGTTCTAAACAGGTTGATTCACATGAATAACCTCAGTTGCTTCAGTATATTGAATGAGATGTACTTATTTCTTCTGTTATTTATTTTAGGGCATTTCATAAATTTGAATTTGACGATGCACGAAAACTTGCCGCTAAGCTTTGTGGTCGCATTCACCCCCAAGTATCAACAACTATACCCAACCTTGTTATTAGTGCATCTTATTTGGCTCATGCTTGAGACTGTTTAATTATTTGATTATGTTCCTGTTAGAAAAAAATTGTAATTTCAATAAAACTCTAATTTCAATTTCTCTAAATTTGTATCAGTTTTAATTTATTTGTCTTTGACTTAATACTTTAGTATTAATGTTTTTATATATTTTTTTTAAGACTAAATACCAATACTGTAATTGAATGATTGATTAATAATTAACGGGTAGTGGTGGCTTTAGTTTGAGATCTCTGTTGGTCAATACAGACAGGTAGGGTTATAATAAAGTATAAGATTTTGAATTAGTTGTTGGGCGCTACAATTTCAATAATGAGAAATAATTTTTAGATAAATCTTGGTGTTTTTTATGCATAGTAATTGAGAGTTGTATATTCAAGTTCTCTATTTTGATCAATTGATGGAAAAAACATCTTCATCATATATGCTCATGTTGGGAAAAAACTATAATTTCAATAAAACTGTAATTTCAATTCCTTCAAACTTGTATCAGTTTTAACTTATTTGTCTTTGACTTAATACTTTAATAATAGAAAGTAATTATTACTATCATTACTATCTTTTCATGCATTTTATTTATTCAAGTATTGGTCTTTATTTTAAGAAATTTTGATAATTTTCTGATAATATTATATCTAATGAATATATTTTTTTCCTTCTCACTAGAGAAACGTGCCTTGAACGTTGAGTGCCAACTAGTATATATATATATATAAAATATGTTCCTCTTCTCTCTCTCTCATTAATTTTCTAATTCATAGCTAATTGCGGCCCACTCTCATTTCAAAAATTTTATGTGCAGTTCTTTTTATGCACTCTTTTGTGCACTCCAGTGATATGATTGGTTGGATATTAAAAAAAATTAATCCAGCCAATCATATCAATGGAGTGCACAGAGAGTACGTAAAAGTGACTGTATGTAACATTGCTCATCTCATTTATATATAGGCCGTACGTAGGACCTGATATCTGAGCACAGAGTTTTGAAATAAGATAAAGATGACAGAGTCGGAAGCTGCTATCTAAATTGGTTGCATGATTTCCTCATTGGTACGTAATTGGAATTCATAGCTAATTGCCCACTCTCATTTATAAAAGCAAGTGCATGCATGCAATTTCTGGTGGTGCCTGGCCGACCGCGCAGATACTGGCCTCCCATTATTTAAATACCAGCAATGTGTCAGGATGACAGGATCGATGCTGAATTAAAATAGCCAGGCATTGCATGTGATGAGGTCCCGGCCGGATTGGAGCGGTGGAATACTTCATTACAAGTCTTAGAACTTAGCTTATCCGGGCCTGAAAAGTCTCATGTTAGGTAAGATGTCGTTTTCTTGACATTATTTCGCTTTGGACTTCTCTCTCATCATGTTGAAGTTACCCGCAGGTCTCTTTAAAGTTAATAATTCTCGCCTCCAGGGTTGCACGAAAAGTCGTGCACCCAACCCGAGCCTATGGATCCAAAATACTTGACCCGTTTCAATGCTTGTAGCTAGGTTTTGAAATTCGGGTAGTGCTACTATGCTTATCAATTTGTCTACTAATGTGCTCTAATGCAAAATTGCACTTTTCTTATTTATACTTTTTATTTTAATATTTTTTAAACATATTTAAAATTTTTTAAAAAATAATTAAAAAAATCAATATACAAATAGTTATTTTCTTAATTAAAATTTTTTTTTAAAAAATTAAATACGTAAGTGGTCAAAATAATGAGACAAAATGAGATGACATTATTCTTGAAAATTTCACGTGTTTTCTGATTTTAATAGTTTGGGATTTGGTTATTACTTGATAATTAGACATATAATCGAAGTTTTACGCTAGATATAGTAATCACTCTCTCTCTCTCTCTCTCTCTCTCTCTATGTATGATGTATCTTTGTGTCTTTATCGCTCACTCTCTGCACTGTTGGATTGTGGAATATTTCTTTGTAAGGTTTGGTCACTAATTGAAGGTAAGTTGCATTGCCCCAATGTACACAATTTTTACATCAATCTTGGTTTTATTTGATTTTGTGGGTTGATTTTAGTAGGTGTTAGGATTAGACACTACAAAAAATTTGGTCTATTCCGTTGGATTTTAAAATTTTTGGTTCGATATTGATTTAGCATTTTTGTATGGTGGTTGTTGAACAGTTAGATGAGAGTAACAACCTCCACAACGAAAATTTAGGTATTTGTTTGCCTGGAATTGGAGATTCTTCCTTCATCTTCGGTGAAAGAGGACAAAGAAGTACTGATCATCCAAAAAGAAAAAAAGAGGGCAAAATGTGTGGGAGAAACAATTCTAATTAAAAGAAGAGAAGATTTTGTCAACCAAGCGGGTTGAGTTTGCTTCGGCTGTGTTTATTTAATTTTTTTTGAATGTTGAGTTTATTTTCATTGCATATAATTAGTAGAAATAATTGAAAACGGTTTTTTGGGAGCCAAAAGGATTACAGTTTCAGAACGTTAGTTTGCTATCTATTGTTGTGTCTTTTAGAAACTACAAATTTGTTTGCTATATTATCTGTTAACAATATTGCATGCCCAACAGGCAATGGGCAGACAATATTATATCACTATAATATATATCTTTTGCAAGGAATAAGAATTGCCGCCAAAAGTCTAAAAATGGCTGCAAAAGACATAAAATATCAATTACTATAAAATATTAGAGCATTGGCATCGGTTTCGGTATAACAAAGGAATCTCCAAAATTTGAAGAGTCTGGAGGTTAAAATGCTAGCATTAAATTCGCTAAACATCGAAACTCTAGCTAACTTTGAGTTATAGTAAGTTTATTTTCATCTTGATGTTTGAAAAGGCAATGTTTATAATCTATTCCCATTATTTTATTCCAAATCACTTCCTCTAACTGCTCTCTCACTTTTCGCCCGTCAATCTGTTGCTTTCTCCCAGACCTTTCTCCTCCTCTCCCTTTCTTCCTCCTAGATGTTTCTTTTGCCTGTGAATCTATTTATTTGTATGAACAAGATTGAGAATATTAGAGGGATGCAGACTTGGGGTCAAACCCACTGTGTGCGAGTAGGAAATGTTGGATGGAGGGGCACCCACGTGGGCAGACCCCTCCCCTTCTTGTGTGTTACAAGCATAAGGCCATGCGTTACAAGCCTTGTGACATCTCAAGCATGGCTTTAAAGCCATGCGTTACCTTCAGAGTAAAGGCTGGCCTATAAGGCCAGCTGTGTAGGGTGGGCTATATATAGCCCTCCTCATTTAGTTCTTATTTTTTACCACAATAGTGAAATCTCTCTCTTTTTGTTTTCTCTTGAAATAAGCATTTAGGTATTGGATTTGTTTAGTGTCACTCTAGTTTCATCCTACATAGTGCACTTTGCCATTAAGAGGAAACGTTTGGAATTTGTCAATCTGGAGAAACTTGTGGAGCAACTTTTTAAGCTGAGCTTAAGGTACTTTTCCGCTGTGCTTTTTAACATAATTCTTTTCACATTTTTGTAAGTATTTAATTATTTATTGTGCTCGTGTTTTTGAGTTTACATATGTAACGAATTTTTAAAAAAAAAAATTTAACTCTCTAATCGGTAATGCTTTCAAAATCAGTACTTTAGTAACAATAATATTTTTTTAAAAATCACCTTTGCCCAAATGGTAAATTGTTTCAACTATAACATATATGAACAGATCAAGATAAAGTATAGATGATTGGGAAAAAAAATTTTGTTTTTCCAATTAAATAAAATATTTATAAAAAATAATATATAGATGAATAGTAACTCTAGGCAATTACTATTCAAATCTCGAATTTTCCTCAGTATAATGAGCGGGATGGAGAAGCTTTCCTGTCAAAAGTTAAAAAATTTTCACTACATTTTAGGCAAGGGCCCGCTTAAACTCATCAACTACAACAAATCTCACAATTCACAAGTGTGTTTTACACATTAATAGAGTACATACCCGAATGTGATTAAACACCGGAGGGTAAGTTTTGCACTATTTTGGGGCCTAATTGATTAGACAGCCATGCATATCGACACATCAAAATTGAAGATTGTCCGCCAAAATGAATAAAAAATTAAGTATTTCGATTAAACAATTAAGTTAATTTAAGTATTAAATTGGTAAAATTATAACTAAATAACTAAAAACCCAATAAAGAGACACGTAGTGTTCGATGAAATGCTACAATGGGAGAATCACATATTGGAAAAAAGCTCTGGTTCTCTATATATCTTCCTTGATTACGAATGAATAGATTCACAATACATTTATAAGGTACAATAGCCATTGAGAGACTTTTCATAAAAACAGAAAGAGAAAATCAAAAATATTCTTTGTGGAGTAGAGTTTGTTATGTTGTTGTATTTAGGTCCTCTACTGGGTCATGCGCTGAAACAGGTTGTTGAGGAATTCTTCCAGAATCACTTGTGTGAGTACCACGTGCTGAGTCATGTGCTTTTATATCCCCCCTTATTCAAGTGGCACAGGTTGAATTGTGAAGCTTGAACAGAGAGAGGAAAGTCTTGTAGCGGATAGTGGTTTAGTGAGAATGTTCGAAGTTGATCCTTGCTTGATATAAATGACGTCTGTCTTAAAAGAAACACACTCCCTTACAAAATGATAGTCTAACCCCACATGTTTAGTTCTTGAGTGCAAGATTGGATTGACTGATAAGTACGTTACCAATGTTGCCACACCACAAAGTAAGTGGTTGAGATAAAAAAAATCCCAAGTTCCTTTAATAAGGATTGTAACTAGATTACTTCACAAGTTGTGTTTGCCACAGTTGTGTACTCATCTTTTGAAGCGGAGCGGGCAATGATGGGTTGTTTCTTGGACCCTAGGAAATTAAATGTGAACCAAAATAAACACAGAAACCTTTAGTGGATTTTTGGTCATCTAGGCAACCAACCTAGTCAACATCAAAAAAGGCATTAAGGTGAAATGTAGAAGATAATGAAAAATACAAACCATAATGTGCAGTAAGACGCAGAAAACTCAAGATGCGTTTGATAGCATGCCAATGAGGAATTTGGAGAAAATGCATAAACTGGCAAACACGATTAACAGCAACTGAGATATTAGGTCGCTTGAAGACAAGATATTGAAGACCGACCACAACACTTAGATAAAGTTGGGGGTCTTCAAATGTCATGCCATTATACCCTGATAATTTGACTGAATTGGACATGTGTATTGAAACAGGTTTTGAATTTTGCAAGTTGGTGCATTTTAATAGGTCATGAATTTATTGGGTTTGACTCATAAATAGACCAGTTGATTGACGACGGACTTCAACATCTAAAAAGTAATGAAGATAACCTAAATCTTGGACATAGGTATTGAAACAGGTTTTGAATTTTGCATGTTGATGCATTTTAACAGCTCCAGCTCATGAATGTATCGGGTTTGACTCATAAATAGACCAGTTGATTGACGAATGACTTCAACACCTAAAAAGTAATGAAGATAACCTAAATTTTTGACTATAAATGACATACATAAAGCAGTAAAGCATTTGACCCAATGACAATATTGTCGTCAACATAAATTAGAACATAAATACAATTAGATGAACTAGAGTAAATTAATGAATAATGAGGAATCTGATCGAGACCCTTGAAACCCTAACAAGGATAGTTTAGTGCTTGGTTTAGAGCACCAAGCTCAAAGAGCTTGTTTCAGCCCATAAATTGATTTTTGTAGCTTACAAACATAAGAGGGAAGATCAAAATTGACAAAACCTAGTGGTTGCTGCATATAGACGTCCTCCTCTAGGTCCCCGTGTAGGAATGCATTTTGCACATCGAGTTGATGAAGAAGCCACTTGTTTTGCACAGTTATAGAAACGAGAAGATGGATTGTAGTAGCCTTGGCAACTAGACTAAAGGTTTCAGTGTAGTCCAAACCAGCCTGTTGATGGAACCCCTTGGCCACAAGGCGGGCATTGTTGCGTTTTCTATATATCTTCCTTGATTACAAATGAACAAATTCACTATACATTTATAGAGTATAGTATCCAATGAGAGACTTTTCATAAAAACAGAAAGAGAAAATCAAGAATATTCTATGGAGTAGAGTCTGTTATGCTGTTGTATTGAAGTCCTCTACTGGGTCATGAGCTGAGTCAAGTTGTTGAGAATTTCTTCCAGAAGCACTTGTGTGTGTACCACGTGCAGAGTCATGTGCCTTAATACTCCAAGATTAAATATTTTAGTGAGGATGATCAATTGCTACTTAGTGAGGATGATCACTTGCTACTACATAAGCTTCTTGTGATGACCCGTTTTTACGTGTATTTTTACTGAAGAAGTGTTTTTAATTTAATTAATATAGTAGTTCTTTTATTTTAAATTATTGTATTTTAAATTGATTTTTATTTTATTTGATGTGGTGTTTAATTTATTTTAGTCGTTTTATATTTTTGAAATCGTTTTCGGCGGATCAGTTTTGGGTTTCGGGAGTGAGCACTGGACCTCATTTCTTTTCCTTCATCTTTTCTTTTTCCCTTTTCTTTTTCTTTCCTTTTCTTTTTTTTTTCTTTTTCTTTTTCTTTCTTCTTCCTCTTTCTCTCCCCACGCGTGCTGCACCCTTTTTTCCCCTCTCCTCGTCGCCGACCAGCCCCTTCACCCAGACCGTCGCCGTCCGGAAGGCATGGCCATCACCACCCCCACCAAAATCTTCCCCTCCGGCCGGTGATCACTCCCACCAAATATCTCCTCCATCCGGCCGGCCGATCACCTCCTAGAGCCATTTCTTTCCACACGGTTTTTGAGCTTTTCCGGCGCCGTCGCTCCACCTCCGGCCACCACCTGTTCACAGCTTCTTCTCCTACCTCTTACTGACCTAACCCACCCATTTTCAACCTCAATCCGTTGCCGGAGTAGCTCCCACGAGCTTAACTCCGTTCAGCCTATTTTTAGCTTTCCACTGCCACTCACGACCAAAACTCACTTCCTTTAGTTTCATAAACATCTCAAAATCCTTCCTTATCAATTTCGTGTCTTGGTTTGTCCCCATTCGAAAGTGGATAATTTATTACCCACGGCCACAGTGTAAATTATACTGTTACGTTACTTTTCCTCCGTCGTTTGCAACTCCGTGAGCTTTCGAAAAATACCATATAGCACTGTAACTATTTTTCAAACTCTACTTTTAGATTTAAATATATTTTTCTCTTACAATAATTTATCTAGTTGGTTGGTTGATTGCGGACTGAGTTCGAGGAGTTCAGAGGTCGGATGGTTTGAGGACGGAGTTGATTGGTTTGGTTGTTTGTGATTGGTTGGTTGTTTTGTGCATTGAGGTTGCATTTACATGGTGCATGCGCATGCATTTTATTTAATTGAGAAAATCATGTTTTATTGGCGTAAATGGATTTTCAGGTGCGTGTGTTTCACGACCCCAAGCCAAGATGGGGTATTATCTCAGTGGAACTCCTCTGTTTACTCGGGAGCGTAATATACTGAGTGATGTCCCCTGAATTGTTGCTGGGCGACAACGGGAGTGGGTGGGATGGTAACGCTCTACGTACCGACTCCGTGGCCCTTCGCTGGCGTGGGCTAGAGGATGCTTGGCTACGAACGCGCGGGGCACAGAACTGGGCATCACTCGTTTAGGTGTCACATGGGTGGTCGTTAACTGCGGTGTGTCACAGGAGCCAGGGTGTGCGGATGACCCCTAGGGGAGGTCATGGTGCATACGGATTAATTGGTTATTGGTATGAGTTGGATATGAGCCAAATGAGACTTTTGGCGAGTTTTGGAAAGTAATATGTTTTTGGGCCAAATGGGCTTTTGGCTTGCATGGAAAAATATGGTTTTACGGGTTATGTGCATTTGCATTCTTTCATGCATGTTGTTTGAGTTAATATGTTTTTATCTAGTGGTGTTTGGATCTTACTTACCTGCGGCACCATTTTTTGTACCGTAGATTTTGGTGCAGAGTTCGAAGAGGAGGAGGAGGCTGAGCCCGAGGATGCGGCTCCGCCGGAGTTCTGAGTTGGAGTTAATGTCTTGTTATTTGGTTTTGAAACTATATTTGTAGTTTGTAATATTTTATTAAGTATGTTTTGAACAGTTTTGTATTAAACTAAGAAAAATTCTGATACTTAGTTTATGACTTTGCTAATCGCTGTGTGTTTCTTCGTGCACATTTGTTGCTTATACACACACTTGACACTCGTCAATAGGGTGGTGACCCGTGATGTCACCATCCGGACGTCTCGATTTCTCCATTTCCGTGTGTGGGGATTTGGGGGCGTCACACTTCTACTAACATTTGGAATAATAATCAAATAAGAGTAGCAATACACCTATAATTTTTATAATTTTTTATAATCCATTAATACAATCATGTATTTTCATTAAAATTTTATAGAACTTCATACACTCAATTTCACATAGGGTCGTAAAATAATTGTAAGAGGGTTGTCATAAGGGAGGCATTTTTATTTGAGGTTATGGCGTAGTTTTGCTATATGCCTCCTTTGTGTATAACTCGTCTTTGTTGGGTTATCCGGCATTTTATTTGGGGAACAATAAATCAATTCTACAGATAATGCCAAGCTATTCATGCATTTTTCAGTATGGGTGAATGCCAACAGTATTGTTATATGACCCCCTTCTTTCTTGCTATGGTTTAAACTCTAACAAAACGAGCAACTCATCATGAACTCTATCAAGTATCGAAGGATCGGGGACGCTCTGACAACTAGATTTGTTATTTGTTATCTCAAGGGAAATGAGAGAGAGAGAGAGAGAGAGAGAGAGAGAGAGAGAGAGAGAGAGAGAGAGAGAGAGAGAGAGAGAGAGAGAGGGTATTTTCTTCTCTTCATCTATCATTCTTTCCATCTTATGAAGTGATTTTTTTATAGAATGTTTAGCACCCATAGGTACTTGCCATGTTTCAGCTTTCGATCAGTTATGAAGATACAAGTATTTGGCTAAAACTAGGTGACTAAGATGATGGACTTCGTCTTATATTTTTATTTTGTAATTTGGATGAATGTAAAATATTTTGATTTTATCTACAACTATTTTGATTTTATCTACAAGTTGTTAGGAAGTGTTTTGGATAAGTAAAAAGTATACAAGTCAAGTTCCAAGAGTTTTAGTCTTATTTAGAGAAAAATTTGAATGAGAAACAGCTATTGCTAAAAAGATAAAGAGGTGTCAGAATTCTGCCAGCAGAGTTTGTCATGACAAATTCATTTTGTCAGTAGAATTCTATTGTATTTCAAACTACTTCAGATATAATATTTAAGTGATCATATTAGTTAGGATTTGTAGTGATTTCGGCCTTGGAGATTTTGGAGAGTCTTTCCGAGTGCTTATGTGTGAGAGTTCTAGTTGCTTTTCTCTTATTAAGTGTGATCATGCTCCTTGTTGGAGATTAAGTCATCATGAATCAACCACTGAAGTTTTAGGAGAAAAACCAATGTTTGAAAATCGTCAGAGGTTCTGGCTGCTACTACGGTAGAGGCAAACATGTCATTTGTCGTGTCAAGTAAGAGAGTCGATTGACAAAAATTTTGTAATTGAGATTTAATTGTAATTGATTTTCAAATAAAAAAATTGACTTTTTTTAAGTTTGGCTTTCCTATAAATTTTTATATTTAAATAGTTCTTTAAATGGTTTCCCTTTATTACTAATTTTGGTGTTATACAATTGATTTACTACAAGTTAATGCTTTCTTATTATATTATTGCATAAATGTTGACTAACTAATTTGTTAAGTAAATTGATAAATCTTTATGTTACAATATAGGGATATTTGGGTAATTTCAAGTTACATAATTCGAAGTGAATAATTATTTCTTAAAATTGATCCTTGGCTATTATATAAGAAGTGACCTTTATACATTATTCACCATAGTGTGATTCTTTGAATAGGGGCCCACACTAACTATTATTATCCTCAACATTGCCAAAAAATATTAGTTTAAAAATTGACTTAATTTTTAAGGTAAACTTGTATAAAATGAATCTAAAACACTATATATATTGTAAGGGATAAAATATAATAGGCCCACAATATTTTTAAGGCCTAGCCCAGTGGAAGAGGAACCCATCAAGAGAGAAGAAAGAAAAAGGAAAAGAAGAGACAACTGGATGAGAGAGAATATGATGTCATGAGACAAAATAGGTGATATAACAGAAAATAAAAAGAGTAGAAAATAAAAGGCACGAACATATATGACTTCAAGGACTTCGGGTTAGGCTTTTTCAAGACTTCACCTTCTTCAACTTCGCCACAAAGACTACAAAGAGATGATAGAACTCAAATTTCCTAGTGAGAACGAAAAATTATGAGAGATTATAAATGATTCGTGTCTCACAAACAACATATGAAAATGCCAATAAAAAAAAAAATGCAATTCATTAATTACAAGTCTTAAAAAGCAGGCGATCTAGAACATCAACATGGGAGCCCTTTTTCATACTTTCCACGGTTTTTGGGTGCTCTGTTCAGTCTCATCATTGTCTTTTCAAAATTATCACTTTTTTAAATTTATTTTTTTATATATTAAAAGAAATACATAAATATACTATTAGTAATATTTTTAACTATTTTTAAAACAAAATTCAAATATATTAATATATAGTAAGTTTTAGAAGACAAAATTATGAATTCTTCTTTGTCAATTGACATGCTCGATATGGGTGCAACTTTCAATGGAGCTGGTAACTCAACTTCACGACATGAAGGAAATTATTTTTTATTTTTTAAAAATTTTTGAATAATTTTTTCATCAGAAATGTCAGTTAGAAACTCACTTTTGATTAAGAAAATACAAAAATCTGAAAAAAATATATGTTAAAAAAATATTCAATTCAGACAATAATTAGTTGGATGTCAAGTGGTACGTCTACATACGTATCTTGATTATAAGGATCATGATTCTCCAGAATCCTTCTAAAGAGCATACCATTTGACAATTCAACTTGACCAATCAAGAAAATTATTATTACTTTTTTAATTTTTTTAATTTTTAGAAGAAAAGTCAGTTAGAAAATCCATTATCGTTCAAGAAAATGGGATCAAAAATATTATTTTTAATCAATTCGATCAAGTTGGGTTGTCAAATAATATGCGGATCAGTATCATGATCGATTTGCCTTTTTTCGTTAATGAATTAGGATTTATTAATCAAGTCAAACCAAAACGTACAGTACCACAAGAGAATTACAAATAGTTATTTTAATTATTAGTACAATATGAATGACACAGATCGAAACCCCAGATCTCCCCCTTGCATGCCATGATCAAAAGGAAGCTGGGTACTGATCTATTATTGATACTGATTATGGATAAGTAGATGCAGAGTACTGATTTAAATGCTTTTCTCTTCATTTTGGGTGGTCGATCCTCATGGTATCGAGATATGATTTCCCACGGAGTTCCCGTGAAAAATGATCCCTGAAGTAATCGGCAACACCAATTCTTCTGAACAAAGCAGGTGATCTCTCCGGAGAAATAAGGCTTGGTGCTGGTCCCATATCTCCATCCAGCTTTGGGCTGTAAAATGTGGCAATAGAGAGCCTCTCCTTCTCCGAGTTCACTGTTGCCCGATGCTCGATGCTTCGGTATGTTCCATTTGTCACGATCTGCATGTGCGTCATGTAACAAAGCCCCTTTAATTTCACATATATGTATCGACAATAGGCATAAGTACTGGACATAATTTCCAATCTCCTTTTTAACTATTTTCTTATACAAGAAATACTTTATATTTCATTAAAGTAAATTAATAAATTAACAAAATTTGATATGGTACGTCAGATCGTAAAGTTGGCTAATTTATTATAAAACATATCTAATGCATCACATAAACATCAATTTATGAAATTATTTTTGTTAAACCTTTTTATCACAGTAACATATCTAATGAGCAATTTCTTCTCCTCACCAGCCTCATGCTTAGTTTGTTACGTTTTAAATATAAACAGGTGTTTATAGACGCAATGATTCATCTAAAAAAATCTGAAAAATACTTGAAGTGGGTCCTTGCCCAGCTTCCATTGGCGACAAAGGCGAGTTTTTTTTTTTCATTTATTCTTCTAATTTTCAAGATCTTGGGCTACTTACCTCCAGAATATCACCAATGTTGACAATGAAAGCGTTTGGTAGGGGTTTAACAGGAATCCACATCCCATTTTTCCTTATCTGTAGGCCTTCCATCTCATTGACTTGCAGGAGAATTGTTAGGCCAACGGAATCAGAGTGAGGCTTGAGACCAATGGCAAGCTCTGGCTGCGGACATGGAGGATAATAATTCATCCTCATGCCTTGCCACCCTTCTTCAAACAAATCAGTCATATCCCCAGCTTCCATTCTCAGAGCTTTTGCCATTAGGTCAAAGATTTTCATTGCAAGAGCTTTTAATTCAGCCGAGTAAGCTTCTAAATTGTCTCTGCAAATTAAAGAAGGTATATACACTTTAGTGATCCTTTACTCGATAGATCAAATGCTTTAATTAATATATCTAAAGTTCGGAGAAATGCACGTTTTATTCTTACTGTCCAAATATAGAGATAGGTGTAAAGATTGTTAGCAAATGCTATTAATAATAAAATCTATCATTCTTGTTAGCTTAAACTTTTGGAATAAACGATGATAATTTCATATAGTATCATAGCATAGTTACATTAATTAATATATATATGACTAATTTTTTCATTAATTAGCATATATGAAACTATGTATGGTACTGTTTAAATATTAAAACCAATTATTGAATTGTGTAAATTTAGAGAGAGAACCTCAACGGGAGAGGGAGCTTGGGAAACAAGTGCGGCTTCCTCAAATGGGTAGGAAGAGTGACCATGTAGAAAAGGTCTCCCCAGTCGAGCTTCTGCTCGTCAGAGACGACAAAGGCCTGCCCAAATCCCTCTATATCCCCTCCTTGTTGCCAATATTTCTTCTTCTCTTCCATTGGGAGTTCAAAGAATTCTTGAATGCCAGACTTCACATTCTCCAACAACGAACTGCTCACCCCATGGTTTATCAGCTGTAGTGCATATAATTATAATTAATCCATATTCTTTTAAGATAACGTACACTCCATCAACAATTTTTACTTTTTAAATTATTGTTAATTCGATCTGGTTGCGAGAAAATACCTGGAAGAAACCCCATTCCTGAGAAGCAAGGTGCAACTTGTCGAGCTCTGAGAAATCCTCGTTGTTGGAAAGTATGGTTTGCAAGTCGATGACAGGGAGTTGGGGTAAAGAAGAGGTATTTGAAATGATGAGGGGAGGATCTTGATGGGGTATCACATATCGTGGTGGAATTGTAGACTTTTTCTCCTTGGCCAGATCTTGAACCCATGGCACTGCAATAGATCTTCCCAGGGTCTGTAGCTTTTCTTGATGATCCATAGCTTTTAACAGATATATCAAACCAAAACCCACAATGATATATATATATATATATAATATGTTCTTCTCTCTCCCTCTGATTAATTTTCTAATTCATAGCTAATTGCGGCCCACTCTCATTTATATATAGGCCGTACGTAGGACCTGATATCTGAGCACAGAGTTTTGAAATAAGATAAAGATGACAGAGTTGGAGGCTGCTATCTAAATTGGTTGCATGATTTCCTCATTAGTACGTAATTGGGTTTTCTAGTTCATAGCTGATTGCCCAGTACTCTCATTTATAAAAGCAAGTGCACGCAATCTCTGATGGTGCCTGGCCTACCATGCGTATACTGGCCTCCCATTATTTAAGTACCAGCAATGTGTCAGTATGACAGGTTCGATGCTGAATTAAAACAGCTAGGTATTGCATGTGATGAAGTCCCGGCCAGCGGACGGCCAGTTGTTTGTAGCGGTGGAATACTTCATTACAACAAGTCTTAGAACATTTACATTGGGTGCTTCGTAAAATATTTTATAATTTAGTTAAAAATGATATTTTTAAATTTTATTCATCTTTTAAAAATTTCTTATATCTCATTTTCTATTCTTTTTATATTTTATTAAAATAATATATTTTTATTATTTTTTTATTACTTTTTTCTTTCACTTCTATTTATAAATTTAACTACTCAATATTTTTTCTTATGTTTTGAATTATTACTCTAGTGAATATCTTAAACAAAAATTTAAATTATTTTTTGTGAGTATGATAATATTTTTATAATTAATTTTTTTATATTTTTGTAATTATTTAAATTATTTTTAAAATTATTATTTAAAACTATAATAAATATGAGTATGATAAAAAGTATAGATGATTAAAAATATATAAATATAATAGAAAGTGTAAATGATTAGAATAAAATATTAATAAAAAATAATTTGGAGATGTATAATAGTTTTCTAAATAGATAAAATTATAATAAATATGAGTATGATAAAAAGTGTAAATAATTGAAAATAGATAAATATAATAAAAAGTATAAATGATTAATATAAAATATTAATAAAAAATAATTTAAAAATGTATAATGAACTACTGTATATCTCACAAACGCTTTCCCAAAATAGAGATAAGGACGTTTAATAATATCCTTTAAATTTCCATAAAATTATGAAAGAAAGTACCGTACGCGATACCCGTTCGGATGCTGAACTTAGCTTTATCGCAACTGAAAAGTCTGATTAGGTAAAATGTCTTTTTCTTGTCATTATTTCGCTTTGGACTTCTCACTCGTCATGTTGAACTTTCCCGCGGGTCTCTTTAAAGTTAATAATTCTAGCCTCCAGGGTTGCACGAAAAGTCGTGTACCCAGCCCGAGCCTATCCAAAATACCTGACCCGTTCCAATGCTTTTAGGTTTTGAAAATCAGGTAATAGTAATATGCCAATCAATTTGTCCAGATCATTTTCTTATATATATATATCTTTATATATATAAAGTGGCTATCTAACGGAATTTTATTGGTTTAACGGTTTTTGTTGTTTTACCGTTAAAATTAACGCCGTTAGTTACATGAATAAATTAAAGTGGCTCTCTCTTTTTAAAAGTTCTTAATTTTTTAATCTCTCTCCCCAATCACTTATGAATAAATTCATAATTATTAAAATTCATGCAGCATGCATGATCCTGTAACCTATGCATTGATGATCATTTATTTATGAGGTATATTAGATATCTATATATATATATTCTATTATATATATCTATATAAATTATATAAATATATATTCTATATTCTATTATATATATATATGATCTTTTATATAAATTATAATTTATATATCAATTTATTTATGTGATTTAAAATTTTTATTCATTCCTTATATAAACAAAGAGAAATGTAAAATAATTAAGTTTAAATATATTTACCAACTACATTTACGAATACAATTATCCTAATAAAATATTATTTATTTATCAATTTAAATTCATTATGAAACATTAAAATCAAATAATAATATCTTATAAAAACCTTAGTATTTTATTTCTTTATAAAAATTATGTTACTTTTTAAAAATAATTGCTTTATTAAATTAAGAAAACGTGTCTTTACTGTTAACAGTTTATCTCCTGTGCTGCACATGTTTGTTTCAAGATTCTTTTTTTTTTTTTTTTTTTATAAATTCTAAATGCTTTAAAACTGATTTAAGTCTATCTTACTATTTGATGTTAGAATTTATATATTTTTTTTCTAAAAATATTACATTATTATTCAAAATTTTTTCCTTAATAAAAATAATATTTCTATACACTGGACAAACGTCCCTTGGACGTTGCCCAACTACTAGTATATATATAAATGCAAACATATATTTGTATAATTGGACCATTAAATTGACTATATTAAATTATACATATATAAATATTTATATAATTATAAATAGTGTCAATACATCTTTACAGATGTACTTTTCACTTTATAAATGTTATTTTATTATTTTTTTTTCTCTCCCCTCATACTTCTTCACAGATTTTATATAGTGGGTTCTAATTGAAAAATAGCTAAAAACAAATAATTTTAGGAAAAATAATAATAATAAATGTGAGAGTTTCTGCAAAGACAATCTCCATGACATATAATTTTGCATTTGCATAAAGATAAACTAATGCCAATGCTATGTGCCCTAATGCAACATTGCACTTTTCTTATTTATGCTTTAAACATTTTTAAATAATAAGTAAAAAAAATCAATATATTAATAATTACTTTTTTAATAAAAAAATAAATAAATAAATATATGAGTAGTCAAAATGATAGAACAAAATGAGAGGGCATTATTTTTTAAAATTTCACCTGTTTTCCGATTTTAATAGTTTGGGATTGGGTTATTACCCAAGGGCTTTGCTACACGCAGTCGGGAAACGCAGTCGGCGTGCAGTCGGCTGTACGGAATGAATAAAAAAAAATTATAAAAAAATTATTTTATATTCAAGGGGACCTGCATGAATTATAAAAAGTTATAAAAATAATTTTTTTTTTTCATATAGGTCCTGTATTAATTTTTTTTTTACAGCCGACTGCACGCCGACTGCGTTTCCCGACTGCATAAATCATTTCTCATTACCCAATACCTGGACATAAAGTCACAGTTTTACGCCAGATATAGTAATCTCTCTCTCTCTCTCTCTCTATGTATGATGTATCTCTGTGTCTCGCTCGCTCGCTCTCTCCATTGGTTGGATTGTGGAATATTTCTTTGTAAGGTTCGTTGGTCCCTAATTGAAGGTAAGAAGTTTTAAATAAATGCCCCAATGTTCACTATTTTTACATCAATCTTGGTTTTATTTGATTTTGTGGGTTGATTTTATTAGGTGCAAGGATTAGAGTTTGTATGGTGGTTGTTGGATTTTAAAATTTTTGGTTCGATATTGATTTAGCATTTTTGTATGGTGAGTAACAACCTCCACAACGAAAATTTAGGTATTTGTTTGCTTGGAAGATTCTTCCTTCATCTTCGATGAAAGAGGGCGAAGATGTACTGATCATCCAAAAAAAAAAAAAAAAGAGGGCAAAATGTGTGGAGAAACAATTTTAATTAAAAGAGAAGATTTTGTCAACTAAGCGGATTGAGTTTGCTTCCGTTGTGTTTATTTAATTTTTTTTTTAATGTTGAGTTTATTTTCATTACTATTAGTAGAAATAATTGAAAGCGGTTTTTTGGGAGCCAAAAGGATTACAGTAATTTCAGAACGTTGGTTTGCTATCTATTGTTGTGTCTTTTAGAAACTATAGATTTGTTTGCTATCCATTATCTGTTAACAATATTGCATGCCCAACGGGCAATGGGCAGACAATATTATATCACTATAATATATATCTTTTACAGCAAATAAGAATCGCCGCCAAAAGTCTAAAAATGGCCGCAAAAGACATAAATATCATTTAGTATAAAATATTAGAGCATTGGCATCGGTTTCAATATAACGAAGAAAGCTCCAAAATTTGAAGAGTTTGGAGGTTAAAACGCTAGCATTGAATTCGCTGAACATCAAAACTCTAACTTTGAATTACAGTAAATTAATTTTCATCTTGATATTTGAAAAGTCACTATTTATAATCTATTCCCATTATTTTATTTCAAATCACTTCCTCTAACTGCTCTCTCACTTTTCGCCCGTTAATTTGTTGCTTTCTCCCAGACCTTTCTCTTCCTCTCCCTTTCTTCCTCCCAGATGTTTCTTTCGCTTGTGATTCTGAAAAAAATTTCATTTGTCCCTCAATTTTTCCTCTCCATTTTCTCTCTTCCCTTTCTCTTTCTCTCTCTTTCTCTCTTCCCTCTAGAGCTCGACACTGCTTGAGGGTAACTCACTGTGAAAGGCATCAGTCTAGGCAAAATTAATCCTACATGACCCTCTTTCACTAATTTTCCCTCTCTAGAAATTTGAGCTCCAGACCGCAAATCTTGGTCTTCACCAGGTCTTGGCTTTGAGGTAACAACGACTTCTCGAGGGACTTCTTTCAATTTTCGTAGGAGTTCAAGTATAAAGTTGTGTTAAGGAGTCTATATGTTGGGTTTTTTTCACTTGGTTTGCTAAGTTGGAAATGCCCAATCCATGCTTCTCTCAATGCTTAAACTGGACTTTTATGAATATATATATATATATATATATATATATATTTATTGTAGTTAAACTTAGCACCTTAGCCTCCTCTGTCTGGCCATTGTCAGCTCACCATTGCATATTAATGGTTTAAAGTTCCAATTGTGGTAAGTTTGATGTCTTCTAACATGCAAATTGGAGGTATGGGTCATTCAGTCTATCTGTGGATCATAAGTTTTATTTGGATGGAAATTTCTCAATTCTTTACCCTTGGAATAGTATTTTGTGTCTTTGTCAAATTACATTGAGCATCTTGGCTTTAAGAATAGTGATTATTTAAAGTTTCCTTTGGTGATTTCTTTGTTTCTTGAGAGTAGTTTAGAATTTTGGTTTAACCTTGAAATTATTGAATACCTGTTATTATTGTAGTCTTTCTTCAGTTTAAAAATGCTTTGTTTTTACGCTAAAAGTGCTGAATTGTACTCAATGTAGATAGAGCAGAATAAATTGGAACCATTTGTAATTTCCATAAAGTACTGAATTGGATCTGAACCACAAATAGCATCAAGTTTATATTGATTAGAGAACACATTACACGAAGTTCATTGGCATTGCTCACATCAAAAAGTGGATGGTTTATGGTGTTCTTTTGAATAGGAAAGTAGATCCTGTGTCAAACCTAAAACCAGATGACAAATGAAAGTTCTTACTTGTTTCGAGTCAGAACCATCTTTTTAGATGTTGAAGTTTCTTTAAGGAAATGCAGATGTCTTCCATAATTTAAGTTTTATGGAAGACATATGCATTTCATCAAAATCACATAATCAAGGTTTATGGAAGAAATCTGCATTATTATGAAATCACATTGATGGAAGTCTTTTTTAACAGTCGAATGTTAAAATCACATTTTCTTAGATGTGATTTCATAATAATGAATTCTTAAAGGTAGCAAATTGTATTGATTAATCTGAATGTTTGACTGTTATGGAATGATCATGGGCTGATGCTTGTTATTTATTTTGTGTGATGCTAGATTAAAAGGCATTGAAACCAGGAAGGAAAATAATGCACATAGGGTGCTTGAGAAAATGCTAGAAAGAAGGTCTAAAAATTTCAGACTCTGTTTTCTATATATTCCAGCTTACATTTACAAGGCATTGCTCATCCCTATATACACGTTTTTTATAGTAGGAAATATTCTCATAGCAGACCACATTCTGAATGCACAAATCCTATGATTACACATCAACAATTAGTTACGAAGAATATTCTAGACTCAGGACATGTGTTAAGCTTTAATTGGTTGGCTGTCAGAGACTTTTCTAGAGAATTCCAATTCTATTATCTGGCGCATTTTCTTGGATTCATTTGGTGCTGAGTCTATGCCATCTTCTTCCTCGAGGTTGATTGCCTTAATAGCCCCCCTCAAATCAAGCCGCACCGATGAAATGGTGAGACTTGATCGCGATAAATTGAACCGTGCAGTGGATAGTAGTTTAGTAAAGATATCTGTTATTTGATCTTTACTTGAAACAAATGCAATTTGAAGCGCCTTGGCAGCTACTCTATCACACACAAAGTGATAGTCAAGTCCTACATGCTTGGTGCAAGAATGTAAGACCGAATGAACTAAAAGATAAGTTGCAACAAGATTATCACACCATAAAATAGGAGGATTTGATAAGAAAATGCCAAGCTCACTATGTAATGATTGGAGCCAAAGGAGTTCATAGGTAGTGTTAGCCACAGTTTTGTATTCAGCCTCTGTTGATGAACGAGCAATGATAGGTTGTTTTTTTGAACCCTAAGAAATAAGATGAGAATGAAAATACACACAAAATCCTCCAGTGGACTTATGATCATCAGGACATCCAGTCTAGTCAGCATCAGAGAAAGCATTAGAGAGAAGGAAGAAGAGACTAAAAAATGGAGATCAAAATTAGGGGTGAAACGCAGATATCTAAGAATGCGCTTGACTGCCTGCCAATGGAATATTTTCGAACAGTGCATATATTGACACACTTTGTTAACAACAAAAGAAATATCTGGATGAGTAAAAGCCAAATATTGTAGATTGTCAACAACACTGCAATATAGATGAGGATCTTCAAAGGAAGATCCATCTAGACCAGATAATTTCGCAGATGTTGACATTGGGGTAGACACAGGTTTAGAGTTATGCATGTTTGTCTGTTTAAACAAATCAGAGATAAATTTAGATTGTGAAAAAGACAAAATGTGTGAATCCCGTGTAACTTCTATGCCTAAAAAATAATGCAATTATCCTAAATCTTTAATTAGAAATGTAACTCTCAAGGCAGTCAAGAAATAAGAGATAAAGTTGGAATTGGAACTGGTTACGATGATATCATCTACATAAATTAACACAAAAATGGTATCAACAGATGTGCAATAAACAAAGAGAGAAGATTCAGACTTAAAGGCTTGAAAACCTAAAATCAGTAGATGATTGTTCCGCTTTGCAAACCAGGCTCTTTGGGGCCTGTTTTAAACCATAAATGGATTTACGTAACTTACACACATGATAAGGGTAGTCTGGATTGGCAAACTCGAGGGGTTCTTGCATGAAAACATCTTCCTCTAAATCACTGTGTAAAAAGGTATTCTGGACATCCCACTGGTGTGATGACCGTCTCAAAGAAACAGCAATGGAAATGATCAACCGAATCGTTACCGGTTTTACAACTGGACTGAAGGTTTCTATAAAATCTGAACCCTCCTGCTGATGGAAACCCTTGGCCACAAGGCGTGCCTTGCAACGCTCAAGGGTGCCATTAGCATCGCGTGCTGAGGGAGAAAAGGTGGAGTAGCACGGGTCCAAGAGAGATGCGATTGAGAAGATAGTAAGGGAGAAGATGACCTATTCGTAGAAGAAGATATTGTGGGCTGGGTAGAGATTGAGACAACAAAGGAATGATAGAGGAGTTAGAGTTGTGGGCCTTAGTGAGAGTTTCTTGGGTTGGTAATGGGCTCACGGGTTGAGAGGTGGGTTTTGAATGAGGCAAACTGAAGTGATGAGGTGTATTTTTGGTAACATTAGTAGGAAATATTTTTTAACCTATTAGTCTGGGTGTAGCAAACAGAAAAGCATCCTCATGAAAGGTAACATCCCTTGAAAGGTATATACGGCCCGTGGGAACATAAAGGCAATTATAGCCTTTTTGATTCTGACTATAGCCCATAAAAACACATGGTTTAGATCGAATGTCTAATTTGTGTATATTGAAAGGATGCAAATTAGGCCAACATAAACACCCAAAAGTGCGCATAAAATTATAATCAGGAGAAGTTTTAAAAAGGGATTGAAAGGGAGAAACATTTTGTAAAACTGGTGTAGGTATACGATTAACGAGAAAATGGCAATTTGCAAAGCCTCGACCTAATATTTTTGGGGAACTGAGGCATGAGCCAAGAGAGCCAAGCTGATTTCTACAATTTGTTGATGCCTTCATTCAATTGACCCATTTTGTGGGTGACAATATGGGCAAGTGGTTCTATGGTTTATTCCAAAATTTGTCAGAATTTTATGGAGGGGTAGAAATTCCCTCCCCCCCCCCCCCCCCCCCCAAAAAAAAAATCAAACTAAATAGAGGCCACTTTAGATGAAAAAAAATTATTAACATAGTTCAAAAGGGCAACAAATATAGTAGTGACATCTGATTTAGTCTAAAGATGAAAAATCCACAAATATTTAGAAAAGTCATCCATTATAGATAGATAGAATTGACAGCCAGAGGAAGATGGCACAAATTACGGTCCCCATATATCAAAAAACAATAAAATAAAAGGTGGAGGACCTAGACAAACTAGATGGATGAGGCAGTGAGTGCGACTTAGCTAATGGACAAGTATCACAAGCTATCATAGGTTTTTTGGAAGAACGTGGAAGTTGTAAAGTATTGATGGTGAGAGACGTTGTCCTTGGAAATGGATGGCCTAAGCGATTGTGCCATGTTTGAGAGGAAGTTCTTTCATCGACATATTCTTGAGAATGAGGAGTAGAATCATGTTGTGGAGAGTTAACCCTGGTACCAGTAGATTGCTCATAGAGCCCATTTCTAACGTTGCCCTGAAGAAGAACACCCTGGGTGCACGAATCCTTCACAAAGAAACATTCTAAGTGAAATTCAAAGAAAAAAGGATTATCTAAACAAAATTGATGAACATAAAGAAGATTTTTTGTAATTAAAGGAACAAGAAAGAGTTTAGAGAGAATAAAGTTGCCCGAGGTTGTGGGAAGAAGACTGGTTCCAGTGTGTTGGATTGGAAGAGTGAAGTCATCCCCAATGCTTACTTGATCTGAGCCTTGATAAACTGAGGAGTCCATATTAAGGTTGGTGAAATCTAAGGTAAAATGGTTGGTGGCAGTAGTGTCAGGGAACCATAAGTTTGATGAGGTGGGAGCATGGTGAGGCAAAGTGTTATAGTTGGCCGTAAAAGAGGGAGGTGGGGGTGCTTGGTATGACTGATTGAAACAGTTGTAGCAAACTAAGGCCATGTGGCTAGGTTTGTGACAGACTTGACACAGGGTCTATTATCTGGGCGACTAGAGAAGTTATTTTGTGGAGCACCAACTCTATTGAAGCCATGACCTCTTGCCCTTGAGTGGAATTATTTCTACCACGACTTGAGTTGGAAGGAAATGAGCGAGTAGAGGTCGTATTAGCTACAAACTGGGTACTTGAAAGCAAACTATCAGTTTGATGTGTGAGTCGAGACTCATGATTCAACAAATAACTATAAACTTGAGGAGTAGTCAGTGAGTCTGGCTGAGTGGTAAGAGGGGTCACAATGGACTCATAGTCAATGCCTAGACCCACTAACAAGTATATGATAAACTTAGATGAGGGTAAGGGTTGGCCAATAGCACCAAGAGTCGCTGCAAGCGTTGTGGCTTTGTTGAAATACTCAAAAACGGAGGATGATCCTTTTTTAAAAGTGGCAAGTTGATAATGGGTTTGCATTATTTGAGCAGTGGACTGAGCGGCAAACAAGGTTTGTAGCATGGACCAAACCTCAAAGGCAGTCGTGCATTACAGCACTTCGGCTAACACTGAGTCGGACAAAAGAAGCATTAATGGTTGACATGATTAGTTGGTCTGGCTGTATCCATTTGACATACGCAGGGTTAGGAAGGTCAGCAAGCACTCGAGGTAGAGGTGGTGTAGACCCATCAACATGGCCATAAAGCTGATGACCACAGAGAAAGGGTACAATCTGTGCTTCCATAGCAGATAGTTTTCAAGGGTAAGTTTGATGGTGACAAAATAAGCAGAAGAGTTGATGATGGAAGTGTTGGGTGGAGTTGAGTGGGCAGTATGAGAGGCACTAGAATTTTTCGATGAAGACATGGTGTTTATCAGGGATTGAGATTGGACATTGGTCCTTTACTGGCTTGGGATACCATGAAAAGGCATTGAAACCAGGAAGGAAAATAATGCACACAGAGTACTTGAGAAAATGCTATAAAGAAGGGCTGAAAATTACAAATTATGTTTTCTATATATTCCAGCTTACATTTACAAGGCATTGCTCATCCTTATATACACGTTTTTTACAACAGGAAATATTCTCATAGCAAACCGAGTTTTGAATAAACAAATCCTATGATTACACATCAACAATTAGTTACAAAGGATATTCTAGACTCGGGACATGTGTTAAGCTTTAATTGGTTAGCTGTTAGAGACTTTTCCAGAGAATTCCAATTATGTTATCTAGCGCATTTCCTTGGACTCATTTGGTGTTGAGTCTGTGCCATCTTCTTCCTCGAGGCTGATTGCCTTAATACCAGACTACTTGTATTATTTATTTTGTGAATGGCAGCAATGAGAGAGAAGATGCTTGTTATTTATTCAGTGTGATGGCAGCAACTTGAGTTCTTTAGATTTATTGATGCCTTTCGAGTTTCGGCTATTAATCTAATAGCAATATTAATCGGAATTAACAAGGAATTTAATCTAAAAACGTTGGTTATTAAAACACCACTAGTGAAAGGTTCGATAAACTAATGTCCATTAAAACAATAAAAAGGGAAATCTTAAATATGTCCATTAATAATTGTAGATGTGTTTGTTGGTTTCATAAATTGTATTTATGTTTGTTGGGTAGAAAACGGGTTGGCAAAATGTGTTTGTTGAATAATTAGGTTGAAGAAAAAATTAGTTGAAAAACTATAATTTAATGATCAAATTAAATTATTAATGTACATGATATGGTTAGTGTAATTGCAAAATATAAAAAAAAATAATATTATTATTAAAAAATAATATTATATTATTATTTTAATGAATCCAATGTGGGGTTATGGATATGAAGGTTTTAAATTTAAAGAAAACATGTACTTTTCATCAAAGTTTGAAAATAACTTTAATGAAGCCAATATAGATGCTCTTATATCACTATAACATATATGCCTTTTACGGCAACTAAGGCACATCACCGAAAAAGGTCATTGGTGACCAAATAGCAACCCCACAATATGGACGCAAGAGCATGTCTCAAGCGCTTTTTTTATGGAGTTGAAAATAAAACATTTATTTTTGGTTTTGCAGAGATTTTGTTTTGCCTCAAAAGGTCATGTCCTGCAGCTGCTGCTTAAACCATTACAAAGGTTCAGGTTTGGTATTTGCGGCGATTCTTGTTGTCGCAAGTAAGTTGTTGGACAAAAAAATTTATTTCTTTGTTTGCAAATGCTCTTTACGGCAATTCTTGTTGCATCAAATAAGTATTTATAACAAAAATTATTTATAGCAAGCAAAGCTCACAAGAAATAGGATGTTACAAAAAGAAAATAGTACTGAAATAGAATATATAAAGAATATACATCTTACATTTTATTGTAATTCATAAAGTCATTACACAATTGTCTAAGTAGATAACCAATTCAGCCAAAAGATCCAAACATAATAGCAACAACCAACTCAATAAAAATGCTTACATTTATAAAGTAGAAATAACTAATATAAGAAAGATAGGCGACAACATGTAAATCAGTACGACAGCTCGATCCCAGAGAAGGCCTACTACCATAGGGTACTGGATCTTTTTTCCATCTAAATAAATATACATTCTCATAGGTTTTTCAAGACATTAGTAACTAAAAATCCCTTATATACTCTAAGTGTGCAACTTGACACTTCCCAAAGCACATGAAAGTACAAAACCTAGCATGCATGATCCTCCAAGAGTCTATTTAGTTAATGTTGCTAAAGTGTGTTTGAACCGTTCAATTTTCATCTAAGGAAGAATGAAAATAGAGCATTAACACGCCAATGTTAAAATTTAGCAAGCTAACCATTACAGACATGGGGATTGAATTGATATCATAAGGCTTCTAAAAAGTCCTAATGTTGCAACTCATAAATGGCAACTAAATTTACTCCAAACCATTGTACATTTGTAAGTTCATGGGTACAATACTTACAGATATGATTAGAAGCATCCATGTTTTCATGTGTTACACACCCAAAGAAAGTGCATAGTGGCAAAATCCTTTGTATTTGATGGGGGTCATTTAAACTCATTAGACTATTAGTATCTCTTTTACAGTCATAAATAGAAGGAACATATTAAAAAAGGTAGGAATCGTGACACCGGAATGATGATAATACGGGTTACAAACCCCAATCGTCAAGTGCTTAGTGTGTGAATATGCAAATAAGAATACAGAAATAATCGCAGTGGAGAACTCAAAATAGTCAAATAAGTACCAAAATTTTTATAACAAAACCACAACAGTGAAAGATCCTCAAAGAGGTTATATAGTTATCCAACAAAACATAATACAAAGCCAAAATACATGGACAAAAGGGGAAATAAATCCCATAGCCAACAACTGACTCCAAGGCACTCCTCCGGCGGAGCCGATCCCTCAGGCTCAACGCCATCTTCTACATCAAAATCTACAATTCTATAAAATAGAACGTAGGGTATAAATACCACGTGAGATTATAGATCTCAATAAGTAATCAATCAAACAATCCAAGAGATAAAAACATATTAATACAGCCAGCATGAATACATCCTCATGATAAAACATGCAAGAAACAAAACTATTATTTCTTCCGAAAATAACTATTTTTCCAACGCACACCAAAAATCTCATTTAGCCTAAAACACTCCATTAAATACCATCTGTCATTTTTTCAAAAAATGACCCAAATATAAATCCATCATTTTTTCAGAAAATGGTCCTTGTATCCGTTTAATCATAAATCTCTATTTTCCAAGAAAATGGCCCAAACATAATTCCACCATTTTCTCATAAAATGGTCCTCATATCCATTTAATCATAATCTCCATTTTTCTAGAAAATAGCCCAAACATAATTCCATTCATTCAGTCACTGTAGGCGGGAATCACGTAGGGGACTTACCACCATCCCTGCTTACCACCATCCCTACAGCTTGCAATATAGACGGGAATCACAGGTGAGACGACTTTACCACTGTCCTTGCTTACCACCATCCCTACAGTTCCTTTCTTTTCTTTCATTCTTTTCAACCCTTTTATTACGCATGTACCCAAAAATCATTTTTTAACACGAAAACTTAGTTTTCAAATATAACACATGAAAATATAAACAGTATATTTGATGTCATGACATATCACACATCACATAAAATACACCAATCACAGTCTAACTCCACATTAAACACATCCTCCAATCCGGCCCAAGGCCCGTCACAATCAATCAGACTGCAGAAAATAAGTTAGTATAAAAATATATTTAAATTTCAATAAATTCTTTGATAAATTAGTAACAATGATGAAAAGGCAATTCTGGAAGAACAAAAGTGTGCAAAACTATGGGTAACGCCAAAAGTGGTGAAACAACGATGGAAAGCAATTTTACAAGGACTAGCCGTGGGTTCAAAGCATGGAAAATCAAATGGGAGCTAAGGGAGGCTTGGGCTGGGCATGGAGAGGCTTATTGTGGTCGGTGGAATGAATGGTGGTGGCTGGTGGTCATGGGTGGTGGTGCATGGTGGAGATCAGGCCAATGAGATAGAGAGAGGCCGTGGAAGAGTGAGAGAGAGTGTGGTGGCTAGGGGCCACTATGCGGCATGAGGTTGGTTAGGGGAGGTCACCGGTGGAAGGGGAAGCTACTAGTGGTGGTGCGGTGGCAAGCAATGGTGGACAGTGGAGTTTAGTGGTTAAACCCATGGGTCTTTGATGGGTGCGTGGGAGAGGACGGCAACGAGGCGGAGGTAGGGTTCGGTGGAGGTGGGTTGCCAACATGCGGTGGTGCTGGCGAGTTGGGCGATGACGCCACAAGGTGGCACATTGCGGGATTGGGGGTTGAGGGACGCACAGGTAGAGAGGGGAAGGGGAAGTGTCGGGCACAGGGGAGAGGAAAAATAGATAGGGAAAGAAAAAGAAAGAGCAAGAAAAGAAAAGAAAAATGGAAAAAAGAAAAAGGGAAAGAAATTAGATCCAAACCTTTCATGTTAGGGTCTTAAAATTAATCTAAAGAAAAGGATGAAAATGATAGTTTAAATTAAAAACACAATAACTAAGTAAAATAATATAGTAAAACCCAATAATAAAATTAATTTAAAATAGAGAGCGATTTAAATAATAAACAATAATTAATATCCATAAAAACACATTGAAATAAATTTCACACTTAGAAATCATAAAATAATACAACGAAACTCATATTAAACTTAAAACAAGAGAACCAATATTAATGATAAATAAAATAATTATTTAATTAAAATATAATAAAATAGGGACGTGTCACAAAATGATGTTCGTATCACAGAATTACTAATATATAATAAAATTATTTTGTAGTAGAAAGTCTCCTTGACATTTCATTTTGATTCTGAGCCACTATGGATGAACCTGTAGCCAATTACATATATATCATATGGACTGCAATGACAATTTCATCATGTTCAAAGAAAATTGAGAATATTTGACTCAAAATTTTTGATATCTTTTTTAGATCTAAATATGAAATGTTCATGCAACGTAAAGTTTGAATGCCTCATTTCTACAACAGAGGTTGGAAAAAGATCCCATTATCATTACATGGATACTGACGGAATCAACAATTTTTCTGAGGAGGCCGGGTCCAATTTTTCTACCGTGTGACCTATTTATATAAAATAGAATTAAAAGAGATTAAATATCATGTAACATAATTATATATAAAATATAATTTGCTACGTATACTTTGAAATAAAATTATAAAAATAAAACTTAATATATATTTCATATCTTTGACGACAATATTTTATGGAATAATATTCATCCACTATTATTTGTGTAATTAATGAAATATTTTATAAAATTTATTTTCTTTATAAAAACGAATGTTAGAATGAAATATTTCATTCAGTATATAAGCTAGTTTATTAATTTTCGTTTAAAATCTAGACATTTTCATGTGACATCAAGCATACAATGCTATAATTGAGATCTTAAATAAAGTTTTTCTTACTCAATAAAATATATAAAATAAAACCTCTGAATTATTTTTCATATAGATCGTTAAATTTAAATGATTTTTTTTTTCACTTTGGATTCTATATTAAGAAACTTAATATTGTATAATAAAAGACTTTGAGATCCATATTAATACATTTGTTATTTCTTCTAAACTTAATTTTAATTTAATTTTGGTGAGGCCATATTCTTGAAAATAGATAATATATAGAAATTATACTAAATTTTGGGACTATAGAAAAAAAAATAGAAAGATAAATTTCTTAAGTATATTGAAATTTTTAAAAAATTTGGAAAGCATACGAAGTTATTAATTTTTTTGGGGTGTCATGACTCCGCCTAAGGTATACGTAGGTCCGTCAATGTACATGGATATGTATTGATGATAATATCAGAAGCAAAAATGTATAAGATCTGAAGAAGATAACTCACTTGTAAGGATATATTATCTAAATCTTAAATCTGAAAGTAAATCTTAGTACTTTCAGATTTAATAAATCAGAAGAAGATGTACTATAATAACCTTTAAGCATAGTTGGTATAATATTTAGCAGTCCACCCAATAGCAAGTCCAGCCCACTTGTCAATCGCAACACAAAAGAAAGGGTGACTGAATTCATATAATTTAATAAATTAGTCAAAACCTATTGAGAAACGAACTGATCACGCCTAAGGACAGAAGAAGCTAGCTTGGGACGTCAATACTCTTCACATTGAAAATCTGTAATGACCCTCGTAATTCCTGCAATTAATTGGGATCATAACGAAATCAGAGATATTAACAAACTTGGGTCAATTAGTACTCTTCACCCACCATTTTACACTAACAATCCAACGACACTAAGTTCGAACTAAGCCTCTATTGTGAAAAGCACGTGAACACTGCACCGAGATTAGCAAGAGACTGAAGAGCAACAGTGTTAATTTTCAATAAGAGATTTACAATTCTATTCAAGTAACAAAAATGCGCAATTGAACAACAATCAAAGGTTCTACACAAAATATGAAATCGCAGCTAGCATCATTGATTCTCCACCAATGGGCCAACACTTCGCATTATCCCATTACTTCAGTACACATTTCACAAATCACCTCGACAGTAAGTAAAAAACAATTCACCACAACACCACATAGTTCTCAATTCACATTTCCAATGACAACATTTCCAAGTTTAGCTTAAGAGCCACTTACAGCACGGAAGGAAAATTTTTGGATGATTGAGGATTCTTGAGTTTTTGCTACTTGTCCTGGGAGTTCTCATTAGTTGATGACATGATGGTCCTTTGAGTGATCTTGGGTGTCTGTGCGCGTTGCTGGGACAGAGAGATAGTGAGCACGAGAGAGACAAAGAGGATGAAGGCTTTGCTTGATGCTTTTAAAAGCAACAATTATGATTTTGGACCTATATGACGATCATGCGATCGAGACAAAAGCCGAAAGTGAGGGATATAGAGGTTGGGTGGCCAGCGGCTTAAAATTTCAAGGTGAGTACTGCAAGTCAAAGAGAAATGAAATTGAGAGAGGAGGAGAGTGACCGGGATAGAGATAAGGAGAGAAAATGGGAGGCAACAGAGGGATGGGAGTTTGATTGGCCAGAGGTGGTGGTGGTGGCCGGCGGGGCTAGGGATATAACAAAGAATTACAAAGATAGAGAGAGATGGGGAGGGGTGTTTGATGTAGGGGAAAACAAGGGAAGCAGAGGAGATACCAGTGATTTAAGGTGAATAGGCATGGAGGACAACGGCGGTGACTATCACGAAGACGACGAAATAGAGAGGGAGAAAATGAGAGAAAAAGAATAGAGAAATCTGAGGAAGACAATGAGATCGAGAGGGTGAGAAGCCCACTGTGGATGGAATAGCACGGCGGGGTGACGGCTGAGGTTAGGATTTTTTAACCCACAAAAAATCGTTTTTAAGGGGAAGTGTTTTTAAAGTTAGGGGTAAACAGGTTAATAGTGACTTTTTGCCGCTATTTAATATCGCTGCAAATAGTTAAATATCACCTAACACAGGCCTGAAAACCGACCTCCTCGGTTTGGTTCTATGCCGAACCGACCACCGACCGACCACCCAAATCAACTAAATTTGCCAACCGAACGCCGACCGTGCAAAGGGATGGAACCGGTCAGAACCGATTCCGGTCGGTTCACGGGTTTGGGCTTTTGTTTTGGGCCCTGTTTTGGGCCCCTTTTCAGAGGGCGTTTTGCCCGGTTTGGACCACTGTTTTGGGCCTCTTTTGGGCCCCTTTCGGCCTTTTTAGATTTTTTTTTTTGCTCACTTCAATTATTTTTTGGGCTTTTTCTACTCAATCTATTGAATTTATTAATCTATATTCACAATATTTTAGAATTTTCTTCTTGTATTTTTAAAATTCATTACTAGTTTAAGACCATAAAACTAATATTGTTTTAGAAACTAATAATAGTAAGTAGTAGTAATTACTAAATAATACTCTAAAATCTAATAAGTTAGTTAATAACTATTAACTACTAACTACTAAGTAATTAATAAAAATGTCCACTAAATGAGGAGATGTTTAATACAAATACAAATCAACACAAATTGTTTTAAGTAAGAAGCAAGCAACTAACACAAATTAACAAATCAAAATCTTAGATCTTTAATGTCTCATTCCATATTTGCAAAGTCTTCAATCTTCAATAGTTGTGACGCCTGATTGTGCTCCCAACTCTATATAAATATAAAAAAAAAAAATCAGATTAAACATCAAATATTAATAAACTTGAATAATCAAGAAATAAATTAATTTAACTTATAAAAATAAATGAATATTGAATGAATACATTACCAGATTCTACCACAAATCTCTCCACATTATCCATGGCCTCTCGAAGATCAATTGGCGCCGACGGATGTCGCAACCAATTCTGAGTACAAATAAGTGCCTCAACTGTTTTCGGAGCCAATGAACTACGAAACTGATCAAGTACACGGCCTCCTGTACTAAATGCTGACTCTGAGGCAACAGTGGAAACAGGCATGGCTAACAAATCTCGTGCAATCCTTGCATGTATAGGATAATTGACCTCATTTTATCTCCACCAGATCAACAAATCAAAAGATAAACTGAGTGCCTCACAACCATCTGATAAATATCGGTCTACCTCTGTTTTAGAAGCAGCAGATTCAGTCTCGTTATCTGGCTCATACCAATCCATATACAATTGTGCCTCTTCTTCACTTTCTCTTGTGGGTATAGATGTCGTAGCGGGCACATGTTCTCGACTACTCGAGGTAGAACCAAATGTAGTATTATACTCATCATATAAGTCGAATAGTAACTGTTTCACACTAGACACCAAATGTAATCCTCGAGTCTCATCATAATTTTTTTTCAAGTTACGAGTGAGAAGCCCTAACTTATTTCGAGGATCAAGCACAACGGCAACCAATAACAACAAGTTCATCTTATCCAATGAACCCCAATACTTATCATATTTTGTTCTCATGCTTATGGCCATGTTCATCAAACAACTATTAGAACTCCCACTCAGCCTAACCAATTCTTTTTGGAGCATGCAAATCTCCACAAAACTTGTATTTGCCGTGACATGAAGGGACCCAGAAAATCGACAAGTGGCATCATAGAACATCTTCAAGAATTTCACAAAAACTCGCACTGTCTCCCACTCATCAGATCTAGGAGGCCCTATGTGTCCCTCATTAAAGTAAGACAAAAAATTGTAATCCTCACTTTCCATCCGCCTAAAAGCTTTTTCAAACTTTTCAGCTGCATCCAACATCATGTAAGTTGAATTCCATCGGGTTTGCACATCAAGACACAACATTTTTTTACAATCAATTTTTTCTTTTTCTGCACATTTCATAAACTTGTCTAATCTAGCAGGGGAGGAGCGCACATATCTAATCGCATTTCTAACCATTGTGATGGCATCATTACATTCCTTTAAACCCTCATTCACGACAAGATTTAAAATGTGAGCACAACATCTCAAGTGCATGTACTTCCCACCCAACAATTCCCCATCAAAAAATGCTTCAAGTAAGAAATTGCAGTATCATTTGAAGTAGCATTATCAACAGTCACAGTAAATATCTTATCAATGCCCCAATCAAGGAGGTACGATTCAATATATTTTCCAATTGTATCCCCTCGATAATTAGGGATCAAACAAAACTTAATAATTTTTTTCTTCAACTTCCAATCATTATCAATGAAATGGGCAGTTAGACACATATAATTCAGATTTTGTATCGATGTCCATGTATCAGTAGTCAATGAAACCCTCATCTCCCCATCTTTAAACAATTTTTTAAGCTTCGCCTTTTCAGATGTAAATAATTTCATACAGTCTCTTGCAACTGTGACACGACATGGCACTTTAAATTTTGGTTCAAGTAACCAAACCAACTTCCTAAAGCCTTGTCCTTCAACAATTCTAAATGGTAATTCATCAATAATTACCATTTCTGCAATAGCCAACCTCACTGCATCTTCATTATATTTGTGGGTCACAAGATTCCTTACGACGCTACTATCACTCTCTCCAATCCCCTCATCAAGTCTTGCCTCACCCGCCAATGTTTGTTGATATCTATCTAGAGGCCCATGTTTATGAGGATTTCTTGGACATGCAGATAAGTGATTTTGCATAGTTGAAGTCTCATTTCTCTTTGAGTGGCAAGCATAAATCTTGCCACAATAGTTACACTTAGCTTTCAGATCATCTACGGGACACCCCTCAACTTTAGTAAAATGATCCCAAACAACTGACGGGTCTTTTCCCTTCCGTTTCCTAGGAAGTGGACAAGTACTACTAGGGGCACTTGATGGTTTTGGTGTTTGGGTCTCTCCCAAATTAACAGTTTGTTTATCATTATCAAGATCGATTGGAGTTGACGAGGAATCCATCTAACATGTAAAAAATTAAATTCAAAATTAAATAAGAAACAAATTTCCCAAAATTAAATTCAATTAATTTCAAAATCACAAGCTCAATTAACTTCAACATTTGGATTCTAAGGGTTCCCGGTTAATCACGAGCTCAGTAGTCACTGCAAACACCATTTGATTTTCATAAATATATTCCTTTAACTAACATCATTTGATTCATTTGAAAGCAAACAAACAAACACGGCAAACACCATTCGGATTCTACACCAGACACCAACTACAAACACCATTCGGATTCTACACCAAACACCAACAGCAAACACCATTTGGATTCTACACCAAACACCAACAAATTTCCCAAATCCCAAATCAAGTAAATATGCAAAATTTCCCAAAAAAAATATCTATTTTTACCGTACCATTTTCTTGATAAATATGCAACATATTTGTATAAGTTTCATTAGTTATAAACGGACGTGAAAATACACGGCTTGTAATTATCATAATAATTATAAAAGAAATTAAAATCTTAATATTCTAATACAGTTAATATGAGATTTACCATTAAAAGAGGTTCGGAGGAGAGAATCGGGAGAGAGGGAGATGACCGAGAGCCGAGAGGTCCGGAGGTCGGGAGAGAGGGAGAAGACCGAGAGGTCAGACGGCGTGCGGGCCGGGACTTGGGAGACAGGGAGCTGGGAGAGGCCTACTTGGGAGACAGGGAGCTGGGAGAGGCCGAGAGGACTGAAGAGTGAAGTCTGAAATTCTGAGGGAGCTGGGAGAGGCCGAGAGGGTAAGGGTCAGTTTTGCCCTAATACAAAATGGCCCCGTTTGGCCTAATGCCAAACGGCGCCGTTTACTCTATGAATTCGAAACATATATATCAAGGAACGACGCCGTTTCACTCACTTAAGTGAAACGGCGTCGTTTTATTTATATAAAAAGGAAAAAAAAAATATTATGTTCGGTCGGTCGGTTTGTCGGTTTATTAAGATCTAAACCGCACGCCGAACCGACCGAAATCGGTTCATACATTTTTCTACCGACCGCCGACCGGTTCTTCGCCGGTTCCGACGTCCTGAGGTCGGTTCCGGTCGGTTTAGGTCGGTTGCTCGGTTTTCTGTACACTCCTATAACACATGGGTTGATTTTTTTTGTCGAGATTATTTGCGAGGACAAGTGGTTTTTAGTGAAGAGTTTTTGCTCGTCAAAAATAAAATACGCAAGTACAAAAAGGGTGTTGCTGCTCAGCCCTTCAAGTGTACCCCTAATGCATTTGGTTTTTACTTTTTATATTTATTTTTTAAAATGATAAAAAAAATTACACAAATGTACATGATAACTTTTTTAAACATTTAAAAAAAAATCAAATGCACTAACGATAAACTTGAGGGAGCTAGATATCATTTTCTATACAAAAAAACTCTAAATTGGAGTTGTCGCAAAAGAATTGGTCGTAGTCCTTTCTCTTATAGTGTATTTTAACGTTTCTTTTTACATAATGAGTCTAAATACAAATGGTATGCTTATACACTAATTTATAAATAATAAAATTAACTCACTCAAAAATGAGTAACAAAAATGCTATTTTAAGTGTAGTAAGATGTCGTGTAATAATTAAGAATAAAATATCTAAATCGTCCTTTCGGAAAAAGTTGTTTAAATCCAAACTCGTATAAAATGTGAAAAGTTTCACAAATAAAAGTGGTGGTATGTACAATGAATGGAAGAATGCAACAGAAATAAAATGGGCACTAGTTATAGATTAGATTCATACTTTTGAATTTTTTTTTAGTGTCAAAATTAAACGTAAAAAACTAACAAATTGAAATTAACAATTAAAGATTCAATTACGCTAAAAAATTTTAATTAATCTGAAAATTAAATAATAAATTGAAATTAATCTAAAATATAATTATAATGCATATTTAATGGAAGTTTAGAGAAATAAGAAAAATAACTAACATAAAATAAAATAAACAGTAAATAAAATGCCTATACTTTTAAGCCAAAAATATCAAGAATATACTATAAATTTCAAATTGAATCAAATAAAAAGTAGGAAATAAAAAGATCAAGCCAAATGAATAGAGATGGAGATTGAAAGTAATAAAGAAGGCTAGACTGTGGCAGCAATTAGACCCCTCAATGAGCTCTTCAACACGCTGCAGTGTGAATGAGTACTCCAGAAGAATTTATGTGTTGCAGTGTGATTAAACATCCCAAAAGAAAAATCTTCCGTGCGACTTGAAATGCCCAAGTCAATAAAAATTGTGTGCAGCGTTCCAAGTCTAGAATTACGTATGGCATTCAATGAAAATAAAATAAAAAGAATGTGTTCCCGGTAGATCAAAGTCTCCCTTGAATCATGGTTGCCGTAGAAGTCTTCAAGTCCTATAATGCCTAATAAAAGAAATCCCTTCGTGCAAATTGAATCTCCAAAAAGCAATATATATGTTGCGGGGTTCCTTTGAATAAATGCATATATATATATATATATATATATGTTGCCGTGCCCTTTTTAGGTCCCTTTTCATTTCTTAGCCTATATAAAAAAATAAAAATAAAAATTAGAAATAAAATAAAATAAAATAAATAAGGAATGGAATATCACAAATATGTTATGCATGTAAAGAAACATTGTTCAATTAAATCACAAGTTATAATATTAAGCTAAAATCATGGTATTTATCAATTTAAATCACAACTCAGATTTATATATCTTAATCATTTTTTCATCTAAAACCAATAATGTAATTAAAGAATTAAAATATATTAGTTCTAAATGTATAAAAATATGCAATATTTCAGCTCAATCACACCTCCCAAATAGCATTTTACTAATCCTTGAGCAAAATAGTGAAAATTAGTTGAGATAAATATTGCATAAACATCAAAATTTAAACAAAAGCAATCAAACACAATTCTGAATTCTCACAAAAGGTGATCCATGACTACTTAACCCCAGGAGCTATAATCACCAAGACTGTCTCAGCAATCCTTCACATATAATTGGGAAAAATATCTCAGAACTTAGATGTTCATATGTAGCTACACGGTTGTATATTCCTCATTACTAGTTAGGATTTGTCATAAGATTTTTCAACATTAAGGTTAATCATTGCTGATTCTAACTACCTCAAAGCCCAAGGGACTAGCAGTTTTCACGTCAACTCTGTTTAAAGGTTGAATACTCAATCCCCAAAGTTAAGGTAATTGTTTCTAGCCCTTTACTTAGAAAAGTTCACCAAGCTGCCTTTATCTTCTTCTTCTTATTTTTTCTCGATTATTTTCAAATCCTTTTTTTTTCTTTTTCTTTGATTCTTTTTTTTTTTGCATGGCTCAGTAGTCCTGCAGTTTACTTCCCTTGTATTAAATCAGTGGACAGTAAATGATGAACACTACAGGTGTAAGCATATGCAAAATGTTCTTCAAACTTTTCCCTTTGTTCTATATAAATCTTATCAAGTCTCATCTCAATAAATATAGTAGCCCAGTGTTTCAAATCATATATCAACAAAATATGATGCATCAGAAATCATGTTCTATGCTCTATATATCACAAAATAATTCTGCTCAACCACTCCACCAAGGTGCTAAAATTTCACAAGGTACTAGAAATGAAGTGTGTCAATCATATATGTATCAATGCACATCATATTAATGCAAATTTTCTTTTAAAATCTGTGCATACATGCTACCTCCAACTAGTGAGAGACATGGTCTTCAATGAATCAAAGAAAAGAAAATAAAGTGCACAAGAATAAGTAAGCAACACGGACAACCAATCATGTGATATAAAATGAGAGCAAAACAACAAATATAAATAAAAGATAAAATTCAATTGAAGAAATAAATAAATAAAAAATAAAAAAACTTCCCCTAGGTTTTGCACAAGCAAGATCTCTTCGCTTGGATTGAAGACAGTCATAAATGGTTTTAGACGTTGTCCATTGACAATGAAGCTATTGGCATTCCAATGTCTGATTGACAATGTCTATCACCTCATGAGGATGAACCTCTTTTATAATGTACGGCCCACTCCATCGGGATTTTAGCTTCCCAGAAAAAAGATGTAGTCTTGAATTATAGAGGAGCACGTTCTGATTAGGGACAAGATGTTTATCATGGATCTTCTTGTCATGCAAGGCCTTCATTCACTCCTTTGCCAAGTGAGAATTGTCGTAAGCCTCCCTCCTTGCTTCATCAAGTTCCGAAATTTGCAACTTTCTTAAACCTTTGGCAGCATCAAGTAAAAAGTTAATTTACTTAATAGCCCATAAAGCATGATGCTGAATCTCAACAAGTGAATGACAAGCCCGACCATAAACCAATCTATAAGGTGACATCCTTAAGTTAGTTTTAAATGCAGTCCTATAAGCCCAAAGAGCATCAACCAATTTTTCAAACTAGTCCTTCCAAGTGGGACAGACTATTTTTTCAAGAATAAGTTTGATCTCTCTATTGGTCAACTCAGCTTGACCATTAGTCTGGGGGTGATATGGAGTAGAAACTTTATGGGTAACCCCATATTTCTGTATAAGTTTTTGAAAATATTTGTTATAAAAATGTGAACCCCCATCACTAATGATCGCCTTGGGCATGCCAAAATGTGCAAACAATTCTTTCAATCAATGGATGGCAACCTTATGATCATTTGTTCTACAAGATATGATCTCTACCCATTTTGAAACATAACCCATAGCAACTAAAATGTCAGAATTTCCAAATGAATTTGGGAATGGTCCCATAAAGTCAATCCCCCAACAATCAAATATCTCAAGTGTTAGAATATGGAAAAGGGGCATCATGTTACGTGCTGTGATTTTTTCAAATTTTTGACAAGGCTCACATGCCTTACAAAAAGAGTCCACATCTTTAAAAATAGTAAGTCCGTAGAGTCCACTTTGTAAAATTTTGGCAATAGTTTTCTTAGTTGCAAAATGGCCTCCACAAGCCCCAATATGACAAAATTGAAAAACAGAGCTAAACTCATCATCAAGAATATATCGACACACCAACTGATCAGTACAATATTTAAAAAGATAAGAAGTGTCGAAGTAATAAAATCGTACCTCTGCAAGGAACTTATGTTTGTCCTGGGCTGTCCAATGCTTCGGCATCTGGTCAAGGTAATTCACAATGTCTGCTATCCATGAAGTGCGCGACACAGTAAAAAGATGCTCATCAGGAAAATTTTCATTCAAGGGAGTAATAGATGTAGATACATCAGGTAGCTGTAGTCGTGACAGGTGATCAGTTACCACATTCTCGACTCCCTTCTTATCCCGAATAGTGATGTTAAATTCTTAGAGTAAAAGGATTCAATGTATCAACCTGGATTTAGCATCCTTCTTTGCCAACAAATACTTAAGAACAGAATGGTTAGTAAAAATGATAACATGAGACTCAATAATGTAAGAACAAAATTTATCTAAGGCAAACACAATAGCTAATAACTCCTTCTCGGTGGTGGTGTAATTTTTCTGTGCATCATTCAAAATACGACTTGCATAATAAATGACCGAAGGCTTATTGTCCACGCTTTGGCCAAGAACGACACCAAGAGTGAAATCACTAGCGTCAGTCATAATCTCAAACGGCAAGTCCCATCGAGGAGTTTGCATAATAGGTGCAACTGTTAAGTGTTCCTTTAGGGTCTCAAAAGCATGCTGACACTCATCAGTCCAAACAAAAGTAGTATCATTTTGCAATAAAGTACACAATGGTTTTACAATACTACTAAAATCTTGAATGAAACGCCGATAGAAGCCAGCGTGATTAAGAAAAGAACGAATATCCTTCACTATCTTAGGAATAGGCAATTGAGATATTAATTCTATCTTGGCTCTATCAACCTCTATGCCACGTTCAGTAACTAAATGTCCAAGTACCAAACCACTAGTGACCATAAATTGACATTTCTCCTAATTTAGCAATAAATTCTTTTCCTCACATCTTTTCAACACAGCAGCAAGAGTTTTTAAACAGACATCAAAAAATTTACCAAATACAGAAAAATCATCCGTAAAAACCTCACATATGTCATTAAGCATATCAGAAAAAATGCTCATCACACAATGTTGAAAAGTAGCAGGTGCATTATATAGACCAAATGGCATTCTTCTAAAAGCAAAAGTACCAAAAGGGCAAGTGAATGTGGTCTTCTCTTGATCCTCTGGTGCTATGGTAATTTGATAATAACCAGAGAAGCCATCCAAGAAACAATAAAAAGCATTACCAGTTACTTTTTCTAAAATCTGATTTAGGAAAGGTAATGAAAAGTGATCTTTTTGACTGACCGAATTCAACTTTTGGTAGTCAATACACATTCTTCAGCATGTTACCTTCCTAGTCGGGATCAACTCACCATTAGTATTTTCAAAAACAGTTAAATCATATTTTTTTTGTACTACCTGTGTCGGACTTACCCACTTGCTGTCGGAGATAGGATAGATGATGCCCACGGCTAACAATTTCAGCACTTCATTCTTCAACACCTCCTTCATGGTAGGATTCAACCTCCGTTGTGCATCACAAACTGGTCTCGCATCTCCTTCCAGAAAAATGTTATGGGTACAAATTGAAAGGTAAATACCTTTGATGTCTACAATAGTCCAGCCTATCGCACCTTGATGATGTCTCAGCACTGTTAATAATTCTGCTTCCTGCTTCAAAGTGAGCTGAGAAGAAATGACCACCGGAAATGCATCCTCAATTGGGCCCAGAAAAATATACTTCAAGTTCTCAGGTAGTGGATTCAACTCTAGTATTGGGATCTCTTCTTTTGATAACTTCATGACTCCTGGTAAATCAAGAGTTTCAAAGATTGGCCTACGCCAATTACTCGTGTAACTCACATCTAATAACTGAAGAAACCCAGTTGTCTTTTTTAACTGCCCATCTGATTCTGTCAACTCTAATGACGTAGGAATTGTCTCAAAAAGGGTCTTAGATTGATCAGGAAAGTCATCCTTAGATGCACTCTCAGAATCAAATACTAATAACAACTCCAAAACGTCAAAATCATACACCATATCAACAGCTTGCACATCATATTCCCAAAAGTGAGTTTCAGTACTCTACTTCGACAATTGATAACTGCATTCGAAGTAGTAAGGAATGGGCGTCCAAGGATGACAGGCGCATGATGAATAGTGGAGACTAGCTGCTGCATGTCAAGAACTACAAAATCTACTGGATAATAAAATTTTTCTACTTGGACCAGCACATCTTTAACTATACCCCTCGGCACTTTAACTGGCCTGTCAGCCAACTATAGCATAATTAAGGTCTTTTTCAGCTCACCCAATCTCAACTATTCATACAATAAGAATGGTACCAAGTTCACACTACTCCTTAGATCAAGTAGAGCTCTCCCAATGCATGATTCACCAATCATAATGGAAATGTGGGGAAAGTCGGGAGCTCCAAAATTCTGAGGAGTCTTACTCAATATCAGTGCACTAACTTGCTCTGTTAGGAAAGCTTTCTTCTTCACATTCAGCTTCCTCTTCACTGTGCACAAGTCATTCCAAAATTTTGCATATGAAGGCACTTGTTGTATGGCATCCAAGAGTGGATTATTAATCTTTACTTGCTTGAAAATCTCTTGAATCTTAGTCTGATGTTTGTTCTTTTGGCCAACTGCCAATCTCTGAGGTTAGGGAACCACAGGTTGGTACCCCTTACTAGTTTCAAACTCTCCACTCACATGATTCTTCGACTTTAGCCTCACTTTCTCTAGTTCTTTCTCAGTTTCATCAGTCTCTATTACATTTTTAGGTTTAGAACCAACTACCTACCAGTCCATGGTTATCTCAGGTTGAGGAACTTCTTTCCCACTTCTCAAAGTAAGAACAACCTTTACTTTCTCAATAACGTCCCCTGAGACATTATGCACTTGCTGTTGTTATTGCCTGTATACTTGAGGATTAGACTGAGGTTGTGCTGAAAATTTCCCTTTCTCTAGAGTGCTCAATGTCGTGCTCATCTTATTAATAGTGTCACACAACTCATTTATGGCCTGAATGTTCTGATTGTTTGTGGTGGCCTGAATCTGCATAAATTACTATAGTGTATTGGCCATCTGTGCCATACTGTCATCTAGAGACTTCTTTGCAGATGATTGAGGCTGGAAACTCTGTGCAGCTACATGAGCTTGAAATCCAAGAGGCGCTACAAAAGGATAACTCTGAGAACTTTGATATGACTAACACTGGTGTTGAGGAGCATCCTGATGAAATGGTTGTTGCAAAGATGGTGGAGACCAGCCAAGCTGATCATTTCTCCATGAGAAATTTAAATGATTCCCCCACCCCCGATTATATGTGTTAGAAAAAGGCTAATTTTGTGCCCTGTTAACTCAGTTAGCTGATTGCATCTGCTCAGACCTACTTTCTTGAAATATTGGCATAATTGGGCAGTCCTGAGTCTTATGGTTCGAATCAGCACATATAGAACATGCATCTACTACTTTCACAGCCTTCATTTTTTCCATTTTCATGACCTCTAGTCTTCTAGTTAATGTAACTATTTGGGTTTGAACATCAGTGTCTTCCTTAAACTCATATTTGCCCCCACCAGAAATAGCCCTTAGTGGCTGTGCTGTTAACTGTACTTGATCAGTCTGAGTGTTCCACTGTTGTGCGCTCTCAGCAAGATAGTCAAAAAATGATAGTGCTTCATCTGGTTCCTTGCTAAAGAATTCCCCATTGTACATCGTTTGAACAAACTGCCTGCATTCTGGAGTGAGACCAGTGTAAAAGTAGCTCACCAACCTCCAAGATTCGAAACCATGATGTGGACAAATGTTTACCAAAGATTTTTAAATTTTTCCCAACTAGCCTGAAAAGTCTCATCAGGTTTCTGATTGAATTGGTTGATTTGCTCTTGCAAAAATTGAGTTCTCTGAAAATGAAATTTTTTTGTAAGAATTCACACTGCATATCAGACCAACTAGAGATAGAATTAGGCCTCAAAAAATTAAACCAAATCTTTGCTCTATCCTTTAAAGAGAAAGGAAATAAACAAAGTCTAATAAATTCATCAGTAATAGCCCTAGTAATAAAAGTAGTGCAAGCCAACTCAAAATCTGTTAAGTGCTGGTAAAGACTCTCAGAATCCATCCCATGGAATTGAGGTATCACTGACATCATACCATATTTAATAGAAAAATTAGGTGCATCTTCGGGTAATACAATGCATGAAGGTGTAGTCATGCGAGTGAGTTGCAAATAATCCTCAAGACTGCGTGGTGCAGGTGCAGCCATGGTTTGTTCAATTTCAATATCCTCACTTATAGAAGAGACAGAAGAGCTATCTATCTCCGAGTTGTGTATATTACTCTCAATACTCGATGTAACTCTAAGCAACCTATTTGAACTGTCTCTCACCCATGACATGAAACATCAGTCTAAATAGCATATATAAGGTTCAAGCAACTGAGTGGTATATGACAAATGAAATGTGTAATCAGAGAGAAGATAGTGAAAAAAGTAAAAAATAAAAAGAATAAGTAGTTTAAATTTAAATTAGACAACTATCCCCGGTAACGGTGTCAAAAACTTGACTCACTAAAAAATGAATAGCACAAAAGTTATTTCAAGTGCAGGAGGATGTTGTGTAATAATTAGAAATAAAATTCCTAGATCATCCCCTCATAGAAAATTGTTTAAATCCAAACTCGTATAAAATTATGAAAAATTTCACAAACAAAAGTGGTGGTATGTATAATGAATGGAAGAGTGCAACGGAAATAAAATAGGCACTGGTCATAGACTAGATTCATACTTTTGGATTTTTTTGTGTGTTGAAATTGAACGTAAAAGACTAACAAACTGAAATTAACAATTAAAGATTCAATTACGCTAAAAAATTTTAATTAATCTGAAAATTAAAAAATAAATTGAAATTAATCTAAAATATAATTGTAATGTATATTTAATGGAAGTTTAGAGGAATAAGAAAAATAACTAACATAAAATAAAATAAACAGCAAATAAAATGCCTATACTTTTAAGCCAAAAATATCAAGAATACAATATAAACTTCAAATTGAAATTAAATAAAAAGTAGGAAATGAAAAGATCATGAACGAAGATGGATATTGACAGCAGTGGAGGAGGCTAGACTATAGCAGCAATTAGACCCCTCAAGGAGCTCTTCAACGCATTGCAGTGTGAGTGAGTGCCACTGAAGAATTTATGTATTGCGGCGTGAATGAACCTCCCAAAGGAAAAATCTTCCTTGCTGCTCGAAATGCCCAAGTCAATAAAAATAAATATGTGCGGTGTTCCAAATCCAAAATTATGTACAGTGTTCAATGAAAATAAAATGAAAAGAATGTGTTCCCCGTATGTCAAAGTCTCCCTTGAATCATGATTGCCGTAGAAGTCTTCAAGTCCTATAATGCCCAATAAAAGAAATCTCTTCCGTGTGAATTGAATCTCTAAAAGGCAATATATATGTTGCGGGGCCCCTTTGAATAAATGCATATATATATATATATATATATGTTGCAGTGCCTTTTTAACTCCCTTTTCATTTCTTAGCCTATATAAAAATATAAAATAAAAATTAGAAATAAAATAAAATAAAAATAAAGAATAGAATATCAAAAATATGTTATGCATGTAAAAAAATATTGTCCAATTAAATCACAAGTTATAATATTAAGCAAAAACTATGGTATTTATCAATTTAAATCACAATTCAGATTTATGCATTTTAATCATTTTCTTTATCTAAAACTAATAATGATGTAATGAAAGAATTAAAATATATTGGTTCCAAATGTATAAAAATATGCAATATTTCAGCTCAATAAAAAATTTAATTGTCTTATAGTATTATCTTTTTGTCCTTAGATTCTTCATTTCATCAGTCTATTCTCGAATTGAATTGATAGGTTTAATGTTTGATCGAATCTTGACTTGACCATATTGGGTTGGGTTGCACTCCCATGTAGGGGTGCTACCTGTCCATGCGAGAGTGAGGTAGCCCCTTCCTTGCACCCCGCCCCATATTGCTTAACTAAAATACTTATATTGCCTTGGCCTTCTATATAAAGGTGGTCATATTATAGCTTGCACAAAATATTAAATAAAAATTATAGTTAATATATATAACTTTATAAAATTAAGAGCATTCACATCGGTTTCTTTAAATTACTTTTTATCTTCAAATTTAACTCATTTTATCAAAGGTTGGCCCACATTGAATTAGCCAACCCCTTTTCATCCTAAATATGAGCTACAGTAATTTCATATTTTTCTTCAAAGATGAAAAGTCCAATAACAAGTCTATATCAATTATTTATTAATTTCATCTTTTTTTCTTATGTTATTTTGTTATATTTTAAGGTTATTATATTATAGATGTGGCATTTTTATGGATTGTACATATGAAATTTTTATTTACATATGAGATTTTATCAACTCTGTATATATGAGATTATTATATTATAGATTGTTGGATTGTGAAAATAAAATTGAATATGATTGTTGGAAGTTATTGAATATTAGGAAAATAAAATAAAAAAGTAATTAAAAAATAAAAATTTACTAAAGAAATAAAAATAATAAAAATTTATTATTATAGAAAATGTGATGACTAATCCAATGTAGATTTTAAATATTAAGTGATTAGTTGAAAGTTAAAAAGTTACATATTTTTAAAATTTTAAATATTGGGATATATATAACCAATCCAATGTCAATGTTCTAATAGATTATATTTAAAAATATGTATAAATATATATTTGTATAAAATGTATATAAGTAGGTGGAGCGGGGGGCGGGCCCCCGCTGCCCACCCAGTACCGCGGACAGTAGTCTTAAGTAGATCCAATATTGATCTAATTCCTCCGGACAATAAAATTCTCAAAAGCTTTCTTGTGAGAATGTAATATTTAAAAAGAAAATTACGTCGATGAAGAACCAACTCTTATTTATAAATCTATTATCTATTATCACTGAAAAAGTTTGGAGTGAAAACAATAAAATGTAATGGAAAAAATGAAATTATTTTAATAGTAGCCCATATATATGCATATAATAATTGTTGAATCTAAGGTATCAAGTTTCATGTGATTATAAATCTACACATAGATTTTGATGATAACAAATGAATTCAAAGAATAAAGGAGTTTCAAGCTCAAGTTGTCCACACAATGGAGTAAGCACATCAAAGGAAATAAGCATGAGCAAAAAGGGAATAAGTTCACATTAAAGTTATAAAGTAATATTGTAAATCTTTTCAAAATTTGAAATTAGGATTAATGCTCAAAATTAATTTTTTATCATAAAACATTAAAATACATTTTCCACATGTGCATGAATATTTTTGAAAATTAACTTTGAAAATATTAAAAATGATTGATTGTCATCTTTTACATGTGCATGCCTTGATTAAAAGGTTGAACTTTGAAAATATTAAAGATAATTGATTGTCATCTTTCACATGTGCATGTTTTATTTGAATATTTTCAAAAGTGATTGATAATTTTTTAGACTTATACAAAAGGTAGATGATTTTGTTTGAATTTTTTGAAAAATAAAGTGTGCTCCTTTTGTCATATACAAAAAGTAAAAGATTAGATTTGAATTTTTTGAAAAGGAAAGTGTGCTCCTTTTATCATGTGCCAAAAGTAAAAGATTAGGTGTGATTTTTTTTGAAAAAGTGAATGATGTTATCTTTGACATGTGAATCTTTTTAAATTTGAATATGAAGTCTCATATGCTTATAAATAGATCATTTGAGAGCTTGGTACGAGAGACTCTTTTAATTAAATATGAAAATGATAATATTCTTTTGATTCAGATTTATGTTGATGATATAATATTCGGTGCTACTAATGAAAATATGTGTCAAGTTTTTGCTAAGACTATGCAGGAAGAATTTGAGATGAGCATGATGGGAGAACTTACATTCTTTCTCGGATTGCAAATTAAGCAAGCAAAAAGTGGGACATTCATCAATCAATCAAAATATATTAAGGAATTACTGAAAAAGTTTGGGATGGAAAATGCTAAGGAAATTGGAACACCAATGAGCCCATCAACTAAACTTGATAAAGATGAATCCGGTAAGTCAGTTGTCTCGAAGATATATTGAGGTATGATTGGTAGCTTATTATATTTAACAGCCAGTAGACTAGATATTATGTTTAGTGTGTGCTTATGTGCACGCTTTCAATCATCTCCAAAAGAATCACATTTAATTACAGTTAAGCACATTCTTAGATATCTTAGTGGTACAATTCACCTAGGGTTATGGTACCCTAAGCACACATCTTTCGATCTAATCAGCTACACAGATACAGATTATGCTGGCTGTAAAATAGATCAAAAAAGTACTAGTGGAGCATGCCATTTCTTAGGTCATGCACTAGTTTCCTGGTTTAGTAAAAAACAAAATTCTGTTGCACTATCTACTGCTGAGGCAGAATATGTTGTTGCGGGTAGTTGTTGTGCTCAAGTTCTCTACATGAAGCAACAACTTGAAGATTTTAAACTCATGTATAATCATATTCCAATCAAATGTGATAATACAAGTGCTATAAATCTTTCAAAGAACCTAATACAACATTTTAGAACTAAGCATATTGAAATAAGGTATCATTTTCTTCGAGATCATGTGCAGAAAGGCGATATAATATTAGAGTTCACAAACACACACGATCAGTTAGCAGATATTTTCACAAAACCTTTACCAGAAGATAGATTATGTATGATCAGAAGAGAAATAGGTATGATGTATGCTATGAATATCTCTTAAAAGATAGACCAGAGTCAATAAAAATAGAGATAGATTTTTTAAATACTTTTACATAAACTTGAGATTCTTAGCCTCATGTTTGAGACGCTCATTCTCTTCATACAATATTATGTCATTCTTATCTATGGGAACCGGCAAGCGGAATGAAAAATCTAATAAAGATTTCAACTGTTTATTCTTCTGCCGAATGATTCCTTCCCTTGTGTGAGACTCTTGAACAATTTGTTGAAGTACAACAATTTTTTCTTTGAGCTTTTCAATTTCGTGATTTTTGGCTTGTAGCCGCTGAGAAAAAGTAACAATAGAGGAAGAGTAGCGAGTCCCAAGACTCACCAAGTCATAAATAGCATCAGAATCTGACTTATTAGTCAGATTATTATTTTCTTGCTGCAACATGGCACCAATGGCAGCTGCAGAAAGGACAGGAGGTTGAGATGCAAAATGTCTCATAGATGGATCTAGAGAAATATTAGAAGAATGAGCCATTGAGAAAAGAATAGAAGGCTTAAAACGAGAAAGTTGAAGGAATGCAGATGAGCTATAGAGATGAGATGAAAACTTGATGTGGATTGGATGAACTTCAGGACTGATTTTATAGAGATAGCATAAAGAATAAGACAAACTATTGTCTCTTCAAATTTTATTTAGTCAAACGAAATACAAAATATGCTGGACACACATTGTCAAAAGTTTTCTTACTAAGCCAGCGAGATTAACAGTAGATTGTCCCTATTTTTCTAGTAATGATGAACCTCTACTGTTATCTGCCGATGTTGACCTTGTATCTGAACCCTTTCTCGTTGCAGCTCCTCTATTCGTGTTGCAGATCATGAGCATACCAATCTGTAAATTTTTTCAACTCTTGGTTTTCTTGCTTTAGCGTTTTATTCTCACTATCCTTATTAGCAAGCTTCTGTCGTAACTTAGATATTTTCATGTTAAGATAATCAATTTCACTCACCCTCGCCATTAACCTTCGAGACATGATCGTAACAGAGGCAGCATATTGACTACTGAGCATTCTTGATTCTGCAATAATCTCAGAATCAGCCTTACTAGAAAAACAGTTCTCTACTCCTATCATGGTATTGACGGCCTCAGGAGAGAAGATTGATGATTGATGCGTCAAGAGTTCCTGATTCAAGTCTGGAACATTAGTGGAAGAGAATTGCTCAGTCATTCTATCGTTGTGGAAAAACAGAACTCAGGTCAAGAAGCGATGTATTTTTTTGACATCTGATAGATGAAAATGATCATTTTTTTATAGAAACTCAGAACCTTCAATCACGTTTGTCAACAACATCAGGCGATTGTTTAAATCTCCAGCCGCACTAAATTCTTAGAGTTAGGCCTCGAGACTTTGCAGCATTTGTCAGGTCACGGACGACTCCTTTTTCAACTATCTATAGTGACTATTAAACGCATCGTTTTCTTCAGTCCATTTACTTGCTGCCGATCCTTTTTAATGATGCCAAAAGGGAGAGAAGTTTTAGACTAGAACATTAACATTGTTTAAATTGTTAAACTTGTTATATATGCTTGGAATTATATTTATACTTTTGCTTGAAAAACTAACGCATATTTTCAAGCGGAGCTTAAGTATTAATACAGGTTTCAAGTTCTATCAAGTATTTGTCATCATCAAAAAGTGGGAGATTGTTGAACCCAAGGTTTCAAATTTCATGTAATTATAAATCTACACATGGATTTTGATGATAACAAATGAATTCAAAGAATAAATGAGTTTCAAACTCAAGTTGTCCACACAATGGAGTCAAGCACATCAAAGGAAATAAGCATGAGCAAGAAGGGAACAAATTCACATTAAAGTTATAGAGTAATGTTGTAAATCTCTTCAAAATTCGAAATTAGGATTAATGCTCAAAATTAATTTTTTATTATAAAACATTAAAATACATTTTCTACATGTGCATGAATATTTTTGAAAATTAACTTTGAAAATATTAAAGATGATTGATTGTCATCTTTTACATGTGCATGCATTGATTAAAGGGTTGAACTTTGAAAATATTAAAGATGATTGATTGTCATCTTTCACATGTGCATGTTTTATTTGAATATTTTCAAAAGTGATTGATGCTTTTTTAGACTTATACAAAATGTAGATGATTTTGTTTGAATTTTTTAAAAAGTAAAGTGTGCTCCTTTTGTCATATACAAAAAGTAAAAGATTAGGTTTGAATTTTTTGAAAAAGAAAGTGTGCTCCTTTTGTCATATGCAAAAAGTAAAAGATTAGGTTTGAATTTTTTGAAAAGGAATGTGTGCTCCTTTTGTCATATGCCAAAAGTAAAAGATTAGGTTTGATTTTTTTTGAAAAAGTGAATGATGTTATCTTTGACATGTGAATCTTTTTAAATTTGAATATGAAGTCTCATATGCCTATAAATAGATCATTTGAGAGTTTCACATTCACAATACCAAGAGCACACCACATTCATTCAAAACTTTCATTCTCTCTTCTCTAAGCATTGAGTCTTAATTTTTGTTCATTTTGAGAGATATAGTTTGCGCTGTATTGTTCTTATTTCACTCATTGAGGAGTGTTTTCTGATAACCTACCCACTATCAGCTCTTGTATCAGAAAAAAGGTGTGTATAACCCTTGTGTGTGTAGAAAGTATTCTACACGGGGAATAGTTGAATCACCACGTGTAAGGTGATTGCAAGTGTAGAGAGTATTCTACACGGATCCTTTGTAGCGCTTGAGACGAGGACGTAGGCAGTGGGGCCGAACCTCGTTAACATACTGAGTTTGCTTCTCTCTTACCCTTACTCTTTATATTTATTGTTATTTCATATTTTGTTTATATTTTATATTATATATTTGATTTATAATTGTTATTTTTTTAATACAACTCAATTCACCCCCCTCTTGTGTTAGTCATCTGGGCAACAATAAGGAAATTCAATAGAGGTATAATTTGTTTTATTTATTTATTTATTTTTATTTTACAAGAGTAATCCTCAAATAAAGATTACAATAATTCACAAATTGAAAAGATATATTAAAACCAGAAAAAAAAAAAAAAAAAAAAAAAAAAAAAAAAAAAAAAAAAAAGAAGATATATATTAAAGTCTCATCCATCAACGTCCTAATAAACGTGCCGACGACACTCTCGTGGGAAACCCTGAGGAAATCGCTTGAAGTTGGTACAATAGTTGTAAATCATGTAGTATTTTTGCACCCATCTGAGTCTTCTTCGCCCACTCGCATCGAGCCCTAGCGTTTGCCAACCACTGTTTGAGACGGAATCGGAAGCACAAGACGAGGAATTACCTTGGGACCAGAAGCAGGCCTCGGCATTGAAGTGGCGATAGCAGGCAGTGAAAGGAGCCTTAGACCAATCAGTTTTCACGAGCCCACCTCTGGTTGCCCATTGTTCTGCATTCCAGAGGCTCGAGTATAGCTTCATGGGCTGTCTCTTTGGGAAGGGAACACCGATGGATTCTTCGTTGTTGAATACTCTTATGGGGATGTCATCTACTAAGAAACTGCATGCACAAATATACATGTTATAATGACCAAGTTATATATACATATAGATATATGGTTCCCAAATTGGGAGTTGGATCTTCAAAATATTGCGTAAAACCGTAAAATTAGTAAATGCTATGCCTGTTTCATGGGCCAAAACAATTAAGGAGCTTAAACTTAAGATTAATTGAACTTCAATCAGAACCTGCTAGTATTTATAAATCAGGTTTCTTAAATCTTATATTGAAAATTAATACACCCGCATTTAATCAATTTTATTTAAAGAACATTTATTAAAAAAACTTTGGAGGGGTGGCTGGGCAGCCAACCGTTAGATTCTCAATTTTCTTATTCTTTTTATTTTGAAACATTCATTATTATAAAATCAATTCACAGGATTGACGACTTGGTTTATCTGAGCCTTTTATGATTCAACTTGAGAGAGTGTTTGAGTGTCCAAGGACATGCATGATTTAATTTGTAGAAATGTTTGAGTGTCCAAGGACATGCATGATTTAATTTGTAGAAATATGCATAGGACCGAGTTCCATATCTTATGACATTCGTCCCTGATTTGCCATTCGAAGGAGAGGCTAGTGCTGTAATATTCTAGATAGTGATTGAGATTTTACTGAAAATATCTATAAAAAATATGATCATATTTTCTGATTCTTTCACAATTAATTAAACATTGGTCTGATGATGGAAATCTTACATGATACGTTGCGGATTCCATACAATGGAATAGGTGTGAAAATCTTTTGTTGGGTCGAACCAGAGGTAGAACTGTTGCTCTCTGTTCCCTTTCCCTTGCGTGTACACATTGGTATGAACGATATACGGCTCTCCACTCAGGTTCCCCAAGAATTCAAAATCAATCTCGTCATGGTTTGGCCCTTCTGAAGATAACTGCATGCAGCAAAGAAACAAATATATATATATATATATATATATATCCGATATTGAAGAAACTTTCTTATAAGCTAGTTGCAGAAGTTCATGATATTGAAGCATAAGATGTAGTATTGCTTGAAAACAGAAGGAGTTTGGATATCTGAAAATAGAGATAGAGATCATATACATAGTAAGCCGTGACAGTGCCAGCAGAGTTGCCGGAGACGAGCTTGAGCTGCATGTCCATCCTTCCAAATAGGTATTCTCTTTTGGATTGAAAGCCGGAGCCAGATACCTGGTCCAGAGTAAGTGTGAGAAGGTTACCTTCGTCGAGTATCTTAGCACGATGATCACCCCATGTTATGTCAAAATGGTCATAAAAAGTACCAGCAAAAGATCCCATGAAAGAACTCACAAAGACAGAAAGCAACAACATCCCTGAAGTTCCAAGGTGAGTGTGTGGTTCCATCTTTAGAGAGAACTAGAATTTGATGGTTGGATATATTAATGTTAGGGCTTTATATAGGAAATGGTGTAGGGAGAGAGAAGAAGTACTAGAGATGGGTGAATGGCGTAGGATGCTATTAAAATGCACATACACCAACATATATACAGAGGGAATAGAGTTGGCAATGGAGTAGCTTTCACTTATAAATAGAAATCTGTGAAAGAGATCAGTTTGAGGAATAAGTGACTTCAGAACGGTTTAAATGATGTTGGAGTGCCTTTGTATTAAAGGGCCGGGAATCGTGCATGGTTTTATATTGTATTAATATTGTACCCAGCCGTGGGCTGTGATTATATAAGACTAATGTGCGTGCATGTGTTGCAACCTTCCCCGGCCAATTTGAAGGTACATCTGGATAATTATGTTTAGATACAATATAAAATAGTGACCTTCATCCATACTTTAAAGAAATGTGACCAGGTATATAGTGCTGGCAATTTTATACATTTGGGTGACTCTTACTCGAGTTGACCATCTGATCTCATGAAATGTGGTATAAGAAATCTTGTTTTTTTATTTCAAATGTTATCATCTTTAATCACATCAACTCATGTCTAAGCGATTAAAGTGTCCGCATCGAATACTAGAACGATTGGAGATCATGTTTCTCCTAAATATATAATATCATGTCACAAAAGCAAGAAATGACGATGAAAAACAATTTTGACGCGACCTCGATCGTAATTCTATTAAACCACACTCACTACTTATGGTAGAGGAATATCGTACGTGCGTACGTATTTAGTAGCAATTGAAAACAGCACCTTAGTTGGGAAATAAGGTGTAAGTTGAAATCCTTTAACGCGTTATATCATGATCAGAAGCTAGCTGTATTTCGTTTATTTTCTATTCCATTATGTGTAGATCCACAACACATGAAGTACTGCGCCATATTTAGGCTGTGTTTTCTTAGAGGATAAAACTTTGATTTATGCCATAGAAAGAAGGAATTAAGATGACTTGAGAGCTCGGCAAAGAAGGTAGAAGTACGAGATTGCACGTGCATGCAGGATGCAGGACTAATACTACTTTTTTGTGCAAGTTTCCAATTCCTTGCTTGTAATTCTCTCCCAGTTTTAGACTTTGAGACCAGAAGGGATGAAGCTGCATTGAGGTCTCGCATGCAATAAGTTATGATTTCCTATTAATAAACTGAATCAGTTTTGAAGTTGGCCCAAAGAAACAAGTACCATGCATGCAGCAGCGTGCAGGGGATCAAGATCTTAATTATCACGGAGGTTTTCAAGTCATTTATAACTAGACAAAATTTAAAGTGGATTATTTAATATTTATTATATATCAATATCTACAAGACTACAAACCAAATTTTAACTAATGTGAAAAATGATAACAGAAAAGTAAAAAAATAATCTCACAACACAAAATTAATTATCATGTGACTCGGCAACATGCCTACTTCTACGGTATTGTAGAAGATTTTATTATCTTGATGAATGTTAAAATACACTGTAGAGTGAAATTACAACACTCCAAATGGTCACACTATTCATAATAAACATATATATGAGGTTGTATGGTGGCAACTCTAATTTCACGATTTTCGGATTATTTACTCGAGCAAGTCTCGAGCAAATTCTCTGTTTGAAGTTTGCTTGAGCTATTTGTCAAGTGAACTCTCTACCTAGCGGTTCCAGTCTATCGACTCAAGTTTGTGCTCCTTGGCCCAGGCCTTATTGAGAATCCACCCAAGAACTATAGTGAATCCTTGTTGAATTGGGTGATCAAATCAAATTGCCACAATAATAAATCAGGTTAGCTCCACAAACCCAACATTAACCTTATCTTCAAGGTGCGAATATGGTGATAGATATACAAGAGTTAACGGTGGATGGATTTGGAGAGGCCATTGGAATAGAGACAATACTCTTGATGAGGTTCACTGATAGTATATTAAATCACTACTTGTCTAAAAAACTTGAGTTGATGAGAAGAAATAGATTTAATTATTTAAATTATAAACTTAATAATATCTAATAATACTATAAGAAAAATACACATGAGGATGCAACATTAAATTCTTATGTAAAACCCGTCTTACAAGAATATCTCTTTTCTAACTTAGAACCACAGGTTTGATCATATGAAGAATTTGAGAGAACAATTGTAACGCCCCAGTTCCGAATGGGTCGAAGAGTTACAACTGTCACCTAAAATCATATTTTACAATACATATATAAACTTAAATTTGTTAATTAGACATACAACTTACTGTTTCAAACAAACTACTTCAATATAATTAATTTAAAAATGCCACAAAGTCTTAATATAAATGTCAATCTCTCACATGCCAGGTCATTAGAATACGACAAATTTACCAAATAACATTCTTCTATAACCATGGCATTTTTTGTGCTTAATCCACTATACGTAAATAACCTCACCTTTGCTCCCTAATCTTGATTCTCAACTGAATATATACTAATATGTAAATAAGAACATTTACAAAATTCAGGATGCATAGCAAAATATTTAATTTCAAAATGCAAAATTAAAACATATTATTAAAATATTAGAGTGGATCTTTCAGAAATATTCTTATTCAAAAGTACTTTGGCATAGCATAACTAAGACACCATCTTATCAAACCAGAGTCCAATATTATTACTCATGGCAAGGTCGTATACTACAATTATACCCGTGCCAAAGTCATGTACCACTATTATACCCATGACAGGATCGTATATCACTATTATACCCGTGGCAGGGTCTTAACAGAATATAATAGAAACATAGTCAGATACAAAATCAGAAATTCATGCTAAAGGTTTTTCAAATACTACATCATATCAAAACAAAGTATTGAATAAATTCAAGTCATTTCACATATTCAGAACAAGATTCAGAACATCTTCACATCACGTGCATAAATCTTCAGATTTTATATTCACTCTTTTTGCAAGGTTCAGAAACAAAATGTCAAAATATTGCTCTTGTTTACACCAGTCATGACAAAATACTTTCTCTTTTATATAGATTTCATAAGTAATGCAGAACACATAACTGATATTATTTTGAAGTTTTCTTCTCAAAACATAACATGCATATTTTTCATAAACCAACCTCAGTCCATATCTTTTTAATGCAAAGTCTAGCATAGGAATCCCACTTACCTAAACTTTTTAACTTATCTAGATTTTCACACCACTGTACCAAGGGAATATCAATCATCAACTATACAATAGTCAAGAAGTAACTTGCATAAATTTCCAATTGAACACGTACTTCATAATTAAAACTCGAGATATTAAAAATCTATATCTCTCTAATGTCTAAAACCCTCAAAATCCTAAAATATCGTCACTCTCCAAAATACTTTTATTCCCACATACTTTCTCCAATCAACTATAAGATTAAACATTAAAAATATCTCAACAATTAAACATCTATTTTCTCTTCATTCTATTATAGAAAATCATCATAAATAAATAAACCCTATTATCAACATAAAAAGGTGGTGTTATTATTATTTATTTTTATTTTTATTTTGTAATTTCGTTGTGGATACCCTTCAGACATGGAGAGGGTGAAATTAGGTCAGAGAAAAGAGGAAGGATGAGTGAGTTTACGTGGAATAGAGTGTGTGGCTACGACAGTGGTGCACGATAGGCATTTATAGGGCGGCGTCCAACGGTGGAAGCTTATTTTTCAGCTAGAGTAGCGACTCAGGGCGATGGTGACAAGGCTGTACTGTGCAACTTGTTTGGATTCAAGGTTGTTGGTTTTGTGAACCATGGTGTAGCAGCATCCTATTGAGTGGTGATTTGCACTTTCTGCTTACAGGGGTTCGACATGGAGGGGTTGGCCACATGCGACATTTTCTAGGGTGCACTTGGGGTGGCACTCGTTTGGGTTTCTGAACAACCATTGGTGGTAGATGCTTCATGCATGTGTTGTAATGTGGCGTTGCGTGGTGTACATGTAATGGTTGCTAGAGGGGCTTCACGGTGGTCTCATGGTGGTTCACTGGTGGACTATACGTGCTTTGTTTTCGAGTGGTTAAAACAGAGGAGGAGCATTGGGGTGCATTGGTCTTGCGTGGAGGTTTGTGAGTTGGTGTTGGGCAAAGCTAGGTAGCCTCTAGGTGGTTCCTGGTGGTTGGCCGAGGTCTTCACTTTGTGCAGCTATGGTCTGGTGCAGTGATGCTACGGGACGTGACACGAGGCTGCATTTCAGGCTGGGCTTCATCTTTCATGGCAGTGGCTTGTTAAGATAAATCAAAACAGCAGAAATAAGTATCTACCACTTTGCGTGAATCTGTTACGAATTAATAGAATAGAGAACAATATAAAGTAAAATCACACATAGAGAGAAAACTAAGAATTTTTTTACATTGGAAAACCCTTCAATACAAAGGAAAAAACCATGGGATCTAGTCCAGTTAAAACTTGCACTATCAACAATATTATGTATATAAATGTTCTCTTCTAGATAGCATTAGAGACATATAATCAACAATGATCTTAAAAAAAACACTTTCTTAGCAACCAAATAGTGTGATTAGAAGAGATATCATCATGAGATGCGTTATTGTTCACAACCTCGAACACCAGAAATACTACTCCAAATCTAATCTCCACTATTCACATTATAGAGCCTTGAGTTATAAATGTGCCTACACAATTCCAACTCAATCGAACCACAAAAAACTCTATTCAAAGCATTTGATTGAAGCTGGACAAGCTCCCCTATTTTTGTCTGTCTCTTCCTTTCCCCAATCTCTCACATGGTTTTTTTTTTCCTTTTTTTCACACTCTCTCTGCTTTTATACACAGCAGCATCACTTAAGTTTAAAACCTAATTAAAACTGGGCCTAAACCCTCTCTCCATATAGGCTTAATGAACCCAAAAGGGCCATCCTCCATATAGGAGGAAACCCAACACAATAAATCTCCTCCTTCTAGACTATATAGGGGGACTCACCATCCCAACGATTGAGCAATAAGAGTCAAGCTTCTCTCTTATTGCAGCCTTCATTAACATATCAAAACCAGTATCCTATATATAGCAACAAAGTCCGCTCCCTTTAAAAGGGGAGACTGAATTTTCATTGTCTAATTAGAACTTATACAAATGAAGTATTTATATCTCTCCAATAAAATATTCTCTCCAACTAATGAATTTTTGGAAGATAATTTTTAACTTCTATAATCAACTACTTGTTTAGAGCATGTTGCAGATGAGTACTGTTGTAACATTAGGACCATCCTCAGGCCTAGGCTCAGGCCTAGGCCTAGTAGGAGAGCCCACTCATCAGAAACGACATTGTTTTGAGGTTAGAAAACTCTTTCCCCTTCTAGTTTCCCTCTCCCTCTGTGATTCCTTCTTCCCCAACATTTTCTTAATTAATCTGGGGCAATTAGTTAGTTGATATGTGCTTTAGGATAATTTTTTTTTTTTTTTTTTGATAATCTCATCTCATTAACATCAAGTCCTTACAAAAACCTGCCTATCAAGCCATGCTGCTTGAGAAACACACGAAGGACAACCATCACGCCAGACACTTACATCATCAACATTCCTAGCAAATCTTGCTAAACCGTGCGCCACATTGTTACCTTGCCTACATACATGCACAAAGGAGATTTCCTGGAAATAAGATCTAATTCTTCTTATCTCATCTATTACATAGGCAAAATCAGATAGACATTCAGAGGAGGAATTTAAGGCATTAATTAAAAACAAACAATCAGATTCCATCACCAATTTATTAATGCCCCACTGCAGTCCGAATTGGAGGCCTCGCAACACTGCTGTGGCTTCAATAAATTCAGAGCTTGCAACCGCATGCTCTATCTTGCTGCAAGCCATTAAAACATTGCCTTCATGATCTCTTAAAACCAGACCAATTCCAGCTTTATCGATCTCACCTAAGGTGGCACCATCCACATTCATCTTCAAGCTACCTTGTGGAGGAGGTTTCCAGATTAGGACCCTTGGGGTGTCTTGGCTGCTACTCTCCAGAAGCTGAGCTTTTTTGAAATCAGATTGCATAGATAGGGCTGTAGAAACAACAGAAGAAAAATGAAGAAAAGAGTTATCATAGATAAATTTATTTCTTCCACTGCTATAAATTTCAAAACCTCTTCCTCGTTGCCTCTTTCCTTTACTTCTAGCACAATTTTCCCAAAGGATTTCCCACAACCTATCTCCCCCAGCAGGGGTTGAAATTGGATACATAAGGAGTTGATAGAACTACAGTAAAATAAGGCATGTGCTGCATCCTCTCTACATTGATTGCAAAACAAACAGACATCACTCTCCAGAATTTTTTTCCTCACAAGATTTCAATATGTAGGTGAATTTCTAAAAAGCCTTTCCATACAAAAATCTTCATCTTTAAGGGAATTTTCAGATTCCACATACCCTTCCAAAAGGGAGCTAGAAGTTGAACCCGAGATCCTTCCCCTTCTATTAGAGCATAGGATTTTTGAATATTTCTGTACCCACTTCTAACTGAAAAGGATCCACTTTTTTCATCTAACCAATACCAGGAATCCTCATAGTTGGGAGCCACATTAATTCTTAAAATCTGAGATACTGTTCTTGGATTGAAGAGAGCTCTTAATGCATCAACATTCCACCAACCCGAGCTACTATCCATTAAATCCTGCACTTGCAGATTCTCCTGTGGATGACCTATCGTTTCACCTAGCAAAACTGATGGTGGTATACCAGGAATCCAATTGTCTTTAAAAACCTTTGTTACCACCCCATTCCCCACTCTTCTGATACATCCAACTTTCAATAGAGGTAAGGCACTATGAATACCTTTCCACACGTATGATGAATTGAAACCAATCTTTGCTTCAAACAGAGAGCTCTTTGGAAAATACCTTGCTTTGAAGATCTTGTAGAGAAGTGAATCACAGTTAGTAAGAAGCCTCCACCCCTGTTTAGCTAAGAGGGACATATTGAAATCATATAAGTTTTTGAACCCCAGCCCTCCTCTAAATTTAGATGCACTCAATTTCTGCCACCCTACCCAATGAATTTTCCTCTCTTGAGCTTGATTACCCCACCAAAATCTGGCCATCATCATTTCCATCTCATGACATAAGGTTTTAGGGGGTAAAAAGCAACTCATTGCATATGTCGGGATGGACATAGCTACTGCTTTTAATAGGATCTCTTTACCCCCTTGAGATAGCAAATTTCCTTTCCACATCTGAATTTTCTGCCACAATTTTTGCTTAATATCAGCAAAGGCTCTTTGTTTTGATCATTAAGGTCTATAATGTTGTATTATTAAGGTCTATAATGTTGTATTTATGAGTTTGTTCAATGTCTTGGATTAATAATTAATGCAAACTCTTTATCTTAAAAAAATATCTAAAACTAGTCATCAAACCATTAAGGCCTCATTTGTTTCCACAACAATTCTTATCTAATCTTATCTTATCTCACAATTACAAGTTTTTCAAATCCCTATAAAAAATAAAATAAACAATTCAACTTTTTTAAATCTCAAAATAAAAATAATATTAAAAAATATATTATAATAATATTTCATTCTACTTTCAATTATTAGCTCAACTCATCTTATCTCAACTGCGAAAAATAAACAAGGCGTGAGACATAATATTGTACCCTCTAAGAAAGAAAAGTTCATACAAATATACATCATGAAATATTCAAAATTCTAATAAATTAAAAACCAAAATGATAAAAGACAAGCAGAGTTGGGAATTTAATATTTAAAAACTTTTAGAAGTCATTTTGACTTTTGCGAGGCTTTATATCAGGGTGCCTTGCTACATTTTTTTTTTTTTTTTTTTTGGGTAACAAGACAATCTCATTAACGAAAGAAACATTTCAGACTAGCCAAATATCTTGAGAGATAAAGTCTGAAAAATCATCCCACCACATCTTTATAGAGTTAACAGACCAAGCATGTCGGGCTAGTCCATGAGCAGCCTCATTTCCTAACCTCCGAACATGTTGTATTTAACATTCACCAAATAGAGACAAAAGGGTCTTGTTTCTCGCAGCAGGTTCCCCAGCATGGAAGAGGATTAATCATCTATAGCTTGAAGCTCTTTAATCATCTGTATTTTTATCACAGAGATCAACAAACTCAATAAGCATCAAACGTTGAGTTCAAATCTCTAAATCAAACATTCTTCACAGGTCTCCATATTTTTTTCATTATTTGTTTAAAGGCATCTCTGTTATAGTGACGAGACTTCAACAGTTGAGCAATCAAGCACTTAATTACCACCTCGAGAAATAGCATCTTCCAGTTTCTAGGTCTCCACCTAAATTTCCTCCTACTCATGCTCCGTCAAAGAAAATCGCTTATAAAGTACCTTCAAATTTTCCTCCATTCGGAAGAATCAGTTCTGTAAACAGGATTGCAACACAAGGCCTGTACAAAGACAGGGATGAAACCTCTGCTTGGGAGAACCCCGAGGGGGTGCCTTGCTATTTTTTAAAACAACTATTATACTTATAAAGAAAACTTCATATAAGTAACTTAAGTTAACATGACTTCATGTGATACGTTAAATTTATTTTATAATAAAAGTAACTTTACAATTAATCTAATATACCAAATCAAATCATATAAAATTCTCTTGTAACTAAATCATTTCTTATATTTTTTTGATAGTTTGAAGGTGTAATTGCCCGAGAGTTTGGGAAGCAAGTACTATATATAACAAATTGTGTGATAAACTGAGGGGGACATTTATAGGCTAAAAAAATTACATTAAAATTAATAACTGTCCGACTGATCAGGCTCAGTACTCCTAAGTACCATGATCACTCACGCTAGAGGACTTATCCAGCAATATTCGGAATTAAAGAACAATTCACAGATAAAGAGAGATTAATTTATTGCCTGAGACAGTACATGTAAACTATATATATATATACATATATAGGAGTACATGATCATGATGATTGGGGCGGTCATGAGCGATTGATCAAGATCATCTAAGAACTAGTAGTGTTGCCAGCTTGTCCGGGTTTGATCCTCATATGCTCTACGTAAGTCCTGCCATTGAGACTCCTGGAGAAGAAATCCTTCACATATTTCTCCATTGCCACCCTTCTGAATAATGGTGGGTTATTTGGGTTTAACAATGTATTTGAGGGTCCAACCTCTGCCTCGAATTTTGGGTTGAAGAATAAAGCCACTGACATCCTCTCTTTCGTTGAATTCACTGTTGCTCTGTGCTCCACGCTGTTGTATACCCCATTGCTCAAAATCTGCATGCAGAAGCATATAATTACCGGGGCTCGCTTAATTAAAATTAAAAACGATTTTCAGAAATTTAGAGATCTGTTCAAATATTATTTTGTATATAAAAAACACCTTAGAAACACAAAGCACGCACAAACGTCTAATTCCTTCGTCACCGCGCGCTTTCTGTTTTTGGAAACGTCTTGTATAATTATTTTAACCGATCTAGTCACTTTTACCTCAGAAACACAAAGCACATGGCCTAAAAATTTGCCTCAAAATTCGTACATTTTTTTTTAATATATGCCTATACTTTAGGAATATTCATGTACATGAGAATTATGACTCCCAAATGGTCACACAAAAACGTGATAAATATGTTGAATTAATATTGCTTATGTCATGGTCGATCCGTACGTAATGCGATGATCGACACTTCTCGTGATGTACTACATACGAGGATCTAGCCATGAGTTGCACTCGAATTAATGATCACGAGTAGTGCACATAGAGTACTTTGCATGATCTTTGGGTCCACATTTCATGATTGCTAGGTCGACTTAGGATATCTTTTAATGTTATACACCATGATGAGATCATATTTTATCTTAGAACTAGATTGAACAACCCTCTCACCTAACACATGCAATATATGATAATTGATCATTTTTTTTTTCAATAATAAATCTTAAAAAAACAAATGCATCCAAGTTTTTGCAAAAGCCTAAAATCAATGTAGCCAGCTTAAATAAGTTAAAAAAAATTGAGGAGTTTTCTTAAAACCAAAACTGACATAAAAGTTTTAGAAGACAAAATATCGTTAATTCTAAAAGTTTGTCTCGTTTAATTTCACAATTCCTTTCAATTCATTTTATTTTATCTAATCATTACAACTTTCTCAAATTTTCATATAAAATAAAATAAACAATTCAACTTTTTTAAATATCAAAATAAAAAATATATATTAAAAAATATATTTTAATAATATTTTATTCAATTTTTATCTTTAATCTCAACTCATCTCTTCTCATATGCGAAAACAAACACAGCTAGTTTTTTTCGTCTATATTTTTTATGGAATATCATAAGTTTATAGTAAATGTACGCGTGTTTTCAATCATTTTGAATATAAGCATATCAAGAAAGTTAATTGCTATATAAGTACGTCGTCGCAGCAGCGCCTAGCTATCTAGAAACAGTGAAACCGTGTTACGTAAATTGAAGGCACCCATAAAAGATATAATATTAATTCCTATAATTAAGACCACGTAGTACGTTAGAAATTAGTTGTTAGATCGGCCTCATAAATTACGAATTAGTTTGAACACGAGAGCTAAAGTTTCCAGAAAAGCGGACGACTGGTCGATTCAATATGCACGTTTTTAATTTCTTTGATTTTTCTTTCATACAAAACTTTGAAATATATAGATGGAAATCAAGAGAGGAACGATCACTAACCTCTAGAATGTCTCCAATATTCACAATAAAGCTATCCGGGCGGAAGCTTACGGGAATCCAAACCCCGTCTTTCTTCATTTGAAGGCCTTCGACTCCATTAACCTGGTGAAGGATGGTGATGCCAGTTGCGTCCGAATGAGGCGTGAGACCCACAACCAGCTCTGGTTGTGGGCACGGAGGATAGTATGTCATCCTCACAGATTGCATCCCATCTTCAAATAACTCCCCCATCTCTTCCTTCTCCAGCATTAGGGCCTTACCCAAGTAATCGAACAGTGTCATAGCTAGTCTTTGCAACTCCAATATGTAAGCCTCCAGAGTTTCTCTGGCGAAACCAGATTAACAGATCAGTACAAATTGGTTATGTTTCAAAAACAGAAGAAAAGAAGATACATAAATTTAGTTTGTGTGGTTTGTATGTATGTGTGTGTGTGTGTCAGAGAGAGAGAGAGAGAGAACCTCAAAGAAGAAGGAAGCTCGGGGAAGAGATATGGCTTTCTTCTATGAATAGGGTTTATTATCATATATACCCTATCACCCCAATCAAGTCTCTGTTCATCGGATCGGACCACGGTTCCAAAGCCTTCAACATCACCTGGTCTAACCTTCAAATTCATTTTTTCCTCCACAGGAAGCTTGAAGAATCCTTCAATCTCATCATTCAGCTTCTCCACGAGTGAAGAACTAACTCCATGATTTACCAACTGGACAATAACAACATGAAAACTGTACGTAATTAGCTCCAGCTTCTTCAATATTAGAGTTGAAAATGATAATTAAAACCAACCCATGCAAGCTAGATATATGTATATTAATCCTAGCAATTGCATATATAGGCACGTTAATTTGATAATATGCGAGCCCAACACGATCATTTTCCAGTGCTAACGTATAAGAAAGTTCAAAACTAAAAAATAATTAAGAATTAGCTAGCAGACCTGAAACAGGCCCCATTCGATGCAAATGGAGTGCAACTTCTCGACTTCAAAGTCTTTGGTATCTTCAGAAACCAATTTTTTCATGTCAACTGTGGGGATCGCAGGGATAGAGGTTCCTAGAACTGGGGCGGGATCTTGACTAACGCGAATAAAGCGTTCTGGGACTTTGATCTTGGGGTCTAATTTGCGGAGCTCCTCGTTTATGCTCAGCACTAAATGATCAGAACTAGTGATCAAACCCACTTGCTGTGATGCCATTTTGCTTTGCCAAAGTGATCAGCGCAGGTACTGCTCACAGCTCTCCACCCATGTGTACGTGATGGGGGCATATATAGCCATAACCCATTATAAGATTGAAGCATTGGACCAGAACTCGTAGGTTCCATAAAAAAAACGTGCGTCAATTAAACTAGCTGGCTGTAACATGATAATACATTAATTAATGTTTTTGATGATATATACATGTGTATTGGATGATTGATCAAGACTCTAATTAGGAACTAATTTGGGAATTAGAAGTCAATATTCTCGGGCGGCGTATACTGAGGTTTTGGGACAAAAGGTGAAAATGAGTTTTTGCTTTTCAATGCTGGAATAGTAGTGATCACATAATAAAATCTCGTATTAAATATAATATAGTTGAAAACTATTTTTGAGCCATGCAAAATTATTAGTTATAATTTTCTTTCGAGATTTGTGAACAAACTTTGTTGGGCTCCCTTAAGCTGATTACAATTCCTTTTTAATTTAATTATATAAAAACGCGACTTTGCCTTTGTGACAAAGATCCCTAAAGTTTTTATCTAAATTTTAGGACCTAAAGTACTATGATATAGATAGACATATAAAATGAACTTTACGTACAATATTTATTCAAAACTGCTATAGACACAAAGAGATTACATAAATATAAACTCACAAATTGTCGTGGATTTATGTAATCCGTTAGATCTACTTAAAAAAAATAACTTTACAATCTGATGCACTGCATCAAGCCACATTAGTTGGCGGCTAAAGTATTTTTCATATTCAAATTGCTTAAATGAATTTTTTTTGAACAATATTATAGCATGTATCCACTTTATGTATGTATTTGTTTACTAGGCTCTAAATTTAGTTTGGACAAAAAACTCAAAGGAGTAATTAATTTGAATCTAAGTACTCCTTATGGTTATTAATTATATAATTAGGTTGTAACAGGCATGCATATTAATGAACAAATGATTTAACTTATAATTTTAATATTAGTTTTAGTTCATGGGTAGTTGTAATGTCGTACGTAACCTTTAATTAAAAAGAGAAATATCTTGATTTCAGAAGACCTAATTTTAGCGCTAGAAAGGAATGTGTGAACTATGGATTAAAAAAAACAAAAGTGGGTGGGTGGCTTTCAAAATTTGTTATTGAAGTTCATAGGTTATAATCCGATGATCCCAAGGGAAAGCAATTTTGCATTTGCTAGATAATATAATACCGAAACATATCGGCTTCTAGATGATCGCGCGTAAACTAGTAATATTCCTAGTTATAATAGCCAAAAAGGCCGGATTGATACATCATACCTATGCATGATTTCAATTGGAAAATTATATATATATATATATATATGTAGAGACGGTGAAGTGTGAAATCAAAATATTGCATTGAGTTGAGAATTTCTACTCTAATATTATCATGTGAATTAAATTATAAATGAATTATTATATGAGTTCTGTTACATACTATCATTGTTTAATACTTCTTGACATTCACTTCATTGATATGACTGTCAAGTAATTATTTTATATTAAAAAAATAATATAACTAATCATATTAATAAAGTATATAAAAATTACACTGCACATAAAATTTTTGTTATTATATATATATATATATATAGAAGAGAACATTGAAATGCCTTTGGACAAGTCAAGGTTGCGTAATGGATGTTGATTTCACCTATGACGTGTTGCTTATAAGGGGCCTAGGCATGGATTTTGAGCTACCTAGCTAGCCACACATACCATGCATACACATAAGCTTAATTCCATGGATGTTTAAAACTAAAACGTGCGTATAATTATCAACTCCTAGCTAGCTTTTTATAAAGTGAATACAAAAAATATATATATATACACACACACAGAGAAAGAGAGAAATATTGACAAACTAGTACTCTCATGTAGTAGTACTAGTACTACTGATTGATGAGTTTATTATTTTACAGACAATCCACGTTTCCGATCGAATATAATATAGCTAGGGATTGGTCAAAAATGAAATCATGATCCATGGTGACATCTAATTCCAATACTTAGAGGAAGTCTACCCAACTGGTGGAAATCAATAGGAGATGGGCCACGTGGATCATGTCTCAAGGATTCGTGGTACATCAACGTCTAATTGGCCTATCCATTTCATTTTTGTTGGGAGGGATAGGATTTAGGATTGATGATCAATCCTGTTTAATTTACCTAGCTAACAACATTAAGATCGTTTTAATAAAGAGTGAACAAGATAAGATTAATATAATATTGAAGAAAAATGCAATACAAGAAAACTACTTGTTCACGGTCAATTATTTCTAACAAAATGATTATTTTAATCGTAAATAATCATTTTAATCACAAAAAATTGATTATAAATACTCATTTTTCTTATAGTAATAAAAAGAAAAGACCCATTTTTCAAACAATATACTAGGGATGATAGAGCAAAGAGTAGTCGTGCTATACCAACTGAGGGTGTAGGCCGACATGTACGTCTTCCCAAGAAGTCTAAATGCCTTTTTCTTTTTTCTTTACAAATTTTTTTATACAATTAAACATTTAAAATAAAATTTACAAGATCATCAAAAATCATTTCTTTAATTATTAAATAAAAAAGATAAAAAAGTGAGTCGAGATCCACTATCGGGAGAATTTGTCGGGACGCATAGCATTGTTGTAAAGCAAATTAACTACATTTTCTAATTTTCACTTTCTCCTCCATTTTTAATGTAAGAAAAAGGTTAATTAAGATCGTAGGAAGAATATTGCATATATTAAAGAGTATTATATATCGTAAATTTTGCAAGTTTTAGTGCCGAACAACACAAATTATAAGTAGTGGTCGTTTCATTTTTTTAGCAAGTTAGTTATGTATGTCCACAAATATAATGGCCACCGGCCGGTACGTACCACCGTGAGAAAGAAAAAAAATAAATAAATAATAATAATAATAATAATAATTGGTTATTTGACCAATTATATATTGAATTATATCGAGATTGGAAATTACAAGACCAATAACTTTGATCATGATCTTGTCTTTGTATATATATCATCAACAAAAAATTGATCTTTAATCCATGATGAATTAGTGGTAATTAAAGAAAAAGGAATATTAGGGAAGAATTAGAGGCCTTTATTATCTTCCTTCAAGATGAATTCGTATCACAGTTTGAAATTACTAGTCCCTTATTACCACTGATGCTAATTATGTTGGTGGGCCAGAGAGTCATGTCTCCATAACGTTTCGTCAACAGACACCATGGCCAATCAAAGCTTTTTTCAAAAAAGCAAAGTCTACCAACCGACTTTTTATTGATTGGTTCAAAATGAGGAGCTTTATTCTAGTGACATGACTTTAAGCAACTCATAGAGGTTTCTTATTGATCTTGTATTATTTGAAACTTATTATTCAGATTACTCTCTTAACGTGACACTATCACATGTAGTATCACGTAATTTATTAAAAATAAAAAATCATAAAAAAAATTATATTCAAACTAAAAGGACGTTGAAAAAATTATAAAAGAACAAAATTAAAATTCTATTTCTGTTAGCTTCTCTGTATTTTTGTTTTTTAATTTTTTTTAATAATTAAGTTACGTAGCATGTGATGCCACGTTAAGAGGATCACTAAACGATAAGTTGCAGATATAACCAAGTATATCATTAACCGAACATTTTGGCATGTATCATATTTAGCTTTTAATATCTTGACATTTTTGCCACGTGGACTTACGGACAAGCGTTGATTAAGAGCTAGAAAAGCTCTCGGGATTTGAGATATGAATTAATATTTGTGTGTCAACATCGACCTTCTATATTTTCAATAGAAAATCTAATATGATCTTGGAATATTTGTAACGTACTGGTATAGTTATCATATGTAATGGCGGTGGGGTGGACTATATATATTATACACATATATATGGGGATATTGAATTACGGAAAACATTAAGCTAGCATCCGTGTCTACGTATTGAAATTAGTGGTATAATTATCATGAAGTACGTACTTTTTCATTGACAACGAAAAACATGCGAACAAGGGCACCGAATTCAGCATGATGATCATCCTGTTGGAATCCGAACCGAATTCCTAGGATTACCGTCACGTGGTGTGAATCCAAAACGAGTCCAAGTTCAAATAGGAAGTGAATCTAGACTAAAGTATTCTTGTTCAAACTATTATTTTTTTCCAATGGCATGTGCATAATCCAACGAGTCAAGTAGTTCAACGAATTCCTCAGCCATGGATGCTCCAATTCCGTCATATGGTAGGGTTTCTTGATTTGAATTATTAGTTTAGTCGGAAATTGACTGGCAGTCTGGCATGAATGTACGTAGTAGGTGGCCGAGAACCGACAATATAACTCCAAGCTGGAAGGGCCCAAAATACTATTGGTAGAAAATAATCCAGAGGGGCAAAGAAAAGAACGAGGATACTTAATACAATGTTTCATTTGCACGTTTCCCCGCTGAAACTGATAATAGATCTTTCATTTTCCACTTTGCTAGGAGATTAAAGTTAATTAGATACGAATTATATATAAATGTGATTGGTTTCAATTTAACATCGCTAATGCTTTCATTTGCCACATAGAGGCCAGGGAAAATGACTACAATGAAAGAAGTTTTTTGGATCCAAAAATATCATCCCAAGATCATCCCAGTGTCACTATCCTAAAAGATTGTTTGGGACAAAACTGAATGAAACCATTCGATGGCGTTCAAATGTAATGATGGTTAAGCTTCATCCCAGATAAACGTCCAAATGTTTGTCACTGCATTCGACCGTATCTCTATGTTCAAATGCATTAGTTGATTGGTCAATCGAATCCAAATAAGTTCAGACAAATTCTTACGTAGAAATGTTCAACTGTTAAATTTAGTGTTCGACCATACATCTATATTCGAATCCATTGTGTGGAGTGGTTGATCGAATTCTTATACGTTCGAACGTATTGTTAGGGTAAAACGTTTGAACATCAATATACTCCTCCAACGTGTATTTAATGTTCGATGTCATATGAAGTCATTCAAATGCTTATTACGCTCGAATACGAATTGTATTTATGTTCGAATGGAAATCACAGATTACATTTGAATGTTTTGTATACCTATTCGAATTGTTACTAACTATATGTTCAAACGATTTTTGGGCATTCGAACTGTAAGGATTTTTTATTATTAAATAATCAAATACACATTCATAATATTATAAAAAAAAATACATTAGGATTTGTTCATAAAATATAAAGAGTAGTCTCATAAGTGCAAATTAAATAAAGAAAATATTGTTCATCATTCACAAATAATAAGTAAAATATTAAATCAGTTGCTAGGAGGTCTGAATTTTTGCATCATCATCTACACTTAGAGTTGTATTTCTCTCCTGAACTTCTCTTGTTGCTTTTCTTATTGTTTCGAGCGTATCTCTCTGTTTGCTTGTTCTGCCAGCTGAACCTCTAACTCATGTTGCTTTCTAATGCCCGAGCCTCTCATGGCTCAAGGTGACATCAAATCGGGCTGAGAGGATTCTAGCCTTGTAGGCGACTATCCCTTGACGACACAAACTCCCGTGGTGGAATGGTCATCGACTCGAGGGACTTCCCTTGACTCCGATGGCTTTAACGACTTGCTGGGCCAAGCCCTTATTGACTTGGCCACTGCTTTTCAATTTGATCTCCCTTGTCGGGAGCTTGGTATTTCTCAATAGCCTTCCTTTGAGCTTCCTACAAATCCTTCTGACGACCAAGCGCAGGGAGACGAAAAGGGGGGCAAGGATATTGATGTCACCTTCTCTCTAGACATTTATGGCTTGGCCCCTCTAGAAGTTACACTATCCGTGGTGGATGAGGATCAAGGTCAAGGGGTGAGCAACTAGTTGACCCTTGCCCCCATAAGGACTTAGGAGAGATAGAAGCCAGCCCGAGTTCCCTCCCTACCACTATCTCCGCGCGCAAGACTCTGCCCACTAATTTGGAAGCAAGCGGGTTTCCATTCCTTCTCCATTCAACCCTTTCTTTGAGGTTAAAGGGGCTTCCTTTTCCTCAGTATGACACTTCCCCTTTTCCTTCTGCCTTTTTATTATTATTCTTTTCCTTTTGTCTAGTTCTTTGTTTTACATGGCTCTTGTGTCCAAATATTTGTTCCTCGTAGGGAGTGGATGACCTAGCCACCTAGATTTTCATGGACCTGGCTAATTTGGAGGACAAAGTTAGGTCGAGGCACATGTTTGGTTTCTTGGAGCGAAAAGAGCTTGAGAAGTTGAAATATGAGAAAGTTGGGATGAAGGTCCTCCTTGATTAGGCAAACAAATATATACACTCATTTCAGGGTGACTTGGACATTCTTCATGAGAATATGTCCGCCCTTCAAGGAAAACTTGAACAAGTGAGGGAGGTCGACACCTAGGACCATTTTGAGCTAACCTTACTGAAGGAGGTGTGAGACTCTACTCGGGTGTTGTGCCAAACTTTTCGAGGTTGTGGTTGCTACCGAGGAGGCTCGTCGGCGTCATGGTCTCAATCTCTTTGAAACCAATGGGGCATTAGAGGAGCTTTCCAGGCAACACTTGAGGATGAAGAAAGACTGGGGCTGGATGGACAAGCATCAGAAGGAACTAAGTCTTTGAAGCAGTCAATCGACCCTGGTTGCAGCTCCCCAAACCAGCCTCATGCCATGCCCTTTAAAGTCAATGAGAAGGCTCGACAAGCTATTTTTCCAGGGAACCAATGAAGGGTCATGTGCACTTTAAAGTTTTCCATATGATCAACTGGGTCCTAGAATCCGGCATACATATTTATCTACGAGACTTTGAACTTTTGTGCAAGTGGTATAGCCATCACCTCCGCACTCTAGGGCAAGTCTGTGCAGTGGAGCAACTACTTGGTTGAGGACAATCCCCTATCTTCTTGGTCATCTCTTCAAACTTATTGACGAGGTTGCACAACTCGTTGCACAAACTCTTCTTCTCCAACTCCTCCACATTTGTTCCTCTGACACTGTGCCTCTCATTTGAGCTGCTCAACCTGGCTCGACATTGTGGCCTCGCTAAGTTCAGTATTGCGACTCTTCAGGTTTTCATTCCCCCGTCAGAGGTCTTCCATCTCCAACATTATGTTCTTCAGACTTCGTCCATTTCTACAAGTCGTGCCTCCATGTCTGTGAAAATAGTTTCTTGATCATGGGTTGCTTGAGAACACGTGGTGGTTGGCATGTGAAAATTGTGAGTGTCCTATAAGAAATTGAATTCACTCAAAAATTAAGATCCCACAAATGGTGTCACTGTTGATAACGTGTTATGCACACTGTTCACCAAAGAAATCAACCTACAACAGAGAGCAATGACGGCCCAATGTGCCTAATACACCTCTAATGCCTAAATCAATAAACATGTAAGCTGAGATATCACAAAAGTTCTATGATTGAAGTCACTTGGAATTACCATCTTTAGCCAAATATATAGACATGGGAATTTGTTGATAAATACATGCTATGAATTCAATCTCATGATTTCCTTTATCGGTATATGTAGCTAGCATAGGGAATGATAAGAAATTATCATGAGAATGGCATACTCATCCCTTCTAGTTAACCTAGGCGAGGTTCCTGCCATCTTTCTAGACTATCTTATATTGTCAATCTAGCAGTTACAATATTGATTTGTATCAGACTCTAAGACTTAGGCAACTAACTCATTCCAACCCTAGGCTCGTATTCAGTGGGCCTCTTAACTAAGTCAATTTCTCATTAAATTTATTAACTTATCCCTCCAGTTTTCTGTTCGATCGTAACTATTACCCATTTGAATTGTTATTTCTTTTATGATCAAACATTTAGTACACGTTTGAACGAGAGTTTTATTGGGGATGAACTTTTTCATCCCTAAATATCACATCCAAACGTAATACTAATGGTTCAAACAGTAAACAACTTTCGTTAGTATTTGGAGACGAATTTTATTTCGTCCAAAAAACAAATCTCCAACAAAACTAGCTAGAGATTATATACCAATATGAAAGCTTTGATCAAGCTAGCTAGAGATTGTGCATACGTATGTTACTATAAGTAAATTGAGCATTTATGACAAGTTATTTGTAATGAGAATAGACTCATTTTTGCAAGAAATTATCATTTTAACAAAAAATAATGGACCATTAATAAGTTTTTTGTATGTCTTGGTTTTAATTTATAGTACTATTGTTTTGTGGGTACGTGTCAAGATCGTCTATCTGCTGCATGCATGCGCTAGCAGCGTGCAAGACATTGATGCTACAACTTGGATTATATGTGTTATGATTATAGCTTTTGATGGTACTACACGCTTGAGATGTGTGTCATGAAGATCGAGTGCCTTTTTATTATTAGGCCTTGTTTGAATAGTCAGATATGATAAGAAATCTATTAATAGAAGTGAGATGATTTGCGAATAGTTGTGAAATAGTTTGAGTTAAAATTTTTATTAAGTCTTGGGCAAGGAGAAAGAAAAAATTGAACAAAAATATTATAAAATTAAAAGATTGTTATAATATAATTTTTTAGGAAAACACTACTTCCACATAAAATACCCACCAAAAATTTGTACTGAATTACTTTTTTATTTTTTATATTAATTTATTTTTACTTAATGGTTTAAGGAAGTGTTTTTCAAGGAGTTTTTAATTTTTTAATTTTTTTAAAAATGTTTAAGTGGTTTAAAAAAATATTTGAAAAAAATAACTTTTTACACAGTCGGTAGAATTTTTGGTACATTTTTTCTATGGCTCTAGCAACACTCAATTTTTTAATATTATTTTTTATTTTTGAATTTGAAAAGGTTGAATTATTATTTGTATTTTATATAGAAGTTTGAAAATTCTGTAATGTTAGAGAAAAAATATGAAAAAGGAGTTAAAAAGTGTTGTATTTGAATAGTATTTAAATGTTGAGGTGAGATAAAATGAGACCAACTGCATATCCAAATGGGGCCTTAATGTACAACTTGACTTTTGGGTTAGGATCGAGGTGCTTAAGGCGGTGTGTGGCTCAATTATTTTTCTATTTTTTAAGACAAAAATGAGATGGTTGACAATTTTAATTGAAGTTCTTAATTATATATTCATTCCTATCTTGATCATGTGAGGGGCTACAGTAGGCCATGGGCCCAGGACTGGAGACACGCGTGAGACCCAAGCACCAGCCCAATTTGGTCAAAGAGCCCATCATGGGATCGTGGTAACCTAGGGCTTTGGTGACTTACCAAGCCCTGCAACAAGGTATGTGGCCAATAGTCGTTAAAGAACATAGGCAGCTATGTGTGCCCAATCACTGGCAAACCTGGCTAGGGACACACTGTATTTAATGAGCGTCAGGGAGTTTGAACATGCAACAACGTGCAGGAGTTGTAGGATGCCATGACCTCATCCTGGCCTCCTGCCTTAGTAGAGGGAAGGTGGTAGGCCTGACCCTAACATGATCTGATATCTCATGATCTCCCTCGAAAACTAGATCCAGCCCAAGTATAAATACCCAATCTTGCCTGGGGGGTCTCTGAGCTTTTTTCTTCTTCTTGATTCATTTTCACTTTCTTCTCCATTCAAGCGCTTTTGACTGACTTTGGCATTGGAAGGTTCTCAGACTCCATCGAAGCCCAATCTTCTCCCTTCTCGCAGATGTTAAAAGCTTGGGCTACCGTGGTACTATTCTGGCCACGAAACACGATATCAACAGATCTAATCCAAAGGAAGTACATATGGAAGCCCCCTTCTCTATGTTGCCGCCTCTCCTCGTCAAGTCCGTTCCCTTTACTTTATGTTTTGTTTTGTCCTTCAACTTTATGTTTTATCTTTCTTTTATGTCTAATTAACTTTTGTCTTTATCAAATCTTCTCTTTCTCCCTTCCATTCTAGCATAGTGGACTTCAATCTTCTATGAACCTTTGGTAGACTTAACACGTGCACTCATTTTTTGTGCACGGGAAAAGAATTAGGCCTCGTTTGGATAGTGAGATGAGATGAGATCGATGGTTTTAGATGAAAGTTGAAAATTGAATAAAATGTTGTTAGAATATTATCTTTTAACATTAATATTATTGTTTTAGGATTTGAAAAAGTTGAATTGTGGTTTAAAAAAGTTGAATTGTTTATTATATTTTATGTAAAAATTTGAAAAAATTATAATGATGAAATGAGATAAGATAAAATACTCTCTGAATCCAAATGGCCCCTTAGATGCAATATTAGCCACTTTATGTTGTAGTATACTATGTGAGATATAGATTTAAGATTAGATCTCGAGGTATAATACTATGTTAAATCGCAAATGTTTTTAAATTAATAAGAAGATATGAATTTTTTTAGCCAAATATATTATTATTAAGGATCAAAGAAATACATTTAGAAAGGTTCATGAGGTACGCGTTACACATGATCAACGATCAACCTAAAGCATGCAGTAAATATAAGCCAGAAAATTAAATTAAATTAAATAGAGAAATGACAAATATTTTCTCTTGTCCCATGATCGTCGTCGTGTATGCGGCCTTTGGAATTATCCATACGTTTACGTTAGATTGCTTTTGGAATTATATATATATCAGACTCGAAACAATGTTTGAAGATCTCCAATCTTATATATAAATATATATATATATATGTCTATATACATAATGTTGGTTGTATTGATCTTGATTAATAGGGTAGATAGACACAAAAGAAGCAGCAAGCTCTGGCATCCTTTCAAAATGTGGAGGAAGATCAGTTTGATATCCCGTCGGTTCATTAACCCAAAAATACCAAAAGAAGAGAGAGATAAAAAGAGTATTGTTACATACAAACGAATTTACGTACCGATTTGGTATCAATATTACTGCATTCATATTCAAAATTTAAATTAGTACAATTTTTATTAAAGTGATCTGACTTTCTAACCAATCATGATAAATAAGTACATATATTAATAAGCAAAATCACTTACAACTAAATTTTTTCAAAAAAAATAAAAACTCAATAAAAGACAAGAAATTAGGCATGTTCACCCGACCCGTACCGACCCGGAAAGCAACGTATCGACCCGACCCGAAAAAACAACCTTCTAATGAAGGGGGCTTCCGAACCGGTGAGCTTAACCGATTAACCGAACTGGAAAATTTCAAAAATTAACCAATTAACCGGAAAAGACTCAGAAATATAAGGAGGAGGAGGAGGAAAGACTACCGGGTTCTCTCGATCCGAAGCGAAAGCAATCCACTCACCGTCCGGTGACCAATTACACATTGTGTTGCTCCAGGGACCCTCCATCAGCCTGTAGATTGCGCGGCGATCTCCTTCCACGGAGTACATAATGTACAGGTTCTTGTGACCCGTACGACCCAAACAGAACACAACCATTTGCCATCGTTGGCTTGAGCATCATTTGGGGGGCATTAACAAATCAAAACGTAGAGAACAGAACACAACCAGAACAAAACGCAAGGAAAATGTAGAGAAAAAAGAAGCTCCCTCACTTAACTGTGAAAGAACAAATCTACTCGCCGGTGAGTAGGGCAGGAAGGTTAGAAGTCTGAGAGAGAGAGAGAGAGAGAGAGAGAGAGAGAGAGAGAGAGAGAGAGACGAGAGAGTGTCTGTATTTGGAGAGAGAGACTGGCAGGTAAGAAATAAAACTAAAGAAAAAGACGTTTTAGTCAAATCGATTAACGGGTATTAACCGAATTATTTTGGATAATAATCGGCAGACTTCCGTTCCTCACTCGTTTTAATCGGTTCGGTTAAATCGGTTCGAATCATTCGAAAATTTCAGGTCGGGTATGCGGTTTAAACTTACAGCCCTACAACAAATGACAATATAAAACCAAAGACATGCAACTCTAATGGAAATAACTAGGAGTAGGGCTATTCAGCCGACCCGACCTGGGCCGAATCGTAACTATTTCGACCCGACCCGACATCTTTCACTGCCGAATTTGGTATTCTCGAACCGTATTCCGTTACCCAATTAACCGATCTGTTTTTTTTTTCGAGTTTTCCGATTTAATCTTTTTTCAGAAAGGAAAAAAAAAAGATGAAGAAAAGATGACTTCAGATGCCGTAATTTCTCAGCAACCAAACACATATATAATTCGGTCATTGAAGTAATTAGATTATACAGAAAAACTTTCACGCATGCCGTAGTTTCTCAGCAACCAAACACATATATAATAGGAAAGTTCCGGATATAGCTTTGTACCTACAAGAAAACTTAAAACCCCTCATTTTTACTTGCTCTGTTTTAACCGCCACCTCCAAATCAACCCCATTGTAATCCAAAACCGATTTTGACCTGACAAGAAAATGGCTGAAAACACCCAAATCGCAAGCAGTAAAGAAGACCCAAAAGCACCCAAAAACCCACCTTCAAATTTCTCCTTGTTCTGTGTTGAAAATATGGAATAATATTGTCAGATCAAAATCCCAAATCGAAGTCATTTAATTCGGCCATTGAAGTAATCGGATTATACAGAAAAACTTTCATGCATGCTGTAATTTCTCAGCAACCAAACACAGATATTTCCTGACATAGGTGTTTATTTTCCCACTATCCAAATGAAAGTAAACAAACATAAATTGAAAACATAACATAAAAACTGAACTCAACCAAAGTAGATTCAACAAATAGGCACCGACCCACGAAAGATGAGCCCGAATCTAGATCTGGGTATTGCTTAAGATGGAGGATTTAATATCAGACGGGGCTAAGGAGCTGGGAAAGTTGATGTTTGGGCTCCGAGTTCATGCCGATGATGATGATCAGAACTATACGCGGGGCCGTAGACTTCTTCGTATGCTATGGCAATTTCTTCTTCGGTCTCCATGGACCCTCATTGAAGCAAGGTAGAGGAACAAAGCCTCACAGGAGGGAAAAGGTAGAGAGCGAGAGAAATAAAGAGAAACGGCTCAAATGGGTATCGGGTAATTCCATTTACATCAAAAACGAGTACGGCTATTTCGACTTCCGAATAAAAATGAAACGGGTCCCTTTTTTTTTTTTTGGACGGTTCGGATCGGTTAAATCGACCGGGTCGGTTATACAGCTTATTTGTGCACCCCTAGCTAGGAGTGGTTGGAAGGGTATAAAGGGATCAGAAAGGAATTAATTTCGAAAAGGTTACTGGCGCAATGGGGTGTCGGTGGGACATCGCGCGCTTTTCTTATCTTATTCTTATTCTTTAGATCTTAGTCTATAATTTTATAAGTAATATTACATGTAATTGTTAAATATATATATAAGTGTTGTACAGTAATTTTAAAAAAGAATTTGGTCTAGTATTAAAAAATTAATCTTTTTTAATATGAGTCTCGTATTTTTTTACTTTTTTAAAAATAATTACATGTTTACATACTTACGATTGTAAATATTATTTTTCAATTTTTAATTATACTTTTTAAGTAAGTAGTATAATTTAAGTGATTTCATATGTCAAATACTTATATAATATATATATATATAGTCACTAATTAAAATTTGCCACCTAACAAGTATGATAAAGAGATGACAAAATTTATAACGAACAAATTCATTTAATTTCTCGAGCTTATTAGATGTGCTTTGGGTTAAGCACGATAATTTTTTGACACAATACATATTATACAAATATGCATATTTGTTATAATAATCTCAACATTAATTCAATCATAAATTAATCATTACGAAATGAAATTTTTTAAATATTATATATATTTGTATATATCTGGTCGATCGCCTGAGCGCCTCCTAACTGGTGGCCGTAAGAGATCATCAAAACCTGATTAATTAATAAATTACTCTATGTATTCCTTGCAGTTTGGAATCTTTAGTTAAGACTACTTATAATTCTAAGAGCCATTTTTCACCGGTATTATTTGGAATAATGATGCCGTAAAATTTTATATATAATGTTCAACGTCGTCTTCATGCACGTGAATTGTTTGAAAATATGGCTCTTTAAAGATTTGAAGTAAATGGAAGATAGTGGATCAATTAGAAATAATGGGAGATGATTAGCCGCGCGCAGCACTAATTCCATCGCCGCAACATAAGACAATTGTCTTTGACATTAATAAAACATGCACATTATATATGCTGCCCGCTAATTAATTAATCCTTTAGCTCATGAGTCCACTAAGGAGGAAAGTTCTTTCGGCTTTTAGTTGCAGCATGCAGCATCCATTTTGCGGCTAACTTTGAATCTTTGCATGCGCGCAATATTTAAGATCTTATATAGATATATAGCAGCAGATATCGATCCACAAAGGAGCTAGCTGGAAATTAAGCCATGTATGTGTCTTGACCAAAATTCATATAGTGTGTCCATACGACCTACTCATCAGGTACTTCTCAACGTGGTACTTTCAGTAATGTTTAGGCCGGCCAGTTGCGTGATTGCGTGCGTCACGCCTGATTATTTTTGTTTTCATCCACTGCACTGTGTTTTTCGCTTAGGTGCGCAGTACTAAACGTGGCTATAATCCAATTCTTGATGATTATATACATATACTAAACTGGAGCACCATGATGTGGCTGTCTACGACAAATCAAATCCCAAGAGCAATTCCTTAACATGCTATGGGACAAATCCAAGGTCATGAAGTCGTCATCAATGATGTATGCATGGTAGTTCATGTAGAAGTATGCAGGCGAAATGGATTGTAATTTGTACGTGTCTTAATGGGTGGAACGCAGCAGGCCAAGTTTTTGGGATATATAAATAATTCGATAATATATGTATCTAACAAATGTCATAAGTGCCTGGCTAGTTCTTAAATTAAATTAATCAAAATTGGTTGAACTATATATTAATTAATTATATATATGCTTCATTTTTTGTGTTCCAAAGACAGGGTACATGAATTTGGTTTGCCCCAACATAAAAATAAAAAATAAAAAATAAAAAAATAGAAGACTTAATAATATTGTAAAGGCCTGCAACCCGATTAATCCGCACAGATTTTGAGCCCAATCCGACCCGACCCGCGCGCTTAGCTGAACCACCATGAACTGACCCGACTTAATTCGGGCCAACCCGTTTTCACTTTTTCTTCTTCTTCTTCTTCCTCTCCGATTTTTTTTTTTTTTTGTTAAATGGTGGCAGTACGTTTGGGCTTGCACAAGACGGTTCCAAGGTTTTTCGTAACATCCATTAAGCTTTATAGCGAGATCCAAGTAAAAGTTCCCTTTTTTTCAATCTCAAGGTTGAGTTTGTTGATTAGATCTGTCACTGCAGCATTACTGCCTAGCTCGTTAACAATAAACCTTCTCTTCAACAAGCAAACTGACGCCTTTTTTAGTGGTGATGAGATTATCCAACAGCACAACAAACTTAGCCATGAGATTGAAGAAGATGGAAGTTTGAGATGGGAAGTGACACTGCTCCAAGGCCATGAGGTTTCAGAATAGAAAAAATACTTCTACTTTCTAAAGCTTTCTGGTACGGTGGTGGGCTGATAGGAGTTGGTGGAAAGAAAAAATTTCTTACCAAATCTGGAAATGTTTTACTTCCCCGATGCTGAGGACGCTAGCGGCTTTCCATCACCCTGAAGCTTTTTGCTCAACCCTTATTTGAACTCCTCCTTTTCTACGTGGGTCGCTCTCTCTACTGGAAAATCTCCCCCACGATCCACAACAAACAGACCGTCAAACAAGGCACCCTTTTTCTTTTAGACTCTGCATTTTGGTTTTTCGAAAAATCTTCCATGAGTTTTGTCGTTTAAAATGCCTCGTTTTGGTGGTGCTTCATCACAATTCTTTCTCAGATTCAGAGATCTCGTTCTTTTGGCACTCGCATGAAGAAAATCTGCAGCAACTCTTGGACCCAAAGAATAGTTGAGGGAGATGGAGCATGGCAATGAACTCGTCAAACACATCGGCGGTATTTTCCGATGTCGGCAATCTAAATCGCATCGGCAATAAACTTGTCAAACGAAGCATCCTCGACGGCCTTAATCCTTGAAACAGAAAAGGTTGCATAGAAAAAGTAACAGAGGGAATGGTCAATGGAGGCACAGTGAATGAGAAAGAGAATGGGTGGGATAGCTAGGGTTTGATTTGTAGGATTTTAGGCAGGTTGAAACCGGCATTCCACAGATTCGACCCGAAAACGCTTTTAACCTGCACTTATTGGGTCGAATCAGATCGGATCATTCAGATGGGCCGGATTTGTGGTTTTTTTGCCCAGGCCATTATTTGTAATCATGTTGTACTAGGAGGCCAGCTAGTTTAAATTTAGAGATGAGATGTTTTTAGATGAAAAATAAAAATTGAATAAAATTTTGTTGAAATATTATTTTTTAATATTATTATTATTTTTAGATTTAAAAAAATTGCAATGATAAGATGAGATGACATACTAATTTCCAAATCTAAACGGGCCTTAATCTTTATAATTAGTGCACAAATAATTTATAGCATAATATATATACATATATATATTAATTGACATGCAATAATGTTATGCTTAATGTTGCGTTGGTAGGTAGGTGTACTTAGTTGACCAAAATATTAATGTGTCGTACGTGTTTGATACACGGTATATTTTGACGACAAGTAGTACCATTGCATGCATGTTTTTTTGAAGATGCGTGCAGTATCGTAGTACTGCTGATCATGACCAGGTTAATAATCAAGTCCATATATATCACTAAGTAATGTTGGTGTATTCCCTAAGACAACCACTAACTAATGTTGGGTTGGACTAATCTCAAGTCTAAAGAGAATCGTGATAAATGAATAAGGTAATTAGAAAACCTTAGACACGTACTACTGTAAAAGACATAGACCATCTAGTCAATTGTGGGGTCTTAATGAACGTTAAAGCCCAGACAGCTGCATGGGTGCTTGATTGGGTTTAACAAATTAATTAAGGTTCCTTCCGTTTCCTCATTGGTTAATTAATGAGGTTTAAGAATTCTGAATGCAACGTGTTGGTTAATTAAAGAACTATGGCAGGAGGAAAAGTTTGGACATTTAGGTTTGGGATTAACCTTCCTCAAAATATTCTTGTTCAAACTGAAAAATCTTTGAGTGAAAAAGAGATAAACACATAAATAGACCTTATAATATTATTATTGTCTATATAATAAATATTTCGGATAACGTCAAGTAGTGAACATGCAATAAATATTCCTATCTTCCTCCCACTTGAAACCCTTGAGTTGAGTAAGAAGTAGTACTAGTACTTGGGGGATCTTTTTCCTTTAAGTTGCTTTCTTATGATGTCCGGCCACATGCAACTTGCCAAAATCATTCTTTCAACGAGTTTCCATGTCATATATTACGAGATCAAATTCTAAGAGCCTTTTATTTTCTTTTCCTCCAAACATGAGGATAATCATGATGATTAATATATAATAGTAGTACCATGGTCCATGCACATGATCAATTTATTGTATAAAAAAATGAAATGTGTGATCGATAAAATCGACAGGATGGAATTGCCAGATAAGTCTAGTTTGATGCACTGCACTTTTCCGGATTGTGGGCAGCTAGCCCAATTCCTCAACCATGAAATCTTCTGTGCTGTCTATAGATAAAACGACACCTAATGACTAAGCGATCGAAACTCCCAGCCATTCGGGTATATATGGTGGGTTCGGGATGGATGAAATGACAAACTGGGAATCTCTCTCGATGGGAAGGAAGTGCGCGCATGCGGTGGCTTAGTGTCACAGTCAGCGGAAATTGATTAGAGTTTGTTAATTTCCAGGTTCTGGTACGTGTTTTGATCAATGGGATACTGCATGCCCAGTATTGCCTAGTCTCGTTGGGAAGTTAATTTTGGCTGTTCATCTATTGTATTTGGAGTGAGAGGGATACCCGGAATCGAATGGAGGCAGGCCTAAGAGGGTACTTGACGTACGTGTTAAAAGAGTATATTATGACTTTAGGAAGGCGTAGTTCCAGCTCTTTTCATGCGTCATGCTTCACTTATTGGTAGATAGGGACCGTTTAGTTTTTGCATTTTGTTTTCTGGATGCTTTGTCAGCTTGATCCTTTTAGGTGGATTACCACACTACAACAAAAATGATTTTTTGGGACGAAATTACTTTGGGACGAATTGAAAATCGTCCCAAAAAGTGGGATTTAGGAACGAAATTTGAATTTCGTTCCAAAATGACGATGGTTATGCCATACCGTTCGAACGCGTTCGAACGGTATTCTTAGGGACGAATATTTTTGTCCCAAATAAGTTAACCGTTCGACCGTTAATGATTAACCGTTCGAACGTTTAATTTTCACCGTTTGAACGTAATATTGGCGCGATAGGCAAAATTATTTTGGAGGGAAATTGATAAACCGTTCGAACGGTTAATATTAACCGTTCGAATGATGCATATTCACCGTTCAAACGTTATTTGAATCGTTCGAACGGTGACAGAGTTTTAATTTTTTAAGTTTTTTGCCAAATTATATTTAGATTAACTAGTAATTATAAAAAATTGGTTAATTAAATAATATGAATAATCTAAATTAAGAATTAGTTTAGAAAATATAAAACAATACCATTGCATATAACTTAAATACTGAATTTACAAAACACAAAATATTGTCCATACAAAAAACAGGAAATAAATAAATAAAATTTATCATAAAGTAATTAAGACCCCAAGTCTTTGCACACTTCCTCGACTGCAGCTATACGTTCCTCTATTTGTGTCAGTCGAGTACTGATGGTGACCTGAGTCGCAGACATGGCAGCAAACTCTGTACGAAGCTCAGACACAGCAGAATGGATCTCCATACGCACTGCATCGATCACTGCTGATGTCTGCTCGCTGATCGCTGCACGCACTATGTCAGCCATCTCCTCACGAGTAACACTGTGGACTGATGCCTCGGCCCGTGTAGATGTCTCTGCAGCTGCAGCTGAGACTCCATGATCTCCCGGCTGTGCATCTCTGTGAGGATCAACTGGTTCTGGAACATGTGCACGAAAACGCAGTCTCGAGTGTCCCGTGCTGCGTGAGAGGGTGGTGCTGTTTATCGGTCCCATCGGCTCCCGTTTACGCTCAGCAACATCTGGCACAACACCAGCACATAGTAGATATCGGGTGATCAGGACTCCGAATGGTAGTATATCCATCGAAATGTACCGAGATTCTGATCGAATCCTATCGAATATATATCCCACCAAGTCGATAGGAATGCCACGAGCGACCCGTATCATAAATTTCGTCCGATCAATGCCAACTTCTGTCTTGTGCTGCCGAGGGTCAATATTATTGGCAATTATCAAATTTAATATCTTAAAGAAAGAAGATAAATCTGCCTGTTTGATGCTCTTCGTCCCGTCATACGGTGGAGCATCTGGACCGACAACCAAATCCCTCACCTCGTGATCAGCAAGGGTATCGACCTCATCAGTATAAACTGATGCCTCCTCCTCAGCTGTCTCCGCCTCAACTGAAGGATCAGACTCTCTAGGCACCACATTCGGATATGCATCTGGCAGCCTAGGAATACCGAGATGCTCAGCAAGTCCATCTCGTGAAAATACAACGGGTACTTCTCGGACAGTGATACTGTAGGCCCCAGAATCATCTGCGCTGGCACTGCCGAGTTCTCTATAGAACTCAGCAACAATGTCAATGTAGGAGACTGGCTCCCATGCTTCCTCCCGTTCATCCAAGATAGGTCCCCAACCACGATCACTGAATATTGAGGGCAATGAATGACCCTCCCAGATAAGACTCTGGAAATCAGAAATCTTCACTGGTCGCTCCAGTGAAACTGTCCTCTCCCGAACTGGACCACTACTACTCTCACCAAGATTGCGTCGCTTACGTGCCGGTCTAGAAGTAGACATTATAATCAACCTGAAATTTATAATTACAAACTAGATATATAACATTAACAAGAAAAATACAATAAAGAACTATTTACAGTAGTTTGAAACAAACAGCAATTTAATAATATTTGCCATTCTGAACAACATTATCAACAATAAATATGTCACTCAATATCAATATTAATAATATAAATATAATATTAAACACCGTTCGAACGTTTACCGTAACGGTCGAACGGTTACAGACAAACCGTTCGACCGTTTAGTTATATCGTTCGAACGATGTAACTTAACGGTCGAACGGTTACAGACAAACCGTTCGACCGTTGATTTATATCGTTCGAACGTTTACTGTAACGGTCGAACGGTTACAGACAGACCGTTCGACCGTTAAGTTATAACGTTCGAACGCTAAGCATAGCGTTCGAACGATATTCGTCGATCGGGATTCCAGGCCGAGTCGACTCGGCCATTGAAATCCATGGAATCCTTCGATTCCCTGGATTTTACACCAAAATAAATGCAATAGAAACCTAAATAAATGTTCCTAACATGGATTTATGCAAATCTACCGATTATTTTGATGTATAAATCGGTTTACCCTAACTTAAACAATTAATCTATCAAAAACCTAAATCTAAACGGTAAAATGCTTTAAAAATGAAAAATACCGGTTGTTAGAGGTAGGGGCTTCGAGTGGGCACTGTTGACGGCGGCGAAGACGGCGTTCAACGGCGGAGATCGACGGTTTGGAGGCTTTTTCACGGAGGAAATGCGTGAAAATGACGTCGGGATGGGCTTATATATGCAGTACCGTTCGAACGGTACGTTATACCGTTCGAACTAATTAACTAAATATTGATTGCCATCCCTAATTAATCGGTTTTCAAATATTTAAATGCAATATTCCGTATTAATTATATTAAATATAATAATTAATTCAATTATAATATATTTTAATTGTTAAAAATATTAAATGCAATATATTTAATGCACTTATATATTATTAAACACTATGTATTATATATATAATTTTTTGGCAATTTATAGTATATATTATATTATATTTAATTAAAATATATTATACTATTGAATATTATATAGTATATAGTATAAGTTATATTATATAGTATAATTAATATAATATAGACTACTATATACATGAAGCCATGTTCATGTATTTATATAACATATATATTATATGTGATATTAACTAGTACCACATATATATATACTAGTATAGATGACACTATATATATTAATAGTAGATATTCTATTATTAAATATCTACTATTAATATTATAGAAATAAACATTATATATATGCATGTGATACATATAACCCTATGCTATGATACCATATATATGTTATATATAATAGGTTAATATATGTAGTACTTGTTGATTATATTAGATGTAATATGATATTTTATACTATATATGTTACTAAACTATATAATATATGTTTGATTATATATTATATAGTTATATTACTATGGCTCTAAACTATAGTATATTTAGAAATTATTATATTTAAAGGTATAGTGCAAAAAAAATACAATAAGCAACAATATAATTAAACGTTCGAACGGTTTACTATTGGCGTTCAAACGTTTAATAGTACGTTCGAACGTTTATATTAACGTTCGAACGTTAAATTAGCGGGGGAAATTATTCCTGCTAATCGATTTGACGTTTGAACGGTATAATATAACCGTTCGAACGTTAATTATTAGCCTTCGAACGTATATTTTCACGTTCGAACGTCAAATCGGCGGGGGAAATTTTTCCCGCTAGTCGATTTGACGTTCGAACGTTCATTAAACAACCGTTCGAACGGCAATGTTCTGCATTTACACGACAGAACCTCACAATCTCGGACTCGTTTCAGTCGACCGAGCATCACTCCCACGCTCATTTTGTTCCAACCAACGCCATTATTCTTCAATCTAGCCCTCAAATATTACAAACTCCTATCAATCTCTTATATTTTCGGATTAAGAGGTTGTTTTTACCGTTTGGTGAAGAGTTTTTACCGTTTGGAATTTTTGAAGCTTTATCTCTCCAAATCAGGTATTCTCCTTAAATTTGACCTCATTTTAGTTTTTATATAAGTGTTTTCGTTTGCTTACATGAGTTAGTCATATATTTTGCTATCTTTTGATGTAATATGGACTGTATTACTTGGGGTTTTCGGAGGTTGAAGACGAGTGATTTCTGGATGTAAACCGTTCGAACGGTACGTGTACCGTTCGAACGACTGTATAGGAGATCGAACGGTCACGAACACCGTTTGAACGATTTCTTGGGCAGTGTTAAAATAATTAACATTTTAAATGCAGGAGTGTAATTAAAAATTAAATATATATAATCTACATTTAATAATACTTAAATACTTAAAAGATTCAAATAATCAAATGAGAATGAATTAAATTACAAATCATCTAAGATTTGTTACAAAACTTAATTATTTATGATGTTGAATTATTTGTTTGATACATGTTAAATATTGGCATATCTTATATTGCTTGTTCATCAATATTAGCCTTAGACCCGTTCGAGAGTTATCAATCCGCCTTAATTGAAAGATTGATAACTCTTGAATTGTCCAGAGTGGACAGTTTGGAATTGTAAGATCATTCTCGCAAACTATCGAGCTATATCTGTTATACGTCCAGCATTAAGATTTTGGCAGATTTATCCCTTGTTCTCCGGATATGCAGTTTCGGTGATGTTGTATCGACGATGGATAAGTCGGTGCACACAACCAGACGAGCATATTTGGAGAACTATGGGGATATGCTGCCGAAATTTTGTTGGGCGTGACAGATTATAGAGGATAGGTTTGCGACTATGATCTTACAGTTCCGAATGGGATAGGACCAACTACCCGGTGTAAGGTGGCATACTCCTTGATTGATACATGATACATGCTTGTTTGTTGATGCACACGTGCTTGTTTATAATGAAGATAGTCAGCATGGATAAGAGTTGGATGCGAGTTAGCGATCGTTTGGGTCAGAATTACAACGTATATGCTGAAGGTGTTAAGAAATTCTTAGAGTTTGCATTGGGTACATGTGATAGTGATGGACGTATTAGATGCCCATGTAATACATGTAGGAATTTGCGCTCTCATAAGATAGACTTGGTGAGAGAGCATCTGTTTGTAAAAGGTATTGACAAGGGTTATACTGATTGGGTCTTACACGGGGAACCATATCCAACTTCATTCGATACTCCACATGAAGAAGAAGCTATCGATGAAGATGTACAACCAGATGTTGTTGGAGATGAGTATGATGAGGATATGGAAGAAATGTTAGGTGACATCGGTGCGGGAATGTTTATGAATGAAGGTGGCACGGACACATCAAGTTCAAATGATGGGGGTCATAATACTTTTGCACGATTGTGGAATGAGTCACAACGTGAGCTATATCCAGGATGCAGAAGACACAGTAAGTTGTCATTTACCGTAAGACTGCTACACATAAAATCAATGTGCCGATTATCAATTAAGGCTGTCAATATGTTACTCGAGTTGTTTAAGGAGGCACTGCCATCAGATAATACACTTCCTCGTAACTTCTATGAAGCAAAAAAATTGAAACGAGGACTTGGATTTGATTACAACGTAATACATGCATGTAAGAATGACTGCATATTATTTTGGCAAGAGAATGAGCAGTTGAACGAATGTCCCATATGCCACGAGTCAAGATGGACATCTGACAAACAAAATGTGCCGCAAAAGGTAGTACGCCACTTTCCATTGACACCTAGATTACAACGATTATATATGTCACGTGCAACAGCTGCAGACATGATATGGCACTCATCAGCCAGAGTTAGAAACGATGATATTTTATCACATCCTGCTGACTCTCAGGTGTGGAAGGAATTTGATAAGGAGCATACATGGTTTGCAGAAGAACCACGTAATGTGAGACTTGGGTTGGCAACAGATGGATTTAATCCGTTTGGGAACATGAGTACTAGTCACAGTACTTGGCCAGTCGTACTTATGCCGTATAATCTACCACCGTGGAAGTGTATGAAAGATCCATATTTCATGATGAGTTTGCTCATTCCAGGTCCGAGATCGCCGGGAAATGATATAGACATACACTTACAGCCATTGATTGCAGAATTGAAAGATTTGTGGGAGAATGGGGTTGTCACATTTGATTCATCAACAGGCAAGTCGTTCAAGATGCATGCTGCGGTTTTATGGACAATAAATGATTTTCCAGCATATGGAAACTTGTCAGGTTGGAGTACTAAGGGGAAAATGGCATGTCCAACATGTAACAAACATACTAAATCTGAATGGCTCACTTACGGGAGAAAATTATGTTTCATGGGTCATCGTCGATTTCTACCTGGTGATCATAGATGGCGGGGAAATTCACAAATGTTTGATGGTACTGTTGAATGGGGCCAACCTCCACCATATTTGTCTGGTGAAGATTTACTTGCACAATTTGTAGATGTTGGTTGTAATGAATTTGGTAAAAAACAACGAAAGAGAAAACGAGCTACTTCTGAGTTGAATTGGACTAAGAAGAGTATATTTTTCGATCTTCCATACTGGTCAAAGTTAAAATTACGGCACAGTCTTGATGTTATGCATATTGAAAAAAATATATGCGAATCCGTATTGGGAACATTGATGTCAATTGAAGGAAAAACGAAGGATACATTAAACTCAAGGAAGGATTTGAAGCGGTTGGGAATAAGACCGGAAATGCAGTTGCAAGAAAATGGTTCGTCCGTTTACATGCCGATTGGGTGGTATACATTGTCAAGGAATGAAAGGGCTACTTTTTGTGAGTGGATAATGAAAATTAAATTACCAGATGGTTATGCCTCGAATTTGACAAGGTGTGTGCGAACAAATGATTGGAAAATAACTGGGTTAAAAAGTCATGATTGTCATGTCCTTTTGCAGCGTATCTTGCCTATTGGTATACGTGGGTACTTGACTAGAGACGTGCGCGTGGCTTTGACTGAGTTGGGTTTATTTTTCAAAGACTTATGTGCACGGACATTAAATGTAGAAGCTTTGGATCGAATGGAACGGGAAATTCCCATCATATTGTGTAAGCTAGAAAGTATTTACCCACCGTCATTTTTCGATGTCATGGTTCACCTGGCCGTCCATTTGCCACGTGAGGCTCGACTTGCAGGACCAGTTCAGTATAGATGGATGTATCCCATTGAACGATTTCTTGGGAAGTTGAAACGAACAGTTGGTAATAAAGCTCGCCCAGAAGGATCAATTGCAGAAGCATATATTGATGATGAGTGGCATACCTTCTGTTCCAAATATTTCCACGGAGTTGACACTAGGTTTGATCGGCCAGAAAGAAACTTTGACGTTGACAGAGCAAGACAACGAAATGTGTTTTCCGTGTTTTCCCAACAAGTACGTCCACTTGGTGCAGTGCGTGGTTATGACTTATGTGGAAGAGAGTTTGAGAAAGCTCAGTGGTACGTGCTGAACAATTGCCCTGACATAGAGATTTACTTGAAGTAAGTATTAATCTTTTCTTAATTTAGTATTCGCTCATTTACTTTCGCAAAATTCTAATAATATAAAATACATGTCGTAATCATCAATTTCAGTGATCATATTAACATGCTCAAGGAACTAGGAGTAAATGATATAGACCGGAAACATGAAGAGGAGTTTCCGAGATGGTTTGAACAACGGGTAATGACATTACATATGCGACACTTCATTCAATACAAATAGAAAATATTGATTGTTTTTTTTATTGATATAATAGACGTTTTACTTAATATGTAGGTTGTACAAATGCATGCCAATAATCCAAACGATATATCAGATGAATTGTATGCATTAGCGCGTGGCCCATCGAGACGGGCTACAAGATATTCTGCATGTATTTCTCGTGGTAGTAGGTATCACACAATAGATCGAGATCATTATAGGAAAACACAAAATAGTGGTGTCCTAGTTGAGGGAAGTCATGATGGAGAAAATATTGATTTCTATGGAGTGATTGTTGATATAATTGGAATGAAATATTTGGGGGAGCTTGCAGTGTATCTGTTTAAGTGTGATTGGTGGGATTTAAGCAATCCTCGAACTGGAGTCCGTGATGATGAATATTTCTTGAGTATTAATACATCAAGAAAATGGTACGAGGATGATCCATTTATTTTAGCTTCTCAAGCATCTCAAGTATTCTACTTAGATGACCCGAAGTTGGGAACTCAATGGCGAGTAGTACAAAAATATGCTCCAAGAAATATATATGATGTTATCCCTCAGGCAGAAGGGCGAGATGAAGAAGAAGATGATGCCTCTACTCAAGAAGCATACCAAGAGAGTCAGCCCGTCTTTAATTTGTTTGTGGATTTGAGCCAGTATGAGATGATTCCATTGAATAGAGAAGATATTGAGGCTGAAATTGTTGATGCGACACTTGAGCAAAGTGTTGATTCATCTGAACTATCTACAGAAGATGAGACTGAATTGTCAAATGATACTGATACAGATAGTGATTGACGAATTATATTTTCACATTACGTGATGATGAGCACTATTTTACTTAATGAATATTGTATCAGTTTTTTGAAATTATGCCTCCGAAGAGAAAGGAAGTGCGCAACCCATCTCCACCTGTTCCTAGCTCTCCTTCAGACTCACCATTAGAGATTGACTCTACAGAACAAGGTAAAATTCTAATAGTCATAAAAGTTATTAATTAAGATTATAATAGAAAATTGATTATAATGTTATATATCATGATGACTTCACAGTACAATCTCGTCAAGGTCGAGGCACTACGAGAGGCGTGACGTTGGAAAAATATCGTAAGGTGGGTAAGATCAAAGTTAACATTCTTGATGAACATACCGGAGGCGAAGGACAACCAGCAGCTTGGCTTGCATCGCATGTGGGTGCTCTTACACGAACTTATGCACCTTTGGCAACAAGTTCATGGAAGAAAGTCCCCCAAGATGTTAAGGACCTTATCAAGAAGCGTTGTTTGGTAATGTTTAATAAATGAAATTTAATTGGACTTATAATTTTATTTTACTTTAAAGTTAGAATATTATAAATGATAATATTTTTGTCCAAACTTTTGTCTGTAAGGATGATTTCGAAATAAATTTTGGTCGGAGAGAGGAGCGTAAAACTGTGGAAGAGCTTATGAGTAATGCATTCCGCAAGTATAAGGCGAGGTGTCATGAGCATTATAATAAGTTTGAGAATAGTGAAGAAGCACGCCAACATCCTTTTCAAGATGTGCAACCTTCTGATTGGGAAAAACTTTGTGACATGTTTGAGGATTCATCATATAAGGTATAATTAATTTAATTATTTTAGTCCTATTTTTAATTTCGCTTTCTAATATTTTCAATTCTTATGTAGGAGCGAAGTTCTATAAACAAAACAAATAGATCAAAATTGAAGATTACTCATCATGCAGGCTCAAGATCTTTCCACCGCCTCTCTAAAAAATTGGTATTGCTATTCTTTCATTTGTATATAGTTAACTGAATATATCAATCATAATGACTTTATATCTTAAGAAATCTTTATTATAGCAAGATTCAGATGCCAATTATGATCTGACAAAATTATATGCTGCATCACATACTAATCGTAATGGAGAGTGGAGTCATCCTGATGCCCGTGAAAATTATGTAAGTATTATAATTTGTTTTAAATAAATATATTTGAATATTTATGATGATATTAACTCTTTATCTTATGTGTAGGATAAAATGGTTGCCCTGCGTGCTGAATCTGCGTCAGATCAAAATTCCTCAAATACAGATGTTGAGATTTTTACACAAGTTCTGGGTGAACGTTCAGGATATTTGAGGGGTTTGGGTCGCTGTGTAAAACCTTCTCCCTCTTCCTCTTCTTCCGGGTCTGCCTCTATAGCTCAAGAGAATGCGAATCGTAGAATTGAAGAATTGATTGCAAAACAACAAGAGTTAGAGGCTCAATTGGCGAGACAAGGAGACATGGAGATGCGCCTCAAACAACATGAAGAAGAACAAGCAGAGTTCAGGAGAGATATGCAACTCCAAATGCAACAGCTTATGCAACAGTACAGGCCTCCAACCAACTGATGGTTTTTTACGTCTAGCTTATGACATTATCTAATTATGTATGAACAATGCTAGTTTTATGGTTATTTATTTCTTCGCACTTATTATAAAACTTTTGTGAGTAATTAAACAGTTCTTAATTTATATTTTTCAAATAATATGGATGTCTATTTAGTTTTTTTATAATTATTGGTTTTAATAAAAATAATATCCGTTCGAACGACAAAGTCACGTTCGAACATTAATGGGCATGCCGTTCAAACGATAATGTAGCGTTCAAACGTCAACTCGCAAACCGTTCGAACGATACCAGATGCTCAAAAAACCGTTCAAACGCATGACATTACCATATCGTTCGAACGTTGATCATCACCGTTCGATCTCTTATACCGTTCGATCGTCTCATTTAACGTTCGAACGTATTTCTACTGATCGTTTGAACGTATCTTGATAACCGTTCAAAACAAACATTGACGTTCGAACGGTATATGAGAAGCATTCGAACGCCATTCTGGGACGAATTTTAACCGTGACAAAAAAAAGCATCGTTCGAACGGTATCGAACGGTCACTTTCAAAATCGTTCCAAAAGATATATTTTGGGACGAAATTGTGTTTTTCGTCCCAATATATCTTCTGGGACAGTGATGTTGGGACGAGCTTGGGACGAAATTTTTTCGTCCCAAAAAATCTTTCGGAACGAAATCGATATATTTTGGGACGAAAATTTTCGTCCCAAAATATGTTTTTTGTTGTAGTGCCATGATCTACAGATGCCCCTTGCAGCCCTACATATCTCAGTGGGCTATCCAATATCGAATTATTATGTACATAATTGTCATTGTTCTATGCATGTACATCATGTAGTTTTGGTTGTCTATTGTGTGGAGAATGACCTTAAACTATAATATTGGATCTCCTTTGTTTCATCTAGAAAGCTGCGACTTTTTAAGTTTATTGGTGTAAAAATCTAGCTTGATTCACGTGTATATCGTGTACGTTGCACATCAATATGTGTGTGTACGTTTAAATATATAGAATGATAAAAATTACAAATGATCTTTAACCCCTTTGTGTGTACGTGTAATGCAGAGGATGATAAATAGATTTTTTTCTCATGATTTAACCCCTTTGTCTAGATAACTTCTATTGATGAATATAATATAATTGCATACTTTAGAAAAAATGTACTAATTGTTATAAACTATCTTGAATTGTATGACCACATTTATCTAGTCGTCATATGCATAGTGCATAGTGCTAACATAGTACTAGCATAGTGAGTTGGTCGACATATGCATAGTACATAGTGCTAGCATAGTACTAGCATAGTAAGTTGGCCGATATATGCATAGTGCATAGTGCTAGCATAGCACTAGCATAGTGAGTTGGCCGACATATGTATAGTGCATAGTGCTAGAATAGTACTAGCATAGTGAGTTGGCCGACATATGCATAGTGCATAGTGCTAGCATAGTACTAGCATAGTAAGCTAGCATAGTCCCCTTTGTACGCCTATATATATCGTTGAATTCTTTAAGAAATTCATAAATTTCATAACCTTTCTGAGCTCTGTCTCTTTCTCTCTCCTTTTAAAAGTTTTATAATACGTTATGGCTCTCTCTTTTCTATGATTTCATAACACGTTATCAGCACGAAAGTTCTGACGATTTTGAAGCTAGTAGTCCTCTACTTCAAGTAAGTTTTTCAATATATTTTTATATTCCTGATTTATATATGTAAAAAATGTCAAATTTTACAAAATTGGAATTCGTTGCTCTTGACATTTCTGGAAAAAATTATTTATCTTGGATTCTTGATGCTGAGATCCATCTGGATGCAATGAACCTGGGAGATACAATTAAAGAAGGAAATCAAGGGTCCCTACAGGACCGTGCTAAAGCAATGATTTTCCTTCGGCACCATCTTCATGAAGAATTAAAAACTGAGTATCTAACGGTGAAAGATCTACTTATTTTGTGGAATGATTTAAGGGAGAGATATGAACACTAGAAAACTGTAATCCTCCCAAAAGATCGTCATGATTGGATGCACCCGAGGTTGGAAGACTTAAAGAGTGTTAGTGAGTATAACTCTGCACTCTTTAAAATTAGCTCGCTATTGAAATTATGTGGTGAAAAAGTCACTGATGATGACTTGTTAGAGAAGACATATACTACTTTTCATGCCTCGAATGTGCTCCTGCAATAGCAGTATCGAGAGCGAAAGTTCAAAAAATATTCTGAACTTATATCTTGTCTTCTATTAGCTGAGCAAAATAATGAGCTTTTGTTAAGAAATCACCAGTCACGTCCTACTGATTCTATATCATTCCCTAAAGTGAATGGTACTAGATTTACATTATTCCCATAAGCGAATAGTGCATCTTTTCAAAGAAAACGAGGGCGTGGACGTGGTAGGAAAAACTATGGAAGTGGAGGTCCTAGAAGTTACCACACTAAAAGGGACAATAATAGATATACACCGTACCACCAGAAGTGGTTCAACTCAGAGAAGGGCAAAGGTCATCAAAACAAATTTTTAAAGAAAGATGAAGATGGATGTCATAGATGTGGTATGACTGGACATTGGGCTCGTATCTGTCGTACAGATAAGCACTTGGTTGACTTATACCAATCTTCTATAAAAGAAAAAACAAAGAAATTTGAAACAAATTTTGCTGAACCATCATATGCTTTAGATTCTATAGATGGAGAAGATATTACAAGTCTTGATGTTTCTGATTTCTTTGAGGATTCTAGTGGTAGAGTTGATCATGAAAGTGTTCCTTTTTAATTAATGTATTTCCTTTATCTTATTATAAAATATTTTTATATTCTGCAATGTTTTGTAGTAATGAAAGTTTTATTTATTCTTTTATACTTGTTATAAATTATTGATAATATGATTTATCTGAATGGAAATGGAGCATCCCTGAAGGATCGCCCTAAATCAATAATTTTATTGAATATCTCATATGAGTGATACTTGTACCAAAAACTCATTATGATTTATGCACCTGAAGTTGCATAATTGAAATTGTGGAAAGAATATATATTTGAATGAACGTCTTGAATGTGCTCCTGAAGTAGCAATATCGAGTATGCTCCTAAAGTAGCAATATGAAATGCAAACGTTCACAATATATTCTAAATCTGTATCAGTGACTGAGCAAAATACTGAGCTTTTGATAAGAATCATTATTCACGTCTTACTAGATCATTCCCTGAAGTGAATGATAATGAATTTATATCATTCTATTCCCTGAAGTGAAAAGAATGATGCGTTTCATTCAAAGAAACTAAGAGATTGGACGTGATAATGAATATCTTTTCGGGCCAGAAGCTCGTATTGGAAAAGCTGTAAGTTTTCTCTTTGAGATGATATTATACAAATTATTGAATCAAATATTATGATGCATCAAAAGGTGATATGATTCAAAATATTTGTATCTTTTCATGGTTATCTTGATCATCCAAAATCAATTACGATAAGTCGAATGATTTTCATATGGACGTCCATAAAAGAACCAGAAGATTCTTTTACTATAAAGTTTTACCACCAGAAATGAAAAGAAAAATTTGCTTGAAGCAAATAAGATGAAATTATTCGACGTTATCTTGATTATCATATGTGAACCAGAAGTTCAGATAATAATTAAATTTTGGATACAATAAGATAAAAATGTCTCATATTCTAGCTGCTAAAATTCCAGCGAAGATTGAAGTCCCTGTAAGACAATTAAGAAATTCAGCAGTCTAAAGACATGTATAAAGGCATGTGAGACTTATCGATACAAAAGATAGAGTATCTCAAAAAAGAAAGGCACAAATAATTTGGTGCTCCTGAATAGGTCATACCCACAAAACAAGCAATAAAGTCCATCCAAATTCTCTGTATAAAATTCTCCTATATAAACTCTTGAAGAGTGCCTCCTGAAGAGGTTTTTCATAAAAATGTCTTCCCTTGAAGAGGGACAGGTACTTGAAAATAACGAGATCTCGTTACATTTCATGAATAATGGAGAAATTATGGATAGAAATAAAATCGTTGTCGACAACGTATTTCCATATGAGATGACAATTGACATTACCAGAAGTAATGATAAAAGTGAATCAAGAATCGTCGAAGAATACGACGTAAAATATTGGCCAAATTTGAAAGAAACAATTCTTGCAGAATTGATTCACTAGTAAAATATGATGCATCGGGACTTATAGTCCAAACACCTAAAGAGGTGATGCTTGTTGAATGTCAGTGGACATTTATGGAAAGGAAATAAAAATGTGATATATAAATCACGAGTCAGTTTCTCAATTCCTACAGAATTGATATCACTAAGTAAAATATGATAGATATGGACTTGAAATCCAAACACCTAAAGAGGTGATTTTTGAATATCAGTGGATATTTATACACATGATATAAAAAGCCTGAAACTTTTAATATGAAAATGTGATATAGAAATCACAAGTTAGTTTCTCGAAGAAACAATATTGATATGATTTTAAAGTGATTGAAATCATATTGAGATTTTTATTAGCTTGAAAGTTACCGAGAATTTAGATATGCATGATTAACTGCATATTTATATGAATCATTGGATCATGATATATATATGAAAATCCCTGAAGGATAGAAAATGTCTGAAGCTTCTAATATGAATACATCTGAAAATATGTATTCTATCGAGTTTCAAAGATTCTTATATGATCTAAAGCAATCCAAACGCAAATGGAAACAAGCTATTATTGCAGTTTATATATATGATTTAAATGTCATTGAGGCTCCAGAAGAGCTCATGAAAATTGCAAATATTTGAAATATAAATCTGAAACCCTTGCGGCTTCAAAAGGAAGATGGATGATGTTAGTAGTCATGAGATACCATCTTTTAATACAATTAGTATTTCAGATTCATATTATGGGTTTGATATGAAGTGTGCATTATTAAAGAAAAAATAAAAGGGAACACACAGAACATCTACCAAAAGATAGAAACACAAATATGAATATTTGTGAAATATTATGTTATTATCTTGAAGCAAGAATTACAGAAATTTGAGGCACTTTGCCTCATTCTTCAAACGCTCTTGTTCTTCAAGAATCTGCATGGCATCCCTATCTAAAGGGGTGGGCAATCGAAAAGAAGATTTAAGCAAGGATTTTAAATTCCTATTCTCTTGCTTTATTGATTCTATCTTCATGTTGGACTCCAGAAGAAGTCGCTGAAGTATAGCAATATTCTCATGGAGATTGTCAACTCCACAAGTTCTGGATTGCAGTCGCTGAGAAAATGCGACAATGGATGATGAGTATCGTGTACCGAGACTCACAAGCTCATAAATAGCTTCATTATCTGACCTATGAGTCAGATCATTATATTGCATGATAGCACCTGTGGTAGAAGCAGGAACAGCTGATGAACGAGGTGCAGGGTACCTCATATATTGGCCATGAGAAGATCGCTGAGCCATTGTAGGATAAGAATGCAGAAAGAGATTACAGAGTAAAAATGCAATATGATTACAGAAAAATGAAGAAGATGAGATACGAATGAAGATGAGCTGAATATCTCTTTTATAGAGAAAATTATGATACAACATCTCTCGTGAAGCAAGAGAAAAGAGACGAAATATAGCTTCATAGCTCTGCGGCGCCAGACAGCACGCCTGACAGCTACAAAGCCTGACAGCACGCCTGACACCTACAGAGGAGTTGAAAATCCGCGGTGCTTGTCTGATCTTAAAAGGCTGGCCACCGTTTTTATTAAAAAATGAGATTAGCGGTTTAATGTTGATGAATCTCCACTAACTGTGTTATTTACAAGAACTCCAGAAGAGTAGTAATGAGCAGAAAGATTCAGTTGTGATTATTTTATCAACATGCATCAAGTCCACAGTTAGTTGGATGTACAGATGCGAGTTATCGTTCAGATACACACAAGAAGATTATTGCAATTCATGAGAAGAAAGTTGAAATTGATATCAAGAAGGTACGGTCAAGTAAAAATCTGGCAGATTTATTCATTAAAGCATTACCAACTGCAACATTTAAAAAGATTATGCAGAACATTGGAATGCGGAGGTTTGAAGACCTGTTATCATGCACTACCAACTGCAACATTTAAGAAGATTATGCAGAACATTGGAATGCGGAGGTTTGAAGACCTATTATCATGCACTTTTCAGGGGAAGTAATGTCTTAAAGACTTGTGCTGATTGTACTCTTTTTCCTTCGCTAAGGTTTTATCCCACTGGGTTTTCCTTTGCAAGGTTTTAATGAGACAATCCTAAAGCACTCGACGATACACATGAATACTGTACTCTTTTTCCTTCGCCATTGGTTTTTTCCCACAGGGTTTTTCCTTGGCAAGGTTTTGACGAGGCGTATTCTTTAAATATGGTCATCCAAAGGGGAAGTGTTATAAACTATCTTGAATTGTATGACCACATTTATCTAGTCGTCATATGCATAGTGCATAGTGCTAGCATAGTACTAGCATAGTGAGTTGATCGACATATGCATAGTGCATAGTGTTAGCATAGTACTAGCATAGTGAGTTGGCCGACATATGCATAGTGCATAGTGCTAGCATAGTACTAGCATAGTGAGTTGGCCGACATATACATAGTGCATAGTGCTAGCATAGTACTAGCATAATAAGCTAGCATAGTCCCCTTTGTACGCCTATATATATCGTTGAATTCTTTAAGAAATTCATAAGTTTCATAACTTTTCTGAACTCTATCTCTTTCTCTCTCCTTTTAAAAGTTTTATAATACGTTATGGCTCTCTCTTTTCTATGATTTCATAATACTAATCATGTTAATTACTTTTTTTGCCTTATATACAAGTACTGCTAGACAACGTACACTTTCGATCTTTAAATAATTAGAAGCAATAGATTATGTAATTGAGTAGTACTACTAAACATATATATACAATTTTATGTGTAATAATATAATATATACTGATCAGTGGCACGCAGCCACATTTTATCGATGTTTTTTAATTTCAAACTCTGAATTTTAAAATCTTCACTATTTTTAATAGCTGATACATCAATACGTATAGACGTTACGTAAGTAAAATTGTATGTATAAATAGCATTTTCCAACGTAGTTTTCAAAGCCAAGTCTAGCTTAAAACTGGTGATGATTAGATCAGCATATATATATAATCCATCCATTACATTTAAATCGTGATTAATTCGAATTTTATTCTGTACAAAACGTTATACGTACGTACAGGTCGATCGGATTTGGACTTAATGAATTAAAGCTGTAGATCGAGCTTAGTGGGATCATTTCAACACAGTGGCAAGACAAGACTTGGGTGCATGTTTATTTGCCTCTCGACACCATAATGGCATATATCTAGCAACATTACTTCATGAACAGAGACAAGACATGCAATTATACTTGGCCTGGTTTCTACACGTTGAACATAAGATAGATATGTACAAGACTAATTTATTTGTCACACGACACCAATTATGACAACATGGAAATATTTCAACAGTACTGGCCGGCCAGACATGTCTCATCGTCTGCTAACGCTTGAACACATCATGATGATCATGATAGATATATACAAGACGAAACCATAACATGAAACATAATATATATATATATATGATTAACTTCCCAAACTACACGATCGGTTTACATGACTTCAAGCAGTGGTAGCACTATTAACGTTGCCCTCCTCGATTTTTGTCTTCATTTTTTCCACATTTGACTTTCCATTCAGATAACGAGAGAAGAAACCTTTGACGTATTCTTCCATCCCGATCCTTCCAAATAGTGGTGGGCTATTTGTATTCAATAGGCTTTTAAAAGGCCCAATCTCTGCCTCGAATTTGGGGTTAAAGAACATGGCGATGGAGATCCTTTCTTTCTCTGCATTTACTGTTACCCTGTGTTCAATGCTCTTATAAGCCCCATTGCTCAAGATCTGCAAAATGACATGTATCCACGAGTACATTTATACACATGATAACTGCAATGTTTTATAAGTTCTCTGATAGAGGAATCATTTTTTTTTTTTTTTATGGGCAATTTCAAATTAACTGAAACAAACTACAAAACGAGGGGATAAATAGGATCCCTACAAACACTTCAAAACAAACATTAATTACAGTGCAAGAAAAAGAAACTTAATAAACGGATAATCGACTTGCATGCAGTCGAGAGATCAGACGCCGCCTTGAAGAGATCGTTTTTTTGTGCTAAAGAAAGATGCTACGTACATGAGCATGCAAGAAGAAGATCATGAGCAGTACTAAAACAATTTTGTGATTGCGGAATTATTTATTTGTGGATACCAATAACGTTAGAACATATGGATGGCTACTGTGCCTAATCCTCGATTTTCTAATTCATATTCACATGGGATATGATTCCCAGCTAAGAGTACATCACGAGAAAGTACCTAGGGTCAGAACTTGTCCCGCTGGGGTAACTCTCATGCATGGCCTGTGCATGGGAGCCAAATAAGTTTAGGATTGCCAAGTGTCGCATGATCTTACCTAGAAAAGAAGCGTATGGTAACTCATAATACCAGTTCTCGTAACCAGGCAAATTAAAGTACTACTCGATCGGTGCAGTCAAGGGGCGCGGCAGATCAGGCCCACAAACATTTTGTGTTAATTCACGATTTGCATGAGTATGCATGCATGATTAGATCGATCGATCTTAGAATTTAATTAATTTCACATGTTTTGTAAGTAAATATAATCATATAACAACTGGCAGTATCATTGATCTATACTCTATAGTACTAGAATCTTGACGATCAGGACAATCATACAGTATTACTTACTTCTTTTGAAATGACATTAATACTATTTGAAATTACTATAGTATACATGAGGGATTGCTATATATTCATGTTCACGAGCTGCAGTCCGACCAATGCGGTCTTTTATATATTGTGATATACAAATATATATATATATACACACACTAGGGAATGGCCCCAGGGTACACCTAATATAATGATTTAAATAAATAAAAAAAAAGTGAAAAAGTTAGTAGCTTATTTGTATAGAAAAAGAAAATATATATAAGGTTAAAGAAAGGCAAAAAATAAGATAAAAAAATCTAAACTTCAGCAAAATATGAGCAATGGTCTGCATCCATATTGAATTATCTATTTATTTTCTATATAATAATAAAATATTATTAATTTAATATTTTTTTAATTTTAATTTTTATCACATTTTATAGTTCTACTAATTAAAATATTAATAATAATTATATTCTAGTAATCAAATTAATAATATTAAATATTAATATTAATAATAATTATATTCTAATTAAATGAATAATTAATATTATATAATATTGAGTGTTTTAAGTATTTTATTAGTTAAATTTACTCAAAGTTGAATTTTATAATGAGAATGCTCTAAAGCATTTCTGTTCTAAAGAGTAAAATTATCATCTTAATTTTTTTATTTTAAAAAATTGAAACAAAAAGAAAGGAAAATGAGTACTGTCAGAACTTAAAGGACATGAAAAAGAGACATCAATTCATGTGCACCACGGGGCTATTAAAGGTTTTTTGGTAAAACATGATCCTTCATTAAATTTTACGAGGAAACTACATGTTAAATGGTCAAAGGTATTAAAGACTTTTTGATAAAATAAGATCTTTCATTAAATTCTATAAGGAAACTACACATCAAATTATCAATTAGGATCTTAAGGGTCTTTTAGTAAAACATGAATTAACGAATTTAACAGGAAAAAAAATTAAGGTAAAACAATAAAAATTACTATTTACAATTAAATAGTCATTTATTATAATAGAATAGAAATATGTGATTTAAATGGAAGATTTAATCTCCAATTTCTTGACCGAATTAATTGGTGAATATAGAAAGATCATATAGACACAATATTAATTAACTTCTCAGGAAGTGGAGTACTATGTCTCTGAGTATTAAAGAGTGTAGAACCCAGGTGATATGTCTTATCTTTCTAGAATGAAACTATTGGCCAATTCTTGAGTTCAGTAATTGAAAAGAATCTCTATTCCGTTATATACATGCATGCGTTACTGATCATTATACACAACTTATATGAATTTATCTAAAATGACAAGAAAAATTATTATATTAGACTGAAAAAATAAAAGTTTGATCAAGATCTCTAAGGTGGTTTCCAAAATCTAGACTATGTTTAACATACGTTGATCGAGCTGGTTAATTTTCTTTAGAAATTAAAGATGGGTTAGAGCCATAGATCAGAGCCAAAGGCGGTATATATGACAAACCTCTATAATGTCTCCTACGTTAACAACCAAGGCATCTGGGAGGAAGTTCACCGGCATCCAAACCCCATCTTTCTTTATCTGGAGACCTTCTACTCCATTGACTTGATGAAGGATGGTTATACCACTGGCATCGGAGTGAGGGGTAAGGCCAACAACAAGCTCTGGTTGTGGGCATGGAGGATAGCAGGTCATCCTCATTGATTGCATCCCATCTACAAATAACTCCTCCATCTCTCTCTTATCTATATTCAGAGATTTTCCCATTAACCCCACAAGTGTCATGGCAAGCTCTTGCAACTCTGAGAAGTATGATTCTAAGGTGTTCCTGTCGGAAGAATCGGAAGAAGTGAAAAATATGACAAAAGTTGAGGTGTTTATCTGATCAGAGAGGAGGGAAAGATAGAATTACCTCAAGGAAGAAGGGAGCTTTGGGAATAAATGTGGCTTTCTTCTCTGAATAGGGTTGATCAGCATGTAGAATCTATCACCCCAGTCAAGTTTTTGATCTTTGGATCGGATGACTGTTCCATAACCTTCAGCATCACCTGGCCTTACCTTGTATTTCGTTTTCTCCTCCATGGAAAGATTGAAGAATTCTTCAATCTCTTGTTTCAGCTTATTTAATAGTGAAGAGCTAACTCCATGGTTCACAATCTGTAATTTATACGTACACAACACATATAAGTACTATTTAACATTCATTTTTGTTATGGAGAAGGAAAAAAAAAAAACAACAAGAAGAAGATCAAAAACTAGACAGTCCACAGTTAATATTGTATTAATTTGTTGTTATAATTGTTATTATAACCCAACAATATTTGATCAATATACATTGATCTTCAAATTTTCTTCTCGATTAATATTAATTGTTCCAATTCATGAAGTTGGTCACTCTAGTCCGAAGGCAATTTTTATTTTTTTTAGACAAATATATGGTAATGTTTGAAAAATATTGAAGAAAACCTGAAAGAGGCCCCAATCTTTGCAACTTGAATGCAACTTCTGTAGTTCTAGATAGCATTCTGTGGGCTCCCCGAAGACCAACTTTTCCATATCAATTGTGGGGATCACTGCAGCCAAGGTATTAATACCGCAATCAGAGAGACCAAGATCAGGCTCTTGATCTCGACAGATATAGCTCTTCGGGACTGCTGCTGTCGACATTTGCTCTTTGGCGAACTCCTTAACATTCATGAGAACTGGATTTGAGCTTGAAAAGTCAACTCCCTCCATTGTTACGCTTTGCCAATATTGTTGCTTATGATCTTACCACGGCCTGCACCTCTTAGCATGCTGCCATGGCCTTTATATAGCCTGAAAGAACTTGGGGCGAAAACAAAAAAAACAAAAAAACAAAAAAAAAAAAAAAAAAAAAGAATTATATCAGTATTAGGACAAGAAAGTAATAATAATGATGTGTTTGAAAATATATGGAAGCCTTGACAGACACGAGGAGGATAGCGCATGCATATAAGAACCAAATATATTAATTAAAATAATTAATTGTTTCACTTTTTCCTTCTGGTAATTAACGCATGCAAAAGTTGTGGCAGTTTTCATGCAGATTGACGTACGTGTCCTACACCTAGAATAGCTAGTTAATTATTTAGCCCGCCACCTTCAATTTATAAGAATCTCAATTTTTTTTTTTTTTTTCCTTTTACGCTTGAGGTACTGAAATTTTGTGCACCAAAGATATATATATATTAAAGATGATTTCTTCAGATCCAGCAATGCAAGCTGCTTTTGAATTTCCTATATGATAATATGATCAATATTATATTAGAATATTAAATCAATTAATGAATAAAATGGGAAAGAAAGCAGAAGCCTTGTAATGAAATTAATGGCCAGCTGCCGTCTCAAAATAGAATGGTTTAAGGAGTAGGAAAGGGACAGATAGACGTTCAGCGTTAAATTGCCACATGCAGCTTAATTGGACCAGATAATTACACACATAATATATATATATATATATATAGAGAGAGAGAGAGAGAGAGAGAGAGAGAGAGAGAGAGAGAGAGAGAGGACGGTAGGAATAACCATATTATTAAATGAAAATACTGTAACCTAAATTATAAGTTAGTATATATTGGCAACAAATAGCCTTTATATATGGGCGGTACACTATCACTTACAAGTTACCATTAAGCTAAAATCATTCAATTATATTTTTAATTTGTTTATTCATATTTTTTTATTATTTTAAAATATTTTTTAAAAAAATAAAATAAAATATCAATACACTAATAATTATTTTCTTTAACTATTAAGTAAAAAAAATTTAAAAATAAAATACAAGAGGTGTCAAAGTAGCATTTTTGTTTATATATATATTTACTTATATATGTGGGCTTCGTTAATTACCTAAATCGTACGTATACTCCGACGTTGCTGCGATATATTGAAATTTAATTAAGTGCATGCATGCTTAGACAATTACAAGCTAATTGGAACCTTCTGCATGAAGTTAAAAAAAAAACATTGACTTCTATAAAATAAAAATTAAATAAAAAACATTGACCACCTGCGTTATATTATAATTAATATGTTGTTAAATAGTATTGGATATATATATAATTCCAGCCGAAATCCACAAGATCGAGACGGTGGAGAACTATTATAATTAATGGATCATAAAATGTTTTTACGAGTCCCCAGGCATGCATGCATCAGGAATTTTATAAAGCCGTCTTTGTAATTGTAAATATAATTAATTCTAGATGATCGTATTATTAGGTGAGAAAGGCCGTGATTGCACGTTATTAGATTCTATGCACAGTGAATGCGCACACACATATATATTTGTATTTTTTTTAAATTGATGTTACGAGACTTTTCTCTTCTTTTCTTTTTTTTCTTTTTTTTTCTTTTCTTAAATCAATATATATCATGACGTTTCATTCATCAACTAAGATCGACACAAAGTTTATTCTTAATTAACTCATTACGAATATAATTTAGTCCTTTCTCCGTCAACCGTATCTTCTCGATCTGCATGATCAAGCAGTGCATATTTTACCAATCTGTGAGCAATCATGTTAGCTTCTCTATACATAAATTGAACTTTTCATGAGATATTGTAGCAAAGAATCCTTCTAATATTTTCACAAACCAATCCATTCGAAGCCCAACTCTTGTATCATGTTGTAGTTACAGCTTTAGCTACAGCCTATACATCACCTTTCAAAAGTACATTTTTGAAATCCAACTCAACACACACATCCATAGCTCTTCTAAGCACCATAGACTTTGTTGTAACGGCCTCTAAAACATGCTCTAACCTTACACAAAGACACATTTGAATTTTTCCTTCAAAATCCCTAGTTATAACTCCAATCCCAATTCTTTTAGATCATGAGTCCACAGCTGCATCCCAGTTCACATTTATTACATGCTCCTCTAGTCTACACCAGCTACTAATACTTCTGTCAAATCTTTGTATCATCTGGTTTCCTAAGATGTTAACTTGTGCACTCTTAAAGTCTTCTAGTCCTTGTTGAATAGTAGAGAACACTTGCTGAGGTGATTCAAATTTATTCTCAAAGAGAAACACGTTTATTCTATATACCAGATTCTCTTCATAACAACAACCACTAGCTCCAATTAGTCATCTTGCAAGCTAATTAGTAGCTCTTCCATAACTCTAGGAAATCACTGAAATTCCTAGACCACTTATGCACATGACTTTGATTTACAAACCAAACATCAATAGCTACTGGGCAATTCCATAGCACATGACAAATTGTCTCTTCCTCCAACTCACATGGGGCATAACTGTGCAATGATAATATGTTTCTTCATCAAATTCTATTTAATAGAAAGTATCTCATGACAGGCTCTCCATATGAACATTTTAGCACTACCGGGGACCTTTTATGTTTATATTGCATTGAAGGATATTTATTATTCTGTATGTTTGGCCACTATATCTTTATATATATATATATATATATAGTGGCTATTTAACAACTATTTAATAGAAATTCTTGTTTTCCATCCATTTTTCTTGTTTTTCAGTTAATTTTTAACACCGTTTGTATATACACATCAATAGGTAGAGTTAAGAAAAAGGCGTGCTTTGTGCTTTGAGAGTGTTAAGAGAGAGATCAAAGAGAGAGAGAGAGAGAGAGATCAGTGACTCTTCCACTAAGAGAGAAGTTTTGTAAGGGTTGTTAAAGGTGATTTAGTCGAAGTTTTGCGGGCAATAAAGTGAGAGTTTGAGGGAATCTGACACCTCTGGGCTTTGTTTCATTAATAGCCTAAGAGAGCGTTATTTTTGGGGGTTGAAGTTTCTTTGCTGCTACTTCGACTATCTCGTCGTTCTTACAGAGAGAAGCTTCTGGTGCGTTAATATAAGATGAGAGAAACTACAATGTTCAAGAGAGGTTGTGCTTTAGGGGCTTTTGATCTTCAAGTGCTTTAGGGTCGTGATCTTCCAGTGCTTTAGAGGCTTTTGATCTTCCAGTGCTTTAGGATCATGATTGACAATGTCGTCTGCTCAACTATGAGTTTGGTCATGGTGAACCTTGAACTAAACCCTCAAAAATCATCTTCCAAAAGAACAAAGAAGCTTCCCAAATAGAGTGACTAAAATCATTGTTTTTTGGTCGTGCTTGATTTACAAGTTGATAATGCTAGAAGACATGGGATTTTACTAGAGGTCGTCCAGGTTCTCGCTGATTTGAACCTGTCCATAAAGAAAGCTTACATATCTTAGGATGGAAGGTGGTCCATAGATGGTAAGAAAAAACAACTTCTTCAATGGTGTCCTTGCCAACTTTCTAGCACACTTTAGCATCTTTTTATTATTTTTGAGTTAAAAAAATTTTCATGCTATATCCAAGAAGTTTCTGACACATGGATTGACATTTTTTTTCCGTCTTATTATTATGTGACTGATCAGAGACAACCTAACGGATGAGAGCGTTATCAGCTTATTATTACCTCACAATAAAAATCCTATCCTAACCGGCCACTACACAAAAGGCCCAAATCTAAAAAGTAATTAATAAAAATAAAATAAAATAAACAATAAAAATACTAATAAATAAATTAAAACAAATTAATTTTTAGGATCTTACATTTCGCATCGTTCATCAAAGTGTCTACAAATTTAATTTACCTCTTAAGTCCAATAAAATAAATCTTGTTTTTTTTTTTTAATCTATCAAAATATGCAATTATTAAACGTCACTAACTTATTGTTATTCAAAGTTATTTTCTAAAATTTAATTTTTTTTGTTAAAAATTATATTTCTTTTTATTAAAAATTTTGTCTCACCCAACTAGACAAACGTGCTTTGTACATTACTCCAACCTAGTATATATATATATATATATATAAGAGAAGTGCTAGGAATTAAAGAATGTTTCTATCTAATTTCACGTTTTTCTCAATTTTCTAAACCAATGAAAATTTTCATATAAACAATCATGTAAATTAATACATGAGTTCCAATTAACATGCAACATGCTTCATACATGATCATGTGTTGTTATACATGAAAGCAATTATGTTCTTTAATTTGTCAAAGATAATAATAATAGTATATATATGTTCAACATATTATATGTTAAAAAGATAAAACTAAAAAAATGTGAATTGGATTAGGATTTAGTGGGTTCATTAGTTCAGATATTGTTAACTCAATTTCAATTCATGACATTAATTTTGAACAAAATATTTGATCATGATGAAGAGAGCTCGATCGATCGATGGATGGATATATAAGGGACTGCAAGTTCTTGATCTCTCCTTCCTAGCTCGGTCAAAGTACTACCATGTAGCTCCTCACAATATATAATCTACACATTTATAATAATTTAAAGTTCCAAAATTCGGAAGGAAAATTATTTTTATTTTTTATTAAAAAATAAAATTAAAATAAGATGAGAATATAGAATATATCACGGAACCGAACAATGTATTTGAATGGTTGATATATACTGAAATTAGCACATGGCAATAAAGAATTTATAGTAACGTACATGAAAGAAAAAGGCACTTTAGTCAAGACATGACCAAGATATTATGGACCATTCTCTATTTGTGCAAGCATGATTTGAAATATGAATTGTTTCTTCCCTATCCGTCCTAGCTTGTTGCTTGCGTGATGCTTTATATTTTTTATCTTGATCATTCTACATTAATCTACATGCCATGTTCCATTGTTCCCCAAAGTCATGGCATGCAATTGCCTGCCTGCCTATATATATGTGCATAATTAGAAACGTGCGTAAAATCCCATTTTTCTTATATTATATCTAGGTTTGACATATGTATATATGTAGCTAGCTAGCATATGGTTTGACGAATTTGGCAATCAACGAGTTTAGTAATCATACTCGACAAACCAATTAATTAAGCACCTGGTTGAGCCATTCAACTTCCAATTTATGGTACAAATTCAAAGTAGTTTGTGCGGTGGATTAATCGTCATCAATGACGCATGATTATATATGTGCATGTGTGTATTTAACATGTATTCCCATTTATTGGTTACAAGAAAATTATTTATTTGTGATCAATATATTATTTTTTGTAAACATAATTATTTTTTGTCTAAATAAAATTGTTTTCGTTATAAATAATTTATCCCAAATTTATTTATTTTTTAATAAATATATGCAAATACATGGAAGTAACGTAATGTGAAAGAGTAGTAGGGGCCGGTATAGAAACGCCTACCCAGCCGCATTAAATCCTAATTAATATGTACATGATTTTAAAGATTTAGATGAAGATCGTGATTAAGAAGAAAAATATAAAAGATTAAAAACTAAATATTAAATATTAATATGAGATACACGAAAGAGATAATAACTTTGCTAATTAACGATCATAAATTTGCAATATTAATATATATTAATATAAAAAAATTATTATTTTCAGATCGATGCAAATGAGAACACATCTAATATAGTGCACCGCCATTAATTAATTGATTTAGAATATAAATTCTAAATATGGTGCACCGCCATCAACTCTCACGTTTTTCAGCAAAGGTCCATTGATGACATTTAAACTACTAATATAACGACATTTGGTATTTCATTCCGAAACTTAAGTTGTGACGTGTTTATATATTTTAAAAGGTCAAATTCTTGAAAAAATATATTTATGCGGCTTACAAATTACCGCTGCAAATGACCAATCCTTAAATTGATTTTTTTTAATTTATTTTATTTAATAATTAAAGAAGTGAATTTTAATATATTGATACGTTGTTTTAAAAAAAATATATTTAAATATATTTAAAAAATATTAAAAATAAAAATTACAAATTATGCTAGCCGGCACCAGCTGTCATTTCTTGAAATTGTCAGCATCCAATTAAGTACTTACTTTTGCTTTCTCTTCTGGTTATTTCAGGCCGGCCTTCTAAGGGAGAGTGAATGATAATATAATATATTGCAAGTAGCATGTCTAAAACGTGCTTAAGATGATCTGCAAGTTCGGAATGTCTAAAACGTGCTTAAGATGATCTGCAAGTTCGGACGAATTTGCAATCAAGAAGTTTGTTAATCCACAACACTTCCCATTTATGATACAAATTCAAACCCATTTTCATGAAGATCAAATCAGTGATGACGATATACATGCATGTATGCATCACTGATGACGACCATCACGAAAATGGATTTAAATTTCTATCGTGATGATCGTCATCAGTGATGCATATATATGTATACGATCGATATATATATATATATATAACCTCCATGATCAGTTGTTTGTGGCCAAGTGCATCTATGTACACATCTGTTTTAATGGCTCTATTTTATTCTAAAATGAAAAGGGATGCATAGGAAGGTTCGGGCTTAAGAGGGGCCTTTTGGGACTAGATGTGGTGTATAAAAGGGATTTACACCATCCAATGGCACATTCACATCAATTGGCTAATTTTGTTATCATGGACACAACTGTAGCAAATCAAATGGAATGAGTCTCCATCATCACCTCAAGCTCTCTCTCCTCAATTTGTAAATTTTGTTGCTGACAGGGATGTGGAAATATTTGCAATATATATGTTATCAACAAAAAGGATCTGAGTAAAAGTGGTGGATTTTTCCCACCAAACAATAGCTGATCTGAGTAAAAGTGGTGGATTTTTTCCACTAAAATTATTCTGCACTAGAATGTTTGCCAAATATCTAATATGCACATAACCATAGTGCCCCATTCCATTTGCATATCCAGATTTGAATCATGCAACTTTAGTTATAAGCATGACAGGCCAAAACCATCAATAATAAGTACTTTATAAATACAGTTTTTCTAGGTACAGGTAGTGTTGCAGACCCATTGTGCACTGAAAGATGACATGGCAGGGCAATTATGTAATTGTCAAAAAAGAAAAGAAATGAAATACGAAGAAGAAAGAACTACACTGCTCTACTGCATCCTGAATAACATAAAATGAACATTTAAGTTATGAAGTCAATAGGTATAATTATCAGCAATACAAACTAAAGATTTCCTCTCAGCCCTATGCAAGAAAAGCCAGTTCATCTGGACATTGATTGTGTGATTCTTCATTTCTATCAAAACATACACAACACCATCGGAAAACGCAAGGGAAAAAATGCCACTTCCTCCAAAAAAGAATCAAATAGTTCCAAGAACCATGCTATTAACTTCAATAAAAATAAAAAATAAAAAATAAACCCTTAATTTCTTTTCTTTTCAAATTTAACCAGTTTAAACAATCTAAAATGGGGCAACCAATTTGTATGATCAAAGCCGTAATGGAGGACGAGAATCAAAATTAATTTGTTATAACTTAATGGAGCTTGATGAACTTAAGTAAATGCCTTATCACTAAAAGGGATTGACATAAAACTTACGCAAATTCTAGATCAATCAGAAAGTAGCTCATGGGCTTCAAAATATCTCATCGTACTTCAAGCTAATTAAATGTCGAACCACCAAATAGAACCCCAATATTAACTCAAACTCATCAACTGCAAGTTTGCAACATCCATCCTATTTTAATTACACATATTTTATACAAACTCATCATCACAAAATTACACAGAGTTTACACAAACTCATCAACACAAAATTACACAGATTTTACACAACTATATCATCGCAATATTACACAAATTTTATACAATCATATCATCACAACATTACACAGATTTTACACAATCATATCATCACAACATTACCCAGATTTTACACAACCATATCATCACAAAATCAAACAAATTTTATATAAGATATCATTGCAAAATTACACAGATTCACATTTTAAACAAAGAGATAAGACGAAGGGAGAGAAGAGAGAGAGAGAGAGGCTTACCGTATCGACTGCAGCCTACGAGGGTGGTTACTAGGTCAACGTGAGGTCATGCGGCGACTCGGGGAGAGAGAGACAAGAGTTAGGGGGACTAGTTAGGGTTAAGGGAACTAGGTCAGGCCGTCAGGGTGAGATAGGGGAGATTGTCGCAGGGTGAGATTGAGACTCGTAGGGAGGGAGAAAGGGAGAGAGAGAACAGAGTGACTGGGTGAGGGCCTGAGGTCGCGTGTCGGGGGGTGGGGGATAGAAAGAATAGAGGAAATAAGGATAAGGCCGTGGGTAGGGGGGCGGAGAAGAGAGAAGAGAGGAAATAAGGGGAAGGCTGAGTCGCCAGGGGGAGGGGGGGAAGAGAGAAGAGAAGTAAAAGGGGAAATTAGTGTTTTATTTCATCCTATGTCCGTTGTAATTCTAATCTAAGGGTGGAGACTAAAAATAAGCCATTGCGTGGAATATTTATTTGTTGCGACAAAAAATCACCACAAAAGTTAGTAAATCCTGACTTAATATTGCAAACTCATTTGCAGCGACACAAACTCGCCAAAAGTCAATTATACTGACAAAATCGCATCGTAAAACGTATTTTCGTGCAAAAAATTTCTTACTTATTTGTGGCGCCATTGTTTAGCCGCAAAAGGTGGTTTTACCTACGATTTTAAAATTGTGGAATGTGAAGTGGTGACAAAAGAAAATATTTTTTCCCATGAACAAGATTTGTTACAATACGAAGTATTTTCCATAAGCTTATATAGTGGAAAAAGAACTCGTGGGAAAAAAGCAATTTTGTTGTAGTGAACAGTTTGCTATTTGCAAAACACGAATGGCAACAACCTACAAGAAATTTCCCGTACTCCAACTCAAGAATGAAAAAGGGTAAAACAACACTTATTGTGCACAAACAATAAAAGAGACAGATTTAAACAATTTTTTTGTAGGATTGTGTTTTTGGCTGATGGGTTTGTCAATGTAATTGCCAAGAAGCTGCTCCAAATACCCCTCCAAAGATTGGTGGGAAAATCCACGACCTCCATTGATGAATGTTGTGACTAAACTTTGACTCAAATTAATGAATCAAAAATCTAGTGCAGTTTTACCTGCAAGTATACAGGCGTTGTAGTATCTTACAGGATCGAATCCACAGGGAAAGGTTACTTAAAATTAAACTTGTTGAAAAATGTGAAAAACTTCATAAAGAGAAAATAAGAGGATGATATGTACAATGGATGGAGAAGTGTAATGAAAATCAAAATTTACTGGTCGTGAACCAGATTCATGTTTGTTTGTTGGATTTAAGTGCAGCGATGAAATGTAAGGAATTAAAATGCAAGAAAGTAAATTAAAATTGCTCAAATTAATAGACTGAAATTTAAAGGAGAAAGAAAAATAAATGACATTCAGACAATGAAACAAAATTACGAAAAGGAACGTACAATCAAATGAAGATTGATAAAATGAATGGAAAAAGACTAAGGTTTCGAGGATCCGTCTAATAATTTACGATATTGTTTCCGATCAATTTACTACAATTAAACTAGAATAATGATTCCGTTTAATTGGTAGATTTAGCATTTAAGATCAAGAAAAACAGACGCTTATGATTGAGCGTGAACGATTGATGATTAAAACATTTACAAATCTATTTGAATATCACAGGGATTCCTCAAGCATTCACTGTATTCGGAAATCACAATGAATCAAGACGAGTATATAGATAATCAAATTTTTCAAATAAAAATCTTTCAATCAATCAAGCTCGCAAAATAGATTTTACGTCGATTCGGAAACAATATGTAAATCATTAAACTTCACCTCTAACCTTAGTATGAAAATTTAGCCAAACAAATTCATTGCAAATATTATAGTAATATTGTTCAGGATAAAATTAAAATAAAATACAATGAAACCACACAATAACATAAAACTGAAAAGAATATAAAATAAAATAAAAGTTACAACTCCAAACATTATCCATGATAATATTAAAATAAAACTCAAGCTAAAATGAAAATTAGATCATAAAACAGGAAATTGAATTACAAAGAAAACTCCCCTAAAGACCAGTCCGTTCCACGTTCCGTGGCTCTTCTTCCGTCCAAGCCAGTCCTTCCCAGTCCTTCTAATGCAGCGTTACCCAGCTCCTACGACCAGATTAGCCTTACCAACCATTAAAATAACAAAGTAAATTCTCCCCGTCTACTACTCTCCAGCGTGTGTCTCGGCTGTGCCTTTGCTTCCTTCAGAGTAAATTCTCCAAGAACCAAGACAACCCCCACGTAACACCTCTCCCTCTCTCACCAAGCTGGTCTCACTCCAGCCTACCCAATGAAGAAGGAACCACGTAACCTGCTCTAGCCTCAGCTGGTCTCACCCCAGCCGAAGTGAAGTCCCCCCCTAGCTTCCTCTCTTCTCGTTTTTATATTCATTCTCCGTCCCACTTTCCCTTGAATGTAATCTCTTTTTTTTTTTTTCTTTTCTGTTTTGTTTTCTTCCGTAATCAACTCCAGCCGACACCTTTTCTTTCTTTCACTTCAATTCTTTCCTTTCACCAATCGACTCATCCTAACTCCCCCAATCAAATTAATCCACCGGCTGCTTTTCTCACAGGAATAAATCCAATCACCGATACCTCTTGACTCGGCTGCTTCACGTTCAGCTCACCCTATCTTTCGTCCACGTTCCACCTTCAATCTCGCTTGTCGTTTCTTCAATCACGGAAATCAATCAGCCGATTATTAATGAGCCGGCCGATTTCTTTAATACTACTCCAGCTACCCTTTCCACATATCATTTCCGTCAATGTTTCTTTCGGTTGTTGACTCTCCAAACTTCAGACCCCACTCCCACGTAACCATCACCAGAATTCAACCCGTGGCCCCCTCTCCTTTCACAATTCTCAATCACTCAAATTATTCCAAATTATTTTTTCATTTCCGTGTCCCCTCAGCTCCACTCATTACAGCTAACACTCATTACTTCACTTTTTTACTCGGCTGCTTTTCTTTAATGACATTCAGCTAACAACCAGTCCCTCCTTTTATCGCATCAATATATATGTATATTCACAATTACGTAATCAGATTTAGCACTTCAATCACGGCACAACCACTAATCAATCAATCTCCAGCTAATTCCACACTTGCTTTCCATCTCCCACATATCACTTGACCGATGCCTCCACTTTCTTTTCTTCTTTCTTTCGGTTGTTGCCTTATTTTCCGGCTTTGTGTTTTGCATGTGTGAGCTGCTGTGGGTCCAGCCATGTGATTTTTCTGCAACTGTGTTTGTATGAATGTTGTCCGAGTGAGTTTCTGCATGTTATGTTCCTGCTGCATGTGTATTGCCGAGTCTTGCATTTGCCATTGTCTTTATTTATTCCATGGGGTCCCGCATAAGCTCAACAATTCTTTTCAACAGCCACCTTGATTCCGTAGAAATGCTTTGACTGAAAATCCAATTTTATTCAAGCTGAAAATAAGTAGATAAAAATAACACTCAAATATAAATTAAAATAAAAAAAATAGATTATCACAAATATGTTATATATGTGAGGAAATATTGTCCCATTAAATCATAGTTATAAAATTAAGCATAAACATGATATTAATCAATTAAAAATCGCAACTCGTATTTATGCTTATTAACTATTTTTCCATCTAAAACCAATAATAATATCATGAAGAAATTAAAATATATTGGTTTTAAATAGCTAAAACATGTAATATTTCAGCTCAATCAATGAAGCTTATAGTTAAACACAAAAACATTAAACAGTACTTGAGGGTTTGGATTGTTGCAAATTTGAACTTTCTGGGTTTGATTCATCGTCATAATTTGTCCACTAATATTCTCCAAACCCAAGGTTAAGAGAGATTGTCAAGGAGGAGGAGAGAGAGAGGTTGCGAAGAGAGTTTGCTGAGAGTTAACATAATGAAACAACTAATGTGTTTCTTTTTAATTGGATTGTGTAGTTCTTGCATTTTCATCTCATCCAATTTTAAATTCTTCTATGACTTGTAAAAGTTAATATGATAGTGTACGGGTTAATTATGGTAGGGACAGTGATGAGGAACTAAAACATGAGATCAAGATCATATCATGGAAAAAGTGAAGATCTTGAATTAATTAATTGAGGTTAAGATTTTGGTTTTTGAAAAAAGAAAAAACATATATATAACATAAGTTTAGCGTTTTTCATATATTTCTAAACAGGTAGCCCTCATCTTTATATAGTGAGAACCAATAAGAGCAAGTACTTCAATTGGAGGTGCGCAAGTCCCATAGCAGATAATATTCCATCTTTCCCCCAATATTAATCTATACCAAAAAGCACGCATATATAAATGATGTATTATGTTAATATATGTATGCTTATCACTATATATAACAAGAAATACTTGGTCTATAAAGAGATTATTTTGAAAATGTTAGTGTTTGTGTTAGGGCTGTACAGGAACCGACCAAACCGGCCGTGAACCGATCAGACCGACGGCCGGAGTACGGAACCGACCGGAATCGGCAAAGAACCGGTCGGCGGGCGAGAGAAAATGAAGAGAAACCGACATCGGCGGTTTGGCGCCGGTTTGGCCCCCTGGGAAACCGCTGAACCGACCGATCCGGTCTGTTTATTTTTTTTTTCAAATATATGAATATAAAACGACGCCGTTTCACTTAAGTAAGTGAAACGGCGTCGTTTAGATCATGTAGGTTTTAAAAAAAAATATAATAGAACGGCCCGTTTCAAAATGAGTTCATACCCCCCCAACCCCTCTTCTTCTTCCCCGCACCTGTTCTTCCTCTCTGCAACTCGTTCATCATCCATGGCAGACCACGACACCGGTCTTCATTCTTCTTCCTCAGCTCCTCCTCCTTCACAGAAGACGCCGACGGTAAACCGACCACTGCACCAACGTTTATCAAGACCGATATGATCGGTTTTCTCTCCCCACACCCTCGGTTTTGGCCGGTTTAAGAGGGACATTGGAGAGTTCGGTGGTGTCTCGGTTTGGCGCCGAAACCGACGCCAAACCCATCGGTGTACAGCCCTAGTTTGTGTATATATCTTAGGTTATACCTAATATTCTTAGAATATTATGGTAATATTCTTAATTTCCTATAATTAGTCAAGGTTAGAATATTTCCTTCTTCATTGTATTTCCTTATTTACTTTGGTCATAGTCAACTATGTATAGGCCTACTTTATACAGCTTTATACATAGAAAATATACACATATTATTCTTCAAAACCCTCTCTATTTCTACATGGCATTAGAGCCACCATCAACCTGGTATCTATGATTTTTCTATCCATGCAAGCCATCCTTTTGGTGTTTTGTTCTCCACAATAGCACCTAGCTTCCTTTGCACTTGACAATGGGTTTCTCACATGTGTTTATTGATCAAATTCTGGTAAACTCAAATCATAAAGGGAGTCTTGAGAATTTTATTGGTGTTTTTGTGTAAACCGATTCTCTTTCCGGTACCACAAGTGCCCACACGCACCACTCCTTCAGTCGACGCATTTTGTCATGCGCACCACGCGCTAGACTCATTCCTACAGCCTAGTCCATCCTAATTCAAGCCCAGTTTTGCCCAGCCCAAGTAAGCTTCTCCCAATTTTTTTTTTTTATTTCTTATTTCAACCCACTTTGGTTCAAGTCCAGTCTAGTTCAACCCACTTTTTCCAACCCCTTTGACAAGTTCACCGTTGACACTTTGACCAATTGGCCTAAAAAACCCTACAATAGTATGTCTCGCACCTCTTCCAACCTCAACACTGTTGTTCATCCTATTGATAATATTTTAGATAGCTCTAATTATAATATATGGGCCCAAAATATGGAAGTATTTCTTAGAGGAATAAAATTGTGGCACTTTGTCTCTAGTGATATTATTGCACCCAAGCAATAAGAAGGTGAGAGTCTTGATGTTTTTGCATGCCACCTTGAAGATTGGAATAGTGTTCACAACAAAATCTTGTTTTGGTTTATCAATACTTATGTTCCATCCATCCATAGCTTTCTCCCCAAGCTTGGTAATGTTAAACATGCATATGGAATCAAGTGAATCTATTGCTAATTTCTATTCTCAAGTTAATAATCTTTGGGAATAGTTGTCTGCTGCAAATCCTCAACTCAAATATTCTAAGGATATTAAGTTGTTCGCAACCTATTGTGATCGCCGTAAGTTTATGCATTTTATGATGGCATTTCAAGTGGATTTAGAATCTACTCAGGCATCTCTTTTGCATCGCATACCCCTTTCCTGTCCTGAGGTTGTAGTCGCTAAACTCATCTAAAAGAGAATGGTCTTTCAACCATGAAGATGTACACTCTAGATTCAGTTGTTGCTGCCATCCCCAAGACTACATTTGGGTCTTCCATGGCCTCAAGAAGTTATTTTTCCCGGTCCTCAAATAGTCTTCTACGAATATTGAAACTATCCTAGTCACTCTGTTACAAAATGCCTTAAATGGCAGTGTAAAAATCAGTTTCGAGCCCTCTTGACACAGTGCCTCCAACTACTCCTTCTGCTCTCGAGCTATTGTTGAGCCTTCTTCATTGTCCACCACTCTCACTGCTGCTAACATTAAGGCATTAATTCATCAAGTTTTATCCCGGTCTTCAAGTGCTTTATTTGTCACCTCTAGTAAATTTCCATAGCTTTTCAACTCTACATGCTGCAACCACATGACCTCTGATTCTACCATTTTTCTTTTCTCAAAAATCTACTTTGTCACCCAATCCTATCATATATATTGTTGAAGGTTCTCGTTTGCTTGTTAGTCACATTGGGTTCATTTCTTCTCCTACCTTACAACACCTATCTTACTCGCTAGTTGTCCTTAAATCTCCTTTCAGTTGGTCAATTTTGTGAATTAGGTCTTAAGCTTACATTTTCTAATGCTAGTGTTGATGTGCAGAATCCACAAATGGGTCAACTCATTAAGACAGGCCATAAGATTCAAAGTCTCTTTGAGCTCTCTTCTTTGTAGCTTCCATCTCATCTGCCTAGCTCCATTGTTGCCTCTCTTGTCTCTTCCCAGTTATGGTAATCTCGGTTGGGTCACACCTCTCCCTGGTGTTCGCCTTTTGGCCTCCCAAGGTCACCTAGGTTGTATAGGGTTTGAGTCCTTTGATTGTGTCTCCTGCCACTTGGAAACACACATGCATTTACCTTTTAATATAAGTTAATCTTTTTCGTCTGCACCTTTTGATTTGATTCACTCTGATATTTGGGGTCCTGCACCCTCTCCTAATGAGGGGAGATATCATTATTTTATTATCTTTGTTAATGATTATTCTCGTTATACTTGGCTATACCTATTACAACATCGATATAAAGTTTTTCGTGTTTATCAAACTTTCACAAAATGGTACAAACCCAATTTTCTCGTACTATTAAAGTCTTTCAATCAGATAAAGCCATGGAATACAACGAAAAGTCTCTCCTTGAGTTCATGAATCAACAAGGTACACTGTCACATTGTTCTTGTCCTTGTACCTTTCAACAAAATGGTCGTGCAAATTGAAAACATCATCATATCCTTGAAACTGTAAGAGCTCTTTTACTTTCTACTTCTATAGCTAAAAGATTTTGGGGTGAAGCTGCTCTTACAGCTGTATACATAATCAATTGGGTACCATCACCCATACTTCCTCTTATAGTTGTTTACACAATCAATCTTGTACCCTCACCCATACTTCACAACAAACCTCCTTATAAGCTTCTTTATGGTATGGTTCCTAACTACAAGTTTTTGGTTGTGTATGGTTTGTTACTCTTCCTTCTCATGAACGGACCAAACTTGAACCCCACTCTCGGTTAATCATCAGCTCTTGAGTGGAGCCTGAGCCCTAAGGTTTGAGACTCGGATCTTGTAGCCATGGCCGATCATGAATGACGACTTCCAAGAGCTAGGGAAAAGTACTCCTACTCCTAGTCTATTGGTGGAGGCTGTTAGCCAGCCCTACCAAACATTATGAAAATATTAAGTTAGAATTACCAGGGGCTTGGGAACCCCTGAACAGTTCAAGACCTCTACCTACTGGTGAAGGATAAGAAAACTGAGTTGGTCTTCCTTATGAAAACCAAGTTAGTAACGAGTAAATTAGAAGGCAATAAGAAGAAAGTGGAGCGTGTGGGTTGCTTTATTGTAGAACCAAGGGGTAGAAAAGGGGGATTGGTTTTGTTGTGGAGTAGAGAAGTGAAAGTGGAGATTGTAAATTTCTCTCAACATTGTATTAATACAACTATTATGAGCAATGAGAAAAACATGCCATGGGTATTTACTGGCTTCTGGGTGATCCTGAGGCAAGCAAAAGAAGATCTACTTGGAATCTATTCTCTTTGTTAAATCCTTCAACAGAGAAACCTTGGTGCATAATGGGTGATTTTAATGAGATCATCTGTCAAGACGAAAAGGTGGGTGGGAGACCTAGACCAAAAACTTAGATGGAAGAATTAAAAAAGGCTCTAGAAGTTAGTAGCATTTTTTATTTGGGTTGAAAGGGAAATAAATATACCTGAAGTAATAAGCATTCAAAATTTTACCAAGGATAGGCCTAATGGAGTTGTTGCTAATCTCCTATGGTTTGAACTATTTCGAGACATAGTAGTAAAAGTGTTGACAGTGAGCCAATCTAACCACAAGGCCCTTTTGCTTGATCTGAGACAAGCAGAGTCAGTGAAAAGAAAAACAAATGGAGTATTCAGATTTGAACCAACATGGCTATTGGATGAGGATGGTGCCCCAGTGATAGAAGAGGCATGGGATAGATATACAACAAAACAAAATCCTTTAAAGGTGCAGGAAAAACTAAATAGTTGTAAGGGGGTTTTGATGTTTTGATCAGATGGAAGATAAGGAGGATGTGTTAGAACTAAAGTAAAAACCTGAAAGATTAAGGCATGAACAAGAGCATGAGGGGCCCTATAATGCTGAGTTGATTAAAAGTTTGCAAAGTGAACTGGGCCTAATTCTAGAGCAAGAGGATATTACGTGGAGGCAAAGAGCTAAGAGAACTTGATATCAACTGGGAGACAAAAATACCAAGTTTTCTCACTCATGTGCAAGCCAAACAAGAATGAAGAATCAGGTTAAGTGTATTAAAGACTCACAGGGGAGAGTGGTGACTGAGCATGAAGAAACAGATGGAATTTTCTATGAGTACTTTAGTGGGCTATTTAACTCATCACAGCCTACTCTAGAAGCCATAGAAGTATGCCTCAAAGATGTTGCTCTGAGGGTTTCCAGTCAGATGAATGATGAACTACAAAAAGAATTCACAAGAACAAAGGTGGAGGAAACTTAAAAGCATATGGCTCCCATGAAGTCCCCTGGACCAGATGGGTATGGAGCTTGCTTTTTCCAATCATACTGGAACATTGTGGGAGAGAAGGTAAGTAATACCATCTTAAGTAAATGGGGTAGGGGGGCTAGAAAGTTGTGTTAATTTACTTATATAGCCCTCATTCCTAAAGTTAAGTGTCCCTCTATTGCGAGTGAATTCAAACCAATTAGCCTATGTAATGTGTTATATAAAATTGCATCAAAGATACTTGCTAACAAATTGAAGAAAGTGCTCCTTGACATTATTTCTAGCAACCAAAGTGTCTTCATTCCAGGAAGACTCATAACTGATAATGTTATGAAAGCTTATGAGACTTTGCACATGATGAAGACTAGACAAAAAGGGAGGACTAGAAGTATAGCTCTCAAGCTAGACATGTCAAAGGCTTACGACATAATAGAGTGAAATTACTTTGAGGCTGTGATGAGGAGATTGGGACTTGGGGACACATGGGTTTCCTTGATAATGAAGTGTGTGACAACAATAACATACTCAAATCTTGTTAACGGGAAGCCTAGGAAGGTTACTAAGTTTACAAGAGAGATAAGACAAGGGGATCCTATCTCCCCTTACCTATTCATCCTCTTTGCAGAACGTCTTAGTTCACTGATCAACTCAGCTGAGAGAAAGGGAGAAATAAGGGGTGTAGCAGTATCTAGAGGAGGAACAAGGGTGAGTCACTTGTTTTTTGCTAATGACTGTGTAATTTTTGGGAGGGCAATGATGGCTGAATGGCTGAAGATTCAAGAACTACTGAGAGTATATGAAGAAGCCTCGAGGTAGTGTTTAAATTTACAGAAGACAACCATTTTTTCAGTTCAAAGGCTAACTTGTCAGTTTGATCTCAGATCCAAGATGTAGTAGGGGTGTCAATATGTGGAAGTTACGAAAGGTACCTTGGTCTCCCAGCCATGGTGGGCAAATCAAGATACAATACCTTCAGAAACTTGAAAAAAAGGGTCTGGTCTAAAATCAACAACTAGAAGAACAAATTTCTATCACAAGTAGGCAAGGAGATTTTGTTAAAGGATGTTGTTCAAGCCATACCTACTTTTGCTATGAGTGTATTTAGCTTACCAAGAAGACTGTGCAAGGAGATATCTTCACTCATGGCAAGGTTTCGGTGGGGACACATCATGCAGAATGAGAAGAAAATTCAATTGAGAAGCTGGTTTAAATTAGATTAATCGAAGCATAATGGAGGGCTAGGATTTCGTGATCTTGAATGCTTTAGCAAGGCAATGCTTGCTAGGCACTACTAGAGAATGTTGTGTTGCCCTTCCTTATTGGTGGCTAAGATAATTAAATAGAAGCATTTTAAGTATAAGGAGCTAGTTGAAACTAAACTAGGTGGGAGTCCCTCCTTCATATGGAGGAGCTTGTAGTCTGCTTTAGATCTTGTGAAAAAGGGTTTGATATGGGGGGTTGGGGATGGAAGCAAGATAAAAATATGGAATGACAAATGGCTGCCAATGTCAACCTCTCACTATGTGAAGTCTCCTATTAAGAACCTATCGGGTGATGCAAAGGTGCAACAGCTCATTAACATGGATAATGACTCATGGAAAGAAAGTCTGATTTATGATACTTTTTTATAGATGATGCAGGATCTATATGAAGTATCCCTCTTAGCAGGTAGGGAGTAGTAAACAAAATGGTGTGGGGTGTTTCAACTGATGGTAAATTCTCAGTCAAGAGTGCTTCCCACCTAGAGCACACCAGGATGAAAAGATTAAAGGGGAATCTTTAGTAGGAGTTAATACAGAAACAGTGTGGCACCTCATACGGAGGATAAATGTTCAAGGGATGGTGAAGCAATTTATGTGGAAGGCTGGCCATGATTTGCTTCCTACTAGGTCGAACATGTTCAAGAAGCACATCACAGATTCAAATTTGTGCCCAATCTATGAGAGGGAGATTGAAACAATAATGCATACACTATGGAGCTGTCCTGTTACATCAGATGTTAGGGCAGAAGTTGAAAGTCGTGTGCAGAAATGGAGTTCCTCAAAATGTGATTTTGTGGATTTATGGGAAAGACTGAGCTTACATCTAAAATTGGAGGAGATGGAGGTGGTATCTTGTACAATGAGGAAGATTTGGTTAAGAAGAAACTCAGTGCTTTTTGAAAAAAAAAAAAAATTGAAGATCCAGGTAGTGTCTTGGGAAATGCCAAATATAGACTAAATGAGTTTGTTTTAGCTCAAACACATCAACAGAAGGTACTACTACATGGGAATAGCGACAAAGGAGTTGTAAAGTGGGAAAAACCTACTGAATTGGTAGTAAAAGCAAACTGGGATGCAGCCATAGATGCTCAACATAAAAGGGTGGGCATTACGGTAGTCATTAGAGATTCAGAAGGGGAGATGTTGGCATATTTGTGCTCAACTATTGAGTACACAAAGAAACTAATTGTTGTTGAAGCATTGGCTTTAAGAAGAGCAGCTATTCTGTGTAGAGTTGGCCCTTACAGTGGGAGACTCTCAACTGGTAGTGAAAGCTCTTAATAGTAGGAAAGAGATAAAGGGAGAATATGGGAATGTTATTGAAGATGTAAGGGTGTTAATGACTTACAGGTTAAATTGGGGGGTAAGGTTTGTGCATAGGAAAGCAAACATTATAGCACACAATCTATCAAAACTAGCATTTTCTTTTTCTAATGAGATGGCGTGGATATAGGATGGCCCTATAGGGATTACAAATGACTTACTAAAGGAGAAATATTGTAATAATTTATTTTTATTGAATTTTCAATAAAGATATTACATTTGACTTTCAAAAAAAAAAAGAGGAACAATATGAGCCTTTTCTAAGATTGAAAGTTTATATGCATGTCAAAATGATTTATTCATGCAAATTTTGATAGTTCAATGCAAAAAACATCAGTGTAGCATATTTTTTCACTTAGCCAATCTTAGAATGACACAAGTTATATTGATGTACCATTCGCATTTTAAAAAGGGGAAGATTAATTTTTGTTTGTCCCTAGAATTTGAATTTCAAACGGGTATTTATGATTTAAAAAGTTTCAAAATGACCCCTAAACAAATCATCGTGAATAAAAAAAATTAAAATACTTAGCTAAAGGGTCACATTGTCTAGGAAGGAATTAAATCACTATATAAGGACATGCCAAGATATCTCATCTCATCTTGAACAAGTCCTAGCAATTGACTCGGTCTCAAATATGCTTCCAAATGTAGAAGTGTCAAGTTGTATCAAGGATAAGTCCAGGATCGTACTCCACAAGGACAATGGATTATCAATGCATTTGTGAAATTTTGTTTTAAAAAATGTATTGACTATGAGAGATGAAAATAAAATGAAATGCAATATGAGGAATCTTGAAGATGAGTTAAGAAAAAGTATGAATTTAATTTCCGCAAAAATTAAGTCAGAACTGGAATTAAAGTTTCTGATCAAAAAGGCAAATTAACAAACACTTGGGTTAGGTATGGGATTCTCTTTGTTTTGGTTCCTAGACAATTTTCTCGATTAACAATCTAGTCTAGGCAATGATAATTGGAAGGTAAAAAAAAGGTTATGCTCAAGTTTTGTAATATTTTCCTAAGGGATCCACTACCTTACTAACCAAACACACACTAACAATCAACTAAGAGAAGTCTTGATAATTTTCAAACTTTTGTTGTACCTTACACAACAACAAATTAAGAGCAAGAGCTGCAATCTATTTTGTATTCGAATTCAATAGCAACAAGTGAAATCAATATTTATCAATAAAATATTGCATTAAACTAGAATTTAAAAAAAAAAACAAGTCTCATTCCACAACCTAAGTTTCAGAAATTAGCTACACATGGTATTTCTAGCAGCAAAAGTTAATCTAAGTAAAGCTATATTAAAATATGAGAAAATACCCAAAATGAGATAAACCCTAAAGTGCAGAACAAATACTCTCTTGCAATACCAAGCAATTCAAACGACGACGTTCCCAAAAATGATAAAACCTTGAGCCAAGCATAAAAGCAAGAGAAATAAAATCGAAGGAAACCCACTGAACAGAAATGGAAATACGCTACCCAGAAAGCTAAAAAAAAATTTAAAAAAAAAAGAAGAAGAAAGAAGCCACTTGCAGAGAAATAAAAGAAAACTGAAAGAAGAAACAAAAGAAAGAAAATGAGAATGAAAATCGAAATGAAAAATGCTACTCAACGGAGGAAAATAAAATAAAAAAATAAAAACCAAGCCAACGCTGTCCAGGAAATATGAAAAATCAAAGAGAACGAACACCAAGCATAAAATAAAGACAAAGCCATGTAGGAAGAAAAACTAAAACTGAAAGAAAAAAAAAACAATCTAAGGAAAAAAAATGCAAATGAAAATGAAAACTCTCTACACTCCACTCAGTTTTTCCCCAGCACTTCAACATGCCCCCCCACGTTCTGGCCTTCTCTCATCATTCCAGGCCCGTACGTGACACACTACTTGGCAACTTGCTTCAGCATCAGCTCGTGCTCTTTCCCCTCTGCTTTTTGTCTTTGAGTTCCAGCCCGTAGCACGTAGGAGTGCTCTTGCTGCTACTATCCTTTTTATTTTCTTTTCGTTTTCATTTTAGATGTCATGGGCTTAACATGCTCTGCCATCAATTAAAATAAATCTCTGCCCAGCATTCCAAGAATACCCCTTTGGTAGCTCATGTGTTCTTTTTTTTAATAGTGCCCTGCAACATATAAGATAAGAGGAGTAAAATTGGGAGATTTATTCTGATGTGAAACAACTACATTATAAATCTTTTTAAGTGCAAAAAATCAAAATTTATGAATTGATTCAAGTATCATAATCTACTATATAATTAAGTGCTTAAATCATTTTTTGTTAAACAATTTATTCACTTAAGCAACTTAATTATACAATTTTAACACTTCATCAGCAATTATTTTTTTTCACTTTGTGATCTTACCCTACGTTTGAATATTAAGATGATCTGTGAATAGTAATAAAAAAGTAGTGAACTGTTTGTGAATCATAGTGAAGTAGTATAAGACTACTTCCAAATATAGTCTTAGTCTTCCAACTCTAAAGGACTTGTATATTCTTGTATATTCCCTAATGCCCATCATGTATAGATATGAAGATGTGATCTACATTAAGACCACTCAAGACGTGCATGTCTGGCTCCTCACCAATGTGGTCTAGCACTCCTAATGGTTGCCGATGGGCAAGCATTGGTGTAGCTAACCATAAACGGCCACAACAAGCTTCATGAATGACGCTCTATGCTCCAAAAGCAAGGAGAGCTAAAAGGATTCCCACGAACACTATATAGGAAGCTCTGGTCCATGGACCAAAGTATCTCGCTACCTCCAAGGTATCTCGCTACCTCCAATGGTAAGTATCTCGCTACCTCCTAGAATAAGAACAAAGCTCAAGGTCCCAAACCCAAGGAAGCCAAACCCAAGGAAGCCTCTAATGAATAAGTTAGACTAATTGATATGAGTGGAAAACTCAAAATTCAGAGAGATTTTAAGGTATAATTGTCAATCTAGTTATAGATGATGTGAAATATGGCATGGCCTTACTCCACTGGTGGCATGATATTTCTAGTATCTAACACGATAACACCTATGAGGCTTAATTCCACAGATTTAATGCGGTAACCCCCGGGGGACGTGGTAACCCCTCTAAAGCCTGATTTGACTGTTATCATGGTTGATTTGATGCGCAGATTCAGCTCAAATTTTCCTCAATGTCAGTTGATCAACAGTTACTCCACAAGTTCCTATCATACGTGTGCCAGCGGGAATCTTATCTTTTCCCATCACCTTATTAATTTTGAACTTTATAATTTTCTCTTGGACACGTGGTCTTCTTTGGCAATGCACATAGTTTGTTTCTTCCTGACTATTAACCTGGCAACTCATGACTCACTTCATTGTGCAACAAAAAATCCTTCTCCCTATCTAACACACATCTCTTTGTGCAGAATGAAACGCAAGACTTGTTCGACATGCTCTCTGTCTCTAACGCATGGAGTTCCCCCTTTGCCTTAAGTCGATGCATCCTTTGTCATTCCACTTTACGGTAACTGTCATCTTTTCCCTCCACCTTCCTCTATCACCAATTCTTTTCCTTAAGGCTTCATGCACTAAGGGTGGGTGGAGGGGCCCTATTTCAAAACGACATCATTTTGGGTATCCGAAAACAGCATCATGTCAAAACATAACCCTAACAATAATGGGAAATTCTCTCTCTCACCTCTCTTTTCTCTCCTTCCCTCTTTCTAGCCCCTGTCTTGTCCCCTCTTCTCCCCTAGTCTCTTCTCCCTTTGGCCAATATCCTCTATTCTCTCTTCTTTTCTCCTCCCTCTTCCCTTCTTCTCCTTCTCCTCAAGCCAGCAGAGAATTTCTCTCTGTTGTTGTGGATTAAAGCTAGCGTTAGAACTCTATGGGTTGGGAGTTCTAACTTCTGTGGTTGGTGGCTACAACCATGGGAGACACCGTGACAAATCTGTGAATTTAATAACCCACGGTTATGACCATGGGCCATGAAAGTATGTCTCTAGATCTATGAAGATTTGTCCACTGATCTATATGACCCATGACTGCGATTGTGGCCTATGGGTTTGTGTATTTGTCTTGTAGTTTTGGGTTTGTATGTTTGTTTGTTGGATTTGTTAGATTTTTCTCACCTTTAGTTTATTTGGTTTTTGGTTTTTATTTGGATTTGTAAGATATGTGATTCTGTAATGCTTTCTGTGATTTTTGTGAAATTTTTGTAAGATTTGTAATATCTATATTTTGGAATCTATAATCCATTGTTGGATAGGGTGGCAAACAGGCTTGGGGGGGGGGGGGGGGGGGGGGGCTAATCATCCTCCTAGCATTCGGGTGAGGTACTAATCCAAGGGGTTGGGGCTATGGTTAGGGGGCCAAAACTATCCCCCCGCCTAAGGGTACCTCCCATTTAAGGGGTGTGGGTTGCACCCTTATCTTGTACTCGTTTATCTATACTGCTCACTTTTATCTCCATGCTTTTCATGCTCTCTGTAATCATTTCCCTTCTTTTTCAACTTGCTCACTCATCCACTCTAAATGGCTCCCACGAACACCTCTCGCCTCTCCCCTTGATCCTTTGGACCGCGAAGGCCCCTTGACAGGGCTCGCAGTGATGGATTTTTTCAATCGATGATCTTTGAGGGTTATCGTTGGATGACTAACACCACCTATACGGAGTTGGACATCATGTGGGATTTATATGGCACCATGGGCATGCTTCTTCCTTACTCTCATCGTGGCATTCTCAACTCCAATGTGGTAGCTGAGTACATTGAACAATATATTGGTTTTATTTTGTTGCTTCATCTGCAACATCCTAGACTTATAGGGAATGGCTCCTGCCCAACTCTTACCTAATGCTTGGAGGATTAAGCTATCTTGTTGCACCATTTGTAGGTAGACCTTGGAGGCTACGAGGGAGGAGAACTCTAATCTTACTACTCAAAAGTATTTCAACACTCATGGCATTAGGCGGCATGACGAGAACCAGTGTAGTTTTGTTTGCGAATAGGTTACAGAGTTGTGCATTTGGAATCGGGATACTCTCATGTCAAGATTTGGGACATAAAGTTTTTCTTTATTTCTAGGGTTGGATTGGATTTCCTTGTCGCCATTAGTTACTTGTTAGGGGTTTGTAGCATCGTGTTCCATATGGCTGTGATTTTAAAGTCACTCTTTCCATAAGGGAGATAGGGTGTATGGGGTTCATAGCATCATGTTCCAATTGGCCGTTGAGTCAGACTTGATTATTATTAGGGAAAATATAGATCGTTTCTTAGTATCAATGGACTAATCGCTAGTCGTAGGCCTTTAGGCCCCCAGTTTAGAGTGCGCAAGACCTACTAGCAAGCTAAAGGGGTATGCCTCTACTCATTCTCGTCACAACCCCGCTAGTCCAATGAGGTCCCAAGACACCCTTGATCACCTACAGCCCCTTCATTCAGTGGTTGTAGAGAAACTCAACCCTTTTCTCCGTCAACACACCTTGACCAACTAGTGGAGGTCACAGTGTTAGATGATTCATTCTTCAACTTGATCCCAAACATCTTCCCAAGCTTTCTCTGTGAGGCTTTATTTAAAAAGTTTTAATCATCTCCCTCTCTTTTGGAGGGGAGTATTTTCCACTAAACAATCAAACCATACCTTACTCGATGTGGCCGCTAGGTAGCCCAACCTTACCTAATGCGGCTACTATGTCTTCTCCCTTAATTGGAAATTTTTTCAATCCTTCAGTCACCCATATTGCTTGAGAACTTGAGCACTTTCTTTTACCGGTATGTTGCCCAGTCCTTGGTTTATGTCATTTCTTTCTCTAATCCGATAGTTCACCTGTGTTGTTCATTGTAAGGGTTACACTCTTTGGCTCACAGGATTTCCTGCTGCCAATCCAATTTGGTCTTTTCATTCCTTCATGGAGGGAGTCTCCCAAGTTGTTTCGGAGGCCATAGAGGCAAAGTAAAGATGGGAGGAAGTGTGTTCCAACTAAGCTTTCACTCGAACATTGAGGAGGCCATGATCGCCATTCTGAGGGCCAAGGTTTCTAGCCTTCAGCTTGCCTTGGATGTTGAGAGATCCTCTCTAGACAGGGCATTAAGCGAATTCGCCCAAGCCCAAGAGCATGAGCTGGAGACAAGCTATGCATCCATGCTTTTAGAGAGTGTGTGTTGGAGGCTGAGTGTTATCATGACGACAGGCGAGAGGCAAGTCTATAGGAGACGGAGAGTTGTTGTTTTGATTACACAAGGATGGCTGGGCAAGTTGAAGGTTCTAGCCGGCACCTCCAATATAACCACAATGTCGTCCACAACAAGTTGGCCCAGTCACAAACTAGGCTCAAATCAACTAGAGAGGAGCATAGAGCACTAGCATTGGAATAAGCAAAAAGTAAACTCAAATTTCGCCTAATATCACATGTTTTGCCTTTTACCTATTCCATTCAAAATATATTCCTTCATTGGATTATCCATTTACTCTCTATGCAATAATAAAATATTATTAATTTAATATTTTTTTTATTTTTTATCTTCTTTTTATTTTAAAGATATCATTCATATCATAAATCAAAGCATAGAAAAAGTTCATTCATGTTCAATACAATGCATAATTTCCAAAGGGCCCTCTTCAATCCATACAACTTCGTCATCTATTGCATTTTATTATCTTTTACATTTCTACCAATCATGTCAATTAATTATCATATCCTAATTAAATCATTTTTTAAATAGTCATTTAATGCTAATATTATCAAATTACATCTACCTCATCTTTCCATAAAACTTGAAAAGCAAAAAAATTGGCTGAATATTTGATATCAAAATTCTCAACACCAACCCCCCTCTCTCTACACAATCTTGAACCAATATAGCTGAATATTCCAATCCACTTCAGAGATCTTCCTCTCTACTCTCAGCAAACATTACAACATCTTTCTTGCATTGTCCCAAACATTACAGAAAACATAAAATGCATCCTCTCCTCCCAAACAATGAAGCAAACATAAAATGAATCCTCCCAAAGCAAAAGGCATAACAACATGTAACAAGACAAATTGCAACTTAGCCAAACATTGGCTACCCAACTCATGCAAACATTCTTCTGTATTATACACAAAACAACCAATAGCTTCAATATCAACAAAATTAAACAAATAGTTTCAGCATCCAATAATTTCACCACTATATTTCAAATAGCTAGGTTAAAAAAATTACAAATATGTGATGGCTACATATATGTGCTTGTATTGTGAGTGAAGCTGAGACACCACTGCCCCATGTAGAAAATTGCTTCATAGGAGCTACCTGGTTTGCAAGGTCATTTACGCTAAGCAATGGAGCATATGGAGAAATGACTTCAGCTCCAACCTACAACAACTCTAAAAAGAATGAAAGCCAAAAACTTTGTTAATATCTGTGAGAGGAAACTAAAATCTAACATTAGACACTCTCAATTGCCAAGTAACATAAATCTAACACTTGAAACCTAAATCACATTTAGGTCACCCTATTCCTCGATATCCAAACAATAACCCCCATAAATAATCAAACCAAAATTATACATCTTAACCACCAAACATTGCAAATCTATCCACACTCTCAATTGCCAAATAATATGAATCTATAACCAGAATCTCGTTTAGGTCCCCACCTTTCCTTAGTAACCAAACAAGACCCCTAAAAAAAGATGCAACTCTAGCATTGCAAGCTTCAATTTTCTCCAAATTGCCACATTTATCCCAGTGACAAAACATAAACAATTGGGATATTCATAGATCTATCAATTGGTACCTTCTTGAGCTTCTGGAGGATTCCAGAGATAATCGAATGGAGCAAGATGGCCTTGTCATGGAGGTGGATGATTTCATGGTTGGCCCATGGTACGTGGAGGAGAGCAGAAGCACTCTGTTCCTTGAGCAAGGCTGCAATCTCTTTGCATCTAGAGCTTAATCTCCAAATCAACTGGGTGCTTGTTGAGTGAGTTTTGCAGGTGCCGACTCTGAATCGTTGAGTTTATCCATTTCTTCTAGTCAAAGGTCTCACTTAAAAAAGGCCTAGATCCAACATCATGGTGTTTTAGCTGTCAACATGAGAGAGAAAGGGAGAGAAAATGGAAGGCTTGGGAGGGAAAGGAATGGAAGGAAAAAGTAAAAAATCAAGGGAATGAGAGGTTCTGAATTGAGTGCTCGCTGTGTGTGAAAAAATATATATAAAATAAATAAAATAACTTTTGACCTAGCTACAATAATAGGTCAGGACCCAAGCTCTTGAGACATTGTAACTCAAAGCCAAATATATTTGAACTTGCCTAACCTAATGCCAAGTGTTTTGAGCAAATATTAGGCAAATTTTTGGCTTTGGGTAAGGATACCTAATTCAATACTAGTGCTCTTAGGCAATACGATGGGCAAAACTTCCAACTTCATCGTGTGGCTGAGGTTGTGAAAGAGAAACTTGCAAAGTTTTAACAACGCATTGAAGAAAAGGACACTAAGCTCAGATCCTCCATGGACGAGATTGTTTGTCTTTCCCCCTAACTTTACACGGTTTCCCAAGTACGTAATAGGGCATCAGGTGCTGATTACAACCTTGAGATGAGGACATTAAAGAGATTCCTATTGGTGAATCCCAGGACAAACTTGAAGGCTTAGAATTTGTAGGCGCTTCTCCAAGATCCGGCCACCGCAGTCTACCTTGAGTCTCTCAAGGCTAATGTGATGTCCAAAGCTTTTAGAACCAGTCGCCTCACCATCCTCCAGCCCATAGCTCAGCTCCTTAGGCTTGGGCTTGTAATATTTTATCTTACATACTCTTGGGTTCATGCCTTGTAACCCATTCAATATGTAATACACTATTTTGTCTCTGAGTTTCTAACCCTTACTTTGCGTCGTTAATTTGTCTTGTTCCTGTTCCTTTCATTGTTCCTGTTCCTTTTATTGCTAGGTTTCTTGTTCCTTTCATTGTTTCATTTAGTTTCGCTATTGGTTTCTCACTATTTTTATACTGCCAATTAACATATGTGCTGCTTGAGTGAGGGATAACCCTGATCTTATGGCATTGTTAACCTTGGATCACTGGGAGCAAGTATTAACCCCAATCACACATTTGTTGCCGACACACGACTTGTTAAGTGAGTGGGATTTTCGCTAAACCGCTACTTGTGCTAAGGCTAACATCGATCACATGCTCATTGTTATCCTTGGATCAATGAGTGTAGGATAACAATGAGCATGAGTGTTAGCCAAGATCACATGCGCATTGCTAAACTCAACTTGTTGAGTTGGCAGGAGATGTTCTCAACAACACAGTTGAGGTGGGAGGCTTGCTTAATCGTGTTGTTGAGTTGTGAGTGCTAGCCTCAATCACATGTGCATTTCCAATACTTGGCTTTGTAAATGGGTGAGAGATTTGCTCAACCACTACCTGGGCAAAAGCTAGCACCAATCTCATGGGCGTTGTTAACCTTGAATCTCTCAATGTGAGTGTTAGCCCTGATCGAATTTGTGTTGCTAACACTCGGCTTGCTGAATGGGCTAGAGATGGTCTCAACCTCATAGTTGTCGTTGGAGGCTTGCTTGACCAATACTTGGGCAAAGGCTAACACCAATTGCATGTGCATTGTTAGCCTTGGATCACCAAGTGCGTGTGTTAGCCCAGATCGCATGTGTGTTGCTAGCACTCAGCTTTGTAAATGTGGGGTAGATTTGACCAACTACTACCTGATGATCCAAAGAGCTTTATATTTTACTGAGAAATTTGTTCACAAAATATTATAAACTCACAAGAATGTTATTTTATTGCATGATTACATTGCACGGGGCTATCTAAACAAAGTATGTCCTCAGATGCTTCACATTTCATGGTAGGGGTAGCTTATTCCTAAGTGTCCACATCCTAGTAGATCAGCTTTGGTGGAGGAACTTTATTCCTGCTTCCCACAATGTTAGCAATGTGAATTTCTGTGCCTCTATTTTTGAGTCCTTTTACATAGTATTTGTGTGCCAACACCTTCTCATCATATACTTCTCCCTACCCCATTATTTGTTGGGAATTTTATCTTCAAGTGGTATGTTGATGCTACCACTTTCATCTTGTTCAGCGTTGGGCAACCAATGATCACATTGTAAGACAACAGAGCCTTAACCGCTATAAAATCAGTAATTGTGGTGGTGGAGCAAGGACACACTCCCGTCATAACAAGTAGTGTAACACCCAGGTCCCTTTTCCAACACCAAGCCCAAGCCAAACTTGCGTTTTATTTTTTATTTTATTTTATTTTTATAATATTTTTGGTTAACAAGTATGGGTAGCCACTTGCGTTTTAATGCTTATTTTTTAGTAAGCTACATACCCTAGAAATTCATTTTGGGTTGAAATGGATTTTTGAGCTTAAATTACGTTTAACGGGGCCATATTTCGAAAACTTCAATTGTGATATTGGATAATTTTGGTCAAGCCCATCAGCTATAATTTTAAGGTGTAGTTCATGATTTTAGAGAATATGCATGGGCCAAATAGAAGCCCAAATTAGAATAGTTGGGCAATTTTGGAAATACCTCTGGGCCCATAAATTATTGTGGTAGATTATATGAGTATTATTGGGCTCAATAATTGAACAAAAGCCATTTAATATTTATGGATCAAGTATGCCATTTTTTTTCTTTTCTTTTCTTTTCTTTTTTTTTTTTTTTTTGAAAACATCGACTATCATTAACTTAACAAGGGGTTACAAGTGACTAGTTGTCTGAACAGACAACCATTTCAACTACATCGTCTGGAATTGAGATTGCCTCTTTGGCAAGATTATGGGCATAAATATTGCCTAATCTTTTGACATGTGAGACCCTCCAACTAGCTAAAGATGAAAGCCTAGTTTTTGTATCACTAATGATCATTCCCACTCTATCCCATCTATCTAGTTGTTGTTCTATTCCCTTTACAATTGTTAGAGAGTCCCCCTCTATTGTGACAAAGTTGTATTCCATTTCATTAGCCATATCTGCAGCATATAAAGCACCTAGTCCTTCAGCAAGTAGAGGATCCATTAGACTTGGTTTTTTGAAATTTTTGGCAGCCAACATTCTGCCTTCATGATCCCAAGCCACTAGACCTTCACTCAGACTTTCATCCTAGTCTGAGTTGGTAGCCTACTCTTCCTCTTCCTTCACTCAGACTTGCATCCCTGTTAATTTTGATAACCCCTGAAGTTGGAGATTGCCATCTGTTCTTTATCTCTGCAGTCCTTCGATTTTGTGTTGTTGGTTTTTCATGAATTTATTTAAAGCTTAAATGTATTTTATTGGACAAATTGAGCTCATTTTTTTAAATGAGTTGTTAAGTGATTAAGGCCTTGTAACAAGCCCAAACTAGACCCAATAAAAACCAAGGCTGGGTTGTGCATAAGGTCCAATCCATGCAAATTTCTTCCTCCCCTCAAGGGTTTCCATCTTTCTATACTTATACGCACCCTTAACATACAAACCCACCGTAGACCCCATACATAGACGGTTGCACCCTTCCTCCATATTCTGAACTGCTGAGCATCAACAACCAAAGCCCCACCCGACGTACAACATATTTTGTCAACTGCCCAATTCCCGGGGACCTACAATATATTTTGTTCAACTACCCATCACCCCCACGCCCCCCACGGATGCTCCTCTCATCACTTTCTCATCACAATATATTTGATCGAATAATGCTACTCATCATCTTAATTATCATCATCCTCTCATTATTCAATGATATGGCATTAGATGATTGGAGACTATTTAATATATTTAACTTGTAAACCTATCATATAATGACACGTCATGAGATGATGAAAGGATTATGAGAATTGAGACAACTAATAGATTTTTTCTTCTTCTTTTTTTTTTTTTTTTTGTCCTCACCTAACATAGACGTCTCTATTTTTCTGTGAGTTTTGCCGCCTCCCAACACCTAGGGGTGTTCATCTGGGCCAGATAAAACCAGAACTTGGATAACCGAGATCTGGTTATGGTTTTTGGCCCAGGGCAAATCCGGGCCAAAATTTGCAATTGCAATAATCAGTACATCTGGTTCAGACCCGGGTATGAAACCCGGGTTCCCTATTTAATACCTGGTACAACCGGGTTCGTATAAAAGGAAAAGATCCCCATTCAAGCATCCCGACCCCCTTCTCTCTCTCTCTCTCTCTCTCTCTCTCTCTCTCTCTCTCTCTCAAAAGAAAAATCTAGCTACAAAACCCTAGCTGCCACCTTGTCTCACGCAGCCCGTCTCCCCCCTCGAGTCCCAACCACCCCTCTCTCTCTCCCTCTCCCTCTCTTTCTCTGTCACACATGAAACCTAGCTTTGAAACCCTAGCAATCACCGTGTCTCACAGGTTTTTCACTATGTCGATGATTACTTGATGGAAAGAAAAGCAGATATGGGAAGGAGATGATCCCTCTGTTTTGAGCACCGAATCCCTTGCCATTGATTTGGGAAGAAGATGACCCAAAGGTTTGTTCTCTGCGATTTGGATCCTTTTTTCGATTTGGGTCTGTTTAGCTTTTGTTCTCTACTACGGCTTGTGTAGCTTTTGTTCAAGCTAGATCTGTTGCATTCTTCTTCAGATATTTTAGGGTTATTTCCTATTGTTACTTTGTTAATTTGAGTATGTTTTGATGATAATGTTTGAATGTAAAAGATTTAAGGAAATATTTTTGTGGGTCAGATTTGTGCTAACATATTTACTGTGACTTTCGAGAGATGCACTAGCTTGGCATCTTGTAGCCGTGTTAGACTACCCATCACCATGCACAGCCCCACATCTAACAGAGGACAATAACTCATATTCTGACCTGGTATGAGGCTCATACAATACTCATAGCACTGGATCAGTAAAATTACTTGTTAGTTTTTTTTTCTCATCACTAATGAAAATTAATTAATTTAAAAGTATGCTTTACTTAATTTTAGTTTGCACGAGTACTTGTTCATTTTCTTTTCAAGTTCTATACCAATTGAAATGGGATGTTTTGTTGCTCTTTAATGGAAGGCTGCTAAATTCTTTGTAGTTTGTTGTTCTTGCTGTACTTTTTAGTTCACTATTTGGTGCTTTGTTAAAGATGCTTTTATCTCAAATTTGAACCTTATCATCTGATCCACCTCACTCTGGGTTGTAGGGTAGGTTTTTTATATATATTTAAATCCTTTCAAAACTTTACTGAGCTTGTGATGGCTTGCTTGACTTGGTACCACACTTGGTAAGTCACACTAATTAAATTGATCAGTAAGATAGAAAATATTTTGTACTAGCCATTATCATCTGAGTGGATAAACTTTCATGCCCCTTTCTTTGTCCTTTTTCATATGGGTAATGATACACTTACCACCATTTTACCACTATTTTACCACTTGTAGTGTATTTATTTTTTTATCATTTTCTTTTAAGTATTTTTTTAACATCCTTAGCCATTAAGAAAAAATTTTAAAAATATATAATTTTAGTGATAGTCACTTACTTAATCATTAAGTAAAAAAAAATTAAAAAAATTAAAAATTAAAAAAAGTGGTAAAAGAGTGGTAAAATAGTGGTAAGGCTATCATTATTCTTTTCATATTTTGATTTGTTTTTCGTGGGGCTTGTGTAGTTGTTTTCATGAGCTTTTGGGCTGAGGTGCATTACAATTCAGTTTATCTGGAGGGAAGTAAACATTTAATTCTTCACAATATACATTTTTTCCAATTTAATAAAATTAAAATTTTGACCCTTGAAGTACCTACAATGACATTGCAACTAATTTTTATTTTAAACTGGAAACCTAATTTTGTTTCTTGCTTCTTATTGTTATTTTTTCATGTTTCCCCATTCATTATAAAGCTTTCACCTTTCAAGTGTTGGGATTCATTGTCATTTGTCCTTCACTTGCTGAGGCTAGTACTAACTAAGCCTTGGAAGAAATGAGCAAAGAGAATTTGGTGTTCCTTTCCATAGTTTGTGTTTTTCTTTGTTGAAATACATTCTTACTCTTCAGTTTGGAAGGTTGCAGAGAATATACTAGGAATTCAGTGTGGCGATTGTCTTCGATATGGGTGGCTACAGCTAATAGACTTGAAGTTTTATTTGGTGTGATTAAATCACATGGAAGATTGTTATTAATATGTAACTCATATCTTGTAATTTTATATTTGTACTGTAATTTTACATTTTATATGTAGTGAATTGCATGCATTTTGGTTTTTCATTTTTATATATTTTATTATTCTGGACAATGATAGTATTATGTTTTTTAACATTACCTCTTAGAAATTTTTTTACAAAATATAGGCTTTTATAAAAGAAAAAAAAAAAGTATGATTTTCAACATTTTTTTTTAAATTTATATAATAAATATAGGTTTTTACATAAAGAGAATTATGCTTTTCAACATGGATTTTTCTTAAAAACTCTTTAATATAATATAGGTTTTTATTAAAAAAAATTATGCCTGTAAACCTTAATGAAATACAGAGGAAAAAAAAAACGGTTTCAACTTGGAATCCGGATTTTCCAAAACCCGGAATCATCTGGGTTTCGGCCCGTATCTGACCCGGTCTAACTTGGTCCAGGTTTCGGCTCGAGTTTAAAACCCAGGTTCCCAGGTCGGAACCGGATGAACAGCCCTACCAACACCTCCTAGCACAACCACACATAGTTGCTTCACAGAGACATGATCTCTACACCTACAACCACGTGCCGTCCAAAACCACCCAACTGCAAACCAAAGTGCATTGCAGAGGGCTCACATCCAGTCGAGAAACACCAGAGTAGCCCAACCATTGCACCGCGGCCCTTCATCCACCATATACCACCACCACTTTCGTTGGAAGCCAAACCCATAGAAACCAGCCTCCTTAGCCCTTGGTTAAACCACCTTAGCCACTGCATCTCCTCACACCACCACCTAACCCCACGGAATAACCATGTAGCTGCAAGCCACCAAGCACGTTCACGCAGCCACACCATACGTCATCCACATCGGAAGCCACCTCAAAAAAGATCTCCTTCTCCCACGGATACCGTCAACCAGTCAGCCTCCACGCATGCCAGCAGACCACCATACCTCATCCATAGGCGAGTAACCGATGGCAAGTCGCAGCATCACTGCACCATAAACCCACAAAACACCTCTATTTTCTACAACCAAAATAGACCACAGTTTCTCTTCCTCAAAGCATAGCAGTTCCTCCCAAGCCTCCCAACCCTTCACGTCGCCACAACCCTATGTCGGAACCATTGTGGTTAGCCTCTGCCGCCTAGAGCCACCACCGTGCATCACGGCCAACGACCCCTATGGCCTTTTAGTTAGGCGGTCACCAATATATTTCTTTCTACATGATTCTCTCTCCCTCACAATGCATTGTCGTCGTGCTCCATCGTTAACCCTAGCCAGCCACCACTTCACCGCTCGCTGCCTCTCCCTCTCAGTGGGTCTCCGTCGCATAGCCCCTGGGTCTCTAGTGAATATTTATCCTTTACAAACTAAAAGTTGGCTTTTGCATGTTACGTAAAGCACAACATGCCTTTAAAGTTATTTACAAAAAAATGCCATCAAGCACTTTGGTCATGTGATTATCTGTGTTAAGGACATGTCTCACTTCCAATGTTGCTCAACTGATCTTTATTGTTGAAACTCGAGGAAGGCCCTACCTGCATACGCTCCGATACTAAAGTCAGTTAAAAGGTGATTGTTCTTTTTTAGATCTCAAATATTACCTATATATATAGGCTCGTTTGTTGTACATATCTCGTCCAGGATTTATTAGAACAGATCAAAGCTTAGGATTTTGAATAATCCTATCACTTCTTGCTATTTTTATCCTTCCGTTAAAGGTGGCACCATACGTATCTCTTTTCGAATTCCTCTTGACTATCCTCCTATGATGGGCCCATACTCTAGGCTTCTTGGTTTTTATTGTTCTATTGGCCTTCTTATATGTTCCAGGCCCTTCAATTGGGATGGTCCCTCCAATTACCCCAGCAATTATATTTGTCTTCTGGCGGATGGAATTTGTTTTTAATCAAACACCGTTGTTGTGAAAATGCTGGGTGTGATCGTATGGGCCTGGGTGCTCAGAAAATTTGTATACATGGTCATGGGCCCAAACGACCCACGGCCTTTCGGTGTCTTCTGGCCCGTTACACCCTCTGACCACTTTATATTATTTCCTTTCCCCCATAAAGATTTTGTTATGAAGAATCGTAGATTTGATATCATTTCCCGCTATTGTGGTAGAGAAGATAGACAATTTTCTTGCACCAGTTAGCCTCCTTGCAGAGTTACCTTTTCTGTCTATTTGGCGCTTCGCATTTCACTACCCTTCAAAACTTTACTTTTCCATTGTCTCTCATTCCTTCCCCTGTTACACTCTCTGCCCTTCCATTCCTATCTTTGCTCTTTGCTCATCTTGTTTTTTCTTGCTATCCTCTTCCCAACGATTTCAATGGCTCCCTATAGCGAAGGCGGGGTTTCTAAAAACCCCTTTGAGATCCCCAAGGGCACAGTCTTTGCTGGACACCAATGGAGTTCAGCCATCTAAGAGAAACATTTTCCCAAGATTCAAGAAGACTTTCGTATTCCTAAAACTGTTATCTTAAGCATTCCTAAATACGGAGTTTGTGATAGCGAGGGCTTTGCTACTAAGGTGGCAATTACTATTTCTCTTTTGCAGAATGGGTTGAGGCTCCCCTTCTACTGCCCTCTCCTCAACCTTTTGGATCTTCTTAATCTTGCTCCTGCTCAATTACACCCTTTCGCATTGAGGGCGTACCTTTGTGCCTGTATTGTATTCCCTATGGCTTTGGAACCTCTTCAGGACCCTTATCCTGATCTGACTGCTCGGGAATTTTTGGCATTTTATAACTTGAGGGAAGCTTCCAATGGCAAAGTTCTCAGCTTCCGTAGGAAAAACGATGGGCAAATGGCCCGATTTGAGACTCGCCACTCCAATGCCAAGGCATGGACAACCAGGTTCTTTTATATCTCCGATCAAGGTTGGGAATACGGAAGAATTTTTCCATGATTTCCCAGTTAAATCAATTTGGCGCCCTCTTCCCGACAAAAAGAATCTATGGCTTAAGATGCCGCCTCTGTCACATCGTGAACTGGCTCGAATCAAGACAATTCACTCTTGGGCCAAAGCTAATCCGGAGGTGCTTTGGACTGACAACTTGCTGACCTTCACCCATATTGATCGATTCTTGAAGTCTCCCAACCAATCTTTTTTTCAAGGGCGTGACTTTATGATCTCAGCCACCATTCCTCCTCCCATGGCGAAGCCTACTGAGAAGACCGTGAGGTCTGAGCCTTCCAAAAGGAAAATACACTCGAAAGAGGGGGAGAAGGAGGAGGCCACCGAAAAGAGAGAAAAAAGAAGCAAGAAGAAGAACGATGAAGAGAATGAGGTGGCTGTCGAGAAGAGGAACAAGAAAAAGAATGAAGCAGGCGGTCGCCAAAAGAAAGCCCGCTCTGGAGACCCATCTCCGCCTTCTTCTCTTCAATAGGATATCCTGGCGCCCTCAAGGGGCGTCCAGGGCTTGGTGCTGCAGGAGGGCACTCCTTCTCAGGAGTCTTCGCAGCTGGTTGCCACTGAGCCTCCATTGGCCCAACTGGAGGTCCTCGCTGTATCATCAGGGGAATGCCACAGCCAGGGTTTTACCCCACCCAATACCACCAAGCCTTCTTTGCCTTTGCCATCCCCTTTGCCTCCACGTTCTCGTAGCCTGAGGGACGTGGAGAGTCTAGCCGACCTAGCTCTTTTTGGCCTGGCTGCCTCACCCCAGGTCGTGCCTAGGACACAAGAGCCTACCACGACACCTACCCCTGCGGGGCGAGCGAGTCAGTTTGAGTTGGGAGCAAGAGTGGTTGCGGCCCTTAATCTTGACTCAATCACTGCGGCGAGAGCTTGCTCTCCCCCTTCTTCTACAGTTGCCCATGTTGAGGCAGCCATTGTTTTACCCACAGGTGGCCACATGGAAACGCCAAGCGCCTTACCTTCGGATGGGGCGGAAGGTGCCACAAGGGATGTCCCTTCACGCCCTGTTGAAACAGGCAGCGAGGTTGGTTCACGCCAAATTTCCCCAAAGAGCTTACAGGACACCATCTCTGGGGGAAAAACCCCTTTGACAATTGGCAACGGGCCTAGATTCTCTCTTCCTCCTACCCATGCCTCCTCTTTTGGCGGGGACACTGACTCCTTCCTTGAGGAGGAGTGGGCGAATTTCCTAAAGGAAGACGCTCGTCTTTGTGAGGCTGACCTGGCTCAACCAGCACCTTCTCTACCCCCTTTGCACTTGGTTGATTTTTCGGGAGGATGATGGCTTCGTTTGTGAGACCTAAGGGAAAGACCCTTCCAGCCCCCTGCAAGATCATGAGGGGGGATGCTAGTGGTGGTGATTCTTCAACAGGAGTCAACTCCCAGGTTGAGGCCACTGCCCAGATGGCTGACTGTTTGAAAAATTAGCTCTCTAAGGTACTATGCCTTTTGCCCCCTTTTGTATATATTTCTTTAGTATCTTCACCTCTTTTCACGTGGTTGCTTGTTTTTCTTCTCGCAGGGGATCAATGACTTGGCTGCATAGATAGTTGTTGACCATTCCCGTCTCGAGGAGGAGGTTAGGGAGAGTTGCCAGTTGTGCTACATAGCCAAACGTGCCTCTGAGAGATGGCGGGCTGACAGAGCTAAATTGGTAGCTATGGCTGAGGCTAAGGAGGAGCTGAAGATCCTACTAGAGCAATCTGAGGGTTACTCACATTCTTCGCAAGGCGATCTTAAGATGTGCGAGGCTAAACTCCTTTCACTATGCGAGCCAGTCCGCCTAGCAAACAAGGCCAAGGTTAAAGATGACTTCACCTTGTCAATTCTCCTTTTGGAGAGGGACTTAGCCAGGTGGCAACTTTCAGAGGCTCGGGACAGCCTTAAGGCTGAGATCTCTCGTTTGAACTCCGAGCTTGCTGCCCGTGATGAAGTTGTCCTCTCTTCGTGGAGACCTGGCCCGTTCTCAAGATAGCTGCAGGTCCTCTAAATCTTTGAGAGGCAAACTTGGCCCTTGGAGCCAGCCAGCAGAGTCTATCTGAGAAGGAGGGGGAGCTGACAGTTGCTCAGGAGGAGGTAGCACGGCTTTGGACCCAGTTGGCCCATGTCCCTGCTACAAGGGATGATGCTTTTGCTTACGGGTATAGCCGCAGCATTGTGAGGCTAAGGGACCGTCTTCTGGTTGATCCTGCCACCAACCTTAGGACTCTCAACCGGGAATTGTTCTATACTGAGGAAACTTCCCACCGCATGGTTGATGAGTTTGGGCGGAAAGAGATGCCTGATGCTTTTGCCAACGTGCCCCGAGCCTTCCCCCCTGATGATGCCACTTGACTAATTTTTCCTTTTGTGTATTTGACTGTGGATAATAATAATTTTTTTCTTTGGTATTTCTATATCTTGTACATTTGTAACAATGGACTTTGACTTGCTCTGTTGAACATTTTGGCCACTGTGTTCTTTTAATTCTTGTCTTTTTCATGGCACTGCAAACTACTGAGGCTTGCCTTTGGTGTTTTAGGGTCGGCGTGGTCTGAAGACCTTCGTGCCCTTTTTTCATGGCACCACAAGCTACCAAGGCTTGTCTTTAGTGTTTAGGGCCAGCACAGTCTGAGGAACTATGCACCCTTTTTTCATGGCATCACAAGCTACTGTGGCTTGTCTTTGGTGTTTAGGGTCAGCGAGGTTTGAGGACCTACATGCTTTTTTTTCATGGCACCACAAGCTGCTATGCTTTGTCTTTGGTGTTTAGGGTCGAGCATGGTCTGAGGACCTACACACCCTTTTTTCATGACACCACAAGCTGCTATGGCTTGTCTTTGGTGTTTAGGGTCGAGCAGTCCCTGACCTTTCTCGCCCTTTTTTCATGGCACCACAAGCTGTTGTGGCTTGTCTTTAGTGTTTAGGGTCGGCGTGGTCTGAGGACCTACGCGCCCTTTTTTCATGGCCCCACAAGCTACTACGGCTTGTCTTTTGTGTTTAGGGTCAAGTGTGGTCTAAGGACCTACACGCCCTTTTTTCATGGTACCACAAGCTGCTATGGCTTGTCTTTGGTGTTTAGGGTCGAGTGGCCCCTGACCTTTCTCACCCTTTTTTCATGGCACCACAAGCTGTTATGGCTTGTCTTTGGTGTTTTAGGGTAGGCGTGGTTTGAGGACCTACGCGCCCTTTTTTCATGGCACCACAAGCTGTTATGGCTTGTCTTTGGTGTTTAGGGTCGAGCGGTCCCTAACCTTTCTCACCCTTTTTTCATGGCACCACAAGCTACTATGGCTTGTCTTTGGTGTTTAGGTCGGCGTGGTCTGAGGACTTACGTGCCCTTTTTTCATGGCACCACAAGCTGCTATGGCTTGACTTTGGTGTTTAGGGTCGAGTAGTCCCTGACCTTTCTCACCCCTTTTTTTTCATGGCACCACAAGCTGCTATGGCTTTTCTTTGATGTTTAGGGTCGAGCAGTCCCTAACCTTTCTCGCCCCTTTTTTTATGGAATTTTATATTCCCCTGGGAACTTTTTTTTCCTGTACAGAATTCTCAATGAATAAAACAAAATATATTCATAAATAGTGATGCCGCAAACATTGAACAAACATAAAGAGAAGGAATGCTTAAATTAACAAATACTACATAAATTATTGATAAAATTTCTTCAAGTGCTCTGCGTTCCATGGGTGCGGTAGTTCCTTGCCCTCGCTGTCTTTCAATCGGTACAATCCAGGCCGATTGTTGGCTATTACCAGATAAGGACCTTCCCATCGGGGTCCCATTTTTCCCTCACCTTGGGTAGTCACCCCGCTTTTCTTCAAAACCAGGTCACCCACTTTAAAGGTCCTAGATCTTACTCTTTTGTTGAAGTACTGCGCAGCTTTCCTTTTTTCATGCAACATCCGAGCCTCAGCTGTCTCTCTTTCCTCTTCGAGTAAGTCGAGGTATTCTTCTATCTTTTTGTCATTCCAAGTATCCGAGAAATGGCTTATTTTGTAGGTTGGCAGCCCTACTTCCACTGCTGTAATCGCCTTACATCCTTATGCCAGCGTAAATGGGGATTCCCTTGTCGAAGTTTTTGTTGTAGTTCTGTACGCTCAGAGTACCCCTGGCAGCTCGTCCACCCAATCTCCTTTCTTCTCCGTGATCTTTTTCTTGAGGATTGAGAATAACGCCTTGTTTTTCGCCTTAGCTTGACCATTTGCTTGGGGGTGGCCGAAGGAGGAGTACTTGGCCTTGATCCTTAGCTCTGCACACCATTCTCTGTAATGATCTGAGTCGAACTAGCGCCCATTATCGGTTATAATACTCTGGGGAATCCCAAACCTGCAGACGACATGCTTCCACAAGAGTTTTGTCATGGCTTTGCCTATGACCGTTGCTAACGGCTCTGCTTCTGCCCACTTTGTAAAATAGTCGACGGCGACTATCATGAATTTAACACCACCTTTTCCTAGCAAGAAGGGTCCCACCAAATCTACCCCCCACTGGGCGAAAGGCCATGGTGTTGTTACTGATGTTAATTCCTTCAGAGGGGCATGCGGTATAGGTGCATAAGTCTGGCATTTTGCACACCTCTTGGCGAACTCCCGTGCATCCCTTAGAGCATTAGGCCAGTAATATCTTGCCCTGACCAATTTTCTAGCCAAGGTTCTTCCCCCACTGTGATTTCCACATATCCCTTCGTGTATCTTAGCTAGGACATACTGCGCTTCTTGTGCGGAGATGCATCGCAATAAAGGAACAAAGAAACCTCTTTTATAAAGGATCCCATCGATGAGTAGGAATCTTGTCGCCCTTTTCTTTATCTTTCTTGCCTCTTCTCTTTCTTCTGGCAATTTTCCTTCATCCAAGTACTCCACTACATTGTTCGCCCAATCTGGGGTGCTTGACCCCAGAATTCCTACCTCAACGCCCACAGCTGACCTTGACGACCCTTCTCTCAACTGACCATGGTAGGGGTACTTCCTCTCCTCCTAATACAGCTCAAGCCAATCTATCTGTGACTTCGTTGTCTGCTCTTGGTATTTAAGTTATAGCAAAATATGAGAAGAGATCGCTTATTTCCTAAACTCATGCCAGATATTTCTTTAACTTTTCTCCCTTAGTAGCGTACAGGCCCAAAACCTGATTTATTACTACTTGTGAATCCAACCTGGTGTCTACTTCGGTTACCCCGATTTGGGCGGCCACAAACAACACTGCTATGAGCGCTTCTTACTCAGTTTTATTGTTTGTCACTTTGAACGCTAGTGTGACCATGTAATACCATTCCTGGCCATCAAGGCTCAGCAAATGTATCCCCAGGCCTCCGCCTATCCGGCAGGATGACTCGTCTATGAACAATATCCACGGCTTCCCTGATGGTGCTACTGCCTCCTCGCGGGGAAAGTCTGAGAACTCTGCCACACAATCCACCATCGCTTGCCCCTTAATTGCTTTTTTTGGCTCAAACTCTACATCGAACTCACTTAGCTCGACTGACCAGCCTATCAACCTCCCTGTGCAATCCGACTTCCTCAGAATTTTTGCCAACGGAGCCTCCGTCAATACCCTTACTGTGTGGGCTTGAAAATAAGGACAAAGTTTTCTAGCCGCCACTACCAAATGCAAATGCCAATAACTCAATTCGAGGATACCTTGCCTATGCTCCTCTGAGTGCTCGACTCACATAGTATACCGAGTGTTACACGGCTCCTTCTTCCTTTACGAGGATGGCAAATACAGCCTGCGGGGAAACTACTAAATACACATAGAGTACGTCTCCCATCTCCGGTCACTTTAAAAAGGGCAAATTGGCCATATACTGCTTTAATCTTTTGAATGCTTCGTCACACTGCTCATTCCAAGGATGGACCTTCCGTAGTACTTGGAAAAAGGGAAGGCACTTGTCTGTTGACCTGGCTATGAACCTTCCTAAGGCAGCCACTCTTCCCACCAGTCGTTGAGTCTCGTTCAGATTCTTTAGCGGCTTCATATTGATCATGGCCTCTATCTTATCTGGAGAAGTTTCAATTCCTCTTTCAGACACGATGAAACCCAAGAATTTCCCCGACTAGACCCCAAAAGCACATTTCAATGGGTTCAGCCTCATTTTCTAACGGCGTAAGACTCTAAATGCCGTTTGTAAATCTGCAAGGTGTTGGGCAGGCTCTTTGCTTTTTACTAGCAGGTCATCTACGTATACCTCCATAGATTTCCCAATTTGCTCCCTGAACATCCGATTTACCAGCCTTTGGTAGGTCGCTCCTACATTCTTCAGTCCAAAGGGCATGACTTGGTAGCAATACAGCCCTCGGTCTGTGATGAAAGATGTCTTTTCTTCGTCCACCGTATTCATCCGTATCTGGTTGTAACCCGAATATGCGTCCATGAAGCTCAACATATGATGCCCCGATGTAGCATCTACAATGGCGTCGATGCGTGGTAAAGGGAAGCTATCTTTCGAGCAATTTTTGTTTAAATCTATGAAGTCTACGCATATTCTCCACTTCTCATTCGCCTTTTTCACGATGACAATGTTGGATAACCACTCCGGGTAGTGGGCCTCTCTGATGAAGCCGGCTGCGAGCAACCTTTCAACTTCTTCATTAATGGCAGCGTACTTTTCTGCGCTGAACGTTCTCCTTTTCTGTCTCACTACTTTGTGCGTTGGGTCTATACCATTGATTTTGTTGTCTATGCCGGTCATCTCTTCATGGCTCCATGCGAAGACGTCCGTGTGTTCTACTAACAACTGTATCAGGGCTTCTCTTTCTGTTGGTGGGACTTGTGTCTTGATACGGGTAGTGGTCCCTGGGCGGCCAGTGTATAATGCCACGAGGTCCAGAGGTTGTTGACTTCTACATGTTGCTATACCCGGCCATCCCTGACTTTTATATCTCTCTCGCAAGTTACTGCTACAGGTGGTGGCAGGGCCGACAAGGCCCCATCCTGTCCTACCACCGTGCAAACTTCCTTCTTGACTTTCTTTAATTCCTACACATAACATTCTTGAGCCAGGGCCTACTCGCCTCTCGCCTCTCCCAAGCTGCCATCTGTTGGGAACTTCATCTTGAGATGGTAGGTGGATGTTACCGCCCTCAAATGGTTGAGTGTCAGTCTTCCCAATATGGCATTGTAAGAGGAAGGAACTTTCACTACTAAAAAGTCAATCATCGTGGTTGTTGTCCGCGCCCCCGTGCCTATAGTTACTGGGAGCGTGATTACCCTTACGGGCTGGATAGTATCCCCTGAGAAACCCTTTAGTGGCATAGGGGAGAGCCTCAGTTTGCTAACATCAATCCCCATTTTGACAAATGCTTCCCAGAACAATATAGCAACCGAGCTCCTATTCTCTACTAGTACCTGCCTAGTTGTATAATTGGCTATTATGTGGGTTATCACTAGAGCATCGTCATGAGGATATATGATTCCTTCCCTGTCTGCCTCTTCAAATGATATCACCATTCTCTCATTGCTAAGCTTTGGTTGTTTGTGTGCTCTATCCGCCATGAACACCTCTTCATACCTTGCCTTCCGCGCATATGCTTTCCGGTTGGATGTGGAAATACCACCTCCAGCAAAACGTCCCGCTATCATCTTTATTTCTCCTATGGGCGCTCTTTTCCAATAGCCTCTTGGGGGTGACCTCGCCCTCCTGTCCTGGCGGTTATTAACATGGCGCCTTCTTTCCGGACTGAAAATTCGCCTTTCTCCACGACCATTCGCTCCAATTCGCCAGTTCCTGCTGACTCAGTGACTCTCTTTCTCATGGTCATGCAATCCTCTGTCTGTGCAAGCTTGTCTGATGATACTTGTAGTACCGACTGCCTTTTTTGATAGGGCTGCGGCTTTCCTTTTCTCTTTCTCTTTCCTGTACGCCCAGATTATTATGCACCAATTTGTGGTTGCAATCTGACCGCCCTTCCCTTGCTCTTTCTTGCCTACTCGAATTACCCTTCTTATCAGCCCGCGCGTTCTTCCGCTCAACTTGAGTATCTTCTTTACAAGGTTCCACCAAAGCTTGCAGAGTATCTTCTGCATTGACAAAATCATCTGCCTTGTCCATGAACTCCCTGAGGGTGGAAGGAGTCCTCCGGGCCAACTCAGCCATGAAAGGACTGCGTGACCATACCCCTCCTAAGAGGGCGGCCAGAGTGATCTTTTCATCTTAGTCATTTGTTGTTAAGCGCTCTTTGTTGAAACGGGCCAAGTAGACCTTTAAATTCTCATCTTCCTTTTGCTTAACCGTTAATAGGTAGGCAGCTCGACGCCGACGTCTCCGGCTAGGCATGAACTGGGTCAAGAACTGCTTTGCCAGTTCCTCAAAGCTATCTATCAACTTTGGTCTGAGGGTCCCGAACCATCCTCTAGCGGTCCCTTTTAGGGTCAGAGGGAAAGCCCAGCACGCAATCTCCCCTTGGAAATCGTGGAGCATGATTTGAGCTTTAAAGTTTTCCAAATGATCTACTGGGTCCAAGGACCCATCATACATATCTATTTGGGGAACTTTGAATTTTGGCGAGAGCGGCACAGCCGTAATACATGTGTTGTACAACAGATCTGTTTGGTGTAATAGACTTTCCACCGAGGAAGAACTGTCCATCTTCTTCGCCATCTCTTCATATTTTTCCGCTAACTCCTTTAACTCATCATGCATCCTTTCTTTCTCTTCGCGTTCAGCATCCTTTTCGACCCTGCAATGTGCTTCTTGCTCACCTTACTCACTAGGCTTGTTTGCTGTACATATCTCTTCTAGGATTTATCGGAACAGATCAAAGCTTAGGATTTTGAATAATCCTATCACTTCTTGCTGTTTTTATCCTTCCATTAAAGGTGGCACCATGCGTGTCTCTTTTCGAATTCCTCTTGACTATCCTCCTATGATGGGCACATACTCTGGGCTTCTTGGTTTTTATTGTTCTATGGGCCTTCTTATATGTTCCAAGGCCCTTCGGTTGGGATGGTCCCTCCAATCTGTAAAGCCCTCAAAAACCCTTTTAAATGTTTTTACATTGTTTATCTTAATAGGTAAGCCATAGGTGTAGTATTATTTACAACTGACTGGGCTGGATTTGACTTTTAAAATTGGACATGTATCTTAAGTTGGGCCTAATTAGATAGACTTGTAATGGAGTGGGAATTGTGTTAAGTGAATATTATGTGGAGACGCATTTTACATAAGCTTAGCTTTTATTGAATAAACATCTAGCCATAAGTTTTTTTTTTTTATTTTATAGAAAAAATTTAGAGTCTAATGTATTAGTCGGAAAAGTTAAGCGGATATGGATGAAGTTTGGAAGTGATGATATTTAGGATTTTGAGAGTGTTAGACATTATAGAAATATAGATTTTTTAATATCTTGGATGTTAATTACTTAGTATGTTTTCAATGAGAAATTTATAGAAGGTACATGATGACTATTTTATAGGTGATGATTGATACTCCCTTGGTACCGTTGTGAGAAAATTCAAAGAAGTTAAAAAGTCCAAATAAGCAAGGTTCCTATTCTAGACTTTGCATAAAAGAAATGACTAAAGTTGATATGTTATCTGAAAACCTTGGCATAAATTTCTGATTCTGTATTTAATTATAATCTAGTTCCAATGTTGTTTCTGTTCTCTTTCCATTAAGGCTCTGCCATGAGTATAATAGTGGTATACAGCCCCACTACGGGTATAATAGTGACATATAGCCCCGCCATGTGTATAATGTTAGTTTATAACCCTACCACAAGGGTTTAAACATGATATACGGCCCTGCAATGGGTGTAATAGTGGCATACGGCCCTGCCACGAGTATAATGGTAGTTTATAACCCTATTATGGGGGTTAAACTTAATCTCTGTCCCGATGTGATGCTCTGATATGATATGAAGATAGAAACTCAGATTATGATATGCCAAAGAATTTTTTTCTAAAAAGATTTCCGAAAGTGGTTAATGTACAATATTGGAGAGCTCCAACAACATGGCAATATTTAGTGGGATTAAGCAATGGTTCTCATTCAAGTTGTGACAGTTGACTTCTAATGGAAACTAGTGATTTGGAGGGTTTGGCACCCAACATACGAGCATGATGTAGCAGATCATAAATATATTTTGTTTGAGTAAGATGCATACTTGTTGAGTTGTGGGTAGCCTGATATCCCAAGAAGAAACACAATGGTCCAAGATCCTTGAGCGGAAAACACTGCTACAATTTAGTTATGATAGGAAGTCTTTTTGTTTGATGGAATTGGTCTTGGCTCAGGTAATCATGGTATGACGTCCCGACTCTCACATACAGAAACATGAGAATCGTGACGTCAGAATGATGACAACACGGGTCATACACCCCAATGACAAGTGCAAAGTGTGTGCACATGCAATACATGTAAAACAAAAGACGCAGTGGATAAGTTAAAGCCGATCAACTAAGTACCATAATTGTTAAATACAAATTCACTTAAATATAAGCATTTCAAAAAGGATTATAGTTATTCAATGAAAACATATATAAATCAAAATATAATATCCAGAGGTAGGAAATAAATCTCATACCACAAGCAACTGATCCCCGATCACTCCTCCTGTGGAGCCGCATCCTCATGCTCTACTTCATCCTCATCTACATCAAAATCTACGGTAGGTAAGTAATAGACCAAACAGCCCAAGAGATACAAATACATTCATGCAACAACAAATATACGTGCATATGATGAAAAATTCATGAGACCCAAAAATCATCATTTTCCCCTAAAATGATTATTTTCCAACACATGTCAAAAATCCCATTTGACCCAAAAACCAAGTCCATTAAATAACATTCGCCATTTTCTCAAAAAAAGGCCCAAGCATAAATCCACCATTTTCCCATAAAATAGCCCCCATATCCATTAAACCACAAACTGCCATTTTTTCAGAAAATTGCCTCAAATATCCATTTATCCAATCACAATAGGCGGGAATCACGGGATTACCACTATCCATGCTTACCACCATCCCTACTGCATGCACCGTAGGCGGGAATCATAGGTGGGACAACCACCATTCCTGCTTACCACTATCCCTATAACTCGCACTGTAAGCAGGAATCACAAGTGAAACTACCATCATCCCTATTTACCACCATCCCTACCGCATACACCGTAGGCGGGAATCACAGGAGGGACTACCACCATCCCTACCACTAACACTATAGGCGGGACTCTACCACCATCCCTACCACGTGCACCATAGGCAGGAATCATAGGCAGGACTACCACTATCCCTACAGCTTGCACTATAGGAGAGAATCGCAGGTGCGGCTACCACCATCTGTACTGCCTGCACTATAAGTGGGAATCACAGGCGGGACTCTACCATCGTCCCTGCTTACTACTATCCCTACAGTTATTTTTTTGTTTCTTTCATTCCTTTCAATCCATTCATTCCAAACATACCTAAAAGTCATCTCTCTCATGAAAACTCAATTCTCAAATATACACATGAACATGTATACAATTATGAGAAAAGCCAGTTTTCATTTACAAACATGAACATGCGTACAATTATGCAATGTAAATGAAACAACACAAATATTCAATAGCCAACAAATCCCAGCATAATCCAATCACACAAACAGCTTCATCCTTTAATCCAACCAACCCCCAACTACTTAACTCAACATCCGGCACAACTAACCATATCACAAAAGATTTGTTAGTGTAAAATATATTTAAATCTCTAAAGGTTCTTTGAAAAATACTTATAGCACTATAATATAATTTTTGAATGATCACAGAGGTGCTAGAAGTGGTGGCACAGCCACGCAACAGTACAAAATAGACAAGGGTCGTTGGTCTCAAAAACTCAATTTTTGAACAAGGACAAACAAAGAGTTGGGATGGCTAGGGAAGGGCTTAGGCATGTTGGTGAAGCTAATGGTAATGGTAGTTGGTCGTGGGGGGTGGCGTGGACAATGGTCGGAAGCCAAAAAGCCCAAATCAGAGATGGGAATGTAGGGGGCTTCAAGGGTGGCAGATCGGGGCTGAGGAAGGGTGGTTTGGGTGGCTAGGGGACCGATGATGATGTGGTGCAGAGATGGTGGCTGATGGTGGAGCGACGGTGGCACTGGATCACAAAGGGCTGTGGCTTGGAGGTGCATGTGGGGGCAAACAGCAACTCGGTTGGGGCTGGGTGAAGGGGAAAGAAACTGACGGAAGAGAAGAAGGGGGGTTGCGCTTGGGCTAGGGGAAAGAAGAGGAGAAAGAAGAAAAAGAAAGAAGGAAAAAGAGAAAAGAAAAAGAAGAGAAAAAAAAAAAAGAGAAAAAAGAACAAATAAAATAATAAAATGAGATCAAGTTCTTACAACTTGAGTCACGAAACTGATCTAATGAAAATAAATTTCAAAACGGCGAGTTAAATAAAATAATTTAAACGCAGTGACTAGCTAAAATAAAATAATAAATAAAAATCCAACAACATAATAATTTAAAGTCCAAGAATAAACTAATTTAAATTAAAGAGCAATTTAAATGTAAAACAATAATTAATAGTAAGAAAGCACATCAAAATAAATTTCACAACTTAAAAATCATAAAATAAATCCTACAAGAAATCTAATAAATTTAAAACAAGAGAATCAATATTAAATTAAATAAAATAATTCTTCAATTAAAATACACTAAAATACGAGGTATCACACATGGGATGAGTAAGAACGTGTCTCAAGAAGGTGTCTAAACTTTCTTTCAGCTAAATCATTCTATTCACTAGTATGTGGGCAAGATTGGCAATGTATTATTCCATTGAGTAAGACAATGTTGAAACCAATTGGATCAATCCTCTTCCCCACCATCTGTTTGTAGCTATTTTATTTTTGAAGTCAATTGGTTTCAACTAATAGCTTGAATTTTACAAAGACTCCAAAAACTTTAACTTTGGTTCGTAGAGGGTATAGCCATGTGTATCTAGAATGGTCATCCACAAAGATGGCATGGTATTTGTTGCCACTTATGGATTGAACTGGTGAATGCCAAACATCACTGTGAATTAAATCAAGTGGCTAAGAGGAAATACAAGTGGAACTAGAAAATGGTAAACGGCAACTTTTTTCCAATGGCAAGCATTGCAAACACTTTTATTTATATCATCATCAGACAAAAGCAGATGATGAGTTTTAATAATGCTAGATACAATCTTATTGGAGGGATGACCTTGTCTTGAGTGCCAGCTCGAGAGACTAGTCTTTATTCCTAAGAAAGATGTAAAATATGGCTGGCTTTGGAGAGAATTCCCTTGTAGCCACAGTGGATAAAGCCCATTTCTACTCTTGCCTTATAGGAGGAGTGCATGCGTCTGATTTTCCTTCACATAAAAATGAGAAAAGGTTAATAGAATGTAACAACTGTTGTCAAGGAAAAACTTTTGAATAGACAATAAGTTACCTGCTCCATTAGGACAATTGAAATTCCCCAAGTACCCCTGTAAAATCATGAAATTGTATACCAATTTCCTTAAACAAATTGGTTAGATCTCAATATTATGACTATTAAACGAATCAAATACTTAAAGAAAATAATCAAACTTGCGAGACATAATGATTGGTTACAAAGGAAAACCCTTTAAAGAACTCTTTAAAGGTAAAACCCTACTAGGCAGCCAAATCCAGGAAAATCAATCTTATTGTTTAAAAATCAATTACAAGTAATTCTCAATTACAAAACTTTTGTATCTTGACTCTCTTACTTGTCCAGACAAATGACCCATTTATCTTCTACCGCAGTAGCAGCCAGAACCTTTGTCGATCATCAAACTATTGACTTCCCTCATAGAACTTCAATGGCTAAAATCCAATCAATAATAATTCACACTTGAAGTACGATTACACTCAATTAGAGATCACAAATATGAAAATTCACTAAAGAATTTTCTCACCAAAATATGCACTAGAAAGTGCTCTAGAAAATATGTAGATCTGAATCTCTGCAGATTCTAACCAATAGGATCTCTTAAATAAAGAATCTAAAAAGAGTTCCAATTGAACTAGGATTCTACTAATGGATAGAATTTGTCGCGACGACGTCTCCTGACAAATTTTTGACATTTTGCGATAACTCTTTTTTGCAGTGACTGATCTCTGTTTAGCTTTCATTATGGATAAATACAGATCCTCCTAGATTCGATATTTACCTTAATGACTTATCTAAACAACCTCTAAGACTTCTAAATAGACTCAATATTGTTTAAAAATAAATCAATAATTATTTCACATTTATCCAACAATTTCAAATATAATGATAAGATAATTCTTATCATTTAGTCATGTAATTCTAGCTAATTTTTGCCTTTACAATTTCCCCCTTTGATGGATTGGTGACAATACCAACTTGATAAATGTAATATAAAACCTATCAAAAGCACAAAAAGCAAACCAAGAAACCGAGTAAAAATTCCAAACAAATAATCAAGTATAAAAACTTATGTCCAGCAAAAATAAATAAATATCATCCAACTCCCCCTCAACAAATTCATTCCAACAAATTTCATTAAACTCTCACTTGCTCAAACTCTTCCTAAATTTTACAATACCAAAATATTTCAATTTTCTCTTCCAATACTCCGCCTTTTTGTTACTAATCTGACAAGACATGATGAACAACTCGGAATAGTCTTAACTTTTCACACGAACCAATTACACTTATGTTCTACTTATATGGTTAAGATAACCACAGCAAATAGGCACAAATAACTATTGAGACTTGGTTGAGGAATAAACACAAACATTTGGTATGCATTGGGATAAAACCGAAACGTATAATCACATAACCCACAAAAAATCATCCTCAATGCATGAGTTTTGATAAGGATCAGCCATTGTAGCACGTGGCAATCATTTTTTTTTTAATTATTTGAAACACCCCGTTTTCGGTAGGGCGTTTTGATATTAGTCCCATTCAAATTTCTGCCCCCCCTCTCCCGACATTGAATTCCAACCCGCGTCGAACCTCCTCTGCCCACTACCACCGGCGACGCCATCTCTCTTTCAAGTGACACCGAGCCCGTCTGCATAGCCCATCTGCACATCCCCATCAAAGGGTGAGTGGTTTCCTGCCCTAGAGTCCCTCCGTATCTGTTAGGAGCTCGGATCGGGAAGAAAATCAGTTATATTCTTTTTTGTTTGTTCATTCTCTTTCTCAAAGTAAGTAATCGGGAAATAGTATTATTTTTCAATGTTTACCCATTTTTCTTGATGCTGATCTTAGTTCTCTGGGCTAAATCAGTTTCATCTAAGTTATGGAGATAGAAAGATTATGCATCAGAATGAAAAACTTTACAAAAATCTGTCAACCCTCGCTCCTCAATCATTTGTCATTTGTCATTTGTTTCTCCATCCCTCTCATACACAGCCCATCTCGCAAGCAGGCACAGCCACGCAGCCCCTCTCTCTTCGTTATTTTCTCTTTCGAAATCCTCTCTCCTGCATTAATCTTTGTTTTCTTGGAAGATTATTTCTGCTCTAAATTTGGGAAATTTATCTCCCTCACCGTCGTACATAGTCTTGCCATGAATCGATGATTTGGATTTGGAAATGATATTTTTTATTTTTAATGTATTTATATTTGTTTTATCATTCATTATTATTTTTTTTTGTACATCTCTTTGGTCAGTTTGCATGATTCATATATTATAAGAATTCAAAACTCTATACATCTGTGAGTTCTGACTTCCTTTTAGAAAAAGAAGTTCTAACTTCTCTCTAGAAAAACAAATCTCTCCGTTTGTTTTTGTCGGAGAGGAAGGTGTGAGTTCCACCTTTCTCTCCATCTCGTTTTCTTTTTCCGTTCCTTTTCTACTACCTATATGTGAATACTTATATAGTAGTGTTTTTCCACCGGTTCGGATTTTCTCATATCTGTAGCTTTCTAGCCATGAACAGTTGACACGCACCCCACCATCACATTCGCCTTCCGCCGATCTACTAGAACGACGCGGAACCATGCCAAAAATGTCTGCTCGTGGCCCTCACGTGCGACTTGTTTCCATGCATGGCTCTCACGCACCGCCGCTCTCCAACAGCTCTGCCGGGTACACGCGCCATACCAGCAGACTCCCCACCCTCCGATGCTTTAGATCAGCTCGACCTCTCATCTTTTCAAGTGGCGCGTGGTCCTCGCGCACCACTCCAGAGGCTTTGTTCGGCTTTTTGGCGACTGCATTTCTACCCTTCCGATACCAGTCTATCCGGAATTTTGTTTTCCCTAACCGGTGATCTTGTGAAAGAGACTCAGGACCTCACCAACAAATACTTCAAGGCTTTCAACTACAGTGCTTCCACTTGCACCGCCTTTGGCAGTGGCTTACCTTCAAAACATCTTTTAAGACGATACCCTCTTTGTAGGGTTTGGGTAGAGACTAAGAAATTGGTCTCAGAACCTGTTTTTCTCTTTCTTTTTCCACCTTGGTTGCCTTGTAGTTGTTTGCTTTGGGGAATTTGTTGGGGAACCCCACCCTCTCTAACTTGTATCATCTTTACTTCTATGAAATATCTTGCTTAGAAAAAAAAAAAAAAAAAGAATTCAAAACTGACATTCTTAGTTTAAAAAAAAATCAAAACTGCCAAAGGAAATAAAAATTGCCAAAGGAAATAGAAATATGACCATACACTAAGACTGAATCGTCCTAAGAAAAATTCCCATCTCCATTTTGATATCAGCTCATTGATCCCCCAAGTTTTGATGAATGCCATCATCAGGTCACTACAAGTAATCTAGGACAAATAAGCTTCAAAATAAATTGTTTTATTTATCCAAACCATCTTAAATAGAAAATACAAGGGAGAGAACATTCAACAATCAAACCTGTAAACTCAACACAAGTAGTCTAGATCACAAATTCTGGTTGTATCAAAACACCTAAAATAATATAAGTAGTAGCAAGTTGACCATGATTAAACATGGCCATTTAGATGTCCTAAACCTAGTGGTTAATGGTTATTGAACCCAAGACCTCACTCTCCATCCTGTTCCTATAAAGGAAAGTGGAGCATTTAAAGGATTGACAAATAAAAAAACATTTAAAGGACTACAAATCAACATTTTTAAAGAAAGAACTGAGCACAGAGATTTTAAAATGGCAAAACAGTGTGGCACCTATATGTTTTTTGATGTAATCAAACTAAATTTTTTAGATTAGTTGAATGTATTAGTCTAAATTTTTCTGCATGTAATTAAATTAAATTTTCTAGATTAGATGAATGTATTAATCTAGATTAGATGAATGCATTAATCTAAACTTTTCTGCTTGCAATTAGATGAATGTAATTAAACTAAATGATTTTGATTTTTCTGCATGTAATTAAACTAAATTTTCTAGGTTTGATGAATGTATTAATCTAGATTAGATGAATGTATTAATCTAAATTTTTATGCATGTAATGAATTAGACACATTTAGAACTAAATAAGACACAGAGATGAAAGAAATGAGAAGGAAATGCTGATCAGTTAGAGAGACAAATTAGACACAATCCTGGGACAAGTTAAGAGCTTGCAGCTACTTAATTCCCACCTTCAATCTAATTTAATACATATTGACTATTTGTTGATTTGGAAACATCCATATGCAGTTGAACCTTTCTACTCTGTTGAGTTTTAAAGTATTTAAGGTGTATCTCCTATAAAGGATCATGATAATCTTTCAAAGTTCATTTTTTTCATTTTAATTAGTAGAATTTTTTTTTGTTACTTGAAAGCTTGTATTGAGAATCACATGCCATAAAGATTCTTTTGTTTTTTTTTTTTCTACGGATGATAACTTTGTTTTGGTTCTTTTGGTTTCTATGATAACTTTGTTTAATTTTCAGGTGTTACCTTGTTTTAACTATGTGTAAGTTGTTGGTCTGGTTTATGTTTTGGCCTTGATGGTCTTTTTGGAGGTTGTATTCGTTATGAGTAAACAGGTTTTCCTCAGCCTTGATATGAGGATGATTTATAATTGACCTCCATCTTTAAAAAAAATAAAAATAAAAATAAAAAAAAATAAAAAATAAAAAAAAAAAAAGAACTTTGTGTCCTGCCTTTTATGCATTAGTGTTTTGGTTTTTAGTTTTCTTTAGTTTTTCTCTTATGTCTCCTTTGTAAGTCTTGCATTTTGTCGCTTGCCAAAAATATGCTAACTAGGGGAAAAACAAAATGAGCAGACATGAACAAAGCATGAGATATTTCTGCAGCTTCATCCTCTTGGTAAACATTACCACTGTCATCATTCTTCAATTCAATTTCTTTTGGGCCAAGGGCAATAGCATATGCTACTGCTGAAGTGGCACAACTTCCCATTCGGCATTTAATTCTCCCATCTCATTATCTGCCATCCTTTAGTCCTTAATTCTAATATCTTTTGAACACAAGAATAAAACTTAAAATTAAAAAAACAGTAACAAGAGCAATAAAATAGTTCCAGTTGGAACTGTTCTACTGCCCTTGTTGAAGTCAACCAATAATCTTTAAATAGTTCCAGTTGTCAAGCTTATTGCCATCAGTTGAGTTGGGTTTTGAGAGTTCTCTATTTCTTGGCCGAGTTAATGCTCTTCTATACTGGGAAGGAACAACGATCATAGTAGCTCGGACCATTTTATAGATTTTTATAATATTCTAGAATCCAAACCACACATGAGCATGCCTTCATCTCTATATATCTGCTTGCTCTTAATTATCATCTTGAGGTAGTATTCTTAGAAAAAAAGAATAGTAATAATACCTAATTGTTGTTATGTTGATGTTAAATAATAATTGACTGTATTATCCTCTTAGAGAAATTGTTGTTGGGTTGATTGGTATGCTCTGTTTACGTATCGTTGCTTTTTGTATCGTTAGCTGCAGATACTGGATTGGATTACCTGATATCTCTGGTAATGTTAAGATGAGTTCATGGTGAAGATGAATGCTTATTTTGTAGATTGATTTGGCTATATTGTAACTTGCAGGAGAGGTGGGGGAGCATGTTTAACAATTCAGATGGAGTTGTGTTCTGGAAAGTATATGCATTGGCCTCGACCTTATCTTACTCTTTCTATTTTTCTTTCTTTTTGTAAATGCAAGAAGAAGAACATCAAAATTTGAGTCATAAAATCTTATTTAACCACAAATTGTAGGGTCATAGGCATTGTTCGTGCCTTATATATTAACAGAAGATCAACCATGGTCCCATGGGTGATGTGCAAGGAAGACGATGCTCCAGACCCCGTGGTCAGCTCTCTCATTCTCTTTACATAATGGGATGCCTTGGTTTCCCATTATTACTTTAACAGTTATCTCATTTGAAATTTTTTGAGTTTTGTCTCTCCATTTTTTACCACAGATAAACACCTGAAATTTTTTGGGAAATTCAATTTTGGGTTGGATTCACTCGGAAGCTTCTCTTGCTACCTAGGAATAGCCAAGATTAATGTGCTGTCACTATGTTGACCTCAGTTTGAGGAGGATTGCATGAATATGTAAATATTTTTTGCAGAGATTTTGAATGGATCTCAAAATGTCCATTCATGTTATGTATTTAGATACCTATTTGTATATATGGAATTTTAAGACTACTTGTATTGCATACATTTTTTGGCATAGTTGTAATGTCTACTATTTCGTTTAATATGTACTCCAATTATGTTGAAAATGATTATGTTAAATATTAGATGTTTTTAGTTGATGAAGTAAAAATATTGTGATCGGCATTGCACTGAACCAAAAAAGCATTTTGACCAGCTTAAGGTCAATCTTTTGGCCACTCTAGCATCTTTTCCCGTGTTTTTTTATTCTGTTATTAATTAACATGTCTCTAAATAAATGTTTACTGAAAATAACCAACAAATATCTCTAACTACAGGTGTAATGCAAGCACAACTCACTTGCAACTAACCAACAAATATTTACATCAATAAGTGAAAGTGTAAAATATCCCTTGCTTACGATCCATAATATATCTAACTACAAGTTACTAATTACAACATTATAAGCTTTCATGGAGGATTGCTTTGAGTTTCGACTCAAACTAAATTGGTTGGTCACAGTACAAGTTGAAAAAATCTACGGCGCTAAAAGTGTGGTCCCATATATTGCTATGTTGTTTGGTCTCCAAGTTCTACTTTGTGTTGAACAACTTTTGGTTCCGTCATCCTCCTGTGCTTGATACCTCATGTTCATTCATTAAACGACTTTGAGTAGTTCGGCCACCAACTGTTCACTTAGTTCCCTTTCTATCATGCATGCTTGGCCAAACTGCAAACCAAATAAATAACATGACTTATCCAAATGGGCTTTGCTACATACAGTCGGCAGATGCAGTCGGCGTGCAGTTGGCTGTACGGAATTAATAAAAAAAAATTATAAAAAAATTATTTTATATTCAGGGGGACCTACATGAATTATAAAAAGTTATAAAAATAATTTTTTTTTTCATGTAGGTCCCGTATTAATTTTTTTTTACAGCCGACTGCAAAAAGTATTTCTCCTTATCCAATACCATATTCAAAGTGCATGAAAATTTATCAAGATGGACCATATTCAAAGTGCACGAAATAAAAGAATAAAAAACTAATCTTTACAAACAATTCAATCCCAAATTGACTCCACTAAAATAAGAGGAAGTGCCTTGAGTTTTCAAGCAAATTCAGTATGTTACCTACATAATCTCAACCAAAAGGGAGTAAGAAACTAGGTTTACAACCCTATATATTAAACTTCAAAATGGATCTAATTTTAGTCATATTGCATAAGTAAAAATAGCTCCACAATTTTGACCGCATACTTGTAACACAAAATAATGAATGGAGCCTGACCAGGCCGCATAATCTATAGAATTTCATTTCTGACTTACATGTCCCAAATTATTGATCTCTTACAATCAGTAATGAATAACACTAAGGACAGCTTGAAATGCAAAATTCCATCAGATATGGCTCTAAAAGTCTTCACACCTCAAATAAAGAATGCTAGCACCTAGACTCAGTTTTAACTTTCACAATAATAAATAGTCTTCACGACTTGAACAAGAAAATGATTACAAAATTTTTAACAAACAATATAGTTCAAGTACTTAATAAGGTGTAAGGGACAAAGAACTGGCTCTTTAACTAAATTGACATCTTCTACTTTTGTCTTCCCAATGATAACTTTGACCTTTGTCTCCATGACACCCTTTCTTAGCAATGTACTAGTGGAAGCAACTACACATATAAGACGTTCTTGAATAGCATGCCTAATTGATGGCTATTGTATATGGGGTGTCTGGAACTTCCAACGACACTTTATGCTGGTGAAGAACTGGCTTCAAGTCTAAGGGCTTTCTAGCCTTTGTTGCTTTCGCTAAGGGGGAGGGGTCTGAGGGATTTGGGAAGGAACGAGCATGCTTTGCATCGATGGACTGAGTGGGGAGAATCTGAGTGTCGAACTTGCAAAGAAGAAGAAGAAGAAGAAGAAATCAGAAGAAGAAGTCATTAGGATCACCTGCAAGAGAATTCGACATCGCATCCCGAACTCAAAATCGCAGTGCATAGGAGTTGTGGGCTTCAGGAACTCCAAATCGCAGTGAAGAGGGGTTGAGGAAGGGATGTGCAAGACGAGGGGGTGGGGGAGAGAAGCTCGAGGTCTGTTTCATTTCAAATGGGTAAAATGAAATGGTCAGGGGGAGAGGATTTCATCAACCACAGCAAGAGAGGAGCTCAAGGTCTTTCAAAATCAATAGGTGAAACGATCCATCTGAGAGAGGGAATGTGCAGCTAGGGAGAATTTGGTAATTTTGATCATGCCACGTATGGTGTGTGTTTGGTTGACCCAAACAGCGGCTGATGTGAATATTTTCTCTCAATACATGCATAAAATTGAACCATATGAGCATATATTTCAGACTTTAAGATATTCCAGCCCCAACATCCAAACAACAATCAAAATCCCCTCTATATATGCAAATGCCGAAACCTAGAACTGGAAGGAGATAATGATTTGAATAAAGTCAAAATCTTAGCGTGATAGAAAATCTTTAGTCAACAAACTTGGAACCGAGTATTTTTCTCAAAAAAATCGAATGAGATGTGGATGAGATAAGAAGGGTTAGGGTTTGTGTATGAGGAGTGTCGTGTGTTTGAATGAGTTACCGTGCAAGTGAATGGGCAATTATGTCGGGGGGCTAGGCGCATCTTTGTGACTTAAGTCACTTAAACCGTGCAAGTACTTTGTGCCTTAGAGTCCCACTGGGACTTATGCCAATAAATCAAAAACCAAGTCCCAGGCTTCTACTTCATAATCACAAATACTCAACACTGACCCAATCACAAAACATATTTTTTATTTTTATCACTTTATTTATATAAACCAAACTAAATAGAGATTAGAAAAAATAAAAATAACAAAAAAATCTCTTATGTGCAACAATCACTATCTCCTCATAAAATCATCAATGTCAAAGTTCATGTGAGTGTATGAGTGAGCAAATTTATATAAGGTATCAACTCTTTATTTTATTTTATTTTCTCTTCAATATATTTTTATAATATTATCCATAAGTATTTTCTTTTTATAGATGCTCCCAAGAGATTGTCACTCACCTCAAAAGTCAAACTTTATGTTAGGACCGAGATACATGAGCATCTCCTCCAAATAATAGTTTGCACAACCCCCTTGTTTTATGTCCATTTTTGTTACTCATCTTTTTCTACAGTAATTAGAGCAACGATTCTTTCTATAAGAACTTAAGAAGATAGATCCGTGTAGGATGTTAATCTTTTTCCGCAATGATTTAACACTAACTTTTTCTATATAGATCAACTTTTTATGTTTGGCAATGGGAAAACTTTTTATTAATGTACTAGGTTCAACTAGTATTAATCAATTCAAGACATGGACTCCTTCTATGGTGAGCATCTCATTAAACAATGTAATCTTTAAATATAATATGCATACATATAAGTTCCTCATAGTGCTTTGTAAATGAACTTTGCCAAGATAACCCATAGGGTTAGTATGCACAAATTGAATTGCACAAAATAGAGAGATGCATAGGTTCAAGAATTTACCATGTGAGAATACAAGTGCTCAAACTTTGACATATCAAGTATGCACTTTCCTTTAAAGAAAAACTTTGAACCAAATCAGAAAAAAATTTTATATTATATTTTTCTTATTTAAAACTGAAAAACATAAACATAAAAGCAAAACAGAAAAATAAAATGCATGTCCTAAACTAATGCAATAATATAAAGAATGCAAGAACATGCAAGTAGTCCTATTAATTAATGTGACATGGCATCTTCTTTAACTACCAACTTTCCTTTAAATTTTGGCCTATTTTTTTCATCAACACTACTTTGTATGATCTTTTTTTTATTTTGAAAGCACAAATATGCTAGTTCACCAAGTTTGAGACTTATGGAGATTATTTGATGACTCAACTCTTCAACCTTATTTTCTAAATTCTTTTCCTTCCTTGTATATTTTATTTTTCCTTCTTTTTTCTATATTTTTCTTAAGTTAAAACAATGTGACTTTATATGATCCAGAATACCACAAAAATGACAAGTAGAAGTAAACTTAATTCAGACTTACCTTGGTTGGGCTTCTTTGTCATTAATCTATCATATGAAGCTCTTAGAACATGAGTTTTAGACACGGCCTTCTTTAGAGTTTCCTCATCTTGACTTCCTTTACCAAAAATGATATCTTTTAATTAAGTGGCAGCAGATGATGAACCTTTAAGTTCCATATCTTAGGAAGTCATATACTCCAAACCCGTGTGATCACAACTAGATTTTTGAAAACTCAACATCTCGTCAAGTTTTTGAGTTGCATTTTTTTTCCTTTCCATTCTCAAATTTTTTTCAACTCCTTCTCAAGTACTCCTTGTTGAGCATGTAACCTTGATACTTCAATTTCATATATCTTTAGTGCCTTGGACAAGTTACTCTTCTCATTTTCCACAGCTATGAGATTTTTATATAGCTTCTTATTGCCATAAAAGAATTGTCATCATCAGATGATGCATTTGAAGTTTCAGATTCTGAACTGTCACTAAGTGTGACATTCAATATTTTTCCTTTACTTTTCTTGAAATTTAGACATTCAATTCTTATGTGATCATAACCAGAATATCCATGACACTTTACTTTATCATTATTATCAGATTTTTCTTTATTCCATCTTTCAGAAATTTTTTTTTTATTTTTTTTTTTTGCAGAAAATTCTTTACGTCTTTTTTTCTTTCCACTTAACTTTTTATTAAACACGAATTTTCTATACTTTCTTCTTATGAGATCTATACCCTCATTGTTAAAATTTTCTTCATCAAAAAAATCATCTTGACCCTCTTTTACTGTTTTTAAGGCAATGAACTTACCTTTTCTTATTTGAGAAAGTGAGGATTCATACGTTTGTAAGGAACTGACCAGCTCTTCAACCTTTATTGTATCCAAATCCTTACTTTCCTCAATGGCCGAAATGTTTCAGGTAAAGATCTCAAAATCTTCCTCACAACCCTTGAATCCTCCACATTCTTGCCGAGATTAAATTTGAAATTCACAATATCATTCAGTTTAGCATAAAAGTCATTAAAACTCTAATCTTCCAATATTTTAATCTCTTCAAATTTTAAAATTAGCATCTAAAATTTTAAATTTTTTAATATTCTTGTGCCTTCATGTGTAACCTCCAAAATATCCCAAGTTTCTTTAGCAATCTCACACGTGAATATTCTTTTAAATTCTTCGAGAGATACCGCCATGAAAATAGCGTTAAGTCATTTTCCATTCCAATTGCAATTGCTAATTTCATCTTTCGTCCAAACATCTATAGATGTCTCGGGTTTAGTCCATCCTCTTTCAATCGAATGTCATACATGTTCATCCAAAGACTTAAGGAAAGCCCTCATACTAGCTTTTCAATAAGCATAGTTTTCCCCCATCAAAGTGTAGTGGAACAAATAATGACGTTGACATGATCTTCAAGGGCACGAATCACATTCAAATGAGTGAACCATGCTCTGATGTCAATTAAAATTCTCCAAGTACTCCTATAAAATCACGAAATTATCTACCAATTTCCTTGAACAAATTAGTTAGATCTCAATATTATGATTGTTAAACAAATTAAATACTTAAAGAAAATAATCAAACTTGCAAGACACCACAATTGGTTACGAAGGGAAACGCTTTAAAGAACTATTTAAAAGTAAAACCCTATGGGGCAGCCAAGCTCAGGAAAGTCAATCTTATTGTTTAAAAATCAATCACAAGTAATTCTCAATTACAAAACTTTTGTAAATTGATTCTCTTACTTGTCCAGACAAATGACCCATTTGTCTTTTACCGCAGTAGCAGTCAGAACCTCTGGCGATTTTCAAACTATGTACTTCCCTCCTTGAACTCCAGTGCCTAAAATCCAATCAATGATCATTCACACTTGAAGTACGATCACACTCAATGAGAGATCACAAATATGAAAATTCATTAAGGAACTTTCTCACCAAAATATGCATTAGAAAGTGTTCTAGAAAATATTTAGATCTGAATCTCTGCAGATTCTAACCAATAGGATCTCTTAAATAAACAATCTGGAAAGAGTTCCAATTGAACTAGGATTCTACTAACGGATAGAATCTGTCGCAACGATGTCTCTTGACAAATTGCTAACATTTCGCGATAACTCTCTTTTACAGTGACTAATCTCTGTTCAACTTTCATTCTGGATAAATACAAATCCTCCTAGACTCTATTTTTACCTCAGTGACTCATCTAAACAACCTCTAAGACTTCTAGATAAACTCAATATTGTTTAAAGATAAATCAATAATTATTTTACATTCATCCAACAATTTCAAATATAATGACAAGATATGTCTTATCATATAGTCATCTAATCCTAGCCAATTTTTACATTTACAATGAAGTACTAATTTAAGAGAAAATGGTTGAGAAGATATAGAAGAAAGGAAAGTAGCTAAGCTATTATTTATTATAGAGAGTCCTTTACCATTACCCACAGCAACACATCATTACTTTGAAAACGCTGCTGATATGCAAGATGTTGAGCTCATTGGTAATGTGAGATTATCTCCATTGTTAGTAAACCACTCTTGTTCTTCAACTGCAGCATTTGTGCAGGCCATCATGGTTGCCAGCTGAGGAGGAGGATGTCGACCTTGGTAAGAGTAGTCCATCTTGTGGTAGCAATCAAGGGGCTAATGATTGCTCTTTCCAAAAATTTGGCAAGGAGGCAGAGATACTGCATATGAGGTAGGTTGTTATTAAGTTTGATATCCAGTAGACTTGTGAGGGCCTTGTTGTAGGGATTTTAGTGTCTTGTTCTAACTTCCTATTCCTCGTGAAGAGAACTTGTTGAATGTGTGATTCTTTCCTTTGATCTTGGGGTAGACATTTGAGTACCCTTGGCATTCGGAAATGAGAGTAAAGTTATCGAACTCAGCAAGAGCCACTTGCTAATTTAGCAAGTGGCTCTTGCTAAATTTAGCAAGGAACTAAGCAATACATCGTAAAAATCATCAAATGTTAAATATTGTCTCTAGTTGCAATAGTGAAGAAAGTGATGAAGCTATTGAATGGGTTAAGGCCACTGATGATGAAGGAAATAAGATCTTCATCATCAAGTGACTTGCCAGCAACAAGAAGTTGATTTGACCAATACTTTTTCAATGCAAGTCTTTGATCCTTGTTACAAGCTCTAGAGTTGTCGCTTGAGGTGAGAAACTCAAGACCAGGACTGTGAAGCAAATCGATTTGTTAGAGCAGTCCATACTTGTTTAGAGGTGTGAACTCCATAAACAATTGACAATACTTTCTCCAAAAGAGTGAAATTGATCAAGCTCCAGAGAAATTGATCATTCTTGGTCCAAGGAAGGTAATCTTGATTGGAAACTTCCTTGCCAAGGGTGTCACCAATGGTGGAAGGAGAGCACGGCTCAAATCCATCAGCAATGGCCATAAGATCATGACTCTTCAAAATAAGAACAAGTCGAGAGAGCCACATAAGGTAGGTTCATGCATCCTATGGAAAAGGTGAAAGCATAAGTGATGGGATTTGAACTTGACGTGGCCATAGGATGCATAAGCCTAGCAGGGCTCTGGTACCATGAAAGAGTTGAAGAAAGTTGTTTTGGTCAAGTTACCAAAACAATTATAATAACTTTAATTTATATAGAATTACTAATGACAACCTCCACATCTTGCATATTGAGATTATAACGGATAAGTACAAAGTTACAAGTGATAAGAACGAAATATAAGTGATAAGTGTGTAAATACATAAGGCATCTTATAAGATAAGCCAGGTTCTATATATCATATGCTATAATGTTTATCTATAGTCCAGTGGTTGCTTATCTTTAGGAAAATTTGCTGCAGAATTTGACTATCACTATCAGCATTATCTATTATCTATAAGTGATTGTCATAACTTATGAAGAATTTATCTACAACAATTGCTACATTTAACAACACTTAGGGATTGTTTGGAAGATGTGATGGTTTTATCTCATATCATCTCGTTTCCTACCTAAATACACTCAAAATAAAAATATTTCTCAATTTTAAATTCTTAACTTTTTCATCTAATTATTATCTAATCGTTATAATTTTTCTAAACTTCTAAACAAAATACAAAAAATAATTCAATGTTTTCAAATACCAAAACAAAAATTATATTAAAAAAATCATATTATAACAATATTTTAATTTTATAATATTTTTATTCAACTCTTTCTCTAATTTTTTAAAACCTTATAAAACATCGTAACTGAAACAATTTTACTACTATTTACAAATTATTTTATTATTATTCATAAATTTCTCTATTTCATCTGATTCCCCAAGGAGATCTCCTTATTCTTATTTTAAGGCTTCTTTCAATAGAAAATTAAGTGACAAGTCATACCTTGTTGGATCCCAAATTATAAAAATAAAATTCTACATACCGAATATCGTATTCTTTGTTGTGAATCAATGAAAAAGAGAGAGAATGAGAGAGAGGTTTCATTATTCCATTATGAACTTAGAAATATCCTCATATATATAGGGATACAAAAGTCTTAATTGACGACTAAAACTTAGTCAATTATGACAGTTAAATGTGGTCATACAATACAAGTTGATTTATAACACTCTCCATTTAGATGACCATATTTAAAGAATATGCTTCATTAAAACCTTGCCAAAGAAAAACCTTGTGGGAAAAAAACTAATGGCGAAGGAAAAAGAGTACAGTATTCATGTGTACCGTCGAGTGCTTTAGGATTGCTTCATTAAAACCTTACATATGAAAACCCAGTGGGATAAAACCTTAGCGAAAGAAAAATAGTACAATCAGCACAAGTCTTCAAGACATTACTCCTCCTAAAAAGTGTATGATAATAGGTTTTCAAGTCTCCACATTCCAATGTTCTGCATTCTTACTCTGCAATGGCTCAGCAATCTTCTCATGGCCAATATATGAGGTATTCTGCACCTCATTCACCAGTTGTTTATGCTTCTACAGTAGATGTTATAATGCAATACAATAATGATTTGACTAATAAGTCAGATAATGAAGCTATCTACGAGCTTGTGAGTCTCGGTACCCGATACTCATCATCCATTGTCGCATTTTCTCAGCGACTACAATCCAAAACTTGTGGGGTTGACAAACTCCACGAGAATATTTCTATCCTTCAGCGACTTCTTCTGGAATCCAACATAAAGATAGGAGCAATAAAGCAAGAAAATAGGAATTTAAAATTCTTGTTTAAATCTTCTTTTCGATTGCCTACTCCTTTAGATAAGGATGCCATGCAGATTCTTGAAGAACAAGAGCGTTTAAAGAATGAGGTGAAGAATCTTAAATTTCTGTAATTTTGTTTCGAGATAATAAAATAATATTTCACAAATATTCATATTTGTGTTTCTATCTTCTGATAGATGTTCTCTGTGCTCCATTTTATTTCTCCTTTAACAATGCACACTTCCTACAAAACCGTAATATGAATCTAAAATACTAATTGCTTTTAAGAGATGGTATTTCAGAACTTATAATTTCATTCGTCTCCCCCTTGCAACCGCAAGGGTTGCAGATTTATATTTCAAATATGTGCAGTTTTCATGAACTCTTCTGGAGCCTCAATGACATTTAAATCATCTATATAAATTGCAATATGTTAATATTGATATTGAAAATATATGAAAATAGCTTGTTCCACGTGCGTTTGGATTGTTTTAGATCATATAAGGATTTTTAAAACTTGATAGAATATATATTTCTAGATGTATTCAAATTAGAAACTTCAGGCATTTTCTATCCTTTATATAAATATCCACTGATATTCAACAAGTATCATCTCTTTAGGTGTTTAGACTACGAGTCCATATGTATCACATTTTATTAGTGATATCAATTCTGCAGGAACTGTCTGCGAGAAACTAACTCGTGATTTATATATCACATTTTCATTCCCTTTATATAAATACCCACTGATGTTCAACAAGTATCACCTCTTTAGATGTTTAGACTACAAGCCCATATGCATCATATTTTACTAGTGATATCAATTCTGCAGGAATTGTTTCTTTCAAATTTGGCCAATATTTTTACGTCGGTATTATTCGACAGTTCTTGATTCACTTTCTCCATTACTTCTGATAATGTCAATTGCCATCTTATATAAAAATACGTTGTCGACAATGATTTTATTTCTATCCAGAATTTCTCCAATATTCATGAAATGTATCGAGATATCGTTATTTTCAGGTACCTGTCCTTCTTCAATGGAAGATATTTCATGAAAAATCTCTTCAGGAGGTTTATATTTTTCAAGAGTTTATATGAGAGAATTTTATACAGAAAATTTGGATGGATCTTATTGCTTGTTTTGTGGGTACGGCCTCTTCAGGAGCACCAATTTCTTTTCTCTGCGCTTTTCTCTTTCAGGATGCTTTATCTTTTGTATTAATAGGTCTCATACGCTTTTAGACATATCTTGTGTTTATTAGACTGCTAAATTTCTTAATTGCCCTATGGGGACTTCAATCCTCGCTGGGATTTTAGCAGTTAAAATATGAGACATTTTTATCTTATTACATCCATAAATTAATTATCATTTGAACTTCCAGTTCACCTATGATAATCAAGATAACGTCGAATTATTTCATTTTATTTGTTTCTAACAAATTTTTCTTTCCACTCCTGGTGGGAAGACTTTATAATAAAAGAATCTTTTGGTTTTTTTTATAGATGTCTATATGAAAATTATTCAATTTATCGTAATTGATTTTGGATGATTAAGATAATCATGAAAAAGATATAAATATTTTGAATCATATCACTTTTAATGCATCATAATATTTGATTCAATAATTTTATAATATCATCTCAAAGAGAAAGCTTGTAGTTTTTCCAATACGAGCTTCTGGCCCGAAATCATAAAAGTATTATAAAGATATTCATTATAATGTCCAAGCTCTTAGTTTCTTTGAATAAAATGCATCATTCTCTTCACTTCAGAGAATAAAATAATATAAATCTAATATCATTCACTTCAGGGAATGATGTGAAATTATTAGGATGTGACTAATGAATTCTTATCAAAAGACTCATTATTTTGCTCATCCACTAGAAGGCCAGATATAAATTTAGAATATATTGTGAACTTTTGCATTCGATATTGCTACTTCAAGAGCACATTCGAGACATTCATTTTAAACATATATTCTTTAGTGGCTTTTCTCTACACAATTTCAATTATGCAACTTCAGGTGCATTAATCATAATGAGTTTTTGATACACGTATTATTCTTTTAAACTATGAGATACTCAATAAAATTATTGATTTAGAGCGATCATTCAGGGATACTCAATTTCTATTCCAAAATGAATCTTATCATCAATAATTCATAACAAGTATAAAAATAAATAGAACTTATATATAAACTATGTGAATAAAAATTTACCACAGATATAAGTAAGATGTAAACTATGTGAATAAATATAGAATTTTATCAAGTAATAATAATGAATATAATTTTTAATACTCACCTTGAAGATTGTAAATAATATATTGAAAAACTTACTTGAAGTAGAAAATTATTGACTTCATAATCAACAGAGTCTCGTGCAGCTCCATGAAGACCTTATCATGTAAGGGCTTTTTGCGTGTGTTACCAACTGCACTTTATGCTCAAAAGCTTCAAAGAAAAGTCATGTTACCAACTCCACTTTATGCTCAAAAGCTTCCAAGAAAACTCCAACTATCCAGCTAGCCGCCTGTCAAAACCCTGAGGCAGGAGGCCACAGGCCATGCCTTGACCAGCACCAGCTCATGCCAGGACAGCACGCCAGCAGCACTGTTGGCGTCGCTTGATTGCCCACAGACCGAGCCCTTGGTGAATGCTAGACCACGGTCACCCTCCATCAGGCAGCGAACAATCGGCGCGCGCACGCAAGCAAGGTTGTCACACCACACTCAACGCACGGCTAGACTGCACGCATGCCTAGTGTGCGTGTGCAGCGGGCACGCATGGGCTATGCGCACACATCGCGTGCATGCATGGGTCGTGCGTAGGCATAAGGCCCATGCATGGCCTAGGCACCCGCGCAGCGCATGCTTGGAATTGACGGTGCGACTGCCCAGCAGGCCCACGCATGCTGGCATGCCGCTCAACGCCCTGGTCTTGACCAGGGCCATGCTGATCAACACTCTGGCCTTGGCCAGGGCCTTGCTGCTCAACGCCTTGGTCTTGACCAGGGCCATGCTGATCAACACCCTAGCTTTGGCTAGGGTCTTGCTGACCAACACCCAGGCACCACAGCCTGGGCCATGTAGACCAACGCCCAGGCCGCACTGGCCTGGGCCATGCAACAGCCTGCCATTCTTAAGCCAACCACGGTCCAACCCAACGACTCACCAATGGCGCCCAGCCCACACAACCTGGGCCACACATGCAAGAACCATGGACCAGCCAAGGCTAGCCCAGCAGGCCAACCTGAAGACCCACGCGTGCAAGCATGAAGCCTATGCTGTGAGTCATCCTGGCCACCCATGGGCCACTGACAGCATGAGGCCTTAACCAGGAGGCTTGGGCCAAAACTATTTTTCCTTTGTAATCGTTTTAATTGCTTTCTAGTATAAGTGAGGCAATAGGCTATCACTTAGTTTTATCTTTGAACATTTGGACGAATTTGGCTTGTAAGCCCCCATAGACACATTGGTGCTTTGTCACTTAGGCTCCATTGGGTGCAATCCGTGAATCCCAAAGGAGAAGGCTCACCTTGTGCAATTCGTGAATCAGGGTAACCTATTGATTTCATTGTTTTCCTTTGATTAATGCATTGTTTAGGTATTTCAACATTTTGGATTGTGCCTATTGCATCACATTCGCATTTGTTTGCTGATTATTTTGAACCTTCGAGTAGGGCATCGCTTAAGGCAACCACGAGTTGCCATTGAAGGGCATCTGGTCTGCACCAGGCCGTCGAATCTGGAGCAAGGTCAAGGACAAGCTGACAGTTACCACCAACCAGCCAAGCCACACGCCCAGCCCTTGCCACCTGTCTAGCCACAACCGCTCCCCTACTTTGTAGGGAGTAACCAATCATCCCTTAAACCGCTCAGCCATCAACCACTCGGCCAACCCACTTAAACCACCCTTACACACGTGTGCTTCATCATCAGAAGACACTTGTGTGAGACTTGGTCAGCCCCCCAAGTGAGTGACACCTGTGCTTGACTTGGTCAGCCACCATCAGGAGACACCTGGTGCCTGACTTGGTTAGCCCACTGATTGAGTTGAATTATTGCATTTTTAATGCTTTTGGAACCAATATATATTAATTCTTTCATTACTTTATCATTGGTTTTATATAGAAAAATGAATAAATCAAAATTGTGATTTTAATTGATTAAAAGCATGAATTTCTGCTCTAATTTTATCAACTGCCAATTAATATGGGTTATGGTACATTTTGCTCGAGCGACGGCTTCTAGCCGCTCGAGCAAAGCCAGGCAGACTCAAACGCTCGACTTCCGCTCGACAGTGGGCTCGAGCGAGATGCGGGAAAAGAGATCGCTCGAGCGGAGGCATTTGGCCGCTCGAGCGAATTCAGGCAGAGTCGAACTCTCGATGTTCGCTCGACAGGCCGCTCGAGCGGGTTCCTGAAAAACAAAGATCGCTCGAGCGGAGACATTGGCCGCTCGAGCGAAATCAGGCAGAGTCGAACGCTTGACGCGCGCTCGACACCCCGCTCGAGCGAACATCGTATTTTGACAAATTTTAGGTTTTCCGCCGTGAGACCATATAAAAGCAATTTTTCACTCTAGAGCCACGACTTTTGGGCTGGAAAACTCAGTTTTTGAGTAGAGAAACACTTAGAATTCATTTTTTCTTTGATTTTCGTTCAGATTCGAAGAGGAAGATTCATTCAATCGATCATTCACGCAGCTACACAATTTCCACTGGATCATTCACTCACACTGCAGCAGATTGAAGAACTCCTTGAGGGGTCCAATTGCCACTGCAGCTCAGCCTCCTCCACCACTTCGAATCTTCATCTCCATTCAACTGGCTTGATCTTTTCAATTCCCTACTAGCTATTTCATTTCAGTTTTGAGTTTCTGAATTATTTTAGAGAATTTTGATTTAGACGTTTGAGAAATTTATTTGTTATTCATTCAATTCATGTTATTTATTTTTATCGTTTTGTTAAACTTTCATTTTAGTAGTGATTACAATTACGGTGGTTAATTTGAGAATTTGTGATTTGAACATAATGATGAACCCTAGAACATTGATTTTGGGGCTTTTCAATTTCAGTGCATGTTTTGTCAATTACTTCCTAATTTAGTTTAATTCTTAATTTAGTTTTATCAATTTCTGAGTTTAATCTATTAGTCCTTTACATTCCGATCCGACAATCAAAATCCAAAAATATGAATCTAGTCCAAGACTAGTGTCCTCTCTCATCCATTGCACATACCATCATTTTATTTTCTCTTTGTGAAGTTTTTCACATTTTTCAACGAGTTTGATTTCTAAGTAACTTTCCCTGAGGAGACGATCTAGGAATTTATTCCTAATTATTACACGACATCCTCCTGCACTTGGGATAGCTTTAGTGCTACTCATTTTTGAGTGAGTCACCCACCAGCAGGAGCCACGTGTGCCTGACTTGGTCAGCCAACCACTTAACCACCTGATCCCACTCACAACCGTTTTTGACGATTCAACTACTGCACATGCATGCATGCACGCCCAGTCACTAGAATCACGCCTACCATCAGTCACTGATCAATCATACGAACTCAGCCAACACCACTCATAACCATCACAGTCAAACAAGTGGCAGCCCACATCGGTTATTGAGGAGCAAGAAGGGGCACGGCAGCTTGGTGTCTAGGATCTCGACCGAGGACCCTATCACTGCCCCAATAAGCATAATTAAGAAAAGTCCACCTATCCAATTAGCCGCCCGTGAAGACTTTCTGGGTTTTCTCCCAATATACTATTGTTTTGGGGTGGGTTGGCTTTTCTCGGCAACCGGACCGACGATTTTTCGGGTAGACGTAACAAGACTTCTGAGGCTTCGATAAGCCGATTATCGACGCTTTAGATTTCAAGTTTTTCTTTCTTAAAGTGGACGAAGCCGGTTTTGATCCTCTCAACTAGATCAAACTTGCAGATCCGATTGGTTATTTGTTGTAGGGATGGCATCTTCAGGTCTCTCAGACCACCTCTGGTGCTCCCCAATGATCCCAACCTCTCTATGGTCTCATTCCTCTTCCGAAACTCTTCTTTTTATCCGAGCAAACCGGCTCTCATCGACGCAGATTCCTCCCAGACCATGTCCTTCTCTCGGTTTAAATCCACGGTCATAAAAGTCTCTGTGCTCCACCGTTGTGTGCTCGGTTTCTTATCGATTCCCGAAGAATCAAGAAGGCCATGAACATCATCAACAAGGTCTTTGAAAGTGGCTTTCTCCGACTCAGGAGGCTGCTCAGACAGTCCATAGCCCCTGAAATCTATGGCTATTGCTCGGTACCCAGCATTTGCAGTAGCAATCATCTGGTGCCTCCATGTATACCATATTTCTGGGAACCCATGCAAGAACACCACTACCTTTTCACCGGTTACATTAATCTCGGCTACATGAAGCTTTAGTCCTCTGACTTGTATGTGGCTGTGCTGGATCTTTTCCATTTCTTTTTACGGGACAAGAGATAGGTGATAATGAATTGACTTAAAAAAAAAATGAACTGTGATTCTTCTTCACCTCTTGGGAATCTTTTTTCCTAAATAGGTCCAGGGAGTACTAATTCCGGTTTGTGGATTTTATGTTTTGGAGCAAAGCTACGCAGAGAAGGACCCCGAGAAAGCCGAAGCTTGGATCATGACCACAAGGCTCCGGCTCCGGCTCCTGAAGCGTCTCCGGCTCCAGATCAAGACCAATTTTCTCGGACTGAAGCGCCTCCGGCTCCTGGCTTACACTTACAAGGCTTCGATCTCAACTCTTGTACATAAGATGTGTTCCCACGCTCATTTTTTCTGGAAATTTAAGAGTCTGGGTAATAGGGATATGAATTATGTGAGTATTGGTTGCCGGTGCTTTATCTCCGAACTGAACCCATGAAGGCACAAAATTCTGGTTTTTCTTTTCTTTTTTTTCTAGGTTTGGTTCTCCATCAAGTGCAAGAGATTAGAGAACTTTCTGTCTTCGATTCCAAGAAATACTCAGAGACAAGATCTCGAATTCAATGGGAAAATAAAGAAATTAAAATCCCAGACCACCGAGAGCCCCCAAAGGAAAACTTGGAGTTTTCTGTCTCCGAGCAAACAAAAATATCGCCTTTGCCCGTTACGACCTCCAATTCTGCAACGTTGGAAGTTTGCGGACTGTAATGGAAGGAGATAGATGGAGGTAGAATTAGAGTCTGGGTTTTCTTGGCCGAAGCTCCAGGATTCAAGCAAGCATGTGTTACAATCAACTAGTAATTTGTAATGAAATTAATGGATTTGAAACTGAGGTTGTATTGATTTATGAAATAAGCTCTCTTCGAGGGGAGCGCCTCCAAGTTCAGATGAACATTACAATAGAAATTCTAGATGCTTCCCTCCGACGTACAGGGAGAATTTATGCTAAACAGGGAAAATAAGAAAATTACTAAACTGCCCTTGTCTATGGGCCGAATTAACCAGGGTTTCTTTTATTTAAAAAGCCCATGAGGAACTTGTCCAAGCCCCACTCCGTTACGGCCCTTCAAGCCCATCACAGCATGTATCTCTTCAGACTTTAGGTTTCCTTCTTCTCTGCCGACAGCCTCGTACATCTTTGTTACTTGAACTCTGCACTTAAGCCGCTCCATACTTCTCCATCTCTTGCCTCCATAGATGTCGTGTAACAAATACCCTCCCCTCTAAAACACCTTGCCCACAAGGTAGGGATATTCCGTACATAGAGAATGGTAAGGCTCCCACAACGCGTCCTCAGCCGGCTGTCCCTGCCAGCGCACCAAAAGCTCAACCAGTGGTCGGTTCTTCACGTTTCTCATCTGCCGGGTAAGTACTTCTTCAGGTTCCGGTTTGAAAATTCCCTTTTTGTCCACTGGTGGTAAGCGTGGGAGGATTATTTGATGCTAACCCAATTTCGGTTTTAACTGTGAAACATGAAAAACATCATGGATCTGGGATGAATCTGGTAACTTGATGCGGTAGGCCACTTCTCCCACTCGCTGCATGACTCGAAAAGGACCATAAAAACGTGGAGACAGCTTGAGGTTTTTACGGTGGCTCACTGAGGATTGTCGGTAGGGCTATAATTTCAGGTAAACCCACTCTCCCTCTGAGAAAATTTGCTCCTTGCATCCTTTATCTGCATATTTCTTCATCCTGTCCTGTGCTTTAATGAGATTTTGTTTGAGTAGCACCCATAGTTGATCACGGTCTAGCAATGTCTCTTCTACTTCTTGCACTTTTGTTGTACCTGTAGTGTAACTCAGCCACTTAGGAGGTTTGTACCCGTACAGGGCCTCAAAAGGTGTAACCTTTGTAGAGGCATGGACACTAGAATTATAACACCATTCAGCTAGAGCCACCCAGTGCAACCATTCTTTTGGTCTGTCCCCCACATAGCTGCGCAGGTAATTTTCCACCCATTTATTTACAGCCTCTGTTTGTCCATCCGTTTGAGGATGATAAGCAGTGCTAAAGGCCAGCTGCACCCCTTGTAAGGTGAACAATTCTTTCCAAAATTTGCTAGTAAAGGTCGAGTCGCGATCTGATACAATTGTGTGGGGTAGGCCATGTAGCTTAAAGATATGTTTGACAAAGAGGTGGGCCACAATCTTAGCAGTGTATGGGTGGGATAAAGGGATGAAATGGGCATATTTAGTGAACCTGTCTACAACCACCCATATAGCATTAAACCCACCAGAAGTTGGTAGCCCATCGATGAAATCCATGGTAATATCAGACCATGGTATAGAGGGTATGGGTAGAGGCTGAAGGAGGCCACTAGGTAACGTATTATCGACCTTTATAGTCTGACAGATTTCACAGTTCTGTAAAAATTCCTTGACATCATTTTTTTGCCCTGGCCAATAGAAATCTCGTCTCAAGCGATGCATGGTTTTGTCAAATCCCATGTGTCCTCCCATTGGGCTGCTGTGTACCAGCTCTAAAAGCTTATGGAGGAGAGGTTTATGCGCAAGGATATAAACCCTGTTCTTGTAAAACAGTGATCCATCTCTCACTGAGTATGGTGCTGGTAACAAGCCATCTTGGTGCTTCTTTAAGAAGTGTTGGACTTGCTGGTCAGAAAAGTAATGGGATTTGATTTCATCCATCCAATCCCATGTTGGAAGAGACAACATAGAGACCGTAATCTCCTTTTCAACCCCTTGACGCGAAAGAGCATCAGCTACCAAGTTTTCCTTCCCTTTTTTGTATTCCACTATAAAGTCATAGCCCATTAGTTTAGAAACCCATTTCTGTTGCATCACGGTTCCCGCTCGCTGGTCTAGAAGGAATTTTAGACTTTGATGGTCGGTTTTGACCACAAAGGGTTGCCCCATGAGGTAATGCCTCCACTTTTGCACGGATGAGACCAGTGCTAGTAACTCCTTCTCATAAGTAGAGAGTGCTAAAGCTCTGCCTTTGAGTGCTTGGCTAAAGAAAGCCAAGGGCCTGCCCCCTTGCATTAAGACCGCTCCAATGGCAGCACCTGAAGCGTCACATTCAATGACAAAATGAGACTGAAAATCTGGGAGAGCTAGTACAGGGGGTTCTGTCATGGCTCTTTTTAAACTATCAAAGGCTATTTGGGCTTCATCATCCCACTGAAAACTGTCTTTCTTCAGTAAACTGGTCAGTTTCGCAGCAATAGATCCATATCCTCGTATAAATCTTCTGTAATAGCCTGTGAGGCCTAGAAACCCTCTCAAGGCCTTTAAATTTTTTGGGGCTGGCCAGTCGATCATGGCCTTTATCTTGGCTGGGTCTGCTCTCACCCCACTTCCTGAAATCAAGTGTCCCAAGTAGGAAATTTCGGTACAGCCAAAACTGCACTTGCTTAGCTTAGCAAATAATTGATTCTCCCGTAAAATGTCAAAGGTCACTTGTAGATGCCTCACATGATCAGCAGTGTTTTTGCTGTAAATTAAAATGTCATCAAAGAAAACTAAAATAAATTTCCTAAGATGAGGTCTAAAAACCTGGTTCATGAGGCTTTGGAAGGTTGATGGGGCATTGGTCAACCCAAATGGCATCACCAAAAATTCGTAGTGGCCTTCGTGTGTTCGGAAAGCCGTCTTAGGGATGTCCTCGGAACGCACCCTGATTTGATGATACCCGGATCTGAGATCCAATTTTGAAAAGACTTGAGCTCCATATAACTCATCCATGAGTTCCTCCACCACTAGAATAGGGAATTTGTCCTTGATAGTAACGCTGTTCAAGGCCCTATAATCCACACACAAGCGCCACGAGCCATCAGCTTTCCTCACCAGCAGTACAGGTGAGGAGTAGGGGCTTTGACTGGGTCGTATGACCCCTGTATCCAGCAACTCTTTGACTATCTTCTCAATTTCATCCTTCTGAAAATAGGGGTAACGGTATGGTCTGACTGAAATAGGATTGGTGTTTGGTTGAAGGTTGATGCTATGGTCATGTGATCTTGTTGGGGGTAGGCCAGTAGGGGTAGCAAATATGTCAGGATAGAGGTTGAGAAGTGATTGGATAGGAGTTGGAATAGGGGTTTGCTGTGGAACTGAATGCTCTTCAATGAATTGTAAGAGCAATCCTTTTTGTTCTAAACTGTTAGCCTTAGGCAGCTTTCCTTCGTCAATTAAATTTGTACTGCTGAGCCCTTTTAAAGTTATTGAGGCGGACTTGTGAGTGAACTGCATAGTAAGCTGTTGAAAATTCCAAAGAATTGATCCAAGGCCTTGCAACCATTGGATGCCAAGAACAACATCACACCCAGCGAGTACTAAGACATACAAGTCCATGGTAAAAAAATGGCCCTGCATATTAACATTAACTCCCACTGCCTTGCCTTCACTTTTGAGCTAATCACCATTAGCTACTTTCACATTCACTCTTTCTTCTTCATGGACAGTTAAGGGGACTCGGTTTAATATTGCTGGGTCAAGAAAATTATGCGTACTACCCGAGTCTATTAAAATAGTCACTGACTGATTACCAATTTTTCCTCGGATCCGCATGGTTTTAGGATTACTTGACCCCAAAATAGCATGTAATGAAATTTCTGGACATTTTCCTTTATCCAAAATTTCCACCACTTCCTCCTTTGATACTTGACCAGTATCATGGTCTAAAGGAGGGTTATCCTCTTCCACTTCCTCAATCAAATACAGTTTGGGGCTGTTACATCGGTGGCCAGGATTCCATTTGGAATCACAGTGATAACAAAGGCCCTTTTCTCTGCGATCTTTCATTTGAGTTTGAGAAATTTTATGAACTGGAACGATGGCATTGGGATAGGTGGGGTTTGAGGATTTGGGATGTATTTGGTTTAATGGCTGGGGTGTATGGTAGGTAGGCCTGGATTTGATGGTAGCTGGGTCGGTGTATGTAGTGGTTACGGGTCGGGGGTTGGATTTCTTATAAAGTGAAACCTTCTCTTCCTGTATTTTAGCAAGCCCATAAGCAGCCATCAAACTAGTTGGCTCAAACATTCTCACAGTTAAGCGAATTTCATCCTTAAGACCACTAAGGAAGCAGCTCAATTTAAAGGGTTCAGAAACGCCCCTTAGCCTGTTTGATAACTCCTCAAAGTTTGATTTATATTCCTCCACCGTGCCTACTTGTCTCAACCTAGTGAGTTGTTCAACAGGATCATCATAATGACTCACTCAAAAATGAGTAGCACTAATGCTATCCCAAGTGCAGGAGGATGTCGTGTAATAATTAGGAATAAATTCCTAGATCGTCTCCTCAGGGAAAGTTGCCTAAAATTAAACTTGTTTAAAAAAATGTGAAAAACTTCACAAAGAGAAAATAAGAGGATGATATGTACAATGGATGGAAAAGTGCAATGAAAATCAAAATTTACTGGTCGTCAACCAGATTCATGTTTGTTGGTTTTGAGTTTCTTTCTTGCTGCAGTAGCTTCCCAGTCCAAGCCGAAAAAGAAGAATGACTCCCCCTCCAAATTCTGCTGCTGCCTACCCCTGCTTTGCTGCTCGTCCGTCCCCTGCTGTCCAGCTATCCAGTCCAAGCCGAAAAAGAAGAATGCCCTTTCCTTTCTCAAGTTAAACCAATCGGTTCTTCTCCACTCTACCAAACTGACCCCACTTATCACTTCTTCAATCTCGGCTGCACCATCAAATTAATACTTTTAATAAAATTCCAGCACCATTAGTTGACTACATGGTTGCTCACCCACTCTCCTTCAATCACGGCACAACATATAATTCTGTCCCCTTCGACTTGATGAGTACTTCGGCTGGCTGGTTCCTTTAATGACACGTTCAGCTAACCGGTCTTCCCCAACTTGAACGAGAACACTTCTTTTTCTTTCTCAGCTGCACTCCCTTTTCTTCTCTTTGGTTGTTGAAATGTGCCTCCCATTCATTTTAGCTGGCTTGTCTTCTTTTGCTTTTTATTTCTTTTATTTGCTCGACTTTTCTTCACACGTCTCTCCCTTAAATGAACGAAAAGTATGAAGGGAACCTTGACTAAACGAAAACCTGTGCCTCTTTCTGTGAAGTCTGCCAGCCAACTCCACGAAAAAGTAGCCACCTAACATAGCACTCGAAAAAGAAATAAATAAAAAAAGAGCAGGTCTTCCAGCCACGCCTGCATGTGTCCGAATTTGAATGCTGTCATGCATGTGTGAGTGCTGCAGCAGCCGAGTGATCTGCATGTGTGTGGTTTGTTGAGTGCATCTTCGTGTGAGTGGAGTTGCTGTCCATGTGTCTGGGTCCCATGCAAGGTGTTGTCCGAATGTTTTTCTGGTTTTGCACTTTTCTTTGCTGCAGCATGTGTGAGTGGTTGCATCGTGTGAGTGGTGCTGTTGGCTGTCCGAGTGGTCTGCTGCATGTGCTTCATCAGTTGCTACTTTAAGCGATTTTGTTAACAACCTGTTAAGCTCTTATTCGAATAATCCTAACCGATTGAGAACAACAAGACAGATGAAGAGTTGGCCCGTAAGTCGCATCTCTTATTTATTTCTCTTCATGGTCAACAGTTCCAATTGGATTTATTTGAACTGAAAATAAAAATAACACTAAAAAAAATAAATTAAAAGAAAAATAGATTATCACAAATAAACTATATATGTGAGGAAATATTATCCCATTAAATCATAGTTATAAAATTAAGCATAAACATGATATTAATCAATTAAAAATCGCAACTCATATTTATGCTTATTAACTATTTTTTTTCATTTAAAACCAATAATAATGTCATAAAGAATTTAAAATACATTGGTTTTAAATAGCTAAAACATGCAATATTTCAGCTCAATCACACCCCCCAACTAGCATTTTGCTAATCCTTGAGCAAAAATAGTGAAAATTAATTGAGATGAACATTGCATAAAGCTCGAAATTCAAACAAAAACAATCAAACATAATTCTGAATTCTCACAAAAAATTGATTCATGACTACTCAACAACAGGAGTTGTATCCACAAGGAAAGTCTCAACAATTGTTCACATAGAATTGGGGCAAATGTATCAGAACTCGAATATGTGTGTGTGGCTAAACTTCTGTATGTTCCTCACTAATAAACATGATTTATCATAGGATTTTTCAACCTTAAGATTAATCATTATTGATTCTAACTACCTCAAAGCCTAAGGAACTAGCAGTTTTCACGCCAACTCTGTTTAAAGGTTGATCATTCAACCCCCAAAGTTTTGGGTAACTGTTTCTAGCCCTTTATTTAGGAAAACTTACACGATTTTTTTTTCTTTTTCTTTTCTTTTCGTTTTCTTTTTTTTTTTTTTTTTATATAAGGCTCGGTAGTCCTGCAGTTTACTTCTCCTGTTTTAAATCAATGAACATTAATGAGGAACACTACAAGTGTAAGCATGTGCAAAATGTTCTTTCAAAACTTGCCCTTCATTCTATATAAATTATACTAATTCTCATTTTTGTAAATATCGCATCCCGGTGTTTCAAGTCACTCCTCAACAAAATATGAGGCATCATAAGTCATGTTCTATGCTTAAGGTTGAAAATAAATCTTCACAAAATAATTCCGCTCAACTACTCCACCAAGATACTCAAATCTAACAAAAATGCCAGAAGTGTGTGTTAATCGTTTATGCACTTCACAAATTTTTATTTATTTATTTATTTTTTATTATTATTATTTTTTTTTTTTTTAACACATTTTTAACAGAAAACCCTCCCCCCAACTAAATGTGACATTGTCCTCAATGTTCAGCAATGAATATTCGATGATGTATGTTATACAAATATGAATTTGAGCAAGATAAATACTGTAGAACATATATTGAGACGAAAATGATTAAACAGAGAGGAAAAAAAATCACCTTATATGTTTGAGAGTAAACAATGAGTATATTTCTGTCAAAGTTAAAAATACAAAAAAAACAAAAGAAAGAAAAACAAAACAAACAATGCAAAAAAAAGCAAGCAAGTAAAAGAAATTTTTTTTTTTTTTTTTTTTTTTTTTTACATAAATTTGAGGTTTTTAGCCTCAAGTTTGAGACGCTCATGCTCTTCATACAGCATCAGGTCATCCTTAGCCATGGGAGCTGGCAAGCGGAATGAAGAATCTAAAAGAGACTTCAAATGTCTATTCTTCTGACGTTCGATTCCTTCCCTTATGTGAGCCTCTTGAGAAATTCGTTGAAGTACAACGATTTGTTCTTTCAGCCTTTCAACCTCATTGTTTTTGGCTTGTACCCTTTGGGAAAAAGCAACAATGGAGGATGAATAGCGAGTCCCAAGACTCACCAGGTCGTAGATAGCATCTGAGTCCGACCTATTAGCCATACTATTATTTTCTAGTTGTAACATGGCACTAATGGTGGCTGCAGAAAGAACAAGCGGTTGGGATGCAGAAGGCCTCATGGATTGATCTAGAGGAATGCTTGAGGAATGAGCCATTGACAGAAGACTAGAAAGCTTAAAAAAGAGAAAGTTGAAAGAATGCAGATGAGTTTATAGGGATGAGAATGAAAACTTGATGCGGATTTGATGAAGTTCAGGACTGATTTTATAGAGGTAGTACAACGAACCAGACGAGCTATCATCCACGTCAAAAAGTAATGTGATTTCGGTGAAATGACAACTCGGAGCCTCAAATCCCGTTTTTCAACAACATCAGGTGATTTCAAATCTCCAGCCACTCTTGTCAGATCACGGACGGATCCAACTATTTTTTTCACTTTCAACCGTCACACTTGTCAGATCACGGACGGATCCAATTATTTTTTCAACTATCTACAGTGTCTACTAACGCACCGTTTTCTTCAGTCCACACGCCTCAACTAGTGAGAGACATAGTTCTCAATGAATCGAACGAAGTGCACAGAACTAAGCAAGCAAAACAAACATGCAACATGAAATATAAAATCAAAGCAAACAAACAAATAAAAACAAAGCAAGTAAAGAAAACTGTAAAGGAGGAAAAAAAAATCAAAACACTTCCCTGGGGTCTTGCAATGTACGGTCCACTCCACCGAAACCTTAACTTACCAGGATCAAAAATCTTACTTTGGATGTGTTCGTTGGCTAAACATCTTCGAAACATTTGGTCAGAGCAATATTTAAACAAGTGAAGGTCATCATAAAAAAATTTATTCAACCTCAGATTTGAATTTTCGAGTGTCCTGAGTGCTCCAATGAGATGGTGTCTGTCATCTGAAGATGGTTTTATGGGTGCTGCCCAAGGTGACAACTTTGGGAACATTGGTTGCCAAGGCACCCCATGCCTGGTTCCTTCTTCTACATCCTGAGGTTGCCTGCAAGTATTAAAGATATTCAGCTTCAATGTCATGTTTCCAAAGGTAAGTTTTACAACTCCACTTTTGCCAGCTGCCAATCTCTGAGGATAGGGTACCACAGGTTGGTATCCCTCACTAGTTTCAGCATCTGCACTCACAGGCTCCTTCTGTTTTGGTTTTGCTGCCTCTGGTTCTTTTTCAGCTTCATCCGTCTCTGCTGCATCTTTAGGCGTAGGAGCAATTACCTCTGTGTCTATGGTCATCTCAGGTCGGGGAACTTCCTTCCCACTTCTCAAGGTAAGAACAGTTTTTGCTGTCTCAACAACATCTCCTGAGACATTATGCACTTGATGTTGTTGTTGTCTGTATACTTGAGGATTAGGTTGAGGCTGTGCAGGAAATTTCCCTTTTTCTAGGGTGCTCAAGGTTGTGCTCATCTTATTAACAGTGCCATGCAACTCATTTATGGCCTGAGTATTATTTGTGGTGGCCTGAATGAATTGCTGAAATGTATTGGCCATCTGTGCCATACTGTCTTCTAGAGTCTTATTGGCAGATGATGAAGGCTGAGGACTTTGTGCAGCTAAATGAGGTTGAAATCTAGGAGGAGCTACATAAGGATAGCTCTGAGGATTTTGATATGAAGGATACTGGTGCTAAGGAGCACCTTGATTAAATGGCTGCTGCTGAGGTGGTAGGGACCAACCAGGCTGATCATTTCTCCACGAGAAATTTGGGTGATTTCTCCACCCCGCATTATATGTGTTGGAGAAAGGCTGATTCTGTGCTTGATTGACCCAGTTGGTTGATTGTATTGGCTCAGACCCACCTTCTTGAAATACTGGCATGAAATGATACATCAATCTAATATGGTGGAGATGAGTGGTTGATGCAAATGAGATGGGTAAAAAAATAAAATACAATAACAAGTTTAAATTTAAGTTAGACAACTTTCCCCGGCAACGGCGCCAAAAACTTGACTCACTCAAAAATGAGTAGCACTAATGCTATCCCAAGTGCAGGAGGATGTCGTGTAATAATTAGGAATAAATTCCTAGATCGCCTCCTCAGGGAAAGTTGCTTAAAATTAAACTTGTTTAAAAAAATGTGAAAAACTTCACAAAGAGAAAATAAGAGGATGATATGTACAATGGATGGAAAAGTGCAATGAAAATCAAAATTTACTGGTCGTGAACCAGATTCATGTTTGTTGGTTTTAAGTGCAGCGATGAAATGTAAGGAATTAAAATGCAAGAAAGTAAATCAAAATTGCTGAAATTAATAGACTGAAATTTAAAGGAGAAAGAAAAATAAATGACATTAATTTAAATAGAGGAATTAAAGGTGCAAGGAGAAATAAATGACAGTAATTTAAACAGACAGAAATTAAAGGTGAAAGGAAAAATAAAAGACATTAAACTGAAATTAAATAAAAACAGGAATTATAAGGAATAAACTTGTTCTGTTCGGAAAGAAGAGGAAGTAAAATGGAAAACCAAAAACCCAGCTGCTTGAAACTAAAACGAAAAAGAAAGTAGATCAAATAAAATTCTGCTGCTTGGTTCTAACTTCTAAATGAAAATAAAAACAAGTTTTAAAAACTAAAACTCCTCTCTTCGAAAACAACTGCTGCTGCTTCTTTTATAGCCGTGTGTTTGCTGTGTTCATTGCATGTGTAATGTGGTTGCATTGTGAGTTTCTTTCTTGCTGCAGTAGCTTCCCAGTCCAAGCCGAAAAAGAAGAATGACTCCCCCTCCAAATTCTGCTGCTGCCTACCCCTGCTTTGCTGCTCGTCCGTCCCTTGCTGTCCAGCTATCCAGTCCAAGCCGAAAAAGAAGAATGCCCTTTCCTTTCTCAAGTTAAACCAATCGGTTCTTCTCCACTCTACCAAACTGACCCCACTTATCACTTCTTCAATCTCGGCTGCACCATCAAATTAATACTTTTAATAAAATTCCAGCACCATTAGTTGACTACACGGTTGCTCACCCACTCTCCTTCAATCACGGCACAACATATAATTCTGTCCCCTTCGACTTGATGAGTACTTCGGCTGGCTGGTTCCTTTCTTTTCTTTAATCTCTTTTCTTTAATGACACGTTCAGCTAACCGGTCTTCCCCAACTTGAACGAGAACACTTCTTTTTCTTTCTCAGCTGCACTCCCTTTTCTTCTCTTTGGTTGTTGAAATGTGCCTCCCATTCATTTCAGCTGGCTTGTCTTCTTTTGCTTTTTATTTCTTTTATTTGCTCGACTTTTCTTCACACGTCTCTCCCTTAAATGAACGAAAAGTATGAAGGGAACCTTGACTAAACGAAAACCTGTGCCTCTTTCCGTGAAGTCTGCCAGCCAACTCCACGAAAAAGTAGCCAGCTAACATAGCACTCGAAAAAGAAATAAATAAAAAAAGAGCAGGTCTTCCAGCCACGCCTGCATGTGTCCGAATTTGAATGCTGTCATGCATGTGTGAGTGCTGCAGCAGCCGAGTGATCTGCATGTGTGTGGTTTGTTGAGTGCATCTTCGTGTGAGTGGAGTTGCTGTCCATGTGTCTGGGTCCCATGCAAGGTGTTGTCCGAATGTTTTTCTGGTTTTGCACTTTTCTTTGCTGCAGCATGTGTGAGTGGTTGCATCGTGTGAGTGGTGTTGTTGGCTGTCCGAGTGGTCTGCTGCATGTGCTTCATCTGCTGCTACTTTAAGCGATTTTGTTAACAACCTGTTAAGCTCTTATTCGAATAATCCTAACCGATTGAGAACAACAAGACAGATGAAGAGTTGGCCCGTAAGTCGCATCTCTTATTTATTTCTCTTCATGGTCAACAGTTCCAATTGGATTTATTTGAACTGAAAATAAAAATAACACTAAAAAAAAATAAATTAAAAGAAAAATAGATTATCACAAATAAACTATATATGTGAGGAAATATTATCCCATTAAATCATAGTTATAAAATTAAGCATAAACATGATATTAATCAATTAAAAATCGCAACTCATATTTATGCTTATTAACTATTTTTTTTCATTTAAAACCAATAATAATGTCATGAAGAATTTAAAATACATTGGTTTTAAATAGCTAAAACATGCAATATTTCAGCTCAATCACATAACTACTAGGGCCAAATCTGAGTAATAAGGCCTTCACAAAGGCCTCCCAGCTGGACAAAACTCCAGATTCATCCAAATCTTGGAACCACACAAGGGCCTTGCCCTCCACATGGAATGAAACTAGCCTCAAACGATGTTGTGGCAAAGTGTTGTGGAAGGAAAAAAATTGATTGACCTTATAAAGCCAACCTAGGGGATTTTCTCCTGTAAAAAGAGGAAAATCCAACCGTATTGTGCGTGGAAAAATCTCACCAGCATTAGGTGTGCTTTGATGTGAATTGCTGTTTTCCCCACTGTGAGTTGCACCTGCTGATAAAAGCTTGTTCACATTGTGCAGGTCAGTGACAACTCCCGAAAATTGCTGCATCATAGATTCCATCTGCCTCCGCATTGCCAACATTTCCACCTCAATGGTAGTAAATTGGGAATCTGCCTGTTGAATATAAGCTTCAGTGGTCTTCTTGAATGTCAAGAAACTTTCCTGCAACTCCTTTGAACGAGTACCTTCAGCCATTTCTTGTGCAAAATCGGAGGCTCTGGATACCACTTTTGTAACAGCCCGCTAGAAATTCAATTGTGGAATTTCTTTTGACCTTAAGAACCTCGTGAAAATTCCGTAAGTTTACACGAATCGACTAATCGCATAGGTTTTAGCCTGTCAACATAGTTAGTGTTATCACTCACTATGGTGCCAGAAATGCGATTTTAATTATTTGAGATAGTTAGAAGTGTCAGAATACATTATAGTCTACACCACTAGGCTTAATTGAATATTTAGGATTTTTCAGTACTAAGTTTATTACGTTTATTTTTGGAGTGAATAGTAATCTCGGTAAACATACTAAACGCAGTGTTTTCAAAATCACAGTGTGAAATGTCCAAATTAGGTTAGCGAAATTTTATTTGGATACTTGGCAAGATCTTAACCACACATAACGAATAGTATTAGATACTTAGTACAAAGAGAAACCATTAGATGGAATTGTGAAGGAAATCAAGGTGTGAGATCATGACACCTAAGCAAAATACACATTTGGAAAATATCTTAAGAACATAGATTTAAAATACACATGGAAAGATTTTAACCACCTTACTCTTCCAAGTCTACTCCACATTTAGAAAATATTTTAAACTAATTTCATGGATATTATTGGGTAAAAATATCTTGAGTTGATTTTTGTAGATATTATTAGGTAAGAGAGTCCTACACTCCACTCTCACTCCGGTAAGAGAGTCCTACACTTAACTCTCACTTCGGGTAAGAGAGTCCTACACTTAACTCTCACTCCAGCCTCATCTCTTCCATATCTTATCCACAAGTATCTCCAGCCACCCCTCCCCACGAAATTATCTTCATTTATGCTTTCCATTGAAAGAATACCAAACACTCTCTCTCGGACACCTTTTAGGAGTTCTTTTGCACACCCATTTCGAAGCTTTTGTAAGTGTTTTATCATAAAGTCTCCTTCATATAAGTTGTTCCTCTTTGCGTCTAGTTTCCGTAGATGTATTTTTCGTATCATTCCATGGTCATCTGGTTGGTCAAAAGTATTTTTAACCATTGAAAGGTCATTCTGGGCGTGAATCTGGAGAGTATGTTATAGTTTGGAGTTTTTGACCAAGCTAATGGATAGATATTGGTCCGAAATTTTTATGGAGTATTGTTAACATGTATATATGACTATTGGTTGAGGATTTTTGCATGATTAAAGGTTTTGATGAAAGATTTTCTTAGATTTAGAAACTTAGAAACTGGAAGAGGAAAAACAGTTTCTGTTTTGAGAAAGTTTAACTCTTTGGTGGTCTAAACCTAATCTAATGACTTTAATAATTTTATTGGAGGATACTAAGTATCTTATATACATGTTATATTATTATTTTGAAGATATTTGATGTTAGTTTCAAAGATATGAAATTTTATGCAAAGAGATATTCAAATAAGCCAAAGTGTGGATATTCTTGGCTAAATTTATGTTTTGGTTAATTTCTAACCATGTGATCTTGAATTAGAAGCTTATATATGTTTTAGGACATCTTTTTAAACCATGTGATGGTTTGGTTTGAAGATCATATAATTATAAGTCATAGATCAAGAGATTTATCAAAACTAGTTGAGGAAAAAGTTTATGTTTTTGGACTAAGTGTAAAACCAAAAACTCCAAATGTTATTTTGTGATTTTGGTGACTTTAGTTCGATGATTTAAAGCATGGTTGATGTTAGGATGATATTATAAATATGTTAGAAGTAAGATTTGATTTTTTTGAAATTCTTGGAGATGTTTTGATTTAAGGTCAAAACTTGTGATTCAAGTGCTTGGATCTTTTTACAAAAAAAGTTTGGTGTTAATTATTAGCTTTTTCTAAATGGATGTTTTAAGTATGGTTTTGAACTTAGAATTGGAAGATGTTTGTTGCAAAATTTTGGTTTAAGCATGAGTTTTGAAGTTGGAAGGAATTGCAACAAAAATCAAGGGAAATGGCCTATGGATGTTTCGGCCATAGTGTGTTTTCCATAGTTGTGTTTTGTTTTAAATTTTTCTGAGTTGATATTTAAGTTTAGAACAAAATTTACATGAGGAATGTAAATTTTGGAAACTTTTGGAATTAGTATACAAAATCCTTAAGTTATGGGTAAAACGGTCATTTTCCAACATGTAGAGAGTAAAATGAAAATTTTACTCTTTAAGTTAGTATTTTCCATATTTCAAATTATTAGTGATTTAGTTCTAACTTTTAAAATCACTAATTACAGTTCCTCGTGATCGCACTTGAAATTTTATAAGAAACGCGGAGATCGAGGTAAGTTAGCTTTTAACTTACTAGCAGTCTACTGTGTATGTGTGCTAAGTAAAGGAACTACAGTGTATGTATGTATGTTATCATATATGTCATGCCATGCCAAGTTATCACGTAATTGTCTATTATACAGAATTTATTCTGTCATAAATTTTTATCTGTTACATAATATATTCTGTTATGTATTAATGTACCTTACAAGTACGTCATGCTAAGTATGCCATCTATTACATGTATGTCAAGTCATGTAATATTCACTGTTGCAAGTATGTCATGTTAAATATGTTGTCTATTATATGTTATGCAATGTTACGAAATATTTCTATCTCAAGTTGGTCATGTATTTCAAGTTATATTTAAGTCACGTTATGTTACGTCAGGGCTCCAGTCCTTTCGTATTCCAGTCACGTTTCATCTTGATTACTTATGTATGGGGTCACAACAATTGTGACGCATATACTACGTGAGACACAGCAATTGTGTCACGTAGAATGCATGGGGCCACAACAACTGTGGAGTATGTATTTAAGCAGTTAAAGAATAAGTTTGTGTAGAATACATGGGGCCACAACAACTGTGGAGTATGTATTTTTCATGTTAAGTCAAGTTTGCGTAGAATACATGGGGCCACAACAATTGTGGAGTATGTATTTACACGTAAAATACATGGGGCCACAACAACTGTGGAGTATGTATTTTTCATGTTAATTCAAGTTTCAAAGCAAGTTCATGCTAAGTCAAGTTTCAGATCAAGTTCATGTCAAGTCAAGTTCAGTTCATGTTTCAATTTAAGTTATGTCAATTATGCTATGTTGTACGCTAAGTTATTCTTTAATTACTTATGAATTTGATTATGCATTTATGCTTTTACTGTCATCCATGCATCATTAGTCTGTGTGGAAGTTTTTTGTTAACTTGCTGAGATTTGTAATCAAATCTCACTGTGGTAGTCCCAACTACCATTCTTCTCGAATGGTAAATCTTGTTACAGGACCTGAAGGAGGACCAGGAGCTGACCAACTATACACAGTCGACTGAACGACGGTGCGTCGTTAATGTAATATAGTAGTTAAATTACTACTTGTACGATGGAGTTGCATCTCCAGTACTTTTGGATCATAACTATTTTGGAATAGTGCTGTGATCTTAGTTATTCAATGGATCTTTATGTATGAAGTATGTTTTAAGTATTGGGATATTTTCAGTTTGGTGCATAGTATTGCTAAAGAAAAAAATTATCCGCTACGAATATTGCATAATGTTAGATGCATGTTAGGATTATTGCATCTTATATGTCATGAACGGGGGCAGGTAACCTTGTATTGCATGTCTCGACGCTTCAAATGTCCGTCCGATCCCAAACGGAATTTAGGGGCGTCACAACTTTGTTACAGTCAACTAGTAATTTGTAATGAAATTAATGGATTTGAAACTGAGGTTGTATTGATTTATGAAATAAGCTCTCTTCGAGGGGAGCGCCTCCAAGTTTAGATGAACATTACAATAGAAATTCTAGATGCTTCCCTCCGACGTACAGGGAGAATTTATGCTAAACAGGGAAAATAAGAAAATTACTAAACTGTCCTTGTCTATGGGCCGAATTAACCAGGGTTTCTTTTATTTAAAAGGCCCATGAGGAACTTGTCCAAGCCCCACTCCGTTACGGCCCTTCAAGCCCAACACAGCATGTATCTCTTCAGACTTTAGGTTTCCTTCTTCTCTGCCGACAGCCTCGTACATCTTTGTTACTTGAACTCTGCACTTAAGCCGCTCCATACTTCTCCATCTCTTGCCTCCATAGATGTCGTGTAACAGCATGCGGCAGAGGAAGATTTTTCACGCAGCTGATAGCATGTTGTGAATCAATGAAAAAAAAGAGAGAATGAGAGAGAGGTTTCATTATTCCGTTATGAAATTAGAAATATTTCCATATATATTAGGGTATAAAATTCTTAATTAACGATTAAAATTTGATAAATTATAACAATTAAATAGGATCGTATAATACAAATTGGTTTATAACTTTCTTACCTTTTTATTTTATGATTGATGAGATTGTATTGTCCATTGAGTTTTAAATTTTTTTAATAACAATAAAAAGACAATACAATAGAAATAAAAATTGTCACATTTACGTGATGGAATACGAGTGCCATGTAGCCGAGTCCAATCCGGTTGCCACCCAAGACGTTACATTGTCGCTCCATCTAACTCGGAACTGAGGAATCGGAGAAAGGAAGGCCGAGAAAGCCAGAGAAACGCAAAGAAAGTCCCCGTAAAAAGAGAAAAGTGGAAAATGGCAATAAAGTCGGCAACCTGTGAAGAAGAGACCAACACTAACATGAACACAAACTCCAACCATGGGTCAGGCGGACCTGGAGAGGAAGAGGAGCCTGAGGAGGGAGAGATCGTGGGGGGAGATGGGGAATCGAAGCAATCGACGACAGCGGTGGTCCACCAGCCCCACCCGCTAGAGCACTCGTGGACCTTCTGGTTCGACGACACCTCCGCCAAGTCCAAGGGGTCCGCTTGGGGTAGCTCCATTAGGCCGATCTATACCTTCTCTACCGGTGAAGAGTTCTGGGGGTAAAATGTTTTTTATGTCTCTATAATATACGTATATATTCGTGACTGTATATATATATATATATTTATAGGAAAGATTTAGATTTCGGGGGTGCAAATGGGGTAGTTGAAAGTGGAAAATGGTGAGAAAAGTTAACTGAATCATGTAATTACTAAGATAATTAAGAAAAAAACCGTCCTTTGCTTAGATCTCCGGTGTTTGTTACTGTTTTTGGTGCTAATGCAAATGAAATAACTGAGGATTTTTTGGTCTGATCGAATTGATCGGATCATGTAGAAATAAGTCTACCGGTCTTGTGAGGTGATCGTAATGGGTTCCTATTTGTGGTGGATGACATATCAGGAGGAATATGGATTTTTGGCATCTTGTGTTGTTGATGTTTGTTTCGGTTCTGCGTATAAAAAAGAATGTGTGATTTGGCCCATTGGATGCAAATGTTTTGTTTTTGGCACAGTTGAGCGGAACATTGTGTTTGTTTGGAGCTTTCTCTTAGGAACAATAAAGTATTCTGGATCATTTCACGTGAACCCACTGGTTCTTGGGTTTTTTAATTGAAGGAGAAACTGTAGTGATGAACAGTTCAGGTTTTGCTCAAGTTCATGTGGGATCTTGCATTCAAAACCACTCCTTATTGACTGTGCCTGCATTTAAGATTTAATAAGTCGGGGTACGATATTGGCTTCATACCGTTTTCAAGATTGTGCATTGCATGTCATTATCACGCCGAGGTCTATCTGTATGTTCTTGTTATATTACTTTCTTTTAACCTGTCTAGCCACAAATGCACCTTTTTAAACTTCAGAATGAAATTCAAACCTGAGTTAAATTTTAGGGCAACCCTCTTAGTCTAATTATCAATTCTGTTTTAGAAAATTTTGGTTGGAGTGGAGGGAAGTTGTTCCTATGGATCCTTTTTATGATGATCTGCAGATCGATGATAGGCACAAGGAGTTTCAATGTATCCTTGGGGATGACCGGAAGTAATATGAAAGCCTTTACTTCTTTTTATTAGGAAAATAAACAAGTAACATGAAAGTCTCTCTTTTCTACCATGTGTTTGGATTCGTGAGTGAGGTTGAGAACTTGAGTCTCGACTTCATCAGTTAGTTTCTCATTAGTTGCATTTCTTACAAGTTATCTGGTACATTTGACATCATTTAGTAATGAATACTGAGATAGTACAAATGACAATTTTCTTTTTGAAGAGTTTCTAATGTAGGCTAATTCATATCATCTTAATTTCAAGTAGCTGCAACCAATAGTGATAAATTTCTCCTGAACTACCATGCATTATGGTCCGAAGAAATCATTATCCTTGTCAGGGGATCCGCTTATATCTTTATCTCTGCCTTGATTTCTAACTTCCGTTTCACCTTGAATTATCTATATGTCATGTCTCCATTTGTATCCTCAAGATGAATGACAAATTTGCCTGCAAAATTCATTCCATGGCCAGCATTTACAATAATATTCCTCATCCAAGCAAGTTGACCATGGGAGCTGACTTCCATTGTTTCAAACATAAAATAGAGCCAAAATGGGAGGACCCTGTTTGTGCTAATGGAGGGAAATGGACAGCAACCTTTACTAAAGGGAAATCTGACACCTGTTGGTTGTATACTGTATGTTTTCAGACTCTTTGTAGCATGAGACTGAATTAAAAATTCTCTGTGGGAACTAATTTTCTGAATGGACCGGTCTTAGTTGCTAGCAATGATTGGAGAACAATTTGATCATGGAGATGAAATATGTGGAGCAGTTGTAAATGTCATAGCGAGGCAGGAAAAAATAGCTTTGTGGACCAAGAATGCTAGGAATGAAGCTGCACAGGTAGCTTCTATTAAGTGAACAATAAAACCGCCCACCTTAATTGTACTGCCTGTTTTTTGGTGTCCATACGTGATTTAGTAAATGTTATGTTTAATGGGTTTCACCAACTCAGAGCGTGGTTGAAATTAAAAAAGGAAAAAAGAAAAAAAAAAAAAAACTTGGTTGAAATATGTCATTGTGTAAATTTGTTGATTGGTTTTTTTGATTATGATTGTAAAAAAAGGCTGCAAGCATCTCTTGTGAAATTTTGCAGATGAGCATCGGGAAACAGTGGAAGGAGTTTCTTGATTACAATGAGACCATTGGTTTTATGTTCCATGTAAGGATGTTATTTTTGAAGCATGTAATCGTGTCTTTTTCCTCTATGGGTTTGGCTCAGTTTATGATATAGGTTATTGGGCTACGGAAGTAACGTTCTTCATCTGCTCTCGCAGGAGGATGCAAAGAGACTAGTCAGAACCGCCAAGAATCGCTACACGATATGATCTGTGTTGTCTGTGTTCATCCCTATTGGATGATACAGCTTTTTTCTTGATGCAGCCCCATACTACTTACCATGCCTAAGACCCAAAAAGTTTGAGTTGGATCTGTTTTTCTGCTGTTTTACACTTGGCTTAAAAAGGGCAAAAAAAAAAAAAACACAGAGAAATTAGAATGATATGTTATAGAACTATCGAAAAGGAAAGAGAGAGATAGATTTATTATAAAACTTTCTAAAAGGAGAGAGAGAGATAGAGCTCAGAGAAGTTATGAAACTTATGAATTTCTTAAGGAATTCAACGATATATATAGGCGTACAAAGGGAACTATGCCAGTTACTATGCAGTACTATGCTGGCACTATACGCATTGTGCTATGTCGGCCAGTTACTATGCAGTACTATGCTGGCACTATGCGCACTGTGCTATGTCGGCCATTTACTATACCAGTTACTATGCAGTACTATGCTGGCACTATGCGCACTGTGCTATGTCGGCCATTTACTATGCCAGTTACTATGCTGGCACTATGCGCACTGTGCATTTGACGACTAGATAAATGTGGTCATACAATTTTACAATGTTATTTTACAACACTCCCCCTTTGGATGACCACATATAATGAATATGCCTCGTTAAAACCTTGCCAAGGAAAAACCCTGTGGGAAAAAACCAATGGCGAAGGAAAAAGAGTACAATATTCATGTGTATCGTAAAATGCTTTAAGATTGCCTCATTAAAACCTTGCAAAGTAAAACCCAGTGGGATAAAACCTTAGCGAAGGAAAAAGAGTACAATCAGCATAAGTCTTCAAGACGTTACTCCCCCTAAAAAGTGCATGATAAAAGGTCTTCAAGTCTCCGCATTCCAATGTTCTGCATAATCTTCTTAAATGTTGCAGTTGGTAATGCTTTAGTGAATAAATCTGCTAGATTTTTACTTGACCGTACCTTCTTGATATCAATTTTAACTTTCTTCTCATGAATTGCAATGATCTTCTTGTGTGTATCTGAAAGATAACTCGCATCTGTACATCCAACTAACTGTGGACTTGATCCATGTTGATAAAATAATCACAACTGGATCTTTCTGTACATCACTACTCTTCTGGAGTTGTACTCTTCTGGAGTTCTTGTAAATAACACAGTTAGTAGAGAATTCATCAACATTAAACCGCTAACCTCATTTTTTAATAAAAACGGTGGCCAGCCTTTTGAGATCAGACAAGCACCGCAGATTTTCAACTCCTCTGTAGGTGTCAGGCGTGCTGTTAGGTGCTGCAGCTGTCAGGCGTGCTGTCAGGCGCCGCAGAGCTATGAAGCTATATTTCGTCTCTTTTCTCTTGCTTCACGAGAGATGTTGTATCATAATTTTCTCTATAAAAGAGATATTCAGCTCATCTTCATTCACATCTCATCTTCTTCACTTTTCTGTAATCATACTGCATTTTTACTCTGCAATCTCTTTCTGCATTTTTACTCTGCAATGGCTCAGCGATCTTCTCATGGCCAATATATGAGGTACTCTGCACCTCGTTCATCAGTTGTTCCTGCTTCTACCACAGGTGCTATCATGCAATATAATGATCTGACTCGTAGGGCAGATAATGAAGCTATCTATGAGCTTGTGAGTCTCGGTATCCGATACTCATCATCCATTGTCGCATTTTCTCAGCGACTGCAATCCAGAACTTGTGGAGTTGACGATCTCCACGAGAATATTGCTATACTTCAGCGACTTCTTCTGGAGTCCAACATGAAGATAGAATCAATAAAGCAAGAGAATAGGAATTTAAAATCCTTGCTTAAATCTTCTTTTCGATTGCCCACCGCTTTAGATAGGGATGCCATGCAGATTCTTAAAGAACAAGAGCATTTGAAGAATGAGGCAAAGTGCCTTAAATTTCTGTAATTCTTGTTTCAAGATAATAAAATAATATTTCACAAATATTCATATTTGTGTTTCTATCTTTTGGTAAATGTTCTGTGTGCTTTATTTCTTCTTTAATAATGCACATTTCATATCAAACCCATAATATGAATCTGAAATACTAATTGTATTAAAAGATGGCATTTCATGACTAATAACATCATCCATCTTCCCCTTGAAGCCGCAAGGGTTTCAGATTTATATTTCAAATATGTGCAGTTTTTATGAGCTTTTCTGGAGTTTCAATGACATTTAAATCATATATATAAACTGCAATAATAGCTTGTTTTCATTTGCGTTTGGATTGCTTTAGATCATATAAGGATCTTTGAAACTTGATAGAATACATATTTCCAGATGTATTCATATTAGAAGTTTCAGACATTTTCTATCCTTCAGGGATTTTCATATATATATATCATGATCCAATGATCCATATAAATATGCAGTTAATCATGCATATCCAAACTCTCGGTAACTTTCAAACTAATAAAAATCTCAATATGATTTCAACTACTTTAAAAACATATCAATATTGTTTCTTCGAGAAACTAACTTGTAATCTCTATATCACATTTTCATATTAAAAGCTTCAGGCTTTTTATATCATGTATATAAATATCCACTGATATTTAACAAAAATCACCTCTTTAGGTATTTGGACTTCAAGTCAATATTTATCACATTTTACTTAGTGATATCAATTCTGCAGGAATTGAGAAACTGACTCGTGATTTATATATCACATTTTTATTTCCTTTCTATAAATACCCGTGTGACATTCAACAAGCATCACCTCTTTTAGGTGTTTGGACTATAAGTCCCGATGCATCATATTTTACTAGTGAATCAATTCTGCAAGAATTGTTTCTTTCAAATATTGGCCAATATTTTACGTCGGTATTCTTCGACGGTTCTTGATTCACTTTCTCCATTACTTCTGGTAATGTCAATTGCCATCTCATATGGAAATACGTTGTCGACAACGATTTTATTTCTATCCATAATTTCTCCATTATTCATGAAATGTAACGAGATCTTGTTATTTTCAGGTACCTGTCCCTCTTCAAGGGAAGACATTTTCATGAAAAACCTCTTCAGGAGGCACTCTTCAAGAGTTTATATAGGAGAATTTTATACAAAGAATTTGGATTGACTTTATTGCTTGTTTTGTGGGTATGGCCTCTTCAGGAGCACCAAATTATTTGTGCCTTTCTCTTTTGAGATACTCTATCTTTTGTATCAATAAGTCTCACATGCCTTTATACATGTTTTTAGACTGTTGAATTTCTTAATTGTCCTACAGGGACTTCAATCCTTGCTGGGATTTTAGCAGCTAGAATATGAGACATTTTTATCTTATTGCGTCCATAATTTAATTATCATGTGAACTTCTGGTTCACATATGATAATCAAGATAACGTTGAATTATTTCATCTTATTTGCTTCTGACAAATTTTTCTTTCCATTTCTGGTGGTACGACTTTATAGTAAAAGAATCTTCTGGTTCTTAGAAGATTCTTTTATAGACGTCCATATGAAAATCATTCGACTTATCATAATTGATTTTGGATGATCAAGATAACCATTAAAAGATACAAATATTTTGAATCATATCACATTTTGATGCATCATAATATTTGATTCAATAATTTGTATAATATCATCTCAAAGAGAAAGCTTACAGCTTTTCCAATACGAGCTTCTGGCCCGAAAAGATATTCATTATCACGTCCAATCTCTTAGTTTCTTTGAATGAAACGCATCATTCTTTTCACTTCAGGAAATAGAATGATATAAATTTATTATCATTCACTTCAGGGAATGATGTAGATTTAGTAAGACGTGACTAATGATTCTTATCAAAAACTCATTATTTTGCTCAGTCACTGAAAGACCTGACACAAATTTAGAATATATTGTGAACGTTTGCATTTCATATTACTACTTCAGGAGCATACTCGATATTGCTACTTCAGGAGCACATTCGAGACGTTCATTCAAATATATATTCTTTCCACAATTTCAATTATGCAACTTCAGGTGCATAAATCATAATGAGTTTTTGGTACAAGTATCACTCATATGAGATACTCAATAAAATTATTGATTTAGGGCGATCCTTCAGGAATGCTCCATTTCCATTCTCAGATAAATTATATCATCAATAATTTATAACAAGTATAAAAGAATAAATAAAACTTTCATTACTACAAAACATTGCAGAATATAAAAATATTTTATAATAAGATAAAGGAAATACATTAATTAAAAAGGAACACTTTCATGATCAACTCTACCACTAGAATCCTCAAAGAAATCAGAAACATCAAGGCTTGTAATATCTTCTCCATCTATAGAATCTAAAGCATATGATGATTCAGCAAAATTTGTTTCAAATTTCTTTGTTTTTTCTTTTATAGAAGATTGGTATAAGTCAACCAAGTGTTTATCTGTACGACAGATACGAGCCCAATGTCCAGTCATACCACATCTATGGCATCCATCTTCATCTTTCTTTAAAAATTTGTTTTGAGGACTTTTGCACTTCTCTGAGTTGAACCACTTCTGGTGGTACGGTGTATATCTATTATTGTCCCTTTTAGTGTGGTCACTTCTAGGACCTCCACTTCTATAGTTTTTCCTACCACATCCACGCCCTCGTTTTCTTTGAAAAGATACACCATTCGCTTCTGGGAATGATGTAAATCTAGTACCATTCACTTCAGGGAATGATATAGAACCAGTAGGACGTGACTGGTGATTTCTTAACAAAAGCTTATTATTTTGCTCAGCTAATAGAAGACAAGATATAAGTTCAGAATATTTTTTGAACTTTTGCTCTCGATACTGCTGCTGCAGGAGCACATTCGAGGCATGAAAAGTAGTATATGTCTTCTCTAACAAATCATTATCAGTAACTTTTTCACCACATAATTTCAATAGCGAGCTAATTTTAAAGAGTGCAGAGTTATACTCACTAACACTCTTGAAGTCTTGCAACCTCAGGTGTATCCAATCATGACGAGCTTTTGGGAGGATTACAGTTTTCTGGTGTTCATATCTCTCCCTTAAATCATTCCACAAAATAAGTGGATCTTTCACCGTTAGATACTCAGTTTTTAATTCTTCATGAAGATGGTGCCGAAGAAAAATCATTGCCTTAGCACGGTCCTGCAGGGACCCTTGATTTCCTTCTTTAATTGTATTTCTCAGGTTCATCGCATCCAGATGGATCTCAGCATCAAGGATCCAAGATAAATAATTTTTTCCAGAAATGTCAAGAGCAACGAATTCCAATTTTGTAAGATTTGACATTTTTTACATATATAAATCAGGAATATAAAAATATATTGAAAAACTTACTTGAAGTAGAGGACTACTAACTTCAAAATCGTCAGAACTTTCGTACTGATAACGTGTTATAGAACTATCGAAAAGGAAAGAGAGAGATAGATTTATTATAAAACTTTCTAAAAGGAGAGAGAGATAGAGCTCAGAGAAGTTATGAAACTTATGAATTTCTTAAGGAATTCAACGATATATATAGGCGTACAAAGGGAACTATGTCAGTTACTATGCAGTACTATGCTGACACTATGCGCACTGTGCTATGTCGGCCAGTTACTATGCAGTACTATGCTGGCACTATGCGCACTGTGCTATGTCGGCCAGTTACTATGCCAATTACTATGTAGTACTATGCTGGCACTATGCGCACTGTGCTATGTCGGCTATTTACTATGCCAGTTACTATGCAGTACTATGCTGGCACTATGCACACTGTGCATTTGACGACTAGATAAATGTGGTCGTACAATTTTACAATGTTATTTTACAACATGATAAAATATTTAAGGCTTGCTTCTTGCCTAATAATATTTGAGTGGCAATAGGCAATGAATAGCTATTGATTTTTGGTCTTGGCAAAATGAGTGGCAATGGATTTTTTCTTATGGAAGATAGACAAATATCATTAGACCCAAAATATAAGACCCAAGCAAGAAATCTGGCTTAATAAGAAAAATATGTTCGGTATTTCTTCTCGCCTCCAGGCGGACAGCTTTTCCTACTTTCATCTCCGGGCAGGGGAGACTCCTCTGAGTCCTCTCCTCCCCCAACTGGACCTTCCTTCCCTTTCAAAGACTCTTCCTCCACTTGTCTGCCAAATGAATCTCCTCCTCCCTCCACTTGTTTTTCCATTCTCTATGTAGTTCTGTGCCACCGCCAGCCGCCACTTTCTTTATTGAGCAATTTAGGCATATTACCGTTTATAGTTTTTCATTGCAACTGGGATCCAATCCCAGGTCTTGCATTGTTATGCATTTTTCCTTTTAATATGTAATACGATATTAATTTCTCGAGGAAGAAAGCAAGAATAAGATTACAGATAACCCGCCCACGATGATTCCAGAAGTAACCAACTCTAATATTTCTTCTTTCATTTTATTTTTCAAGTACAATAAACAGCAATGCCACATGGAAAACATGACACAGGAGAAAGAGATGTCCTGGTATGACAAACGGGTTCAACAACACTCACTATTACTGTTACCCCCCCCCCCCCCCCCCCCTCCCTCCCTCTCTCTCTCTCTCTCTCTTCCAACGAAAGCCACCCCGAGCCGGGGAAAAATAGTCATTTACGAGCCAAGTCCCTTTTTCCTCCAGTATAACGATATAAACAGGCATGGCAGGCAAAAGGGAAGACTTGAAACTAGAGTAGGGTTCATCTTCATGAAAAAATCTCCCCTTCCTCCCCATCTACATTCAAATTCACCTCATCATCCTCCATGGATTCATCTTTAATAAACAAACCTAGTTTCTCCAATAGGGTTCGCGAGCAAGATAGAGAACAGCCAAGTAATAAATCTAGTTCCTTCTGAATCCACAAATTCTCCTCAAGATGAACAGCCCTTTCCATCTGCATACAGGTGATCATCAGACACATCTCCCAAGTACAAAAGAAAATTGAATTACTTGGATAAAAATGTGATAATCTACTAAACAATATTAAACCTTATGAAGCGCAGCTCGAGTAGCTTCCCTTTCTCTTTCACGCTGCTGCTTCAGCTCAGCCTCTTCCTTTATTTGTGAGGCCACTTTTGCCACTCTCATTTGAGCTTCAATCCTAGCCCTTTCTGCAAATAATGATTCATATTCATCATCTAAGAAGAATCTGAAAATGACACACCATGACATGCTCACACATAGACACACGATCAACCAATCAGATACAAAAGAAATAATAGTCCTGACTGGGAAAATAGGTCCGTATTTCATTTTTAAAAAAATGATGAGATGAAAGTAAATAAAGAGAACCAAATATAGCATTTTTTTTTTTTTTTTTTTTTTTATATTGGGGGATTTGGGGAAGGGGATCGAACCCAGGACCTCTCTTATAGAGGTTGGGTCTTATGCCATCTGAGCCATATGCTCTTGGCACCAAATATAGCATATTGCTTCTGCAAGAATGATTATTATTCCCCTGTCAAGAAAGATCCACAAGGAAATAAAGAGGGGGAAAAAGCGATGAGGAAAAACCCTGCCAGGATCATTAGATTAATATGAGGTTTGTTCGTTCAAGTGTAAATATTGTGGTAGTTATTGCCAGGGTAACACTACCAGACTAACACATTTGCAATTTACAAAATAAAGTATACAGATCCAACCTACTTTAAAGACTGAAAACAAATCCTCACAGGTGCTGGCCCCAAACTGCACATGCATTCATTTAACTACCAAAGCAATTCCAACCCTTAGCTTTGTTTTCTTCAAATATACGCTATAGTAGAAAGGCGAAATCTATTTATTTCCCCTTTTCTACAAACTTGCCAGGCTAACACCCCCAAATCCACTTAGCCCTATTCGCACCAACCAAATAAGCAATGAAAAGATATCACCATTACCATGGCCAAAAAAAATCCATATACTCCTAGTGACTAGTTGTACCTGATGCACATTGATTGCAACTTGATTCCGTGTAATTCACCTTAACTAATACCTTGGGACTGTAAGGTCCAAAGCTCTTTATGGCCCTTACAAACAGATAGACGATAGTGCACTTGAATTTTTGTTTAGCAGGCAAGTACATGCCTAAAACTAAAGATCCAGAGGTGAGGTCCACCCCACCCATATGAAACTTAAAAAAACATGTAAAAATTCAAAAATCAAAATGAATGGAGGCAAACAGGACAATGCCTAAGAAGCTAAGAAATTGGTTGATAGCAAGCCCGTAAGTCCAATAATACAATAATAATATAGGATATGAAAACAATGGGACACTGATATGATACCAGCAACTATATCATCATTCTACCTATCTAAACAAAACCTATATCATCATTCTAACTTGAAGTTCAGAAAAATAATGTCTTTGCTAATAAAACACATTTAGAGGGTGCATTACACAGACGCACTAATGCCCTCAAACCATAAGATTAAGGTTCTGCTTGGCTCCAAGAAATTTTCATCTCAAACATAAAATTCTCATCTCATCATTATAACTTTCTCAAATTCTCATACAAAATATAATAAACAATTTAACTTTTTCTTAACTTTTTCAAATCCCAATACAATAATAATATTAAAATATAATATTTTAATATTTAATCTTAAAACTCAAAATTCTCATATGAGAATTCTCAGTGGCCAAGCAGAACCTAAACTTCTGGCGATTTTTACAAACACATAATCCATAATGAACGAGTCATGAAACTGAAATGTTCACTTAGTTCACCTTCAGACTGTCTCCTTTTCAGCCTTTCCTTTTCCAGCTGCATGTTCAAAGGATCGGCTTTGTCACCCTAATCATAAGCAAGTAAAAAGAAAGTATGAGCAACCATACTAAACATATACATTTTGGGCACAGTAGCACAGGAAATACAAATATTACATTACCAGACTGTCATATTTGGGCATCCAATAAATACATAAAAAGAAACACAGATATCTTACATGGTCAAGAAGTTTCCTATGTTGTGCTTTCAGAATAGTTTCTGCAAAGCGGCTCTTTAGCATTGCAACACGTAGAGCCTTCTTTGGTGACAGCTCTACATCAAAAACTGAAAATTCTGTAACAAAGAAACAGGAAAAAAGCAAATCTTACAGGCAGCGTGCCATGGCAAATGGTAACAAATAACACTTAGATTAAGGCATGACTGACCTCCTTCAGAAGCAGGATCTGTTGTAGGAGGCGTGGGCTGAGAACTAAGGCATGCATTTTCATAATCAAAAGCACTTACAGCCCCTTCATATAATCACCATCACCATTCCAAAACTCAGATCATCAAGAAATAACAGGAAAATATCAAGCATTTACAGTCAAATGAAAACAGAAACCCACCATCAGAATCTGGATCTGACTTGCTTATGTGGGATAATGACACGCTTTTTGCCTGACAATTGTAAGTTGGAATAGAAGTTTTAACTATCTCATGGCAAGAAAAGTCCCTAACTCCCGAACATATTCATGATGTCAAGCATACCTGTCTGGAAGCATCAAAACCACAGATACGATGGTTTCTGTCCAATGATCTTTCTGAAGATAAATCTGACCCAAAGTAGAAAATCAATGAACCAGTTAAGTAGGGGAAAACCAAGAGGCAGCCACAGAAAGGTTAACTAACCACTTGAGGATGCATTATCTAATGCATTACAAGGTAGGTTACACAGGCATGTAATGGCACCACATTGACCACATCTACAAGCAACTGGGATTGATGGAGGTTCCAGAGGTTCATTATTGACAGAGGCACGGGCATGTCTACTACCATTGTCAATTCCTATAAGTCAATTAGCCAATGAGCTTCTATAGTGATCCATAAAGCAAAAACCCTCATTATGTACGTTCATACCTTTGTGAGAATCATTTCCTGACAATTTCTGAGTGCATTCCTGTGCAATCTTCAAGACCTATACATATGAAGAGAATCATAAAAAACTTAAGCAGAAAAAATCTATCCCGACATAAAAATGAAAAATGTCATGTAAAAAATAAAAAAAACTTGTCAAAAAACTTGAAAAAAAAAATGCAATCTCAAGCCTACAACCTACCCACCAAAAGTTGCATTAGTTAGTTGAATCCAGGAAACTCAAATTGGCTAAACAACAAAAAATTCACTTCTATCTCATTTCTTTATTGGGAAACGCTCCCAGCCGGTCAGGTGGGAATCTAACTTTAACACCAGTCAATACAAATCTGCCATGTAGGACATGTACCAAACTAAAATTTACACCCACATGCACATGATTTCATTTCATTTTCCATCTCTTCCCCCTTCTCTCTCTCCCTCCCTCCCTCCCCCCACCCCCAATGCCTGCAAACCCCCTCTCTCTCTCAAATACGCCTGCCACCTTCTCTTGCTTGAAGCTTCCATCTACCCAATGCCTCCTTTCTTAAGTTTTCATATATTCTTTATTCTTTCTTTTCGTCTCTCTACAATCCAAGAAATCATTGTTCCAGACCAGTTTGGAGGGATGGGTGCTACCACTTTTGGCATCTTGCATTGTTTTCCTTCAGCCTTTTCATCAGCTCAGGTGATTTGTTTGCATTGTTCTGGGGGCTTATTTGGTTCTCCTGTTCTTTCTAATTGCAATTAGAAAGCTGTTTGGATTGGCTATTTTCCTTGTGAAGCTGTAAAACTGCTAGACAATCTCAAATCTAAATGTTTCATAGCAGAAAATCATCACTGTATATACATCCTTGCGAGAGAGGGGGTTGCAGGCGTAGGGGGTTGGGGGGAGAGAGAGAGAGAGAGAGAGAGAGAGAGAGAGAGAGAGAGAGAGAGATGGAAAAAAATGAAATCATGTGCATGTGGGTGTAAATTTTAGTTTGGTACACGTCCTATGTGGCGGATTTGTATTGGCTGGTGTTAAAATTAGATTCACACCCAACTGGCTAGGAGCTTTCCCTTATTTATTTATTTATTTATTTCTATAAGCACTTATAGATCATTTACTATTTATACAGACAGAAAATCATATCTTTTCTGAATGAAAAAACCATCCACACAGAAAATCAGATCTAATCATGAATAATATTAGCATATTACTTACTTCCACATCTCTTCCATCAGAACTCTTGACCTTCACAATGGTAGGCAGTGACCTCTTAATCAACAAATTATTATGCAGAGGAGCTTTTTGTACACCCTGTCTGGTATCAGTAGTCTCCGTCACCTTTCCAGTTGATAGTTTTCTTTGCCCAACCTTTGAGCTTTCATAATCCCACTTCTCCCCAAGAGATTTCCATCTTGTCTCAAAAACATTGTTTAATTCCTGTGCCATTTTGTGGACGCCATTACCCGGAGGATTATAAAGCATGGCATTAGAAAAGGTTAGTCTGATGTCAGCCGCAAACTCTTCAATGTCAAAATACATATTTTTCTCTAGTTTAAACTTTATTGTTCCCAGATCCATGGGGTTGGATATAATTGTGAAATAATCTGGAATGTTCAATGCCACAGGATCGACTGGTTTGTTGAAAACCCAACCAGCTGGATGAGACATCAGTTTTTTCACAATTGTGGAACACTGAGAAGTCACAGTACGATCCATCCTTTGCCTCTTCTCTTTTGGACAAACTATCAACTCTGGAGGTCCACGCTTTTTTGACCCCGGCCTAGAGAACTTTTCCTTCGAATTCTCGGGTTCCAGTTTCTTTGTACCATCAGAACGACAAATACTGTGCATCTTTTTCCTCTCAGATCCATTACTTCCATTCACAGAATTACTACGATTCCACTCATCAACTAATGATTCCAGCTGCTCCAGCCCACATGCCTGATTATCAAGATTGGCTTCTATTCTTTTCATGGAGAATTTAATATTGAGCTTCTTGTTCGCTACCATGGTTTCAGTTGCAATCATATTGAGAAACTGCAAGAATTAAAAAAGAACAGTACTCAGGTGAGCAAAATTCTAGCACAAAAATTAAAAGAAAAGTCACAAAGACAACCATGCAATTTGTGATTGCAATTTGTGAAGACCCAAGGAAGGCTCAAATCATATACGGGCCATACTAAAAAGTCATCAAGGTTACAATTGGGGCCACTTGAAATCATTATATAGGGCTTGAACTATGCCTTCCCAAGAAACATGAGATCTCATTCACTATCTTTCTATGCATAATCACACAAACGGAGTATTATATGCCCTTAAAATGCAAGATTCTCTCATTAGGCCAAATCCATCGTAGGTGGCACATTTAAAGTCCAACACTAACTCCGGATTGTGTGATTATGTGTAGGAAGGTGGTAAATGGGATCCCACATTGCTTGGTAGGGAGATGTTCAAGCTCTCCAATGGTACATTAACTAGTCCTTTTGGAGTATGGGCCCAGATGTGACTTGAACCTTCATTGGGTCATTACAATCAATGCGCTATCTTGTTAAAAAATAAATAGAGGAAAGATAGCAGCAAATAAGTTAAGGCATTACAATCAATGCACTATCTTGTTAAAAAATCAATAGAGGAAAGATGGCAGCAAATAAGCTAAGGTTTCTATTTCTCAGCTTTCTTAGGAACCAATCAAAGGTTATTCAGTTTTTCAACTATATAAGCGTCTTTCCAATGCCAGAAAAATACTTCTAATAGATAAAGACAACATGAAACATTCTCTCTCGTCTCTTGTTCTCCAATTTTCTCTTTTCTGAAAGCTATGCAAAAACGAACAAAAAAAAAAACTGTGTTTTTCCGTATTGTTTCCCTCAAATTCTCAGGAGCCATTCATGGGTTATTCAGTTTTTTAAACATATAAGCGTCTTTTTCCTTTGCCAAAAAAAAAAAAAATCTAAACAAAAACAACAATAACAAAATAAGGAAGACGACGTCAAACATTTTCTCTCGTCTTTTGTTCTCCAGTTTTCTCTCTTTTCTGGAAGCTAGGAAAAACCAGCGTTGTAAAAAAAGAACATTTTTTCCGTCTTCTTTCCCCCATATTCTCTGGAAACACGCAGAGTGAGAAAACGTCGAAAACTAAAACATAGAAAAAAAAAATCCGAGTAAATAAAAACCTTAAACCCTAAACCCCGCCCACGATTTAGATAAATGATGCTTGTTTCCCCTAATCCCCATCCTAATTCAACCCAGCCCATAACCTTAATTCAAAACCTAATTCCTATCCTAATTCGGATCTAAGTTCAAATCATAATCCTAATCCAAGCCGGTAAGCCCATCCTTGTTCAAAAATCAATTCAAAACTAAACCCTAACCCAATTCCAACACATAACAATAACCTAGTTCCAGTTGGGTTAGAGTTTAGAGGGGGAGGAGTTTAATGGGCGAGGGCGGATCGGGGAAGATGGAGAGGGACCAGGAGGCGAAGACGGTATCAGCGAACTATTGGGAGATGTGAGTATATAAAGCAAACGAAGATGTATTTCGCAAGGCCATGCTGATGGAGAACAGAGAACAGGCCCTGCTGATGGAGAACAGAGACGAAGCTGTCCCAGGTGAAGAAGAAGACAAAAAGACCGCAAAACGAAAGAAAAAACCAGCTAAAAAAATAAAACACAAACATATTAGGGCTAGGGTTTCGAGAACTTACCTCTGCCGATCGCCGCAGATAGAACAAGGTCTCTGAGACGAACAACTGTGGGGAGTAAAGCGTTAGGGAATAGGGAGTAAAAGAGGACTCTGAAAAATATACGAGTCGAAGACTTCAGGTCAACCCGAACGTACCGCGTAGCGTAGCGGGCCAGTTCGGTTCAACCCGACACAATCCGATTTTCTTGAATGTATTCTAGTTGGAAATAGAGTAATAGACACGGGTGTAATAGATTCGGGTAGGTGCGGTTTTAAATAAATTTTAAAAGAGTTTTGTTACATATAAGTACAGTTGTGTACTAATCTGTGTATCAATATTAATTTATTTATATTTAAAATTTAAATTAACACTGTTTTTAATCAAATCTACTTTTTAACCAATCATATCATATTGATGCACAGATTAGTGTACAATTATACTTGTAACTATATTTTTCCATTTTAAAATCAAATCAATATACACTAATATTAAAAAATTTAAGAACAGATTTACAACGAAATAAAAGCTTTTAACATTTTTCGATTTTGGGTTCGATGGTTTTTTCGATTTACACATGTGGCACTATAAAATATATTTATCCATAAATTTATATTAATAAATTAATATTAATTTTCATGTTTAAGACTAAAATTTATGTTATATTAATTTTATATTATAAGATTAAAATTTACATGTTATATCAAATATTATATTAAAAATTATAATATTAATTTTATATTATATCAAATATTATATTAAAGTTTTAGAAGATTAATTTTATATTAAATCAAATGTTATATTAATTTTATATTAATAAGATTAATAGATATGAATAATAAAATTAAAATTTTATATTATATTAATTAACAATCTAGAATACTATATATAATATAATATAATATAATATAATATATAAAAAAATATTTTATATATAATATAAAAAATTAAAAAATATATCAATCTAGCTCGATTCAAACCGCATTTCAGAATATAAAAATCCGTTTTGAATATTAAGAATTAATACTAGACTAAATCCAACTGTTTGATCGATTTTTCAATTTTTGATTTGCCCCTAAAAATAAAGTAAAAAACTACTTTATTTATTTATTTATTTATTTTACTAAATCATTCATGAAACATTGTAAAGCATACTACAAAGAAAAGAACTAAGGGATCAAAGAGTTCCTCTTATCTTTTAGAATTGTATAAATCTCCTTTACACAATTCTATATAATTGGATTCAGCAGCCAACTTAGCAATTACATCAGCATTTTGATCAGCAGTTATGGGAATCTGAACTTTCAATCCTTTTTCATAGACAGATACCTTTAACGTCATCAATTCAACATATGGGCTTGTTTAGTTACATAAATTAGATGAAATGAAATAATAAATCAGTAAATAGCAGTAACACAATTTGTAAATGATATTAAAATAATTTGATTTAAAATGTTTTATGAGATTTTGATAAATGAAAGAGAAGAATTTGAATAAAAATATTATAAAATTAAAAAATTATTAAAACATATTTTTAATATTATTTTTATTTTAGGTTTGAAAAAGTTAAAATTGTTTTTTGTATTTAATTTGAAAGTTTAGGAAATTTGTAATGATTAAATGAAAAAATTGAAAATGTGAAATTAAAAAGTATTTGTATTTGAATGGTGTTTGAATATTGAGATAAGATGAGATAGAATGAGATGAGTTGAGACCATCTATAAAACCAAACAGGACTTTAGAGAATTCTTGAGGAATGATATAATATGATAATTTTTTAAATATTAGTAAGATGGTTTGTGAATAGTAGTGAGGTAGTTTGAGTTACAGGATGTTTAAAAAATAAGATGAGATGAGAATTTTGTATTGTGAATAATAGTGAGATAGTTTGAGTTTAAGTATTTATTGAATTTTGGAAAATAATAGAGAAAAAGTTGAATAAAAAATATTATAAAATTAAAATATTGTTATAATACAATTTTTCATATTATTTTTATTTTAAAATTTGAAAAAGTTGAATTATTTTTATTGAGAAATGATTTCTACATGCCCCAAATAGACAAGTCTCATACAAACCCTTGTAAAAAAGTGGACCATACCTAAAAAAAAGTATAAAAAAATATATATTCTTTATTAGTGAAACTCACTTTTTTACAAATTATATGAGGGTTGTCTATTTAATACTTGTACCTAACATTTATCTTTTTTATTTAAAAGTTTAGAAAAGTTTTAGTGATTAGTTTGAAAATGTTGTAATGATTAATTTAATAGTGTTTGTATTTGAATGATATTTGGAAAAAAAATGAGATGAGATAATATGAAATGAAATGGGAATAGATGAAATGGAAACTTTTTCCAAATATCCCCTTAAGTATTTATTGGGTTTTGGAAAATTGGAGAAAAAAATTAAATAAAATATATTATAAAGTTAAAATATTGTTAGAATATAATTTTTTAATATTATTTTTATTTTGAAATTTGAAAAAAGTTGAATTACTTTTTGTGTTTTATTTGAAAGTTTGGAAAAGTTGTAATTATTAGTCTAGAAAAGTTGTAATAATTAATTGAAAGTATTTTGTATTTGAATTATGTTTAGGAAGAGATTATCACAGAAGGCATAATTGGTTTCAGAATTGGAGAGATTAATTTTCTTAGAGAAGATCTCTTGGAATAAAAAGTCTAGAGCATTATGGTTAAAAGAATGAGACCAAAGCACCAAGATCTATCACCAGGTATCTAACTCCCATAGATGAAATAATGCCATTGAGATGTTGTATATCAATGGCACCAAATGCACGGAGGCCCCTATGATTCAGGATTATATGGTGGATTTCTTTGAACACCTACTTATTGAGCGAGAGGGGTGGAGGCTCAACGTCGATGAACTTGGTTTTGACTCTATTGAGCGATAGGTAGCGTCTCGATTGGAGCGACCTTTCGAAGAAGCGAAGGTATTTGATGTAGTGAAACGCATGGTTAAAGATAAATCACCAGGTCCAAATGGCTTCTCGATGCGCTTTTTCCAAATATGCTAGGAGATAGTGAAAGAGGATATCATAACTGTATTCCAAGAATTGTTCTCTGCTGGGAAGTTCAAGAAAAGATTAAATGCTACTTTCATTGTGCTTATCCCAAATAAGATTGGAACATCAAAGGTTAAGGATTTTAGGCCAGTTAGCCTCATCAATAGGGTGTATAAAATTATCTCAAATGTGCTTACAAATAAATTAGGAGAGGTTTTGGACAAGATAATTTTGAAGCCATAAAATGCTTTTGTGCGAGGTCGACAAATCCTAGATTCAGTCCTTATAGCGAATAAAAGCCTGGATAGCAGACTAAAATATGGATCCATAAGGATTATTTGTAAATTAGACATGGAGAAGACATACAATCATGATAATTGAGACTTCCTTCTATATTTGCTGAGGAGATGCGGTTTTGGGGATGATGGCGAATGTGGATTAGTTGGTGCATCTCAACGGCAAGGTTCTCAGTATTGATTAATGGCAACCCTACTAGTCTCTTCAATAGTTCTTGAGGATTAAGATAAGGAGACCCGTTATTCCCACCTTCTCTTTGTATTCATAATGGAGGCCCTCAGTAGGATGCTATCAGTAGTGGTTTTGAATAGGTTTGTGACTGGATTTTTGGTGGGTGACCCCACTAGGGGTCTTATTACTTTATCTCATTTATTATTTGCAGATGATAAGTTATTATTCTGTGAGGCAGATCGAGACTAGTTGAGGGCACTTAAGGCACTATTGCTATGCTTTGAAGTAGCATCAGGCTTGAAATGAATTCGATAAATCAGAGCTAATGCCAGTGGGTAACGTCAGCAACACTCGATAGTTAGCCAGCATTCTTGGATAAGGTAGCTTCACTTCCCATGACTTAGTTCTGACTCCCTTTGGGGGCTGCCTCATGAGCTCTATCCATTTGGGACACGGTTATAGAGAAGATAGGAAGACAATTGGCAAAGATTGTACTTGTCGAATGGTGGCCGATTGACTCTTATCAAGTGTACTCTCTCTAACTTACCAACATATTTTTTGTCTTTGTTTCCGATTCCAGCTAGTGTAGCAGCTCAGATTGAAAAACTACATCGTGACTTCTTATGGAGTGGGATGGAGGACTAAGTCGAATTCTATCTAGTTAGTTGGGATAAGGTGTGTAAGCCAATCTCGTTAGGTGGATTGGGTATAAAAAATTCGAGAACATTCAATCGGGCCCTACTTGGGAAGTGGCTATGGAGGTATAATTTGGATCCTAAAGCTCTATGGAAATTGGTGGTTGATTGCAAATATGGAAGCTTGTGGGGTGGTTGGTATACTGGAAAGGTGAATGAGACTTATGGAGTGGGGGTTTGGAAGCACATTAGGCAAGGGTTGGGGGGTGGTTTTATAGCCACTCTAAACTAATGCTGGGTGAGGGTTCTTGGATTAAGTTTTGGAGGGATATATAGTGCGGTGATGAGGCTCTAAAGAACTCTTTTCCATCTGTTTTACGAGTGGCACGTAATCAAGAAGCTTCAATAGCAGACCTAATGATGTAATCAGGGGACCAAGTTCAGTAGAATGTCACTTTTAGTAGAGCAGCACAAGATTAGAAAGTAGATAACTTTGAGGCTTTTTTCAGCCTAGTATATTATGTGGAGCCAAATGGATAACATGTTGATAGACTATGGTGGATAGCTGTGGGTAGGGGTGCTTTCTCGGTTCAATCCTTCTATAAGTCTCTCACACATTTACCAAAAATCCAATTCCCATAGAGGAAAATTTGGAAGAAGAAGGCACCTCATAAATCAGTCTTCTTCACTTGGACAACAGCCCTAGAAAAGATTTTAACAACCGATAACCTGAGGAAGAGACACCTCGTCGTCCTAGACTAGTTTTGTATGTGCAAGACATGCGACAAATCAATAGAGCATCTTTTGTTATATTGTGATATAGCTAGAGCCTTGTAGATCGAAGTGTTCAGCCGAGTTGAGTTAACTTACATAATGCTTGCCACAATGGTTGAGCTACTGGCTAGCTGGACACTTCTAAGAGGTGTCCCACAAGTCAAGCCCGTGTGAAAGATGATCCCGACCTACATTATGTAATGCATATGACAAGAGTGTAATGATCGAACTTTCGAAAAGAAGGAGCGGTCATCAGAGGAACTTCAATCTTTGTTCTTTCGTACTTTATTTTTATGGGCCATAACTTTAGATTTTGATGGGCCTAAACTTTCGTGATTGTCTTATTTCCACTATCTTAACCTATATAAGTCTTATCTCTTATATACGATCTTGTGTATCTGGATTATGGCTATCTTTATTAATAAACTTCGTTAACTTATCAAAAAAAAAAACAAAAAAAAGAATGATGGTTAGGAATGAAATAAGATAAGATGATATAGAATGAAATAAAAATTATTTCCAAATAAGTATTTTGCTAATGGCTTTGTAGACTTTCATAAAGTCACCTTCAAAGGGTACTTGATCAACACAAGTTTTTCCACTTGATTTATTACTTTCAAGGCAGATTGAGGAACATTTTTCAAATAAAAATTGCACCGGAAAGTAGTCTGGAACACAAAAATGGAGGCAACTTTTTGTTACTGACTCACTATTCACCCACCCTTCATGTGAAAAATGCCAAAAAGTTACTTACATAATAATTTTTTGTGTGTTTATCATTAATATTCTTTGTATTTCCGTAGCACTAATTGATTTATAAGTAGATTTATTAATTTAATTCTGTTATAAATTAAATATTATTATGTCAACAATGAAAGGTGAACAAATAAATAGATATCGTTTATTCATTTTATAATATGATATATCAATAACTTTTGAATAGATGAATAATTAGAAAACGTCTAAAATCAAGCCACAGTATAAAACAAGTTCTTTGCACACTCTCTCGCTTAAAGAATGAAAAAGGTATACACACAAGATTAAAAGCTTTACAATTAAAAACAATTATATTAAAAATATATTTCAAAAAAATGTGGTGGATGTGTCCCCCCTAAGGCCCAAAGGTGGTCCGACCACCCCATTTAGGATAGTTGGCAGCCACCTTCAAGATGGTTCTCGCCACCCCGGTGATGGTGGCTAGATGCACCCTGGTCAGGGTGGTTTACTAGCAACCCCCAACTAGATCTGACTATTCTAGTGTCGAATTTAGACAAATATAGTCATACTAGCGCCTGTAAATTTTATGACACCCGCTCGGGCCAGGGACGGCCAGCATCTCGAGTGATTGCTAGATCAATTTTTTATGTGATTATTCTAACTATTTCTCGAGGTGTAAAAACTAAAAGAAAATACTTAAGTTACAAATAAATTATATAAAAATAAATTCACAAACTAATGTAGCTTGATATAGTACATTAAATTCTAAAATTACTTTTATTATAAAATAGATCTAACGGATTTTATGAAACTATCTTAATTTATGAATTTACTTTATATAATCTTTTTGTATCTGTAGCAGTTCTCAAAACTAAAACCCGATACTAACAGTAGTTGCAAGCTCTTTATGTAAAGATCATATCTTCCCAATATAACTTGATGATCCAATCAGTTGGATTTTTCTCACTTTCTATATGAATTTTGTTTTTTTATCCTTATTCAACTATTATGGAATTTAATGTTAAATACTTTTATTACTAAAAAATAATTTATACAAGGCTCCCCCTTAAAAAAATGTGAGATCCCTTTGAAAAAAAATATTTTATTTTTATGGTGAGTTTCAGTTTTTTTTTTTTTAAATGACTATACGAGACTGAGAAGCCATAAACTTGTATCAAGCATTACTCTTAATTAATCAAGATATATAATTAATTCAATTATAATTCAAATTATGAGTTAAATTAAATAGCATGACATGTTATAATAAGAAAAGAAAAGAAAATAAAGAGAGTACCTTTTATGATTCTCTCAGCTTAGTTAATGCTTCAAAGGTGTATTATCCAACGAAAATATGTGGTTCAAACAGGCTTACAAAACTTACCGGACTAATTCAAAAGTACTCATCAATACTCCAAAGTTTTCCTTATACACCTACAACAAACACAAAAACTCAGCAAGGTAAGGAATATGACTATTCCATAAAAATAAATGAAGCATTATTGAGTTCACCGAGTTGGCTGGTGTGACATATATACCAAGCACGCAGGCCATTGTTTTGTAAAGGACAATGTCTGCAATGCTTTCAGCAGCAAAAGGAACTGAACATGAGCTCAGTTGCCCAACAGATAACCTCTAAGACCAAAGATAGAGCCTTTGTAAAGTTTAGTGGTCCATGCCTTCCATGTCTTCATTTTTCTCGGTCGCCAGTGTTAAGGCCTATATGATGATATCAGTTTCTGTCATATAATATATTCAGGTGGTGGACTTCTCCGAAAAGATAGATATAGAAGAAGACAATTCAGCATGAAGCTTTATCACATTCTGTGAACAGATTCATTCAAGCATATGGATTTAGTAGAGGTTCTCTTGGGTCTCCTCCAAATGTACTGCTATAATAGGAGTACAAGGCCAATTGAACAAGCCCTAAAATCATTCCAATTCCGTTTGGAACCTGCATCCAAAAATAAATAGAAGTATAAACAGTAAGTATAAGAAACAAAAACTCAGGCATCTTTTGGACTTCTAGCTTTGATTCAGTCAATTAACAATCGTGCAAAGCACTGCAACAGGACAGTACTGTGATGTGGGGATAATTACTATCCAACAGCATAAAACTAAGAGTTCTTTCTTCTGTTTTCCTTCAAACATGTGCCTTATATTATATGAGTAGCATGAAACAATCAGTTGCAGTCGTATGCTATGGAAAACACAATCCTCATATGCCTACGAGGCAGGAAACATGATACTTACATAAAGGAAAGGATCGTACTTGAGCACACCATATGCAAAGAAAGATAGACTCATCAAGAAGGTTGAAAGGGAAAGATAAAACGGCATGAACTCAATGCTTCTTGTCTTAATCACCAATTTCTGGCACAAAATATTGCGAAAACATTAGGAAGGAGGCACCATACAGTCTAAAATCAAAATGTGTGAGATTTTTTTACAAGAACTTACAATGATTAATAACGGTGAAGCAAACATGGCAATGAGTGAAGCAACGCTAAAAAATCCAACAAAAGTTTGCCTTTCATGAGAATCGAAAAATCTCAAGCTTACATACACTGTGGTCACAAATAGGGCAAAAACTGCTACTAACAAACCTGACATCTTTAGCTGCATGAAAAATTTAATGGAGCATCAGATTAGATAATCACACTGAATGATGAAAATGAAATTCAAATTTTCCTGCTAAAGAAGATTCAGGGTGTGACGCTTACCTTGATAGGTTTGTCAGCAAACATAATAAAGATGCTTATGTAGATTAACTGGAAAACTGCCCCAATTGAATTGACTGTAGCAACCAGGATAATACTAGGCGACACTAGTGGCATTCCATACCAGAGGCATATCAAGCAGTTTAAGAGAGCATATACATAAGGCAATCCAGAGAATTGCTCTGTTGACCTGTTTCTGATGATCCTCTTAAATGTGGGTCTGGAAAACATAAAGTTCAACATCATTATTGGGTTTAGAACTGTTCCTTTATTTCTTTAAAAAAAAAATTGGTACAACTTACATGGGTGACACAAACAGGCCAAAAGCAAAAATGTTTCCTGTAATGACAAATGGGTATTAGTTTGTCTATCAAACATAGTAGACATAATCAAGTAATGAGAGAAACAAAGCTGATTGGAGAGTAATAAGTACTCGGATATTCTATAAGTAGTACTCAAGCACTCGGATATTCTATGCTTTGTACCACCCAGGATCTTAGATTGATTTACAGTCAGAGCAGTAGAGGTTTCTTGCCATCACGCAATGTCATTGAGCCCTTCTACTAATCATCCCTACACCACATACCATACTTGATTTTTTATTTTTTTTATTTTTTGCTAAACTAAAGGAATTCTTCTACTCATCATCCATAGAACACACATTTGGTAAGAAAAAAAATAAAAAATAAAGTATGGTGTGTACTGTAGGGATGATGAGTAGAATTTTTCAATGTGATTATATCAAAGTTTGAAACCACTGCCATGTCTACCTACTAGGATAGGATTACAGGTGATTTCTTTCTACCTTGTCATTTCTTGCCCTTACATGTGAAGAAGGTGATGATCTTTAGTGATGTCTTCTTTGCATTTGATGGACTAATATACAATCAACTCAATGAACCTATTCAACATTCATTTGATATAATGGTCCGAGGAGTCGTAGGTTTAGCATGGTAGCCTTTTGTAATACCAACTGCAGACCTATTTGATCTTCAGCCCAAACAACAGTTATCTTCATGAATGGAACACTATGGTAGAGGTGGATTTATGCAAATTGATCTAGACATATAAAAAGCTTTGGAAAACTCATTTAATTTGCAGTAATTTTCGTTGCAACGAAACTATTCAAGAGAATTTGAACTGTTAAAAGGAAGACTTTATGCTTTTGGTATAACTCCAGACTCGATAAAAGCTAATTCATATTTAGCAAATTCCATTTTATAATTTTTTTATATGCTAAATAAAATATGAAGCCCGTTGAAAAAAATAAATAAAATATGAAGCCCCATCTGAGTCTTGAAAAGAAGCATGGGAAGCAAAGGAAAGCGAGAGATGAAGATTCTTTCACATTTGTGCAATTATCCTTTCCTATCCTACATTCTTCTGAAATGTAAAACAAGGAGAGCCCTTCTTTTTGTGCATTTCTGCAATTATCCTTTCCTATCCCTTTAGAAAGTTCAAATTATCCAATTTATGTAAAAACACTCAAACAGTATATCATAACATATATAAAAAATTATTGGATGAAATTCACCATCAGACGACATTGCCCTGTGATATTCAATATTGGTAAGCAATAACTTTACTACCGGCAAGTTCTAATTAACAAATTCATATTATCTCATAAAACTTTGGACAAAATCAAAGGAGCTGGAAGAATAAGAAAAGAAGAAGCAATATATAAAAATAATAGTGGAGAACTGAGAAGTCTTCGTAATTCAAAATCTCAGGCCATAAGTGCTGCAGACTTTTTCCAGAAACAATCAAGGGTTTGCTTCATCTACATCTCAGAAACTAGTCAAACTGCATTTCAAGCGGATACCAGAAGAAGAATAAAGAGGTAGAAAAGTGTGGAAGGAGGAAAAGGGATACCAGCAAGACCAGCAGCTTCACTGCAAACTGAATAAACAGAAGACAGCCCAGTTGGTAACATTTTGGAATGATATTCAACTCCACTGATCACAATTCGCACCTGAACTCTCTCTCGTCTCTCCCCTGTACTCCTTTGTTCCTTTGTGCATAAATTGTTCACAAAAATGTTTGTATATTGTTGTGCTTGGGTGACATATTGTAATATTCAAACATATCTACGGTCTGCCACACTATCTTTCTTTTTTTCCATTGATGTGGAAACTTTACCCTTTTCCTTTTGTCCTCTTCAGATTCGAGTGATTGAAAGCAGCCTAATATTATTTAACGGTCAGGAATTGCATTGAAAATTGTGGTTTAGATAGCTCGCCCCCATCAGAAAATACAGCATTTGAGAATAGAGAAGGAAATATATCACCTGTGAATGATGACGTTTATGCATGTACATTGAAGATTTCTTACCGGATTATCAAGCATGAGGAGTTTGTCTTGTGATCAGTAAGAAAAATGTATTTATTGATGTGAAAATTTGTCACTATAATTAGCATACAAAATCTTATATTTTTTATTCTTTTTAGAGTTTTGCTACATACAAATACATTCGAGTACTAATTTGTGTACCAATACTGATTTATTCATACTTAAAATTTAAATTAATATTGTTTTCAATAAAATCTACTTTTTGATCAATCACATCATATTGGTGTACAGATTAGTGCACAATTATGCTTGCAACTATATTTTTCCTTCTTTTTAATCATACTGCATCATATTGTAATGATGTATTCACGCACTGACATGTTACTAGCAAAACTCCGTCAATAAATCTTTATCTTTTCAAATACTATGTTATGTTGATAAATAAATCCTACATTACTTATAAATAAGATTTTGAACTATTTATAAAGAATGAGTAGCACTCTTATTTTGAAGAGTTTTATAACGAAAAAGTAAAGTTGCGTACTAATTTGCGTACCAATACTGATTCTTTCATATTCAAAATTTAAATTAGCATTATTTTTAATAAAATCTACTTTTTGACCAATCATATTATATTAGTGCACAGTTGTGCTTGCAACTAGATTTTTCCTATTTTGAATTGATTTTATGAGATGAATTAAACCTATAAATTTCTTCATGATATCAGAGTCTATCAAATGATAAATAGGGACCCACTCTATTTATCTCGTGACAAGGAGCAGAAAAATATTGACCTATATATGAGAGAAGGTGTTGATAAATAAATTGCACATTGTTTGTAGACAAGGTCTTGGATGTATTTATAAGGAATAAGCAATTCTCTCTTGTTGAACCAGTTTTATGAGATGAGGTAGGGTCATGAATTTCTTCATAATATTTAATAATATTGTGTAATAAATGATCTTTTTAGGTTGCAACAGTGGTATTTGCAAAAATTTTATTTTTATCTATTGAGTAATGTTATATACAGTCACTTTTACGTATTTTCTGCACATTGTACTGATATGATTTACCATATCAATTTTTTTTTTTTAACAATCAATTACATTAATTGAATATATAAAAAATTATATAAAAGTGACTGTACCTACAAATTTTATCATCTAAATTATAAACAAGGGGGATTTGATGCTTGGCATGAAGAGCACATAATTTCATTGTGAGGGATATTCGTGGTCTCGTCTGGCTTGGCCCTGTACAATGGGAATATCTTTAGTCATTTTCTTGGGTCCCCAAGATGGATATAGCCCTCGAAATAATTATATGGAGTATTTAAGATATTTGGTTGGCCATGGTTACCCCTTTTTATCTTGTCGTGATTAAAACTCTATTTTTCTTTTATAAATATATGAGAGAAAAATAGTTTTAAAAAAACTGAAAACCATACAAATTGCTGCACAAAATCACAACGTTAAAAACAAAGAGTAAAAAATAACATCATTTTTAGCACATTTATGTCTTTTAAGTTATCAGTCAATGACAAAGGTTTTCTATCGTGTGAAATTTAAAGGATTATAAATTATTATATAGAAATGTTATATACAGACGTGAAGTATAGAAGTAATATTTAATTATTTAAAAAAAAATAAAATTATTATTTAAAAATTATTTTTTTAAATAAATTTTATATTTATTTATTTATTTTAAAATAATTATATGACGTTTACATATTTATTATTATAAATATTATTTTTTATTACGATAATAAGAGGCAAGAACATGATATTCCCAATGCTGAATAAATATTTGCTGTTAATTAATATAATTCCTAATTATGTGAAACCCCGGTAGCTAAGCTGCCGGCTATACTACTGCTTACAACTCAACCTTATCCCCGGACCTAAAAAAAATAAAACAAAAAGCCCCCTATCCTTACAATTTGGATAAGCTATCCTAGTGTGCCAATTTGTCAACGTCGAAAATAATGCTATTGGACTGGGAGGATTTTACATCGGAGCTGTAACCATCGATATCGTCAATGATATGGACACGAAGCCAAATACAATAGAGACTTGGTCGTTTATGGCAAGATTATGCATTGAAGAGTGATAGGGTTACAATTTTTTTATTATTTTTTTATATTTAGTGTTTTTTTTTTTAATTTTTAATTTTATTTAATAATTAAGAAAGTAATTTCGTTAAGAAATTATATTTTTTTTAATTTTTTCAATGATGAAGAATGTTAAAAAAATATTTAAAAGAAAATGATAAAAAAAAACAAAAAACAAAAAAAAAAACTTCATATTCTGTTCTTTATAAGTAATAAATAAGTAGTAATAAAGCTACTACTCTTATGCATTTAACCCCAACCACAATCTTCCCCTTAAATAAAATGATAATTATATTTGGAGGGATATATTCGTCCCTTGTCCCATAATGCCCCGCAAATAGCTAGTAAGGCTTACAACCCAAATGTTGCAAGCCCACTGACTAATAAGGAAGGAGAGGAATCCATGTCAAAATAGGAAGAGGGAATTGTGTTCACATGAGCATGCCTTTAACCAGATGACTCGCTAAGAACCTCACTACATTAATTGGACCAACTAAGAGTGTTGGCCAGAGATCTCGGCTGGGGATCTTGCCTTCGACAAAAGTTGCCACATTAAATGCTATGGTTTGTCCCCCCAAGGCAGGAATAGATACCCTGAGCACAGAGAAAATAATGTCCCCATTGGAAGATAGAAGTATAAAAGCCTGGGAAAAGGTATAACTCATCACACACTACTAGTCTCATCATCTATCTTTTTCATTATGAGGTGCAAACTGACTTAGGTATCGGATGTGTTTTTTGGTATTCCGAGTCTCCAAGTTCTCTAGACTTAGTTGACTGGCAGAGCAAGGTGGGGTGTGAAATACATCCTTAACAGTAGACACTAGCTATCAAATCTTCTTAAGTAAAACTAATGTGCCTTTCATATGCCGCCAGCGACACAGTCCTAGGCAAAAGTGATTAAGAAGATATCTCAAACGAAGTAGAGGAGGTGTGCAGAAATGGAGGAGTAAGCTCCCCTGTCGCCCCCTGAGCTCATCAAATAAGCGGTGGAGACTAGAGACAAGTGACACATGAAACAGAGAGGGGCCGATGAGCCCCTGGAACTGATTACATTAGATTAAGCTTAGCCTAAAAGGAAGTCTAGAATAGGAACCAAGATGAGACCCAAAGTGGGGTTGCAGTTGAAGCGGTTGCTAGTCAAACACAAAGACGTTTTCACCTAGAGTCATGAGGACATGTCTGAGATTGAAAGGGACATGATTGAACATCGGTTGAGTGTGAACCCAAAAGCCAAGAAAGTTCAACAGAAATGCGGGAGCTTTAGTAACGAGAAATATACAACCATATCGGAGGAGGTTGACCGCCTACTAGCTGAGAGATTTATTAGAGAGGCATATTACCCAGAGTGGGTTTCTAATGTGGTTTTCATAAAAAGGTAAATGCCATGTGGAGAATGTGTGACGCCTCCAAATTCCGTTTGGGATCAGACGAATATTTGAACCGTCGAGACATGCAACACAAGGTTACCTGCCCCCGTTCATGACATATAAGATGCAATATTCCTAACATGCATCTAACAATATGCAATATTCGCAGCGGATAAATTTTTTTTTTAGCAATACTATGCACCAAATTGAAAATATCCCAAATGCTTAAAACATATTTCATACATAAAAATCCATTGAACAACTAAGATCACAACACTAGTCCAAAATGGTTATGATCCAAAAAGTACTAGAGATGCAACTCAATCGTACAAGTAGTAATTTACATTAATTACTATATTAACATTTATGTCGCACCGTCGCTTAGTCAATTGTGTCTAGTTGATCAGCTCCTGATTCTCCTTCAGGTCCTGTAACAAGATCTACCATTCGGGAAGAATGGTAGTTGGGACTACCAAAGTGAGATTTGATTACAAATCTCAGTAAGTTAACAAAAAAAACTTCCACACAAGCTAATAATGCATGGATGACAGTAAAAGCATAAATGCATAATCAAATTCATAAGTAATTAAAGCATAACTTGGTGTACAACATAGCATAATTGACATAACTTAAATTGAGACATGAACTGAACTTGACTTGACATGAACTTGATCTGAAACTTGACTTAGCATGAACTTGTTTTGAAACTTGAATTAACATGAAAAATACATACTCCATAGTTGTTGTGGCCCCATGTATTCTACTTGTAAATATATACTTCACAGTTGTTGTGGCCTCATGTATTCTACACAAACTTGACTTAACATGAAAAATACATACTCCACAGTTGTTGTGGCCCCATGTATTCTACGTGTAAATACATACTCCACAGTTTTTGTGGCTCCATGTATTCTACGGAAACTTATTCTTTAACTGCTTAAATACATATTCCACAGTTGTTGTGGCTCCATGTATTCTATGTGTCACAATTGCTGTGTCTCACGTAGTGTATGCGCCACAATTGCTGTGACCCCATACATAAGTAATCAAGATAAAACGTGACTGAAATACGAAATGACTGAAGCCCTGACGTAACATAACTTGACTTGAACATAACTTGAAATACATGACCAACTTGAGATAGAAACATTTCGTAACATGGCATAACATATAATAGACAATATATTTAACATGACATACTTGCAACAGTGAATATTACATGACTTGACATACATGTAATAGATGGCATACTTAGCATGACGTACTTGTAAGGTACAATAATACATGACAGAATATATTATGTAACAGATAAAAATTTGATGACAGAATAAATTCTGTATAATAGACAATTACGTGATAACTTGACATGGCATGACATATATGATAACACACATACATATACTGTAGTTCCTTTACTTAGCACACATACGCAGTAGACTGCTAGTAAGTTAAAAGCTAACTTACCTCAATCTCCGGGTTTCTTATAAAACTTCAAGTGCGATCACGAGGAAACTGTAATTAGTGATTCTAAAAGTTAGAACTAAATCACTAATAATTTGAAATATGGAAAATACTAACTTAAATAGTAAAATTTTCATTTTACTCTCTACATGTGGGAAAATGACCGTTTTACCCATAACTTAAGGATTTTGCATACTAACTCCAAAAGTTTTCAAAATTTACATTTCTCATGTAAATTTTGTCCTAAACTTAAATATCAACTCAGAAAAATTTAAAACAAAACACAACTATGAAAAACACACTATGGCCGAAACATCCATAGGCCATTTCCCTTGATTTTTGTTGCAATTCCTTCCAACTTCAAAACTCATGTTTAAACCAAAATTTTGCAACAAACATCTTCCAATCCTAAGTTCAAAACCATACTTAAAACATCAATTTAGAAAAAACTAATAATTAACACCAAACTTTTTTGTAAAAAGATCCAAGCACTTGAATCACAAGTTTTGACATTAAATCAAAACATCTCCAAGAATTTCAAAAATCAAATCTTACTTCTAACATATTCATAATATCATCCTAACATCAACCATGCTTTAAATCATCAAACTAAAGTCACTAAAATCACAAAATAACATTTGGTGTTTTTGGTTTTACACTTAGTCCAAAAATAGAAACTTTTTCCTCAACTAGTTTTGATAAATCTCTTGATCTATGACTTATAAATATATGATCTTCAAACCAAACCATCACATGGTTTAAAAAAATGTCCTAAAACATATATAAGCTTCTAATTCAAGATCACATGGTTAGAAATTAACCAAAACATAAATTTAGCCAAGAATATCCACACTTTGGCTTATCTGAATATTTCTTTGCATAAAATTTCATATCTTTGAAACTAACATCAAATATCTTCAAAATAATAATATAACATGTATATAAGATGCTTAGAATCCTCCAATAAAACTATTAAAGTCATTAGAATAGGTTTAGACCACCAAAGAGTTAAACTTTCTCAAAACAGAAACTGTTTTTCTTCTTCCAGTTTCTAAGTTTCTAAATCTAAGAAAATATTTCATCAAAACCTTTAATCATGCAAAAATCCTCAACCAATAGTCACATATACATGTTAACAATACTCCATAAAAATTTCGGACCAATATCTATCCATTAGCTTGGTCAAAAACTCCAAACTATAACATATTCTCCAGTTTATCTCCCAGAATGACCTTTCTATAGTTTATATAATATTTGACTAACAAAATGATCTTTAAATGGGGAAAATAAGATATCCATATAAACTAGACTAAAAAATGAACAATTTATATGAAGGAGATTTTATGATAAAATACTTACAAAAACTTCAAAATGGGCGTGCAAAAGAACTCCTAAAAGCTGTCCGAGAGAAAGTATTTGATATTCTTTTAAAGGAACGTGTAAATGAAGATAAGTTTGTAGGTGATGGCTGGAGTTACTTATGGACGAGATAAGGAAGATGATAAGGCTGGAGTTGAGAGTTGAGTGTAGTTTTCTCCTACCCAAAATATCTATAAATGATTATCTTATAATATTCTATCCAATCATATTTACAAAAAATCAACTTAAGATATTTTTATCTAATAATATCTATCAACTTAAAATATTTTTACCCAATAATATTCACGAAAATTACCTCAAGATATTTCTTTTTATCCAATAATATCTACAGTTTTGAACAGACGTTTTGTCCGAAAATATGAAAAAATGTTATTGCGCCATAAGACTTTAAATAACCCTCCGAGTCTAATGGCACAAACCATAATATATTTTGACACTTTTAACTATCTCCAATAATCAAAAACACACTTCTGATACTATAGTAAATAATAACACTAACTATGTAGTTAGACAAAAACCTATACGATTAATGGATTTGTGAAAACTTATGGGGTTTTCACGAGGTTCCTAAAGTTAATAGAAATTTCACAATTGAATTTCTAACGGGCTGTTACAGGATGTGTGTTGACTTCACTGACTAGAACAAGGCATGCCCTAAAAACATCTTACTCTTGTCGTAGATTGACTTTATCATGAACTCTACCATCAGGCATAAGATGTTGAGTTTCATGGATGCCTACACTAAGCATAACCAAATCCAAATGAGCCCGAGCGATGAAGAAAATACGACATTTATAACAAACCGAGGACTATGCTTCTACCAGCCTACCGGGTAATGCCCTTTGGATTGAAGAACATCAGAGTGACCTATCAAAGGCTATTAAATCAGATGTTCAAAGAACAAATCGAACGAAACATGAAAGTCTACATAGATGACTTGCTCATCAAAAGCAAGGATTTAGAGTGGCATACGACTGACTAGGGGAAATGTTCACAATTCTGCAAAAATACAAGATGAAACTTAACCCCATGAAATGCACCTTTGGAGTGGGGTGGGCAAGTTTCTTAGCTTTATGGTTTCAGAAAGGGATTGAAGCTAACTCAGAGAAGATAGAAGCCATCATCAACATGAAGCCCCTTAGAAACCTCAATAAAGTTTAGAAGTTGGCGAGCATAATCGTGGTGCTTAACAAGTTCATTTCTTGATCAATGGAAAAGTTCCTATTATTTTTTCGGGTGATGCGCAAGGTGCACGATTGGAAAGATGAGTGTGATAAATCGTTTGTTGGACTCAAATCATACCTCTCTAATCCCCCCTCCTGAGTTAGACCATGCAAGGAGAAACTTTCTACCTATATTTGTCCATCACACTGAAGGTCGTATCAACAACACTAGTAAGAGAGGAAAATGAGGCTCAAAGGCTAGTCTATTACACAATCCATATGCTGAGAGGGAGGAAAAATAGGTACCTACCTATGGAGTTGTTACGGTTCGCTTTAGTAGTAGTTGTCCATCACTTGAGGCCCTACTTCTAACCACACCTGATAAAAGTGATCATCAAAGCTCCCCTCAACTGGTCCATCGAGCTTAGTGATTGCGATATCAACTATATATACCAAACTGCCATCAAGTGACAAACACTATCAAACTTTGAAGCAGAGATGAATAGCCCTCTCGATGAGGAACCTAATCAACCAGCCGACCATCCCTAGCATGTCCATGTCAATGGCTTGACTTGTCGTTCCAGCGAGAGGTAGGGTATACAAAGTGTCAAACTCTAGTGAAGAAAGTTATTACTCAGTAAAGCTTAAATTCAAAACTACCAACAACGAAGTAAATATGAGGCTCTACTCGTTAAAGCAAGGATGCTAAAAGCAGTAGATGTGGAAGTGAAGGCATATTCTCAAGTGGTGGTAAACCAAGTTAGAGGAGAGTACGTGGCAAAAGGTGAAAGGCTTTAACTCTACCTATGGCAAGTGTGGGAGGAGCACGAGCATTTTAGAAATTTTGCTATAAGACAAATCCTTCGGAAAAACAACTGGAAAGTAGACAAGTTAGCACAGACGACTTCAGGAATGGACGATGCAACACTACCTTGGGTAGTGATCAAAAAGGTGGTAGGAAACCCCGCCATAGGGCTAAAAGTCTCAAAGGTGAGGACAAAAACGCTCGAGTAGGCACAAGAAATAACCAAGTTCCTAACCATTGAGGAACTACCAACCGAGAAAGAAGAGGTGAGGAAAGTAAAGAATAAGGCGGTTGGATTCACCCTCCTGAACGAGACCTTGTTCAAGCGAGGTTTTTCCTCACCCTTGTTACGATGCATATCACTAGATGAAACTCAATACATAATGGGAGATACCTTGTTCAAGAGAGGTTTTTCCTCGCCCTTGTACTGGCCTTACGCCCTCAGGCGCCTTTGTTAGTTGCCTCAACCTACCCATTCTCCTGTTAATATGATGAATTTCAATCCTCCTTTACCCAGGTGCATGGGCCCACTATGTCTATACCCTATTGCGCAAAGAGCCATCAGGATGGGATTGATGTCAGTTCCTCTAATGGGCTATGTAGAATTGATGTGTATTCATGGCATTTAAAGAAGAACCTTGAGAGTAAGAAAGACGCTTGTGTAGAAGAGCTATCAGGGGTTCTATGGGCCTACCAAATTACCATGAAAATCCCAATTGGAGAGACCCCAATTTGCACTAACATGTGGAAGAGAGGTCGAAATCCCGATAGAGATAAGGGTGCCAAGCTATAGGGTCTAACTAAGGGTGCTACCCGCACCCTTGACGGCCCGTGTCCTGTGGTTTGGCCCCCTAAAATCTGGCACTGCACCTAGTGGGCTGGGTGCTCCATCGGCATTTTGGGAGGCAGATTGGCCCCCTAGTTTGTCCATCCCCGATCGTCTACCGCCCACCCATGGTGGAGAACAACAGAAAAAAGTAAAAGAAGTCCAAAACAACAAATCTACAGATCAATCCCTAAACTCTATAAATTTATCATCCAACAACAAATCTAAGAAATTACAAAGTATATAAAGTGACACATGACAAAAAAAAATTAAAATTAAATTCACCATCATGACATACAACAAGAGTCAAGACCACGATTTGAGCAAAGGAGCTACAACTATGCTTCAAGAAGGAGACATCGAGAAGAAAAGTCAAAAACAGAAAATAGGAAAAGGAGGATGAGGATGAGAAGAAAAAGAAGAAGATGAGGAGAAGGAGAGAAGGAAGAAATCATGGAGGGAGAGAAACTAAGAAAGAAGATAGGAGGGGAGAGAAGATGAGAAGCAAAGGGGGGGAGCGAGAGAGGGAGAGAGTAGGGTTAGGGTTTTTTGTTTTTATGTGTAAAATGCAAGTATGAAATGACGTCGTTTTATACTTTCTTTTATATGTATATATATATCTTTACTTGGGCCAGGGTTGGGTATAATGTTGGAGGGCCTAGGCCTAGCCTGCCCCTCGTCGCAACTCCTGCAAAACCTATGGGCGGGGCACCCTCCTGCATGGTGCTGGCAAGGTTGCCAGCGTTGCCTAGGCAGTGGACTGCGGGGTGACAAAGGCGATGCCCTACCACCCAGCCCTAGGTCCATCATTTTAATAAAAAATAAATGAAGAAGTCCTACTCGAGAATTTGGACTTAGTAGAAGAACTTAAAGATAGGGCAGAGTTGAGGGTAGCAATCACCAAAAGGTAAACGTAGCAATACTTAAACAAAAAAGTAAAGCGCATGCCGTTAAGGTAGGAAACCTAGTCTTGAAAGAAGTTAGAGTAATTTTTCAAGAAAAAGATAAGCTTGGACCAAAATGAAAAGGATCGTATGTGGTTACGGTTTGCCCCAAACCCTGGGCTTACTGGCTAAAAGATGCCTAGGGAAAGGAATTGCAACAACCATGGAATGCAGAGAACCTCAAGAAATTTTTTGCTTAGAAAACTCTCTTGTAAGAACACCTTATAGAGCACCTTAGCCTGGGCTCTATTAGCTCTCAGATCAACTCTGAACACCACAACCTCTTTCCCGAGAGGCCCACCTCAAGCCTCCGAGTTGCAAAGATGGGATAGAAGAGAAGAAAGAAGGAGCTCGATGAGGGGGCCCACACCCCCATCGAGCATCGACATAACTGGGGCCTTCGCATCACCCGCCTCGGTCTCTGACATGACCGGGGCCTCACGTCACCCACATTGCTTAGCTGCTTGTCTAATGCCTCTGCGTCCCTCGTTGATCAACCCAGTGACGTAGACGTCTTCGAAACTACTAACGCCACCGCCTCTAACCCATACGAAGTGTTGAAAGGCAAGAAAGGTGTGGAGACCCTATCCTTGCTGAGGTCCACGACCAAGGGGTTATCCCGAGACATACTCCTAGAGCCCCCAGACAAAGTGGGCACCCTTATGACTGAAGAGAGGATCATCTTGGTCGAAGTGGCGCACCCCTTGGCTCATCATCTAGGGAATCGAGCATGCTCGAGGCATTTTTGAATGCCACGATGGGTTCACAAAAACCCATCAAAGTAGGATCAAGAAAGACTGAGAAAAAGACCATCTCAAGCTCTTCCTCCTCCTAGTTGAGGACCTCGATCGACCTCTAGTCTCCTGATAGGGTAGACGCAACACCAACAAGCGTGACAAAGCAGGATGGACATATCCCATCGCAGCTAAAAAATCGAATTCTACCTACTCCAAGATGGCATCTATGCCACACAGGGCATACGATTCATGTCGAGTTGATTCACAAGTCCTTGACTGTGGCGAAACCTGCTAAGACTAACCATGGCCTAAAAAAGAAATGGGCATGCCCTACTCAAATTCAACGCTACTACTGCTCCCCAATGACTTGTTAACTACCTTACCCTCAGTATGAGGTGCTTTCCATTTCCCCTCCACCATTAGATTAGATGGTCTCTTTGGACCCTAAGAGGTGGATGGCATCCTCAAGGGACAGCGACCATTGAAACATGATTGATCCAGTGTCACCAGGAACCGTTCAATGTTGGGCCCGATCAATAAGGCATTGGTCTAAACCTCCTCATGTACCCCTAGTGGTCTATGATCTACGAGCAAACCACCATCAAAAGAGCTTTTTTCCGGTTGGACAATTTACGAAAATTCCTTATCATCTGTAACGACTCCCCACACAGCTCTAATAGGGTATTCTTGGCAGGCAACCTCACAAGTAGGGAATTCCCAACCATTACCTAATACGAAGAAAAACCTCTTGAACCATTCCTTGACACTAGAAAAGCAGGACTCCATGCGGGTGATCGTGCACTTGTTGTTGAAACAGAAGCTACATTGGTTACCTTTGTGGCATTGCACCTCATGCGAGAAAAAGAACTCTCTAGCCATTAGATTGGGATATTCCTCCCCCTTGGCTCCCAAGATCAAGCTCCAAATAATGCAGCATAACATCAAAATCCTCCATGAGTTGGGATGAAGCTACAATGGAGCCAACATAAGAAAGTCCAGAACCTCTCGACCAAGAAGGTAGAAGGGGAGACACAAGCAGTTCAAGAACATGGAGGAATATAGTGCGACCTTCTCAACAAACCCCTCCAAGTCAACGACACCACAACAAGCTCCATGAACCTCCAGAACAAGGGAATCAGTTACCCTGTAAGAGTTCCTCACCATGTCCCAATTTGATAAAGATGTAAATGCAGATCAGTGGTACTCCTTGAAGTATTGGTGGTTCTCGGGCCTTAGAGAAACTAGAAGCTCCAGAGTTCAAGGAAGACCCATTCGTATGTGACGATTGGGAGCCCCAAGAAGAAGGACGAGAAGGATTCTTGGGTGCTATTTGCATTGAAAAAAAAAGGATGGTTAGGGTTTCTCGAGGGAGAGAGAAGCACGAAGAGGAAAAAGACAAAAAATTTTTGAAGAAAAGGCAAGGGTGAAAAAGGTTTGATAAAAAGAAGATGAAGGCGAGGACCTAGAATTTAAATAAAGAGTCAATGTTGATTAAACTACTCCGAGTGAGAGGGTGACATGCGTCATTGAAGAGGAAAAATTGGGAGCAAAATCCCATGATCCTCACAAAAATGAAAGGTTGTGAGTGCTGAACCATCATGCCTCGTCTCGAGAGGTGGGATCATGTGTGGCAAAAAAAGATATTTTAAGAAGATGGGATACAAAACGTTTATGGGTAATAAAATTCCCACCATGCATGCATATTGGGAATTTGTGGGGGTAATTGGAGGGACATATTCGTCCTTAGTCCCATAAGGCCTATCGCATGGCTAGTAAGGCCCAAAACCCAGATGCTGCAATCTCACCAACTAAAAAAGAAGCAGACGGAACACATGTCAAAATAGGGATAGGGGGTTGCGTTCACACCAGCACACCTCTAACTGGATGACTCACAGGGAACTTCACCACATTAATTGCGGTGATTATGAGGGTTTGCAAGAGATCCCAACAGGGGATCTTATCCCCGATAGAAGCTACCACATTAAATGTGATATCTTGTTCCCCAAGGTAGGAAAGGATACCCCAAACACAGAAAATAATGTCCCCATCAAAAGAGGTAAGTATAAAAGCTTGGGAAAAGATATAACTCATCACTCACTACTACTCTCACCATCTATCTTTCTTACTCTAAGGCTCAAACTGACAGGCATCAGAGGTGTTTTCTGGTACTCCAGACCTCCAAGTTCTCTTGACTCAAGTGAGCAGCTGAGCAAGGGGGGTGCGAAACATGTCCTTAACAATATTATAAATTAATGTAACTTGGTGTAATCTATTAACTCTTTTTGTAGACAATCATGGGGATTTTCATGAACAACCAACTGTCATGGTCATGGATTTAGCAAAAACTATCATGATCATGGATTTGATTGTGGAAGGGTTTGCCTCAACTCTAAAAGAGTTTGTTTTGAAAGTCTAGAGACCATATATATTCAGTCTTAAGGAGTTTGATTGGGTGAGAGCTTGGATGGTGATCTAGAAAATCAATTTACCCATTTAACCAGCACGAGCAAGCAGACAAGAGATGGAATAGGGTTAATAAAGGACCAACCAACCCAAATGGGGGTGGGGGAGGTTGCCTTTCAAACCAACTGCTCAACAATGGAAAGTTGGCGACAAAACATGTAAAGTCTTGAACAACTTTACAATTGGAGAAATTCAAATCACATTTAGTTTTATGATAAATAAGGACTCTAGTAATTAGGTTTGTTGGGTGGGCCTCCGCATCTAGCTCATATGACCCATTCCCTCGTCTCCATACAAACTTGGGTGAGCAATCCACTTAGCCCAAGTAGATGGGTTTGCTGGGATTTTGTTAAACCTAGAAGCAAGTATGAGGTGTTGGTGGGTAGCCCCACCTGATGTCTACATAGGCTATATATGTAAAAAGGGACTCAAATTTCCTCACTTCCTAACTTCTATTTTCTCTCTCAATCCCTCTTGCCATCCCTAATTCTCTCCTTCGTCGTTGGACCCTACCCATCTCCTTTATCTCATTCTCCTCCTTTTATTCTTCTCTTCTTGTTTCCCTCTATTTTTTCTTCTTCAAGGTGATTCCTATGAGCCATGGTGTGGTCATGAGTTTGATCAAAGAACCACACCCAGAATGGATCATGGGTCTCTAGGTAGAGCCACAACTAGTTGTGGGTGTGGTTCTTTGCTCAAACAAACAGGCCGAGATGCTTCAATTTTTGTTGGATCTATCATTAGGGACTTGTTTGTGGATTTGGTGGATGAATACATGAATTTGGGTTATTTGGCAGATTCCAAATAGATTGTAAGACCATCCGTTTGCCCAATGACTAGACAAGGATACTCGCATATGCAGGACAGATCAGGAAGTGGGACTAGAAAATGCTCCCCACAAGCAAGGGTAGGGAGCAGATTGGGCGGTTGCCCACTTGCATAGAGCGAGGAGCAACGTACTAGTAATGCATATATGTAAGGAAACCTTTTTGTGGCCATATATGCTATCTAAAGTAAGCACCATATGCCCATTGTTTTAGCAAGTTGCTTTGAATATTATTATATGCATCTCAATTGGCACCTTGTGAACTTAGGTAAGGTTTAATAGTGAGTTGAAATGAAATGAAATAAGATAAAAGTTGAAAGTTGAATAAAATATTATTAGAATATTATTTTTTAATATTATTTTTATTTTGAGATTTGAAAAAGTTGAATTATTTATTATATTTAATATAAAAATTTGTGAAAATTATAATAATTAAATGTGATGAGTTGAAATAAGTTTAAATCCAAATCTACCCTTATTGTATGCCGAAAGTTCATCAACAATTAAAATGAAAACTCTTATTCCTCGGTCTAGACTATTTCACAGGCGCATTGAGAGTAAGAATTTGTTTTAAAAGATTGCAAAACATCCCGTTTGAGTTTCAAAATGAAATGAAAATCCATGGTGAGTTTATAATTTTTTATTAATTTTGTTGTTCTTCTTTTACCAAATTTGATTACCTTTTTTCAGGTTTTTCATATTATAAATTAATTTTTTAAATTAATATATAAAAAAAATTGATTCGTAAATCTTATTTTTAACGTATTCAACGTATTGCCGATATGGAAACTTTATACATCAATTATGTTAGTAAATAATTTATTTTTTTAATTTTTTCTAAAATGATAATAAGTGTATAAGTGATGTGTTAAAAATAAAAGCGAGGAGGTAGAATTTTTCAAAATAAAATGGGGGAAGAAGAGAGAACGAAGAAAAGAAAAGAAACGAAAAGGGGCGCCAAACATGGCTTATAGGGGGATCCTTCAAATTCACAGGCTGAAATTTCCCGCCATGCCATTCTTCTCATCTTGGGGTCACAGTCGCTCGAACAGATTTGCTTTATAACTCTCTCTCAATGCTCTGGTACTCGGGGCAATTTTCTCAGTAGCTAAACAAAGCACCGGGTCCCTGCTCAAACCACGTATAGATTGGGAAACAACATGGGGATTCAGGGGCTTTTACCGCTACTGAAGTCGATCATGGCCCCAATCCATGTCAAGGAATTGGAGGGCTGTTCTGTTGCGGTCGACACCTATTCTTGGCTACACAAGGGCGCCTTGTCTTGCAGCAGAGAGCTCTGCAAAGGACTACCCACCACCAGGTATGTGTGCCCATAGTATACATACATATACTATATATCGTTACGGTTTCTCTGATTTTGCTAAATTTGGGATGATGGGGTTTCGTTTATCGGGCATTTGGGATAATGGGTATATGGTTTTTCTTTTTAAGTGTCCAAGTCATATAAAATAGGCTCTTTTGCTTTAGACATTTGTGTATTGTGGACGGAAATTTCACCGAGTTAATTTAATCGGGATGATGGGTCTTTTTGTCTTGGGAATTTGATGCAGTTTTCAATGCCCCATACCTAAAATCATGTTTCGCACTATCTTTCTGTTCTATATGGGTTTGGAGTATGTGTCAAGGGGGCTATAGGGAAATGGGTTTTCCTATAACGGAGCATTGGTTCAATCTGTTAGTTGTTCTTCGGTGAATTACTTAGAGGTGTAATCATTTATTGCCCTGAACACACGGTGGAAGAGGACAAGAGGCCTATCATCATTCTCCCCTTTGGGGAGGGGCAAGGTTTATCTTAAACGGCTTTCCAGTTGCTGGAAATTGTGAGAAACTTGAATCAATCAAGTCAGCTACTTGCAATAGGCTGGAGCTGTTTGTTTTTAGAACCCGGATAATAAAAATTATATATTAAATAACAAAGGATATTGTTTTCTACCGTTTCTTGATATTCACCTAGAGGATATCATAATATGATTATTAGATTTTATCTATAAATTACTTGACATTAGTTAGCGGTTAAAAAAAAACAAGGTAACAAAGTTGTGCTCCAACATCAAACAAGAGAAATTATCTAAAGTGTGTTTGGATGTTTTTTGTATGTAATATGTGTGCAGCATTCTGCAGGCACATTGAATATTGCATGCATAGAGTGAATCTGCTCCGGCATTGTGGCGTTAAACCTATTCTTGTATTTGATGGAGGTCTTCTGCCAATGAAGAGTGAACAAGAGAACAAGCGTGCCAGGTATGCTTAGCATCTTTTGAAGTTTCACTTCCAATTGTTTTGCTAAAGTATTCACTACACGGTTGACTTTACTACTGGACATTACAACAAAGTCTTAACCTAAGTGGCGAGGCAAAGCCAAGTGTACTGGAAGTATACAAAAACTGAACCTAGTTACAAGTCATGAACTAGAAAAAGAAACAAGCAAATCATGGACACTATTTCCATTGAATACAATAGCTGAAGTCCATTGAAATAAGGTACTAAAGAAAAAAAATGTCTAAGATCATCCACTGAACATTTCTTATCTTCAAAACAACCAACCATTCATCTCAATGCTCTCATCCCAAATACACCACATAAGGCATAAAGGGACCATATTCCAAACAACACCAGTTTGCAAATTACCCCTTAAACCTCTACAACAAGCGAAAAGAGCTACCACCCTCCTGGGCATCACCCAAGCCATTCCACTTCTATTAAACACTTCATACCATAACGCCCTAGTCACCTCACAATGTAATAATAAATGATCCACCAATTCATCAGCTTTCTTACATAGGAAGCACCAATCCAAAACAATACAGCCATGCTTCCGGAGATTGTCTAAGGTCAAGATCCCCTAAAGAAGCAGACCAGCCAAAGAATGCCACCTTAGTCTTCCAAACACTCCTCCAAGGAAAGGAGTGTACCCCATTTGGCCTAGAAAACAACTTATACAGAGAATGAACCGAAAACTTTTTGTTACCCGAGTGCCTCCAAACCATCGTATCACTCGCATCCTGCCTAAGAACCAAACAACTAAGAAACAACCTCTATTTCCTAGTCATCAACGGCTCTATAAAATAGAACATTCCAATGTGGTGAACCACTGGAAGAGTCCAAAATCTTAGACACTGAAGCATTCAGATATTGAGAAATGCTAAAGAGATATGGAAAAACAACGCTAAGAACCTTATCACCACACCATGGATCATTCCAAAAACGAATTTTGGAACCATCGCCTACAAAAAAAATCTGTTTTACAAACTCATCCCATCCATTCCTGATACACTTGAATGACTAGAGCTTCGAAGATTGGGAACGCTCTCTAGATGAACTTAGAAATTTCTTTTTCAACTTATTGTTCCTCTGGGCTATAGCTATAGATTTCAATGGACTCAGTTTTCACGGTTTCCCTATATCTATCTCAAACTCCTAAATGGGTGTCTTCTCTTGCATATGTCATATGTACTTGGGTTATGTCTTTCTCTTAGTATTGATTAAATTTATTTTACACATATAACAGGTATAAGATGGAGCTTCCCTGCTGTTTGGCACTCTGTCTTGTTTCTTTAGTGCTTTCCTTACTAAGACCCAATGGTTTTGAACTTCTGACATCTTTTTAAGACCAGACCAGTAATATTGGACTGTCTAAAGGATTTTGCTTAAGGTTTTGATCACTGAATGACTGCATCATCAAACATTGAACTAAAGAAATTTTGTTTACCTACAACCGCAGGGTGAGGAAGGAAAATCTTGCACGTGGTATTGAGCATGAGTCAAATGGAAATTCTGCTGCTGCTTATGAGTGCTACCAGAAAGCTGTCGATATTTCACCTTTGATTGCGCATGAACTAATCCAGGTAGGAAAAGGCTTTTTAAGGATCCAGATAAAATTAAATTTCCTGAAGGATCAGATTGTGGATTAGATTTATTTCTACATGATGATTGTTATTGTAATCTTGCCTCCCACTGACACGGTTTCATGCGGAAGGTGTTAAAACAGGAGAATGTGTCTTACATTGTGGCTCCTTATGAGGCAGATGCTCAAATGACCTTCTTGGCCATTGGCAAACAGGTTGAAGCAGTTATTACTGAGGACTCAGATCTTATACCATTTGGTTGTCCTAGAGTGAGTTCAATAGAAGTTAATTGGCTGAATATTTATTTCATCACAATTTCTGTTTTCCTCTAGAAAAATCTTACTCTTCGCTAATTGGCTGGGATGCATGAACTTCTTTCTTGAAACCAGATCATCTTTAAGATGGACAAGTTTGGGCAAGGTGTTGAATTTCGATATTCCATGCTACAGCAGAACAAGGAGCTCAGTTTTGCTGGTTTCACTAAGCAGATGCTTCTAGAGATGTGTATTCTGAGTGGATGCGACTACCTGCAGTCATTACCAGGAATGGGCCTGAAAAGGGCTCATGCATTAATCAAGAAGTTCAAAAGTTACGACAAGGTGACTGTAGGATCAGTGCATTTGATAACTGCATCATGCAAGTGCACATAAACTGAAGAGAAAGTAGAAAAAAGAGGCAAAAATAGAAAAAAAAAAAGAAACAAAAATTTAGATATACCAAGAACTGCTTTTGGTTGTGAGCAGGATGAAGTTATAGGTTTCAATTGGCTTTCAGATTCTTTCACTATCAGAAGAATTCTTTTGCATTCTGTTGGACAATTTTGAATTTATTTTTCTGAAATATTACTAATGGTGATTGGTTCAATACAGGTAATTAAACACTTGAGGTACAGCACTGTTTCTGTCCCTCCATTATATGAAGAATCATTCAAGAAAGCAATATTGACTTTCCAGCATCAGCGGGTATATGATCCTGTCAATGAAGATATTGTTCATTTGTCTGACATATCTGATAACAGCAGGGATGATTTGGACTTCCTAGGCCCATATCCTTTACTTAGAGCTCAATTTTTCTAATTCTCCCCACACTTCTCTAATAATTAAAATGATTGAGATTGTTCCTTGACATGGGACACATTAATAGCGAAACATACAGCCAAAGGCATCGCAGAAGGCAATCTTGATCCATTTACGAAAACTCCAATTCAGGTACATCCTCTCTCTCTCTCTCATGCGTGCTCCCTCTTTTCAAATGCTGTTGCTTTTGTATTTTTTTAGGATGCTTCAATTAAACTGCTTTCTCTTGTTTACCATTTAGCCCATGTCAAAAAGGAAAAAGAAAGCTTATGCAGAAAGTCATGCAGAATACAAGAGGAAAATTTTAAATGTAAATTTTCTAGTAACTATATTTAGTGAGGGATATTTAATCAAACTAGGTACATATATCTATGGATCCATATAAATGGAAACATATTGTCAATTAATCCACAGTATTTCAGACTTCAGTTGTGACAATATAGATTTTAGGATCACCAAGAAGTAAAAGAGATAAAAAGAAAATCCAGCAATCACACAAAAATTCAGAATACCAAAATATAAATGGTTTGACTTGAAAAACTTACATACACTGGTGGAGACAATGAGGAAGGAATTTTATTAACCAAAAGATGGAATACAAGATAGTAATAAAAATAACTCATACTGAAGTCCTAATCAGCCAATATCTCACTACACGAGAATTTTCATCAAATTAGAACTCCAATACCCTTCACACAATATACAAAAGCACAAGATGTTTTATTTTTTATTACTATTTTATTTTATTTTTTCTCTACAAGGCTTTGGCTTACAGAATACTGAAGGCCTTCTCTTACCATGTGACTTTTTATATCTTGGTATGCAGCTCTCTCTTCTCAGTTCTGTGCACATTCAATGAGTGGCTTACAGTCATTACAAAGGAGAGGATAACAATATTCCAAAACTGAATTGAATAAAAAGTCCAACTTTTAGTTGGACTTAGCTTCTACCCGTAAAGAAAGCCAAGCCACTCACAACAATTTCAAACTTAATGACCAGGCATAATGCTTATGGTAGTTAATTAGAATAAAAATTTATGGTAGTTAATTAGAATAAAAATGAAACAATTAGAATGAAAAAGTCTTGTTTGTGGTAGTTAATTTACTTTTCTTGCTGGTTAAATCTTTGTTTGACTAAAATCTTGGTCATTTTGACGTGAATGACTTTTTTTTTTTTTTTTCAATACTGAAATGTATAGATTGCTGTTTATTAAGCACTTGGGTGTTACGAAACTCTTTTTTTTCCCTTTCAATATGAAAATTATGTTAAATATCCAATTAAATTTCATATCACAGGAAATTAATTTCCTTTGTTTTAATTACAATGAAGAGTGTGTTGAACACTTTCCCAAAATGCACTATACCTGTGGGATGACTAGTTTTATTCATGTAGCAAAGCAGAATAGTGAGACCGTGTCAAGTTAATGCGACACATTTTGATACTTCTGGCCTATTCTGAACTGCATCAGACATGAAAAATAATACTTTTGACTTCAGGGAATTGAACTAATTAATTTTGTTGCCTTTTTTTTTTTTATTATTTTTCTCCTAGCTAATAGTTCAGATTTGAACTAACAGGGAGAGAATGTTACTGCTCCCATGGTGCTTGTAAGAACTTCCCAACATAAACAATTCAATCCTGAAAGAGCAGGAAAAAAGCTAGATTTGCCAGTTCAGAAGAATCTTTTAACCAAGTATTTCTGTATCCTTTGAAGCCTTTGTTCTCGTGTTTGATTATTATTCTCTCTCTCTCTCTCTTTTTTTTTTAATTCATATTCATGTATCGCATTTTAACATTTAAAATACAGTAGTCTCTATTTGTTCATACTTCAGAGCCAAAAAGATGCTAGGAGCATCCCTTGCCATAAAGGATTGCTTCCTTTAAAGATCTGAGATGTATCTGAGCATTTCATGTGGAACCACAATGGATGAACTTTCCAATTTCCTTTAAGCATCAATGGTTACGTCCTGCTGTCGTATATGGAAATTATCTCATTTTTGTGGTCCTATTTATCCAACAATGATAACAGATGATTGCTTTAGGGGCTAAACAGGTATGTGCATGCCTTTGGTTTATGGCAGGAAAGTGCATGATATTATTGAGGATAGGGTCAAGTAAACTAAATAACTGTTGATATGTTTATGGCACTGGTGACTGCCACATGTTTCCATCACATTTCATCTTTCTAGTAATATAGTTTTTCTTAACACCTGGAGGCTTTGCATCCCTTGAAGCAAAGAGAAAATTCAGAGCTCCTCGGACGTCACCTAATCACCCAAGTCCAGATGATGACTCTTCTTTTATTCCCGAGGAAAATGTCATTGAGGAAGCTGCTGTATGTAAAATGGACTGCTTGCCAGAATCCCCGCTTGACTCCAAAAACACAGGGACTGCCCTTCCTGCAAACTATCCTGTGAGTGCTATGAGCAGAATTGGTGACAACTTCCAGCTGAATATTATGTGATAGTTGATCACTGAAAGCTTCTTGGGCATTACTTTGATATCAGAATTGGTTTCTCTTGGTTTTTTAGGTAGAAGATAGTTTTGCCACTAAAATTCCAGCGCATTCAGGATCTCCAACCCATGGTAAGGTTATGGTTTCCTCTTAAGATCTACAGATTCAATTATGAGTTCATACTTGATACTCACTTCCTTGTATTTTATGAGCATAAGACATAAGCCCTGAGACAAGAAGTCCAGACCAAACTCTACTAAAACAACCCAGGTATTCAATTCATAAACCTTGTACAGCATTGCAGAAGGAGCGTGAGTGTAAGAATGTTCTAGATGCAGTTGAGGGCAAAACAAGAACAGAGACAAGGAAGGTTGTGATAAGGAGTTCTTACTTTCAGCATAAGTCAGAAAACCAGGCGAAACCAAATAATGAGCAACAGAAGGCAAAGAATGATGGTGTTGTTGATATACACAAGAATAGCATACCCGAGGATTATTCTTTCAGAAATAACCATGTTATGGATATGGTTAGGAAAAGGAAGAGCTCCTTAAATGACTGCATTAAAAAAGTAGGTCCTCTACCTAGATTCTTTCATTAATATTTTAATGAGCAATGCCACGTACTCCCCATTTGGGGACTACAATACAAGACAATTTTATATTTAAAATTTTTTAAAATTACTAAAATATCCATCTTAAAATGATATTTTTTCTTTTTTAATAAAGGGCCTGCTGCAAATAGAATTTCTCTATTTTAATTATACTTCATATAATCTTCATATGTTTTATTTGTTCAAACTGCTTCAGGAAGATGTGCAACCCAAGCACAGGCGTGGAGATGCATCCCTTACTGAAAATGGTATGTATCAATGTTAAAAGCTATTAGTTTCTGACGTATGCTTTACTAAATTAGACATACATGATCAGCATTTTTAGGCATGGATGCAAGTACTTGAGCTTATGCTTGTTGTCTTGCTATATGAAATTATCTTGCCATTTGGTTTAGCAAACTCCTACATTATCTTATTAGTCTTTTGTGTGCTGTAATCCTTACAACCCTTGGCTCTAGAAAAGGTGTAAAATGTGGGATTTCTGTTCAAAGTAATTGTTATATAGCCTAATAGTTTCCTTTCCTTGCTTGTGAATGCTAAAGTTACCATGATACACAGACAATATCAACTCCTGGAATGGCAATTACCTGTCTGTACAGCATAAGAAATGAGGAATGCATAGATATTGAGATTGTTAATTTTGACAAAAACCAAGCAAGTTAATATTGAGATCAACAAGGGTTTAAGATGGTGAATTTCTGCTAATTTCCCAGAGTGATACATGAGGTATATATATATATATTATGCTAATGAGGCATATTTTATTTTCAAGTGAAGAATTCCATATAAGGAATTAATCACATTTGTATTCTTATTGGTTTTATGAATATGTCAATATCACTTTTGACAAAAAATCACATGTTTTCTCGGATTTTAGCATTCATTCATTATAAGCTGCCTTGTCCTATTTCTTGCTAAGATCTCCATGCATACTGCATTCATAAACTAACAGGAAGCTATTTATAATCAAGAATTTTTTTTCATGTGGCTTAATTCAAAAAATTTCACAGATGTAGGTGCATGTGTGCACGAATCTGCACTAGAATTATCTTGAAAGCTACTTCTAAAAAAAAAAGAATTATCTTGAAAGCTAAGATGCTGTTAGAAATGGACTGTTATAAATAGCATAATTCATCTAAGATTACTCATAGATTTATGACTTTTCCTTATTACCTAATGCCTGTTTGTGCCATGTTTTTAACATGATAGAAAATGTATATTGTATAGTTTGTCACTCTGTAAAATTATGCTCCTAGCCGCTTTATTACTCTGGATAACTGTGGTCCTAAACTTCGCAGAACATAACATTGGATATGCTTGTTTTTCTTTACTCTAGGTCACCATGCTCCTGAACTCAGTGCAACATCTTCAGAGACAGTAGCTGAAGAAAAGTTTGGATCCAACATTTCCCATTTAAGCCGATATTCTGAAATAGCTGAGAAATCAATAGAAAGTTTTGTTTCAGTAATATCGTCATTTAGATACACTTCATCTGGTTCTCGAGCAAGTGGTCTCCGTGCTCCTCTAAAAGATGTTCGAAATACTCGTACCAATAGGTAATATGCCACAACCCTAATGCCGAAGATTACTGCTCTTCTGGCTTTTACTGCTAACATTATGATCTTGACTTGGTGTATTTCCCTTTAGGCCTGCTGCTGCTGGCATGGACTTTAGCCAATTTGAATATGTACCAAATAAGCAGAAGGCTGGCTTAGCATCTCGTAGAGACTGAATTCAGATTGTATTTAATCCTAATGGTTTTTTACTGAGATCCATCTCAGTTGCTGCAACAGGTGCTCTAAAGTCATTTTTTACTTTTTGTGAGACCAAGTGGGACACTCAACTCTATTTTTCTTGAGTAATGCTAGATACAGTTGTAAGTGTTGCATAATCATTTTGAAAAAGAGTGGGATCTACTATTAAAAAATTAGGTTTTTTTTTTTTTTTTTTTTTTTTTTTCATGTGGATCCCGTATTTACTCACTTTTTTTTCAAAGGGCTTGCGCATTCCACGAATGAAAATATCATTTCTCATTTTTCCCTGTTATCTAATATTGATGTTTTTCTTCTCGTTTTATTTATTTCTGCCTTCTTCTGTAGAGGATTCACTTGCCTCAAGGACATGGTTTAAATTACTTGGAGAGCTTTGGTTACACTGCCACCTGCCTGATGGATGTGTTTTGTCATCTTATCATATTTCCGCAAGTACAGATAGATGTGACCATTTGATGTTGTTGAGCTTTGATTTATACAAAGCTCCTTCTGATTGAAACAAACACTGATTGAACTGGATTTCTTCCCAGTTGTAATTGTTCACCCTCTACGTTTATGTGTTCAAAGTAAAGGATTCATTTTTGTTCACAGGTCTGCTGCTCTCTGTACCGTCCATTTTTTCCTTAATGTGTTCATTGTAAAGGATTCATTTCCGTTGAAACCAAATTCTGTAAGACGAGTTTGTTTGCAACAATTTCCATGAGTGTGATAATGCCTATCTCAGATATTTGTCTTTCTTTTTATAAAGATTCAATCATAGTGTTTGAGAGATTACCGTTTCAATGCCTCGACATGTTAGTAAGAAAGGTTGTATCAGATAATTGTGGGGTTTGGACTTTGGATTGATCGACAGGTAAAACATATTCTCTAGCTTTTTCATTTTTATTTTATAAAGTTTTTAACTGACTGCTTTAAAGATTAATGAGGGTAGTCTGTTGTTTTGTAGTTTCTTTAGCATATACAGTGGGCTCTAGCAGGTGATTGGACGAAGGAAAATGATACTTGGTCTTATGAATTTGCTCCTTTAAAGTTACTGATCGAGTATTTTATTTTATTTTTTATTTCTTTTTAATAATTAAGAAAATGACTATTAGTAAAGTATATATATTTTTTATTTTTAAAAATGCTTAAAGATATTAAAAAAATAAAATAAATAAAAGATACAATTTAGATAAATTAGAAGGATAAATACCAACTGTTGAATGAATTGTTGTGATGTCATCAGAGAGAGAGAGAGAGAGAGAGAGAGAGAGAAGGTATTTCATGATACATGAGACACTCGGATTTGGGGAAGCATGTTTGGGATATTTTTGTGCCCAAAGGATAAGGTGGGCAGGCGAGTCAGAGGCCATGGAAAGAAGGTTTGATTTCATCAATGAGAAAGAGTTGAAAATCAAAGAGATAGTAGTAGGTATCTAACGTAAAAGAGAGTTTGAAAAGCTAGAAAGAGTGCAATCCAATGGGAAAAAGTAGATGAACCCCGCGGGGAATTGCTTCCAACGCGTATGCACACCACTAGCTAGCTGTCTCTTTCTTTCTATGGGTTTCAGTCTGTTTGCTTAATTTAACTTTTTTCTTCTCTCTCCTTGATTTGGAGTGATAGCTACATTAACCGTAGTGAGTCAATGGATAATGTACGTAGGAGATAGATGCCCCCCAAATATTCCAAAAGGATAATATATATGCCTCTCAATCAATTCATTATTCTTTTAGATTTTTTGAAATTGTACTCTTTTTCTACTTAATGAATTAATCCTTACAATCCACACATATATATATATATATATTATATTAGCCTGGGTTGCGGCGACCTATAGATAGCATTTTAAAGGAAGAGATTGATTTGATCAAAGTTAAAAGTTTGTTAAGTGTAAAATTCATGATTAAAGTTAAGAGAGTAATCTGTTTAAAAAGTCAAGGATGAGAATTATTTTAGCATTTTTCTTTTAAAATATATATTTTAGTATTAAACTAATATTTTGTTTTTAGATGACAAATGGCAGATCTTCATTGGTGGTGACCTGACAGTTTTTAACATGGGGATCAAAGTTAAAAATTTGGAGAGTTTAAAATTCAAAATTAAAGCTTAATAATTAATGAGTTTAAAAGGCAAAGTACAATAACTATTATATATTTAACTTTTTATTTTTATTTTTTTATTAGGGGGATTGGAGGTATGTACGTAGATTCAAATTATTACACGTACACTTAAAAGAGTTATGTTATATATATATAGTTGTAAAATGAGCAAGCAATTATTTTGAAAAGGGTATAATCTACTATTAGCAAATTAATTATTTTTTTCTATATAAATCTTGTATTTACTCATTTTTTTAAGAGATTTCGCGTTGCTTGCTCATTCCATAATTAGAAATATAATTTCTCGTAATAAAATAGTCACATTTTGATTTATATTAAAAACATTTTATTATGAATAATGATAAATACAAGTCCAAAATGGATAAATCTCGTGCAGACCCTTTATAAAAAAGTATATCCCACTAAGAAAACGTGTGAATATTTTATTGATTTTAAAGTCGGGTCCACTTTTTTACAATAAGCTTGTACAAGATTTTGTGCATTTAGGACTTGTCCTTAGCATTACTCTTTTATTATTCTATGACACTACGATACTAGCGAGTTGCGTAATAGTTGTATCCCTATCATTTTCCACTTTTTATTTTTTTTTCCCACTTAATTAAAAGTCTTAGATTGGTGTTTTTTTACACGTAATCTTAATGCAAACACGTATGGGTTTATAAATTCAAAGCCTAATCATCCTATTAGCTATTTATTAATTAGTCAAAATTTAACCATTTGCCGGAAGACAATTACATATAAATAAAAAGTCAATTGGCATCCCATCAACCACACGTACATGATTTGGAACAAAAAGATAATAATCTATCATAATATTGGTTGTAATATTTTATTAAGTCAGCAAAAAGACATATTTTTTACTATGAGAGGATCTATATTTAATATTATTCATTGAGTATTTTCTAACAGTTCTTCTACATACAGTCGACGGTGGGGAACCGCTGAGTAATCTGCTGATGTGGCAATATATATATTTAAAAAAATAAAATTAATTGGAAATGGAGGTGCATTGAATTAGAGTAAACATAAGGTTGAAGACAATCTCATCTACGTTTGTGGTTCCTCTTTCTCTCAGCCAAAAAAAATTAAAAAGTGGAAAAAACAAAAAAGGAAACTATAACACTTTTTTCACTATTTGGAGCCTGGGTTTTGTCTTCCAATTCTTCCTGCAAATGGCGACTCTCGATTCATTTCAAATGATGAAATTTCTTCAAGCTTTGCAAGATCAGATCAGGTGCACGCATCTTGATTGGAGAGCACTCAGCATTTAAACGCTTAAAAATATATAAACCACTTCAGCATTTTAAGCATCTTTAGACGTGCTTCATGTTCTGAATCAAATTTTGGACAAGACGAAAGGAGCTTTTTGCTGGGTAGATGAATGGAACCTTTTGCTGGATGGGCGAAGGGTTATTCACTCGCTCTTCTTCCTCTAAGCCAAGAAAAATAAAAGAAGGAAAAAAATAAAGGACAAAACTATAGGACTTTTTCACTGTTTGGAGTCCTGAATCAAATTTTGGAGAAGATGAAAGGAGTTTTTGCTGGGTAGACGAATGGAGCTTTTTGTTGGATGGATGAAGGGTCATTCACTCGCTCCTCTTCCTTTCAGCCAAGAAAAATAAAAGAAGAAAAAAAAATAAAGGACGAAACTATAGCACCTTTTCGATGTTTGGAGTCTGAATTTTGTCAGAATTTTTCACTTTTTGGAGTCGATTGCAAGCCAGTTTGCATCAGGCGGTTGTATCTATCATTTTTCATTTTCGGTTGTATATATCATTTTTCATTTTCTAAACAATAATATTGTTTAGAAAATTTACATGCATAAAAATAAATGTTAATGCAAACTATACGTCTTCTATTCTAGACATTAAATTTTAAATAAAGACTTTAAAAGATATTAATTATACAAAGATGAAGGCCAATGGTTGTTATAGATGAATTAATTAATTGTAAGGGAAAACTATACAAACTGTATAGTAATGAATTAATAAGTAATGCTACTCATCATCCTAATTTTTATTATCCCATGATGTAGTATTAGATGATTAGAGATTATTTATTATATTTTACTTGTGAATCTATCATCTAATGCCACATTATGAGATGATGAGAAGATGTTGAGAAAAATGATGATGAATAGATTTTTTTTGAATGAATTGTAAGGGAAAAGCAGGGGTGTCAAATCGTGTTAACGGGTCGTATTCGTTTCGTGTCAAAGTATGTATATTATACTATATAGATAAGCCTTAACCCGACCCGTTAAGCTTATCGTGTCAAAATCTCAAACCCTAACACGACCCATTAACATAACGTATCGTGTTGTGTCAACCCGTTTTGACCCATTAGTAAATATTACTAAATAGGTTAACACGAAATAATATGACCCGTTTCAAAATATTTATGTAAATAGGTTAAATATACTTGAAATTAACATGTTTGACTTGATTAAATTTAATATAATTTTCTATAAATGTTAAAATTACAATATCTATAAAAATTATAAAACTAACTACAAGTCTAAAATTACAATTTAAACAATAAAAATATCACAATTAAAATTCTAACAATTTTATTTTTGGGTAAAGGATATAATTATAATTTCAACTTTCTTAACGTGTCATAACGGGTTATAACGTGTCAAAACGGGTTAACCCGTTATCAACCCGTTAAGCAATCGTGTCTTAACGGGTCAATCCGTTTTGACCCGAACCTATTAAGACTAAACCCTAACTCGCTATTATCGTGTTGTGTTCGTGTTGGATTAACGAGTCGTGTAATATATTGCCACCTCTTGGAAAAAGTGAAAACACATACTCATGTACTAGTTTTCAAACTATCATCAAACTAATTTGTTATTAACTTTCAAACTATATATTAATTAGTTTTGACAATCACACCTTCAAACTATTAAAAAAAAAAAAATAGTCTAGCACCTCTAAAAAAATCTGACATAATTGCCCTTGATAAATAAGAAAAGATTTAGAATAAGCTATAAATAAAAAAAACATTTTTTTTTAAAAGAAAAGAAAAAAAAAACCAGAAAAGGCTAATATAATTTTTTAAAACATAAAAAAACAATATGTAATAAAATTCTTAAAAAAAGAGGGGGGGATAATTTTTTGAAGAATGGGATCATATATTATTATTGTTTTCTCCAAATTATAACATATATAGGTGATCATTGATCAATGAAGGCAGATCCTATCAAAATATTCGAGAACGAGATTAACATAATCTATCTCTTGATTTTTTTTTAATGAAGAATATCTGTCTTTTCTGTCTTTTCATGAGAATGTTCAGCTGTGATTTAGTTCACAATGACATCATGATGATCATTCATTGGTGAAATATCACTACGTACTGCATATTTTTCTAACATCATGATGTTTTAATGATTGACAATTGTGCATGTGACAGTACTGTACGAATGCCAGCCTCGATGTCAAGAATTTTGAAAAGCTAACCTAAAACTTACATGCAGTAGTACGTGTACCCTTTTTGTTATCATTGACCAAATCAAATTTGTTACTACGTTCAAATGATGTTGAGAAATGCATGCGGTACTGAAAATCTGAATGTACGTTGATCTAGCTGCTCATGATCATCATGTAATTAATTAATGGGAGTTTGACTTGAATTCGCACAATTTGGGAAGGCCAATGCTTGTACGTACGTTCTTCATCTTGAGAAATGTTTGGCCAACTACTTTATAAAATGATATAATTTAACGTGATATATTATATTATAATTATTTTAATATAAAATAGATTTAATATACTATATGATTAAGTCATTTTAATTTTTAAACTTTAAATACATGTTCAATTAAAATAAGAATTACACTGCATAATAGAAATTCTTAGACGAGGATATATATATATATAGCAATATCTAAAACTCACTACAAAGGATACGCCCTGTTGCAGCTCTTGAATCCTTCGGAAATCACCCTATATTTCGCAGCTGATGGACTGTACCAACAATCGTTGCTTCGTCGCATGTTGGACGCCATATAATCGTTGCTTATGCTGGAACTCAGCTAATGTCTATAATCGTTGGCTTTACAGATGTTTTCCATCGTTTTTTACTGATGGAAAAAACAGAGGAAAGCCGTTGCAACTGCTTTGGAGGACCGATTGTAATCGCTGCACTTAATTGTTTGGGTCGATTTACAACGTCGCAGTCCCAGAAAATTCCCGCTGCAATTATCGATTGCATCCTCGACGATCTACATTTTCAATATTTCGCAAACCGCGTCCATTACAAATTCAAATTTTTACTCTGTTCTGGCCGGGTTCGTTTACGGCATTGAAGGAGATGAGGTGGAGCCCGATCCGTGTGGGGGAGAGCAGATCGACGGTGAGAGAGACGGTGAGCTTGTGGAGGGGCTGTGGAGCATGGGAGCGGCCGTGTAGAGGGCTGACTGAGCGGTGGTGCTGCGCCGTGGAGGAAGGCAGCGCAGGGCCGGAGTTGAGAACAGGGGGCCGATCCGTGTGGGGGAGAGCAGAAGAGACACGGTCGAGAGACGGAGAGCTTGGGGGGGTCGACGGACCTCATTTGCAGGAGGTGGTGCGTCGGCTGAGGAGGCGGCGGCTGGGAACCCATGCCAACTTGTTGGACTTCGACGGCGGCTGGGAACCCATGCGAGAGAGGGCCGGGCTTGGGGGGGTCGACGGCGGAAGATCTGTAGACGGCGAGAGAGGGCCGGAGCTTGGTTGGGTTGCCAGCGCGGTGGGTCGACGGCGGAAGAGCTTCAGAACAGGGGGCCGGAGAACAGGGGGAAGATGTGAAGATCGATCGGCCAAGTGAAGATCTGTAGGGGGGGGGGAAGTGAAAAACAGTGGGTATAAATAATTAAAGCGCACGGTTTTGTTGACTAATATCCAAACCGTTGCAAAAGTTTTTTTTTTTTTTTAGATGTTGCAGCGATTTTTTTGTTGCAACAAGTTCAAAAATCGCCATAAAAATTAATTTGAATATTGCAGCAATTTATAGTCGACGTAAAAAGCCAAAAAGTGCTGCAAAAGACCAATTTCGAATTTTGATGTAAAAAATTTTGCAACCATATAAAAATTGTTGCAAATAAAGATTTTTTGCAACAATTTTTGTTCCATCAAACATAAAATTGCTGGAACAAGACCTTATTCTTGTAGTGACTTTTGTTTTTCAAGTTCCACAACTTCAATTGGAAAGAACAAACTTTAAAATTAAAAGAAAAAATCTTAAGTACACTTCATATTTTAAATGGTTTCATAATTCAATCAATTAAATATTAGCTACTAATTCATGAATTATGAGATATTGCTAGTAAGTGTGATTGAGCAATAAACCTTAAGATGAATAAAAGCATCATTAGTTTGCACTAAACAAAAGTAATTGGAAGACTACAAACAGATAGATCAGTATAATCCTTAAGATTTTAAAATTTATAGCAACTGCAAACCACATGATATTGTGAATGTGAGCTTAAATAGATTAGTAATTGCATCCTATGACTTCTGAATTTTGAAATGAAAATTTCTATTTATTGTTTTTGTAATCATTATCATCTTATCATTCCTTATTTGGAATAATTAAAATGATTGGAACAGAAGTAAAAGTTGAGAAATAGTCTTTCATTCATTTGATAACAATTAGGATGTTGATTAATAGAATGTTGACTATAATTTTTCTTGTGAAATACCTCACTCAAATTCTTGAGTTCCTTACTAATGGAAAGCAATTATTAACTTAGGCCACGTTTGGTTACGTAGTTTAGATGAGATATTTTGAATAGTAGTCAAATTTTTGAGTTAAGATGAGATGAAATAGTTTGTAAGAAAAATGTGTATTTGAATTGTAAAATGAAATGAGATAGTTTTTAATTTTTAGAATTTGAAAAAGGTGTGGGTCCCACTGTTTTATAGAGAACCGAATTGTGTACTATTCATGCATTGTTTTGTACTATTCATATTCGTTTTGCATTGTTCTTGCACCGTTTATTGTCAGTTTTTACTATTCATTACTGTTTATCTAAGTGGATATTTTTAAAATTTAGAGATGAAATATAGTATGTTTGGATAGGGAAAACTATTGTATGGTACAAATGAGATGAAAACATCTCATCTATATTGGCTAACCAAACCTGGCCTTAATTTCATGACATGATTTACTAAGTTTTTAGGCAGATTAACATTAGGAGGCATCGGCCTAATAATACCCTAATGAGAACAACAACAATCCCTAGTTGAAAGAAATGTGATATATATATATTTTGACTTCTAATTAAGTGAAAACAATAAATAGATTTCTAATAATTCAACATATCAGGAAATGATCGATTGAAATGATCGTTAAAAGGTTTATAAATAACATTTCTCCCATAATTTACATGTGACGATCTAATTAATACCTATGCAAGAATTTGGGAGATTCAAAACAAATTGATCAATTATTGTCCTTCATAGGGGGTAAAGTTATGCTAGCTTCATCCTGTTTTTTGGACATTAAAATTTAGCTACTTAATTTCATGTTCGATTCGCTGAAGTTTTAGCAAGTTAATTATATTAGGATGTAACGTCCCGATTCTCTAATGAGAACAACAACAATCCCTAATTGATAAAAGAAAAATTATACTTTTTAGACTTATAATCAAGTAAGTGAAAGAATAAATAGATTTCTAATAATTCGACGTCATGACGTACATATAAGGAAATATTGATGAAATGATCGACAAAAAGTTTATAAATAACATTTCTTCCGTATAAACGTGACGATATTCTAATTAGCTTGATCCATGCAAGAACATGGGAGATTCATCAAGACATTAATTGATTAATTTTTGTCCTTGCTTAGGGGCCAAAGTTATGTTTCATCCTGTATTTTGGACATTAAGATTTAGATGCTTGCATGTGTCAATTTTTTTTCTTGGGTGGGTATCGATCGAGCTAAGTAGATGCTATTCCAAATAAACCTAATTAACTATTTTAATCACTTTTAGTGTCCAGAAATTCTGGTGTCAATCTTTAGAGAACCAAAGGATCCAAAAATAATTTGATTATTGAATGATAATTTATTAGCCAAACTCATTTGATTGAGCTTAATTATTCTATCCATACTCGTTACAGTATAGCTAGAGATTGTACTTGCTGTCTTAAACAAACAAAATTGGTTATGTTTGGATGTTGAGATGGGTTATAAATAATAATATTTTTTGGGTCTCATTGAAATGGGTTTAACTTTAATTTATTTAAGTTGATATGTGTTTAACTTCTTAGATTGAAATGTATAAAGTAGGTTAAAATGCGTTTAACTTTTTAATGAAAAGTTAAAAAAGTAGATAGTTCCATCAATGATTGGTTTGAGATGAGTTGAGTTTGGTTTCACAACCAAACACGACCTAAACCAAGTTAAAATGTTAGTCACTTCTATTGATCTTCTACACTATCAATTAAGTATCAACAACATCAAAGCCAATTTCACAAATAATAAACTAAATCATATATAAAATAATACTACTGATCTTTATTTGGAATTTATGCACATAACCAGTTACAATGTGATACAATTTTGAAAGAAAGAAAGAAAAAAGGCATATAATTGTGATTAACCCAATTCAATTATAGGATGATCAGTTTCTATCAGTATTATCCATTAGGGAAATAATAACAATAATGTTTACATTATTGTTATTATTATTATTAATTAACACTAAAACAATAGCCAAAAGCCCAAAACAACATCTTTCACTTTGTTTGTCTCCCACTCGATTGCACACAAATTATAAACACATGAGAAACAGGCGCCGTTAAAATTCATTCTGTCGAAGATCTGACAAAAGCTCCAACACTGCAAGAGCTCAGTGGCACATTCTTCTTCCTGCGAATCATGATGAAGGAGAAGAGAATCTGAGGGTAATAATATATAATCTGCGCGCAGTATTCACACATTCATGAGAACCAAACAAAAACCTTAGAAGTCAAAAAATTAAATCAATCCCATATGTACAATAATAGCTCATAAAAAAAAAAAAAAAAAAAACAATCATCAGTGAATCCATAAAATCAAATTTCATTTCTGGCCTTATCCCAAGTTTTCTTCCGTTACAATGAATGATAATCCTAAGCAAACATAAGCTTGAGGATATTTTCCTTTCCGCTTTTTATTTTCTTTCTTCTGGAAAAAGAGAAAAAAATATGAAGAACAGCCTCGGCCATAGACTCATATTGCAGTAGTACTGGTACTCATGTTTCCAGAAAGCCAGTCATCCTTAGAATCGAGTTCCGAACTCGACTTAAATCCCGGCCCTTGAGGGTCCGCCCGTTGCCAGTGCAAACAGAGTACGCCATTTTTCCGGCGGCTCGACGCCCTGTGATGACGTGGGGCGGTACCATTTCCTCGCCATACCCATCCTCTTCAAGGTCATCGCTAACCGCATGGCGGAATATATCTCTATCGGGGACATTGACGGGGAGCGAGTAATTGCCCATTCTTTTCTCAAGCTTGCTGTTCTTGGACTTGATGTTCTGATGCCCCATTTCTTTGTTGTTTGGGCGAGTGTCCTTGTTGAGGCGGCGGCGGCGGTCTTGTTCGGCAAAAATAACGTCGGATTCTTGGAGTTCTTCGAGGTCCTTGGCCATAGGGTGGTAGAAGAGAAAACAAACGGAAATGAGAAATAAAATGGGGTACGAAGGTGTTCAATTTATATAGAGGATCGAAGTCGTACTTTGTACACTTTTTGGCTGTTTGTGTTGTGAGATGGCGTCAGCAGAAGGCAGGAAAGCGTTGAGTGCGGTCCCAGCTTTCTCTCTCTGGAATTTATAAGGGTAACATTCGAGAGTTCATGTTTGAGTACTGTTTCCATCTAACTTTTCCTTAAGACAGCTCTTTTTCTTATGGTTCACGAATTCTGTTTTTTTGTTTTGTTTTTGTTTTATTTATGATTGTTGCTTGTTTGGCTCATACATTGACTTAGCTCAACTTAGAATTGAGTTGTGTATTTGTATTGTGTTTTGATGTCTACCTTGTACAAGAAAATATCTCGATATTTTTTCATATATTGCTCGTTTAACGTAAACGTAACATGTATGTAAGATTTTTATTAATTTTTATTGATCATAATTTAAAATGAATCTTAAAATAATAGAAGCAATGCATCTTGAAAATGCAAAGATAAAATTTTGAAAAATGATTTGATTTAATGTTATGATACTAATTACTAATGAGAAGAGTTGTCATTGCTTGAGGGGCACACAATGGGACATAATGGGTTTAAATGTGTAATGGTGTCTTCATTAATTACTTTCTAGGGAAAAGAAATGTTGACACTTTTTTTCTTTATAATCGTGTTTACGAGTACTACCACATTTTTTTCAATTCTGGCCTCGTAATGATTGTTTTCACTTGAATGCACACGAACTGACAGTAAAAAGCTTTAATTACAATTGAGGAAATTATGAAAGCCTTAAATACATAGGTAGAGAGCTAATTATTTCCAATTTACTTTTTCCTTCTAAGCACCAATTACTTCCCATGTATGTCAAATTTACTTCATCATCCTTCCAAAACTAATGAATTATGGAAAATGTCTGTATGTGGTCTAAGTTTGCCTCTCATTTTAATAATTAATATATTTAATTTTTTTTTTACTTAACAATTAAGGAAGTTATTTTTAATATATTGATGAGTTTTTTTTAAAATATTAAAAAATATAAAAATAAAAAGACTAATTCGTATGTGTTAGAAGACATGCTTAACGGTTAAAGCTGAACGACACATTAGCACTGCCGATAAATTATCTAAGATAAAACACTCAAAGACTTTGTTTTAATGGGCAAGACTCATAAGCCAAAAATCTTATCATAAAAATATCAAATAATAGTAATAATTCAAATGCTTAGGGATTGGCTCAAGTAAACCAAATGTTTTAGACTTGGAGGTATGCTCCTTGGTCTAAGATTCAAATTCTCATGTTAATTTAAACTCATCCAAATTAAATAAAACTTAAATGAATTTAAAAGAAAAATAATATTTATTATTTATCAGATCATTATTATTATGAAAAAGAATGTTATTATTTATCTTTACGTTGTTATTTGTATCGGGTAAGGGTTAAGGGGCCAAGCTACGACCTCCCCACGTTGGAGGATGTGGTGGGTCCGCAAGGAATGAATTCAACGCAAAGAGCCACTTGTCATCCGCCACGTGGATCGATGGACAACCTCACGTAGGTAGGGGAAAGCTCCATCAATAATGCTAGTTAGCTTGTGTTTTTACGTGTAAGACTGTCATGTGGTGTAGGCAGTAGGAGGAGTAGGGGGATTTCTTTTGTTTGTTCTCTCTTCGAAGCATAAATGCATTATTTTGGGGGGTACAGTATAATTATTAATTATTTAGGGAAAGAAGGTTTAAAATGTCTTCTAGAGGGATAAGTGCATCCGTCGTGTTTGCTCTGTTTAGGAAGCAAGCAAACAAAGACATACAAGTCAAGGGAGAGGAAAAGTGTTTGTTTTTTTTTGCACTTTTTAGAAGAATATATATAAATAAATAAATAAAGAGCTGTGGAGGGAAGTGTGTATTTGTGTATTTTATTTTATGTAAAATATTTTTTGTTTTGGCTAAAGAACAGTACAGATGCACTTGGTTGGAATGGTAAAAAGTGGGGTGGAGTTATAATTAAAGAAAGTGTTGGGGTCATTTTTTTTTCAGTTTTATCCACTGTTTTCTTCTTTCCTTCTCTTTTGGTCCAAATTGCATGTTCGTTACTGACGGTAATTAAGAAATCAGATCAATTCAATTTGTTGAATTGAAAGTTCTGTACATTAATTTATTTATTTTTATTAAAAGAATTTTTAAGTTTTCAACTGAAAAATTAATGACCGAAATCATGTTGAAGTCAAATTAATTTGTTTAACATTCCTTTCCTTTTTTCTATCGATCGAATAGTGTAAACCTTTTTTTTTAATTTTTTTTTCATACATTTTTTAAACCCATTTAAATATTTTTAAAAATAAAAAAAATCATAAAATCATTAAAAAATACTTCTTTACTCATTAAGTTAAAAAATAAAAAATAAAAATCGATCTGTATAAAATAGGTGTACACACTTTTTCGGTGACTATTATTTCTCTTTTGTTTATTATGAATGGGTTAATGTATACAAGTGCATAATATATTATATATGGAAGACTCGAAGAACACGAAATTAAAGAATATTGGTGACTCAAAACTCAAGACTAATATTTAATGGTAATTTATAACTATTAATTAGGGGGAATAATACCGCGGATACCATTTAAACGAGCTTGAGGTCTTTTGTTGTTGTTTTTATTTGTGGAGAAATCTTAAAAAATAAAAAATAAAAAAACTTTTAAATTGATGGAGTTTATAATTAAACACGAGATGTCAGATTCATTTTATAATAAAAGAACTTTATAATATAATATATCATGTTAGGTTACGTCAGTTTCTAATTTTTTTTAATATTATTTTTATTTTAAAATTTGAAAAAATTGAATTATTTTTTATATTTTGTTTAGAAATTAATTAGAAAAGTTGTAATGATTAAATGAGATAAAATGAAATTAAATAGTTTGTGAGAACAAACAAAACCTTAGTCATTATATATCCTTTCATTAATGTGACGAATTAGTATAAAATGATTTGCATATATACGAAACGGATGTAAATGAAGCAAAGAAATTAACCCACGGAAAGAGATACGTACGTCGTACGTGTAGAGGAAGAGGGAGATCGATGGTGGCGTCCACCTCAAGAAAACCCGACACATAAAAATTGTTAGGGCTATCCTTGAATGCGTAGGTACTTGACGTACCCACATACCCTTTTCATTGAAAACGATTGCGCCTATAGATATAAATTCTAAAATGTTTTAGACGAGTACTTATAACTTATTTAGGGACGTTGATTCTAGGCCAGCAGTTTTGTTCTCTTTTACATGATGCTCTAGCTATATATATGTATACAAGATGAAGAAGATATTTATTTGCAATTTGCAATTAGGACAGGGATAATGACTTCAACCTCATCTGATAATCACATCTTACTGCTCATATATTTTGATGACTGATTATTTGTGTTATATAATTTACATATGATAGTGATTTGTCACTGATCATGATGATCTTGGTCTTCAAGATTCGATAAACAGTCACGTAACTTATATAGGTTGAATATTAATTAGAGGTTTGAAGTTGGGCATGGATGCAGAGAAGCCCTCAAAATGGTGTTGCATTCGTATGGAATGAAAGAAAAGCAATCCGCCTGTTTATTTTTGTCCATATTCTCAGGATGGTAGCTTGCCTTAGAGCTAGATGATCTGGGAAAGCCATGCAAACTCTGCAGATAACGTTATTCTTTTCTTAGAGCTTTGGTTAACGAGGTATATATAACAAAAAGGTTTGGTTTGGTGTAGATGATGATGATATTCTATAAGAAACGTATGATTGAAGCATGCAATTATGAGATGATTATCCAATGTCAAAGCATATATAATTAGGCTGATTAAAAATTTGTTTTGTGTGATAATAAATGATCAAGATGCTTAATTAAGGAGGCATGCATGCATATATTCTTTGTTTATAGATTTACAATCAATATGAACTTTGCCATTGCTTGATGTGCATATATATATAATGGATTTGGAATATTAATTCTTGTAACTAAAAAGCCATCAATAACTTTTACATGACATTAATAATGGATCAGTAATGCTACTCATCATATTTTTATTCATTATCATTCTCTTATCCCATGATATGATACTAGATGTTGCGAAAAATCTTTGTCATGTTTCACTTATTTACTAATCATTTGATGCCATATCAAAATATATTATTGCTAAAAAGACTATGGTTAAAATGACAGTGAATAACATTTCTCACGGTAATGTTCTATTGAATCCCTCGGTTTAAGATCAAATGAAATATATAATTTGGAATTTTGAATTTTAAAATGATGAGTAATGATATATATGCACTCTTTTTTTTTTTTATAATTCCGTATAAAATAAAAGACACTTGTTCAAAATTTGAAACTCGAATAAGATGAAAAACATAATATTTGATTTTATTAATGAAGCAGTTTGATGTCAGCCAAAAATAGAAGTTATTATGATGGCTAGCTAAGAAACAAAAATTAGGGATTTAGATTGAGAAAGATGCAAACTGAGATAAACTTGCTTAAATATCTAAAAATGTTTGAGTGGCCGCACAAATAATGAATAAAATAAGTAACTCGCCAAAATCTGGTCCCAAATTGAAAACAAAAACCACCTCTCAAAACGGAAAGCAAAATGTCACCATAAAAAGAAAATAATTACTTATATCGACGATTCAGAAGGAAAAATGACTGATGTCGAGGTAGAGACAAGGACAACCAAGCACATGAACATGATGATCACAATGTGTGCATCAAAAAGAGTTTTTCGAATTGGGATAATATGTGCAATTCCAATATTCGTAGTCAAAGTTACGTACTAATAAAATACTGACACGTGAGCAATATTGCCTCAATTTTTAGGATCTTCACATTTTCCTAGCTACCATATTTGCATCGATTTGCTTTCTTGAAGTAGTCCAATTCCATCAATGTTGAAATTGTAAGCTCGACTCCTTAAGATCCTTATCTGTCTACATCAGAATACTATTGTGTTGAATGGTTGTAAAATAGATTATAAGATAGTTACACCTATATGATTATTCATAAAATGATTTTAGTTGCATCTTAGCAATTGGTTTTGATCCTAAAGTGTAGTTCATTTATTAAATTTGTGGGAAAATAGGAAAAAAAGAGCAAGCAGGGACATATGATGGAGGCCCATTATAGGTAAACTTAAAATCCAACCAAGCATTGTCTATCTTTGTTCCCTACATATCAGTGGCCCAATTCTTCCAGCTCGAATCATGAACCTAAAAAATTAATAGAAGAAGGTTCTTATGCGGTGTACAGGCTTGCTCTCCAAATTGCAACTTTCACACACACTGACAGACTCACAATGGAAATTGAGGCTCTGCTGCTTCCAAAGTCAAAAACTCAACATGAGTTTTCCTTTTTTCCAGTAGATAATGTATGTTTTCCTCATTCGTTTACAAAAGTTATTGCAAGCGCTTGTACAGTTTGTTTTGTTTAAAACCTATTCTTTTCTTCATTCATGTATCGGTTCAAGAGTTGATGGTCGAAGATTTAGTCCTAAGTTCGTGGCATTTAGGTCATTAACGAATAATAGTGGTTTTTTGGTGTTTGGCTCCTGGTGCTTTCTGGTAGGTCATAGTCATAGAAGACTTTCTCAGTCGAAACTGAGTTCTTACTGACTTTCGATACTCTATGTAGTTGGTTGGGAATAGGATGTCTTGACCTTTGTTCATTTTTTTTTCTTTTTTTACTGAGACTCTTGTTTATTTTGATGCAGTTAGTTTTGAGTTAGAAGAATACGAAGATGGGTATGTAGAGAGCCAACAGAGGGGCCAATTTGTAGGAAGAGAAAAAGTATACAGGATTAGTACACAAATGTGTAACAAAGGAAAAAAGAGAAATGAAAAGGAAGAAAGGAAACAGTCAGTTTTGTATGTAGAATTTTTTTAACAAACAATTGAGTTTCCTCTGTGGCTGTCGATATTTTGTTTCCTATTCTTCTATCGTTGTTGTTTCTCTTCTCTTCATCTATATCAACCTTTCCACTCATTGCAGTTGGTGACTTTATCTTCAGCTATTTGCCCCATTGTCCGTTAACAGGTCTAACGTTAAAGTTTAAAGTTGGTTGTTTGAGAATGATGAAAATTTTGTTAAGAATATAATACTAACAAATAAATCTAAAAGATGTCCATGTTTGTTCTCTACATATCAATGACCCAATTCTTCCAACTGAATCCTAATTGAAACTAGAAAGTTAAATAGAAAAATGTTATTGTATGGTGTACCGGCTCGCTCTTCCAAATTACAACTTTCATACATTTTGATAGACCCACAATGCAAATTGAGGCTCTGCTACTTCCCAAGCCCAAAACTCAACTTGGCTTTTTCTTTTTCCGGTAGATGAAGTTTGTTTTCCTCATTCGTTTACAAAATTTTATTGCAAAGGCTTGTATAGTTTGTTTTGTTCAAAACCTCTTCTTTTCCTCATTCAAGTATCGATTCAAGAGCGGCTGGTCGAAGGTCTAGTCATTAGTTTGTGGCATCTGGGTTATCCATGAATAGTAGCAATTTTTGGGTTTTTTGCTGCTCGTCCTTTCTGGTAGGTTGTAGACATAGAAGGTTTTCTTAGCTATTACTAAGTTCTTGGTGACGTTCGATTCTTTGTGTAGTTGATTGTGCATAATACCTTGACCTTGGTCCGTGCCCTTTTTAATAAGACTCGTCTATTTTCATGCACCTAGCTTTGAGTTAGAAGGATACGAAGAACGGTATTTAGAGAGGCTACACTAGAGGGGCCAAATTATAGGAGAGAAAAAAAAAGAGGAAATGAAAAGGAAGAAAGAAAATGGTCTATTTTGTATGTGGAATTTTAATAAACATTTGAGCTTCTTCTATGGTTGTCGGTATTTTGTTTCATATTCTTCTATAACTATTGTTTCTATTCTTTTAATCTATATCACCCTTTTCACTCATTCTGCATGGTGACTTTATCTTCGGTTACTTACCACATTGTCTGTTAATGACACTAACGTTAACATTTAAAGCCAACTATTTGAGAGTGACGAAAATTTTGTTACAAATAGAATACAAATAAACAAATATAAATGCTAACCATGAAAATTAGTGGCATAATTCTCCCTGCTTGAATCATAATTGAAACTAAAAACTTAGATAGAAAAAGGTTCTTGTACGGTGTACCGGCTTGCTCTTCAAAATTGCAACTTTCACACACTTTGACAAACTCGCAACAAAATTGAGGCTCCACTGTTTCCAAAGCCAAAAACTGAACTTAGATTTTCCTTTTTTCTAGTTGATAAGGTATGTTTTCCTCCTTCATTTACAGAAGTTATTGCAAACGGTTTTGAAATTCATTTGATTTAAAACCTCTTCTTTTACTCATTCACATATCGTTTCAAGAGCTTCTAGTCGAAGGTCTAGTTATGAGTTCGTGGCATCTAGGTCGTTCATGATTAGTACCAGTTTTTGGGTATTTGGCTCTTAATTCCTTGTCCTTTTTGGTAGGTTGTAGACATAGAAGACTTCCTCTATAGTTATTGAACTCTTGGTGACTTTCTATGTTCTGTGTATTTGATTGACCATAAGATGCCTTGAGCTTGGTCTATGTTTTCTTTAAGAAGACCTCTGTCTGTTTTAATGCACTTAGCTTTGAGTTAGAAGAATACTGAGAATGGTATGTAAAGAGACAACATTAGAGTGGCCAAAATGTATGGGGAGAAAAAAAGTATGTAGGAATAGTACACGTGTAACAAAGAAAAAAGAGAGATGAAAAGAAAGAAAGAAGGTGGTCAGTTTTGTATGTGTAATTTTAACAAACAATTGAGCTTCTTCTATGGCTGTCAGTATTTTGTTTCTTATTTTTCTATAGCTCTTGTTTCTTTTCTCTTCATCAACATCACCCTTTCAGCTTATTGCAGTTGGTGACTTTATCTTCGGCTATTTTCCCCATCGTCCATTAATGGGTCTAACGTTAACGTATAAAACCAATTATTTTAGAGTGATGAAATTTTGTTAAGAATATAATACAAATAAATAAATCTAAATGCTGTCCATATTTGTTCCCTACATATCAGTGGCCCAATCTTCTAGCCTGAATCATAATTGATGCTAGGCAAAATAGAAATTCTTCTAAAGGCTTGCTAAGCAACCAAAACTGGGGATTGAGATTGAGATTGAGAAAGATGCAAACAGAGAGAAACTTTGAGATAAACTCGGAGATTAGAATTTATTGATCAAAGTCCAAAATCCATTTCTGAAGTCCATAAAATGGGCTTAAATAGCTAGAGAAGTCTAGGTGACCACACAATTAAGTAATAAAATAAGTATATAGTCAAAACTTGGCCCCACATCAGAAATAAAAATCATCTTTCAAAACGAAAAGCAAAATATGACAATAAAAAAAAAAAAAAAAAACATAAATCATAGCATGGTCATAACGATGTGTGCGTCAAAAAGAACTTTCTGAATTGGGATCATATGCACGATTCTGATACCCATAGTCAAAATTATGGTCAAAATATTGATGGGTGCATAATATTGTATCAATTCCTATGATCTTCACCCTTTTTTGCCATATTTGTGCCGATTTTCCTTCTTAAGTTGATTTTAGTTGGATCTTAACTTGGTTTTGATCCAAGGGTGTCCTTAATTTATTAAATTTGTGGAAATAAAATAGAGTGGGCTGAAGGGCATATGGGCCTTATAGGTAATCTTCAAATCCAATTCAACTATGTCCATGTTTGTTCCTTACATATCAGTAGCCCCATTCTTTCGGCCCAAATAATAATTGAAACTAAAATGTTGAACAAAAATGGGTTCTTGTACGATGTACCAACTCCCTATTCCAAATTGCAACTTCCACACACTCTGACAACTCGCAATGGAAACTGAGGCCTTAATGCTTCACAAGCCAAAAACTCAACTTTGTATTTTCGTTTTATATTTTCCCCATTCATTTACAATTGCGCAATATCGCCTTAATTCATAGGATCTTCACCTTTTCCTTCCATGTCGAGGTAGTCTAGTGCCATCAATGTCGAATATGTCAACTCAGCATCTTTAAATCCGTATCCTCTTACATCAGAGTACTACTTTATTGAATGATTGTAAAATAGGTTATAAGATAGTTACACGAATATGATGAAGGGAAAAAAGAGCGCGTTGAAGAGCATATAATGAAGGTCCATTGTAGGTAAACTTAAAATCCAACCAAATGTTGTCCATGTTTTTTCCTTACATATCAGAGGCCCAATTCTTTTAGCCCAAATCATAATTGAAACTAAAAAGTCAAATAAAAGAGATTCTTGTACGGTATGCTGAGACTTGGATGTACCGTACAGTAACTTTTCTATTTGAACACAAATTTATTTCTAAATTTTAAAAATATTTATTTAAATAAACAGTAAAAACTAACGAAAAATAGTTATAAACAGCGTACAACTGACATGAACGGTAAATAAATAGTGTAAACTGCTAATACATAATTCAGCTCCTTATAAAATAGCAAGATTTACGTACTTTTTAAATTTTAAAAATTAAAAATTATTTTATCTTATCTCACTATCTAAATACATATTTTTTTATAAATGATTTCATTCTAATTCAATTAAAATTTTTTATTATTATTTAAAAGATTTTATATCATTTCAATTGAACTATACATCTTAATAAGACTTGAGGTCTAATTTATTTTAATAGATGAGATGGAATTATGAGGTCATGTTTATTTTAATAGTGAGATAAAGATTAGTTAAGATAAAAATTAAAAATTAAATAAAATATTATTAAAAATTATTTTTTTAATATTATTATTATTTTAAATTTTATAAAAGTTAAATTATATATATTATTTTAAGTGAAAAATTTTAAAAAATTATAACGATAAAATTAATATTAGGTTTCTGTTGTAAAATAACATTGTAAAATTGTATGACCACCTTGAGCTAGCCGTCAAATGCACAGTGCATAGTGCCAGCATAGTACTGCATAGTAACTGGCATAGTAAATGGCCGACATCGCACAGTGCGCATAGTGTCAACATAGTACTGCATAGTAATTGGCATAGTAAATGCCCGACATCGCACAGTGCATAGTGTCAGTATAGTACTGCATAGTAAATATGCACAGTGCCAGCATAGTACTGCATAGTAACTTGCATAGTTCCCTTTGTACGCCTATATATATCGTTGAATTCTTTAAGAAATTCATAAGTTTTATAACTTCTCTGAGTTCTATCTCTCTCTCTCTCTCTCTCCTTTCGATAGTTTTATAACACGTTATCAGCACGAGAGTTCTGACGATCTTGAAGCTAATTGTCCTCTACTTCAAGTAAGTCTTTCAATATATTTTTTTATAGTTTTCAAAATGAATATGAAATATTAAACATACTTATGTTCTTGATTTATATATGTAAAAAATGTCAAATCTTACAAAATTGGAATTCGTTGCTCTTGACATTTCTGGGAAAAATTATTTATCTTGGATCCTTGATGCTGAGATCCATCTGGATGCAATGAACCTGTGAGATACAATTAAAGAAGGAAATCAAGGGTCCCTGCAGGACCGTGCTAAGGCAATGATTTTCCTTCGGCACCATCTTCATGAAGAATTAAAAACTGAGTATCTAACGGTGAAAGATCCACTTATTTTGTGGAATGATTTAAGGGAGAGATATGAACACCAAAAAACTGTAATCCTCCCAAAAGCTCGTCATGATTGGATGCACCTGAGGTTGCAAGACTTCAAGAGTGTTAGTGAGTATAACTCTGCACTCTTTAAAATTAGCTCGCTATTGAAATTATGTGGTGAAAAAGTCACTGATGATGACTTGTTAGAGAAGACATATACTACTTTTCATGCCTCGAATGTGCTCCTGCAGCAGCAGTATCGAGAGCGAAAGTTCAAGAAATATTCTGAACTTATATCTTGTCTTCTATTAGCTGAGCAAAATAATGAGCTTTTATTAAGAAATCACCAGTCACGTCCTACTGGTTCTATATCATTCCCTGAAGTGAATGGTACTAGATTTACATCATTCCAAGAAGCGAATGGTGCATCTTTTCAAAGAAAAAGAGGGCGTGGACGTGGTAAGAAAAACTATAGAAGTGGAGGTCCTAGAAGTGACCACACTAAAAGGGAAAATAATAGATATACACCGTACCATCAGAAGTGGTTCAACTCAGAAAAGGGCAAAGGTCCTCAAAATAAATTTGTAAAGAAATATGAAGATGAATGTCATAGATGTGGTATGACTGGACATTGGTCTCGTACCTGTCGTACAGCTAAACACTTGGTTGACTTATACCAATCTTCCATAAAAGAAAAAACAAAGAAATTTGAAACAAATTTTGCTGAACCATCATATGCTTTAAATTCTATAGATGGAGAAGATATTACAAGTTTTGATGTTTCTGATTTCTTTGAGGATTCTAGTGGTAGAGTTGATCATGGAAGTGTTCCTTTTTAATTAATGTATTTCCTTTATATTATTGTAAAATATTTTTATTCTGTAATGTTTTTTTTAGTAATGAAAGTTTTATATATTTTGTAGAATCATGAGTCTTATTGATGAACTTTCTATCTCCGAGATGAATAATAAAGATGTATGTCTGGCTGACAGTGCTACAACTCACACAATTCTTAAGGATAAAAAATATTTTCAAAATCTAACATTGAGTAAAGCCTATGTTCATACCATCTCCGGTTCATCGAATCTAATTGAAGGCTCCGGAAGAGCTTATATTGTGTTGCCTAATGGCACCAAATTTTGCATTGATGATGCTCTATTTTCTTCACAATCCAGAAGAAATTTATTAAGTTTTAAAGATATACGTCGTAATGGTTGTCATATTGAAACCATTAACGAAGACGATAAAGAGCATCTTCTCATTACTAAAATAATTTCGAGCCAGAAGCTCGTATTAGAAAAACTGTCTGCCCTCTCATCTGGATTGTATTATACAAAAATGAGAACAATTGAATCACATGTTGTAATGCACCAGAAGTGCATTGATCCCAAAATATTTATGACTTGGCATGATCGCCTTGGACATCCGGGATCAATAATGATGAGACGAATAATTGATAATTCGTATGGGCATCCCTAAAGAATCAGAAGATTATCTTACCCAATGAATATCCATGCTCTGCATGTTCTCAAGGTAAATTGATTATCAAACCATCTATCTCAAAGGTTGGTTTTGAATCTCCATCTTTTTTACAAAGGATTCATGGAGATATATGTGGGCCTATTCAACCATCAAGTGGACCGTTCAGATATTTTATGGTTTTAATTGATGCATCAAGTCAATGGTCACATGTTTGTTTACTTTCCACTAGAAATGCTGCATTTGCTAAACTTCTTGCACAAATAATTAAGCTACGAGCACAATTCCCTGACTATCCAATTAAAACTATTCGATTGGATAATGCAGGAGAATTTACATCTCAAGCTTTTGATAATTATTGCATGTCAATAGGAATAGATGTTGAACATCCAGTTGCCCACACACATACTCAAAATGGTTTAGCTGAATCATTGATTAAAAGGTTTCAGCTAATCGCTAGACCTTTACTCATGAAATCAAATCTTTCTATTTCTGCTTGGGGACATGCTATAATTCATGCAGCATCATTAATTCAAGTTAGACCATCAGCATATCACAAATATTCACCATTACAGTTTGCATTTGGTCAGCAACCAAATATTTCTCATCTTCGTACTTTTGGATGTACTGTATATGTTCCAATTGCACCTCCACAACGTACAAAGATGGGCCTCAACGTAGACTTGGGATATATGTTGGGTTTGATTCTCCATCTATTATCAGATACCTTGAGCCTCTTACAAGGATATGTTTAAGGCACGTTTTGAGGATTGTCATTTTGACGAATCCATTTTTCCAACAATGGGTAATGAGAAGTCGGTGCCTGAAGCACGACAAACATTGTGTAATGAGAAGTCGGTGCCTGAAGCACGACAAGAAATTACTTGGGAAAATAAAGCTCTTTCCCAATTTGATCATCGTACAAAAGAATGTAATCTAGAGGTTCAAAAGATTATTCATTTGCAAAGTGTTGCAAACCAATTACCGGATGCATTTACTGACACTAAAGGTGTGGTAAAATCATATATTCCTGCTGTTAATGTTCCAGCAAGGATTGCAGTCCCTGAAGGACAAGTTGCCAAAATAGCAATAGGCGAGTCTAAGATACGCCTGAAGCGTGGACGGCCTATTGGTGCTAAGGACAAAATTCCTCGAAAGAGGAAAATACAAAATGAATTTGGTACTCCTGAAGAGTCCATACCAACACAGGCCATAAGAGTAATTGATGCTCATGAAGAGAGTAAATCTCCTGAGAAAGAACCTCCTGAAGAGGTATTTCATGAAATGTCTTCCCTTGAAGAGGGACAGGTACCTGAAAATAACGAGATCTCGATACATTTCATGAATACAGGAGAAATTTTGAATAGAAATAAAACTGTTGTCGACAACATATTCTCATATAAAATGGCTCTTGACATTATCAGAAGTAATGAAGAAATTGAGCCAAGAACTGTCGAAGAATGTCGACGTAGAGATGACTGGCCAAAATGGAAATCAGCTATTGAAGCTGAATTAAACTCGCTAGCAAAGCGAGAGGTCTTTGAACCAATTATACAAACACCAAAGGGTGTAATACCCGTTGGATATAAATGGGTATTTATACGTAAACGTAATGAAAGTAATGAAATTGTGCGATATAAAGCACGACTTGTTGCACAAGGTTTCCTGCAGAAACCGGGGATTGATTATGAGGAAACATACTCTCCTGTTATGGATGCAATCACATTCAGATATTTGATTAGTTTGGCAGTTATAAAAAGATTGGATATGCAGTTGATGGATGTGGTCACCGCATATTTATATGGATCATTAGATCATGACATATATATGAAAATCCCTGAAGGATATAAAATGCCTGAAGCTTCTAATCTGAGTACATCCAGAAGTATGTATTCTATTAAGCTTCAAAGATCTTTATATGGGTTAAAACAATCCGGACGCATGTGGTATAAACGTCTTAGTGAATATCTATTGAAAGAAGGATTTGAGAATAATCCAATATGCCCATGTGTTTTTATTAAGAAATCAGACTCCGGATTTGTTATTATTGCGGTTTATGTTGATGATCTAAATCTTGTTGGAACTCCTGAAGAGATCAGAAGAACTGCTACATATTTAAAGAATGAATTTGAAATGAAAGATCTTGGCAAAACGAAATTTTGTCTCGGCCTGCAGCTCGAGCATTTGCCAAATGGAATTCTCATTCATCAATCAAATTATACAGAGAAAGTCTTGAAACACTTTTACATGGACAAAGCTCATCCCCTGAGTACTCCAATGGTTGTTCGATCACTTGATGTGCAGAAGGATCCATTTCGTCCTTGTGAAGACAATGAAGAAATTCTTGGTTCTGAAATACCTTATCTCAGTGCAATTGGAGCCCTAATGTATCTTGCAAATTGCACTCGGCCTGATATTGCATTTTCAGTTAATTTACTTGCAAGATATAGTTCCGCACCAACTCGAAGACATTGGAATGACATTAAACATATCCTTCGATACCTTCGAGGTACGGTTGATATGGGATTATTTTATCAATATTGTTCAAGTCCACAATTAGTTGAATATGCAGATGCAGGTTATCTTTCAGATCCACACAGAGGTAGATCTCAGACTGGATATGTATTTACTTATGGAAATTCTGCTATATCATGGAGATCTGTCAAACAAACACTATCTGCTACATCTTCAAATCACTCAGAGATCATTGCAATTCATGAAACAAGTCGAGAATGCATTTGGCTAAGATCAATGATCCAACATATTCAAGAAAAGTGTGGTCTTCCAGTGATTAATGATAGTCCAACAACTTTATACGAAGATAATGCTGCTTGTATTGCTCAAATTAGAGGAGGATATATCAAATGTGATAGAACCAAACATATTTCACCTAAATTCTTTTATACTCATGAACTTCAAGAAAAAGGTGAAATTAAAGTCAAGCAGATACGATGAAGTGATAATCTGACAGATTTATTCATAAAAGCATTACCAACTGCAACATTTAAGAAGATTGTGCAGAACATTGGAATGCGGAGACTTGAAGACCTTTTATCATGCACTTTTCAGGGGGAGTAACGTCTTGAAGACTTATGCTGATTGTACTCTTTTTCTTTCGCTAAGGTTTTATCCCACTGGGTTTTCCTTCGCAAGGTTTTAATGAGGCAATCTTAAAGCATTTTACGGTACACATGAATATTGTACTCTTTTTCCTTCGCCATTGGTTTTTTCCCACAGGGTTTTTCCTTGGCAAGGTTTTAACGAGGCATATTCATTATATGTGGTCATCCAAAGGGGGAGTGTTGTAAAATTACATTGTAAAATTGTATGACCACCTTGAGCTAGCCGTCAAATGCACAGTGCATAGTGCCAGCATAGTACTGCATAGTAACTGGCATAGTAAATGGCCGACATCGCATAGTGCATAGTGTCAGCATAGTACTGCATAGTAAATATGCACAGTACCAGCATAGTACTGCATAGTAACTTGCATAGTTCCCTTTGTACGCCTATATATATCGTTGAATTCTTTAAGAAATTCATAAGTTTCATAACTTCTCTGAGTTCTATCTCTCTCTCCTTTCGATAGTTTTATAACAGCTTCAGATTTTCTTTTGCCTTTCTCCCTTTCTTCCCACAGTCACCTCTGCGCAGCACCCCCGCTGCCCTCCGTACTAGGCCGCGGGCGGTAAGTACTTCGCCCCCACTGCGTGACTTTTTTCTCTCGCCACCTATATTTTCCCCGTCGCCGATTGCAACACCACCCCAAGCCGGTAAGTCCTCCACCCGTATCTCTCTTGCGTTCATTCTCTCTCCGCACCGCCTCGTGGCTGCGGCCCCCCTCACACGCCGGTGCTTCTCCTCGCATGTTAGGTTTTGGCTTGTCTCCCCCCGTCCGTCTCTCGCTTTATCTCACTTGGTCTTACTCTCTTTCCCTCCGTGAGTAGGCCACCCCACCCCACGCCGTCCCATTCATCCGCCGTCGCCGCTTTGCCTCGCCGGCATCTCTCTCTCTCTCTCTCTCTCTCTCTCTCTCCCCGATTTCTCTTGCTCTGATTTCGTGCTCCCTCTTTCTCTCCGTTTTCTCTGTTTAGTTTCTCTCACCCCGTAAAATCCCCTCTCGGTTTCTCTCTTCTCTCTCTCCATTTCTCTCTCATTTCGTTCTCTCTGTTGTAGGATAAACCGTTTGACCAGTGGAGGCCACCGGAGCTAGCAGCACCGCGTCATCTCGCCAAGTGCTTCAGACCACCACGAACCATCTCTAGGCGGCGTCGCGTCGCTCTTGAATTCGTCTGAATACTGCTCTGAGATTGGGTAAGATACTTGAGCTTTAACCCCGTAACCACATCTTAATTTTGATTGGTGCCAACTCGAAATTTGGGTTATCGCTGTTTGTATATTGGAATTTGTAGATTTAGTGATTTCATGTTGGTTGATATTGGAGGGACTCTATTTGTAATGTCATGGACAGAGGAGGGGAAGGACGTATAATTGTGGTTTGGTGGTTGGATGCGTCGGAAATACGTTTGTGATGTATCAGACCATATTGTCGATTGAGTTGATTCCCTATATCATTGCTTGGTTAAGCTATTTCCATTTTGTTTTCTCACTTTGGCATTTCAAAAGTTCCATTGTTTTATTAACAGGTTGGAACTACCTATAAATCAGAAGTTTGGGAAAGGATTTATCTTCTAAGCATGTTTTGTTTGTGGGTTGAAGTTGCTTGATGTTGGAGAAGAGCAGGAACATGATGATTGCCTGTGGTGTAAATTCATTTTGTTGCCGGTTCTCCTCATTAGGAATAAGTCAGGTGAATAGTTGGGTTCCAAAGTTATTTGATTTTGTCTTGCCTATTTATTTTCCATGCTTAATCATCTAGATTTCTTTCGTGGCCTCATTAGGTTGAGAAAGCCGAGGTGGAGCTGTTGCTGAGGTCCAGACTCTCAAATTGCACGATTTCCTTCCTTCAAAATGCAACAAGGTCTACCATCTTCACTGCAAAGGCAAGCAAGAACATTTAAGTTCATCTTTTTAATTTTCCCTAAGATTTGGGTTTGTTTGAATTAGTGATCATTTATTTGTTTGTTTGCATTTCAAATTTCCCCTTTAACATGTAGGCGCTGAAAGTTCCCCATGTCAAATGCTCACTCAATCATGGTGGAGAACTGCTAACTAATTCCAAAGCTGTTGGGAAGTATGCAACTTCTCTTTTTTCATTTTCAGGAACAGTTCTTCTGTCAATATCTAATATAGCAGTTCCCCAAATTTTTTCAGCTATTTTCTTTGTTGTGTGGATGTTTGGTTGTGCTTTACCTCTTAATGAAATGTCAGTCTAGTTCTTTGGTGGATGGTCGTGACAGCTATTATTATTTTCCATATTTTCACAATTACTTTGGATTTCTTCCTTGGAATATAGGAAAACAATAAAGGTTGGAAAGAGAGAGCACCACTTGTGGAGGAAAAGAGATTGGGCTGCGTCTGGGCAGAAGGCTCTTGGTCTTGTTAGAACTGTATGTTAATTGATCATTTCCTGGTGTTTCCCATTGCAGTTTTTTGTCTTTCATTTTTTTTTTTTTTTGGTAAACCTTAGGATTTTTTATTTTTATTTTTGTAAACCTTAGGAACACATACTGTTAAGTTTTAAAGCACTATTCTGAAGAATCTTCAAGTATTTGAAGTAGAAATAAAGGTGCTAGATTCTCTCTGTAATTTCTTTAATTTGTCATATTTTCATTTTGATATTGAAGCTTTATGGACTTCCCAAAGAGAAAGAAGCTGTTTATGGAGCATTAGATAAATGGATTGCGTGGGAGACAGAATTCCCACTGGTTGCAGCAGCTAAGGCTTTACGAATCTTGAGGAAGAGGAATCAATGGAAGCTAGTAATTCAAGTATCATACTTGTGCTCTTTGTTCTTTCTACCTTATTGTGGGTTATCCATGATTGCATGCTGCAACCTGTATGAACTCTGTTCCACAACACAATTTTAGATGAATGAGATTCCATCAGTTGAATGTGCCAGTCACTGAAATTGATTTTATGATATATATGGTGTAAGATTTACTAAGTTGTACATTTTAGACTGGCTCAATGTGAGACCTCAATGAGCCTGACTCCTGGAGTCATCTTAGTTTGTGTACAACCATAAATAGCAGACCTCATTGATGGCAAAAATTAGGCTTGCTTGATGTCGTAACATGCCAGGATGGCCTGAACTTCTTCTTCTTCTTCTTCTTCTTCTCTCTCTCTCTCTCTCTCTCTCTCTCTCTCTCTTCTGTTTAGTCTTTGGTAAACTAAATTTTATTAGGTTCTTTATTTGAAATCTCTGTTTAGTTTTTTTTTTTTGTAATATTTTTTATGGTATAACAATTTTAGAATAAACGTCTATTCTTATTTGGGTTTCTGCGTTTGGCTAGAAAAGTTGAACTGAATCTTGTTGCTATAATTCAAGAGGTAGGCCTTACTCTATAATAGTTAAATTTAAGATAATTATCTGCATGTTATTTATTAAAAAGAAAAAAGATAATTATTTGCGTGTGCTTCAATGAAAACTTGAAACCTCCCTTTCTCTCTCTTAGATGAAGATAGCATGAAATTCTGAGCTGAGTGGAGCTTTCTTATGTCAATTTATCCTAACCCTTATGGGTTGGCTCAAGTGGTAAAGGCCTTGGGCTTGGGGGTATGCTCCCCCTAGGTCTAAGGTTCAAATCCCCTTGGGTGCAAACAATTTCTAGGGGCCATCGGACTGGGGGATTTTCTCATTGAATTATCCAAGGTGCACTTGTGGGAAACTCCTTGTTGAGGGCCTGTGCACCATTGGGATTAGTTGGGATGTTGTTTTGACACCCGGTGCCAAAAAAAAAAAAAAAAAATTCTCATATCTTCTTTATCTTTTCGTTCCCCCTTATATATATATATATTTTGTTCTGTGAGAACGAATTAGGTTAAATAACATATGCTTTAAAGGTAAATTGGGTTCTTGGGATGGGAGTGCTGAATCCCACTTGATGGCCAAGCAATATAAATCTTATTCTATAACTTGTAATTAGGTGTTAGGTGTTTGCAGTTGTATACTTTGCTATGCCTATTTACTAGTTTCAATAAAATTTTATATTACTTATATAACCGATAAAAAAAAAAAAAAATTATATTACTTATATATATATCTTATTCTATAGGCTATGGAAACTCAAGGCACCCAGTGCTTGGGTTAAGCGTTCTGCCCTTTCTTTTTGGGACTTCATCTTGGGCTCTCAAATTTATAGTTTTTGTAACGACTCAGGCAAAGCTCAAGCCATATCTAAACATTGAAATTATAGTTCAAAATGACCAGCCAATGTTACAATTGGCGCCTCATGAAATTGTTAAAAATTGCAAGAACTTTTCTCTTTTAGGCAATGTGGGATCCTATTTTCCATGCTTATATACTCAATCTAGGATATTACAAATTTTGCTAGTAGTGATGTTGGTAATGGGAATATACCTAAATTTGTAATATCCTAGATTGAGTATATAAATGCAGCCTGTAAATGGGTGATGCTCTTTGTATTTAGCTAAATGCAGGAATTACAAATGGTTTTTGTACCAAAATGGTATGTCTGCCCCCTGAAAATGAAGAGTGGAGGGTTAGGTTGCAGGTTCAATCCTGTTCAGATGAATGTGTTTACTTGCCTATTAGTAAAAAGAAGCTGGACTCAGACTCAAAATATTGTATTATAAACATGTTTTAGCAATGTAGGGTCGGTTATTCAGGAACATACAAACATGTTATAAATATGTAAATATTTGCAATTCTGCAGGAATAAATCACATAGGGAAAACAATGACAATTTTGGTTAGATCTATGTGGTTTATAATTTTATACGCACCTGCATGAGACAAATCAATTGATGATGTGCTCATATTGCTAATTTTCTGTAAAATCATCACAGTAGAATAACTTATATCAGTTATGTGATATTTTCCAGCTTATAATCTAATTAATGTTCCTTGGTAATGTTTCAGCTGGCCAAGTGGATGTTGAGCAAAGGTCAAGGAGCAACAATGGGAACATATGACACCCTTCTACTGGCATTTGATATGGATCAGAGAGTAGATGAGGCTGAATCATTGTGGAACATGATTTTGCATGTACATACACGTTCTATCTCAAAGCGGTTGTTTTCTAGGATGATCTCTTTGTATGATCATCACAGCATGCAAGATAAGATAATAGAGGTATAAGGATTACCATCTTATTTGCTTTCTTACACTTTGCTTACATTCTATGCAAGAAACTGCTTCTTCTGTTTCCTTGCTGTTTTTATATTTGATGTTTTTGAAAAGTGTTGAAGACAATACGCTACTAAACTATCCATTTTCTTTATGAAACATTCAGATTTTTGCAGACATGGAGGAGTTGAGTGTAACTCCAGATCAAGATACTGTCAGGAGAGTGGCACATGCCTTTCAGAAACTCGGTCAAGAAGATAAGAAGAAATTGGTTCTCAAAAGATACAAATCTAAATGGAAGTATATCCACTTCAAAGGGGAAAGGGTCAGAGTGAGAACGGATGTGTGGGATGAAGATGAGGCATGAATCTATCGAAGCGGAACCTTTCGGGATTAAGGCCCCACATCATTGGCTTTCCCTGTTAAACCTTGCTAATTAGAGGAGCACCATTCAAGATTTTATGGATCTTGTAGCTTGGGTAATATCCACGCGAACTTTCCTTTAGGGTCCAAAGTGACGCCTTATGGGTGGACTTTTACCTGCATCCAAATCAGGAGTGACCTGTTGATGGAGATATGTACAGATAAATGGCAAGATCCACTGTAATTACAAAGAAAGGATCATAGTTTTGCTGTTGTAACATAGAAGGATGTCATATTTTTCTGTTTCCATAGGATCATGTCTTATAACCTCAATCAATTGGAAGTAGAGAAGATCCAATTTTATTGGATTTTTTGGGGAATCAAATACTTTTCTCTGCATGCACCGGAAGTAATAAATTATATTAGGGACAATGCAGGAACAGTTCTGAGGAGATGGAGATATATGGAGATGTGGTAGTGAACATGGAAGAGGAATTGCAGATGGCAGTTCACTCCTGAAATTGAAGGCACGATTTTCATGCTTGAAGAATTCATATTACGTTGAAGTATTTACAGTGCAGCATTGGAATGTTCATTCATCCATGAAAGGAAACAAATCAATGATCACGTTGTGCATCCACCCAAAATGATGATCACTAATTTCATTATTAGCTCACTTAAAAAAAAAAAAAAAAAAAATTCCAATGTTTTGTTTTTAATCCTAGAAAATTTAAAACCAAGCCTTTTTACTTGGCCGAGAACTGTACTTGAAGTATATGAATAATTGCCTTATTTCTTCTATCTGCATACCTATAATCTGGCCCAATATAAATCTTTGAACCGAGTAAAGCACAAAGGAGCATAAATCACCATGAAATTATAACTATGCTAGAGATACTGCCATTGGACTTCTTACAACATGGAGTCCGTCGGTCCAAGTATACCACCCAAAAGCATACTCATCCTTGTTAAGCGTGCTTAGCATCTCGCTTCTTACTTTAACTGTGATGGTGAAGCTCTTCTTCTGGCCAACATGATCAAAGAACAAAATACTTGGGGAGGCCCTTATGGAGAATCCCAACGGCGGTCTTGCAGTAAAGAAGTATACGCTCTTACTTCCACCAACGTTTGTGACTTTTCTTGTAACGGTCACGGCGCCATCGAGATTGGGGATTGCTAGGGACGGGTAGTTGAGGTTCATTGCCGCTAATGGTGATTTGGGACACTTGAATTTTGGATAAATTTTGCTGATTGACCCATAGGTGCAGAGGTAGTGAAGGTAATCAGAGTGCGAGGCATCGTACACTAGGCCAGGGTCTGCTGCTTTTGTTGGGCTGAAGTGGCCAGAGCCATATGCAAAGGGAGTAGCATGATTGCCGGAGTGATCGCTCAATGGCAATCCTATGTTGTTCGTCAACTGGGCTGCGAAGGTACAAATGTTGAACTTTAGGACATGTTGGCCATGGCAAGCAAAGACATGGTATTAACTTAACGTTTGAAATTACTAGAATACTTGTATCTAGAGCTTATATATATACAAGGGTATCACTTCCACTTTACCTAACTCGATATATGTATGAAAGGAGTGTAGTAAAAAAACATTCACAAGTACCAGTGGTCATAAGGGCTGATCTTATTGCAGCGCTGCTCCAAGTAGGGTGGATGGCTTTGAGAAGTGCAGCTGCACCAGCCACATGAGGGCATGCCATTGAAGTCCCAGACAAAATATTGTACTTGACAATTCGTTTATCTTCTGCCAACTTTGTAGGAGCATCGCCCTCGCTCCATGCTGCCAGTATATTCAGTCCTGGAGCTGTGATGTCAGGCTGTAAAGTAAACCAAACAAACATATGAAAGTAAAATTAAACAAATGTTCAAAGCCGTAACATATGGATGGATTTATGGAGTTCAGTTTTATTGAATTCGTGTGGCCAGAAAAAAGATTAAAAGGAAAACTCGTATCATAAATGCGTGAAAATAGAGCTGCATGCAGAAAGTTTAATTACGTACCTTGAGAATATTAGGGTCAATGACATTTGGACCTCTACTAGTGAAGGAAGCCATGAATGGTGCTGGCTTGGTATGCAGCACTGTCCTTCCTGGTATGATGGTCGCCTTTGGATTCTTAGTAGAGTTGATGTATCCGAGGATTCTATCTGCATCACTATAAGCCACTGTACAGGCAGGAAGCACGTGAGCATCACATGGTAATTCGCCGCCGGCAGCCTGAGTGTTTCCAAGGATAAGACCAGCACCACCAGCCCTCCTCACTTCGAAGCCTTTTCCAACTCTTGTCCCAAGACCTCTCATGCACAACACTATCTTTCCCTTGGCCTTCTCGGGTGAAAGAGAGTCGGGGAGGCATTGTCTGCAACAATTATTAGTCCAAATCATTAAGCAAGTCAAATTAGCCAAAGTCTTTGTTTTGATCACTGAAAGCAAGAGTCAAATTAGTGAGAGGGAGAGAGAGAGAGAGGGAAATTACCCTAGATCGTCTTCGGTCACGTTTGGATTAGCAATATCTGCTGCGTATACTAATGGGTACAACTTGTTCTCCAGCTTAGATGGACTCACAGCTTGCCCCTAGTAATTAGTCAACAAAGAGTGAAACAAACAAAGGCACGGCACATGATCAATATTTCAAGAGGAAAAACAAAAACATTATTGCATGTTTGATTTGGCAATTTAGTGGTAAAGTTTTGTCCTCAAATATTTATACAGAAAAATTGCTCAAAAATGCTTCTAACTAAATTCAAAAGAGACGTGTAAACTATTTTGTAACTTTTCCAACTCGTTACCTCAATTTTCTGACCATTTCCCAACACAACAGGAGAGACAAACTCGCGGTCCACGCTACTAGCACCAACGGTGATGATCCATGGAGCAATGTTTGATAAAGTTGAAGGTGTAGGGCCCGAGTTCCCGGCACTACAAGAAACTACTATGTTTCTCTTCGTGGCATGGAGGGCTCCAATTGCAATGTAATCATCCGTATAGTTAACAGGTTTATCAGTCCCGATGGAAATACTTAGAACATTGATACCATCACCAATGGCATCGTCAATGGCCGCTAACATGTCTACCTCATAGCATGTGTTCCCGTCTGCCTTGGACTGGCCTGGTACTGGCCAACAGGCTTTGTATATGGCGAGGCGGACGAGTGGTGCTCCGCCGGAGGCAGTGCCAAGAGCAAAGCCGCCGATGGCTGAGGCATTGGGGACCATTCGGCCTCCGACTGTTGAGGCAGTGTGTGTCCCGTGGCCATCTTTGTCACGCGCTGACCGGTAATCTTCGGTGTTGTTTAGAGGGCCTGAGTATATCTCATAAGCTTTGAGATAGTACCGAGCTCCAATGAGTTTCCTAGGAAAATGCCAATAGTGAAAGAAACTTCATTGTCAAAAGACAGCAATTATATATTTATATATATAAAGAAATCGTCGAAACCCCTCTCCCTCTCCCTCTGATCTGTCTCTTAAAGTGCTTCAAAGTGATGACATGATCCTGATCTTATGGGGGTAGAGTGCAGCATTGAAGTTAAGAAAATTCAACCAAAGTTAATTTTTACACAATTTTTATTTTGAAGATGGTAATACCACTAATCCTTTCTTCTTCGGTGCAAGTTCTTTTCTAAGCTCCTCCTTTATTTAAGAAATGGAAATAATTCCGAAAACCTCCATTAGATCAGTACTGCACGTAGACAATAAACGAAAGGACTACAGGCAACATCCTTTTCACCATAAATATTATTACGTACCTCTAGTCAACAATTATATATATATATCTATATATATATATATATAATTTATATGCCATTGGCCAGCAATGTAGTAGTACTATTTTATGCCTTTGATTGAGGGCTCTAATGTTTTTATTTTCTCTATATATGTATATATAATAGGAAGGGGTCCACCAATTGCATGCTGGTGATCATCACTTCCTTTATATTGACCAACAGACACTGAATAAGAAGAAGAATCCAAATAGGAGAATTTGGAAATGCACGGAGGCCGGGGCATTGGGGTGCTGATTATTGGAGATGATCACAAGATGCATGCAGGGAATCATGAGAAATAAGCCAAAAACTATTTAAGTAACTCACCTGTTTGTTTGAAAAGGACAGCTGTAACTCAACAAATTTTGACAATTTTAATATATAATTTGTATCCTTCAATTAATAATCCATTAATCTACGAATCTCATAATGTCAAAACGACACGGTATAGGTCACATATGTTAACGCATGCAGGCCTATTGCATGCTGTGATGATCTGACCACCTGGTATGTCTTGGAAAATGCCCATGATACAAACGCCAGTTAATAATCTAATTGAGCAAATGTACATGATGATGATGATTAGCTAACCCTTTGAAAGAGACATATAATTGTAGAATAAGATTCAGAAAGTCACTCATGGGTCACCCAAAAGAAAGAATTCCATTCAAGCATTTCATGAATAGGGCAAGGAAGAATCATTCATTCAAGCATTTCATGAGTAGGGCAAGGAAGAATCATTTTTCACAATTATTAAAACTTGAAAGCAGCCATAGATAAAGAAAAAGCAGCATGCATGTAGAGATCAGATCGATTAAGCAAGCTCACCTATTACAATGGGATGAGTTAAAAGCAACACCAGTCTGACAGATTCCCTTCCATGATTTTGGTATGGGGCCCATCCCTTCATCACTGAAACTCTTTGATTCTGGCCACACTCCTGAATCAAAACAGTACTGATCATCATGCATGCAGATCACATGTAGTGCATATTTGCCCTCATCTACATGCAATTATAATATCCTACTGCAGTAGTAGTACTGGTATGTATGTATGTATGTATGTATGTATGCATGTATAGTTGCTAAATTACAAATTAGATGAAAGTACGTACGCACAATAACATGTCAAAACAATCATTGGGCCAAAACTATATATGATTAAGTTTGTATCGAAATTGTTACCACTATCCAAGACTCCAACTATGACATCTTCTCCATATCTGGCCTTGGACAATAAGTGATCTCCTGCTGATCCCTTCCACCACGACTGCTTTCTTTCTCCCTCTCCCTCTTCCAATCCAACGAACGCCCATGACCTTGTGGTGTGCAAAGAATACTTTTTTGGGTCGCTCCGGGAAACCGATACCACTTCTTCCAAATCTGCTCAAAACCATTGTTTTAATACTACAAATAGAGAGAGAGAGAGAGAGAGAGAGAGAGAGAGAGAGAGAGAGAGAGAGAGAGAGAGAGAATCCGCGTGTAATGGTTTTGTTAATTTACCGGATAGCTTTGTGGCTTCTTCGGGTGTGAGCACTGCTGCGAAGCCATTGATGCTGTGCTTGTAGCTGTAAAGGAGAGAAGCTCTAGCTTCTTCCTCAGTGTTTTTCACTGAGAGCAGATATGAATGATGAGTTTCTTCAATCTCATGCAATGCTTTTTCTCCACTGTGGTCTCCAAAGTACACTATGTAAACCTGTGGAGGCCCAGAAACAAAAACACAGAAACGGGAAAAAATGGTGTAATCACAAAACTTTCTGTCGAATAAACCTTAATCATGAGAAAATGATGAAACCACGAATACATGAAATTCTTAAGAAGAGAGAAAAACCTGTTTTTGTACACATGAGGCTAAGAAAGGGAGGGGGAGGAGGAGGAGGAGGAGGATAGAGATAATGGAGAATCTCATGATTGTAACAAAAGTCTAAAATGCTAATGACAAATGTAGTGTACCGTTCGGAGCTCATAACGGGATATTTATATCAGTTTAGAGAGCCTTAAGGTAGCAGTAACATCCAAATAAAAAAGCGTCCCATTTTTGTAGAGCAGGGACCTGGATATTTGCTACGTATCCCCGATTTATGGTAGTTGTAGATGAAGTACATCTCTAATGATCTTTACCTCTCTGTCTTTCCTTCTTTTTTATTTTATTTTATTTTTATTCTTAACCCATTTTTATTTTTTTATCTTTTAGTAAACAACTGCTGAATAGAAGACTCGAGCGCGTTTGAATTGAAACATCATCTTATCTCAACTTCTATTTTGAGAGATATTCTCTTATTCAAATACTTATTTTAAAATCATTTCATAATCCAAAACCATCTCACGCTTCCTAATTCCAACACACGATTTTTAAAAATTATTTTATTTCATTTTAACTTAACAATTTTAAAAAATCATCTCAATTAATCCGATTTCACTATCCAAATAATTCTGATCTATATCTCGGCCTATAGCTAGCTGTTAGCCTGATGTTATGAAATCTACACCAACTTGAGAGTAATTGGTCACTTCCACGAGTTGTTCGTATTCGATTTGTTTTGATTTTTCTATAGAGAGTTCATAAGAATGGAATTAGTTAATTCAAAGTAAGTCTTTGAAGAGAGTTATTCGAAGTTCAAATAATAAAACCGATGCATATATGCTCTTGATCTGTTTGTACAAAATTTCCAGTTTTTTAAGCATTTCATATAATCAATAACGAGCCAATATTTTCCATGATCTGAATGGAAAGATATTCCTAAATTTAATTTAAATAAAAGGAAATTAAAGAATCCAGATTTTGATAAATAATTCTAATAATGTCCAATATTCATTAATTATTTTCCATCTGAAGTCATTTTTCAAAATTAGTTTCCGGATATCATTAAATAAACGACGTACGTACAGTAGACTTTCATGGTCGCACGCTTTCTTTTTCTCAGAATGATTAATTGAATCCGTTACAAATTAATAAGACTACGTACGTATATACATGATCAGTTTATAACCATAGAATTTGAGTCCACTACACGTTTATATACATACATACATACATATATATATATATATATATGATCAGTCTAAGGTCTTGTTTGGTTATACAAATTAAATGAGATGAAAAATTTGTGAATAGTATTAAGATAATTTATAAATAATAATAAAATAATTTGAGTTAAAATTTTTATAGAGTTTTGAGAAAGGAGAGAAAAAGTTGAATAAAATAATTATTAAGTTAATTGAGAGTTAGAATTTAATTTTTAATATATTTTTTTTTAAATTTGAAAAATTGAATTATTTTGTGTGTTTTATTTAGAAATTTGGGAAATTTATAATAATAAGATAATGTTACATGAAAAATTTGAAAATTTGAAATTAAAAATAATGATGTTTGGATATTTAGATGAGATGAAATTGTTTCAAAAGTTTGTGAAATCAAACCAAACCTAATTCTCTATAAACTATAACGACAGTTTTAAGTTATAGGTCAAACATGAAATAAATTATCACACATAGTAAATTCATTTTAGTGTGCTCATAAAAAACGAGGGTTGTTTGGACACTTTGCCCCATTTGAATATTTTGAATATTTCATAATATCTATGAATAATAGTAAAATGATTTGAGTTAGAATGTTTGATTGAGTTTTGAGAAAAAATAAAGAAAAAGTGAATAAAAATATTATAAAGTCAAAAAATTAATATTATTTTTGTTTTAAAATTTTGAAAAGATTGTATTATTTTTTATGTTTTGTTTGAGAATTTAAGATGAAAATTTTGAAAAAAGTAAAAAAGTAATGATAAAATATTGAATAGTAATAGAGTGATGTCTACCACCCAAACACAATCTTAATTTACACAATAAATGGCAGTTATATCTGGAGGAAGAATAGAGTAGAGTGCATAGGGATGGCGTGGAATGGAGTTTTTTTTTTACCTCTCAAGTGGAGGTCTAAATCCAATGGTATGGCCTCAAAAGGACCACTAAATTCAATTCCAAAGGCATGCGGAAGGGAATATTATTCAAGCAAAGATAATAAATGTAACTCCTTTCATGCTTTGTGTCGCATTCTTCAAACTCGACATTTACTCATGCTAACAAGCTAAGTCAAAAAAATTGCCTACTTTGTGCCAATCTATGCCATATTTTAGTGTTGACATTAGATGCCATGTGCTACTTGCAATTCAGCTTATCCCCAAACCATCTCTCTCAGCGTGTATGTGCGCACAATTCCCACCAACGTCAACTTCTGGTACCCATATGCTTGGCATTTGCCTTTCCGCCAAAAGGCATGAGCCGAGCCTCTCGTTTTATCTAATTACCCACACTTCTTAGCATCCATCACTTCACTTGCTTGTCAACAATCTTCATTTCCAAGTTTGTTTGTCTGTTCTTTAAAGGACCATCTTTCCAGCTATATAGCTTTCATCAGCAATGACACGCAGTAGATCTTCTTATTTTGCAGACTGAATCTTTAGGTGCATGCCCTATAGATGGATATAAGGGAAAGGACGAGAATGTCTTGGTGCACCAGAACAACAACATGGTCTGTTTCAGCACAGTCAAACCTGGTGGGGTGCTCTCTGAATACGAACTCAACTTATTTTGATCTCCAAGGCCTAAAAAAAGGGGGTTCGACGTTTAGGCACAGAATGTTCTCTATGCATGGAAAGTGGTGACCAAGCCTGGCTTGCAGCCATAGAAAGAAAAAAGAATGATCATTTGAATACATGTTGCTAAATTTATTTATCACAACAATTTGATCGAATCATTGAAGAAAGTTGAAAATCAGAATCTAATGTCCTATTGGCGTCAATTTTACAAAGTAAGCATTGGAAAATCTTACCTGTAACCTCTCTTCTTTTCTTGTATGAACAATATCGTCTGAATATTTCTTGTATCAATGTAATTTGTTCAAGCTCATCCTGATGCTCCTATACTCGGTAAAACTTGAACTTATGTGGACCAAGAAAATAGATATAGCTGCTTACACACTGTAGAAAAAGAGATTGATATATGCACATGTATGAGAAAATCAGGCAACCACCACAACATAACCATGCCAAGCATCTCAACCTTCAGACTCACAGCAATAATTGCAGTCGGCACGATGTGATCAGCTAGAAGGTGGACACTGCACCAGTTCCTTTAGGAGAGTCACAACATCATTGGCTGATCCAAGGAGATAACGAGCATTTGATCTCTTTCGCCCAACAGCGCAAGAGAAGTAATTGTCACCTTTGAGATCAAGTACTGAAGAACCCTCACGCATTGACTTTCTATCTTGCATTACAGGCTGCAAAACAATCTCATTTCCGTGACTGATTGCTCTCTTTTCTAAAGTAGACATTGAACGCTGTTTCTTGAGGCGAGATGACTTGGATACACTTTTACTGGCTGAGATCTTTGGCACAGATGTCCTGACAAGGTTGGCTAGCATGCCTCTTGCTGCAGGTGGCGATTCAGAAGGAAGCTCAGGCTCAAAAAATGTATAAACATCTTCATCCTGAAGCAGAAAATTCAGATGTGATAATTTGGATTTGCATCTTACATTTTATTGAAAATACAAATATTTTTGTATCAGGTACCTCCATCATAGAAATATCTTTACAATGTTACTATTACTAAGAACAAGATTCAATAGAATAAGTCGGCCTTTAGCCACAAAGGATGGTTTACAAGAGAACAGTTTATAAAAATGTCATATGCTCGGATTAACAGCAATGTATTATGAATTTACAACACTATAAACAACAAGGAATCATGATTAACCAATATAGGAACCCCAACAGTTTATGAGAGTTGTAGCTAATGGGAATAAAAGGATCTGTCAACTTTCTCCCAAGTAAGCCAGATATCAATTTAATAGTACACCATTATGGGTAAATGTATTGCACAAGCTGCAGATGCTTCAAGGCTTACTGTGACCCAGAAAGAAACTCATTTATAATTCCTCATCATCAGAGGAAGAGAAGATAACTCTATCAATTGACAAGATTGTGTAAAATGGCACAGAATTATGTGATGTAACTAAAATATAAAAAATATAATTTTCTAACAGATTTAGTTTCTATGTCAACTAAATTACAGTTGATGAATCATCACATATGTCAAGTGTGTTCCCATTATCAACTTTTCTTTCTTCATTTTATTTTATTTTTAAATCTTTTTCCTTTTACATTTTTTAAAATTAAGTGGTCTGGTTTTAGAAGCCAGCATCACTAACTCGCCCAAATTCACTGAATTCTATGAAACCAAATAGAAGCATCATACATCCAGTCAATCTGAATCATATTGGTATTTAAATGCTCTAACTAATATACTATAATAATGTAGTTAAAAATAGTGAAAAAATAAGCCATATTACACATTATCTAAATGCTTATTTAACCCATGACATCACTCTCCAGACCATGCTTATGAGGAGATTCTATTTTGTTAAAAGAAAAAAAAAAAAATTGGCTTTGCTAGAATGCACTTTGTACCCGTTACATCGTTTAAGAAAAAGTTTTACTTCATCTTTAAAACTGACACTCATTATGAAACCCAGCTATGCAGCCCAAGTTGGGACAAAATAAAAACAAAAACGATCTGGTTACCAGCATATTGCAGACTTCTTGTGACATATAACACATTGAAATACAAGTAACTCCAACTGGAATGAAGGTCTAGCAAAATAAATTACTCTTCTCCAAATAAATATATTCCAATAAAACAATATTTTGCAGTGACAGGAAAGCTGCTCGAGTTAATATCAACAAACCTTTGTTAGAAAGTCCCCAACAGACAGGACATAATCAATGGGTGACTTCATGCCTTTATATCGAACTATTTCTCCTAAGATACGATCAATAGCTGCACCCTGTATGCATATGGAATATTATGATTAACCAGTAATATCATAGACATGGAACATTCATGAAAGACCAGCATATCAAAATGCATGTACCTTCGTGACACCAACTGCTCGGACCTCAACAGACCGGCTGCCTTGGACAACATCAACTGATGCATTAGAGATGGGACCTGTCCAAAGATGCTGCAACATATCCCTTGCTTGAATCCTTCCGAACTCAACATCTAATGTTTTAGTTACACATACAAAGATTGATCAATGGATGAACAAACAATACAGCATAATTTAAAACAACTTTTTAAAAAATAAACTAATTGAAGAAGAAGAAAACATCGATTATATTGTCCGGTACCTGAGTACTTGTAGTTCCATACAAGGGAAGTTTCTCGAAGCTCAAAATGAGATCGGGGTGTTCTTTCAGTAAAATACTCGAAAACATGCTGATAACATACACAATCATCAGAAGTCATAGGTTTAAAGCTAAAAATATCTCATGTAATATTCTACGTAAAGAAAACAAAAGAAAAATGTAATTAATCTATGAACCTTTACACTCTCGACCCAATCCATGTATAAATTTTCAGGCATCGTTGTCATCCATTCTCCCATCGTAGGACGCAAAAATATACCATTTTCTGCTGCCAACCACATGTTGTAATCATTGAAGTTCTACACAAGAAGTTATTAGTCCATAACCATAATTTTGAAGAGAAAAATATTTTCTGTGTAATTGGAGAAAAATGCCATACATCATCCAAGACAGTTCTGTCACTTCCACTAAGGACAACAATTGTTGTCTTTGGGTCATCACAAAGCTTCTTTAAAGGCTCCTTTATATCTGGGTGCAGTTTAAGCTCGATTTCTTTTAGTTGACCATTTCTCCCAAGAGCATCCACTGATTCAGTTAAGGTAGAATTGAATCCCTGAGATGTGGAAACAACAGTGATTAGGATCTGCCAATTATATCTAATACAGAACAATAGATTGTACACTATAGTCACTGTGGTGGAGTGAAAAATGCGGTTACTAAACACAAACAGACTGTACACTGAAAAGGTTATGAAGTACATTAGGGCATTAACACAGGAAGAGGACCGCATAAATCCCTTTTCCCTCTTTGAAGAACCAAAAACCATCGATCCTGTTTAGTAACTGGTTTTAAAATGAGTAAAAAAAAGCTGGTTTCTTAATTAAAATAGGTATTTGGGCAACGAAGTTTACTAAAACAAATTTAGAAACCCAAAACAATACAGTAGCAAATGTTTTCAGAAACAGAAAACAGACACATCTGAAAACACGGAGGAAACAAGCAGAGAACCATAAGCACACAGTAACTAACCCAGGCTTTGAATCCTCCTGACTCACCTATTTCCACATTTTTCTTATTTTATCCTTCCTTCCAAAGCACCTCACTTCTCCTTTCTAATTCATCTCTTCTCATTGCCACCCCAACCTCTTCCTACTCATTCCTCCTCTCTGCCAACTACTCCTTCCTCTTACGTGTCTCTAGCTCTCTAGAAACTCCATTATCTCTTACCAATTGAAACCTCAAATAAACACTAACCCTCCAGCCTTGATCTCAAACCCACACTGTCTGAACCTCTTTTCACCTAGGGTCTCCCAAACAATACAACCCTAGGTTCTATCGCTGCTGTGGTATATTGTCTCTCACTACAAAAGCACCAACACTTGGTTCAAAAACCCCACTCTAACCATTCACATAGCAACAGCATGAGCAGCTCAGATGGGCAGTACTCAGAAAACCAATGAAAATGGAATTGACCCATTGGATGGTGATCCACAAAACACTGATCCAATGGGGACTGTACAAGGGTGTTGAAGAGCAGATCTTCACTTTTTGCAGGGTCAAGGGTGGCAGCTAGCAATCCTTTTTTGATAAGTAATAATCAAATTTTATTGAAGTGAATGAAAATAGGCATAGCCTATGTACATGGGAAGTATACAGAAGAAATGCCTAAAACCATTCTAAAGATGCTAAATTAAAGATAAGAAGTCATGAACATTAGTTCATGATAGCTGAAAACCAGAGCAGTAACGTGTGTAAGAAAAAATAAAAATTCTGAAGCTCCGCCATAGTGCACTCTCTATCTTTAAAGCACCGCGCATTCCTTTCCGACCAAATACACCACATAATGCACAATGGTACCATCTTCCAAACTGCCCCCACCTGAGGACAGCCATGAATGTCCTTCCAACAAGCAAGTAGATCAACCACCCTCAATGGCATTACCCAAGGAACATCAATTCTTCTAAAAATCTCATTCCACAAAGTTCTTGACACCTCACAATGCAATAATAAATGATCCATTGCCTCTCCAGTTTTTTGGCACAAATAACACCAATCCAGCACAATGAATCCCCTCCTCCTCAAGTTGTCCGTGGTCAGGATGTTCTCAGGAGCCACAGTCCATAACCGTTACCTTGTTTGGCATTCATTGATTCAATGTAGAGCGCTAAGTCCTCTCTTTCCCAAGTGATAACTATGATTTTCTTGCACCTATTAGTGGCCTATGTTTCCTATCATACAGAAAACATTTCAGATAGTAAGAATCACTGTGCTTGAAGTGATTCCATATGTTTACATGCACCTTGGTTGCTGTGGTCCCAATGGGTAATAGTCAGCCACTGGCCCACTACGGTGACCCCATCTCTAGCTCTAGATGAAAGGCACTCCCAATCAATTTCCCTTTCTGTGTACTCAAAATCCCACCCACGCAGTTTGCTGGTCCTTTTAGTTACTTCACCCAATCGCAGAAGCCCAGTATGCTCTTCTGTTGGGATAGAAACAAGAAGACTAATCTTTCAGAGTGTAACCTAATGGTCAAAGGGTGGGCTTGGAATGAGTCTTAGACTCAGACATCCTAGGTTTAATTCCGCACTAGGAGTTCCCCTAGCTTACCTCACACATGGTTCTAGTGGGTTGTTTATCTGAATTTACTCTCCAAAGGTTGATCTGAAGAGCCCTGCATTAGTGATGTTCCACATCATAAAAAAGGGAAGAAGAGTGGAAGCCTGTAATTATAGGAATGGCGAATTAGAAAATCAACCTTCAAAGGTTTGGTGTACATTTGTCAGTCACCTTGACCTTAAGTCGGGGAAAGTGAGAAAAATACTAATACTCTATGAGCTACACAAGGCTGACTGAAACACCTCCTCGGGGACAAAAGGGTGTCAGTCCCCTCTGATCCTTGGACGTGTGTACTTATTTTGTCAAAGGAAACAAGCATGTTAAGTGCTCAACCCATTGACATCGCCATGAACCCAAATCACTAACATTTGAAGGATATGGGAGAGTTATTTGGAGATCTTACCAGATTCACTGACTAGTTGAGCAATTAATTGCCTTACTATCTCTAGATCGCATATCTTGTTGGTAATGACTTTAATGAGCCAGTTCTTGGAAGATCCTGCGGTCCCACATTGAGATGTTACTCCAATTGTTGGCTATATTAGGATACCTCTTTGCCTCAGATAATGGTATGGATTGAGTGAGCACAAGTGAAAGGCAATATAGATGTCAAATGTAGAGGTTTTTCAGATAGCTAATCTACTACTCAATATTGTAACTTTCTAGATTTGTTTCCTTGCTTCAACACTTATTCCATTATCTTATGATAATAAAGGTTTTTTTAGCATATTTTATCAATTCATTTTTTTCATGAATGACCCAAACATATTGATTTTGATGGTTACTTTGTTCAAGAAAAGGTTCTGATATATATGCCCTCCAACTTGAAGTAGTATGCTTGTAAAAAATGATAAAAGGCACCAATATAATGAAGTATACAACACAAGGGTCTATTAGTCAATTGTGTTGCTTGTCTGTACTATACATGATAGAATATTGAGAGGGAGTACGCATGTGTTTCTCTCATTATATGCAACCCCTAGTCTTGAACAGTTTTTAATCAGGGCTTACGAAACATAAGAGAACAAAGAATAGTGTGTGCATGTGTGTATTCATTTTTGTTTTTTGCTATATATATATTCACGGTTCACCCATGCAAATTATGTACATATAAATGGGTACACACACATCTATCTATATGCATAAAAAAGAGGTATTCCTGATTATATACTAAGGAAACTAGTACAAGCTTGGTGTTTAGATCTTTCTATAAGTGATTCAATAAATCTTCAAAAATTGATAGTTAAGTTACTACTCAAAGCACAAGAGCACATAAGCTGGAAACATCAAACTCATACAATGAAAGATGGAAATTAATTTATGCCAGATTCAGGTGAAAAAAAGAGGAAAAACAAATAAAATAAGCTTACTAGTATTAGCAATCTATTATTGGATTTCGAGTAACAATCTACTGCATCTTTCATTGGAAGTAATGGTGGAACCTGTCTTGTCCTAAGTTGAGCTTCAACAATGGTATCATTGAGTTCACTGCATAGCAGGAGAGTTTCAGAATAAAGATAAAGTGCAAAGGAAAATTTAAGGAAGAAAGAAAACGAAGATGCACATAGTATGTAGAAAGTTCTTCATCTTTATTCTAATTCTATCGCATAGTTGTGAGGCTATGTAAAGATTTAAATAACAGTATCCTCTTTCCTACATCCATGTGATTTTGCCCTACAAACCAAGATTGCATGAGACAGTATCTAAAACTTCGTTCACCATATTTCTTAACATTTGAAAACAATAGTGCACACCTTCTCATCAACAGAGGACCATAGAAGGGGAAAAATTCTTTTTTTTGGTAACTAATCCTGTAAGACCTCATTTGTAGGAAAAGGCAATCTAAATTATCTCCAAAGATACAAATTCATAAAATGGGCCACCGTTAGTCCATGCAATAAGAGTAAATTGTAGCGCTATGATATGATCAACACCTTACAAAGGTTGCAGCCCATTCTTGAGATGTGTGAGTTGTCACATGCTTAAAGTTATGCTGATGCCTTTTTTCTCTTTCATCTGCTGGCATATCTAAAGCATAACTAATGGAAGAAGCAACTTCAGTGATGTTCCATGGGTTTACCAAAATAGCCCCAGCTCCAAGAGACTGTGCTGCACCTGCAAACTAGGAACAAAAAAGTACGATTTGAACACAACTCAGTTCAGCAGTTCAGGAATATCTATTACCCAAACTAGTGAATTTGATGATTTGCATTTGACAAATCAAATTGCAATAGTGCTCTTTTTCTTTTTCCATCATATCCAGAAAGTCCTCAAATAAGTGAAATATCATCCCCAAATCACATCTTGCATACTCCAAAGGGACTAATCAATTGTACAAGTGTCAAATGTTAGAATAATGTTTCATCCTATTTATGGTACCGCACCCCAAATCACATCTTGTTCTTTCCAATTGTACCATACTCCAAAAGGACAAGTCAACGGTACAATTAGAAAGAACAATAACTTCTCCCACCCAAGCAATGTGGGATCCTATCCACCACCTACACTCATTATCATATGGGGTATCACAATATCACCCCCTTAAATTCCCAATGTGCTCGTTGGGCCATTCCACCTTAGGTGGCATGGCTCAAGTTCCACACTTCTGGTTGTGATAAGCTTTGATACCATTTATAATACCCCAAGGAAGGAACTTCTTCCTCCCAAATAATGTGGGACCCCATATACCACCTACACTCATCATTAGTATAGGGTATCACACATACAATATCATGAATCTTCCTTGTGTAACATGAAAAAAAAAAAATCAAAAGAAAAAGAAAAAAAGAAGAAAATTCCAAAAAGGGGCAGAAAACAATAAGTCAAAAACAAACCCTTAAAATGAACATCCCTGACTCCACATTTTACATTTAAATTAAATATTCCACTTTCGGGTACAAATGTGATGAGGAGTCTCGACCACATGTGAGGAGTAGTATTAGAAATTTAATTGAAAAATTAAATTCATCTCTTACCATAAGCTTAGAGTTTTGGGACAATTGCTGATTTAACAAAACCAAATAGGTAAAAAGCTTTAATTACCTCACTTAGAATGAGAACTCCTTTCTTGGAAGCTTGGCATGCAACAAACTCATAGCTGACAAGATTCATTCCATCCCTTAAAGATGTTACAAGTGCCACATCTAAACAAGAAAGAGTCACGAAACTCCGTGAGCATTGCCTTTCATACAAAAGTGCAGAAGAAATTATATGTTAATTTCATTTCCCTATTGATGGATCACCTGCTGGGATTTCAGTTCACAAACATGCTTGAATGTTTGTCAACATGTAACAAAGGTTGTTAATGTACCACAATGAACTAAGATATTTGTTGCCAATTTCTATAAAAATGATTGATTTCATAGAAACAAGTGAAAGAACATGCTACTCCAAAACTGGAAGGCAGGGTACATTTAAAAGATGTTTAAGTAACAAGAACAAAAATACAATAAAGAACATAGGCATAAGCTAACCAGGAGATTTGATTCTTCATTTAACTACCATGACAGTACATTTTTGTGGTAAATAGCTGGTGTGTTCAATATATTACTTGGAATTTTTAGTGTTTGATTGTTTACTTTTACTATTTCAACAACTGAGCCATCTTAAATTTGTGGTAATGGAGCCCCTAATTTTCACCACAATTAACGGTACTTAAGGAAAATCATCAAGCAACAAAGACAATAATGATTATAAAGATTATCATTACAGCACAAAAATGAGTACCAGTAACAGCATAGAGTGCGCATAATGCATGAAAGTCAAGAGATCGATCCTGCAAGAATAGAATGCCTTATAAATCTTCAGATTATCAGTCAACAAGAATAGTTGCAGGAGAAAAATGAATAGTAATAGCATAGCTAAAATATTTATTGCGCTGTAAATAATAAAAAGAAAAATAAAATTGAAGTAAGAAAGAGCTTAAATGCGATAATAGTTACCTAATTTTCAGCTTCTGCATAGTTTATACATGGCCAAAAAATGCACGACTATGAAAAAGTACATCTCTTTTATAATTTTAAATTAACCTTTACAATTAAAAATAAGATGGAAGAACACATATTTGCTAGAGAAAAAAATGATATTTAATTGGTTAAGGTTGACATGGTTGACAAACAAGGATTGCATTCAACTGTTAATCTTTATTCCTTGAGTTTTTATTTTTAATTAGAAAGCTTGAGTCCCTTGCACAAGAAACCATACATCAAATGCCATTTAGACATAACTTTAACCTTTTTACTATAAACATCCCGAACTCTTGCCCAAGCTCATCTAGTCATGAGGCAGAAGGTTTCTTGATTAACCGTAATTACAGCACTTTATTGGTGTGAACTAGTGAGAGAGTATATGGAGCATGGACATGTCCTGATAGTTCTTTATTGGCGTGAACTAGTGCGAAAGTATACATAATATACAAGATAAGAAAGTTTTGAAGTGTTTCTTAAATAAATAAACTCATTCGCCACTTCCTAGAATTTTTTGGGATAAATGGTAAACCATCACAGCCTCAAAGTGCGAGAGATTGTGTTCAAATCCCAAGACCTCCCAAATTGTGACAAATTTTCACATGCAAATCCCTCATAGGTGGAATGTTGGGGGAGAAAATGGATTTATCAGTTACCATTCGCATAACCAAGGTGTTCCTTAAGCACATGGATGTATATCTATACTCCCAGCCCATATGTCCACACGCATGAGTGCACACCCTAAGAAGCATGTCTGTTTTGTGATACAAATAGTAAATCAAAACTATGGAATTATCATCTTAACCGCTAAAGGAAGTTATAGTTTAGTCTCTATATGTAATTTTGTAATGTTTGATAGAAGTAAAAGTTGAAAAGGTAAAGACAAACCAGATGATGTATTGGAACTGCGGTCAGAGTTCCAAATCTTCCATTAATGCGTCCAACAATCTCATGAACCTGGCTTGTAAGCTTTTGATCTATCAAAGTAACAAGAAAAATGTATTAACAATGGTTTCTCCATGATGATACCATAACAATCATAATTAAATTAATGTAACTTTTATTTAAATAACCATGCTATGACGTATTCATGACACTAATTCTAAGGCAAGGCTAACCATGAAAAAATGAATAGTGATGGTTAAGAACATTTTAAAACAGTCATCCAAGACAAACTCATGTTACTACAATATAATTTTCTGCAATGAATATTAATTGAGCAACTCAGAGCATGTAAGCTGGGCAAAGGTTTACATGAAAGAAGGGGGGGCAAATACAAAGAAGGATTGTAGACTCCTAATAAAGATATTTTGAATTTCATACAAGCATTAAGTGCCTTTTCTTTTGCTATAAAAGATAGGCAATTGGACTCAGAAGTGATCAAACTTTGCTTCAGATAAAGCTGGACTTTGTTTGAAATCCTCCATGTGCAGAACGATATATGGTAGAGGTATAGAGGGTTGCATAATTAAAATATATTCAGGTAGACAACCATGAGTAATTAAAGTTAGGGCTCTCTTAAGTTGAATAGAAATGAGTACACTAGTAACCAACCCCAAATATCTAAAAACTAAGGCTGTGAATGGAGTGGAAAGGCATGGTTTATTTAACCAATATCAAGTATTTCAAATACAAGTCAAGTTAGGTTGAGAAAACATGTAGATGTATACTTATTAATACAGGAGTATAGATAAAGAAGTAATCCTCCTCCCTCTGCTTTACTGAGGAGTTTCATCTCCCACCCCCTTCCTTTCTCCCAGTCTGGTTGAAACTCTGTTGTCATTACTTATAATATCACAATCATTGTAAAACGCTTAGTATAACTTCTTTTTAACAAGTTTTAGTATTACTATATATTGAAAGACTGATAGTTGTGTCCTAAAGTCTTTTGATGTCAGACCTGAGCAGTTTGTATGTCGATCATGTCACTAAACTCACTTCCCCTCTCACACATTTGAGTGAAGATCAGGATGATTTAACAGAAACCTTTAGGATTCAACACAATTCTTTTGTAGAGTGCACTTATAGTTCACAGATTATGTCCTATACTTATTACATTTTCAAGTGGTACTTATCGACATTCATGCCCAAACACCTAAACAGATGCAGCTTTACATGGACTTTCCAATCATTTTTTTGATGGACTTTCCAATCATTTGGGCACGCTACTTGTATGGTGCATATTCAAAGATATACTTTTAAGTCAATTACATCATTTGCCCTTTTTGCATTTTTTCCCAAACTCTGGTAATTTCTAATCGCATTACTAGATAACCCATGTCCGTATCTATATAGTAGAAACAATATGACGTAACAAATTGCAACATGAAGAAAAATGGAAACTCCATTGATGTTAAAGATTGTGCTGATAGTGAAAAAATCGATAATAAAATCACATGAAAATACAACAGGCAGAGGATTTAAAGCATTGGTAGTAAAACTACTTAATTATTGTGATAACAACTTAACAGCATACATCAAATTGAAGTTAATTACTTATCTATTTTTCATATTGTGATTATCAATACACAGAATTCGGGATATTTTACAATAGGCTATTATGAGAAATAACAGCATCCTTTCATAAGAAATATTTTGATAATTTTGAGAAAAATTTAGGTGGGTTTGTGAAAGTGGTGGGACAAATTGAAATGATGTTACAAAAAAATTGTGATTTTGGTGTTGGTGGAAGTGATGAGGTCTGCTTAAATACAAAGTCTCATGCAACTTCAGGTACCTAAATCAACACTTTAACAATGATCCATCTGCCAACCTAACTTAATTCCTACGGTGTATTTATGACTCAAATAGAGCAGGCAACATTCAAGTTATATGAAATTAAATGCAGGGAACATGTAAAGAAGGAAAATACACTCTGGAACATCTGTCCTCGTTGGCACTGCAATCTGCAACAAAACTACTCGATCACGCCAGTGTGGATTTTCTTCAAGAAACTTTTCAAAAGCCAAAATCTTTTGGGGAATTCCTTTAATCATATCAAGACGATCAACCCCCAACATTACCTATCCATCGAAGAACAACAAGAAGAGATAACAAACTGATTGCAGTAAGTCTACCAAACAAGACTGAAAATTCAGGAATGAAGATCTGGACTCAAATTTAAGCAAGAACAGAACCACTATGACCATGAGTATCACGACCAACACCAAATGTGACCACCCAGACCAATGGTCAAATAGTAACACCATTATGGTGCCTAGACCTATTGAAGAAGAGAGTAATTTATTTAATATTTGGAGTCTTCGATCTAAATATAAAAGAGAATATTCCCATATAAAACAAGATCGAGAGAATCAAAAAGGTATCTTGTGGTGAAGACTTAATAGCTTTTTATCACAAGAAAGGAAGACAAATTCTTAGCTTGAATAGTCAAAAATCAAAACTTTTTATCTGATGCCTTCAGTATGATTTGTTAATGAGAAAAAAAAGTTAAAAAGGATATTAAAACTAGCAAAATTGCTATTAAGTCACACAAGGAAAAAGGTGTGTAATAAAGGCAGAACTTTACAATTATTTTCATAAAAAGTATATACAAGAGTTTAGACATACTGAATCACTTCTAATTGCACTTTACTAATAAATAAATAAGATAAGTGATATGATGCTTAAAAAAAATGAAATAATTAGCTCTTGCCTTTCGGCCAGCAAATCTTTGTTTCAGTTCTTTCATGTGATCCTTAACTTGAGGCAGTTCGAGAGCTCGAATAAATCGTTCAGAATCTATCCCAATAGGAAACTGTTGTCAAGAAGACAAAAACTTAGGCATGCTAAGGAATAATTCAAGAGGATTTGATACAGATAATCATATTTGATGCTGAAAAAGCTATGGAATATGAAGAATGTTACACAGATTTTGCAGGACACATAAAACAGAGAAAGAGAATGTTCAGCTAATATGTACCGCAGCTACACGTGTAAGCTTTCCTTGATCCTCTACTCCTTCAGGTGTACCCTCAAGCCCAAGTATGCGAGTGCAGGCACTTACAAAATGCCTTGCATAATCATATGTGTGGAAACTGGAAGGTAAAAGATTCACCAATTAAAACATTATTGGACCTTAGAACTTGAGATAAAACTTTCTAACCAAATAATAGATTTCAAGATGAAATAGCAAAGGGCATTTCGTTTGTTTTCACAATTCCTCTCAACTGATCTTATCTCATCTCATCTCATTTAATTATTACAACTTTCCCAAATTTCCACACAAAATGAAATAAACAATTCAACTTTTTCAAATCCCAAAACAAAATTAATATTAAAAAAATATATTATAACAGTATTTTATTCAACTTTCAACTTTTATCTCAACTCATGTCATCTGCAAAAACAAACGAGGCTTAGACTGAATGCATCAAATCCTTCCATAGATTGTAACATGTAATTACCACATAACATATAACTGATATGGGTATCACAAAAAGCAGATAGTAATTCTAGCCAGAGGTCACATTAGAAGTTGGTTTTATTTTTCTAAAAACTTGAGCACTAAGAAAGGTTGCATGTAGCATAATTATAGACTACAGTATGTGATGATACAACACGCTATGTAATTCTCTGCATGCTTGGGGAGAAATGGTCCCAAAAACTCTAACCCTTAGAGAAACATAGAAAAACACATTAACATATATTAATTATCTATATGAGCACAGAAGATGTTACTCTTTCAAGAATGAATTTGATATAAAAGGGCTAGAAATGCTTGTTACCCTGATATTTTTACTTATAACATAAAAGGGAGAAATTGTATGTTCCATTTTCGGGTGCAACCGCAGGATGAGAGAAAGCTCTTTCTTTTGTCTCTCATTTGTGACTTGCCAGAATCCTAGATTCCCAACATTCTTAACTTCTAGGGTAAACTCCATTGTATTCAATGCTTCTTAGGGCAATGTTTAACAATTCCCAACTCCACAACTAGAATCATCTTCCAACAAGGTGGAACTTAATTTAGCAGGATAGAGGACATTAATGAGGAAAACAGGCTATGCAATATGGTCACCAAAAAATGCTCCAAAATGGATCATGGCATCTACTGAGCTTCTTCAAGGAGCATAATACATTTCATGTTCTAGTCAGGTTCCCTACCAATGCTAGGCATCATACTTTAACAACTTTCCAATGAAAAACCAGCTACGATTAGCCCAACATGATGCCATTCAGTCTGTCCCATAAAGTTCTTACAACCAAAGAAAGCCTGCTCCCAACATGATTACCTGGAACAAATCTAGTTAAAGACACATCTAGGTACTTTGATGTTTGTTTCTCATGATATTTCCAATTTCATCATACTTCCCACAAAGGAAACCCCAGGCACATATGTTGGAAAGTAGGGTTCCACCCTTTATATCTTTAAATGTGATGCCAAAACAAACTTAAATCACATACCCAAAATTTCTTTTCATAAGCACTTGCCCAAAAACAAAATGAGGAAATCAGCACAATCTACAAAAAGTGAATAGCTTGGCATTTGTTTCTTATTCAACTACTAAAGAAGTTTATGAATCCCCCAATATTTTAAGGAGCAGTAGAAATATCAATCACTATCATGGCGTCAAATGAAGCATTGGCATCACAGGCAGTAAATGAGTACTTTTCAAAATATAGTAATTCGAATGTAAAATAAAATCTGAAATGAAAAAGAGAGGGAGGGAGAGACAGAAAGACAGCATCTAATGCCAGGACTTCCAAACAAGTGTGTGACAGATGGGATGTTTCTCATTAAATGAACATTCTTCTTTTGATAGGTAATCAAAGAAAAGGTGTAGATAATTTTCCAGCACTTTGGCAGACATAAAACAAGACACTGGACAAGACCACAACCGTAGTTACCGCAAGCCCAAAGTCTATGACAATGTCAATGACACTTGGAGGGCTTCCTCGGCACGAGAACTATTGTTCCATCCAACTACCAGTTCAATCCTAAGGAATGTGATGAAGCAAAAATAAAAATAAAGAATCCTGCATGCCCAAATCATATGCAGCCAAATAAATATCTTACCCAACTAAATCAGCAACAAGAACAGATCTCAGCAGCTCTGATCGAGAAGGCAGTGTCCTATGTATTTCAGAGGAGGGAAAGGGAGTATGAAGAAACCAACCAACTTTCATGTTCTTGTTATATTCTTTTAGACATTTTGGAAGAAACATTAGGTGATAATCATGGCACCAAACAACATCTCCCTCCTCATAATGTTGGTTAACCACTTCAGCAAACATTTGGTTTGCCTTCTTATATGCATCAAATTGAGATTGGAAACTACGGGTGGTCGCAAGGCGGTCTTCCTGTGGAAGCGGAAGATAATGAAAAAGTGGCCATAAGATGTTGTTACAATAACCATTGTAATATTGATGAACCATCGCCTCATCAAGAAATACTGGGATGCACCTCTGCAGCAATAAAGCAAAGTTAGAAGAAGGGAAAACCTGCTCGTGATTTGTTATCCAAGACTATACATGATATTTTATTAGTTCTTAAGTTGTATGGGAACTTCAACATGTAACCAAGATTTGCTAACCTTTTGAGCTAAGGCATTAGTAAGTGTTTTTCGTCCAACATCATCGGGTACATTTACACCAGCCCAACCAATCCATCTGGCATCAAACTCCTTCAGTCCTTCAAGATAATTTCAAGGCTTCATTTGGACTTCACTCAGTGAAGATAAAGAAATATGCTTTTAAAATAATTTGTGAGGGAGGTAAAAAAGTAATATCATCATCATTGTTAGCCCTGCAAGCTGATGAATAGAAAAAATAGTACATATAAGTATGATATAACTAGATTTAACCAATTACTTACCCAAAAGGGCAGTGACTAACCCCCCAACACTCATCTCAAGTTGCCACAAGCCCTCGCCTCTTCTGGTAGCAGAGACCGGCAACCTATTGGTTACCACCAATAAACGTTGTTTAGTAGGCCGAACATCTTGCCTTTGACATCCATCGGCAAAAGCACTTGCAGCTGCAACCCCTTCCAAGAGCTCTTCCTCATTAGGTAGACCCAAATGATCACCCTCAGCTGAACATGGGTCATTGGCAGGGAGCTCTGCCTCTCTGTTAACATCTGTTGCCTCCGCACTAGGTTGGGAAAACCGGCTAGATTTTCTTAGCTCTCTTTCCCTCAGAAGCCTTTCCAATCTAGTTCTGGGTGTCACGGGACTGGAGTCATACTTGTTCCCTCGCATAACTATGTTCTGCAAGAAAAACTTCAATTTGCACATTTCCAATGTCATGGCTAAAAGGTCCATATTACTTTCAAATGGAAGATTGATTCCAGGACTACGAACTTTTCCAACAAATTGTTAGGACTCAATATACTGAGCATGATTTAACCACTCGAATTCTTCACCTTCACAAAGTGGCATGGACCAAACCAAGAGATCGCGCATAGAATTCAGATGGTGATTTGCTCTTCTAGTTCATATACTCCCGCATATCTTTCACGCTTAACCACTTGAAGCAAGAGGACTAACACCCAACTATATTTCTAGCAATGGTACACGCTAATCATATCATTTGTTTGGTTTTCCTAAGAGAGAAAAAAAAGTGTCTTATGCATGTATTTAACCTTTTCAACCAAGTAAAAATCTCATTCACAGCAGGGGGAAGCTGTAATAATCCATATATAATTTTATAAACCACCGAATACAGTAATGGAGCTAGAAAAAATGGCAAAGAACTTCTATTCAATACAAGAAATGGAAAATAACACGTTTCTTGATGCAAGAAATGGTAAAGAACTTCGTTCGAGCTTGAGCGTGATTATAAACATCTGGGCTTTACATTTAAACAGCCAGTTGAAATATTCAAGAATATATCAAAGGTAAACATTCAAGAACAATTGAAATGGCTTGTAATCTCTACGAACCAAGAAAACACCACACCCCAAAAGCCAAAGACAAACACAACATCAAGAACCCATTCCACAACGGAGCACATAAACAAGAATGACCGGAAAGAAGTAAGGAAATCAAAGAAACAAAAAGAAACCCGGTAAGGGTTGTTCTCACCGGATTATCCTGCACAATGCGGATCTCTTGAGAAGAATCCACGCTCACTGTGCATCACCAAAATGTGACACTGACCCTGCTTTTGTAAAGCTCACACATTGAAAGCGCAAAGCTAGCCTGGCCATATGGAGACGAGCGAGCAAGTTGGCCAACCGATATTTTAGGCTGTGGTCACGAAATTTGGAGAAAAATCTCCAATTCGGAATATATGAATATATGCTGCGACGACGATGATTATAAAGATGAATAGTAGAAAAAGGAAAACTTATTATCCAACCACGGCCAGAGGCGAAAATGAAAGCTATATGGTATATAGACTTTCGGTGGGTGGACAGAGCTTTTGTTTCTGGCCATGCAACTGAAACCCAAAAAATATATAATGCAAATCGAAAAGATTTGGACCTTAAATAGCGAAAGCAGTTAACCATGCCAACATTTGCACATGGAGAACCCACCAAAATATATTATGGACACAATCTACCTTCCATCTTCAATTTTGAAACCCTAAAAAAGTACAAATTTATAATTACCAACTTTGAAGTTTTACACAAATTGAGTGTAACAATTTTGTTTGATCGAATTTGATCGAGTGATATTATGCCTAAATCCGTGTAAGATATCTACGTTGATGCTGCATTTTTAATATGAGAAATAATATTTACAGTTATAAAATGTGCAAGTGGCCGTGTACTCTTTTTTTAAAAAGAGAATAAATATTAGATCCACATAAGAAAAATTAATATTTTAATGATAGATCTTACTCTTTTTTTAAAAAAGTGTACGACACTTATATAATGTATAACTGCATATAGTATTACTGAATTAATATGGGTTCATAAGTACGAAAAAGAGAAAGGACATGTTTGGATAGTATCTCAAAATTTTGTGCATGATAATAAAATGACTTGAATGAAAATGTTTTATTAAGTTTTAAGAAAAGGAAAGAGAAAAAATTGAATAAAATATAATAAAGTTAAAATATTATTTGAATATAATTTTTTAACATTATTTTTATTTTAAAATTCATAAAAGTTGTATTAATATTTATGTTTTGTTTTGAATTTTATAAAAGTTGCATTGAGTTTTTAAATAAGGATTAGATGAAAAAGTTAAAAATTTAAAATTAAAAAGTATTTTATTTTTTAGTGACGTTTAGAAAAATAAAATTATAATAAGTTTTGAGAATTCTTTATACGTCCAAACAAGCCTTAAGTGAATTTCTTTACAAAGACTATATAAGCAACAAGAAAAGAAAAAGGATAAGTTTCCTTTCAATAATTAGAAATTTTGCTAAATGTTATTTTAGCAGTTGTAATCAATATTCAATAAAAATGGCAATTCTGTTTATTAATGTCATTCTGTCTCTTGGATTGTACATTCCCATGTTATATGTTGTACTTGAACCGCGATGATGTCAATTGGTCTTTGAGTAAATCATATCTAGAACAATTCTTCTAGAGGCAGTTGGGCTATGCAAACCGTGGGCAGTCAGCTGATGTGCAATTACATTTAAAAAAAAAAAAAAGATAAAAGAAGAAATGCGGGAAAGAAAAATCTGAAAAGAGATTTTGCGTGAGTTTTGACTTGTTTTTCAAGTAGACAAAATATGCGAAACCCATCTTGGCTCATGTGGTTTGAGGCTTGTTCTTCAAATAGAGATTCAGAGCTTGTTCATATTGTGCTTTGGCTTCATTTGTTCTTCACATTGTGCATTAAAACAAAGTGGAGAAAAATTGAATCTTGAAGTCGTCTTTGTTTTCGAACCTAGTTAAATGGTCTTGGACCTAAATTCATGCACTCTTACCTCCAAGATACATCTTGGGTAAATAGCCAATCTCCTTCCCAGTCCTGGTAAGCAAGCTTGTACTCGTTTGGATCTTTCGAGCCCATTTCCAACCACCCTTGAAGACCAAAACCAGAAAATTAAGGAATATGTCAATCCCCCCTGCTTCACTGTTCCTAGTTTTACATATTCCCCACACACAAACAAACTTGGATTATACTTAATTGCCCAAATATGTCCATCAAGGTTTCTGTGAGTGTCTTAAAAGATTGATGGAGGCTTAAGTTGATCTTTCTTGCTATTGGAACTCTTTCCATATCCACCTTCACATACGTCGAGTTTGATCCTCTGCCTTCACAACCATACCCATTCTCCACTACTGCTTTGTTGTTATCGTTGTAAACTCTCTTATTCCTTCGTGAGTACTTAATTGGTGGCCACCCCACTAGGCCATTTATGTCTCCATCATCTCTGTATATCGAAATCAATCAAACAATTTTGAACCCCGGAAGAAAATTAAATACCAAACATGAAAAGTGGAGATCGAGAGAGACTATACATACTCTTTCAGAGTGATTCTCGAGGTCTTTGGAGTAGTCATCTTCCTCGTTTGGATGGTTGTTCCAAAGCAGCAAAGACAACATTCGAGGCACATAGGTGGTGCTATGCATAGTATTCTCGAAGGAGGTTTGATCAAAACCACATTTTTAATTGTTGATGTCATTAGTATCTTGGTAGCTAGACACATAGCATGAGTAAGAAACCAGGTTCAAAGACAAAGATAGGGGAAAATGGGGAAGATGAGGGAGGGAGAATGGGAGCCAAATCGAGCCATTTCATCTAAGCGCAAAACAAACTGTTTCATTTTCCATCTAGGCACCATTTGCGTAGTGGTTATGCATGCCGCTTGTCTCTAGCATTTTTCTATCTAGAATATGAAAAGTCTATTAATCATTTTCACACATCACACATTAAATATAATTTTTTATTTTTTCTCTTACTAAATGTGTAATGTATGGATGATGAGTTGAAGAACTCAATTAGTTTAAGAAGAATAAAACTAATAAAAAAACTAATAATAAAATAATTATGATGTGTAGCAAAGTTCCTAAAATATTACACAAAAGCCCTCACCTCATTAATTTACCCCAAGCTAAACAATACAACCATAACTTGCCTATATGCAATATTGGCAACTAATTATCTATATATAAAGTACCCAATTCAATTCAACTAATTGTATGCTAAATAATCATATTAGTTTGATGAGTAATGCTATTTGAATGTCTTTATATTATGCACACATAATTTACATGGCGTAATTTGATTTGTAAGATTTAGATTTTAAAATTGATTTTTTAAATAAAATTGTGTTACATAAATAGTATGTGGTATAAAAGCATTCAAATAAAATTGTTCTAATTTGATTAGTCATTTAGTCCCGTCAGTCAAGCTCAATAGGATAATTGGTGATTAAGTTTAGAGGATTGATTAGAAATAGATCTTATCTCAAAATTTTCATCCTATCTTATTCTCAAACATAATTTAAATACAAAATTTTTAAATTAATCATTACAATTTTTCTCAACTTTCAAACAAAAAATAAAAAATAATTTAACCTTTTAAAATCTTTAAACAAAAATATTATTATAAAACTATATTATAACAATATTTTAATTTTATAATATTTTTTATTCAAATTTTTTTCTCTCATTTTCTAAAATTCAAAAATATTCAACTCAAACTATTTTATTACTTTTTATAAACTATTTTATTAGCATTAACAAAATTCGCATCTCATCTCACTTTTTAAATGAGGCCTTAATCATTTAAAGATAGTTAAGGCCTCATTTAATTTTTATTCGAATGGAATAAAACTTGAGCGTGTCACTGAATTTTTATTCGTTTAATTTTTATAAACAAGTAATTTTTCTTAAAACCCCAATGCTTAATTAGGTCCTAATGAGACTGATATCAATTGGCTTAATTAGTTCGCAATTGAACTCCAAATTTTTTTTTATCATCAAAAGGAGAACTGAATCCTGAATGATACTCGAAGATGATCTCTCATTTGCCTTGAATCGATCGCCGTACAGTCACATCACAATTCATATAATATAAATAAAATCTGGGTTTGCCACTGCATGGCTTGCTGCTTGCTTCTGTATCGCCATTAATGGAGCCAGTTGTACTGGTACTCCTGAAAACGAAGGTTACCGGCTTTCACGCGATTAAGCTAGCTGGGCATGCAACATTGCTGTAACGATTTTGACGTTCTTGATGAAAAGGCCGTGAAAGTGAGAGATCTTGTAATTTAGGGTCGACATCCTCGTCCCCTTTTCATCAATCTCCATGCTATATATATAAGCACGATTATATCCATAAAGAAATTACATAAAATATTATAAATTAACATAATTTTATTTTTTATAATAAAAATAATTTTATAATTTAATAAATTACATCAAATCATATTAATTTATAAGATTATTTTTACGTAATTTTTTTTTATAATTAAAATATTTTCTTATATAAATGTGTGTGGTGTTAATATTTATGTATATTTATATATATAGATACATGTAAGAAATAATTTGTATAAGTTTCAAAAAGGTAAATCTCGTGCATATCTTAAAAAAAAAAGTAGAAAATTCTACCTTAAAATATTAGATTTTTTTTTTTTTTAAAAGATCTATATTTTTACAAAAAAATTTACACAAGACTTGTCGCTTGCATTAATCTACCATTATGGACTTGTCCATATATATATACACATAATACGGATCAGTACTACTGCTACTGTTGTCGAAAAATCTAGGTTACTATCAAAGAAAGTACGTACGTGCATGCCTTTTGTTTTTATAGCAAGATTTTTTCTTTAAAGTAATAAAAATCTGTCCTGCTCTGTATAATATATATGTCCATGACCATGACAATTTGATGTTGGGGGTATATATAATATAATATATATGTGAGGATAGTAACAAAATAAACAAATAAAACAAGTTCCATCCATTTAGGAGCTGCAAACCAGATAAGATGACCCTTTCACATGGACCAAGTATTTCTAACCGAAAAAAGTTAAGTCGGAGGGCGGTATGGATTGAACAGTGACAGGAGATTCTGTCTGAGCAGGAGTAAAAGAGCACGTGAGAATGCATTGTACAAATTGGTAGAAAACAAAACGATATTCCATGTAAAATCAGAAAAGATCGACGGGTTAGAAAGGTTTGCATTAGAGTATGGGCGTGAGAATATGAAATATAAATATGCATGAGTCTACTTAATTTTGTGGTCCAAGAAACATTTTTGTGGCTGAGATCACGCTTAGACTGGTTTGCTTGCTAGCTAAGCCAGACTACATAATTTGTGTGGGGTTGCCAACAGGCTGGTGTGTCGTGCATGCCTTGTTTCAAGGATTAGGGACCATATCCGAAATCTGTGTGTCTAGTAGCCCAGCCAGCAGCTGCCCCCTATAATATCCCTAGTGCAATTTTCGTCACCTAACTTTAACTGAAAAATTTGAACTAGGGGGCAAAGTAGAGGGGGAAGTTGTTTGAGTGAATTTTGTGTAAGGGTACGTGTCTCATGATTGATATATCTTTGTATGTATAATGTAAATTGAGATATGTTTAACTTATATTTAATTTTTTTAATATTTTGTAGTAATGGAATAATTGTTTTAATTATATGTACATTTTTACTAATAAATAACAAATATTATCTGGAAATTTCCCCAAACAATTTAAAAATTAATTTTCTACATTTTTGTCTCCAAATTTATTTAATTTGAATTTTATACAAATATTAAATATTATCAATTATGAAGACAACATTCTCATTTAAATGGAAATATTTTACATACTATTTAATAAGTACTCGAAGGAATTATAACTTGATTTATTTTAAGTTGATTTATTTTAAGTTTCACACTCATGCAATCTTAGACTACGTTTAAATGTTAAAATGCTCTATGTATGAATAATATACAATGAGTAGTGAAAAAAGAGTAGTCACCTGTTCATGAATAATAATAAAATAGATTACTTCACTTATTAAAGAAAATCTTAATCACAGTAGTAGTACCCATCCGCCGAGATAACGAGCGGAACCTATTTTATATGAAAATAGTAATATCTGAAAGTCACTTTCCAAATCACTTTTTCATCTCAAAGGAGTCAAATCAAATCTGAGATACTTTCAAAAAGATTATTCCATTGAACTCGATACAAGGAATATTCCTATCACAATCTCTTGGTTGCCTTCAATTTCTACACTCTCACCTTTGGCTTTGTGTGACTGTGCCATTCCATTTCACGCAATTTCTTTTTTTTTTTTTTTTTTTTTTTTTTTTTAAAATTTTTTTTTTTTTAAATTTTTTTAATGGGGCATAATTAGTTCTGATATGATTTATAACGTTTTAAGAAAATTCAACATTTTAAGAAATTGATAGTGAATGGTATCTCACAATGCAAGTTTGATAAACTCCCACCCGCCATAAGCACTAACCTATATATATATATATGTATATATAAAGGCACACAAAATATTGATATTTGTACAATTACCTGTATATCATGATATTTAAATTACAAATTTATGTACCCTCAATTTATTTGATTATTCATATAAATTTGATAAAACATATTGCTTATGCACTTTGGACGTCTCTACCTCAGATGTTGCTCTAGCTCATGACACAATTGTTGTGTCCAGTTTCTGTGTGATCCAGAGCAGTAAGAAGGTAAAGAAGGGAACTTTGGCTTGAAAGAGAGAGCAGATTCGGGAAGAAATGAAGTAGGGTTTAATTGAAGGGAAGCTTATCCTTGGGAGAAACAATATAGTTTTGTAGGATTTGATGTAAGCTTTAAACGGCACAGTTTAATGTAGTTGAAACGATGCATTTTATTTTAGTTAACTAGATGCGTTTTGAGCAGACGTAATGTAGTGGGTTAAAGGGTCAGTTTGGTATTTTCATTTTAATAGTTTGTTAGAGAGGAGAGCATGGGTACTTAGTGCAAAAAGAGGAAAAAAAAAGAAGAAGAGATTTTATCTTAAAATTGTATGAAATTTGGAAACCTTTGGAGGATTGGTTGGCCTCAAACCAACCCAGATTTATCAATAATATTACAATGAAGTTTTCCCTTCCATCAGTTCTATTACATTTCTCAATTCTTTCATACATCACTATAACAGGAACACAAAAAGTGGTATCTCAGAGCAGTCAATCCTCATGGTTGAAGGCACTAGAACGAAGCAGAATCAAGACTTACAGACCCTTACAGATCAAGCTGCAACAATCCAGACCCTTACAGATCATATGGACTAAGTCAGTGACATGTTGCAAACCATAGTTGAACGCTAAAGCCAAATGACCCACCACGAACCTCCTCCAAAACAGGATTTGGAACCCGACAACCCTAGAAGACTAGTCAACAAAAGAGTGAAGTTAAATTTCCCGCAATTTGATGTGAAAAACCCATTAGGATGGTTATTCAAGGCTAATCACTACTTTGAATTCCATCAAACACAACCAACCCACAAGTTACTAATGGCTTCCTATCACATGGTAGGGAGGCACTTATCTGGTATCAAGACTCATGGGACAGCGGCCATTTAACAAACTAGGACACCTTCAGTTGAGCACTCTAGATCAGATTTGGTCCTATAGCATATGATGAATCCATGGAAGCACTAACCAGGATGAAACAATCCACCACTATAGTAGCTTACAAGGCTCAATTTGAGGCACTCTCAAATAGACTCAAAGGGCTCCCCGAAGGGCACAAACTCAACTATTTCATCAGCAGTCTGAAGGATGAGATACGATTACCCCTGTGCATGTTTAACCCTGTAAGTTTGAATATAGCATTCGAGTTAACTAAAAAGTTTGAATATAGCATTCGAGTTAACTAAAATATAGGAAGAATACATGGCCACTACCAGAAAGGGTCTTAAGACAGGTGGGAGTGATAAATTTACATTGGCTACACCAAGCAGTTCAGTGCATCCACCAGCTTCCAGGGATGGGGGCACCAAGTGGCATAAGCCTTTTGCTCAAGTAAGAAAAGTAACTTCCACACATTTGCAAGAACCCTAAAATATACATAATGCAGGGGCGTGAAGAAGGGGATGAGGATAATGCAGGAGTTGTGAGAGAGACACAACCAGGGAAATAAGGGCCGGGAGGTGAGGTGGTTTTAGTTGAACCTGAGATTTCCTTAAATGCTATAGTAGGGACCCCTTACCCGAATACCATGAGGTTGTTGGGCCATATCAGATGTGAGCAGGTAGTCATTTTAGTAGACTCAGGGAGCACACATAGTTTTTTAGACCCATCAGTGGCTCGAAGAACTCAATTAGAAGTAGATGAATTGAAGAAGCTAACTGTGAGGGTGGCAAATGGTGTTTTCCTTCAGAGTGCAGGCCTTTATGATTTTGTCAACCTCAGGGTGCAAGATAATCAGTCCTACCCCTTTCTTTATGTTTTGAAGTTAATGGGTTGTGATGTGGTATTGGCAGTAAACTGGTTAGAAACTTTGGGTCCCATCACTTGGGATTTCTCCAAGTTGTCTATGAAATTTACCAAAGATGAACAATTGGTTGAGTTAAAGGAACTTAACCTTAAGCATCTCATTGTTAAAAGGACTAACAAGACCATGTTAAATTTTGTTGCTAAAGGAAAAAGCCTATCGGTACAGATTCATAATGTAGAGTTAGTTTAGGAAACTTTTGTAGACTGTCCTTAATTAAAAGAACTACAAATCTCATTCAAAGGGATTTTTGAGGAGCCCTAGGGTTACCTCCAAAGAGGAGCCAGGATCATAAAATTGTGTTGAAAGAAGGTACCCCACTAGTATCCACGAGGCCCTATTGCTACTCCTATTACCAAAAGTTAGATATCGAGAAAATTGTGGCAAATTTACTTAAAAATTGAGTGATTAGACTCAGTTCTAGTCCCTTCTCATCAACTCCATCAGTATGCTCTGAGGCATCTGTATTTGTGAGTTTGGCTATAGTTGACATTAGAGTTAGTACTTCTTTTGCATTGTCCATGAATGTTGTTGATAAAAGTTCCCGAACATATTTGTGTTGTGACAGGAACAACCCTTTTGGTGTGGGAATGACTTCCATTCCCAAGAAAAAACGCAAGTTGTCCATTTTTTTATGGATAATACATTGTCAAGTTTCTGGATGATCTCATTTGCAAATTTGTTGTTGTTGCTTGTTACAATTGTATCATTAACGTAAACAAGACAATAACACAAAGTGTCATTAGTTTTAAAAATGAACAAGGAATTGTCAGTGGTTGAGTGTATGAAACCAAAGCTGAGTAGTGCATCCCTTAGAGCTTTGTACCACTGTCATGATGCTTGCTTCAGCCCATAGATACTCTTTTTTAACTTGCATACATGGTGAGGTGTAGATGAATCTTCAAACCCCGAAGGTTGCTGTATGAAAACTGTTTCTTCAAGAGTACTATGCAAGAATGCATTGTTGATGTCCAATTGTCGTAATCACCATCCATGCATGACAATAATGGTTAGAATGAGCCTAATTGTTTCTGGTTTCACCACTGGGCTGAATGCTTGAGAGTGGTCAACTCTTGGTATTTGATGAAAACCTTTGGCAGTAATTCGAGCTTTGTATCGACTTATTATGCCATCAAGATTTCTCTTTATGCGAGACAAAAATTTATATCCAACTAGGTTTTGGTCTTGAGCAGGGGGAACTAATTCCCATGTCCCATGATGAAGAAGTGCTATGACTTCATCTAACATTGCTTTGCGCCAATTTGGATCCTTGAGAGCCTGACTAACACATGTAGGCTTTGGTGGTTCGGGTATTGGATGCTTAGAGGTGTGGTGAATTTGCTTTGGCCAAAAGATATTGTTCATGGATCTTGTGATGATGATGCGTGTGGGTTGTGGTAAAGAATGAGGTGAGTTTGCATGAGTTACCTGATCTGAAACTGGCATTTCTGTATCGGGAACTTCAGTTGAAGTAGAAGAAGCAAGGAGATGTCTTCTTGAGGCCGTGAGACATGTAAGCTATCATTGAAAACAAGCTGTAAAATTAGTCTTGAAGAGAATTCATTTTCTACGATGGATGATGCAGGAGATGTTGTAGCTACCTCTTTTTTAAAAGGATCGATAGATTCATCAAAGATGACATGCCTAGAGGTATAGAGATGCTGAGTGGGAAGATGAAGACAAAAGTAAGCACTTTGACTAGTTGAGTAACCAACAAAAACACATGGGACGGATTTATGGTTGAGCTTGTCGGTTTTATAAGGCTTAAGCCAAGGAAAACAAAGGCACCCAAATGATCTTAGTTTCTCATACCGAGGGTTTTGATTAAACAGAACCTCAAGTGGTGTTTTATGTCGAAGAATAGGTGAACGAAGTCTATTTATCAAATATGTGGCTGTTGCAAATGCATATGCCCAGTATTCTAATGGAAGTGAAGCATGACTGAGAAGTGTTTACCTGACTCTACAATGTGCCTGTGATGATGCTCGGAAACTCCATTTTGTTGGGGTGTATATGGAGCAGTTATGTAATGACTAATGCCATGCTCAGTGAAGAATGGTCAAAGGGCAACGAATTCCCTTCCATTATCAGAGTACACCACTTTAATTTTAATGTCAAATTGCGTTTCAATCATTTTGTAGAAATGTTGAAATATGTGTTTGACATCAGATTTTTGATGCAATGGAAAGAACCAAATGTATTTTGTGAAATGATCAACAAAAATTAAATAGAACTGATGACCATTGAGACTAGTTATGGGTGACGGTCCCCATACATCTTTATAAATTAAATCAAATGGAGCTTTGCTAGTTAAACCATGTTTATAAAAAGGCAACTGATGAGCTTTATTGATGAGACATGAGTAACAGTGAGTAGAATTTGAATCACAAGAACTTGTTGGAAGGGAAAAAACTACTAATGATTTGATTGACAACTTTTGAAGATGGATGGCCTAGTCACTGATGCTAACCAGTTGCTGAAGTTCTTTCGTGCATAAGAGCAACAGTTATAACAGCAAGTGACGAAGGAGGATAGACTCCATGCTCACACAGTCCTCGAAGAATTGTCTCCCTTGTTCTCCGATCCTTCAAAAGAAAAAGGTTTGGGTGAAATTCCAGTAAAACATTGTTTTGCTTTATGAAGTGATGAACATATATCAAGTTTTTATTTATATAAGGTACACAAAGGGTATCTTGAACTTGAAACTATCTTTTTGGAAATGATAAAGTGAGGGAGTCAGAGTGAGTAATGGGCAAACCTTATCCATCTCCAATAATAACCTCATCAAAATCATTATATTCAGAATGAAATTGTAGATTTGAAACCCAAGATGTGATATTATGGAAAGCTACTGAGTCAAGAAGCCAACGTTTGTTTGGGCTAGGAGCAGCAGTGGTGCAGTTCACATGTGCTTCAGATTTGCTTTAATTTGGGGTAGTACTTTGTAATATTTCCTTGTTGATCACAAAACTGGCACTTTGGTGGGTATTTGTATTGCTTGAACTGTCAAGGTTTTAACTTAGAATCATTTTTGAAGATTGGAAGTTCTGTGAATTCTAACGCTTTGAAGCACGGGAACCTCGACATTGAGTATTGTTGGCAGTGAGCACCATGGATTGTGTGATTGAATCAATTTTTTTGAGATAGGCCTCATGACCAATTAAAAGATCATGTAACTTTTCAAATGAGAGTGAGGATTCTTGAGCTCAAATGGGGGCAACAATGTCAATATTCAGAGCCTAATCCATTTAAAACATATAAAGTGATGTCATCTTGAGATAAAGGAGCATCAATTACTGCAAGCTCATCAGCAATGCTTTTAACAGATTGGAGATACTCTGTTATGGTGTGAGTACCACGCTACATGAGATCCTCTTTGAGCTACATTACGCTAGTCCTTGATCAACTGACATATAGTTTGATGAGTTTGGTCCAGGCTTGATGAGATGTCTTTGAGGTTGCTATGTGGTATCACAACTAGAGAAACAAAGGTCAGGATAGCACTTAGGATAAGTTTATCTTAACGAAACAAAAGTTGATAAGCTACAGTCGCAGCTGCATCATTTAAGGTTAGTTGAAGTGGGCATGTATGAGTTCCATTGACATAACCATATAGGTTATAACTGAGGAGTAGTGACTCAAATTAAGCATGCCATACAGGAAAATTTGTTGGTGTGAGCCATGTAGTGATTTGCTTAGTAGCATTGATGGCTACGAGAGTACTTTCAGATGAGGAGTTGGCCATGGCAATAGTAGGGAAGAAAAAAAAAAAACCAAAGAATTACTCGTTAGAGTTTTTAGGGCTTTTAGACTTATACCATATAGAGAAATGCACAGAGTTTTGAAAGTTGGTTCACACAATTTCTTTACATGATGAAACCACATATATATATATATATATATATATATACAAATTTTGAAACTAAGAAACTGTTCCTAAACTTAAGCTAACGTATAGCAATCTTGGTGCTATATGAGCTGTACAAATCAAACTAATAAAAATGAATTAAATGAGTATAACAGTTACAATTACTAATTTTATGCATGATTTCTAGTTGCCTCTATATATATGTTTATTCTCAATTTCTATGTAGAATTGCGTAAATTGGTTTTGGAAAGGTATGAATGATGAAGAGCCGACTAAAATCAAAATTAAGGAGAAATGTGATTTAAACGAAAAGCACTACAGTAATAGCAAAAAAAACATGAATATTAACAACTGCATAGGGAGACTGTGACAAAAGCATTTGAAGGGAAATTTCACTTATTATGGCTATAAACTCTTTGCCTGTCTAAACATCTCATCTTCAAAACAGGATTCTATACTACACATATACATACAAAGATTTATGTCCACACATAGAATCACTGAAACTAGGAAGATTGAACTTGGACTTGGGTTGCAGATAGTCTTTTTGCTACCTCTCATTTCTCTTATCCTTATGCTCATTAGAACTACATGCTTCTTTTACCCATTGATTGTAGCAAGTTGTTTTTTTATTAAAATTCTGATGAAAATTAGAAAAGAGTTGAGAGAAAAAACTATTTAAGACAGCATGCTTGTAGAGAAAGTTTGACATGCTTGATATGCTTTCAATTGTTTTTTGTTCTATGATTAGTACCATACGATAGGTGCACATGTAAAGTTCACTAGGGTATACTTGGTGTAGCTTTTTATCAAAGATCTTGCAAACACTTCAAACTTCCAATTATCATGATTCGTATATGGTTTTGAATTTCTAAAATAGAGCATCCTAAAAATGGAGTAAGATGAGATATCATGATTAGAAATTGCATATACTAATAGTGAAAATAAAAACCAATATGCAATAAAGAAACCATATAACAAGAGATCCCACCATATGGTAACAAAGTTGAATTGGAGCACCATATCTTGTATGGGTTGACAGGGTTGTGAAGGAGCTACAGCAACTGCCTACCAAGTTGTACAGCCTCTTTAGGTCAGGTAGTACTCTAGTATGAGTTTAATGACCTAGAATAGGTGGCATAGAACAAAGATTTGAGAGGAAAGGGTCATTGCATGACCATTGATACATGCCGGTGGGCTAGTTGTATTGGCTAAAGAAGAGAGTATACTATTTTAAATAAAGTTGCATGAGAAGTTTCTACGTAAGTCAACTTCCACCCATTTATATAATTTGAATGGTATTTTCCAGATAGGGCCTAAGCTGGTGAACCGAGTGCAGATACTCGATCTTAGCCCTAGTTTTTCTTAACGTGGGTGAAGAAATTTATGGGCCTAACTTATCTCTTAAAATTGGTTCAAAGAGAGAGGTTTGTTCAATCTTATAAACATACCCAAGACCTTATCCACAGGTAATGTGAGATTTTATTCCTCCACACCCTCCTTCTTGTGCATACCAGTATTTTTTCTGATCCTTATCATGTAGTAAGTAGTGTGGGTTCTGATACCATAAAGAAATTTATGGGCTTAACTCATCTCTTGAAACTGGTTCAAAGAGATGTTTGCTCAACCTTATAAATATGCACAAGATCTTGTCCACAAGCAATGTGAGATTTTATTCCTCAACAATAGGAGCATTGAAAATTTATTACTTTAACTACTTGCTCCAGTATCTTTCCGTCTCTCCACGCCAAAAAAGTGAAGCAAATATCTTGATATAGAATATGCTAAACACAGATAGCCTACATTTATTTATTAGGTTGGCGAAATTAAATGCAGTTTGCCCTTAAGATGTTGGGTGGCTTGTCCTTACTCTTTAAGACATTGAACTTCTTCAGATATCTGTCATTGTTGATCCTGTATTTGAGCTCCATTTCTTTCTAGATCCTCTATACATGGCTAAAGATCACGAGCATACTACTTTGCAAACTGTTTTAGCTCATTATTCTCCTGCTTTAACTTCTTGTTCTTACAGCTCTTCATAGAGAGCTTCTGACACAACTCAGATATTTGATTATTGAGTTGGTTGACCTTATTCATTCTTTCTCACTAATAACCTCCGAAACATAGTCGTAACAGAGGCAGCATATTAAGCACTAAGAAATCTTGATTCTACAATAACATCAAAATTAATCCTTCTAGAAAAATGCATTTAAGCTTCTATCATAAGATTAACATATGCTGGAGAGTAAATGGAAGGCTTAGGCACGAATGGTTCTTAATTAAAATATGGAACATTAATAGAAGAAAACTGTCCAACCATAATAATATTATGGATAAATAAAGGCAAGATCAAGAAACAATGTGAGGATTTCTTCTCTCGTAAATATCCTTCTCTCGTGAGTTTTTTATGAGAAAAGATGATCTTTTAAATAGAAATTAAGTGTTTTTAAAAAAATCTTTACAATGTCTCTATTGATACAACATCTCCAACAAACAAATTTGAATCTCTTTACAAGAGACAAGAGAGCTAGCTTCATTGCTCTACGGTGCTTGTCTGGCCTAAACAGTTTTAAAAGACTAGTAAATATCCTGCGGTGCTTGTCTGCCCTAAATGGCTCCAGAAGAATAATGAATATTTTACCAAAACTATGCTATATATAGGAACTTCAGAATAACACAACTCTAGAAGAGTAGTGAATTTAATGTTAAGACAATCTTGAATTAATACTACGAATCTGTTCACCAAAAACATTACTAATTGCATCATTTAAAAAGTTAGTACACAATATTGAGATGCATCAATGCAAGGACCTTTCACTATAAATACATTAAAGCTCTACATACATTTGAGGGGGAGAAAATAATAAGATAAATTGTACTCTTTTTCCTTTATTAAGATTTTATCCCATTGAGTTTTCCTTTGTATGGTTTTGATTAGGCACTCTTAAAATCATTACAAGAAATTAGACACAACAATGTTGTACTTTTTTCCTTCGCCATTGGTTTTTTCCCGTTAGATTTTTCCTTGACAAGGTTTTAACGAGGTGTGTTCTTTGACGCATTAGAATGTTGTAGTCTTTTTCCTTCACCACAAGTTTTTCCCACTAAGTTTTCTTTAGCAAGGTTTTAACGAGATATATTCTTTGTGTATGGTCATCCAAGGGGGAGAGTTGTAAATATATGCATTTGGTGGATCACCATATAGACTACACCTTATTGTGTTTATTGTACATGCAATTTAGTTGGCATAACAAATTATGAGTTTATTGTGTATATGATAGTTTGTTGTGCATGTGACTTGGTTGTTGTACATGTGATAATTTATTGTGTATGTGACTTGGTTGTTGTGCATATAACTTGGTTGGCACAACGAATTACCATGAAATTACCTATAAAAGGATGAGATAAGCTCCCAGCCGGATGGGTTTAAAATCCATTTTTGCACTGGTCAATGAAATTACGACACGTTGGCATCTCAAACACATTTCTCCTGCACCTTACAACACCAAACCTGCACTCATCCTCTCCCTCTCTCCCTTCCGTTCTCTCCCTCTCTCATCCTGCACCAAACCTGCACTCTCATCTATTTCATTTCCTTTCTCTCCCTTTCTCCCTTCCATTCTCTCCCTCTCCTTTCCTGCACCAAACTTGCATTCATCCTCTCCATTCTCTCACTCTCCCTTCCTCTCCCCGACGGAAGCCCTACTCGACGCAACTCCGACGGAAGCCCCACTTGCACTCGTCTTCAAAGCCGACAAAAGTTAAAAAAAAATTCTGTTTGGGACAATTTCATTGGTCTTCTATTTGATTGTGCAATTTCATTGATTGTGCCATTTCATTGATCTTCTGGTTGATTGTGCGATTTTGTAAAAATTTTGTAAAAGATTTCCTTCATTACTCTTTTCCGTTGGTGAAATGACTAAACTCTTTTGTAAAAGATTTCATTGGTAGTAGACTTTGCATCCCCAATAGATTTCATTGGATTTCTCGTTGAGGGCACTTGGAGAGAACGGAAGGGAGAGATAGAGAGAAAGAAATAGATGAGTGCAAGTTTGGTGTTGTCGGGTGCAAGAGAAATGTGTTTGAGATGCCTACGTTGGTCTCTATTGGCTGGTGTGAAAATAGGTTTTAAACCCATCCGGCTGGGAGGTTCTGTCTAAAAGGATATCTTGATAATCATTTGTGACACAAAAATAAAGAATTAGAAGTAAATGATATTGAACTCTTGAAGAGTCAAGTATATTGCAATCTTTCAATCATTTGCTACTTCTATTAAAATTTATAACGCAATATCAATTGGATTTAAAGTAAAAAAGTCCTAGTGTCGGTCAACTAGGAATCAAAACCGATGCCAACCGTGATCGATCTGTCAAGAAAAATAATCTATTGTTGATATTATTATTATAATTATTATCACTATTAGTATTATTATTTTTTAAAATCATCGTTTATCCTCAATTCTAGCATTTCTTCACTCCATTGATTTTAATCTGCCAGTATTCTGATCAGTTCAATATGATCACTCCACTCGTCATCATTGTGAGGTTCTATAATTATTTAAACGTTGTAGTTTTGTATATTTTCATTCTAAAGTAATCATTCATGCATGGTAAGTGTATTAATTTTCTAAATTTAAAGTTAAAAAATATAATATCGAATTATTTTTATCATTTCATAATTTATTCGAGCCCCCTTGACTTTAGAAGAGTTATCTAATATATTTGGAATTATTTGAGTTATCTAATATATTTGGATCTTACAAGTTAATTAATCGTGTCGGAAAGAATAATATTACGTGCATTTGAAGACTTCGAAGGCTATTTTTTCCAAAGTGACATAAATCTTATATTTTGTTCAGTTTTGTATATAATTTTTGTTTGCTACCGTAGTTGTCCTAATCTTGATTCAATTTGTCTCTAAAAAACACGTACAATCTTGCACAATAAGTTTCATTTTTTTTTTTGAATAATCGGTGTCATTCCCGGCCACCGACATAGTTGCTATTAAGTACGTAATTAATTTCTCCTTGTTTTTAACATTGTCCTGCCCTTTCATCCCAAATTAAAGCAGAGACAATGTCAACGCATATCAATAAAACTCATATCTACAAGATGAATCCTTCTGATTTAGCCAGCTTGATGTAATAAAATAGGACCCCAAAATAAAAAAACAAATAAAAATTACCCAACAAATTGTTTAAGATCAACTCATTCAATTTTCATTTCGATTTGGTTTACAAAATCATCATCATTTGTTATTTGTTAAACCATACAAACTCGACCGGAGCTAAGAATCTGTAGAGAGAGAGGGAAGAATTTTTCCCTCACTGGACAAAAAATAGCAGTTGGTTTCATTTTCTATACTACACATTGGTTTAATTTTGTCCATGCCATGGTTTAGCTGATTCGGAACACCAACAGAACCTCAACAATAGTCATTCTTTTCCCATTTCTCCTCCCTCCGATTCTCTCCCATCTCGGGTTCAATGAGCTCGCTATCGTTGCACCCTCTCTTTTAGACTCCATTGCCTACACGACCTGACTTGGTCCCTACATCTCTTGCTCCTTCTATGGCCTCTTCTGAGAACACATTGTTCTTGTCGCCCAAGTCAAGCAACAACATCTTGCACCCATTGGGAGAGCACTTTGGTCGCATTATATATTCGGGTATCGTGCCCTATTTTTATAAGTACCTAACTCTTGATCAAATTGGTTGGATTACAAGGATCTTGGCTACTGAGCATATAAAGTATATGAGACTTCCAATAGTATGCGATCAAGTCCATGACAACAATTCCCATAAGAAATCTCCATAATAGAACCATCAGATTGATGGCAGAAATATCCACTAGAAATCTCCATCTCCAACCCACGAACGGCAACGATGTGGGTCTTTGGTGTGAAAGTGAAGATATTTTTGGTTATTTCCACGTAGTGGTTATATGCATTCACATAGATGAGGTCTTCTATCTATGTCGTGGCTCATGCCATGGTTAACAAATAAACATGGCTTCATAATTTCTCTAGAAAAGAAGAAGTCTAAAGCAGAAGGAGAGAAGAAAAAAACATAAGAGTGAAGAATACGAAGAGGGTAGATGGAGAGTAGGGAATACGAGAAATAAGGAAGATGAAGCTTGTTCTGGAGATTTGTTATTATCATTGGTTGGTTTGATTTGTATTATGGTTGTTTCTGTCTAATTTGATTTGTTGTAGGAATATTTTAATCAATTCAGATAGAGAACTGCTAGATGATTTAATAACATGACACTAAGCACTTGAACTAAAAATTCTTTATATATTTTTAAAAAACTCTTAATACAAATTCTCACATTCCTTACGCTCGCACTCCTGAGGACTTGATTGAAAATAGATCTCATCTTATAATTATCATCTTATCTCATTCTTAAACATAATTTAAATATAAACATATTTAAACTAATCATTACAACTTTTCTAAACTTAAAAAAAAAAAAAACAATTCAACTTTTTCAAATCTTTAAATAAAAATAATATTATAAAATTATATTTTAACAATATTTTAACTTTATAATATTTTTTATTCAATTTTTTCTCTCTTATTTTTAAAAATTTAAAAGATACTGAATTCAAACTATCTCATTACTATTCCCAAAATATCTTATATTTACAAAATTCTCATTTTATTTAGAGGAATGCTACACATCATCTCACACATTACATTTTATATATTAAAATTTTATTTTTTTATTTTTTATTTCATTTTATTCTTATTAAACTAATTAAATTATTTTATTTATCATCCACACACTACATATTTATTATAGAAAAAATAAAAAAAATTAAAATAAGTGTTTATTATAGAAAAAATAAAAAAAAATAAAAATAAGTGTAGTGTATGAAATGTGAGAATAATAAAAAAAATTTTCTTTTTATTTATCTCTCCAAACGGGCCTCAATTTCGGAGCATCCGAATTGAATTGAAAATGAATAAAAAAAAGAAGATAGCCGTTGTCCTTTACCGGATGCCATCCCCCTTTCAAACAGAAAAAAAAAAAAGTCATGAATTTTTAAAAAATACATACAAAAATTGCTGTCAGTTGCCGCAACGGTACAGAAACAAAAATCCAATTCAATTATATACAGAGAGAGCTAGAAGAGATAGATGAGACAGCGAGCCACAGAGAGAGAGAGAGAGAGTGAGAGAATTGAGAGATAGATGGCGATCAAATGCCTTCGGTCGAGGTACATTCTTCTTTTCATCTTATGAATTATTTATGAATATGTTTCAACTGTTATTCAGGGTTTTCGTTTTATTGTGATTATTTTTTTCATCTTATGGATTATTTGGTTTCTGAAGAGATTTTTAATATTCTTTTATGCATGGAATTCATCCAAGACTTCTATTTCGATTCCTGGATCATCGAGAGATGGAAGAACTCGGCGCAATCCAACGCCATCTTGGACGTTCTCCGCTTTTAGAAACCGTGGTGACGAATCCGAAAGGTGTTATTATCTCTCTCTCTCTCTCTCTCTCTCTCTCTCTCTCTCTCTCTCTCTCTCTCTCTCTCTCTCATTTTTTAATTGACTTGAAGATCTCAAATATACTGTTTGGTTGCCGAGAAAATTTTGTGGAAGAAAAGCAAAGTTGTTCTTTCTTGGTTTGCTTAATTGAAAGGAAAATCAAAAAGAGAAAAATTCGAATTAGTTTGTTTAATTTTATAATTTTATAGCATATATACTCAAATCCACTTTGTTTAACTAATATCTGTTGTTCTGTCAAATTCTTTGGGAATTAAAGCATATTTGTTCCAAGTTCGAACTACTTGAGCTAAAGGCCGAACAGGTTGAAGATTGTCAAAGAAACATTTCTCTGATTCTTTAAAATATCTAACCTACGCACTTCATTTCTTCTAAATGACCTTTTCTTTTCTTGTTCAGTTGTTTCCCCTTTTATTTTCTTCCAAAAAAATTATACCCCTTTCAATATTGGAAGAGAATAATTTCGAAAGCTCAACTCGTCAATAACGTCTTGAAAAGAAATTAATAAATGATGTCTATGTCTGAAACTGAAACCAGCGGTTCTAAGCCAATGGTCGTGGAATGGTAGTTAGCATTAGGCCTATTCTATTTCCCGAATGTCTGCTCATTTAGTTAAGAGTGGTGCTAGGATGCTGCCCGTAGGCCAAATTTCTGGCAAAGTAGCAATATTCTTTTGAGTAATTCTTAATATAATCAAGAAGTGCGTAAGCACCACGCAATCGTTTTAAAAAAAAAATAGAATTTATTATTAAAAAATTATTTTTTTCATATAAATTTTATGTTTTATTCACTTTTTTTCAAAAGGATTACGTGATGGTTGCATAATTCTATGTTGCAAATATATGTTCTCTTGTTCTTTATTTAATTGTTTCATACAAAGTTCTTGCCTTTGACTAAAAACGAACGTATAGTCAGTAGGAAATTGAATAGAAGCTCTTGGCTACGATGGTAGACATACCATGTTCTGTAAAAAACGACATGTAGTAGTTAAATTTCAAAGGTAGGTCCAAGTGGTTTGCCTTCGTAGGCCCAATAAAATTGGCAATGTTGAGTAACAAATGTAGATTCAGGGATTGGGGCTTAAAACATTAGAGATGCATTCAGTGAATGAGAGAAATAAAGAGAAAATAATATATATTTAGTAAAGGAAAATGATAGTAAGACTATTAAACATGCCTGCCAAATGTATCCAATTATATGTTTTTATTTTTGACTTTTTTTTAATTTTTTAATAGTTGAAGAAGTGGCTATTAGTAAATTTATAGATTTTTTATTTGTTTCTTAATGGTTAAGGATGTTTAAAAAATAATTAAAGAAAAAATAAAAAAAATAAGAAAACTCATTTGTGCACATTTAGCATACACATATGATAGTCACCCTAGCATTGTCCGTTAGTAAATTGTTGATCTATGGTAAGAATTTAGTTTTCATTTTTTTATGTGAAAGGGACTGTTTTAACTAGACATGTCTTAGGAGATCAAAATTGCTACCTCCAAGGGTTGGCAATTGCGTGCCCATCCTCCCATATTTTTTCATTTCATATATTTATCGTTAATCTTTTGTCTACTTTCTTTATCTTACAATCTCTCGATTGCTTGCTTTTTCACGTCAACCTTCTCTTTTCCCCTTTTCGCTCACTTTTTCATCATCTTCTTCTCCTTACTCTTTTCCTCATCTTGCTCATCTTCCTCTCATCCTTTTCATCTAGTTCTTCTTCCTCTCCTCCAGTTCCTCCTCTTCTTTCTCTTTCTCTTCATCTTCTTCTACTTGCCATTCCTTTTCATATACCTCTTCCTCTTTCTTCTACTTCTACTTCTCATTTCTATTAAAAGCATGGAAAAGCATCCATGAAGATCTTCTATTGGTGCAATAGAGGTATGGATTTCTTTATTCTATTATGCTTTAATAATATGCTAATGTTGGTATGAAATAATGTTTGCTTTCTTTTTAATCAAATCAATTGCTAAAGTTAGTTATGTACACCAATCGAAATATGATATAAAAAATATGGGAAAAAAGCAATCACAAGACCAACACCACAAATCCATAGCCACTAACAATATTCAAAACAACAAAGCTTGCCAGCTGCCACCATGGTTCCATGACATCAACACCTCCACAAACAACACTCAAAATCTAAAAGCACACCACTGTAGCCACATCACTGACACAACAAATAATATTTCTCATAACTTTGAAATTAATACCAACATCACAAATAATATTTAAAACTAAATATCTATTTAAAACTCCACTACTAAAATACAAGGAATCCAACACCATTTACCCATCATAAGGAACAAATCTATTAAACCTTATTCTCTCGACATGTATTTAAGGTGACTTAACACCACCTCTGAAACATATCGAAATCACATAAAGATGACTTCACTCCACTTAAAAGATACAACTTTGAACAACTGCCGATTAGAGTAGTCTAGTAGAGTTAGTTTTTTTAATTCTCATACAATATGAGTATACAATGAATTAAAGATTACAATATAATATTTTGGAAGTGTACTATAGATTTAGTTGGTTGTTCACCCTCAGAAAAGAATACTTAAAGTGGAGATTGTCAAAAGAAAAACTCTCCCTTTGAAGATCTTTCAGTACAATCAAGATATGAGATTCTTTGTTACGTTATGTTATAATGTTATTGTTTTGATAATTCTTATTCCGTATATTATTTTATATTGGTGTCATATAGACAATGTTAGTTATTTTCCTATTCTTTACTTTTTCACTCAACTATTATGATGGATCTTATTGCTGTCTAGGCATTTATTTTGGATTAAACAATTTGCGTTATCATTCATGCAGAATATAATACTATGCTTGAGGTGAGTCTATCTATAAACTTTTATATAAATATGGTACATATTTTTAAATAGACATGTTTTAGGAGGTTAAAATGGCTACCCCCAAGGGTTGGCAATTACGTGCCCATCCTCCCTAATTTTTTCATTTATCATATTTATCATTAATCTTTTGTCCACTTTTATTTTCTTGTAATCTCTCTATGGCTCATTTCTTCACTTTAACCTTCTCTTTGCCCTTCTCACTCTAATATTTGTATTCTTCTTCTTCTTCTTACTCTTTTCGTCATCTTCCTCGTCTTCTTCCTCTTCCTATTCCTCTTCATCCTCTTCATCTAGTTCTTCTTCCTCTCCTCCATTTCGTCCTCCTCTCCTCTTCCTTTTCATCTTCTTGTATTTTTTATTTCTTTCATCTACCTCTACTTCTCATTTATATTAAAAGCATGGAATAGCATCCATGAAGATCTTCTGTTGATGTAATAGAGGTATTGATTTCTTTATTCTATTATGCTTTAATAATATTCAAACGTTGGTATGAAACATTGTGTTCTTTCTTTTCAGTCAAATTATATAAATGCTAAAGTTTGTAATGTACACCTATTAAAATATTATACAAAAAATAGGCAAAAAAGGTCGTCACAAAAACAACACCACAAATCTTTAACCACTAACAATATTCAGAACAACAACGCCCGCCACCATGGCTCCATGACATGACCACCATCACAAACAATACTCAAAATCAAAGCACACCATTGTGGCCACACCACCTACTCAACAAATAATATTCCTAACTTTGAAATCAATCAATACCAACATCACAAACAATATTTAAAACTAGAAATCCATTTAAAACTCAAATACTGAAATACAAGGAATCTAACACCACTTACCTAGCATAAGGAACAAATCTATTATAGCTTATTCTCTCAAGATGTATTTAAGGTGACTTAACACCACCTCTGAAACATATCGAAGTCACATAAAGATGACTTTGCTTCCACTTAAATGATACAACTACAGACAACTATCGATTAGAGTGCTCTAATAGAGTTAGTTTTTTAATTCTCATACAATATGAGTGTACAATGAGTTAAAGATTGTAATATAATATTTGGATAGTGTGCTATGGATTTAGTCGGTTGTCTACTATCAAAAAAGAATACATAAAGTGGAGATTGTCGAAAGAAAAATAATTCTTGTTGAAGATCTTTCAGTACAATCAAGGTATGAGATTCTTTATTATGTTATGTAATAACTTTATTGTTTCGATAGTTCTTTTTCTGTATATTATTTTATATTGGTGTCATATAGACAATGTTAGTTGTTTTTCCTATTCTTTACTTTTTCACTCAACTCTTATGATGGATCTCATTGCTGTCTATGTTTTTATTTTAGATTAAAAAATTTGCATTATCATTCATGCCGAATATAAAACTGTGCTTGAGGTGAGTTTATCTATAAACTTTTATATGAAGATGATACATATTTTCAATAGACATGTCTTAGGAGGTCAAAATGGCAACTCCCAAGGGTTGGCAATTACGTGCCTATCCTCCCCGAAATTTTCGTTAACATATTTATGTTTAATCTCTTATCCAGTTTCTTTTTCTTATAATCTCTCTTTGGCTCGCTTCTTCACGTCATCCTCATCTTTGCCATTTCACTCTCTTTTTTGTCTTCTTATTCTTCTTACTCTTTTCCTCATCTGTCTCGACTTATTCTTCTTCCTCTTCATCTAGTTCTTCTTCCTCTCCTCGACTTCCTTCTCCTCATTCTCTTCCTCTTCATCTTCTTTTACTTGTTAATCCTTTTCATCTTCCTCTTCCTCTTCTTCTACTTCTACTTCTCCTTTCTATTAAAAATGTGCAACATCCATGAAGATCTTCTGTTGGTACAATAGAGGTTTGGCTTTCTTTATTCTATTGTGCTTTAATAATATCTTAATGTTGGTATGAAACAATTTGTTCTGTTTTTTAGCCAAATCTTATGATTGCTAAAGTTTATAATGTACACGAATCAAAATATGATACAAAAAATAGGGAAAAAAAAGCAGTTACAAAACCAACACCACAAATCCATAAGTACTAACAATGTCAAAACAACAAAGCCCGACACCATGGCTCCATGATATCACTACCACCCCCAAACAAAACTCAAAATCAAAGCATACCACTGTGACCACACCACCGATACAATAAATAATATTCATAATTTTGAAATCAATATCAACATCACACATAACATTTAAAACTAGAAATCTATTTAAAACTCCACTTCTTAAAGTACAAGGACCTAGCGTAAGGAATAAATCTATTAAAGCTTATTCTCTCCCCATATATTTAAGGTGACTTCAACACGACCTATGCAACATATCAAAGTCATATAAAGATGATTTCACTCAACTTAATTGATACAATTGCGGACAACAGCCGATTTGAGTGGTCTAGTAGAGTTAGTTTTTTAATTTTCATACAATATGAGTGTACAATGAATTAAAGGTTGTAATATAATATTTGTGGCATGTGCTATGGGTTTAGTTGATTGTTCACCATCATAAAGAAATACTTAAAGTGGAGATTGCAGAAACAAAAACTCTCCCGTTGAAGATCTTTCAATATAATCAAGGTATGAGATTCTATATTACGTTATGTATATTATTGTTTTGATAGTTTTTTTTTCCGTATATTATCTTATATTGGTGCCATATTGACAATGCTAGTTATTTTCCTATTCTTTACTTTTTCACTCAACTCTTATGATGGATCTCATTGTTGTGTATGTATTTATTTTGGGTTAAGAAATTTGCATTATCATTCCTACAGAATATAATACTATGCTTGAGGTTAGTCTCTCTATAAACTTTTATATGAATATGTTACATATTTTTAAATAGACGTGTCTTAGGAGGTCAAATTGGATACCCCCAAGGGTTGGCAATAACGTGCTTATCCTCCTTGATTTTTTCATTTCACATATTTATCGTTAATCTTTTGTCCGCTTTCTTTTTCTTACAATCGATCTACGACTTGCTTCTTCTCGTGATCTTTCTCTTTGCCATTTTCACTCTTTTCTTCGTCTTCTTCTTCTGCTTACTCTTTTCCTCATCTTCCTTGTCTTCTTCCTCTTCTTCTTCCTCTTCTTATTCATCCTCTTCATCTAGTTCTTCTTCCTTTCCACATCCTTCTCTTCCTTCTCTTTCTCTTCATCTTTTTGTACTTGCTAGTCCTTTTCATCTACCTTTTCCTCTTCTTCTACTTCCATTTTTCCTTTCTATTAAAAGCGTGGAACAACATCCATGAAGATCTTCTATTGGTGCAATAGAGGTATAGATTTCTTTATTCTATTATGCTTTAATAATATTCTAATGTTGGTATGAAACAAATGTGTTCTTTCTTTTTAGTCAAATCTTATGATTGTTAAAGTTGGTAATGTACACCAATCAAAATTTGATATAACAAATAGGGGAAAAAAAAAAGCTGTTACAAAACCAACACCACAAATCCATAACCACTAATAATATTCAAAACAACAAAGCCCACCACCATAGCTCCATGACATCACCACCACCCCAAAACAATACTTAAAATCAAAGCACACCACAGTGGCCACACCACCGACACAATAAATAATACTCATAACTTTGAAATCAATACCAACATCACAAATAATATTTAAACTAAAAATCTATTTAAAACTCCCCTACTGAAGTACAAGGAATCTTACACGACTTACCCAGCATAAGGAACAAATCTATTTTAGCTTATTCTCTTGATATGTATTTAAGCTGACTTAACCACCACCTCTGAAACATATCAAAGGCACATAAAGATGACTTCACTCCATTTAAATGATACAACTGCGGACAACTGCCAATTAGAGTAGTCTAGTAGAGTTAGTTTTTTAATTCTCATATAATATGAGTATACATTAATTAAAGATTGTAATATAATATTTGGGGAGTGTGCTAGATTTAGAAAAGAATACTTTAAGTGGAGATTATTGAAAGAAAAACTCTCTCATTAAAGATCTTTCACTACAACTAAGGTATGAGATTCTTTGTTACGTTATGTTATAATGTTATTGTTTTGACAGTTCTTATTTCGTATATTATTTTATATTGGTATTATATAGATAGTGCTAGTTGTTTTCCTATTCTTTACTTTTTCACTCAACTATTATGATGGATCTTATTGCTGTCTAGGTATTTATTTTGGATTAAACAATTTGCATTGTCATTCATGTTGAATATAATACTATGCTTGATGTAAGTCTATCTACAAACTATGAGTATGGTACATATTTTTAAATAGACATGTCTTAGGAGGTCAATATGGCTACCCCCAAGGGTTGGCAATTACGTGCCTATCCTCCCTTATTTTTTCATTTTAACATATTTATCGTTAATCTTTTGTCCACCTTTTTTTTTTTCCTTATAATCTCTCTATGGCTCGCTTCCTCACGTCATCCTTCTCTTCGCCCTTTTCGCTATAATCTTCTTCTTCTTCTTCTTACTTTTTTCCTCATCTTCATCGTCTTCTTCCTCCTCATCTTGTTCCTCTTCCTCTCTTCCACTGTCTCCTCCTCTCATTCTCTTCCTTTTCATCTTCTTGTACTATCTATTCATTTTCATCTACCTCTTTGTCTTTGTCTTCTTCTACTTCTACTTCTCATTTATTTTAAAAGCATCGAATAGCATCCATGAAGATCTTCTGTTGGTATGTAATAGAGGTATTGATTTCTTTATTCTATTATGCTTTAATAATATTTAACATTGGGATGAAGCAATGTGTATTTTCTTTTTAGTCATATCTTATGAATGCTAAAGTTTGTAATGTACACCTATAAAAATATTATACAAAAAATTGGAAAAAAAAGGCAATCACAAAACCAACACAACAAATCTATAAGCACTAACAATATTCAAAACAACAAAGCCCGCTACCATTGCTCCATGACATGACCACCACCACAAACAATAATTAAAATCAAAGCACACCACTGTGGCCACAGCACCGACACAATAAATAATATTCATAACTTTGAAATCAATACCAACATCACAATTAATATTTAAAACTAGAAATCTATTTAAAACTCAACTACTGAAGTACAAGGAATCTAACACCACTTACCCAGCATAAGGAACAAAAATCTATTAAATCTTATGTTCTCGACATGTATTTAAGGTGACTTCAACAACACTTGTTCAACATATCGAAATCACATAAAGATGTCTTCACTCCACTTAAATGATACAACTCTGGAAAACTGCCAATTAGAGTAGTCTACTAGTGTTAGTTTTTTAATTCTCATACAATATGAGTGTACAATGAATTAAAGTTGTAATATAATATTTGTGGAGTGTGCTATGGATTTAGTTGGTTCTCCACGCTCAGAAAAGAATACTTAAAGTGGAGATTGTCGAAAGAAAAACTCTCCCATTGAATGTCGAAAGAAAAACTCTCCCGTTGAAAATCTTCTAGTACAATCAAGGTATGGGATTTTTTATTACGTTATAGTATGATATTATTGTTTTGATAGTTTTTTTTCCGTATATTATCATATGTTGGTGTCATATAGACAATGTTAATTGTTTTCCCATTCTTTATTTTTTTGCTTAACTCTTATGATGGATCTCATTGCTTTTTAGATATTTATTTTGGATTAAACAATTTGCATTATCCTCCATGCAGAATATAATTATGCTTGAGGTGAGTTTATCTATAAACTTTTTTTATGAATATGGTAGATATTTTTAAATAGACATGTCTTAGGAGGTTAAAGTGGAGATTGTCGAAAGAAAAACTCTCCCGTTGAAGATCTTCCAGTACAATCAAGGTATGACATTCTTTATTACATTATATTATGAAATTATTGTTTTGATAGTTTTTTTTCCGTATATTATCTTATGTTGGTGTCATATAGACAATGTTATTTGTTTTCCTATTCTTTACTTTTTTACTTAACTCTTATGATGGATCTCATTGCTTTCTAGGTATTAATTTGGATTAAAAAATTTGCATTATCATTCATGCAGAATATAATACTATGCTTGAGGTGAGTTTATCTATAAAATTTTTTATGAATATGGTACATATTTTTAAATAGACATGTCTTATTAGGAGGTCAAAATGCCTACCCCCAAGAGTTGGCAATCACGTGCCCATCCTCCCTAATCTTTTCAATTAACATATTTATCGTTAATCTTTTATCCGCTTTCTTTTTCTTACAATCTATCGATGGCTCGCTTCTTCACGTGATCATTCTCTTTGCTATTTTCACTCTTTTTTTCATCTTCTTATTCTTCTTATTCTTTTCCTCATCTTTCTTATTTTCTTCCTCTTCCTCTTCTTATTCATCCTCTTCATCTAGTTCTTCCTCTCCACCACATCCTCCTTCTCCTTCTCTTCCTCTTCCTCTTCTTGTACTTGCTAATCCTTTTCATCAACCTCTTCCTCTTCTTCTACTTTTATTTTTCCTTTATATTAAAAGCATGGTACAACATCCAAGAAAATCTTCTATTGGTGCAATAAAGGTATAGATTTCTTCATTTTATTATTATGCTTTAATAATATTCTAATGCGGTATGAAACAAAATGTGTTCTTTCTGTTTAGTCAAATCTTAGGATTGCTCAAGTTTGTAATGTACACCAATCAAAATTTGATATAAAAAATAGAAAAAAAAAAAAAAAAAAAGCTGTTACAAAACCAACACCACAAATCCATAACCACTAATAATATTCAAAACAACAAAGCCCACCACCATAGCTCCATGACATCACCACCACCCCAAAACAATACTCAAAATCAAAGCACATTATAGTGGCCACACCACCAACACAACAAATAATACTCACAACTTTGAAATCAAAACCAATATCACAAAAAATATTCAAAACTAAAAATCTATTTAAAATCCCACTACTGAAGTACAATGAATCTTACACAACTTACCCAGCATAAGGAACAAATCTATTAAGGCTTATGACTCGCTCAAAAATGAGTAGCACAAAGGTTATCCTAAGTGTAGGAGGATGTCGTTTAATAATTATGAATAAATTCCTAGATCGTCTCTTCAGGGAATGTTACTTAAAATTAAACTCATTTAAAATGGTGAAAATATTCACAAAGAGAAAAATAAAAATGATGGTATGTGCAATGGATGGAATAGTGCAACAAGAATGAAAAAGGGCACTAGTCATGTACTAGATTCATATTTTTAGATTTTTGAGTGTCAAAATGAAATGTAAAAGACTAACAAATTGAAATTAACAATCAAAGAATCAACTAAACTGAACAATCTGAATTAATCTGAAAATTAAACAATAAAACTGAAATTATTTAAGTCCTAATTAAGCTTTAATCAATCTAATATGCAATGGAACTAAGAGATTAATAAAACTAAGTTAAGAATTAAACTAGATTAAAAAGTAATTGATAAAATACGAACTAAAAATTAAAAGTCCCAAAACCAAGATTCTAGAATTCATCCTTGTATTCAAATCAAAAATTCTCAAAATTAATCCATAGCAATCAATTATGATCACTATTAAATGAAAGCTTAAAGAAGTGAGAAAAATAAATAATACGAAATAAATAAACAGCAAATAAATTGCCCAAACTTCTAAGCCAAAAATTTCAAAAATATTCCATAAACTTTAAACTGAAATTAAATAAAAAATAGAGAATGAAAAGAGCAAGCCAAATAAATGGAGATGAAGATGAAAAACAGTGGAGGAGGCTGGCCAGCGGCAATGGACCCTTCAAGGTTCTTCAACGGCGCTATGAATGCCAGAGACTTAGGAAAAATTCTGTGCGGCGCTTAATGCTTGCTCTGCAATCTCCCATAGTACGCGACGCCTCTTTCTCTAGCAGAAAAAAAAGAATTCGCTCTGCCTTCTTAGGTCTCTCCCCCGGTCAAAAGTTAAAGTTTTGTGCGGCCTTTTTAAAAACTCCCCAAAGGATATTTATCTTTATGTGTGGTGCCACTCTCCCAAAAGAAGTAATATTGTAGCTCAAAAAAGTGATAGAATTAAAGTTGCCCCCACTAGCTCTGCGGCGTGCCCATCAAGGGAATTATATATACGCTTACCGTCTAGCAATCCCCCAATATCAAATGAAATGTCTAGTCTATACAACTCTCTATGACTTTTCAAAATGAAAAGATCTTTTCCTTGTGCATTTCTTTTGATCACAACATATAAAAATAAAATCAAATAAGAATAATAAAATATAAAAAAATATGTATTGTGCATATAAAGAAAAATTACTCAATTAAATCATAAGTTCTAAAATTAAGCATAAATCATGCTATTAACCAATATAAATCACAACTTGGATTTATTCATCTTAATCATTTTTTTTTATATAAAACCAGTAATAATGTAATGAAAGAATTAAAATATATTGGTTCTACTTTTGGATGCCATACAACAAGTGCCTTCATACGCAAAATTTTTGAAAGACTTGTGCACAGTGAAGATGAAGCTAAATGTTAAGAAGAAAGCTTTCCTAACGGAGCAAGTCAGTGTATTGATATTAAGCGAGACTCCTCAGAAGTTTGGAGATCTCAGCTCTCCCAACATTTCCATTATGATCGGTGAGTCACACATTGGGAGAACTTTACTTGATTTGAGGAGTATTGTGAACTTACTACCATTCTCAGTGTATGAGCAGTTGGGATTAGGTGAGCAGAAAAAGACATCCATCATGCTACAATTGGCTGACAGATCAGTTAAGGAGCCGAGACGTATTATAGAGGATGTGTTGGTCCAGGTGGACAAATTTTACTACCCAGTAGATTTTGTAGTTCTTTATATGCAGCAGCTAGCCTCCGCTATTTACCAAGCTCCTGTCATCCTTGGAAGACCATTTCTAGCTACATCAAATGCTTTGATTAATTGCAAAAGTAGAGTTTTGAAACTTACTTTCGAGAACATGGCACTTGAGTTGAACATTTTCAATGCTTGCAAGATGCCAGCATATTTTGATGACACAAGTAATTTGAATGCTATGAAGAGTTTAACACCAACAGAATTTATTTGCTCAACTTTTCCTTTCTCTGATAATGATTCTATTTTTTAGACACCTGAATTTTTATTAGATGAAAAAATTGACCATATTGAATTTTTGGACTATTTTGCAGATTCTTCTTTACCACTTGAAGTACAATTTGCAAGTGCAAGATGGAAACCCTAGTTTGAAACTCTACGACCACCAGACATACTTAAATCCTCAGAGGAAGAAGTTCCCCACTTGGAACTGAAACCACTTCCTCAAGTTTTAAAGTATATGTTTCTTGATCATAAAGAAGGCACTTTTCCTGTGGTGATTTCCTTAAAGTTAAATCAGAAGGATAAAGCCCAGTTGATTGAAATCTTAAAAAAACATCGAGGCGCAATTGGTTGGACAATAGCCGACATCAAAGGTATTGATGCTGCTATTTGTATCCACAGAATCCACCTTGAAGATGATGCTAAACGGTTCGTGATGCTCAACGTAGGCTCAATCCTACCATGAAGGAAATTATTAAAGAGGAAGTGCTTAAGCTGCTCACAGTGGGTATCATTTACCCCATCTTAGACAATAAGTGGGTAAGTCCAACTCAAGTGGTACCAAAAAAATCTGGTTTAACTGTTATAAAAAATGATAAAATGAGTTGATTCCAACTAGAATGGTTACTGGTTGGAGAATGTGCATTGATTATAGAAAACTTAATTAAGCTAATAGGAATGATCATTTTCCTTTACCATTCTTGGATCAAATTTTAGAAAGAGTGGCTGGTAATGCATTTTATTGTTTCTTGAATGGATACTTTGGTTATTATCAAATTGCTGTAGCGCTTGAGGATCAGGAGAAAACCACTTTCACCTGTCCTTTTGGCACCTTTGCTTTTACCAGAATGCTTTTTGATTTGTGTAATGCTTCAGCTACTTTTTAGAGATGCATGATGAGTATTTTTTCTGACATGATTGATGATATTTGTGAAATATTCATGGATAACTTCTCTATTTTTGGGAAATCTTTTGATAGTTGTTTGCATAATTTGGTACGTATTCTCTAGAGATGTGAGGAAAAAAATCTTTTACTTAATTGGAAAAAATACCAATTTATGGTTACTCAGGGCATTGTCTTGGTACATATTGTTTCTTCTGAAGGTATAAAGGTTGACAAGGCAAAAATTGAATTAATATCTAAACTTCCTATCCCTGGGACAATTAAAGATATTCGTTCTTTTCTTGGTCATGCTGGCTTTTATAGGCAATTTATTCAAAGGTTCAGTTCTATTGCAAAACCTTTGTATACTCTTTTACAAACTGATATTGAATTTGTTTGGACTGATGAGTGCCAAAATGTTTTTGATACCCTTTAAAAAATCACTTACCATTGCCGTTATTATGCAACCCCCGCAATGGGACCTTCCATTTGAAATCATGACAGATGCAAGTAATTATGCCTTAGGAGCTGTTTTGGGGCAGTGTGTGGATAACAGACCTTTTGTTATTTATTATGCCAGTAGAACCTTGAATGAAGTCCAGAAAAATTATACCACTACTGAAAAAGAATTGCTTGCAGTGGTTTTTGCACTTGATAAGTTTCAGACTTACATTCTTGGTTCTCCTGTTACTATTTTCATTAACCACTCTGTGCTTAAGTATTTGTTGGCTAAGAAAGATGCAAAACCACACTGGATTCTACTATTTCAAGAGTTCAACATTAACATTAAGGACAAGAAAGGGGTTGAAAACGTGGTAGCTGACCACCTCTCTAGATTGTCATTATCCTCATCTTCAAATGTCAGCTTTCCTCTTGATGATAGTTTCCCAAATGGGCAACTGTTTGTGATTAATAGAGCTTCCTGGTATGCTCACATAGTCAATTATCTGGTGACTGAGTGAATGCCTTCTGAATGTCCACCCAAGATAAGCGTTGATTTCTCTCTGAGGTACGACACTTTTACTTTGATGATCCATATCTTTCCAAATATTGTTCGGACCAATTGATTCGAAAATGCATTCCTGATGATGAGTTTTCTTCGGTGTTGAGATCTTGTCATATAGGTGCATGTGGTAGTCATTTTTCTGCAAAGAAAACAGTCGCTAAAATTTTGCAAAACGGTTTTTACTGGCCTTCCATGTTTAAAGATGCTTATAATTTTTGTAAGACTTGTGAGTCTTGTCAAAAATTGGGATCCATTAGCAAAAGAGACATAATGCCTCTTTTCCCCTATTCTTATTTTAGAAATTTTTTATTGTTGGAGAATAGACTCCATGGGACCTTTTCCAGTTTCCTTTAGAAACACACATTTAATTAGCTGTGGATTATGTTTCAAAATGGGCGGAGGCCGTCGCTTGCAAAACAAATGACCATTGTGTTGTCCTAAAAAAAGAATTGTAAACATATATTTTAGGACAACACGATGGTCATTAGTTTTGCAAGCGACGACCTTCACTCATTTTGAAACATAATCCACAGCTAATAAAATATATGTGTTTCTAAAGAAAACTGAAAAAGGTCCCATGAAGTCTATTCCCCAATAATCAAAAATTTCTAAAGTAAGAATAGGGGAAAGATGCATCATCTCTTTTGCTAATGGATCCCAATTTTTGACAAGACTCACAAGCCTTACAAAAATTATAAGCATCTTTAAACATGGAAGGCCAGTAAAAACCGTTTTGTAAAATTTTGGCGACTGTTTTTTTTGCGGAAAAATGATCACCACATGCACCCCCCATAAGACAAAATCTCAACACCGAAGAAAACTCATCATCATGAATGCATCTTCGAATCAATTGGTTCGAACAATATTTGAAAAGATATGGATCATCAAAGTAAAAATGTCGTACCTCAAAGAGAAATTGATGCTTATCTTGGGTGGACCATTCAGAAGGCATTCGCTCAGTAACCAGATAATTGACTATGTCAGCATATCAGGAAGCTCTATTAATCACAAACAGCTGCTCATCTGAGAAACTATCATCAAGAGGAAGGCTGACATTTGAAGAGGAGGATGATGACAATCTAGAGAAGTGGTCAGCTACCATGTTTTCAACTCCTTTCTTGTCCTTAATGTTGATGTTGAACTCTTGAAATAGTAGAATCCAGCGAATCAAGCGTGGTTTTGCATCTTTCTTAGCCAACAAATACTTAAGAGTAGAGTGGTCAGTGAAAATAGTAACAGGAGAACCAAGAATGTAAGTCCGAAACTTATCAAGTGCAGAAACCATTGTAAGCAATTCTTTTTCAGTAGTGGTATAATTTTTCTGGGCATCATTCAAGATTCTACTGGTATAATAAATCACAAAAGGTCTATTATCCACACGCTATCCCAAAACAGCTCCTAAGGCATAATCACTTGCATTTGTCATGATTTCAAAGGGAAGGTCCCACTGCGGGGGTTGCATAATAGGGGCAATGGTAAGCGATTTTTTAAGGGTATCAAAAATATTTTGTAAAAGAGTGCACAAAAGTTTTGTAATAGAATTGAACCCTTGAATAAACCACCTATAAAAGCCAGCATGATCAAGAAAAGAACGAATATCCTTAACCGTCCTAGGGATAGGAAGTTTAGATATTAATTCAATTTTTGTCTTGTCGACCTTTATACATTCAGAAGAAACAATATGTCCCAAGACAATGCCCTGAGTAATCATAAATTAGCATTTCTCCCAATTAAATAAAAGATTTTTTTCCTCACATCTTTGGAGAATACGTGCCAAATTATGCAAATAACTATAAAAAGATTTTCTAAAAATAAAGAAGTCATTCATGAATATTTCACAAATATTATCAATCATGTCAGAAAAAATACTCATCATGCATCTCTGAAAAGTAGCTGGAGCATTACACAAACCAAAAGACATTCTGGTAAAAGCAAAAATGCCAAAATGACAGGTGAAAGTGGTTTTCTCCTGATCCTTAGGTGCTACAGCAATTTGATAATAACCAAAGTATCCATCCAAGAAGCAATAAAATGCATTACCAGCTACTCTTTCTAAAATTTGATCCAAGAATGGTAAAGGAAAATGATCATTCCTACTAGCTGAATTAAGTTTTCTATAATCAATGCACATTCTTCAACCAGTAACCATTCTAGTTGGAATCAACTCATTTTTATCATTTTTTATAACAGTTAAACCAGATTTTTTTGGTACCACTTGAGTTGGACTTACCCACTTACTGTCTGAGATGGGGTAAATGATACCCACTGCGAGCAGTTTAAACACTTCCTCTTTAACAACTTCCTTCATGGTAGGATTGAGCCTACGTTGAGCATCACGAACTGATCTAGCATCATCTTCAAGATGGATTTTGTGGGTACAAATAGCAGCATCAATACCTTTGATGTCAGCTATTGACCAATTGCGTCTCGATGTTTTTTTAAGATTTGAATCAACTTAACTTCATCCTTCTGATTTAACTTTGAGGAAATCACCACAGGAAAAGTGCATTCTTCAGGACCAAGAAACACATACTTTAAACCTTGAGGAAGTGGTTTCAGTTCCAAGTGTGGAACTTCTTCCTCTAAGGATTTAAGTATGTCTGGTGGTGGTAGAGTTTCAAACTGGGGTTTCCATCTTACGCTTGCAAATTGTATTTCAAGTGGTAAAGAAGAATCTGCAAAACAGTCCAAAAATTCAATATGGTCAGTTTTTTGATCAAAGAAAAATTCAGGTGTCTGAAAAATAGAATCATTACCAGAGAAAGGAAAAGTTGAGCAAATAAATTCTGTTGGTGTCAAACTCTCCACAACATTCAAATCACTTATGTCATCAAAATGTGCTGGCATCTTGTAAGCATTGAAAACGTTCAACTCAAGTGCCATGTTCTCGAAAGTAAGCTTCAGAATTCTACTTCTGCAATTAATCAAAGCTTTTGATATAGTTAGAAATAGTCTTCTAAGGATGATAGGAGCTTGGTAAATAGTGGAGGCTGGCTGCTACATATCAAGAACTACAAAATCCACTAGGTAGTAAAATTTGTCCACCTGGACCAACACATCCTCTACAATACCCCTCGGCTCCTTAACTGATCTGTCAGCTAACTGTAGCATGATGGAGGTCTTTTTTAGCTCACCTAATCCCAACTGCTCATACACTGAGAATGGTAACAAGTTCAGACTACTCCCAAAATCAAGTAAAGCTCTCCCAATGCGTGACTCACCGATCATAATGGAAATGTTGGGAGAGCTAGGATCTCCAAACTTCTGAGGAGTCTCGCTCAATATCAATGCACTGACTTGCTCCGTCAGGAAAGCTTTCTTCTTAACATTCAGCTTCCTCTTCACTGTGCACAAGTCTTTTAAAAATTTTGCTTACGAAGGCACTTGTTGTATGGTATCCAAAAGTGAAATATTAATCTTTACTTGCTTGAAAATCTCCAGAATCTCAGTGTGGTATTTATTCTTTTGGCCAGTTGCCAATTTCTAAGGATAGGAAACCACAGGTTGGTACCCCTTACTAGTTTCAGCATCTGCTCGCACAGGCTTCTTCAGCTCTGCTCTCACTACCTCTGGTTCTTTTTCAACTTCATCAGTCTCTGCTGTATCTTCAGGTTGAGGAGCAACTACCTTTGTGTCTATGGTTATCTCAGGTTGGGGAACTTTCTTCCCACTTCTCAAAATAAGAACGACCTTCACTATCTCAATAATGTCTCCTGAGACATTATGCACTTGCTGTTGTTGTTGCCTGTATACTTGAGGATTAGGCTGAGGCTGTGCTAGAAATTTTCCTTTCTCTAGAGTGCTTAATGTCGTGCTCATCTTATTAATAGTCCCACGCAACTCATTTATGACCTGAGTGTTCTGATTGTTTGTGGTGGCCTGAATCTGCATGAATTGCTGAAGTGTATTGGTCATCTGTGCCATACTGTCATCTAGAGACTTCTTTGCAGATGGACGCTGAGAACTCTGTGCAACTACATGAGGCTGAAATTCAGGAGGAGCTACAAAAGGATAACTCTGAGAACTCTGATATGGCTGATACTGGTGCTGAGGAGCACCCTAATGAAATGGCTGCTGCTGAGATGGTGGAGACCGGCCAGGCTGATCATTTCTCCATGAGAAATTTGAGTGATTCCTCTACCCCGGATTATATGTGTTGGAAAAAGGCTGATTAGGTGCTCTGTTAATCCAGTTATCTGATTGCATCTGCTTAGACCCACTTTCTTGAAATACTGGCATAATCGGGCAGTCTTGGGTCTTATGGTTTGAATCAGCACATATAGAACATGCCTCTACTACTTTCACAGCCTTCACTTTTTTCAGTTCCATGACCTCCAGCCTTTTGGTTAAAGCAGCTATTTGGGTTTGAACATCAGTATCTTCCTTAAGTTCATATTTGTCCCCTCCAAAAATAACCCTTAGTGGCTGTGCTGTTAACGGCACTCAATCAGTACAATTGTTCTATTGTTGTGCGCTCTCAGCAAGATAGTCAAAAAATGATAGTACTTCATCATGTTCCTTGCTAAAGAATTCCCCATTGCATATCGTCTAAACAAACTGCTTGCATTCTGGAGTGAGACCAGTGTAAAAATAGCTCACCAACCTCCAAGATTCGAAACCATGATGTGGGCAAATATTTACAAAAGTTTAAAATTTTTCCCAATTGGCCTGAAAAATCTTATAAGGTTTCTGATTGAATTGACTGATTTGCTTTTGCAAAAACTGAATTCTCTGAAAAGAAAATCTTTTTTGTAAGAATTCACGCTGCATGTCAGACCAACTAGAGATAGAATTAGGCCTCAAAGAATTAAACCAAATCTTCACGTTATCCTTTAAAGAGAAAGAAAATAAATGAAGTCTAATAAATTCATCAATAATGGCCCTAGTAATAAAAGTATTGCAAGCGAACTCAAAATTTGTCAAGTGCTGGTAAGGACTCTCATAATCCATCCCATAGAACTGAGGTATCACTGACATCATACCATGCTTAAAAAGAAAATTAGGTGCATCATCAGGTAAAATAATGTATGAAGGTGTAGTGGTGCGAGTGAGTTGCAAATAATCCTTAAGAGTGCATGGTGCAGGTGCAGCCATGTTTTGTTCAATTTCAATATCCTTGCTCATAGAAGGGACAGAAGAGCTATCTATCTCTGAGCTATGTATACTATTCTCAACACTTGATGTGACTCTAAGCAACCTATTTGAACTGTCTCTCACCCATGAAATATCAGTCTAAATAGCATAAATAAAATTCAAGTGAATAAGTGGTAAATGCAAATGAAATGTGTAACCAGAGATAAGATAGTGAAGAATAAATAAATAAATAAAAAACAAGTTTAAATTTAAGTTAGACAACTTTTCCAGGCAACGGTGCAAAAAACTTGACTCGCTAAAAAATGAGTAGCACAAAAGCTATCCCAAGTGTAGGAGGATGTCATGTAATAATTAGGAATAAATGCTTAGATCGTCTCCTCAGGAAAAGTTACGTAAAATTAAACTCGTTTAAAATGGTGAAAATATTCACAAAGAGAAAAATAAAAATAATGGTATGTGCAATGGATGGAAGAGTGCAACAAGAATAAAAAAGGGACTAACAAATTGAAATTAACAATCAAAGAATCAATTAAACTGAACAATCTTAATTAATCTGAAAATTAAACAATAAAACTGAAATTATTTAAGTCCTAATTAAACTTTAATCTATCTAATATGCAATGGAATTAAGAGATTAATAAAACTAAGTTAAGAATTAAACTAGATTAGAAAGTAATGGACAAAATACGAACTGAAAATTGAAAAGCCCTAAAACTAAGATTCTAAAGTTCATCTTTGTATTCAAATCACAAATTCTCAAAATTAATCCATAGCAATTGTGACCACTATTAAATGAAAGTTTAAAGAAGTGAGAAAAATAAATAACACGAAATAAATAAACAGCAAATAAATTGCCCAAATTTCTAAGCCAAAAATCTCAAAAATATTCCATAAACTTTAAACTGAAATTAAATAAAAAAACAGAGAATGAAAAGAGCAAGTTAAATAAATGGAGATGAAGATGAAAAATAGTGGAGGAGGCTGGCTAGAGGCAATGGACCCTTCAAGGTTCTTCAACGGCGCTGTGAATGCCAGAGACTCAGGAAAAATTCTGTGTAGCGCTTAATGCTTGCTCTGCAATCTCCCCTAGTACACGGTGCCTCTTTCTCCAGTAGAAAAAAAAAAAAGAATTCGCTCTGCCTTCTTAGGTCTGCCCCCTCCCCCCCCACCCGGCCCAGGTCAAAAGTTAAAGTAGAGTGCAGCCTTTTTAAAAGCTCCCCAAAGGATATTTATCTTTATGTGCGGCGCCACTCTCCCAAAAGAAGTAATATTCCCAGTAAAAAAAGTGATAGAATTAAAGTTGCCCCCCCCACTAGCTCGTGTGGCGTGCCCATCAAGGGAATTACATATATGCTTGCCGTCTAGCAATCCTCCAATATCAAATGAAATGTCTAGTCCGTACAACTCTCTTTGACTTTTCAAAATGAAAAGATCTTTTCCTTGTGCATTTCTTTTGATCACTACATATAAAAATAAATAAAATCAAATCAAATAAGAATAATAAAATATATAAAAATATGTATTGTGCATATAAAGAAAAATTACTTAATTAAATCACAAGTTTTAAAATTAAACATAAACCATACTATTAACCAATATAAATCACAACTTGGATTTATTCATCTTAATCATTTTTTTATATAAAACCAATAATAATGTAATGAAAGAATTAAAATATATTGGTTTTAAATGTATTAAAATATGTAATAAATCAGCTCAATTAGCTTATTTTCTCGACATGTATTTAAGGTGACTCAACACCACCTCTTAAATATATCGAAGTCACATAAAGATGACTTCACTCCATGTTGGGGGGAATTTTTCCAAAAATCTTAGCCCAACCCAAGTAGAAGCGCTAGCGGGCTGGGTGGGCCGTGGCCCATAAGACACTTAGTCCTCTTCTACCATAGAAGGAGCAGCACGCCACCTTGATGGGACTCCCCGAGCAGACGCCCCCTCCCAGACTATGCCCCGTTAAATGAGCTCTGGCAAGAGACACCCTTTGCGTCAGGGGAGCATGGCATGGGTTTCCAACCTTGGGGTAGTTATAAAAATCGTCCCCCCCGAACGCCGAGCGAAGGTAATTGCAAACTTACAATTCGATTCTAGAGTCTATTCTCTTCTCTCCTATTAACTTAAGTATTAGAGGCTCCACCCAGTTGCTACTTGGCCGCTAGACCCTGAAGTGACTTTGTGTGTGCAGGAAAAAGGAAGGCCCAAGCCGCTGAGGCGACCAACCCCAAAGGCGTACGAAACACAATGTTAACAGTTGGCACTGTCTATGGGATTCAACAAATTTCAAAGTCAACGTGCCCTTTGCACGCCTACAAGAGCCCACCCTCAGAGGGTCTAGAGGTGTGACTAGATGTTGAAGGGAGGTGACGACCAAGAAGCGGTCACAAGAGAAAAGTGATTAGGAGTAGTGATGACGAGCCTGCAATGTGAAATGGGCGGCTGACTTTGAGGCGCTGGAGGGGGAGTCCGGGCCGCTTTGGCAAGCAATGAGGCACCACCAGCCCCAGAGTGTACCTCTGTCGAGGGTGATGTGAGAGATGAGTCTATGCTGAAAAGGGCAGAGGTGAACGAGCCCCTATAATTAATCCTACTTGATCAGAACCAAAAAGACGCAACCATCAGGGTCAGGACATGGATCACTATTGAAGTAAGGGAAGCGTTGCAACAATTGCTTATCGAGCATCGGTAAATCTTTGCGTGGACTCACGAAGACATGTCGGTGATCGACCTAGCCATCATTCAACATCATCTAAGTGTGGACCCTAGGGCTGGGGGTTGAGGCAAAAGCATAGGAACTTCATTGCGGAGAAGAATGTCGCCATTGCGCTTAAGGTGGCTCGCCTGTTGGCGACGAGATTTATATGAGAGGCGCGTTATCCAGATTGGCTGTCCAACGTAGTGCTCGTTAAAAAGCATAATGGTAAATGGAGAATATGTGTGAATTTCACGGATCTGAACAAAGCATGCCCCTAGGACAGCTTCCGCCTTCCCCATATCAACCTCATCGTAGATTCGACGGCTGGCCACTACATACTGAGCTTCATGGATGCTTACTCAGGGTACAATCAAATTCGTATGTACCCTGGCGATGAGGAGAAGACATCGTTCATCACTGACAGATGATTACACTATTATACCACCATGCCATTCAACTTGAAAAATGCTAGTCAATCAAATGTTCAAAGCCCATATTGGGAGGAATATGTATATATGGATGACTTGTTGGTCAAAAGCAAAGCCCTGGCACAACACCTAGAGGACCTTTGAGAAGCCTTTGCGATACTACGACGGTACAACATGAAGCTGAACCCCACAAAATGATCGTTCTGGATGGGTTCGGGAAAGTTCCTGGATTCGTAGTGTCAAAAAGAGGAATCAAAGCCAATCCTAAAAAGGTGAATGTCATCTTGGATATGCCTCCTCCCTAAAGTATTAATGACGTGCAGAAGCCCGTAGGCAAGTTAGCGGCCCTCAAGCGATTCATATCACAGTCGACGGATAAATGCCTGTCTTTCGCATACTACCGAAAGCCCATGACTGGAATGAGCTATGTGACGCGGCATTCGCCGTGCTTAAGAAATATTTGACCAACCCTCCATTACTTAGCCAGCCCTAGTGCAGAGAAACACTGACCCTATATCTGTCCATCTCCCTACAAGCGGTTTCCTCAACCTTAGTACAGGAGGACAATAGGATCCAGAGGCCAGTCTACTATGTGAGTTGGGCATACGGAGGAGCGGAAGTCAAGTACACCCGGGTCGACCAGGTTGTCTTCATGCTGAGAATAACCACTTGCAAGCTCCGACCATATTTTCAGTCGCACCCGATCAAGGTTATCACAGAAGCCCCTCTGCGAAAGGCTTTACAACGGCTGGATGCCTCAGATCGGCTCACAAACTAGACAGTGGAACTAAGTGAATTTGACATTGAGTATGCCCCATATGCCTCCTTAAAAGGGGAAAGTCTTGGCTGACTTCATCGTAGAATTCTCTGGCTTCCCCAACGAAGGATGATATGTACCGCCCGTGAAGACTTAGCAAGTCTTCATTGACAGCTCTTCTTGCAAGGTTGGAGAGGGAGTGAGGGTACATATCGTTTTGGACGAGGGCGAGGAGCATGACTATGCCGTCAAGCTGGCATTCAAAACCACCAATAATGAGGCAAAGCATGAGGCACTTTTCCTCGGCATGACCATAGAGAGATCCTTAGGCGCGGAGGAAGTGGAATTCAAGGCAGACTAGAAAGTAGTGGTTAGTCAAGTAAAAGGAGAATTTGTGGTGAAGAGAGAAAAATTGAAGAAGTACCTAGCGTTGGTAAAGACCGAGCGCGCTCATTTTCGATACTTCCAGATCCAACAAATCTCCAAAGCAGAAAGTGATAGGGCAAACAAGCAGGCGAAGATAGCATCTGGGCAAGAAGCTACCCCATTACCAGAGTCGACTATCTTCAGGACCGTAGAGGTGCCCACTATAGGGGCTGAGTTGCTGGAAGTAGGACCAGATTGGGCACAGGACATCTGGCAGTGCCTGAACAATAATGAGCTACTCGAGAACAGATAAAGGGTGAGAAAGATGAGATATGAGGCAGCGTGGTATACCATAGTGGGCAGAATGCTATACCGCACAGGGTATAGTGGCCCTTACTAAGATGCATCTCATACAAGCAGGCCCAACATGTACTGGTGAAATACACGAGGGAATTTGGGGGGACCATGCCGGAGGGAGAGTGCTCGTGGAGAAGGCAACACGAGCTAGGTACTACTGGCCGCACACTTTGAAAGATGCAGAAGAATACGTGCGGATGTGTAAGAAATGTCAAGAATATGTAGAGATCATCCATCGCTCTCTAGTGGAACTGGCACCGATAGTCTCTCCATGGCCATTCGCTTAGTGGGGAATCAACCTGGTAGGGCCCCTTCCATTAGGGAAAGGAGGGGTAAAATTCATAGTCATGGTGGTGGACTACTTCACCAAGTGGTCAAGGCCGAAGAACTGGCAATGATTATGGCCAACAACATTACTCGCTTCTTATGGAAGAGCTTCATTTGCCAGTTCGGGGTGCCCCGCTATATTGTGTCCGATAATGGAAGGCAATTCGACTTTGACCATTACCGAGATTGGTGCCAGGACCTGGGGATCAAGTTTCGGTACTCTTCCCCGAGACACCCAGTCGAACAATCAAGTGGAAGCCACCAACAAAACCCTGTTTTGGATATTGAAGAAATTGTTGAGCAATTGGAAAGGGGCATGGGCAGAAGAAATCCCTGCCATCTTGTGAGCCTACCGAACGACTGTGAGGATGCTAATCGGCAAAATACCATTCACCTAAGCATACGGTCATGAGGCTATGCCTCCGGTGAAAGTCGACATCCTTACTTATCGAGTGCGCCACTACAAGCAACGCTCCAATGACCGACGCCTGGAAGAATATCTTGACATGGTAGAAGAGGTCCAGGAAGAGGCCAAGCTGACGATGGCAGCATATCGAAAGAGAGTGGAGCGCTACTTTAATCAAAGGGTGTGTCCGAGGTTGTTCAAGGTAGGAGACCTCATACTAAAGTAGACGGGATAACGGCAAAGGAAGAAGGCAAGCTTGGACCACAGTGGGAAGGCCCCTATGTGGTGGTCACCTGTAACCACACCGGGGGGTATTGGTTGCCGAACACCTGCGAATGTTTTACCGATGAAGCCCGGGAAATGCATTCTTTTTTTTGTTATTACCGACCCTACAGGTGCTTGTATAATTATCATTAATGAGAAATGCGTGACTAGTTCAAGAACTGTACATCAGAGACTAAGGTCCATGTGTTTGGCGAATTACCCTTCCCGCGATGTCAACGGACTAGAGTGGGTACAGTCACAAACTACTTGAATAGACTACTTCCACGTGCGGGTCATCAGGTAGGGTAGTCCCGAGCTAACCCAGCCTTCCCCGCTGGGGAGAGCGAGTCCAGCCCTGTGGCTGCTCGAAATAGACCCTGTCCCCATTGCAGCAAAGATGCAGATGGCCCCTTGGCCCTCGATGACTAATCTCACCACGGGGTACCAAATGGAAGGGTGTAATGCCAAGAGGCTACCTTGTCCCTCCCACGGCTGGAAGCGGGCTTGCCCTGAGCGTGCATGGATTGACCCTTATCATGAGCGTCGACTAGCGGGAGTGGGTTCAGTCAGGGACTGCTCGAACCTTCACGTGTGGGTCAATAGGTGAAACTAACCTGTTGACCCTGAGCGTGCATGGATTGACCCTTATCATGAGCGTCGACTAGAGGGAGTGGGTTTAGTCAGGGACTGCTCGAACCTTCACGTGTGGGTCAACAGGTGAAACTAACCCCCAGTTAGGTTGACCTCTACTGCGGAGGAGAGCAAGTCTAGCCCAGAGGCTTCCTAAGCATTACCCCGTTCCATCATGACAATGAGTGGACGTGGAGCTAGCCCGGTCCTAATTAACCTTCCTTGCGACGTCAACGGATGGGAGAGGGTCTAGTCACAAACTGTCCAAACAGATCACCTCCATGTGCGGGTCAACAAGTGGAGTAGCCTTGGGATAGCCTGGCCTCCTCCACGAGGGAGAGCGAGTCCAGTCCTAAGGTTGCTCAAAATTGACCCCATCCCTGTCACTGTGAAGAGCGGATGGTCCCTTGGCCTTCCAAGTTACCTCCTTGTGGGATACCAAAGAGATGTGTATAATGCCAAAGGGTTGCTCGATCCCTCCCACGGTGGAGAGCGACCTGTCCTCAACAGCATCGACCACAAGAGCAAGTCCAATCGGGGACTGCTTGAACAGACTACCTCCATGTGTGGGTCAACAGAAGGAACTATGCCCAGGTTAGGCCGACCTCCCCCGTGGAGGAGAGTAGGTCCAGCCCTGAGGCTGCCCGAACATTACCCCATTTCGTCATGACGAGTAGTGGACGCGGCACCAGCCCGGTCCTAACTCCCTTTTCCTGCGATGTCAACAGATGGGAGCGGGTCTATTCACAAATTATCAGAATGAGGTTTTTCCATGCGTGGGTCAACAGGCGAGATTGGCTCTGGGATATCCCAACCTCCCCTGCGAAAGAGAGCGGGTCCAGCCCTGCGGCTGCCCAAACGGGACCCTATCCCATCGCGGCGAATGGACGATGACCTCTCCAAAGGACTAAAGATGAGGGTGTGGTTTGAGACGCCCCTACCTCTCCTTTGGTGGAGTGCGGGATAGTCCTAAGACTACCCGACTCAACTGTGGAAACCAACGAGGCATGTATGATCGAATCACACGACCTCCACCAGAGGGAATGAACGAACCTCCCCTAAGGAAATGAACCTCGTGCGGAAATGCTCCCTAGAGCAGGAATGCTCCCTTGAGTGAATGAACGACTCCAACGAAACGAATTTCGCACGGGAATTCTCCCCTAAGGGAATGAAAGAGTCTGCAAAGGCTTCAGAGTCCCACCACGTCGAATCAACGAAGAAGGTTGGTAATTGTCAATTAGAGTACACATATCTGAGTTTTGATTTTGTAGAATGTATGTGAAAGATGCGGGCGAGTTTGGCTTACGCATTGTTTGGCCCCTTCCATAGAGCGCCAAGATTGACTAAGCCTTGTCGGTTCTACATATCAGAGAAACTTTTGTTACGGCTTTGACTATGCGGCATGCTCAAGCAAAACAAGGGCCTTGCGTATAGGATCGTGGGCTTGTTATGCTATAAGGGGTCTCTCATATCGCTAAGTGTAAATGTCAATCATACTCAACGGGTTACCATCAGAAAGGTTATCAATTTGCCACACTATCTGCAAGCGGCCAGCGCATCGTTGCCCGTGAAAGGCATACACGATACAAACAAGCATCGCAAAGAAACATGATAAAACAGGAAAGCATGAAAGGAAGAGTATTTTATTCATCAATTGCTAGAACAATTACAACGAAAGGGCTACAACATAACAGTGAAAAACCATGCAAAGAGAAATGGAAGACAAGAGAAGCTCAAGGGTCCAAATCGAACCTGGCGAGCTACAGTACCGTAGGCAGAAAAAAGAGCAGCAACTCCCAGGGTCCAAACAGCAACTCCATAGAGGCATCATCCCAGAACTGAGATTGGAAAGCATGATAGGAACCAGCCCGAAGGGAAGGGGGCTTGATCAACCCAAACTCCTTGGACTCCCCCCTAGGTTCATGAGAAGTTATAAGGCAGAGAAACCCATTGAATGGCCTACTTGTGAGGCTAGAGGCACCCCCTCTTTCCCGCGCATCTCCTGGTAATGAAGAATGGCATGATTTTCATAAGGGCATTCGTTGAAGGTTTGAGGGGATCGCCTTGCATGTATCTCTGCAAAATCTTATTGCAGGATCCGACACCACACGGCAAGCCATAAACCATAGTGCCCATCGAAGCCAAGAAGGGCCAACTTGATCACAAAGGGGAAGAAGCAGAGGTAAGATTTTAGAACGCTTGAAAAGCAGGAGGGGAAGATTGATGGCAAATAAAGAAAATGGGGAAGCCTATATATATATAGTCTGGGAATGACAGCTTGCCTCCCAAAATGCATGCCACATGAATGTTTTGGGGGCTTCGTCAGATCTGGTGCAAAGCTTGCAGAAAAATCCCACACAGGTTTTATAGCACGCATGGGAAAAATGTTGCCCACGCCGCAAAGGTAGGACAACCAACCAATGCGCTTTGAATAGCCGACTATACGAGGCCCTTTCATACCCATGAATGCTGAGTTGTACCCTTGGGAACATGCAATTCGTGCACGTCACCCTCGAGTAGAGAGAGTTGATGTGACCAGTCAACTATCACATCTCGTGTGAGGCACGCCTTTGCAGCACGAGATGTATCCTTCTTCGACTCGGTGGGGTCCACTTCTGAAGACATTGGGGCTCTACCGAAGCCTCTGGCATGACCGAGAACACACTAGGAATTAGGTCCACCCCAATCTAAGCTCCAGCCTCTAGAGCGGCAAGATCTGGGGTCAGGAACTCGGGATCTAGTGAGAGTAGGTCACACCCAGGGTTTGTTAGTAAATATATCCTCAGTGCCTACCTGGAGAAGAACCCATGGCACCACACCTCGTCCTTAACATGCCACACCCGCAACAGCTCTTGCTGCTGCTGCTGCAAGGAAACAACTCTCAATTCCTCCCTGTTAGTCCTCACGACCTTGAGGGTCTTTCTCCTCTCCGAGAGGGTCTGGCTAACTGCCAATAACTTATCTTTAGTGCACCTGTTAGAAGACTCTGCAAAATCACACCTCCTGGAAAGAAAAGTGACATTGGGGAACACATGAAAACAAGGAGGCCATGTGCCTTCCCCTGCGAGAGAGCAGAGAAGAATCCCCCATGATTGAGAGGGATGCAGGATGAGCGCACGGGGCCATGCCTGAAGGGAAGGGGAGCACCCGAGACTCTCACAAGGAAGGAAGCAAACTTCCTGAGCTAAGAAGCACGGTGATCCCCCTTCCACCGACCCTGAGAAGAGGGCATTTGACCAGGAACCCCCGTGGAAGATTGGCCAGGAAAGGAGGGAGCATCATCATGGAATTATGGCGAGCTCTATCATGGCTTTTTCCCCTTTCCCTTCACTGGGGTACTAGCGGACTACTGGCACGACGAGCGACCGGTGGATCAAGAACCTCAGCCGGCACAAAGCCACATGCGTGGGAAGATACTGTCGTGGGCTACCCTCACTCAACAGCGCGTTGGACCAGGTCTCTCCTTGTGTCACCAACAACTTCAGGAGTTCTCCCTCAAGCACTACACCCTAATTTGCTCAGATGGGATAGCTCTGTTCCGAAGACTGTCTCGACGGAGATTTCCACTCGACGCCAAAAATGAAGAAGAAGCGCTTGGAACTTGACGCCCTCTCACCATAATGTTGCTCTAGACAAACTAGTAGATAAATGGGATCAAAACCGTAGATGTTTCCCCTCTTCTTCAATACTCGATGAGTGAGAAAGAACTCCCGACCAGTGAGGTCAAGCTAAGTGTCACGAGCCTTTGTCAGAGCCCGTCGCCAAATTACACAACAATCCACCAGAACCCTCTATGAGTTAGGAAGGAGTTGGGTGGGCCCCATACTGACCATGTCTAGCACGTCCCGCACTGGAAAACAAAAGGGCAGCCGAAGGCCGTTGAGGAACATGGAAGGAAATAATGCCACCTTGTAGGTGAAACCCTCAGGGTCTACAACCCTTCATCTGGTCATGGAATGTCGAGGGTTGTGCGCTCTGGTATGTCGAGCACTCGCCTCAAGGCTTGAAGATCGGAGGGAACCACCGATGAGAGCCACGAGGACCCCGTGAACCCTTGACTATCTGGGGAACTCCAACGGGCCCTGCCCCCGAGGACGGACTGGGCTGGGTGGAAGACCCCCTAGCCTTATGATTCCCTAAGCCCTTCGGAGCAAAACGAGCAGGTCTTCTGGGAGCCATGAAAGAATAGTAAGGATGAAGGCCAATGTCTTGAGCGATAAATAAGGCAATGTAGAGAGTCTAGGAGCGATAAGTGTTCGACTCATTCCCCATTAGCTATATGTAGAGTCTTGAGGGACGATTCGTATGACCAAGCGTAGGGGCACATAGCCACCTAAGAATTGTTTCAAAACCGCCCGTGCACACTGAACAACATGGATCTCGTGAGTAGGACAAGAGCTAGATAGACGTTTCATTATAGGGTAGGCAAACCACCAACCCACCCGCTCACAGGTTTGCCCATGAAAAGGGACCCGACACAACTGATTTCAAGTACCCAATAGCAGGGAAGTGGAAGCGATCCCAGCCAGTTTGTGCCAAAAGTCGGGAAGCCAAGGACCATTGGAATTCCAATCGAAATCTTCCGATAGGAATTGGCGAGGTACCTGTTGAGGGGATATTTTCCAAAAGTATCAACCCAACCCAAGTAGATGCGGCGTGTGGCCCAAAACCAAGCCTAGGCCCACCTAACTCAAAACAGCCTATCTACAGGCTTCCTAGCCTTGAGAGAATGCGGGTTAAGCCGGCGGGTCGTGGCTCAAAAGGCACCTAGTCCCCTTCTACCATGGAAGTATTAGCACGCCATCTTGATGGGACTCCACGATCAGGTGGCCCCTCCCGGAGACCATGCAGCATTAAATGAGCTCTGATAGGAGACACCCCTGCATCAGGGGAGCAGGGCATGGGTCTCCGACCCCAGGGCAGGTATAAAGACCGTCCCCCTAAACTCCGAGCGAGGATAACTGCAAACTTACAATTCGATTCTAGAGTCTCTTCTCTTTTCTCCTACTAACTTAGGTATCAGAGGCTTCACCCAACTACCACCCAACCACTGGAACTCAGAGTGACTTTGTGTGTGTGCAGGCAAAAGGAAGGCCCGAGCTATTGAGGAGCCTGATCCAAAGGCATACGAAACACGACATTAACACTCCACTTAAATGATATAACTGTGGACAACTGCCGATTAGAGTAGTCTAGTAGAGCTAATTTTTTAATTCTCATATAATATGAGTGTACAATGAATTAAAGATTGTAATATAATATTTGGGGAGTGTTCTATGGATTTAGTGGGTTGTCTACCGCCAAAATAGAATACTTAAAGTGGAGATTGTTGAAAGAACAACTCTCTCGTTGAAGATCTTTCAATACAATCTAGGTATGAGATTCCTTGTTACATTATGTTATAATATTATTGTTTTGATAGTTCTTTTTATGTATATTATTTTATATTGGTGTCATATTAACAATGTTAGTTGTTTTCCTATTCTTAACTTTTTCACTCAATTATTATGATGGATCTCATTGCTGTCTAGGTATTTATTTTGGATTAAAAAATTTGTATTATCATTCATATAGAATATAATACTATGCTTGAGGTGAGTTTATCTGTAAACTTTTATATGAATATGGAACATATTTTTAAAAAGACATGTCTTAGGAGGTCAAAATGGCAACCCCCAAGGGTTGACAATTATGTGCCCATCCTTCTTGATATTTTCATTAAACGTATTTATCGTTAATCTTTTTCCACCTTTTTTCTTACAATCTCTTTACAGCTCGCTTCTTCACATCAACCTTCTCTTTGCCATGTTCACTCTAATCCTCGTCTTCTTATTCTTTTTACTCTTTTCCTCATCTTCCTCGTCTTCTTCCTCTTCTTCTTCATCCTCTTCATCTAATTCTTTTTCCTCTCCTCCACTTTCTCCTCCTCCTTCTCTTCCTCCTCATCTTATTGTACTTGCTATTCCTTTACATCTACATCTTCCTCTTCTTCTACTTCTATTTCTCCTTTCTATTAAAAGCGCAGAATAATCCATGAAGATCTTCTATTGTTGTAATAGAGGTATGAATTTATTTATTCTATTATGCTTTAATAATATTCTAATGTTGGTATGAAACAATGTGTTCCTTCTTTTTAGTCAAATCTTATGAATGCTAAAGTTTGTAATGTCCACCACTTAAAATATTATACAAAAAATAGGAAAAAAAAAAGCAGTTACAAAACCAACACCATAAATCCATAACCATTAACAATATTCAAAACAACAAAGCCTGCCACCATGGTTCCATGACATCACCACTACCACAAACAATACTCAAAATCAAAGCACACCATTGTGGCCACACCACCGACACAACAAATAATAATTATAATTTTGAAATCAATACCAACATCACAAATAATATTTAAAACTAGAAATCTATTGAAAACTCCACTACTAAAGTACAATGAATCTGACACCACTTATCCAGAATAAGGAACAAATCTATTAAAGCTTATTCTCTCGACATGTATTTAAAAGGTGACTTAACACCACCTCTGAAACATATCGAAGTCACATAAAGATGACTTCACTCCACTTAAACAAAAAAACTGTGGACAATTGCCAATTAGAATGGTCTAGTGGATTTAGTTTTTCTTTTCTTTTCTTTTCTTTTTTAATTGTTGTCGAAATAAAAACTCTCCTGTTGAAGATTTTTCAATACAATCAATGTATGAGATTTTTTATTATATTATGTTATAATATTATTGTTTTGATAGTTTTTTTTCCCCATATATTATGTTATACTGGTGTCATCTATACAATGTTAGTTGTTTTCCTATTCTTTACTTTTTCACTCGAGTCTTACTATGGATCTCATTGGTGTTTAGGTATTCATTTTGGATCAAACAATTTATATTATCATTCATGCAAAATATAATACAATACTTGAGTGAATTTATTTGTAAACTTTTATATGAATATGGTACATATTTTAAATAATGTGTATGAGGAGGTCAAATTGGCTACCCCCAAGGGCTGGCAATTACATGCTCATCCTACCTTATTTTTTCATTTAATGTATTTATCGTTAATTTTTTGTCCACTTTTTTTTTTCTTACAATCTCTCTACGGCTCACTTCTTCACGTCATCCTTCTCTTTGCCCTTTCCACTCTCTTCTTTGTTTTTTATTCTTCTCCTTACTCTTTTCCTCATCTTTTGTGTCTTCTTCCCCTCTTCCTCTTCCTCTTCCCCTTCTTCCTCAACCTTTTCATATAGTTCTTCTTCCTCCACCTTCTTCTCTTTCTCTTCATCTTCTTGTACTTGCTATTCCTTTTCATCGACCTCTTTCTCTTTTTTGACTTCTACATGTCATTTCTATTAAAAGCATGGAGAAGCATCCTTGAAAATCTTCTATTGGTGCAATACAGGGATGGATTTCTTTGTTCTATCACGCTTTAATAGTATTCTAATGTTGGTATGAAACAACGTGTTCTTTCTTTTTAGTCAGATCTTATGATTGCTAAAGTTTGTAATGTACACCAATCAAAATATGATACAAAAATTAGGAAAAAGGAGTATACTAAAAGCCCATACCACAAACTCATAACCACTAACAATATTGAAAACAACAAAGCCCGCCCCCATGGCTTCTTGACATCACCACCACCACAAACAATACTCAATATCAAAGCAAACCACTATGGCCACAACACCGACACGACAAATAAAATTCATAACTTTGAAATCCATACCAACATCACAAATAATATTTAAAACTAAATCTATTTAAAACTCCACTACTAAAGTACAAGAAATCTAACACAACTTACCTAGCATAAGGAACAACTGTATTAAAGTTTATTCTCTCGACATGTATTTAAGGTGATTTTAACACCACCTCTCCAACATATCAAAGTCACATAAAGATGACTTTACTCCACTTAAATAATACAAATGCTGATTAGAGTTGTCTAGTAGAATTAGTTTTTTAATTCTCATACAATATGAGTGGACAATGAATTAAAGATTGTAATATAATATTTGTGGAGTGTGCTATGGATTTAGTTGGTTACCCACCATCAGAAAAAAAATACTTAAGTTTAGATTGTCGAAACTAAAACTCTCCCGTTGAAGTTCTTTCCGTACAATCAAGGTATAAGACTCTTTATTGCATTATGTTATAATATTATTATTTTCATAGTTTTTTTTTTCCTGTATATCATCTTATATTGGTGTCATATAGACAATGTTAGTCATTTTCCTATTCTTTACTTTTTCATTCAACTCTTATGATGGATCTCTTTGCTATCTATGTATTTATTTGGATTAAACAATTTGCGTTATGATTCATGTAGAATATAATACTATGCTTGAGGTGAGTTTATTTATAAACTTTTATATGAATATGGTACATATTTGAAATAGACATGCCTTAGCAGGTCAAAATGACAACCCCTGTAGGAGAATTAATATTGGATGATCCAATCACCCAAAATATTCTAGAAACTCAAGAATGATCAAGAAAGTTCAAGAACTCGTCGTCTGAAGAGAAAACTCAATCTTCTATATTATGTAAAGTGTGTAAATTGAAAGCATAGTGTAGTCCAACTATATATACAACGAAAGAATCCATGTGCAACACATGTGGAATAAACTAAATTTACAATTAAAGGTTTGTAAGGCTAACTATTTACATATTTCAATACTCCCCCTCAAGATGGAGTGTGATTATCAAGAACACCCATCTTTGGAAAGAAGATAGAGAAACTGATTAAGAGTCAAGGCTTTGGTGAATGTATTTGCTAGCTTATCTTGAGAGTTAACATGTAGAGTTCTAAGCATACTAGATTGTATCTTCTCCTAGACCAAGTGGCAGTCAATTTCTATGTGCTTAGTTCTCTTGTGAAAAATAGGGTTTGTTGCTATGTGATTGCAGCTTTACTATCACAAAATAACAATGTTGGATAATCATGAGTAATGCCAAAATCTTGAAGTAAAGCAATTAACCAAATTAATTTACAAGCAGTGGAAGCTAAGGATCAATATTCAGCTTCAGCTTGGAAACGGTATTCCACTTCTTTGGTTTCCAAGAAATCAAAGAAACACCCAAAAATATACAAAATCCAGTCATTGATTTTCTAGTGTTTGGACAAGTTGCCCAGTTAGAATCTGTAAAAGCCTTTAGGAGTAATAAAGAAAAAGATGGCAGAAGAATTCGTTGACCAAGTGTACCTTTGAGATACATTAAGACATGATGTGCAGCATCTAAGTGTGTTTGAGCAGGTTTATCCATGAACTGACTTAGATTTTGTACAGAATAAGTCAAATCAGGAATTGTTATTGTCAAGTAAAGCAACCTCCCCACTAATCTTCTATAAACTGTGGGATTTTGCAAGAATACAGAATCGGTTTTTGTCAATCATGGGTTAGAACTCATTGGACCTTTGGTTGGTTTGCAGCCAAGGAAACCAGAATCAGCTAAGATTTCCAAGGCATAATGCCTTTGACAAAGTGAAATTCCTTTAGAAGTTCTGGCCACTTCTAATCTAAGGAAGTATTTAAGATCTCCAAGATCTTTAATTTGAAATGCACTATGGAGAATGGATATTATGTCTTGGACAACTTTAAGATCATTGCTAGCCACAATCACATCATCAACATATATCAAAAGGGCAAGAAAAGTAGAACCAGAAGCTCTAGTGAATAATAAATAGTCACATTTAGACGGTTTAAATCCATGTTGTAAAAGGTAGCTAGTGAGTTTACAATATCAATTCCTTGATGCCTATTTTAAGCCATATAATGACTTAGTTAACTTGCATACCCGAGTTTTTTCCTTATTTCCATACCCTTGAGGTAGGGTCATATAAACTTCCTCATCCAAATCTCCATGCAAAAATGCATTATTTATATCCAATTTATGTAAATACCAATTATGAGAAGAGGCAACATATAGTAAACAACGTACACTTGTAAGCTTGGCCACAGGAGAAAAAGTATCAATAAAGTCTAACCCCTCTTGTTGAGTGTACCCTTTAGCTACAAACCTAGCTTTATATCATTCAATGGTCCCATCTGATTTATATTTAATTTTGTACACCAATTTACAACCAATGGGATGTTTATCAGGAAGCAAGTTAGTGAGAACCGATGTATTATTTTTCTAGAGCAAATAATTCTGTTGTCATGGCCTCTTTCCAATGAGCAAATTTAATTGCTTGATGGTAGAATTTAGGTTGAAACTGAGATGAGAGGTTAATGGTGAAAGCACGATGTGTGGAAGAAAGTTTGTTATAAGAAAGGTAAGTAGACAAAGAATGAGGAATACTTGCCTTGGAAGAAGCTGTAGCAATGGAAGAATCAGAGTTTGATGAAAAAGAAGTGATTAAATCACAATGATATTGTTGCAAATATTGTGGTGGATGTTTGATTCTAGTAGACCTTCTAACATAAGGATTATTAGTAGAAGGATTAGAATCTGAAACTTACTGTAACTGATCAATGGGTATAAAATAGGAAGAATTTTCTTAATATTAATGTAATAGGAAGCAGCAGGTGTGTTAGAATTTTCTATAGTATTAATGGGATGGCAAACATCAGGTGTATTAGAATGAGGGATGGGTATTACAAAAAAATCTAAGGAGACTGATTTAGGATCTAAAGAAAGGTTGTTTATGTTTTTATATGGGAAGAGATGTTCATAGAATATGACATCCCTAGATAGAAAAACAGATTTGGAGTGTAAATCATACAATTTGTATCCTTTGACACCAAAGGGATAGCCCAGAAAATTATATTTCCTAGCTCTAGAATTGAATTTTAATCTTTGAGAAACAAGAGTGCTAGCATAGCATAAACAATCAAACCCTTTTAAATTGGAATAATTGGGCTTTTGAGAAAAAAGTAGTTCACAAGGAAATTTGTTACAAAGGATAGGAGTAAGTAATCTATTTATGATATAGGCTGCTGTTAAAACAAAATCACCCCATAAACAAAGAGGTAAATAGGCTTGAAACCTTAGAGCACATGTAACTTCTAGTTAATGCCTATGTTTTCTTTCTACTACTCCATTATGTTGAGGAGTGGCTACACAACTCTTTTGATGAATAATGCCTTTAGCAGAATCTTGGACCAAATTTCTAAGAATCATACTTCTGAGAATCATGTGCATTAGAAGCCAGAACAGTAGACTCCAAATTGGAAGATTTATGAACATGAAGACTACGATATTGTTCTTCTTGTACAATTAAAGAAAAAAACTCTATTTATGGGTGGCAGGGGATCTAGCAGTAGAATTTGGGCTCTAACATTAGAATATGTATCACTAAGCCCCCATTAAAAACCTCATCACATACTTTTGTTGTTGGTATTCTAATACTATTTTCAATACACCACAATTGCAATTCAAACCAATAATGGTCTATAATTCGACAATTCATCCCATAAAGTTTTCAACTAAGTGTAGTAATCACTTACAAACATGTCTTCTTGAAGTATTACGTGGACCAATAGAATCTTTCTTACTTCTCAAAAAAAAAAAAAAAAAGACATGTCTTCTTGAAGCAAAGAAAAACTTTCCTTCTAAAGTTGAAAAACCTGTGGCCCATTCGATTGTGAGAACCTTTCTTTGAGATCAGCCCATAATGCAACAACTATATCAATATAGATACAACTTGCTGCAATATTCTTGGAGACGGAATTAAAAATCCAAGAAAACACCATGTCGTTGCATCGAAGCAAAGCATCACGCGTAGGGTTAGGTGAATTCGGAGCCAAATTCAAGCTATCGTCTATAAACCCTAATTTGTACTTTGCATTGAAAGCAATCCTCATGAATCTACTCCAAGAATTGTAATTATTGCCATTTAGCAACTGAGAAACAAGAATAATCCCTAGATTGTCACCATGATGAAGGAAATACAGACTTGAAGAATTGTCCATGAGTTGATACTCGAAACAAAAGAATCAGCCATTGAGAATCAAAAAAATTCTTCTGACACCACGTAGAGAATTAATTTGGGATGATCCAATCACCCAAAATATTCAAGAAACTCAAGAACAATCAAGAAAGTTCAAGGACTCGTATGGAGAGAAACTCAATCTTCTATATTATGTAAAGTGTGTAAATTGCAAGTACATAGTAGTCCAACCATATATACAAGGAAAGAATACATGTGCAACACACGTGCAATAAACTAAATTTACAATTAAAGGTTTATAAGACTAACTATTTACAATAACTATTTATATACTTCAACAACCCCCAAGGGTTGACAGTTATGTGCCCATCCTCCCTATTTTTTCATTTATCATATTTATTGTTAATCTTTTGTCCACTTTTTTTTTTCTTACAATCTCTCTACGGCTCACTTCTTCACGTCATCATTCTCTTTGCCCTTTTCACTCTCTTCTTCGTCTTCTTCTTCTTCTTATTTTCCTCATCTTCCTTGTCTTCTTCCTCTTCCTCTTCTTATTCATCCTCTTAATCTAGTTCTTCTTTCTCTCCTCCACTTCCTCCTCCTCCTTCTCTTCCTCTTCATCTTTTTGTTTTTGCTATTCCTTTTCATCTACCTCTTCCTCTTCTTCTATTTTCACTTCTCCTTTCTATTAAAAGCATGGAACAACATCCATGAAGATATTTTGTTGGTACAATAGAGGTATGGATTTCTTTATTCTATTATGCTTTAATAATATTCAAATGTTGGTATGAAACAATATTTCTTTCTTTTTAGTTAAATCTTATGATTACTGAAGTTTGTAATGTATACCAATCAAATTATGATACAAAAAAAAAAGGAAAAAAAGGGAGTTACAAAACCAACACCACAAATCTATAACCTCTAACAATATTCAAAACAACAAAGCTTGCCACCATGGCTCCATGCCAACACCACCACCTCCAAACAATACTCAAAATCAAAGCACACCACAGTGGCCACACCACCAACACAACAAATAATATTCAAATCTTTGAAACCAATACCAACATCACAAATAATATTTAAAACTCCACTACTAAAGTGCAAGGGATCCAACACCACTTACCTAGCATAAGGAATAAATCCATTAAAGTTTATTCTCTTGACATGTATTTAAGATGACTTCAACACCACCTCTCCAACATATCAAAGTCACATAAAGATGACTTCACTCCATTTAAATGATACAACTGCGGACAACTACTGATTAGAATGGTTTAGTAGATAGTTTTTTAATTCTCATACAATATGACTGTATAATGAATTAAAGGTTGTAATATAATATTTGTGGAGTGTGCTATGTATTTATTTGGTTGTCCACCGTAAAATTAAAAAAAAAAAAAAAAAAAAAAAAAAGAATACTTAAAGTGGAGATTGTCGGAAAAAGAAAACTCTCTCATTGAATATCTTTCAGTACAATCAAGGTATGAGATTTTTTATTACGTTATGTTATAATATTATTATTTTGGTATTTTGTTTCCGTATATAATATTGGTGTCATATAGACAATGTTAGCTATTTTCCTATTCTTTACTTTTTCACTCAATTATTATGATGGATCTCATTGCTGTCTAGGTATTTATTTTCGATTCAACGATTTGCATTATCACTCATGCAAAATATAATTATACACTTGAGGTGAGTTTATCTATATATTTTCTATATGAATATGGTACATATTTTTAAATGGACATGTCTTAGGAGGTCAAAATGGCTACCCCCAAGGGTTGGTAGTTACATGCCCATATTCCTTGATTTTTTCATGTAACATATTTATCGTTAATCTTTTGTTCACTTTCTTTTTCTTACAATCTCTGTACGGCTCTCTTCTTCATGTCATCCTTCTCTTTGCCCTTTTCACTCTCTTCTTCATCTTTTTCTTCTTCTTACATTTTCCTCATCTTCCCCATCTTCTTCCTCTTCCTCTTCTTATTCACCCTCTTCATCTAGTTCTTATTCCTCTCCTCCACTTTCTCCTCCTCCTCTTCCTCTTCATCTTTTTGTAATCGTTATTCCTTTTCATCTACCTCTTGCTCTTCTTCTACTTCTACTTTTACTTCTCCTTTCCATTAATAGCATGGAACAACATCCATGAAGATCTTCTGTTAGTACAATAGAGGTATGGATTTCTTTATTCTATTATGCTTTAATAATATTCTAATGTTGGTATGAAACAATATGTTCTTTTATTTTAGTCAAATCTTATGATTGTTAAAGTTTGTAATGTACACCAACCAAAATATGATACAAAAAATAGGAAAAAAAAAAGCAATTGCAACCAACACCACAAATCCATAACCACTAATAATATTCTAAAATCAGAGCCAGCCACCATGGCTCCATGATATCACCACCACCACAAACAATAGCGAAAATCAAAGCATACCACTGCGACCACACCCCTGATACAACAAATAATAATCATAACTTTGAAATCAATACCAACATTACAAATAATATTTAAAACTAGAAATCTATATAAAACTCTACAACTAAAGTACAAGGAATCTAACACCACTTACCCAGCATAAGGAACAAATCTATTAAAGCTTATTCTCTTGACATTTATTAAAGGCGACTTCAACACCACCTATTCAACATATTGAAGTCACATAAAGATGACTTCACTCCACTTAAATGATACAATTGTGGGAAACTGGCAATTAGAGTAGTCTACTAGCGTTAGTTTTTTAATTCTCATACAATATGAGTGCACAATGGTCTAAAGTTGTAATATAATATTTGTGGCGTGTGCTATGGATTTAGTTGGTTATCCACCCTCAGAAAAGAATACTTAAAGTGGAGATTGTCGAAAGAAAAACTCTCCTGTTGAAGATCTTTTAGTACAATCAATGTATGAGATTCTTTATTACGTTATGTTATGATATTATTGTTTTGATAGTTTTTTTTCCTTATATTATCTTATGTTGGTTTCATATAGACAATGTTAATTGTTCTCCTATTCTTTATTTTTTCACTCAATTCTTATGATGGATCTCATTGCTGTCGAGGTATTTATTTTGGATTAAACAATTTGCATTATCATTTATGTAGCATATAATATTATGCTTGAGGTTAGTTTATATATAAACTTTTTTTAATGAATATGGTACATATTTTTAAATAGACATTTCTTAGGAGGTCAAAATGGCTACCGCCGAGGGTTGGCAATTACGTGCCCATTCTCCCTTATTTTTTTCATTTAACATAGTTATCGTTAATCTTTTGTATACTTTTTTTTTTCCTTAAAATCTCTCTACGACTTGCTTCTTCATGTCATCCTTCTCTTTGCCCTTTCCACTTTCTTCTTCGTTTTCTTCTTCTCCTTACTCTTTTCCTTATATTCCTTGTATTCTTCCTCTTCATCTTCCCCTTCTTCTTCATCCTTTTCATCTAATTCTTCTTCTTCTCTTCCACTTCCTACACTCTCCTTTGGGGAGGATGATGAGGAGGGAGTCCTCTACCCGCATGACGACCCTCTAGTGGTGACCATGCTAATCATCAACTTCACCACTAGGAGGATCCTCATCGACAATGGCAACTCGATTGACATCCTATTTTGGGAAGCGTTTACTCGTATGGGGATAGATGCTACCCAACTCCAACCAGTACTGATGCCACTCAAAGACTTCTCCAGAGAGACAGTCCAGTCTGCATGGACGATCACCTTGTTTGTCCTGGCAGGTATCACTCCTTGCACTGCCCCTGTCATGGTCGAGTTCCTAGTTGTGAAGGCCGACCCTCAACAAACTCAAGGCAATCACCTCCACCTACCACCTGAAGATGAAGTTTCTCACTGCTCAAGGGGTAGGAGAAATTCGAGGAGAATAGGTCTTGGCACAGGAATGCTACATGCAATAGCTGAAGTTGTAGGTCAACAGGGTGCCCACGATGTGCTGTCGAACCATTAAGACTGTTATGTGCTTCACATGAAGCCGCGACTGGCTTTTGTCAGAGTGAGTACAATTCGGGGAGATCGGTTTGTAGGAAAAGCAAGGAGCAAACCGATCCTTCCTACAAATGTGTAAATTTCATTTTCTGTTGTATGAACTCTGTTAATGAAAAACGTTAGTTTTTTCAGGAATCCAATGTGTAAGATCAATGTCTCAACCAGCATTAATCCTCACCAACAAATGTCTCCACCAGCGTTAATATTCACCAATTGGTTACCTCTTCATGGGGTACCAAAGGGATAGTCACAAATTGCCCTAACAAACTACCTCCCCATGAGGGTCAACAGGAGGGTTCAGCCCCCTGGTGACCTAGCCTCCCTCACGAAGGAGAGAGGGCCTGGCCTCTTAGCTGGCTGAATGAATTACTCTGTCCCGCCACTACGAAGAGTGAGTACAATGCCAGTTTGACCCTCACTTACTTTCCCTGTGACGTCAACGAACGGGAGCGGGTCTAGTAGCATACTATCCAAACAGACTACCTCCACATGAGGGTCAATAGGCGGGTCCAACCCCCCCAGCGACCCAGCCTCCCCCACGGGGAAGAGCGGGCTCGATCTCTAGACCACCTAAATGAATTATCCTGTCCCATCACAGCTGAAGTGTGGACTGGCTGCTTAACTGTCTGACATTACCTTCCCCGCGGAGTACCGAAGGGATTGCGTTGTAATGCCTAAGGCTGCTTGATCCCTCCTGCGATGAAGTGCGGCCCAGTCCTTAGCTACTTGACAACTTACCTTCCTCATGTGCATCGACAAGCAAGAGTGGATCCAGTCTCAAACTATCTAATCCTTACCTCCCCGCGGGACTCTAAAGGGCTAGATGAGCCAAAGGCCATCTCGACCCTCCCGTAGGGAAGAGCGAGTTAGGCTTTACAGCCACTCGAATACTTATTCTGACCTCTGTCACAACGAAGAGTGGGATCAGCACCAGCCTGACCCTCCTTCCTCATGGTGCCAACGGATGGAAGGGGGTCCAGTCGCATACTACCCTAACAAACTACCTTCACGTGAGGGATGATAGGAAAACTTAGACCCGGCTCGGTCTGACCTCCCCATGGAGGAGAGTTGGTGCAACCCATTGGGTGGCCGAACAACTTACCTTGTCTTGCCATGGTGAAGAGCAATCTGATTCTAAGGTCGTCAACTAATTACATGCCCTGGGGGGGGGGGGGGGGGGGCAAAGTGGAAGGTTGTGGTTTGAGACACCCCTACCACTCATTCAAAGGAGTCTGGGTCAGTCTCAAGATTACCCGACAAAACTTTAGAAAGATTGTCACCTCCAATAGATAACGTCTCAAAGCTTCACCACACATCAGCCACACAACTCAGGTTAGCGAATGTCAATAATTTTTTTGTACTATATTTTGACTTCCACAGCGTACTCAAACAATCAGCCCCCTTTCGCAAAGCACGAGGGTCAACAAGACTAGTTCCAGCCTAAGTGTTGCTCGACCTCTGCTGAAAGATTCAATGCTAGTCCGGCCTTTACTTGTAGCTTGGCCACATCTTGCCAAGTGTGAGGGTCAACGAGGCGAGTTTGGACATTACTTGTTGCTCAACCTCTGCCAAAGATTTAGAGCGAGTCCAGCCTTTACTTGCAGCCAAAGAATACTCATTTTTGCTTAATAGGGTATGTAGCATATATAGTGTGTGTGTCGAAAATGCTAAATCTATGTAATAAAAATTTATTTCTCCATATCTCAACTATTGATGTATTAAAAATTATAAAATTTGAAATTCAAAATAAAACTAATAGAATGAGTGTTGAAAATAAAATTGTAAGTAAAAATATAAGTACATGTAGCACTACTCTATATGTATACCATGCACCAAACTTCCATATCATTAACATGGACTTATGAAGTTGTACCTAAATGAATACACATATATATACCCTTTAAATCTGCTTAGAAAAAAAATACCCTATAAATCAAAATGAGGTTTTAGTTATGTATAGATTCTACTTAATTAAGATAGGTCAATAAAAGTTTCATATCTAACGGGTTGTTTGGATGTTGAGATAGTTTCATCTTATCTCATCACATCTCAACACCATTCAAACGTACACTTTTTAATTTTTAATTTTTAATTTTTTTTTATCCAATCATTATTTAATCATTACAACCTTTCTAAATTTTCAAATAAAACACAAAAAATAATTCAAATTTTTCATATCTCAAAATAAAAATAATATTAAAAATTTATATTATTATATTATTTTAACTTTATAATATTTTTATTCATTTTTTTCTTTCATATTTATTAAAATCTCATAAAATATTATAACTCAAATCATTTCATTACTATTCATTAATTTTTTATCTCATTTTATTTTCCAAACACCTTTTTCTTTCGAATCTCTTAATATATTCTTTAGTGCCTACAGTCTAGTTAGCGTTTGTTTTCTGAAAAGTTAAAAGAGTCGTACGTTAGTAGGGAAAACGACAAGCTTTGACTCTTTTTCGTGTGACTATTTAGTATTTAATAGAGTGCTACGTTTTGCAAAGTAATCTATCAAAAAGATTGAAGTGTTGTAAACTAAATGAAAATTAGAGAGAACTTCAAAGACAAAAGAGAGAGAATTCATATTTCTATGTATCTGAACTTAGAAATATGTTCATATATATAAGGATATAAAGGTCTTAATTGACGGCTAAGACTTGGTCAATAATGACGACTAAATGTGATCATACAATACAAGTTAGTTTATAACACGAAGGCGTTTATTTGGTTATACTTTTACGTATTCTCTTACAGGTACAAATAAAATTGAAGTCATAATAATAGAAATGCCCAAAGTTGAGACGTGATCATTTGGTTGAGTTCTGAAGCATTTGTACAGATGAGTACTTGATTGGGTTGAGTTCCCAAGCAATCGTAACACAATTTTTTTAAGTGGACTTAATTATCCTTCCAATGAGTTAAGAGTATTTGATTGGTTTGAATATCCGTTACAATCTTTGCCATCCAATATTCACAGAAATAGACTCATTATCTTAAAAATGTTTGGTAGCTTCATCAAGCTTAAGGTACATACAATTATAATCTTCAATAATTTTTTTTCCTTTAATCTATTTGGTAAACTCCTTTCAATTTGTTTTTTTCTTTTTTAACCAAATGTGACAACTATGTTTTTTTATCGTTGTAATTTCTTAACAATAGTTCCAGATCTTTCAAGCATCCCAAATTTGAAAAAATTGATTGTCCATTAATGGTGTACAAGTTTAGTTAAGGTGCATGATTACGTCGAATCCCTAGATAATCTTTCTCATTTGAGTTTTTCCCTTTGTTCTAGCATCAAAGTTTTCCCAACAAGCCTCATATACTTAGGGATTGCTCTAGCCTTCGTGATTTTCCTAAAATCGAATATGAAATGAAATATTTAAGTTCATTGAATCTAGGTGGCTCTGTAGTAGAAGAACTGCCTTTATCCACTAGAAATCTCACTGGACTTGAGTTTTTATATCTAGATGATTGCAAAAACCTAATACATCTCCCAATTAACAACATTCTTCAGTTGCAACATTTATCCAATCTTTGTATTGGTGGTTTTACAAATCTTGTAAAGAAGATGGGAGATAATATAAAATCCATTCTGCTTATTGAGTATACAACAATGGAAGACGAGATATCATCGAGTGAAGAATGACTCTAGGAATTGGCACCTCCAACGAATTCAAGCAATGGGATGAGCAATGCATTACAAGTGTTAAATCGTCAAAATTTTTTCTAATCAGAATCAAATTTCTTTCCAACATCAAGTTTCTTCACCATGTTTAATTCTTCAGCGACTTCGGATTATTTACGTCTATCAGAATCTGAAATTGTTAACCTTCCCACATGCGTCAAAGGATTTGTTGCACTAAGTCACCTCAACTTGTTAGATTGCGAGAAACTTGAAGAAATATTAGAACTTCCACCAAATATAAGATTAGTATGTGCTAGGGGATGGAAGTCATTAATAAAGATTTGCAGAAATATCAAAAGTATTGGAATTCAAAGGAATCCACATCAGATCACTATAAACAATTGGATTGCAAGGTAGTGACAAAATTCATGAGAACATTTGGAATTATAAAGTGCCAAATTCATTATTGTGAAAGGTATGCATGTGTCTCATTCTCTCTCTCAAGTCTTTATAAGTTGTGACTTTAAAATTGATGATGATGATGATGATATTAGCTTAACAAGGACATTATGATGCCATTATGTTGCTGGAAAATCAGATACTAGAGTGGTTCTGGTATCAGAAGGAATTTTTAAAAAATGAAATTGTTAAGAGAGTGGATGATGATGTCCAACTAAAGGGAAATGAAGAATGGGTAACAAATATTGAGCGGCCACAGTATTTGGAGGATATAAACAGAATTGTAGTATATGCCATTATGTTTTTTAAAAAGGATGGTAAGCGTGAGAATTTTTATTTTAATGCTGAGGTAACCATTAACAACTCAAATCATATATGGTGTTGAGGACTATTATTTTAAAGGGTGATTCTCTACAGGTTATCAATGCCATTACTAATGCAGGAGTCATGGACTAGAGCTGGTATGCTTGTAAATGAAATTAATGATAAGCTTAGGAGTTTCACCAAGTGGTCTGTGCACCATGTTAAAAAAGAGATTAATGTTGCTGCCCATCAGTCCATGCAGTTTTGGCAAAAGATGCCTTACTCATTTATGATATTATTGTTGATATGGAGGACTATCCTTCATGTATTCTTTTCTTGATTTAAAGGAATTGATCAATAAAATAATATTCCTTTAAAAAAAAATCATGTATGGCTTATCGATTGTCATGAAGAGCTATATTTGTCTAATGGTGATATAAGGAATAAATTCGGAGGCCAACATGGAGTACCGGTGCAGTACTCCGAGTTAGAGTCATTTGAGCTAAAGGCTTTGGATAATTTGAGAGTTCAACTTCTTCCCTATTGTAGTTGGTACCGTTTTATAGAAGTTGAGGGTTAATGTTGTATACAAGCATAGAATGGATTGATAATATGTTGCTGGAAATGGTATGTTACAAAATAAAATAAAAAATAGTATTGAAAAAAATACATTAAAACAGTACACATCTTATATTAAATTACAATCCATAAAGCAATTACACAAAATACTTGCTTTATATTCTAAGCAATTACATTATATTACAATCCATAAAAGCAACTTTAGACTTCTCAAGGCACATCAAAGTACAAAACCTGTAAACTTGATCCAAAAACTCTGATCTCTTAAACCACATACCTATGTTATCAAACTGGAAGGAAAAAAGCAAGAGGAGAGAGAATGGTTCACTTGCACAAAAGGCACCTGACAAACATCAGAACTGGTACAAAGCTTGGAGTGAAACTCCAATAGTTACCACATGCTTTTGCAATGAACATGGCATCCAAGACTCTCAACTTGCAACAGCAAAATCGTGTCAAAATCTCAAATCATATTTAGCATGCACATAGATGATGCTATATTATCTAATCACAAATTTATGCTATATTATTTGATCCTTTGAGTATATTGGTGCACCTATAACAGCCGACTCACAAGCCGCATCTCAAGTAACGAAAACAATGAAAGCTACGGAAATGGAAACTGTAGAAACAGAGGATACGGAAATGGAAGCTGCAGAAACAGAGGATATGGAAATGGAAAGCTACGGAAAAGGAAGCTATGGAAATAGAGGCTACTGAAATGGAAACTGCTATCAGTTACCACAAATCAAGCATAAGAGAATCGCATGAATTCTGGGATTTGAATTTTGTATTTTGAATGTATATGACATATCTTCTTTTGTTTGTAATATATATATAGAAACACTTGTACGTAAATTGACAATAAATGAAAAAGAAACAGAGGTGATCTTCATCCATTCTTCTCTAAACGTTTTACATGGTATCGAGCCATTAGACCAACGTCATCTTTCTAAAAAAATTTTCTTTTCCCCCCCTCTTCATCATGCCTGCAGTTCAGCCCACCCAACTCCCTCTCTTTAATCCTACTTCCTCCCTCAACATTACTAAACTCAGTCGTACTAATTATCCCACCTGGAAGGCCACCATGCTTCCCTATCTGAAAGGCCAAAAAGTTTTTGGCTACCTCGATGGTTCTCTCAAGCCACCGTCCAAAGAACATGTTGCCGACAATGGCACCACGACTCCAAATCCTCTTTTTGATGTTTGGGAAACTCAAGATAATTTAATTCTTAGTTGTCTCAACTCCTCTCTCACTGATGAAGTTCTTGAGCAAGTTGCTCACTACACCACTTCTCATGAAGTGTGGCTTGCTCTCACATCCTCTTTTGCCTCTCAGTCCAGAGCTCAAATCATTCAAATCCGCACTCAACTCTCAACAGCTCGCAAAAACAATCAGACAGCAAGTGAATATTTCATGCATATTAAACGTCTCACAGACAACCTCGCCATTGCTGGTCAACCCTTGAACCCTGATGACACCCTCACATATTTACTTGCTGGTTTGGGACCAGAATATGATTCCCTTGTCACTACCATCTCTGCTCACGGTGAGTCACTGACAATGGAAGAGGTCTACTCTATGCTTCTTATCTACTCTATGCTTCTTACTTGTGAAGCTCACATAACACACCACTCCCAGATTCCTCCAACCATGAATGTGTCCGCCAATGTAGCTGCACGCCAGCATAATTTTTCTCGTGGTCATGGTAGCTCCAGTAGAGGCCGTGGCTTTTGGAGGCTCAAATCGTGGCACTGGTAGAGGTAATTTCTCACCCCGTAATTCTGACTTGTGGTGCCAACTATGTGAAAAATTTGGCCACACTGCCTCTCGATGTTTTAAGCGCTATGATCCCCACTTTCTACCACCACCACCACGTCGGACTGCACAAGCCAACCTCTCCACCACCCAAACTCAGCAGCCGCCTGAACAAGAGTGGCATGTTGACTCTGGAGCAATGCATCATCTGACCAACAATTTCAATAATCTTAATGTACGTGGCGAAGAATATGTTGGCACTGATCAAATCCAAGTTGGTGATGGTTCAGGTTTGTCTATAACCCACACTGGTACCACGTCTTTATCCACACCTTCAAAATCATTTGTTCTTGATAAAATTCTTGTTGTTCCCCAAATCACAAAAAATCTAATCTCTGTTCAAAAATTTACTCGAGATAATAATGTTTATTTTGAGTTTCACAACAATTTTTTTCTCATCAAGGACTACTTGGGGAACGTCCTTCATAAGGGCCATAGCAAAGATGGGTTGTACTGTCTTTCTCATCCACTTCAACGAGTTACCTCATCTTCCTTCGTCGGTGTTCGTATTTCCATCTCTGATTGGCATCGTCGACTAGGCCATGCTAACTTTCGAACTATCAATAATGTCTTAAATTCTAATAAAATTTCTGTTGATGTCAATAAAAGGCAATCTGTTTGCCCTGATTGTGAGATGGCCAAAAGCCACAATTTGCCTTTTGTAAACTTTGTTAATCATGCATCTCGACCTTTAGAACTTATTTTTTCAGATGTGTGGGGACCAAGTGCTGTTACATCTAGCTATAAGTCTCGTTATTATGTTTGTTTCTTGGACGATTGTACAAAATTTATTTGGCTTTTTTCCCTCAAAAATAAATCTGAAGTTGAAAATATTTTCCTCCAATTTCAAACATATGTTGAACGGCACTTTGATGCAAAAATTAAAGCGGTTCAAACTGATTGAGGAGGTGAATTTTGCCGACTCAACACTTATTTCAAAAATTGTGGAATTGAACATCGTATTGCTTGTCCCTATACTCATGAACAAATGGGTTCGGTAAGGCGACATCGACAAATTGTTGAAATGGGACTTGCCTTATTAGCTCATTCAAACCTTCCTCAATATTATTGGGAAGATGCTTTTCTAACGGCTACATATATTATCAATCGTTTACCCACTAAAATCTTGAATAATCATTCTCCATTTGAAAAAGCATATCACAAAAAGCCAAATTACGATTTTATGTGTGTCTTTGGTTGTGCTTGTTGGCCCAACCTACGACCCTATAATCGTCACAAAATTGACTTTCGATCCAAAACTTGCATTTTTGTTGACTATAGTCTCTCACATCAGGGGTATAAATGCCTGGACTTATCTACAGGAAAAATCTATGTCTCTCGACACGTGGTCTTTGATGAATCCCTCTTTCCATATCAAAAATCTGATCCTATCTCTCTCAATCCCACTCAATCCGAAATAACATCCCTTCCTCTTACTTTAAACTCCACTTGTCCACACACTCTAACTTTACATGCAGGTGGTGACGTCCCCCCACTTCCTTCCATGCCAATTGTCTTTGATCAAGTGCCACACAATTCTCCACCGACAATGCAAATGCCACATGCCTCTCCACCAATATTGAATCATTCAGATGATGCCAACGCCCCAAACTCACATGCTACATCTCATTCGGCGCCTACTTTTCTTCCACAAAACAGTACCTTGCCAAACCAAGTGGCTACCTCTACGTCCACACACCGCATGGTGACACGGTCACAAACAAATAGCCTCACACCAAAGATTCCATACGTGAGATACATCAAATATCCACTGCCCAAAGCACTTCTTGCCGAGGTAAATCCTTCCTATATTGAGCCTAGTTGTTTCACCGAAGCAAATAAACACTCACATTGGAGGAATGCAATGCTTTCTGAATTCAATGCTTTAATTTAAAATGGCACTTGGGATCTCGTCCCATCTCGAAGAGACTATAATCTTGTTGGAAATAAATGGGTGTACCGTGTCAAAAAAAAGGCGGACAGTAATATTGAACTATTCAAAGCTCGTCTTGTTGCTAAAGGCTTCCATCAACAAGAAGGTGTTGATTTCACTGAGACTTTCAGCCCAGTTGTTAAACCAACCACCATTCGCCTAGTCATCTCTCTTGCAGTCTCTAACAATTGGCCATTACGTCAATTGGATATTCAAAATGCATTTCTTCATGGATTTCTTCAAGAGGATGTTTATATGCACCAACCGCAATGATTTATTCATCCGGATTATCCTCATCATGTTTGCAAATTAAAAAAGAGTCTCTATGGCCTTCGACAGGCCCCAAGAGCATGGTTCTCTCGCCTCACAGATCAACTGCAAACTCTTGGTTTTGCAGCCTCAAAGGCTGACACATCTCTCTACACTTTTTGGCAAGGAAAAATTCAATTAATTATCCTCATCTATGTGGATGATATAATTGTTACAGGTTCGGATGCTAAGCATATTGATGCATTAGTTGGCACTTTATCAACTATTTTTCCAGTTAAAGATCTTGGGCACCTGTCTTTCTTCCTTGGTGTTGAAACGTTGCGTAATGGTGATGATTTATTCTTAACTCAGCGCAAATATATTGGTGATTTATTACAGAAATTGAATCTGGATCAAGTAAAACCATGTACAGCTCCACTGGCAACCACCTGCCATCTCTCTAAATTTGAAGGTGCCGATTTTTGTGATCCTCAACTCTATCGAAGTACTGTTGGCGCATTACATTACCTTGGTTTTACACGTCCGGATATAGCCTACAGTGTTCATCGTGTAAGCAAGTTCATGCATCAGCCTAAAGAACCTCATTGGTAGGCGGTGAAGCGAATTCTTCGCTACCTTAAGCATACCATTTCATTCGCCCTTCACTTCTCTAGACAAAATGATCAAGCTCTTCATAGCTTCAGTGATGCTGATTGGGCAGGGGATAGAGACGACCGTAGAAGTGTGGGTGCTTACTGTATTTTTCATGGCAAAAATTTAGTCTCATGGAGCTGTAAACAACAGCAAACCGTGGCAAGAAGCAGCACTGGGTCCGAATACAAGTCCCTGTCCAACGCTGCCGCTGAGCTTCAATGGATTCTATATGATCTACATATTTCTCTTCCTAAATGTCCAACGTTATGGTGTGATAATATTGGTGCTACATATCTCTCATCCAATCCGGTGTTTCACGCCCGCACCAAGCATATTGAAATCGATTTTCATTACGTGCGTGATCAAGTCCTACGGAAGAAGCTTCAAGTTTCATTTCTATCCTCCAAAGACCAGTTAGCAGACTTGCTCACCAAAGCGCTGAATGCTCCTCGATTCACTCTCTTACGAGCCAATCTTCAATTGCAGGATCTGCCATTTCGATTGCGGGGGGATATTGGTGCACCTATAACAGCCGACTCACAAGCCGCATCTCAAGTAACGGAAACAATGAAAGCTACGGAAATGGAAACTGTAGAAACAGAGGATACGGAAATGGAAGCTGCAGAAACAGAGGATATGGAAATGGAAAGCTACGGAAAAGGAAGCTATGGAAATAGAGGCTACTGAAATGGAAACTGCTATCAGTTACCACAAATCAAGCATAAGAGAATCGCATGAATTCTGGGATTTGAATTTTGTATTTTGAATGTATATGACATATCTTCTTTTGTTTGTAATATATATATAGAAACACTTGTATGTAAATTGACAATAAATGAAAAAGAAACAGAGGTGATCTTCATCCATTCTTCTCTAAACATTTTACAGAGTAGAATATTCATCACTAACTGCACAAAAGCAGCCTTTTAGAGTCGACCTCAATTGATAAACAAGAAAGAAATTCAGCAATCCATTAATAAATTAACAAGTGCTCCCACAAACTTAAAACAATAACAAAAATTCTATTTACAGTCACTTTTACGTACTCTTTTATGTATTCCATTGATATGATTTGTTATATATTAAAAAAATTGAAGCAGCTAATCACATCAGTGAAGTGTGTAGGGAGTACGTAAAAGTGACTATATGTAATATTACTTAAAAGACTAAATTAACTTCACATGAATATTTACAAAATAAAGAAATTTCTAAACTTGCAACTTGCAAATAAACAAATGTAAACTTGAAGATAGAAGAAATACCAGAATTTTTCAACTTGCAACTTCAAACCTGTAAACTATAACTAGAGGAAAGATCAGTTTCAATAACATGGAAAAAACATAGAACCAATCACGACTTTGGTGCTTGATAAGATACTCATGGTCACATTTGGAGCCAAAGATTTAGCGACATTTAGTTGGCAAAATAACCCACCTAATCAAGAACAAGCAACATTTAACTTTTATCACATCAGCAAAATCATAAGAAAAAGCCAAAACACTCAAAACAGATGACTGGATTTTATGCAAGCTTGTTTGGTTTTGTTCTTTAATAAGATCACATACCCCACCAGTTTTGAAATAAGAAAAATTCCAAACACTCAATTCCTTAACCGATTATTAAACTTTTATGATTGAAAAAATATGGGATAATTTCAGATACATGAAAGGGTCTCTCTCAACAACGGTGAGGTTGAGAGAGCGAATTCAAAAACAGAGTAGGAATCAAAGTTGCATTGAAAATAGAGTAATAATACTGCCCAATATTCAAAATGCAGTAACAAAACCACTCTCTCAAGGAACAAATCTAACTAGCAGGACACATTTGAAGAAGTCCTTGTAGCATGCCAACCAAAAGGTGAAGAGATCTAAGATATTGTAAGAATTCAAGACCAAAAAGAACCATATGTGCATTGTATTCGAACTACAATTGGATACCAGACTGGACATGATCCATCCCACTTCAAGCATGTTATACATCATCCATCCCACTACAGGGGTATCCTTAAGGTGCCTCTAAGCAATCCGTACATAGTAGTGTTGTATAACTATATAGCCAAACAAGAAGAAAGAGAGGCCAAGTATTCCCCTATTTAATCAACAAAACAAATTTGATTTATACATAGCTAAGATACCTAGCTAAAACAAATATGATGTATAATATTTGAGACCTCGAAGCAACTAGTATGTGTAATGCGATTGAATTAGTATTAAGAACATTGATAATTAGAAATTAACTAAAGCTTTATATGGTTGAGGGACATATTAGATCTTAGTAATGCAAGACCAAGACCAACATTCCTCAGACCATATTGAGAGATGCATAGAGGAGAATGCAAGAGGAATACTAGGAACCACTCAAGTATTGTTTGTTTGCATCGTCTGTACTAGATGAAACCACTCTAGGGGCAAAGGAGCACTTGTTAATTAGTCTCCCAAAAATACACTCAGTACAGGAGTCCACATATACAACGTTTTCTTTTTAACATTCAGCTTTGTGGTATAAAATCACTAAAAATAGTTAAATACCACATAGACTATTTAGTGGCAAATCAACGTTGTCGTGAAAGAAATCAAGGTGTTAGAATTATGTTTTTACATCCAGATTCTTTGCAACAATAAATTTGATTTGGTCGCAAGAAGTTATTTCTAGTCATGAATTTTTACAAGTAGGAAATAAAACGACTGGAATTCAAAAAATTGACATTTTGCGATCAAATCAAAATTGTCGTAAAAGAATTGGTTGAAAAAAAATCATTTTTCTTATAGTGTTTTTTGCAGCAACCAAAAAAGGTTGCAAAAACTTAAAATTTTATCGCAGTAAAAAAATTTACCATTAGAATTGCTGTATGACACCATTTGCGATAAAACCTAGCATTGAGTTTAATTTCCCTGCAAATGATATTTTTTAGCGTCGATTTGATGCATGTGTATAATGCATCATTTGATTGGGTTAGTCTAGTTGTATCAGATGCATGTGTCTAATGCCAGCATACAAGTGACTTGTTCTATATTCTTGTTAACTTGAATAACGGTGTATTGTTTTCTCGCGAGACTCTGACTTAACAAAATATGGTATAGAAGAGTTTTTTTTTTTTTTTAATCATCTCGCAATTCAGTATGGAGAGTACATCTTCCAAATCAGAAGGTTTGATTTTAAAAAATTTAAAAATTTTATTATCTTTAAATCAAATTTAAAAATTAAAAAATTTTAAATTAAATTATTACGACCCGAAACTGTAGGGGATACTGGATACCATACCCTCAAACTGTAGGAATATACGTTTTTCTTTTTTAATTTTTCTTTAAAAAAAAAAAAATTGTTACTCGGAAGGCCATTTTAAACCCCTCTCAGCCGTTCGATCAGTACCAAATGCTATGGCCAAAACCGCCGCAACCTCTCGCTTCCTCCTCTTCTTCTTCCTCCTCTTCCTGACGACCGCGCCAAAACCCTCGCACTCTCTCGTCTACTCACAGTACCGAACCTTCGTATCCCTCGCCCAATCTCTCACGACACGCGTGGCCAACCTGCGTGCCTCCCGGGGAGACTTTACGGGCTCGCGTCGGGCCAAGGACATCGCCGAACAGCTCGAGCGCGGTCTGGGGCTGGGGTTATGGGGGTTCACGTGGTCGGTGGGCTGGGACTACGTTAAGAACTACGCATGGAGGGAAGTTAGCTATGACGATCTGTACGGAGCCATTACGGACGCGAACGAGCTGCTGAGACGCCTGGGGGAGTTGACCCGGACGGACTCGGGGGCGGATAGTGCGGAATGGGTCGGGCGGAATTACCAAAACGTCCTAGGCATCTCTAGCTCCCTCTTGAAAAGGCTTCTCAACGTGTTTCGTCAATCGGTAATTATCCTTTTTCCCTCTCTATTTTTTTGGTTGAATCTTTATTTTTTGGTAGCGTTGGAGTGATATATAAATATATATATAGATATATATATATATATATATATATATATATATTTATATGTGGGTTAAATGCTAAAAATAGTGATTGGTTGGTTGGAATGTAGGGGACGTTGAGGAAAGTGGTGGAGACGGTGGAGACGGAGGTGGTGGATGGAGGGTTCCTGAAGGACTGTCTGGAAGTGGGTACCAATGACTTGAAGGGTTTGCTTCAAATAGTCAAAGACTTGGCTTCACAATTCTATTCCTCATCCTCCGGTAATGATGGGCGAGATCTATGATAAACACAACCCCATGGTTTTTTTTTTTTTTTTTTCACTTTACCAGTGAATAGTAGTTTTGAGTCAATCAAGTAGGAAATTCAAGGTTGACGCAAGGAGAAGAGATGCTTCAGTACATAAATTGGGGCGTGAAAAGAGTAGAAAGTGTTGATACTGATAGATCAATGTAGCAAGAAATCTCAATCCCATCTCACATTTGGTAGTCTATTATCAAGTTTTTGTCTTTAGGCTGGTATCCTAAAATCTGCTCTACTGCTTCAAGACTGGTTTTTTATTCCATCTCGGACATCTGTTTCCTCCAAACTCAAAAATGGTGTTCATCCTAGCTTTTATCATCTCAATTCAAATTTAGGACAGAGCAGTTTTTTTATGATATTAAATTGCAGGAAGTTGTTTATTGAGAGAGATTTCAGCAATTCAAGTAACGTGAAAATGGTGGAGATGAGTCACTGGATATATAGGGTGGGAACTCGGAACCAGCTTAATCGTATTGGATACAATTTGCAGCCCAGCACAGAGAAATTACAACTCACTTCCACATGGCATAATCTGAAAGCAACGTAAAATCGGAAATCTAGAATTCTGTTAATAAGAAAGTTTAATGGTGACATATGATTTAGTGCCGGGATAGTTAAAGAGATTATCCCTTTCTATATTTCAATATTTCATCGAAGGATTGATGAGATGCAAAATGACTTTTTAACACCAACAAACCTGACTGAATAAATCTTTTGATGAGTAAAGTTGGCTGAATATATGTCCCGTATACTGGGCATTTCCTTCTCTTTTGATCAATAAAAATTTGTTTACCGATCACAAAACTGGTTGAATATATGTGCAAAGCTAAAACATATAATTTCTTCTCCTTTTTTTTTTGGGGGGGGGGGGGAAGAGAGATAGAGATCTGCTTCACATCTTCACAAAATTCTTCATTACTCACGTTCTCTCCACAGTTTAGATTCCCAGACTTGAAAGCTGAAGCTAGAACGAAATTTTCGCAACAAACAGTAGGAAAAAGCAGAAGGATGCTTCGCATATTTCTGAAGGGCCGTGGCTGCATCATCAAATACACATACAAATACAACAGTCTTTAATGCAGCCTACAAAAGAACACCACTCAACATCTTCCAAAAGGGTCATGCTAGAGCCACCGCTAGGCTCTAGAATTTTTTTTTTTTTCAAATTATCTTTTAATATTTTTAAATATTTAAAAGATATATAAATAATTTATAATAATATTAAATAATTTTTTCTTAATCATTAAGAAAAAACAAAAACAAAAACAAAACAAAAAGGGACAGCGGTGGCCTAAGTATTTCCCCTTCCAAAAAGCTCCATTAAGGCTAAAAGAAAAAACCCATGGAAGTAAGAAAAATGTCAAGGTCATCAAGGATCGAATCTGTAATGGTGACTTAACCAAAGAACGAATCTGGAAGGGTAACCATTTTCAACAAGGATTCTGTTATTCTGTGCCATGTAGTCCGGTAGCAGATGAAAGCAAACTAAAGTAAGACCAAAGGAGAAGTTGTCTCATATTTTGGGTTCAGCAAGAGCAAAGACAAAAGTTAAGTCAGGCACTGCAAATTTCAATTATTAAAAAGCTAATACTTCCCCATCATACAAAACTCGGCAGATTAACCTTCCATATTTTAAAAAAGTGTAAGCTTGTACCTCACGGTCCTCGCGTCTTAAAAAAAAAATGAAGGATACGGGATGATACCTTACCTCAGGCCTCAAACTGGAGGATACCTTTTTGTTTTTTTCCTTTTCTTTAAAAAAACAAAAAAACTTGTTCCTCGAAATGCCATTTTAAACCCCTCTCTCAGCCGTTCGATCAGTACCAAATGCAATGGCCAAAACCGCCGCAACCTCTCGCTTCCTCCTCTTCTTCCTCCTCCTCTTCCTGACGGCTTCGCCAAAACCCTCGCACTCCCTTTCCTATTCACAGTACCGAATCTTCGTGTCCCTCGCCCAATCTCTCACGACACGCGTGGCCAACCTGCGTGCCTCCCGGGGAGACTTTACGGGCTCGCGCCGGGCCAAGGACATCGCTGAACTGCTCGAGCGCGGTCCGGGGCTGCGGTTATTGGGGTTCACGTGGTCGGTGGGCTGGGACTACGTTAAGAACAAATACGCATTGAGGGAAATTAGCTATGACGATCTGTACGGATTCGTTACGGACGCGAACGAGCTACTGAGACTCCTGGAGGAGTTGGCCCGGACGGACTCGGGGGCGGAGAGGGCGGAATGGGTCGGGCGGAATTACCAAAACGTCCTAGGCATCTCTAGCTCCCTCTTGAAAAGGCTTCTCAACGTGTTTCGTCAATCGGTAATCATCCTTTCTCCTCTCTAATTTTTTTTTTGCTGGATCTTGATTCTTTGGTAGCGTTGGAGGGATATGCATGTGGGGTAGATGCTAAAAAAAGTGATTGGTTGGTTGGAATGTAGAGGACGTGGTCGGTGGGCTGGGACTACGTTAAGAACTATTACGCATGGAGGGAAGTTAGCTATGATGATCTGTACGGATCTGTCAAGGACGCGAACGAGCTGCTGAGACGCCTGGGGGAGTTGACCCGGACGGACTCGGGGGCTGATAGGGCGAAATGGGTCGGGCGGAATGACCAAAACATCCTAGGCATCTCTGGCTCCCGGTTGAAAATGCTTCTCAACGTGTTTCGTCAATCGGTAATTATCCTTTTTTCCTTTATTTATTTTGTTGGAGTGAATTTAGGAGTGAAAACAATCCGGTCCAGTATAGGAGACGGTCCATCATTTTCCCCGGACGGATAGTGGACCGGACCGGTAACTATCGATTCAGTTCATTCGATCCAACTTAATTATTTTTTATTTTTTTTATTTTTTCAAAAAAATAAATTAATAAAAAAAATTTATCTAAAATACTAACTATAATTAAGTAATTTATTAATATTGATTATGTAACTAACTTTAAAAAAAAAATTTATATGATCAATGATAATAAATTAGATGAAAATTACATTATTAATTTATATAACTACTATATAATTAGTTAATTGTTATTATATACTAGTTAATTGATAGAATATTAATTTTTTAATAATATATTTAAAATTTAATATTTTTTATAGTGATAGATTATATGAAAATTACATAATAAATTATACAATTATTATATAAATAATATATATAATATATTTTCTATTTTTATTTATCATTCCTTCTCAACCCTGGGTGGAAAAACTCTACACTGAGACCGAACCAAAACTTTTCAATCTTCTAAAATATGGACCAAAACCGACTGGTCTCAGTCTCGGTCCAGTCTGGACCGACCCTTTTTCACACCTAGGAGTGATATATGTGGGGTAAATTGTAAAAAAAGTGATTGGTTGGTTGGAATGTAGGGGACGTTGAGGAAAGTGGTGGAGACGGTGGAGAGGGAGATAGTGGATGGAGAGTTCCTGAAGGACTGCCTGGAAGTGGGTACCAATGACTTGGAGGGTTTGCTTCAAATATTCTCAGACTTGGCTTTACAATTCCATTCCTCAGCCTCCGGTAATGATGGGCGAGTTCTATGACAAACCCACTCCCATGGTTTTTTATTTATTTATTAATTTAATTGCACTTTAATAGTGAATAGTAGTTTTCAGTCGATTAATAGTGGATGTATAGATCAGTGAAATGTTAGCAATCAATACTATACAAGGAGGACAGATGCTTCAGTACATAAATTGAGGCGTGAAACGAGTAGATAGTGTTGATACCAATAGATCAATGTAGCAAGAAATCTCAATAGCATCTCAGAGCAATGGATTATGCAAATGCAAAGTCATAATTTACATCATATCACGTGACTTTGCATATGACTTTGCATTTGGCTATTCTTTTTAAAAACCAATTCCCTCGATGGATTATCTAAATACTATATATATAATAAAATATAAATACTTTTTTTTTTTTGGTCATATTTTGAATTTCTAATTTTAGCCTACTGCTTTTATTGTTTGTGCATTGTTTGCCTAAAATAAAAACTGATTTGTTCTAAATGTTCTTGAGTGTAGTGATATTGAAATCAAATGCAACAGAACAGAATAAATATTCATTAGTTTAGTGTGATTGAAATCAAATACGACACCTCGGCTGAGCAGCACATAGGCACTTGCATTTTATATTAGATCTACCTAATCTCTCCAACATATGTAGTAAGATTGAAAAGCAAAATCAGCCAGCCATAGTTCTGTTATACAATTAACAACCCAATCGTATTATAGCAGTACAACCGACAGTTTCAATCTTAGCAAAATGGGGAAGAGATGCTCTCAACAAGTACCAGCAGCAGTTCCACACAAAATTATATAAATACTTTCAACCCATAATAAAAGGTTTCATACAAAATACTAATTCACATCAACAAGTTAACTAATTCAACGACAACATTACACAATTAAAACACAACAGCAACAACAACAAGTACTATATAATTTACCACAAACATGCAGCAAGCGCTATACAATTCACCATAAAATGCAACAACACATATACAATTCCACATCATTCCATATCACAATACTATCACTAATGTTTGGCACATTTGGTTTTACATAACATCACTAATGTTCAGCATATCTGCAATCACACCACGTCATTTTGTTCATATCATTTTAGCCCATCAAAAAAATATGCCCATCACAAAAAGAAGCACATCAAAAAAATCTGCCCATTACAAAAAATAAAGACAATGTCCAATCACCAAACTAAAAGTGGGGTAACCACATCATGTCACATACTTGCTGCCCAACCACATGTATTTCCATCACATGTAACTGGACGATTACTAAAATCAAAAAAAGTATATGTTAAACATGTACTACTATTAATTACAACGTCGAAATAGGCTAAACAAATATTTACACACCTCCAAAAGGTGTGGATGGGTCCTCAGACTTATTCATCAAAGATTCGTAAATTTTATCCTGAAGACGGTGGAAATAAACTTTCTGCTTTGCATTTATGACAGTAAGATCTAATTGCATTATTTTAGCTTCAAACTTCTTATACTCAATTGCAAGTTGTTCACTTCTATCTCACTTCACCGTGCTCACTGCTTCTCTTCTCTCCACCGTGCATATATTTATGTCATTTTTCATGCAAGCTAAGGCATGATTAAATTCAACATCTGATACTTCTCTAGACTTCCTCTTTCTTTCCTTTTCTTTCCCACCCTTCTTTCTTGGAGGTCTCTCATGGATGACCTCCACATTGCATCCAAAATATCATCTCTGTCTAGAGATAGCTAGCACTGGCGGGACGTTTTCCAGGTGGTGTCTCAATAGATAGCAACAATGCTCCATGGTAAAACTTGTCTTCTCAACCTCGTTGTACACTATTTTCACATTCTCAATCTTAAATGAACAAAGTGATGAAGTTAGTATGTAAATAAACCAAAGCATAGACAAAAACTAAAGGAGAAACAAAATTAATACTTTATCTAGTTCTGTGGTACCACTCAGATGCAAAGACTCTACTTGTGCTATAACAGCACAAAACTTGTTTGTGCATTTTTGGATGGATTGTCATCGATTAGTCAATGACGCAATCGAACTTTTAGGAGTGTTTGGTTTTTTATACGCATTATAGTATTCATAAATTCTTTCTCACATTTGTTTGGATTTTTGGTTAGTCTCCCATATAGCATCAACGCTAATGCTTAGCCAAGTTAAAACAACGAGATTATACTCCTCTGTGGTGAAAGACAAACCTTGTTGAGATTTTTTAGTGTGTGGCCTTTGTTCACCTTCAGCTTGTGATGGTTGGACCACCACATTATCATGTATGCTATTGATCGGGATGCTACCTTCCCCTTGTCCACTACTTTGCAAGAGATTGGTGAAGAAGGAATCAACATCAAATGAAGGCTCAATCCTTGAATAACTTGAAGTGTCATAAAACTTTCATACAAATTTTAAACAACACCAAAATAATTAAAAGACATAACTAAATGAGGCAGCCCATAATTAAATGAGTGTTCAACAAGTCATTAAATGAGGCAGCAACATTTCTCTTTATTTTTAACAAGTTTCATTTAATTCCAGGCCACTGAATTATATTAACCCCACACTAGTAATAATTACATAATCCAACAACAACCCAAACTGATTAATAAACAAACCATTGAGAGCCTTTATAGATTTGGTTTCAAATAAACAACTAAACTAGGAAAAGGGGCACAATAGCATCAACAACAGGAATTCATCAAATAAACAACTTTGCAAATATAGTGAGCTTTGGAGAGACTAGTTTGGTAGCTTCTATAAGAAGAGCTTTGGAGAGAAATGAAGATAAGTAAATAAAGATCCAATTTTTTCATTTTAGTTTGTACTCATACAAACTAAAACATATAGTCCCAACCACAATACCATCAAAAACTCGAGGCAACTTAGTCACTACTGAAATTATTTCAATTAACATAAAAGCTTTATCTTGAAACAGAAGACTCCTCTCAAATTACAAAAAAGGGTAAAAACCATCAAAATCTAGACTTTTACAATTCAGGGCTTAATGTTCACCAGGCAAAGACCACCAAAGAACAAATCAAATTGTTAATTTAGGACTGAAAAAAGTTTAATGGCTCTACTTTTACTACATACTAGGATCAATAATGCTAAGACAACAATCTTCCCAACACCTAGCCTCTCAAAATTGCACGGGGGGCTCTAGTGGCAACGGGATATAATATACACAACATTTTCAATAGGGGAGGTGATTTCATGTAAATTTGTACATGCTAAATTTATGGCCAATATCCATCATAGCTTTTAAGTCTAAAATTTGTTAAATGTCACTTCTATGCATCTGGTTGATTTTAGTCATAGCTACTGCTTCCATTCATCTTCTAACCTAACCAAATTGCTGATGTAGTTAGGGTTCTATATATTGAAGGACATTAAAATAGATTCTATGTGTGGTTATGTGCTTACTCTGCAATGTTGTGTTTTGTGTTTTTTTTTTTTTCCAATCAATTCATATCATAATTAGAACCTAACTCCTTATTAAGCAAGCAAGAAGCCTATGCTTAACTAGTAGGGGTGTAACCGATCCGGTCTGGTCCAGTTCTGGACAAAATCTAAGACCGAACTGGTAAGCATCGATTTTGTATTTTTCAAAACCGATTACGCAACGGTTACCCTTCTAAATTGATATTCTGATTTTACCAGTTTTCGGTCAGATTCGATCATATTTTCTATTTTAATCAAATATAAATTTGTCATAAAAAATATGTTTTAAAAATTAACAAACTTATTTAAAAGTAAGAGTCAATATATAGAGCAACCCTTGATGCAAGGTCTTGGAATTTTTCCAAAGTTTATACCAAGATTGTGGAAGACAATTACCAAGCACCTAGAATCTAGCTAGAACAATAACCAAAACCAGCTCAACCCATAAAGGGACTACATTTATATCAGCAAAACCATACCCATGAAACTACATTCTTTTCTTAGAACCAATCAACCAAAGAGGAGTTCTTTTCTAGCTAGAATAATAACCAAACCAGCTAGAAAATGTGAAATGTTTCGTTTGTTTGGACTTTGGTACCAAAATAGAATGGGAAAAGCAATAAAAACCTCAAAAAGTTGTATACATGCTTTTCTTTCCCGTTATTTTCTTGGCAACCAATCAACCAATGAGGAGTTCTTTATTAGAGTTCTTGCACCCTCAAAACGACATATTTTACATGAAAAATCAAACAAATTTAGTTCAAACTCTCAATCTGACCGCCTTGCATTCATATGAATTTTTGTTATGTGTATGAAATGCAAAGTTATAATAAAAGTGATACTCTTAATTAATATTAATTATCAATCACGTCAGAAAAAAGAAAAAGGTCATCCAATTGATTTAAAGCTAGAGAAATGCTTTCTGTACTTAAAGAAAACGTATCAAAAACTTACCACTAATACGCCACACGTGATAGCTGACAAAAAGAAGGAAATAAACGGCAAGGTTAAAAAGGGAAAAGTAAAGAAAAACGAATTAATAGAACATAAAAGAAGCAAACGTAGAAACAAGAGACCCATCACCTCTGCCTCTTCAAGAGTGCTGCTACGCAACACTTCTCTTCAGCAAACTCTGTCCATGAACAATCTATGGCATTTCTCTATCTCTCCACTTAGAAACGTATATACTCATGGTAAGAAATTCTTTTTTCTCTCATGGTCTATGGCATTTTTCCATTTCTTCTATCCACATCCATCACCATCACTCCTGTGTTAAAATAACATGGATTTCTTCCTTGAAATGTTTTCACTTTCTCACTTTCTCTTTCTCTCCTTCCCCCGTTGTTCTCTCTTTCTCCCCCTCTCTCCTCTCTCTTTCTCTAGTTTTACCCATGCTGATTGATTTTTGGTAAATGCATCCAAATTTTTGTATTTTTCTTTTTGAATTTGTAAAATTTTATGGACAGACAATAAACACCTAAATAGATTGAAGCACCAACAAAAGCCCAAACTCATGAACCATCTTCTTCTTCCTCGAATAAGCTATGTATAAAGCTGTTTTGTTCTACTACTAGCAAGAAGAGGGAAAAAAAAATTACGAATTCGCACTGCTATATTCTACTCCCAGCAAGAAGAGGGAAAAAAATTAAGAATTTGCACTACTATGTTCTACTCCCAGCAAGAAAGAGAAGAAAAAAAAAAATTTGCACTGATGTGTTCTGCTCATAGTAGGAAGAGAGAGAGAAAAAAAACTCGATGCTCTTGCAAGCAATGGCAAAGTAAGGAGAGAGAAGTAGAGAACACTACCAAGGAGAGAGAGAGAGAGAGAGAGAGAGAGAGGCGAAAAGTAGGATTTACTTTCGAATCTCTTTACCGTTTGCTTTTTACTTCACTTTGTACTGCAGTCACGTGCATACGTTTTTCTTAAGTTTTCTTTAAGTACATGTAGCAACACCCTTAAAGCAATCATGTGGTGTTTAAAACAATTTAAAGAGACCTAAGCATTCTAACCATATTTAAAAACACAAAATACAAAAGGTAGTAAGATAAACTCAACAAATGAAAACTAAAGGTAGCTGATTGCCGATTGGTATATATGTGTTTTCACAATACCATTGTCTATCATGAACATGCCAGTGGACACTAGATAATCTAAGATTCGTCAACTACAAGGCCAAGGCAAGTACTTTCCCATATTCAACACCATCAAAAGATTCAAAACTAGAGAGAGAGATAGAGTATCAATAGACAATCAAAGAAAAGACGCGATGGCGGAGATGAAGAGAACTTTGACAGAGTCATGGAGGGGCTAGAGAGGGGGGGATGCGATGGAGGGAGGGGTAGGGTTTTCCATTTTTGCCTTTCGGGAGAGGGGGGAAGTGAAAACTGAAAATGAAAAGTAGAAAACTGAAAGGGATTCGGCGAGGTTGGGGAAAACTAACATTGAAACGGCGTTGTTTGGATTGAAATTGGACCCAAATGGTGCCGTTTCAACAAATAGTTTATTTTAAAAAAAAAAATTGAGTTGCATGGAACAACATCGTTTCAAACAACTCAATTTCAAAATGCTCCCCCCGCCCCCCCAAGTCGACTTAAATGGCGCCTTTTGGGTCTAATTTTACACTAAACGGCATTGTTTCTTGTGATTCTTTTATCTTTTTGGCACATAAATTAATTATTTAAATTAATAAAATTAAATTAATAAAATTAAAATGAAGTAAATTATTTAATGTGAATTTTTTAATTAACTCATTAAAAAATAATTAATTATAATATGATGTTAATTGCTAATTTGTTATAATTTAGAGTATGTCAATGTACTATGAAAACTGTCAATAACTCAATATATTAAACTTTTTAATTTTTACATTTTGAATATGATTAATAAAAAAATTTATATATTATAATACTAAATAACTATAGACTATACCAATATTAATAGTAATACTAATACTATATACTATACTAATAGTGATATTAATACTATATATAGTTATAGTGTTACTACTACATATAGTGTGTATATATATTATAATGATATAGTGATACTAATACTATATGTTATACATTATGGAATTTATATTATATATTATGTAATAATTCATTGATACTAAATTATTACTAATACTATATACTATACTAATTATAGTGATATTAATACTATATAATAATATATGGTCATAGTGATATATTCATAGTGATATTAATACTATATATGGTTATAATGATTTAGACTTTTAGTGAATCAGTGATTAATATAACTATATAATAGTATTAGACTATTAGTATTATTATAATTATATATTAGTATTAGTATAAATATTAGTTAAAGTTATAGTGATTATTGATTAGTATAACTACATATTAATATTTGTTATAGTGATTTTAATTTAGTATAAATATATAATAGTATTGGTATTACTACATCACTGATACACTATAGTATCATATAGACTTATAGTGATATAATATTAGTATAACTACTAATACTATAATGATATATATAGTTTTTTATATATAGACTTTGAATTAATAATACTAATAGGCATACAATGTAATTAATATACTAATATACATTAGTATATATTTATCAAATATTCAAAAGGAATATGTTGATAATTTTAATTTATTAGGCCATAAAATGTTATTAATATATATATTTTTTATATTTAAAGCATATGATCAATTAAATTTTCATGTTTAAGATTAAACTTTTATTTTATAAATTATAATAAAATTATCTTATAAATAATTATAATTTATATATATTATATATAATATAAAACATATTATATATAATATTTTAAAACAATTAAAATATATATTAAATAGAACCGGTCCGATCTGAGCTAAAAATGTCTGGAACTGAAACTGAACCGGTTCCGGCCGGTTTTTCATTTTCAGAAACGAGTCCATCTAGTCCGGTCCGAACTAGTTTTCCGGGATTTTTTTTACACCCTTACTAACTAGCCATGAGTCTTTATAATAGGGTTGGGATAGTATGACTCAAACTTTTAGACATCTTTCATGAAAGAAGAGACAAATATCAACATATTGCAAGGTCATTGACAGCTTAATTATCGACTTTTAGACATCCTTAATGAAAGAAAAGATAAATACCAATAGATCAGGAAATAGACTAGATTTAGCATAGTTGACCATGAATATACTTCTTTGTTCCCCTTCCAACAGGAAATAGACTATATTTAATATAGTTGATCATGAAAAACTACAAATCACAACCCAACCAAAAAGCATGATCACAAACCAAAAATCACTGTCCATCCCCTAGTCTATCAAAATCAAGGAATCGAAACGAGTATTAAAAGCCGATTCATGAGTGTCATAACAGTCCTCTAACAGTAAGTATCGAGAAGAAAGAGCAAGAAATTTTACCCAAGGATTTTTGGTTGAAATATGCAAGATGAGGAAGGACTCTAGGGCAAAAACCACTCACCTATCTACTGAGATGTAGATTCACTCCATTGATATCGATTCTGACGCAAGGAAGATGAGGGAGCTAGCAACCGAGTGGTGTAATCGCGTGCGCCAGACACCCAAAATCAAGAGAAAATTCTCAAAATAGAAATGAAGCAAAAAAAAAAAGGAAAGAAAAGCACAGATGCACTTGGGACGATGAGAAAAATACTAGGACAATTTTGTGAAATCCTTCAACAGGTTTTTGGACAGTGGATAAAATGAAAATAGTGAAGAGGAGGGGGAGAGTAGGATGAACACCTATAGAGAGAAGGAAGCTTGGTTGGGAAATAGAATTTTGAGGGAAAGAGGGAGGCCGTGTCTGACGTTTATTCAATAAAAAATTCTTTGGTCTTTATACAGTAGGGAGTGATATATGATCGTTGAGTATGACATACCATAGCTAAAAGTCATATATTTTTGCATTTGGATAATGTAACCACCCAATCCAATAATTCTAAAGTCGATATATTAATAATTTTTATTGGACTTAAATTATATTTAATGTGCCATATTGAATAAGCTCATGAGCGATAAATTATTTGAGGTTGATTAGTAATTTTAATTAATCTCAATAACTAGGTTAAATCTCATTTATTATTTATTAAACAAGTTAGATTCATTTTAGAATTTAAATACTAGCCATCATAAATTTATTTTAATTTAAAATCATTACTGATTAAAATTTCCTATGCAGTCTCAATCACTGCCAATTCTATATTGAATAAATTACTAGATCATGTTTTTAAATTCAAACTTTATTCTTGAATGATCGTGACCAAATTCAACTCGAACTCGAATTTGTTGGCATCCTATTTCAACAGGGATACAACTTTACAAGTCATCTTTACGTTAAAACTCTTTAAACGAGTCCAATTCAAACTGGTTGTCACCCTCCCCCAAATCTCTCTATAAATATCTTCTTTCCCCGTGTTATTTGGGAAAAGAATTATAAACCTCCCAGTCTAGCACTATAATCGATTTTGTGTCAGATATTTTAGGAAGCAACATTAAAAGGTAAGTAGCATGATCATACCATGTATGGTAAATGGCATGTCTTTTATATAAAATATTATGTATGTATGTTATCCATTGGAAGCCCCTTTTACGTACCCAAGTCATGATAAAATTATGAAAAGTCATGATTTTATGTGAGAATTATGCATTAAAATATTTTTTAAAAAGCCATGCATGATTTTATGTGAAGATTTATGCATTAAAATACTTATGAAAAATCATGATTTTATGTGAAGAAACATGTATCATGATATTTTATGAAATATGCAATTTCACTTGAAATCTATGATATGACAAGATATAACAAGTATACAAATATGATTATGATGAAGTATGAATGATAAGATATGTAATGGCCTATGTTATGATATGAAAACGGTATCATATGTTATAAGAATATTGCATTATTAGGTTGTACATGTTGATAGTGTATCTAGTGTGTCTTTCTTATGTATGGATTCTACAACCCGCGGCCACAGGTAGAATCAGAATCTACTTAGATTCACTAACTCTAATAAGTGAAAGATAAGTTCATGTTCATATTATTTACGTATGTATTTATAAGTATGCATATTTTTCAAGAAAACCCAATGTTTATTATATTTACTGTATGATGTGTTTCTTATTGAATATTCAACTCATTTTTGTTTGTTTTTAGTTTTTTTTAACCATCCTAGGTAATGATCTTTATGAGTATGGGACTGCAAGACAAGACTTGACCCTAGGAGGTGAGGCTGAGGCCTAAACAGATTATGCTATGATTAATTTTATGATTTTAATTTAATAATTTATTTTGATAAGCACATGAGACTTTAGTAAATTTAAATAGAGTTAATCTACATACAGTTTCCATAGAGTTAGTGCTTTTGGGGACAACTCATACAAGCCCATACAGTTATGTTTAAAAAAATTTTAAAATTATAATAATATATTTTTTAAAATAATATTTTTTTTCCCTTTTTCCCATTCTTCAGTGGAACTGCATACACAGTCCCCCACTCAGCCCTGTAAATAAAAATTTTCACTATAAATAAAAATTTTCTTTTAAATAAGCACTTTCGTAGACTCTCTTTTAGATTTTAAATATTTAAATAAGATGAAATTTATTTATATATAAGAAATCTGTTGTATCTGGTGCTTCGTTAAGAGGAAAAGCTTTTTAGTCAAAATTTAGTAGCATACTGGTTGCCGAAAAATTTTTAAAATGGCATATAGAACATGATGTTACAGATACCCAATGCGTATAATTTTATGTAAAATGAGTCAAATTTTGCATTTAACTGGCATTTGGATTAAATGCCAGTGCTCTGACATTTGTTAGTATATTATAAAGTTTTTGTTTTTAAACTGATATCCTAAAATCTGCTCTACTGCTTCAAGACTGGTTTTTTATTCCATCTCGGACATCCGTTTCCTCCAAACTCAAAAATGGTGTTCATTCTAGCTTTTATCATCTACATTCAAATTTAGGACAATGTGCAGTTTTTTTATGATATTAAATTGCAGGAAGTTGTTTATTGAGAGAGATTTCAGCAAATCAAGTAACGTGAAAATGGTGGAGACAAGTCACTGGATACATAGGGTGGGAACTTGGAACCAGCTTAATCGTATTGGATACAATTTGCAGCCCAGCACAGAGAAATTACAACTCACTTCCACATGGCATAATCTGAAAGCAACGTAAAATCGGAAATCTAGAATTCTGTTAATAAGAAAGTTTAATGGTGACATATGATTTAGTGGCGGGATAGTTAAAGAGATTATCCCTTTCTATATTTCAATATTTCATCGAAGGATTGATGAAATGATAAATGACTTTCTAACACCAATAAACCCGACCCAATGAATCTTTTGTTGAGTAAAATTGGCTGAATATATGTGCAAAGCTAGAACATATACTGTGTTTTTTTTTTTCTTTTCTTTTCTTCTCCTTTTTTTGGAGAGAGAGAGAGAGAGAGAGATCTGCTTCATAACTTCACAAAATTCTTCATTACTCACGTTCTCTCCACAGTTTACATTCCCTAACTTGAAGGCTGAAGCTAAAACAAATTTTCACAACAAACAACACGAAAAAGCAGAAGGATGCTTCGCATATTTCTGAAGGATCGTGGCTGCATCATCAAATACAAATATACAACAGTCTTTAATGCAGCCTATAAAAGAACACCACTCAACATCTTCCAAAATACTCCATTAAGGCTAAAAGAAAAAACCCATGGAACTAAGAAAAATATCAAGGTCATCAAGGATGGAATCTGTAATGGTAACTTAACCAAAGTACGAATCTGGAAGAGTAACCATTTTCAACAAGGATTCTGTCGTTCTGTACCATATAGTCCGGTAGCACATGAAAGCAAACCAAAGACAGACCAAAGGAGAAGTTGTCTCATATTTTGGTTCAGCAAAGACAAAAGTTAAGTCAGGCACTGCAAATTTCAGTTAGTAAAAAGCTAAACTGCTCATCATACAAAACTCGGCAAATTAACCTTCCATTGCTACTGTTCATTTTAGGTTCAAGGTCACTGTGAGTCGAAATAGCCTCAAAAACTTAAACTAAACAAGGACCATATTAGCATATACAACAAGATGAATGATAATCAAAATGGGATTAAAAAAAAAACCTGAAACACATGTCAAGCACGGCGTTTACTCAGTCGCCAAGAATTAGGCTCATGATATCTGTCATAAAGCGGTTCGATTCTTTCTTGTCGTTTGCGCTTGCTCATCTTTGTAGGATCTACCACTTTGAAGAATCTTGGTGCCAGTTCCACGAGCCATTTAGGATCTATAACTGTGACCTCTCGCATGTACTCTTTTGTAGTCATCACGAGCTCATTGTAGATGACCCAGTCAGGTTGTCTCTGGAAAAGAGCACTGCTAGGATGGATATAAACTGGCTGGTTCTCAACTAAGGTCCTATAGCCCTCCTGTGGGTCTTTTCTAGCAGCATGGAAAAAGAATCCAGCAGTAATTGCCTTCCTGATCTTTGTAAAATTCCTTCCTGCACTCATGACGTCCAATTTATATCTGCAGTGCAACAACAATTATTGAGTCAATACAAAACAAGCAAGCTCTACCGCTGGTGGCCTTGCTAAAGCTACAAACAATTACTTGCTTATTGCTTCATCTACAAAACCAGTAGAATTGACATGGCAACCATATAATCATATTATTAAAAGGCACTGCAAGGATATTGCCGCATCAAAGAATTTGGAATTCACTCATACAGCATTTACTGCCAATTTTGTGACAAACTAAATGGATGGTATTCAAAGGGTAATCTAAACTAAAACCATCTACAAGCAAGCAACTAATCACTCATGAAAAGTTCTGATGAATTAGGGCAGCTGCGCTCGAAGAAATCAGAAGGAAGCACTAGAAGGAAAGCTAAAGGCAGGAAACAATTCTATAGCTGAGAAATAGCAAAAGAAAGAGGAAGACCATACTTGTCCATGATGGTGAGCAGCTGTTTCCTTACATCCTGTGCCCTCCTCAATGATCTAGACTGCACAAAGTTCTCAAAACACCATGGCCCAGAAAAGTTATTATTTTTCCAAGCATCGTAAACCGTAAGTAACGTCAGATGGTCTCCCTCTGGCTGGAAAAACTTGGCCCTCTTCTGGTCTGCTTGGGCTTGTTTCTCCCTAGGCCTGTAGAAGATATTGCCAGTTTGAATCATTGCAATGATTGTCAAAATCTCATCACTGCATCCAAGGTCCACACTGGCCAGTAGCATCTTAGATAATGGCGGTTCAAGTGGAAACTCTGCCATTTTCCGCCCCAATTTGGTCAGAAGACCCTCCTCATCAAGAGCTCCTAGACTGTACAGCTGTTCCATAGCAGAAATGAGCGCCTGGGGTGAAGGCGGATCCATGAAATCAAAAGAAAGAAGATCATTTATCCCCATAGCTTTCATATTAAGCGTAGTAAACCCAAGATTTATCCTCTGGATTTCAGGAATTGAGGTTGGGGACATCTCATTGCGGTAGGCACTCTCAGTGTAGAGGCGATAACATTTCCCAGGTCCTGTACGCCCGGCACGCCCAGCTCGTTGCTTTGCTGATGCTTGTGATATAGGAGTTATGACCAGTGAATCAAGCCCTTGTTTAGGATTATACACATTTTGCTTCGCAAACCCAGGATCGATTACGTAAAAAATCCCATCTATAGTCAAAGATGCCTCGGCAATATTGGTAGCCACAACCACTTTTCTCTTACCTGGAGGGGCAGGTTCAAATATCCTCGACTGCATTTCACTTGGAAGTGCACTATATACCGGTAGAATAATCAATTCTGGAACATTTTCACCTAGACCTTTCATCCTCTCATAAAGAGATTGGCAGGCAAAATCAATCTCCTCCTGACCAGTCAAGAAGAGAAGGATGTCTCCTTCAGGTTCCATCAAGTGGATTTGTAGCACGGTAATTAGAGCTGCATCTAGATAATCACTTTCTGGCTGTTTGGTGTAGAGTATCTCCACAGGAAAAGTTCTACCAGGAATTGTAAATATATTACAGTTGAAGAAATACCCTGAAAACTTCTCCGCATCCAGTGTGGCAGAAGTGACAATCAAGCGAAGGTCAGGTCTCCTTTTTACTAGTTGCTTTAGTAATCCAAAAAGAACATCAGTGTGTATTGTTCTCTCATGAGCTTCATCAAGCATAATAACAGAGTACTGAGAAAGGTTCTCATCAATCAGAATTTCCCTCAGAAGCATGCCGTCCGTCATATACTTGATGACGGTATCTGGACTGGTACAATCCTCGAATCGAATAGCATACCCAACTTCCTCCCCCAACCGACAACCAAACTCTTCAGCAACCCTCTTTGCCACAGACATGGCAGCAACCCTACGGGGCTGAGTACAACCAATTTTTCCCCTAGTGGTATATCCAGCTTCTGCAAGATATTGAGTTACCTGAGTTGTCTTACCCGAACCAGTCTCACCAATAACAACTAAGACCTGGTTGTCATGCACAGCCTGAATGAGTTCCTTCTTTAATTTGTAGATTGGCAAGCTCTGCCTTTGTTCCTGAATGGAGAGCTTTGACCTCTGCCCAAAACTGATGGATTTTCCATAAGCATCCTTCTTCCATTCAGGCATGTCATATGCCGATAAACCAACACCCCTGAGCTCCTGTGCTAGATGCCTCTCACCCATATCTGGCATTGGATCTTCCCATGGACGATTGAGATCCTTTGGAATAGAATCGAGCATAGTTCGCTGTTGCTGTTCTCTTACTTCTCTCCGCTCCTTTATCAGCGCAGACTGAAGTGCAGCTGCACGACCCAAAGACCCTTCTGGGTTCTTGAAAATCTTAACAGGTGACATATCCATTGAATACCGGCTCTGCCCGTGCAAGAATGCGGGCTCATCCTCGTTCAGTTCAATCTCAAGCTCCTCCTCAGCACCCTCTTCTTGATATAGCACTCCATCTCCTTCCTCATCATATGTGGGATAATCGGTAACACTCAAAACACCAGAAGCAATCAATTGCTTTGCTTCCCATATTTCCGGTGAACTCATCCTCTTTAATGGTCTACGTGATGGGACTGCATCTTCCTCCTCAAAAATCCTAATCCCTGAAAGACCCGTCCTAGTTGCTGGCCCCTCCTTCGACCCGCTAGATGGATTCCTCCTATGCGTATCGTCCATTGAGCTCTTCTTCAACGGAAGCAAATCCTTGCCAGTATTCTGATCGACATCCCTCATCGAAAGACTCAGTTTCTGACCTGACACCGAAATCAGCTTCACATAAACTTCCTGATCCCGTTTCACCACATCCTTGGCATTAGCAATCCGCCGAGTTGCAATCTGTGAAACATGAACCAAACCCTCCTTCCCCTTCAAATCAGTCAATTGCACGAAGCAGCCCGAGTCCATCACCCTTGAGACCCTACCCCTGTAAACCTTATACAATTCGGGCTCATCGGATTTATACCGCCCATTTGAACGATCTTTACCTCCTCCCGCATAATCTTCATTTTCACCATTATCTCTATTAACCAAATCCTCATCATTTCTCCCATTCTTCTCGTGTCGATCCCTGTGCCTTTCCCTACTCCTGTAATCCCTTCTACCATCATCATCACCATCAATATCTCTGTCTCTATGCCTCTCATCTCTATCATGTCTATCCCTGCGCCTATCTCTTCTGTCTCTGTCTCGGTCCCGGTCTCCATCTCTGTCTCTGCCTCTGTCCCTGTCTCTGTCCCTATCTCTCCTTCGATGTCTATTTTCTTCTTCGCGTTCTTCCCCGTCTCTAAGTCGTTCCCGTGCCTCCAATTCGATTTCTCTCTCGATCTCCTTAGCTCTCTTTCTATCATCCGCAATCGCCAGCGCCGAATACTTGGGCTTCTTACCATCCGAAGCGCTCTCATTCTTCGACTCCTTGTCGGAATTCTGCTTCGGAGGAAGAATTGCGTGTATTATCGTCAGAAGCGTACGGACAAAGTAGTCGGGCATCTCGGCGCCGTTTTCCTTTAGTTTCGCATCGAATTCATCGACGGTCTCACAGTTGCGGCCCAATTCCGTAATGAATTCGGCGAGAACTTTGTCCCCGAACCCTAGATGCGTTTCAAGTTCCGAGCAGACCTTGGAGACGAGCGAGAAGTATTCGAGCTTCTTCAAGCCGTCGTCTTTGGAAGTGGGGGCCATTGTAAGATACAGAAATGACAGAGATTCAATAAGAAAAACGATCGAAATGTGTGGTACTTATGGGAATTAGGGTTTACTGCGGGCCCGATTTTCGGGACTCCTCTGGACAAGCAGAAGAAGACATAATCGAAACCCTAATTTAATGCGTCTGAACTCAATTGAAGCGGAGGACGAAAACGCATCGTTTTGGCTGTCCCGAAGTTCTGAACAAGTCATCGTGGGAATAAACTAATTATTTTAAGATATGAGTTTTGTTACGTAAAGTAACGTTCTAATCTACTTATTAATATTGATTATTTTATATTTAAAATTTAAATTAATATTATTTTTAATAAAATTTACTTTTTAACTAATCACATTAAATTTATATACATATTAATGTACAATTATACTTGCAACTAAATTTTTTTTTAAAATATATAACAACGGGCATTCTGATTACTGTTCGTTTTTTTTTTATTTTTTGCATAAATATATATATATATATCAAAATTACTTGGTGCTCTTCTACATCTTCTACCTAGGCTCACTTCTGGATTGGATAAACTAATGACAGATTCTAACTTACACGCTGCGGCAAGGTGTTCCATGCAAGAGAAATGATTTATACAGATTCTAACTTCTAAGCGGTAATTTAATATGCTAACTTAAGTTACAACTGATGTTCCATGCAAAAGAAATGATTTATACATTTTTAAAATATACAAATCCTATGTACAAATGATAAATAATAAAGTTGGATGAGAGCCTCGTATTCAGTATACATATCTTGCATTCTCATTCCATCTCATCTCAGCATTTATCAACACCTAAGAGTTTATCTAATATTATTATTAATAGATCTTACCATGTATTTAGATACTAATTTAATCACGCAGACAAAAGTAGATTTCTATCATCTTGTAAGCAAATACTATATTTTGAAGATTGTAAATATTAATAGATATTAAAATCATAAATAGAAAATTCTGCATAAGCTCTCATCCAACTTCTGAACTTCTATCTCCCTATGATAAGTAACTTTCTTTTTCATTATTGAAATGCCATACAGAATGATCAAATGAAAAGGCTTAATGCCTCTCATTCTTATTATTTTTCAAAGTGAAATTTTGCATTTTTCTTTAGAAAAAATATAGAATGACACAAGAATAATAAAAATGCCCGACTTTAAATAATTTAATGAAAGTACCATGATAAGTAACATTACTCAATCAGAAAACCACGTGAATCAGAATACATATAATATACGTGTGCGCAAGCGGGTGAAACCTTTTAGCCAGTTATCAGCGTCAATGAATGCAAGTAATGGGTAAATATCATGCATGCATATTGCAAGCATCAGGAAGGAACAACACCACCGGCATCATTGCTATAATTAAAACCTCAATATCACAAAAATCAAGGGGAGAGAATTTCACCTTCATTTCTTACAGGTGTGATCTCCACCCCATCCTTCCCTCTCTGTTTGGTTATTCCATGACATCCCGGTGGCTGGTAGAGTGATTCACCCAATTTTTAACTCTAGAAATAAATGTATAAACCACCATATAGGGTTCATTATTGATATGAAATAGAAAAATATGCATCTCCTTCGACAATTATGCAGCTAGCCACAACAAGCTAGCTTTCTTCCACTGATAAAAGGACATCGTGAGCCAACAAGTACCCGAAAAACAATTTTCATCTTATAAAACAAACACAATCTCTTTCTTCCTGCCAGCAACCCAAAATATGTAACGAGCAATACAATCCATCAGTGATGAGCCTTGGCTTGAGCTTTTTGATGTGATTTTGCCTTTGCCTGGCAACAAAGAGGGAAGAGAAATGAGTCATAATTTTCAACAAAACTGCAGTATTAAATCTTATTTTTCCATTAGATATCTGCTTTTGAAGGAGAAGGATAAGAATAAGGAGAAGAGATTATAAGGGAGGGAAAAAGAAATTTAAAAAACCACAATCATTACAATATAGGTGAGAAAAGTCACACTTCTCGAAAACAGAATAGGTGTTCTTTACAATACAGTAGGTGCAAATTGGGGTGCTGAATACCGGAAGTTTGGAGGTACCATTGCAAAACAGGTGATTGGTTTGGAGTTAAATAATGCATAGCAATAAAATTATAAAACAACAAAATGGCAGTGAACTTATACAAGCACCACATGCAAAAATGAAAAGAGAGTTTGCAGCTCTGGAAAATCGGAAAGCTGTAAAAATTATTATTTTTTTATTAGTTTAAATCAGTAAGTACTATAAAGTTTTCACATTAAATACTGCTGTTTTGTGGGGGCCTGGGACATTGTATCCTCTCTTGAAATGGTGCCTAAATAGGCATTATCTTAATTCTGTCAACAGAGCATTATCAAAAGAAAGTTTTATAATCCACAAAACAATCCTCGATAGACAGACCATTCTTTCGACTAGCCCATCTTTTTCACATCCCTTTCCCCTTAGCAACCTAAGTATCTCCACCAACTTAAATTAGCTCCATATCACAGTGAATCAACACTCTGAATCTTGAATTTAATTTCAAGAGCAGTTAAAATGTGAGCACAGCTGCTCTGGCTAGCACAACTTCTAGATCCAGCGCATAATAAGGCAGAGGCCAATTGCTTTTGGTGCTTCAAGCATGTAGACCTCCAAGCATGGCCCACTGAGAATTTTTTATTTTATTTTATGTAGGCATCCAAAATTAAGTGCCAAGAAGAATTTCATAAAAGTCATCAATTGAGCTGCAAATGATGAAGATGAGTTTAACCAGAGTTCACAATGATGCCTACATAAAAGTTTTCCATGTCATTCATCATGAAGGGTTGCGAATGATCATGGCTCGTTTTTATTGGTATGGAAGATGAATTAAACCTTAACAGAGTTCACAATGATGAGGGGCATACCACACAAGGTGCTCTGGCTAGCACAACTTCTAGATCCAGCGCATAATAAGGCAGAGGCCAATTGCTTTTGGTGCTTCAAGCATGTAGACCTCCAAGCATGGCCCACTGAGATTTTTTTATTTTATTTTATGTAGGCATCCAAAATTAAGTGCCAAGAAGAATTTCATAAAAGTCATCAATTGGGCTGCAAATGATGAAGATGAGTTTAACCAGAGTTCACAATGATGCCTACATAAAAGTTTTCCATGTCCTTCATCATGAAGGGTTGCGAATGATCGTGGCTCTTTTATATTGGTATGGAAGATGAGTTAAACCTTAACAGAGTTCACAATGATGAGGGGCATACCACACAAGGTGTTTTGGCTGAGCAGGAATTCTTGCCTCTCGGTTAGGTTTATCCCCAAAAAGTATTCTAAAAATTAGAGGACTAGCTCCCACTCTAAAAATTAAATCCATACTGTTCAACAATCTCTATGTTTGGACAAAAGCTCGCAACAGCCCCCAAGTTTCCAGCCTATTAGATTTTGAGAATTTTTTTATCCTTCTCTCTCCTTGCTGGTATGTCGTATCCTTTGGTATACTTCCTATGTACTTGGGTTGCACCCTTCCATGACTTCAAGAAAATTAGCATTACTGATAGAAAAAAAATTATATATAGACGACTGGGCTACCCTCCCTTTACGAATGTTCTCTGAATTTAACATATTCTTTTAACATAAAATCTCCAATAAGTAGGCTTGGCTTAACAAAGTGTCATCATGTAATCCGAATGCTCCACCTCCCCTATCCCTCCCCCCAAACCCACTCCTTCCCCACAAATGTACTGTCATCTGTTATCAACTACCATGATTCATGAATCTTTTTTTGATAAGAAAGTATAAATCAACTACCATGAATCTTAGTTCAAAGGATGTATAAATGTTATTAGCTGATGTATTACACCATATACAGAAAAATATCAACCTGTATTCGCATTTATACTTATTGTGGGAGTTCACTTGGACAATGTATTCATATTCATACTTATAAAGTAAAAAATCTGCACTCTTTTTTCCTCTGCCATTATTCACTTTCTTTAATACAAAAGTTCTTTCAAAATATTAAGTAATATATCAATACTTTTGAAGATAAATTATATTATTTTATAGGTTAAAAGAAAATTATCAAATTTTAAAAGGCATAAAATATATACAAATTATGAAACTGGTTTTTTTGTCAGTAACAAATTATGAAACTGATTTAGGTGTTTATTACAAAAGAATTGAGAGAGGTTGTTTACATGTCATATCCTGTCGTAATGATGAAAAATGGATCGTGCCAAAAAAGAGTAGCAGTGTGTATGGAGTGGTATGGAGTGGTATTAATGCCCCAAACCTTAACAGCTTGTTTTTGTTTTAGAATAAATTAAAAAAGGATCTTTTAGAATGAAATAACTTTAATCTGATAACATAAGAAAAGTAAGCATTCTGCTGACTTCTCAAGAGAAAAAGTAACTTACATTCTGCAAAGGTTATACTGGATGTCAAAAATATATAATTGAATCTTATACAATGTTTGTTTTTAATTGAGTGATCTAACTAGACCATAAAACATCATTCAGAAAAAAAGGTCTAGTCATGTAATGTCTTCCAAAAACCATCCGAAAGAAATTGGAAACTTGAAACATCAATGCCACTCCATACATACGGCTTTAAACCATGGATATCTCCTAAGTTTTCAGTCAACATTTATAAATTTGCAACTTGTAGCAATTTCGCATGCAGATGCGCTAACTACAGTACCAATTCTTTTGATCGTTAGCTACAGCACCACTTCTACAAACAGTTAAAACAGATAATTTTGGGCTAGATCCAACCGGGGAGGAGCACACATGGCAAAATATAAAATTAAGCAACAAGCAGCATTCACTTATGAAATCACCTTGAGAATCTTAAGCTTCAGGCTTCCATAGACCACGCCGAAAGTGAAGGCTGATGCACGAGCCACCTGCAAAGAATGATGAAATCAGATTTCCCATCTTAAGGTTTCCATTCTCTAAAAATCAACTAAACGTTAAAAAAAAACCATTTGATTATAAGGAAGCACGAAAACACTACAAACTTGATAGAATTCAAAATAAGATTTGATGAAAAACTGAGAGGTGAAGATTGGAGAAATACCAGGGCGAGAGTGCTGGTGCCAGAATAAGGGCCTGGAGGCGGCGCCATGATCTCAGACTGAAAATGGTTGAACTTGACAAGTCACTGTGGAAAGAAACCCTGTTCGGATCAAAGTTATCGAACTCAAGTCCTCTCTAGCCTCTAGTATTTGATGCCCGTGAATGTGAATCGCGAACTTGAAAGAGCATGTAGACCCGCACCGTTTTGACCCGTACCATTTGGGCCCAAACTCTTAAGGAATGGGTACGGCAGGGGATGTAGCTTGACAACCACCGAAAAAGGTAAAACTTTTTTTTTTTAATTTTTTATTATTCATTTTTTATATTCTTAAATATTTTTTAAAAAATAAAAAAATTCACAATATCATTATTTTTTTTAAAATAAAAAAATTCACAATATCACTAAAAATATATTTTCTTAATCACTAAGTTTAAAAGAAAAACACATTCTGGACATAAATTCTAAAAGAAATAGCTAATGTTAGTATTAAATTAATTGAATTATTCTACACATTATCCATACATTACATATTTATTATAAAATAAAATAAAATAAATTCACAAATTTATAGTGTGTGGGATGCTAAATAGAGTTATTCTTTTACTTATCACTTGAATTTTGTCATTTTCTCACATCTATGGTTTGGTAACTTAAAATCTCAATATTTCAAAAAAAAAATCAATATTGTGAAGATAAGTTGATGTGATTGAAAAAATAAAACATAATATAAAAAATAAGAATTCTTCCACTTATCTTTTATACACTAAATACTTGTTAAGAGAAAAAAATAAAAATAAAATAAAAGTACGTGTACATATAAATATAAGTATAATTTTTTAAAAAATAATATTTTCAAAAAAAATAACCAATACAATTCAATTGATTGTGAGATTCATTTTGTCTCAAAATAGTATATCTTAATAAAATTTAATACATGTAGTTCGCACTCTTAAGTTTCGTTTGGATATTGAGCCTAATTGAGATTAGATTAATTCTTTATGAATAGTAGTGAGTTGAAATAGTGGAGTGAATTTTGTGAGACCTAACTAATATGTGTTTAGATGTTAAGATGCATTTAGATATATTTATAGAAAATTGAAAAATCTTGTGGGTCCTACGTATAAAGAGGTGTTAAATTGAAAAATGTTATGGATCCTACATGTAAAGAGATTTTGAGTTGAGATGAATTTAATGATTTGAGACTTGGGTATTTAGATATTAGACTCATGTTAAAATTAGATTAAACTGAGATTATCTCAGTTCAATCTAAGTTCCAAATGAGGCCTTAGTAGTCGCACTAGGTGGCTTGGGCGATTTCTTACTTGAGAGTTTTTTTCTTGTTGAGATTACAAGTTTCTTTCTTCCTTACATGGGGTTGAGTTCACAAATTTCTTTCTTCCTTCAGTTGTTTGACTTACTACCTATGTCATGGTATATTATTTGTCTTGGTGGTGGGAAAATACAAAGGTTGTAATTCAGGAACATCCAATTTCTGTGTTTACGGTGGAGCAATCAAAATGTTGTCTTCTATTTAAACTTCTGTCTAGTAAGTTTGTGTACAAGGAAATATTTAAGTCCATGATGAAATCAATGTGGAATCTTGTGAAGGGGGCGAAGTTTTATGATTTGAGTGATAATATATCCTTAGCCTAGTTTTACAGAGCAATGTAATAAAGATTGTATATTCCGGAATGGTTCTTGGTTCTTTGACAAAAGTCTTGTATTGATGCATGACTACAATATGAATTGTCAATGTGACGCCCCCAATTCCCACGTACGGATATGTAGAAATCGAGACGTCGGAATGATGACAACATGGGTCACTACCTTATCGCCAAGTGCCAAGTGTGTGAACATGCAACAAGTGTGCAAATAAAAACATGCAGCGGATAACAAAAGTCTTATAAATAAGTACCAGAATTTTTCTATGTTTAAGACAAACCCGCTCAACACATACATAATAAAATATTACAAGCCTCACATATCGTTTCAAATCAAACTACAAGGCATAAAACTCCAAATCAATACTCCGGCGGAGTCGCCTCTTCGAGCTCAGCCTCCTCCTCCTCCTCGACTTATGCATCAAAATCTACGGTATCAAAATGATGCCGCAGGTAAGTAAAGATCCAAACGCCACAAGATAAAAACATATTAAACTCAAATAATATGCATGAAAGAATGCTAAATGCACATATCTTATAAAATCATATTTTTATTCCCACGCACGCCAAAAAACCCATTTTGGCTCAAAACATATCCTTTAAAACCGGTCCTTGCTATTATCCCAAATAATGGCCCAAAATCAAGAAAACCACCATTTTCCCAGAAAATAGATTACAAAGCCTCAAACATAACCTCGCCATTTTTTTCAGAAAATGGCCCGTATCCAATATCCAAAAACCCGATCCAATTTATTGCATGCACCATGATCTCCCCTAGGGATCATCCGCACACTCTGGCTCATGTGCCACACCGCAGGTAACGACTATGCGTGTGACACCTAAACGAGCGATACCCAATTCTCACACCCAGCGCGTACCTGGACCAGGCCATCCTCTAGTCCCCATCAGCCTAGGAACCATGGGGTCGACACGATAGCGTTACCGTATCGTACGATCTGGTTGTCGCCCAGCGACAACCCAGGGGATGTCACTCAGTATTATCCACTTCCAAGTGACCAGAGGAGCTCCACCGAAATAATACCTCATCTCGGCTTGGGGTCGTGATACACACGCACCCGAAAATCCATTTACACAAATAACACCGATTTTTCTCAATTAAATAAATGCACATGAATGCATCATGCAATGCACACCTCAAGATACAAATCATCCAATCAATCACAATATCAACAAAACCAAACAACTCCGTCCTCAATCCATCCGACCCCCGACTCCTCAGACTCAGTCCGGAATTAACCAACCAGTCAAATAAAATAACTGTAAGAGAAATAATATATTTAAATCTAAAATAGAGTTTGAAAAATACTTACAGCTATAAGATATTTTTCGAAAGATCACGACGTTGCAAACGGCGGAGAAAAAGCAACGTAACAGTGTAAAATACACTGTGGTCGTGGGTTGTAAAATACCCACTTTTGAACAGAGACAAACCAAGACTTGGAATTGATAGGGAATGACCTAGAGATATTTATGAAAGTAATGGAAATGAGTTTTGGCCGTAGGTGGCGGTGAAAGAGGAAAAAAGGCAAATCGGAGTTGAGCTCATGGGAGCCGCTCCGGCAACGGATCGGAGCCGGAAATGGGTGGTTTAGGATGGTAAGAGGTAGGTGATGAAGTGGTGAAAAGATGGTGGCCGGAGGTGGAGTGACGGCGGCGAAAATGCACAAAACCTGTGCGGCGGTTCTGGGCTGAGGAGCTGGACGGAGAGAGAGAGAGAGAGAGAGAGAGAGAGAGAGAGAGAGAGAGAGAGAGAGAGAGAGAGAGAGAGAGAGAAGGTGCAGCGCGCGCGGGAGGAAGAAGAAAGAAGAAAGAAAAAGAAGAAAAAAGGAAAAGAAGGAAATGAAAAGGAAAAGGAAAAGAGAAAAAGGAAAAGAGAAAAAGAAAAAGAGAAAAGAAAAAAGAAAAGATGGGGAAAAGAAATGAGGTCCAATCCTCACCTTCGGAGTCCAAAAACTGATCCGACAAAAACAATTTTAAAAACTATAAAACGACTAAAATAAATAAACACCACATCAAACTAAAATAAATCCAATTAAAATACAATAATTTAAAATAAAAGAACTAATATATTAATTAAATTAAAACACTCATTCATTAAAAATACATATAAAAACAGGGTATCACATTCTCCCCCCCTTAAAAATAAATTTTGTCCTCGAAATTTGCAAGATGAAACACTAACTTGAAGCAAGCCACATGATTCCACTGAGACCAAGTTTAAGAAACGTACTGTCATTTACTCAAACAAATAGGGGTACTACTCTCTCATGTCTGCTACTCTCTCCCAAGAGAAATTTTGAGCTAACGGATCTCCCCATGCCACCTTTACTAGATGTATCGTCTTGGATCTCAATTGTTGCTCTTTCCAATCCATAATCTGTGAAGGAACAACCTCATAAGTAAGGTCCGGTTGCAACTAAATACGCTTTGGGTCGACAAAGCGCGGCTCTTGTTGTTCAAAACTCTTATTCAAGGATGATACATGGAAGACATCGTGAATTTATCCAAAATACTCTGGCAAAGCAATTCTATAAGTGATGGACCCTACCTTCTCCAAAATCTAAAAACATATCTCAGATCCAGTTTCCTACTTTTACCAAAACGCTTAACTCATTTCATGGGAGAAACTTTGAGTTAAACTCAATCACCTTCCTCAAAAGATAACTCTCTCCTCCTTGTATCTGCGTAGCTTTTCTGACAACTCTGAGCTGCCGCTATTTTATTCCGTATAATCCGAACTTGACTTTGCATCTCTTGAATTATTTCGGGCCCAATTATTTTATTCTCCCCGACTTCATCCTAACACAAGGGCGATCTGCACTTCCTCCCATAAAGAGTTTCATAAGGAGCCATCTGGATGGACGCATGGAAACTATTATTATAAGCAAATTCTATGAGCGACAAATGATTTTTCCAACTCCCTTAAAATACCATAACACATGCTCGCAACATATCTTCAAGGGTCTGAATAGTGTGCTCTGATTGGCCGTCTGTCTGAGGGTGATATGTAGTACTAAACTTCAACTTAGTACCCAATGCTGCCTGCAAACTTTTCCAAAACTGAGATGTGAACCTTGGGTCCCGATCTGATACAATACTCTTCGGTATACCGTACAACCGCACTATCTCCTTTACGTACAAGCGAGTCAACTTACCTAAGGAATCAGTGTTATTAACAGGCAAGAAATGAGCACTCTTAGTTAACCGGTCAACAATCACCCAAACTGAGTTCTTCCCACTAGGAGTCCTCGGTAAGCCCACTAGGAGTCCTCGGTAAGCCCACTACAAAATCCATCGTGATGTCATCCCACTTCCACTCAGGAATAGGAAGAGGTTGGAGCATACCGGCGGGTCTTTGATGCTCGGCCTTGACTTGACGGCATGTGTGGCATCTCTCGATATACAAGGCAATATCCTTCTTCATCCCTTCCCACCAATAACTTTTCTTCAAGTCTCGATACATCTTCGTACTGCCAGGATGAACTGAATAAGGGGCCGCATGAGCTTCTGCCATAATTTGCTCCTTGAATTCTGAATCTTTGGGGACCACTCTGTGATCTCGAAACTGAAGAATTCCATCTTTATCCATACTATAATGCAATGGCCCTCTAGATTTTTTGACTCTTTTTCTGATATCCAAAAGCTTCGGGTCCTTCCTTGAAAAGTCTTCAATTCCTCAAAATTAACTATTCGAATATCAAGAATTGAAGATAATATTTTCTCTTGCTGTGAACTTTCAATAAGAAGTCTTCTCATCCCGTAAAGTAAAGAATCCAATCCTGACGATTCGGCTTCATCTTCCAAGTACGACTTTCGACTCAAAGTATCAGCAACTATATTTGCCTTCCCCGGATGATACTTGATCTCGCACTGGTAATCACTGATTAACTCTAACCATCGCCTCTGCCTCATGTTCAGATTCTTCTGGGAAAACAAGTGCTTCAAACTCTTATGATCGGTATATACTTCGCAAACTTCTCCATACAAATAGTGCCGCCAGATCTTAAGAGCAAACACAATCGCAACCAATTCTAAATCGTGCGTCGGATAATTTTTCTCATGATCCTTTAGCTGCCGAGATGCATAAGCAACAACCCGTCCCTCATGCATAAGGACACATCCCAATCCAAATTTAGACACATCGCTGAAAACTACAAATGGCTTGTGCGGTTCTGGAAGTGCCAACACTGGTGCAATTGTCAATCTATTCTTCAATTCTTGGAAACTTCTCTCACACTTGTCTGACAAAATAAATTCTGCATTCTTTCTAGTCAAAGTAGTGAGAGGTCCAGATAAGCGAGAAAATCCCTCCATAAATCTTCGATAATATCCGGTAAGTCCCAAAAAACTCCGAATCTCAAGCACGGTCGTCGGATACTGCCATGACAAAATAGCTTCCACCTTGCTAGGATCAACAACCACCGCGTCTCGGGAAATCACATGCCCAAGAAATCTGACTTCCTCCAACCAAAATTCACATTTGCTGAGTTTGGCATACAATTGGTGTTCTCTTGATTTCCCAAAAACTAGACGAAGATGATAAACATGCTCTTTAAAATCTCGGGAATAAATTAAAATATCATCAATGAAAACTACCACAAAGGAATCCAAATAAGGTCTAAATACCCGATTCATTAAATCCATAAAAGCGGCAAGGGCATTGGCTAACCCAAAAGGCATCACCTTAAATTCATAATGCCCATATCTCGATCTAAAAGCAGTTTTGGGTACATCCTTGTCTCTTATCCTCAACTGGTAGTATCCTGACCTCAAATCAATCTTCGAGAACACAGTTGCTCCTTGAAGCTGATCAAACAAATCGTCGATCCGTGGAAGAGGATACTTATTCTTGATGGTCACCTTATTTAGTTCTCGATAATCAATGCACATTATGAGGGTACCATATTTCTTTTTAACAAACAGCAATGGCGCACCCCATGGCGAAGTACTTGGCTGAATAAACCCCTTATCTACCAGTTCTTGCAACTGAACCTTCAACTCTTTTAATTCAGCCGGTGCCATACGGTAAGGGGCTTTATGTATAGGAGCTGCTCCAGGTTCCAAGGCAATAACAAACTCCAATTCACGAACAGGGGGTAGCCTAGGCAAGTCATCCACAAACACGTCAGGAAACTCTTCCACAACTGGGACATCTACTAATGACTTCTTCTTAGACGGCGTAAACACCATTTGGACTAAAAAGGCATCTGCTTCACAAGCAATCTCTCTTCTCGCTTGAATTGCCGATATAACTACCGGCTTTCTTTTTTAGCTTACTTCCCGCAAATTCCAAATAATCACCATCTGGGAGTTGAAAGCTAATTACTCGACTTCTATAATTAATACTCACAAAATATCGATATAGCCAATCCATCCCAAGGATAATGTCGAATCCCAGAAGCTTAAATACAACCAAATCTGCATCCACAAATCTTCCACCAAAATTCAAAGGACAACCCAAAGCAACTTTGGAACACCACACCACTTCACCATTTGGTAGAGCCACTACCAATGACTTTGGCAAAGGTCCTGTAACCAGATTACATATCCGAGGGAAAGTGGAAGATACAAACAACTGAGATGCACCCGAATCAAACAAAGTGCAAGCATAAAATTCATAGAAACGAACTATCCCTAAACCAATCACATTAACTAATGAAATCCAAATACAAAAAAGAAACCAAATCACACCAAAAATCAAATCCAAAATTAAATTAGATCCATACCTGTAATCACTCCAACATCATGGGTTACTGGTGCCTCATCATCAACATCTCTGGGTGTAACAGTATAAATCCGAGCTTGCACTGTTTGCCTCTGATTTGTTCTTCTACCACGTCTACCTCCACAGCTTCCTTGAACTAGCCTAGGACACTCACGAGCAAAGTGTCCCTGCTGGCCACAATTATAGCATCGAGCCCTACCCAAAGGGCACTCACCCACATGGGCTCTATTACAACTTCCGCAAACTGGCACCCGTCCTCCCATACGTACACCTGAGGCCGCTTGTGGTCGAGTCCTGGTCTGCTGAATAAATTTCTGAGGAGAACAAGAGCTACTTCCTTCGCCAGTAAAACTCCGCCTCTTTTGTCCTGGAGGGGAGCCCGTAGTCAAATTAATCTCTTGCTCTGCAAGAGTGGCCAAGTCCACTAAATCTTGAAAAGTGGAAATCCGGTGGCAGACTACCATTCTATGTATATCAGGAGGCAGACCCTCCTGGAAACGCTCGGTCTGCATCTCCTCCGTGGCAATGAGGTGGGGAGCAAATCGCTCAAGCTTTATAAATCTTTGGGCATACTATTCCATGATCATACTCCCTTGGACCAAGCTTGTAAACTCTCTTGCTTTTTGCTGCCTCACAGAAGCAGGAAAGAATCGATCATTAAATTCTTTCTTAAAGCGCTGCTAGGACACAGCGACAAAAGACTCCAATTCTGACTCCAACATTACTCTTTTTGTATCCCACCATTCAGAAGCAGTGCCTTGCAACAGATAACTGGCAGAAATTATTTGTTGCACCTCAGTGCAACCACAGATTTCAAAAGTTCTTTCTAAGTCTCTAAGCCACTTTCCAGCCTGAAGTGGATCATCTTCTCCAGTGAAGGGTGGCGTTCTATGCGCTAGAAAGCGCTCATAAGTGCATCCAGCTTGCACCACTCCACTAGGCCCTCCTTGTTGTGGCCTAAAATTTTGCTGCATGAACTCAGTCATTTGCCTTAGCGCTTGGGCTATGGCATCATCTCTCGGCATATCATCCTGAGGCTCTTGAGTAGACTTTCTTGGCCTCACCATCTTCCTACCACAACACAACCTTTGACCCCCTTTAGGAAACGAATAAAACCAACAACATAAAACCAAAACCAAAACCGAAACCACATAACAAGAAAATAAGATATACTAGCATGCAATAACATAACTAAATAAATAAATACAAACAAGTTAACTCAAAAAAATCCAAATCAAATAAAACATATAAAATAGAAAACTTTAATTAAAATAAATTTCAAATCACAGCTTTAAAAACTTTCTGGTACTACACCTGCGGGACATGTGGTTTTACCCAGAGCCAAACCGCTCTGATACCACCTATGACGCCCCCAAATCTCACGTACGGACACGTGGAAATCGAGACGTCGGGATGATGACAACACGGGTCACCACCCTATTGCCAAGTGCCAAGTGTGTGAACATACAACAAGTGTGCAAATAAAAACACACAACGGATAACAAAAGTCTTATAACTAAGTACCAGAATTTTTCTATGTTTAATACAAATCCGCTCAAAACATACATAATAAAATATTATAAGCCTCACATATCGTTTCAAACCAAACTACAAGGCATAAAACTCCAAATCAATACTCTGGCGAAGCCGCCTCCTCGGGCTCAGCCTCCTCCTCCTCCTCGACCTCCGCATCAAAATCTACAGTACTAAAATGGTGCCGCAAGTAGGTAAAGATCCAAACGCCACAAGAAAACTCAAACAATATGCATGAAAGAATGCCAAATGCACATATTTTATAAAATCACATTTTTATTCCCGCGCATGCCAAAAAACCCATTTTGGTCCAAAACATATCCTTTAAAACCAGTCCTTGCCATTATCCCAGATAATGGCCCAAAATCAAGGAAATCACCATTTTCCAGAAAATGGATCACAAAGCCTCAAACATAACCTAGCCATTTTCCCAGAAAATGGCCCGTATCCAATATCCAAAAACCCGATTCAATTTATTACATGCACCATGATTTCCCCTAGGGATCATCCGCACACTCTGACTCCTGTGCCACACCACAGGTAACAACTACGCGTGTGACACCTAAACGAGCGATGCCCAGTTCTCGTGCCCAGCGTGTACCTGGACCAGGCCATCCTCTAGTCCCTGCCAGCTTAGGAACCACGGAGTCGACACGACAGCGTTACCGTATCGTGAGATCGGTCGTCGCCTAGCGACAACCCAGGGGATGTCACTCAGTATTATCCACTCCCGAGTGACCAGAGGAGCTCCACCGAGATAATACCTCATCCCGGCTTGGGGTCGTGATACACACGCACCCGAAAATCCATTTACACAAATAACACAGGTTTTTTTCAATTAAATAAATGCAAATGAATGCATTATGCAATGCACACCTCAAAATAAAAATCATCCAATCAATCACAATATCAACAAAACCAAACAACTCCATCCTCAATCCATCTGACCCCCGGCTCCTCAGACTCAGTCCGGAATTAAACAACCAGTCAAATAAAATAATTGTAAAAGTAATAATATATTTAAATCTAAAATAGAGTTTGGAAAATACTTACTGCGCTATAAGATATTTTTTGAAGGATCATGACGTTGCAAACGGCAGAGAAAAAGCAACGTAACAGTGTAAAATACACTGTGGCCGTAGGTTGTAAAATATTCACTTTCGAACGGGAACAAACCAAGACTTGAAATTAATAGGAAATAACCTAGAGATGTTTATGAAGCTAATGGAAGTGAGTTTTGGCCGTGGGTGGCAGTGGAAACGGCAGTGGAAGAGGAAAAAGGGCAAATCGGAGTTGAGCTCATGGGAGCTGCTCCGGCAACGGATCGAGGCCGAAAATGGGTGGTTTAGGATGGTAAGAGGCAGGTGATGAAGTGGTGAAAAGATGGTGGCCGGAGGTGGGGCGACGGCGGCAAAAATGCACAAAACTTGTGCAGCTTAGATGGGCTCTTGGCGGCAAACGGCGGCTCGAATGGAGGTAAAACTTGGTGGGGTGGTTCACCGGCCGGAGGGAAAAGTTTCTGGGTGGGTGGTGTCGGCCACGTCTCCGGCGAGCGGCGGTTCTAGGCTGAGGAGCTGGATAGCGATAGAGGAGAGAGAGAGAAGGTGCAGCACACGCAGGAGGAAGAAGAAGGAAGAAAGAAAAAGAAGAAAAAAGGAAAAGAAGGAAAGGAAAAAGAAAAGGAAAAGAAGGAAAGGAAAAAGAAAAGGAAAAGAGAAAAAGAAAAAGAAAAAAGAAAAAAGAAAAGATGGGGAAAAGAAATTCGGTCCAATCCTCACCTCTGGAGTCTAAAAACTGATCCGACGAAAATAATTTTAAAAACTATAAAACGACTAAAATAAATTAAACACCACATCAAACTAAAATAAATCTAATTAAAATACAATAATTTAAAATAAAAGAACTAATATATTAATTAAATTAAAATACTCATTCAGTGAAAATACACGTAAAAACGGGGTATCACAGTCAAACTTCAAAGATTTATATGAATTCTGCATCATTTTGTATTAGGCTCTATAATCTTCCTTTGAATTATATAAATGGTTCGGTTGTATGCCTAATTGGTGAATCTATTGGAGAAGTAGAGGACATCGATTTGCCAGAGAATTCTCCTACCCAGGGTGAGTTCTTTAGTGTTTGTGTTAAATTAATAGGTATTCAATAGCCTCTTCCCAAAATTAAATGTCTTTCCCAACTTATAATCGATGTGGGTTCGACTTAAATATGAATGTCAAATTTCTATTATTGTTATGACAAATTAGGGCATTCTGATTGTGATTGTGAACTATGGCCGACTCATTAGTTTAGTTTGAAAAGGAAGGATTCCTAGTTATGTGTGGATGGAGGCTTATCACAGAATAGGAGTTGAACGATACCTTAAGACGATGCAAAACCTACTAATTCTTTCGATACAAAGAGTGACAAATCTCAGTTAGATGCAAATTTTAGATCATCAGAAGTTGCTACGGTGGTCATCGGCGACAAAATCGATTAGTTTGGGTGATGAGAATCCGACATCAATGCAACAGTTTTTTATAGTTACCTCATATGGTTGTACTTTTGGTTAGAATTTGAATGCTACTAGGGTAGCTGGAAAATTGAAAGCTATCAAGCAAACGATTGTGGACCAGGCTAGGCTTGAGTTTTCGTGTTCTTCATGATTTGCTATGAAGAGAAACTCCCAAGGTAGTCTTTGTGATGGAGACCAAATCAATTGCTAAAAAAATTGAGACTTTAAAGTTCTATATGGGGTTTTATGGTTGCCTTGCAATTGATTGTGAAAGTAAAAGTGGTGGACTTGTTATGTTTTGGCTTAGGTACATTGACTTGGCGATTCTTTCTTATTCTAAACACCACTTCGATGCTTGGATTTTTTTACTTAACTACAAATGGTAAGAGGCGCATTATCGTAGTATATGGTAATCTTGAGGTAGGTGTAGGAAGGAAGTTTTGCAATTGTTGAAGTCCATTTCAATTTCTATTAAAACTCCTAGGTTATGTGATGTGAACCCGCGAAATTGGAATTTCTTGAACCCACAATCAATTTGAAAACTCACCCAATAAAGCCAAAATCAATACAATGAATGGAGAATCTAAACTTGTTGAGAACCCATTTTAAAAATCTATATTATATTAAAATCTAGACCCGTTGAAGAACTCATCTCGAAAACCCAGATTGCAAGGAGGAACGCTACAAAAGTTGTGATTTACCTTTGATAAGTTCAAATTTCAATCAAAAACAAGATAACTAAACTCAACTCACAATTAAAATTCAATGTTGTCTAACCATAAAGTGGGCAGCCAAAGATGTTTAAATACTCTCCAACAAAAATAACCTTAGGCCAAAATAACGCCTCCTTCCCAAAAATACACAATGCGGCACTACAATACTATGAACTGTGACGCGCTATAGTAATTTCTTGAAACCCTAATTCAACAAAATAATAACTTTTCTAACATGCCCTTAAGTCATTCTCATAATAAATCCAATTATTCTAAACTAAAAAAATAAGTCTTTTAAATGAATTAAATAAGTTGAAAGCTTTCAAGTGCCCAAGGCCTTGAAGTCGCGTTGCTCTCTTCCATAACTTGTATCAAATGGATCAAAACTGGTTCTCATGTCTTCAAGCCCATATTGAGTGTAGGGCTCTTGTTAGTTTCATCCCAAGTAGATTGCACAAATTCTTGCATTGCCTCCTTGATCTTCTTTGCTCTTGATCTTGTAATTGGTCCATCTGGAATTTGCAACGAATCTTTAAGACTAGGTCCATATTGGTGCCCATCATTTCCCCTCTCCTCAAAAGGATTCGACTTTGAATCTTCACCTACATCAAAAAGAGAAAGATAAAAAAACATTGAAAGTAGCAGACATATTGTACTCACCTAGAAGATCCACTTTATATGCATTGTCATTAATTTTATCAAGAATTTGGAACAGTCAATCTCCTCGAGGATGCAACTTAGTCCTTCTATGGATTGTGAATCTTTCTTTACGCATGTGAACGCAAACCCAATATCCAGGTTTAAAGATGACACGTTTTCGCCCTTTATTTGCTTAGGAAGCAACCATTTCATTCTTTTGGATAATTTGAAGCCATACCCTCTCATGAAGTGATTGAAGTGATTTCATCAACTCCATCTTCTTTTGTCCATCCAAGCTACTCCTGCCATTAATAGGTAAAGACATCAAATCTAAGAGCATTGTTATTGGATTCTGCATATGTAAAAGACACTTTTGATGAATATAAGATGAATTTAGATTTTAACTATTCCATTTACATAAGTTTCCACATTGGAATAGCTATTTTTTTCATTATATAACAATAAAATAATATATGATGAATTTGACTTTATTATATAGTAATGAGTAATTAATAATTTAAAAAATATTTAATTTTTTTAATTTTTAATTTTATCATATTTTAATTATTAATTATTAATTTATTTTATCATGTTTTATTATTTAATTTAAAGAAATTGAGGGAAGTTTGTGGATGTAAATGGAGAGAAGAGAGAGTGTTATAAAAAAAATAATAAAATAAATATTTGATGTGTGTACAGTAACTATCAAATTTGGTTTTGGTTGGAATTCCTCTTCTTTTCTCTCAAGCTAAGAGCACAGCCAAAGTCGCGCCACCCTAGCCCAAAGCCGCTCTACCGCCCGCCCGGGGGGGGGGGGGGGTGGGAGCTTCGTCTCCCGCTCCCTACCCTCTCTCGTTTAAGTTTTTTTCTTTTCTGTTTTTGGGTTTTCAGGTCCAATAAGGGAGGTTTACCACTCCGGTCTGTCCAGCCGCCGACCGTCAACACTCCCCCCTCCACGGTGTCGATTAGCTGCCGATCTATGAGTCCTCCGAACGTGATGCCAAACGGAGTGGGGAGTTGGCCGGACGTGCGGGATGAAGCTTCGGCTATCTGCGGCGTGTGGATGTCACGCGCCACCAAGGGGCCTCCTACAGACGGTGTTCTCGGTTTGTTTGGATCCTCAGACTTCGGTTGGTCAGTTTCCGATCTACGGTTTTCCTCCCAGTCGAGTTTCACCGGTTGTGTTTTTTCTGTTTTCCCTTGTTTCGGCGTCCGGTTTATGCAGTTGCACAGGCTTGGCCGTTGTTGTTTTTGGGTCGCCGGTGGATGTGCTCGATTCTATCCTTTTTTGTGTGCCTTGCTCAGTTACTCTTTGTAGCAGATGTAGGTGATGTGCACGGTCTCTGCTGCCGTGTCCTTTGGTTGTTTGTTGTTACGTCCGTTTCATGTGCAGTCCACGGTGAGGTGGTGAGTTTGCTGTGTGGCCGCAACCTGAGGCAAAGAGCTAAGAGCGGCGGTCGATGCTACGGCCGGCCTTCGTTGTGGAGGTTGCTGTGGTCTGTACGTAAACTGGGTGCTCGTGCCGTTGAGGCTCGTGATGCCGATTGCCTGTGGAAGGTGTGCTGCCGGAGTTCATGCCGTGCTCGTGGTGGGGCTGTTTTTGTTGGTTTTGTTGGTTGCCTGGTTTTTTAGTTTTAATATAGGTGTTTGTTGGTTTTGTTGGTTGTCTGGTTTGTTGTTTTAGTATAGGGTTATGCTCTTGAACTGTTTTGTTCGTAGTAGTTGTCTCCGCATTCCGCCTCCTTAGAGGTTGGAGGGGCCATCAAATCTCTGGTCATACAGAGTGTTTACTCTCTCTTTTGAGAGTTTTAGAAGTTTTAAGACAATGTCCGTCACTTTGTGTGCGGGGAAGCTCCTGAGCAGTTGCGTTAGTTGATTTATAATCCGGTTCTCCTGATTTATAAATCACAGTTGTAACTTCGTTTATTGAATGAATGCAATGAAGCATATTTCCATCAAAAAAAAAATTTGGTTTTGGTTTTAGAATTACTGTAGCTAAAAGCTACTATAGCTAACTTTTGCCTAGTCCAATGTGGACAATTTTATTGTCCTAATAGTTAAAAAGTACAACATTTTTACATTTAGATATTCCAATGAAAGTGCTCTAAAAGAGTAAGTGAATTAAATTCACAGACAACTTCAAAAGGAGAATATGAAATAGTAGTATGCATGGTCTTATTATATGCAAACTCTATAAATGACAAATAATCCTCATAAGTTTTTAAATTCTTATGAACAATAGTACGTAAAAAGCTAGGTTATAGTCCTATTAACTACTTCAGTCTATCCGTCAGTCTATAGGCCAGTGACAAGTAGTGAAAAATAAAAGATTGGTATCCAATTTCCCCCACAACACCCTCCAAAAGTAGCTAAGGAATTTAACATCAATATCAAAAACAATACACCTAGGCACACCATGGAGTCGCACTATCTCTCTGAAAAACAAGTAAGCTATATTTGTGACATTATCTATTTTATGACATGGAATGAAATGTGTCATCTTGCTAAATCTATCCACAACCACAAAAGTAGAATTTTTATCCCTTTTTGTCCTATGCAGCCCTAAAACAAAGTCCATAGATATGTCTACCCATGGCTCACTAGGAACGGGTAAGGGTGTATACAATTTATGTAGCAACACCTTAGATTTGACCTTTCTATATGTAATGCACCTACTACAAATGCGATTGACGTCTCTTTTCATCTTAGGTCAAAATAAATATTCATGCAATATGTCTAAGGTTTTGTTGACAACAAAGTATCCCATTAATCCCCCACCATATGCCTCATGCACCAATAATTCATGCATAAAACAACTAAGCACACACAGTTTGTTTTCTTTAAACAAGTAACTATAATGCTTGTAAAACTTACCAAATGCTACCTTATCACATGTCATATACACATCATAAAAGTCAACGTCATTGGCATACATGTTTTTCACATATTCAAACCCAAGCATTTTAGCACTCATAAAAATAAGGAATACATACTTTCAAGATAAAGCATCAGCAACAATGTTCTCCTTACCTTACTTGTAACGGATGACATAGGGAAAAGTCTCAATGTATTTCATCTATCTAACATGCATTTTATTCAACTTTAACCCTTGAAATGCTTCAAAGATTTATAATCGGTGTGGATCACAAATTCTCTAGGCCACAGGTAGTGATGCCAAGTCCATAAAGTATCAACAACAATGTTCTCCATACCTTGCTTGTAACAGATGACATAGGGAAATGTCTCAATATATTCTATCCATCTAACATACATTTTATTCAACTTACCTTGATCCTTGAGATACTTCAAAGATTCATGATCGGTGTGGATCACAAATTCCTTAGGCCATAGGTAGTGCTACTAAGTCTCTAATGCATGAACAAGGACATAAAGCTCTTTGTTATAAGTAAAATGCTTCAAGGACCCCTCCACTTAGCTTCTCACTTAAGAAGGCTATGGGCCACCTATCCTGCATCAAAACAGCTCCAATTCCTATTCCTAAAGCATTATATTCAATCTCAAAAATTTTATTAAAATCAAGTAATATTAACACAGGTGCAGAGCACAACCTTTCTTTAATAGTGGCAAAAGCATTCTCTTGATTAGCCCCCCAATGAAACCCAACATTCTTTTTAATTGCTTCAATGAGTGGTGCAGCAATGGTGCTAAAGTCTTTAGCAAAACGCCAATAAAAGCTAGCTAAGCCATGAGCTTCTTACCTTAGTGATACTCTTTGGCATTGACCACTCCTTGATAGTCTTGACTTTCTCTTCATCCGCTTCAATACCTTTTGTACTAACAACATAACCAAGAAAAAAAAATTTCTCCATGCAAAAAATACATTTCTTGAAATTAGCATACAATTTTTCACATCTTAACATATCAAACACATATCTCAAATGTTCAATATGTTCATTTAAGTCCTTGCTGTACACAAGGATATAATCAAAGTACACGACCACAACCTTGCCTATGAATGCAAGTAGGACATGGTTCATTAATCTCATGAAAATACTGGGCGCATTTGTAAGTCTAAATGGTATAATCAACCATTCATAAAGCCTATATTTAGTCTTAAAAGCAGTTTACTAATAAACCGAGAGATAAGTAATTCGACTCATTCACATCTAGATCATGAATGTTTGGAATCCATATTATGCAATGAGACATTGCTTTTGCTAATTTGAATTGAAGGGTGATTTCCCTCTTTCATTCTAATTTGATGGTACCTACTTTTAAGATTAATTTTATTAAAAATACATGAGCCACGTAATTCATCAAATATATCATCTAATCTAGGAATAGGATGACGATACTTTACCGTAATATTGTTGACTGTCCTGCAATCAACACACATCCTCCACATCCCATCATTCTTCGGCACTAGTAGCACTGGCACTGCACATGGGCTCATGCTCTCCTTCACGTACCCCTTACTCATCAAATTCTTAACTTGTCTTTGAAGCTCCTTTATCTCCTCTGGATTACTCCTATAGGAGAGTCGGTTTGGAATATCAACTCTGAGCACAAAATCAATCTTAGGGGTGCCAAATCGTGTTAATAGGTCATGTTCGTGTCGTGTCGAGACATGTGTATTACAGCTAATGGGTCAACCTGAACACGACCCGTTAAGGATTTTGTGTCAAAATTCTAAACCCTAACACGACCTATTAAGATAACGGGTTGACATGACACAACCCACTAATAGATTTTAAGGAAAGATTAACACAACACGACACGACCCGTTATGACCTGTTAATGGATTTTAAGAAAATGTTAACACGATACGACACGTTATGACCCGTTTAACCCGTATATATTACTAGACATGAACACGATTCATTAACCCGTTTAACCTGATTAATTTTATATAAATATTAAAATCACAATGTCTCTAAAAAAAATATAAAACTAACTACAACTACAAATTACAATCCAAATAATAAATATATCAAAATTAAAGTTCCAATAAAATAACAAACTAATAGTGTTGCAGTGCATAATTAGAACACCTACACAAGTCCAACTATTCTTGTTACATTACATCTAAGGGTACCAAATATGTCAAACACACATTGCAAATATTAATATTACAATTCCAAATAAGATGATACACACACCAATCTAAATAATTTATGAACCCACAGAAGGGACTGAAGGAAGTGTGGTGTCCTTATTGGTATTTTTCTCTAATTCCATTATATCTTCAGTTAACTCATTCATTTCTTGTGTTCCTATGAAACAAAAAAATGACATTAGTAAAAGAATTAAGATAGAATTTAATAAAATAATAATAATAATGTTACCCTCGACTTCGGCTTCCTCGCCATATAACCAATTTCTTGTGCAGACTAATGCTTCAACAATATCTGGTTTCAATGCACTCCTGAACTGATCAATAATACGCTCACCAACACTAAAAGTAGATTCAGATGCAACTGTGGAAACTGGAACACTCAAAATATCACGAGTCATACAAGCAAGATCAGGATAACGAAATTCATTTCCTTTCCAAAAGGAAAGAATATCAATCTTCGCATTTCTATCTGTCCTAGGTTCATCCAAATACAGCTCCAACTGACTTTTTTGCATATGGGCAGTGAGATCATTACTTCCAAATGAATCAAATTCCTATACCAAATAAAAATAAAAAAGTCCTATTAAGAATATTTATATAAAATAATAAAACAATATAATATAAATCATTAAACAAAAAAATATTATTTGAATTTACCTGAAATATTTGTTTATTGACTCTATTCGATCTACCCGAAGAAGATTCACTTTCCGTTCTACTAGAATTTCTTTCAAAAGTCGTGGTAGAACTTGTGGGAGCATTAGAAAAACTATATTCCATAAAAAGAGATGTCAATTTGGTACGAACATTTAAAAACTCCAGGGAACCATTTCCATAAAGTTTCGTATAAGAAAAGTCAACAAAATGAAGCTTGTATCGAGCATCCAATATAACTGCTATCGCCAATAGCACATTGAATTCAGATCAATATTTCTCAAACTTCGCAAGCATTTGACAAGACATATTCCTCATGTAGTCATCTTCACTTTCAGAGTGTTGTTTTAATGTCAAATAAATCATATACACTGCTGGAAAGTACAAATTGGCTGTAGGGTATTTGGTTCCAGAAAACTCACAAGTGGCATCATAAAAAGCTCCCAAGAAAGTGTTAATCTTCTCCACTTTTTCCCACTCAGATGTTGATAGACAGTGTTTAAAATTGGAATCAGTTAATTCCAAATGACAAAAGGCACGACAATAAAAAATAGCACTCTCAAGCATAAGAAAAGTTGAATTCCATCTAATAGGGATATTCTGTCTCAACCCCTTCTTACCATCCAAAGACATCTGTTTTATTGAATCTAAAAATTTTTGTTTCCTTGATTGTGATCCCTTGACGTACTTGATACTGTCACAGACTTTTTGAATAGTACAATCAATTGCTTTCAATCCATCTTGTACAACCAAATTGAGAATATGACAACAACAATGAAGATGAAAAAATTCACCATCACAAACAAGGGCTCTCTTAATATTCAGCTGAGTTCTTAACAACTCTACCGACACATCATTTGAAGAAGCATTGTCTAAAGTTAATGCAAAAATCTTGTCTTGAATTCTCCACTCACATAGCAAATTATAAATTTTCTCAGACAAAAATATGTCATTATGTGGTGGTGGCATAAAAGAAAAATTTAAAACCCTTTTCTTTAGATCCCATTTCTTATCCAGAAAATGTGCTGTAATGCACATATAACCATCAATGCTCAAAGAAGTCCACAAGTCAGATGTCAGACAAATTCTACCACGAGCATCACTCAACATGTATTTAATCCTTATTTTTTCTCGATGAAACATCTTAACCAAATCAGCCTTAGTAGTATTTCTAGAAATAATTGGAATATCTGGACGCACATATTGCATAAAAGTTCTCACCACCGAATATTCAACAAATCGGAAAGGCAAATCATGCTTCACAATAACTTCTACCAAAAGTTGTCTATATTGCACAGGATCAAATTTAGAAGTGCTTACCGAAATAGATCCACTATTTTCCCCCAACATCAACTGACCAATATCTCTTGTATTTCTTCTAGGGCATGTATCAATGTTACGCTTCAAATTTCCAGTTCCATATTTGCTCGCTGCCAAGTAAGCAGCTCCACACATCTTGCACTTGGCTCGTGCCTTACAGTCACCAACTTTATCAAAATCGGGAACCATCTTAAAGAAACTCCACACATTTAACCTTTTCCTTCGTTTTGTTTTAGTGTCTTCATTTGCAAAACTTTCCGAGTCCATCCCTTCCAAGTCAATCAAATCTTCATTTCCCCCTGCTGTCTCACTCATCTGACATTTTAAAAAAATCAAACATGAAAATCAACAATCAAAGAAACTAAACAAAAGAGCAACAATCAAAGAGACTAAACAATCAAATTTATTTTCTTCTTCTGTTATTTTTTAATAGAAAAGAAAAATGAAAGAATGATTATTTGATTCATACAAAAAAAATAAATAAAGAGCAGCTGTTAAATGTAATAGGGATCCATATCAAAAAGAGCAGTTGTTTCCTGTACAAGGGTCACCATGGGGCTCTAGCACTAATAGTCAGAAAAAGGTTGATGGAATACCTCTTTAGTAGTTGACAAATCTGTAGGTAAAATTATCCATGTTACATTATTACCTGACACTGCAATTTTTCTGATGTGTAGTATTGGTATTATTGGTTCTGTCCTCTTATGTTGGAGATATGGTCATTGTGGCTTTGTAATTTATGCCATATCTTACAAACTACCTTATGTAGCAAAAGTGCAAGTTTGAAAGTCAATTTTATTCTCACTTTACTGTTCATCTTGCAGGTAATGGAGAAGCAAAGACTGATTGAGTTTGCAGAAGCACTTCGTAGTAGGCTCAAGTACTTTGATGAATTGGAGAATGTAAGGTTTGAATGCTATCTTACAAAAATATTTTCTGTTTGCTTCAAGTCTTTAATTAATATTCTAGTACTATACATCATGCAACTGAAAAGGCCTAAAATATAAAAATATTGATGAAGTGATGGAAAAGATTTGAACATTATTTTGATATGTGGGCTATTCCTATTGGTACTTTCTTGTGTACTTGGGGTGATGCCTATTCTTATCAATATAATTGTTTACTTATAAAAAAAATTATCAGTAAAATTACAATTACATATAAAACATTCTTTTGATATGTAGCAACAAGCAGTCTACTTATTAAGTTATGATTGTTTGTTGAAACCTCTTCCATCACTCTAGCTTATCCAATCATCCAAAATGTTCAAAAGAACTGTACTCCATTAGGGATTCTTCAGTCATCAATAAACTAGGGGGTCATTCATGTAGCTTTTGTGCCAAGATGTATAGTAGCTATGTGAATGCAAAATTGATTGTGGAAGAACCATCTTTATTAATTATGTAAGAATCAGGACAAGTAATTTGCAAAGAAATTATAGAAGGGTTGAAGGGGGCTTTTCATTCAAACAAAATAAAACATTGATCAAGTATGATGTCATTTGAGAACAGGTTCTTCTAAGGAGTTATGAGGTGTCCATGAAGATTTTATCTCTGATTCTCTTTTTTTTATAAGCACTTTTGATCACAGATTCTAACAACAATATAGTCACTTTAAGTTGCACCTATATGCTTTTTTTCCTATGGTTTTTGAACCAAATGCATCTCCACTTTCCATAAAGCTGGGTTGGTGGGTGAGGTTGCAGGTTCCATCCCTCATGGTTGGATGACTTGTATTTATATAGCCATAAGCTTACATACTATTCAGATAGGGTTATTTTACAATCTTTCCTATCTATTTTTTTAAAGTGGTTAGATAAAATTTATGTACCTGATATAGCAATTGGAATTATTGCATGGAAATCAGGGCTTATCTAATTTTATGACTGCAGATTGCTTCCAATTTTTATTCTCCAAATATGAATGTTGGAAATGAAAACTTTGTACCATTGCTTAAGCAACTTGATCACTGCATTTCGTAATTGGATGGTTTTCTAAAGCAGTGATTTTCTATAATTTTTTGGTTCTGGCATTACTCAATTAAAAACCTTGCAAGTTTGTTGTTAGTGCTGGGAATTATTGATATTTGTGGTAACAGGAAGTTGTGGTCTTATCATTTTACTGGACTTAAATGTACTCTAACAAGCACAACAGTACTTGGGTCAGCTGGAGTACCAACACAACAAATGGCAATTACACTGGGTCCAAACCATTGACTAGCAGCAATTTATTACACTGCTTCATGATTTCATCAACACAACCCAATCTATTTCTGAACCAACTAAAACCAACAGACAAGTAGTATTTTTTTTTAATTATAAAAAGGGCAACAGCGGCAGCTCGATATCAAATTTAACAAATATTTAGAGTCAAACACTAAGATTTCAACCGAATATTTAGAGTCAAAAATAGTGACTTACGGCTTAAACTTGCAGATTTCACCCGAAGATGCTCGATGGATCGATGAGAAGGAGAGTTTGAGAGAGAAACCGAAAATAATTCTGAGAGAGAAACCAAAAATAATTAGACTTCCATATGAGCGGCGCCGATTCGCCATAAGAGGGAAAAGGGAAGCAGAGACTTACCAGCCCCTGTGCAGTGCTGTGAGGTGCCGAAATTTTTCGTGAGCCGCGAAGCCCGTGTGCCGTGAGGTGAGCCGCTGAGCCCGTGTCCCATGTGCTGTGAATTGTGAGGATGAATCTGGCTCTTCTGTGATGTTTTAGTCTATGAGTGATGACTGATGAGGTCTGCGGCGCAGGAGCAGGAGGCGAGCAATGGAGCATCCATGAATGTTAGGGTTTCCTTTTCATGTTTTTACTTTTTAGATAGTGAAGATGGGAGTCAGAGGATGGGTCACAGGGGAGGGGGACCGAATGCCTAAACTCTAAAGGCTATATCAGTAAATTTAAATTCATTTCCTTTAAATATTTTAAAATCTTGCCAGTCTTCTAATTTAAATTTGCAATTGAATTTTAATTTAAGGTTGAAAACTTGAAAAAGAAAAAAAAAATCAATTTAAACTTAATAGGTCAAAACGGGTTGACCCGTTAGTGACCCGTTAAGCAATCGTGTCTTAACGGGTCGACCCGTTTTGACCGAACCCAATAAGACTAAACCCAAACCCGTTTTTGTCGTGTCGTGTTCGTGTTGGGTTAACGGATCATGTCACAAATTGCCACCCCTAATCAATCTGATGTTCAATGCCTCTAATGGGTGGCAACTCATTTGGCATCTTCTCTGGATATATATCATCAAACTCCTGCAACAAAGAAACAACCAAACTAGGTAGAGACTAGTTAGTTTCATCAAGATTAAGATAAGACTCTTTATAGATAAGAAAAATCATAAAGCAATATGCTAAGAAAGCCCTCTTAACCTCACTCTGTCTTGTATAGAAATTCACTTTTGTCTTTCCTTTTCTCTCTGTAGACTCTCTTTCTTTTTTGTTCATTTTCACTCTCACTCTTTTTTTTTTTTTTGCTCAATCTCTTTTTCACTCTTTCTTTTTTGCTCAATTTCTTTTTTACTCTTTCTTTTTTTATCACTCTTATTTTTACTATTTCTTTTTTGAGCAATCTCACTTTTTAATTTCAATTGGTCCTCATAGACCTGTCTTGGAGTTAAAGGAGCAACCTTGATTGTTTTGCCAACATGTATCACACTCCTATAATACTACCGCGACCTTTCCAACAAGATATGGCCAGTATGCATAGGCACAATATCACAAAGTATCTCATCTTGATACTTTTCAATGGAAAAAGTAACTAATACTTGTCTATCCACCCTAATTTCCACACAATCATTCAATCAATGCAACTTGTATGGTCGAGAGTGTTTCAAGGTAGGTAAATACAATTTCTCAACTAAAGTAGTGCTAGCAACATTATTACAACTCCCCCATCAATGATCATACTACATACATTATTATTGATGCGGTATCTAGTATGAAAAATGTTCCCCATCTATTGTTCTGCATCATCCACCTTAATTTGTGTGTTGAGAGCACGCCTGGCAACAAAGGAATCACCTATCACATGGTATTCTACTCCATCATCATCATTAGCATCCTCCAACTTGGGCATCTCATTACTATCATCCTCACTGACAGTCATCACCTCCTTATTGTCACACATAATCATCACACATTTGCTTAGACATTGAGAAGCAATTTGCCCTGAACCCAAACACTTAAAGCATGTAATATCTCTATTTCTAGAAGGTCGGGTGCTACCTTGGGTTTGTTGCTAGTTTCTTCATTTTTTCCCTTTTGTCTTTGTCACAGCTCAGTCATCTTTCTCTCACTTTGGTTTTCAATGAGTGCTAGAAACTGAAGTGTACCTTGATATCCATTTCCTCTTTAATTACCTCTCTACCTTCATAGCCATGTGTACCATGTCTTTTATTTCTACATAATGTTGCAACTTAACCACATTGACTATCTCCCTATTCAAACCACACAAAAATCTAGCGATAATGGCCTCCCTATCCTCATCTACATTCGCCCGTATCATAGTCATCTCTATCTCCTTATGATAGTTCTCCACACTCCTAGACCTTTGTGTAAGATTTTGTAATTTATGGTAGAGGTCTCTATAGTAGTGGCTAGGTACAAATCTCTACCTCATGAGAACTTTCAACTCTCCCTATGTCTTTACAGGCCTCTCATAATTCCTCCTCCAATTGGTCACTAATTGATCCCACCAAATAATAGCATAATCAGTTAACTCAATTACTGCCAACTTTACTTTCTTATCCTCTGAATAGTTATGACAATCAAAGATCAACTCCATATTCTTCTCCCATTCTAAATAAGCTTCAGAGTTAGTTATTCCTTAGAAAGATGGTATTTTCATTTTGATGCTCTCAAAGTCCCCATTTACTCCATCCCGTTCTTGTGGGTTTTCCCTAAATCTTCTTTCATTCCTAACTCCTCTATGCCTACCCATCCCAAATTCAGACGTTAGGTCTTCCTCATCCTCATCATCTCGTTCATCTCCATGCTCATGTTCTCTTTTAGGTTCACATATCTTCCTATCTCTCCCATCATGCAAATTTTTAATTACTTTATCTTGTTGATCCATTCTATCCTTTACTTTCCCTAACATCATGTTCAACCGTTCAAACTGTTGTTGTATAGCCTGCAACACAAAGGAGTTATCTGTCATCCCTTTTGGTGATGAGTCACTTTTATGAGATATCATATGCGCTACACACAAAAATGTTAGTGAAAAAAGACCTCACACGTTCCCTTACGTGTTTACACTTGAATAATGGCACTCCATTCATGTTTCACTCTTGTGACGCCCCCAACTTTCATGTATGGACACGTTAAAATTGAGGTGTCGGGATGATGATAACACGGGTCACACATCCCATCGTCAAGTGTCAAGTGTGTGTACATACAACATGTGTACAACAAAAAATCGCAGCAGATAATAAAAGTCAAATGACAAAGTATCAGAATTTGTTTTAATACAAGTTCTCTTAAAAATAAGCGTACCAAAAATATTACAAATAACCAATAAAAAATATAATACAAACTAAAAGTAGTAACTAAAATCGAGAAATAAATCATAACCCACAAGAGAGTGATTCTCGATCACTCCTTTGGCGGAGCCGCATCCTCAAGCTCAACCTCCCCATCATGTGCATCCAAATCTATGGTACCAAAGATGGTACTACAGATAAATAACAATCCAAATAAACATCAAGATAAAAATACATTCATGTAATAACCAAATTCATGAACATGCTGTCATATTCATATACCCTGAAAATCATTATTTTCCAAAATAACCAATTTTACATGCACACCAAAATCTCATTTTGGCCCAAAACATTTACTTTAAGACATTTCATCGCCATTATCCCAGATAATGGCCCAAAAATCAAATCTCATAATTTTTCAAGAAAATGACCCAATAACAACCTATTAGAACACTGTAGGCAGGAATCATAGGCATGACTCTATCACCATCCCTACTTACCATTATTCCTACGCGTGCACCGTAGGCGAGAATTACAGGCGGGATTCTAACACCATCCCTACAAATCCGTCTGTAGGCGAGAATCGCAAGCGGGACTCTACCACCATCTCTGCTTACCATTATCCCTACGCATGCACTGTAGGCGGGAATAACAAGCGGGACTTTACCACCGTCCTTACTTACCACCATCTTTACGACTCTCTATCCAACCGTTCAATCAGTTCATTTCAAAAATACCCAAAAATCATTTCTCGTATAAAAACCTAGTTTTCAATATTCAACACATGTACATGCATGCACCATGCAATGCAAATGACATGACACAAAATACCCAACAATCCAAATCATCCAAATATAAGTAACTCCATTCTCAAATCTATCTGACCTCCGACTCTTCGGACTAGTCCAGTACAATCAATCAATCACAAATTATTGTTAAAATAAAAATATATTTAAATCTTAAAAGAAGTTTTAGAAAATACTTACAATACTATAAAATAATTTTCAGAGGATCAATGAGCTACAAAATATGACGGAAAAGCAACGTAACAGTGAAAAATGCACTATGGCCGTGGGTCACAAAATACCCAAATTTCAACAGAGGCAAACAAAAACTAGGGAAAGCTAGGGTAGGGCTTAAAGATGTCAGTGAAGCTAATGGAAGTGGGGTTGACCATAGGTGATTGTTGGCTGTGGGTGGCCAAAACGGAGTTTAGCTCATGGTGGTTGCTCCGACAACAGATTGAAGATGGGGATGAGTGGTTTGGATGATAGAGGGCCGGTGATAATGTGGTGAATAATGGTGGCCGGAAGTGGACACACTGCGGCACAGGAGCAACATAACCGTGTGGCTTGAAGAGGGGCGCACGGGTTAAGTGCAGCGAGGGAGGAGCTAAAAACAAGTGGGGGAGCTTGCCAGCCGGAGGGGAAGAGAAAGGGTTTGGTGGTGTAGGTCACGGCAGCACGACAACGGTGTTGGGGTTAGACAAAGAAAACGGTGTGGAGACGGGTGAGAGAGACATCGCGCGGCTGGGAAGAAATAAGGAAGAAGAAAGAAAAAATAAAGAAAGAAGAAAGAAAAGAAAGAAGGAAAAAAAGAAGAGAAAAAGAAAAAAAAAAAAAAGAAAAAAATGAAAAATGAAATGAAAATAGTGAGGTCCAACCTCACAACTTGGGTCGTCCAGCCTCTCAACTTGGGTCACGAAACTGATTTAAGGAAAATTAATTTCAAAACAACAAGTTAAATAAAATAATTTAAATACAGTGATTAAATAAAATAAAATAATAAAATCCAAAAACACAATAATTTTAAAGCTAAAAAGTAAACTAATTTAAATTAAAGAATAATTTAAATACAAAATAATAATAAATTGTAAGAAAGCACGTTAAAATAATTTCACCACTTAAAACTCATAAAATAATATTGCAAAAAATCACCTTTAATTTAAAATAAGAAAATCACTATTTATAATTGTTGAATCAAAAGTTTCAAATTTCATGTAATTATATACCAACACATAATTTTGATGATAATAAATGAATTTAAAGAATAAAGGAGTTTCAAGTTCAAGTTGTTTATATAATGAAGTCAAGCACATCAAGAAACTAAGTATGAGCAAGAAGGGAATAAGTTCACATTAAATCTCATAGAGTAATTTTGTACATCTCTTGAAAAATTCAAAATTATGATTAAGGATCAAAATTAATATTTTATCATAAAACATTAAAATATATTTTCCACATGTACATGAATATTTTGAAAATTAAATTTAAAAATTTTGAAAGATGATTGATTGTCATCTTTCACATGTGCATGACATGATTAAAAGTTTGAATTTTGAAAATATTAAAGATGATTGATTGTCATCTTTCATATGTGCATTCTTTATTTGAATATTTTCAAAAGTGATTGATGCTCTTTTTGACTTATGTAAAAAGTAGATGATTTTGTTTGAAAATTTTGAAAATATTAAAGATGATTGACTGTCATATTTCACATGTGCATGCTTTATTTGAATATTTTCAAAAGTGATTGATGCTCTTTTTGACTTATGCAAAAAGTAGAAGATTTTGTTTGAAATCTTTGAAAAGTAAATAGTACTCCTTTTGTCATATGCGAAAAGTAAAAAGATTAGGTTTGAAAGTTTTGAAAAGTGAATGATGTTGTCTTTGATAAATGAAAAGAATAAACTTTTATTTAAATTTTTTGAAAAAGTAAATGATGTTGTCTTTGACATGTGAATTTTTTAAAATTTGAATATGAAGTCTCGTATATCTATAAATAGATCATTTGAGAATTTCACATGTACAACACCAAGAGCATACAACATTCATTTAAAACTTTCATTCTCTGTTTTCTAAACATTGAGTCTTAACCCTTGTTCATTTTGAAAGAGATATAGTTTACGCTGTATTGTTTTTATTTAACTCACTGAGTAGTGTTCTCTAATAACCTACCCACTATCAACTCTTATATTAGTAAAAAGGTGTGTATAATCCTTGTGCGTTTCAAAAGTGTTCTACACAGGGAATAGTTGAATTACTATGTGTAATGTGATTACAAGTGTAGAGGGTGTTCTGTACAGATCCTTTAAAGTGATATTGTTTAAAGGTGTAATAAATTTCTATTTCAACCGAAAGAAGTTGAATAGTAAATTTGAGGATCTTCAAGGGGTAGCTTGAGGTGAGGACGTAAGCAGTGGGGGTGAACCTTATTAACCTACTGAGTTTGCTTTTCTCTTACCCTTACGCTTTGTATTTATTGTTGCTTCGTATTTTGTTTATATTTTATATTGTGTATTTGATTTATAATTGTTTATTTTTAAATATAACCCAATTCACACTCTTCTTGTGTTAGTCATCTGTGCAACAATAATAATTTAAATAAAATCACTCAATAAAAAATACATGTGAAATGGGGATATCACAACTCTTAATTGATTTTTTTTTAAAAATGATCTCACACTTTCTTACCTTTTATCTCAAGAAATTTTCCACTCAAATTCTTTAAAAACTAATCGAACCTAATCAAGGCAATACAACTTTATTTTATCCCAACTAGTAATTAGGTTCAAGAAACAAGAACAAGAGATGCATGGAAGGAATAAAATGACACAAGAATCAAGAAAATGATAGGAATGGAAGAGTAACTATAAGATAAGATACAAACTATAATAATGTATGCAGCCCTTTTGATGATAAGGCTCAATAAAAAAAATTCAGTTTTTTTTTTTTCGATTCTTTTTTTTTTTCTTTTTCTTTACTTTTCTTTTCTTTTCTCACTAATTCAATCACAAACAGCAATATTCAAATGTGACAATCAAATAATTGAATTCAAACACATAAAAATTGACAAAAAATAGAAGGGAATAATAAAACCCTAAATGATAAAAAACACGACAGTCCTAATAAGATGAAATTTCTGCACGTTTTTTTTTATAAGTAATGCAAAAATTAAAAGATAGACTTAGACTTGATTGAAAACCTGGCTCTGATACCAAATGATGTGAACCCACAGAGTTGGAATACCTTGAACCCACAATCAATTTGAAAACTCACATAAGAAAGCCAAAATCAAGCCAATAGATGGTGAATCTATACCCGTTGAGAACTCATTTTAAGAACTTAGATTATATTAAAATCTAGACTCGTTGAAAAATCCGTTTAAAAAAATCCAGATTACAAGGAGAAACACCACAATAGTTGTAATTTACCTTTGATAAGTTCAAAACTCCATCAAGAATAAGAGAAGTAAGAGAAGTAAGAGAAGTAAATTCAACTCACAATGAAAATTCAATATTGTCTAACCATGAAGTGGACAGCCAAAAATGTTTAAATACTCTCCAACAAAAATAATTATAGGCTAAAATAAAGCCCTATTCCCAAAAATACCCTTAAGTGAACAGTGCGGCGCTACAGTACCGTGAACAGTGTTGTACTACAGTAATTCCTTGAAACCCTAGTTCAACAAAATAATAATTTTTCCAACATGCCCTTAAGTCATTCTCATAATAAATCCAGTTGTTCTAAACTAATAAAATAAGTCCTTTAAACAAATAAAACAAGTTGAAAGCCTTCAAGTGCCCAAAGCCTTTAAGTTATGTTGCTCTCTTCCGTAACTTGTATCAAATGGATCAAAACTAGTTCTCTTTCCTTTAAGTCCATCTTGAGTGTTGGGCTCTTGTTAGTTTCATCCCAAGTAGATTGCACCAATCTTTGCATTACCTCCTTGATCTTCTTGACTCTTAATCTTGTAATTCGCTCATTTAGAACTTGCAACGGATCTTTAAGATTAGGTCCATCTTGGTGCCCATTATTGTTACGTTTTTGGGGACTTTAATGGAAGGTAAGGTTCATTTTGAATATCAAATTAAGGAATTTCAGGATGGTTATTTTCATCTCAAAATTTTAATCACATAGGACTATTTATTTACTTGGTTAAATATGAAGAAAAGGGAGACATTCATATAGGAAAGACTTGACAGATTCCTTGTCAATCCTAAGTGGTTGACCATGTATCCATTTACAAAGGTAAGTAATATTCCTACTTCTTATTCTGATCATAATTGTTTAGTTCTTGACACCATTAGAACTGTGAGTGCACCAAGGACAGATGGGAAACCTTTTAGATTTAAAACTATGTGGATTTGGGCTGAGGGGTGTGAAGATACAATTTTCAGATCTTGGTGTATTCGAACTGCTTATATTTCCAGAAATGTAAATTACTACTATATAGATAAATAACCTCCCCCAAATTTACTACATCATCAACATCGCATGCTAAAAGGGAAAATTTGACTAGGGTAGTAGCAACTCCTCATTTAGTTTCTATGGTGAGGAATATTAAACATGTAGTTAATCTGTTATTGGAAATGGAGGAGTTGATGTAGAAACAAAAATATGTTTCTGTGGCAGATTTGGAACATGTTGTGCCATATTTATCATATTTATTCTCTTTTTCTAACTCAAAAGGCATGACCAATGTACTTGATATAATGTAATCTAAGATAACTTCACCTATGAATAATATTCTTTTGCACCATATTCTATTGAGGAAGTAAAGCAAGCTTTGTTCCAAATATAACCAATGAATGCACCTGGTCTAGACAGGATGCTTTCGATTTTTTTTTTTTTTTTTCCAAAAGTATTGACAAATTGTTGGAGATTTGGTGGTAACAACAGTGATGTCCTCTTTCAACGATGGTATTATTTCACATGAGTTAAATAAAACTTTTTTAGTTTTTATTCCAAAAGAAGGAAACCAAAAAAGATTCAAGAATTCGAACCTATTAGTTTATGCAATGTAGTATATAAAATAATTGTGAAGATGATAGCTAAATGGCTGAGAGTTATTTTGTCACAATTAATTTCTTCCAGTCAATATGCTTTTGTCCCATAAAGGCTAATTACGAATTATGTTTTTCTGACTTATGAGGTTGTCCATTCAATACGAAAGCGAATGAGGGGTAGAAGAGGTGTAATGTCAACCAAGTTTGATATGAGTAAGGCTTATGATAGGGTGGAATAAAATTTTCTTGAAAAAATGATGCTTAAATTAGGCTTTGATCCAAAATGTGTGGATGTGGTTGTATCATCTATAACTTCAGTTTCTTATAAGATTATTCTTAATGGTGTGCCTATGTCATCTTTTGTCTCTTCACAGGGTTTATGACAAGGTGATTTATTCTCACCTTATTTGTTTGTTTCATGTGCCGAAGAGTTATCCTCTCTCATTCAAGATGCCAAGAAAATAAGTTTGATAAGAGGTGTGAACGTATGTAATGGTGCTCCAACTATCAATCACTTATTTTTTGTTGATAACAGTTGCTGTTTTGTCGAGTTACTATGATTGAAAATGTTGTTATTAAGTAATTGTTATATATTTATAAATTTGCATCTGGATAGTATTTAGGAAAAAATAGAGTTATTAATTAGTAGAAATGTTAGTGAGGTCGAAGTTAATGATATTGAGGCTATTTGGAATGTGTAGTCCATTTAACACCATGATAGGTATTTGGGTTTGCCATTCTTTGTTGGGAGTTCTAGATCCACCACTTTTCAGGAATTAAAGTCACAAGTTTGGAACAAATTACAAAATTGAAAAGAGAAATTCCTTTCACAAGCTAGAAGAGAAATATTAATCAAAGTAGTGACTCAAACTCTACCTACTTATACCATGAGCTGTTTTCAATTGCCTAAGTCATTTTGTAAGGATTTAGATAGTATGTTTGCCAGATTCTGGTGGGTGTAATGTGGATCTGAACTTAAAATGCATTGGGTTAGTTAGAATATTATGTGATTCTAAATTGTAGGTGGATTAGGTTTTCGTAATTTGAAGATACTTAATATGTCTTTACTTGCTGAACAAGGATGAAGATTGCTAAATACTTATGAATTTTTGTTAGATAACTTTTTTAAAGCTAAATACTTCCCACATACCTTTACAGTTACAAATTGGGTGTAACCCTTGCAATGTATTGAAGAGTATTTGTGCAGCAAAGAATATCCTTATCTAAGGTTGTATATGGTGTGTTGGAAGTGGAAAACTCATTAATATTTGGAAAGATAGATGAGTTTCAATATCCTTATAGCCTCATTTTTCACAATCTTCTCAATTATTATCTTTGGAATCCATTGTTAATGAGTTGTTTAATCCCTCTTCTAGATCTTGGAATGATGTATTAGTAAGAGATGTATTTCCTCCCTATGTGGCTGAGCATATTGTTCAAATCCCTTTACATTCTTGGACTATTGATCAACTTGTTCGGAGTGGCACTAGAAATGTCATGTATTTTGTTAAACTAGGGTGTATCATTTCACTTTAGAGTTATTTAAAACCAAATGGAGAGTTGAAAGTTGACATTTACAAAGTAAACATGTTTTGGTGGAAGCTGCAAAATTTGACACTTCCTAATAAAGTGAAGAATCTTGCTTGGAGGGCTTGTCAATGGCGGAACCAGGAATTTATTTCAGGGGGGCCAAGTGAAGCTAAAAGTATAACAAGATGTTTTTATTCTATTTCTACACAATTTTTTTATGGTATAGAACTATCAGATAGTAAGATCTAAAATAAAAATAAAATACGTTTAATAGAACCTCTGTATTAAAAAGATATATCATGGTCAATAATAATATATTATTGAAATAACAAAAAAATAAAAGTAAATAATCTATAAGATTAAAATAATTTTGTAAATGGGGGCCAAATTAATTTTTAGTGAGGGGGCAAACACAAGATAAATTTAATATTGTCTTATTAAATCATAAAATATTAATATATATTAATAGTTTTTCAAACTTTGGGCAGGTGGGAAGGGCCAGGGCCTTAATAGGTCTGCCACTTAGGTTTGTACAAATAGTCTACCCACAAAACTGAATTTATTGAGAAGAGGTATTGTATCTGATAGTATTTGTGATCATAGTAATTTGCAACTTGAAGATAATATCCATGCATTATGTTTATGTTCGATTGTTACTCAAGTATGGGTTACTAGATGCAATAAAGTTTCAACTTGTGTGCTGAAAATCCTTTTGATGTTTTGTTGTGGGATTTAATGGAAGATGATATGTCTATAGTTCCTACTTTTCTTAATATCTCTTGAGGAATTTTGAAATATAGAAATCTTAGACTAATTGAGAATTCTGCCTATACAATTCAAGAAGTTGTTGATAATTGTCTTGAGTATATTAAAGGATTCTATTAAAAACTCTCAGTTGATTGTGGGGAAGCAAAATGTACGGTTAAATCGAATTTTGATAGGGCATTAATTTGAAATAAAGACACTACAAGAATTAATATTATTTAAAGGGATGCTACTAGTAAGGTTTTGTTTGCTTTGAGTAGGAAAGAAGTGATAATATTTTATGTGGATGATATTGAAGCTTTTAGGGATTTGCAGATGATCTTTCATTTGGGTATTTCTGATTTGGTACTGAAACGGGATTCTTGACTCTTATTGATGCTATCAAATCCAGAGAACTTATTTTCTTTTATAAATAGGGGCATTTTTTAATAGAAAACTAGCTTCTTGTTTAAAGATTTCAGGATTATGAGTTTCTCCATGTTGGTGAACAGGGTAATGAAGCTGCACATTTGCTAGCGTGACATGCTAAGATGGTTGATGATACAGCCAAATGGTGGCAGTCTTGTCCAAAAATTATTTTGAATATTTAGGGTTTGATAGATGTTGATATGTAATTGTCATTTGTACATAAATTTTAATTGTAAGATAGAATATGTCATTGTAATTTGTTCATGGTTTTCCAAGTATGAATGAAGTCTAACTAAAAATAAATAAGTACATAAAATTGAATACATTAATCATCATTGATGGGAATACTTTTATCATCGATTTATTCATTTTAGTCTTACGTACTAATATGGTATGTCTTAAATGATAGTAATGACATAACATAATTTTTTTTTTAATTATAACTATTTGTAATGCGCTTAGAAAAAAAAAAGTCAATAAAAAGTCATTTCAATTAGTAAGAATTTCAAATGAAAAATAATATTTGTAGTCGTAGAGTACACAAATGGTGTACAATCATTTTGAAAAAAAAATGAATAAATATATGATTCACGTGAAAAAATTAATTTTTTAATAGTTAATCCCACTCTTTTTAAAAGGATTGTACGACGCTTATGTATTAACCAATTGTATCTAACATTACTCAGTTCAAATTTCTTTTTTCAAAAATATTAACTTTAGCTCAAAATCAACCAACCCTAATCCAAATGCTATAATAACATGTGTCAATCAAGTTAAGATATTTCGAGTTTGTATCGAGTCCCAAGTTTGTGTAGCCGTCACCTTTTTCCTATTTTTTTTTTTTTTTTGTTATTTTTGATAGTTATAGTAACACTTAATAATGGATTTACTATAATTATATAATTATGATATATGTTTCTCATGAGTCATTCTTATTTACTTTGTCACTCATTTCCGACATCAATACGTCAACTACATTTATGGATATTATAAATATGAAATATTTAAATTTTCATGTATTCGAATATATGTTAGGTATTAAAAATAAATAAATTGTTTTATAAATTTGAAAAACCTACAAACTTCTACAAAATAACTCAAAAATAAAATAGAACATATATAAACCCTTTAGGTCTTTATCGATGGGGGTAATACCGATTCGAGTGAGATACTGAGAGCTTTGACTATAATCTTGCAATATTTAATAGTAGAATATTAGGTGAAAGTTTTACAATTTTTAAGAGTTTGGATTTTTTAAGTTCTCGATTTTAGAGAAATTTCGGCCTAATATTCCTTGCAATATAAAAGAGATATTCTTTAAATATACAATTTATTATAAAAGTGTTTTAAAATTGTTAAAAGTATCTGGACATAAAATTTTTGTTATCATAATATATATAAGATATTTTGATTATTTCATTAATATTTAGAGTAAAACTGTCACTAAAAACTTGAACATGTATTATTAAGAATTTTTTAATCTCTCTCTTATGGGTATCATGGAACTATTATCCAATAAAATTGCATATCATAAAAGATGTATAATATAAATGGGTTAGTTGGGTCATCATGTGGGTTCCCCGAGTTGACCAGAAAATGATCCAACTAATGATCAAGTTAATTAAGTTTATGTTAAATTGACTCAAGTTAGACTATACTCGATCCTAATTCTATTATTATGTGTTGGATTTATATTGAATTTGTGGATTGAGACCCGAGCCATATTTGACAACAGATAATATTGATTTATTTGATATACAATATAATTCTCAACCATTTTAATAGAGTTGCTATCCCACCCCTACGGGGTGGGTGGGTGGGTTTGGTCCTTGGGCCCTGCCTAGCAGGGGTGGGTGACTGATAGTCTCCAAATTATCACTTCCAATTGTAGAAGTGGATCAATCATAATAATAGGAAAATCCCAAGGTCATTTCCACAGAGGCAAATGTGTTTCAGACTCTTCACTATCTCACAAATTAAACAATCGAAATAAAGAAAAATAAAAATTTAGAACCAAACAAATGGAGAACCTGTTTTGAAAAGGAAGTGGTTTTTAATATTTTTATAGACCGGATTATTTTTTGTCAATGGAATGTATGGTTGAGCATGGAGGATTTCGGATTCACAATTGGTAGAAAATTGAAATACTTAGTAAAAAAAATCAGTACTCAAGAAAGTAGGCAAATAAAACTTAAATAGTTGTAATACTGGATTTTACTAACTTCAGACCATGAAAACTTTCAGGATTTAAAAACAACAACTAATATAAAGACAATCTAACAAACACTTGAGTTATGGAATATTTCCTCCTCTGGTTCAGCAATTCACAAGAATTTCTGGGTATCTCTTATCAATTACTAACTCGATCAAGATGTTAATAACTTGAAAATATGGAAATCCACGTTCAGAGTTCATTGTACCAAAACTTAGAAAATTTTCTCACTGTAGCTACAACTAGATTTGATTTTAACATTTGGTTGAAAGAAACCTTGATTAATTCAAGGTTCTATTGTACCTTATGTCAGCAATAGAACAAGAGCAAGCAAATCTTTCAAACCCTCAATTTTTGGAATTTGATTCTTAACAACGGGAAGCTTAAAATGTCTACACGGAAAATCAAGTAAAAATTGAGAATAAAATAAGGCTTTTACTAGAACCCAAGCTTCAAACTTAGCCAATCATCTTCATCAAAAGCTAGTAAAATACTAAAATGAAAAACCCTAAGAAAAATCCCAAAGATGTTGTCTAAACAAAGAAAGAGAAATAAAATGACAAAAAAAAAAAAACTAGAAACTCAATGACCCCTTCACCTGAAGATTTCTCTTCCTTTTATATCCAGAATCTTCTCTCCTAGCCACGGATTGCAGCTTCTCTATTGTGTCTAAGAGCATTAGTAGTGGCCTCAACAAAGCCAAATTATAGCTATAGAATAGCTAAAATGTGAAAAAAAACATCTAAAATGGACTCAACAAATGCATAGTAAATTTAGCCTCCAACCTTTTGACTAGCTAAATTTATTGAGTCAAAACCACTAGCTAAATAATATTTTTAATGTAAAATATTCTCCCCCCCACGCTGCACTGAACAATCCCGCGTAGACCAATTTCAGCTCTTTCCCTCATTTCATCTCCTTCACCAAAACCCACTAGAGCCCCTTTCATCTCCTTCCCCAAAACACACAATTGCAACAGAAAAACATACCTGGAAATCTCATTTTTTCGGTGGCTGGAACTCCCTCCCAAACTGCCTCCCAGCTCCAGCGTCTGCAGCACCGAAGGAAGAGCAACGGCAGCACCGAACGAGAGCAACAGCAGCACCGGACGGACTCCATCGTCTCCCAGCTGCAACACCAAATGGACGCACTGCCGGTAAGCCGCCGAATCCCATGCCTCCATTGTTGGGTCTCCTCTGTTTTTAATTTTTTTTTTTTTATGTGATTTCTGGTGAAGGACAACACCGAACGGATGATTCTCTGGTGAAGGGCAACACCGGACGATTCTCTGGTGATGGGCAGCACCGGACGAGATTCAAGCAACACCGGATTCTCTGCGCACCGGTAAATCCCAATCCATCGTATTTCTCCTCTGTTTTGCTTAGTGTTTTTTTTTTTTTTTTGTTATGCATTTTCTGGAATCAACTACCAGATCGGATTGGGAATTTTCTTCTTTGATGTTTGAACTTATTTGATTTTGGTGTATTGTGATGAAATCGAATTAGACAAATTTCTTTTTTCATCCATCAGTTTATATTTCTTATTTTCTTGTGATGTATTTCATATATCTTGTTAGGAATGGATCCATCCACTCACTGTGATGCCTACTTCACAAATCTTCTAAATAACAATGATTTTTTGATGAGTGCCACAAATGAACAAGAATTCTCTCCACCCCAAGTTGAGGTTATTGAAATTGAACCGAGTAGACGAAAAATAAAACGGGTTAATAATTTTAGTAATGAGGAAGATTTGTTGCTTGTGGAAGGATGGCTTGAAACTTCTTTAGATGCAGTACAAGGAAAAGATCAAAAGCACACGATGCTATGGAAAAGAATTCCTAAGTATTTTGAGGAAAACAAGAAATTGACTTTTTACGCAACTTCACATCTCTAATGAATCGGTGGTCGACGATTCAACAAGCTACAAATAAGTTTTGTGGTTACTTGGCTCAAGTCGAAGGAATGCATCCAAGTGGGTTTAACGAGTAAGACAAGGTATGTTTTGCACCTTTTAAGCTTATTTTTTTAACATGCTATTTTTTTTTTAAATCTTATTTATTTAGAACCATGGTCCTTTATGTATGTAGATCGGGAAGGCAAAGGTAATGTTCTTGGAGTTAGAGAAGAAGTCTTTTAACTTTGATCATTGTTGGCAGGTGTTAAGATTCCATCCAAAGTGGGTGGAACATATGGACATGGTGAAGCCGAAGAAGAAACCAAGTTCACATGATTCGACACCAAATTCAATAAATCTAGGCGAAGATGAGGATTTTCATTGTGCATCTTCAAATTTGGAACGACCAATAGGTCGTAAAGCAGAAAAAGAGAAACGAAAGAGAAAAGAAATGACAAACTCTGACTCTCTTGTGGTACTAAATGAGATGGCGGAAATTAGAAAGAGTAAACTTGTGCTTATGCAAGAAGCACGTGATCATGACAATAAAATGTTGTGTCTTAGGCAAGAGAAAGTGAGTCTTAAGCAAGACGAATTACGTATTCAAAAAGAGAAGGTGCTACTTCAACAAGTGAAAGCACGTCTTGAAGAAAAGAAAGAAGATGAAAGAATTATGACATTAAATACAAGTGCCATGCCTCCAATGCTACAACAATATTATCTTCAACGACAAATGGAAATACTTGCAAGTCGTGCTGGGAAAAACTAGCTGTATTTTTTGTTTATGTTTGTTAGATTAATCACTTTGGCTTGACCATTATGGAGTAATGTTATATTTATGTTTGGACGATAATTTTTTTGATTGATCATTATGGAGTAATTTCATATTTATGTTTGTTAGATTAATCACTTTGGCTTGACCATTATGGAGTAATGTTATATTTATGTTTGGACGATAATTTTTTGGTGGTTGATCATTATGGAGTAAATTCATATTTATGTTTGTTAGATTAATCACTTCATATTCATCATTATGGAGTAATTTAATACAACAAGAAATTTAATACAACCATAAACTTAATACAACAAGAAATTTAATACAACCATAAACTTAATACAACAAGAAATTTAATACAACTATAAACTTAATACAACCATAAACTTAATACAACAAGAAATTTAATACAACCATGTCTTATGCGGCACTATATTGTTACCATAAGTGCTCGACGAGATATGTTTGGAGTTGAGAATGGATTCTTCTATCCCTAAGAGCATGATGACATTGAATGAACTCGCTAAATTCAGGCGTAGGGCCGGTTGACACTGGATCATTGTATGTTTCTGGCAACTGTTCATATTCGAACTCTTCTTCTCCATTGTCAGCCCGTTCATCTTCAATGATCATATTATGTAAAATTATGCATGCCATCATAATTTCATTAAGTGTTTCAATGTGGAAAAACCGTGCAGGTCCACGAATTATAGCAAATCGTGCTTGAAGCACACCAAAAGCACGCTCCACATCCTTCCTTGCGGACTCTTGGGCTGCAGTAAAATATTTTTTCTTGTTTCCTTGTGGAGCTGAGATAGTTTTAACAAATGTTGCCCATTGCAGATAAATTCCATCAGCAAGATAGTACCCCATTGCATAGTTATGACCATTAATAATGTAATTAACAGTCGGAGTATGCCCTTGAGCAAGGTCAGAAAATATAAATGATCTATCAAGAACATTTATATCATTATGAGACCCCGGCAACCCAAAAAAGGCATGCCAAATCCATAGATCGTAAGAAGCCACTGCTTCTAAAATAATTGTTGGTTCATGGATATGACCAGAATACATACCATGCCAAGCAGTTGGGCAGTTCTTCCACTTCCAATGCATACAATCAATGCTTCCTAACATACCTGGAAATCCACGTTTCTCACCAACTGCTAGTAATCTAACAATGTCATCATTGTTGGGTTTTCTTAAGTACTCTTCAGAAAAAATTGAAACAACAGCTTTGACAAACATCTTTAGGCTTTTTAATGCAGTAGTCTCTCCAATCTTCAAATATTCATCCATAAAATCAGCCGTGACACCATATGCAAGCATCCTTAGAGCAGCTGTTATTTTTTGAAGGGAAGAAAAACCAAGCCTTCCAAAACCATCTCGTCTTTGGACAAAATAAGATTCATGGGCTTCTACTGCAGCTTGGATACGAAGAAATAGAGGACGACTCATCCGGAACCTCCTTCGAAAATATTTGTGAGGATAGATTGGAGGATCAGCAAAATAGTCGCGAAATAGATTTTGGTGGGCTTGCAATCGATCTCGCCTTATGAATCTATGTGCATTTTTAGAAGAACCATGTGAGCTTGATCCTTCTCCTTCCAAAACAAGTTGCCTCGCTATCTCAAATTCTTGGTCAGAATCTAAATCAATAAGTGTCATTTTGTGAAAAAGTGAACGATCCATTGAGAGAAAATGAGAATAAAAGGTTTCAAAGAGATACTTGAGTTGAAGTGAATGAAATTGTTGAAGAAATGTTATATTTTATAGTAAAAGTATATAACTGTTGGAGAATTATAGCCGTTAAAAAATATAACCGTTGATAAAATATAACCGTTAAAAAATATAGTCGTTGGAAAATATAGCCGTTAAAAAAAATAATACATGAATAATATAACCGTTAAAAAATATAGCCGTTGGAAAAATATAGCCGTTATAAATTTTAATACATCAATAATACAACCATAAACTTTAATATAACAATAATACAACCATATTATATTAATATAACAATAATACAACCATAAATTTTAATACAACAATAATACAACCATAAATTTTAATACAGCAATAAACTTTAATACAACCATAATATTTAATATAATCATATTCAAATTACAATTAGAATTAAAATTTAATAAAAAGTTCAAAATCAATATTTTAATAAAATAGCTAAAGATTTGTTAAGTCTATTATTTGGTGTTACAAAAAGTGGCTAGCTAAAATTTGTAAAAGTGAAAACTTTAGCTAAATTTTAGCTAAAGTTTGTTGAGGCCACTAGCAATGCTCTAACCACCTCATTTTTTGTTTCTCGTGGTCCCCAAATTCCTCAGAATAATCGCATGTGTTTATTGGGTTTGGTAGTGCTAAGTCCTTCAAATGGCCTTCTCAAGTTTTAGCTTCTTCACATGGGCTTCAACTATGGATATGGACTTAGTTACTTCATACCATGGACCTGGCCTTAGTTCCCTCTCAGATTTTTGCTTCAACAAGTCGCAAGTCTTGTGCATCCTCACGTTGGCTTCACTCCTGCATTGGGGCACAACTCATTATAAGTTGTAATTAACACCAGCCAGCCCATCAGTTGATAAGAATAATAATAAGACCATATTCACATGAGTTAAGTGCTTCTGATAGGAGAACATGAAGTTTATAATTACTTAAGGTGTAAATGGTCATTTCACAAGTTAGGAAGAGTTAATGCACATTGTTTGACTAATACTTTTATTTTAACAAATAAAGTTTACTCAACCCACTATGTTAAGAGTATTAAAAACAACAAAATTATCCATTTATTAAGCCCTGCAACTAACTTTTTGCTAGTCCCTAGCAAATTAAATTATTTAGATCAAAAAGGAAGAGGGTTCCCAACTAAAACCCAAGAGCTCATGCCATGTTTCTAAACTTACTGAGGCTAAGAATACCAGAAGTTTATTGATAAGAAATTTAGTGCCAATAAAAAGGTTTATACATTGTTTAGTCAATCAACCAAAATGGTCAAGTACAGTAAAATATTGTTTCTTTCAATGCGTGGGGCTAGGGTCAGAATTTTAGAGTGGACTACCAAGAGACATTAGAAGTTTCAATCATTGCAGAAGATCTGGAATGAACACATGGTTTTACTCCAATTCAAACCATTGTATTGTTAGTTTTCACGCCATTGCACTTAATAGGCAGCCTTTTCAATACACAAAATTATGTATGAGTTTTCTTCTTTCTTTTTTTCTTTCTTTTTTTCTTTTAGTTTTCCTAGTGGAGTCAAACCTATGAATGTCCACCTACCTACACTTTTACTAATAAACCCTTATCACTAGGTTGCCACACCTCTTGGATTTTTAGGGAGAATCAGATTTATAAATGTACGTCTACCCACACTTTCACAAATCGGCCCTTACGACTAGATTACCTAAAGGTTGTTTTTTTTTTTTTTAATCCCTGGCTTGTCCATTTTCTCATTTGATTTATCATATTTCTTCTTAAGCCATTAGGATATGGTTCATTGGAGTCCCACATAACTAGAATGTAAATCAACAAGTAATGGCACACTAGAATCTTTCTAATTCTTCTGAGTATGTGTGTGTGCGCTTAGTAAGATCTTAATTGCTATCCCTTGGTTTAAGCAACTAAACAAATTGGATAAACTTCCCTTTTGACCTAACTTTTGAGTATAATTGAATTTTAAATGTTTTATATCCTCAGCAAATCAACTACATGTTCAGAAACAAGGGTGCTCTGCTACTAAATTCACAACACTTTCAAAGACATAGAGAAAATGAAAAAAAAAAATATGTTGTCCTGAATGTGTCTAAGGCATGAAAACTAAATTCTCCCCCCCCCCCCCCTCCCCCCTCCCACCCCAGTAGACTGTAGCATTGTTCTCAATGAGACAATACAATAAAAATGTAAGAGAGGAAAAGCACTTAAAAGAAATTGAGCAACCAGCAGAGAGGTTGTGAGAGAACATACTTGATTGAATTGTGAAGGGGATAACCAAAAAAAAAAAAAAAACAGAGAAAAAAATGACTACAAAAACATAGGAGAAACAAGTGAGAAGTGAGGAAATTAAATCAACTTGATTCTACAACTGATTATTACTTGTGTCTAACAATTGGAGAGTAGACTCTTTAGATAAGAAATTAGCAATGAAGGGTTTGAGTCTTTAACCATTAACTTTGAACATGTTGTCATTTTGAGGATTCATAATCTCCACAGTACAATGGAAAAATACACTTTTGACCACATATGGACTACTCCACTGAGATCTTAATTTGCCAGGAAACAATTGTAAGCTAGAATTGTACAATAATACTTGTTGCTGAGGCTCAAAGGATTTGTGTTGGATATGTTGATCATGAAATTTCTTCATCCTTTCCTTGGACAGCTTGGAATTATTGCAGGCATCCATTCTAAGCTCCTCTAGCTCAGCCATCTACAGTTTTCTTATAGAACCAGCATGGTCAGTGTTGAAATTAAATTGTTTAATAGCTCAACATGCCCTATGTTCTAACTTTACAAGTAGATGACAAGCCTTTTAATACACTATTCTATATGAAGACATGCTCAGAATTGTTTTACAGGCTGTTTTGTAAGCCTACAGAGCATCAACTAAACGCAATGACTAGTCCTTTTTGTTAGGGTTAACTGTTTTTTCAATAATGTTTTTTATTTCCCTATTAGCTAGTTCAGCTTGACCATTCGTTTGAGGATGGTAAGGTGTGGAAACTTTATGATGGATGCCATATTTCCTTAATAAGGTAGAAAAATGCTTGTTACAAAAATGAATGTCATTATCACTGATAATGGCCTTAGGCATTATAGATCTTGCAAAAATATTTTCCTTTAAAATTTTTAAAAACACTTGATAGTCATTATTTTTGCAAGAAATTGCCTCAACCCACTTAAAAACATAGTCGACAGCAAGTAAGATATACAAATAGCCATAAGTTGAGGGAAATGGACCCATAAAATCTATCTCCCAACAGTCAAAAATTTCAGTCATTAATATAGGCTGCAGAGGCATCATATTTCTCCTAATGATACTCCCTAATTTTTGATAGGGTTCACGGGCCTTACAAAAGCTATATGCATATTTAAACATAGAATGCCAATAAAAACCACTTTGAAGGATTTTAGCTACTGTTCTGTGGGCTGAAAAATGCCCACCACGAGCTTCTGAATAACAGAAGAGCAACACACCAACAATTTCAGTATTAGGGACACACTTCCTAATAATCTGATCTAAACAATACTTAAAGAGGTATGGATTATCATAAAAAAAATACTTAGCTTCAAATTTCAGCCTCTTGATGTCCTACATAGTCCAACGGGGAGGAGTTTTTTCTGTGACCAGAAAATTTACAAGGTCTACATACCACGGTAAAATTTCAACTGAAAATCATTGTTCATCAGGAAAATAATAAAAAATTAAAGGAAAGTGTTCAGAATTTTCAGATGTAAGTCGAGACAAGTGATCCGCTACCACTTTCTCCACCCCATTTTTATCCTTTATTGTGAGATCAAATTCTTGCAGTAGGAGAATCCACCTTATTAGTCTTGGTTTTTGTTTCTTTTTTTGATAAGATGAATTTGAGTGCTGCATGGTCAATAAATATGGTGACAAAATAACCAAGCAAATGATCTAAATTTATCCAAAGCAAATACAACAGCAAGGAGTTCTTTTTCTATGGTAGAGTAGTTCTTTGGGCAGCATTCAAGATTTTACTAGCATAATAGATGACATGTGACATCTTATTTTTGCACTACCCAAGTGCAGCTCCTACTGCAAAATCGCTAATACACATTAATTTAAAAGGAAGTGTCCAATCAGTAGGTTGAACAATGGGTGCAGTGGTGAGGAAGGATTTTAATTGATCAAAACAATTTTGACATTTATTGGTCCATTCAAACTTGACATCATGCATGAGAAGTTGACAAAGTGGTTTAAAGATATGACTAAAATTCTTTATAAACCTTCTGTAAAACCAGTATGGCCTAAAAAGGACCTAACATTCTTTACATTCCTAGGTGCATGCAAGTTTGAAATTAATTCTATTTTAGCCTTATCAACCTCAATGTCTCGTGAGGACACAATATGTCTAAGTACTATGCCCTGCTACTCCACAAAATGGCCTTTTTCCCAGTTCAATAGTAGCTGGTTTTCCTCACATCTGGTAAAAACAACTTGTAAGTTAGCCAACCAAGCATCAAATGATTTTTCAAAAACTAAAAAAATCATCCATAAATACTTCTACAATTTCCTCAATTAAATCACTAAAGATGCTTAGAATGCATCTTTGAAAAGTAGTCGGGGCATTGCATAGCCCAAATGGCATTCTTTTGAAAGCAAACGTGCCAAAGGGACAAGTAAATATGGTTTTCTCTTGGTCCTCAGGGGCTATCTCTATTTGATAAAACACAGAAAACTAGGGGTGAAGGAATAAACCGACAAACCGGAAAATCGGCCCAGACCGAACCGGACCAGTTGGTTCGGTCTGGTTTTTGACCGATCCGATTTTCGACCGGTTCGGTTTGGAATCGGTTCTTTCATTTTAAAAATCGGTCAAATCCGGTCTAAAATCGGTTTATGTTTTCCAACACAAAAACCGGACTGGTTCACATATTATATATATATTATTAATTTTTAATATTACATATAATATATATAATTATGTATGAAATAATATATTATAATTTATAATATAACATTTTAATATTAAATATGAATATTTATTTGCTCATATGTTTTAAATATAATATATATATTAAATACATTTTATTACCTAATAAATTCTCAATATATTTCTTTTGATAAATATATTAGTAATAATACTAATATACTTAATATATTAAAACAAAAAAATCGGATCGGACCGGACCAAAACCGGTAAAACCGGACATACCAGTTTAGGGAGGTAATCGGTGCATAATCGGTTTTTAAAAATACAAAATCATTACATATTGGTTCGGTCCTAAATTTTATTCAAAACTGGATCGGTTACACCCCTACAGAAAACCCATCTAAGAAGCAGTAGTACTCATGTCTCGCTACTTTTTCCAAAATCTGGTTAAGAAAAGGCAAGGGGAAATGGTCTTTCCTAGAGGCTGCATTGAGCATCTTATAGTCTACGCATATTCTCCAACTTATGGTCACCCTAGTAGTACTAACTCCCCCTTGTTATTTTCTATCACATTGACCCTAATTTTTTTGGATCAACTTGGATTAGACTAACCCATTCGCTATCTGCAATGGGATATATGATGCCCATGTCTAAAAGTTTCAAAATCTCAGCTTTTACTACTTCCGTCAGTAATGGACCAACCAATGGCTGCTTTATGTTGTTTCAGCATGGTTAGTAACTTATCGTCTTGGTCGGGAAGTTAATTGAGAAGAAGTTACCACTGGAAATGAATTTTCTGGACCCAAGTGAGCATATTTCAGTTATAAAGGCAGGGGCTTTAATTCTAGCACTGGGAACTTTTCTGTGGAAGGCTTTAATGCTGCTGGAAGTGTTGGTAATGGCTCAAATTTGAGCTTCCACTACACCTCAGTGGAGTTTTCTACAGCATATATAGATGACATAATATTAGCAGGTTCAATAAAATCAAAGGAGTTCTCTAATTCCTCCTATTGTTCATTACAATCATAATTTAGCAGAGAATTTTCAGAAAAAAGAGATTCCAGCACATTGACTTCTTGAAGATCTTCGAGTTCTTTAGGTTGTCTGCACAAATTGAAAATGTTCAATTGCAAGGTCATGTTCCCAAAGCTTAATTTAAGACACCACTCCTACAATTAATTATGGTATTAGAAGTTGTTAAGAATGGTATCCCTAAAACCACAAGTGCTGAAGAATTTGAATGGGTAGTTACTTTCATGTCCAACACCACAAAATCTACTGGGTGGTAGAATTTATCTACTTGGAGCAAGACATCTTCAACAATATCCTTTGGTATTTTGATGGATCAATCAGCAAGTTGTAAAATAATAGAAGTGGTCTTTAATTCTCCTAAACCCAGTTGTTCATACATACTAAAAGACAGCAAATTAACCCCTGAACCCAAGTCAAGCAAAGCTTGGCCAATTTTTGCATTTCCAATGATACAAGAAATAGTTGGTGAATTAGGGTCTTTATACTTGGGTGGTGTGCGATTTTGAATTATTGCACTGACTTGCTTAGTGAGAAAATTTTTTTTCTGCACATTTAAATTTCTTTTTACCGTGCATAAATCCTTTAGAAACTTAGTATAAGCAGAAGTTTGCTTAATAGCATCAAGAAGAGGTATATTAATCCGAACTTGTCTAAAATTTTTCATAATTTCAGCATGCTGTTTTTCCTTATGCAAAGAAAGCAATCTATGTGGGAATGAGGCAGGTGTGGGGCATGTATTTGCTTCAGATTCTAGCATGCTAGGCTCACCTCTATCTTGGGAAAGGTTAGAATTTTTACCTAAGCTGGCTACACCATGTGCAGGAATATCCACAACCTTACCACTCCTTAGAGTTGTGATGGCTTTGACAAATTTGACATTGGCACTTTTAGCATTACTCTGAATTTGCTGATTCAGTCCTTGAGGGTTGGGTTGTGGTTAAGCAGGGAATTTCCCCTTTTCTTGAGCATTCAGGGAGGTGGTCACTCTTGTGAGTGTTCCGCTAATGTCATTTATTGCTTATGTATTTTAATTGTTTATTGTATTCTAATTTTGCACGAACTGCTAGAGGCTCATGAATAGCTGCTATATAGTATCTTCCAAGTTCTTCTTTTGCACTTGAGGTGTGTGGTTCACATACTGTGAAGGTCCTGGGGCTGTTGGTACTAAATAGGAGTTATATTGAGTAGGTCCTAGGAGTGCTGGCTACTTATTTCTCCAACCAAAATTAGGATGGTTTCTCCAACTTGGATTACAAGTGTTAGAGTATGATCCAAAAAAATTTTAGAAATTATATTCACATCATTAGATTGGTCAACTAAAACCTCTTTAAAAGTAGGAATTGTTCGGCATGCACCAGTCACATGCCCTAGATCTTCATATATGTTACATTTTGCATACTTGTAAACTCATTGACTTACTTAAGCTCTGTAGATTCTACCTTCTTAGAGAATAATGCAAGTCTAGCATGTAAATCATCAGATTCTTTCAAAAGATACTTTCCACCCCCACTTGAAATTTTTTGATTTTCAGATCTATTATACACCTCAGAAATATCCCATAATTGAGCAGTTTCAGACAAGTAGTCAAAGTACTCAAATGCCTCCAAGGGTTCTTTATTAAAAAATTCACCATTGCACATAGTTTCCACAAATTATCTTAATTTTTGTTGTAAACCCTCATAGAAAAAAACTTATGACCCTCCAATCCTAATATCCATGATGAGGACATGCATTTAATAAGTCTTTAAAATGTTCCTAGCAGTGATAAAATGTTTCTACATCATTTTGACCAAAATTCATAATTTGTCTTTTTAAGGCATTGGTCATATGCATTGGAAAATTTTTTTAAAAAAATTCAGTTTGCATTTCCTGCCAAGTCCCAATAGACCTAGGCCTTAAGGAGTTTAGCCAAGTTTTAGCCTTGTCCTTTAGAGAAAATGGGAACAGTTTCAATCTAATGATTTCTTCAGTGCATGTTCTATCCATGAAAGTTGAGTAAACTCTTTGATGTGCAAATTAGGGTTTTCTGATTCCATGCCATGAAAATATGGCAACAGTGGAATCAACCCAGGTTTGAAGTTAAAATTATTTGCATTCAAAGGTTGAATGATAAAAGAGGGTGGACTAGTCTTAATAGGTTGCAAATATTCTCTAAGTATCCTGTTAGGATTTACTATTTCTCTGTCATTGTGTTCTTCATTTTTAGCCATGTTACTATAAATGTCAAATAATGATTTAAATGCTAGATTAAGAGAAATAGATGCACTTGAGGATGAGATTGATGATTCATTTCTAGCAAGTTTATATGTGCTATCTCTAGCCCAACCAGACAAGCAAATTCAGCAGGAAAAAAAAGGATAAAATAAAATAAATGCAAACAAGTAAAATGAGAGGAAAAGATATCACACAGGTTGTGAAGAGGTTCACAACTCTACAAACATCTTCCCAATATGATAATGTTCTAAAAACACCGGTGGTCCTAGCAACGGTGCAAAAAGCTTGATGGTCTTCAAATTATCACTCTCAAGTGTAGAAGTGGATCAATCGTAATAATAGGAAAATCTCAAGGTCATTTTCACAGAGACAAATGTGTTTCAGACTCTTCACTATCTCACAAATTTTAAACAATCAAAATAAAGAAAAATAAAAATTTAGAACCAAACAAATGGAGAACCCGTTTTGAAAAGGAAGTGGTTTTTAATGTTTTTATACACTGGATTATTTTCTGTCAATGTAATGTATGGTTGAGCATGGAGGATTTCGGATTCACAGTTGGTAGAAAATTGAAATACGTAGTAAAGAAAATTAGTATTCAAGAAAGTAGGCAAATAAAACTAAAACAGTTTTAATATTGGATTTTACTAACTTCAGACCACGAAAACTTTCAGGATTTAAAAACAACTAATATAAGGACAATCTAACAAACACTTGGGTTGCGGAATATTTCCTCCTCTGGTTCAGCAATTCACAAGAATTTATGGGTACCTCTTATCAATTACTAACTCAATCAAGATGTTAATAACTTGAAAATATGGAAATCCACGTTCAGAGTTCTTTGTACCAAAACTTAGAAAATTTTCTCAATGTAGCTACAACCATATTTGATTTTAACATTCGGTTGAAAGAAACCTTGATTAATTCAAGATTCTATTGTGCCTTATGTCAACAACTGAACAAGAGCAAGAAAATCTTTCAAACCCTCAATTTTTGGAATCCAATTCTTAATAATAGGAAACTTAAAATGTCTACATGAAAAATCCAGTAAAAATGGAGAATAAAAGAAGATTTTTACCACAACCCAAGCTTCAAGCTTAGCCGATTATCTTCATCAAAAGCTAGTAAAATACTAAAATGAAAATAAGAAAAATCCCAAAGATGCCATCTGAACAAAGCAGGAGAAATAAAATGACAAATAAAAATAGTTGGAAACTCAATGACCCCTTCACCTGAAGATTTCTCTTCCTTTTATACCCAAAATCTTCTCTCATTGTCACGGATCATAGCTTCTCCATCATGCATAATTATCTCATTTTTCTGCTTCTCGTGATTCCCAAATTCCTCAGAATAATCGTATGTGTTTATCAAGTTTGGTTGTGCTGAGTCCTTCATGTGGCCTTCTCAAGTTTTAGCTTCTTTAAATGGGCTTCAATTATGGATATGGACTTAGTTACTTTACAGCATGTAGGGGTGTAAAAATAAATCGATAAACCGGTAGACCGGACCAAACCGGTGGGATCGGTCCAGTCCTAAGTTTGGTTTGGTTCGGTTCGGTACCGGTTTTATTTTTCTTAAAACCGGTCACAATAGGTCAAGTTCTGATTTTCCTTTTTCTAAAACTGGACCGGACCTAACCAGACCAGTTTATACATATATTTTATTTATTTTTATTGTATATAATATATAATTATATATAAAATAGTTTTGTATTATATGATAAATTACTAATTAATATAATATTAAATTTTAAAATATTATATCATTTTATTTATTATATTGATAGTTATACTAATATTATATAGTGCATATTAATAGTTATACTTATACTATATCACTATATATTATAGTATACTATAATATATCATTATATTCTATATTATAATATATCATCATAGTTTATAATACAATTATAATATATATTATAATATACTACAACATATTATCACTATAGTATTATATACTATAATATACTATATTATATAATATATAATATAGTACATTAAAATAAGTAAAATCAGACCGAAAATCGATAAAATCGGAATATCGATTTTGTAGGATAACCGGTGCATAATTGGTTTTGAAAAATGTAAAATCGATGCATACCGGTTCGGTCCTAAATTTTGTTCAAAACCAAACCGAACCGAACCGATTACACCTCTAATAGCATGGACTGGCCTTAGTTCCCTCTCAAATTTTTGCTTCAACAAGTCACAAGTTTTTTTTTTTTTTTTTTGAAGGCATAACAACCTTTTGATCCTTTCATTCCAAAGAGCATAAAATACATAGAGGAAGTTCCTCCATAGTAACAATACAATCTGAAATAGAAAGAGCATCCTTTGCAAGAAGGTGAGCCATTGTATTCCCATCTCTCCTAACATGAGAGACTTCCCACCTTGCAAACCTTGAGAGAACCAACCTGGCTTCATAGAGAAACATGCTAGAGCTGCACCATACTTCCCGATTCTTCTGCAATGCTTGTACAGCCTCGAGTGAGTCCCCTTCTAGTATAATATTTGCCAGCCCCAGATCCCTTGCAAAATTGACAGCAACCAGAGCTCCATAGGACTCTGCCAACAGAGGTTCTGTGTAAAGGGATTTCCTCTGTCTTTGAGTTGCAATGACCATACCTTGGCTATCCCTTACGACCACCCCAACCCCAACCGTGCCTTGTGCCTCATTTATAGCCCCATCCCAGTTAACTTTAAACCAGTCCTTAGGTGGTGGCCTCCAGTCAGTCCCACTAGTAGCCGTGATGTCCTTTCTTTTCTCCTGTATGCTAACCCCTCCTGGCTCCCCTTGTTCCAATCGTGCTCTATCATCCACTTCTCTAAGGATTTTCTTTGGTGGCCAGAATTCTTGGTTAAAAAGGTATGCATTTCTCCTAAGCCACAACATCCGGGCAACTATAGCGAATTCTTTTAGTTCTTCCTCATTGAGGCTCTGAAACAAAAATTCTACAAGATAAATCATGGGGATATGAGTTAGTGAGCACTTTTGTAGACTTTTTGAGCATTGTCCCCATACATCCCTGGTAGCTTCACACGACCATAGGACATGTACTGAATTTTCCTCCTCTCTCTGGCATATAGGACACAAAGGGTTTGACACCACTTTCCTTTTATAGAGGTTTGCTTTGGTTGGGAGGGCTTCCTGGCATGCACGCCAGAGGAACATTTTTTCATTTGGAGTAACTTCAAGTTTCCAGAGTTTCTTCCATATAGAGTTGGCATTGGTACTCGAAGAAGCTTGACCCTTGATGGCTTCCTCATTTGATTTTTCCAGGTGGTAAGCACTTCGAACAGAAAAAAAGTCCTTTTGGACCCTTCCATATTAGCTTGTCTTCTGTTCTGAGAGTACTTATAGGTGTCCTAAGGATTATGGCAGCTTCCTCCTTGTCAAAAACGTCCTTGACTAGCCCCTCTTTCCAGCACTTATTTTGAGGATCAATAAGCTCTGAAACAGTGGCATTTGGTCCAAGTATTCTCTGAGTGCTCGAAGGCTTGGTGGGTGCAGGCTTGAGGATCCACTTGTCTTTCCATATTTTAGCTTTCTCCCCTGTACCTATTCTCCAGAAGGACTCCTTTTCAACCACATGTCTGGCAGCTAGTAGACTCCTCCACACGTAGGAAGGTTTTGACCCCACCTTGGCTTGTAGGAATGAGGATTTGGGGAAATACTTCGCTTTAATCACCTGTGCTGCCAGTGAATTAGGATCCTGTAGAATTCTCCAACATTGCTTTGAGAGAAGCGCTTTGTTGAAGATTTCTAAATCTCTGAAGCCTAACCCCCCATCACTCTTCGAATGCCCCAACTTCTTCCAAGATACCCAGTGGATTTTTCTTTCTTTTTCTTGCTGACCCCACCAAAATTTGGCCATAGCCCTGTTGATTGCTTGTAGTAGACTTAGAGGCAACTTGAATACACTCATTGTGAAGGTTGGCAGTGCTTGAACCACTGCTTTGAGGTATATCTCTTTCCCTGCCAAAGTGAGAGGCTTGATAAACCTGCTGTTCAATTTCTGTGTTATATTGTCAAGAATGGCCTTAAATGTTCTGACCTTGTGCCGACCCACCACTGAAGGTAATCCCAAGTATCTTTCATATGTCATTGTTGTCCTCACCCCTGCAATTGAAGTGATATAATCCTGAGTAACTTTAGCTGTATTTTTGCTGAATATGATTGATGTTTTCTCAATATTCAGCCTTTGCCCCGAGGCCATCTCATAACATTTCAGCAATCTAATCAACCTAACCCATTCATCAGCTTGTGCTTTACAAAAAACCAGACTATCATCCGCGAAGAAAAGGTGAGAAACTTTCAGCTGACCTCTGGCTACTAGGATACCATGTAACTGCCTTCTTTCCTCAGCTTTAGTTAACAGGTTGCTCAAAGCCTCTGCGCATATGATGAAAAGGTAGGGTGATAGAGGATCACCCTGCCTTATGCCTCGGGATGGAGAGAATTGAGGTTGAACTGTTCCATTCACAAGGAGGGAGTACTTTACTGTTTCCACACAATTCATCACCATTTCAACCCATTTACTGCAAAAACCCATTTTGTAGAGAATTGCTCTGAGAAAACTCCACTCCACTCGGTCGTACGCCTTGCTCATATCAAGTTTTAGAGCCATGTAACCTTCTTTACCTGCCATTTTACACTTCATAGTATGTAGAGCCTCAAAGGCCACCACTATGTTATCAGAAATCAATCTATGAGGAATGAAAGCTGACTGGGAAGGTGAAATAATACAGGGCAGAACTTTCTTCAATCTATTTGCAACCATCTTAGAAATGATCTTATAGGTTACATTACAAAGAGAAATAGGTCTAAAGTCTGTTACCCTTGAAGCCTCCTTCTTCTTTGGAATCAAGGTTATGAGGGTATTGTTGATCCCTTCCAGGCTACCTTCAGAATTCAGTACATTGAGAATTGCTTCTGTGACTTGGTCCCCAACAATACTCCAGTTTTTTTGATAGAAGATGGCAGGGAAGCCATCGGGTCCTGGTGAGCTCAGTCCCTCCATGTGAAAAATTGCCTCTTCGACTTCCTGTCTAGTGAAGGTTTTGGTTAGTTGCACATTGTGTAAATCTGTGACTTTAGCTTCCAAAGAAGAAACACATTCAGATTCTAGATTGGGCCTCGAAGAGGTGAAAAGCTCAGTGTAGTAGGCTTGAAAGAGTCCATTGCTTCCTTCTGTTGAGTCTACCAGCTGGTTCTGGTTATCAAGAAGTTCTCTAATGAAGTTTGTTTTCCTTCTGTGTGTAGCTGCTTGGTGGAAAAAGTTGGTGTTTCTGTCTCCCTCCTTCAACCATTTCTTCTTGGCTCTTTGCTTCCACTTGATGTTTTCCTCCTCTAGGCCTGTATTTATGTCTCTCTGAAGGTGTCTTATTTGCTCATTTAATTCCCCTGAGTTTCTGTTTTGGAGCTGAGCCAATGCTTCCATCTTGTCTTTTAACTCTTTTCTTTTGTTTCCAAACCTCTTGCCACTCCATTTGAGCAGTTGCTCCTTACATAGCTGAAGCCCTGCTACCATGTGTTCCATTTTGCCTCTGATAAGTCTAGGAATTTTCCATGAGGTTGCTACTAGCTGGTGGCACTCTTCATCAAGTAACCATTTTGCCTCAAACCTGAAGGGCTTATTGGCCAAGGGGGCTGGACTTGGAAATTTCTCAAAAGTGACCCATAATGGCCTATGGTCAGAGTTAAGAGTTGGGAGTATGACAACCCTTGCTTCAGTGTAAAGGTCTGACCACCTTCCATTACAAAAAGCCCTGTCCAGTCTTTCCTTTATGAAGGCTGTTCCTTGTCTCCCATTATTCCACGTGAATTTACTACCACTATACCCCATATCAGACAGGCCACAATTATCAATTGCTTTTTGGAACCTTTCTATTTGTTTTGGTGGTCTTACAGGGCCTCCCTTTTTCTCAGCAAATTGTAGAATTTCATTAAAATCTCCAACACAAAACCAGCCTAAACTTGTACTAGGGTTCAAAGTTTCCAAAAGGGCCCAGCTGCCCCTTCTGGCTTCTGTGACAGGGTTGCCATAAAAGCCAGTTAGAACCCATGCAGGTGCATGTCCATTGGACACTTTCAATGAGATGTGTGAGTCTGTGTAGGAAATCACCTCTGCCTCTACTGTATTCTTCCAAAGAAAAGCTAGTCCACCTTTCATTCCCCTTGCCCCAACCACGAAACTGTTTTCAAACTGTAAGAAACTTTTAACTGCTTCAACTCTAGCTCTGTTACTCTTTGTTTCCATTAAGAAAACAAAAGTGGGATACTTTGACTGCACTAAAAAATGCAGGTTGTTCACTGTCCGAGGGTTCCCAAGCCCTCGGCAGTTCTAGCTTATACAACTCATAATTTCTGGTGGGGCTGGGTTCCAGCCACCACCATTTCTTCATCCCCCTTCTTCTCTGGTTCCACTCTCTCCTTTTTGATTTTTTTCCCGTGTACCATGACAGTATGCAACTCATTCTGGTTTAGTCTTTTCCTTGTTCCTTGTTGGATGTTTTCTTTGTTGCTGGCTGCATCATCAGGAGAAGTATCCAACCTTCTGTCACGGGCCTTTCTTTTCCAAGTAGTCTTCCTCCTTAGTTCATGCAGTACTTGCACCTGATCTGATACAAAGGAGGCTAGGGAGGAGACCTGGTCTTTAAGCCCATTTGTGTGGCCTTGATCCATTTGTGTCGACTGAGACTCTAATTTTGGGCCAGCTTGCATGTCAGTTGTTGTTTGGCTTATCTTGTTACTATTTCCCATCAAGCCCGGTTCAGATTGGTTAACATACTCAGTAGTAACATTATTCATAGGTAGCCTTACTATTTCCTTAACAGGAGAATTGGTACCTTTTGCAGGAGATGGAGTGAAAAGGGGCTTCTTGTTTCCTCCTCGAGCACCTGGGTTGTCTGCATCAGTCAGGTTAGGTGTCTGCATGGTTGGTGAGCTGTCAGAGTCCTTGGTAAATGAGTCATCCCTGACCTCCTTTCCTGTCCTCCATGGCTGTTCAACGTGGTCCTGCCTGTTATTGTTTGTACCATATTTTTTCTTCTCCCCATCTGCAGACCTGGTTACTGGAGCTCTTAACCATGCTCCATATTGCACCGTGTCACTCCTTGTGTTGGCAGCAGAACAGCCTTGAACATTGTGTTTTATACATCCACACCTAAAGCACAGATTAGGGAGTCTTTCATATTTTAAATCAATCCATGATTTCTTTCCCTCACTGATAAGGAACAATCCCCTTTCAATAGGCTTTGTAATATCCAACTCTACCTTCATCCGTATGAATTCTCCCCAGCATATCCCTCTGTCATCAGCTTGTACTTCTAGACACTTTCCAATGCCATTACCTATCTGATGGCCTACATCCAAGTTCATGCTTGCAAGGGGTGTATTGTGTGCCTGTACCCAGAAAAACTCCATGGAGAAAGGGATCTCCTTTACTGACTTCTCTCCATCAAAAGCATGCAGACACACCAGCCATCTATCGAAAGACCATGGTCTTCCATTTAGCACCTGTTCTAGATCCTGTGGTAGATGAAATTCTACCAGATATTTGTTACTCCCTACTTCAGAAAATTGCATCCAGCTTTTGCATTTCCAGACTTTGGACATAGTGCTTTTAAAAGCCTCTTTGTTAACAGGTCTCTCAGCTATGATCATTGCCAGCAGGCAGTGTTGTCCTTATTGCACCATTCTATCCTTTGAGCTCTGAGAGATCACCACTGCTCCTTGTTCCTTCTCAGTGAGACTGAGTGCTTTCCATTTCGTTGCTAGCTCCTCTTCCATATCCTCTTCAAACTAGTATTCTAGCTTAAGAGACCAAACTCTTCAAGAGAGAAAAAACCTCACCCTGCTGCTAGGAGAGGACCCCAGCAAATCAGAACTTAGAAAAAATTATTCGATGTTGAAACGCATACGAACCAACCTTTCGCAATATTGACACTTTGTGCATCCTCATGTTGGCTTCAATCCTGCATTGGGCCACACCTCATTATAAGTTGTAATTAACACCGGCCAGTCCATTAGTTGATAAGAATAATAATTAGACCATATTCATGTGAGTTAAGTGCTTTTGACAGGAGAACATGAAGTTTATAATTACTTAAATGTAAATAGTTATTTCACAAGTTAGAGTTAATGCACATTATTTAACTAATACTCTTATTTTAATAGATAAAGTTCACTCAACCCACTATGTTAAGAGTATTAAAAATAACAAAATTATCCATTTATCAATAACCTTGTCAGAATACACGAAGGATGGATTGGCTTATGGGTTGTCGGCCCACTGGTGGTCGTGACCGATCAAATGAGCCAATAGATATGTAAGTGGCCAATAGAGAGTGAGAGAGATAAAAATAATGGTCGGAGAACCATTATTATGGAGACATGAGCAGCCAATTCTTGTCTGAGAGTTGAGAGTAGAAATTGAGCGATGGCTATGGGCTACGACCACATCACAACGGCAACCAAAGCTCAAAGAGACTCATAGAGCATTAGAGATATTCGAGAGATGGGGGAGAGGGGAGAAAATGAGGGGTAGATTTGTCATTTAAGTTATACATACTTGGTTAAACGATGCCGTTAGTCTAACTGACATAGTTTTGATATATATATATATAAATGAAATATAAAATATATATATAAATATATTGAGTTGGGCGGATGGGTAAAAAGAGTCGGCCCAAGGTCCACTCCGGCACTCATCCACTGTCATATACAAGGATGCGCTTGCCCACCTTAGGTGGGGGCCTAACATATTGACCGGCCTGGCCCGGCTGCGGGCCCCCACCAAGCAGGCCTACATTTTAAGATAGAAATTGGGCCGCTACATTTTTATTTACCCAAAAACTTGGAGCACTTTTTATTTCATTCGGCTTTTTTACTGTTCACGAGAAACTTCCAACCAAAACATACACGAAGCGGTGCTAATCGGTTATAGGAAATCTTTTCGTCTTGTCGATGACCAAACGGGGACGATCAGAGAAAAGAAACCTCGCGACAAAATACTGGTTTTTGAGAAGAAAATCGCAGCGGCAGCGAGGATGGGAGCATCGAGTTCGACGAGCCAGAAGGTGTCGACCGAACAGCGAGAGGTCGAAACCTTAGCGGCTTCTACAGGAGCTCTTCCTATGCTACAGCAAGCTTTTTCCAGGCTTGCCGATCCCCAATCAAATGTAGTTCCCCTCAAAAGCTTGCAGGTACAATAACACTAAGGACATCTAGGCCTTGCAGCCCGAATTTAATTCAATTCCCTATTCTATCATCTATGCCTCTATTATCTTTCTTCATGCAAGAACTCTTTCCAAGGAAAGCCGAATTATTGGGTCTTATGCGCTCGATTTGGCTGCCGCGGGAGCCGATGAAAAGTGAATGGAAAAGAAATCTTTGGACTTTACTTTTTTTCTTCGGGAAAATGAAAACTTGAATCAACTTGGCCGAATTGTTGCATGGTTTCAATGGAGTTTCAAAGGCTGGCTATGTTGGTTTTCACTCTTTTTCACAATTTCAGGAAAAAAAAAAAAAATCAACTTCACCCCAAACATTTAGATTCTTTTTTATTTTTTACTCCTTTTTTTTGTTTTCTTCAACAATTGTTTATTTTTGTCTATTGAACTTAACCTTCATTATAGGTCTCATGGTTTTTCGTTTTGTTCTAATATAGAAACTTAATGGTTGCAGCAATGCTTCTGCTTTGCGTATGAAAACCTGATCTCTGAAGCACCCAAGATGCCCGATACCTTCCTTGTGTTTTTGGATAATCTCAGCTCATCCATTGTTGAGGTATTTTTCATGCCCCAGAAAGGGGGAGTAAGTTGGGTCGAGTTTGTTAGAGGTTATATTAAGTGCTGTGGAAGGATGTCGGCATCAATGTCACTTAATGCATTACTCAAAATGTATGCTGCGACGGTGACAAAAGCGGGTCTTCCTTTGAAATTGGACTTTGAATCTGATGAGGCTGACTGTAAGATAAACGGTTCACTTTTGGCAAGCGATGTGCATATGCTTCTTTGGATGTGTTGGACTATGTCGTGGGATGTCAGAACATCGAGAAGTTCCAAGGCAAAAGCAAATCTATGTCTTCCGGACATCAGTCATCTGGTATTATCAGCTGTCACGTCGTGTACTGAAGTTGGCAGTGGCTTGAATGTGTGGTATTGTGATGTCTTGGGCTTGGAGGTTCAACTTCCTGTCGGTAAGTTTCTGACATGGGCTATTAAAACGGCCCAGTGCCTCCCGGATTGCTTGACACAATTTGTCCATGCGAGACTCCAAAACTTTCGCGCGGCAGAGGTATCTCATTGCTTTCTTTTGAGTTTGAAAATTAATGACCTTCATGAGTCCGTCCATCTATATGCGGTAGCATTGTGCATATGATCATTTTATTTATTGAAAGATATTCATTTTCTTACAAATATCAAAACATATTCCTCCTAAACCTTCTTAAATGCCACAACTTCCAATTTGGCTTGCGATTTCAACAGAGTTTAATGGTGCACTTATGAAAAAAAACAGTTTAATGGTGAGTCAATGCTTGGCGTTTGGTCATAAGGGGATGGGAAGAGTCAAACTAGTGATCTCCACTTCATGGGGGCATGGTAAACCAAGCAGTTTATGCCAGTTGCCACTCTGAAACTGCTAAGCATAATTATATCCCATGAGCTTTCTTTGGCATGATGATTATGGAGTAAACCACACACACACACACACACACACACATTATATATTATTTGATTAGAAGAAATCCTTGGACCAATGTTTTTTCTTAATCTATTTCAGAATGAATGTGCTTCTTCAAGTTCGTCAGTAGGAGAACTTTCCTCAACTAAGACATGCAATTCTTTCCTTTTAACCCGGGGAAGGGCATGGGCAATTTCCCTTACACTCAGAAGTACCATAAGTGAAGAGATCTCACAAGTTTGCTTTCCAAGCACTGGTGATGGAACACATGACAACCTACTTTATCAGTTTGTCATCTTACTCATTGATCTTACTTTACTCAACTGTTGCCTATCACATGTTATGCTGGTTGACATTGTTAATGGTCTATGGGGGTCCTCAAATAGGAATTGTCATCCGCTCGGGAAATTAAATTGCTTTGGCATTTCTTACTTGATTGTTGCCTGAGGTGTTATATAGTTTTACTTGTCCAGATTCTGTCAGATAAGTAAACTTCCGTCCTTAGTATGGCTGGCTATAACAAGCAGCCACCTGGTACTTATGGTGTTCACAATTTGTTATTTCAAAAACCAAGTTTCACTTTAGAACCTAAGTTTTTAGCTCCTGTTAAAATATAATTGTTGTTCATGGTGCATATTTCCATATTATATTCACTACTTCTGCATTTTGTGGCTATGACTTTTCATAAGTCGTTACTTACATATAAAAAAAAAAAAAGATAAGTTTTTCTATTCTATTTAACACCCTTTAAGCTTATTCTTTTCTACCACAAATTTTATTATTGTTTTCTTTCCTTAATAATTCATTCAAAAGGGAGATGAAATCATTAAGTTGACCATGTTATCATCCTCTATACTTCTAGATGCAAATGCATATGCAGAATTTGTTCTTTAGCATTTGCTACTGCTCTGTAGGTCATCTCTTCATGGGAGAGGCTTGAACCGATTCTGGTCTAATATTGAAGGATACAAAGGTCCATTGTTGATGTTGATTTCTGCAAGTTCAGGAGATGCTAATGAGAGTGGCACCAATCTTAGGAAATGGATTGTTGGTGCACTTATGCAGAGTGGGTTTCAAAATGGGGATCTGTTCTACGGAAGCTCTGGATGCTTGTATGCCATAAGTCCAGTCTTCCATGTGTTATCATCAACTGGTATGTGACATAGAGGGAGTGTGAAGGGGGATCATTTCCTTTCTCTTTTTTCTCCTGCAAAATTGCTTGCATCCAATTACTTAAGTAACCATTGACAGGAAAGGACAAGAACTTCGTATATAGCCACTTGCATGCTACTGGTAAAATATATGAGCCAAAGCGAAAACCTGTCGGAATTGCTTTTGGAGGAACCATGGGAAATGAGAGAATCTTTGTGGATGAAGATTTTTCTAGAGTCACGATTCGCCATCATGCCATAGACAAAACTTACCAACCCGGTTCCCTCTTTCCAGATCAGGTATAATTGTATGCTGCAATGACTTATGCCCGCCCTTAAGAGTTTTGATACCAATATTGCCTTAAATCAAGTGATGTTTTGTATAGGATTTTTACCTTTGATTACTATTATGTGACTTATATCTGACTGCCTACCATTTTGTTCCTAATTTTCAACCTGAATTTTATATATTTGAAAGAAATTTGACTGCTCGTTCATGATATTTTAATTATTATTTTTTATTGTTGATCTTATATTTTTTCTTGTGAACTGATGTGATTAGAATATCCTATCATGCACCGAATATATCTTGAATAGAAATTCATAAAAGAAGCATGATCTTGGAAGCTATGCAATCTTTATGTTAGCAAATGCCACTTATACCACTTGCAAAGCTTCACTCTGTAAGATGAGATGTGAATTGGTGTATTTCAGGGTTTCCTGCCTGTGGAAGCTTTGATTTCAGAAGTGGAAGTTTGGGGATTTGGTGGGAAGGGGGCAAAGGATGTGCAACATTCATATAAGAAGAGAGAAGAGCTGTTCACTGAGCAAAGACGGAGGGTAACCTATTTATATCAGCTTAAAGGATGTTATATGGTTTTGAATTTAGGATTTTAATGTAGGATGTAAATGGCAATGATATTATGTTTATTTGCTTCCCTTGCAGGTTGACTTGAAAACTTTTGCAAGTTGGGAAGATTCACCTGAGAAGATGATGATGGACATGATATCAGACCCCAATGCAGTTCAACGGGAAGATCGTTAAATTATACTGCACATGCTTAAGCATAATTTTAACACTCTTACTTTTGGCTGTTTAGTGTTGTATTAATCTTTAGAAGAGATGAATTGGGCAAATGATTTTCTTGAGTCTATTAGCCCTAAAGAAAATTCGATGGGAGAAACTGGCCTTAAGTTTCGTAGAGCGATCTTGTTACGTTGCTTGTGTAAATGTTGTATAGTGTCGTAGATTTAATGACATGTTATTACGTGTTCGCGTTCCTAAATTACTTGATAATTATATGGATCCTATTTTCGCAGTAGGAGAGCACGTAAGAAACTTAGCAGTATAAAGTATAAACAATGTTATAAGATCATAAGAACTCTGTATGTAACCCATCATACTTCAAAGTACTTTTTTTATTCTTTTCTAAAGAAAGAGGATGGATAATTGAGACACCCCACAGAAGATGGTTGGTGTCATCAAGTTTGATGGAGATTAACTGGAAAGTACATGTCGACTGAATCATTAACTAGAAATCGTACATATAAGCCAAACCTTGAACTATATATATATATTTCTAAACCACTTTCATTCATACATAACAAAGTTCTTAGGTTCAAAGTAACTATAGTAGTGAAACATAAAATCAGTATCCATAACTTTCTATGGATCTTATCCTGCAACCGCACTCATTATCTCCCTCTTCAGAGCTGAGCTAAACGGCGGATATCGATCGGGTAAGCATCCGATGCAGATTGAGCACTATAAGCTCTTCTTCCCACAATCGCATTCCCTGCCTCAGTTGGATGATAAGCATCCCAAAAGAGATACTCTTTCCTGTTTGGGCATGGAGTTTGATTAGGTAGACATGTGATTTGCCCGTTGTTCCTCCCTACACCGCAGCACCCAACATTTATTACCCTGAAACCTGCATGAAGTTTTCCAAATTAATGCAACCATGAATACCTAAACAATGTCACCCGTTTTTTTCACTTATCAGCTTCAACTAAAGCAAATGTTTTTACCAAAAGATGAAGGGCTGGTTATTATGTCTTGGAAAATCCCATAAGCGTCTATATAGATAACTCTTGCATCTGTTAGATTGTTGTTGAGATCATTGACAAGAGATTTCAACCTGTTGTTGAAGATTTGGTTGGCAGAATTGATTCTTTGTACACATGTTGAACCGTCTGGGCTATTTTGAGCCAATTCATTTGGACTGCAGCCTATTTGACCAACTCCAAACAAGGCCATTTTCCTTGCTCCATAGTCATACATGATCTGTACAGCAAAACATGTCAAAAGAGTTTTGTTGAAATGAACGACTAAAAAAAGCAGCTTTTTTGCAAACGAAAAATCAGAGAAATATGGAACTGACCCTGATTTGCTCTCTATATTGTTGAATAAGAACATCAGCGTATTGTTCAGGTGTATACTGTCTGCTACTAGAGTAGTATAGGGGCATGAAATAGTTGTTAAGGTAGTCATTGCTGCCCAATCCAACTGAGTATATACACTTGCTTAGATACTGTGCTGCCGAATCTTCATCCCCAAGCAAGTTCACTACTTGGGAGACTGTGTTTTGGTAATTTCTCACCTGCCCACTGAAGCTAATCCGGCTTCCCTGCACAATTTTAAGGGATTGTATACGTATGAGTGAACGACAACATAAAAGAAATGAAACCATGAAATGACAATGAAAATGGGGGCAAGAAATCTTAGGTACCAGTTGCTGCCCAGTTTCCTCTCTAATTCCAGCTGCTGCTGATGCATAATTCACTCCTCCCAGTATTTCTTGGCCTCTTGCACTCACATAGGGAGGTATATAATCGTCGAAGCCCAAGAGCTCAGCTGTAGATGGAAAAGTCATTTAGTTTTCTTTCATAGTTTTGCTAAAAAATTTTCACTACCACAATCTACTTGTTGCCCCTTTAAAGATCTTGTGAAAGAAGGTAAAGGTGTCAGATTCAATGCAGGCACTAGAACCATGTGCAAGGAAATTAATATGCACCAGACACTCTATAAGATATGATACGAGAAATTCTTCTTCTTCTTTTTCTTTTGTTTGCATGTTAAACTACTCTGTTAGATTGGGAAGAGAAGAGAGACATGCTTCCATGAAATGTGCTTTATCGCAAGTATTTCTTTTCTGGACCTCAAGGAATTGAACTAACTAAAACGACAACCCAAACTCCTCTGCTCTCTTCAAGCAATAAAACTGCAGATATGTATCCTATAAAATCATTTTTTTTTTCTTTTCTTTTTCTTTTTTCACTCTATAAAATCATTTCAAAACTAGAAACAAATAAATCAGTTGGAAAAAATTAGGATGTCTAGTTGGGAAGAACAGATATTCTCAGGGCTTTTAGACAATTTGACTTTTCCCATGGCCTTTTGATTAGCTTATTGGAACTTTTTTCTTTTGCACTTTAATACACCTTATGAGTTTTCTCTGGGAAAACTCATAATCTCGTGTTGAAATTCAGGTTGAATTGTCAGTGTTCGGCGCCCTTTAATACGAATAATTTAACATTTCGTTTTCTAAAGACAACAAAAAATAAAATTGTAGTCTTCTTGAGCAGGGAACTGCCTTTTTCATAATAATGATGAGGCTGATAGTTTCAACTGTGTCTCCATAGCAATAGCTACCTTATAAAGAAGAGTATTTAGCTGAATTTTCCATAAATAACACTTAGAAGGCAGCCACGTATCTGTCACAAATTGGTGTAACAAAAGTGTCGTGAATCATGCATATATATATGAATGTGAAGTTCCACGCTGATTAATTAAAAACAACTTTGAGTGATACATGCATGCATACACACACACTTATATGATTAGGTCTAACTTTGGAGAGAAAACTAGCTCACCAATAACATCAACAGTGGTTTTTCCATTGGAGAACCTTCCGGTGGGTCCAGCGGGGAAGTCAATCCCATAAGGCCTGTAGTTCGCTTTAGCCAATGACTGGAGTTGGTTGTTATTGCCATTATCCACCAAGGAGTCCCCAAATATGAAGTAGCAAGGTACTTGAGGCTCTGCTCCTGCCTTGCACCATATATTCAACACAAAAACCAGCGCACACATCACACCCATTTTCTTAAACTCCATCGCCATTGAAACAAGCTGTAGAAAACAAAACAAAACAAAAAATCCGAGGAACTAGAAAGGATCGTAGTACCGATTAGGTGTTTATAATGTATGTGTTTGTGAGGGAGAGAACGAGTAATTTAAAAGCTAGGTATATAGAAGTATATATAGTGGAGGGGAGAGAGACAAATAATTGTTTGAGGAGAAGGCTTGACCATGGTTTTTTGCTTTTACAGTTGAGGAAGTTAGATAGAAGCATTAACTTCACGCGGATGTAATGTGGGAATGTATGGCAAAGGACGGCGCTGACACAGTACCTATCTTTGCTCTTTTAGCCCTTGCATGTGGGTGCACTGGATTACACTATGGGATAGGGATTTTGAAATTTGTTGTGTGTTTAAAGTGATTTAATAGCAAAAGGTCTTGTCGGTACCACATAATCATGCAATGAGGGACATCTATCTAGTTATAAGCAAACAGAAATAAATATGGAAAATGAAAGAAGAAGAAGAAATTATATTGCAGTGTCGGTTTTAGTTTAGTAAGACGTAGCTAGGTACATAATTTAGTGAGTTTTTGCTGCTATCAGAAGGTGCAGCAGTTTTTCATTGAACTGGTTCATCACTTTATTTATCGCTATAGCCTATATATTTTATTCCTTGTTCTTCCTTTTTCAAAGTAATGGAGATATGATCAGATAAGCATGTCTCTTGAGACTATAACATGTCAAAACACTTAAGATCGAGTTTACGCTTGTGAGCTTTAAAACTTGTTTATAATATATATATTACGTAACGAGTGTATGCATGCCTTTCCGAAAGTGATGATCATCAGTCATTCTTTCTGGTTAATTCGCAGGCAATTAGTGAGTGCATGTGTGTTAAACTAGCTAGCTAGCTTGGATATTTTCCAATACATATGGCTGTCATTATCAAGATATATGCATATCATCATGATGACACATTATCAAAATATTAGTGCTTAAAAACGAACAAGTTTTGGTCGACCTAAGGATCAAGAATACCGGTAACGCATGCATTTCTCTTTTTTTTTTTTTTTTTTTTTGAGATGATCAATAATGATGGTAACACTTGCACACAATAAATAGGTAGAGCCAATGACATCTTTGGATCCTTTTTTTTGGGTTGACTTTCTGACTCTCATTTCAATGCATGCGCGTTTTAGAATTCAATGTGTTAGAAAACCGTCAAGAAACGTGTTTATGGCGTGAAAGGGAAAAGCAATAAATTGAATGATCAACGGCTGAAAAACAAGATTTTGCTACAAATTAATCCGACAATATTGTAAGTAGTAGTTGTAGTATGACTTATGTTATATACAGTTATTTTTATTTATTTTTTATGTATTATATTAATGTGATTGATCAAAAAAATTATTTTATATTAAAAATATGACGTAATCAATTATATTAATAAAGTGTATAAAAATTATATAAAAATGATTATATATGGAGTTTTTGTTGTAGTATGTACGATCTAGCTTGCATAGCTTATATATGCATAACATGCAGAAACCAACCATGCATGTATCATAAATGGTTGTGGGGCTAGCAAAATTAATGTTTTAATTGGTAAAGTCAAATGCCGAGTAAAATGGGTCGATCTGCATTAATTCTGCATATGCAGACGACCATAGTACTATATATGCACAGTTAAGGCATGCACTGGCCTCCAACATAATATTCAAATTACTAGGAAAAGTTCAACGCAGTTGGTTCATACAAAGCTGTCCTCATTGACCTACGTACGCGACGTACGTCGGTGACATTAACCATGCATATTTAGGGTTCCTAATTACGAGCTCGACTTAATTTGACAATATTTTTGTACCAGAGTCGATTAGTTTAAGTCTATTTTTCTTGCCAAATGCCTGTAGCTTGACTGGCATAGCTCCAAACTTTCAAAGTTAAAGCTGCATCTGATTTTGAAACCTCCAACTCCAAATGTATAAATCAAAAAATAAAAAAAGTATCTTTTTCCTTATGTATTGTTGAAATACTAAGCTCTTTATTATATTTTCTGCATGTGGAGCAATTACATGATTGCCTTTTATAGAGGCTGTGCTACAAAAAATCCAGAATGTTCTCAATACAAAAATAGGAGTGATCGGTTTGTACAATGACAGCTAATCAAACGAGTGCAATATTCAGGAGTGCATTGTGCATGCTCTGCAGAGTTTGTTACGCAGAGATAAAACTCAAATTCTGCTGCTGTGAGGTATTGTTGCTCACTGTGGGTGCAGGGGTAACTTTGTCCTTAACATCCCCCCTCAAGTCGAGCGGCAAAGTTTGGAGCTGAAGACTTGAACACAGCGATGCGAACCGAGACGACGAAAGAGGTTTAGTAAGCAGATCGGCAAGCTGATCTTTTCCAGAAATGAAGGCTACCCTTAAGGATTTGTTTTGCACCCGATTTCGCACGAAATGAAAATCTATTTCGACATGCTTAGTTCGTGCATGGAAAACGGGATTAGAGGACAGGTACGTGGCTCCCATGTTGTCGCAATATAGTAGGGGTGAACTTGTTAAAGGAACACCAAGATCACGACAGAGGTGTTGAAGCCAGATGATTTCGGCAGTGGCATTTGCAACGGCTTTAAATTCGGCTTCGGTTGATGATCTAGCAACTGTTGGTTGTTTCTTTGAGGACCAAGAAACAAGATTAGAGCCGAGGAACATGCAGTAGCCACTTGTAGAACGCCGATCATCTGGGCATCCTGCCCAATCGGCATCAGACCAAGCTGTAAGATGTGCAGAAGATGATGGGGATAATTGCAAGCCGACAGTGGACGTATGCTTGAGATAGCGAAGGATTCGCTTGATTGCTTGCCAATGAGGCACACGGGGGCTATGCATGAATTGACAGACTTTCCCGACGGCGAAGGCAAGATCAGGCCGTGTAAAGGATAGATACTACAGAGAGCCAACTGTGCTGCGATATAACGTAGAATTTTCGAATGGTTGACCAGAAAAAGCGCTGAACTTCTCAGACGTAGACATGGGGGTCTTGACTGGTTTTGCATGTTGCATATTTGTTCGGTGCAGCAAGTCATTGATGTATTTATGCTGTGTCAGAAGAAGACCCTTGACATTATAAGAAGCCTCGACACCAAGAAAGTAATGCAGTTTGCCCAAGTCAGTGATGGGAAAGTCACGGCGCAAAGCTTGGATGAGCTCAGAGATATATTGCATGGAAGACCCGGTGACCAATAGATCATCAACATATACTAAAATAAAAGTAGTGATGTTGGCAGAGTGACGAATGAATAGAGAAGAGTCTGCTGTAGAGATCGTAAAACCAAGGTCGACTAGCCGTGAGCTTAGACGTGCATACCAAGCACGAGGTGACTGTCGAAGGCCATAGATGGCTTTATTTAATTTGCAGACAAATGATGGATACTGAGGATGTGAAAAGCCAGGCGGCTGAGCCATGAAGACCGTTTCATGAAGTGGTCCGTGCAAGAACGCGTTCTGCACATCATACTGAAGGACATTCCAGTTTTGGGAGACAGCAAGTGCAAGCACAGTACGAACCGTGGTGGCCTTAACCACAGGGCTGAAAGTCTCTTCAAAATCGATGCCGGATTGCTGAAGAAATCCTCGGGCAACTAGGCGGGCTTTACGACGTTCAATCGAACCATCGGCAAGCCTTTTGGTTCGGAAAACCCATTTGCAGGTGATGGTGTTGGTGGCCTGTGAAGCAGGAACGAGGGTCCAAGTTTGGTTGGTGAGAAGGGCTTGAAATTCCTTGGTCATGGCATCCCGCCATTCAGGGTATTGGTTGGCTATGGTGTATGTAGCAGGGGTTTCGGGAATGGGATCAACAGCAGTGATGAAGGCACGGGGTAATGGCCATTTGATGGTACCATCATGAAAAGCAGTGGGGCGGAGAGAGTTGGTTTGTGAACGAGTAACCATTGTGTGTGTGTGCAGTGGAGGTGGTGGAGACGATGAACGTGGTGATGGCAACGAAGAAGGTGAAGGCAAAGGGGGAGGTCCAAGAATTGATGGAGAAGCTGAAGTAGAGTGCGTAGGGGGACTGTTGTAAAAAGGAGGAAGAAGAGTGTGAGTTGGCTGAGACGAGGTGGTAGGTTTCGGCAGAGAAGAGTAAGGGAAGTTATTTTCATTAAAACGAACATCCTTCGAAATGTATGTTCGAGCAGTAGGAATATGGTAACATAAAAAACCACGATGATTTTGACTTAGTCCCAAAAATACACAGGAAAGGGAACGGAAATTGAATTTTTTGTGAGTTGTAAGCAACGGTTAGAGGCCAGCATTCGGAGCCAAAGACGCGCAGAGATTTATAATCTGGGTGAGTTTTATGAAGTAAGAAATGAGGTGAATTATTTTGTAATCTAGCAGATGGTAACATGTTAATTAAATACACGGAATGAAGAAACGCTTGAGGCCAAAAATGGAGAGGCACAGATGATTGAGCTAAAAGTGCTAAACCCGTATCAACGATGTGGCGATGCTTTCGCTCAATAATACCGTTTTGAGTATGCGTGTGAGGACAGGTGATTCTATGAGTGATGCCACATGATTTTAAGTAGTTGGAAAATGAACGATATTCACCTCCCCAGTCTGACTGGAATTGCATGATTTTGGTATTGAATTGAAGTTCAACATTAGTCTTAAAGGTGATAAAAGCATCAAGTGCTTGAGATTTTGTTTTGAGTGGAATTAACCATGTGAATCTGGAAAAATCATCGACAAAGGTGATATAAAACCGATAATCATCAGGAGATACATACGGGGATGGACCCCATAAATCTGAAAATAGAAGTTGAAATGGTGCAGTTGATTTATTTAGTCGATGATAAGCAGGTGATCTATGATGTTTGGCCTGAGCACAGGCATTGCAAAAGGGAGTTAAAGTATGCTCAAAAGGAAGTTGATGTTGCCGAAGGATTGACTGGACGAGCTTGATGGAAGGGTGGCCCAGCCTGTTGTGCCATGTGGGTAGAGAAAGATGACTGGAAAACGCAGAAGGTGGTGAGACCGAAGGTGGAATGGTGTAGAGACCATTACGTGTGATTCCTTGAAGAAGATGCTTCCCGGACTTGCAATCATGAATAGAGAAAGAGTTAGCATAAAATTGAAAGAAGACATTGTTATCAAGGCAGAATTGTCGGACAGAAATCAAATTCTTTTTGAAGGAGGGAACACACAAAATTTTATTGAGTAAAAAATGAGATGAAGAAGAGAGGAAGGAGGCTGAACCGGAATGTGATATAGGAACTGAGGATCCGTCACCAACACGAAGTTGTTCGTCACCACCGTACTCGAGTGCATTCAAATTAAGATTACTCAGTTCACTGGTGATATGGTTGGTTGCAGCTGTATCAGGATACCAGTTGGTATCAGGTGAACAATTTGTTGAGGTGAAGTTGGCAGCGGGTGATGGACTGGTGTAGGCTTGGTTAAAGCGATACAGACAGTTGATGGCAATATGACCGTGACGATTGCAAACCTGACACACCACACGTTGATCATTAGAGGAAAAGGAATTATGAGATGGGTTACCTGCATAGTTGCCACGCCCCCTAGTGGTATTAGGACGTCCACCATTTCTGCCGTGAGTAAAAGGACGTCCACCACGATGTCCTCTTCCTCGTGAATTGGAAGAAACTTTAGCAGTAAAATTAGCCGAGACTTCGTTTGGAAAGGTGCGGATTTCGGAATGGTGAAGGAGCCTGGCTTCATGAGCTAGGAGGTGTCCGAGTAGCTCTTCTGGAGAAATAGGAATAAGTCTAGCGGTTACTGAGGTGACGATGCCATCATAATCGGAACCGAGTCCAGCAAGCAGATACGGCACAAACTCATCGGGAGGGAGTGGACGACCTGCAGCTGTCATGATATCGGCAAGGCCCTTAGCTCTACGAAAATAAGCAGAAATGGTATCAGCACCCTTTTTGAGAGAAGCCAATTGAAATTTGGTCTGAAGAAGTCGAGCCTGAGAAACGGAAGCATATGTTGATTCCAGAGAAAGCCAAACTGCACGGGCGGAAGAACAACCAACTACTTGGGCCATTAGAGGTTCAGACAGAGAAGAAATGAGGGTGGACATGACTTGCTGGTCTTGTTGAAACCAGATGTCATAAGCTGGGTTTGGGGTATGATTATCAAGCTCAAGTTTATACTAAGTTGATACCATGTTGAAATACTAAGCTCTTTATTATATTTTCTGCATGTGGAGCAATTACATGATTGCCTTTTATAGAGGCTGTGCTACAAAGAATCCAGAATGTTCTCAATACAAAAATAGGAGTGATCGGTTTGTACAATGACAGCTAATCAAACGAGTGCAATATTCAGGAGTGCATTGTGCATGCTCTGCAGAGTTTGTTACGCAGAGATAAAACTCAAATTCTGCTGCTGTGAGGTATTGTTGCTCACTGTAGGTGCAGGGGTAACTTTGTCCTTAACATGTATGTAGTCTGTAGATGCTAGAAAGTAGAAAATGTTTGGTTTATGAGAAATAATTTGTACAAATTTTAAATAAATAATCTCCATACAAGCCTTTGTAAAAAAGTGGATCTCACGTAAAAAAAAAAAGTGTAAAAGAAACTATTCTTTATTAGAGAGACTCACTTTTTTATTAAAGGTTTTTACAGGACTTGCATGTCTATTTAAGACTTATACCTAATATTATATATAAAATATTTTTTATTGTAAAAATAAATCTAACATATCACACCAAAAGTTTACATCATTTTATAAGTTTACTATTTTTTAAAATCATTTCTCTATAGATATAACATTTCTCTTCGTAAAAATATTTCTAGCTACGTACATCGCTCCACCTGCATAACCTGATCCAAAAATTTTATGTGCAGTCATTTTTATGCACTCTTTTATACACTCCAATGATATGATTGGTTGGATATTAAAAAAAATTAATCCAGCCAATCATATCAGTGGAGTGCGCAAGAAATACGCAAAAGTGACTATATATAGCATTGCTCAACCTGATCTGCATTCTACCATGCAGTACTATCCTTCTACTTTGTCGCAACCAACCTTTTGTCGGGGAATTAAAACTACGTACTGTGATTCCTATTTATCATCATCGATCTGCTTTTTGGCCTCTTCCATTCTCTAACTCCAAGGGTGTTGTACGTTTAGAAAATGGGTAGTTATAAGTTGATTTTAAAATAGAGTACTTGTAAAAACATTATGTGAGTGTTTCATGCCTGTTAACCAGAAACCAAATAAAATGGTGATGATGTTGTATGTTCCAGATACTAATTTCTTTTTTAACATGCTTTAAAAGGCTAGAAAAGGCAGAAAAGATCATATTTGATTAGGATAGAAAGACTACTCTTGAAAGAGTCCAAAGACGTCTTACTGACCATATTAACTCCAAAAATCCGTAGTCAAACCAAATACAACTACTAACATCAACCACCAACATCCTTGATAAAGACATCTGTTTGTAACAATTAATTAGGATCTTCTTCCTCTTCATTTTGATCAATCTATACCCTTAAATGAACATGCGTCGACCATCCAAAACAAGTTGTATGAATAGATGCGCAAAGTTTCTCTACACTGATTTCAACATGCGTAACAAATACGCTCTAAGAATTACTTCATTAAAATTGGTCAATGGGGAAAGAACTTAATTATGAGGACAATGGAAAATAATGTTACTCTGGTATATTTCATATTACAATTACCAATTATAATGCATATATAAGAATTGCCAATACCAAGTACCATTACCAAAGACATTCGATCTATGACTTTTACAGAACACCATATTAAAAAATTTCGAACAGGACAAACTCTTTTTATGTGACTCGACTTAATGGGTTGATCCCCTAATCATATAGGAAGCAATCACTTCTCTAAGCTTACCATATTCACCCCCTTTTTGCACGGTGGAAAAGACTGATTTTTAACAAATTGTCAATATAAAATTAATTTCCAAACAATATGACGATTTGGTTTGCAACCCGGCCTGACCAAGGCTGTTTTGGGTCAGACTCTGGTCCAGTTAAGACGAAAAATCACCCAACTCGATCTATTCGGATTGGGTTTAAAAGTGTCAGCTAACATTTCTCGATGACGGATTGATTCTTTGTTCAAATATATGCCAATACTTTTGCCAGTCAAGCCCCCCATTAAAAGCCATAAATATTTAAGCTAGGAGCCTTTTGACGTGTTGACGATGTGAGTGGGTTAGTGTTGCTGCACTGCCCAGCCAACATCATGTATCCTCGCACCACCAAAAGCCAAGCACCACCTTAAGCTGTACAGATCAAGCAGCCCATCCTTGCCAAAATTGGGAGCAACTCATGCCAATTTGGTTTCTCTCTGCCATCATTTTCGTTTCAGCTACCACTTTTTAAGACATTTTTACCGTCTCTCTTGTTCTCCTTTTGTCTCCTCCCTCATTTACTCCTCTCAAGTATCACTTCCAAGCTCCTAAATCACTTCCATCTCTGAGCCCTATGTTCTACACACGTTTTTTCTCCTAGGCTTCCCCACCCTATTTGAGCCGCGTTGACCCTACTCCACTTTAGGCCCTTCTTGGATGCCTGGCAAGTTGCCATTGGAATGGTCGCTTTCTACGAAGATTTTGATGTCGTTCATGACTGCATCTTGCTAAGAAGTCATCCACCCCTCGTTTTGCTCCTATAGTTTGATTCAATCCTTCTATTTTGAACTTCAAACATATGAGAGAGAGGTTAGGGTCTGAGGAGAATTAGATGGGCCCTGGTTCTTTAGGTGATCAGTTTCGACTGATATTTGGGATAATAAACTTGATATTGGGTTTGACCCAATGAACCCGACTTTAGTCAGGTGGACCCACATCGAGCCTTTCGAATTGATTGGGCCAAACCCTTTTATGCACATGCATAATGACGATGACAATGTTTTTGTATGTATACCTAGATCTATGCAAACAACGAGACGACAAGATATATAGCTAATCATCTCTCTCTCTCTCACATACACACACTCACACATACACCCTCTCTCTCAATGTATATCAAACCCTTCAATTTTTGTACCAGTTTGAGAGGGAAATGAGCTCCTCCCTCTCTGTTCTCTCCCTTCCATCGATCCCTACATGCCTATGGTCATTGTTTATCAAGCTTTTATATATTTGTTATTTTTTTCTTTAGGATGAAAATGGATTGATGATCTATTGTCTTTCAACCATCTCCAGTCGACAAGGACCTGACCAAGGCATCCACATGTCACATATCGATCAACCAATACCACTAAGAGGTCTTGTATAGCAAGGTTGACACATGAGCCCATGCACTACCCAAGCCGTGCATGTATAGTTCACACGTAGCCATCACTACTCCAAATGTCAAATGCCACATCGTAAATATAGTGGGTTCTAAACTAGTCTTAGCTTTTCAAGAGCCAACCCGCCACATCCCTCTCTTACTAGCATATGGAGCTAGCTTACACCAAGATACAACCATGCCAAACTATGGGAAGTTCCTCAACCCTAGTTGTTTCGTGTGCATAGTTTGTGCGTGGGTTGGAATCACATTTAGGCCTTCTAAAATACTAGCCTAATAATATCATCCAAAAATATAAAAATAACCCACTAAACTAACGTGCCCAAAAAAAAATCTTTCGAGCTCTTGGGCCAAATTAAAATTCTTAGCTAACCAAAAAGATTATAGCTTATAGACTTATCCAAACTATCCAATAAATCTTAATCCATTGAGGTTTAAAAATACTGGCCCATTAAATGTACCTTATGCCCAATACAATTTACCCATCTTTCATCCCTAATAAATTTCGGATCAAATCGTCACACCTAGCTATCCCCATATATTATTGTTTTTCTTAGATTTATGTGTTGCACACCCCATATGTAACAATTAATTGTAGAACACTAGGTATTTGCAGCTTACTACCATAACTTAAGAAATTACCCTTAGGAGCTAGGATCCATTGGCCAATTTCTTTTGATTTTAATTTCAAGGTGTTTTGGATGTGTTTCGTACGTATCACAAGGTCTCCTCAAACAACTTGGGGGGTGGGTTGTGGATCTGCACCAATGTAAATTAAAGGGAGGCTTAGGATGGTCAGGGACTCTTTGATGCCTAAGAGTTTCTTTACGGAATTCTTACAGAAGATTATTGCTTGAGTTAATATATGCTTAGTGGTCTGCTTTTATACTGGTCATGGGGGCACCCATCGTCAGTGTGCAGTCCCATCATCCACATGCTTTGGCCGCCTAAGGCATTTAATGCAACGTAACGTACCAGAGAAGGGTAATTAATGTGGCGTGGATCTCTGACAAACTCGTTGGCGACCTCTCGGCCTGTGTTGACAGCGCTTGCCTTTTCCTCTTTCTAGATACAGGTGAGGGTTGCTTCTCCCGCACATCCTTAAGTCGTAACTTATGAGTACTTGGGTAGTGCCTGAGACACCCACCATGATGTGGTGTATCAGGAGAAGGTTACTATTTCGGCGAGGACCTCTGGCAGTTTCATCGGCAACCTCTTGGCCCATGTGGGCGGCGCCCGCCTTCATCAACTCTTTGTTGGAGCTTCATCGTTTTCTCAATCCCTGTTTTTATTATTTCGAGGGTCTCTTGGACGGGCTGGCTTGATACTTGGGTCATGAGATGGGCTTCTTATTTCTCATGGGATTCTAGGCTGAGTAGATTCTTGGGCTGAGAAACGAGCTTCTTGTTTCCTGTTGGGCCCAACTCGTTGGGTTGAGGGGTTTTCATCCCTTCCATTTACCCCGCCAATTCTCATTGAACTTGTTCAATGGAAATTTACTTACTTACCCTTCCTCTTATTTTCCCTTATTTTTTCCATTTATTTTCAAATTTCTTACTTTTGATCTACCGATTTAGTTTCCTAGGCTTTGCTGAGAATGTCGTTTGGCCTTCCCCCACGTTGTTTCATAACACGTGTTTTGCGGGCTTTGAGTCAATCCAAATACCTTTCGTTGATACTAGGCGCGTCAAATCGTATTAACAGTCTGTGTTCGTGTCGTGTCAAAGCATGTGCATTACAGTTAATGGGTCAACCCAAACATGACCCGTTAAGAGTTTTATGTCAAAATCCTAAATCCTAACAAGACCCATTATAATAACGGATTGATATGACATTACCCGTTAATGAATCCTACGAAAAGGTTAACATGACACGACACAACCCGTTATGACCCATTTATACCATTTATATTAATAGACACGAACAAGACTCATTAACTCGTTTGATCTGATTATTTTATATAAACATTAAAATCAAATGTCTATAAAAAATATAAAACTAACTACAATTACAAAATTACAATATAAAAATAAATATACCAAAATTAAAATGAAAATCCCAACAATACTAGATATGATAAACAATAATACAAAGTAACAAACTCACAAAGCCATGCATACTGCATAGTGCATAGTGCATTGTAAATATTAATACTACAATCCCAAATATGATGATACACATACAAATCTAAACAAATTATGAATCCACAAAAGATGGTGTAGCGTCCTCATTGCTCTTATTGATATTCAACTCTATTATATCTTTAGTTAACTCATTCAAATTCATTTCTTGTGCTCATATAACTAAGTTATCTGTAATTCTACTATCCCATAACTAAATCCTTTTGTTTATCCAAAGTCCTCACTGTTTACAAATAGCATTGCAATGCATGTGAGATTACAAACCAATCACAAAAGCTTTTTGTTTTGTCTTTTTTATGTTTTTAGATAGAAGGGTAGAAGTGTAATTTTTATTTTCTTAACGGGTCATAATGTGTTGACCCATTAGTGACCTGTTAAGCAATTGTGTCTTAATAGATCAACCTGTTTTGACCCGAATCTGATAAGGCTAAATCCAAACCTGCTTTTATCATATCGTGTTCATGTTGAGTTAACGGGTCGTATCACATATTGACATCCTTACTTGACACGAGGTGATAGATGTTAATTATCGCACCCCTTCTATTTAAAGGACACTGTGCTTACTTTTCTCCCTTTACTATGACTTTTACTCTTCGCGATCTTTGTTCTTCTTGCTCAAGACTCCTATTCTCCGTCTCGTTTTCTCCTTTTCTTCTTCGTCGTTTCTATTAACTCTTATGGCTTCTTAGAAGATTGTTCACCCCAAGACTCCTAGATGTTTGGCTCTCTGGTGGTTCGGGTAGCAGGCTAGTTCGACATCAAGCACAATTGTCACTTTGGATGTCACTCCAAAATTCTTGGCTTCGTTGTCTTCCACCTTTCATGTTCCAGATTCAGTGGCCTTCAAGGCTCCTGGACCACATGAGGGGGCCATAGACGATGAGGGTTATGCTTCTAAGGTTGCCCTCTTCCCTAGCATATTCACCTACAGGCTGATGTTGTCGTTGCCTCTCCCTATTCGTGACCTATTGGACCATTTAGGTCTAACTCTTGCTCAACTCCACCCAAATGCTTGGAAGATTCTGATGTGCTATTGTATCTTGAGGTGTCGAGTCTTATTGGAGTCTGATCCTAAGCATACTGATCTCATTGGCTGTAAATTCCTCTTAAACCATGATCTTATAAGACATGAGGGGAATGTTTGCAGCTTCAAGGTGATGTACATTGTAACAGCCCGCTAGAAATTCAATTGTGAAATTTCTATTGGTTTTAGGAATTTCGTGAAGACCCTATAAGTTTTTACGAATCCATTAATCGTATAGGTTTTAGTATAACCACATAGTTAGTATTATTACTCACTATGATATCAGAAGTGCGGAATGTCCAAATTAAGTTAGAAAAGTTTTAATTAGACACCTTAGTATTGATTTTGGTCAAGTAATTTCATCCCCTACATGGCTAATCAGATGTCTTTAAGAGGATCTAGAAGGAAAAAAAAATTAAAGAGCTACCTCACTCTTCCAAGTCTATACTCTACCATTAGAAAATATCTTGGACTGATATTTGTAGATATTTTTGCTAAAAATATCTTGAACTAATTTTTGTGGATATTATTAGGTAAAAATATCTTGAGCTGATATTTGTGGATATTTTTGGGTAAAAATATCTTGAGCTGATTTTTGTAGATATTATTGGATAAAAATATCTTGAACTGATTTTTGTAGATATTATTGTGTAAAAAAGACATACACTCAACCCTCACTTAAGTCTCATCCTCTTCCATATCTTGTGCATACATATCTCCAGCCCACTCCCCACGAAATCATCTTCTTTTATAACTTTCATTGAAAGAACACCAAACACTCTCTCGGATAGGTTTTAGGTATTCTTTTGCACGCCCATTTCGAAACTTTTGTAAGTGTTTTATCATAAAGTTTCATTCATACAAGTTGTTTCTCTTTTAGTCTAGTTTATGTGGATAGCTCCATTTGAAGATCATTTGGTCAGTTAAATATTGTTTAAACTCTAGAAAGGTCATTCTGGAAGATAAACTGGAGAATATGTTGTATTTTGAAGTTTTTAACCAAGCTAATGGATAGATCTTTGTCCAAAATTTTTATGGAGTATTGTTAAATGTGTATATGATTATTGGTTTAGGATTTGTTGCATGATTAAAGGTTTTGATGAAAGATTTTCTTAGATCTAGAAAATTAGAAACTGGAAGAGGAAAAAACAGTTTCTGTTTTGAGAAAGTTTAAATCTTTGGTGGTTTAAACCTATTCCAATGGCTTTGATAATTTTATTGGAGGATCTTAAGCCTCTTATATACATATTAGAATATTATTTTGAAGATATTTGATGTTAGTTTCAAAGATATGAAATATTATGCAAAGACATGTTCGGATAGGCCAAAGTGTGGACGTTCTTGGCTCAATTTATGTTTTGGTTAATGTTTAACCATGTGATCTTGAATTAGAAGCTTATATATGTTTTAGGACATCTTTTTAAATCATATGACGGTTTGGTTTAAAGATCACATCTTTATAAGTCATAGATTAAAAGGTTAATCAAAACAAGTTAGAAATAAAAAAAATCAATGAAAATAGCATATGAAAATTTCGGCCCTATGGAGTTTTAATAGTTGTGATTAGTTTTAAATTTTTCTAAATTGATATTTGAGTTTATGACAAAATTTACATGAGACATGTAAATTTTGGTGACTTTTGGAGTTAGCATGCAAAACTCTTAAGTTAGGGGTAAAATTGTCATTTTTTCACATGTAAAGGGTAAAATGGAAATTTTACTCTTAAGTTAGTATTTTTTCATATTTCAAATTATTAGTGATTTAGTTCTAACTTTTAGAATCACTAATTACAGTTCCTCATGATTGCACTAGAGCTTTTATAAGAAACGTAGAGATCGAGATAAGTTAGCTTTCAACTTACTAGCAATTTACTGTGTATGTGTGCTAAGTAAAGGAACTACAGTGTATGTATGTGTGTTATCATATATGTCATGCCATGCCAAGTTATCACATATTTGTCTGTTACACAGAATTTATTCTGTCATGAGTTTTCATCTGTTACACAGGATATTCTGTCATTTATTACTATACATTGCAAGTACATCATGTTAAATATGTCATCTATTACATGTATGTCAAGTCATGTAATATTCACTGTTGCAAGTATGTCATGTTAAATATGTTGTCTATTACATATTATGCCATGTTACGAAATATTTCTATCTCAAGTACGTCATGTCTTTTGAGTTACATTCAAGTTTGTAATGTCTAGGATACTCGTGATGAAATCATTATGATTGTCCGAACATCTCCTTTTGTAATTCACGTGAGGTACTTTTGGCGAAATCATTTTGATTGTCAGAATTCAGTTCAAGTTTAATTATACTTTAATTACTTATGTATGGGGTCACAGCAATTGTGATCCCATATACTACGTGAGACACAAAAATTGTGACACGTAAAATACATGGGATCATAACAACTGTGGAGTATGTATTTAAGCAATTAAAGAATAAGTTTCAGATCAAGTTTATGTTATGTCATGTTATGTTCACGTATATATTATGTTCATGTTCAAATTCATGTCAATTCAAGTGCAGTTTACGTTTCAATTTAAATTATGTCAGTTATGCTATGTTGTACGTCAAGTTATACTTTGATTACTTATGTGTGGGGTCACAACAATTGTGACGCATACACTACGTGAGACAAAGCAATTGTGACACGTAGAATACATGGGCTCACAACAACTGTGGAGTATGTATTTAAGCAGTTAAAGAATAAGTTTCAGGCACATGAAGTATGGCGTCACAGCAATTGTGACGCATATACTACGTGAGACATAATAATTGTGACACGTAGAATACATGGGGCCACAACAACTGTGGAGTATGTATTTAAGTAGTTAAAGAATAAGTTTCAGATAAGGTCTATGTTAAGTCAAGTTTCAGAGCAAGTTCATGTTAAGTCAAGTTTCAGATCAAGTTCATGTCAAGTCAAGTTCAGTTCACATTTCAATTTAAGTTATGTTAGTTATACTACATTGTACGTCAAGTTATACTTTAATTACTTATGAATTTGATTATGCATCCATGCTTTTACTGTCATCCATGATCCATGCATCATTAGCCTGTATGGAAGTTTTTTTGTTAACTTACTGATATTTGTAATCAAATCTCACTTTGGTAGTCCTAACTACTATTCCTCCCGAATAGTAGATCTTGTTACAGGACCTGGAGAATCAGGAGTTGGTCAACTAGACACAGTTGACTGAGCGACGGTGCGATGTCAATGTTAATATAGTAGTTAATGTAAATTACTACTTGTACAATGATGTTGAATCTCTAGTACTTTTTGGATCATAACCATTTTGGACTAGTATTGTGATCTTAGTTGTTCAATGAGTCTTTATGCATGAAGTATGTTTTAAGTATTTGGGATATTTTCAATTTGGTGCATAGTATTGCTAAAGAAAAAAATTTATCCGCTGCGAATATTGCATAATGTTAGATGCATGTTAGGAACATTGCATCTTATATGTCATAAACGGAGGCATGTAACCTTGTGTTACATGTCTCGACGCTTCAAATGTCCGTCCGATCTCAAATGGAATTTGGGGGTGTCACACACACCCTAGTCTCTTTGGAGCAGTGCTACCACATGGTGAATGATTGGACCTCCAAATTCTTCCTTGTGTCTAGCCTTGAGTGGGAGTTCCCGTGACCGTCAATCCCCCGTCTCGACCATATGGGGGGGTTATCCTAGACTATAAGATAGTTTGTCTAATGGCATCTACGGAGGAGTTGTGCTGCATCACCATCGTCAAGGAATGGGTATAGAATCATCTCTCCGATGTTTTCTTGAAGGCTCTCTTTGGGGTAGGTAACATAGAGCAGTTCTTACCTCCCCTAGGCCATACCATTTTTAATGACTACATGACCCCCATGCGGTAAGTGACTAACCTACAATGTGACAGTTCTCCAAGTCCTTCAATTAGAAAGGGGAAGAAGCCTTGCGTTGAGGTCACCAGGGTGGACAACAACCCTCTATCTACTTCCAAGATTCCTAAGGGGCAATCTTTAGTGGCGATTAAAGTCTGTTGGCTGCCTCCGTCTATGGCTAAGCCCAAACTGATCCCCACCTCATCGCCCATTGAAGCCTCTTGAGAAGCAGGGGGGATGGGGACCTTGCTACGCCTCCAGAAATGGTTGTTCCTTCTTATACTACCGCTACTTTCATTCCTTATGGGATTCCATCCACTGCCTCTATTCCCTCAGTCGTTGTGTGGTTCCTCTCGCACTTGTTGCTCCTACCCCACTGACTGCCGCAATGAGCCCTCGAAGATTGTCTCAAGGGACCAAGATACCTACAAGGCATTTCTAGGGGACTTTTCTTGAGCCAGCCCCCATGTTGTTGACAGTAGTGAAACCCTTGCCTGAGATAGATGTGGATATGATCTTGTCTTCTCCATCTACAGTGCATTTTGCGGTTTGAGCCTAGGTTCCAAGGAAGGGGTGTCCATCACTGATGCCATCTCCTAGGTTGTCGAGGTCCTCACCATCAATCCAGTGGGAAGGTTTATAGTTGGTATGGATGTTGAACCCAAGTTGGCCAAGGGCTTAACTCCTGCCGTTTGGGAGGCATTTCCATCCCTCTTTTCTATCTATGATGGGGTTGCCTAGCTTAGGGGGCGAAGTAGTCGAGGAGAGAGGGCTCGAGGGAGGGAGTCCACGAGGCCCTATTGGAGGGGAGAAGTTGTAAAGCTCCCATGAGGTGCCCAAAGAAGCTTGTTCAAGAATTGACGGCGATTGCCCCACTTTTATTTAGCAACCCATTACTCCTGAAGAAAGAGCCGTGGGCGAGGGTGACAGCAAGGAGGTCGTGACTCATCCATCTTTCGAGGAAAACCCTATGGACGCTATTCTTTCCTCATCTCGTGCTGAAGTTGGAGGGGCTCGAGTGAAGTATCTCGAGTGAGTGACCAAATACTCATAGAATTCTTCAGAGAGGTTTACTTGATCCCCTATGCTTTTTTTTTTTTAAATCTTTTATCCTTTCATTTTTATCCTTTTTTTTAACTGTCTTTCTTAATGATAGGGTGCCACCCAACTAGTTGCTTTCATCTTGGGGCCAATATGTAGTTGAGGGGGAGAACCTGGCTCTCCAATCTTTGGCGTTGCAAGCCCTATGTTGTGCTCAGATTGAAAGTTAGGAGAAAGAATGATTGGAAGTGGAGTTGGTAAAGGCCTAGCTCTCTCGTCAGAAGAGCTAGAAGAAAGCCAAGTTGCTTCGACGTCAACGAGTCCTACTGAAGGCCGATCTGGCTAAGGCTAAGGAGCAAGCAAAATTATCTCGCCACAATGTCGTGTTTGAGGTAGAGGCACGGAGCTCAGCCCAAGAGTTGATGGACCTTCTAACTACGAAGGCAGATTTAGTTGAAGCATCACTGACTCAATTGCATGAAGAGAATGCCACGTTGAAAGATTGGTGAGACACTAAGGTGCAGGGGCTAGAGAAAGAATGTTAATCCCTTTTTGAGGTTTTGAAGGGATTGGAAGACTCTCTGTCAGCTACTCAAGCTGTGACCAACCTAGAGAAGGCTAGGGTAGAATAAGTAGCCATGAAGCTTGTAGGAGCTAAGAAGTAGTTGGCTACCAAGGTGTTTTCATTCAAGAACTACAAAATGATCTGTCTCAAGTTCAAGACATGGTTCCTCGTTAAAAAACCAATTAAGGTTGGCAATATTTGTTTGCGACCAAGCCTGTTCATATGGGCATATCGAAAGACTCAAGAGAATGTGAGGTTACATCTTGGAGAACCCGCAAGTTGATTTGAAAGCCCTCAACCTTAGAGAGCTTGCTCCAAATCCAGAAGCTCTTGTGCACGGCTGTACCTTGGGTCAGGAGATGATGCTTGATGCATTCCCTCTTAACTCAGATACCCCCAATCTTAACTCTGATGCTCCTGCTCCCTGCTCAGATGCCCCCGGTCCGAACCCTGATGCTCCTATCCAGGTTCAGATGCCCCCGATCCAGACCCTGATGCTCTTACTCCTCACTCAGAGGCCCCTGGTTTAGACCCTGATGCTCCTGCTTCTTAACCTCATTCTTTCTTCTCTATTTTTTGTAAATATTTTGCTCAAGCGACGCATAAGTGCCCTTACGACCACCTATTCTTACTCGCATAAGTGCCCTTGCGACCACCTATACTTACTTGTAAAAATGTACTGGATATAATAAAGCTTACTTCTTTCTTTCATCTCGCTGCATAAACAATAGAGAGAAATAGTGAGTCTAGCTCATCCCTCTCAACTGTTCCTAATTTGAACATCATCCTCGTTGATGTTTTGTTGAATACTCGAGAATTATTGTATTTTTTCATCCACAAGCAGTGTGAGTTTAATTTATACCAAATAAAGAAAAAGGAATAGTATTGAAAATCATCAAGCATAAAGGTTACCAAAAAACAAAATCAATAGCACATTTACCCTCCTCTTCATCGGAGTTAATCACCTTAACTCCTTAGGGTTGGGTCTGTTCGGTACATTCTTTGGAGATACCACCAATATTGTTGAAGAAAGATCTTTTTCTTTTCACAGCCCATTAATACCAAAACCCGCGATACTGCAACTCAAGAACTAAGCAAAACCAAAATCATTTAGAAGAGAGTAGTTTTGATATACCACCCTCTTTTATCTTGCTGCTTGTGCATGAGCCAGTTTCTTGCATGGCGAGAATATTGTTAGATGACTTTGCCACAAAGAGAGAGCTTGGCAAAAACATGTCAATTAAAGTATTTAAATTATCAAAGAACTCACTCTGAGATCAGCTTTTGTCAGGAAACAAAAAGGTAATGATACTACCATCCGTTGTTCCAGTGCTGGAAGCATTAGGTTCCTGCATTTGACTTCTGGACCATTGGAAGCATGAGGGGAGTGGTCTTTGTTATGGTAGGCATTTAGTTGGTAAATAGATAAGTAAATAAGAGAATTATTGAATTGCAATGGTTGTTTGCCGCAATTCAAAAGGGAAAATTCTAGAAGCTTGAACATCAAAACTTGAATCAACCAATTCAGGTATAGGTAAAGCTAATAGAAGGAGATGCTCTTCTGGTCACAACAGCCATTGAGCATGTTGGCACATAACAAATTGAAAAATTTCACCAATCATTGAGGATGTTCAGCTTGAGGCCTTTGATTATTGAAAAGTTTAAAAAATTCATTGATCACAAAATCAATGCATGCATTTAATTGCACAATGGGCTACGACAAATCTTATTATTGGTTGTACCCTTAGCTACTCTTCCTAAATATATTCTCTTGATAAATAGAGAAAATGCTTCACATTCTAACTATGTAATATGAACCTTTTACTCTATTAATATTATGCTTGCTTGGTTAGAAGAAGAAAGATTCCAAACTCAAGAAACTGCCATTATATGGGGGCAATTGTTGGGAAAGTTTAAACTTAAAAAGAAAAAGAAATGATGATGATCATAATGATGGTGAAAGAGACATGTTTTAGCAAGTGAAACATTTCGTGTATTGATATACTTACATAATGTTGAATAAAAAAAAAAAAATGGCATTACATAACTTTTAACGATTGAATCTTAAATGGTGATAATTGTAACTTATGTTTAAATTGAGTTACAAATTGAAAGTTTGGATATCTTTTAAAAATGGGTAATGATATACTTACAATTTCTTTGTAACTATTTTACGACTTATTTTCAATAAACAATACAATCATACAACTCTATTAAAAATAAATTTCAATATCACAAAATTACACTTCATTTTATGCAGAGTTGTAAAGTAGTTTTGAGTGAATCATTTTCCATTAAAAATAACTTGTATCCTAATTGTTTGAGGTGGTAAAATTCAAAACTAATTTTCAATAGTGAAGCCCACTAACAAGGACTCTAAAATGTTTATATTTTAATTAACCTAATCAAGTTGGGATTGAGATAATTGTTATTGTTTTGGACAATGGTGCGATAACTAAATAATATTATTTATCATCTTCTCATTATTTAATGATGTGATATTTTAAATAATTAAAAAATTATTTATTATACTTTATTTGTCTACTAATCATTTGATGCCACATCAATAAATATTTAGAGTATGATAATTAGAAAAAATAATGAATAATATTTTTTTCTTGAAAAGTGAAAAAGAGATAAAATAAATGAAGTTCAATGAGATCTACTTCGTCGGATATCTTGAGAATGTCTCTTTAGTAGGTAGGTCCCTTCTCTCTCTCTCTCTCTCTCTCTCTCTCTCTCTCTCTCTCTTAATTTCTTTCTTTCTTTCTTTCTTCTTTATCTTTCTAAAAGTTACCTTATCCTAAACTAGGGGTGAAAACCGATGAGTTTGGCGCTGTTTCAGTGGCAAACCGACATCGCACCGACGTAGGAGAATGGTGTTTAGAACCGGCTGAAACCGGTCGACTGGGGACAGAAAACTAATAGTCTCGGCCTTAACATGCATTGGCACGATCTTTGGTCTGCTGTCGGCGTCTCTGTGACGAAGGAGGGAAACCGCATCATCGTCTACCATGACTCTGGGAAGAGAGTTGCAGAGGAGAAAACTTAGGACTACGAAAGAAGAAGAAAGGGGGTGGGGACGGTTTTTTAATCCCATTTTGAAACTGTCCTGTTATAAGCCAAAGGACGCTGTTCCTTTATATATATATTTGTCTCTAGGATCTAAAACGACGTTGTTTCACTCATTTAAGTGAAACGACATCATTTCTATATGTCTAAAAGAATATATATATATATATATATAAACAAGTTGGCCAATTTAGCAGTTTTTTGTACAGGAGAATCGAAACCAAACCGGTCAACGTTGGTTCCTATATATTTAACTAGCTTGTTGACTGGTTCTTCATCGGTGGAGGTCGATTTCTCGGTTTGGTGTAAAGCCCTATCCTAAACTAATGCAAGGAATCCAATCTTAAATATTTTACATTTGGATTCTACCCGACATAATCCAAGATGAACATGAATTATAATGAAGTATGTTGTAATATCTTTAAAAGTTATTAGGATGATTCTTCTTCTTTTGACATTTTCCAAGTCAATTAGGTATATGGCATACATTTAGGACCGTTTGAATAGTAAAAATGTTTCATATCATTTTATTTAATTATTATAATTTTTTAAAATTTTTATACAAAATATAATAAAAAATTCAATATTTTTAAATCTCAAAACAATAATAATATTAAAAAATAATATTCTTATAATATTTTATTTAATTTTTTAACTTTTATCTCAACTCATCTTATTTTAACTTAATATCCAAATGGCACTTAATGCTCATTCATCAATTAATCCACAAAAACCTAATATTTATGGGAAACGCTATTTTGACACTTAATTTTAACACCTAATTTTGAAAATTTTTGTATTTTATTTTATTTTACTTAATAAGTAAGGAAGTGGTTATTAATATATTGATTTTTTTATATTTTTTAAAATAAAAAAAAAAATATGAATAAAAAAATAAAAAACGAATGACGGAATAATTTTGACCTGGCAACAAGAGGAATCGGTCAGTACTTATTCATCAATTGAACCCAAAAAATAAAAAACATATGAGACACGTGGCGAAAAGAGGCTGCCACTCACGACCTCGTGGCAGTTGAGCATTGACCGCCACCGGACCTTTCTTACACCCTTCGTCAGCGACGGTCCTGTGATCGTCGTTTTACTCAAAAAAGCAGCTTACAAATCAACCCCACTTTTCGTTTGTAGTGCGTGATCCACAACTAATCCTAGCTACAATACATCTCAAAATCACGCACTAGAGATGCGCGTGTGACAGCAGACACGTGAACAGAGAACAAAAAACAAATATAAACAAGTAAAATAGGGAAAATATACAAAAAAAGAAGAAGAAAAAAGCTAGGGTTTCTATGGGCTTCTTTGTTAGGCTTGAGAATTATATGGCAGTAGAAGATTTCGACTCGTGCCTGTGCCTCTGCCATTCGATGATGTGAATTTCGTACAACTAGAATCCTCAGAAAGTTCTAACTTATGTAAGGTCTTTGACACAGTAGGCCAGGGTTTCGAATCCGAGAGCAGGGGGTTCTTTTTAACTCTAAGCTCTGTGACCGAACCCGAATTGAAACCTATCATAAAAATATATTGGACATCGGAGCTGGGAAAAGAAGTTGGGGAAAATTTTGATTCTTCTGTAAACTATGCGGGGATTGCACAAATCGAAAAGGGTTTCTTGGGCTTCAGATGTAAATCTTTGTCAGGTAAAAATTGCATTTTAGATAACCGAGTTGAAAACCCGATTACCTAATCTTTGTGTGATTCAATTTCAAATCGATTTCATCCAACATTCCTTTATTTGACTCTAATGTGTGAATTTTATTGGAATCTTTTGATCTCACTTCTTTAATGTTTCTGTTAAAGGAACTTGTTCTTCATTCTTTGCGATGTTTGGTTCACTGTCAGTGTTCTCTGACGGAAATCTTTTCTAGTGTTCTTGGTAACTTTTAATTGGCATCTGAAGAAAAAAATTTTAACGTTCCTTTTATCTAAATGGGATGTTACATAAATCTATTATCAATTGTATTGCATTTGAGTGCAAAGCACTCTCAAATGTCAAAATTGATAAAGGGGAGGAAAAAAAAAAAAAAAACAAAAACAAAAACAAAAACAGAGAAGGAAACTTTGGGAAACCATGCAGCAGCTGACAGGAAACTTGTGTTAAATGATATGAGAACATATATTTTAACACCAAATGCTGAAAAAAAATTACATTACTTTCCATTTTTATGTGACTGATGGAAAAAATTTCTTATTCAACAAAATTTCATGTTCTATTTTGTGTAAACTACTTGAGAGTTGGAAGCAATACATCGGTACAAGGGGTAGAGCTGAAAAGATCTGACATGCATTATATCTGGAAGGAGATGGAGAAAGCTGGTCGTTGAATCAATGAAATAAGGAACTTGTTTTCTGGAATAAATGCCTTGAATTTTTCTGATAACAACTAACAAGCAACTTGTTCAGTAAAAGAATTTTGTATGTGAAACCTGGATAAAAATGCCTTACAATATACAGGGTTATGCTGTGAAGCTATGCCCATATCCTATATGGAAAGAAGATAATTGTCAATTTATATCTATATTAACACTAAAGAATACATCCTTCGATAGGAGGTGTTGGAAAATTTTTCATACATATTGAAACTGCAATGAGCATGCTTAATGAAGAAGTAACCATATAGGATGAAATTAAAGTGAAATAGAATAAGAAGTAGATGTGGGCACTTAATTAAAAAGAAAAAAGGTAGATGCAAGTCAGAAGTGCTTCAGGATCAAGTTAGAACTAGAGGAGTTACGTTTATGACAGGTTACGGCAAAAAAAAGTAGAAAAGAATGTGGAATAAGAGGGTGATGGGATAGTCTCTTATTCCACAGTGAATAGTACTTTAGATAGAGCTTAATGGCAGAAGATAGGCAGAAGATATATTGTGAAAACGACCCCCAGTGTTGTGGAAGAAAGGCCTTGTTGCAGTACTTGAAGCATATGAACTTTATGGTTCCTTCCAGGGTCAATTGTTAGGGTTTCAAAAAAAAAAGAACTGCCATGGAAAGGTGGTTTGTTTGCATTAAAAGATTAAGGGCGATTATTAAGCGCAATTTGGAGTTAGTGAACTAGGGAAGGGAGGTTATAGTGTAAATTCCTTTTGATATTCATTTGATTGCAGTGTACTCCTTATAATAAAAGATAGAGAAAAGAAGAAATAGAAACTTCAAAGAATCGTTACAAGTGTTCAAAACAATAATTATAAAGAGTCTGTAGAATAGAATAGTCTTGCATGTGCACTCGCTTCCGTAACTCATTCTAACATAGCTAACTGAAAAGAATTTATTTTTAAATCATGCATGTGAAGGGTTCTGTGCTATATTGAAATTATATCTTAATCAGTCAGACTTTGAATTAGAAGCTGAGTATAAGAGACAAAAGACACATAATATTGCAATATTGGTGGAAAGTGTTAGTGCAGGAAAAAAAGTTTAGAAGAATGTATCACACTGCTTGATTTGCAGACCTTGAGAGGTTCTAAGTTCCGTTTAACTAGAAACTGGTCTCCTTCAATAATTTTTATTCCCTTAAGTGAACCAATGATCTGTATTTCTGCATGCTTTCCTTCAGGTGTTAGTTAACTTTATATTTTTTGTATGTTTGTTGCTGCTACCATCCTTATGGCCTACTTTATAAATGTCTACACTCATGTTAAGGTTGCTTTTTGTTTGGGGGGTTGGTTTCATTTGGCCTTTGACACGAGTGATCTTCTTTCGGGTATCTTACAGAGTCATCTCCTGTTGTCAACTTCTTTTCTCAGTGACATGCATCAAAGTAGTGGGGTTACTGCTGCTATAACTATTTGTTTCCTTTCTTCCTCTTTTTTTCTTTTTTTTTTTTTTTTTTTTTTTTTTGGGGGGGGGGGGGGTGTGTGGGGTGAGAGGAGGGATGCAACGATCGGATCCTGCATTGGGAAAATGAATAATCTACATAAGAGTCGGTAAGTTACAAAGGTAGTCATGGGTGCCAAGTCTCACTTTCATTACTTACTAGGTGAAGCTGTGGTTTATAAGTGATTTTAGGTAAGCTTCAAAATTATTAATCCTTTTTGCTTTATAGTGCACATGTGGCTAGTGCTTTCTCTGGATTGTTACATGGTATTAGAAATAGGTTGTAAGGTCACTTATAAAAAAAAAAAAGGTTGTAAGGCCATACAAGCAATACTGGAGTACAAAATAAAGTGTGGCATTTGTAGCACCCTAGTTCCACATTGGGAGAAAGAATAAATTACATACTAGGTGAAATTGGGCTTTACAAGATGAGAAGCTTTGAATTGACTATTTCTTTTGGGTGTGGGGGTTGCAGCACAATGTGGCTAATGCTTTCCCTGTGTCACTTGGATGGTTGTATCCATGGATGGTTTAATTGTCTCATGGCGAGACTTACTTCTATGGGCAGCATCCGTGCTGATGCACTAGCATGGAGTGATGGAACTTAGCAGTGCTTTTTTATTTTTCCTTCTAAAAGGTTCTTTTTCTTTCTTTTTGCAAGGAAGTCTTGGTCGAGAATTCAGCTGCTTCCAACATGGGAGGTTCAATTCACTATGATAAGCTCCATAGACATGACCTAGGGACTGCAAAAGAACCGGACTGAAAGGCAACATAAAGTCCTGGTTGGCTAGCCATTTAGATGAATGTCACTTTCCAGAGTGCCTGGCACACAAAGCATCTTTTAATCTCTTTTATCAGACAAAGCATCTTTAATCTTGACTGAATATGAGGAATTGTCCACAATACTATTTGGTTCTTAGGTTTCCTGGTGCCAGAAGACTGAAACTTAAGTGAGGAAAGTTTAGATGTTGTGAAATACCTCCTCCAGAAACTATGAAGGATACAATATATTATTTTACCAAGCAATTGTTCAGAGTTTGAGAGTAGAAAGATTGCCTGCAGTTCCCTGTAGGGCTTGGGGTCAGGCTGATTCGTAAAATCTAGTCAAGCGGCATTCTCGAATTGTACCCTTTACATCCTTCAAAACATGGCCACGCAGAGTTCATCTGAACCTTATGTTTTCTGTTTTTCTTTTAACCCTTCAAGGCCTATTCTTTTGTATACTTCCTGTGTATGTGGGCATCGCCTATTTCATTTGATTTAATAAAATTGTCTTTCTTATATATTAAAAAAAAAAACCCTTCAAGGCATATGTTCATGGGTCTACATTGAAGATTTAGTCCAAAACAAGTAGCTCATAGCTGCTAATTCCATAACAATTGCAATATTATATTAGCTTTTGTGAAAAAATCCCTCATTCTAAATTGTTTTTACATTTTTGGTGAAATATAACGTAATTGAGATATGTACTTATTAAAAAAAAGGTAATGGAATTGAGATATGCAATAGTCCTGGGAGTGATCTTTATTTATTTATTTTTTAGTTAGACAGGGTCAAATGGACATAGAACTATATTACGCATAACTGTGTCCGGTAGACTTGCTTTGAATTTTTTTTTACCACCTTTGCTTGGTCCTTATTTTTTTGTTTTGCTTGTACAAATTGATTTGACTTCGCAATTCTCGTCAGATATAAATTGAAAAAGGTTAGAGAAAATGCTGGTTTTGAATTTTCTGTATTGAAGTATTTGTTTACTACAGTTTCCTTGCGTGCCAAAGTTTGAGTTTATTGTGTGAAATTTAAGGAAGATCAAGCATCTTATGATACTTTCTTATTTGTGATGGTTCTCTGTTTTGAACAGGTTAGGCTGTTCCTATTGGAGGAATCGCCTGCACAAGTTGGGTTGGGTGCTCAAGATCACCTCCAAGCAAAGACATCATTGACATTGCATTCAACTGGATCAGGGTCTGATGATAATCTGCCCCCTGGCTTTGAAGGAGCTCATCCTTCTAACCAGTTGCAGATTAAGCTGTCACAAATTGATCTAATTAAATGGAGTTCTCCTCCTAGCGTAAGTCAGACTTTTAGGAGTTTGTATTTTGAACATTTTCCTTGTACTTCTAGACTGAATCCGCTGAATATTCATTATGCAAGCTTCATTTCTGCTCTTGCTTTGTTTTTCTAAAGTTTCCTTTGTTGTTTTTAATTTCTACAGATTGTGCTGGATTTGTCTTGGCAAGTGGTCGCTGGGGAAGAAAGTGAAGAGAGTGAGGTTCAAAGTCAGAGGGAGATGAGGGTACTTGAAGCTGTTTATCCACGTGCCTCTGCCATTCCTCCTAAGTATGGAACTTCTCCTTCCTCGAAAGGCTTTTAATCTTGGGTTACTCTTCCTTGAACTAACAAGTTTTTCTTGCTCTATACAGCCCTGCTGTTTCAGTGGATGCAGGAGGCTCAATTTACGACGATGAGCAAATCCTTATGATACCCCTTACTCCCATTGAAGATGAAGATGCGGCGGTTGAGACATCACCTGATTGCATAGCACCGTTGCATGTTTCTATAAGCAAACAGCCACTAACTTTGGCTCCTGGAATTCCGTCTCTGTCCCAAACCAGTTTATCCACAGTTGGGAACCTTTCAGTTCAGAAGCCACCTGCTGCAATGGTCGTTGGTGCTGAACTTGATGTTGTAGCATCTGCATCTGCTGCCTTTAATGCAATCGTGAAGACCAATGAGCAGGGAAACATGATTGACCATGAATTGCTCGTTAAACTTCTAAGCAACCCAAAAATGATTGAGAAGTTGGTTACAGACTATGGAGCGGGCACCAACACACAGGACGTACCCAAGCCAAGTTCCCCTCCGGTGGCTTCATTGGAGCAATATCCAGTTCCCGTCGATTGGACTATAACCTCAACACCCCCTTCAGCTACCCCACTAGGTGGACCGTTCTACCCTCAACCAAATGGCATCGGAGTACGACATCCAAATCCACGACTTCCTCCACCCACAGTCCTACCAGTTTCCTCTCCACCCTCTGTTGGAGCTCCTCCTGCAAAGGACATAAACTATTACAAGAGCTTGATTCAACAACATGGAGGAGAAAGGCAAGAGGCCCTTCCACATTATGGTCATTCTCAAGGTCACCAGTCAGGAGCTAATCAGGAGTTGGTAAATAACCACAAATCAAGAGATATGAGGCCCAAAATCATGAAGCCATGCATATACTTCAATAGCTCAAGAGGATGTCGTCATGGAGCCAACTGTTCATATCAGCATGATGCATCATTCCAGCAGCGGGGAAGTCGGTCAGTGCCGGAAGTGCAGAGTGAGAAGAGAATGAAACTGGATAGGGAGATCAGCAGTTAAGGTCTTTATTCATGAATGTACATTTCTCCAGATGGAAAGGCTTTATTGCAGCTCTCTCCCCCAATATTTTAGTTCTCTTTTGGGCTTAGTCTTACTTATATATCGACAAATTGTTTACATTTTTATAATTTTACGCTTTGTTGCTTGAAACATTTAGAGTTAAATTCTGGCGAGAGCTTTGATGTGGCAATTAACGCGGATAATTAGTCAATGCGAGAGAAACGATGTGATTTCATCGTTAGGGGCGGGGGCACAGGGGAACAAATAAGGTGAGGAACATATTGGAACTTCGGGAGAGGAGTCTTCAACGTTTTTTATCCAGGTTTTTATTGGCATGCAAACTTGCTTAACTAAGCCAATTAATCTGCACCATGCAATCGAATAAGAGAGATCATCTAAGAGCGATGGATAATTTACACCATCGTAGTATGGGAGAGATGATGACATGACATCTTTGGAGTGCCAACGCTGAGCACTCTGATTAAGATCAATCGACCCGATCGAGCTTCAGCTTGCTGAAAAGCGGTGGATTAACTTCCTTGCAGAGTATTGCAACATAGATGCTAAGCCCTCCAATGATTACTGGAGACCCTTTTACCACTGTTCTCTGGGTTATCTCGGCAGAGTACGTACTTCCTACCTAGAATAAGACATCTCCCTACCTTAACTCAACACCGTCCAAATGTCTCTTAAGTGGTTAAGGTGAATAATTGGATTTGATACCCTCTTAAAATGTTTCCTCTTTATGCTAATCTTTTAATTTTGACCGTATCGGCCTTGTTTCGACATTTCTAGTCCTCGAACTTCAACCTTAGGATGATGGAGATCATGCTCTCCGCGCAAGCCTTGCCTTGCAAGGGTGGAAAGAGAAGTACAAAGCCTACCTAAGGATGCAGTACTCCGTGGAAAAGAATGTTGCTCTGCTCAAAGATAAAGAGGACGCTACTTCACCAGTAGCAGAGCTTGCAATTTTAGCTAGATAACCTCTCTTTCCAAGCTAGAATTCAAGAAAGACACCTCTGACAAGGAATTAGCAGCCGCCCTGGAGGAGGTTGCTCAATTAGAAGCAAACTTAGCCGAGGTAGAGGTGCAAAATGAAGCTTTAAATCTTGATTGTATGAGGAGGTGAGGGTAGTGAACTTGAAATAGCAACTTGGGCATGTTTCATGCGGCTGACGTCCGCAACTATTGTTGGGGCCTTGGCTATTACTGGCCGGAGTTTGAGACCTACAAACCTCTGTCTAGCACTGCCTCAAATCTACAAAAATGCCTGATGTAGAGGGCCAGACTGATGAGGTTCCCTGTTTGTCACTTGCTTCAGACGCAGAGGGTCAGCCCAGAGGTTTTACGGGATAAACTGGCCAATATTCCGAGCGGGAGGAGGAAGATGACGGTATGGCCAATGACGTTATTTCCTCGTACCCTCAATATTTTGTAGCCACAATAGCAATCAAACCCTGTATAGTTCAATGTTCTAATAAAAAAACCATCATTTCAAGTGTCTACGATCATTTTTCTTTCTGTATTTACAATAGTTAAATGACCTCTACATTGCATTCTGATCGACTTTGGCAGTTGCCCTGCTCGATCGTTAGATTCAGAGCAAGGACTTGCATGCCCCCCCGCTCCTTAGATTTCCAGGAACGATCACTATTATGTAATCAATAATGAAACTGAAAGTGAGGTTTCGGATAAGATCTTGATCAGACTAAATACACGCAAACTTGTATATTTTGGCAGTTCAAGAGAGTACGTACGTACTAGTTTTAAGACCAAACCAGTCTAATTATGATGGGATATATGTTAGTCAATTGTTACAGAGTTCTTACTGCAAGCATAGACACACACACAAAAGAAATCAATCTCTAATAACACACTTAAAAGGAGTCTTATATATAAATCTGTCTTACAAATCCGGCCATCACCGCGCCATAACAGGGCAATAACCTTAGTTTAGTGCCTGACAACATACCCGTACGTACGTAGCTTTCATTTGATACGTACACTTAACTGCAAGGAAATCGTAAGACTGTATCTGTTAGATGAATATTTTGAAAGGGCTGTTAAAAGTTAATATTGGGATGGCTACTCAAAGGCGTTGAGACACAAACAACCAAAATTGTTGGACTGAAGGTTGAGAAAGACGGGAAGAGCAAAAGCAGTAGAATGCATGGAATCTGATAGATTTCAGCGTTGAGATAATAAGCCAATTAAGATATATAATACTCTGTATTAAATGAGTTAAAATTACAACATGATGAACATACTTAAATTCCTCCTGCTGAGTTATATTTTGAGTCAATATATACTCCAATCAGTTGTCCTGCTGGCTTACTAAACTAACACAATTATTTGTCTACTGGCCTGTGATCTTGTAGGACATTTGCTGGCAACAACAACATCCTATATATTGTAGGATATATGCATGCATCGTGCATGCAGTGGGGATGATTATACTTTTAATCTCTCCTATAAATAGTTCCAAATATGTAGCTGAATGTGACTATTTGTATGTACTAACGTTTTGAATAAAAGATGTTTTAATGAAAAACATCAAATGCTTTTCATCATGATGTCCTCATGCAAAACGATAGAAATGTTACGGTTGTTGATAATGATAATAGTGAGAACATTAATGATGAATTATCTTACACTAATTGAAGGGCCATCTGATCTTGGCGCGGGTACTGATCATGATTGGGTTGCAACGCATCAACTTGGAAATAATTTCGAGAATCAAATGGTTGAGAGTGCATGAGCTCAAAGTTTCCCCCTCCTGGCATCACGTTCAGGTTTTGCTGGTTCCTCTCATTCTCCGCTATCTGCACCATCCAAAACATCTTCATACAGCTTAATTATCATTGCTACCATTACCAGCATGCACATGGGTGCACACGTGCCAGCTCTATATGTACGGATCGTGTGTGTGTGTGTGTACACGCATGTGTGCTCAAATATACATATGTCTATATGCATATGTATACATGCATATACGTGTTATATGCATATGTGAGAGAAAAAGAACCTTTGCACGAAGAAGCTGGTTGTTGTTATGCAAGTCAACTTCCTGCAATAGATGGAAATTTTAATTAAGATGAATATCTATAACAACATACAGAAAATATTTTCTTAGGAAGTCAACACGAATAGATTAGACCATTTATTGAAAAATAGAAATATGTAAAGATCATGTCCAAATATGAGATGCATCTATGGCCAGCTTTTCCGGAGCTTTCATGTTACAGACACCAAATAATTAAAATGAGACATTTACTTTATGTTAATTCATGAGATTGTTGTTAATTTGTCACAATTGATTTGTTCTCGAATGAATTACTCTTAGCAACCGCAATTCATCACTGATTTATTTTCTTTTTAAGAAGCAAATGCGTTGATATTAAAAATATATATATGCATATGATCATATCTAGGGTTCACAAAGACAATGAGGCTGTCCATATATACTCCATATATTACTCAGAAGTTGTTCCGCCACCCTAATAATCAAAGAAGCATATTGATCAGACATATAATTACAAGCTGCCGACTTTCCGAAATTATGGTAATTAAGCTTTGTGGAATGACAAAACAGGCTCTACAAACATCTCATAAATATTTTGGAACATTAGTGCAAAAAGAGGATAAATTTAGGCATGAATATTAGCACAAGAGAAGGATTGGTACTTACCCTTTTTTGCATATACTCAATTTCTGCAAACAAGAGCTCATTCTGGTTGAATTACAAAGGAAAGGAAAGAAAACAGAAGAAAAGGTAAATTGTGAGGGGGAATTTGGGATCTAGCAATAATAATCGATGACTTGTTAGATTATAAAAGAAAAAGAAAGCTTTGCAGGTTTCTAATGGAGAAGATGATGAAAGAGCTACCTTTTTGGATCTGATTCTTCTAATTCCACTCTCTAATTTGCTCTCCAAGCTCTTGAGATCTTTGAAAGCCATATTGCTCAAAGACTCGCCCAACATTTTCCTAGAATAACATCGTCAAAGAAAAGGATTGCAACGTACTCATGTAAAACTCCAAGATAATGAGAATGTCATAGAGATACTTATATATATATATATATATATATATATATTACCTGTTTGATTCTTGCACACTATTTATCTGTTGTCGTAGAGTAGCAGCCTCTCGCTGGTAGAACTGACATAAATATTGTTAATCAAGTACTGTTAGGTCTAGCAGAAATTTTCAATCTAACATATATGCTCATGAGTTGTGAGCAATTTATACTTTTAACGCAAACACCATTGACATTGCAACAACCCATGCATCAAGCGCTATTTCAAGTCAGTAAGAATCATACCAACCTGCATTATATGTGTCTAGAAAAATCTTATCTATGATGCAAATAGCTGAGGCTAGCTAGATACAATGATTCTCAATATATATAAGCTGCATAAAGGATTTGCTCCTCAACAAAGGATCGGTTATCTTTTATAGGATTATTTTTACATCCTATTATGGTGAGAATCAATAGTAGTACTGAAGATATAATATTGCAGCTACAAGCCTAAAAGACCTCAAAGCTTCTTCCTTTTTGACCTTTTAGAATTAGTTCTATAGGTTAACCTTTAACTAAGAATGGATATCATGACTTGACCTAATTTAGTGTGATGGAACCTGTCTCAAGCTAGTCTTGCTGTGGTTGGGTGTCAATGCATGTGTAGTTGTTCATGTGGTGGATGACCATATATATCATGTCAATTTTATGTTGCTGCATGTACTTGTACTAGATCATGTGCAGTTTGATCGTAGTTTTCAAGGCTCCGGCCAGTACTCTTCATTTTGTGATGTATGTGGCCATGGACCATATTCATGTAAAGGGTTGCTTGGCTTTTATATAATATATTTGCATACAAGGAAAAAGAAACAGAAGGAATCATTCAGATCAATCTGCACTTGTGATCGATTTAATACCCAACGTCCAAACTAGCTACACGTACATGAATTAAATTAAACACCATATTTTTATCAATAAATTATATATAGATCAAGATGGTATGAGCTAATTTCTTAATTAAAATCATGAAACATATAAGATATTGAACAACATAAATGGTTTATAGGGCGCCGTTATTCATCTTAAAAAATGAATGTTCCTTGATCATGAAGTGCGCGAGCTGCCAGAAATAAAAGTATACAATGAAAAGGAAAAATTAGCAACTTTGGGGTTGAGGGTGGGGGAGGGGGAAGTCTTACTGCAACTACTGGTGTTGTTACAATAGATCATATAACATCTATTAAAGTTAATAATAAATTATACATTGCTAATCATCATGTTTTCATGGTTAGATTCAACTATTTCTACTACAGAATTAGTACTTAACTGTTAAGGGATTGGCAAATTACTAGATTCATTCTGTTTGTGATCAGACCTAATCACAAAATGCTGTTGATCAATATAAAGTTAAAAAGATCTAAAAAATGGATTGGATTTGAGAAGTAGCTAAATGTTGCGTTAAACTCGAATGGTACTCGTCAAAATATAAGTTGGACTATTGGTGAAAGTAAAATAACAATAAAATGGTGATTGGCAAGTGTTGCAGATAATTTTTTTTTTTTTGTTGATACATTGGGAAAGTGTTGGAGATAATATTTGATTTGATATTATCTTGATTTGGTTTTTATAATTATCAATTCACTTTGATTAATATATATATATATATATATATTTGACTTAATTATCTCATGTCAATATAATTTTTTCTATAATAAATAGGGATTTATGTTTTGTATTCAATTACACTTGATAATAATAAAGATGTAACCTCTATCTTTCTCCCTCTCTCTTCTTCACCTTCTTTTCTATTATATTTTATTTTCTCTCATAGTATCAAAGCACTTGGCAAACGCCAGACTCGATCATGTGGACTATTTCTTTAAATTCTTCTGCTATCTTTACTTCTCACAAAATTTTCATCACTTTTAACTATGGTTTATCTCAAATTTATGCATTTGGATTATCTTTATATGTTGTAAGCCTTTTTTTATTAGGTCGGGCCTTGGTGATATGTTGTGAACATTGCTTGAAGTTTCAAACCCATTTTATTTGCCTTTATATTTTGGTCTTATAGTTGACAGTGGTCATATATAGCCCATTATTGACTCAATCTTTCCGTCTATTAATGTTAGCTCTTTGTTGGCTTTAACCCATTATAAACCCATTATTAGCAACAACTCCATATCTGATATTCTAGCTGGCAGTTACTTAAATCACCAATGCCTCTTTTATTATCTCATCGATGATCAATCAACAAATATAAGTGTTACACTCAAATTTCAAGCTCAAGATTTCAAAGTTCTTGAGTTTGAGGAAATGCTGGAGATAATATTAAATCACCTTTCTCTCTTCTCACTCTTAGCAGACTCTTCCTTTGCAAAAGCTCTCTCACTCTCCCAAACCCGAATCTATGTCAGTCTCTCTCTCCCCAATAGATGAATAATAAATTAATGTTAATATAAAAAGAAAGAAATTTAAGATATTTAACCCTTCAATTAAACAATCTGGGTTTTATTGGTGAAGCTTTTTCTTTAGTAGTGTTTTTCTAAAAAAATAGAGCTTTTCTTCCACCTTCAAATCTCCAAGATTGGGTTTGAGATTGTTACTAGTAGCAACTCATGGCTGTTTCTAGGTAGTATTTACTTATCATCACATGCTGGGATGTTTCTAGGCAACTCATGGAGGGTAGAAAGGAGAGTGAGATCGAGAGACCAAACAGGCTAGACTTTTGAGAGAGAGAGAGAGCAATGGAGGAGGAAAGAGATTGGCAGGGAGACGACAAGGGGTAGCGAGATGGGAATTTTGTGGGGGAGATAGGTTCACTGCATGCAGCTCCTTTTTTTTTTTTTTTTGATAGAATTCTTACGTGTTTTATTATTATTAATGGGTGTAAAATGAAGTTGCATACCGATCTGGCTACTAGCCACTCTCATATATATATATATATATATAATATTCTTATCACTTGATCAAGATCATCATCATGAAGTTATTTCCAAACACATGTAGGTATGCATATAAAGAAGCTCCATTTCTTTTGTTTATCACAATGAGAAGTACACTACAACAAATTTGATCTTTTCCCACTAGTTCTTTTCCCACGATACATATTCATAGGCAATACTTACTTGTTGTTACAAATTGTATTAGTGGAAAAAAATATGTTCTTTTATCACGATTTCGTATCCCACGGTATCAAAATCGTGGGAAAAGCTGTTTTTTGCCACGATTTAAGTAGTGAAAATAAAATAACCTTTTGACACCAAAGAGGACAGAGGGCAAAAAAGAAAAAACCTTTTCCGGCGACTTCTTGTTGCCGCAAATTTGTGTTTAATTTGATATTGTTTCTTTACCGTTGGATTAAATTTAAAGATATATGGACGGACGGTTGAGATGAAAATTGAAACCTAATATTCCCCCCACCCGTAATCCCTCTCTCTCTCTCTCTCTCTCTCCTCCCCTCCCCTCCCCCCACGCCGCAGCACCCCCTTCCCATTCGCTCTCTCTCTCCTCGGCTCCATCCCAGGCCACCGTCACCGCCACCGAGCACGACCACCTCACCGGACCCAGCCACCCCACCCCACGCCTCCCTCTCTACCTTTCTCTCTCCCCGAGGCAAGCCCAAACCGAGCCGATTGTGCAATGACTCGGTTCCTTGCCGTCGCGAGCAGCTCTGCCACCAGTGGCTGAGCCGCACCACCACTAGCAGCCCCTCACCTCGCCGACAGCCCCCTTCCTCCCTTTCCCCCAGCCGAAGCCCCTAGCTAGGCCCACCGTGAGCCACCTCGACCCACGGTCTCAGCCCCATCTTCCTCCCTCGCATTCTCTCTCTCGCACGGATCCCCTGTGCATAGCCACCAGATCTGCCATCGTGAGCCACAATCGCTGCCTTTAGCTACGACGCCGCACCACCATGAGCAACCCACCGACACAGCAGCACCTCCCACACGCTATTCATTCGCTGTCGAAGCCCTTAAGCTTGGTAAAATCCTCCATTTATATCTTTAATGTTTTATTTTAGAGTAAATGGACAGGGGACTCGGTTTGGTGTTGGTTGCTTGCTTAGACAGATTTATAGCATGGTGTTGATTGCTTAGACAGATTTATATACATGGATATGTAGTATTTTGATTGTGTTGTTGTGGAAATCGAAGGGGAAACAGATTTGGTTGTGATATTGTTGTTGGATTGTGAAGTGTTGGGCCTTGTTGAGAATATTTTTGTAGTCGGTGAAGTGTTGAGATTTCTTAAGTGGGGGAAATTGTGAATGGAGCATGGGTATTGCATTTGTTGGAACTTGAGAAGCTATGTGATTAGTTGGGTGCATGGTATGTGAGTTAAATGGATGATGGTTGGGATTTATGTGAGCAATATGCATTAAGAGACTTATTAATTTAATATAGTAATGGGGAAGGTTGAGTTGTGTGGAGAAAAACCCTAGTGCATGATAATGTGTAAGTTGGGCTAGGTTTATAATTGAGTTGTATTAAGGTGCTTGAGGTGTTGGATATGAGCGTATGGTGTGTTGATGGAGATGGTGTCTTGTAGTGTTGAGATTGAATGATGGAGTTGTGGTGAGCTTAAAAGGTATGATGAAGGTGTTGGGTGCTATATGGACATATTGTTAATATTAAATGTATTGATTATGGATGAGGTTTATGTGAGCAAGTGAATGCTCAAGTAGATTATAAGTTGATCTTAGGTGATAAGGGGGTATGACACATGTATGCTTGGTGGATTGTATATGTATGACTTGGAATGTATTGTGTAATATGTTTGTAGTGAGAAATGGATGAGGACTTGAGTGATGTTGGATCGCTTTGTGTGCATGTGGAGGATGGGTAATGTATCTTAGTGGTGATCTAAGAGTGAGGAGGGATTAAATTGTAAGGCTTGATATTATGAAGAGGGTTATATTTCAAGGATTAAGTGATGAATTGTATATGTATGAGTTGGAATGTATTGTGTGAATGAAGCTTATAAAGTTAGTGATTGTGTTTGAGTTGTTATATAGTTGATATGGATAGAATTATATATATTGAATGTAGTTGTAGGTGAAGCACTTATAAAAAAAATATATATAGTTGTATGTGAAGTATGATGTTAGCACTCTAATGTCACTCTAGTTTTTTAATAGCTAGACTTGTTGGGGTTGACATGTTTATATACATCTTGCATCTTTTCTTGATTTCACTAACTTTATTAACATTAATTTTCAGATTAATGATGTAGCTGCAGTTGTAATAGACAGGAGTAATGAGCAGTTTTTTACTCAACTTAGAAAATGGGTTTTTCATGAAAGAGGGCATCTCAAGGTCAGCATCTTGTTGTAGTACTTATGCTTATGGGATCAATGATGACTAGCTTGGTAATTTTATTTTTAGATTTCAATGTAGTTTTAGGATACATGAACTAAGATTATTAAAAAAAGGGGTTTTGTGTCTACTTACAATTTGTATATGTTGAACGGGAATATTCACTTAATTCTTCTACTTCCTCCTTTATATGTGATATTTAGTAATTTAGTTGAATGTTGATTAGTAGGTGTGAAACAATATCATTATTTTTATTTTTACAATTATTTTTTTTTCTGAATTCTTTTACTATTTGCCGCAAATATGTCTCGTGGCAAATATACTTTTTTTTTGCCAGAAAATATTTTTTTCCACCAAATGCTCCAGTAGGTAATATTAATACCCACCAGCACATTTCGTCATAAAATATAGTATTTCTCACTAACCAATCTAATTTGAGTAACTTTTTGCCACGAAATTCGTTAGCTATCTCCACTATCTATTTGGTGGAAAAATGTCACAATTTCCCACCAATTCATGAATTAGTGGAAAAAAACACTTAGTGTCACCAACTTTAAGTCACTAGTCTCCCACGGATAGATTTAGTGGGTAAAGATCATTTCCGACTACGACTATAGTTTTTCCGACCACATCCCCTTGCGGCAAAAACTAACAAATGTTGTAGTGGTAATAAATAAAAAATATCTGAGTTTTTCTGAGAAACATGCATTGAATAAAAGAAAATAAACGTTTACCTGAGTATTAGCTTCAGAAACAGACCCAGTATGGGAGGAATCTGCGCATGCTTTCTTGTACCTGTCAATTGTTGATTTGACACTGCAATCATAATATTGAGAAATGAACAAAATGAAATGTGATCAATTCCAAGTACTTGGCCAGCTGGTGACGTACAACATAACACAAATATGGGCAATATTTCATGAATTTATCATCATATATAGACAATCATTAATTTCAAATGGCAACCATTGAGCACGCATATGTTATAGGGATTTTCGGTCTCACTACTTGATCTAGGTATAATTAGGATTAAGAGGTACTGAAGCTAGCAACAAGCTGCTGCTAGCTTGAATTTCCCAGCCACGACCAAGGTGCATGTAAAATCGATTGTGTCATGTTGAGCTCATGGATCAATGAAATGTATTGAATTTAACATAAGTACGTAATTTGAAAGAGATCAAGATTATAACATATTATATTTAATATATGTTGGTGGTGAATGAGATTATATATTGCTAATTGAGAGAAAAAGTGCTTGCAATTTACAATGATTTATATATAGGGATCTAATAATAACCTTCAGTACTAGTCATGTCCGAGGGTATAAAGTCCATAACTATGTGACTTGGACTTTGCTTAATGGACCTCTCCAACCTTTTTCTGAGTTTAATAATTCAATTAATCCAAAGAATTTCTAATATATACAATAAATATTGCAATATCACAAGTACTAAATGGATTAGTCCCTTAAGCACATTATAGTATCACCTCAAACTTAGATCGCCTAGAGTTTTTAGTGGAACAATAAGGCCTAGAGTAAGAAAGATATACACATAAAATGGGCCCCATAACATTTACTAGATATTTAATGGTGCACGAGATATTCACTCGAGTAAGCTATAAATGTTGCAGTGTCCACTTCGTAGCTATCTATCTCACACACTGAACTCTATAGTTTGGTCCTGGACTCTAAGAGATTTAAATCCTACGTACACTAAAAACAATTAGTTACAATCAAAGGTTATCAAATCCAAACAAAATTAAAAAAACTAATCCTTTTTAAGAAAGTTTGCATCAATTTTCCTCTTCTTTTGCTCTCTATGCAACATACTCTATCCAAAATACCCTAATTAGAAGGAACACAAGGATCGATCAAGAGGGTTTAAATTCTTTTATCTTTCTTCTTCTTATCACAATCCTCCTGATCTTCAGTATTCCCCTATTTGAATATTTGAGCAACCATCTAAATTTCCATGAGTGGCCATGGGTTCTTCCCTTATATTCATTCGTTGCTCTTCACTTATTTATTTTTTCTTCACTTACTCAACTACAATAATATGATTATTGTCATCCTTACTAGAATTCTTCTTTTGCCACATTGGATTAATGTATCAAAGATCGATGGACCGGTTCACCACTTCAGTTTTCAAAGATATATAATTCCACTTCACCTAATTGTACGGCTTGTTCACCATTACTAAAATAATTGAACAAGAACTTAGATTGTTCCTTATCAACTTGAATCTCAATACAGGTTCTAGAAAATGAAGACACCTCATAGTGCATGCATGGTAGTGCAACCATCCAAGTTAGAGGGTACCAAATTATGCTTTCTAGGCATTCCATACTCTATGGTGTCCACAACAGTATTAGATTTTGTTGAATTTTACCCATGTTGGTGTACTAGACAACTCTTACTTAGAAAACATCATTCCTGGCCTTGTGCTCACTTCAATAATAGCATAAGTTAACATGTTGGGTGATGCTACTCGTCATCTTTTTTATCATCATGCATCCAGCTCCCACCATACAGCTTGATGTCGTATTAAATAATTGAAAACTATTTGTTATGTTCAATTTGTGAGCCAATCATTTTATACCACCTCAAGAAGTGCTAAGAAGATGATAAAAGGAATTAGGAATAGAACTTTTCTAAAAATATATGCTGAACTAAATATTTCCATAGAAGTATATATATAGTCATTAAAAGAAGCCTGCAACCGAGCTCCTCCATGGTTGATGGAAAAGGAAAATACATATCTCCATCAAATAATTTCGACACACACAACAAAGATAATTTAGACACACATGCACAATAAATTGGAAGGGTAACGATTTGTCAATAAAGTAGTTGAAAACCCACTACTTGAAAATGTTTTTCATGAATAATACTGATTCTACTAATGATTAATAAACTTGTAAGTACAATTCAGAGACATGACTGTTGCATATATATTATGGAGTAATATTAGTCAATCAGTCTAGTGAGTAGCTGATGCCGGACAAAATAGCAATTATTCTATAGGTTAGTTTCAACAGATAATCGAGATGGGAGAGACGAGAATTCACCCAAAAAACAAAGAAAACTTTGAATAATATTGATTAATAGTAAAATTCAAAAATTCCATTATGAAGCGCACATGCTAAACTTAAATAGCTGTAAAATTCAAAATTGTTAAGATTTTTAAAAAAATAAAAAATCTAAATTATTATATGAGAAATAAGTATATAAATAAACAAGAATCTTACCAAAAAGTTGGCTAAAATTGAAATCAGAGTCACTTCCAAACTTGAAACTAATTATTTACTAACAATGTAAGAATGAGCATAAATATTGTATGATTTGAAAAAAAGATAATTGATATCGTAAATATATGATTTTGAAGAAAATGAATGATATTATTTTGAATGATTTGAAAGAAAATAATTGATATTATTTTGAATGATTTTGAAAAAAATAACTTATTCTTTATATCAATTTGAATGTGTACCAGCAGTATATATATATATATATATTTATGCGCGTGTGCATGCATACATCTTCTGGGGGCTTCGGCTCGTCAATGCATGTGAATGAGGCATTGGCTTATTAAGCTCAGATCATTAGGGTGGAAAATGACACATCTTTACGGTCAAATCAAGTACTAATTTATCGGCTAACTGATTCAATCTTTAAATCTAACGAAAACCCAAAAGGCAGCTGGAGGGTTAAAAATATCTCAGTTTCCTCCAGTAGGAATGTGACAAGATGTGACACCCAACAACGTAGGAGTATGCATAGATAAGGAATTAAACGGGAAAGAAAATTAAGTGTAATTAAAAAAAGTCGCACTGAGATTTGAGCCAACATTTTCCAGGTTCTGATACCTTAATTTCGTCGAGCAGCTGATTGGCTATCTCTGCCATGCTGGCATAATTACCAGTTGAAATATGACTGACCAAGCAATATTATTATCAAGGGGCAGATCCTCCTGCCATGCACCTAATTTTCAAGTACGTACGCAATACACGATGGATAACCCCCTCAAACTACAGCGTCTTACCCACCTCGATAGTTTGCGAAAACTCTTAAAGAATTGGGTTTGAATAGGTAAAAGTTGTAATAAAATATTAAACATGGCTCTTTTGTCTGGAAGTCTGAGCATATGATATCAGAGCCGTCCGTTTCCGCGGCTAGTAGCGGCTTCTCATTGCATGAAACAGTCCAAAAGCTCAGAACTCTCCCATTGGCTCGCAGTTGTCGTACGACGTTGTCTCTCCTGACTCCTTTACTCTCTCTCTCTACCTTGTGATCTTTCCGGAGCTTACATAAATATATCTACACAAGATCTTTGAGCATATGCAAAGGCCAGCTTATATTGCCAACAGTGGCATTATGATGACCCGGGATGCGCCACTCTCATTGGCTCGTCACTCTCTTTCAATCTGTCCCACCCCTCTTTGCTATTTCAGCTTTGGTAAGGAACTTTACTCCATGAATGCTAGGGAGAGTAAGAAGGAGAGATCAAAAGGAAAAGAAATTCCCCAGTGGGAAAATTATCTGCACCAATATTAAATATAAAAACTAGGGTTTCAACGGATGAAAGTCTGAAATGAAGACAACCCACTTATCCCAGAAAAAAAAAGGAAACGAACATACCCCAGTGTAGGAATCATGGCATAAACTGTTGTCAGAAGTCCAAGATGTGTGACGTTACCAAAGATTCTTTGAACTCCGACAAATCTTAGTCCGATCCTGAAACCCTAACTTAACCTGTCCAGTTCCTAAGTAAATATTTGTAAAGGAAAAAAAGCTGTATTATATCCTTGGTTTTGATTGGCAGTACTGGATGACTTTTTCTTCGTCATTTAAGATTACCCATTAGAGTCTTTGGACAAGTTGATTACGCCATGCTGTTGCCAATAAACCCTAATTCGGGTATATCTGTCGACTGTGAGAACATCTGGTACAAGTCAGATTAGGGATTTCTTTTTAGTGGTTAGTGGGAAAACCCTAAGTTAGGTGCGTGTTTCTGCGAGTTGATTTGGTTGTAATTGGTTAGAAAGGGGAGTTTCAACGAGTTGCAAGAGATCAAACCCATTTGGGTTTGGAACCCTAAGTTTCTCCTTTTTTTTTATTAAAAAAACACTTGATAATTTTTTGAAATCGAACGTACTTTGATTTCTTGATGTCAAACTGACGTGCCATTAAGGAAGTGTCAAGGAGATGGAGGGGATTGGGCTAATGAGAACGTGCCAGCTTTTAGCTTCAAAGATGACAAGAGAGAGGAGAATAATGGAAAGGGAAAGAGAAAGGAAACAGAAAATTTAACAACGGATGGAGGAGATAGAGAACAACGAAGGGGATAAGAGAGCTGATCTCACAACCCTGCATACATTCCCAAATCTTTACTTGTTTCTACTAACAACCGTAACGCTTCTCTATGTCTATCTATTACACCAGATCTATGTATCTACCTGACCAAGAACCAAAAAAATATGATCAAAAAGAGAAGTAAGGAAGAAAACCTTTAAAGCTCATAGAGGGGAAAAAAACAAAACAGAAGAAAGGGATAAAAGTGAATCTTAACTGCACCATTAAAATGATGATGTTCTAGTGCTTAAATTCATGACCCAAAGATCAATTGCAGAAAAAGAAAAAATCTTTACGGATAAAAACTAAGATTTCAAACTACAGAGAGAGAGAGAGAGAGAGAGAGAGAGAGAGAGAGAGAGAGAGAGAGAGAGAGAGAGAGAGAGAGAGAGAGAGACGCTTAGAAATACGAAGATAGAGAATAAGTTGACCAGGTACTTAAGATCGGTGAACAAGAACAAAAAAATAAGTCTAAAAATTTACGAAGCAAGCCATATATACCTGTTGTTAGCATACTCGTAAAGGCGACCACGGCTAGAGAAGACGATGAGGGCAACCTCGGCATCACAGAGAACAGACAATTCATAGGCTTTTTTGAGCAAGCCGTTGCGCCTCTTACAGAAGGTGACTTGACGATTAGTAGTGTTTTCGATCCGCTTGATTTCTATCTTTCCTCTGCCCATTTTTCTCTGGGGAGACACTGACATCGATTGATCAGGGAATGCCATGGTTGTTCACTGAATCAAGCAGGAACAGGTCAATAATTCATCCCGAAAGAGAAACAAAAGCACTAATATTACACAAGAACATAACTTTTTTTTTCTATGGGACTGCCCAAAAATATTGTTGAAGGAAAAGAAATGAAATGAAAAATTGAAATCTAAGAATAGCTTCGCAGATTTCAACATCTTGTGAGCTGCAAATTTACATTTACTTTCTAGCTGCGTATGCTAGTCGCTTGCTCAATCCAGGCTTGAAGTGGAAAAGAATGATTAACCCAAATTAAAGAGGGGGAAGCACTTGAAAATGGTTTTGAGATGATGTTTAGTTTGCTACGTACCTAACCTGGTGAGGAAGCAGCTAGGTTTCTGCCTTTGTTATTCTCTCTTCTATTGCCACAAATCTGGACAGGAAGAAATGCAGAAAATTGAAGCAAAGATGGAATAAGAGAAGGGTACGTATTTATAAAGTAAAAGGGACCTTTTAATCCAGTTTGCTTTTTTCAAAAAGAAATATCTCCTACTTATTCTCCTGTTTTCCTTTTTAATTGGGTGGAGGGGTCCCTTGATTCAGGTCGTACGTGGTAATTGGTAATAGAGGAGATGAAGCAACTCAGAAGGCTAAAATGGGAATCACGGCTAAGCGCACACATATTATCTCTCTCTCTCTCTCTCTCTCTCTCTCTCTCTCTCTCTGGTGCTTTTCTTTCATGTGAATGATGGGTGGCATTAGAGGGGAGAGAGAGTACTGTGGAAAGGGACTTCTGAAAGGGATTCCTTATGGGTTGATTGAGACAATGGGCAAACACCAACAGTCTACATTTCTATATAAAAGTGAGGAAAAATGGATGAAACTAACCAGTCTCATTTGCCTATTTAAGAAAATAACGGGTCTCATTTGATCTTGCTGATTATATTTTTTTACTTCTTTGTATTTGAGGATGAGACAAGCATATAATTATGAACAATATAAAACGTTCTCATTTTTCTCTTTTTATTTTTTACTACTTTTGCATTAATTGATATATGGTTAATTTTTTTTCTACAAATTGCTAGAAGCAATTGGCTTCGTGTGCTTAACTTTATATGCGAATGCAGTGAAAAAGATTTAAGTACTAAGAATATTTCTACTAATTAGGTCGTGATCAAGTAGTACTTAAGGGGAAATATAATACTAATTAATTATGAGCTTTATTATTCGATAAGCTTTTAGCTAGCTAGTTGATCAACTTGAGATCACTTCAATCAGTTTCTAATTAGCAGCTAGTTTATTTATATATTCTGATAGAAGTAATGCTACATACAGTCGCAAAGTGTGCAAGCGATATGCAGTCGTTTTGAAAAAGAGTGGGGTCTACTATTATAAAAAAAAAAATTCATATGAGTCTCGTATTTATTTACTTTTTCAAAATGATTGTGCAGCGCTTGTATACTCACGATTGCAAATATCATTTCTCTTCTGAAAATACTCAAACTTGGGCCATGATGATTATTGGAGTAGTTTCTAGCTAGCTATGTTCTTTCAACGTTTATGTTTATGGCTCTCTCTCTCTCTCTCTCTCTCTCTCTCTCTCTCTCTCTCTCTCTCTCTCTCTCTCAATAGTTTACCTAGTTCTTCTAAATGTGTCTGGTACCATTTAACCATAAGCACAATCTATACCAATGGAAGGGCCGGCGCCTCCCCTCACGTACCCATCCCTTCCACCTTCTACAACGACTTTCATTTCTACAGGCTTTCTGTGGTCTTCAAGCGCAATATTATAATTCTATTGCTCGGGGTTGTGACGATGGTGAAGGCAACTTCAATGTGATGCAGCATAAACTAGTTAATCAACAAAAACTGGGGGTTGAGAAAATATGCAATACAAAGATCAGAAAGCTGATCTTAAAAATATTGATTAATGATAAAAATCAAAATTATCTTATGAAACCCATAAACCGTTTCCAACTTTAAAATTTGAAATTATAATAATTTTCAAAAAGAGAAAATTGAAATTATTTCATGAAAATTAAATACGCAAGTAAACAAAAATCATGCAAATAATTTGGCCAAAATTGAAATCATAATCATTTCAAAAATTTGAAATGAAATATTTTCTAAGAAGAAAAAAATGAATGTAAATAGATTATTTGTGAAAAAAAATAATTGCTATTGCCCAAATCAAAGAAAGATTTAGTTTTTCTTACCATGTTTGCTTAGATTCACCTTCTCAAGGTAGTAGTTTAGCGCAATCAATATAGAATTGGACTTGGATACCCCATATCAGTTTCAATTTGCATCATTCTCACCGTACTGGAGAGAATTCCTGTGATACCACATTCTGAAAAGTGATAAGGATAGATGGTGTATGTGATCTCACATTGCTTGGAAATGAGAAGTTCTTACTCTTTATAATGTTCCAATGGGGTTCTAATTGTATCATTACCTAGTCATTTTAGAGTATAGGTCATGTGGCTTGAATATTCCAATTGAGGCATTTCAAACGGTATCAGAACTTATTTCAACAAAAAATATGAAACTTGAGTTGTGCCACTTATGCTGGATTAGCCTGACGAGGACGTCAGGAATATAAGTAATTTAGACTTCTTTTTAAAGTATAGGTCATGCGGTTTGAGCCTTTTATTATGGTGTTATAAATGGTATTAGAGCATATCTCACCTAGAAATTGGGAACTTGAATCATGCTACCTATGACGAACTAGCCCGACGTGGATGTCGAGAATATAAAGGAGAGGACAGAGTGATAATTTATTCTGATAAGCGATAAGGCTAACTGGTGTATGAGATCTCATATTGTTTGGAAATGAGAAGTTCTTCTTCTTTGTAATATTCCATTGGGCTTTAATTGTATTGTTGACTAATCATTTTGGAGTATACGCCATGTGGCTTGAGCTTTCCATTGGAGTGTTACAATTTGTCCTACAAAACATTTGGCCAAAATTAAAATATGAATTACTTCAAAAACTTGAAACAAAATATATATAAATATATTTATATATATATATATATATATATATAAGATGACAAAAATGAATATAAATAGAGGATTTGTGGAAAGAATAAGACATATTGCCTCAATCCAACGAAGATTCAATGTTTCTTGTCATATTTGTGCAAATCTACTTTCTTAAAGTAGTTTAGCACTATCAACGTAGAATTTGGACTCAGATACCCAATATTAATTTTTGCATCGTTTTAAATGGATTGGAGAGAATTCATGCTCAAATTCTAAGCTTTCTTACCTTAATCTTTTGGATGTCCAATTAAATCCATTTTTCTTTTCTTTTTTTGTTATGTCCCAATGATAATGGAGAATTTGAAATTGATTTGACCAACTCACAATAAAATAATGTCGAGCATCTCATACTCCAAAATCAAGTTTCTTTCCCACATCTCAAATTCAAAAGCAATATTTTGCATAGAAAAATTTGAAAACAAATCGTCAACTCCAAGGAAATCAACATAATTACACAATACTGTCTCACAAGTTGTTTCATATTCAAACTTTAAAATTTCACCACCATTTTCATTTTCAATAAAGTAGTTACTTCCTCCACTAGGTTGTCTTCACTAGGATAGGTATTGTAGACCAGTATAGAGTTTCACTCAATGGAAGAATGTTCCTCCACAAAGTCTTCTTCCCCATAGTATCAAATCCATTCAATCTCATACAACAAATCAAAATAACCTTCAGCTTGCAAAGTACCAAGAAATTTTAGTAAATCAACTTTGAAGCCTAGGTCTTCATGTTGTTCTTTCCAAACATGGTACTCCTGAAATAGAGCATGATTGTGATACTAGTTCACAAAACTGGAGTTACAATCATGATCATCCATCTATCTGTTCAGGTTTTGTGCCTCTAGACCCTGATTGATTCTACCATCTACCTTTGCAAATCTAAAATCATCACTTTCTATACGTTACAACCGTGGTGAGGGACTTCCTTATTGAAAATCTGGCCACGCTGACCATAACCTCTACCACTAGCCATGAAAACTGATAATAAATCACCCTAGGAAAACACTAAAGCTCTAATACCAACTGGATTGAGATGACTAGTTAATCAATAGAAGCTAGATTGAGATTGAGAAAAGATGCAACACAAAGAGAAAACTCTGAAAAAGATTGATTAGTGATAAAACTCAAAATTGTCTTATGAGGCCCACAAACTAGGTTTAAATAGTTTATTGCATGAAAATCCAATTTATTGCATGAAAATTAAATACGTAAGTATACAAAAATCCTTCCAAACATTTGTCCAAAATTAAAATCAAAATCACTTAAAAAACTTGGAATGAAATATTTCCTAAGAAAGAATTACTCGAAGGTAAATAAATGATTTGGAAAAAAAAAAAAACTGATATTCCCCAAATCTAAGAAAGATTAAGCTTTTCTGGTCATATTTGCATAGATTTGCCTTCTCAGGATAGTTTAATGTAATCAACATAGAATCTAGACTGGCATACCCCATATCAGTTTGAATTTGCATCAACATATCATTTTTCCGTACCCACTCCACGGTAAATGTTGAATATTGCCATCATATAACTTATAACAAGTCGTTCTATACCATGGAAATGTGTAATGTTACCTATAAACGATGCAATATGGCCTAATACTGTATTTTATGAAGTTTGGTTTTAAATAAGAGTTAAAATCAAGTTAGCATTAGAACTTACAATTGTGAGTAAAGCTAGGAATTAATGATCACTCATTCTTACTTGTGCACATAAACCTTAATTTAGTTTAATTGGGACTTGATTTTGAAGTTTCAGTGTTAGAAATTAAATATTAACCACCTTAATTCGATCCCCGCATAAAAAACCTGTATTACCTCACACAAAACACTAGAGCTAGCTATAAAGATACAACAACCCTTTATGCAACGTTTGAGGGTATATAATTAATTAATGTTTAACGTATTTTTGTATCTTTTTCATTTAGATCATAAACTATATGGAGGGCCATGAAATTATATATAAAAGAAAAATTAAATTAAGAATATATGACCTGCATGCTGTATATAACGATGGATCAGTCAAAGTTTATATATAAATATATATAAGTGAGAATTATAACATATATGTATATATATTTATATATAAAATAGTTTATTGCATTTTGAGTGCCTTATATAATATATAATGTAAGTATTAGATATAGGAAAACACTACTCCCACCTAGCTACAAAACCCACTGACAAAACCCGGCCACCGATATTTGGGTTGTTTAAGTTTTTTACTTAATGATTAAGGAAGCATTTTTCATGAATTTTTTATTTTTATTTTTGATAATTTTTAAGAGGTTTAAAAAATGTTTGAAAAAAAACAAAAAATAAAGAAATTCAAGCCCTTTGTTGGATCGATCGATCCCCTTGGTGGGAGCGACAGCTAATCCCTTATATTTATGGCCTGTGACAGACGACAGTGTAATTAAGTACATTTACTGTAAGAAAAATGTTGAATTCAATCGGCATGAGTAAGCGGGGCGCAGTCGTGTCTTACGTGGATTAATGAAACTGTTAGAGTGAAACGATGCGTTTCATTTCCTCTTCCACTTTGCCTATTATCATTCTCTTCTCCCACGAAGCCTTTTCTTTTCCCTTCTTGTTCTTCCTTCACCTTCTCCACTTCGCCTCCACTCTCCTTCTCCCCTGCTCCTCCAGAAGCCACTTGCCGGACAAGGAAGTGAAGGAAAAAACTGCAGTACTGCCACTTGACGGCTAGCCGCAGCCACTTAACATGAAGATAGCAGACGATGGTGGTGATTATTGGTAAGATCATGAGAAAGAATCATACGATAATCCATTGGCTAATGATGAAGACAAAACGGAACATGCTTTGTTTGAGACACTTGATTCCAAAAAACTTCCACTGTATGGATTAAATGCAAAATCAGAAATTTTCATTAGGGATTTTTGTGAAAGGTTGAATCTTGAGAGACGGAGATCGATTGAAGAGTTTTACAACATGTTGAATCGAGGTTGTTAGGCAAATAACAACCGTAAGCCTCTGTATGGATTCTTCACCCATGATATAAATAACTGATGGATGTTTTAAGATTTTCTTCATTTTTACATTTATGAATCTAGCTTGGATGACGTATAGAGACATGGAGTTGTTTGAGGATGATATCTTTGGATCTTGTGGTGCGATTTATGTAGTAGCATGACTGTAGTGCGCAATATCTTTATATTCTGAAAAAAAAAAAAAAAAAAAAAAAAAAAAAAAAAAAAAAAGGGTAATTCTTTGCCCACCCCTCCATTTATACCTTAATTCTTCCCTTCCCTTCCCACCCTAAACTACCCCCAGGCATCGAGAATGTCAGGGACATCGGTAACACTGGCAACTTACCCATCATCGGCGCCTTGGGCATGCTTTACAACCCGCTTTTCCGCTGGTTCCAGTCCCACCCTTTCTCCCTGTCGCCATCCTCTCAGACTTTTTTTCACTAGTTTTTAGACGAAGCACACGAACTTCCTTTTCAGTTCTTCTATTTCTGTTTACTTTTTAATTTTATCCGTTTTTTCCTTTTCTTTTCTTCAATTCAACTGACGTGGCCTGCACGCTTACCCCATGACTACACGTTCCGACTGTATGTAGCAGAACTGTTACTGTAACTACTAACTAGTAAGAAGATATATATATACATATATAGATTAGATCATATATTATATATCAATTAATTATCATGAAGAATATTTTAAGTCATGATGTTGATTAAGATCTTCAAGCTCTAGTTCTTTGTCGTAGCTAGCTAGCTAGCTAGGTTAATTCTTGAAACACTGCTTTCTTTTGGAGTTTTTTTTTTTTTCTAAGCAAGCATATATATATTATATTATATATATATATATATATATATCATTTAGATACGAAAAGTGAGATACATAAGGAGAGGGGTATGTTTCTCCAACAAACACCCCATTACAACAACCACAACCCAAAAGTGAAATGAAAAAAAAAAAAAACTAGAGTTTTGGGACCAAAATCATGGTTCAATTCCCACCCATACATTATCAAGAGGGCACTGTCTTAAATGAAGGTATTTTACAGTTCACACAGCTATGTGAACTATGATTCCACCACTGGAGGTGGTAGATCATGTTGAAGGTGCATTTCAGTTTGTGATTCTGAGATGTTTTCTTAAGAGACAGGTTTGGACACATTTTGGTGCGACAGCGTGTGATGGCCATGCATGGAACAAACCGCTGGTGAGTATCACACGTTGAGATTTTCGCCGCAATTCTGCTTCGTCCCTGTAGATCAGCGGCTATGGATTTGTGTGGTGGGGCGCATGTAGGTTGTTAGTCCTTGGATTGCGATAAATTTGACCAAAACCAAGTTAATCGGTAGAAATGAAGGATTAAAAAATACTAGCAGAGACACTTATACACATACAAGCTGCATGTATATAAGTTTACTAAAAAGAAGCGGAGGTTTCTTTTTCTAAAAAGAGAGAAGCGAGTTGGTGAATTCATAGTAGTGCTTGTTTGTGTGAGAGAGTACGTGGTACTAGTACTGATCGGTGGAATTAATTAATGAATTGTTATACTGCTTAAAAATTTTAATTAATTAATTAGTGGTCGCTACAAAAACATTTGCTGCGAAGAAAGTTGGATTTCGATCGTTACATTCCTCCTAGCTATAAGGCAGGTTCAAGGTACTGGTGAAGATTCCTCAAGCTTATCATATATATACACACACACATTCTGGATGCTGAATCCTTGCAGGCTCGCATTCTGCACGGCTAGCGATCATGCATATTCATATTATATATAATTAACGGGTTAAAATATAATTAAGTTATTTTGATAATTACGCATTAATTATTTTATTTGAATTTTTCTTATTATATAATATATATATATAGATTATTTGTATGATCTTATAATATATATAATTAATGTCGCGCATTTTCTGTTTAGAAAATAGGCAAATGATCTAGAGATCACCTAAAAAAAACTCGTATTTTTTTATACTATAACTAACTTTTTTTAAAAAAAAAAAAAGAAAAACATATACGAGATTTGTATATCTTAAAATTACACGTAGCACTAATAGTCAAATATATATATTATATTCAGTAGTAAAAATGCAAATAGTAATAATTGTCAAGACAGGGAGGTATATACATTCTCTGTTGTGTGTCGACATCCAATTATTTTTTTAAATGAAATGCACAATGTACGAGACTTAGACTTATTATTAAAATTGTATGTAGCATTAATAGTCAAATATATGTGTGTGTATATATACATACGGTAGTAAAAATCCAAATGCATGGTAGGAATTGTCAAGATAGGGAGGCCGTAAATTCTGATATGTGTCGACATCCAATCACATCAACTTTCCCTGAATGGAAAGTGGTGACAATTTATGTACACTTACATTTGATCATCTACCTCAGCATTCTATTATATATGCATGCATGCACTAGTTAGGCTAGCCGCGGCCGCTACCCACACACATGCATGTTGACCCAATATTCTATCTATCTTTGTTTGTTGGAATTTTTTCTTTCTTCTGTCTTTACTCTGATCTCGATCAAGTTGAATGCAAAACCCAGATCACAATGTACCTAGTACTGATATTGGCTTCAAGCCATGCTAAATTTGCTTACCTGATCTAAAATAGGAAGGCTATGTTAATTGTCCATCATGTCCTCGATCGATCGGAGGCCGGTCAAATCTCTTTATGGTTTTGCAACAAGAAAATCTCCCCCGTATCTACTATGAGGACCACATTGTGGGCAACTCGTACGTACCATATTCCCTTGCATCACCACATTTAATAAAAAAGAAAGGAAACCACTAGTACTATATATATGGGTGGATTATTTTTCCCTCCGGAGTGCGGTTAATAACTCTTGTTGATGAGTCATGTCAAGCTGGCTAGCTCGAGATGTTTCACACCCTAATTCAACCTTTTATATATTTAATTACATGCATGGATCAATTAAACTGGCCACCTTCAACCTTAACCTTATAATTTCATGTCAGGTTCATGTTGAATTTGCAAAATTGATCTAAATATTGATTATCGAGTTGAATCAAATGATATATGAGTCAACCTCTTAACCTGACCAATTTAATTAAACAAGTCAAATTCTTCAATATTAATAAGTTAATTTCATGGCGAATCCGCGAGCCTTATGAAAAAATTTGTCGGGTTGAATATGAATTCCGGCGTAAAGCAATGTAAAAGTAGCATAAAAAAAAAAAAAAAAAAAATAGAAGAAGAAGAAGAAGATATATGAAAAGCAACTGCATGCATATTGGATGAAAATCATGCATTTCTTAATGCAAACTATTTTTTACCAAACTAGGAACTTGATCAATTAGAACATAAGAAAACCAGTACTTGATCTTTCATATTATTGATCTTCAAGTACATAAGCACTTTGTAAATTCGATTAATCATGGAATCATGATTACAAGAAAAATGACTTTTTGCATCACCTAAATTCATTTCAAAAAATTCAAAATGAGATACTAATAAATAATCGCAACGGGTTGTATGTTTTTTGCGATGAATTTAGGTGAATCAAAAAGCTATTTTTCTTATTGTATAATTATATGCATGATTGATCAGTGCGAGAATTGGGTTATATATATATAGAACTATACAAGAATTGGAATACTCTCTCTCTCTCTCTCTCTCTATATATATATATATGTGTGTGTGTGTGTGTGTGTGTGTGTGTGTGTGTGTTTTATTGATCTATTTTGATGAAAAGATCACTCTGCATGTGCCTGAATTAACTTGTTTAGCTGAAAAGGGAAAATAATTTCTTCAGATTTACATATATTGATTTCCACAGGCGATGCATTCATCATCATCCTTAATTAGTTGATCTGATCGATCTATTAGTTCTATATATATGCATGCAAACTGTATCATGAATAATAATACAAGAAAAACGCCAATAATGTTCTGTATAAATTAAGCGTGTTGTCAATATATAAATAAGAAAGGGCTGCATGCATGCAGCCAAAACTCTTGTGAAAACTAATATTCTCTTCTCTTCCAAGGGTTGGGATCGAATTGCAGCTGGGACCAGTACTATATATTTCTAGACACACGCATGTACACACACACAGGGAATATTATATGGCTGTTGGACTCCATATAGCTGCTGAGATCAGCTATATGCAAGTGATGCTGCTGCTCATCTATTAATACAAAACCTAATTAATTCACCAACTCATGCATGTGCGCATTAATATACATATATAGGTGAATAAACTTCTAAGATATATTCAATATTACATGCAAGTAATTAATCCCACGAGGTACCTAACTCGTTCTCATCTAAAGCTTCCCACGTACCGATCGTATTGGCGCCTCGATCCCCTTGATCATCTCAAGTACTTCCAGCTAGCTATAGTAGGGCCGCCGAAGGGGAAACCTCTCTGTGACACTTCATCAAACAATGAGTGGGTTTCGCCGTTTCGCCCATCTCGGACTCTTCTTTTCATACATACATATCCCATATAATGTCTAGTGGGAAAGAAGAGCTAGCCCTTAATTAGCTCCTACGTACCATGCATATATAGCTAGCTAGCTTATAATTAATTCGTCGTGATCATGTCATTTACAACGTTGCCGCTCTACAATTTTGCAAGTGGAAATAAATGAGTCTAGGTCAGAGTAGTACTCGATCGGAAAATGATATGAACACAATTAAACAGATCGGCAGCCTAGCTAGACATGATGCAATTATATATAGGCCCTATCTTTACAATATGTATATGTATTATATATATTGATCTCTCTTTAATTATTATTTTTCAAAGTCGTGAGAATAATATAAAATCTCATGACAAAAATGCAGATCGATCACAGCTCACATGATCATGATGTTCATGAGTTTCTTAATAATTTCCCACTAAAGTACGGACGTAATTAATTTCAATTTCAGTATCAAGTCCGTATTCTTCTTAATTATATATTAATCTTCTACAAAATTATATATATATATTGTGACATGTGTGAGGATATCCCGTACGTGCCACAACTCATGATGATGATGATCTAGGTATTCCAGGAAGATTAAAAAAAAAAAAAAAGTGCATGACTAGCTAGGACTTTCATCACTAGTCTCTATCAAAGAATTACAGCTTGATGTTGTAACAAGAAAATAGCTAGATTACTTGTGTTATCAGCCAATTAATTTTAATTGTTTTTTGCTAGCTACCTACTTGGCTACGTACCATGCATTAACTTGGGATAGAAGATTCATTACTTGCTATTTCTTCACTCTTATTTTCTTATTCATGATCATGTGTTACACATTTTCAAAATTAAATTTAATTGTGAAAATACCAACACTTCAAAATAGGTTTTCTTAAGAGACATTATATGTAGCATGCAAAGGACATTTAATAGGTTTTCTCTAATTACATATTTATTAATTAAGACTACTGCTATTGGACCATTTGAAACTTACCACTCAAATGACTCTCTTGACATAGCACCATCACATGGTACCATATGGTTTATTAAAAAAAAAAGAAAAAAAAATTCAAACCAAAATGGCATCCAAAAATACAAAGAGGAAAATTGAAACTCTAGGTTCCCTCTACCTCTTTTTTGTTTATGTTTTTTATTTATTTTTTAATAAATTACGTAACATCATATGGTGTTATCACGTCAAGATAGCCATATGAGCAGTAAGCTAAATTTCAAATGGTCAAATAGCATATTAGTTGTGACTAAAGGTAGATTTTTGAGAACCAAACTTAACTATTGGTGCATAGGGTTGTAATCGAGACGTGCCAAGTTGAGCACCACTTGACTAAAAATACCCGAGCTCGAGAATTTTACCTTATTTTTGTTCAGGCTCAGCTTAGTGATCTGAACTCTCAACTTGAACTTTTTTATTTTTTAATAAGATTTAATAATTATAAATTATAGAAATTGAAAAAAAAATATCTAAATTTAATGAAATTTCTATAACTAACAAATAGACCACTGTTGAATTAGAAATTGTTAAAAGTTATAAATAATAAATATGTAATTAGTATATATTTATCCATAATAATCATATATTATATGTCTACATAAATTACGAATACAATACACATGATATAATAGTATATATCAACATTTCATATATTGTTCCTCCATACTAGTATGTAAAATTGTCGAGTCCTACCGACTAGCTATTTTACAAATTATAAAATATTTAATATAATTTAATGACTTAAAATAACATATAACCTGCATGGAATACACTTTTAGGCATAAATGACTTGGTATAAGAAGTAAGTAGGTTATTACATATTTAATTATAAAAGTTGTACTTATGCTTATATTATTAACTTATAAATATATATATCCACATATATATTCATTAATGTATGAATGAATTTTAATCGAGTCGAGTCGGGCATAAACGAGTAGACTTAAAAAATCTTAGTCAAGTCGAATTGAGTTTAATCAAGTATATGTCATTTAATAATAAAGTAGGTATCTACTTTCACATATGAGTTTTGTTTTCTTACAAGCCGATTTCAATTCGAATATAATCGAACAAATATTAAGCAAACTATTAAGCGAACTGGTTTATTTATAGCCTTATTGGTGCATATAACATGCATGATTTTTTTTTTCTCCTTTTTGGATTTTTGATCAGATCATCATTTGTTTCTACCTCCACTTAGTTTCCCCAAGCTTCAATATCTTTGCAAAGGATAGATATATATATATATATATATTTTTGTGCATCTTTTTTCATATACTAATATTGCAATTTCTTACAAAGACAAGTTATATATAGAAGTACTATATATGATTTTTATAACTAAGGTACAAATTTGGACAGTAAAACAAAGGTTCTTCAAAGCTTAAGAGTTCTAGAGTTTAGGATTTAGGGAAAGTAGTAATTAATTTTATTTTGTAAAATGTTGAACATCACTAGCTAGCTACTTATTATGTCACCCAAGTGATTAGAGTAATACTATGTACAAGTCCCAAATAGACATACCATTTATAAGTTCTTTGTAAAAAAATAAGTCATTAATAAAGAATAGTTTTTTTTTTTCATTTTTTAAAAGTAAGATCCACTTTTTTACAATGACTTATATGAGACTTATTTATTTGGAACTTGTACAAATCATTTCCTAAATGGTTAATATCATATGGGAAAGTAGTAGAGATCAGATCAGATTCTTGTTACATTTGGGTTTCATATATAATTACTTGCAAATATTCCCTCAAGTTGTACTTTGGTACTATATATATTTATACATATGTGCACATAAATAGGCATTTCTTATATGGTATTAGGATATAGAATCCAGTTTCTGATTTGGGTCATGACCGTAAGGTACTGGTGGCTAGACCTATACACTGTTTCCTACATAATGGAAATAAAAATAAATCTCATCTTATAATAAAATATTAGAGAGTAAAAATAGAGTGGGGGGCAACCTAGCTGGCTACCTTGCGTACCTATCCGTTGCAATAATCAAGGAGGCCCATAAGAAGTTCCGACTTTCAGCCTCTCGTAAAATGGAGCAATTGTTATGCTTCTTTTGTATTTTTGGACGGGAATTAAAGTATAATAATTATTTCATTTTCCTATTTCGTGAAACATTTTGTTTCATTGTAATTGCCAGTTGTAAGTTCTCCCTCCTCCTTATAGGCCTTCAAACTTCTCAACTTGGCCCACAATCCACAATGTCACAGAATGTTATCATGACCAAAGTAAAGAACAATATTCTAAGTGTTGTAAACCATGTTGAATTGTATGACCACATTTATCTAGTCGTCAAATGCATAGTGCTAGCATAGTGAGCTAGCATAGTCCCCCTTTGTACGCCTATATATATCGTTAAATTCTTTAAGAAAGATATAAGTTTGATATATAGATCAATAAGAATTTCCTCTCTCGCTCTCTCTCAATCTCTTGAAATTCTCTTATTTTTCATTGAGTTTATAACACGTTATCAGCACGATGCAAAAAGAAAAAAAATTCTTCCACCTCTAGCTCCTTCCGGAGATCACTACCCTCAAATCTTTCTCTCACCATGTTGGTCTCGTTCGAACCGTTTTGATGCGTTGCGGTTTTTCACTTTGCGAGGTGTTCGAATCCTCGTCCAGGTGGCTCAAGGTCTGGGTTTTTAAGCCATAAATGACTCGGCCTCTCACGATTGAAACCCGGTAGAAGGGTTCTCTGGGATCGCCCATATTTCCTCTCTCTCGGATCTCTCTCTCAAGACCATGTTCAGCTTTTCACGCCGCTAAAGGCTACTAAGAAAAAGGGCAGATTTGTAATTCGAAAACCATAACAGTCAAAGCTCCGAGGCGCGGTTCCGACCGGATCAACAGCGCCGTGAATCGTCCAAACGCGCCCTCGCTCTCTCCGCTCTTCTTCAAGAAACAGTTACGGAGACCGCGATCAACACTGCCCCGGAGAATATAAATGGCCTGCGACGGCCGAAGCGGCTGGTGCATCGATCGCTCATGTGACCGACAAGGGGCTGAACGAGTAGGCCTGAGAGCGGGCCGCACAGCCATATGATGCTGGCCCAGGCGTGAGGGATACCAAGCTCCTGCACGTAGGGAGTGAGGAGAGATAGCTGCAGCGCCCACCCAAACTGACCCATGACTGGAGCGTGGAGACACCCACTGCAATTCCTTAATGATCCTCAACAACAGGCGCACGTAAGGGAGTTTTCGGAGTCCAGATCTCCATGCAAAAGGTTCAGATCTGTTGGGTTTTGTTTTGTCTTCAAATCCACAAGAAACCCAAACAAGCAAGATGATGATGTCGGCAACTGTACCAAAATAAGTATCGGATGATCATTGACCCGCACGAAGATCATCTCCAAACGCGAATCAGGAGCTCACCTGGAAGTGAGCATTGAGAGAGAGGGTGAAACTGACCACCGGCCTTCCAAAGCAATCCGGACCCTCCTCGGGCTACTGGACCTCTTTTTCTAAATTGGTTGGCTCTACACGTCAACCATTTGCCGTGATTTTCGTGGAAACAAGTTTTTAAGACTTTAACATGTGGAGCCGTTTATAAAGGACTTTCGTGGTGGGGACAAAACTTTAATAGACTTTGACAAAGTCTTTAATAGTGGCTGACAAGATGATAAGAGATGATTATCTCGTGTCCATCAACAATACACCTTTTAAAAAAAAAAAAACATGTTTATTTGTTGGATTATTTTTGTTAGGCGGCTAGCTAAATAGTTAGACTTTTCTTAATTCTCCTTGACCATTTGACATGTTTACTTGTTGGATTATGCTTGTCAAGGCAGCTAGCTGGACAGTTGGACTTTTCTTCAAAGTTTTTGAGCAATAAGTGGAGTTGGTAACACACGCAAAAGGCTCTCACATGATAAGGTTCTCATGGAGAGCTGGATGATTTTTAAGTTAGTGATCTTCTATTTCAAGTAAGTTTTCAATATATTATTTGCAATCACTAAGATAAATATTGAAGATTATATTCATTATTATTACTTGATAAATTCTATATTTATTCACATAGTTTATATACAAGTTTTATTTATTTATTTATACTTGTTATAAATTATTAATGATATGATTTATCTGAGAATGGAAATGGAGCATCCCTGAAGGATCGCCCTAAATCAATAATTTTATTGAGTACCTCATAGTTTAAATGAGTGATATGTGTACCAAAAGCTCATTATGATTTATGCACTTGAAATTGCATAATTGAAATTGTAGAAAGAATATATATTTGAATGAACGTCTCGAATGTGCTCCTGAAGTAGCAATATCGAGTATGCTCCTGAAGTAGCAATATGAAATGCAAATGTTCACAATATATTCTAAATTTATATATGATCTTTCAGTGACTGTGCAAAATAATGAGCTTTTGATAAGAATAATTAATCACGTCTTACTAGATCTACATCATTCCCTGAAGTGAATGATAATGAATTTATATAATTCTATTCCATGAAGTGAAAAGAATAATGCGTTTTATTCAAAGAAATTAAGAGATTGGACGTGATAATGAATATCTTTTCGGGCTAGAAGCTCATATTGGAAAAGATGTAAACTTTCTCTTTGAGATAATATTATACAAATTATTAAATCAAATATTATGATGCATCAAAAGGTGATATGATTCAAAATATTTGTATCTTTTAATGGTTATCTTGATCATCCAAAATCAATTACGATAAGTTGAATGATTTTCATATGAACGTCCATAAAAGAACCAGAAGATTCTTTTACTATAAAATCTTACCACCAGAAGTGGAAAGAAAAATTTGCCAGAAGCAAATAAGATGAAATAATTCGACGTTATCTTGATTATCATATGTGAATCAGAAGTTCAGATGATAATTAAATTTTGGATGCAATAAGATAAAAATGTCTCATATTCTAGCTGCTAAAATCCCAGCGAGGATTGAAGTCCCTGTAGGACAATTAAGAAATTTAGCAGTCTGAAAGCATGTGAGACCTATAGATACAAAAGGTACTGTATCTCAAAAGAGTAAAGCACAAATAATTTGGTGCTCCTGAAGAGGCCATACCCACAGAACAAGCAATAAAGTCCATCCAAATTCTCTGTATAAAATTCTCCTATATAAACTCTTGAAGAGTATAAATCTCCTAAAGAGTGCCCCCTGAAGAGGTTTTTCATGAAAATGTCTTCCCTTGAAGAGGGACAGGTATCTGAAAATAACGAAATCTCGTTACATTTCATGAATAATGGAGAAATTATGGATAGAAATAAAATTGTTATCGACAATGTATTTCCATATGAGATGGCAATTGACATTACCAGAAGTAATGATGAAAGTGAATCAAGAATCGTCGAAGAATACGACGTAAAATATTGACCAAATTTGAAAGAAACAATTCCTGCAGAATTGATTCACTAGTAAAATATGATGCATCGAGACTTATAGTCCAAAAACCTAAAGAGGTGATGCTTGTTGAATGTCAGTGGGTATTTATAAAAAGGAAATAAAAATGTGATATATAAATCACGAGTCAGTTTCTCAATTCCTGCAGAATTGATATCACTAAGTAAAATGTGATAAATATGGACCTGAAATCCAAACACCTAAAGAGGTGATTTTTTTGTTAAATATCAGTGGATATTTATATACATGATATAAAAAGCTTGAAGCTTTTAATATGAAAATGTGATATAGAAATCACAAGTTAGTTTCTCGAAGAAACAATATTGATATGATTTTAATGGTTGAAATCATATTGAGATTTTTATTAGCTTGAAAGTTATTGAGAGTTTGGATATGCATGATTAACTGCATATTTATATGGATCATTGGATCATGATATATATATGAAAATCCCTGAATGATAGAAAATGTCTGAAACTTTTAATATGAATACATCTGGAAATATGTATTCTATCAAGTTTCAAAGATCCTTATATGATCCTTATATGTATTCTATCAAGCTATTATTGCAGTTTATATATATGATTTAAATGTCATTGAGGCTCCAGAAGAGCTCATGAAACTGCACATATTTGAAATATAAATCTGAAACCCTTGCGGCTTCAAGGGGAAGATGGATGATGTTATTAGTCATGAAATACCATCTTTTAAATACAATTAGTATTTCAAGATTCATATTATAGGTTTGATAAGAAGTGTGCATTATTAAAGAAGAAATAAAATGAAGCACACAGAACATCTACCAGAAGATAGAAACACAAATATGAATATTTGTGAAATATTATTTTATTATCTTGAAGCAAGAATTACAGAAATTTAAGGCACTTTGCCTCATTCTTCAAATGCTCTTGTTCTTCAAGAATCTGCATGTCATCCCTATCTAAAGCGGTGGGCAATCGAAAAGAAGATTTAAGCAAAGATTTTAAATTCCTATTCTCTTTCTTTATTGATTCTATCTTCATGTTGAACTCCAGAAGAAGTCGTTGAAGTATAGCAATATTCTCGTGGAGATAGTCAACTCCACAAGTTCTGGATTGCAGTCGCTGAGAAAATGCGACAATGGATGATGAGTATCGGGTACCGAGACTCACAAGCTCATAGATAGCTTCATTATCTGACCTATGAGTCAGATCATTACATTGCATGATAGCACCTGTGGTAGAAGCAGGAACAGCTGATGAACGAGGTGCAGAGTACCTCATATATTGGCCATGAGAAGATCGCTGAGCCATTGCAGAGTAAAAATGTAGAGAGAGATTGCAGGATAAGAATGCAGAAAGAGATTGCAAAGTAAAATTGCAGTATGATTACAGAAAAGTGAAGAAGATGAGATGCGAATGAAGATGAGCTGAATATCTCTTTTATAGAGAAAATTATGATACAACATCTCTCGTGAAGCAAGAGAAAAGAGATGGAATATAACTTCATAGCTCTGCGGCGCCTGACAGCTGAGGCGCTTGACAGCACGCCTGACAGCTGCAGCACCTAACAGCACGTCTGACAGCTGCAGTACCTGAAAGCACGCCTGACACCTACAGAGGAGTTGAAAATCTGCGGTGCTTGTCTGATCTTAAAAAGCTGGCCACCGTTTTTATTAAAAATGAGGTTAGCAGTTTAATGTTGATGAATTCTCCACTAACTGTGTTATTTACAAGAACTCCAGAAGAGTACAACTCCAGAAGAGTAGTGATCAGCAGAAAGATCCAGTTAGTTGGATGTACAAATGCGAGTTATCTTTCAGATACACACAAAAAGATCATTGCAATTCATGAGAAGAAAGTTGAAATTGATATCAAGAAGGGGAAGTAATGTCTTGAAGACTTGTGCTGATTGTACTCTTTTTCCTTCGCTAAGGTTTTATCCCACTGGATTTTCCTTTGCAAGGTTTTAATGAGGCAATCCTAAAGCATTCGGCGATACAAATGAATACTGTACTCTTTTTCCTTCGCCATTGGTTTTTTTTCCCACAGGGTTTTTCCTTGGCAAGGTTTTAACGAGGCATATTCTTTAAATATGGTCATCCAAAGGGGAAGTGTTGTAAACCATGTTGAATTGTATGACCACATTTATCTAGTCGTCAAATGTATAGTGCTAGCATAGTGAGCTAGCATAGTCCCCCTTTGTACGCCTATATATATCGTTAAATTCTTTAAGAAAGATATAAGTTTGATATATAGATCAATAAGAATTTCCTCTCTCGCTCTCTCTCAATCTCTTAAAATTCTCTTATTTTTCATTGAGTTTATAACACTAAGTTTTATTTTAAAAAAAAAATTAAATTAATTTATTTTTAATTATTTTATTTTATTTTTAATCTATTTTTGGAAAAGTAAAAGAGAAAATTCTGAGCCCACTGCCCTACCCCACCTACAATCTTTGGTCTTTCCGCTCTGTTTTCTCGTTTGTTGAGAGTGACGGGTAGACCTAGTAGTCAATTTTGGCCTAATGGCAAGCAGAGCAGTAGGGTCTAAGCATGAAGATTTTTAAAGGTCTGCGTTCGTAGTCACACACCCAAAATGGACAATTATGGTTCAACGAAAGCCCATGTTCTACTATTCTCGCACATTATTTATTGTTGTCCACTTCAATTTTTCCAACATTAAATGCTTAAAAAGTATTTTTATATTGAATTAAAATATGAGAAATGATATTTGCAGTTATGGAATAGATAAATGTTGTGTAATTTTTTTAAAAAAATATGAGTAAATACAAAACACATAAAAAAATTAAATAATAAATTTTACTATTTTTCAAAATAATTGTGCAGCACTATAGACTCTAAGACAACATTACTCTTAAAATATTTGAGCAATAACTTGGACGAAAGTTGTTTTAACGTTGAAGAATGCAGTCATTACACACGATCTGTTTTCGGACAAGACATGCCAACAGGCTAACAAGATGAGCCTGCTTTTCGGACCAAGGATGAATAATTTTGAAAAGCTTTGGTCTGTAGCCTGATCCCAAACCCGTACGTGTTTTCTCAGTCAATAGGGAATCGATGTTGATCTCAAGCAGTCACCAATACAGAAAAAGAAAACGAAGCTCGACCGTATTTTCTGCTCAATAGAAATGACAAACATTTATGATTACATGTGTAGTGTAAATGAACAGCCTTTATATTGTTGATCAAGCAATACATTCTCAACCCACAAGTTCAATGGGAGAGAGAGATTTACACAGATTAGAAAAAGATGCTCCTGAATAAACTGATCTTCTTGCCACCAAATTGGAAAAGAGATTCTGCACAAATTAAGATAAAAGAGAGCACAAATCTGTCCAATCATCGGCTGCTGGCATTAGAACGAGACGAACTGCTGCTTAGAGAATTATCTCTCTTCAACATGGCTTCCAGATTCTGAAAGCATCTCAAAGGTCTAACCTGTACACATTAAAGGAGAGAGAGAATGAGACCTGTGAAATGAAACCAAGAACCACCATTCGTAAGAATAGAGTGATCCTGAGAGATGTTAGGATGATTTCAGCAATTTGAGCAGTCAATTAAAGAATTTAAAAATCAAACAAAAAAATTAATCCTTGAATAATCTTGACTTAGTTTGGCACGGGAATGAGACACGCAATTCAAACCCCTAGGACCAAAAAAATTCACAACCAGATAGAAATACTCCGATACATCAAGAAATCAAAGGAGTGAGACCATTTAAAGCTTTGGAGACATATTAGGTTTTGGCTTGCTATAGTCATGTAAGATATCCTAACTAAGAAACAGGGTTCCATGCAAGAATATATGCATCAAACTGCCTGCACCCACGGGGACCCTCACAAGCACAGAGAGAGAGAGAGAGAGAGAGAGAGACCTTCCAACGCCTTCTATGTCCAAGACTATTGTGAATGGACTCCAGCCTTGTTATTATTTGCCGAAATGTTGGTCTTTTAGCTGGCTTCTCACTCCAGCAATCCTCAATCAACCTGTAAACAGAATCATCAGCTATATTTCTATGACCTCACTCAGGCTCATCCACACACAAAAACAAGGAAAATGAACGACAAAAGACTTCAACAAGCGCAAACTCAGATTGGCAGCCCAAAGAGTTGGGTTATATCAGAAAATTCTCAGATTTTTTATTTCTTATAAAAAATCACAAGTTTAGATAATATGTTTTTTTATTGTCGAAGTTTTTACACATGGTCTTTATGCCCACATCCAAGTTTTCTTTTATGAAAAAGAAAAGACAGCAGGATCCAACGGTATTTAACTTAAAATCACTAAATTCATAACAAAATGCTGCTCCAAGTTTCTGCAATTTTCCAAGTTGGAACTTTAGGAATGAAATTAACTATATTTTTCATTGATGAAAGCAGAGGACGCAAGGTTTATCAAACAAATTAAAAGATAAACTTTATGCAAGTTATGTCAGAAAGGAAGAAAATATTTATGTCATTATCATCACAAAAAAGAAATTTGGAATACGTTAAAAAGCAATGAAACAAAGAGGACTCACTCTTTAAGTCCATGTGCATAGAGCTTTGCTGGAGCTCTAAAAGGTGGGCGCTCTTTTGCAGCATATACTTTGGGAACATCATTTTCTAGCTTTGCCGAAAATGGTGGGTAGCCTTCAATCATCTGAATTACAGTATATTGCAAATATCACAAATGAAGCCAGTTATGACCGAATTGAATTTATGGAAGAAGCATAAGATAAAGCCCCATAAAGTCAGAGACCACAATTATCATCCAAAGAGAATAAAAGTTTACAATAAACGCCTTACTTGGTATTACTAAAACTAACAAAAAATAATACAGAAAGAAATAGTATGGGATGTGACCAAACCAACTTGTAAAGGAAGGACAGCCAGTTTTAGACACAATATTAGAGAATGGGGATGACTACCGACACTACAAAGAAACAAACTCAAAATTTTACATTCCTTCTAGATCCGGGTATAAATAATCTTCCATTATCATCGACTATAAGTTCACTTAACACTCACAGAGACAGCCATGAGGGGAAACAATTTCTATTCAAACTGCAGAATCGTGAAGCAGTCGCAAGTTTGATATGAATAGAAATATATTGCACAAAAATTTCGTTGAAATCTATATTTAATATAAAACAAAGGAAGTCACTTACTCTATTCTGTGATTAATTCTTCTTTTCAGTCATGCATTCTACATTCATTAATTTTGCATATACAGGGTACAAGGTGACTTTCCTTCTATCATCATATAGGGTATATGAAGTAGAATGCCTTACATGCATGTGTCACATCTGCGAACGGGTTGGCTCATTATTCAGAAATAACCATAAATCAGGGTGCATAAAGTCATAGATGAGTTAGCATCCACATGCACCTATATTGCTTATGAGAATTTGAAATGGCCCTCTTCAAAGATTGACAAATACCAAACATGAAACAGGATTTATAGGTTGAAGCAAGTCCTCACATAGAATAGCCAAATCTTAAAGATGTGAGTTTTAGAGGTACAGAAGGAGCTTACCTCTTGTAGAATTAAAGCAAATGAGAACACATCAACTTTTGTATCATATTCTTCAGTTCTGAAAACTTCCGGAGCCACATATCGGCCTGTCAGTTACAAATAACACATCTCAATGACAAAACCTCATCATGTGTGATTCTGTGAACCTAACAGAAATATTATATTTTCAAAAATGACATCATAGCTATGCAAGGTCCAAAAAACATGGAGATGTGTGAATATTCTAGCCAAAAAGATCACTCACAAGAAGTTTCTTGACAAGTAAGAGGCTTATCTTCTTTCACTGTCTGCAACTTGCTAACTCCAAAGTCCGCAACTTTGAGGTGCCCAGAATCATCCCGCAATATATTTCTGAAATATTATTAGTAAGCAACATAAAAAATTGGCCGAGTTTAAGGCATACATGGCTCACAGCAGATGTCGACGGAGATATAATGCTAATCTTGAAGAGATGCACATGAAATTCACATACGAGAGTTTGAGTTGAAGAAGAAACTCACGAAGGCTCAAGATCACGGTGAATTATTGGTTCTGGCTTATTCTCATGCAAATAATTCATTCCCCTGAAAATTTTCCAAAGATAGTGTAAAGAAGGAAAGTATCCAAAAAATTCTATATCTCTCTCTTGCATCAAAAAGAAGAAACTAGCAGAAAATAAAATTGATCGACATGTATCAACGAAGTTGCTAATTTTTCTCTTCCTGGAGAAATGTTATTGATGGCCATTCCCATCTTCAAACAACGTGAAAGGTTTGAACTTATATTAGTGTGATTTTCTTTCTGTTAAAAGGCAATTTCTTTAACAAGTTGAGTAATACCTATCAAGTTTGAATCTTCAGCTGTAATTAATTTTAGCCCAATTCTAAGTGCCTCTTGCAACACAAGATATTGATAAGAAGCCATTCCATATTAGGAAAATAAACTTAATTCATTCCCTTCTTGCCAAAAAATTTCTGGGGAAAAGAACCTTAATCTATCAGCATATTCCTTTCCTCCATAGTTCTCTTAAGAATTGAGACAAATACACATTGCACCCTCCAACCATACGAGGTTTGCACTCTGCACCCAAAACTATAAAAACTGACGCATTGCAGTCTCAAACTTCAAGAACTGACACTTTGCACCCTCCATTAAGATTTTATTGTCAAGATTATGACAGATCACATCTTAATGGTCAAAACAAAATGTGTGTAAAGTGCAAGGTTTTTATATTTTGAAAGTGCAATGAGCCATTTTAGTAGTTTTGGGTGCAAAGTGCAAGTGTCTGAAAGTTTGACTGTAAGGTGTACATTTCCCCTAAGAATTTCTCTTTCATTTAGTTTTTTTGTCATCTTATTATACATCATTTACGATCAATGTCTATTTCCTACATATAACAGGTACAATTTTGAAGCATGTATCTGTTTCGAGCTTCTCTCAGCCCAACAAAAGTAAGCCCTTATTTAAGATCCCACCCTAGCAAAAAGTTCGAACTTTGACAACTGATATTGATAACTAATCATGAGAGTTTTTTAGTGGCAAAGTAGATAAAGATAAATTATCATCTACTTCATGCAACATTCAAAAGTTCACAAATTTAGCAAGTTTATGCATATAAATGTATAACAAATTAAAAAGGCTACTATAATCATGACTAACTCATGACTTGCAAAACCATCATCATTGCCATTCATTGATGAGCATGAGAAAAAAGAGACCTTGCGATATCAAGAGCAAATCTCACAGCTGTTGTGGGCTTTAGAGCACCTTTTTTTCTTAGGAATTCACAAAGATCTCCCTGCACAACAAATGGTAAAATAATGATAAATGATTCCATATCATCATTTTTTCACTTTTATTAACCATGCCACCAATATGTTTACCTGCTTTGAGTTTAAATCAACTCACACACAAAGAAACTATAATAGGATGGCACCCCATCAAGATTGATAGAGCATTAGGGGATGTTTGGAAAAAGTTTTCATCTCATCCCATCTCGTCTTATCCCATCTCATTTTCTTCCCAAACATCATTCAAACACAAACACTTTCAAACTAATCATTACAACTTTTCAAACTAATCATTAAAACTTTCACAAACTTCCTAATAAGAAACAAAAAATAATTCAACTTTTTTAAATATCAAAACGAAAATAATATTAAAAATTATATTATAACAACATTTTAACTTTATAATATTTTTTATTCAACTTTTTCTCCCTTATTTTCCAAAATCCAATAAATACTTAACTCAAACTATTTCACGACTATTCACAAAATTCTCATCTCATCTCATTCTCCAAGCATCCCCTTAGTCCTCATTTATCCAATGGTAGATTTTGCAAGAATTTCAGCTATTCAATAGTTTGATATGCTCTTATACAAGAGAGAATAAAATGAAAAGTAAAGACCCAAATTTTCTTTTGAGGCAGAAAATGAATGCTGTCTTTTAGCTCATGTCTCTTGCTTTAAATGTTACTAGACAAATAAAATTAAAAAAATTTCTGACCTATTCAAGTTAAATTATGGAAATTACACTACTCACCCCACAAACCATCACTTTTACCATATGAATCCCAAACTATAAAATGTTTTAATTTACACCCAAACCTATCAAAAAGTTACAAAGGGCACTCTCAATTAATATTGGAATTGATGAAAATAGAACACAGAAAATCTTGACGGTGAAAGATCAACTGCAGGGGTGCATGCAAATCTTTTGTAGTTAGGATGCCTATTGCCAAATTTTTATACACATTCCCTAAGGGATAATAGTTCAAAGGTGAAGAATGTGTAATTTTGGTGGCCTATATGTTGTTTAAGTTTATTTTGATATGGCACCACTTTATTGTAGTTTGTTCTATATATCCATTCTAAATAAAAAGAAGTTAAGGGCTATTAGGAAAGCAAGATTAACAAGGCACGCTGGGCGGCAGTCAGCATAACACAAATCAATTATACCCTAACAGACCAAGGGATAGAAAAACCTTGGGCAGATATTCTGTCACAATCATCATTGGACTAGTTTGAGTCACAGCACCCAGGAATTGGACTACATTCGGATGCCGAATCTTTTGGAGTAATGCAAGCTCATCCCTGAATGCCCTCCTGTGAAAAACCAACCAATTTAAAGGCCATCAAAATAGAAGAATAAATTAATAGCAAAATCCTTTTGAAATCCCAGAGCAACCCACACTTTATCCTCGTCAGTAATAACTTCCTCCCCAAGCTTTTTTACAGCGACTTGTATCCCACGCCACGATGCTATACGGAAGGTTCCCTGAAAAAAGTTTTCCACCATTTTGTTAAACACAACACAGAAGGAAGGTAATCACAAAGACAAAATGAGACCTGGAAGCATGTTTCATCAAACAAAGCATATGCAAGATTATCAACTTGCGATAAGACTAATCAGATTGAGAACGATAATGAATCCAAATTAGCATTTCAACCAGGAATATGCTGAACAATCACAAAATGTAATTTTCATTCAGATCTGTGTGAAAACAAAAGATTCACCAAAATATCGTGCACTTATTATTATAAGTCGATAACTTTCTTGATGATCAGAATGGGTGCTACCCAAGTATTGGAGTATACGAAAAGATACAACCATCCAGAACAAGGGAAATAGGTCAAGAAAATCCTGGAATCTAAAACATGAAGAGCATGAATTTACAGCCATCCAAAATATCCGACAAGTAATGCGGTAGAAGTACCGAGAATAAAGAACGGTATCACATATAGCAATACTTTCAAGACGCGGCGCAGGAAGCAGATTGTTGATTATTTCAGATACCAATATATATATATATATAGATATATCGAGACACTTTTACCTTGGTTATTTCCACACTGTTCGTAAAATCAAGCTCATTAGTATTGATTTCATACTCCGGGACTTCACGGGCATGTCCAACGTGCATTGGGGCCATCTGAACAGCAAGAAAAAAAATCAGAAATAGCAATAAAAGCAAAGATAATTTACAGACTACTTAAATTACTATGCAAAAATGTCATAATCTCCCAAACGAAAGGTAATGCTAATAACGCAAAGATACATGAACAAACATACCAGAGGCTTCGCACCACATTTCTCCAGAAGCTTTATCACGTCGTGGTTCTTGTAACATATAGCATCAGCTAGAGGCTTTTTTTTTTTTTTTCCCAAAAACAAACCGCATTAGATTTTAATTTAGCTACCAAAAAGACAAAAGATATAGAAAGAGAAGAAATGGTGTTACCGTGCTCCCCCAGCGGTCTTTCGGGTCAATCTCTACGCCACGGTCAAGCAAGAGCGCGGCGACGTCAGTGAAGCCCTGGCAGGCCGCGACATGAAGAGCGCTCCGACCGTCGATGTCCTTGAAATTGACGTCAACGCCGGAGTCGAGGAGCTCGCGGATCCCTTCCAGGTCGCCTCCATTGGCCAGGTACATCAACCGGACCCCCGGATCGATCCCCTCCGCAACTTCGTCATTCTCGGTAACTGACCCCTCGTCGTCCGTGTGCCGGTCCGGCGCCAGCGACGACTGCTTTCCCATTGTAAACCTCACCAGTGGTTTGGATGGTTCCATCGCCAGATTTACGGAACTTACAAGTCAGGAATCCCGTTGCTGCGATGCTCAGGTATTGAAAAAGAGAGTTTAGAGAGGTTTCCGAAGGCTTCGGCAAAAGGTAGGTGTTGTGAACTTGTAACGTTGACGAGTTTGAAATAGCGAGGCCATGGGCCTTCAATTGCTGCCAGGTTGTGTATCTTGTTTTCACGCGCTTCTGAGCGCGTCTTCGGAAATTTCGGCGTAATGGCGTAGGATAAGAATTATAGTTTGAAAATTGACCAACGACCTGGAACAGGTTAACGGCGCCACAGACAGCAGGATGGCTCGCGAGCTGTATTGGCTCTGTTTAATTTTAAAAAGTAATTCTATAAATAACAAATCCAGACGAAAATAGTGTTTATACAACAATTAAAATTGTAAACGTAGATGCATTTTTTTTTTAAATATCCCATTTTATTTTTTTTTATTATAATTTTCTTAAATATTTATATAAAATATAAAAAACAATTCAATTTTTTAAATAATAATATTATTATTAAAAAATATTTTATATAATTTTTATCTAATCATCTCATCTCATTTCATCCCATTATCTAAACTGTATCTTAGAGCATTCTCATCCAGTTTTCTATAATGAGTGGGGCTACTATGCCTCTCAGCTCTTACCTCTAAACATGCTCCTCAGTTCATTTTTTTTACATTTTTTAATATATTTAAATATTTTTTAAAAATATATCAATACACTTAAAATCACTTCCTTAATTACTAAATAAAAAAAATTTGATCAGTGGTCAAGTAGGACTGTCAACCCCAGGCGGCAAACAAGTTTTATCATTCCTATAATATATTCTAAAATTTGACTAGAAATCACACTTCTTATAATTTTTTTCTAAATTATATTTATCTTTCAAAAATTACATGCATCTCATTTTCTATTATTTTTTTATTTTATTAAAATAATCTTTCTTTATTATTTTTTTTCACTTACTTTTATTTATATTATTTTTTTTAAGATTCTATTAAAATATAAGTTTGAAAAAAAAAATCAAAAGAATGATTTGGAACTACTCTCCAATTTAGGGAGCAACTATATACATCCCAAAATCAAAACTTAATTTAGAGAATTGAATGTAAATGAGTTTTCTTTACTTTTTATATATATATATATATATATATATATATATATATTTTCTATAATTTAATTAAGTATTAATTTTAGAGACGCGATGGAAATGTTCAATAACTATTAACCACCGACTTAAACGGTCTTTTAAGGGGTGGGACCCGAGTGCGTTGGAAAGGCATCAACGTAGCAGGTGATGCATGCGACATGATAATAACGACGTCGTAGAAACATTCAAGCAGGCTGTAGCTTTTTAAAAAGAGTAATGCTACATACAGTCATTTTTGCGTACTCTCTGTGCATTATTGGCTGGATTAATTATTTTTTAATACATAACCAATCATATCACTGGAGTGCACAAAAAAATCCGTAAAAATGACTGCACATAAAATTTTCCTTTTAAAAAGGTTGGGTGCTTGCTGTGGCTTTCCGCAAAAATGCCAGGTTATCCTCTTATACATATCGTTAAAAATTATCGCTATTATATAAATATATATATATTTATATTTATATTTATATTTAGATTTATAATAAAAATAATTTTATAATATAAGATACTTTATAAACTCATGTCAATTTATAATTTTACTTTTGTAAAATTCCTTCAAAAGTTTCTTGTTATATTTCTGGTCTACTTAGTTTTTATTTTTATAGTCTTCTTGTTTTATTTTTCAAAAGCTTCCAGATAATTTTTAATTTTTCTCTTCAAAGTCCAAGAATAAAAGGCATTGATCAAATAAATAAATAAATAAATTTTTTTATTTTTCTTTTAATTTTTTTTACTGAATATCTGAAGAAGAAAGACTCATCTGCTAAGTATTTCAAGAAAAATTTTGAAAACCAAAAAATTTAAAAAGGATGCTACTAGCAAGCCGTCCAACGTTTGTCGCTAGGTGTACTGTTAGTTTTAAAAAAAATTAAAATATTTTTTTAACATGTTTAGTCATTAAAAAAAATACATAATTTTATTAATAGTCACTTCATTAATTATTAAATTAAAAAATTAAAAAAATAAATTAAAATGCATGAGCGGTAAGATTAAATGGACAAACTCATAAATTCATTTAGCATTTTCCATTTAAAAACTGTTTTGAGAGTTTTTTATTTATAGCTGTGTATGACTAAATGGATAATTTTGATGGCGCTTTCTACAATTTTGTGTACATACATATATACACAAAAATGGTCATAATATTAGAAAGTAGAAGCCGTCCCAAGCTGGCCTTAAAGTTAGTCATCTTTCCTTTTCCAACTCAGGTGCTGTAACTAACTTTATATCCCTAGAATTTCTAATCTAAACGCGAAAAAACCGGAAATGAAAAGTTGGGTAACCTAAATTCGATTTATCCTGTGAATGCAAGTTGTGAAATTTCCTACACTTTTTTTTAGCAAAACTGGATGCTTTTTGTTTGGAGATAGGAGCATGTAATTAATCCGACCGGTTGGATGGGTTTAGATGCTGAGGTAATTTCAAATGATCTGAATTGATATGTGAATCTCATTCAAATATATTTAAATATAAATAAGTATATATATATATATGTTTAAATGTATAAAATATATTGAAAAAATAATTAATCTTATCTATAATTAATTTGAGATAAATTAAAATATTCTCGACAATACCTATTGCATGAAATTGACACTTTTTTTTTTATGTATTTATTTTTCCAAGGCTTTTTTAATCGGCGATGCCATATAGGGTACAGTGCATCTAATCCATAAGATTGACATGTCTTAAATATTAGGTCTATATATATATATAAAAAAAAAAAAAAAGTTATAAAAAAATAAGAATTTATAAATTAATATAATCTGATATATTATCAAGTATCAACACTTTTTATAATAAAATAGATATGATATTTAATTAAGTAGATTTATTTTGATGTATTGATAGGGTTAACCATTTTAAACATTAAATAGTAAAATTAAAAGATAGCATAGGAAAGCACATCGTTTGCTGACTTGGTAAGATAACAACCGAAGAGAGGAATGGTCATAATCATCATCAGAAAGAAGAAAGGCTTCCCTTTTACTGTCAAACACGGCATACCACATTCACACCCACCACGTGGTGTCGAAAACACATATCTGCCATCACCGTCCATCTAGAGAAGACCACATTTCCAGGTACCTTATTTTTTCTTTTCTTTTACTTCATTAAGCTCCTTTTCTTCTTTTCGGAAAGTGTCAGATCTCAAATCAAAATTTAAAGAATTAGGTGTATTTCCTTTCACGTTAATGGACGATCTAGTTGAAAAGATTTCAATTTGAACCCAAATACAAGTTATAGAAAGAAGACACTATTGTCTTTTTCAAGAGAAGGAAATATTGTTGTTAGGAAAAGAAAGACAACGGAGAAAATATAAAAGACAAGAATCATTCAATTCTCAAGACTTTGTATAAATTATAACGTCTATATTATTTAAATGATAATATTTATATTTTTAAATTTATTTTTTAAATTAAATTATTATAGGTAAGCAGCAAGTATGCCGTATGAAGACTTTAAAATAACAATACTCAAAAGAAGAATATAAAACGGAGCCGTGAAATTAGTGAGAATCATCAACCCAGATTTGACAATCCCTATTTCAAACCGTAAACAAGAAACAGAGAAGGAACGGTTCATCTTGAATTATGCCCAAGTCAACATTCTGGTTCATTAAGATACTCCAACATGCACATTCCGGCCTCAAGTTGACGGTATAATAATAATAATAACCACATTGATAAGAGTTTTGGATGGAATTTTGACTTGGATATCCCCTTTCGGTTCTTATCCTTTAGAGCAGTGGCTGCCATCCTTTGACAAGTGAACGCAGCTTTTATATCATTTTACACCTCGTGATGGTTGTTAGTGTCATCAATATCATCAAGGATGAGCTTTTTAGCCGACATCTTGGCCACAAGCTCCAACCTCTCAGGGAGGATGATACGTAGTGAGAAAATATCTGATCTGCGTTTGACATTTTTTTTAAACCTTTGTTAGCTTTGATGGGCCGGATAAACAACCACAGGGGGGCCATGTCATGGGCCCAAGCTCAAATTGAATCGGGCCAAAATCTCATCTTGTAACCTTTGCCCACAGGCACACGCAAACCATAAGCAACATTGTTCTCTGTCAATGTTACCTGTACGTTGAAAGCTGCCCCAATAAACAAGGCACTCAAGAGTTATTGCCAACTTGACCATATGGGACGAGGCATAAGAACACCAGTGCTCTGGCAATGGGGCAATTGTCATTATTACAAACTAACGCAAAGGCAGAGGCACTCCATTACACTTGCTACAAACACAAGACATAAAGCTAATTTGGGCTAAGGCTGTTTTCGGCAATTTTCTCCCAGGATTTGAGAGTTTTGTCTTCGGTGTCTGTTTTGTATAATGCAAGGCGACTTACTGGGAAGCTCAGGCTGCTAATGCTTTCATCAAGAATGCTGGCTTTTTCTTGAGCTCTGCTCTTCTCATCATCGGTCAGATCCCCATAGAGGAGGCTCAGATGTGGCATGTAAGCTGCAAAATGTGATCAGTGTATTCATTATTACAGGCAGAGTCACAGCCCCAAAACCATTTCCTAAAGTTCCTAGAAAAAGACATACAAGCAGGAGCGTATGTTTTTCCATCTGAAAAACTAAAACCTCACTTCTGCAAAGTCGATTCAATAAACAGCACAAGTTAGAGAGGAAAACAAAATTTTATTTATCAAATATGGTCTCCTAGAAATCTTAGGAAAATCCAAGGACTATGTTTCTGGGGAAGATAGACACAATATGTGGTCCTTGTAACATTTAATTTAAGTCATGGATTTCCTTATTCTAATAATTCTAGGGGATCCATTTACAGCACCAAATTTAATGCGGTTAAAGCACTAATGAAAATTAACCACTTATCTCCTTATTTGACACAACATGTAGTTCCTTCAGAACAAACAAGCATCAAACTATCAATTACTAGGAAAAGCAAGGTGACAAGCTTGCGCTTAGGCCAGGAATACACTCCCCGCCAATGCATGGGTAATCCCATGATTTGAAGAACTGACATGTCCCATATGGGAAAGAAATGGAAACAATATGAGAAGGGGCTCCCTAGGTCTCAAATGATGGTAGGGGCTAGTCAAACCTAACGTCACCCCAAAGCTAACAGAATGGAGAAGGGTTCCTGAAACACATGGTAGCATGTTTACGGTTGACCTAAGTAAGGATTATAATAGCCTACAATGACCGAGAACTAGGACACACTCTTTTCAGCCCCAGAAGCTTAAGTTTCCCTATCATCCTTCCCCTCTTTATTAATAAAAAAAAAAAAAATCCTTGAGTGACTTAGGCATCAGGGCCATCATCCGCCAGACATCGCCCAAAATCTCCCATTATTTCTATTATTTGTAGACTCTTTGCGGTTGATTGTCAGGATGCAGTTAACTATACTAACAGTCTGTATCAACGTTCTAATTTAGGGATCATGATAAGGACTAGCATTTCACTTTCTTCTATTACATAGATTATAGTAACTCATATGGATTAGGATTATTTGATTTCTCTAGGTAGTTTCATACATTACAAGTTTTGCTTCAAAGCATAGCTTCGTCAGATAGACTGAATCAGACAAAGATTAATATTTTGAGACTCCAATGTAGAATTACTACCAAACCCACATCCTAATCTATGGTCATGATCATGTATCTTCTAGATATCAATGTAACCAAAAGTGGTGACCGACGATTTCTAATCCATACGTTTCCAGAATTATTAGACTGGCCTTATAATAGCCATGGAAACGTTTGCAATTTCTTTTTGAGAAACATAGACTTGAACACATAGCTTACGAGTAGAGCTCTTGTATCCAAAATGGCCAGAGCAGTGCGCGCTAGTTTCCACCACCTAAAACAAAACACAATATTTCATTTTTAGGATTATTGCCTCAATTAATACCTAATATGAAACGGATCCAAATCAATTTCTTATAAAGAAGTGAAATTTGTTTTACCAACAAATTGGAATGAAGAAATTTACCTGAGTCGTTGGATGAATGAGGACGTATACACACTGATAGAAGAAGGTCCCCGTGGCCACACGATCAACGGTGGCAGTGTAGGCCTTGAGGCCATCGCACGCTGTCCTGAACTTGCTAAGCGCATCGTCCGGCGTCAAACTGATGGCTCCGACGACGGTGATGTGGGGCTCGAACTGTGGCCCACCGAACTCGGACCGGAGGTCCTCCATCAGCTTCTTGAGCCTGGCTGCAACGTCGTCCGGCGGCACCGCCCACACCGAGTAGACATGCTTCTCCTCCACTTGGTGGGTTTGGGGGTCCGTAGCACTCACTGGGATTGCCATGAGATGAGTCCGAGAGTCCGAGGACGATGAGGACGATGAGTACTGGGAGTGGGTTTTGGAGTAAATAAGGAAAGAAAGGATCGGGTCGTGATGGAAAGTTTATGGGGAATAAAGTAGGGAGAAATAAGGTTGCGTGGGAGGATGATGGTGCGGGAAAGCAGGGAGAGATGAGTAGAGTGGAGTGATGGTGGGATGGGATTGGGCGGGGTTGGAAGGGAAAGCATGCAGAGGAGTGGTGTCTGGCATCTTATGTGGGAGGGCACATGGAATGGAATATACGTAAATCCCGATGCTCCCACTCTGGTGATAATCTATTCGTAGTTCATTTTGGAGAATCATTTCGTTTGCAGGCAGCGGCGGAAGTGGAACCGGCAGTTGTACGAGGGGCCAACTTTTCTACTGGACACATTTATGTAAAGATAATATTAGACACATTCTTAAAATATATAAACTCTACGTAATTTGTTTAAAAAGAAAAGTAAAATTTATTATTAAAAAATAATTTTTTTATATAAATTTTATATTTATTTATTTATTTCAAAGAAAGTGGATGAGACTTACATATCTTAAGATTGCAAAATAAAAAATAGATTGAAAAATCATAACTATATAACTATAAATTATTTTTCATTTTAAGATTATAAACATCTTTTCTCTTATATAAATAAAGAAGAGATTGAAAAATTATAACTGTATAACTACAAACTATTTTTCTTATAGATCATTAATCTTGAATAATATTGTTTATATTTTTATTTTAGATTCCATATTAAGAAATCTAATATTGTATAACAAAAAACTTTGAAATCCATATTAATAAGTTTATTATTTATTCTAAACTTAATTTTAATTTTAATTTTAGAGAAGCCGCATATTTGAAAATAGATAATATATATAAATGAAATAAAAATTTAGGACTATATAAAAAATTTGAGAGAAACATTTTTAGGTATATTAAAATTTTAAAAATCATATAAAAATTATAAAATTTTTTAGAGGGTCATTTTTTATATTTATAAAATAATATATAAAATATAGGAGAGTAATTTATCTTTTCACAAAAAATTTTTGGGGGAGGGAGGGATGCCCCCCTCTAAGGACAATGTGGTTCCGCCATTGTTTGTAGAGTAATACTATGGAGCCACAACTGTAGCAGGAGCACACCTACACACCATACGTGGCATCCTAATTTTTTTTTTTTTTTAAAAGTCAAAACGTGCGCATTACTCGGGGTCCTACGGGTTGCTTAATACATTTCGAAATCCTCCCGCAAAAACCTTCGTTCGTCACCCGCGTGATAGGTTCCTCCGCCCAGCACCACCGGCAACGCCGTAGCTTGGCCCAGAAACATCGAGCACAGTACTTCGTGTGTACAGAGCTGCCGGTCGTTGGGAAACCAGATAACAGAGCAAGCTGACAATTTCTTGAATCTGCGAAGACCCCCTTCCCTCGCCGGCGCCACCGCTGCTCATATGAAGGTAAAAAATTTTCAGACCAATGAACTCTCATATGGTTACGTTTATCCTGTGTACACAGAGATGAGTTTTGGGTTTTTTGAGAAAGATATTGTGGATTAGGGCATGCTTAGAAAACAATGTTGCATGGCTTTTTAGCACTGGTTTCGTCCTCTGCTATTTAGCAGCTCGGTCCATTGGTTTTTATTTTTTTTTATTATCTGTATTGAGAATTTGTTTTTCCATCTTTTGCACGTATTCGGAGTAATTATTTGTGCCCCTCCAAAGTCAGAACTACTAGCTGGTTGTTATGATAGTGGCAGAGTATGAGCATTGTGAGGGAAATGCATGCTCGTTTTGCCATTTCAGCTCATACTCTGTTCTTACTCTCTCTTCAAGGAAAAAAAAAAAAAGAGGGTATCTTGCTCCAGAATATGCCATCAGCGGACATTTGACACGAAACTCTTATTTTTATAGCTTCGAAGTGCTGCTCTTAGAGATTGTCAGCGGGTGGCCTACCGTGGATTTCCGCGTTGACTATAAGGATCAACTGCTAGTTCAGAAGGTAAAAAGTTCAGAGCTTTTTAACGCAGTTTTGCACACTACCTAGTTATTTTAAAACTAGTCTATATTGATTTATTGTGTAGTACTCTTTAAATAAATTGTTGAGACCTTTGTAGTTTTGCACACTATCTAGTTATTTACCAAAATTTGCTATATTGATTTATTGTGTTTAGATTTATAAAAAATATATATATGTAAGTAATGAGAAATTATCAATTTCTAGGTAGTGGTCATCACTGGAAGTTCTAAGCCGAATGCTACTCTTATGTTTTGTATCATACTACTTCCATTTATGCAATATGTTATAATGTTAGTGTTAACTTGAAGTCTTATAGGTTAGTTGGGTTAGTTGCCAATACTGAGAACATCCTGGATTTGCCATCCGTGTGCACATAACCTGACTTACAAAATCTTATTGATTAATTTTATTTTCTTTATTTTTTAAAGGTAAAAGAGATAAACTTGTGTTGGAGTAGGTCCGTGTGATTGAATTACATTGCATTAATAACTATCTTATAAACCTAAAGAGTTAAAATGCAATAAATGGAAACAGTTTATGAAGTGTGAGATTATTTATTAAGTGAGTGTTTAATGTTCATATAATGCGCTTTTACATCATGTGCATCGCCTTTAAATAATTTGAAGACATCATAATTTTAGTGTAATGGGGGAAGAGGAAGATAGAATGGCACCCAGGCCTTCAACGTCGACTTCACAGCCAGTTTACACGCATCAAAATGAATTTGGAAGTCCAAACTTAGACCATGTGACTGGGCAGGCTGATGATAGAATTTTTAATAAAGTGTGAGATGCCGTGCTCATGCATCTAACTAATTGCATAAAACTTGTAGCATCCTCACCATATGCCCTACCCTCTGGCGAGTAATCTAGACGATTTTATTAGAGATGAAGATTCATTCCAGGTATATTTCTTGTTTGTTACCCAAATTCCTAAAATTTTTGATAACTGATTTTTTCTAATGCCGTGCTGCTATTGAGCAGATGCCCACTTATACTCAGTACCAGTCCTCGAGTAATCTGGAGGACTTGAGGCAAGAAACGCCCCTCGCGTCAATTACACCTAATAGTGATGAATTTGCAGAAAATGTTGGAAGTTGTCATGATGCTGATGGCATTACACTTTTCAATGCTTGCCTTATTTAATGACTCTAATATTGAATTATTGCTAATTCATCCTTATGTTTCCATTGATAGAAATGTTCTTTGACATAAATGAAGATTTGGAGGGTACCACTGTTGTCCCGGATGATGAGGTACAAGTTGAACCACCAAGATCTGGGTTGGAGTTTGACAGTGAGAAAGAGCTTGTGGCGTACTATAAGCAGTACGCCAAGCAAGAGGGTTTTGGTGTAAGGACACAGAGGACCAAAAGAGATGATGATGGAAAGCCGGTGTATCTGATCATTGGTTGTGCCCGTAGTGGAAAGTACCATCCTAAGCCAAACAGTAATATGTCGAAGCCACGGGCAACCACTAAAACGGGTTGTAAGGTCAAGGTAAATGCAGCGCTGAACAAAAATGGGAAATGGGTGATCACCACTACTGAGAATTCTCACAACCATATTACTGTGAGCCCCAAGAAAAGTAGACTATTGCAATCTCACAAACACCTAGATCAATACAGTCAAAGGATCTTGGAGCTGAATGATAGAGCCGGAATACGAATGAATAAGAACTTTTATTCTCTTGTTATTGACGCGGGGGGTTATGAGAATCTAGCTTTTCAAGAACAAGATTGTAGGAATTACATTGACAAAGCTAGATATTTAAGGTTGGGCAAAGGAGGTAGTGATGCACTTAATGAGTATTTCAAGAGAATGAGAGATCAGAATGATGGATTCGTTTCTAATATGGACGTGGATGATGAGGGAAGGCTACGGAATGTGTTTTGGGCTGATGCACGTAGTCGAGCCGCCTATGAGTATTTTGGAGACGTTGTATCATTTGATACAACGTACCTAACAAATAGGTACGGTATGCCTTTTCCTCCATTCGTGGGAGTTAACCATCATGGGCAGTCCATATTATTTGGGGCGGGATTGCTATCAAGCGAGGACACACATAGTTTTGTTTGGTTGTTCCGGATGTGGTTGGATTGCATGAAGGGTAGGGCGCCGAAGTCTATCATAACCGACCAAGATAGAGCAATGAAGAATGCGATTGATATTGTATTCCCTGAAACTCGCCATAGATATTGTTTATGGCATATCATGCGTAAACTTCCTGAGAAGTTAGGATCGCACGCCAAATTCAACCTTGGGTTGAAGACTGATATCCATTCGGCATTATATGATTCACAGACCACCACAGATTTTGAGGAGAGTTGGGGTCAACTACTTGAAAAGTATGATCTACTCGGCAACAATTGGCTTCAGTCCTTATATGAGGAAAGGTCCTTTTGGGTTCCTGTTTTCCTAAAGAGTGTATTTTGGGCTGGTATGAGCACAACGCAAAGGTCTGAAAGTATAAATGCATTTTTTGATGGGTATGTCCATGCTGGGACGACATTGAAGGAATTTGTTGATCAATTCGATAATGCTCTTAGAAAGAAAGTGGAGGTCGAGACAACGGCTGATTTCAATTCTACCAACCAAACTATCCCCTGCGTCTCCCCTTTCAACAGTGAGAAGCAGTTTCAAAAAGTCTATACAAATGCAAAGTTTAAGGAGGTCCAAAGAGAGTTTATGGGCCTAATGTGTTGTAACTGTTGGTTGGTAAGCACACAGGGGTGCATTTTAACATTTGATGTGTTGGATGAAATATCATTTGATGAGCAAATCAAAAGAGTTCATTACTCAGTTTACTATAACGAAGATGAGTGTGAGGTAAAATGCACTTGTGGTTTGTTTGAGATGAGGGGGATTATTTGTAGGCATGCACTTAGAGTTTGTCAGTTGAAAAATATTAATGTGCTGCCGAAAATATATTTCCTAGATCGATGGAGAAAGGACTTAAAGAGGCATTACACATTAATCAGAAGTAGTTATGATGACGTGCGGGGAAGATCAGAGACGCGTAATTACGAGCTTATGATCCAAAGATGTTCGAAATTAGCCGCCAAAATTTCCTCAAACAATGACAAAGTCCATGCATTCCTGCACTATGTTGATGAGTTTGATAAATCATGTGAAGGTTTCACATGTCAGTCGACTATCCAATCAAAGATGGTCAACCCAACGGTGATCTTGGATAAGGGTAAAAAGATTTTAAGCCCTAATGTCGTTCGAGGGAAAGGGAGACCTCCAAATAAGAGGAAGGTCCCACCTGTGGAGAAATTGGCAACAAAGCGAAAAAAGCAGGTATTATACTCTTAACGAAGCTTATTTTGTTACTTGATATTGCTATGTAGTTCAAATTATAAGTGAACTATTTTGTTTTTGTGAGATGGAACTTAGACTTGCAGGAAACTGTTGGTAGATGAAAGTTCACAGGGTGAGAGCCCAAGATCTCAACCCAATCCAAGTTGAATCTGGTGGAGGGCTCAAGTAAAAGCATATACTGGATTTTGTAGTTCATTTAGATCTTTATTATGTGTAACTGAATTTTTATATAATTGATGATGGCTTTTCAATCTCATGCAGGTTGTAAATATTGATTTTGTCAGCTGTTGGGAGTTTTTGTGAAATGGGTGTTGATGTGGATGAGGGAGGAACTTATGTTGACTGCCAAAGATGGAGTCTTGGATATAACTCGACACGTGTTTATGACATAAGCATTTTGGGCCGTTGGTTGACACCTTGAGTTTTGTAACATTCTCATAGATGCTGGAAAGTATGGAGTGTCACTAATATTCTGACACTGACTTATGTTTCTACAATGGATAAAGGTTTGTATTAACTGTCCTTTTACTTTAATACCACATAGTGACAATCAAGTGAAGGTGGGACTTGCACACCTATTGCATATTCACAAGTTGTATCATCTTTCTTGTTCATGTTGGTAGTTTAGATATGTACAACTAATTAATTTGCTATTTCCATACCAGATGAGTTTTCAGTGAGATTTAACTTCCTTCCATGTTGAAAATTTGAAATAGCCAAATTTTGCTGTGCAGGTTCTACAATCACAGTGCCCTTTGATGGTTTCCTACAAACGGGTTAGTAATCCTCTGCTTCAATGACATAAGCTCTGTTTTATCTAGGCTTTAAAGTAGCAAAGTCATATGTTTATGCACAAAAGACTGTGGTTACTCTGGGTTATATGACTTCAACCCAGAGTAAAAGCATATACTGTGTTAAATTAGGTATTGCCTCCCTTTAAAAAATAAAGGAAAAGAAAAAATGGGTTTTTGTTTGTTATCTAGTAGGTTTTGAACAGAATAAGTTTTGGGCTGATGTGCTCCAGGATTTTTATTTGAAGAAAATGTGGGATTAACCTTGATGACAGATACATTTGAATTATATCAAGCACACATAAATAGAGATGAAACCATGAAAATCTGGTCCTATTTCTTTCTGAAAGCTAGGTAACATTAATCGGGATACTATTTGCTTCTGCTCTACAACAACAAAAAGAAGGTTTGAATCTCATGCTTGTTAGTTCTTGATTGTGGTTAAAAGCTACATATGCATGAGTGTGGGTATCTCCCATTAGTGACCAGTCAACATTCAATAATAATAATATAGTGATTAAAATCAAATGAAATATAAAATTACAATATGCTACGTTTGTTTGAGAGGAAATGAATAAGATGCAAAAATGAAAATGAATAAGATGTTTAATAGTTACATCTTTTGGCTGGCCATTATTCATTGTTTCCTTCAGGATACATTTGAAAAAAAAATGATATTAAATAAATCAAACAAACAAATAAATTGAAACAAGAATCTTCAAGAATGACTATGGCAATGTGACAAGCAAGCAAAAGGTGAACTGATACAATAAACTATCTAATCTTATAACAGAATGCCTACACCTATACTCCCATTACATTTATGACTAGAGTAATTCATTCACCTGAAGGATGCCATGCAATGTTAGAACTGGACAACCGTATACATCTGCTATCTAACCGTATAGACATAAAGATCTCTTTCTTTTTAGGTCAATTATTAAAGATTCTGTAATGATCTTATATTGGCCAGACACAACAACATTACCTATGGATTCAGTCATTGTTTATTCTCTTGTTATTATATTTTTAATAGTATAATACTTATTTGAAAAATAGTTTAATTTCTAATTTGCATGTTGACAGAATATTGCTATGTAGCAGCATGCTTCTTTTCTCTTCTATTGATATTTAAAGCAATGTGGTGGTTTAGGTATTGAGTATATCCCCAGCTGCTCTGGGTTCATTGATTTGGACAGGTAAAAACACACCTAAGACGATAGATGAGTTTAATATATGCATGTGCAGGAATTGTGGCAACAATGCCATTGATGACAACGTTTGCTTCTCATAGCTACGGCAATTAATACCCCGATTTTTGTCTCGATTTTTTTACCACAGATACACGAGGTTGTAGGAATTTTATGGGAAGTGAAATAGTTGAATGGATTCGGTCATTATGCATTATATGCTGCCAGAAAGTTGATCTCAGGAGATTGAGGAGGCTGCACTGAACTGAAGATGTACATCCATTTTGCAAAGATTTTGAATTGACAGAATCATGTCCAAAAGGGTTATGTGCAAACCTACGTCATTTGTATATATTTCATTTTAAGTTAAGACTAATTCCAATAGGAATTTCTTGTAACTAGCAGGAACCAAACGAGTACAAGTCACTAATATTAATGGAATATTAATGTACATTCCAATATGTTGGTTGTGCCAGTATATAAAGTTCATTTGTTAGAGATGGATTCTACCATATCCACAGATGGAATGTGGGACCAGGTATATTTACAATTAAAGGAAAAAGCTGGAGTGCCATCAGGGGGATTTCAATTAAATGAATGCAGTTTTGCCATTCGTTTATGATAAATGCAGCGGCACACTTGTAATCAAATGAGTAAAAAATGCTGCTATTTATTCTGTTATATACTTGGGATAAATCCACCTTCTCCAAAAACCTAAATCCACCTTCCCCTTATTAACGGATGAGGATCAAAAAAAGCAACACTGTCATCAATACTTGAAGCGCATCAAAACTAACTGAAAATTATTAACATCCGTGTGTTTGCTGCAATAAAACAGTAAATAACACTTTGCTAAACTCTACAAAGTCAATTTAATTGCACAAAAGTTCTTCTTTACACGGTGAGGTTAACACCATACAATTTACATCCATGGTCTTGGTCCAAACCATGTGCACTTCAAAAAAACCATGCAAAACCCATCTAATCCATACACCGTACATCACATAGAATTTATCCGAACCAAATAAACACAATTACAAATGTCAGAATCCAGTACAAAAGCAAAAGTCTTCGCTTTTGCTTTTTCAGATTCTTTGCTGATTCTCTCACTTTATCTTCCCTTTTCCGAACGGCATACTCGTGTTGTAATACATCATTCCACGTAATAGTTCTCGCCTTATTCTCACGGGCATGAAAGTTTTCCTCTAGCAAATGAAGTATATCGGCCCATACAAAAAATTCACACCTTGCTTCTCCCTACACACAGTATTAATTTTCAATTAATATGATAACAAACTCCCCAAGTAGCAAATCATTAGGCAAAACAAAACAAAGCAAATCATCAAATTGCTTTTATCGTTTTATAGTTTGGGCAAGCGAAAAATCGCCTTCCAGGATTTTTTGATGTGTGAGATGTCTTTAGTGGTGTTTTCAAACCACACCAACATGTTGGGGATTCCAATACAAAATCATTAAGTAAAGATGATGATTGAGATGCTGACATGACTGATTCTGAAAAACCAATGAAAATTTGTGCTTCTGAGAAGTCGAACTCAGGGTGCTGTAGCAAGAAATTATATTTTTGAACTAGGAAAAGAGAACCCATGTTACCAAGCATCTTCAGCATATAATGGAATCAATTGATACACATGGAATGCGAGGAAAAAGATATGACTGCAGGTTTTGTGTACTTCCTGTTATATATTGTCTTAAGCGTCGAAATACACACGAAAGAGTTCATTAGAAAACTAGATGTGAAGGCCTAGAAAGAAACTTCAAAGCTAGTTCTGTAAAAGGGGCACCTAGGTCCGTAATGAATTTTTGCCACCTATGGTTTCGGGGGTCAACTTCAGGTAGTTAACTGACAAAGTTAAACCGAGTCTCATATAGTTAAAAAAGGGACTAATGTAGATGACGACTGTAGCTTATTTACTAGTGTTGACATGGGTACGTGTTGTGTCAAAGTCTTATTTTCTTTTGCTTTTGAAGAGGGAGGATAGCAAAAATATAATAATGATATTCTTTGGATAATGTTTAAACACGAATGGGTTGAAACAAAAGTGTCACAAAGTACAAAATGAAATGGCTTATTTTAAAATTTTCTCTTACCAAAATCAGAAACTAAACATTACTATTCGATGATATTTTTAATAATGGATTAATTGTATGTGCAGAAGAAAAAAAAAAAACTATATGCTTTTAGCAAGAATTGTGCTACTCAAACCAGAAACAGATGCAAACCAAAACTATTTAAACCCAAAGTTGGTAGAATTGCAACAGCTAATCAAAATTCAAGTCCACTTTGATATTATGGTTAAAGGGATCCTACCATGCTGCCAAACGACAAGCGGCAAGTGTAGAGAAATGGTTGGATTTTGAGTTCAACTCTTGGGTTAAAGCTAAAACAAAATATCGCAAATGAGTTTACATATTAGCCAAATATGCATTTGTTTTACTTATAAAATCAACTCAAGTACACCAAAGAAGTAATCAATGCGATTGAGCTAATTTTTTGAACTGTTTTTTTCCACCAGAATTACCAAACTAATAACCTTCAAAAAATTAAAACACAGAACTACCATAACAGAGGTCTAAGACGTATTCTGAAAGAACAATTAGAAATTAGACAACATAAATGATACATTTTTCAGATATGAGAATTACACATATCAACTGCCATATGTGCTTTTATTTTATTAATGGTGTAATAGTTTATCATAAATTACACATGAATGTAAGAAACTTCAAATATCAATCCTAACCTAAGATTTTCAGTATGTGATGAAGGAGCTTTTTTTCTTTTTTCTGATAAGTAAAATCGTATGCGATGGAGGAGCTTGATATCATAACCTGGATGGCGAGTAATAAATTCCCTCTGTTTATTCTGTTTGGAATTGGATGTTCCTGAAAAAAAACTTGCACAACAACCTCTGTTATCTGTAATTTTCTAGATAAATGAAGTATATTTCGTTGTCACAGAGAGAAAAAAGATAAATGTATGCCATGAGAGGCAACATCGGCAACATCCACAGCCCCTCACCATTACTTTCTAGCAAATACAGAGAAAAATAATGAAGTAAATAGACAACAAAAACATGTATGCCGAAACCCTAGAAATCTGTTTACCTTCCAGGAGATTTGAAGGATTCGCGTTGGTGGTCTGATTTCGTCTTCGCGTAGGTGGACTCCCCCCTCCTTGCGTCGGTGGACTGTGGGCGAGCTCGCGTCGTTGGACTGAGGGCGGCTTTGTCTCGAAGGACTGACGACGACTTCGCGTAGAATGGACTGAGGGCTTCGCGTTGGTGAAGTTAGGGACCGCTTGGGGATTGATCTCCTCGGAAGGGCAGAGGTCGTGGTGGGGAGGGTTCAGCTTGGTGGGTGCTTCGCTTCGAGGGCTGAGATCGGAGAATACGAAAGGATGAGGATGAGCAACACGAGGGGGAGTTTGTGGGAGACGATCTGCTCATACGAAGGGGAGAGTGGCCTGAGCTACCTGGTGGGGGGATGGAACCGACACAGGTTCGGGGGAGACTCAGGAGAGAGGAGCGAATACAAAGACCTGTTTCTTTCTCAAAAATCAAATGGAAACATAGAGGGAGGGAACGGGGAAAGCTGAAGGGACAATTTGGTCTTTTACCAGATCCACGTAAGGTGTGCGCCGGTTGCTCCCAAACAGGGACTGCTCCCAATAATATTTCTATATGTATATTAATTATGTTAAATTATTTTGCTAGCTAGTAACGCTCCCCTTCGTTTGTTAACGAAACCTCTCTCTCTCTCTCTCTCTCTCTCTCTCTCTCTCTCTCTCTCTCTCTCTCTTATATAGCAATGAAGGCTCACTGTAATCATTTTGGACTGATCTCAAAATGTAGCATCGAGGGACGTTCGAACCAGACGGTGGCTTTGGACCTAGACGGCACACTTCTCGTGTCATGAAGTGCTTTCCCTCACTTCTTGCTTGTTGCTCTTGAAGCCAATAGCCTTCTCAGGGCGCTACTGCTTTTAGTATCAGTTCCGTTCGTGTATTTTACCTACTTGTTCATTTCAGAGTTCATGGCAATCCAAACCTTTATCTTCATTTCCTTCGCGGGGTTGAAAGTCAGGGACATTGAGCTTGTTTCTAGGTCTGTCCTGCCCAAGTTCTATGCCAAGTACGTGCACCTGGAGACTTGGAGAGTCAACTCTTTTGGGAAGCGGTACATTATCACTGCGAATCCCAGAATCTGGGTATTTGAGAAATTTAGTTTTTTGTTTTCCTTCTGGGGAATTTGTAGATTCTGAGTTTGAGGTCCTAATTAAAGTTTTGTGAGAATTGGGAAAATAAGATGATGATTCTGTTCAAATTTGCTGTCATTTTAGAGTGGGTCGGGTTTTGGCCTTGGTAAGCGAATAGGTTTGGTCCAAAAGCAATGTAGGTTGGACGGGTTGCAGGCCTACTAGTAATGGTTTAATGCTTACACGCAGACAAATTAATATTCTTGATTATGGTAAGATGAAGTATTGTCACCGAAAACCAAAAATTCTACGATAGATACTTTATACTCTTATCCCTTACACTATCGGAGTAATATTGTAGGCTCTGATCAACAATACCTCACCCTTACCAAGCTAGGCTAAGCATTCAGTATCAACTTTGTCTGCACAATCCAAAAGAGGCTCAATACTATTAGATGGGCAAGCACATTCTCTGCTACATTTAGGATACAACGTCCAAAATCATCACTAGAACTGTCGATCGACTATCTTTGCTACCAATCGCAGAGGTTGCCTCAAGATGCAATGCTCTACTATCGATTTGGTGTTGGAAAATAGAGTAATTAATCACAATCTAGCACCAAACCAAAACATCGATCGCACCATGACCCATGCATATATACTAAGGGGAATTAACATGGTTTAATATTCCTCCCTTCTATGAGATCACTCCAAAAAGTTCCCATCAAAACAAGTGTTTTGCTTGACCTACAATTTATCCAATACTCCCGTACAAAGTACCCAACATTGAGATATATAGAGAATACTATGTAAGAGAAAGTGTGGCACTCGGTAGTCATTTATTTCATACTTTCCATGTAGCTAGCTGACATTTTCCGATCACAACCCAAACTAAACCTTCTAGATCATCAACTCACAACTTGCGGGGCAATGACACAGAAGACCAAGCAAATACAAAGTTACAAACCAAAACAAACCGAGAGATCTTCTGGGCCAGCACAAAGTTTCATCAACAATTAAATCACATTAATTGTAACAGAAGTAAGGAAAGAACAGTTCTTACTTTTGATGAATCATTTACAAGGACTATCTATGTTTATATAAATGTAAAAACAGGGAGAGAAAAAAACTGACTCAGTGTATGTATCTGTACAAAAACTATAGCCATTGAGAAATTACATATGTACATATTAATTTTGTAACAGTCCTCCTCAAGATGATGTATATATATTATGCACATTTATCTTGGATAATAAGGACTAAAAAAGTTTAGAACCTAATGGCTTGGTCATTAAATTGGCAACTTGATGAACCGAAGAAACATGTAAAGTTGTCAAGGATTCTTCTTCTAGCTTTTCACTCACTGAATAACAATCTAACTCAATGTGTTTAGTGCATTCATGATCTGGGTTAGCTGCTATGTAGAGAGTAGCTTGGTTGTCACAAAAATTGAGTGCTGGCTAAGAATGATGCGTGTTGATGAAGGTCATTAAGCAAGGCCCTAATTCAAGTAATTCCATAAACTGTATAGGAAAAATGTTTAAAGGATGAACAGTGATTCCCCATATATATGGAATCATTGTTCATCCTCTAAATCATTTTTTATCAATATTTTATTCTAATAAATAAAATAAATTATTCTTCCAATCATCTATACTTTCTCACATACTCATATTTATTATAGTTTTAAATAATAATTTTAAAAATAATTTAAATAATTACAAAAATTTGAAAAAAATTAATTTTAAAAATATTATCATACCCTCAAAAAAATAATTTAAATTTTTGTTTAAAATATTCACTAGAGTAATAGTTCAAAACATAAGAAAAAATATTAAGGAATTAAGTTTGTAAATGGGAGTAAAAGAAAAAAGTAATAAAAAAATAATAGAAAAATATTATTTTAATAGAATAGAGAAAAGATAGGAAATGAGATGTATGAGATTTTTGAAAGATGAGTAAAATTTAGAGAAAAATTTTAAGAAATGTGATTTTTAACTAAATTATAGAAAATTTTATAGGGAATAAAGCTCATTTTCTTCTTTTTGGAAAGTGAGAGCTCTCAAATCAAAATTTAAACAATTAGGTCTATTTCCTTTCACATTGGACGATCTAATTGAAAAGATTTCAATTTGGACCAAAATACAAGTTATAGAAAGAAGACAATATGGTCTTTTTCTGGAGAAGGAAATATTGTTGTTAGGAAAAGAAAGACAACGACGAAATATAAAAGAAAGAATTATTCTATTCTTTAAGACTTTGTCTAAAGTATAACATTTTCGTTACTTAAATGGTAAGATTTATATTTTTAAATTTATTTTTAAAATTAAATTATTATAGGTAAGCAGCAAGTATGCCGTATGAAGACTTTAAAATAACAATACTCAAAAGAAGAATATAAAACGGAGCCGTGAAATTTGTGAGAATCATCAACCCAGATTTGACAATTTCTATTTCAAACAGTAAACAAGAAACAGAGAAGGAACGGTTCATCTTGAATCGTGCCCAAGTCAACATTATCGTTCACTAAGACACCCCAACATGCACATTCCCACCTCAAGTTGATGGTAAAATAATAATAACCACACTGATAAAAATGGATGGGATTTTGACTTGGATATCCCCTTTGGGTTCTCAGCCCAGCTAACCAAAATTATCCTTTAGAACGGTGGCTGCCATCCCTTGACAAGTGAACACAGATTTTATATCATTTTACACCTCGTGATGGTTGTTGTTAAAAAGTCATCAATATCATCAACAAGGATGAGCTTTTTAGCCGACATCTTGGCCACAAGCTCCAACTTCTAAGGGAGGATGGTAAGGAATAGGAAAATATCTGATCTAGGTTTGACATTTTTTTTTTTAAAACCTTCTCACTTAGCTTTGATGGGTCGAATAAACAACCACATGGGGGCCCATGTCAAGGGGCAAAATCTCATCTTGTAAGCTTTGCCCACTGGCACACGTAAACCCTGAGCAACATTGCTCTCTGTCAATGTTACCTGTACGTTGCTAGTTGCCCCAATACAGAAGGCACTGAGTTATTGCCTACTTGACCATATGGGAAGAGGCATAATAACACCAGCTCAATGGCAATGGGGCAATTGTCATTATTACAAACTAACGAAGAGGCAGAGGCACTCCACTACACTTGTTACAAACACAAGACATAAAGCTAATTTGGGCTAAGGCTGTATTCGGCAATTTTCTCCCAGGATTTGAGAGATTTGTCTTCGGTGTCTGTTTTGTATAATGCAAGGCGACTTACTGGGAAGCTCAGGCTGCTAATGCTTTCATCAAGAATACTGGCTTTTTCTTGAGCTCTGCTCTTCTCATCATCGGTCAGATCCCCATAGAGGAGGCTCAGATGTGGCATGTAAGCTGCAAAATGTGATCAGTGTATTCATTATTACAGGCAGAGTCACAGCCCCAAAACCATTTCCTAAAGCTCCTAGAAAAAGACGTACAAGCAGCACCGTATGTTTTTCTATCTGAAAAACTAAAACCTCACTTCTGCAATGCCGAATCAATAAACAGCACAAAGTTAGAGAGGAAAACAAAATTTTATTTATCAAATATGGTCTCCTAGAAATCTTAGGAAAATCCAAGGACTAGGTTTCTGGGGAAGATAGACACAATATGCAGTTTTTGAAACATTTAATTTAAGTCAGGGATTTCCTTATTCTAAGAACTCTAGGGGATCCAAATACCGCACGAAATTCAATGTGGTTCACTAATGAAAATTAACCACTTATCCCCTTATTTGACGCAACATGTAGTTCCTTCAGAACAAACAAGCATCAAACTATCAATTACTTGGAAAAGAAAGGCGACAAGCTTGCGCTTAGGCCAGGAATACACTCCCACCAATGCATGGGTAATCCCATGATTTGAAGAACTGACATGTCCCATATGGTAAAGAAATGGAAACAATATGAGAAGGGGCTCCCTAGGTCTCAAATGATGGTAGGGGCTAGTCAAACCTAACGTGACCCCAAAGCTAACAGAATGGAGAAGGGTTCCTGAAACACATGGTAGCATGTTTACGGTGACCTAAGTAAGGATTATAATAGCCTACAATGACCGAGAACTAGGACACACTCTTTTCAGCCCCAGAAGCTTAAGTTCCCCTTTCATCCTTCCCCTCTTTATACTTTAAAAAAAAAAAAAAAAAAAAAAAAAAAAAAAAAAAAAAAGGAATTCCTTGAGTGAGTTAAGTAAGCATCAGGGCCATCATCCGCCAGACATCGCCTTCAATCTCCCATTATTTCTATTATTGTAGACTCTTTGCGGTTGATTGTCAGGCAGTTAACTATACTAACAGTCTGTATCAAGGTACTAATTTAGGGATCATGATCACGACTAGCATTTCATTTTCTTCTATTACATAGATTATAGTAGCTCATATGGATTAGGATTATTTGATTTCTCTAGGTAGTTTCATACATTACAAGTTTTGCTTCAAAGCATAGTTTCGTCAGACGTCAGATAGACTGAATCAGACAATGATTAATATTTTGAGACTCCAATGTAGAATTACTACCAAACCCACATCCTAATCTATGGTCATGATCATGTATCTTCTAGATATCAATGTAACCAAAAGTGAGGACCGACGATTTCTAACCCATACGTTTCCACAATTATTAGACTGGCCTTATATTAGCCATGGAAACGTTTGCAATTTCTTTTTAAGAAACATAGACTTGAACACATAACTTACGAGTCGACCTCTTGTATCCAAAATGGCCAGAGCAGTGCGCGCTAGTTTCCACCACCTGAAACAAAACATAATATTTCATTTTTAGGATTATTACCCCAATTAATACCTAATACGAAACTGATCCAAATCAATTTCTTATAAAGAAGTGAAATTTGTTTTACCAACAAATTGGAATGAAGAAATTTACCTGAGTCGTTGGATGAATGAGGACGTATAAACACTGAGAGGAGAAGGTCCCCGTGGCCACACGATCAACGGTGGCAGTGTAGGCCTTGAGGCCATCGCACGCTGACCTGAACCTGCTAAGCGCATCGCCCGCCGTCAAACTGATGGCTCCGACGACGGTGATGTGGGGCTCGAACTGTGGCCCACCGAACTCGGACCGGAGGTCCTCCATCAGCTTCTTGAGCCTGGCTGCAACGTCGTCCGGCGGCACCGCCCACACCGAGTAGTCATGCTTCTCCTCCACTTGGTGCGTTTGGGTGTCCATAGCACTCTCCGGGATTGCCATGAGATAGAGTCCGATAGTCCGAGGGCAATGGGTACTGGGAGTGGATTTTGGAGGAAAGAAGGAAAGAAAGGACGTGATGGAAGGTTTATGGGGAATAATGTAGGGAGAAATAAGGTTGCGTAGGAGGATGATGGTGCGGGAAAGCAGGGTGAGATGAGTTGGGCGGCGTTGGAAGGGAAGGCAAGCGAAGGAGTGGTGTCTGGCAATCTCATGTGGGAAGGCACATGGAATGGAACATGAGTATATCCCGATGCTCCCATCCTGGTCATAATCTAATTTTAGTTCATTTAGGATAATCATTTCGTTTGTAGGCCACAAATTCTTTTGCTAGTTTTTTATGTTTTACACAATCAAAAGCCTTTTATATTAATTATGTTAAATATAATTGATTCATTGATTATTGCGACAGTCATTCGTTCTGACCAATAAATGTTTTTCCGTTATGGCCTTTTGGTACAAGAGATCAAATCTTTACATCTTATTTCTATTCCTTTAAGATTGTTCATGTCGATCGACAAGGCAACGAGGATGGAAGAAAAAATCTTAATTTTTATATCTTCAATCACACTTAGTGATATGACACATTTTAAATAGTTGCTATCTAAATTATTAACAAAAGAAGCTACTTGAAATGTAACAGATGATCATGTATAATTAAGATAAAAAATAAGATTACTCTTACATCGCGTCAAGAAATTTTTATATTTTTATCTTAGAGGGTTTTTTTTTTTTAATTTTTTTTATATTTTTATTTTAAAGATTAGTTTGAGTCACGTGTTTAAGAATGACTCATTCCTAAATTTTTTAAGAAAAACCCTCACTTACGGTAGAAGAATACCTTAATTACAAAACAAACACAAAAGATTAAACAAAACTCCACATGCCGAGACAAAGAACATCCACACTAAAACAAAAACCAAACACCGGAAACTAAAAAAAAGCAACAACTCAATGACCTCTTAATCAACTAGCTAGCTCCCTTGCTTAATTAGAATTGCCGGCTAAAAGATCCTAATTACCGTTAAATTGTTTGCACTGGCTGATGATTCTAGGAATATTACTGATCATCATATCTACTCTTTATAAACAGTATGCATGCGATCTATAATGTATATTATTTCCTACATCGATCTCTTCAAAAATATGTCTGTAAGTATAATATTGAATCATAAGATCATAGAGCCAAAGACAGTAGTTAAGGTTCAAAAACAGGCTGATCATGTTATATATGCACTCCCTAGCTAACCCATTGAACTACCAATTATACAACACAACACACGGGGGATGTTGGTCTTTTGTTCCAGCTGATGGATGTGTAGAAAACGTGGAGATCGATCATACTTGATCATGTTCATGTGTTTTGTCATCATGTATTCAATTCATGATGATGTGTATTACTTGATTACTTCGCGATTCTCATGTGTTCTCTAGAACTGCTCGTATAAAGGAAGATGATCAAGTTGGACAATTGACTATATATATATATATATATATAATAGAATCCCGGCCTGGCGGCCTGTTGTTATCTCATTGTAGGTGAACTTACAGCGAAAGGTTGCGTGGTCCATGCACCAATTGTCTCAAGGACCACATGATGGTTCAACGTTGAAAAATGGCAGAGAAATGAATTTGGAAATAGACATGATCATGATAATAATAGTTATAATAATAATAATAGAAATTTGAGAGGGAATGCAAAATCCGAAGTATATATACTCATGTTCATCAGTCAAAGATTACTGCATCATTTTCATGAAGAAGATCGATATGTATTGAAAATAAACTAGTCTTATCATTGTTTGAAAAACGCAACCTTTTCCACCTATAATTAAGCAGCCATAGGCTTCCTTTTTTTTTCTTTAATTCTTTTTTTAATATAAAATCATGAAGATCGAAGAACTCATGATATGGCCGATGCAACTATGCAAAGAATGCTGGAATATTATATATAGTTTCTATCAAGCTAGGGATGATAAAACTACCAAAAAAGAACTATCATGTGAGTAAATATTCAAGGAGGAGTGCTGACTTGTCTTCCTTTTTATCACTCTGAAAATGATGAAGAAGTACTGCGCGCAGCCGCGCATGCCATCACTAGGCCTCTTGTGAATTATAAAGACTAGTGGATGGATTGCGATCCTAAACAGATAGCCTTATCGCACAACCTGGCCGTACTTAATTTAATTAGAGGAGTTCGACGTGTATCACGTTTTTTGAAGTCTTATATAGATTGCTCATCAATGGGTGCATCATGAAGTGCTTATGTCGGAGAGATTCTTCCATTTTATTGGCTCAAACGGCCTGCAACGACGTTCTTGTTGTGCATCCCAATGCATGCACGGGTTGAAGAATTTCTTCCAGGGCTATGTCAAGCTGAGACGATTATTTTTACCAAAAGTTAAAAAAATAAAAAGAAAAAAGATATTGAATAGTAACATGTTAAGAAAATCATTATGAACAGTTTTTCCTTTAAAGAATAGAAAGGTTTTTACTACTAATTTTGTTGTACAGGACAAAGAAGGTGGTCATGCAGAGATATATATAGGTAAATTAATAATTAAAATGATGAACCATATTATAATAACAAAATTTCTAAAATGAATGCTGTGCTGATCTCGTAGCCTATGGATCAAGCAAAGGATTTTGACTCGAAAATAATATATATGCGATAAATATAGACTGTTGACCATTGTGCCCAGCAAACGCAGTACTGGGATGTGCATCCAGATCCATAACCGGATCTTTTGGTGCTGAGATTATTGACGTTCTTACGGGTAACATTTTCCAATAGTGATAGGTCAGGTTCAAGACAACAACAATAAATATATATACTGAGAAAAGAAAACTGAAAAAGAAAAGAAAAATGAATTTTTACTCCCTGCTGCCCAAATCTTCGAGAAAAATGAATTTTTACGCACTCACGAAGTTGCATGTTCACCATATGATATAGCCGCCGATCGAGAAAGAGATGAGATAAATCCTCCAATATCTCTTTTAAATAATTTCCACCGAAAAAGAAGACTAGTGCTGCATGGTGGTTGGAGATTAACCATATTCAACTGCTTGTGAATGCAATATATCTAATTTCCATAGTGTATAATGCAGTGTGTTGTGTGTTTTGATACTATCAATTTTTCATTTTTTTTTATAAAAATTTGAATGGCTATAAAAAGTTTAAAAAATGTCTATTGAAGTCCTATAAAAAAAAAATTTAAAAGTGTTAAAATGACTTTTTTTTTTTTTTTTAAAAAAAAAGCCAAATATATATATATATATATAATAAACCCGGATATCCACCCGGGTTTTGGCCCTGTTTATCCTAGTGGCTCAGTGAATTGGTTTTAAACATGTTGGAAAATTGTTTTCTTATCAGCATTTACCTACACAATTCACCTTTCATTTCTGCAAATGATGAAAATACTCCTAATTAAACTAGCCTGTGAATGTCCTTAATTTTTGTCTAGAAATGTCAGTTTGCCCCCGGCCCACAGTATGTGCCAAAATAACTGGTGTTGAAGGACAGCTTTGGAGGCATAGCATGAGCAACCAGATCAAATATATAAAATATTAGTCATGTAATGTGACCATTCTTACAAATTAGTATGTTTTCAAATTCATCATGTTATAGAATTTTATACATCATATATTTGCTTGTTGCTTAACCAGAATTTTGCATCACCTGTGAGGCAATGTTATGGCTATCTTACTGTTGCTGTCAAGATTGGCTTGATCGTGTAGCGGACGAATCAATCCATGTTACATCCGTTGAATGAACATTACTCTGAACATCACTTGAGCTCCGTCCTAGGATCTGATCAAACTGGTCTCTTAAAGCCTTAAATCTCGACTCATCTCTATAAATACTTGGATCCATAATCAACTCATGAACAGCAGTTCGGCCTTCAAGCATGCTCACTACTGCAGACATGGTGGGCCGCAGCGCTGGTGATGGATTAGTACATAATAAAGCAACTTTAACCATTCTTGCTGCCTCTTCCTTACTGAAGTTAGACCCCAACCTTGGATCCACCAACTCCATCAAATTCCCTTTTTGTTGTAAAACAAGGGCCTGTAAAGGGAAAGAGAGGAAGGGGAAAAAAGAAATAAATTAGAATTACAAGGAAAAATCTTTAACCAATTTTAGCCTGACATATCAATGACGGTACACAACCTAAATGATAAGGCAACAACTTGTAATCAAAATTGTTCAGATTCTTGGCATTCATGTACCCCTGACATCAACTGATTTCAATCATGTTCCCCTGGGCTGCTCTCTACCTACCTAGTTGACCTCAATGAAGAAAATGTAGTGTACAAATCAAAACTTTGAATCTACGAATAGATTAAAATAAGAAAAAATCCAAATAGAGAAGTTCTCAAATCAGCGATTGGTTCTTAAAGCTATCCTTATCATCAGAAAAAAATGATGCGATCTATCTTACCCAATCAAGAAGGCACACAAAATCATCAGTTGGTCGAAATTTTGTGTTGTTCTTTCCAGCAACAATTTCCAAAGCAACAATCCCAAAACTATATACATCTGCTTTATAGGTTAAATACCCCCATAATGCATATTCGGGCGCCATGTATCCTCTGCAAAGAAAATCATTATATTAGCAAGTTGGTGATTGATCTTTTCATGCACCATTAGCCATACATAAACGTAAAACATATATTCTTTTGATGCATTCTGCAGTTACTATTTTATGAGAAGTCTGAGCAGTTATGTCATTGCACATAGAATTGGGGAAAAATAAACATGCATATTATTTCCGACTGTATCATTTTGGAATACTTTTTAAAGCAGAAATACCAAATGAGAGTGCATTTGGGTTGCATATGCAGAAGCTGATGTGAACAATTTCCTACTTATACTTCATCCAGGACCTTTTCCATGGTTTTGGGCCAAATGAACCTATTTACAGGGGACTTCGATTGCTGTCTTGTCTTGTTTACTTCTATGGAAGCAACTTGCCTTTAGAGACATTATGATCCATCTTTTTCACAAAAGGATGAGAAGAATAATTTGAGCAGAAAGAGAAAAGAAAGTAGCTTACATGGTTCCCGCAACTCGGGTGCTAATGTGGGTGTTTTCCTCTTCATCAAGCTTGGCCAATCCGAAGTCAGAGATCTTAGGGTTAAGGTCCCTATCAAGCAGTACATTGGTAGTTTTGATGTCCCTATGAACAATTTTCAGTGGCGATTCCTCATGCAAGAAAGCCAGACCTCTTGCTATGCTGACACATATTTTTTGTCTTGTATGCCAGTCCAATTTCACTGGGCCTTCCTCTGGACCTGCAGTTGATGTAGATAGCTCACTCAATGATATCAGAAATTTTAAGTTTCATCCAATGTGATTTAAGACATTTGATTCCCATTCTTTCCGAAATTATTACAATTTGCTTTCCAAAGATTAAAAATTATGCTTACCAAACAAAGCATGTGCAAGGCTATTGTTTTCCATGTATTCATATACCAACAACAGTTGATTCCGGTCAATGCAGCATCCATACAGTCTAACTACATTTGGATGCTGTAAACCAGAAATCATGCCTATCTCATTCACGAATTCCTGATTTCCTTGCTTTGATTTAGAAGATAGTTGCTTCACAGCAATTGTGGTACCATCCAACAGAGTTCCCTGTTGACAGTATACTTTGCATTATAGTTTTTGCATAATTTCTATCTGAAAATTTCATGGACCAGGAGAAATGTGAAAGGGGGGAAAAGAAAAAAGATATTAAATGCAGTGATGCAAAGATTTAAGACAATGATAGGATTTTAGACTACCCTGTATACAGCTCCAAAGCCACCTTCCCCAAGCTTGTTTGCAGCATCAAAATCGTTAGTGGCAGCTTTTATTTGCCTCAAGGTAAAAAAACCAGTTTGCAGATCTAATCCTTTTAGATCTGTAAAAGAAACAAGGTTAAGATGTTGGACTCTAGATAAAGCATTTATAAAACATACATCTCAACTAAACTACCATGTTCCCGTGACGTCCTTCCTCCTAAATAGCCTTTCCACCGGAGAATTCCTAAAATTGTGAAAACGAGGGTTGATGCCAAAAGTACAGTTCCAAGTGCGAGAAATATCTTCCTTTTCCTATCATCAGGAGGATGGAAGTCTGCAGAATAAATAAATAAATAAAAAGACAAGAAGAAAGAAAGTAGCTATTGACAGTGATTGTAGCAGTGCACTTGCATATATGGTTAAATCCAGTGTAAAAGAGCATACTTTTCAATGGTTCAGGACAAAGTAAATAATGACAAAGAACAGAAGAAATGAATAAGAAGAAATTTTGATAAGCCTTTCAGTAAGCAGCACATCAACCTTCTTTCAAGTATTGTATTTTGCATCAAGTAGTTATTGGGACCGCTTCAGCACCCACTATAGTTATGCATCCATTATTTTATTTGTCTCACCATGTTAAAAGAAATTACTTACCAGAGTCTATGGTGATAGCTGATATAAGCGGACCATATGTTCCTCTCCTTGGGACGTCTTGGGTCCCTTTTCCAGCCCAATAAAAGCGGATCTCCAAAGTTTTATTTGTAACAACTGCAGTAAAATTTCTGATGACTGGTTTGTCAACTCCTCCTGCTTCTTTTTCAATATCAAAATCCTCCAGGACCAGTTCACCCTGGAGCAAAGTAACTCTGCTAAATTATGTTCTACATTGACAAAGAAGAAAATACAAGCTGGTCCACAAGCAGTACCTGGATATAAACATCAAAAATCCGTCTTCCGACACTGTAAAAGGATCTGTTGTTTCTCAGGATTATCTCGGCAAAGTGAAGTTTCACAGTATACTTTCCCTTTGCCAAGCAGCGTGCATAATATGTGAGAGAAAGTGGAGAGAGACGTGCATTCCTGTACAATTCGAATTCGTTCATTCTGATCATAGATACATTTTCTGCGATAAAGTCCTTTGAACTACTATCAACATTCAAGAAATCTCCAGTGCTACTAAAGCCCCAAGAATCGTCGTTCATGAGAACAAATTTTGCTGCACCTCCCGGGTCTAAATCCGCTTCATACTTGATTCTACCAATGGATATTACATTTCCGCCACAATTTATATGTAACGAGTAATGATCTAGAGAGAGGGACATTCAGAAGATAATCAGATTCAAAAGAACCTAATAAAACACATATTTGATTATTTTATCCAGAAAAGATTGACCAAATTCTTTTCCTTTCTGAAATAAGCAATACTGAAGAGGAAGGCCTAATATTATTGAAGCATCTAATTCTATTTTGGTTCTGACAGATATATACCTTTTGAGCATGGATTGTTCCTCAGACACTCTGTAAGTATTCTAGAATAGAACGTGGCATATGAAAAAAGAATCAGGATATTTATGACTAAAATTGAAATGAAAAATAAAAAATATAGTGAGCACTCCTTTCTTTCTAAAAGTTCAATAACTTGGAAGCTTACGATTTATCTGGTCCATAAAAGCTTCTGAACAGATTTCTGTTAAATTATCAAGAAGTTAACTTCAATGATAATATACATAATAATTGAAAAACTAAATTCTGCAAGGCTCAACTAGGTTCATATCAAGGGGGAAAAGCTTTCTTACATATTGGCTGGACAAGTATTCGGAGCAGAGCTTGCAGAAAAATTGTTGTAAGAAACATCTATTTGGCTGCCCACAAACAGAAACCCTTTTAATAATTGAAATCCCCCCTCTCGAAGATGTATATGCATGTGCACACGTATGTATTCAAGTTGTTGATTTTTAATACTCCCGAAGATGTATATGCATGCATGTGTGCACGTATGTATTCAAGTTGTTGATTTTTAATACTAATACCAAACTAATTTGGAAAGATATTGTCTAGAAGATTGTTTCAGAATTCAGAGAGCTGTATATAAACTTATGACCTTACTAACCAATCGATAGTGCCAACTTTGTAGGCCTTCTTGCCATAATTACATGTAGACTAAAACCGAATTGTGAATAGACACCAATGGTATAATAGCATATGATCTTACCAGATACAAAAACAGAAAAATTGAACAATGGAAAGAAAACCCTGTTTCTAGGTGGCACCACATGGAGCAAGATACAAATGAGGCTGCCAGCAAAATGGAATTATTTCACGCATTTCACAGGAATGTTCTCCAGAAATAACACCAAAGCAGGTCAGATGATGAACCCCCATCCAAAGTAGGATTTTACGTATATGAATTTAGGTATATAAAACATTTTATTTTTATTGACAGTCTTTAGAATTATTTTAAACTTAAACTAGCAAATTTATGGTCGTTTAATGTAGAAATTGATGATTTGTCTCAAAAGCTAGCTCCTCATTCGCAAATTCTATATGTTCTATGTAACTTAAAGGAATATGCTTCTGAGTACCAAATATCAAAATACAAAAATGGATCAAAATATCATGCAAACTTTATACAGAAGTTCAGACGGAAAACATACTAGCGGTAATCTCTTCCCTTGATCCATTCTGGAATAGGCCCATTGAGCAAGTTAGCTGTCAGATATCTATCCAGTGATCAAGAAAATCACAATTTAGTTAGAAACATTCATGTTGCTCTTAGTTCAAACTTCGTACAAAATATAAAAAAACATTTTGAATTCTAATCTTTTATGACTGATCATACATGTATGCAGCATTTCAGACATATGATTTGGTGTCATAATGCCCCATTCCTAGAGGATGAATGTTAAAACTTTTGTCTCATCTCTTCCGTAAGCTACAGTCTCAAGGGAGATGATTCTGTGAATATGAGCTAGTTGTGTTCCTTTAATCATATGGTTATTAGTACATAGACAAGCTGCTGCATTAAATTTTTTTAACAAACTTGCAAAATAGTCACAGTACTTGAATGGATTTAAAATTAAACTGGTACCAAATCCTAAAGCTATGAACTAGTGTTCATCATGATGAAACAGATAAAAAAAAGACCAAAAACATTCGTTTTGGGAAATAAGACAAATTCATACTTCTAGCTTAACACACACAGAAAAGACCCCAAGTCATCCATTTTTATAAGTTAGCAACCCTCATGAATTAGATTGCATACATGGTGTCCAATTTCGTTAGACCTCCAAAATCTGGAATGTTTCCTTCCAATCTGTTGAAACTGAGATCTCTGTCAAAAGAATGAAAATTCAATGTTATAAGAACATAATTATTATCATCAGTAGAAATTAATCTACAGTATATTGATACCATAGGGCTATACAAATATGGGTATAACAGATTGATAGAGATGTGGATAAAATGTTCAACTACTTAAATCTGTGGAGACGTAACTATATATCATAGTTTCTTTTCAGGATCCGCGACTGCCTAGTATGGATCGGATGAGAAAATAGTTGCTCAGAGTAATCCAAGTACACACAAATGGTACTTTTAGCTATAGCAACAGTTGAATGGGCTGAAGCAGCTTGAATTCTTTTGTTCAGTCACTCTCCAAAAAGACATTCATGTGATATGCCTAACATAAATTCTGGATCTACTTGTCACTTTCATGTTTCATGTAGTTATGCAGTAAAACACTCTTAGTCATCAAACACAACTACGAGAATGTAAGCAGCCTCATGTCATACCAAACTACTGCGATGGACAGGTGTACAAATCCCAGGCAATTTACTTATCATATAATCTATAGGCTTACTTGGCACTAAAAGGTCTCTAATTTCTACAAATTCCGAATATTAGCATTTAGTAACTTATCCAATTGCAAGAAGCTTTACCGGTGGTATTATATCTACACATTTCAATATAAATTATAGAGAATAACGAACCAAAGAATTACAATATTTTCAGCTGTGTCATATTTGATATATATGAAGGGATTTTTCCAGAGATATTACAGCTCCTCAACATCCTGAACCAAAAACCAAACAAGATGTAAGTAAAACTGCTAAAAACTCTGCATTATTCTAATTGCATAGTCATTTTCCAAATAAAAACTCCTTACAAGTGTTTCATTCCTCCCATGTTCTGTAATGGAGGAAAAAGTGAACCCTCTCCACGTAAGTCACTAATTCGTCTGCACAAAATTGCATCATCCATAACTGTTACTGTCTTAAGCAATAGAATTTGCCAATATAAAAATCAAAAGAATGTATGATTTTTAGTACTCAACAACTGTCATACATAGAAGGAATAACTCACAGCTCGGTCAAATTACTCAAGACTGAAAGGCTAGAAGGAATGGGCCCCTCCATACCACTAGCTTGGAGCTCTCTGTAAGAACACAATTTGGGATGGATTTAGATTTCACCTGAAGTTTTTCAGTAAAAGTGATTTACAATGCATTGTAGGAAAAATCACATACAATGCCTGAAGTTGTTTCCAGCTTCCAAAGAAGTTGGGCATTCTTCCGGTGAAGTTGTTACTGCTAATCCTCCTATATATGGATCAAAGACCCAAACGTTATCAAAGAAAAATCTGAAGATACTGCTTGTAAACAGATGAAAAAGTTTACAACCACTTACAGATTTTTCAATTTGGTCAGATTTGTGAGAGTGGTGGGCAACTCTCCGGTGAGATTGTTGGCATTAAGAGTGCTGCATCCACCAGATTGAAATTTAAGACTGATTCAACTAATTCTACTGTTAAATTATTCAATAAATCATAAAAAATATAAAAATGATTATTCAAGTGTCATATGGAAAAAGAAGAGGAAGGAAAGAAACGCTGACAGAGTCTCCAAGTCAACCAAGTTCCCAAGCTCAGGGGGAATGGGTCCAGAAAACAGGTTGCTTTCTATGCTCCTGAAAAGTAGTCCTTTCAGATTACAGCAGTGCTAAACCAATTGAAACTTTTCAATAGTTTAAAAAAGTGATCCTGATCCAGAGCATACAGAGTTTGAAGTGTAGTAATGTTTCCCAAGTAGTCAATACGTCCTGATAAGTTGTTCGCACTGATGGCCCTGCACTTGATTCATTCCATTAGTTTAGGAATTAGCTTTTACAGACTAACCGTGGATGTGAAAGTTCAGTAAATTGTTTACAGAAATTCCAGCTTTGCGGAAGCCCATTCTCTTGGTATTGTGCCACTAAGGTAGTTCCTATTGAGATCACTATAACCAAAAGATAGTGTGCTGTTAGTATAGAAGCTTAAGGACTGATTTTATGGTGTAATAACAAGAAAAATACACAATTGGAAAATCTTGTTACATTTGCTTAAGGTAGCGTAGCTTCACCACTGCAGGTGGAAGTGTACCATCAAGATCTTGTCCTTTAAAAAATCTGCATGTAAAGAAGGAAAAAAAAAGATAGATTACAAAGTTCATAGATTAAATAGGATGACTCAAAACAAAAAGAGGAAAAAGCTTTACCAAAATAAAGTGAGAGCTCTCCACTACTAAAACCATTTTTCACATCATATAATAAATTTACTGCATTCACTTGCCATTAAGCATCCTAAGAAAGTTTGATAAGGATAGAGTTTGCAATTTATGGGAGCAAAGGGAGTGTACATATGAACCACGTGGCATACACCATCAGGGTAGGAACAATTGCAGTTGACAGTATTGTTGTACAGAGGCCTAACTGAATTTGGTGTTATCCAGCTTGAGGCATTGCAAGGATTTACGCTGCGATTCCAGTCTTTCTTCCCCAGTTGTGCAGCTATCTCTTGAAGGGCGTCCACTGCAGACATCAAACACATCATCCCTACCAAATTCTAAAAAGAGAACGAAAAGGGAGAAGACCAGGAAAACAAAAGGAAAAACACGCATCAAATGGCCTAAATAATTGATAAGATAATTGACACGCATGCTACTTTGTTGGATGGAAATTCTTATAGTCCTGCGAAACAAAAGTTAGTCGGTCTAATCTTTGTAATCCTAGATTTAAATAGGACTTCAGTTTATCTGGACGTTCTTCACTCTCGGACGCTGTCTTGGGTGGCCTGTGTAAAAGGCGTAATTAATGAAGGGACAATGTTCATGTCCTGTGTCGGGAATAATATCCAAAGTCGATGGTCTGTTCCTCTTAATTCTCACAAGCACAACACTGGGAATGAAAAAAAAAAGAGAACTTTTCCCCATAGAACTGGCACATACAAGGACCTCGTCACCAAATATATTCCGAAAATAGTTTATGATGCAGCAATCCCGCTAAATGCTAAAGTGTAAAGAATCGGAGAGTGGGGCAGGCGGCTTGCTAGATCTAAGGAGCAGATAAAATTGCAATATAGCTTGTTAACAATGCTACTAGCAGCAATGACTTTGATCAGGAGCTTGGATTAACTCAAAAGATGGGAAGTTTTGCTTAACCGCTGCATGGGATGCCAAGGAAGAAGATTCACATATAAAGTTGGGTGATCTGATTTAACTTAGGTTCCTAAAGCAAATCTCAAGCATAGTCAAAAGGCTTTGTGAGTTTTGGAGTTTTCACCAGCAACTTTTGGGTTATTACAAATTTCTGAATCGTCATCAAAAGAAATGCAACCGAAGCTTCAATCCACTGAATTCTGTTTCTATTAACTTGAGCTCACCCAAAACAAAATGATACGAATATAATATATAAGCAAGAAATACCTTCATCGTCTGGAAGACGCCCTGCTTGTGCTCCGACTTTCTTTGCTCCCATGCACATGAGTACCATAAGCATAAGAAAACCAAGGCTGGTGTTTGGAATCCGAGTCTGGCTTGCCATCTTCTTCTCAAATGATCAACTTTGGTTAAAGCAGACGTATTCATCACAGGTTCCTACTTTTCAAGCATGAGCCTTTAAAGCTTATACCAATGACAATGTGGGATCCACCGACATTGGTGTATGAACTAATATTGACAAGCGCAGCTACAGAACCACTGGATCTGTGAATCACCTATAAATATAGAATTGTACGGGTAGACTGATGAGTGAAAACTTTTTAAAGGTTATCTGATTCTGGAAGATGTTGGGACTTTTGTAAAGCCTCATGAGTCATGACCCATGTGTACTTGCTATGCCCGCCCTCTCTGACCATAGAAACTGGAAAGTCTATCACTGAGGGATGTGCTTTTTATTATTATTTATATTTTTTATTATTATTTAGAGATGATCCGGAATAATCTTAACAATCATATCTTCCATTTCACACCGTAGTTGGGAAGCAGGAAAAAAAAAAAGTCTAATTTCTTATTAAAATATTAGAGCTTTAAATAAAAGACGGATAGATATGGAAGTAAATATCATAATATTTATTATTATTCGTATGATATATTTCTTTTTAGAGACATTAAAAGAAGAGTACGTGTCCACCTTTGGATCCAGGAAAAAACAGTTGAGGACGGAAAGCAAATTGATTGCAAGATTGGATTCCATCGTTTGGTATGCGTATGATTTTCTGTCGACACGTGCAGGCATGTAGTCCTCAGTGTCGGCACTGCAGGCAGTAAAGGACGACTATTAATAGAGAGCAGACCCTACTGGTGGGATCGCTGATTGAAGAAGAAAAATATTAACAATTCAATTACGTCCAACACTTAAAAACATAGATAAGAGGTACATGAATGCATGCATGGCCCATTCTTTTGTGTCTGGGAATTTCAATTAGGTACGAGTCAGAAAAGACATGTTAGCTCACGCAATGTGGGATACATATATGGAACAAGAGTTTTGCTGTATCTAGACATATTCGCACACTAATATCTATATATTAATATTAATTTATTTATACTTAAAATTTAAATTAATATTACTTTTAATAAAATTTACTTTTTAATCAATTACATCATATTGATACACAGATTAATATACAATTATGCTTACAACTATATTTTTTCATGAAATAATATAATTACAAGTATAATTATGTATTAATCTATACATTAATATAATATAATTAATCAAAAAGTAAATTTTATTAAAAATAATGTTAATTTAAATTTTAAATATGAATGAATCAGTATTAATATATAAATTAATACGCAACTGTACTTGTATATAACAAAACTCTACATATATAATTTGTATAAACTAGTGCCGACAAAACATCATAATTTTCTATTACAATAGGAATGAAAGGGTGAGTGAGAAGTCATATACGCGACTATATACTTCGGTATAGGAAAATGAATTCAACATTTTAAATGCTTTTTTTTTTTTTTTGTTTAATTATTGAAATAAAAAAAATTAAATTACTTTCTTTTGTATAATTATTGAATTTTTTAAAATTTTAACAGAATAATAACGAAATAATTAATTTAATCAACATATAAGGAGTATTTAATCAAACAATTATTGTGAATTATTTTCCCAGTCCTTCCAAGGATTGAACAAAGGAAAACATTCTTTGAACCAGAAAGCTGGAATATCATATGATGACAGTGTGAAGTCATGTACTTCCAATCTACTTAATGATCTTAATGTGACATTCAATATGTATTTCTATCTAATATTGATATCAAGAGCATTCGATATTTATTTTGTTTGGTTGCTAAACCGGAAATTTGCATCACCAATGAGGCAGTGTTACGGCCGTCTTGTTCTCTCAAGATTTGCTTGATAATGTAGTGGAGGAGCCGATCCACGTTGCATCCGTTGAATTATAACGAAGACTCTGAGTAGTCTGAACATCGGTTGAGCTCTGTCCTAAGATTTGATCAAACTGGTCTCTTAAAGCCTTAAATCTCAACTCATCGCCATAAATACTTGGATCCATAACCAACTCATGAACAGCAGTTCGACCTTCAAGCATGCTCACTACTGCAGACATGGTGGGCCGAAGCGCTGGTGATGGATTAGTACATAATAAAGCAACTTTAACCATTCTTACTGCCTCTTCTTTACTGAAGTTAGATCCCAACCTTGGATCCACCAACTCCATCAAATTCCCTTTTTGTTGTAAAACAAGGGCCTGTATAGGGAAAGGGAGGAAGTGGGAGAAAGAACTAAATTAGAATTACAAAGGAAAAATATTTAACTCATTTTAGTCTGACATATGAATATTGAGCATTACAAGACACAAATTAAAGAAGAGCCAATAACTTGTAATCAAATTTGTTTAGATTCTTGACTTTCCTTTATGCCAATATCAACTGATTTCAATCATTTCATATTCTATTATTACCTAAGGCTACTCTCTACCCACCAAGTCGACCTCAATGAAGATAATGTAGCGTGCAAATCAAAACTTTGATGAAGATCTATGCATAGATTAATATGATGAAAAATCCATATGGAGAAGTTCTATAATGAGTGATTGGTTCTTAAAAATTGTGCTTATAGTTTCATTCATCGGAAAAACAAGCTGTGATCTATCTTACCCAATCAAGAAGACACACAAAATCATCTGTTGGACGGAATTTCATGTTGTTCTTTCCAGCAACAAGTTCCAATGCAACAATCCCAAAACTATATACATCTGCTTTATATGTTAAATACCCCCATAATGCATATTCTGGGGCCATGTATCCTCTGCAAAGAAAATCATTATATTAGCAAGTTGATAATTGATCTAGTCATGCACCACTAGCCGTAGATGAAAGTATAATACACATTCTTTTGCTGCGTTCTGCAGTTGCAATTTTATGAGAAGTATGAACTGTTATGTCATTGTACACAGAATTGGGGAGAACAAAACATGTAGATTATTTCCAAGTGTATAATTTAGGAATACTTTTGAAAGAAAAAACACCAATTGAGAGTACATTTGTGTTCCAAATTCAGAAGCTGAAATAAACAATTTCCTACTTATACTTGAGCCAGGATCTTTTCCATGGTGTTGGACCAAATTGAACCTGTTTACAGGGAATCCAATTGCTGACTTATCTTATTAACTTCTATGGAAGCAACTTGACTTTAGAGACATTGTGATCAATATTGTTGAGAAAAAGAAGAAAAGAATACTTGAGCAGAATAAGAAAAGAAAGTAGCTTACATAGTTCCTGCGACTCGGGTGCTAATGTGGGTGTTTTCCTCTTCATCAAGCTTAGCCAATCCAAAGTCGGAAATCTTAGGGTTAAGATCCTTATCCAGTAGTACATTAGTAGTTTTAATGTCCCTATGAACAATTTTCAGAGGCGATTCCTCATGCAGGAAAGCCAGACCTCTTGCTATGCCGACACATATTTTGTGTCTTGTATGCCAGTCCAATTTCATTGGGCCTTCCTCTGGACCTGCAGTTGATGTAGATAGCTCAATCAATGATATCATAAATTTTTAGTTTCATCCAATGTGATTTAAGACATTTGATTCCCCTTCTTTCCGAAATTATTACAATTTGCTTTCCAAAGATGAAAAATTATGCTTACCAAACAAAGCATGTGCAAGGCTATTGTTTTCCATGTATTCATATACCAACAACAGTTGATTCCGTTCAATGCAGCATCCATACAGTCTAACGAGATTTGGATGCTGTAAACCAGATATCATGCCTATCTCATTCACGAATTCTCGATTTCCTTGCTTTGATTTAGACGAAAGTTGCTTAACAGCAATTATGGTACCATCCAATAACGTTCCCTGTTGAGAGTATAATTTGCATTATGTTTTTCTGTAGGGTATATTTGAGAATTTCACGGACCGATGCAAATGTGAAGGGAAAAAAGAAACAGATCTAAATGCAGTCATATAAATATAGATGACAATGACCTTGTATACAGATCCAAAGCCACCTTCCCCAAGCTTGTTTGCAGCATCAAAGTTGTTTGTGGCTGCTTTGATTTGCCTGAAGGTAAAAAAACCAGTTTGCAGATCTAATCCTTTTAGATCTGTAAAAGAAACACGGTTAAGATGTTGGATTCTATCTCAAAGCATTATAATACACATATCTAAACTAAACTACCTTGTTCCCGTGATGTCCTGCCTCCTAAATAGCCTTTCCATCGAAGAATTCCTAAAATCGTGAAAACTAGGATTGACACCAAAAGTACAGTTCCAAGTGCGAGAAATATCTTCCTTTTCCTATCATCAGGAGGATGGAAATCTGCCCAAAAAGAAAAAGAAAGTTTTGACAGTGATTGCAGTAGCACGGTCAGTCAGTGCAAAAGAAGATAATATTCAATGCTTCAAGACACAGGTTATTTCATGATTGAAAACAAGATACATGAAGTAGAAAAAATTTGGTCAAGCCTTTCAATAAGCAGCACATCAACCTTCTTTCAAGTAATGTATGTTGCATCCAGTATTTATTGTGACTGCTTCAGCATCCACTATATGCTCTATGCATTCATTATTTCTTTAAATCTACTTTTCATTTAGACGTGAAAAACAGCAATCTCCAACACTTAATAGAATGGCAGCGAGAGGAGGAAGCATACTATAGTCATGTCTGCCCATGTTAAAAGAAATATGGAACATACAATTTATGTCACTTACTAGAGTCTATGGAGATAGCTGATATAAGAGCACCATATGTTCCTCTCCTTGGGACATCTTGTGTCCCTTTTCCAGCCCAATAAAAGCGGATTTCCAAAGTTTTATTTGTAACAACTGCAGTAAAATTCCTAATGACTGGTTTGTCGACTCCTCCTGCTTCTTTTTCAATATCAAAATCCTTCAGAACGAGTTTATCCTGCAGCAAAGAACCTCAGTTAATTTATCTTCTATATTTACATAGAAGACAAAATAAGCTGGTTGGCAAGCAGTACCTGGATATAAACATCAAAAATCCGTCTTCCAACACTATGAAAGGATCTGTTGTTCCTTAGAATTATCTCCGCAAAGTGAAGTTTTACAGTATAGTTTCCCTTTGCCAAGCAGCGCACATAATATGTGAGAGAAAGTGGAGAGAGACGTGCATTCTTGTACAATTCAAAATCGTTCATTCTGAGCATGGATACATTTTCTGCAATATAGTCCTTGGAGGTACTCCAAACATCCCAGAAATCTCCAGTGCTACTAAAGCCCCAAGTATAATCTTTCATTAGAACAAATTTTGCAGCACCTCCCTGTTCTAAATCCGCTTCATACTTGATTCTTCCAATAGTTGTTGCATTTCCACCACAATTTATATGCAAAGAGTAAAGATCTAGAGAGGGTAACATTTAAAAGGTAATCAGATTCAAATGAACAAAGTAGAACACATATTCGATCATCTTTAATAATTTAATTGTGTTTGTATCTCATCCAGAGTAAAATATTGGCCAAATTCTTCTCCTTTCTGAATAAAGCATTACTAAAGTGGAAGGCCTACTATTAATGATTGAAGCATCTAATTCCACTTTGGTTCGGATAGATATATTACCTTTGGAGCATGGATTGTCCCTCAGACACTCCGTAAGAATTCTACAATAAAACATAACATAAGAAAGAAGAATTAGCATGTTCATGGCTAAAATTGAAATGAAAAAGAAAATAAAGAGAGCATTCCCTATTCTTAAAAAGTTCTATAACTTGGAAGCTTACGAGTTGTCTGTTCCAGAAAAGCTTCTGAACAAATTTCTGTTGAATTATCATTGAGTTAATTTCAAGGATAAAATAAGAAATAAATGAAAAGTGAAAGGCTCTAATACTCAAACTAAGTTGACACTTTAAGGGGGAAAAGCTTCCTTACAGGGTGTCTGGACAAGTATTCGGTGCAGAGCTTGCAGAAAAATTGTTGTAAGAAACATCTATTTGGCTGCACAAAACATAATTCCTTTTTATCTTAATAATTCCCCTCCCTGACAATATATATATATATATATATCTATATATATAAATTCGAGCTGTTGATTTCTAATACTAAGCGAACTAATTTGATACCAAAAATCATTTCATAATTTAGAGAGCTGTATACAAACTTATGACCTTATTAACTACGTAGTAGCACAAGCTTTGTAGGTCTTCTTGCCATAATTACATCAAATTAAAACCGAATTGTGAACAGACATCAATGGTGTAATGGCATATGATCTTAGCAGAGACAAATAAAGAAAATTTGAATAATATAATGAAACTTGACACTATTTCTTGGCGGCACCCCATGGATGAAGATACAAATGAAGCAGCCCGCAAAATGGGATTATTTCACCCATTTCACAACAAATGTTCTATGAATAACACCTAAAGAGGTCAGGCGAAGAAACCCCATCTAGAATAAGATTTCATGCATATAAATTTAGATCTATAAAACGTTACATATTTGTTGACACAACATTTCAAATTATTTTAAACTTAAATTACCAATTTTTTGGTTATTTAACAGAAGAATTGATGACTTGACTCAATAGAAGTAAAGGTCATGCTTTGAAAATTATATTACAGACAAACAAATATGCTTCTGAGTCCCATATAAAAAACACATAAATGGATCCATATCTCATGCAAACGTTTTGCAGTAGTTTAGAAACATACTAGCGGCTATCTCTTCCCTTGATCCATTCTGGAATAGGTCCATTGAGCAAGTTACCTGTCAAATATCTATCCAGTGATCAAGAAAACACATTTCTGTTAGATACCTTCATGTTGATATCATTTCAAACTCCATACAAAAGGGAGATTTTGAGAATTTTAATCTTCTGTGAGTTGACTCTACATGTATGCAACATTTCAGACGGGATTTGGTATCAGAATGCCCCATTCCAAGAGTGTGAATGTTGAGACTTTTGCCTCATCTCTTCATTAAGATAAAGTTTTAGGGGTGATGATTTTGTAAATATGTGCTAGTTGTGTTCTCGAAATTGAAAGGTTATAATTTAGTACCTAAACTAGCCGCTGCATTATTTTTTTATTAAAATTTATGACTAGTCATGTGTGCTAGAATGGTTAAAACATTACAGAACTAGTACCATAAACTTAATCTATTGTTATAATTTAGCTAGGGTCATCAGTGATAAAATAGGAAAAAATTACTAAACCGATTGAATTATTTTGGGAAGCGAGCAAATATTGTATTTCAAGCTTAAGACCCACTTAAAAAGGGCGACCCTCATGAATATAGATTGCTTACATAGTGTCCAAGCTTGTTAGACCTCCAAAATTTGGAATCTCTCCTTCCAATCTGTTGAAACTCAGATCTCTGAAAAAGGGCAAAAATTTGATGTTATAGGAACAAGAGATTATTAAATACTATTCAAGTGAAAATGGTAAAAATTAAGAGATATGCATGTTCCATGAATGAGAGGAAAGTTCAGAACGTGAGTGAAGAAAGAAAGAAACTAGAGAGAGAAAATTGATAAAGAGGAATTGATTAGGCTTCTTTGACAGTTGGCTTCTAGATTTTAGTGTATCCATGTATTCTCCTTTCTTGTATCTATGTATGGACATAATTATTATTAACAGCAGACATTAATTAACAATAGCTTGCACCCCAAGGCTATATAAATAGGTATAACAGATTGATATTGATGTTGCTAAAATGTTCAACTACTTAATCTCTATAGATGTAAATATACATCATAGTTTCTTCTAATAATCCACAAATTCCAGGTATGGACCAGGTGAGGAAATAATTGCATGTAGTAACCCAAGTGCACACAAATGGTATTTTTACATAGCAGCTGTTGGAATAAAGCTTAAACTGCTAGACTTCTTTTGATCACACACTTTAAAACAAAGATTTATGTGATATACCTAAAGGACTAGTATCAACCTCGATTCTTTTTTGAATTACTATGATTCATCTCATCACCATAATATTAGGGAATAATGAAGAGGGAAATGTATAGTTATCATCCAAACATTTACTTATTTCCAATAAGACCTCCCCTGATATTAAGCTACTCATGTTTCCTAACAAAAGTTCTAGATCTTCTTGTCACTTTCATGTATCATGTATTTAAGCAGTAAAACATTCTTAGTTATCAAACATACCTGGGAGAATGCAATCGAATTTCAAACAATACCAAATTAATGGGATGAACAGATGTACAAGATCAAGGCAGTTTACTTGTGTTAAAAGCTATATAGGTGTGCTTGGCACTAAATAAAAGGTCTCTAATTTCTACAAATTCCCAAGTATAGCATTTAGTAACTAATCAAATTGCAAGAAGTTCCACGGTGGGATTATGTGTATGAATTTCAACCTAAAAAGTAAAGAGAAGGATGAACCAAAGAATTACAATCTTTTCAGCTTTGTCATTTCTGAGATATATGGAGGGATTTTTCCAGAGATATTACAGCTCCTCAACATCCTGAACCAAAAGCCATAGCAAGCAAAATGTCAACGATATGTGCCCTGTTCCAATTGCAGAGCTTTTTACAAACTACGCATTCCTTACAATTTTCCCAGTTCTCCCATGTTTTGTAACGGTGGAAAAGGTGAACCCTCTCCAATTAAGTCACTAATCCTTCTGCACAGAATTGCACCATTCACAATATTATTATCTTAAGTAATACAAATTTACCAATATAACAATCACAAGAACATATTGATGATGTTGTAGAGATTATGCAACTCAAGAGCAGTTCACTTAGAAGGAAGAACTCACAGCTCGGTCAAATTAGTGAGGACTGAAATGCTAGAAGGAATTGGCCCCTTAAGACCACTGGCTTGAATCTCTCTGTAAGAACACAATTTTGGATGGATTAGATTGCAACTGAAGCTTCTAGGTAGAAGCGATTTACAATGTATTGCATGAAAAATCACATACAATGCCTGAAGTTGTTTCCAGCTTTGAAAGAAATCAGGCATTCTTCCGGTGAAGTTGTTACTGCTAATCCTCCTACATAAGGGGCAAATGGAACATAGATTTGAAATAAATAACTAACATTTTCAAGGAAAAATCTGAAGTTCATGTTTGTAAGCTAAGGAATAGTTTACAACCACTTACAGGATTTTTAATCTGGTCAGATTTGTGAGAGCAGTGGGCAACTCTCCAGTGAGATTGTTAGCGTTAAGAATGCTGCATCCATCAGTTTGAAACTTAAGACTGGTTCAACTAACATACTGTTAATTTATTAATAAAATCAATGAAAATATAGAAATAATTAATTGAATGTTATCTGGATAAAAATGAGGAAGGAAAGAACTACTGACAGAGTCTCTAAGTCAACCAAGTTTCCAAGCTCAGGGGGAATGGGTCCAGAAAACAGGTTGCTTTCTATGCTCCTGAAAGAGTCCTATAAGGTTACAGCAAGGATAAACCAAGTGAAAATTCTCAATAATTTAACAGAGAGATCCAGAGCATACAGAGCTTGAAGAGTGGTGATGTTTCCCAAGTAGTCAATGCGTCCTGATAAGTTGTTTGCACTGATGGACCTGCACTTGATTCATTCCACCAATTCAGTAATTAGCTTTTACTGGAAAACTTTGGATGTGAAAGTTCTATAAGTTGCTTACAAATATTCCAGCTTTGTAGAAGCCCATTCTCTTGGTATTGAACCACTGAGGTAGTTCCTATTGAGATCACTTTAAGCAAGAGAAAAGTGTGCTGTTAGTATGAAAGTTTAAGGTCTTTTATGGTGTAATAACAACAAAATAAATAATTAGGAGGTCTTTCATACATTGCCTTAAGGTAGGGTAGGTTCACCACTGCAGGTGGAAGTGTCCCTCCAAGATCCTGCCCTTTAAGAAATCTGCATCTCAGGAAGAAAAAAGGATATATTACAAATTTCATATGTAAAAATTTCCAATCTAATTCCTAGATAAAATTATATAGGATGACTTAAAATTAAAGAGAGAAAACTTAGCAAAACAAAGTGGCGGGTGTTCTCCACTACTAAACCAAGTTACACATCATATTCATAAATTTATTTCTTTTAAATGCCATTAAGCATCATAAAAAAGTTCAAGAAGGATAAGTTTGCATTATGCGAGCCAAGGGAGCATACATCTTAACCACGTGGCATACACCATTGGGATAGGAACAATTGCAGTTGACAGTATTGTTGTACAATGGCCTCTCTTCTGAAAATGGTGTTATCCAGCTTGAGTCATTGCATGGATTTACGCGGAAGTTCCAGTCTTGCTTCCCCAGTTGTGCAGCTATTTCTTGAAGGGCTTCCACTGCACACATCAAACAAATCATCCATAGCAGGATTTTAAAAAAGAAAGAAAGAAAGAGAAAAGGACCCCCGGAAAACAAAAGGTAAAATACGCATTAACATGACCAAAATTATTGATGCGAATGCTACTTGTGGAATGGAAGTTCTGTTAGTGCCAGAAAAAAAAGTTAGTTGGGCTTGTCTTTGCACTCCTAGATTCAAATAGGGTATCAGTCCGTGTCCTGTGGAGATGCCCGGGGAGTGTTCTTATTGTGGGAGAAAATTTCTGAAGTTAAGGTCTGTCCTCTTAATTCTGGCAAGCGCAACACTGGATATGAAAGGCAAACCTCATCTCCAAATATCTGGCACGTACAAGGACCTCTCGTTACCAAATATGTTTCGAGGATAGTTTATGATACAGCAATCCCACTATAATGCTAAATTGCCAGAGGTCGTGAGAATTGGAGAGTGGGGCTGGCGTCCTGCTATATCGGTTGAGCTGCTAAAAATGCAATATAACGCTCACAAATGCTAATACCACTACCGAGCAATGGCTTTGAAGATTAGGAAGTTGAATTCCCTCAAATATGGAAAATCTTGCTAACTTCTACACGGGATGCCATAAGAGGAAGATCTATACGTGAAGCAAATCTGAAGCATAGTCAGAAAGATTTTTTAAGTTGTGGAGATTTCCCCAGCAACTTTTTCAGTGATCACTAATTAATTTCTGTATCATGGCTATTCCCTGAATGTAAAGACCTTGTTATAACTAAGTTAGGCACCAATATCAAACGATATGTTAATCTTCAATTCTACTGAATTCCATTTCCATCAACTTGAACTTACCCAAGAAATAAATAAATCATACAAATATAACATATAAGCAAGAAGATACCTTCAGAATCTGGAAGACGCCCAGCTTGTGCTCTGACATTCTTAGGTCCTATGCACATGAGCAGTGTAAGCATGAGAAAAGTAAAGCTGGTGATCTTTGGACTATGATTCAGGGATGTCATCTTCTTCTCCACTGATCAACTTGGATTGCCGTTTTCCTCGCTTTCAAACTTGCACGGGAAATATTGCAGAATTATGTAGAAACCATTAGAATTTATGAAAGAAACTCCTGCGGCAGGTACTTACATACCAAACCAAATCCTCCCCTGGTTTCTAAATGTGGGCTCTACTCACCTCGGTCCGTGAACGTTGAACCCAACGACTAAGACAGGCTGCTAATATTTTGAGCAACGCTACAGGAACTAGGAACAGTCCAATCACATGTCACGCATAAAGAGGAATATTATATAAAAAAAAAAACCCGGAGACATGCAGGCGATCGCCAACTGTCCAAGGAAGCTTGCATTAAAAAAAAAAATATTAGCATATATGTGGGGAGATGGATGATGATCAAAATCTCCCAGCCCTTGGATTAGTGTGGTTTCTTTGACCATAGGTAGGAGGCTTTTGCTTTCGAGATGGTCAATATTATTTACTTTTATATCTTATTTTTGCTTTCTAATCACCTGAACGGTAAAAAAGCTTACGTAAACGGAAAGGCTTGCATTACGTTTTAAAATTGGCTTTTAAAAAGTACAACAGACCTGAACGTATTAGCCTCCTTTGCTAGTTTGTGACATTGTGTGCCACAGCTAGCACACCATTTGCGGTAAAGACAATATACTTATTATTGATAAAGACAATATACCCATAAAGAAAATCATCTGAGTTGGATCATACTTGTAAGAGTTAGATAAAGGTTAGAGATAAGGCATGTCGATCACTAGTTTTGTTCGGATATATGGTGGAATGGATTGTACGTTTGGAAGCTAGCCGACTACTGGCATATTAATATTAGTTTGGATGGTAAAATATTTTGAGAATATTTTATTATTATTATTTATCTTTTTTTAATTATTTTTTATTACTATTCACTACTATTTATTATTCTATCATTACTTTTTAATTACCTTTTTACTATTATATTTAAGTAATAGTATTATTACTATTACTTAAAACTATATAAATAATTTCTCTTTCATAAATAAGCATATTCTCTTTCCATTTTCATGCTGATTGTGACAAAATACCCTTGGTGATACTTTGTTCATTGAACAGTTGAAACTTATGATATAAGCAACATTATATCTACATATAGGGGTAGAAAGATGGACACGATTGTGAACTTGACATGAAATTAACAAGTTTAGATTTAATATAAATAAATTCGAGTCAAAATGGGTTGACTCGTTAAGATATTATTAATAAACGGATCAAACCACTTAATCCGATATCATCCCACTATAATTCGTTTAAATAAAAATTTTATTATTATTTGATTATAATATTTATATTTCTCAATATACTAAACTTTTTATTGTTGGAATTGTAATTCTTCTAGACCCACAATAATATTTGTTATTATTGTATTTATATTATTAGTTTATTATATATTAAAATATGAAAAATATTGATATATTTTGTTAATATGTATTTTTATTTTTTTTAGATATTATGACAATTAATAAATATAGATTTTAATTTTTATATAAAATTATTTTAATCAAGTCTAATGGATTATGCGAGTAGTTGTTCAATTCATTTATATAAAATAAATTAAAATAAATCACATTATATTAATTTATTTTTAATTAATTATTAAATAGATCAAAACATATAACAATTTAAATAAGTGCTTTAAAATTAAGACTCGTTTAGATCGTATTTAGGTTAGTCCATATAATCAAATCTCCATCACATTACACGACAAACACACGATTTGCCACCCATCCCCACATACATGCCGGCTCAAATGAGAACAGTCTCTCTTATCCTATTGTTCAACTTTGACTTCTCTTATCCTATTGTCTCGACCCACACAAAACGAATTAATCATGATGCCATACCGCGGGCCTCACTTTTAACCGTTAGATTATCTTTTATTTTCAAAATATATATTTAAATGATTAATGGATAATCACACATTTCTGGATAGGAATTAAATACGAGACGTGGCAAAGATCTATATATGAATGCTATGGTGCTTAAGCTCACAAGAGTACGCTATTATCATATGAAACTATATAATAAGAAAATGCAATAATGGTATAGTCACATTTGTTAAATAAAACTATATTATCATATTGAGAATAATAACCAATCAATTGAATAAATTCAATATTTATATAATCAAAAATTGAATGAAATAAAATATTACAGGGAATGAAATATTTTATTACCGGTGTTTCGAGTAACAACGTTAATAGTATTATGAATATCAGAATTCTTATTAATATAAAATTTATTATTGAACAATCAATATCGCATTTTGAAAATATGAAACTTGTTATTAATATCATATTTCTTATTAAATGAATAAATTTGCCAAAAAAAATTACATTTTGTAATGAGAATCTAAACAAATAATTAAATAAAAATCATTAATAAATAGGAAATAGTAAATAAGAAGGTGATAATAGATATATAATTACAATAGTGAAAGGTTTAACAAAAAGAAATTTTGAACATTTATGATGTTGCTTCAATTACATATAGGTACCATGGTTTTCAATACTGTACCGTATTGGCCGTACAGGTATGGTACATGTTTTGTACCGGTCGAAATACCGTATCGGCCCGTATTTTGACCTTTACTTTTTTTTTTTAAAACTACAAGTTTATTTTTTTACCTTCAATTCATACCAGACTACTTATAATTAATATATATATATATATATTTATGTATAAATTATTCATATATAAATTATTATTTTAGAATATAATTTATATATATATATATTTATATATATAATTTATTTATATATCAACTATCCTGAAATGGTACACGAAACAGTACCGGTACCAAAATATTTCATTTCAGTACCTTGATCGGTACGACATCCAGTACAGTATTCAAAATATTGATAGTTACACATGTATATATATATATATAGAGATATGATACATAAAAAATATAAGAAGGATTTCTAGCAAAAACATGAGAACAAAATATTTAATTCCAAATAAAATGATACATATTACGTTAAAATATCAGAAAATATAAAATTGCCTCATTTTGTATGATCCTAAAAAGTTGAATCAATAATTAAAGAAATGAAAGTACTAAAGACAGAGAGAAGATATGTTGCACATATATGATACTATATTATAATAAACGAAACAATACATAGTTTATATTTTATAAAAATTATGAGTGAAACAAATTTTTGTAAACAAATCTCTTACCATGTGGGTAATAAAAGTGCACTGCAGAGAAAGAAGAGGCTCACTTCTTGATATGTTATATATATATATATATATATATATACACACACACATACAACTACACATATGTACTTTATACTTATATATTACAATGATTGAAAGTTTTGAAACACTTATCTTATTCTTTCTGACACATTATTAACAGACAATACATTAAGTTTATTTTGGTGCAATTTTTCATATTTGTTTATAAGTGCACTAAAGACTATCATCCATTTCTTATCTTGAATTTTGTTTGCAATATTCTCAAGATACGAAAGGTGCTGATGTAATGATGAAAACATATAAAACGGTAATGTATTAACTTTTTTTAAACATATTTAAAAATATAAATCTTACCTTCCCTGTATGTTCTATCAGATCTGTCGTTGTACAATCCAAAATTCATTTTGCTGTAGATCCAAAAGCGACTACAAGAGTTGACTTCTAAGAATAATAAATAAAGTATTATTTGTTAATATTAGCAATTAATATGTTATAATTATAATGTAAAAATTTTTAACTTTAGATTATGAGAAAAAATGTTTACTATGGTTGTGAAGTCGCTATTTCTTTACAACTATAACATGAAAAGTTCTCATTTTTGTCATATTTGTTTTGTTGCAATTTCCATATGACATGTAATAGAATGATTGATTTAAATCAATCATCATAAATCTTCCTCCAACCCAAAATGTTGTTCACTGTGTTAAAGCGAAACAATTAAATGCATAAATAAAAATTCAACATTAGCACATTAATTCAAACCAACAAACAATGAACATTTCGAATTTAAGCATATGCACAGTTATACAGAATGTAAAAAGTCTTCTCTCTTTTTCCTCCTCTCTCTCTCTCGGCCAGGTGGGAGAATAGGAACTAGAGGTGAAGTTTTTTTGAGTCCCGGTGTATAGTTTTGATACTGTACGGGGGGTGGTCTTTTTAATTCAGTGTTCTGAATTGAGGAAGGTTTACTATGGATGCATTGGAAGAAAAATGGAAACATTTTCGATTATCGGAGGAGGAAGAGGAAAGTATAGTGGTGGATGAGGAGTCGTTAGCAGTTTCTCTTAGAAAGGGTGAAAGGAGTCTGGTGGGTAAGTTGTGCTCTGATCGAGTGGTGAATAAGGATGTAATACATAATACCATGTCCAAGATATGGAGAGTGAACAAGCCGTTTCAATTCCAAAGTATAAGTTCTAACTTGTTTGTCATAATGTTTGAGGATGAAGCAGATATGGAGAAGGTGAAGATGGGGAAGCCATGGTTAATTGATAATAACTTGTTTGTTTTAAAACCTTTTGATGGTTTGGTATCTCCAAACCAGCTAGTCTTTGATACTGAGGCTTTCTGGATCCAACTTTATAATTTACCATTGGCTTGCATGAATAAAAAGATTGGCACTCAGATTGGTTCCTCTATTGGTGAAGTGTTAGACATTGATGTTAAGGATGATGGTACGGGATGGGGACAATTCTTGAGAATGAAGGTGGAGATAAATCTGTATAAGCCCATAGCAAGGGGTAGACACATTAATATTCATGGTTTGAGTACGTGGATTCCACTCAAATACGAGAAGCTGCCCAAGCTTTGCTTTAAGTGTGGAAGGATCATGCATGATGGTCAAGGCTGCAAAGGTGGGAATATTGATAAACTGGAGTCAAGCCATGATCAGTTTGGTGTTTGGCTTCGTTCTGAGACTTTTTTCAAAAGAAAGTTTAATGATCATTCCAGTAAAGATGTCCATCAGAGAGGGTCCAGCTCCGATCAACAAAGATGGAGGAAGGAGGTGGATGGAGAGATGGAGGAGGGGTTGCATTCTCCGATGAGGCAGGATAGGATGTAGATTTTTTCGGAGGTTGGGAGAGGCAATTTAGGAGGAGTAGTTGTTATGGATAAGCCGATGCAGGATAAGGATGAGAGTTTAAATTTTGAAGAGGGTAGCCAGGAGATAAGAAGCAGGAATGGGGGAGACTCTGGGAAACAGAAAGATAAGATGGTTACGAATCAAAAGGCTGCTGTTTTGGAGCCAACAGTTTTTCAAAAAATAGTTGAGGATGAGGTGCCAGTTTTAAGCAGGAATGCTGAGTCTGCTGTCCAGTTGGGCCCTACACCAGAGCCCATATTGCTGAGCCCAACGCAAGGAGTTGCTACTAATGGGCCTTATTTTTGTCCTGTTGAGAAGCGTAATAGTATGGATGTATCTAACCACAAACTAGGGAGGTTAAAGTGGGCAAGACTAGAGGATGGAAAAGGCAAGCTAGGCAGCAAGGTCTTCTAACTAATAATGATACTAAGGCTCAATCTAGCAAGGTGGATGTTAGTCAGAAGAGACTGTTGACTGATGAACTAGCACTCCAGGATAGTCAAGGTCCAAAAAAACGTGGGAGAGTTCTAAAAATAGATGATGGAACTAAGGGTACAGGTGTCATGGCGAAGGCTGTTATATAGCTCTGCCAATCCTTATGAAACACCTAAGTTGGAACTGTCGGGGGCTTGGGAACCCCCCGTGCAGTTCATGATCTCTGCTTGCTGGTCAGAGAAAAGAAACCCAACTTAGTTTTTCTCATAGAAACAAAACTAAGAACATCAAAATTTGACTCAATTAAAAGGAAACTTGGGTTTGATTGTTGTTTTGCTGTGGAGCCTTTGGGAAAGAAGGGAGGGTTAGCTATGTTGTGGAAGAAAGAATATGCTGGAGTTGGTGAATTACTCACAGCATCATATCCATATGGTAGTTACTGAGGAGGAGGATCAGCAGCAGTGGTTTTGAACTGGTTTTTATAGTCATCCAGAAACTAGTAAAAGAAGCAGTACCTGGAATCTACTCTCTATGATTAGACCAAGTTTTAACCAAGCTTGGTGTGTCATGGGCTATTTTAATGAGATATTGGCTTCAAATGAAAAATGGGGTAGCAGACAAAGACCTGAAAAACAGATGGAGGAATTTAGGCATGCTGTGCATTGTAATAATCTACATGATTTGGGCTGGAAAGGGAGTTTGTTTACCTGGAGCAATAGACAGCAAGGCCTTCACTATACAAAGGAAAGATTAGATCGTGTCATAGCTAATCCTCAATGGATAAACATGTTTAAGAGGTCAACTGTGGAAACTTTAGCTACTAGAAGATCAGATCATAGACCAATTTTGTTGACCTGTTATAGAACTGGTTTCCCAACTGTGGTTAAAAGTCATAAGTTTATGTTTGAGGCTAAATGGACTAAGGATGTGGAAGGGGAGGATGTTGTTAGAAAAGAATGGAGAAGGGTGACATGTGGGCAGGATGGGTGGGGAAAAATTAAGGAAAAACTCAAGGCTTGTGCTCAAGTGCTCACGAGGTGGAATAAGGGAAAGAAGGTGGATTGTGAAAAGGAAATTCTGGACAAAACAGAAGAACTAAGGAAATTGCAAGATGTAGAAGGCCCTTTGAATATAGATGCTGTTAAAAATTTACAGAAAGAACTGGAGATTTTGTTAGAACAAGAAGACATTAAATGGAGACAAAGAGCTAAAGTGAACTGGTATCAGGCTGGTGATAAAAATACCAGGTTTTTCCACCTTTGTGCAACTCAGAGGCATAAGAAGAACCAGATTAGAGCTATCCATGACATGCAAGGTAGAAAATGGGAGAGTCATTCAGAAATGGCTGAGGCATTTACTCAGAATTTTAAAGACATTTTTAGCACAACAAGGCCCTCTGATGAAGAACTGAGCTGGAGTCTGCAGTGCATAACCAAAAGGGTGACAGATGATATGAATTACAGACTCCAAACACCTTTCACTCGAGAAGAAGTAGAGGTAGCTCTACGACAAATGTCCCCTCTGAAGGCCCCTGAACCAGATGGTTTTAATGCACAGTTCTATCAATCCTATTGGCATATTGTTGGGAATGAGGTTAGTGCATCTGTTTTACACTTTCTTAATGGGGGTAGGATGGATAGGGGAATTAATTCTACTGTTATTGCTTTGATTCCCAAAGTAAAAGACCCTTCTTTTGTAAACCAATTTAGACCTATTAGTCTTTGTAATGTTGTCTATAAACTGGTTTCCAAAGTTTTGGCTGACAGGTTGAAGCATGTTCTGGATCTTATCATTTCAAGCAACTAAAGTGCTTTTATCCCTAATAGGCTTATCACTGATAATGTGATAACTGCCTATGAACTCTTACATTCCATGAAAACAAAGCAGAAGGGTAGAACAGGCTCGATGGCTATCAAGTTAGATATGTCTAAGGCCTATGACCGTGTGGAATGGAAGTTTCTGGAGGCTATTATGTCAAAAATGGGATTTGGAGAGAGATGGATGCAGCTAATAATGGAATGTATCACTACTGTCAGCTACTTAGTTATGATAAATGGAAAAATTGGGGCCTCTTTTCAACCTGAACGTGGGATTAGGCAAGGAGATCCACTATCTCGTTACCTATATATATTATGTGCTGAAGGTTTAAGTGCCTTGATCACTCAGGCTGAGCATAAGGGGAAAATTAAAGGAGTTGCAGCTGCTAGGGGAGGGATGAGGGTCAGTCATCTCTTCTTTGCTGATGATAGTGTGCTCTTTTGTAGAGCAACTATTGAGGAGTGGCAAAAGCTCCAAGGATTGCTTCAAGTGTATGAGAAGGCATCTGGACAGTGCTAGAACCGAGAAAAAACAGCTGTTTTTTTTAGCTTAAATACCAATACAGAAAAAAAGAAGGAGGTTGTTAATGCAGTAGGTGTATCAGCAGATAACAGCTATGGGAGGTATTTAGGACAACCAACTATAGTTGGGAGATCAAAATACCAATCTTTCAAATCTATTAAAGAAAGAATATGGACCAGAATCTCAAGTTGGCAGAATACATTCCTATCCCAAGCTGGAAAGGAAGTATTACTAAAAGCAGTAATTCAAGCAATCCCAACCTATACTATGAGTGTTTTTAAGTTGCTTAAGAAGCTACTGCAGGAAATCAATTCGATGATGGGAAAATTTTGGTGAGGAGGTAGTAATACCAAGCAGAAAGTCCAATGGAAGTCTTGGGCAAGTATGGGAGTTTCTAAGAAGGATGGGGGTTTGGGTTTTAGAGACCTGAAATTTTTTAATAAAGCCATGTTGGCTAAGCAAGTATGGAGAGTTCTTAACAATCAAAATTCCCTAGTTGCACAACTCCTAAAACAGAAGTATTTTAAGAGGGGTTCTATCTTGAATGCAGAGAAGGGGACTAATTCATCCCTGGTGTGGCAGAGTCCATGGTCATCTATTGAATTGATCAAGGCAGGAAGTTTATGGAGAGTGGGGTCAAGTTCTAGTATCAGTATTTGGAATGATAAGTGGGTTAAGCATGCTGTGCTGTTACAACCCAACCTTCCTATTCTTGGTTCTAGCAGGGATTCAACTGTTTCTGAGTTGATTGATGAGGGGGAATGCAGATGGAAGAAGGAAGTGCTGGACCAGTTATTTCATGAGGAAGATGTGGAGAAGATCTGTTAGATTCCCCTAAGCAAAACTGGGACTTAGGACAAGCTGATGTGGGGGTATACTGCAACTGGGATTTTCACTTTGAGAAGTGCATACTGCTTACAACAATCACTGGTCAGACAAATGAAGGGGGAGTGCTCGAGTATTGTAACTGGTTTGATAGATTGGAAACATTTATGATCTCTAAATGTCCCTATGAAGATTAAGCTGTTTGTATGGAAAGCTACCCATAATGTATTTCTCACTTTGCAAAATCTGGCAAGCAAAAAGATAGTTACTGTTGACTTGTGCTCTATATGCAAGAGAGAAATTGAGTCTCCACTACATGTAATATGGGGATGTCCTGCAGCCAGTGATGTTTGGGCCATGTCAAGCTGTCCTACATACAAGTGGCCTAATTCTTTTCTTGACTTCAAGACTTTGTGGTTCTCTTTGTGTTCTAAGCTGGATGTGGATTCACTTCAGCTGGCCTGTTTTATTATGCGAAGGATCTGGCTAAGGAGAAATTATTTTGTGCATGGAAAAGATTTAGAAAGCCCTCAACAGGTGGTGACAACAGCTACTGCAGATAGAGATATGTTTTTATGCTAATTAACAAACATAGATGCAGTACCTTCTATTAATATGAGTGACAGAGGAGACATAAGGTGGAAAAAACCAGAAATGAGAACATTGAAGGCAAACTGGGATGCTTCAGTGAGTACTAAACTCAATAGAGCAGGCTATGGTATTATTATACCAGATGAGCAAGGGAGTATAATGGTTTGTGTGTGTGCAAGCCACAAGCCTGTTGTAAAGCCTGTGCTGGCAGAAGGCCTGGCCTTAAGGAGGGCAATGGAAGTCTGTGCCGAGTTGGGTTTGGGAATGGTGGTTTTTAAAGGTGATGCTAAGATCATTGTTCAGGCAGTGACTTCTGATGAGGAGATTAGTGCAGATTATGGGGTTCTTGTTAATGATGCTCGAAGTATGTTAAGAACTTGGCCTCAATGGCATGTTGATTTTGTTCACAGAGAGGCCAACTATGCTGCTCACCAGTTAGCAAAGTTAGCTTTAGACTATGAGTATGAGAAGATCTGGATAGAAGATGGTCCAATGCAGGTTATGTCGACTGTATAGTTAAAACAGTCTATGTAATGTTGACAGTTTCTTATCTATCTTTGCATTTTTTACATCAATATATGATCTACTTGATTTGATTCAAAGAAAAAAAAAGCATATGCACAGTTTAAAATCTACAACATACAATTCACAAATCCTCGCCCTCCATCTCCATTACATCCCAACTAGCCTTTAATCTCCATATCTAAAAACAAATATAAAAAACAAAACCATTCAAAAGTGTAAAAAAGTAATTTTTTTTAAATACAAACCTATTATAATAAATATTTACAATTTCATATGCTCTTATAAAAATATAATTATTATATAATATTCACCTAAAATAATTACTAAGTTTAACAGGAAAATGTATATATGAAAAACACAAACCAATCTGATGGAAAATAAATTAATAGTAAGAAAAATATATGATTTAAAGCATCTTAGTTAAATATAGGTAAAATTTTATCGATGAAAAAAAATGGTTTTGTTTAAATGCCATTTTTTAAGTGGAAACTATTTTATTAATTTGTTTTAACCACATTACAAATGACCAATTACAAACAATTTTATTAATTTTTTTTAAAAAAATATTTATTAATTTATTTCATTTATGAAAGACACTGTAAGAAATAAGAAAATAGAAAAACATTAATTTTACATTCTCACACTTCTAAAAGTAAAATATTAATAATAACATATTATATTTTAAAATTATTATGAAATTATAATATAATTCCATATGAAAATATTTAATTATACTAATTCACATATTATTATTACTATTAATAGTTAAAGTCGAATGTGTATGTTGTATATTACTTATTTGTAAAATAAGCATATAACGTTTCAATTTTAAAAATATAACATTTCAATTTATTGTTATTAAACGATTAATTTTATCCAACAATCATAAAAATATTTACATTTTGAAATGATATATTTTAAAAAATCATTAATAAAAGGAAAAAAATAATATATAAATAACTCAAAATAGAAGCAAATAAAATATTGTACAACATTAAAATTTATTTTGTTAAGATTTTATTTTTATCAGATTTTTATGAACAATTGGTATTTATTTGGAACCAAAAAATAGAAAACTATAGTGAAATTGATAAATTTAAACATATTTTTAACATTATTTACTTCTCATCTAAAGAGCAAAAGAAATTAATTTATTTCTTAAAAAATTATAGTAATTTTTCATAAAGTGTGTTGGCCTCTAAGAAAAAAAAAAAAGAAAAGAAAAACCTAGCTCATCCATTTCCTCCTGCGACGCCGTTTAAAGAAAGTTAAAAAGCCTGGTTCTTTTATTCCTCCTCTTTTTAACCATCTGCCGAGTCGCCAACAGTTATTTTCTCACCAGCTTTGCCACAGTCGTCATATATAGTCGACGTACAGTTGACTGTATAGAATAAATAAAAAAAAATTATAAAAAAAAATTTTTATATTCAAGAAAATTTATATCAATTATAAAAAGTTATAAAAATAATTTTCTTTTATATAGATTTAATATTAATTTTTTTTTACAACCGACTGTACGCCAACTGTATCTCTAAACTGTAAAAAGTATTTCTCTTTTCTCACAGCACACTGTCTCTCCTACTCCATCTTCTGGATCTCTCTCGCTTTCTCCTCTTCCTTTTCTTCTTCTCCATTACCAAACGACAAAAGCTTCTCTTTTTCTTCTTTACATTTACACCCTTCTTCACCTCCTGCGCCAAACTCTATTTTTCAACCCGTCTTCCATATCTCTCACTCTCTCTCTCCTCCGTTCCGTCAGTGTCCATGGCGAATCACCACTTAGAATAGCCGTGCACCACTATCTACCAAACCAAAGAGTTCGAGGCACACCCAAACGCATGGACCACGAGCAACAACTCACCCCTGCTCCTTTTCTGCTCTCCCCAACCTCCAGCTTCCACAAACGACACTGTCGGCCATCACATGTTCACCCTCCATGCACATTCGTAGCGTGTATGCACCTTCCTCCTCCGCTAGCAACTCCAAAAGCCAACCACCGAGAGCGACTGTTTTACATAGCCACCTGCACCAAGACCCAAGGGGCCTCTGTTTTTAGCAATCGTAAGGATCTTGGTGTAAGGATTCTTAATATCTCGGTGTAAGAACTCTGCTTCAACATATATGATAAATGTGAGGTTTTTTTCTTTTTCGTCTGTATATTTTGGGGTTTTATAGAAGATTTGGAAGTAGGGTGTAAATTGATTAAAGGATTGACTATTAATCTAGAAAGTTGAAGTTCTAATCTCTTCTCTCGTCTCTTTGTATTGAGAGACTTGCTCTGGAGCGGATTGGTGGTCGACAATCGTTCGGACTTGGTAAATCATCTCTGGTGTGAACAAAAAGAAAGAGGTTTGACCCATTTATGCAAAGAATGCTTTTCGACCCATATTTATGCAAATAATGCTTTTCTGAAATCGTCGGAGGGAATTTTATTTTTTTATTTTATTTTTTCAGATCTACACATGTATTAAAAATTGTGTTTGGATTTGGTTTGGTTTGGTTTTATGTATGTGAGCATGATTTTCTTATTGAAGTTATCGAAATTCAAATATATTGTTGAGTCTATTTGGGTTTTATTTTCTGTCATGTATATCCTCATGATCTATTTGATCATAGTGTTGAAATTCAGAGATCATGTATTACAGATTGTGCTTGAATTTCGTTTGCTTTCATGTATATGAGTATGATTTTATTACTCAAGTTATCGAAATTCAAAGACATTGAGTATGATTTCATGTAAAAATACAATATTGTTAGTCTAAAAAGGAAAAGCAGAAAGTAAAAAGGATTAAATTTGGTTATAAAATCAAGGGTAAATACAGAAGCCGTTGTCGACGAGGTAGTTGAATGTGTGGCCGTCGCACTTGTAGATGAAGCTGTTGTTGCACATACGTTATCACATATTTTTCAGTGTAACATCAAGAAGTAATGCATCTGTTTGTCTCTGTCTCTCATTCTTGCACATACTCGTGGCATACACACACCATAGAAGAAAAGCTAATTGGGTTTGGTTTTGTTGGGTGACAGAATGCTGTGGCCATTCCCTGGTTTTGATCTTCAAAATATTTTTCTTTGCAAAGTTGGTTGGACAACTGGTCTGATGCGGTGCTTGATTTAGGGCCTTTTTTTTTTTTTTAAATTTTTGTTGGCTGGGCTGCTGTGGTATATATATAAAGGAAAAGTGAAGGAGAGATAATACTCACTAAGGCGGTGGATTGGGGTTCCAGAAATTACGTGATTGAGAGAGAAGTAACTGAGAGAGTGGTGAAGTGATTCTAGAATTTACATGGTTTGGAGAGAAGAAATCCAGATTTTCAGAGGAGTAACTATGCAAGCAGGAGAACTCACTCGGTAGGAAATGCGGTGCGATGGAGTGATAGAAGAAAAGCAATGAACGAAAAAGCAAAAGCTGTAAAAAAGGACTTTGAATTTGGTTATAAAGTTAGGGGTAAAACAGGGAAAAAGTAATAGACAAAATGGGATAGATGATAAATGGAGTGACATAATTGGGAAAGAAAATGTAAGACGGCAGCTGCAAGGGTGATTCCGAAATGCATGCAAAATGGATATTCCAAAAGAGGGGTAAAAATGAAAAAAAATTATTTAGACGATTAGATGACATGGGCAAAATCGTGAACATGGCAGTCGGTGAGAGCCGTAGATAAACATCAAAACTGAAAAAAGACAAAAAAGGAAACCTGAAAAGAAATGGGCAAAATCATTAACATGCAATTAAAATAAAAGTTTAAAAACGGATAAAAAAGTTAAACGGGCAAAATCATAAAAAAAATTAATAGAAGCTAAGGGCAAAACTGTAAAAAAATCCAACAAAATTCAACAGGCATGAAGAACATATGGGCAACTTTGTCAGCAATGACAAAAACCTGAGATAAGAAATACAAAAGTTGGGGTAGTGAAAGATGGAAAAAAGGGAAATGGAAATAAAAGTTACAGACGGGCAAAATCAGAATAAAAATATGTGAAACAAAAAAATTTCTATTTTGTTATGAAACTATCAAAAGGAGAGAAAGAGATAGAGCTCAGAGAAGTTATGAAACTTATGAATTTTTTAAAAAATTCAACGATATATATAGACGTACAAAGGAAACTATGTTAGCTTACTATGCTGCACTATGTTAGCACTATGCACTATGCATATGTTGGCCAACTCACTATGCTAGCATTATGCACTATGCATTTGACGGCTAGTTCAAGGTGGTCATAAAATTTATTTTACAACAATGTTATTTTACAACACTCCCCATTTAGATGACCACATATAATGAACATGCCTCGTTAAAACCTTGCCAAGGAAAAATCCTGTGGGAAAAAACCAATGGTGAAGGAAAAAGAGTACAATATTCATGTGTACTGTAAAATGCTTTAAGATTGCCTCATTAAAACCTTGCAAAGGAAAACTCAGTGGGATAAAACCTTAGCGAAGGAAAAAGAGTACAATCAGTATAAGTCTTTAAGACATTACTCCCCCTGAAAAGTGCATGATAAAAAGTCTTCAAGTCTCCGCATTCTAATGTTCTGCACAATCTTCTTAAATGTTGCAGTTGGTAATGCTTTTGTGAATAAATTTGCCAGATTATCACTTGATCGTATCTGCTTGATTTTAATTTCACTTTTCTCTTGAAGTTCATGAGTATAAAAGAATTTAGGTGAAATATGTTTGGTTCTATCACCTTTGATATATCCTCCTCTAATTTGAGTAATACAATCAGCATTATCTTCGTATAAAGTTGTTGGGCTATCATTAATCACTGGAAGACCACACTTTTCTTAAATATGTTGGATCATTGATCTTAGCCAAATACATTCTCGACTTGCTTCATGAATTGCAATGATCTCTGAGTGATTTGAAGAGGTAGCAGATAGTGTTTGTTTGACAGATCTCCATGATATAGCAGAATTTCCATAAGTAAATATATATCCAGTTTGAGATCTACCTCTGTGTGGATCTGAAAGATAACCTGTATCTGCATATCCAACTAATTGTGGACTTGAACCATGTTGATAAAATAATCTCATATCAACCGTACCTCGAAGGTATCGAAGGATATGTTTAATGTCATTCCAATGTCTTTGAGTTGGTGCGGAACTATATCTTATAAGTAAATTAACTGAAAATGCAATATCAGGCCGAGTGCAATTTGCAAGATACATCAGGGCTCCAATTGCACTGAGATAAGGTATTTCAGAATCAAGAATTTCTTCATTGTCTTCACAAGGACGAAATGGATCCTTCTGCACATTAAGTGATCGAACAACCATTGGAGTACTCAGGGGATGAGCTTTGTCCATGTAAAAGTGTTTCAAGACTTTCTCTGTATAATTTAACTAATGAATGAGAATACCATTTGGCAAATGCTCGAGCTGCAGGCCGAGACAAAATTTCGTTTTGCCAAGATCCTTCATTTCAAATTCATTCTTTAAATATGTAGCGGTTCTTCTGATCTCTTCAGGAGTTCCAACAAGATTTAGATCATCAACATAAACCGCAATAATAACAAATCCGGAGTCTGATTTCTTAATAAAAACACATGAGCATATTGGATTATTCTCAAATCCTTCTTTCAATAGATATTCGCTAAGGCGTTTATACCACATGCGTCCGGATTGTTTTAACCCATATAAAGATCTTTGAAACTTAATAGAATACATACTTCTGGATGTACTCAGATTAGAAGCTTTAGGCATTTTATATCCTTCAAGGATTTTCATATATATGTCATGATCTAATGATCCATATAAATATGCAGTGACCACATCCATCAATTGCATATTCAATCTTTTTATAACTGCCAACCTGATCAAATATCTGAATGTGATTGCATCCATAACAGGAGAGTATGTTTCCTCATAATCAATCCCCGGTTTCTGCAAGAAACCTTGTGCAATAAGTCGTGCTTTATATCGCACAATTTCATTGCTTTCATTACGTTTACGTATAAATACTCATTTATATCCAACGGGCATTACACCCTTTGGTGTTTGTATAATTGGTCCAAAGACCTCTCGCTTTGCTAGCGAGTTTAATTCAGCTTCAATAGCTGATTTCCATTTTGGCCAGTCATTTCTACGTCGACATTCTTCGACAGTTTTTGGCTCAATTTCTTCATTACTTCTGGTAATGTCAAGAGCCATTTTATATGAAAATATGTTGTCGACAACAGTTTTATTTCTATTCAAAATTTCTCCTGTACTCATGAAATGTATCGAGATCTCGTTATTTTCAGGTACCTGTCCCTCTTCAAGGGAAGACATTTCATGAAATACCTCTTCAGGAGGTTCTTTCTTAGGAGATTTACTCTCTTCAGGAGCATCAATTACTCTTATGGCCTGTGTTGGTATAGACTCTTCAGGAGTACCAAATTCATTTTGTATTTTCCTCTTCTGAGGAATTTTGTCCTTAGCACCAATAGGTCGTCCACGTTTCAGGCGTATCTTAGATTCGCCTATTGCTATTTTGGCAACTTGTCCTTCAGGGACTGCAATCCTTGCTGGAACATTAACAATAGGAATATATGATTTTACCACACCTTTAGTGTCAATAAATACATCCGGTAATTGGTTTGCAACACTTTGCAAATGAATAATCTTTTGAACCTCTAGATTACATTCTTTTGTACGAGTATCAAATTGGGAAAGAGCTTTATTTTCTCAAGTAATTTCCTGTCGTGCTTCAGGCACCGACTTCTCATTACCCAATGTTGGAAAAATGGATTCGTCAAAATGACAATCCTCAAAACGTGCCTTAAACATATCCCCTGTAAGAGGCTCAAGGTATCTGATAATAGATGAAGAATCAAACCCAACATATATCCCAAGTCTACGTTGAGGGCCCATCTTTGTACGTTGTGGAGGTGCAATTGGAACATATACAGTACATCCAAAAATACGAAGATGAGAAATATTTGGTTGCTGACCAAATGCAAGCTGTAATGGTAAATATTTGTGATATGCTGATGGCCTAACTCGAATTAATGATGCTGCATGAATTATAATATGTCCCCAAGCAGAAATAGGAAGATTTGATTTCATGAGTAAAGGTCTAGCGATTAGCTGAAGCCTTTTAATCAATGATTCAGCTAAACCATTTTGAGTATGTGTGTGGGCAACTGAATGTTCAACATATATTCCTATTGACATGCAATAATTATCAAAAGTTTGAGATGTAAATTCTCCTGCATTATCTAATCGAATAGTTTTAATTGGATAGTCAGGGAATTGTGCTCGTAGCTTAATTATTTGTGCAAGAAGTTTAGCAAATGCAGCATTTCTAGTGGAAAGTAGATAAACATGTGACCATCGACTTGATGCATCAATTAAAACCATAAAATATCTGAACGGTCCACTTGATGGTTGAATAGGCCCACATATATCCCCATGAATCCTTTATAAAAAAGATGGAGATTCAAAAACAACCTTTGAGATAGATGGTTTGATAATCAATTTACCTTGAGAACATGCAGAGCATGGATATTCATTGGGTAAGATAATCTTCTGATTCTTTAGGGGATGCCCATACGAATTATCAATTATTCGTCTCATCATTATTGATCCCGGATGTCCAAGGCGATCATGCCAAGTCATAAATATTTTGGGATCAATGCACTTCTGGTGCATTACAACATGTGATTCAATTGTTCTCATTTCTGTATAATACAATCCAGATGAGAGGGCAGACAGTTTTTCTAATACGAGCTTCTGGCTCAAAATTATTTTAGTAATGAGAAGATGCTCTTTATCATCTTCGTTAATGGTTTTAATATGACAACCATTACGACGTATATCTTTAAAACTTAATAAATTTCTTCTGGATTGTGAAGAAAATAGAGCATCATTAATACAAAATTTGGTGCCATTAGGCAAAACAATATAAGCTCTTCCGGAGTCTTCAATTAGATTCGATGAACCGGAAATGGTATGAACATAGGTTTTACTCAATGTTAGATTTTGAAAATATTTTTTATCCTTAAGAATTGTGTGAGTTGTAGCACTGTCAGCCAGACATACATCTTTATTATTCATCTCGGAGATAGAAAGTTCATCAATAAGACTCATGATTCTACAAAATATATAAAACTTTCATTACTAAAAAAAACATTGCAGAATAAAAATATTTTACAATAATATAAAGGAAATACATTAATTAAAAAGGAACACTTCCATGATCAACTCTACCACTAGAATCCTCAAAGAAATCAGAAACATCAAGGCTTGTAATATCTTCTCCATCTATAGAATTTAAAGCATATGATGGTTCAGCAAAATTTGTTTCAAATTTCTTTGTTTTTTCTTTTAGAGAAGATTGGTATAAGTCAACCAAGTGCTTAGCTGTACGACAGGTACGAGCCCAATGTCCAATCATACCACATCTATGGCATCCATCTTCATCTTTCTTTAAAAATTTGTTTTGAGGACCTTTGTCTTTCTCTGAGTTGAACCACTTTTGGTGGTATGGTGTATATCTATTATTATCCCTTTTAGTGTGGTCACTTCTAGGATCTCCACTTCTATAGTTTTTCTTACCACGTCCACGCCCTATTTTTCTTTGAAAAGATGCACTATTCGCTTCTGGGAATGATGTAAATCTAGTACCATTCATTTCAGGGAATGATATAGAACCAGTAGGACGTGACTGGTGATTTCTTAATAAAAGCTCATTATTTTGCTCAGCTAATAGAAGACAAGATATAAGTTCAGAATATTTCTTGAACTTTCGCTCTCGATACTGCTGCTGCAGGAGCACATTCGAGACATGAAAAGTAGTATATGTCTTCTCTAACAAGTCATCATCAATGACTTTTTCACCACATAATTTCAATAGCGAGCTAATTTTAAAGAGTGCAGAGTTATACTCACTAACACTCTTGAAGTCTTGCAACCTCAGGTGCAAGACTTCTTTCACCGTTAGATACTCAGTTTTTAATTCTTCATGAAGATGGTGTCGAAGGAAAATCATTGCCTTAGCACGGTCCTGCAGGGACCCTTGATTTCCTTCTTTAATTGTATCTCCCAGGTTCATTGCATCCAGATGGATCTCAGCATCAAGGATCCAAGATAAATAATTTTTTCCAGAAATGTCAAGAGCAACGAATTTCAATTTTGTAAGATTTGACATTTTCTACATATATAAATCAGGAACATAAGTATGTTTAACATTTCATATTTATTTTGAAAACTACAAAAATATATTGAAAAACTTACTTGAAGTATAGGACTATTAGCTTCAAGATCGTCAGAACTTTCGTGCTGATAACGTGTTATGAAACTATCGAAAGGAGAGAGAGAGAGAGAGAGAGAGAGAGAGAGAGAGATAGAGTTCAGAGAAGTTATGAAACTTATGAATTTCTTAAAAAATTCAATGATATATATAGGCGTACAAAGGGAACTATGCTAGCTTACTATGCTTCACTATGCATATGTTGGCCAACTCACTATGCTACACTATGCTAGCACTATGCACTATGCATTTGACGGCTAGCTCAAGGTGGTCATACAATTTATTTTACAACAATGTTATTTTACAACATATTCTATTTAGTCCTACATTGGCGTTTATGTACATAGTAGATATATATATATATAAATCCATGTATATGAACACTTACAATTCTTCAAGAACACAAAATTAGATTAAAAAAAAAAATTGATATTTGAAATTTTATGGTGTATAAGTCTCACTTTTTTAACCATGAACCATATTTTTTTTTCAAATAAGTATGTTAAGGATGTGTCTTACCACCACAAATATAATTGTTCACCTGTAAATATTAAGAAGATTCTGGCGTGATATGCTTGAGAACACTCCGATGCTTAACTCAATAAAGTGTATCACTCAAGCAATTCAGAATTCAAAGATGGATCGTTTTTGGGGTTAACTGGTATATATAGAGATTTCCTGTTAGATTAGATCAATATTATACGAGATTACCATCATGTAACGTCTATCTTGTGCCGTGTTTATCAACTTAGATCATCTCTAAGTAACCAAAACAATCACGTACATGCATGAAATTCACTCATTCCCAAGTTAGGCGGTGTGTACCGTGTAGATCTCTGTTGGGCTTGGGCTCCTCAATTTAGGCCGGTTGACAAAGAGCTTTTATATTGGACTTAAACACAAAATTGGCCCTTTAGTTACCCTGCTAATTCCCTTCGCTCCTTGGTGAGGGAAATTTATGTTGAAAATTTTACAAACACATTTTTATCATTATTTCATATATATTTATATATATTTTTATCTTGGCGTGAACCTTGCTATGGGCCCCATTTCTATTTCAAGCCCCTTTTTAAGTAGCCTCTAGCCCATTTGCAAACCGCTAAGTATCTCGCTGTTCCTTTACATTTCTCTTTTTGTGCCATTTCACATTTTTAAAAATCGAAGAGCCCTCATGATTTACTGTTGACTTAGTGACGATAAGGGTTCCGTGTGACGGTTACTTTCCGTCATCTAGGTACTCGACCACACTATTCACCCACTCTAAGATATTGGAGCCTAGGATGCCCACTTCTTTCCCAATGGCCAGGATCTCGACAATTCTCCTTTTAGCTCGCCATGGGAGAGGCGCCTCCTCCATTCCTGATGCTGTGCGTGCTAACTTATCCACCATTTCGTTATCTGCCTTTGGTATCTGAGTTATATTGAAATACGATAAAAAGTCGAGTGCCTCCCTGACTCGTGCTAGATACTTTTTCAATTTCGTCCCTTTTGTACTGTATAGGCCCAACATTTGATTTACAACCAATTGCAAGTCAAATTTTGCCTTTATCTCGGTTGTCCCTATCTTGGCAACTATAGAAAGTTCTACTATGAGTGCTTCATATTTGGCTTCATTGTTGGTTATCTTGAATGTTAACATTGCCATGAAGTGTCACTCTTTACCATCGGGACTCAGCAAATACATCCCCAGACCCCCACCTGCCTGGCAGGATGAGCCATCTATAAAAAATACCCATGGCTTTTCCGTTGAAGTTATCGTGTCTTCTTGGGGGAAACTTGAAAACTGTGACGCCCCCAAATTCTGTTTGGGATCGGACGGACATTTGAAGCGTCGAGACATGAAACACAAGGTTACATGGCCCCGTTCATAACATATAAGATTCAATGTTCCTAACATGCATTTAACAATATGTAATATTCACAGCGGATAAATTTTTTCTTTAGCAATACTATGTACCAAATTGAAAATATCCCAAATGCTTAAAACATACTTCATACATAAAAACCCATTGAACAACTAAGAACATAACACTAGTCCAAAATGGTTATGATCCAAAAAGTACTAGAGATGCAATTCAATCGTACAAGTAGTAATTTACGTTAATTACTATATTAACATTGATGTCGCACCGTCGCTTAGTCAACTGTGTCTAGTTGATCAGCTCCTGATTCTCCTTCAGGTCCTGTAATAAGATCTACCATTCGGGAGGAATGGTAGTTGGGACTACCAAAGTGAGATTTGATTACAAATCTCAGTAGGTTAACAAAAAAAACTTCCACATAAGCTAATGATGCATGGATGACAGTAAAATCATAATTGTATAATCAAATTCATAAGTAATTAAAGTATAACTTGGCGTACAACATAGCATAATTGACATAACTTAAATTGAAACATGAACTGAACTTGACTTGACATGAACTTGATCTGAAACTTGACTTAGCATGAACTTGCTCTGAAACTTGAATTAACATGAACATGATATGAAACTTAACTTATCATGAACTTGTTCTGAAACTTGACTTAACATGAACGTGATATGAAACTTGACTTATCATGAACTTGTTCTGAAATTTGACTTAATATAAAAAATACATACTCCACAGTTATTGTGGCCCCATGTATTCTACGTGTAAATACATACTCCACAGTTGTTGTGGTCCCATGTATTCTACACAAACTTGACTTAACATGAAAAATACATACTCCACAGTTGTTGTGGCCCCATGTATTCTACGTCACAATTGCTGTGACCCCATACATAAGTAATCAAGATGAAACATGACTGGAATACGAAATGACTGAAGCCCTGACGTAACATAACGTGACTTGAACATAACTTGAAATACATGACCAACTTGAGATAGAAACATTTCGTAACATAGCATAACATATAATAGACAACATATTTAACATGACATACTTGTAACAGTGAATATTACATGACTTGACATACATGTAATAGATGACATACTTAGCATGACGTACTTGTAAGGTACAGTAATACATGACAGAATATATTATGTAACAGATAAAAATTGATGACAGAATAAATTCTGTATAATAGACAATTAAGTGATAACTTGGCATGGCATGACATATATGATAACACACATACATACACTGTAGTTCATTTACTTAGCACACATACACAGTAGACTGCTAGTAAGTTAAAAGCTAACTTACCTCGATTTCCGCAAAAACATCTTCCAATCCTAAGTTCAAAAACATACTTAAAACATCCATTTAGAAAAAGCTAATAATTAACACCAAACTTTTTTTGTAAAAAGATCCAAGCACTTGAATCACAAATTTTGACCTCAAATCAAAACATCTCCAAGAATTTCAAAAATAAAATCTTACTTCTAACATATTCATAATATCATCCTAATATCAACCATGCTTTAAATCATCAAACTAAAGTTACCAAAATCACAAAATAACATTTGGAGTTTTTGGTTTTACACTTAGTCCAAAAACAGAAACTTTTTCCTCAACTAGTTTTGATACATCTCTTGATCTATGACTTATAAATATATGATCTTCAAACCAAACCATCAAATGCTTTAAAAATATGTCCTAAAACATATATAAGCTTCTAATTCAAGATCACATGGTTAGAAATTAACCAAAACATAAATTTAGCCAATAATATCCACACTTTGGCTAATCTAAATATCTCTTTGCATAAAATTTTATATCTTTGAAACTAATATCAAATATCTTCAAAATAATAATATAACATGTATATAATATGCTTAGGATCCTCTAATAAAATTATTAAAGTCATTAGGATAGGTTTAGACGACCAAAGAGTTAAACTTTCTCAAAACAGAAACTGTTTTTTTCTTCCAGTTTCTAAGTTTCTAAATCTAAGAAAATCTTCTATCAAAACCTTTAATCATGCAAAAATCCTTAACCAATAGTCACTTATACATGTTAACAATACTCCATAAAAATTTCGGACCAATATCTATCCATTAGCTTGGTCAAAAACTCCAAACTATAACATATTCTCCAGTTTATCTCCCAGAATGACCTTTCTATAGTTTATATAATATTTTACTGACCAAATGATTTTCAAATGAGGCAAATAAGATATCCATGTAAACTAGACTCAAAAAGGAACAACTTATATGAAGGAGAATTTATGATAAAACACTTACAAGAGCTTCGAAATGGGTGTGCAATAGAACTCCTAAAAGCTGTTTGAGAGAGAGTGTTTGATATTCTTTTAATGGAAAGTGTAAATGAGATAATTTCGTGGGGAGGGATGGCTGGAGATACTTATGGATGAGATATGGAAGAGATGAGACTGGAGTGAGAGTTAAGTGTAGTGTTGCGACTAAACTCTGACTCAAATTAATGAACCAAAAATTTAGTGCAGTTTTACCTGCAAGTATACAGGTGTTGTAGTATCTTACAGGATCGAATCCACAGGGATTGAATTTTGTGATAAAGAAAATAAATTCAGACAATGAAACGAAATAACTAAAAGAAACGTACAATCAAATATAAAGATATAGAGAAAGACTAAGGTTTCAAGGATCCGTTTAATAATTTATGATATTGTTTCCGATCGATTTACTTCAATTGAACTAGAATAATGATTCCGTTTAATTGGTAGATTTAGCATTTAAGATCGAGAAAAACAGACGCTTCTGATTGAGCGTGAAAGATTGATGATTAAAACATTTATAAATCTATTTGAATACCACAGGGATTCCTCAAGCATTCACTGTATTCGGAAATCACAATGAATCAAGACGAGTATATAGATAATCAAAATATCCAATAATAAAATCTTTCAATCGATCAAGCTCGTAAAATAGATTTTACGTGGATTCGAAAACAATATTTAAATCATTAAACTTCACCTCTAACCTTAGTATGAAAATTTAGCCAAACATATTTATTACAAATACTATAGAAATCATATAAACATTATTCATTAAAACTAAAATAAAACATAAGAAATACTAGACAATAATTTAGAGATAATAAAATTTGGAACTCAGCCGACGCCTACCAAAAGTAAAAACAAGAAAATGAAGTAATCTAGTACGAGAGAATTCTAAGAATTAACAACGGAAAACTTAGAAAACAGAACAAAAGAAAGTCTTCAAACGAGAGAGAGAGCTGCCACCGAAAATCTGGACAAGAAATGCCTCTCACCGACTTCTCTTTTTCAATTCCAGCCCAACTCAATTCCTCACACAAAATAAATCTTAGCCAATTAAATTTCTCCAGCTGATTCCCTTCAATCAATTAGAAAATTCAAAACAGCCAAGTCTTTCAATCACCACCGACTTCCCCTCTCTCATCTCACCTTCTTTTCTTTTCTTTTTTAATGAGAGACCGACTCTCCCTCTCAAAGACATTTAATCATGCACCGACTGCCTTCTTTCACTCACATCCAACTCTAATTCTCTCAATATTTCTCCACGTACCCCTCTCTTCTCACAATTCCAACCCGTACACTACACCTCAACCCCTACACCGATTGCTTTTCTTTCCTTTACAGCACTAACCCCCTGCTAATTTCCTGCACACCACAACTCACCTATTGATCAACTCACCTTATCTCTATGTCCCACGTAACCAAGCACGTCTCCCTCTCTCATCGACTTACTACAATCCAACTCATGAATCGACTGTTTCTTCAATCTCTCAACACAACTTTTCAGTTCCATGCACCGACTCCACACATCTCTTTTCACCCTCACTATAATCATGCACTGACCGACTCTCTCCCTCTCTATAGTTCTCTCAACACGTCTTTCCTCCCCCCAGCCGGTCTCACTCCAGCTAGGAGGGGAAGTCCCCCATTTTCCTGTCATCCAGCAATATATATATATATGCACATACAGCTGCCTCACATCAGTGCCAACACGTCGGTGCCAAACCTCATCTAATCAAATTAATACTTTTAAGCACAATAAAATTCCAGCACCATTGGTTGAAAACTCCTACACGACTTTGCTCACCCACTCTCCTTCAATCACGGCACCTATCTTCAACTTTCTTATAAAAATTAATTCATTTCTTTAATTTCCCACCATCTCTGTCAATCTCACAAGTCAAGCACGGCACTTAAATTTTCCCCACACGTCCACTTTAACTGCACAGCACCGAAATGTTGAAACCACGTAAAGCTAGATAACCTCAAGTAGACGCCACCAGATGTGAAGATGTGAATTTCCGTATACGTCCAGCTCCATTTCCTTCACTTCTTCTTTTGCCAAACTTTGACTTTACATTGTATGTATTTGTCCACCGCAATCTTCATGCATCTATGGAAAGTCACTGTCTTTATTTTTAGCTGCCCAAGTACGTCTCTTATTTCCTTCTCTTCATGGTCAACAGTTCCAATTGGATCATGTGAATTTTATTTGAACTGAAAATAAAAATAACACTCAAAATTAAAAGAAAAATAGATTATCACAAATAAACTATATATGTGAGGAAATATTGTCCCATTAAATCATAGTTATAAAACTAAGCATAAATATGATATTAATCAATTAAAAATCGCAACTCGTATTTATGCTTATTAACTATTTTTTTTCATTTAAAACCAATAATAGTGTCATGAAGAATTTAAAATACATTGGTTTTAAATAGCTAAAACATGCAATATTTCAGCTCAATCATGTAGGACTCTCTTACCCGAAGTGAGAGTTAAGTGTAGGACTCTCTTACCCAAAGTGAGAGTGGAGTGTAGGACTCTCTTACCTAATAATATCTACAAAAATCAACTCAAAATATTTTTATCCAATAATATCCACGAAATTAACTTAAAATATTTTTATTCAATAATATCCACAAAATTAGTTTAAAATATTTTTATCCAATAATATCTACAATTTTGAGCAGACGTTTTGTCCGAAAATATGAAAAAGTGTTATTGCGCCATAAGACCTTAAATAACTCTCCAAGTCTAATGGCACAAACCATAATACATTTTGACAGTTCTAACTATCTCCAATAATTAAAAACACATTTCGGATACCATAGTAAATAATAATACTAACTATGTGGTTAGACTAAAACCTATATGATTAATGGATTCGTGAAAACTTATAGAATCTTCACAAGGTTCTTAAAATCAATAGAAATTCCATAATTGAATTTCTAGCGGGCTGTTACAATCTCCCCTCCTAATAAAAAAATTTCGTCCTCGAAATCGAAATAAGTAAGAAATAACAAGTTAAGAAATAGGTATTGTTTACCAACCTGCTGTCTGTCCCGTATATATCTACCTTTGAGATTATGCCATTTTTTTTTTAACTCTCTTACTTTAACCAACAATGATATTATACTTCTTTCCACAAGGTTGGCCAAGTTGTATCGACACACTCTCCAAACCAAAAATTTCAAGTAAATAATCTTCCAAAACTCTTTTTTAGAAAAACATAGGCGATATACTTTAAGTGTTCTTATAAATACCATAATTAGTAGAGAATTCATTAAAATTAAGCCGTTAACCTCTCTCTCTCTCTCTCTCTCTCTTTTTAACAAAATCGGTGGCCCTCTGTTTTAGACCAGACAACTCTGATCCACATGATTTTTATAGGTCTTCTGTAGCTGTCAGGCGCCGCATAGCTATGACACTACTTTGTTCTTCTGTAGTAGTCAGACACCGCAGCTATGATACTACATTGCTCTTGTCTCTTGTAGAGAAATGCTTCACGAGAGATGATTCGTCATAATTTTCTCTATAAAAGAATTATTCAGTTCATCTTCTTTCACATCTCATCTTCTTCACTTTTCTGAAATTAATCTGCATTCTTACTCTGCAATCTCTTTCTGCTTACTCACTTTGCAATGGCTCAGCAATATTCTCATTACCAAAACATGAGGTATTCTGCACCTCGTTCACCAGTTGATCTGACTAATAAGTCAGATAATGAACTTATCTACGAGCTTGCGAGTCTCGGTACTCGATACTCATCAACCATTGTCGCATATTCTCAACGACTGCAATCCAGGACTGGTGGGGTTGACAAACTCCATGAGAGTATTTCTATCCTTCAGAGGCTTCTTATGGAATCCAACATGAAGATAGAAGCAGTAAAGCGAGAGAATAGAGATTTAAAATTTTTGCTTAACTCTTCTTTTCGAGTGGCTACTCCTTTAGATAGGAAAGGCATGCAGATTTTTGAAAAGCAAGAGCGTTTAAAGATTGAGGCAAAGAGCCTTAAATTTCTGTAATTTTGCTTTATGATAATAAAATAATACTTCACAAATATTCATATTTGTGTTTCTATCTTCTGGTAGATGTTTTATGTGCTCCATTTTATTTCTTTCAGGGATTTTCATATATATGACATGATCCAATAACTCATATAAATATGCATTTAATCATGCATATCCAAACTCTCAGTAATCTTCAAGTTAATAAAAATCTCAAGGAGTTCTACTGGTTTAGGACTAACTTACTTCTTTATAATCGCAACAATCAGTCCTCTTCCAAGGTGGTACTTCGATAACTGACCAGTTAATAACTTAAACTTGAGACTTTCTCTCTTATGATTGTCATAACTCTTCTATCCATCATGAGCTATCACTTATTCTAACTCTAACTGATTTGTTCCTAATGTTCACATAAATCCTCAAGACCAAGATTTTACTCCCTATATAATAGTCTCCAAAAGAAAATCGATCTATGTATCCATAAAGATAGTGCTTTGCCAGAAATCATTTACTGGTGACGTGGTAATACTATTATCATAAATGAATCCTACTAAGGCTAAAGCTTCTCTTAATCAAATTACTCTTCCAAACACAATTTCCATCGTATTCTCAAAATCAAAACAATTTTTCAAATATGTGGAATACCATTCATCAATCCTACATATCTTTTCTCATATTACTAAAAGATATTCTATATCTACATTGGTATGAACAATAATACTTCTAATGAAAATTGTTACTCTTACCACTAGGGTAACAATTCAACTTCCAAGCTGAATTCTCAAGCACTACCACAATTAATAAAAATAATGACTCGTTTGAATCAAATAATGTACAATTTACCAACCGCAATGACTTGAACTACTCCAAAATAACAATAATGCAATACTACCATCAATTGCAATCAGATCAACATTAACTATGTTTACCTCAACTAATCTTTCATCCATCGGGAAATTCTGATCCTCTTGATTGTTATCTCCTTTAGGATTCCAAGGTGTTCTATCACGAGTCATGTGTCCCTTCTTGAAACACACGAGTATGTATTAAAACCACATACTACCTTTCATATCTTAAGAAATTCAAGCCTACTGACGACTAAAATTTCAAGTCTCATGTTTGGTGCATTTCCTAAGGACATGTGGATTTACTGCCCAAAGACGTATTGCTCTGATACCACCTTGTGACGCCCCCAAATTCTGTTTGGGATCGGACGGACATTTGAAGCGTCGAGACATGCAACACAAGGTTACATACCCCCGTTCATGACATATAAGATGCAATGTTCTTAACATGCATTTAACAATATGCAATATTCGCAGCGGATAAATTTTTTCTTTAGCAATACTATGCACCAAATTGAAAATATCCCAAATGCTTAAAATATATTTCATACATAAAAACCCATTGAACAACTAAGAACATAACACTAGTCCAAAATGGTTATGATCCAAAAAGTACTAGAGATGCAACTCAATCGTACAAGTAGTAATTTACGTTAATTACTATATTAACATTGATGTCGCACCGTCGCTTAGTCAACTGTGTCTAGTTGATCAGCTTCTGATTCTCCTTCAGATCCTGTAACAAGATCTACCATTCGGGAGGAATGGTAGTTGGGACTACTAAAGTGAGATTTGATTACAAATCTCAGTAGGTTAACAAAAAAAACTTCCACACAAGCTAATGATGCATGGATGACAGTAAAAGCATAATTGCATAATCAAATTCATAAGTAATTAAAGCATAACTTGGCATACAACATAGCATAATTGACATAACTTAAATTGAAACATGAACTGAACTTGACTTGACATGAACTTAATCTGAAACTTGACTTAGCATGAACTTGCTCTGAAACTTGAATTAACATGAACATGATATGAAACTTAACTTATCATGAACTTATTCTGAAACTTGACCTAACATGAACGTGATATGAAACTTGACTTATCATGAACTTGTTCTGAAACTTGACTTAACATGAAAAATACATACTCCACAGTTGTTGTGGCCCCATGTATTCTACGTGTAAATACATACTTCACAGTTGTTGTGACCCCATGTATTCTACACAAACTTGACTTAACATGAAAAATACATACTCTACAGTTGTTGTGGCCCCATGTATTCTACGTGTAAATACATACTTCACAGTTGTTGTGGCCCCATGTATTCTACGGAAACTTATTCTTTAACTGCTTAACTACATACTCCACAGTTGTTGTGGCCCCATGTATTCTACGTGTCACAATTGCTGTGTCTCACGTAGTGTATACGTCACAATTGCTGTGACCCCATACATAAGCAATCAAGATGAAACGTGACTGGAATACGAAATGACTGAAGCCCTGACGTAACATAACGTGACTTGAACATAACTTGAAATACATGACCAACTTGAGATAGAAACATTTCGTAACATGGCATAACATATAATAGACAACATATTTAACATGACATACTTACAACAATGAATATTACATGACTTGACATACATGTAATAGATGGCATACTTAACATGACGTACTTGTAAGGTACAGTAATACATGACAGAATATATTATGTAACAGATAAAAATTGATGACAGAATAAATTCTGTATAATAGACAATTAAGTGATAACTTGGCATGGCATGCCATATATGATAACACACATACATACACTGTAGTTCCTTTACTTAGCACATATACACAGTAGACTGCTAATAAGTTAAAAGCTAACTTACCTCGATCTCCGCGTTTCTTATAAAACTTCAAGTGCGATCACGATGAACTGTAATTAGTGATTCTAAAAGTTAGAACTAAATCACTAATAATTTGAAATATGAAAAATACTAACTTAAAGAGTAAAATTTTCATTTTACTCTCTACATGTGGGAAAATAATCGTTTTACCCATAATTTAAGGATTTTGCATACTAACTCCAAAAGTTTCCAAAATTTACATTCCTCATGTAAATTTTGTCCTAAACTTAAATATCAACTCAGAAAAATTTAAAACAAAACACAACTATGAAAAACACACTATGGCCGAAACATCCATACGCCATTTCCCTTGATTTTTGTTGCAATTCTTTCCAACTTCAAAACTCATGCTTAAACCAAAATTTTGCAACAAACATCTTCCAATCCTAAGTTCAAAACCATACTTAAAACATCCATTTAGAAAAAACTAATAATTAACACCAAACTTTTTTTGTAAAAAGATCCAAGCACTTGAATCACAAATTTTGACCTTAAATCAAAACATCTCCAAGAATTTCAAAAATAAAATCTTACTTCTAACATATTCATAATATCATCCTAATATCAACCATGCTTTAAATCATCAAACTAAAGTCACCAAAATCACAAAATAACATTTGGAGTTTTTGGTTTTACACTTAGTCCAAAAACAGAAACTTTTTCCTCAACTAGTTTTGATAAATCTCTTGATCTATGACTTATAAATATATGATCTTCAAACTAAACCATCACATGGTTTAAAAAGATGTCCTAAAACATATATAAGCTTCTAATTCAAGATCACATAGTTAGAAATTAACCAAAACATAAATTTAGCCAAGAATATCCACACTTTGGCTAATCTAAATATCTCTTTGCATAAAATTTCATATCTTTAAAACTAACATCAAATATCTTCAAAATAATAATATAACATGTATATAAGATGCTTAGGATCCTCCAATAAAATTATTAAAGCCATTAGAATAGGTTTAGACGACCAAAGAGTTAAACTTTCTCAAAACAAAAACTGTTTTTCTTCTTCCAGTTTCTAAGTTTCTAAATCTAAGAAAATCTTCCATCAAAACCTTTAATCATGCAAAAATCCTCAACCAATAGTCACTTATACATGTTAACAATACTCCATAAAAATTTCGGACCAATATCTATCCATTAGCTTGGTCAAAAACTCCAAACTATAACATATTCTCCAGTTTACTCCCAGAATGACATTTCTATAGTTTATATAATATTTGACTGACCAAATGATCTTCAAATGAGGCAAATAAGATATCCATGTAAACTAGACTAAAAAAGGAACAACTTATATGAATGAGACTTTATGATAAAATACTTACAAGAGTTTCGAAATGGGTGTGCAATAGAACTCCTAAAAGCTGTTCGAGAGAGAGTATTTGATATTCTTTTAATGGAAAGTGTAAATGAGATAATTTCGTGGGGAGGGATGGCTGGAGATACTTATGGATGAGATATGGAAGAGATGAGGCTGGAGTGAGAGTTAAGTGTAGGACTCTCTTACCCGAAATGAGAGTTAAGTGTAGGACTCTCTTACCCAAAGTGAGAGTGGAGTGTAAGATTCTCTTACCTAATAATATCTACAAAAATCAACTCAAAATATTTTTACCCAATAATATCCATGAAATTAACTTAAAATATTTTTATTCAATAATATCCATAAAATTAGTTTAAAATATTTTTATCCAATAATATCAATTTTGAGCAGACGTTTCGTCTGAAAATATGAAAAAGTGTTATTGCGCCATAAGACCTTAAATAACTCTCCGAGTCTAATGGCACAAACTATAATACATTTTGACAGTTCTAACTATCTCCAATAATCAAAAACACATTTCGGATACCATAATAAATAATAACACTAACTATGTGGTTAGACTAAAACTTATATGATTAATGGATTCGTGAAAACTTATAGAATCTTCACGAGGTTCCTAAAGTCAATAGAAATTCTATAATTGAATTTCTAACGGGCTGTTACAAAAACTCTGCCACAAAGTCTACCAGTGCTTGTCCCTTTACCGCCTTTCTTGGCATATATTCTAAATCGAACTCACTTAATTCAATTGACCACTCTATCAATCTTCTTGAGCTGTCAGGCTTTTTTTAGGGTTTTTGCTAATGGGCTCTCCGTAAGCATTTTTATTGTGTGGGCTTGAAAGTATGGGCCAAGTCTTTTGGTTGCCATTACCAAGGCGAAGACTAACATCTCAATTGGGGGGTACCTCACTTTTGCTCCTCTGAGATCTCTAATACATAGGATGCTGGGTGGCCCCCTCCTCTTTTACTAGGACGGCGAACATTGCATGTGGAGAAACTTCTAGATATGCACAAAATATATTGCCTTTCTCTAGTTGCTTTAGGAGTGGCAGGCTAGCCAGATGTTGCTTCAACTTTTCGAAGGCCTTATCACACGCTTCGTTCCAGGGATAAATCTTGCATAATACTTGAAAAAATGGGAGGTATTTGTCTGTCGAACTGGCTATGAATCTACTCAGGGCGGCTACCTTGCTCGCCAACCGCTGAGTTTCATTCAAATTTCTTAGTAGTTTCATGTTGAGTATGGCTTCTATCTTCTCTAGAGAGGCCTTAATTCCTCTTTCAAATACGATAAATTCCAAGAACTTTCATGACTCAACTTTAAAAGAATATTTTGCAGAGTTCAGTCTCATTCTATAATGGCGTGAGATCCTGAACGCCACTCGCAGGTCGTTAAAGTGCTTGGCAGGTTCCTTACTCTTTACCAACAAGTCGTCTACGTACACCTCCATAAACTTCCCAATTTGCTCCTTAAATATGCGATTAACCAACCTTTGGTAGGTTGCTCCTACATTTTTCAATCTGAATGGCATAACCTGGTAGCAATACAACCCTCGATCTGTTATGAACGAGGTTTTCTTCTTATCTGCTATGTTCATTCGTATCTTGAGTAGGCGTCCATGAAGCTTAGCATACGGTGTCCTACTGTTACATCCACGATAACATCGATGCATGGTAAATGAAAACTGTCATTTGGGCAAGCTTTATTTTGGTTGGTGAAGTCCACACACATTCTCCACTTCCTATTTGCCATTTTTACCAAGGCAACGTTAGATAACCACTCTGGGTAATGAGCTTATTTGATGAACTCAACAGTGAGTAGTCTCTTTACTTCCTAGTTAATGGTAGCATACTTCTCCGCACTAAACGACCTTCTTTTCTAGGGCACTGTCTTGTGGGTGGGATACACGCACAAGCAGTGTTCAATGATGTTGTTATCTATGTCAGGCATCTCTTTGTGCCTTCATTCAAACACATCCCTGTGCTCTATTAACAGCTGCTTCAGGGCTTCTTTGTCCTCTGGTGGGACTTGGGTCCCAATATTTGTAGTAGTTCTGGGGCGGTTTGGATATAACGTCACAACTTCCAGTGGTTCGTTGGCCTCAGCATGTTGCTGACTTTGCTCGTCCCTGACCTCCACTCCCTTTTCTAAAGTCACTGCCAAAGGCGGTGGAAGGGGCTATACCAGTGCTTTTTTTTGCTCTACTATGACACAAACTTCATCTCGGCCACTTCTTAATTCTTGCACATAACATTCTCGTGCTAGAGCTTGTTCACCTCGTGACTCTTCCACCCTGTTATCAGTCGAGAACTTCATCTTAAGGTGGTATGTGGACGTCACCGCCCTGAGATGGTTGAGTGTTGGTCTTCCCAATATTGCGTTATAGGAAGATAGAGCTTTCACTACCAAGAAGTTGGTCATGGTGATGGCCGTTCGCGTATCAATTCCGACGATTACTGGAAGGGTGATAGCCCCAGCGAGCTATATTGTATCTCCAGAGAAACCCTTTAGTGGCATTGGGGAGGGCCTTAGTTTATTGGTATTGATACCCATTTTGGTGAATGCTTCCCAAAATAGTATATATGCAGAGCTTCCATTATCGATTAGTACCCGCCTGGTCGTTTAGTTCGCTATCACAAGGGTAACCACCAAAGAATCATCATGTGGATACATCACTCCTTTCTCGTCCTCCTCCTTGAAAGATATTGTCACCTAGTTTCTAAGTTTTTGGTGCTTAGGGGCTCTCTCTGTTTCATATACCTCTTCATATCTCGCCATCCATGCATACGCCTTCCTGCTAGATGTGGACATGCCTCCTCTAGTAAAGCTCCCTGCTATTGTCTGAATATCTCCTATGGGCACCCTATTCCTAGCGCCCTTTAGGGGTGTCTTGTCCCTATCATTTTGGCGAACATCAGCTCCATGTTGATGATGTTGCTTAGGACTACTGCTCCATCTAGTACCATGCATGGATTCCTACCACCTTCTAGGTTTTGAGCATTCTGCAACCATTCGTTCCAATTCTCCCGTTCCCACTAGTTTGGTTACTCTTTTCTTCATGGTCGTGTAGTTCTCAATCCAGTGCGACCCTATCTGGTGGTACTTGCAGTAGCGATTGTCTGTCTTAAGTTGATGTTGTTCCTTGCTCTCCTTCTCTTCTTCTCATATGTTTAAATTACTATACATCAATCTGGGATTGTGGTCTGGCTACCTTTCTTTCCTCCTTTCTTGTTGGCTCACACTAGTTTTTTTGTCAACCTGCCCACTCATCCATTTGAACTTGTTGTCCTCCTTCCGAGGATCCACTAGAGCCTGCAACATATTTTTAGTGTTAACAAAGTTATCTGCTCTATCCATGAACTCTCTAAGAATAGAAGGAGTTTGTCTGGCCAGCTCTGTCATAAAGGGACTTCATGGCCATATCCCACCCAGGAGGGCGGTGAGGGTAATCTTTTCATCTTGGTCGTCTGTTGTTAACCTCTCTTTGTTGAAGCAGGTAAGGTAGGTCTTCAAGTTCTCATCTTCTTTTTGCTTTACTATTAGCAGGTAGGTGGCTGGGCGCTGATGCCTCCTGCTAGGCATAAACTGGATTAGGAATTATTTAGCCAACTCTTTAAAACTATTTATTAACCTTGACTTGAGGGTCCCAAACCACCCTCTCACTGTTTCTCTTAGGGTCAAAGGAAAAACTCGACATGCAATCTCCCCCCGAAAACTATGGAGCGTGATGTGTTGAAGTTCTCCAGATGGTCTACTGGATCTTTGGACCCATCATACATATCTATCTGGGCTACCTTGAACTTTGGCAGGGAGCAACATGGCCATAATCTGTTCACTATATGGCAAGTTAGTTTGGTTTAGCAAGCATTCCACCAAGGAAGATCCTTCCATCCTTCTCGCTATCTTTTCGTACTTTCCTACCAGTTCTTTCAATTCATCTTGAATCTTTTTCTTCTCTACCCTTCCTAGACTCTGCATTGCACTGCGCCTCTCCCTCACCTTGCTCACTGTGACCGGGTACAGCACTGCTGTGACTAGGTATGGTGGTGTCGTTAGATTCACCATTCTTTTGCTGCAAATCATTGTTTTCTTCTTTAGGATTTCCATGGCCTCCAACTCCTTTAGTTTTTCCTTAGTTGCTGCTAGTTGTGTTTCTATAGCTGTTGGCAATGTATCCATCTCTCGGTTTGCTAAGGATTGGGTTACAGTCGTGAGAACCACGTTGGTCTGTAACGAGAGACCAAATTCAGATCCCACAGATGGCGCCAATGTTAAGGACGTGTCCAACCACTACAAATACAACCGTTCACCTACAAATGTTAAGAAGACTCTAGCGTGATATACCTAGGAACACTCCGATGCTTAACTCAGTAAAGTGTATCACTTAAGTAATTCAGAATTCAAAAATGGATCTTCTTTGGGGTTATTTGGTATATATAGATGTTGCCCAGATGACTAACACAAGAGGGGGGGTGAATTGAGTTGTATTAAAAAAATAACAATTATAAATCAAATATATAATATAAAATATAAACAAAATATGAAATAACAATAAATATAAAGAGTAAGGGTAAGAGAGAAGCAAACTCAGTATGTTAACGAGATTCGGCCCCACTGCCTACGTCCTCGCCTCAAGCTACCCCTTGAGGATTCCCAAATTCACTATTCAACCTCTTTCAGGTGGAGATAGAAACCTATTATACCTTTGATCAACACCGCTACAAAGGATCCGTGTAGAACACCCTCTACACTTGCAATCACCTTACACGTGGTGATTCAACTATTCCCCGTGTAGAATACTTTCTACACGCACAAGGGTTATACACACCTTTTTTCTGATACAAAAGCTGATAGTGGGTAGGTTATCAGAAAACACTCATCAATGAGTGAAATAAGAACAATACAGCGCAAACTATATCTCTCAAAATGAACAAGGATTAATGCTCAATGCTTAGAGAAGAGAGAATGAAAGCTTTGAATGAATGTTGTATGCTCTTAGTGTTATGAATGTGAAGCTCTCAAATGATCTATTTATAGGCATATGAGACTTCATATTCAAATTTAAAAAGATTCACATGTCAAAGACAACATCATTCACTTTTTCAAAAAATTCAAATAAAAGGTTCTTCTTTTTCAATTGTCAAAGACAACATCATTCACTTTTTCAAAAAAATCAAACCTAATCTTTTACTTTTGGCATATGACAAAATGAGCACACTTTCCTTTTCAAAAAATTCAAACCTAATCTTTTACTTTTTGCATATGACAAAATGAGCACACTTTACTTTTCAAATTTTTCAAACAAAATCATCTACCTTTTATATAAGTCTAAAAAAGCATCAATCACTTTTGAAAATATTCAAATAAAACATGCACATGTGAAAGATGACAATCAATCATCTTTAATATTTTCAAAGTTCAACCTTTTAATCAAGGCATGCACATGCAAAAGATGACAATCAATCATCTTTCAAAATTTTCAAATTTAATTTTCAAAAATATTCATGCACATATGAAAAATGTATTTTAATGCTTTATGATAAAATATTAATTTTGAGCATTAATCCTAATTTCGAATTTTAAGAGATTTACAACATTACTCTATGACTTTAATGTGAACTTATTTCCTTCTTGCTCATGCTTGGTTCTTTGATGTGCTTGATTCCATTGTGTGGACAACTTGAGCTTGAAACTCCTTTATTCTTTGAATTCATTTGTTATCATCAAAATCCATGTGTAGATTTATAATCACATGAAACTTGAAACCTTGGATTCAACAATAGAGATTTCTTGTTGGATTAGATCAACACTATTTGAGATTACCATCACGTGACATCTATCTTGTGTCGTGTTTATCAACTTAGATCATCTCTAAGTAACCGAAACAATCATGTACATGCATGAAATTTGCTCATTCCCAAGTTAGGTGGTGTGTAGTGTAGATCCTTGTTGGGCTTGGGCTCCTCAATTTAGGCCGATTGACAGAGAGCTTTTATATTGGGCTTAAATACAAAATATGCCTTCCATAGTAAGTAAGACTTGCACATATTAAAACTATATCAAACATTACTCAAACTAGATATATGAGTTTAAATAATGTTAGATAAAGTCATGGGTTGTGCAAGTGCAACATACTCATTTTGAAAAAGAATGGAGTCTATCATTAAAAAGTTGCGAAATAATATATACAAGCCCCCCCCCCCCCCCAAAATATACAAGCTTTGTATAAGCCCTTTATAAAAATTTGAATTCCACCATGGAAAAATTTGAAAAACTCACTTTTTCTTGATGTGGCCCACATTTCTACAAAAGGTTTGTACATTTAGGGCCTATACCTAGCATTACCCTTTCTTTTTTTTTCTTTTTTTTTTATTTTTTTTATGTGGATCTCATATTTACTTTTTTTTTTTTTTTCAAAAGAAGTGCGTAACACCTATGCACTCTATAACTGTAAGTATCTTGAATTGTAATATATGGAAGAAATCAAGTATTATCCATCGAGAAGTTCTATTTGAAGATATTTTCAGTACTACACTCCGTCCACATTGTATAATTTGATTTGTAAAATTTAAATTTTAAAATTTATCTTTAAAATCAAATTATACCATAGAGATAGTGTGTGATGTAAATGCATTCAAATAGAATTATTCATTTCCTATTTAAGGAGTATCATTGTTATTCAACTCTTGGCGCAAGTGGGAGTGTCATGAAATGAATAGACTTAGTGTGGTCCAAATATAAAATATGTAATTGTTTAAATGAAATATTATAGGTGATAGATAAGATAAAAATTCCTTTAAAAAATGTATCTATTAATGATAGTAATTAAGTATTGCTTCCTTGATAGAAAGATATCAACATCAATATATGGACTAGCTAGTCATAGTCCCATGACTATCATGCAATAGTCAGAAGAAAAAAAAAGGACAAAAGAAAAAACCTGTCTCAAAATGCTTAAAATGCTAGAACATCACTATAATCTTTTTTCCTAAGATTAAGAAAATATAGAACATGGTGCACCAAAAAAGGCATGATTTGGTCATTGAAGCCATATATATATATATATATATATTTTAAATAAATAATGTTTTATAAATAAACTCCTCTATAACAAAGATTGAATGTATGGAGGACTAGCCTCCATATCCACAATTACATCAGAAATATTCAAAGTATTTTTTGGCAAGGACATGACCAAGATGAAAAACTTTGGAGTTTGCTTCTAATGTCACTAACAAGCATCCCAATACCGGTCCAAAACTCTCCAGCATTAGTGATGGCTTGAATTACTTGAAGAGTCTCCCTTGAGTTTGATGTTTGTCAGCTCCAGTTCAATTCCATAGATGCTTGCTTGGAGAGCACCAAAAGTTTCTTCAAGGAATGGATAAGGAAATAAGCTTCTATTCATTCTCATAGTGGCAATGACTCTCAACCTTTCTGGTCTCTAGCTATAATCCCAATTACATCTTGCGTTTAGCTTTTTTAACTGTAGTATCCCAGTTGAGCTTACTGATGATCTATGGAGGAGTCGTCTAGGATTGAGGTTGATTTCTATTAGCTTCTGATGAGCTTGTTCTCTTTGCTTGGATTTCTTCATCTCCTACTATATTTATTTTGAATGCAACACCTTGGATCGTTAAAATCTGCATTAAAAACAAAACCATTCATTCTCAACCATATTATTCTAGCAACCATAGATACTTCCTCAATTTGTTTCCTCTCAAAAGTGTCGCAGAAATTTTTCATCAACTCCATAAAGCTCCTCTTAAGAAATATGTTTTTCCGTATTTGCTTGGAACACTGAATCCAGACATCTCCGAGCTACAACGTAACCCCCTAAGGCATGATCCATAGACTCTTCGACCTCCAAACAAATAGGGAAATTTGGGTTATCCACAAATTCTTTATGAATAGATTCAAACTTGTAGGGATAGCTTCTAAGAATACTTGCCACAAGAAGACTTTGTTTGCATTTGGTATGTTTAGCTTCCAAACTATTTGTCACATGCTTCTCTATCTATTATACTGGATGGCTGCACTTTAGTTTTTTTCTTGTATTTCTTTTTGCAGATGATAAGCATTCCTTACTAGGAATAGTCCATTTGTAGTACCTCTCCATATTAACTTGTCTGGACATTTGTAGTGCAGGGGATCAAATTTTCAATTGATTTTTTCCATTGGCTTTACAGAGCTGTTGTTAGGAATCCAGTGGGTAAGTACTCTAGGTCCCATTCTCTGGGACTTCTCAATTTTCACAATGGCACTTTGGATCAAAGATCAATAATTTTAAGGGGCTGAATCCTAGATTTTAAAGTCGATGGAAGGAAAGGACAATTATTCATGGGCCAATTCTGCAGTAAGCCACTAGATTTATTTACAAACATAGTCCATTCACATTACTAATGACACCTATACAACCCCGTTTACATTGCTAGCCCATGTAGATTACAACGCATGTGTTCTCATAAAACTTCCCACATAATTTATACAATTTGATAAGAAAAATATCGAGCCTTGTCATAAAGAAAATTTCCACACCATTCTTCCGCATCCCTAACCAAAATCCTCAGGCAGCATTATGAACTTAAAAAGCACATGGTTGTTCCGTTAGCTCTTTAATCACCAATAAAAAATAGTATCTTACTTATTAGAATAGAGAATGCTTCGTTTACAAGGAAATATTTAATAAAAAAATTTATAAATTAACGTGATTTGATGTAATACTTTAGATTGTAAAATATTTTTTATTATAAAATTGATTTGACATATCCCATCAAACTACATTTTCTAAATGTTCTCTTAGAACATTTCTTTATAAATCTAGTCATTCTCAATAGAAAAATCATTTTCTGTGGTGGTAAAAATATTTTGTTAACATTATCGACCATCATGATTGATTGAATAGAGGTCCTAGGCAGAAGAAGAAGTTCTAGTCCATGCAGGATCTTATGACGAGTGAACTAGGCTCTCAGCTCCACTTATCCACTTAAGCTCTTCCTTACTGGTTGGATTTGATCAAACGGGCCTCTTCAAGCTTCAAACCTATATTCATCACCATATATACCTGGATACATGATATCTTCATTAACAACGGTTTGACCTTCGAGTATGCTTACTACTGCAGACATGGTGGGTCTAAGGGCTGGAGATGGATTGGTAAAAAGTAGAGCTACTTTGATCATTCTAATGGCCTCCTCCTTGGGTCATGGCTGAAGTCATAATTGTTTGAAGTCTTGCTTTTTCTACAAGGAACTTGGATTGGTCTGTTGGCGATGGGAATTATTTCTGAGCTTGTAAAATTACTCTCTGAAACTTGAATCGATCCAACCATTTTACATGGAACTTCCGAATACAAGAATGTTGTTCTTTGGCAAATTCTCATTTCAGTATCCATGGGACTTTATACTTGTGAAAAGGAGGGAAGTAGGAAATTGGGAATCTTGTTTATCAACTTGGAGGACAGTACTTTCGTTTGTCTTTTGTTTTTAAGTGATGTCTTTTTAGCTTTGTAACTAATTAATTCGTAATAGATATTTTAAGTTAATTTTAAATGAAGCTAAAAAGATTACATTGATGGCGAATTCTACTTCCAAGGATTGAACAAAGGAAAACATCATTTGAACCAGGAAGCATGAATATCATATGATGACAGTGTGAAGTGTACTTCCAAGCTACTTAATGATCACAATGTGACGAACATTCCAATGCCAAACTTCATGTTAGAATATTTTTTTTTATCCAATATTGATATCAAGAGAATTTGATATGTATTTTGATTGATGCTAAACCGGAAATTTGCATCACCAATGAGGCAATGTTATGGCCGTCTTGTTTTGTCAAGATCTGCTTGATGATGTAGTGGAGGAGCCGATCCATGTTGCATCCATTAAATTATGAAGAAGACTCTGAGTCTGAACATCGGTTGAGCTCTGTTCTAAGATTTGATCAAACTGGTCTCTTAAAGCCTTAAATCTCAACTCATCGCCATAAATACTTGGATCCATAACCAACTCATGAGTAGCAGTTTGACCTTCAAGCATGCTCACTACTGCAGACATGGTGGGCCGAAGCGCTGGTGATGGATTAGTACATAATAGAGCAACTTTAACCATTCTTGCTGCCTCTTCTTTACTGAAGTTAGATCCCAACCTTGGATCCACCAACTCCATCAAATTCCCTTTTTGTTGTAAAACAAGGGCCTGTATAGGGAAAGAGAGGAAGTGAGTGAAAGAAACAAAAGAGTTTTGCTATATACAAACACAGTCACGCACTAATCTGTGTACCAATACTGATTTATTCATACTTAAAATTTAAATCAACACTGTTTTCAATAAAATTTACTTTTTGACCAATCACATCACATTGGTGCACAGATTAGTGCACAATTATGCTTGCAACTATATTTTTCCGAAACAAAATAGAATTAAAAAGGAAAAATGTTTTAAGTGAGTTTTGTTTGACGTATGAATGTTGAGCATTAAGGGACACAACGTAAAGATGAACCAATATCTACTCATTTCAATCATTTCTGCCAATATCAATTGATTTCACTATTATTACCCAGGGCTACTCTCTACCCACCAAGTTGACCTCAATGAAGATAATGTAGCGTGCAAATCAAAGCTTTGATGAAGATCTATGCATAGATTAATATAATGAAAAATCCCACATAGAAAAGTTCCAAAATGAGTGATTGGTTCTTAAAAAATGTGCTTATAGTTTCATTCAATCCGAAAAACATGATGTGATCTATCTTACCCAATCAAGAAGACACACAAACTCATCTGTTGGACGGAATTTCATGTTGTTCTTTCCAGCAACAAGTTCTAATGCAACAATCCCAAAACTATATATATCTGCTTTATATGTTAAATACCCCCATAATGCATATTCTGGCGCCATGTATCCTCTGCAAAGAAAAGCATTATATTAGCAACTTGACTTTAGAGACATCGTGATCCATATGGTTGACAAAAAGAAGAGAAGAATAACTTGAGCAGAATGAGAAAAGAAAGTAGCTCACATAGTTCCTGCGACTCGGGTGCTAATGTGGGTGTTTTCCTCTTCATCAAGCTTGGCTAATCCAAAGTCAGAAATCTTAGGGTTAAGATCCCTATCCAGTAGTACATTGGTAGTTTTAATGTCTCTATGAACAATTTTCAGTGGCGATTCCTCATGCAAGAAAGCCAGACCTCTTGCGATGCCGACACATATTTTTTGTCTTATATGCCATTCCAATTTCACTGGGCCTTGATCTGGACCTACAGTTGATGTAGATAGCTCAATCAATGATACCAGAAATTTTTAGTTTCATCCTATGTAATTTAAGACATTTGATTCCCCTTCTTTATGAAATTATTACAATTTGCTTTCCAAAGATGAAAAATTATGCTTACCAAACATAGCATGTGCAAGGCTATTGTTTTCCATGTATTCATATACCAACAACAGTTGATTCCGTTCAATGCAGCATCCATACAGTCTAACGAGATTTGGATGCTGTAAACCAGATATCATGCCTATCTCATTCACGAATTCTCGATTTCCTTGCTGTGATTTTGACGAAAGTTGCTTAACAGCAATTATGGTACCATCCAATAATGTTCCCTGTTGAGAGTATAGTTTGCATTATGTTTTTCTATAAGGTATATTTGAGAATTTCACAGACCAGTGCAAATGTGAAAGGGAAAAAAGAAAACGAACTAAATGTAGTCATATAAATATAGTTGACAATGACCTTGTATACAGATCCAAAGCCACCTTCCCCAAGCTTGTTTGCAACATCAAAATTGTTTGTGGCAGCTTTGATTTGTCTGAAGGTAAAAAAACCAGTTTGCAGATCTAATCCTTTTAGATCTGTAAAAGAAACACTATTAAAATGTTGGATTCTATCTCAAAGCATTATAATACACACATCTAAACTAAACTACCTTGTTCCTGTGATGTCCTGCCTCCTAAATAGCCTTTCCACCGAAGAATTGCTAAAATCGTTAAAACTAGGGTTGACACCAAAAGTACAGTTCCAAGTGTGAGAAATATCTTCCTTTTCCTATCATCAGGAGGTTGGAAATCTACAAAAAAAAACACAAAAGCAAGTATTGACAATGATTGTAGTAGCGTGGTCAATCAAGTGCAAAAGAGGATAATATTCAATGATTCAAGACCATGATCAAGAACCCTCGTTGAAGGCGGAGGAAAATCGTGGTTACAAGCCAAGCAACAGGAGGACAACAAAGCCCCCCAATGAAAAGACCAAGATCAAGAACAAAAGGTATGAATTAGAAAAAAATCCATTAAGCCTATCAATAAGAAGCATAGCAACCTTCTTTCTGCATCCAGTAGTTTTGTGATTGCTTCAGCATCAACTATATGCTCTATGCATCCATTATTTCTTTAAATCTACTTTTCAATTAGACGTGGAAAACAGCAAACTCCAACACTTAATAGAATGGCAGTGAGAGGAGGAGGCATACTATAGTCAGTTCTCCCCATGTTAAAAGAAATATGGAACATGCAACTTATGTCTCTTACTAGAGTCTATGGAGATAGCTGATATAAGAGGACCATATGTTCCTCTCCTTGGGACATCTTGTGTCCCTTTTCCAGCCCAATGAAAGCGGATCTCCAAATTTTTATTTGTAACAACTGCGGTAAAATTTCGAATGACTGGTTTGTCGACTCCTCCTGCTTCATTTTCAATTTCAAAATCCTTCAGGACCAATTTATCCTGCAGCAAAGAACCTCAGTTAATTTATCTTCTATATCAACATAGAAGACAAAATAAGCAGGTTGGCAAGCAGTACCTGGATATAAACATCAAAAATCCGTCTTCCGACACTGTAAAAGGATCTGTTGTTTCTCAGGATTATCTCTGCAAAGTGAAGTTTCACAGTATAGTTTCCCTTTGCCAAGCAACGCGCATAGTATGTGAGAGAAAGTGGAGAGAGACGTGCATTCTTGTATAATTCAAAATCGTTCATTCTGAGCATGGATACATTTTCTGCAAGGTAGTTACTCCTAGCATACCAGAAATGTCCAGTGCTACTAAAGCCCCAAGTATCATCTTTCATTAGAACAAATTTTGCAGCACCTCCTTGTTCTAAATCCGCTTCATACTTGATGCTACCAATAGTTGTTGCATTTCCACCACAATTTATATGTAAAGAGTAACGATCTAGAGAGAGCAACATTAAAAAGGTAAGATTCAAATGAACATAGTAGAAGACATATTCAATGATCTTTAATAATTTAATCGTGTTTGTATCTCATCCAGAATAAAATATTGGCAAAATTTTTCTCCTTTATGAATAAAGCATTACTGAAGTGGAAGGCCAACTATTAATGATTGAAGCATCTAATTCTACTTTGGTTTGGGCAGATATATACCTTTTGAGCATGGATTGTCCCTCAGACACCCCGTAAGTATTCTACAATAAAACATAACATAAGATAAAAGAATTAGCATGTCTATGAATAAAATTGAAATGAAAAAGAAAATAAAGAGAGCATTCCGTTTTCCTTAAAAAGTTCAATAACTAGGAAGCTTACGATTTGTCTGTTCCAGAAAAGCTTCTGAACAAGTTTCTGTTGAATTATCAACGAGTTAATCTCAAGGATAAACAAAGAATTAAATGAAAAGTCAAAGGCTCCAATACAAAAACTAAGTTGACACTTTAAAGGGGAAAAGCTTCCTTACATGGTGTCTGGACAAATATTTGGCGCAGAGCTTGCAGAAAAATTGTTGTAAGAAACATCTATTTGGCTACATAAAACATAATTCCTTTTATCTTAATAATTCACCTCCCTAATAATATATATATATATATATATATATATAATCAAGCTGTTGATTTCTAAACTAACCGAACTAATTTGGACAGATATCGTACAAAAAATCTTTTCATAATTCAGAGAGTTGTATACAAACTTATGACCTTATTAACCACCTAGTAGCACAAGCTTCACAGGTCTTCTTGCCATTATTACATGCAAATTAAAACAGAATTGTAAATAGACATCATTGGTGTAATGGCATATGATCTTACCAGAGACAAATGAACAAGAAAATTTGAATAATGTAATGAAAATTGACACTATTTCTTGGTGGCACCAAATGGATGAAGATACAAATGAAGCTGCTTGCAAAATAGGATTATTTCACCCATTTCACAAGAAATGTTCTAAGAATAACACCTAAAGAGGTCAGGCGAATAAATCCCATCTACAGTAAGATTTCATGTATATGAATTTAGATGTATAAAACGTTACATATTTGTTGACACAACATTTCAAATTATTTTAAACTTAATATACCAAATTATTGGCTATTTAACAGTAGAATGGATCACTTGACTCAGAAGAAGCAAAGGTCATGCTTTGAAAATTATATTATAGATAAACGAATATGCTTTTGAGTCCCCAAAAAAAAAAAAAAAAAAAAACACATAAATGGATCCAGATCTCATGCAAACATTTTGCAGTAGTTCAGATGGAAAACATACTAGCCGGTATCTCTTCCCTTGATCCATTCTGGGATAGGTCCATTGAGCAAGTTACCTGTCAGATATCTATCCAGTGATGAAGAAAGCACATTTCTGTTAGATACCTTTGTGTTGATATCATTTCAAACTCCATACAAATGGGAGATTTTGAGATGAGATGAGATGAGATAAAAGTTTAAAGTTAAATAAAACATTGTTAGAATATAATTTTAGAATATTACTTTGTTTTGGAATTTGAAAATTTTGAGTTGTTTATTTTATTTTGTATGAGAGTTTAGGAAAGTTGTAATGATTATATGATATGAGATGAGATGATCTCTCAAACCAAACCAGGCCTTAATCTTCTGTGAGTTGACTCTAGATGTTTGCAGTATTTCAGACATGTGATTTGGTATCATAATGCCCCATTCCAAGAGATGAATGTTGAGGAACGACTTGGACCTATTATTGAGGTGCTCTTTTTCTGTGCTCCGTAAATCTCAGGGGTTTTCGATCTGGTATGTTTTTTTTTTCCTTCGACTAGGGTTTCTCATGGTGGAACTTGCCACCCCTTTGATGATGTTGTCATCGACGGGGAATTCAGTCAATGTGGAAGGGAAGAAGTCCTACATGTAGGCAGTGTTGAATTCAGTTTCTCCCCTAACTTTCAAACTCCAGATGCATTATTCGGTAGATATTGATGGGGAATAAGGATTTGTCTTCACAGAACCGAAGATGGCTAAAGCTGCTGATGATTTTTGCTACGTTTTTGTCCTTAAGTTTGTTTGCTCCCGGCCTTCGATAGATGTCATTTGCCTTGCGATCATTAAATCCTGGGGCTTTCTGAGATACTGTCTGTCAATTTCATGGATGATAGACATGTTTTACTTAAATTGCAAAATGAGCGGGATTTTATCCATGCATAGGCATGAGAAGGTAAACTGATAGATGGATGTGGATTCCAGTTGTTTCGATGTATGAAAGAGTTTGATCTTCGTAAGGAATCCATGTTGGCTTCACAATGGATTTTTGTCCTTGGACTGCCATTGCACATGTACCACATAGATTGTTTACAGATTCTTGCAACTAGGTTTGGAAGATATCTAGGTTCTGATAATGCAACCCTAAATAAAACTAGGGCATCGAGGGCTCGTTTGAGTGTTGAGGTTGAACTGACAGCAAAACCAATCTAGGGTTTTCCTATAGTAGTTGCACCGGAAAAGAAATTCTGGCAGGAGGCATGATATGAGAAGCAAGGTTTTTATTGCGCGAAGTGTTGTCGGTAGGGTCATACCTCGATGGTCTGCATATCTACAGAAAGGCAACAAGATCGTAAGGTACCCTCGACCTGTCCTAAAAATATGGCAAGGAAAATAAAAGAACATTTTGGAGGATAAGCCACAGGAGAATAAGGTGGTGGGTTGTGACGGGCCTTCGCCATCCGATGAGGTGTTGTAGATCGTGGAGTTGAAGGAGAAGGAACCGGGTGAGCTGGAGGTAGTACTGGATAGTGATCCCATTACAGGTGAGAATGATAATGAAGTGGTTGTTGGGGTGGAGGGAGTGAACCCTTGGTGTTGGCGGGCGCCGGGGAGGGTGGGGTTCAGTGTGCGAGGATGTTGTTGTTGAGGAAGAGCAACCTTTGAACCAAACAATAGAGTTGCCAAGTGCGAGGGCAGTGGAGTCTCAAGGGCCAGTTGTTGAGGAAGTTGTTCTTGAAGGTGGAAGCATGCTGCATGTGTTGGACTTCAGAGGATGGGCTTATGTAATTTCAGAAATCTTAGAATTAGAGAGTACGAGAGTTTTTCTTGAGCCACAGGAGGATGCTTTCATGTAAGCGAGGGTGCTGCAGATTGGTTCGGATATGGAGGATGAAGAAAATCTTACTCGCTTGGCCAAGGAGAAGGGGTATGCATCCGTGGATGAATCACATGTTTCTTTGGTGCAACTAAAGGAAAATGCTCATTCAAATGTGCAACAATCTAAGCGGGCAAGCACCTGTCCTGAAAAACTGAATTTATGACGGATAATACGATTGTGTGGAATGTGAGGGAGTTAGGGAGGTTTAAAGGTCATCTGAGAAGGCTTATAGGAAATTTTGATGTTGCTATTGTTGCAATTTTGGAGCTGTTTAAGGGGGAGAATAGAATGCCTAGATTAGCTAGTTTCTTGGGTTTTCAAAACTTCTGCTGCAATGAAGCATGAGGGGGTAAGGTGTGGTTGCTATGGAGGGATCCATATCAGTTTGAGTTCCTGAGTGCTTTGAACCAGATGCTCACGGGTTGGTTCACTTTGGTGAATACTCGAAAGTTAGTTATGTTTGTTTATGCTAAATGTAATCAACTTGAACGTCGGGAATTATGGGCGGCACTTGAAGGGGTTTGCATGGAAGAACATCCCTGGCTCTTAATTGGGGATTTCAATATAATCAGAGTGGATGATGAGCGTATTGGGGGGCTACCTCAGTCCCTACATGCGATGGAGGATTTTAATGGGTGTATTGATGCTTGTGGACTTGTGGAGGTGAGTTCTCATGGGCAACGGATGTCCTGGTGTAATGGACATGAGCGAAGGTCAAGAAGTTGGGCTCGGCTCAATAGGGCGCTGTCTAACATGGGGTTTGCGAATTGGTTTGGAGATGATAGTGTCGAATATCTCAAGAGGAAGACATCTGATCATAGCCTAAAGTTGGCCGCCAAGCTTAAGAAATTGAAGATTTCCCTTCGGTCGTGGAATAAGCTAGTCTTTGGAAGAGTCGACGTTAACATTCATGATTTGGAGGCTCGGATTGAGTCTTTAGAACAACAATTGCAATTTGGTTCTTCCCAAGAGCTAGAGACCAAGATTTTACTGATGAAAATGGAGCTTAAGGGTTGGGAGAAGTGGGAGAGATGAGATTGGCTCAACAAGTGAAGAAGTGGCTTGCGGAAGGGGACAAAAATTCAAAGTTTTTTCATGCAATGGTTATCAGCCAGGAAGACTTCATTCATTATCTGTATGTAGCTTGCGGCTGGTACCGTTTTAGACTCTCTAGAGTCGGTTCATCAAGGGCTATTAATTATTTTTAGGAGTTTCTAAATGGTTCACATGTGCAGAAGCAAGCTAATCTCTCTCAACTGTTAGAGAAGGTGGTGACAACAGAGGACAATGAGTTCTTATGCCATCTTCCTATGGAAGAGGAGGTTAAGGAAGCTGTGTTTTCCATCCCAAAGTACAGCAGTTTGGGACCTGATGGCTTTAGGTCATTGTTTTATACAACTTGTTGGGAGACTGTCAAGGATGATCTCGTGGAGGCAGCAAGGGATTTTTTTAATAGAGCTACTCTCTCAAGATATTACACTGCTTTTTACATTGTGCTTGTCCCTAAGCTGCAGGATCTACAAGGCTTTGATAAGTTCAGACCTATAAGCCTTTGTTCAGTTACATACAAAATTCTTTCGAAAATTATTGTTAGTAGGTTGACCTGGTTTCTTCCTCTCATGATCTCTCGTAAGCAATGAGCCTTTATCCCAAGTCAAAGCATCTTTGAGAGCATTTCTCATGCCCAGGAGATGGTCCAGTCAATCAATAAGAAGGTATAAGGATACGGTAATGTAATGGTCAAGATAGATATGGCAAAAGCTTATGATCGTGTTCATTGGGGTTTTCTTTTAAAGGTGATAGATGGATTTGGATTCTCGAATTCTTTTTGTTGCTTGGTGGCAGAATGTATTAAGTCCCCATGGTTTTCAGTTATGATGAATGGTACTTCCAAGGGGGTTTTTTAAGTCATCCAAAGGATTACTCCAAGGGGATCCTCTTTCTCCTTATTTATTTATTTTGATGGAGGAAGTGCTCTCAAGACTATTACGGAAGCAGTTTGAGGGGGGTCGTATTGGGAAATTTTCTCATCTAGTAGGGGCTCCTTTGATATCCCATTTGCTCTATGCAGATGATTTGTTGGTTTTTCTCAATGGAGAGAAAATATCTCTTAAAATACTTGTTAAAACTCTAGGGATTTATGAGAAGTGGTCTGACCAATTGATTAATAGAGACAAGTCTGCCAGTTATCCAGCTAAAGCCATTTCTTTGGCATGCCAACGGGCATTATTGATGGCTACAGGTTTTGTAGAGGGGCATTTTCTAGTTGCGTACTTGGGTGTTCCCTAGTGATTGGGAGGCTCACGGCTTGCCATTTGGAACCTCTTGTGGATAAGATTAGAAATATGGTGGCGGGTTGGAAGGTTAAACTACTCTTGCAAGGTGGGCGGCTCATATTGCTCAAGCATGTGCTTACAAGTATGGCTTTCCATTTGCTTGCAGTTTTGGCCGTGCCGAAGGTTGTCATTAATAAGATTAACTCGATACTATCTACCTATTTTTGGGGCTAACAAAAGGGAAGGAAGAAGCCAAAATGGCAGGCATGGTCCAGTATTTGTATGCCAACTCGTGAGGGGGGTTTAGGGTTGAGAAACTTCCTCGATATGCAGAGTTCTATGCATATAAAGCTGGTTTGGGGACTTATGGCCTATGACAGTTTGTGGTCCGGGTTCTTCAAGGCAAAGTACATTAAAAGAGGACATTTATCCCTAGCAATGTGTCCAACATCCAATTCTAGACTCTAGTGGTCTATGGTGTCAATACTACTAGAAGTGTGTGATAATGTTAAAGTCAAAGTGAAGGCAGGACGGGTATCCTTTTGGTTTGATGGGTGGTTATCGGGTGGTTCGCTTCATGTTGGTAGGGAGGACATTGTCAATCCTATGCTGCAGGTTAAGGAGTGGGGTTGAAAAGGTAGAGGAAGTGATTCAAAGCGTTGTTCTAGGCAAGGATGGACCTGATATTTTAATTTGGATGCCATATAGAACTGACTTTTTTTGTTGACTAGTGCTTGGGAGTTGGTGCATATAAGAGGAGATCGAGTCCATGGGATGGACTGGATGTGGCATCGTAGGCTACCTTTGAAGGTTACTACGTGTATGTGGAAGGCAGGCTTCAAGTGTATTACCGTGGATGATAGGGTGCAATCAAGGGGCATAGCATTGGCCTCTCGTTGTGATTGTTGTGTATCTCCAAGGGTAGAAACGCTGGATCATGTGCTTGGGTCAGGGAAGTTTGCACAGAATGTATGGCGGATGGTGACAGTGAATTTCGGGGTAGTTGAGTTGCAGGGGGACACATGGGAGGGAAGGGTTTCTCATTGGCTAAGCTGTGCAAAGAAGTTCACTAAGCAAGGTGTGCTGCTTCGCTTGCTTCCGAGTGTTATTACCTAGTGACTGTAGCAGAGATGTTGTAAAGCTAGGATGGAGGGTTGTCATGAAATGGTGGAAGGTGTGTGGAGGTCAGTGCGTTTCTGGTTGCATAAAATCGTTGAGGACAGTATGGAGCATGACATACTCACTTCACTAGATGATCAGGTCCATCGTGCCATGGATGTTTTGACAGTTAAGCGAATAACTTGAAGATCTGGAACTGTAGTGTGGGAAAAACCGCCTGCGGGTGGTTAAAATTGATTGTGGATGGCAGTTGCAGGGGGAATCTGGGTAACTGTGGTGGGGGTGGGGTTATTCGGGATCATAAGGGTGTTGTGCAGTAGGCCTTCTCCTCTTTGTTTGGTCATGGCACCAACAATGAGGCAGAACTTAGGGCTATATTAAAATGAGTAGTCATGTGCAAGGAGCTAGGTTACCAAGAAATTATTATAGAATGTGACTCGAAAATTGTTGTGGATTGGATTAATTCTCGAAAATGCACCGTTTAGTGCCTGTGAGATTTCTGTGAGGATCTCTTAAGGGAGCTAGATGGTGTTCGTTCTACAATAGTACATTAGTTTAGGGAAGGTAACCAAGTAGTCAATTTCCTAGCTCGCATGGGTGAGGAGGGCTCTAACATAAGGTACCACCCTGGTGATAACCTTCCAATGCTGCTAAGAGGTATTATTTGTGTTGATAAGCTGGGTTTGCCACATATCAGATTTTGAGGAGTCTGGGTGGTCTCTTTGTAGTGCCTTGCTTTTGGGTTTTTGGTAGTCCCACGGTTTGCTGCTTTTCTGGTTTGGTTGTTCTAAGGGTTCTTGTTAACTTGTGTATACATTATACGTGTGTTAGTTCAGTTGGCAGTGTTGCTGGTTTTTTGGTTTGTCAAAGTTCGGCTTGTGATTCCCTTGGGTTAGTTTATTGTCTATTTGTTATTCCCTTGGGTCTTGGTTATTATCACGGTTTTCTTCCACCATAAGTTAGGATTCTTAATAAAATTTGGAGAAGGTCATTTTTACACATGTGACATTTTCTCTTTTTCTTTTTAAAAAAAAAAAAAAAGAGAGTATGAATGTTGAGACTTTTGCCACTAAGCTAAAGTTTTAGGGGTGATGATTTTGTAAATATGTGCTACTTGTGTTCTTGATCGAAAGGTTATAATTTAGTACCTAAACTAGCTGCTGCATTATTTTTTTTTCTTAAAATTTATGACTAGTCATGTGTGCTTGAATGGTTAAAACTTTACAGAACTAGTACCATAAATTTAACCTATTGTTATAATTTAGCTAGGATCGTCCATGATAAAATAGGAAAAAATTACCAAACCGATTGAATTATTTTGGGAAGCGAGCAAATATTGTATTTCAAGCTTAAGACCCACTGAAAAGACCCCCAGTCCCTCATGAATACAGATTGCTTACATAGTGTCCAAGCTTATTAGACCTCCAAAATTTGGAATCTCTCCTTCCAATCTGTTGAAACTCAGATCTCTGAAAAAGGGCAAAAATTTGATGTTATAGGAACAAGAGATTATTAAATACTATTCAAGTGAAAATGGTAAAAATTAAGAGATATGCATGTTCCATGAATGAGAGGAAAGTTCAGAACGTGAGAGAAGAAGGAAAGAAACCAAAAGAGAGAGAAAATTGATAAAGAGGAATTGATTAGGCTTCTTTGACAGCTGGCTTTTAGATTTTGAAGCACCGGGGTGTAGTGTATCCATGTGTTCTCCTTTCTTGTATCTATGTATGGACATAATTATTATTAACAGTAAACATTAATTAACAATAGCAGCTGTTGGAACAAAGCTTAAACAGCTAGACTTGTTTTCATCATGCACTCTTTAAAACAAAGATTCTTTTTTGAACCTTGATTCTTTTTTGAATTACTATGATTCATCTCATCACCCTAATGTTAGGGAATAATGAAGATGGAAATGTATAGTTATCATCCAAACATTTACTTATTTCTACTAAGACCTCCCCCGATATTAAGCTCCTCATGTTTCCTAACTTAAATTCTAGATCTACTTGTCACTTTCATGTATCATGTATTTTAAGCAGTAAAACATTCTTATTTATCAAATATACCTAGGAGAATGCAATCGGCTTTCAAACAATACCAAATTAATGTGATGAGCAGATGCACAAGATCAAGGCAATTTACTTGTGTTAAAATCTATAGGTGTGCATGGCACTAAAAGGTCTCTAATTTCTGCAATTCCCAAGTATAGCATTTAGTAACTAATCAAATTGCAAGAAGATCCACGGTTGGGATCATGTGTATGAATTTCAACCTAAAAAGTAGAGAGAAGGATGAACCAAAGAATTACAATATTTTCAGCTGTGTCATATTTGATATATATGGAGGGATTTTTCCAGAGATATTACAGCTCCTCAACATCCTGAACCATAAGCCAATTTCACGTAAGCAAAATGTCAACAATATGTGCCCTGTTCCAATTGCAGAGCTTTTTACTAACTAAGCATTCCTCACAATTTTTCCAGTCCTCCAATGTTTTGTAACGGTGGAAAAGGTGAACCCTCTCCAATTAAGTCACTAATCTTTCTGCACAGAATTGCATCATTCGGTGTTATTATCTTAAGCAATACAAATTTACCAATATAACAATCACAAGAACATATTGATGATGTTGTAGAGATTATGCAACTCAAGAACAGTTCACTTAGAAGGAAGAACTCACAGCTCGGTCAAATTACTGAGGACCGAAATACTAGAAGGAATTGGCCCCTTAAGACCACTGGCTTGAATCTCTCTGTAAGAACACAATTTTGGATGGATTAGATTGCAACTGAAGCTTCTAGGTAGAAGCGATTTACAGCGTATTGTATGAAAAATCACATACAATGCCTGAAGTTGTTTCCAGCTTCGAAAGAAATCGGGCATTCTTCCGGTGAAGCTGTTACTGCTAATCCTCCTACATAAGGGGCAAATAACTAACATTTTCAAGGAAACATCTGAAGTTCATGTTTGTAAGCTGAGGAATAGTTTACAAATTACAACCACTTACAGGATTTTTAATCTGGTCAGATATGTGAGCGCAGTGGGCAACTCTCCAGTGAGATTGTTAGCGTTAAGAATGCTGCAACCATCAGTTTGAAACTTAAGACTGGTTCAACTAACATACTGTTAATTTATTAATAAAATCAATGAAAATATGGAAATAATTAATTGAATGTTATCTGGATAAAAATGAGGAAGGAAAGAACCACTGACAGAGTCTCTAAGTCAACCAAGTTTCCAAGCTCAGGGGGAATGGGTCCAGAAAACAGGTTGCTTTCTATGCTCCTGAAAGAGTCCTATAAGGTTACAGCAAGGCTAAACCAAGTGAAACTTCTCAATAATTTAACACAGAGATCCAGAGCATACAGAAATTGAAGAGTAGTGATTTTTCCCAAGTAGTCAATACGTCCTGATAAGTTGTTTGCACTGATTGACCTGCACTTGATTCATTCCATTACTTCAGTAATTAGCTTTTACAGACTAACCATGGATTTGAAAGTTCAGTAAATTGTTTACAGAAATTCCAGCTTTGTAGAAGCCCATTCTCTTGGTATTGAACCACTGAGGTAGTTCCTATTGAGATCACTATAAGCAAGAGAAAAGTGTGCTGTTAGTATAGAAGTTTTAAGGTCTTTTTGTGGTGTAATAACTACAAAATAGCTAAAGTATTTTCCTAATAGATAATTGGAAGGTCTTTCATACATTTGCTTAAGGTAGGGTAGCTTCACCACTGCAGCTGGAAGTGTCCCTCCAAGATCCTGCCCTTTAAGAAATCTGCGTGTCAGGAAGAAAAAAGCATATATTACAAATTACATGGGTAAAAATTTCAGATCCATTTCCTAGATAAAATTATATGTGATGACTTAAAAAAAAACAGAGAAAATTTAGGAAAACAAAGTGGGAGGTGCTCTCCACTACTAAACCAAATTACACATCATATTCATAAACTTATGCTTGCTAAGGGAGCTTACATCATAACCACGTGGCATACACCATTAGGATAGGAGCAATTGCAGTTGACAGTATTGTTGTGCAACGACCTCTCTACTGAAGGTGGTGTTTTCCAGCTTGGGTGATTGCACGGATTTACGCGGAAGTTCCAGTCTTTCATCCCCAGTTGTGCAGCTATTTCTTGAAGGGCTTCCACTGCACACATCAAACAAATCATCCATAGCAGGATTTTAAAAAGTAAAGAAAAAGAAATAGACCCGGAAAACAAAAGGTAAAATACGCATCAACTTGACTTAAATTATTGATATGAATGCTACTTGTGGAATGGAAGTTCTGATAGTGCCAGAAACAAAAGTTAGTTGGGCTTGTCCTTGCACTCCTAGATTCAAATAGGGTATCAATTCGTGTCCTGTGGAGATGCCCGGGGAATGTTCTTAGTGTTGGAGAAACTTTCTGAAGTTAAGGTCTTTTCCTCTTAATTCTGGCAAGCGCAACACTGGATATGAAAGGCAAACCTCATCTTCAAATATCTGGCACGTACAAGGACCTCTCGTTACCAAATATGTTTCTAGGATAGTTTATGATACAACAATCCCACTATAATGCTAAATTTCCAGGGGTCGTAAGAATTGGAGAGTGGGGCTGGCGTCCTGCTATAGCGATTGAGCTGCTAAAAATGCAAATATAATGTTCACAAATGCTACTGCCATTACCAAGCAATGACTTTGAAGATTCAGGAACTTGAATTCCCTCAAATATGGAAAATCTTGCCAACTTCTACGCGGGATGCCATCAGAGGAAGATCTATACGTGAAGCAAATCTGAATCACAGTCAGAATGATTTTTAAGCTGTGGAGATTTCCGCAGCTACTTTTTGAGTGATCACTATCTAATTTCTGTATCATGGTTATTCCCTGAATTTAAACACCTTGTTACTCTGTTTCTGCAGGCTGTCATAACTGAGGAAGGCACTATCAGACGATATGTTAATTTTCAATTCTACTAAATTCCATCTCCATCAACTTGAGCTTACCCAAGAAATAAACAGATCATACAAATATCTTGGAACTCTAATATAACATATAAGCTAGAAAATACCTTCAGAAAATGGAAGACGCCCAGCTTGTGCGCTGACATTCTTAGGTCCTATGCACATGAGCAGTATAAGCATAAGAAAAGTAAAGCTGGTCTTTGAACTATAACTATGGCATGTCATCTTCTTCTCCACCGATCAACTTGGATTGCCGTATTCCTGGCTTACAAACTTGCACAGAAATGCAGATATATCATATATGTGCATAGAATTAGAATTTATAAAAGAACCTTCGTTGGCTGGTACTTGCATACCAAACCGAATCCTCCCCTACTTACATACAACAATCCCACTACAAATTTTAAAATAAAAATAATAATATTTAAATAATTTTTTAATTTTATAATATTTTCATTCAACTTATTCTCTCTCCTCCAAAATTTAATAAAATATATTCATTCAAATTATGTCACTATTATCACTAGTGTTAGAGCCATGAAATACATTTTGATACTTTTTGATGTAATGTATATTTATAATTACAAAAACAAAAGACATAATTTAAGTTACAAAAGAAATTATTAATATATTTATTAAATAAGGAATATAAACCTGCAGGCATTTATATTAAAATATCAGGAATTATAAATATATATGAGGTTTTCCTCTTTAACCAATAACTTAATATATTCAATATTAATTTCTCTTAATAAAACCTTTAATATCTCCAACAGTTCATCAATTTCGTAGTTTGACAAGCTAGGAAACCTGGTTGAAGGCAAGCCAGGAACATTAATTATGTGGGACCTAGCTAATTAATGTGATATAATGCTTGTTGGGAATGAGGATTCCATAACTCATATTTTATCATAGATATCTCGAATTTATATATATATATATATATATAAAGATATATGCATAGCTTGATTCCTAGTGTAGCGGAATTTTTGGAAGTCTTTCGTCAAATTCATCGTACATGTTCATATGATACTTTGTTTCATGCTGTGTAAACACATTAATCTTGATCAGTTGAATATTTTGGCATGTTATTCGTAGGATCTATATATTCAAGTGTTTAATATTATTACATAAGTGTAATTAACTGTTTAATTAGAATTTTCAAACTGTTCGTTGGCTCTATAATTTTTAATAACAAATCCTACAGCATGGGTAGACGAAAAGTATAAGTAGCTTCGCTTGGTCCTACCTCCATTCAATAATCACATCAGATTTTTTGTTCATAATTACTGTTCAATCTAGAATTACTAGATCAGACAAATTAATACCCGTGTCCAAATTTTCTATTGATAAAGAAGGTATGAGAAAAAAAAAATAAAAAGTCATTTTATTCATTATTTTTATATTATATGTATTTTTATTTGTTTTATTCTTATTAAATTAAAAGAAATTTTATGCTCTTCTTTTATAAACCATAAGAAAAAATAAAAAATATTATATCTAATTTATAATATAAAAATGATGAATAAAATTTTTTAAAAAATAAATAGAAAAAGACGCGGGTACGTAATCGGCATGATTTTATTGGCACACGGCTCCTCTGCTAAAGCATGCTTGCAAGTGGAATAGTTTCTTTGAAAGCATAGGCTGCGCCCATGTACGAAGAGTCACCGTTCACGGACTTTCACTTCACCAACCAAGTTTTCAAACCTAACACCATCATGAGTTTTGACTCGCTTCTTAAGAATATTCAAATGCACGTGTTTAATTATTATTATATAAATTTTCCACCTTGGCACCGCCTTAACAGTAGGGGGGACAACACGGGATGGTAACATGTCGGAAAGTATGCTAAAATGCTGATTGCCACGTACCAAGGGCCAAAGACTATTACCAAATTAATACAACAGGTCCAGTATAAATACAGGATGATAATATAAAATAATTCTATTTGCAGTCCACAGATATAAACTATAATGCAAATTATTAATGAAATGAAGTGTTTCAGCTTTAGAAATGCTGCGTCTTACTCTATCTTATACGTTTCACCAACGATCTCTACATCTCTCCCAGCAGAACAACTCTCATGCGGGCTCTAGCCCTCGCTCCCGCCCCATCGCAGTCACCGTCGTCGTCCAAGTTCCTAGCCTTCAAAGAAGTTTACTGGGACCATTGGTGACTTCACCCTCTTAGATTATGTTCTTCTCTTTTTTTTTTTTTTTTTTGGCACTATCTGGGTCTTCATCGTTTCTTCAGTTAAAGTTTCTCAAGCTGAATATTTATAAAATTAAACATAAAAATAAAAAGTAACGAAAATCTTGATAATTTAGATTATGACTTCTGCGTTATAATGGATTTTGTTGCGGAATCTTTTTCTTTCATTTTTGTTATATACCTATGAAAGTAACTTAATTAGTCTATATAAAACTTCCAGACAGGAAAGATAATATAAAGTGGTGATTAAGTTTGTCATGAGGGCAAACATGCATTATTTGGGGCAGTTTCTAGCTAGCAAGCGTGCAAATGCTTCACATGAAGCACTTCAAATTCTTGACATTGTATTAAGCTTTCAACAAAGAGGTATAATTTCTCAATACGTGTTATCTCGCCAGGTTTTATACGTGACAGATGACTCTTGTGCAATTGGTTCTTGTTACCTTACAAAATTTACATTTTGTTAAGGTATTGTCTAATAGGGAGATCCTTCTTTTCACCAGATGTTAGAATGCCACAACAGCTTGGTGGCTGGAATCATGGTGTGGATTTTACTAGGGTATAAGGCCTGCCCAGATGGGCTTGTCCATAATCATTAGTAATTCTATGAATTCTCTAATGAACAGTGCTTGAGATTTTTTCAATGGCAATGGAACTGATGAGAGGACGATTGTGTCCTTGGGGAGCAGTATCGATGACACTTTGTAGCCAACAGGATTCTTGAGCATGCAGTAGTCTTCAGGACGCAGGAGTATTGAGGAATGTCATTATAGATTGAGCATGGAGGGAGTAGGAGAAGACTAATTTAAGGGTGTTTAGGTCATGTCATTTATAAAGGAAGGGTCTTTTTATCTATTTCTAAGTTGGACTGTAAAGGAGTCCAAAATATTGGACTGTAACTAGCATTACTCGGTAACATATGTCGGGAAGTATGCTAAAATGCTGATTACCACATACCAAGGGCCATAAATATTTATTGTCTGCTGCAATCGTTGTCTGTAAGAATATAGCTAAATTCTCTGTAACAAAAATTGGGTTACCAACCTGTCTTAAACCCTGCCTTTGGAGCCTAGGTTTCCCAACTTATTTTCTTCTACGTACTTCCTCGTTTCTACCATGAGTTTTACTCGGAAGTAGAAGATAATAAGGGAAAGTTTGAAGGTGATTTAAGGAAGAATAAACATATGTTATGAGCTTTGAGTTTTTTAATTGTATAGATAGTTGGATTGTGAAAATGAAAATAAAAGTGATTGTAGGAGGTTTATGGAAATTACAAAAATAAAAATAAAAATTATTTTAAAAAAAGTAATGTTATTCACTACACCGTCATCTCACTTGCATCTTACTATATATGATGTGGTGCATTTATCACCATTTGATGATAAAGAAGTATGTAATAAATGATCATTTAATAGTGATAAATGTACCACATCTTATTTAGTGAGATACAAGTGGGATGATAGTATGGTGTATAGAATTTTCTTTTAAAAAATATATATTAAAAATAGATAAAAAGAATTAATATTTTATTATTATAAAAAAAGAAGATAATTAGTCCAATATGAAATTAAAGTTTTGACTAATTAGCTAAACAAAAAATAAAAGGTTTACTGATTTCTAATGTAAGAGAGACTTAATTAAGGCTCTGTTTGGTTATACAAATTAGATGAGATGAGATGAGATTTTTTTTTTTAAAAGTTGAATAAAATATTATTATAATATAATTTTTTAATGTTAATTTTGTTTTGAAATTTGAAAAAATTAAATTATTTATTATATTTTATGTGAAAAATTATAAAAATATTAATAATAAAATAAAATAAGATAAGATAAAATTAGATATTTTAGATAACAGAGATATGATGAAAGACTAAACAATTTCATAATAAATATTCTTTTTTGTTTGGATCAATGACTTTGAGATATCCACGACATCAATCACTTATGCCATAAACGCAAATTAAGATTTGTCATTTTTATGATAAAATGGAAATAGATATCAATTTGAAGGATCTGAATAATAAGAAGGTTGGTCCTAGTAAATCTTATTTTTTATCTTTTTATTTTTTAATAAATTTAAATATTTTTAAAAAAGAAAAAAGTTTATTAATATATTAAAAATCACTTTCTTAACTATTAAGTATAGAATATTTAAAAAAAAAATACATGATTGGTTAAAGTGAATGGATAAACTCATGGAGTATTCTAACATTTTCCTAATATCAATTATTCAATGTCTATTAATATATTTATGGATGGTATAATATTTAAGTACAGTACAGAAAACCCAAGCTACAAAATCTAATTTCAATAAGTTTTGTTATTTATCATTTTTATATATTATACATTATATTTATTTTTATTTTTTTAAACTAATTTAAATTTTATACTCATCATTCATACATCATATATTTCGTAAGAAAAATAAATAAATATAATGTGAGTAGAATTTTTCTGTTAATATATATGTGTTACAAAATCTAAAATATTGATCAATGAGTGATGATAAAAAAAAATTGTCCCTTATTTAAAAAAAAAAAAAATGTACAAAAAATTGTAAAATATATTGTATATATAACATCTTATATGTTTCTATTAATAAAACCTTTAATTAATATCTCTAATATTCTATCTCTGATATAAAAGCTTTAATATCTCCGATATTAAAAATGTAAAAAATAGGACGTAATGTTTTATACATTTCTTCGACTTTTTAACTCTTAGAGCACTTTGAATGGATATTTTATTTTATTCTTTAAAATTTATTATTAAAATTTATTTTTTCTATTTTATATACTGACTTTTACAATATATCATACATCAATTTATCTATTTTTTTTCTACATCATTTAAATATTATATTTTTAATATTTTTTTATTTATTTCAAATATTTTCTATAATTATCAATGATACCCTCCTATTTTTTTTTTTTATATTTACAATATCTACCTATATAATTATGTTATATTTTAAATTAATCCAAATTTACAAGTCAAATCAAAATTTAAATTGATTCAAAATATAAAAAAGAGATTATATTATGAAAATATTCTCAAAATATATTATGAGAATATTTATTTTTGATAATTTTGAAAATAGATTTTTAAGATAATTATGAAAGAATATTCATTTTACTATTTTAGAGAGCTTTATGAAAGATTGATGGTTTTCCAACTACAATAGACTCCTTCTCGGTTGATGCACACATAGCAGCAATACATGCATATAATATGAGTTTAAATTCATTTATATTAAATTATACATCTTTAAATATTTACATAATTATAAATAATATTTTTATATATTTAAAGATTTATTATTCATTCTTCAAAATATATTTTATTCATTCTTTTTCTCTCTCCTCCCACTCTCTTTCTACATATTTTATATTTATATATTTTACTCATTTATTTTCTAAAAAATATTTTATTCAAATATTTTACATATTTAAATATCAAATCCATGCACTTCTCTTTCACAAGTTGTAAGTACATGTATTAGGTGCTAATAGAATTTTTTTAGATGTTAATTATATGTATTAACCTAATATATATAAATTACAAACTCTATAAAAAGAAGGCAAAAAAATAAAAAATAAAATTATATTATTATCTCAAATTTATATAAATTAATATAAGAGTTTTACTTATATAATAAATTAAATTTTTAAAAGAGATGATTTTAGATATGCATATGCATAAACTAGCTTGGATGAAGTATACGTCACCCGGTATAGACTTTTGTGGGTGATATAGACTTTTGCAGGTGAAGCTTGAATAGTTTTTTAAGTTTTGGTGGAAAGGAGGAAGGGTACGTACAGTGAAACCACGTGGCAGACATTGCCAGTTGTGCCGTAGGGAATGAACAATTACAGATTAGAGAATTGTTGTACATTTCAGGCTTGGAACTGTAATCTGCTGTGAACCAACTTGATTCATTGCTGCATGGGTCCACTCTGGTATTCCAATCATCCTTCCTCAGTTGTGTAGCTATTTCTGTCAGGGCACCAACTCTCAGTGCGGTTTAGAGTAATATATTGTCTATTTCATGTGCACGATTATAAGTTTAATTTAGTGTGATTTCTTATGTGGCAGTTTATAAGCGGGAGGCTGTTATTTTATTAATAGTAGACCAACCGCTTGAAAGCAGCTCTCATTATTGTATCACCTTTTTATTCTACGTATAAATTTAAAGTCAATTTTATCTATATTTAATTAAGATATTTAAGACCATATATTTTTTTTATTGTTAAATTATTTTTTATCATATTAATATTTCTATTTCCAAGCCACTGGCATAGAGTCACTGCCTTGAGAGCTGCACTGGATTCAGCCAGGTGAGCATCAGGAACGGAGTCCGTAGTTGCTTTTAGGCTTGCAAATTTGCAATGATTCTTTTTATTGAAAATTTACAATGTATAAGTTACTATTTATTTTTATATTATATATTTATAAATTTTTATAGAGTATAAAAATATTTTTTATAAAATATATGAATATTTTTTATAAAATATATTATGTAAAGAGAAGAATATAAATAGTAACTGATCAGAAGGATTTTTCTTTTTCTTATGATTATCAATCACTTCAGCAATAAATATAAGAGCGGTGGCTGCATCCATTGATGGATGCATTCAGAAAACTCATCGAAGAAATCAAAATAGAATAAAACCTATAGTTGGTAGGGCAGGCCTTAATATGGGATGGGAACAAAGTGGGCTCTGGGGCCAACTGTCACGTCCATGATAGAGAAATTACTATGAGCGTCCAGTTTTAAATTGTAAAATTAGAGTGGAGATTTAATTCATTAGGTCCCACATAATTAATGTTCCTGGCGTGCCTTCAATGAACTGTTGTACTTTGGCGTACTGTTGGAGATATTAAAGGTTTTATTAAGAGAAATAAATACTGAATATATTATTATTTTTTTTTTAAGGTAGAAAACCAGCCTTTAGAACTTTTTATTTTAATGAATTAGAAATACACGTAGGATATTTTTTTTATAGTGATGATACAATTTAAAATAAAAAGAGTATTTTTTACAAGAATGTGAGCTACAATATTATCATCTCTTTTAACATGAGAGACTTCCCACCTTATAAACTTTATGAGTCCTAACTTAGCTTCAAAGAGAAACATGCTGAAACTACACCACACCTCTTGGTCCCTCTGTAAAGTTTGTATGACTTGGAGTGAGTCACCTTCCAGCACCACCTTTGACAGTCCCAGGTCTCTTGCAAACTGGACAGCCTTTAGAGCTCCACATGATTCGGCCAGAAAAGATTATGTGATTAGAGATTTCTTTTGCCTCAGTATTACTATAATCATGCCTTGACAGTCCCTTACTACCACTCTCACCCCAATAAAACCCTTTACTTTGTTAACAGCCACATCCCAATTTACTTTAAACCAACCCTGAGGTAGTGGCCTCCACTCAAATTTAAAGAAGCTGTCCTTCCATATATGTGGACCTGCTGACTTGGCCTTCCCTATTCCTCCTGGTCCCATTGAATTCTCTCTTTCACTTCCCTGATGATTTTGTATGGTGGCCAGAACTCTTAGTTGAAGATGAGTGCATTCCTTCTTAGCCATAACTTCCTTGCCACCACTGTGAACTCCTCGAGCTTCTCTTCATTGAGAAACTGGAAGAGGCTTTCTAGGAGTTGCAACATGGGGGAGTGGGATAGTGTGCATTTTTGTAATCTTTTTGAGCAGTGGCCCCATACATCTCTGGCAGCTTCACACGACCACAAAGCACGTGCTAAATTCTCTTCCTTTCCTTGACATATAAGGCACAAGGGATTTGGGACAATTTTCTTTCTGTAAAGATTGGATTGAGTTGGAAGAGTTTCTTTACATGCACGCCAGAGGAACATTCTCTCACTAGGGGTGACTCTAAGTTTCCATATTCCTCTCCAAACTTTACTAGCACTAGTGCTTGATGATGCTTGACCCTTGGCAGCCACCTCCCTAACCTTTTCCAGGTGATAAGCACTTCGAACTGAGAAGAAACCCCCTTTTGATCCATTCCATACCAGCTTATCTTCTGTTTTGAGGGAGCTTATAGGTGTTCTAAGAATCAAGTCAGCTTCCTCCTAGTCGAAAACTTCCCTAACTAGCTCAGATTTCTAGCACTTGTTGTGGGGGTCAATGAGTTCAAATACACTTGCATTTGCTTCAAGGATCTTCTGGTTGCTCGTGGCCTTGGTGGGTGTGCTCCTAAGGATCCATTTATCTGTCCACACTTGAGTCTTTTCTCCTGTGCCAATTCTCCAATAGGCCTCTTTTTCAACCACATGCCTAGCAGCAATTAAGCTTCTCCATACATAGGATGGTTTTGATCCAATCTTGGCTAGAAGAAACGAGGATTTAGGGAAGTATTTTACTTTTATCACCTTTGCTACCAGAGAGTTAGGGTCCTGGAGAATTCTCCAACATTGCTTTGAAAGTAAGGCTTTGTTGAAGATTTCCAACTCTTTAAAACCCAATCCTCCATCCATCTTCGACTGCCCCATCTTCTTCCATGAAAGCCAGTGTATTTTGTTTCCTTTTTCTTGTTGGCCCCACCAAAAATTTGTCATGGCACTGTTGATAGCTTGTAGGAGACTTAATGGCAATTTGAACACACTCATTATGTAGGTTGGCAGTTGTAACAGCCTGCTAGAAATTCAATTGTGGAATTTCTTTTGACCTTAAGAACCTCGTGAAAACTTGTGTAAGTTTACACGAATCGACTAATCGCATAGGTTTTAGCCTGTCAACATAGTTAGTTTTATCACTCACTATGGTGCCAGAAATGCGATTTTAATTATTTGAGATAGTTAGAGGTGTCAGAATACATTATAGTCTACACCATTAAGCTTAATTGAATATTTAGGATTTTTCAGTACTAAGTTTATTACGTTTATTTTTGGAGTGAATAGTAACCTCGGTAAACGTACTAAGCGCAGTATTTTCAAAATCATAGTATGAAATGTCCAAATTAGGTTAGCGAAATTTTATTTGGACACTTGGCAAGATCTTAACCACACATAATGAATAGTATTAGATACTTGGCACAAAGAGAAACCATTAGATAAAATTGTGAAGGAAATCAAGGTGTGAGATCATGACACCTAAGCAAAATACATATTTGGAAAACATCTTAAGAACATAGATTTAAAATACACATGGAAATATTTTAACCACCTTACTCTTCCAAGTCTACTCCACATTTGGAAAATATCTTAGACTGATTTTTGTAGATATTATTGGATAGAATATTTTGAGATAATCTTTTATAGATATTTTGGGTAGAAGAAAACTACACTCAACTCTCAACTCTAGCCTTATCATCTTCCTTACCTCGTCCATAAGTATCTCCAGCCATTACCCATGAACTTATCTTAATTTACACGTTCCTTTAAAAGAATATCAAACACTTTCTCTCGGACAGTTTTTAGGAGTTCTTTTGCACGCCCATTTCGAAGCTTTTGTAAGTGTTTTATCATAAAGTCTCATTCATATAAGTTGTTCCTTTTTTAATCTAATTTATGTGGATATCTTATTTGTCCCATTTGAAGATCATTTGGTCAGTCAAATATTATATAAACTATAAAAAGGTCATTCTGGGAGATAAACTGGAGAATATGTTATAGTTTGGAGTTTTTGACCAAGTTAATGGATAGATATTGGTCCGAAATTTTTATGGAGTATTGTTAACATGTGTATCTGATTATTGGTTGAGGATTTTTGCATGATTAAAGGTTTTGATGAAAGATTTTCTTAAATTTAAAAACTTAGAAACTGGAAGAGGAAAAACAGTTTCTGTTGTGAGAAAGTTTAACTCTTTAGTGGTTTAAATCTATTCCAATGACTTTGATAATTTTATTGGAGGATCCTAAGCATCTTATATACATGTTATATTATTATTTTAAAGATATTTGATATTAGTTTCGAAGATATAAAATTTTATGTAAAGAGATATTCAAATAAACTAAAGTGTGGATGTTCTTGGCTAAATTTATGTTTTGGTTAAATTTTAACCATGTGATCTTGAATTAGAAGCTTATATATGTTTTATGACATCTTTTTAAACCATGTGATGGTTTGGTTTGAAGATCATATCTTTATAAGTCATAGATCAAAAGGTTAATCAAAACAAGTTAGAAACAAAAATCAATGGAAATAGCATATGGGAATTTCGGCCCTATGGAGTTTTAATAGTTGTGATTAGTTTTAAATTTTTCTAAATTGATATTTGAGTTAAGGATAAAATTTACATGAGGCATGTAAATTTTGGTGACATCTGGAGTTAGTATGCAAAATTCTTAAGTTATGGGTAAAACGGTCATTTTCCTACATGCAGAGAGTAAAATGGAAATTTTACTCTTTAAGTTAGTATTTTTCATATTTTAATTTATTAGTGATTTAATGCTAACTTTTAGAATCACTAATTACAGTTTCTCGTGATCGCGCTTAAGGTTTTATAAGAAACGCGGAGATCGAGGTAAGTTAGTTTTTAATTTACTAGCAGTCTACTGTGTATGTGTGCTAAGTAAAGAAACTACAGTGTATGTATGTGTGTTATCATATATGTCATGCCATGCCAAGTTATCACGTAATTGTCTATTATACAGAATTTATTCTGTCATTAATTTTTATCTGTTACATAATATATTCTGTTATGTATTACTGTACATTACAAGTACGTCATGCTAAGTATGCCATCTATTACATGTATGTCAAGTCATGTAATATTCACTGTTGCAAGTATGTCATGTTAAATATGTTGTCTATTATATGTTATGCCATGTTACGAAATATTTCTATCTCAAGTTGGTCATGTATTTCAAGTTATGTTCAAGTCACGTTATGTTACGTCAGGGCTTCAGTCCTTTCGTATTCCAGTCACGTTTCATCTTGATTACTTATGTATGGGGTCACAGCAATTGTGATGCATACACTACGTGAGACACAACAATTGTAACACGTAGAATACATGGGGCCACAACAACTGTGGAGTATGTATTTAAGCAGTTAAAGAATAAGTTTCCGTATAATACATAGGGCCACAATAACTGTGGAGTATGTATTTACACGTAGAATACATGGGGTCACAACAACTGTGGAGTATGTATTTACACGTAGAATATATGGGGCCACAACAACTGTGGAGTATGTATTTACACGTAAAATACATGGGGCCACAACAACTGTAGAGTATGTATTTTTCATGTTAAGTCGAGTTTCAGAACAAGTTCATGATAAGTCAAGTTTCAAATCAAGTTCAGTTCATATTTCAATTTAAGTTATGTCAATTATGCTATGTTGTATGCCAAGTTATACTTTAATTACTTATGAATTTGATTATGCATTTATACTTTCACTGTCATCCATGCATCATTAGCCTGTGTGGAAGTTTTTTGTTAACTTGCTGAGATTTGTAATCAAATCTCACTGTGGTAGTCCCAACTACCATTCCCCCTGAATGATAGATCTTGTTACAGGACCTGAAGGAGAATCAAGAGCTGACCAACTAGACACAGTTGACTGAGCGACGATGTGACGTCAATGTTAATATAGTAGTTAACGTAAATTACTACTTGTACTATGGAGTTGCATTTCCAGTACTTTTTGGATCATAAGCATTTTGGTCTAGTGTTATGATCTTAGTTATTCAATGGATCTTTATATATGAAGTATGTTTTAAGTATTTGGGATATTTTCAGTTTGGTGCATAGTATTGCTAAAGAAAAAAATTATTATCCGCTGCGAATATTGCATAATGTTATATGCATGTTAGGAATATTGCATCGTATATGTCATGAACGGGGGCAGGTAACCTTGTATTGCATGTCTCGACGCTTCAAATACCCGTCTGATCCCAAACGAAATTTGGAGGCGTCACAGCAGTGCTTGCACAATAGCTTTCAGGTATATTTCTTTCCCTGCCAAGGAGAGGGGTCTAGTAAACTTGCTGTTCAGCTTCTGCTTTATGTTGTCTAGGATTGCCTTGAAGGTCTTAACCTTGTGTCTCCCAACAACTGAGGGAAGGCCCAAATACTTTTCATAAGGCATTGCTGTTCTGACCCCTGCAATTGATGTGATATAATCCTGAGTAGCTCTTGCTGTGTTTTTACTTAAAATTATGGATGTTTTCTCAATATTCAACCTTTGCCCCGAAGCCATTTCATAGCATTTCAAAAGATTTATCAACTTGGCCTATTCCTCAGCTTTTGCCTTGCAAAAAATAAGACTATCATCCGTAAAAAAGAGGTGGGAAACCTTCAGCCTCTGAATATATTAAGTTATTGGTTAAAGAGGGAAAAACTCATATATATTTATAATTCCTGATATTTTAATATAAATGCCTGCAGGTTTATATTCCTTATTTAATAAATATATTAATAATTTCTTTTGTAACTTAAATTATGTCTTTTGTTTTTGTAATTATAAATATATATAGCACAATATAGATTACAAAAAAAAAAAAGTATCAAAATGTATTTCATGGCACTAATACTAGTGACAACAGTGACATAATTTGAATGAGAATATTTTATTAAATTCTGGGATAGAGAAAATAAGTTGAATGAAAATATTAAAAAATTATTTAAATATTATTTTTATTCTAAATTTTGTAAAGATTGTATTAATTTTTGTGTCTGAATTATAATTAAATAATAATTAAATAAAAAATTTTAAATTTTAAAATTAAAAACTATTTTATATTTAAATAATATTTGAAAATAAAATTACGAGAAACTTTATTGATTTTAAGAATTATCAATGTGTCTGAACATATATTTAAGACTTTCTAAAATTTTCAAAATATTATATTAAGTAAATTTATCCAAAACGCAACTCTGTTTTATTTCTTAATTCAATGATAGAAACTTTGCTATATTGTCAATATTATTATCCTCTCAAATTCAAGGGGTTAAAGATTTTAAATACAAAACATGATTAAAAAAGATGTCGGCATAAGGGTTAAAAAGTCAAGAAATGTATAAAACATTAGGTCTTATATAACTGTCCCTTGCAGTAGGGTTTGTCCTCCTCAAACTATTCATTAATATCGGAGATATTAAAGCTTTTATATCAGAGGTAGAATATTAGAGATATTAATTAAAGGTTTTATTAATAGAAATATATAAGATGTTATATATACAATATATTTTGCATTTTTTTGTAAATTTTTTTTTTTTTAAATAAGGGACAATTTTTTTTATCATCACTCATTGATCAATATATATCGGGTTACAATTTTAGATTTTGCAACACATATATATTGCCATATTGGAAGAAAATTTCTAATCACTATTCATTTTGACTGTTTATATATTTATTTTTTTTTAATTTTTTTCTTTACTTAATAGTTAAGAAAGTGACTTTTAATATATTAATGTATTTTTTTATTTTTTAAAAATATTTAAATATATTAAAAAAATATAAAAATAAAAAATAAAAATTGTTCAAGTGGCACACCCAACTGTCAAATTTTGCAGCACATCAGGACCAGCCTTGATATTATTAGATCCTTGAAATTGTTATCTATTTTCATTTTATCATAAAATTGATAAAATTGGGATGTCTTGATATGCAATTATTGCGGAAGTGATTGGGAAATATGCGTATTGAAGAGGACCACGTATTATAGTAGTACTGCAAGTCATGCACGTATGTGTGTATATAATATTTATATATATATATATATATATATGTATATATATGTATCATCTTGTCCATTTATAAGTACTACAGCACATGTTTGAAAGCTGCAGATGATCACCACCTCAAAGGCGTTGGAGGTGGAGAAGATGTCAATACAAGCTCAGAAAGTAGCAAAGACGATTGGCTTGAGTCTTAAAAGTAGGCTCGTATTGCTAATTGTTTTGGTGGGAGTAATCAATGTGAAGGCACAAGGTGGTGGAGTGGCAGGGCGTCTTCCTGATGATGAAGGTAATTTATAATTATTTCTCATCTTTCATGAACTGATATTATCATTGATTGAGTTATGGATCAATTGCATGCATGTGGAAAATTATCATCTGATCCACAACTCAATCAATGATAATATCATTTCCTGGAAAGCCGCATGCATGCAATTGATTATTAATTCATGGGTCATCATGATTGTTTTGTTTTCTTTTTTTGATTTGTTATTTTGTTTGAAAAAAGATATCGATTTTCTGAGTTGTTTGAACTTTGAAATTAAGACCTCACTTGATTATACAGATAAGATGAGATGAGATAAAATATTTTAAATAATAATAAATAAAATATTATTATAATATAATTTTTAAATATTAATTTTATATTAAAATTTTAAAAAATAAAATTATTTATTATATTTTATATTAAAATTTTAAAAAAATCTAACGATAAATTAAGATGAGATAAAATAAAATTTTTAATTTTAATTAACCAAACAAGTCGTAGTTTTGGACGACCCAAGACCCTTCCCTTTAAAATCCAGGTTTTGGGAACTATATATCTCTTGTAATCATGACTACATTTAAGGGCTTCTTTTTTCTCCTTGAAAAGAAGGGTAGATCATGATATGTTGACTCGAATGAGATGAGTCAAATCAAAATCAAAATTCAAAATTCATTACCTATATAAAGACATGATGAATCAGTCGGCCAGTCCATCAGATTCAAGTAATTCCTTTCAATTTTTTATGCTTGATTTCTCTTTCATTGATATACAAATGTCAAATTATTGTCAGTTATAAAAGGGGAGACTCAAATAAATAGGAAAGAAGATTTTTACATAAAAAAATTTGCGAACAAAAAAATTTAATGAGATTTATCCTCTTGCAAATTTTTTTAATATAAAATAAATCTAATATATTATATTAAATTACATTAATATATAAATTTTTTATATGAGATTTATGTAAAAATTTAATAATTATTAACAAAAAAACCTATTCTTTGTAAGAATATTATCATTATAATTCTTGCATTTGAACTCTTTGGGTAAGCTAGAGTATTATTTTGCCTTGTTTGGAAATAAATCTTATTTCAAATCTCATTTCATCTCCTTCTTTAATATAATTCAAATATAAAATTTTAAAATTAACCATTACAATTTTTTCAAATTTTTAAATAAAAAATAAAAAATAATTTAATTTTTTCAAATCTTAAAATAAAAATAATATTATAAAATAATATTCTAACAATATTTTAATTTTATAATATTTTTTATTTAATTTTATCTTTTTCCTTTTCTAAAACTAAAAAATATTTAACTTAAGCTATATCATTACTATTTATAAATTATTTTATTACTATTAATAAAATTCTCATATTATCTAACTAGGTAAATAAACGCTTAACAGTCATATATATTGAGATTTCCATCTTAGGATCCAGCTACTATGTCGCCCCATTCATACCGCTGGGCGGTTTTTTATTTTTTATTTCATATTTTTAATTATTTTCTTAATTATTAAATAAAAAAATACATTAATATATTTAAAATTAATTTCTTAATTATCAAATTATAAAAACAATTTATCCAACGATCAAACTGGGCCGTCAACCCAGGCGGCAAAGAAGTTTATCCGTCCATCTTAATCCTAGTGCTAAGAAATTCGAGTGTCATGCGTGTCGAAAGGAGAATTAAAGACATGTTTCTCATAAGACTTCGTGGGGCCCACATATAACATAAGTGACTGTTTAATGTAAATTCGAGTGTCATGCGTGTCGAATGGAGAATTAAAGACATGTTTCTCATATGAATTCGTGGGCCCACATTTAACATAAGTACTAAGTAGCTGTTTAATGTATCATCATGGCCGTAATGGATAAGGATAGGAAGTAATAAAAAATTGTATCACTTGCTAATAGTTTTTGAGAAATCTTGGTGACAGTAATTAAGTGTACGTACGTACCCTCACTTGTGAAAATAATATCAACTTTAATATAATATCCTTGTGAACAATAGGTCCATAGCCTAAGAAAACAACATGAATCAATGTATTTTAACTATGAAGGTTAACAAAGATTAATAGGTTATTAAGAATATAATATAAATAATTAAATCTATTTATTCTCATCAATTTAAATATTTTGGATGAGCGGTGATTTAATATAGTATTAAAATAGAGATTTTAAGTTCGAATCCTATACCTACGTTCTATCCAATTAAATTAAATATTTTATACAATTATATTTCAAATAATCGATAATTTTATAAAATAATTTATAAAAATATTCTCATATTAAAATATAGTTGTGAAATATATTGTAAATATATTGTGTATATCATTATTCTATTGCTGCTTATAGTTGTAAAGCTAGAGTTTGATTTTGAATTCGATATCAAGTAAATGTAAAAGAAATTTAGCGTTAAGATTAATAGCTTAATTTCCTTGAAGAGTTTTAAAAATATTTTGATTTTCTTTTAACTCTTGGCGGGAGTCTCCAAGAGTTTAGAAAATAATATAAAAATGAGTAGTTGGGTTGTATTATGATGCAGTAATTTGTAGGGAGGTCAAAGTACCAGACTTTCAAAATTCTAAAAGAAAGAGTATGGCAAAAGATCACTAGTTGGAAGAACAATTTTTTGTCACTAGCTGGAAAAGAAGTGTTGATCAAGGCACTACTACAATCTATCCCTACATATACCATGAGTGTGTTTAAGATTCCCAAAAGACTATGTGATGACATTAGTGGCATGTTTTCAAAATTCTAGTAGGGCAAGTAGCAATCAGAAGGGGGAATACAATAGAGGAAGTGGGATAAGATGAGACTACATAAAGGAAAGGGTGGATTGGGTTTCAGGGATTTGGAGAGCTTTAATCTAGCTCTCTTAGCTAAGCAAGGATGGAGGCTTATTAGGAATCCTGATTCACTTGCAGATTTGGTGTTCAAAGAAAATTATTTCAGGCATTCAAATCTAATGGAAGCTAAGCTTGGGTCACAACCATCCCTTATATGGAGAAGTGTCTGGTTGGCTAGAGATTTGTTGCAAGAAGGTTTAAGATGGAAAGTGGGGGATGGAAGCCAGATAAAGATTTGGGGTGATAAGTGGCTACCTACTCCTACATCTTATGCTGTTTAATCACCAATATCTAGTCTACAGGGTGGTTCACTGGTTGAGGAGCTGATTGATAATCATAAAAGGGAATGGGATGAAGAAAAGATTCGATCTATTTTTTCAGGTGATGAGGCTGAGTAGATCTTAAGCATACCTTTGAGCAAAGGTAAGGTACAAGATAAAATTATATGGGGTCCATCAAAGAAGGGTCTTTTTACAGTCAACAGTGCCTATTATTTGCAATTGGAAAGACTAAAAAACAGAAAAGGTGGTTGCTCAGAGGAAGAAAAGGAAGATAAGAGATGGAGGAGTATATGGGAGCTGGAAGTGCCAAGGGTAGTCAAGTTCTTCATATGGCAAGCTGGAAATGATCTACTACCTACTAAAAAGAATCTTTTCAAAAGAAAAATAGTGGCTGACCAAAGATGTCCTCTTTGTGGTGCAGAATTTGAGACTGCCACGCATGCTCTTTGGGAGTGTACAGTTGCAAATGATGTGTGGTCTGATTCTTAAGCTTGGTACAAAAATGGAGTAGCACAGAACAAGATTTCCTACACTTGTGGGAAAAACGTATGGGAAGATTGAATAAAAACTAGTTGGAGGAGATGGTAGTTGTATTTCGAAAGATATGGTTCAGAAGGAATGATTTTGTGTTTGAAAAAAGACTTTCATATCCAACAAGAGTACTTAAAACAGCAAAAGAAGGTCTTGAGGAGTTTCAGCATTCTCAAAGAATTCAGAATAAGGAAGACCATACACCAACTACTAGCATAGACAAGAAGACATGGGAAAAACAAACAAGTGGTTTTGTAAAGGTGAATTGGGATGCTTCATTGGATCTAAGGAAGAAAAGAATGGGAGTGAGAATCATGATCAGAGATGAAGAGGGGGAGGCTCTAGTGGCTGTATGTGATCAAAGGCAATATATGGAGAATCCAGCAGTAGCAGAAGGTTATGCACTTTGGAAGGCTTTGGAGCTATGTAATGACCTTAATATTCAGAAGGCCATTTTTGAAAGTGATGCAAAGGCTGTTATACTGGCAGTCTTAAGTAATGAGGAAGATTTATCACATGGTGGTTCTTTAGTTGAAGATATACGATCTGTTCTAGCAAATAGATCAGATTGGTCTATACAATTTGCTTATAGGGAAAAGAATAATGTGGCTCTTAGTTTAGCAAAGGAAGTTTTAAGATTAGAAGAAAAAAAAGTTTGGACAGAGGAAGTCCAAATTTGTATTGCAGCTTGTCTGGGCAAAGATAAACATTGTATTGGTTGAAGTCTGTTAATGAAATATAGAAGTATTATTTTCAAAAAATTAAAAAAAAAAAAAAAGACTATTACCAAGTGATACAATTTTTTATTAGATCTTATCCGCTAACACATGATGCTTCATTGTTAAATGTGGACCCCCATTAAGTCATATAACTAGGAAACATGTCTTAAATGCTAGCTCCATTTAACGAGCTATGAATTTCGTAGTAATTAATAGGATATTGCAGATCATCAAGTATGATGGTAATTAGATTCTTTATACAGCGAGTATCTTCTCTCCTTTTTTTTTTTTTTTCAATCTATTTAATGGAATTTATAATATTCTGTAAATGAATACATCTCTATGACCAATCAATTGAATATCAGTTAATCACTCAATGAAATCAAACATAAAGTAAATGGATTACTGATCAATGTAATGGACTGCCTGATCAGTCATGATGATGATCTCGATCTCATGATGACATAAGAGGTAATGAATTTTGATTCGACCCAAATAGCTAAAATGTGTGTACGTAGCTAGCCCAGCTAGGAGATCAAGATGATCAATACAAGTCTCGTCCTAGTCAACGTATCATGACGTCCCTTCCGCCGTCTTCTTTTCTAGGAGCTAGCTAGGAAGACGAAGGACTTATATATAGTGATAGTTATTCTCCCTTTCTGCAAATATCAATATTTTCATAATTTTTAAGCTCTTTTCTTTTTCTCTTTGTTTGTTTATTTTAGTCTCACTTAAGTTTTTTTTTTTATTGTTTTTAATATTGTATTTTAACATCGTTATCTTGACTTTAATATTGTGTTTTAACATGAATTCTATTGGCTTTAGAGTATTAACATTTGTTTCATCAAAACTATCTCAAAACTATTTCAAAACTTTGATGACAAGTATATATTTTCTATAAACTTAAATCCTTCTTAACCATAATCCAATATTAGATTAGTCAAAATAATAATATAATATTATTTTTTAATAATAATATTTTTATTTTTTTCATATTTTATAATATGTTATTTTTAAATAATAATATGATTATCTTTAAAATATCATATGTTAATTAATAATTTAATTTGATACTTCAATTTAATTTAATAATTAATATTTCTATCTATGCCAATCAAAACTAACTTTCAAACTTACGTACGTGTGCCAATCAAGAACTTTGAACTTCCAACCAGTACCTTCGGATATGATATAATACAAACTCAACTAATACCATTATTTTAAGACTGACTTCTTAACTTACAAAACCAACTTAGATTAATCTATAGTCAAAATCCAAATTACAAAACCAACTACTATAAGTTACCAAACCAACTAGAAACCAACTTAGAGTAATCTTACATTTCCCCGGCACAAAAGCAGACCTCTCCAAACCTATAACATGTCTATAGTAGTGCATATATGTGTATATATATGGGGTCGAGTATGTTTGCTACAGAAATTCTTGTGCTGCTTTTGAACTAATTCAACCAAAATTAAAAACAATTGACAAAAGAAAAACTAATAAAAAAAACAATGCTATAATTAGACACAATCAGCTCGGCTTTTGGAAAAATAACTTAAAATCAAAAACTAAGCACACTTGTAGTGGGTAATAAGCTAAAAACTGGAAATAAGAAATAATGTGCATAGTAAATTCAAGGATAAACAGAACCAACAACTACTTGACTCCCACAAAAATGCACAAACACCAAATAAAGCAAAATCCATCACACACATGTAACTATAATTTTTTTTAACTTTCGAAGAATGCACTCAGTTTTTCAGGGAATAAAAAAAAAAACTCAAATTCATACTCATTTCACAAGTTAAAGCGCCAATACAAAGCAACTTAATTTATATCCAAATAGAGCTTATCGGTAGTTGCAAAACCCAAATTGAGAGAGAGTGCTCCCGAATGTTCTTGAGCCAAGTTGAGAGAGAGAGAGAGAGAGAGGAAATCGCACAACCCTGAGACGATGGGAACTAGCAAGGAAAGGGACTCAAGAATTTTTGGACCCAAGAACAGAGAAACAATCGTTCGAGGAAGAGAGAAAACAGAGAGAAGCAATGTTAGGGCCTAAAACAAAAAAGTGAAATACGAGGGAAAGAGAGATTCTATCCCCAATTGATCTCTTGCCTTCTGACTGCTCCTGAAGCCAACGGAGAAGAAATTGACGTCATTCAGACAAGGAAATAAGGCATGAAATTGGAAAAAGAAGAAGAAACTATGGAGAGAAGGGGAGAGAGGGAGTGTCGGGCTCTAGAGGGAAGAGAGAGAGAGAGAAGAGAGAAAATAGTAGGGGTGTCAAATCGTGTTAACAGGTCGTATTCGTGTCGTGTCAAATCGTGTTAACGGGTCATATAGGTCAACCCTAACTCGACCCGTTAAGCTTATCGTGTCAAAATCTCAAACCCTAACACGACCTATTAACATAACGGGTCGTGTCGTGTCAATCCGTTTTGACCCATTAATAAATATTACGAAATATGTTTTTTTTATAAGTAAACAAATAAATTAAGAAAATATTACGAAATAGGTTAATACGACACAATACAACTCATTTTAAACTATTTATGTAAATGGGTTGAATAGGCCCGAAATTAACCTTTTTAACCTGATTAAATTTAGCATAATTTTATATAAATGTTAAAATTACAATATTTATAAAAATTATAAAACTAATTATAAGTCCAAAATTACAATCCAAATAATAAAAATATCGAAATTAAAATTCTAATAATTTTATTTTTAGATATAAGGGTATAATTGTAACTTTAACTTTCTTAACGTGTCATAACGGGTTATAACGGGTCAAAACGGGTTAACCCGTTATCAACCCGTTAAACAATCGTGTCTTAACGGGTCAACCCGTTTTGACACGAACCCATTAAGGCTAAACTCTAACCCGCTATTATCGTGTCGTGTTCGTGTTGGATTAACGGGTCGTGTGACATATTGCCACCCCTAGAAAATAGAGAGAAAAAATTGAAAGAGAGAATGGAAACACCAAATGGATTCATGGAGGGAAAAAGGGAGAGGAAGAGAAATGGGATCTAGGAGAAAGCAAACCGATTCACAAGTGAGAAGGGGAAGAGCAGTTGGAGGAAATAAAGTTGTAATAAAATAATGGTCGTTACGGTTATAAGATAAACAGTCAGTCTCTAAATATGGAGATGAACTTTTATAGTTCAAAGTTGAAGATTTTAATGTTTACTTAATTCAATCCAGTGATTTTAAAAACAAACCCTTCAAATTTGATGAAAAGCAACATTTGAAGAGGTTGATGCTAGTGGTCTTAGGAGTTTATGTTAGGAGTCGTGGTTAAAGTACCTGAAGTCCTATTTCATGGGACTTCTCATTTTCACAATGGCCTTCACTTTGGATCAAAAATCAAAAATTTTAAGGGGCTTGAATCCTAGGGGTTCAGAGTGGATGGAAGGAAAAGACAGTTACTCATGAGCCAAATCTATAGTAACGCCCACAATATTTATTTAGCAAGATAGTTCATTCACATTACTAATGAAAAAATTGTACAGCCCCCATTCACATTGGTATCACATGTCGATTATGATGTATGTGTTCTCATAAAACTTCCCACATAATTTATACAGTTTGATAAGAAAAGTACAATTTGATACAATTATACAATTTTATATATAATTTATACATAAAAGTTTCCTCACTGTTCTTCCAAAACCCTCAGGCAGCATTATGAACTTAAAAAGCACATGGCTGTTTCATTAGCTATTGGATCACCAATAAAAATAGTATCTACCTACTTATTAGAAAAAAAAATTCTTACAAAGAAATCTTTCAAAAGTAAATTTACAAACTTATATAATTTGATGTAACATATTAGATTGTAAAAATATTTTTTATTATAAAATTGATTTAACGTATCACATCAAACCACATAATTCTCTAAATTTGCTATTGTAAGATTTCTTTATAAATCTAGCCCTTCTCATTATAAAAATCAGTTTCCATGGTGAGAAAAATATTTGTTAACATTATCGACTATCAAGATTGATTGAATAGAGGTCCTGGGCAGAAGAAGAAGTTCCAATCCATGCCGGATCTGATGACGAATGAATTAGGCTCTCAGCTCCACTTAAGCTCTTCCTTACTAGTTGGATCTGATCAAACTGGCCTCTTAAAGCTTCAAACCTATATTCATCACCATATATACTTGGATCCATGATATCTTCATTAACAACAGTTCGGCCTTCGAGCATGCTTACCACTGCAGACATGGTGATTCTAAGCGCTGGACATGGATTGGTGCAAAGTAGAGCTACTTTGATCATTCTAATAGCCTCCTCCTTGTTGAAATCGGAGCCTAGCTTTGGGTCTCTACTAGCTCCATTAGATCACCCTTTCTTTGTAGAACAAGGCCCTGAAATAAGCATACATGAAAGAATGGAAATGAAAAGTAGCAAATCAACAAAAGAGAAAGACGTGAACTCATGCCTGACATCAATGAGTCGAACAATATTAACCTAGTGTAGTATACTTTGTAGCTTGAATCTAGAGTAGCAAATTATGCCGACCAGATTGGGTGGAAAGGCACAAAGAAGAAACGTAACTGATGCCTGTGTTTTTAAATACATGTAATTAAGGGTATAGATCAACCTTACCCAATCTAAAAGGCATACATAATTCTCATTTGGTCGATATTTCATGTTGTTTTTCCCTGCAATAATTTCCAATGCAACTACTCCAAAACTATAGACATCTGCCTTGTAAGTTAAATAACCCCATAATGCATATTTGGGTGCCATGTATCCTCTGCAAAATGAGCGTTGCATATGACATGTAGTTCATTAGTGTTAAGCTTTGATAGTTAATTTTGGAAAAAATCTAACATCTATAGTTACGAGGTCATGTTTCCTTCCCATTTATTCGTGTTCCAGGAATAAAAATCCAACATCTATAGAAACATAGTAATGGGGTCATGTATCCTCCAACATCTATAGAAACATAGTAATGGGGTCATGTATCCTCTGCAAAATGTACCTTGTATTATGACTTTTAGCTCACTTAGTATGAAGCACTGATCGCTCATATTGAAAAACAAATTCAAACAATCCAACATCTATAGAAGCATAGTTATGGGATCTGTTTCCTACCCATTTAGCATGCAATTAGTAAGGCATATAATTGAGCGGAATCTTCATGGCATGAAAGATACAAAAATATTCTTAAGGATATAAATGCGTATTATTTTCTTCTGTATAATCCATAGCCACTTGTATAAAACAACAAATTCTTCTCAGTAACTGTTTCTATACTTGTCTCAATAAAAAACAGAATATTTGACACAAGTTTTACATGCTATTTTTTTTTTTTTAGTTTAAGAAAAGGGAGATAGATTCCTGGAGTAGGATTTAAGAAAAGGCCTGATTTAGCCTTTGCAGTACATAAAGTCAGTAAATTTATGCATCGACCCCTTGATACACATTGGATGGCAGTCAAGCGCATCTTGCGCTATCTTAAACACTCAGTGTCTACTGGTGTATACATCACCAAAGCTACTGATATGAAGTTTCAAGCTTACTCAGATTCTGATTGGGCAGCTGATAGAGTTGACCGACACTCGGTTGGTGCTTTCTGTGTCTATATGGGCTCCAATTTAATCTCTTGGAGTTGCAAGCAGCAGCCCATAGTTGCTAGAAGCAGTACCGAGGCTGAATAGAAGGCGCTAGCAAACACAGCAGCCGAGCTCACTTGGATAAGATCTCTCTTATTTGAACTTGGTTTTCCTCAAAAACAACCACCGGTTCTTTGGTGTGATTATATTGGAGCAACTTACCTCACCTCAAATCCAGCGTTTCATGCAAGAACGAAGCACATCAAAATTGATTTCCACTTCGTAAGAGACCAAGTTCTCAATAAACAATTGGCGTTTCAATTTATTTCAAGCCGAGATAAGTTAGCAGATGCACTTACCAAACCGTTACCTCCATTCAAGTTCAAACATGTACAACACAATCTGCATGTCTGTGACCCTCCAGATTGAGGGAGCGTGTAGAAAATCAAGTCAGTAGAACTGAATTTAAGGCTGAAGATATTGAAGATCAGAATGTCAAAGTATGCAGCAATGGTAATGACCAAATTCACAGCAGCAGATTTGGTGAAATCTCAACAACAAATTAGGAGCCTAACAAATGAGAAAGATTTGATCCTGCAATTCTATTATGATAAGATTGTATAGCTGTAATCTTTTAAATTCAATTGTTCACGTAAATATAGGGATCAGTTGTAAATGCTCTTATATATATTGCTGTACAGATTACATTTAAAAACAATAAGAAAAACAGAGGAATCAATTCTCGCATACTCCCTTTGAATTTACTAACATTTAGAAAAAAAAAATTACTCAAACTCATACTCATTTCACAAGTTAAAGCGCCAATACAAAGCAACTTAATTTATACCCAAATAGAGAGCCTATCGGTAGCTGCAAAACCCAAATTGAGAGAGTGCTTCCGAACGTTCTTGAGCCAAGCAGAGAGAGAGAGAGAGAGCGAGGAAACTCACAACCCTGGGACGATAGGACCAGCAAGAAAAGGAACTCAAGAATTTTTGGACCCAGGAACAGAGAGACAATCGTTCGAGGAAGAGAGAAAACAAAGAGAAGAGGGAGAGAGAGAGAGAGAGAGAGAGAGAAGCGAGGTTCGGGCCTAAAACAGAAAAGAGAAATATGAGGGAAAGAAAGATTTTGTCCCCAATAGATCTCTTGCCTCCTGACTGCTCCTGAAGCCAACAGAGAAGAAATCGACTTCATTTAGACAAAGAAATAAGGCATGAAATTGGAAAAAAAATAAAAAATAAAAAATTATGGAGAGAAAGGGATAGAGGGAGACTCGGGCTCTAGACTCTAGAGGGAAGTGAGAAAGAGAGAGAAACAAAAAGGGAAGAGAGAAAATGGAGAGAAAAAATTGAAGGGGGGAATGGAAACGCCAAACAGATTCCTGGAGGGAAAAATGGGAGAGGAAGCGAGAGGGGATACAGGAGAAAGCAAACTAGGGGTAAAAAAAAATTTGTAGACCAGTAATCGGACCAGACCGAACCAAATTATTGGGATTGGTCCGGTCTTAAATTTGGTGATTTTAGTTTTATTTTTTTTTTAAATCGGTTAAAATCGATCTCGTTTCGATTTTTCTTTTTTTAAAATCAGATCGGACCGGACCGATTTATATATATTTTTTAATTTTTTTTATTATACATAATATTTGTATATAATATATAACTATATATAAAATAGTTTTGTATTATATGATAAATTACTAATTAATATAATATTAAATTTTAAAATCTTATATTATTTTATTTATTTTATTAATAGTTATACTAATACTATATTACTATATATTATAATATATCATTGTAGTCTATAATACAATTATAATATACTACAATATATTATCAATATAGTATTATATACTATCATATAGTATATTATATAATATATAATATAGTACATTAAAATCGAAAAATCGGTAAAACCAGAGTACCAGTTTAAGAGGGTAACCGATGCATAATATATTTTGAAAAATGTAAAATCGGTATATATCGATTGGATCTTAAATTTTGTCCAAAACCCGACCAAACCGGACTGGTTACAGCAAACCGATTCATGGGTGAAAAGGGAAAGAGCAGTTGGAGGAAATAAAGTTGTAATAAAATAATGGTTATAGAGATGAAAAGTCAATCTTCAAATATGGAGATGAACTTAAATGTACTGTAGCTCAAAATTGGAAATTTTTGTATACCGAATCCAATGCAGTGATTTTAAAGACAAATCCTTCAAATTTTGATGAAAAGCAATGTTTGAAGAGGCCGATGCCAGAGCACTCTCAATGAATTTTTCATCCTATCCTTTAAAATAAATCATCAAAATTCATTTTTTTTTTAATTTTACATACTGACTTTTACAATATATCATCCATCAACTTATCTATTTTTTTCTATATCATTTAAATATTTTTTTTTTAATATTTTTTATTCATTTCAAATATTTCCTCTAACTACCATTAAATTTGTAATATTTTCATATATTTTGATCTTTACAATATCACTCTATATACAATATTATATAATTATATCATATTTCAAAATTAATGCAAAATTAGTTTGAAGAGGCGAAAAGATGTTGGGGGCACTTCAAAATTATGGAATGTTCTCAACGTGAGTGGATTGTATGCATGATGCCACTAGTTGCACTAGGGGCTGAAGACTTTGCAGAATGCCATAAGCTTTCTGGGAGAGAGAAAGTAGTGGGCAAAGTCCAAAGGAAAGATAAAATAATTAAAAATATTTTAGATGTGTGAATAGTATTCTCTATATTTAGAGGATTACTATAGGAAAATGTAAAATAAAGATAAAAATAAAAAATCCATTGGAATGTACTTTTGAACAATTTTCTTTATATTTTAGAAAAATCTCTATTTTACAAGAGCCATTGAGAGTGCTCTTAGGGACTCTTGTCCGGAATCATGGTTTAGGTACCCTAGGTCATAGTCCATGGGACTTCTCATTTTTCACAATGGCCTTCACTTTGGATTAAAGATCGAAAATTTTAAGGGGCTTGAATCCTAGGGGTTGAGAGTGGATGGAAGGAAAATACAGTTACTCATGGGTCAATTCTACAGTAAGGCCCACAATATTTATTTACCGAGATAGTTCATTCACATTAGTAATGACACCTATACAACCCCATTCACATTACTATCCCATGTTGATGTTTTTTTTTTTTTAAAGGGCGGAAGGTCACATGTTCAATAGTGACCACTTCTCATATTTATTGAATAAAACCTTCACTTCTGGTGGAGGAATACCGTGGTAACAAAAAAACAAAGCTTATGGAGAAACCCAAGGAAGCTGCAACCAAGAAAACAATCTATAGCAAGCCAATGGATCAAGAATGAAAATAAAACACCCAAAAACCAGACCTAACATCTTAACGAGGGAAGGCCTAAGAAGTCCAAACGGAGCAATCCTCTAAGAATCCAAGACATATTACACTTATTAGAATAAGCTAATTCACTGCTTGAAGCCTCTGCCTTGGCTAACCAATCCACCACCCCATCCCATGTTGATTACGATGTATGTGTATCCCATGTTGATTACGATGTATGTGTTCTCATAAAACTTCCCACATAATTTATACAATTTGATAAGAAAAATATCAAGTTGTCTTATAAAAAATCTTCCTCATCGTTCTTCTAAAAGCCTCAAGCAGCATTATGAACTTAAAAAGTACATGGTTGTTCCATTAGCTATTGGATCACCAATAAAAAATAGTATCTACCTACTTATTAGAAAAGAGAATTCTTGATCTACAAATAAATCTTACAAAAGTAAATTTACAAACTGATATAATTTGATGTAATATATTAAATTGTAAAAATATTTTTTATTATAAAATTGATCTAACGTATTACATCAAACCACATCATTCTCTAAATTTGCTATTGTAAGATCTCTTTATAAATCTTGCCCTTCTCATTAGAAAAATCATTTTCCATGGTGGGAAAAATATTTGTTAACATTATCGACTATCAAGATTGATTGAATAGAGGTCCTGGGTAGAAGAAGAAGTTCCAGTCCATGCTGGAACTGATGACGAATGAATTAGGCTCTCAGCTCCACTTAAGCTTTTACTTACTGGTTGGATCTGATCAAACTGGCCTCTTAAAGCTTCAAACCCATATTCATCACCATATATACTTGGATCCATGATATCTTCATTAACAACAGTTTGGCCTTCGAGCATGCCTACTACTGCAGACATGGTGGGTCTAAGCGCTGGAGATGAATTGGTGCAAAGTAGAGCTACTTTGATCATTCTAATGGCCTCCTCCTTGTTGAAATCGGAGCCTAGCTTTGGGTCTACTAGCTCCATTAGATCACCCTTTTTTTGTAGAACAAGGCCCTGAAATAAGCATACATGAAAGAATGCAAATGAAAAGTAGTGAACTCATGCCCGACGTCAATAACTTGAACAAGATCAACCTAGTTTAGTATACTTTGTAGCTCGACCCCAGAGTAGCATATCATGCCAACCAGATTGGGTGGAAAGGCACAAAGAAGAAACATAACTCATGCCTATGTTTTTAAATGCATGTAATTAAGGGTATAGATCAACCTTACCCAATCTAGAAGGCATACATAATTCTCATTTGGTCGATATTTCATGTTGCTTTTCCCTGCGACAATTTCCAACGCAACTACTCCAAAACTGTAAACATCTGCCTTGTAGGTTAAATAACCCCATAATGCATATTCGGGTGCCATGTATCCTCTGCGAAATGAGAGTTGCATATGACATATAGCTCATTAGTATGAAGCTCTGATTGTTAATATTGGAACAAATCTAACATCTATAGAAGCATAGTAACTGGGTCATGTATCCTCTGCAAAACGAACCTTGTATTATGACTTGTTACTCACTATTATGAAGCTCTGATTGCTCATATTGAAAAACAAATTCAAAAAATCCAACATCAATAGAAACGTAGTTATGGAATCTGTTTCCTACCCATTTACATTGCAATTAGTAAGGCATATAATTGAGTGGAATCTTCATCCATGAAAGATAACAAAAAAACAAAAATTATCGGTAGGAAAGAACATTTTACACATATGAGATGAGATGAAATGAGCGGAATCTTCATTTACTTCTCAAATATCTTTCAAATACAAACACTTTCAAACTAATTATCACAACTTTTTCGAACTAATCATAACTTCCCCAAATTCCCAAACAAAAAACAAAAAATAATTAAACTTTTTTAAATCCCAAAATAAAAAATATATTAAAAAACTATATTCTAACAATATTTTAACTTCATAATATTTTTATTCAATTTTTTCTCTCTCATTTCTCAAAACCAAATAAATACTTAACTCAAACTAACTTACTACTATTCACAAACCAGTTTATTACTATTCACAAAATTCTCATCTCATCTCATTTCCCAAGCATCCCCTTAGTGAGATAAGTTGTCATGGTATCGAGCTCAAATGTAATTTGCTTTTTTGGGGGTGGGGGAGAGCGACTGCTTATGATTCTGCTAGATTTCAAGTACTTCTTTTGTTCCCCCTTTTGGTTACAATAGAGAGAATTTTGAGACTATCTTAAATAGTAACTACAACTCAAGAAATTATCAATCAACGGCTACAGGATAAGGTAAATTCCAGCCAAGCAATGGCTAAAATATTCTTAAGGATATAAATGCGTACTATTTTCTTCTGTATAATCCATAACCACTTGTATAAAAAAGCAAATTCCTCTCAGTAACTATTTCTATACTCTGTAACTGTTTCTATACTTGTCTCGATAAAAACAGAAAATTTCACACAAGTTTTACATGCTATTACTTTTTTTATTTAAGAAATGGAGATAGATTCCAGGAGTAGGATTTATGTTAATGGTTGAATACAAATCTCTCTCTCTCTCTCTCAAAATTGTGCTGATTGCTTGTTGCATCAAAAGTCTGGGCATAAAACAAACACAAGCAAATTATAGCTACATGCTTAATGTTTGCACTCTTTTGTAAATAGTAAACACTGATTGGTAATTTAGGCAGCAATGAATTTGTCTACAAGCACGGTGGTGTTGCGAATATAGACAACCAACATATGGAAATTCCTACCAACTATTGAATCCAAGAGTTTTCTATTGTACCTTCCATCTATGAATGTTAATACTATGCTAAAACTTTAAATGCTACCCTTTCTGGCTTAGTTTTCTGGTACCATCTAAAAGAGAGATAAACATCAATGCCTGCTCCTAATTATCTCCTAGCCCATAGCTAAGAAGGGAAAATCTAAAAGGAAGAATACAATTACAAGTGGGCTCCAAAGAAATGATAGAGGGTAAGATTTAGCGTACATTGTTCCAGCAACTCGGGTGCTGATATGGGTGTTTTCCTCTTCATCGAGCTTGGCCAAACCAAAGTCAGAAATTTTTGGGTTAAGCTCTCCATCCAGTAGCACATTTGTAGTTTTTATATCCCTATGAACAATTTTTATTGTCGATTCCTCATGCAAGTAAGCCAAACCTCTTGCAATCCCAACACATATTTTTTGCCTCGTAGGCCATTCCAAGTTTAATTGGTATTCCTCTGGACCTGCAGTTTTCATAACAACTCCAATGGGGAGTTCATCAACTCGGTTCTTAATATAAACAATATGTAGTTTTTGGTTCATATGCTTTTGAAAGTCAACATAAAATAAGAAAGTAGAAGCAATAAACTTACCAAACAAAGCACGTGCTAAGCTATTGTTTTCCATATATTCATATACCAAGAATAGTTGACTTCCTTCAACACAACATCCATACAATCTAACAAGATTCGGGTGTTTTAAAGCAGATATCATGCCAATTTCGTTCACAAATTCACGATTTCCTTGATTTGATCTCGAAGAAAGTTTCTTAACTGCAATGATGGTATAATCTAACAGAACGCCCTGTATTCAAAATAGAAAAGTATCATCGGGCATGTTTTTCATCATGTACTAAGAGACCCGTAGATATCATCGACAAGTAGGAAATGAAAAATGGAAATCCTAAAAGCTCAATGGGAATGACGTTAGATACCTTGTAGACAGATCCAAAACCTCCTTCCCCAATCTTGTTTGCAACATTGAAGTTATTAGTGGCAGCCTTGATTTGCCTATAAGTGAAAAAACCAGTTTGCAAATCTAATCCTCTCAGTTCTGTAAAAGGAATAGAAGAATAGGGGAATATGTCAGATTGCATCTTATAAATGTTACAACTACACTTTTGTTGCTATTTTGCATTCTTGACTAACAAAATAACTTTAGGGAGAATAAGACCACTAAAATGTAGTGAGAAGGAACAAAAATCTAGTTAATCAGCTACTTAACCCAAGCTGTTACAAGACAGTCTCATTTCATTTTCCAAGTCTGCTAAATAATCACAGGTGTATTGGGAATCAAAAGCCAAACAAAAAAGAGATATATTTAAATCCCTTAGCATGATATGTGCATTCTGGCTCTTCTTAGCATTTAAAATAAGATCATTTTCCTGCTATATAAGAATATTCAACAGAAAAACTAATTCTCAATTGACTTTGGGGCCGTTTCGTAGTGACTTCACTTAGATTTGACGTATGAGGAATGATCTAAGACACGATTAGATGTTTTTAAGATCATAAACAGAAGTGGCTCCAATATATGAAGACTGCTTCTTATGCTTTACAATGCAGCAATCCTATAGTAGCCTTCCATATTGTACTTTGGATTGCGAAGGCATGTAGAGTGATCGCAGTACATAGTTGGAGAAGATATTAAAAAAATTCATACCATCTCAATCATAATTTTAGTAGTGTTGAGTACCTGTTTCCCTTGATTTCTTGCCACCTATGCATCCTTTCCACCAAAGAATACCTAGAATCATTAGAATGAGGAATAACACTGATACTACAGCTCCAATCACGATAAATATCTCAACCTTCACAGGGGGACTGAAATCTGAAGAAAGAAAAGGAGCTGGGTAAAGCGATTTTGAAACTCCATACACAATTTTGTTTATACTTTTGTTGTTCACCAATCCAAGAAGTGCGAAATGATTTGCAAAGATAGAAAAATTATCATATTCCAGGAAACGGTTACCAGATTCCACAGAGATGGCTGATATGAGAGGACCGTATATTCCTCTCTTTGGAACAGCTGTCGTCCCTTTTCCAGCCCAATGGAAGCGGATCTGTAAAACTTTATTACTCACAACTGCTGTATATGTCCTAGACACGTTTTTATCAACCCCTTGTGCGGCATTTTCAATATCAAAATCCTTTAACACCCGTTTTTCCTGTAAAAAATTAACTAATTAAAATCCTGTTGTACAAATAAAGAAAAATAAAAAACTTTGTACCTGGATATAAACATCAAATATCCGTCTTCCAAGGCTGTAAAAGGATCTATTGTCCCTGAATACTATCTCTGCAAAGGATAGTGTCACCGTATAATTCCCATTTGCCAAGCAACGCACATAATAGGTGAGAGAAAGGGGGGAGAGGCGTGCGCTCGTGTATAATTCATAACTGTTCATTCTGAGTGTTGATACATTGTTTACTGTGTATACATTTGAGGTACTGTTAGTATCCCAAAATAGTCCACTTGTACTTAATCCCCAGTTCTCACTCGCACGAACAAATCTTGCCGGACCTGCTGCATACCGATCCTCTTCGTACTTTATGTTTCCACTGGTGATAGCTTTTCCGCCACAATTTATATGCACTGAATACCGGTCTACACAAACAACAGCTTATGGACTTAAGCATCATAGGTCAAAAGGAAGAATTATTGGTTTTGTCTTCTTGGTTCATTTTCTTAAATATTTCACTGTATTGGAAGCCTCGCAGCATGAATGAAGCATAGGCCTCAAAGTTCTATTTGAAGGAATGTAATTACCTTTTGCGCAAGGATTGTTCTTTTGGCACTCCCAAGTATTTCTAGATTATTGTAGTACAAGAAGAAGCGTGAGCTTATGCAAAATTATAATTGAAAGGGAAAAGCTTTGGCAAAATCAAAGTGAGAGAGAAAAATTTTGGTTGTTCTTAAAAGTTAAAGAGAAAGCTTACGAGTTGTTCCATCCAAGAAAGCTTCCAAACACATTTCTGATAAAACAATAAACTCGTTATTTTTTCAAAAACTATAAAGTTTTAAGTTTTTGGAAAGAAGTGTATGCAGAGGTCAAGTTGGATGATATTAAAGCCCAGAGTGACAAAGAAATGTCCTTACAGGGTTTCTCGACAAGCTGTAGGTTCCACAGAGCCCTCTGAAAAGTTATTGTAAGAAAGATCTAGTTGGCTGCACATGAACATAAATTTCATTAAGATCTCATTATATATCCCAAAAGAAATAAAAAATGACTAGAGTTACAGGTTGTAAAACCAAACTATTTCATTTACTGAAACAGCCCGGAGGATGACTCTTGAGGAAGTAGCATGATTGACGTCATCTAACATTATAATCTAAATTAGCTGTGTCATCATGTCATGTATTTACCATATTGCATTTCCCTAAATCTATGTTTGGATTTTGTTGATATTAACCCAATATCAAACATCTCTGGCCAACCTGACATTTAACTGTCAATACACTGTTGCCAGATAACAGACAAACTACATAACAATGTAAAACAAGTTCATCTACTACTCCTTTCTACTGGTGACACATGGTGTATGATTTAAGTTAAATTCTCCAAATAAATCGGTTTAATCCACCCATTGCATATGATGAGTGAATTAGACCTACATCTGACCAGATCATGAGATGAATCAGCTTCCGGAGTGATTTATATTTCAACATTATGCAAATTTGTAAAAATTATATGTCCACAGGCCCCTAAAAAATTACAAAAAATTATTATCATGCAAATCTGTTGTAAAATTTAAGATGAACTACATACTCGCGACCATCTCTGTCTAGGATCCACTTCGGAATAGCCCCAGTGAGCAAGTTGCTTGTCAGAAACCTGTTCGAAGAGCAAAGTAATCACATTAGTAATGGAAGAAAACTGAGGACAATTTAAAGGTACTAATTTTGGATGATAATAATAGTTGTATGAAGCTGTAACGGACCCCCTTACCAGTGATTCAAGAACTCCAAGAAATAGTGAGAGAGAGAGAGAGAGAGAGAGAGAGAGAGAGAGAGAGAAGTGAATGAGAAGAAGAGAGTTAAGAAGATGACTGAAATTCCTCATGCCTTCATTCCTCTTTCATTTTGTTTTTATAGTTGTCCATATATTTACCCATCCGGCAACGTTTTATTTTTCCTTTAACAGACTGCTTCTATTCACTAACCCAAATGCACTGTTTCGTTAATACAAATTGAACCCAACAACACTACTCATCACACATACGGCCTGCCGTGTACTCATGATTCTAACTAACAAAACTACCATTTCCTTTCAATCCCTTCTGCTGCATACGAGCCATGAACCTCTATTTCTGCTACTACATCATAAACGCATCATCACAGCCATTGCTTTGGACCCTTACAGCCTAAGCAACATAGACGAGTTGCTGTTCAATAGGAAATTTAGGCCCATCCCTTGGTATGACTACATTCCCTAGGAGATGGCTAGCTTGTGACGGTTTGTAGTTTGGCTATCACATGGTTCATCAATGATATCCATCAAATTTTTAAGTCCAGATTAAAACAAAAGGGATAGCTTTTCTTAAAAAAAGGAATATGTGTGTGTGGGCATGCGCACGCGTGTGTGTGCTTTGACCTGACCATGTAAGGATGAATACATATATTGTTCTGCAAAGCTCCCAGCCATGACTACACAAATGGGCATAGGACTTGCCGAATCAATATCTCACTTGTCATGGTGTGCTTTGAGCTGCTTCTTAATTGTTTATTTGAACTTCATCAAAAAAGAAAGACTTATGTTTTGATCAACACATACGTACATGTATTCTAGCTTGTCTAGATTTTTATAATCTGGAACTTTTCCTTCCAATCTATTGAAGCTGAGATCTCTGCACAGATAAAACGATAAAGTAGCTATATAATACTACAAAAGAATAATAAAGCTGCGTAAAAGTGAATATGGTAAACTTATAAACAACATGTTCAGTTTTTAAAGCGAAGATACAATCAAGAAGACATAACATACAGGATAAACAAATTGAAAGAGATTCCTTGTCCATGTAAGGTTGGAGATAGCTGAAAAAGGTTTTTATAAAAAAGTTAATGGTTCTCTTATTTTCATTCCAGTGAAAGCAATGTTGCATAGATATCTTGACAAAACTCTTGCTATTCATAGATATCTTGGGGCATCTGCAAGAATGGACCTAAGCAACATGAAGTGTAGATCATTGCTGTTGTGCATCATTGTCTATGGAAAGAAAATTGACAACCGTACATAGCTGATTTCTAAAAGATGGTCTGTAAAGATTGAAAGCAATTATAATGTTTTTACTAGGCTAAAGTGGGAAAACAAATATTATTACATATTCATAAGCAGAACAATATTTCCCACTCCCGTTTCAATCTAATGTTGCTATAATTGTACACCTCATAGTTAACAGTTTCAGCATATGATCTTAATTCTACTAAAGAATTAGAAAAAAATCCATATTGAAACAATAAAACAACACTGTAAAGACAATTAAAAAAAAAGAAAAGAAAGAAACCTTCACACATCTATCAATATTTATAAAAAATGAGCAGGGTCTGCGCCAAGTATCTGGAGTTTTCAGTTCTTTGGTTTTTTAGTAAATGAAAATATAAAATAGACAAAAACAGAAAGGATGGAAGAACTACAAAATTTGGAGTTCTGGCATTTGTGATATATAGGTAGGGATTGTTCCAGAGAGATTGCAGCTCCTCAACATTCTGCAACATAAACCAACATCGTCTAAGAAACAACAGTAGAAAGTTTGTATTATTCAAGCTCCTAATATTTTGTAGTTAAACAATGACTTACAATCTTTTCATTCCTTTCATGTTACTCAAGGACGGAAATTTAGAACCCTCACCAAGTAGGTCACTGATTCTTCTGCACAAAATTGCACCATCAATGACTGTTAGTATCTTAATCTAAAAAATCTTGGTAATTCGAGTACAAAGAAAGATATCGCAGAGAATTTACAACAAAAATCCTAATAAGAATAGAACTTACAGCTCAGTTAAATTACGAAGGATAGAAATACTAGAAGGAATGGGGCCATAGAGACCACTAGCTTGGATCTCCCTGTGAAGAACATAAATATAATGAGTTAGGTTACACCTGAGTATTCTACTAGAAAGAGATTCAAGCAACATTATTGGGGGAAAAAACACATACAATTGCTTAAGGTTTTTCCAACTAGGGAAAAAGTCAGGTATTTTTCCGGTGAAGCTGTTACTGCTAATCCTACTGCATTTGGCTCAAAACAGAAACATTGAATAACATAGAAACATGAGTTTTTTCAAGTAAGCAAGTAAAATTAAAATTAGAATAGAAATTAGAAGTTTCAACAACTCACAGTTCTGCTAATTTTGTTAGTTTAGTGAGAGCGAGTGGCAATTCTCCCGTGAGATTATTAGCACTAAGAATACTGCAGTCAACAAATGGCCGGAAGTTCAACATATCGGAAGTTGTGAAATGAATCATCAAATGTGATTTCAGAACTAAATTAAGGACAGGATAGGAGGAAATACTGACAGATTCTCCAAGTGAATCAAATTTCCAAGCTCACGGGGAACACTTCCGGAAAATAGATTGGTCTCTATGCTCCTGATATTACGGTTTTCGTCAATGTTAAAGCAAGATTTTAACAAAACAAACTATGAAACAATGTTACAGATGAAATGGTGAGTAAAAGAGATAAAAGAAGAGCTTACAAATATACAAGTGTGGTCATGCTTCCCAGGAAGCTCGGGATCGGTCCTGATAACTTATTTACACTAATCGACCTATAGCGAATTATAATCACCATAGATATCAATGTAATATAATCAATCTAAACTCTTGAGCTTTATGATTTTGATTAAGGAATATCTCTGCAACAAGTAGTAACTCACATAAATATCAAGTTTTTTGCAGAAGCCCATTCAGATGGTATTATACCAGAAAGATAGTTTCGATTGAGATCACTACAAACAAGAAGAAAGTGTGCCATTTGATTAGAAGCTTAAATCAATTTTCAAAAACTAATAATTACAAAAATGAATTAGTTGGGTTGATTTTCTTACAGCTTTTGTAGGAAAGGCAGCTTTCCCAGGGATTTCGGAAGCTCACCAGAAAGATTCTGCCCTTTAAGAAATCTGTATGACCGGATAATTGTACAACCTTCTATGTTAGAACTTCACGATGCATGGTAGAGAAATCATATTTGCAGGATTAAGGTTTATAAGTTTTGCAAGATTAAAAAAATGAATAAATTTAACATTTACATAAAAAAGTATTATTTTAATGATAAATTTTACTTTTTTTAAATAAAAATAAACAAAACTTATGTAATCTAAAACCATATCTATCGTTACAAATATAATAAACATAACTTTTAAACGAGAGAGATGATATATCTTTATAGTACTCATTTTTATTTAATAATAGCGTATGATAGTATAAATAGCTGTTAGTTATGCTCCAAAAATTATATATCTATATATATATGATCAATAATTTTATTACTATTTTTTTTACTTAGGTTCAGTTTAGCCACTGAAAATTTTAAGATGAAAATTTTATAATATTATAATAATAATATTATTATTATTTTAAAATTTAAAAAAGTTAAAAAAAAATTAAATTATTTATCATATTTTATATAAAGATTTAAGAAAATTATAATAATGAGATGAAAATTTTATACGATTAAATCGAATTTTAGTGATTATGGAAGTAATTTTAAATATGTTGGTGTATTTTTTTATTTTTTAAAAATATTTAAATATATTAAAAAATATAAAAAGAAAAAAAAAACTGAGCTACAGGTCTAGCGGCACAGTAACCCATCCTTAATAATTTAATATATTACATATTATATAACTTTTAAGATCAATCATTTAAATAAAAAGTCAGTGAGCTGGACGACAATCAATTGATTGGACTGAAAATTCAAGGTGAATGAAAACTAGTGTCCATCTGTGGATTGCGCGCACGTGTGTGAGAGACAAATGTATGTACGTATCATTAGCATCCACACATTTCAAAGTCATATTTAAATAATATGAGTTTAAATTTATCTATATTAAATTATATATTTAAAAATATATTATTTATTCTTTAAAATATATCTTACTCATTTTTTCTCTCTCTCCTTCTACTCTCTTTTTACATATTTTACATTTATATATTTTATTCATTCATTTTTCAAAAAATATTTTATTTAAATATTTTATATATTTGAATATCAAACCCGTGTACCTCACTCTTACAGGTTTTAAGAAAATATATTAGGTGTTAAAAGAATTTTTTTAAATACTAATTACATGTATTAATCCAACATATCAAAATTATAAACTCTATAAAAAGAAGGCAAAATTTATAAAAATAAAATAATAATATTTTAATATTATTATGTCTCAAATTTGCATAAATTAATGTGAGACTTTTGCTTATATGACAAATTAAATTTTTAAAAAAAGTGATTTTACATATGTATATACATAAACTAACGTGGATGCTGTAAGTATATATCACCCAGTATAGACTTTTGCAGGTGAAGCTTGAATGGTTTCTTTTGTTTTGGTGGAAGGAAGGAGGAAGGGTACGTACAGTGAAACCACGTGGCAGACATTGCCAGTTGCTGTAGGGAATGAACAATTACAGATTAGAGAATTGTTGTACATTTCAGGCTTGGAACTGTAATCTGCTGTGAACCAACTTGATTCATTGCTGCATGGGTCCACACTGAAATTCCAATCATCCTTCCCCAATTGTGTAGCTATTTCTCTCAGGGCACCAACTGCATCATAATACAACCCAACTACTCATTTTTATATTATTTTCTAAACTCTTGGGGACTCCCGCCAAGAGTTAAAAGAAAATCAAAACATTTTTAAAACTCTTCCAAGGAATTTAAGCTAGACTTTCTAAGAGCATTCACATTGGTTTAGGCATATGCATATATAAAATCATATCTTTTGAAGATCCAATTTGTCATACAAGCAAAATTTCTACATTGGCTTATGCAAATTTGAGACAAAATAATAATAAAATATTATCATTTTATTTTATTTTTTTTGCTTTTTTTTAATAGGGTTTGATATTCAAATATGTAAAATATTTAAGTAAAATATTTTTTAGGGAGTGAATGAGTAAAATATGTAATAAAATATTTAAAGGTAAAATATGTAGAAAGAGAGTGGGAGGAGAGAAAAAGAATGAATAAAATATGTTTTGGAGAGTGAATAGTAGATCCTTAAACATGTAAAGGTACTGTTCATAGCTATGCAAATTTTTGAAGATGCATAATCCAATGTAGATGAATTTAGGCTCATATTATGCAAATATGACTTTGCATATGCATATGCATAGACCAATGTGAATGCTCTAAAGGAATTAAAGAACAATACTGCAATTGTAAATAATTCTTAACGTTAAATTTCTTTGATATTTACTTGGTATCGAATTCAAAATCCAACTCTAGCTGTACAACTATAAGCAACAATAGAGTAATGATACAGACAATATATTTATAATATATTTTTACAATTATATTTTAAGATGAGAGTATTTTTATAAATTATTTTATAAAATTATCAATTATTTGAATATATAGTTGGGTAAAGTATGATGAAAATTGTCGGGGATAAATTATTTTCCTTATTCTAATCATGATCTGAATCTTGACCATAGAGATAAAAGCACTCAATATTTTATTAGATTCTTCTAATATTTGTAAAACTATCATTTATTCTAAAATTTTGAGTGGATAGTTAGAGATAAATATAATTATTTATATTATAATATTTTTAACACTCTCTCACGAGTGAGTCCAACACATGAAATATTTAATTTAATTGAATAGAATGTGAAGATAGGATTCGAACTCAAAAAATTTGCTCTAATATCATATTAAATCGCTGCTCATCCAAAATATTTAAATTGATGAGAATAAATAGATTTAATTATTTATATTATATTCTTAATAATCTATTGATCGTTGTTAACCTTCATAGTTAAAATACACTGATTCATGTTGTTTTCTTAGGCTATGAACCTATTGTTCACAAGAATATTATATTAAAGTTGATATGTTTTTCGGAAGTGAGGGACGTACACTTAATTACTGTTACCAAGATTTCTCAAAAACTATTAGCAAGTAATATCCTTATCCATTACGGCCATGATGTTACATTAAACAGCTACTTATGTTAAATGTAGGCCCCACGATGTCATATGGGAAACGTGTCTTTAATTCTCCATTCGACACGCATGACAGTCGAATTTCTTAGCAATGGAATTAGGATGGAAATCTCAATATATATATATGACTGTTAAGTGTTTGTTTTGGAGTAAGATTGATATGAGAATTTTATAATTTGTAAATAATAGTGATATAATTTGAGTTGCATATTTTTAAGTTTTGAAAAAGAAAAGGAAAAAAATTGAATAAAAAATATTATAAAGTTAAAATATTATTAGAATATAATTTTATAATATTATTTTAATTTAAAGAATTGAAAAATTGAATTATTATTTTTTATTTAAAAGTTTGAAAGAGTTGTAATGATTAGTTTAAAAATATTTTATTTGAATTATATTTAAGAAGAACATAAACTAAAATAAAATAAAAATTTTGAAATGAGATATATTTTCAAACAGGCCAACACCAACGCAAAGAGTTCAAATGCAAGAATTAAGATGATAATATTCTTATAACGAATATAGCTTCTTCTTTTTTATTAAGAAGTATTAAAGTTTTACATAAATTTCATATAAAAAAATTTATATATTGATGTAATTTAATATAATATATTAGATTTATTTTATAGTAAAAAAATTTACAAGATGATGAATCTCATTAAATATTTTTGTTCGCAAATTTTTTTATGTAAAAATTTTCTTTCCTATTTATTCGAGTCTCCGTTTTTATGACTAACTTGACATTTGTATATCAATGAAAGAGAAATCAAGCATAAAAAATTAAAAGGAATTATTTGAATGTGATGGCACTCATGATCATCATCATGTCCAATAGGTAATAAATTTTGAATTTTGATTTTGAGTTCACTCATCTAATCAACGTATCATGATCTATGCTTCTTTTCTAGGAGGGAAAAGAGAACTTTAAATATTGTCATGATTACAAGAGATATATAGGTCCAAAATCATGCATGAGTTAAGTTTTTTATTGAGTTAAAATAATAGAGTGGGTTTAGTAAATCTTATTTAAGATAACTTTAAATATATTTAAATCTTAAAATGAATTTAAAGATATTTATAAAAAATTATAAAAAAATTATAAAACTCACATATATATATATATATAAAAATATTGAATTAAAAACGATTATAAGTCTAACGAAAGAGATCTATATAAAGAAATTATCTCTACAGACTTCACTACGTACGGAAAGTACCGAAATCACACTTCTCAAATTCTCTCTATCCAAAAGGAAAACATTTTTTTCTAAGAAATAATGCTAAAGCTACTAATAAAATCTCACGATAGAGTTTTTGGGGATGAGTTCCAATCATCCCCAAAAACTGCATAAACAGCCAGAATACATGGATCTTTGTTATCTTAGGCTATGGACCCATACTTCACAACTTACAAAGCATGATGGTAATTATATTCTTTATACAGCGAGTATCTTCTATTTTTCAATCTATTTAATCGAATTTATAATATTGATCTGTAAATGAATACTTTATGACTAATAATCAATTGATCTTCACCAAAAGAAATCAGTTAATCACTCAATGAAATCAAACATAAAATGTGTACACGTAGCTAGCCAGCTTGGAGATCAAGATGATCATTAGAAGTCTCGTTCGAATCAACTTATCATCATGATCTCCCCTACGCGGCCTTATTTTCTAGGAGCTAGGGAAGAAAAAGCCCTTAGATATAGTGATAATTATTTGGATCCAAAACCTGATTTAAAGGAGTTCGAGAATCGAGGGTGATCATGAGTTCGATCGAGAATTTCATTTTGGCTACTGATAATTTTCAGATAAAAATTTTAAATTTTAAGATTAAATATTAAAATATTATATTTTAATATTATTATTATATTAAAATTTAAAAAAATTAAAAAAAATTAAATTATTTATTATATTTTATATGAGAATTTGAAAAAGTTATAATAATGAGATGAGAATTTTATATTTAAAATAAAAATTTTTTAAAACTAAGCAGAACCTAATTTCTAAGTGCAAACACCTCAAAAAATTAATATCTTTTTCAAACAAAATAACAGAATCAAAAAAAGAAAAGAAAACAATCATAATTTTCAAGTATCGAGTACATACCTTCAATACTGAAAAATTATCATGATCCACAACTCAATCAATGATATCAGTTCATGAAAGAAAGAAAAGAAATAATTATAAATTACCTTCATCAACAGGAAGACGCCCTTGTGCCTTCACTTTGAATACTCCCACCAAAACAATCAGCAATACGAGCCTACTTTTAAGACTCAACCCAATCGTCTTTGCTACTTTCTGAGCTTGTATTGCCATTTTCCAGCTCCAACGCCTTTGATCCTTGATCGAGGTGATGATCTGCAGCTTCCAAACATGTGCTGTATGTAGTACTTATACATGGACAAGATGAGATATATATATATATATATATATGCATACACACATACATACATGACTTGCAATACTACAATAATACGTGGTCCTCTTAAATGTAGATATATCCGATTACAATAATTGCAGATTAAGATATCCCAATTTTATAATAAAATTAAAATAGGACACCAATTTCAAGGATATGAATAATATCAAGTTGGTCCTGAATGCCTGCCAATTTTGAGTGTTTGGCGTGCCTACCAGAATAATTTTTATTTTTTTAATATTTTTGGACGTATTGGACGTACCTGCTAGTGCCACTCTTTAACAATCTCATTTTGGACGTATAAACAAGTGAGTCCATGCATGAAAGAAAGAAGAATCACATTCATAAAAGATGTGAGATCCATGCATAAAATAAAGAAATTACATGCACATGGGTTTGATAACCTTTTCTTTGCTTTGGACGGACATGACTTTTCTTTTCTTCATGGACATAAAGCTCACACCACTTCAAGTTGTTCAACTTTCTTTCTTTTTACGAAAAAAATAATATTTGTAGTCATGAATTTCCAAATATGATGAAGTGATACCGACACATGATAGCACAATGATCGCAAGTGTTCGCTTTGGCAAAATAGTTATCTTGCATGTTATCCCATTTGTTTGGCGTTATTTCTTTAGGGATATTGAATCTAAGAAAACCCGTTTTTAAATGAGTCATTTTTTTTTTGTCTTTGTTTCATTAATTTTTAAACCAAAAAAAAAAAAAATTGATTAGCATGTGTGCATGTGATAAACAATATTTTGCCTTAATGTAATATGCACTGATATACACATGATTGACATACACTCCATTTCTAGTATTTTGTAAAATTTGAGTGGAGTAATTGAGTGTCATTATTTTGTGAAGATTTATTTTCAATCCTAATCATATCGCATGATTTATAATGCATCATATTTTGTTGATAAGTGACTTTAAACACTTAGAATGCTATATTTATTGAGATGAGAATTAGTATGATTAATTAATTTATATAGAATGAATGACAAGTTTTGAAAGAATATTTTGCACATGCTTGTACTTGTAATTTTTCTCATTAATGTTCATTGATCTAACATAGGAGAAGTAAACTACAGGACTATCCAGCATTTTTCAAAAAATAAAAAAGAGAAAAAAAGGAATACTAAAAGAAAAAAAAAGGATTTGAAAAAAAAAAATAGACAAAAAAGAGAAGAAGATGAAGCGGTTAGCTTTCCTAAATAAAGGGTTAGAAATAGTTAACCAGAACTTTAGGGGTTGAATTTTCAACTTTTAAATAGAATTGGTGTGAAAACTATAGTCCCTTGAGTTTTGAGGCAGTTAGAATCAACAATAATTAATCTTAATGTTGAAAAACCCATTATAAATCATAGTTATTAATGAGGAACACAGTTGTTTAGCCACACACACATTCAAGTTCTAAGACATTTGCCTCAATTCTCTGTGAAAAAAATTATTGACAATGTCTTAGTGGATATAGTGCCTTGTGTTGAGTAGTCGTGAGTCATTTTTTGTAAGAATTCATAATTATGTTTGATTGTTTTTGTTTAAATTTCAAGTTTTATGTAATATTTATCTCAATTAATTTTTAATATTTTGTTCAAAGATTAGCAAAAAGTTAGTTGTGATTGCATATTTTATATATAGAACTAATATATTTTAATTAGTTTATTGATATTATGATTGGTTTTAAATGGAAATATGGTTAATAGGCATAAATTCGAGTTATGATTTAAATTAGTTAATATTATAGTTTATGCTTAGTTTTGGAATCTATGATTTAATTAGGCAATAATTCTTTACAAACACGATACATTTTTGATATTTTATTTTTGTTTTTAAATTTATTTTTAATTTATTATTATTTGTGTGCTATTTTCTTTTATACTTTTAAAATGCCGCTATGCTCCAGTGCTCTTACTAATACATGATTTTTAATAAAAGATAAAATATTGCTGAAAAAATATATCAAAATTTTAATAGATTGGTAGAGTGGCAGATGAACATGACCTTTCTTGAGCCATATTTCAATTTTGAACAAAAAGCATATGGGAGAGACTTTTTGGGTGGGCTCTCATTTTGGACGTATAAACCCTATTGCAGGGAACGGCTATGTGGGACCTAATGTTTTATACATTTCTTCGACATTTTAACTCTTATGCCGACATCTTTTTGGGGATGAGCATGTAGGACCTCATCTATATATATATATATATATATATATATATATATATATATATATATATATATATTATCATGTTTTGTACTTTAAATCTTTAACCCATTGAACTTGAATTTGAGAGGATAATAATATTGATATAGCAAAGTTTCTATCATTGAATTAAGAAAAAAACAAAAAAGAGTTGCGTTTTGGATAAATTTACTTAATATAATACATTAAAAATTTTAGGAAGTTTTGAAAGTACGTTTAGACACGTTGAGAATTCTCTATTCAACATATAGATCACATGCTACTCTCCAGTATTTTCTTTTAGGCATATTGACATGCTTAGAATTCTTAAAATCATTTATTTTCGTAAATGAGATTAGATTAGTTAAAATAAAAATTAAAAGTTGAATAAAATATTATTAGATAATATTTTTTTAATATTTTTTTAGGATTTGAAATAATTAAATTATTTATTTTATTTTGTGTAAAAATTAAAAAAAATTGTAATGATTAGATAAAATGAGATGATAATAGTTGTGAAAACAAACTAAAATTTCTTGTAATTTCATTTGTAAACATCATTCAAATACAAAACAGTTTTCAATTTCAAAATTTCAATAACTTTTTATCTAATCATTACCTAATTATTATTTAAATACAAAAATTAATTCAACCTTTACAAAATTCAGAATAAAAAATAATTTTTAAATAATTTTTTAATTTATAATACTTTCATTCAACTTCTTCCTTCTCATTTTCTAAAAGGGCCAAAATTTAATAAAAGATTTTCATTCAAATTATCTCACTATTGTCACTAGTGTTAGAGCCATGAAATACATTTTGATACTTTTTTTTTTTATAATCTATATTGTTCTATATATATTTATAATTACAAAAACAAAAGACGTAATTCAAGTTACAAAAGAAATTATTAATATATTTATTAAATAAGGAATATAAACCTGCAGGCATTTATATTAAAATATCACGAATTATAAATATATATGAGTTTTTCCCTCTTTAACCAATAACTTAATATATTCAGTATTAATTTCTCTTAATAAAACCTTTAATATCTCCAACAGTACGCTAAAGTACAACAGTTCATCAATTTCGTAGTTTGACAAGCTGGCAAACCTCATTGAAGGCGGGCCAGGAACATTAATGGTCGACATCATGCTTGTTGGGAATGAGTATTCCATAACTCATATTTTATCATATATATCTCGAATTTATATATATATAAAGATATATGCATAGCTTGATTCCTAGTGTAGCGGAATTTTTGGAAGTCTTTCGTCAAAGTCATCGTACATGTTCATATGATACTTTGTTTCATGCTGTGTAAACACATTAATCTTCATCAGTTGAATATTTTGGCATGTTTTTCGTTGGCTCTATATATTCAAGTGTTTAATATTATTACGTAAGTGTAATTAACTGTTCAATTAGAATTTTCAAACTGTTCGTTGGCTCTATATTTTTTAATATCAAATCCTACAGCATGTGTAGACGAAAAGTATAAGTAGCTTCGCTTGGTCCTACCTCCATTCAATAATCACATCAGATTTTTTGTTCTTAATTACTGTTCAATCTAGAATTACGAGATCGGACAAATTAATACCCGTGTCCAAATTTTCTATTAATAAAGAAGGTATGTGAAAAGAATAAAAAGTCATTTTATTTATTATTTTTATATTATATGTATTTTTATTTGTTTTATTCTTATTGAATTAAAAGAAATTTTCTGTTCTTCATTTAAATACCATAAGAAAAAATAAAAAATATTATATCTAATTTATAATATAAAAATGATGAATAAAATTTTTTAAAAAATAAATAGAAAAAGATGCGGGTACGTAATCGGCATGATTTTATTGGCACGCGGCTCCTCTGCCAAAGCATGCATGCAAAAGTGGAATAGTTTGTTTGAAAGCATAGGCGCAAGTGGGTGGTTCGAGACGTACTGAAATGGCAAACAAGTGACTACTCTCTTTGACAGGACAGGCTAGAAAAAGCAGCAGCCAGCCTTGAATCCAAACAATGGGTCCACGTGCTATATAGATATATAGGTATGTATATCATTGGTTCGTGCTTGTAGGTAATCTCTCTAGTGCCTTTGAATTTTCCAAATGTCGCATCGCTATGTCCGACTAGATATGTAAAAAAAATTCGGTGGATCCATAAACCGGATCGGAGTGTATCAAACTAATAAATCGGCCTGATTTCAAGTTTAATTCAATTCGATATAATTTTTTTTTTTTAAATTGATCGAAATCGATTTGATTCTACTTTTTTTTTTAAATCAACTCGGATCGGTTTATATATATTTTTTAATTTTTTTATTATATATAAGTTTTATATATAATATATAATTATATATAAAATAGTTTTGTATTATATGATAAATTATTAATTAATATAATATTAAATTTTAAAATCTTATCTCATTTTGTTTATTATATTAATAGTTTTACTAATATTATATTACTATATATTATAGTATATAATAATATATACTATAATATATATAATATTGTACATTAAAACCAAAAAATTAGACTGAATCGGATAGAAAATCGGTAAAATTGAAATACCAATTTATGAAGGTAACTGGTGCGTAATCGGTTTTGAAAAATGTAAAATTAGTACATACCGGTTCAATCATAAATTTTGTACAAAACTGAATCGATTACACCCCTATATTCGACAATTGTGCTACTAAAAAAGGCCTGTCTTAAACCCTGCCTTTGGAGCCAACGAAATTTGGGTTTCCCAGCTTATTTTCTGCTACCTAATTCCTCATTTCTACCATGAGTTTTACTCGGAAGTAGAAGATAATAAGGGAAAGTTTGAAGGTGATTTAAGGAAGAATAAACATATGTTATGAGCTTTGAGTTTTTTAGTTGTATAGATAGTTGGATTGTGAAAATAAAAATAAAAGTGATTGTAGGAGGTTTTTGGAAATTACAAAAATAAAAATAAAAATTATTTAAAAAAAAAGTAATGCTATTCATTATATCGTCATCTCACTTAGAGTTGCACAAATAAGCCGTATAATCGACCCGACCCAACCAAAAAATCTTGATCCGTTTCAATTTTTATTCGGAGGTAGAAATGGCCGTACTCGTTTTTGATTTAAACGAAATTACCCGATACTCGTTTGGGCCGTTTCTATTTAGTTCTCTCGCTCTTTGCCTTTCCCTCCTATGAAGGCTTTGTTCTTCTACCTTGCTTCGGCGAGGGTCCCATGGAGACCAAAGAAGAAATTGTCGTAGCATACGAAAAAGTTTACGGCCCCGCGTACAAAACTTCTGATCATCATTATCGGCATGAACTCGGAGCCCAAACCTCAACTTTCTCAACTCCTCAGCCCCGCTTGATATTAAATCCTCCATCTTAAGCAATACCTAGATCCAGATTTGGGCTCGTCTTTCGTGGGTTGGTGCCTAGTTGTTGAATCTACTTTGGTTGAGTTCGGTTTTTATGTTATGTTTTAAGTTTATGTTTCTTTACTTGCGTTTGGATAGCAGGAAAAGTCTAGGGAATAGAAAATAAATGGCCGAATAGAAAATAAACACCTATGTCAGGAAATATGTGTTTGGTTGCTGAGAAACTACGGCATGTGTGAAAGTTTTTTTATATAATTTGAAAGTTTTGGATGTTTTTGGGTCTTCTTCACTGCTTGCGTTTTGGCTCTTATCAGCCATTTTCTTGTCAGGTCAAAATGGGTTTTGAATTAGAATGTGGGATTGATTTGGAGGTGGTGGTGAAAACAGACCAAGTAAAAATGAGGGATTTTGAGTTTTCTTGAATGTACGAAGCTATATCCGAAACTTTCCTATTATTGTGTTTGGTTGCTGAGAAACTATGGCATTGGAAGTCATCTTCTTCTTCTTCTTCTTCTTTAATTTTATTTTTTAAGATTAAATCGAAAAACCTGAAAAAACACGGGTCGGGTAATTGGGTAACGGAATGCGGTTTGAGAATACCAAATTCAGTAGTTGAAATAGACGGGTCGGGTCAGAACAGTGATGATTCAGGCTGGGCCGGGTCGGTTGAACAGTCCTAATTTCTCACTTGTATCTTATTATATCTGATGTGGTGCATTTATCACTATTTGATAATAAAGAAGTATGTAATAAATAATTATTTAATGGTGATAAATATGTCATATCTTATTTAGTGAGATGCATGTGGGATAATAGTATGGTGTATAAAATTTTATTTTAAAAAATATATATATTAAAAATAGATAAAAAAAATTAATATTTTATTATTATAAAAAAAGAAGATAACTAGTCCAATATGAAATTAAAGTTTTGACTAATTAGCTAAACAAAAAATAAAAAGTTTACTAATTTCTAATGTAAGAGAGACTTAAGGTTCTGTTTGGTTATACAAATGTGATAAGATGAGATGAGATTTTTTTTTTTAAAGTTGAATAAAATATTATTATAATATAATTTTTTAATGTTAGTTTTGTTTTAAAATTTTAAAAAATTGAATTATTTATTATATTTTATGTGAAAAATTATGAAAATGTTAATGATAAAATAAAACTAGACATTTTGGATAACGGAGACATGAAGGAAGACTAAACAATTTCATAATAAATATTCATTTTTGTTTGGATCAATGACTTTGAGATATCCACGACATCAATCACTTATGCAATAAATGCAAATTAAGTTATGTCATTTTTATGATAAAATGGAAATAGATATCAATTTGAAGGATCTGAATAATAAGAAGGTTGGTCCTAGTAAATCTTATTTTTTATTTTTTATATTTTTTAATATATTTAAATATTTTTAAAAAATAAAAAAATTTATTAATATATTTAAGGTCACTTTCTTAACTATTAAATATAGAACATTTAAAAAAAATTAAATACATAAGTGATTAAAATGATGGATAAACTTATAGAACATACTAACATTTTCCTAATATCAATTATTCAATATTTATTAATATATTTATGGATGGTATAATATTTAAGTACAGTACAGAAAACCATGCTGCAAAATCTAATTCTAATAAGTTTTATTATTTATCATCTTTATATATTACACATCATATTTATTTTTATTTTTTTAAACTAATTTAATTTTTATACTCATCATTCAGACATTACATATTTAGTAAGAAAAATAAATAAATATAATATTTAAAATAAAGATGATGAGTAGAATTTTTCTTTTAATATATATGTTGTGCAAAATCTAAAATTGTAACCCGATATATATTGATCAATGAGTGCTGATAAAAAAATTGTCCCTTATTTAAAAAAAAAAATGTACAAAAAAATGTAAAATATATTGTATATAACATCTTATATGTTTCTATTAATAAAACCTTTAATTAATATCTCCAATATTCTACCTCTGATATAAAAGCTTTAGTATCTTCGATATTAATGAATCATTTGACGAGGACAAACCCTACTGCAGGGGACAGTTATGTAGGACGTAATGTTTTATACATTTCTTCGACTTTTTAACTCTTAGGGCACTTTTAATGGATATTTTATTTTATTCTTTAAAATATATTATTAAAATTTATTTTTTTATTTCATATTTTGACTTTTACAATATATCATATATTAACTTATTTATTTTTTCTCTACATTATTTAAATATTATATTTTTAATATTTTTTATTTATTTCAAATATTTTCTATAATTATCAATGATACACTCCTATTTTTTTTTTTTATATTTACAATATCTACCTATATAATTATGTTATATTTTAAATTAATCCAAATTTACAAGTCAAATCAAAATCTAAATTGATTCAAAATATAAAAAAAAGAGATTATATTATGAAAATATTCTCAAAATATATTACGAAAATATTTATTTTTGATAATTTTAAAAATAAATTTTTAAGATAATTGTGAAAGAATATTCATTTTAGAGAGCTTGCTGAAAGATTAATGGTTTTCCAACTACAATAGACTCCTTCTCGGTTGATGCATACATAGCAGCAATACATGCACATGGCAACTTCACCTAGCACCCATCAGTTTAATCATAATGAAGAAAACTGTCCACTTGCAAACTGGGCCAAAACAAATAAAATTAAGACCGAAAGTGAAAAAGAATACAGGCCAACTGCATCACAATTGTTAGTAATAGAAAGTCATCCAAGATTTTCATGTCAGGGAGAGAGAGAGAATTAAAAATGATATACAATCGTGAACAGTTACCACTATATTAATTAAAGGTAACACTGTAGCAAACAGTAAATTGTAGATAAAATACAAAAGCTATTAGAAGTAGCTTTTGAGCTAATTTCTTTAAATTTTACATAATATGGATTTTACATGATCTATTAGGAATGCTCTTATGCCGATATATTTTTATTACGTTTTGCACTTGAAATCTTTAACCCATTGAACTTGAATTTGAGAGGATAATAATATTGATATAGCAAAGTTTCTATCATTGAATTAAGGAAAAAAAAAAAAAAAAAAGAGCTGGGTTTTGGATAAATTTACTTAATATAATATTCTAAAAATTCTAGGAAGTCTTAGAGGCACCTTTAGGGACACTGAGAATTCTTAAAATGATCAATAAAGTTTCTTTTAATTTCATTTTTAAACATCACTCAATTACAAAACAGTTTTCAATTTTAAATTTTTAAATTTTTTATCTAAACATTATTTAATTATTAATTCAAACACAAAAATTGATACAATCTTTACAAATTTTAGAATAAAAAAATAATATTTAAATAATTTTTTAATTTAATAATAGTTTCATTCAACTTATTCTCTCTCTCCCAAAATTTAATAAAATATTTTCATTCAAATTATGTCACTATTGTCACTAGTGTTAGAGCCATGAAATACATTTTGATACTTTTTTTATAATCTATATTGTGCTGTATCTATTTATAATTACAAAAACAAAAGACATAATTTAAATTACAAAAGATATTATTAATATATTTACAAAAGATATGAAATACAGTTAATTAATGTGATATAAAGTTTTTCCACTCTCGTATGGTCGACATCATGCATGCTGGCAATGAGGATCCCATAAATGATTAATATTCCTCTTGAATATATATATATTGTTGTAAAATAACATTGTAAAATTGTATGACCACCTTGAGCTAGCCGTCAAATGCACAGTGCATAGTGCCAACATAGTACTGCATAGTAACTGGCATAGTAAATGGCCGACATCGCACAGTGTGCATAGTGCCAGCATAGTACTGCATAGTAACTGGCATAGTAAATGGCCGACATCGCACAGTGTGCATAGTGCCAGCATAGTACTGCATAGTAACTGGCATAGTAAATGGCCGACATCGCACAGTGCGCATAGTGCCAGCATAGTACTGCATAGTAACTGGCATAGTAAATGGCCGACATCGCACAGTGCATAGTACCAGCATAGTACTGCATAGTAAATATGCACAGTGCCAGCATAGTACTGCATAGTAACTGGCATAGTTCCCTTTGTACGCCTATATATATCGTTGAATTCTTTAAGAAATTCATAAGTTTCATAACTTCTCTGAGTTCTATCTCTCTCTCTCTCTCTCTCTCCTTTCGATAGTTTTGTAACACGTTATCAGCACGAGAGTTCTGACGATCTTGAAGCTAATAGTCCTCTACTTCAAAAAATGTCAAATCTTACAAAATTGGAATTCGTTGCTCTTGACATTTCTGGGAAAAATTATTTATCTTGGATCCTTGATGCTGAGATCCATCTGGATGCAATGAACCTGGGAGATACAATTAAAGAAGGAAATCAAGGGTCCCTGCAGGACCGTGCTAAGGCAATGATTTTCCTTCGGCACCATCTTCATGAAGAATTAAAAACTGAGTATCTAACAGTGAAAAATCCACTTATTTTGTGGAATGATTTAAGGGAGAGATATGAACACCAGAAAACTGTAATCCTCCCAAAAGCTCGTCATGATTGGATGCACCTGAGGTTGCAAGACTTCAAGAGTGTTAGTGAGTATAACTCTGCACTCTTTAAAATTAGCTCGCTATTGAAATTATGTGGTGAAAAAGTCACTGATGATGACTTGTTAGAGAAGACATATACTACTTTTCATGCCTCGAATGTGCTCCTGCAGCAGCAGTATCGAGAGCGAAAGTTCAAGAAATATTCTGAACTTATATCTTGTCTTCTATTAGCTGAGCAGAATAATGAGCTTTTATTAAGAAATCACCAGTCACGTCCTACTGGTTCTATATCATTCCCTGAAGTGAATGGTACTAGATTTACATCATTCCCAGAAGCGAATGGTGCATCTTTTCAAAGAAAAAGAGGGCGTGGACGTGGTAAGAAAAACTATAGAAGTGGAGGTCCTAGAAGTGACCACACTAAAAGGGAAAATAATAGATATACACCGTACCACCAGAAGTGGTTCAACTCAGACAAGGGCAAAGGTCCTCAAAATAAATTTGTAAAGAAATATGAAGATGAATGCCATAGATGTGGTATGACTGGACATTGGTCTCGTACCTGTCGTACAGCTAAACACTTGGTTGACTTATACCAATCTTCCATAAAAGAAAAAACAAAGAAATTTGAAACAAATTTTGCTGAACCATCATATGCTTTAAATTCTATAGATGGAGAAGATATTACAAGTCTTGATGTTTCTGATTTCTTTGAGGATTCTAGTGGTAGAGTTGATCATGGAAGTGTTCCTTTTTAATTAATGTATTTCCTTTATATTATTGTAAAATATTTTTATTCTGTAATGTTTTTTTTTTAGTAATGAAAGTTTTATATATTTTGTAGAATCATGAGTCTTATTGATGAACTTTCTATCTCCGAGATGAATAATAAAGATGTATGTCTGGCTGACAGTGCTACAACTCACACAATTCTTAAGGATAAAAAATATTTTCAAAATCTAACATTGAGTAAAGCCTATGTTCATACCATCTCCGGTTCATCGAATCTAATTGAAGGCTCCGGAAGAGCTTATATTGTGTTGCCTAATGGCACCAAATTTTGCATTGATGATGCTCTATTTTCTTCACAATCCAGAAGAAATTTATTAAGTTTTAAAGATATACGTCGTAATGGTTGTCATATTGAAACCATTAACGAAGACGATAAAGAGCATCTTCTCATTACTAAAATAATTTCGAGCCAGAAGCTCGTATTAGAAAAACTGTCTGCCCTCTCATCTGGATTGTATTATACAAAAATGAGAACAATTGAATCACATGTTGTAATACACCAGAAGTGCATTGATCCTAAAATATTTATGACTTGGCATGATCGCCTTGGACATCCGGGATCAATAATGATGAGACGAATAATTGATAATTCGTATGGGCATCCCCTAAAGAATCAGAAGATTATCTTACCCAATGAATATCCATGCTCTGCATGTTCTCAAGGTAAATTGATTATCAAACCATCTATCTCAAAGGTTGGTTTTGAATCTCCATCGTTTTTACAAAGGATTCATGGAGATATATGTGGGCCTATTCAACCATCAAGTGGACCGTTCAGATATTTTATGGTTTTAATTGATGCATCAAGTCGATGGTCACATGTTTGTTTACTTTCCACTAGAAATGCTGCATTTGCTAAACTTCTTGCACAAATAATTAAGCTACGAGCACAATTCCCTGACTATCCAATTAAAACTATTCGATTGGATAATGCAGGAGAATTTACATCTCAAGCTTTTGATAATTATTGCATGTCAATAGGAATAGATGTTGAACATCCAGTTGCCCACACACATACTCAAAATGGTTTAGCTGAATCATTGATTAAAAGGCTTCAGCTAATCGCTAGACCTTTACTCATGAAATCAAATCTTCCTATTTCTGCTTGGGGACATGCTATAATTCATGCAGCATCATTAATTCGAGTTAGACCATCAGCATATCACAAATATTCACCATTACAGCTTGCATTTGGTCAGCAACCAAATATTTCTCATCTTCGTACTTTTGGATGTACTGTATATGTTCCAATTGCACCTCCACAACGTACAAAGATGGGCCCTCAACGTAGACTTGGGATATATGTTGGGTTTGATTCTCCATCTATTATCAGATACCTTGAGCCTCTTACAGGGGATATGTTTAAGGCACGTTTTGAGGATTGTCATTTTGACGAATCCATTTTTCCAACAATGGGTAATGAGAAGTCGGTGCCTGAAGCACGACAAACATTGTGTAATGAGAAGTCGGTGCCTGAAGCACGACAAGAAATTACTTGGGAAAATAAAAATCTTTCCCAATTTGATCCTCGTACAAAAGAATGTAATCTAGAGGTTCAAAAGATTATTCATTTGCAAAGTGTTGCAAACCAATTACCGGATGCATTTACTGACACTAAAGGTGTGGTAAAATCATATATTCCTGCTGTTAATGTTCCAGCAAGGATTGCAGTCCCTGAAGGACAAGTTGCCAAAATAGCAATAGGCGAGTCTAAGATACGCCTGAAGCGTGGACGGCCTATTGGTGCTAAGGACAAAATTCCTCGGAAGAGGAAAATACAAAATGAATTTGGTACTCCTGAAGAGTCCATACCAACACAGGCCATAAGAGTAATTGATACTCATGAAGAGAGTAAATCTCCTGAGAAAGAACCTCCTGAAGAGGTATTTCATGAAATGTCTTCCCTTGAAGAGGGACAGGTACCTGAAAATAACGAGATCTCGATACATTTCATGAATACAGGAGAAATTTTGAATAGAAATAAAACTGTTGTCGACAACATATTCTCATATAAAATGGCTCTTGACATTACCAGAAGTAATGAAGAAATTGAGCCAAGAACTGTCGAAGAATGTCGACGTAGAGATGACTGGCCAAAATGGAAATCAGCTATTGAAGCTGAATTAAACTCGCTAGCAAAGCGAGAGGTCTTTGGACCAATTATACAAACACCAAAGGGTGTAATACCCGTTGGATATAAATGGGTATTTATACGTAAACGTAATGAAAGTAATGAAATTGTGCGATATAAAGCACGACTTGTTGCACAAGGTTTCCTGCAGAAACCGGGGATTGATTATGAGGAAACATACTCTCATGTTATGGATGCAATCACATTCAGATATTTGATTAGTTTGGCAGTTATAAAAAGATTGGATATGCAGTTGATGGATGTGGTCACCGCATATTTATATGGATCATTAGATCATGACATATATATGAAAATCCCTGAAGGATATAAAATGCCTGAAGCTTCTAATCTGAGTACATCCAGAAGTATGTATTCTATTAAGCTTCAAAGATCTTTATATGGGTTAAAACAATCCGGACGCATGTGGTATAAACGCCTTAGCGAATATCTATTGAAAGAAGGATTTGAGAATAATCCAATATGCCCATGTGTTTTTATTAAGAAATCAGACTCCGGATTTGTTATTATTGCGGTTTATGTTGATGATCTAAATCTTGTTGGAACTCCTGAAGAGATCAGAAGAACTGCTGCATATTTAAAGAATGAATTTGAAATGAAAGATCTTGGCAAAACGAAATTTTGTCTCGGCCTGCAGCTCGAGCATTTGCCAAATGGAATTCTCATTCATCAATCAAATTATACAGAGAAAGTCTTGAAACACTTTTACATGGACAAAGCTCATCCCCTGAGTACTCCAATGGTTGTTCGATCACTTGATGTGCAGAAGGATCCATTTCGTCCTTGTGAAGACAATGAAGAAATTCTTGGTTCTGAAATACCTTATCTCAGTGCAATTGGAGCCCTGATGTATCTTGCAAATTGCACTCGGCCTGATATTGCATTTTCAGTTAATTTACTTGCAAGATATAGTTCCGCACCAACTCGAAGACATTGGAATGACATTAAACATATCCTTCGATACCTTCGAGGTACGGTTGATATGGGATTATTTTATCAATATGGTTCAAGTCCACAATTAGTTGGATATGCAGATGCAGGTTATCTTTCAGATCCACACAGAGGTAGATCTCAGACTGGATATGTATTTACTTATGGAAATTCTGCTATATCATGGAGATCTGTCAAACAAACACTATCTGCTACATCTTCAAATCACTCAGAGATCATTGCAATTCATGAAACAAGTCGAGAATGCATTTGGCTAAGATCAATGATCCAACATATTCAAGAAAAGTGTGGTCTTCCAGTGATTAATGATAGTCCAACAACTTTATACGAAGATAATGCTGCTTGTATTGCTCAAATTAGAGGAGGATATATCAAAGGTGATAGAACCAAACATATTTCACCTAAATTCTTTTATACTCATGAACTTCAAGAAAAAGGTGAAATTAAAGTCAAGCAGATACGATCAAGTGATAATCTGGCAGATTTATTCACAAAAGCATTACCAACTGCAACATTTAAGAAGATTGTGCAGAACATTGGAATGCGGAGACTTGAAGACCTTTTATCATGCACGTTTCAGGGGGAGTAACGTCTTGAAGACTTATGCTGATTGTACTCTTTTTCCTTTGCTAAGGTTTTATCCCACTGGGTTTTCCTTCGCAAGGTTTTAATGAGGCAATCTTAAAGCATTTTACAGTACACATGAATATTGTACTCTTTTTCCTTCGCCATTGGTTTTTTTCCACAGGGTTTTTCCTTGGCAAGGTTTTAACGAGGCATATTCATTATATGTGGTCATCCAAAGGGGGAGTGTTGTAAAATAACATTGTAAAATTGTATGACCACCTTGAGCTAGCCGACATCGCACAGTGCATAGTACCAGCATAGTATTGCATAGTAAATATGCACAGTGCCAGCATAGTACTGCATAGTAACTGGCATAGTACCCTTTGTACGCCTATATATATCGTTGAATTCTTTAAGAAATTCATAAGTTTCATAACTTCTCTGAGTTCTATCTCTCTCTCTCTCTCTCTCCTTTCGATAGTTTTGTAACATATATATATATATATAGCTTGATTCCTAGTGTAGTGGAATTTTTGGAAGTCTTTCGTCAAAGTCATCCTACATGTTCATATGATACTTTGTTTCATGCTGTGTAAACATATTAATCTTGATCAGTTAAATTTTTTGGCATGTTATTCGTTGGCTCCATATATTCAAGTGTTTAATATTATTACATAAGTGTAATTAACTATTCAATCAGATTTTTCAAACTGTTTGTTTTCACTTTTAATAATAATTATTTTGAAATTAATGCATCAAAGCATAAAAAAAAGTGACCATAAAATTAATCCGTGCAGTTTTAAACTTGAAATACAAAAAAAAAAAAAGAAAAAGAAAAAAAAAGGATGTTGGTTTATTATTTGTATATGTCGAGGAAAAAAGAGTTATAAATTTGTATCATTTATAAATTATTTTTAGGAGCACAATGGTTGGATATAGGGTTGTAACCGATTCAGTTTTGGATAAAATTTAGAATCGAACTGGTATACACCGATTTTACATTTTTTAAAATCGATTATGTACCAGTTATCTTCCTAAATCGGTATTCTGATTTTACCGATATCTTTTCTGATTCAATCTAATTTTTCTATTTTAATGTACTATATTATATAATATAGTATATTATAGTATATAATATTATAGTAATAATATATTATTATATATTTTAATATATATTATAATGGTACTATAGACTAAAATAATATATTATAATATATAATATAGTGATATATTATAGTATATTATAATATATAGTAATATAGTATTAGTAAAACTATTAATATAATAAATAAAATGAGATATGATTTTAAAATTTAATATTATATTAATTAGTAATTTATTATATAATAAAAAGTATTTTATATATAATTATATATTATATATAAAATTTATATACAATAAAAGAAATTAAAAAATATATATATATAAATTGCTCTAATCCGATTTAAAAAAAATTAAATTTTAATTAATTTTAATTAATTTTAAAAAAATAAAATCAGTATCAGACTTAAAACTCGAGACAAGGCCGATTTATTAGTTTAATCCAATCCAATCCGGTTTATGGATCCACCGAATTTTTTTTTTTACATCTTTAGTCGGACATAGCGATGCGACGTTTGGAAAATTCAAAGGCACAAGAGGTAGACGGAAGACTACCTACAAGCACCAACCAATGATATTCATACCTACATATCTATATAGCGCGTGGACCCATTGCTTGGAATACATGGCTGGCTGCTGCTTTTTCCAGCTTGTCCTGTCAAACAGAGTAGTCAATTATTTGTTATTTCAGTACGTCTCGAGCCACCGACTCACTTTAACATCTAATTAACTTATAATTTTATTTGTAGACGTACTCAATTTGTTCATGCTCATTCTAAGTACAATTTTTTATTATAAAACCTTCGGTTTGATATTAGAATAAAATAATTTTATTTATTATTTTTACACATTATATATTATATATATTTTTATTTTTTTTATAACAAATATATAATATATGAATAATAAATAGAACAACTCAATTAATTTAATAAACATAAAATAAAATAAAAATTAAAAAAATTAATATTAAAATATATAATATATGTAATGTAGGATTAAAATATGTAAAGTATGTAAAATAATAACAAAATGCTGCCCCAACATTAAATTTTACTTTTTGAAGAAATATTTTATAACATAAAAATTTTATGAAGAATTATTCATCAATTTGTAAGAGAAAAAAAAGATTATAGGCTATTTGTGATAAGATTTTTACATTGACTAAATTTTGAAAGTCTATTCTCAAACCGCCACGATTTCACACCCCTCCCACTTTATTCCTCTATCTTTCTCGTTATTCAATTTTATCCTTCTAATTGGTTTGTTCTATTCGCATTTTTATGTTTTTATCCCTTTTTGATTGATTGTGGTGATTTTTTGTTTTGGTCTTTTCGATTTCGACTGAAAGAATATAGTATTAGTTCTTCTCTTTCTCTTTCCTAATTGTTAGGGGGTTTTTCTTCTAGGCCCAAGGGGTCGAGCCCAATATCCAAAGGCTTGTACCCATCAAGTCACTTGGTAGCTCAATCGAGGACTCACAACTGATATAAGTCGGGGTTGGAGGATAGACTAGTATTCTAGGAGAGTGGGAAAGTTGGCCCGACAAAGGGAGAAGAAGGACACACTGTATTAAATGGGTATGGCAGAAGGGACTTTAGTAGGACATCCCTTAAATCAAGGTATAAAATGAAACCCCTAGGTATCAAATAGGGGTTAGACCCTACGCACTCACTCCATTCATTAAATTTTCTACTTTCTTACATAATCTTCATGAACATTATTGATTTAAGTATGAGAAGCTTCCTCGACCACCCATTGGTCACCTCTTCCCGACCTCTTCTCTATCTTAACAAGCCTCTAAGACCAAAGACCCGAACTTCTAAGAGTCTTGCCCCTTGGCGTACGATCAACAATGGCGCCGTCTGTAGGATCCTAGAAAAATTTATGTGTTCTTTGTATGCCTATGAGAACCCATTTTCAGATAGTTCAGGACCAAGAAGAAGTAACGTAAGCAAACATGATAGCTAGAATAGCAGCAATGGAGCAACTAATAGAGAAGTTGACTAACGAGAAGGGTATCCTCCGCGAGGAAAATAAGACCCTCAAAGATAGCATCCATGAACTGGTGCACTACGAAGAACCCATGATAGTGAACACCATGGGTTTGGACATGTGGAGGGAGACAACAACAAATAAGAAAAAAGGAAGAACATGCAAGATGAACTGCGCAACCTTAAAGGGAAATATAAGGAGATGATGAAGAAGATAGGTAGCTCGTCATCGGTGGACTGGCTACTTGTCAGCATGAGCTTACCATATAGCGCACAGGTGATGGCAGTCCCACTACCATCGAAGTTTCGGGTCTCCCTATGGAATGTACAACTGGACTCTAGACCTGGTTGAGAATTTTGAAACTTTCAAGGCACATATGACCTTGCATGGTTTTCTTCAAGGAGGTGGTTTACAGGACCTTCTTGTTAAACTTAAGAGGACAGGCAGGTGCATGGTTCAGTAACTTGGCGCTCAGCTCCATAGAAAATTTCGTGGAGCTGTCCTGCTTGTTCCTCACACACTTCATGACTAGCAAGAGAAGGAGGAGCCTTGTGGGGGGTTCCTTCTCACCATCATGCAGAGAAAGGATGAGAGCCTAAAAGCCTATCTGACCAGGTTCAACAAAAAGCGCATGATAACAGAGGACAAGGATGAGAAGACTACCTTGGCGGTGCTCCTAGGGGGAGTATGGCTCCAATCCGCATTCATGACAAAGCTAGCCAAAAGAACTCCTATAACCTTACGGGAGTTCATGGATCAGGCAGATAACTTCATCAACGCCAAGGACACATTTTGTGTCCTAATGAAACCAATGAGAAAGGAATTGGGGCAGGTAGACAGAAAGGGAAAGGCCCATCCCACGAAAAGGTAGAAAGGAAGCCGTGTGAGGGAAGGAAGGATGAGCCTTCATTGAAGAATGTGGCAGACTGGTAGAACCGCTTGGCATTTTCCATCCAAAGGGATGAGCGCTAGCCCGCTCAAGAGGACGACCAGATGATGTGCCGCTACTGTACCTACCACCAATCAACCACCCACAACACAGGCGAGTGCGGTTCACCTCAAGGAAGGATAAATGGGGCAAATTGAATAGTGTCGAGGTACCCCCCATTTTGACGAGAGGAGCATGTATGGAGAAGACAATCCAGAGAAAGAAGTCTCGATAGGGGCTATAGGCAAAGGAGAGTAGAAAGCCCTTGAAGAAGAGAAACCGAGCGAGAACCTCCACATGGTCCCCCTAGCAGCCGCATCGAGAGATACCCCTGATAGGAAAAATTAAAACTATAGCAAAGAGCTTTGCTAGCATATGAGTGATCTCCTCTGGGAGGAAGGCACACACCAGGGAGTCTTATTACCGAGAAGTTTACTTGGCGACATACCACCCCACCAAGTACAAGAAGAGCAAACTTGCTCCCGCAATCTCCTTTGGGGAAGATGATGAGGAAGGAGTTCTCTACCCGCATGATGATGCACTGGTGGTTACTATACAAATTACCAACTTCACCATAAGGAGGATCCTCATCGACAATGGCAGTTTGGCTGACATCCTGTTCTGATAAGTGTTTACCCTCATGAGAATAGACACCACCTAACTCTAACCAGCCCCAATGTCGCTTAAAGGCTTCTTCGGGGAGACAATCCAACCAGCCAGAACAATCATCCTGTTCATCTTGGTGGGCAATACTCCTTGCATAACCCCAATCATGGTAAACTTCTTGGTAGTAAAGGCCCCCTCCTCTTACAATGCCATCATTGGTCGTCCGACTCTCAATAATCTCAAGGCAATCACCTTCACCTACCACCTGAAGGTGAAATTTCTAACTGCTCAAGAGATAGGAGAGATCCATAAAGAACAAGTCTTGGTGCATGAATGTTACATGCAGGAGTTGAAGCCAAAGCCTAGCGGGGTAACACATTGCGCAAATATGTGCCTCACATGTGGTGCCAATAAAATAGAGCGGGTCTAGTCACACACTACTCGAAGAGACTAATAGGGATGATTAGCCCCGGGCTAGCCCAACCTCTCCCGTGGAGGAGAGCGCGACTAGCCTTGAGGCTGCTCGAATAAATTACCTCATCCCACCACAATGAAGAGTAATCCGGCTCTAAGGTCGTCGACTAATTACCTCTATTAGGGGGTGTAACAGCTCACTAAAAATTTAATTGTGAAATTTCTATTAACTTTAAGAACCTCGTGAAGACTCTATAAGTTTTCACAAATCTATTAATCATATAGATTTTAGTCTAACTACATAGTTAGTGTTATTACTCATTATGGTATCAGAAGTGTGTTTTGATTATTGAAAATAGTTAGAAGTGTCAAAATGTATTATGATTTGTGCCATTAGACTCGGATGGTCATTTAAGGTCTTATGGTGCAATAATACTTTTTTATATTTTCGGACGAAACGTCGGTTCAAAATTGTGGATATTATTGGATAAAAATATCTTAAGTTAATTTTGTGGATATTATTGGATAAAAATATATTAAGCTAATTTCGTGGATATTATTGGGTAAAAAATATATTGAGATGATTTTTGTAGATATTATCGGGTAAGAGAATCCTACACTTAACTCTCACTCTAGGTAAGAGAGACCTACACTCAACTTTCACTCCAGTCTCATCTCTTCCATATCTCATCCATAAGTATCTCCAGCCACCCCCCCACAAAATTATCTTCATTTACACTTTCCATTAGAAGAATACCAAACACTCTCTCTCGGATAGCTTTTAGGTGTTCTTTTGTACGCCCATTTTGAAGCTTTTGTAAGTATTTTATCATAAAATCTCCTTGATATAAGTTGTTCCTTTTTTAGTTTAGTTTATGTAGATATCTTATTTGTCCCATTTGAAGATCATTTGGTCATTCAAATATTATTTAAACTATAGAAAGGTCATTATGGGAGATAAACTGGAGAATATGTTATAGTTTGGAGTTTTTGACCAAGCTAATGGATAGATATTGGTTCGAAATTTTTATGGAGTATTGTTAACATGTGTATATGATTATTGGTTGAGGATTTTTGCATGATTAAAGGTTTTGATGAAAGATTTTCTTAAATTTAGAAACTTAGAAACTGGAAGAGGAAAAACAGTTTCTGTTTTGAGAAAGTTTAATTCTTTAGTGGTCTAAACCTATTCCAATGACTTTGATAATTTTTTTGGAGGATTCTAAGTATCTTATATATATGTTATATTTTTATTTTGAAGATATTTGATGTTAGTTTCAAAGATATGAAATTTTATGCAAAGAGATATTTAGATAAGCCAATATGTGGATATTATTGGCTAAATTTATATTTTGGTTAATTTTTAACCATGAGATCTTGAATTAGAAGCTTATATATGTTTTAGGACATTTTTTTAAATCATGTGATGGTTTGATTTGAAGATCACATCTTTATAAGTTATTGATTAAAAGGTTAATCAAAACAAGTTAGAAACAAAAATTAATGGAAATAACATATGAGAATTTCGACTCTATGGAGTTTTAATAGTAGTGATTAGTTTTAAATTTTTCTAAATTGATATTTGAGTTGAGGATAAAATTTACATGAAGCATGTAAATTTTGGTGACTTTTGGAATTAGTATACAAAATTCTTATGGGTTAAACGGTCATTTTCCTACATGCAGAAAGTAAAATGGAAATTTTACTATTTAAGTTAGTATTTTTCATATTTTAAATTATTAGTGATTTAGTGCTAACTTTTAAAATCACTAATTACAGTTCCTCGTGATCGCGCTTAAGGTTTTATAAGAAACGCGGAGATCGAGGTAAGTTAGCTTTTAACTTACTAGCAGTCTACTGTGTATGTGTGCTAAGTAAAGGAACTACAGTGTATGTATGTGTGTTATCATATATGTCATGCAATGCCAAGTCATCACGTAATTGTTTGTTATACAGAATTTATTCTGTTATCAGTTTTTATCTGTTACATAATATATTCTGTCATGTATTGCTGTACATTACAAGTACATCATGCTAAGTATGCCATCTATTACATGTATGTCAAGTCATGTAATATTCACTGTTGCAAGTATGTCATGTTAAATATGTTGTCTATTATATGTTATGCCATGTTATGAAATGTTTCTATTTCAAGTTGGTCATGTATTTCAAGTTATGTTCAAGTCACGTTATGTTACGTCAGGGCTTCAGTCCTTTCGTATTTCAGTCACGTTTCATCTTGAGTTACATTCAGTTTCGTGGGGTCCACAACAACTGTGGCACACGAAATATGGGGTCACAGCAATTGTGATGCATACACTACGTGAGACACAGCAATTGTGACACGTAGAATACATGGGGCCACAACAACTGTGGAGTATGTATTTACACGTAGAATACATGGGGCCACAACATCTGTGGAGTATGTATTTAACTGCATTGTGATGTGTAGAATACATGGGGCCACAACAACTGTGGAGTATGTATTTTTCATGTTAAGTCAAGTTTCAGAACAAGTTCATGATAAGTCAAGTTTCAAATCAAGTTCATGTCAAGTCAAGTTCAGTTCACGTTTTAATTTAAGTTATGTCAATTATGCTATGTTCATGGGGCCACAACAATTGTGGAGTATGTATTTTTCATGTTAAGTCAAGTTTCAAAACAAGTTCATGTTAAGACAAGTTTCAGATCAAGTTCATGTCAAGTCAAGTTCAGTTCACGTTTCAATTAAAGTTATGTCAATTATGCTATGTTGTTCGTCAAGTTATGCTTTAATTACTTATGAATTTGACTATACATTCATGTTTTTACTGTCATCCATGCATCATTAGCCTGTATGGAAGTTGTTGTTAACTTACTGAGATTTGTAATCAAATCTCACTGTGGTAGTCTCAACTACTATTCCTCCCGAATGGTAGATCTTGTTACAGGACCTGAAGGAGGATCAGGAGTTGACCAACTAGACACAGTTGACTAAGCAACGGTGCGACATCAATGTTAATATAGTAGCTAACGTAAATTACTACTTGTACGATGGAGTTGTATCTTTAGTACTTTTTGGATCATAACCATTTTGGACTAGTGTTGTGATCTTAGTTATTCAATGGGTTGTATGAAGTATGTTTTAAGCATTTGGGATATTTTCAATTTGGTGCATAGTATTGCTAAAGAAAAAATTTATCCGCTGCGAATATTGCATATTGTTAGATGCATGTTAGGAACATTGCATTTTATATGTCATGAACGGAGGCAGGTAACCTTGTGTTGCATGTCTCGACGCTTCAAATGTCCGTCCGATCCCAAACGGAATTTGGGGGCGTCACAGGGGGACTAATAGGAAGAGAGTGGTTTGAGACACCTCTACCCTACCCTTAGTGGAGTGCGGATAGTCCTAAGACTACCCGAAAAAACTTTAAAGAGATTGTCTCCTTCGACGGATAATGATTTAGAGCTTTCGCACACATCGGCTAGACAGCTTGGGTTAGTGAACATCAATGATTGTTCATACCATGATTTGACTTCAACATCATACTCAAGTAATCAACCCCTCTCGCCATGGGCGAGAGTCAACAATGCGAGTTCAGTTTAAGTACTGCTCTACCTTTGTAGGAGTTTCTAGGCAATCCCAACTTCACATGCCGCTCGACCCCTCTTTCCAAGCGCGAGAGTCAATGAGGCAAGTTTAGACTAAATGCTACTCAACCTCCGCAGGAGTTTCTCAGTAACCCCTCTCACCAAGCACAAGGGTCAATGAGGTAAGTTCAGCCAAAGTGTTGCTCGACCTCTGCAAGAGTTTCTTAGCGAGCCTAGCTTTACATGCTGCTTAGCTCATCTCATCAAGCACAAGGGTTAACGAGGCGAGTTCAGCCTAAGTGCTGCTCGACTTCCGTAGGAGTTTTTGGGTGAGCTCGGTTTTACATGTCGCTCAGCCCCTCTTGCTAAGTGCAAGGGTCAATGTGGCGAGTTTAGCTTAGTGCTACTCGACCTTCGCAGGAGTTTCTGGGCGAGCCAAGCTTGACATGTCACTCGGCCCCTCTCATAAAGCATGAGGGTCAATGAGGCAAGTTCAGCCTAAGTGCTGCTCGACCTCCGGAGGAGTTTCTAGGTGAGCTCAGCTTCACATGCTGCTTGGCTTTTGATTAACCTAAATTATTGCATATTTTATATTTAAAATTAATATATTTTAATTAGTTTATTGATATTATTATTGATTTTAGATGGAAATATGGTTAATATGCATAAATTTAAGTTGTGATATAAATTGGTTAATATCATGGTTTATGTTTAGTTTTATAACCTGTGATTTAATTAGGTAATAATTCTTCATATGTACAATACATTTTTGATATTCTATTTTTACTTTTTAATTTTCTATTATTTGTGTATTATTTTCTTTTATGCTTATAAAATTCTGTCTTGCTCCAGTGCTCCTTACTAATACCTGATTTCAAATAGATGATAAAATATTACTGAGAAAAGGCACAAAGGTTTTGGTATATTAGTAGAGTGGCAGATGCACATTGCCTTTCTTGACAAAAGCATATGGGACAAGAGAATTTTTGGTTGGGCTCTCATTTTGGATGTATGAACAAGTGAGACCTTGCATGAAAGAAAGAAGAATCACATACATAAAGGATGTGAGACCCATGCATGGAATAAAGAAATCACATGCAAATGGGGCTTGGCAACCTTGTCTTTGTGTTGAATGGACATGGCTTTTCTTTCTTCATGGGACATTGAGCTCACACCACTTTCAGTTGCTCAACTTTATTGCTTTTCATGAAAATGGATGCATTAGAAACAATGAATTTGTTTTTATGACAACTGATACATGAGGAGTTGAAGGCAAGTGGCTGGACATGTGGACACCTATAGCGCACGGTTTGACCATCATGCAGCACATAAACTAGAGATATTTACCGGAGCATTTCCCTTTTGCTTTTGGAGGCAAGCACACGCAAGGTTTCTTTTCAAAATGCAATAGCTTTTTGAATTGCCTTTTTTTTAAGATGATGTTATGCACAATTCTCTCTGACAAAAAACAGTAGCATGTTGAACCAAAAAGAAAGCAAAGGCACTCCAACACAGCAGCTTTTTGACATAGAAGAATGCAGCTGTTCTTTTCTTGGTTCACCTAAGATGTAACAGTCCTCCATTCACATACACAATCTTCTCTTACTTTTGGATAGACACACGGCTAGAAGATTTACTTTGTTTTCTTTCCTTCTTTTGAACGCAAGAAATGGCTAGAAAAAAGATAGAAGAATGAGTTGTAAGGGAGATTTTAGCTTTGCTCTTAGTATTGTTTTATTTAGTTCTTGAGAGAATGCAGGTGAGAAGAGGGAGCTAGGCAGTGCGGTTGCAAAGCCTATGGCCCAACTATCGCTGCTTAGCCTTCCTTCTCCGTTTGTAGCCTCTCTGTCTAGTTCATTTTAATTCCAGCTTATTTAATTTAACATCATTTATTTTTCTTACATTGTACTAAGATTAGAGGTGAAGTTTAATGGTTTAGACATTATTTTGAATCAACAGTAGAGTTTATATTGTGAGCTTAATCGACTGAATGGTTTTATTATTAGATATTCTGATTATCTATATATTTATCTTGATTCATTGTAATTTTTGAATATATTGAATGCTTGAAAAATCTCTGTGATATTCGAATGGGTTTGTAAATGTTCTAACCATCAATTGTTCATACTTAATCTTTAGTGATTAATTTTATTGGCCTTAATTACTAAATCTTCAAGTTAGACAAAATTGACTTCCTAGTTTAATTGAAGTAGATTGATCAGAAATAATATTCTAAATTATTAGATAGATCATTGAATCTGTAGTCACTTTTCATATCTCTTTACTTTATCGTTTTAGTTGTATTATGCTACTTTAAAAATCTTCACCTTAGTAATTTTATCTTCCATTTATTATACATACCACCACTTTTATTTTCTCTTTCTAAATATCTTTCACCATTGTATGAGTTTGATTTTAAGCACACTTTCCTTAAGGAGACGTTCTAGAAATTTTATTCCTAATTATTACGTGACATCCTCCTGCATTTGGAATAGCGTTTGTATTGCTCGTTTTAGAGCGAATAAGTTTTTGGTACTGTTGTCGGAAAAAGTTTCTTAAATTAAAACTCGTGGATTTTATCTTTATTTTTATTTTTTTATTCATTGTTTTTATAAATAAATACTTTTTTTAAAAAAAGAAAAAACCATGTCAGCGTCTAGGATTTCTTCGCATGATGAAGTGATAGCGACACGCGATATCATAATGATCGCAAGTGTCCACTTTGGCAAAGTAGTTATCTTGCCTGTTATCCCATTTGTTTGATGGTATTTTTTTAGGGATATTGAGTCTAACAAAACGAGTCATTTCTTTTCTTTTTTTGTTTCATTAATTTTTAAATAAAAAAAAATAGCATGTGTGCATGTGATAAACAAGATTTTGCCTTAATGCGATATGCACTAATATACACATGATTGACACACTCAATTTCTAGTATTTTGTGAAATTTGAGCATCTCAGTACAGTAGTTAAACGAAATTATTTTGTGAAGATTTATTTTCAATCCTAAGTGTATCACATGATTTATGATGCATCATATTTTGTTGATAAGTGACTTTAAACACTGGGATGCTATATTTATTGAGATGAGAATTGATATGATTTATATAGAATAAATGACAAGTTTTGACAAAATATTTTGCACATGCTTGCACTTATAGTGTTTCTTATTAATGTTTATTGATTTAACACAAGAGAAGTAAATTGCAGAAGTGCTTAGCCTTTAAAAAAAAAAAAAGAATACGAAAAAAAAAATATTTGAAAAAAAAAAATAATAGAAAACAAAAGAAAACAGGTAGCTTTCCTAAATAAAGAGTTAGAAATAGTTACCTTGAACTTTGGGGGGTTGAATCTACAACCTTTATACATAGTTGGTATGAAAATTGTAGTCCCTTGAACTTTGAGGTAATTAGAATTAAAAATGATTAATTTTAAGGTTGAAAATCCTATGATAAATCATAGTTATTAATGAGAGACACAGTTGTTTAGTCACACACATATTCGAGTTTTGAGACTTTTGCTTCAATTCTATGTGAAAAAAATTATTGAGAATGTCTTGGCAGATATAGCGCCTTGTATGGTGAGCATCTCAATAACCAATATAAGCTTTAATTATACTATGCATACATATAAATTCCTCACAGTACTTTGTAAATGAATTTTTCCAAGATGACCCATAGGGTTAGTATGCACAAAGTAAACTGCACAAAGTAAATGCACAAAGTAGAGAAAAGCATAAATTTAAGAATTTATTATGTGAGACTACATATATTCAAAACTTTGACTTAGATCAATAACAAACAATTTTTATTTTATATTTTTCTTATTTGAAAGTTGAAAAATAGAAACAGAACCAAACAAAAATATAAAACAAAAAAAATAAAATGCAAGTCCTAAACTAATAAAATGAAATGCCTCTTACTTGATATCACACACACCAATGGCCTTTCTTAAGAACTTAAACCTTAGACCATCTAAAGGTTTAGTAAACAAGTCAGCCAATTGATATCCAGTAGGCACATGTTCCAAGGATACTATCTTAGATTCAATCAAGTCTCTTATAAAATGATGTCTAATGCCAATGTGCTTGGTTCTAGAGTGTTGAACATGATTTTTTGAAATACTTATAGCACGAAAATTATCATAATAGATGGTCATAGTATCTTGAGAAAAACCATAATCATCAAGCATCTTTTTCATCCACAAAAGCTGTGTACAACAACTTTTTGCAACTATATATTCAGCTTTAGTAGTAGATAAAGAAAGTGAGTTTTACTTTTTAGTAATCCAAGCTACAAGATTTCCACCTACATAAAACATCCACCCGTAGTACTCTTCCTATCATCAGTATTCCTAACCCAATCAGCATCCAAATAACCAACAAGTGTTAGATTAGTGTCTTTAGAATACCACATCACATAATCAACACCAACACTAAAGGCTATATTGGGCTTACTTGTTGTGATATATAATAGACTTCCTATCATACTTCTATAAAGTGTGGGATCAATGTTTTTACCTGTAGAATCATTGCTGATTTTTACTGAAGTGCTCACGGGAGTACAGACATTTCTTTTAATTTCCTCAAACTTCTTAATAAGGTCTCGTGCATACTTAGATTGTGAGATAAAATTCCTTCTTTACATTGCTTTACTTGAATACCTCAGAAAAAATTCAACTCACCAATCATGCTCAATTCAAATTCAAATTTCATTTCATTTGCAAAGTCATATGCAAGAGACTCAAGTGTTGTTCCAAAAACAATATCATCAACCTAGATTTGAGCAATTGGGAGTTGTTTACCTGATCACCTTATGAAAAGAGTCCTATAAGTTTGTCCTCTAATGAAACCATGATCAAGTAAGTAAACTGTTAATCTTTCATACCAAGAGCGATCCATAAAGAGCCTTCTTTAACCTGTACACATATTCAGGATAGAGGTGGTTAATAAACCCTTTAGGTTGTTCAACATATATCTTTTCTTGTAATAGTCTATTTAGGAATGTACTCTTGACATCCATTTGATATAGTTTGAAGTCTAGATGACAACAAAGTGCAAGTAGAATGTAGACAGATTTCAAACAAGCCACGGGGGCAAATGTTTCATCAAAATCAATCCTCTCTATTTGTGTGTATCATTGTGCAACCGGCCCTACTTTATTTCTCACAATGGTGCCATGCTTATTGGATTTGTTCTTGAAGATTCACTTAGTCCCAATAATATTATAATTGTATGGCCTAGGAACTAACACTCATACATCATTTCTAGTGAATTGATGGAGTTCTTCACGCATGACGTTGACCCAACTTTCATCATTCAATGCTTCCTCAACTTTCTTGGGTTCAACCTGTGACAAATGACACACAAAAGAAACCTGATTTAGTACTCATCTTCTAAGCCTCATACCTTCATCTAGCTCACCAAGAATATCCTCTCTTGGATGATTTTGAGTAACCCTTGAAGAGGGTTCTTTATCTGGTGAGATTTTTGGTGTATTCTTTATGTGATCTTCTTCATTTTGCACTTATGAGTCCTCTTTAATAGCTTGCACCGACTCCTTCAAATTTTCAAGTTCCCTCATGGTAGTCTCGGCATAAGGCGTATGTTTGGTGCAAGGTTTTAAGACCACTCGGGATTTAGGATGTGATTTGCTGTATTTACAGTTTTTTCCCAAAAATTTGTTGCTCAAGATAGTTCGTGCCATTTCTTAAATCGCTCTATTTTTCCTTTCTACCACTCGATTTTGTTGTGGCGTGATAGGTGGAGAAAATTCTTGATGTATACCTTGTTCATCACAAAAGACCTGAAATTAGTATTCTCAAATTCTCTACAATGATCACTACGTATTTTAGAGATAGAAACTTCTTTTTCTGTTTATAGTTTCTTGAATAGCTTCTTTGCAAGGTCAAAAGTTTCAGATTTTTCTCTCAAGAAAAAGGTCCATGTAAATCTTGAAAAATCATCCATAATCACCATGATATGCTTCTTTCCAACAAGATTCCCGGTTTGTGTTGGACCCATCAAGTCCATGTGCAACAGCTTAAGAAGCCGAGAGGTAAGTATGTGAGAAATTTTCTGGTGTTGAGCTCTAGTTTGTTTTCCTTCTTGGCATACCCCACAATTTTTTTTTTTTTTTTGGCTTTAATAGCCTTGGGTAGTCAATCTATAGATTCTATTTTTGAAATATTTGATAGATCTCTAAAATTAATGTACCCAAGGAATTGATACCACAATTCAACTTCATCAAGTAAGACTGTATGACAATTCAACCTTGATGTTGGAGAGACTCCATAGCAATTATCTGAGGTTCTAGTGCCCTTTAAGATCCATTTTCAGGGTTGGTTGAATATATTGCATTCATCTTTTAAAAATTGCACAAAAAGATTATCATCACAAAACTATTGACTAATGCTAAGTAAATTTGCTTTAAGACCATTAACAAATAAAACATTATGTAAAACAGGTAATCTTGATATTTCAATACTCATTTCCCTTCTACAACAACCTTGCTACCATCACCATAGGTCACAGTGCCTCCATAGGATGGTTCAACCTTCTTGAATAAAGTTTTATATTCAGACATGTGTCTTGAGCAAGCGCTGTCTAGGTACCAAAGGCAATCTTCCATTAATCTAAGTGTTGTGTGAGCAACAAGGCACACGACATCTTCCTTAATCACTCATTTCACCTTGTGTTTTGACTTTTTTTTTTCATTTGCACTGCTTTGGATGATCTTTTCTTTATTTTGGAAGTAAAAATCTGCTAATTTACCAAGCTTAAGACTTATGAAATTGATTTATTGACTCATATCATCAACTTGATTCTCTAAACTCTTCCCTTTCCTTTTTGGATTTTTTTCACATTTAATTTTTTGCACTTGATATAAGTTAAAGCAATGTGGTCTTATATGACTAACAACTTCACAATTATGACAAGTAGGAGTAAATTTACCATCATACTTACATTTCTTCATCATTTTCATGGTTGATTCTCCATGCGGAGTTTTTGAATAAATTGGCTTAGCTATAGCATTATTTTGAACATTTATACCTTGATTTCTTTTAACAAAAACAATACCTTTAGATGTAGTGGCAGCGAATGATGAGGTTTATTTTTCTTTCCCTTTGGAAGTCGTATATTCTAAGCCAATTCTATCACTACTCACCTTTTGAAAACTCAATATCTCTTCTAATTTGTGTGTTGCAGTTTTTTGTTTGCACTCTTGAAACGTTTCCATTTTTTTTTCTAGTGCCGCCTTTTGATTCTTTATCTTAATACTTTAACATTAAAAATTTTTAATGCCTCGGAGAGATTGTTTTTCTCATTCTCCACAGCAATAAGTCTATTGTATGCTTCTTGTACACTAAAATCCTGGTTAGCATCAATAAGTCCTACATCTGAATCACTAAAATCACATTCACTTTCAACTTTTGTTAATGTAATTTCAGGAAAATCATTCATAATAGTAGAAAAAGCCATAAGTGATTTTTCATTACCAGAATATGAGCTTGAACTTTCAAAATCAGAACTATCAATATTCGGCATATTTATCAAGAAGCAAACATGGTTGCAAATTTTCTTGCTAAGGAGGGGGCGATGGGTTGACATTTCGACTTTTGGGGGGAGGAGTTTAGAGAGAGACGTTTTTATGGCCTTGTACTTACTGATAAATGGGGTCTTCCCTATATTAGGTGCCAATAATTTGGATTTGGGGCCTGCTTAGGAGTTTGGTGGGTGTTTGTGTTTTTAGAGACGGTTTGAGTTTGTTTTTTGGTTCTTTGGTTTGTTTATGGGATATTTTGGCACCTGAGTTGTTTGATCTTGTGATTTTTTGTAAACTCTAAGGTGATCTTGGATTGTTTTCACGGTATTCTTTCACCACAAGTGATGGCTTTTTAATAAATTTAGAAGAAGATCACTCTTGGACATGTGACTTTCGACTTTTTTAAAAAATAAAAGTGTGATATTTAATGTTTTTCTTTTACTTTTTTTGAAATTTGGACGTTCAATTCTTATATGACCATAACCAAAACATTCATGACACTTCACTTTGTCCTCTTTCTCAACTGTATCTTTATTCCAATTTTCAGATTCATTTTTCTTAATAGAAAATTCTTTTCCTCATTTTTGTTTACCACTAGCATTTTTATTAAACATAAATTTTTTGACCTCTCTCGCAATGAGAGTTATTTCCTCATTGTTTATACTTTCTTCATCAGAAAAATCCTCATGATCTTTTTTTATAGTTTTTAAGGCAATGGACTTAACCTTTCTTGCTTGAGGAAGCGAAGATTTATACGTTTGTAAAACACCGACCAGCTCTTCTACCCTTATTGCATCCAAACCTTTACTTTTTTCAATAGCAGTAACTTTAGGTCGGAATCTTTTAGGTAAAGACCTAAGAATCTTCCTCACAACTCTTGAGTCCTCGACTTTTTCTCCAAGATTAAACCTAGAATTAACAATGTTATTGAGCTTAGCATAAAAATCATTAAAACTTTCATTTTCCAGCATCTTAATCTCTTCAAACTTATAGATTAACAATTGTAATTTTGAATTTTTCACAAATTTTGTTACCTCATGCCTAACCTTCAAGATGTCTCATGCTTCTTTAGCAATCTCACATATAGAGATTATTTTAAATTATTCCAGAGATATAGCCATGAAGATAGTATTAAGTCTCTTACTATTCTAATTACAATTGCTAATCTCATCTCTCGTCTAAGCATCAATATTTGCTTCAGGTTTAGTCTATCCTTGTTCAACGAAGTACCACACTTGTTCATCCAACGATTTGAGTTAAGCTCTCATGCATACTTTTCAATATATATAATTTTCACCACTGAAGTATGGCAGGATAGTCAATGATGACATATTATAGGGGCACGTATTACACTAGGATGAATGAACCACGATTTGATGCGAATTAAAATTTCCAAAATACATTTGTGAATCTACGAAATTGTCTATCAATTTCCTTAAACAAATTAATTAGAACTCAATATTATAATTATTTAATGAATTAAATACTTTAAGTAAATAAACAAACTTACATAACATAAAGATTGGTTATGAAGGGAAATCTTTTAAAGAACTCTTTAAATGTAAAATCTTACGGGACAGCCAAATTCAGGACAGTCAATCTTATTATTTGAAAATCAATTAGAAGTAATTATTAATTACAAAACCTTTGCAACTTGACTCTCTTATTTGCCCAAACAAATAACTCGTTTGTCTTCTACTCCAATAGCAGTCAAAAACTTTGGCGATCTTTAAATATTGACTTTTCTCCTGGAACTCTAATAGTTGAAATCTAATAAACGATCCTCCAAACTTAGAACACGATCACACTCAAGGAGAGATGAAAAATAAAATAAAAATTCTCAAGTAAATTTTCTCTCTCAAGCACTCGGAATATCCCCTCAACAATTTATGGCTAAAACTCCTTATAGAGTTCTTTTCTTTTTTTCTTTTTTTTTTTTAATTTTTTTTTGAAGTTTCTGTCCAGCCACATAATCCCTTAAATAGTTATAAAACCAAATCCTTCTAAATAGAAAGTCTAAAAAGAGTTACAGTTGAAGTAATACTTTATTGATGGTTAGAATTTGTTACAAAGACGTCTCCTTATGGACTGTTGACACTTCGCTATAGCTCTTCTCTGCAGTAACTGTTTCTGTTTAGCTTCTATTCCGTATAAATGCAAATCCTCATGGACTCAAATTTCACATAAATGACTTATTTAAACAACCTCTAAGACTTCCAGATAAATTCAATACTGTTTTAGATAAAATCAATAATTATTTTATATTAATCCCAAATTATAGATATAATGATAATATAAACTTTATCATTTAGTCATCTAATCCTAGACAAATTTTATATTTCCACATCTTAATCAATAAATATTGTTAAAATGAGTAGTTAGGAAGATATGACAGAGATTAAAACAAAAAATCATGAGAAGAGCAGAGGTACTACAGCTCAGTTAAATAACTAAGGACATAAATACTAGAAGGAATGGGCCCATGGAGACCATTAGCTTGGATCTCTTTGTGAAGAACATAATTATAATGTGTTAGGTTAGATCTAAATATTATATTAGAAGAGATTCAGGCAGCATTATTGGGTTAAAAAAACACATAGAATTTCTGAAGGTTTTTCCAACTAGGGAAAAAGTCATGTATTTTTCAAACTAGGAAAAACAGATTGTTCTCTGAGTTCCTGATATTATAACAGCCATCATCAATGTCAAAATATCATTTTTTTCCTCTAACAAAACAAATTTATAGACGAAAACAATGAATAAGACAAATATGACAAAAGCATACAGATATACAAGTGTGGTCACGCTTCCAAGGAAGCTCGGGATCGGTCCTGATATCTTATTTGCAGTCACCGACTTGTAGGGAATTAATAAACTTATATATTAATTGTTAATGACCAAAATTGTGGGTGATTAATGTCATATAGTTAGCCCTAACCCTTGGATTTATACTCAAATCTCATTAAGACACATCTGGATAATTAATTGTCTCTACAACGAGTAGTAACTCACAGATATGTCAACTTTATAGAAGCCCACTCGGTTGGTATTTTACCAGAGAGAGAGTTTCGAGCGAGATCACTACAAACAAGAAGAAAGAATTTGAAGCTTAAATCAAATTTCAAATAGTAATAACTACCAAAAAAAAAAAAAAAAAAACTATATACGTGTGTTGTCAATGCTACTTTTCAACTTGATTTTTATGTTGTATATATTAAGTGGCTTTGTACGTAGGTCAATAATTTAAATAAAGAATCATGTAAAACATGATACGTCAACTGATGTGATTGAAAATAATAAAATTTAATATGAAAATAAGTATGTGCGTGAACTGCGTGATATGTGAAAGAGAAATGTTATTTTTTATTTTAAATTTTATCATCTGATTCACATAATATGTTATAATTGACTTTTTATCGTACAAATTTATATATCAATATCAATTTTTTTTATATTTAAAATTTAAATTAATATTATTTTTAATAAAATATATTTTTTAACCAATTATATTAGATTGATATATAATATACAGTTATATTTACAATTAGATTTTTTTATTTATTTAAATAGTTGATCTATAAAGCCATTTAAACTATTGTTAAAAAGGCGCTGGGTGAATATAGGATGGACTATATATAAGTTTACCTCGATTTAGGCATTGATATGTAAAATGATTTTCTTGAAAAAAAGAAGTTTTAAATAAGACATATCTACTATAGGTGTGATGAAAGATAAGAACCAAAAGTAACCATGATATATAATCCACACACACATATGTATGGACTTAATTTGCAGGTGAAGCTTGAATAGTATTCTAGTTTTGGTGGAAGGAAGGAGGGAAATCTGGGTATAATTTCAAGGGAAAGGAAGGGTACGTACAGTGAAACCACATGACAGACAGTACTAGCTGCTGTAGGGAAGGAACAATCGCAGATTAGAGAATTGTTGTACATTTCAGGCTTGGAATTGTAATTTGCTTCTGCTGTGAACCAACTTGATTCAATGCTGCATGGGTCCACTCTGAAATTCCAATCATCCTTCTCCAGTTGTGTAGCTATTTCTCTCAGGGCACCAACTGCATCACGTCAAGAGAGAAAAGAATCCAATATTATTATTATTATTATTATTATTATTTTTAACTCTTCAAGAAAGCTAAACCTCCTAAACTAATCAACAGTGCATTTTTAAATAATTTTTAACACTAGAACTCGTTTGTTAAGATGAAAATTAAAAATTAAATAAAATATTGTTAGAATAGAATTTTTTTAATAAAATTTTTATTTTGAGATTTGAAAAAGTTGAATTATTTATTGTATTTTATATAAGAAGTTGGAAAAATTATAATAATTAGATCAGATGAGATAGTGAAAACAAACTACACCTAAAAGCTTTTTATATATTTACTTCATATCTAATGCCCAAATAGAATTAAACTCCAAATACTCGAAACAATAACTTCAACTCCTACTGAAATTAATCTACAAATTGTCTCATTTCAACCATGTATGACTCATGAGCTGATGTGTGTGTCGATCGAACAAATACAAAAAATAATTATTCAAAATATATGTATCTTGATTTTAAAGAAAACACCCAAGATTTTACAAGATTCTTCTACCCTATCTGTCTTTGTTAACTTTCATGGTTGGTATTGGATATAAAATCAGGATCTGGCTTGCATCCTGTGCAGAAAGAATAGGACGTCTCCTGTTAAAGAATTAATGGTCAAGATTGCTTGTTGGTAACCAAGCCACTCGATAAATTTCATCTCTTATCCAACACATTTCATTCCCTCTAAATATTTATTTGTTAAACATATTTATTCATTAAATATAATAGCTTGTATCAAATATATTTATATATTTTGATTTTATAATATTTATATCTTTTGGTTTTATAATATTTACAATAAATAATATAAATAATATGTTATATACCAACACGTAATAAATAACATAATAAATATAAGTGCATTATCATTGGTATCTTTAAATTTATTTTTTAATATATAAAATTTTGACAAAACATTTATATAAGTAATGCTAGGTATATTTTAGAGGGTATAAATTCTACATATTCCTTTTAAAAAAAGAGTTTTAATATTAAAAATATGATTTTTTAAATAAATCTCAAATTTATCTTTTTGTTTTTTTAAAGAATGTGCAAAATTAAAACATGTCCCAAAATTAAAACCGTAAATATCATTTTTTAAGTTGGAGGTGAATGAAATGTGTTGGGCGAAAGTTACTAAGTGGCAATATGGAGATTTTGATTTGACCGAAATGAACAAGTGCACACTAAGAAAAAAGAAAATAGAAAAAAATTAGGAGAGTTAGAATTGCTTGTTGGTAACCAATCTTGGCCATTAATTTTTTAACAGGATATGTCCTGTTCTTTTTGCACAAGATGAAAGCCAAACCCATAAAATAAACTATCAAGAATAAAGGAAGAGATTAAGATAAAGAAAAATAAAGCCAAAAGATGTTAAATCATATACAAAAAGAGTGAAAGTGATATAAGCAGGACTCCACTACTCAAAGAACGAAAGAGATCTCTATCAAAGAAAATGATTTCTATAGATCTACCAACCTCTCTACGCACCGAAAGGTGTGACTTCACACTCTTTAAATTTCCTCTCTCCCAAAAGGAAGCATCTTTTTCAAATGAATGATGCGATTGACAATATCTCCCAATAAAAATAAGTGTTTTTAAATGAATTTACGATTTTTTTTTTTAAGTTTAAGAAGATTAAAAAAATACATAAAAAAAAAAGAAAAAAAAATAGCTTTATTGGTGGACAGTGTCTGAACCCACTCTCGGTGGTCCCAGCACTATCCTTTTCAAACTCTTTAAAATCTTATTTATTTCATTATATTGAAATATGTGTAAAGTTGTGAGACTGTAAAATTATTAAATATAATTAATTTTATTTAAACAATTTGTGAGTACAGGTTTTTATGCCGAATCATTAAATTTTTGTGACTCAATCTTTATTTATAATTTATATGATTTATTTATTATTTATTTTATAGATGAGCATTCGAGCACCGTATGATATATCATTGTCCAAATCGTCATTGTGAATCATTCGACCATGTTGGTGGGTTCCAATCATCCCAAAAAAATACACAAACAGTTAGATTAATACACATAGATAGTTGTTATCTTAGGCTATGGACCTATGCTTCACAAGAATACATTAATATTGATGGGAAATGATAGTTTGCCGCTCCACTCTTATCCATTTGACCGCTCATTATAAAAAATAAAAAAAATTAATTAATGATTAAAAAAGTAAATTTTAATTTATTAATATATATATTTTTATTTTTTAAAATATTAAAATATATAAAAAAAATTCTAAATTATACTAAGCGGCACGCCCAGCCGCCCAGAGGTCATTGCTGTGGGCGGCAGCCTAGCCTGAACCAATTTTGATATCTTGCCATTATGTGTGCATGGAGCTGCCTACATGACTTCATTACGTGCCATTATCCAGATTTTTCCAAAAAAGGATAGGAGAAAAAAAAAAAAAGGACTATTGCCAAGTGATACATTTTTTTATTAGATCTTATCCACTACCACGTGACGCTTCATTGTTAAATGTGGACCCCATTAAGTCATATAACTAGGAAACATGTCTTATATGCTAGCTCCATTTATCGAGCCTTGAATTTCGTAGTAATTAATAGGATGGAAACTGCAATACAAGATCATCAAGCATGATGGTAATTATATTCTTTATACAGCGAATATCTTCTCTCCTTTATTTATTTATTTATTTATTTAGATTTTTCCAATCTATTTAATGGAATTTATAATATTCTGTAAATGAATACATCTTTATGACCAATCAATTGAATATCAGTTAATCACTCAATGAAATCAAACATAAAACAAATGGATTACTGATCAATGTAATGGACTGCCTGATCAGTCATGATGATGATCTCGATCTCATGTTGACATAGAGGTAATGAATTTTGAGTCGACCCAAATAGCTAAAATGTGTGTACGTAGCTAGCCAGCTAGGAGATCAAGATGATCAAAACAAGTCTCATCCGAGTCAACGTATCATAATGCCCCCTCCGCTGCCGTCTTTTCTAGGAGCTAGCTAGGGAAGAAAAAGCACTTAAATATAGTGATAATTATTCTCCCTTTCTTCAAATATCAATATTTTCATAATTTTTAAGCTCTTTTCTTTTTCTCTTTGTTTGTTTATTTTAGTCACACTTAAGTTTTTTTTTATTGTTTTTAATATTGTATTTTAACATCGTTATCTTGACTTTTAATATTGTGTTTTAACATGAATTCTATTGGCTTTAGATCATTAACATTTCTTTCATCAAAGCTATCCCCAAAATTTGATGACAGGTATATATTTTCTATAAATTTAAATCCTTCTTAACTATAACCTCACATTAGATTAGTTAAAATAATAACATAATATTATTTTTTAATAATAATTTTTTTATTTTTTGTCATATTTTACAATATGTTATTTTTAAATAATAATATGGTTATTTTTAAATAACTATATGTTAATTAATAATTTAATTTGATACTTAAATTTAATTTAATAATTAATATTTCTATCTGTGCCAATCAAGACTAACTTTCAAACTTACATGCCAGTCAAGAACTTTGAAACTTACAACCACCTTTCGATATGATATAATACAAAATCAACTAATACCATTCTTTAATACTGACTTTTTAACTTACAAAACCAACTTAGAGTAATCTATAATCAAAATCCAAATTACAAAACCAACTAGAAACCAACTTAGAGTAATCTTACATTTCCCTGGCACACTAGCAAGACCTCTGCCTAGGCTGATGACAGGTACAACAATACACTTCCACAATTCCAACTTAACAAATCAGTATTGCTTATGTATAGCCATATACAATGATGACAAGATATCTGAAATACACTTCCACAAATCTAGAAGTTTCTACTAGCAAATTTTCTCCACAAAATCAGAACTTAATCAGACACAAGTATTCCAAAAGTTACCGACAAAATTGGAACTTAATCAGACACAAGTATTGCTCAAGCTTTTACTAGCAATGTTCATTCTCTATTGTTGAAATCATATCACATGTCCACTGAACTTTTAGTAATTTTCAATTTTTAGTAATTTTGTACTACAACTTTTAGTAATTTTTAATTTCTGATTTATAAACCCTCACCATACTTTGCAAGGTAAAATATATCAAAGGAAACAAAATTTACTTTCTGCAACTGTCATCATCTTTCTAAGCAATCTGTTCATCACACATCACATAGCATCTTCCATATTTTGGGCAACTTTTAGCAAAAGTTTCTAAAGAATCTGTTCATCACACCTCACCAAACCTATAACATGTCTATAGTAGTGCATATATGTATATATGGGGTCGAGTATGTTTGCTACAGAAATTCTTGTGCTGCTTTTGAACTAATTCAACCAAAATTAAAAACAATTGACAAAAGACAAATTAATAAAAAAAAGCAATGCTATAATTAGACTCAATCAGCTCAGCTCTTGGGAAAATAACTTAAAATAAAAAATTAAACATACTTGCAGTGGGTAATAAGCTAAAAACTGGAAATAAGAAATAATGTGCATAGTAAATTCAAGGATAAACAGAACCAACAACTACTTGACTCCCCCACAAAAATGCACAAACATCAAATCAAGAAAAATCCATCACACATATGTAACTGTATTTTTTTGTTACTTTCGAAGACTGCACTTAGTTTTTCAGAAAAAAAAAGAAAAGAAAACTCAAATTCATACTCATTTCACAAGTTAAAGCACCAATACAGAACAACTTAATTTATTCCCAAACTGAGAGAGAGTGTTGCCGAACGTTCTTGAGCCAAGTTGAGAGAGAGAGAGAGAGAGAGAGAGAGAGAGAGAGAGAGAGGAAATCGCACAATGCTGGAACGACGGGAACCAGCAAGGAAAGGGGCTCGAGAATTTTTGGACCCAGGAACAAAGAAACAATCATTCGAGGAAGAGAGAAAACAGAGAAAAGCGAGATTCAGGCCTAAAACAGAAAAGAGAAATACGAGGGAAAGAGAGATTCTATCCCCAATTGATCTCTTGCCTCCTGACTACTCCTGAAGCCAATAGAGAAGAAATCGACTTCATTCAGACAAGGAAATAAGGCATGAAATTGGAAAAAGAAGAAGAAACTATGGAGAGAAGGGGAGAGAGGGAATGTCGGGCTCTAGAGGGAAGAGAGAAAGAGAGAGAAACATATAGGGAAGAGAGAAAATGGAGAGAAAAAATTGAAAGAGAGAATGGAAACACCAAATGGGTTCACAGAGGGAAAAAAAAGGGAGAGGGAGAGGAAGAGAAATGGGATCTAGGAGAAAGCAAACATTTTCACGGGCGAGAAGGGGAAGAGCGTTGGAGGAAATAAAGTTGTAATAAAATAATGGTCATTATGGTTACAGAGATGAACAGAATATGGAGATGAACTTCTGTAGTTCAAAGTTGAAGATTTTAATGTTTACTGAATTCAATGCAGTGATTTTAGAGACAAACCCTTCAAATTTTGATGAAACGCAACATTTGAAGAGGTTGATACTAGTGCTCTTAGGGGCTTCTGTCAGGAATCGTGGTTAAAATACTCGAAGTCCTATTTCATGGGACTTCTCATTTTTCACAATGCCTTCACTTTGGATCAAAGATCGATAATTTAAAGGGCTTGAATCCTAGGGGTTCAGAGTGGATGGAAGGAAAAGACAGTTACTCATGGGCCAATTCTACAGTAACGCCCACAATATTTATTTACCAAGATAGTTCATTCACATTACTAATGACAATTGTACAGCCCCATTCACATTGCTATCCCATGTCGATTATGATGTACATGTTCTCATAAAACTTCCCACATAATTTATACAATTTGATAAGAAAAATACAATTTGATACAATTATATAATTTTATATATGATTTATACATAAAATTTTCCACACTGTTCTTCCAAAACCCTCAGGCAGCATTATGAACTTAAAACGCACGTGGCTGTTCCATTGGCTATTGGATCACCAATAAAAAATAGTATCTACCTACTTAATAGAAAAGAAAATTCTTACAAAGAAATCTTTCAAAAGTAAATTTACAAACTCATATAATTTGATGTAATGTATTAGATTGTAAAAATATTTTTTATTATAAAATTAATCTAACGTATCACATCAAACTACATAATTCTCTAACTTTGCTATTGTAAGATTTCTTTATAAATCTAGCCCTTCTCATTAGAAAAATCATTTTCCATGGTGGGAAAAATATTTGTTAACATTATCGACTATCAAGATTGATTGAATAGAGGTCCTGGGCAGAAGAAGTTCCAGTCCATGCCGGATCTGATGATGAATGAATTAGGCTCTCAGCTCCACTTAAGCTCTTCCTTACTGGTTGGATCTGATCAAACTGGCCTCTTAAAGCTTCAAACCTATATTCATCACCATATATACTTGGATCCATAATATCTTCATTAACAACAGTTCGGCCTTCGAGCATGCTTACTACTGCAGACATGGTGGGTCTAAGCACTGGAGATGGATTGGTGCAAAGTAGAGCTACTTTGATCATTCTAATGGCCTCCTCCTTGTTGAAATCGGAGCCTAGCTTTGGGTCTACTAGCTCCATTAGATCACCTTTTCTTTGTAGAAAAAGGCCCTGAAATAAGCATACTTGTAAGAATGGAAATGAAAAGTAGCAAATCAACAAAAGAGAGAGACGTGAACTCATGCCTGAAGTCAATGAGTCGAACAATATTAACCTAGTTTAGTATACTTTGTAGCTTGACTCTAGAGTAGCAGATTATGCCGACCAGATTGGGTGGAAAGGCACAAAGAAGAAACGTAATCGATGCCTGGGTTTTTAAATGCATGTAATCAAGGGTATAGATCAACCTTACCCAATCTAGAAGGCATACATAATTCTCATTTGGTCGATATTTCATGTTGTTTTTCCCTGCAACAATTTCCAACGCAACTACTCCAAAACTATAGACATCTGCCTTGTAGGTTAAATAACCCCATAATGCATATTCGGGTGCCATGTATCCTCTGCAAAATGGGCGTTGCATATGACATGTAGTTCATTAGTATGAAGCTTTGATAGTTAATTTTGGAAAAAATCTAACATCTATAGTTAAGGGGTCATGTTTCCTTCCCATTTATTCGTGTTCCAGGAATAAAAGTCCAACATCTATAGAAACATAGTAATGGGGTCATGTATCCTCTGCAAAATGTACCTTGTATTATGACTTTTAGCTCACTTATTATGAAGCATTGATCGCTCGTATTGAAAAACAAATTCAAACAATCCAACATCTATAGAAGCATAGTTGTGGGATCTGTTTTCTACCCATTTAGTATGCAATTAGTAAGGCATATAATTGAGCGGAATCTTCATGGCATGAAAGATACAAAAATATTCTTAAGGATATAAATGCGTATTATTTTCTTCTGTATAATCCAGAGCCACTTGTATAAAACAGAAAATTCTTCTCAGTAACTATTTCTATACTTGTCTCAGTAAAAACAGAATATTTGACACAAGTTTTACATGCTATTGTTTTTTTTAGTTTAAGAAAAGGGAGATAGATTCCTGGAGTAGGATTTATGTTAATGCTTGAATACAAATCTCTCTCTCTCTCTCTCTCTCTCTCTCTCTCTCTCTCTCTCTCTCTCTTTCAAAATTGTGCTTCCTGTTTGTTGCATTAAAAGTCTGGGCATAAGAAAAACACAAGCAAATTATACCTACATGCTTAATGTTTGCACTCTTTTGTAAATAGTAAACACTGATTGGTAATTTAGGCAGCAATGAATTTGTCTACGAGCATGGTGGTGTTGCGAATATAGACAACCAACGTATGGAAATTCCTACCAACTACTGAATCCAAGAGTTTTCTATTGTACCTTCCATCTATGAATGTTAATACTATGCTAAAACCTTAAATGCTACCCTTTCTGGCTTAGTTTTCTGGTACCATCTAAAAGAGAGATAAACATCAATGTGTGCTCCTAATTATCTCCTAGCCCATAGTTAAGAAGGGAAATCTAAAAGGAAGAATACAATTACAAGTGGGCTCCAAAGGAATGAAAGAGGGAAAGATTTAGCGTACATTGTTCCAGCAACTCAGGTGCTGATATGGGTGTTTTCCTCTTCATCGAGCTTGGCCAAACCAAAGTCAGAAATTTTTGGGTTTAGCTCTCCATCCAGTAGCACATTTGTAGTTTTTATATCCCTATGAACAATTTTTATTGTCGATTCCTCATGCAAGTAAGCCATCTTGCAATCCCAACACATATTTTTTGCCTCGTAGGCCATTCCAAGTTTAATTGGTATTCCTCTGGCCCTGCAGTTTTCATAACAATTCCAATGGGGAGTTCATCAACTTGGTTCTTAATATAAACAATATGTAGTTTTTAGTTCATATGCTTTTAAAAGTCAACATAAAATAAGAAAGTACAAGCAATAAACTTACCAAACAAAGCACGTGCTAAGCTATTGTTTTCCATATATTCATATACCAAGAATAGTTGACTTCCTTCAACACAACATCCATACAATCTAACAAGATTCGGGTGTTTTAAAGCAGATATCATGCCAATTTCGTTCACAAATTCACGATTTCCTTGATTTGATCTTGAAGAAAGTTTCTTAACTGCAATGATGGTATAATCTAACAGTATGCCCTGTATTCAAAATAGAAAAGTGTCATCGGGCATGTTTTCCATCATGTACTGAGAGATCCGTAGATATCATGGACAAGTAGGAAATGAAAAATGGAAATCCTAAAAGCTCAGTGGGAATGACGTTAGATACCTTGTAGACAGATCCAAAACCTCCTTCCCCAATCTTGTTTGCAGCATCGAAGTTAGTAGTGGCAGCTTTGATTTGCCTATAAGTGAAAAAACCAGTTTGCAGATCTAATCCTCTCAGTTCAGTAAAAGGAATAGAAGAATAGGGGAATATGTCAGATTGCATCTTATAAATGTTGCAACTACACTTTTGTTGCTATTTTGCATTCTTGACTAATAAGATGACTTTAGCGAGAATAAGACCACTAAAATGTAGCGAGAAGGAACAAAAATCTAGTTAATCAGCTACTTAACCCAAGCTGTTACAAGACAGTCTCATTTCATTTTCCAAGTCTGCGAAATAATCACAGGTGTATTGGGAATCAAAAGCCAAACAAAAAAGAGATATTTAAATCCCTTAGCATGATATGTGCATTCTGGCTCTTCTTAGCATTTAAAATAAGATCATTTTCCTGCTATATAAGAATATTCAACAGAAAAAATAATTCTCAATTGACTTTGGGGCCGTTTTGTAATGACTTCACTTAGATTTGACATACGAGGAATGATCTAAGACACGATTAGATGTTTTTAAGATCATAAACAGAAGTGGCTCCAATATATGAAGACTGCTTCTTATGCTCTACAATGCAGCAATCCTACAGTTGCCTTCCATATTGTACTTTGGATTGCTGAGGCTTGTAGAGTGATCGCAGTACATAGTTGGAGAAGATATTAAAAAAATTCATACTATCTAAATCATAATTTTCGTAGTGTTGAGTACCTTCTTCCCTTGATATCCTGTCTCCTATGCATCCTTTCCACCAAAGAATACCTAGAATCATTAGAATGAGGAATAGCACTGATACTACAGCTCCAATCACGATAAATATCTCAACCTTCACAGGGGGACTGAAATCTGAAGAAAGAAAAGGAGCTGAGTAAAGCGATTTTGAAACTCCATACACAAAAATGATTTTGTTTATGCTTTTCCTGTTCACCAATCTAAGAAGTGTGAGACAGTTTGGAAAGGATAGAAGAATTCTCATATTCCAGGAAAAGGTTAAAAGATTCCACAGAGATGGCTGATATGAGAGGACCATACATTCCTCTCTTTGGAGCAGCTGTCGTCCCTTTTCCAGCCCAATGGAAGTGGATCTGTAAAACTTTATTGCTCACAACTGCTTTATATGCCATAGACACACTTTTATCAACCCCTTGTGCGGCAATTTCAATATCAAAATCCTTTAACACCAGTTTTTCCTGTGACAAATTAACTAATTAAAATCCTGTTCTACATATAAAGAGAAACAAATATAACTTTGTACCTGGATATAAACATCAAATATCCGTCTTCCAAGACTATAAAAGGATCTATTCTCCCTGAATACTATCTCTGCAAAGGATATTGTCACGCTATAATTCCCATTTGCCAAGCAACACACATAATAGGTGATAGAAAGGGGAGAGAGGCGTGCACTCGTGTATAATTCAGAACTGTTCATTCTGAGTGTTGATACATTGTTTGCTATGTATACATTTGAGGCACTGTTAGTATCCCAAAATAGTCCACTTGTACTTATTCCCCAGTTCTCACTCACGAGAACAAATTTTGCCGGACCTGCTACATCCTGATCCTCTTTGTACTTTATGTTTCCACTGGTGATAGCTTTTCCGCCACAATTTATATGCACAGAATAACAGTCTACACGAACAACAGCTTGTGGAAGTAAGCATTATAGGTCAAAAAGGAAGAATTATTAGTTTTGTCTTCTTGGTTCATTTTCTTAAATATTTCACTGTATTTTGTTTTTTCATTTCTGAAAGCAGGTATCAAAATGGAATCATAGCATGAATAAAGCATAGGCCTCAAAGTTCTGTTTGAAGGTATGTAATTACCTTTTGTGCAAGGAATGTTCTTTTGGCACTCCCCAGTATTTCTAGATTAGTGTAATACAAGAAGAAGCATGAGCTTATGCAAAGTTAAAGTTGAAAAGAAAAAGTTTTGGAAAATCAAAGCAGGAGAGAAAAATTTTGGTTGTTCTTAAAAGTTAAAGAGAGAACTTACGAGTTGTCCCATCCAAGAGAGCTTTCAAACACATTTCTGATAAAAAAGAAACTCATTATTTTTTGAAAAACTAGAAAGCTTAAGTTTTTGGAAAGATGGCCGGGTATGCAGAGGTCAAGTTGGATGATATTAAGGCCAAGAGTGACAAAGAAATGTCCTTACAGGGTATCTCGACAAGTAGGTCCCATAGAGCTTTCTGAAAAGTTATTGTAAGAAAGATCTAGTTGGCTGGACATGAACATAATTTTCAGTAAGATCTCATTATATATCCCAAAAGAAATGAAAAAGGACTAGAGTTACAGGTTGTAAAACCAAACTATTTCATTTACTGAAACAACCCGGAGGATGACTCTTGAGGAAGTAGCATGATTGACGTCATCTAACATTATAATCTAAATTAGCTATGTCATCATGTCATGTATTTACCATATTGCATTTCCCTAAATCTATATTTGGCTTTTGTTGATTTTAATCCAATATCATTCAGGCTCAGACCATCAAACTTCTCTGGCCAACTTGACATTTAACTGTCAATATATATATTGTTGCCAGATAACAGAGAAACATAACAATGTAAAACAAGTTCATCTACTACTCCTTTCTACTGGTGACACATGGTGTATGATGCAAATTAAGTTCTCCAGAAAAATCAGTTTAATCCACACATTGCATATGATGAGTGAATTAGACCTATATATAGTTGACCAGATCATGAGAAGAATCAGCTTCCAGAGTGATTTATATTTTAACATTATGCATATTTGTAAAAATTATATATCCACCGGCCCCTAAAAATTTACAAAAAAATATTATCATGCAAATCTGGCGTAGAATTTAAGGTGAACTACATACTCGCGAGGATCTCTGTCTAGGATCCGCTCCGGAATAGCCCCAGTGAGCAAGTTGCTTGTCAGAAACCTATTCGAAGAGCAAAATAATCACATTCTGGTTAAACACACACTCATATCATTACTAATGGAAGAAAACTGAGGAATGTTTAAGCTACTACTTTTGGATGATATAATAGTTGTATGAAGCCTTAGCAACATAGACAAGTAACTGTTATGTCGCATGTTAGGAAAGTCAAGCCCATCCCTTGGTATGACTGCATTCCCTGGGGAGATGGCTAGCTTGTGAGTGTTTTGCAGTTTGGCTATCACATGGTTCAGCAATGGTATCCCTTAAATTTTTTAAGTCCAAATTAAAAAAAAAAAGGATACCTTTGCTAAATATATATATATATATACACACACACACACATTGCTTTAAGTCCAGATTAAAACCAAAAAGGATACTTGAACAGATGGAATAGATATATAGTTCTACAACCAATATAATTCTATAACTGAAGTAGCTGACCAGACCATGTAACGATGCATACATATATTGTTCTTTAACCCAGTGGATTGGAATCACAGATTCAATTGTCCTGCATGACTACACAGGGGAGTCAATATGCAAAGCTCCCAGTCATCACTACATAGATGCAATTGTCCTATATGACCCAACCATGTAAGGATGGGCATAGGACTTGCTGAATCATCTCACATGTCGTGGTGTGCTTTGAGCTGCTTTTTAATTGTTTATTTGAACTTCATAAAAAAAGGAATAGATTTGGGGTTTTGATTCAACACATACATGTATTCCAGATTTGCTAGATCTTTAAAATCTGGAACATTTCCTTCTAATCTATTGAAGCTGAGATCTCTGCACAAATAAAAGCATAAAGTAGCTATATAATACTACAAAAGAATAATAAAGCTGCATAAAAGTGAATATGGTAAATCTTATAAACAACATGTTCAGTTTTTAAAGCGAAGATAGAATCAAGAAGACATAATACATAGGATAAACAAATTGAAAGAGATTCCTTGTCCATGTAAGGGTGGAGATAGCTCAAAAAAGTTTCTATAAAAAAGTTAATGGTTCTCTTATTTTCAGTCCAGTGAAAGCAATGTTTCATAGATATCTTGACAAAACTCTTGCTATTCATAGATATCTTGGGGCATCTGCAAGAATGAACCTAAGCAACATGACGTGCAGATCATTGCTACTATGCATCAATGTCTATGGGAAGAAAATTGACAACCATACATAGCTAATTTCTAAAAGATGGCCTGTAAAGATTGAAAGCAATTATACTGTTTTTACTAGGCTAAAGTGGGAAAACAAATAATATTACATATTCATAAGCAGAACAATATTTCCCACTCCTGTTGCAATCTAATGTTGCTATAATAGTACACCTCATAGTTAATAGTTTCAGCATATGATCTTATTTCTACTTAAGAATTAGAAAAAAATCCACATTGAAACAATAAAACAACACTGTAAAGACAATTAAAAAAAAAAGGAACATTCACACATCTATCTATATTTATCAGTAATGAACAGGGTCTGTGCCAAGTATCTGGAGTTTTCAGTTCTTTGGTTTTTTTAGTAAATAAAAATATAAAATAGATGAAAACAGAAAGGATGGAAGAACTACAAAATTTTGAGTCCTGGCATTTGTGATATATATGCAGGGATTGATCCAGAGAGATTGCAGCTCCTCAACATTCTGCAACATTAACCAACATTATCTAAGAAACGACTCTAGAAGTTTGTATGATTCAAGCTCCTAACAGTTTGTAGTTAAACAATGACTTACAATCTTGTCATTCCCCTCATGTTACTCAAGGGCGGAAATTTAGAACCGTCACCAAGTAGGTTACTAATTCTTCTGCATAAAATTGCATCATCAATGACTGTTAGTATCTGAATCAAGAAATCTTTTTAATTCAAGTACAAAGCAAGATATCACAGAGAATTTACAACAGGAATCATGATAAGAATAGAACTTACAGCTCAGTTAAATTACTAAGGACTGAAATACTAGAAGTAATGGGCCCATAGAGACCACTAGCTTGGATGTCCCTGTGAAGAACAGAAATATAATGAGTTAGGTTACACCTTTGTATTCTACTAGAAGAGATTCAGGCAAGATCATTAGGGTAAAAACACATACAATTTCTGAAGGTTTTTCCAACTATGGAAAAAGTCAGGTATTTTTCCGATGAAGTTGTTACTGCTAATCCTACTGCACTCGGCTCAAAATAGAAACATGAGTTTTCTCAGGTAGGAATGTAAAATTAATATTATGATAGAAATGGCTTAAAAATTACAACCACTTACAGTTCCGTTAATTTGGTCAGATTAGTGAGAGCGAGTGGCAACTCTCCCGTGAGATTATTAGCATTAAGAATACTGAAGTCAACAAATGGCCGGGAGTTCAACATATTGGGAATTGTGAAATGAATCATCAAATGTGATTTCAAAACTAAATTAAGGACAGGATAGAAGGAAATACTGACAGATAACCAAATTTCCAAGCTCAGGGGGAACACTTTCAGAAAACAAATTGTTCTCTATACTCCTGATATTACGGTCTTCGTCAATGTTAAAGTAAGGTTTTAACAAAACAAACTATGAAACAATGGTACAAATGAAAATGGTGAGGAAAAAAGGTAAAAGAAGAGCTTACAAATATACAAGTGTGGTCATGCTTCCGAGGACGCTTGGGATCGGTCCTGATAACGTATTTATAGTTATCGACCTGTAGCGAATTATAATCTCCATAGATATTAATGTAATATAATCAATCTAAACCCTTGAGCTTTATGATCTTGATGAAGAAATATCTCTGCAACAAGTAGTAACTCACAGATATGTCAAGTTTGCAGAAGCCCATTCGGATGGTATTGTACCAGAAAGATAGTTTCGAGTGAGATCACTACAAACAAGAAGAAAGAATTAGAAGCTTAAATCAAATTTCAAATACTAATAATTAAAAAAAGAATTAGTTGGTTTGATCTTCTTACAGCTTTTGTAGGAAAGGCAGCTTTACGAAGGATTTTGGAAGCTCACCAGAAAGATTCTGTCCTTTAAGAGATCTGTATGACAAATCGTATTTGCAGAAGTAGGGTATATAAGTTTGGTAGATTTACAAAAAAAAATAATAAAAAATAAATAAATTTAAAATTTATATAAAAAAATTATTTTTTTTAATAATAAACTTCAATTTAAAAAAAAAAAAGTAAGTAAAACTTACACATTTTAAAATTAAATATATTATTACAAATATAATAAGAGAAATGATTTGTAGAAGCTCTAACCGGCAAGTCCTGCATAGGCCATTTGTAAAAAAATAGACTCCATAATGAAAAAATGTAAAGTTTTTTTCTTTTTTAATGAAATCCATATTTTTCCAAAGGACCTATATGAAATTTGTCTATTTAAAATTTGTACATAATATTATTTATATAATAAACATAACTTTTAAACGAGAGATAGATGATATATCTCTTATAGTACTAATTTTTATTTAATAATAATGTATGATAGTATAAATAGCTGTTAGTTATGCTTGAATATATAATATATATATATATATATGATTAAATAAAAAGCCAGTTTAAGCACGACAATCAATTGATTGGACTGAATATTCAAGGTGAATGAAAACTTGTGTGCATATGCGGATTGTGCGCATGTGTGTGAGAGAGAGATTTTTTATTTTTCATCCCGTCTAGGGTTGGGCAATCGGGTCGGATTTTTTTTCGGCCTGATCCGGAACCCGGATAACCAGGTTCCGGTTATAGGCACCGGCCCGGAAAACATCCGGACCAATATCCGATTTCTAAAACTCGGATGCACCCGTACCCGGATTTTAAATCCGATACTCGGATTTTTTTAAAACTCAAACCCAGTGTCAAAACAGGGTCGTTTTGGCACTGGGTTATATGCAGCATCCCGATTCCCCCCCCATCTGACTCTCTCTCTCTCTCTCTCTCTCTCTCTCTCTCTCTCTCTCTCTCTCTCTCTCTCAACTTCTCGAAACCCTAGCCTCATCCAGTCATTGCCGTCATCCACATTAGGCCTCCCATCGATCATTTTTTTCATACATTCAAAGGCAACTGTAGCATCATTTAATTTTCCAACTCTAGAATAAGCATTGATCGAAAATCTAAAGATGGGTTCGATTCGAGGGCAGGAGAAGATACCGTCGGAGCAGGGGCAAGGGTTAGAAGCCATGAACCGGAGTAGGGATCCAAGGTCATCGAAGCGGTTGGTGATGGCGAGAGTGCGGGCCATCCATTCGAACGTAGAGTGGTCGTGACGGAACGAGTCGATGGTGGAGGCCCAGTTGAAGACGTGAAAGTCGTAGCGAGTGAAAGCAGGGTGGCGGTGGAGCTTTGGACTTGAGGAATTGGAGGAGGTGGGTGGGATTGAAGGGCGGTTTAAGATGAGCCATGAGGAAGTGGAGGAGGTGGTCATGGTGGTTGGGTTTATGGGTGTGGTGCGAAAGAGTGAGAACGGGGAGAGGGGTGAGAGAGTCCGATCAATCCGGGGTGGCGGTGGAGCTTGGACTTGAGGAATTGGAGGAGGTGGGTGGGATTGAAGGGCGGTTTAAGATGGGTCATGAGGAAGCGGAGGAGGTGGTCATGGTGGTTGGGTTTATGGGTGTGGTGCGAAAGAGTGAGAACGGGGAGAGGGGTGAGAGAGTCCGATCAATCCGGGTAGAGGCCGGAACCCAGATTTCCGGATTGTAAAAACTTCCATCCGGTATCCGGTTGCTCAGCCTTAATCCCATCCACACCAACTTATTTTGTTTTTGCAGTTGATCTATAAAATTATTTAATATATATATATATACACACACATATGTATGTATGTTTACATCACCTAATATAGACTTTGTAGGTGAAGCTTGAATAGTTTTCTAGTTTTGGTGGAAGGAAGAAGGAAAATCTGGGTATAATTTCAAGGCAAAGGTGGAAGGGTACGTACAGTGAAACCACATGACAGACATTGCCAACTGCTGTAGGGAAGGAACAATTGTAGATTAGAGAATTGTTGTACATTTCAGGCTTGGAACTGTAATCTGCTGTGAACCAACTTGATTCATTGCTGCATGGGTCCAATCTGAAATTCCAATCATCCTTCCCTAGTTGTGTAGCTATTTCTCTCAAGGGCACCAACTGCATCAAAATACAACCCAACTACTCATTTTTAAGAGTTTTTAATATTATTTTCTAAACTCTTGGAGACTCCCGCCAAGAGTTAAAAAAGAAAATCAAAACATTTTCAAAACTCTTTCAGGAAATTAAGCTAGACTTTCTAAAGTAAAGAACATTAATACTGCAATTCTGAATAATTCTTAAAGCTAAATTTCTTTTATATTTACTGGATATCGAATTCAAAATCAAAGTCTGGACAACTCCTACCAAAATAAGCTAACATAGAGCAATGATACGCACAATTAACGCGTCAATAGAAAGCCTAAATCACATGACCTCTAATTAGAATATTATAAAGAGTAATAACTTTTTATTTCTAAGTAACGTGAGATCATTTGTTTAATGGAAAGTCCAAACCACATAATTTATACTCCAAAATGACTAGCGAATGATAAAATTAAAGCCACAATAAAACTTTATAAAAAGTAAGAATTTTTCTTTCCCAACAATATATTTCATAATTACATTTTAAGATGAGGGTATATTTGTAAAGTAATATTATTTTAATAAAATTGTACAAAAATATATTTCATTTATGTAAAGTATTGTGAAAAGTGGAGGAAAAATCGTTTTCCTTATTCCAATCCTGATCTGAATTTTGATCATAAAGATCAAAACACCAAATATTTTTTCCTTAAAAAAGAAAAAGAAAAAGAAAAAGAAAAAGAAACACCCAATATTTTATTAGATTATTCTAATCTATGTGAAATCACCGTATCTCAAAAGTTTAACTAGGTGATAAGACGTAGATTTAATTATTTGTATTATATTATTAATATTTTCTCTCATGTATGGTCTCAATATGGAAAATATTTAATTAAATTAGATAAAGTATAGAATTAAGCTTCGAATTTAGGATCTCTGTTTAGATACTATATTAAATTATTGCTCATTCTAAAAATTTAAACTAATAAAAATAAATAGATTTAATTATTTATATTATATTCTTTTTTTTTTTTGATGGGAATATGCTACTGCATTCATTCATAATCGAAGTTACAACTGTGACTTATCAATACAGGAAAAACCAGACTATAAGTCAACTAACGCAACTGCTTAGGAGCTCCCCCGACAACAAATTTCTTTGTGACGGACATTGTCTAAACTTCTACACCTTCTCTTCTGACAACAGTCAAAAGAGAAAGCGCTCTGTCAAAAACAGAGCTAACGACCTTTCTTCCAAAGAGAGGTACACTCACGCTCCATCCTCCCAAGGAGGAGGAGTACTACCCCACTCTCTCCTCCCAAGGAGGAAGAGTACAAACCACCTAACTTCCTCCAAAGGAGGAGTAGGACTAACACCCACATTCATCCTCCAAAGGAGGAGTGGGACTCAAATCCATTTCCTTTTTATTAAAAAACTAAGCTAAACTAAAACAAACAACAAGTACAGAAATCAAATAAAACTGTGGCTTATGGACTGTAAAATTAAAAGGCCCAGTCTGAGACAAAGCCCAGACTAAGTGCCTGAGAAGGCCCGGCCCAAACCCGTTAGGGTTTCCAAAACAAACATCTGCCGCCGCCACCCTCTTTCCTTCCTCTGCATCTTCCCTCGCCGAATCTCCTGCACCAGTGTACGAGAAGGCCTTCACCACGCTGAGCAACCGGCTTCTCACCAATGCTAGCTCCGTCACCGTCACCAACACCAGCCCAAGCCCCCCAAAAACCAACCATTCTCCACTTCGGCTAGAAGAGACGGAGAGCAGATACAAAAGCCAGAGACCAACAACCTCCATAACTCCACTAACTGCCCACGCCGAATACCCATGCGGTATGCACGTTCTCCGTCTGCTCTGGTATTCTGCTGTCCCTGCCCTCTTCCCAGCACCGAACCATCCCCCACCTCCCGGTTCAGGTATCCAGCTCCATCGCCTTCAACCTTTAATCTTACCGGTACTCCAATCGGCAACCACCATTTTTGGACTTACAGAGACAATGACGAGAACAAACCAAAACCAGAACAGAGCAAAGCCAAAACCAGAACAAACCAAAACCAGAACAAAGCAAAGCCATAGACATCCATGCACAGAGCTTATTCACCTATTGACTAAGAACACTCTTAACAAACAGAACACTCTTAACAAAACAAACCACACGAAAGCAGAAAAAACAGAAGAAACAAAAACCACCGTTTGACCGCATTGCTTGAAAAACCAAATACCATCCGTGAAGGCAACCACCGTGAGCTGCGCCCGAGATCCACCCAGAAAGCTTTATCCCCTCCATGCATCTCGGCATACGTCCCCATACAATCCTCTGTTTTCCATGGATAAAACAGAGGTCCTATAACCCGTAGGAAGCACCTCAATCAGCAAGTTAAGTCCATCTCCAAGGCAACCTCCATGACCAGCCCACGCCTTAACTCTCAAAACCGTCCCCTCAGAAGACCGAACCCAACCGGTCAGGAACATCTGCCATTCGAAGCCGAAAACCTCCACCTCCACCATGGAATATCTCTCCGCCCGGTTGGGTGATTTGTTGAGAAATGGAGCTCGGCACCAAGCAGCTGGTCATCTGCCTTCCAAAGGACATCAACACAGCCAAACGGCTTATTTATAGAAGGAAAAAACGAAAGGAGATAATGGAGGAGGGAGGGAGGAGCCGAAGCTCCGCCTCCCTCAAAACGGCGTTTCCTGAAAACTTTTCCTTTATATTATATTCTTAATAACCTATTAATCTTTGTTAACTTTCATTGATGGAATACATTGATTCATGTTGTTTTCTTAGGCTATGGACCTATTCTTCACAAGGATATATTAATTTTTTTTTTCTTCGTAAAGCCTTGTTTTTTTTTTTCATGATATTTCTAAATTTATTTTATTTAATTATTATAATATTTTAAATTTTTATATAAAATAAAAAAATAATTTAAAATTTTTTAAATTTTAAAATAAAAATAATATTAAAAAAACTTTACAACTCAACTCTACATATAGAAGCCAGACTTAATTACTATTACCAAGAATTTTCAAAAACTATTAACAAGCTATACAATTTTTTGTTACTTCCTATCCTCATACATTACCCGTGATGTTACGTTAAACTGATACTTGTGTTAAACTGGGCCCTACGAAGTCATATAAGAAAAATGTCTTTAATTCTCCATTCGACACGCATGACACTCGAATTTCTTAACAATAGGATTAGGATGGGAATGTTATATATAGTCTTTGCAAGTATTATATAATTATTTTAAAAAATAAAATTTATTATTTAAAAATTAATTTTTTTTATATAAATTTCATATTTATTCATATTTTTTAAGAAAATTTATGAGTCTTGCACATTTTATAATTAGAAATATTATTTATTATTTTTTTATGTAAAATTCTCATTCCTATTTACTGAGTCTCCGTTTATGACTAACGTGACATTTGTATATTAATGAAAGAGAAATCAAACATAAAAAATGAAAAGGAATTACTGAATCTGATGGACTGACTGACTCATCATGTCTTATAGGTAATGAATTTTGAATTTTGATTTTGAGTTGACTCATCTCGTCCGAATCATTATATTGTGGTCTGCCCTTCTTTTTATTACAAGAGATATATAATTCCCAAAACCTGGATTTTAAAGGGTAGAGGCACAAGCACTTCACTACGTACCTTCAATACTGGAAAATTATCATGATCCACAACTCAATCATGAATGATATCAGTTCATGAAAGAAAGAGAATAAATAATTATAAATTACCTTCATCATCAGGAAGAAGCCCCTCATGTGAATTCACTTTGAATACTCCCACCAAAACAATTAGCAATACGAGCCTACTTTTAAGACTCACGCCAATCGTCTTTGCTACTTTGTGAGCTTGTATTGCCATTTTCCCCAGCTCCAAGCCTTTGATCGAGGTGATGATCTGCAGCTTCCAAACATGTGCTGTATGTAGTACTTATACAGGGACAAAATGAGATAGATATATATATATATATATATATATATATATATATCATGTTATTATATATATTTTATATGTACACACATGCATACATGACTTGCAGTACTACTATTATAATACGTGGCCCTCTTAATATATCAGTTTGACTTTGAATTTGTAGTATGAAAAGGTGATACAATAATTAGAAATTTCCATTATTTTTATTGTCTTCGTCCTCCCTCCCCCAGTCCCCCCCTCAGCCCATAAATGAGATCCAGAACCAATATTTAAATGCTTCAAATATTTATTATCTGCTGCAATCGTTGCTGTAAGAATATAGTTAAATTCTGAATCTCTGATATGTAACCAAAATTGAGTTACTAGCCTGTTTTAAAGCCTGCCTTTTGAGCTAATAAAATTTGGGTTTCCCAGCTTATTTTTTCCCAGCTACTTCCCCGTTCCTACCATGAGTTTTGGTCGGAAATAGAAGATAATAAGGGAAAGTTTGAAGGTGATTTAAGAAAGAATTAAACAAATATAATAAGTATTTTTAAAATACTCTTAAACATTTTTAAAATTATGAGTATTTTAAAAATAAAATAAAATTCACAACATTGATAAAAAAAAAACCACTTATTTAATCACTAAATTAAAAAAAAAAAAACAAACAGTTGGTAATGGGTAACCCATTACCAAGTTGTGTCCACTACCCACATAGGTGGTGAAGTTATTTATTAACTCCCCACCACTATCACAACTTTAAGGGAAGTTATTTAACTTCCTCATTTGCAGGGAAGTTAATTAACTTCCAGATGTGAAAACTCTTTTAAAAAGAGTGTACGTACATTTTATGGTGGTGGAAAAAGTTTAAGAAAAACTCTCATCTCTCTCTACATTTTTCTAGAGAAACCATCTAGATCTCTTGATCTTGAAACGTGGAATTATTTAAGAGACTCTAGTAGCCTCCTAAATGATGTAAAAGTGCAAACGACATAGTGACGTGGGCCGTAAGACGAGCAAAGATCCGACCTCCCGAAAATTTCGCTCCTTGAGGTAATTCGATTTAATCTCATTTACCATTGGTATCAGAGCTAGGTTGCTTCTTTTTGCCCATATGAATATGATTACATGTTGTTTGATGCTTTGAAATGAGTGTAAAAGCATATAATTGATGATATGTTATGATTATTTATGTTTCGGATTTTTCATTAGAGGCTACGGTATGATTTGTTTAAGGTTGAATTATTTACATGAAAATATTCCCTATAATGTCAGAAACATGTCTATTAAATTTGGTGAAGTTTCGTTGAATATAGAAGAAGAAATCCGAAACCCTAGTTTTTGAAGTTCATGTTGAGATTGTGACTTTGAGCCCCGTTTTAACAAATCATATTTTATTTTATGGAGATAAATATTACATATTTAGAAAGCTGGGTTCGATAGCTTTAATTTGATATATCATATGCTTGATTTGGACTTCGTATGAGTAAGTTATGATCGATTGAATGTGGCTGCTCGAAATCGAAAAAAACCAGTTTTTTGGCTTGAGGAAGAAGACGATGAACAGTTTTTTTTTCCTTGTCCCACTCTCGGTAAAAGAGAGTGTAGTGCACCCATCTACTTGGGTCCGGTTTTTAATCAGTTTACCAACAAATATACACATTAACATCACTGGAGTTTAAGTTTAGAGTCTGAAAACACCATGAGAGGAGGAGGTGATGTGCACTCTCCGCCGTGGCAAGTGAAACAGAGGAAAACCAGCCTCTAGAGTAAAAACTAAGCCCACACGCATAGGCGGCGTGTGGGGGCGCGTGCAGAGGATTCTGCCGCAAGTTTTTGTCACTTTCGGCATGTGTAATCAAGTGTTGGTGTTTAAAGTTGATTCATTTCTTTTTTTGCTTTCTCAAGTCTACATTTTATATGTTATGTGTTTTTTATATAAATCAATTGTGAATATATGTCTTGATTTATTATTAAATGAATTTTCACATTGAATATGTGTCCCTAGTTTTGATAACCTATGAAACCCTTCTCATTAGTTGAGAATGTGGGCTCTCTATCCATTAAACCATCATGCATACTACTATGATTGAATGTTTGAGTTTATTGGTTTATTTTATTAAAATGGATAGAGTTGATATTGGTAATTTGTTGGGCTCATGTGTTTTTTTTAAGTGAATGGATAAGGTGAACCTTATAAGTATATCAATAACGTGGCATCCCTATTATTTATTGTTCTCCTAGAAAATTTGTAGTAGGTTTTTATTTGGATATGTAATATTGGGAATGTAATTTTATTGTTGAAGCCATGTAAAGGGATGTGTTTTACGTCTATCGATATACTTTAAGGTCACCTTAACATGATGCACCAAATTACTAATGAGGCTTCGGGTGGAGCCTATTTGCATGATTATGAATTCCTTTTTTTTTTTTTTTTTTTTTTTTTATGAATGGAGTATATGTGCATGATTTTTGAGTATTTAAAAAAAAATCAATTTTATTCAAAATTAATTGGATATGGTATTTTGACTTATATAGTGGGAGATGATTACTAGCTTTTCGCGAAATTTTCGATCTCACTATATAGGAAGGAATTCCATTGTCTAGTTAGATTTTGGAATAAAATTAAATGTGTGCTAATGTCCAATTTCGCATAATGAATGTAGTGATAATAGCTACTAAGAACGTAATTGCTGACCTTACTAAAGGAGAGAAATTGGATGGGACCAACTATGACATGTGGCATAGAAAATCCAATATTTGCTTAATGAACAAGAGGTCCTTGAGAATCTGTCTCACCTTATGATTCAACCTGAGGAAGGGAATACTTCCCAACATCGTCGTGATATGGAAGCCTATCAGGCTTGGGTAAAGAAAGATCGGTGTGCACGCTTTACCATGCTTAGCAGCATGCACAATGATCTTATTGGGGGGTTTGAGAACTGCCCGACTGCCTAAGATATGTAAAACTAGCTGAAAATCACCTATGGGGGAACATCAGCTACTAGGCTCCGTGCGTTCACCTTGAGGTTTGAGCAGTATGTTATGAACCCTAAACATACCATGACTGAGCATTTGAGGTCGATGTCTGCCTTAATTCGTGATTTAAAGGCTGCTGGCAATAATCTCACTGATGAACAGCAAGTTACTGCTGTGATGCGATCATTGCCCGAGTCAACTTGGGGGCAAATGAAACTTGTTTTGACACACAGTGAGAATATTAAGACTTTTGCTGATATATCTCGCCATTTGGAGTTAGAGGCGGAGCGCATAGATGTGCACCGTAATATTCTACTTGTTGCCCAAGCTGGAAAGCGCAAGACATTCATGCCTAAGCGTAAGCAACATGGGAGATCTACCGGAACGGCAAAAAATCTTGGGCCAAAGGATGAAAAAGTAGCAAAGCGCCGCAGAGGCAAGTGTGCTGGCAAGGACAAGTCCAAATTGAAGTGCTATAACTGTGGAAAAAAGGGACACTTTGCTCGTGAGTGCACTGAGGCAAAGAAGGTACCCCTTAAACACAACTCTCTCATTATTTATGTTTGTTCACATATCTTTGTTGCTCACTCAATCCCTGAATGGATTGTAGACACAGGAGCAACTAAACATGTAGCTCGAGATCGAGTTGGGTTCGTAGATTATAGAAGAATACCAGTCGGCAGACAGTATGTTATATTGGGTAACGGAACTCGGGAGGATGTGCTTGGAGTTGGCACCTACCAACTCAAGATGCGTTTAGGGCGCTTGTTACTTCTTCATGATGTGCTATATTCACCTGGTGTTCAATGTAATCTATTTTCAGTTATCTCTATGTTGGAACTTGGTTTTACTTTTCATTTTGATGGCCCTCAGCTGGACTTTTATTTGGATAGGGCTTTGTATGGACATGGTTTTCTTTCGAATGGTTTCTTTACGTTGGATTTAGATAATTCCTTATTTTCTTTTGTGGTTTCCAATGATGATAATATTGTTTCTAATTCATTGAAATGGCACGCTAGACTAGGCCACATAGGAAAAGATAGAATGGCTAGACTAGCTAGAGAAGGCCTATTGGGATCTCTCGCTAATATAAGCCTACCTGTGTGTGAGCCTTGTTTAGCTGGTAAGGCTTGTAGGAAGCCTTTTGGAAAGGCTCCTAGGGCATCTTATCCTTTAGAGCTAGTCCATTCTGATATTTGTGGACCTATAAATGTAAAGGCACGCCATGACGCCTCTTATTTTCTCACCTTTATAGATGACTACTTACGTTTCAGTCATGTCTATTTGATCTCTCATCGTTTTGAAGCATTAGACTGTTTCAAACGCTTTGTAGCTATGGTTGAGAATCAAAAAGAAAGGAATTTAAAAATTCTACGAACTGATCGGGGTCGAGAGTACTTATCTAAAGAGTTTCAAGGAATATGTGAGCAAAAAGGAATACGCAGACGATTAACGATTCCTGGCACACCACAACAAAATGGTGTTGCGGAAAGAAGAAATCGTACCCTATTGGAAATGGTTCGATCAATGATGGTGCAAGCTAACCTGCCAATATCTTTTTGGGGGGATGCTCTTTTAGTTGCAGCCTACATTTTGAATCGTGTGCCTTCTAAGTCAGTTCCTTCAACCCCATATGAGTTATGGAATAATACAAAACCAAATTTGGAACAATTGCGTCCTTGGGGTTGTGCAGGTTATGTTCACACCACTTCCCATAAGTATGGGAAACTTGGCCCTAGAGCAAATAAGTATATCTTTATAAGATATTTAGAGAGCTCAAAGGGTTATATAATATTTGGTGAACATCCTAGCGGAGGGATGGCAGAAATTGAGTCTCGTGATGTTACATTTATCAAGAGTGATTTTCCCAGTATTGGTGAAGCAAAAAATGATTGTGAACTTTTAGAGTTACAAGAAATTGAGGGAGTTATACCATCATTTGGTGAGGGTGGAGCATTATCACATCCTAGAATCGCAAAAGATAGTGGGAGTGACTTGCCTCCTAGTGGGAGTATACTACTAGAAAATGACTCACAAGAGTCTCAGTTACGTAGAAGCGAACATGGACCCATTTCTCGTCGTCGTTTTGAGATTGAAGGGAAATCTTTCATGTGTGCTCTGTGTGACTTTGATGAACCTTCTTCTTATGAAGAAGCACTAAGTTCACCTGCTTCATATAAATGGCTAGCTACTATGAGAGATGAGATGAGTTCTATGGCAAAGAACCAAGTTTGGGAGTTAGTTGATCTTCCACCTGGGAGCAAATCTATTGGAAACAAATGGGTTTTAAAAATTAAGCGTCAGGCAGATGGATCAATTGACAAGTATAAGGCCCGACTAGTGGCAAAGGGCTATACTCAAAGAGAGGGTATAGATTATGAAGAAACATTCTCCCCTGTGGTGAGATTTGCTTCTATTCGCCTCATTCTAGATATAGTTGCACATTTAGATTTGGAACTTTTTCAAATGGATGTGAAAACTGCATTTCTCAATAGAGAACTAGACGAGGAGATTTATATGGATCAACTTGTTGGTTTTGAGGCTGAGGGACAAGAGCGCAAAGTATGCCAGCTGAAACGTTCTATTTATGGCCTTAAACAATCGTCTAGACAATGGTACTTCAGATTTCATGAGGCCATTACTTCAATTGGCTTTGAAATGCTAGAAGAAGACCATTGTGTGTATGTCAAACGTACAGGAAAAAATTTTCTAATTTTATCTTTGTATGTGGATAGCTGGAAATAGTATGGAGATAATAGTCGCTACAAAAGAGTGGTTGTCCTCTACTTTTGAGATGAAGGACATGGGTGAAGCAAATTATGTGCTGGGAGTTAAAATTTCAAGGGATCGATTTAGGAAATTTCTTGGTTTGTCTCAAGAGACTTATGTTAAGAAAATTCTAGAACGATTTCGCATGCATAACTCCAAACCCATAGTCACTCCAATTGAGAAGGGTTATTCTTTGAGCCTAGAACATTGCCCTAAGAATGATGAGGAAAGGAAAGAAATGACTAGAGTTCCTTATGCAAGTGTAATTGGAAGTCTGATGTATGCTATGTTGTGTACGCGACCTGACATTTGCTTTGCGGTTGGATTGGTTAGTCGTTATCAGAGTAACCCAGGACCTGTTCATTGGCAAGCAGTTAAGAGGATTTTTCGATACCTTCGTGGGACAATAGACCTCGTTCTTTGTTACCAGGGTGGAGACATGAGACTGAAGGGTTATAGCGATGCTGATTGGGCTAGTGACAAAGATGAGCGAAAATCCACGACGGGTCACTCATTTATGCTTAGTGGAGGAGCTATTTCTTGGTGTAGCAAGAAACAATCATGCATTGCTTTGTCCACGATGGAGTCAGAGTATGTTGCTTGTTCAGCAGCTGTACAAGAAGCTGTTTGGTTGAGGAGATTCTTCCAGCACCTAGATGTTACGGCTCTTGCAAATGAAGCCGTTAAGATATACAGTGATAGTATGACAGCTTTGACATATGCCAAGGATCCCAAATACCATGGCAAAACCAAACACATAGATATTCGTTTTCACTACATTCAAGATGTTGTTGCGCGGGGTGAGGTGATCCTACAACATATCTCTACTAGCAAGATGGTAGCTGATCCTCTTACTAAGGCTACTAGTAGAAATGTTTTCCAAACTCATGTTAGGAGTTTGGGACTTCATCGGATTTGATATATGTTGTATTGATGATACCTTAACTTTATTGTATATTTAACACTGTTAGTATCTATCGCAGTGAGATTATTGTATTTATCTCAAATTATTAATTAAGTGATGCTAAGTGTAAAGCACACATAATAAAGATGTCACAGGCAGAGATCAGTCTACTCACATAGATGATCACCTTGGCGTTTGAGTTGCGAGCAAGATGAGACAAATTGTTTACTTTGGCGCTTGGAAAGCGAGCTAGTAAATATCTTGATGCTTTGGGGGCATTTAAGATAAATTTAAATAATGTTGCCTTAGCTTAGCTAAGATGAGACTTACAAGAGTTGTATATGAAGCATTTGCACAACTTCTTAAAGCCTGATCATTAAAGCAGAATATGAGATCTTAGGCAGGCGCTAGATGAGTGACTGTGCTAAGAAACTCAAGTTAGAACGTCTTTGTGACGACTAGACTAAGATTCCTATGGCGTTTTGAATATGACATGCCCAATTAAGTGGGAGTTTCGTCGTAACATACATTTCATACTGTATGTGCTATAGACGACCTTTTGAGGGAGTGATTGGATGGATCCCTACTCCATCACTATGTGAGCCCTAATGGATTACTAAATGATCTAATGCCCTTGAACCTGGAACTATGTCATAAAATGAAAACTTGATGTTGCTACTTTAGCATGTTTTCTTAGGGCCACGAATGATACGGTCTCGCAGAACATGTCTAGGAAAGCAGTCAAGTCTAATTGAATTGACATGAGTGTCTAGGGAAGATTGTTTGGATTCTTACTTGTTATTTTATGTCTCATAGCCCGGGCGATTATGTCGTTTAAAATCGATATAATCATGAGCATATTATATGATAAGAGGTCAAGAATTGCTTTAAGTTATAAACTTGTGAGGGATTAAGGACACTTGATCTAGTGAGATCAAATAATCTGGGGCATAGACGAGATATAATGAGTGATGTACTATGTTAGTATGATGGTGACTTAATATAGTACTTCTACCCTTTGTCTTCTCGTCAAGTCGCATGCTTCATTTTCTGTATGAGGGATAATTGATTGAGAGAACATGAAGAGATTGTTAATAGACATAACGTCCATAGTGGACAAGTGGGAGATGTTGGTAATGGGTAAAACCCATTACCAAGTTGTGTCCACTACCCACATAGGTGGGGAAGTTATTTGTTAACTCCCCACCACTATCACAACTTTAAGGGAAGTTATTTAACTTCCTCATTTGCAGGGAAGTTAATTAACTTCCAGATGTGAAAACGCTTTTAAAGAGAGTGTACGTACATTTTATGGTGGTGGAAAAAGTCTAAGAAAAACTCTCCCCTCTCTACATTTTCCTAGAGAAATCATCTAAATCTCTTGATCTTGAAGCGTAAAATTATTTAGGAGACTCTAGTAGTCTCCTAAGTGACGTAGAAGTGCAAACGACATAGTGACGTGGGCCGTAAGACGAGCAAAGATCCGACCTCGCGAAAATTCCGCTCCTTGAGGTAATTCGATTTAATCTCATTTAACACAAACAAACAAAAATAATTGGGAGAAATTGGGTCCCGAGCATTTCTGATCATATATATATATATTAACAATTCAAACAAGGAAAGAAGGGGGAGGGAGAGAGGGAGTGAGAAACAAAAAAATTATGGTATTCCAAACATAAACTTTAAGCGTCCTTATGGATTTAATCAATAATGACAATACCTTTTGTGTATGGTAACCAAATCTCTCTCTTTCTGGGAACTGTTAATGTCATAGATGTGCACATGAGTACATCAAAGTCAAGACATGCAAGATCTGGAGAAATTTGGCCCCTAAAAAACACCCAGCATTCAGCAAAAGTGAACAAGAGACCCAATCATAAATAGCCAGAATTAGAAACAGTATAAAATAGCAACCTATATGAATGTTTTCTCCATGAAGAAGGAATTTTGCAATATGTCAATTTACGTGGCAACCATAACGGTGAAGCAAATGCTTTTACTCTTATAACTTCCAAGTTGATGCATATCCAGATTTTGAGTCTTAAGACACAAATGGTTAAAAAATCAGGACGGGGGTGGGAAAAAATATCATAAATCAACCAACTTAAAGTCAGTTATGGATCAAGCAATTCATAGGATTAGGCTAACCTGTGGCTATGACTAACAACATAGCAAGAAGTCTCCAAAAGGTAGCAAAATCTATCTTAGTTTCTCAACCAAAGAGAGAGGAAAATAAATTCTATAATACAAACACGCACAGACATTGATATATAAAGATACATAGATGAAAATTCTCACCCTCCAAGAAGGAAAGGCCAAAGCTCCGTTCTAAAACTTGGGTCAACACCCTACATCAGAGCATAAGGAATCAGATCTTCAGAACAGTAACAAATATAGGATAAACATCAGAAGAAACTAAAAAAAAAAAAAAAATATAATTGAATTTGTAAAAAGAAAACAAGGTGGTTTGAGAAAATTCGATTAATGCTTACCCCGCGATGAACTTTATTAAAAAATCTGACCCCACCATCACTGAGTCCATCTGGTGTAAAGAAACTCTTCCATTGTTTTGGTAGAAGGGCATGTTTTCTTCTCCTACGCGACCAAGGTGATTTAAGACTAAATTCATTAACTCTATATCATCAGATCAAGATCATCATGACTCAGGCAGTCCATTACATTGATCAGTAATCCATTTTATGTTTGATTTCATTGCGTGATTAATTAACTGATATTGATCTTTTGGTTAGGATCAGTTGATTGGTCATAAAGTATTCATTTACAGATCAATATAATAAATTCGATTAAATAGATTGGAAAAAAAAAAACGATACTCGTTGTATAAAGAATATAATTACCATCATGCTTGTGAAGCATAGGTCCATAGCCTAAAATGATAACGATCCATGTATTCTAACTGTCTACGCATTTTTTTGGGATGATAGGAACTCAATAATACGGTTGGTCCACGATGATGATTTGGGCATTGATATAGTGATTGAATGCTCAACCATAAAATAAATAATAAATAAATAATAAATAAATCATATAAAATATAAATAAAAATTGAGACATAGATTTTACATGATTCAGTATAAAAACCTATATCCATAGATTGTTTGGGATGAAATTCACTATATTTAATAATTTTACAATCTCTCATGACCTTACATAATGAAAGAAATAAGATTTTACAAAGTTTGAAAAAGGCAGCTTTAAGGCCACCGAGAGTAGGTTCCGCATTGCCAACCGATAAGGCCATTTTTTTTTATGTATTTGTTTAATCTCATTAAACATTTTCTTTTAATCACAACATCAATCATTTAAAAGTACTTACTTAATCACCAAGTTAAAAAAAAAGGGGTAAACTCTCATGAGAGATTTTGTCAGTAACTTTAGCATTATTTCGTTTGAAAAATGTGCTTTCTATTTTGGGAGAGAAAATTTGAGTGTGAATTCACGCCTTTTTGTGCTAAAAGAGGTTTGTAGATCTGTAGAAACCCTTTCCTTTTATAGAGATATCTTTCGTTCTTAGAGTAGTTGAGCCCTACTTATATCACTTTCACTCTTTTTGTATCTAATTTAGCATCTTTTGACTTTATCTTTTCTCCTATCTTTATCTCTTCCTTTATTCTTGATAGTTGATTTTATATCCAGTACCAACCATGAAAGTTACTATAAAAAAAAAAAAAAAAAACCATGAAAGTTAACCAAGACAGATAGGGCTGAAGAATCTTGTAAAATCTGGGGTGTTTTCTTTAAAATCAATATAAATATATTTTGAATAATTATTTTTTATATTTGTCCAATCGACATGCACATCACTACAAGAAAAAGGGCCTTTTACAGCGCTCAAAATAGTCGTAAAAAACCTCAAATATTGCTAGTAATACTTATTCCCAACGATTTCTATTGCGTCGGACGTTAGTCGCAATTGTATACTCACTTATAAATTTTTTCAGCGATATATAAATTTTGCTATAAAAAAACCACTATTTACAGTGAATTTAGGCGCTCAATTACCAAAAAATTCGCCATAATTATCCTTCCATCCTACCCCAAAAATCGTTGATTAAAAAAATTTACAGCGTCGTAAAATTGCCGTAAATAAGATAAAAATCGCTGGAAATAAAAATCAACTATTTTCAACGAACTTAAATGACGCTGTGTATAGGTATTATTATTTACAGCGTTGTGTATTACGTTGCAAAATAATTTTATTCCTAGCGTGATACAACGCTAAAAATAACTCTGCAGTGTTTGACTAGAGACAATTAGCAGAGGTGTATGTTGCGCTGGAAATAAGTTAAAGATCTTACAGTTGATACCCAGCGGTGTGTGTTGCGCTGCAAGTAAAATCAATTTTCTGTATGGGATTAAAACCAGTGGTGTTGTGGCGCTAGAAATAATTTTCCAGCTTCATTTCCTTTTTACCAGCGTATGGAGTGGCGCTACAAATAATCTTGGATTGCTTCTACACCATACGTTTGCTTCAATCAAATTTTTGGGTACCTAATTGAATAAGCTGCTCCACTCACTCACAATTTTCTCAAATACTACAATAGTGCATATCTATCATAACCCAAAACATACATTCATCCAAATATAACTTGGCATTTAACAACCATACTAATCATCCAATACAACATTGTTGGCATTTAAGAACCAAACTCATCCAATACAACATTGTATTGAATCTTTTACCAAACAGATACATTGGCATGGTGCATTAATGGAGGGTAGTGAATTATAAAGAGGAGAAATTCATATGATTTGTCACTGGTTACATATGGATAGTATCTTTCTTAAGTCAAGAATGCAAGATAGCAATAAAATATTAGTCTCATCATTTATAAGATGCAATCTGACATCTTCCCCTATCCTTTCGTTCCTTTTACAGAAATTGAGAGGATTAGATTTGCAAATTGGTTTTTTCACTTATAGGCAGATCAAGGTTGACACTAATAACTTTGATGCTGCAAACAAGATTGGGGAAGGAGGTTTAGGATCTATCTACAAGGTATCCAATGTCACTCCCACTGAGCTTTTAGGTTTCCATTTTTCATTTCCTACTTATTCATCATATCTACAAAACTCTCAGTACATGATGGAAAACATGCCCAATGATACTTTTCTATTTTGAATACAGGGTGTATTGTTAGATTGTACTATCATTGCAGTTAAGAAACTTTCTTCGAGGTCAAATCAAGGAAATCATGAATTTGTGAATGAAATAGGCATGATATCTGGTTTAAAACACTTAATCTTGTTAGATTGTATGGATGTTGTGTTGAAGGAAGTCAACTATTCTTGGTATATGAATATATGGAAAACAATAGCGTAGCACGTGCTTTGTTTGGTAAGTTTATTGCTTATACTTTTTTATTTTATGTTGACTTTCAAAAGCTTGGAAACCAAAACTACATATTGTTTATATTAAGAACCAAGTTGATGAACTCCCCATTGGAGTAGTTATGAAAACTGTAGGTCCAGAGGAATACCAATTAAACTTGGAGTGGCCTACGAGGTAGAAAAAATGTGTTGGGATTGCAAGAGGTTTTCCTTACTTGCATGAGGAATCGACAATAAAAATTGTTCATAGGGACATAAAAACTACAAATGTGCTACTGGATGGAGAGCTTAACCCAAAGATTTCTGACTTTGGTTTGGCCAAGCTCGATGAAGAGGAAAACACCCATATCAATGCCAAAGTTGCTGGAACAATGTATGCTAAATCTTTCCCTCTATCCTTTCTTTGGAGTCCACTTGTAATTGTATTCTTCCTTTTCTATTTTCCCTCCTTAGCTGTTGGCTAGGAGATAATCAGGAGCAAACATTGATGTTTATGTCTCTTTTAGATGTTACCAGAAAACTAAGCCAGAAGGGGTAGCATTTAAAGTTTTAGCATTAACATTCATAGATGGAAGGTACAGCAGAAAATTCTTGGATTCAGTAGTTGGTAGGAATTTCCATACATTGGTTGTCTATATTTGTTTACTATTTACAAAAGAGTGCAAAGATTAAGCATGCAGCTATAATTTGTTTGTGCTTTTTTTATGCCCAGACTTTTGATGCAACAAACAATCAGCACAATTTTGAGAGAGAGAGAGAGAGAGAGAGAGAGAGAGAGAGAGAGAGAGAGAGAGAGAGAGAGAGAGAGAGAGAGAGAGAGAGATTTGTATTCATCCATTAACATAAATCCTACTCCTGGAATCTGTCTCCCTCTCCTTAAATTAAATTAGAAAAACAATAGCATGTAAAACTTGTGTGAAATATTCTATCTTATTGAGACAAGTATAGAAACAGTTACTGAGAAGAATTTGCTTTTTTTATACAAGTGGTTAAGGATTATGCAGAAGAAAATAATACTCAATTATATCCTTTAGAATATTTTAGCAATTGCTTGGTTTGAATTTGCCTTATCTTGTAGCCGTTGATTGATAATTTCTTGAACTATAGTTACCATTTAAGATAGTCTCAAAATTCTCTCTAGTGTAACTAGAAGCGAAAAAAAACAGAAAGTACTTGAAATCTAGTAGAATCATACGCAGCCCCCCTCTAAGCTCGAAGCCCTAACAACTTATCTCTCTAAGGGGATGTTTGGGTAATGAGATGAGATGATAATTTTGTAAATATTAGTAAAATAGTTTGTGAATAGTAGTAAGCTAGTTTGAGTTAAGTATTTATTTTGTTTTGAGAAATGAGAGAGAAAAAGTTGAATAAAAAATATTATAAACTTAAAATATTGTTAGAATATAATTTTTTAATATAATTTTTATTTTGAAATTTGAAAAAGTTGAATTATTTTTTGTTTGAAAATTTGGGAAAGTTATTATTAGTTTGAAAAAAGTTGTGATAATTAATTTAAAAGTGTTTGTGTTTGAATAATGTTTGAAAAGGAAACGAAGATTCCGCTCATCTCATGATCTCATCTATGTAAAATGCTCTTCTCGATAATTTTTTTTTTTGGTATCTTTCATGGCATGAAGATTCCACTCACTTATATGCCTTATTAATTGCATGCTAAATGGGTAGGAAACAAATCCTGTAACTATGTTTCTATAGATGTTAGATTTTTTCAATTTGGTTTTCAATGTGAGCAATCAGAGCTGCATACTAGTAGTGAGCTACAAGTCATAATACAATATTCATTTTCAAGAGGATACATGACCCTGTTACTATGTTTCTATAGATGTTGGATTTTTATTCATGGAACACGAATAAATGGGAAGGAAACATGACCCCATAACTATGTTTCCATAGATTTTAGATTTTTTCCAATATTAACGATCAGAGCTTCATACTAATGAACTATATGTCATGTGCAATGCTCATTTTGTAGAGGATACATGGCACCCGAATATGCATTATGGGGTTATTTAACCTACAAGGCAGATGTCTACAATTTTGGAGTAGTTGCGTTGGAAATTGTCACAGGGAAAAACAAGATGAAATATCGACCAAATGAGAATTATGTATGCCTTCTAGATTGGGTAAGGTTGATCTATACCCTTAATTACATGCATTTAAAAACATAAACATGAGTTATGTTTCTTCTTTGTGCCTTTCCACCCAATCTGGTTGGCATGATCTGCTACTCTAGAGTCAAGCTACAAAGTATACTAAACTAGGTTGATATTGTTAACTCATTGACGTTCAGCACGAGTACTTCACGCCTTTGTCTTCTGTTGATTTGCTACTTTTCATTTCCATTCTTTCATGTATGTTTATTTTAGGGCCTTGTTCTACAAAGAAAGGGTGGTCTAATGGAGCTAGTAGACCCAAAGCTAGGCTTTGATTTCAACAAGGAGGAGGCCATTAGAATGATCAAAGTAGCTCTACGTACTTTGTACCAATCCATCTTCAGTTCTTAGACCCACCATGTTTGCAAGCATGCTCGAAGGCCAAACTGTTGTTAATGAAGATATCATGGATCCAAGTGTATATAGTGATGAATATAGGTTTGAAGCCTTAAGAGGCCAGTTTGATCAGATCCAACCAGTAAGGAAGAGCTTGAGTGGAGCTGAGAGCTATATTCATTTGTCATTAGATCCGATCTGGACCAGGACCTCTACTTCTGCCCCTGCCCAGAAACTCTATTTAATCAATCTTATAGTCGATAATGTTAACAAAATATTTTTCCCATGATGGAAAATGATTTTTCTAACGAGAAGTGCTGGATTTATAAAGAAATCTTACGATAGCAAATTTATAAAATAATGTGAATTGATTTGATACATCATATCAACTTTATAATAAAAAATACGTTTACAATCTAATATATTATATCAAATCCTGTTAGTTTGTAAATTAATTTTCTAAGATTTCTTAATAGACCAAGAATTATCTTTTCTAGGAAGATAAGAAGATGCACACTCAAAAAATTCCAAGCTATACAATCCACCTCAGCAGCTCTAGAAGGTTCAATATTTTTTTTCTTTCAATATTCCAAGCTTTAGAAGGAATGATTGGGTACTCAACCAAACCTTTTCTAGTCCTCAGAATCTTCTAAAATAGGCCACTCAAAAAATAGATGATCTAGCTGTTATAAATCTTGAGGCTCCAAGTAATCCAGTTACTCCTTCAGTTCGAATCCATCACTGGATGGCTTTCCCTCCTAATGTTTACAAGGGTAATTGGGACTCAGCTAAGGATAAAGTGTATTACAAAGTGGGTGTAGGGGCAGTTATCCGAGATTGGGAAGGAAGAGTCATAGCTTCTATGAGAATGTCTAGGCCTCTCTATCCCGATCCTTATCTGGCCAAGGCTTTTGGAGCTTTGCAATTAGTTATTCTGGCTTCTAAAATTGGTCTAAAGCATACTAATCTTGAAGGAGATGCATTGAATGTTGTATATGACATCAAGGGTAACAAAGAAAGCTGGGGCCAAGTTGGTTTAATTGTTCATGATATTCAACAAGTTCTGAAGAGATTTGACTCAGTTTCTGTTACTTTCACTCCTAGAGATTGCAACAATTTGGCTCACTGTCTAGCTAAAGATGCACTCAATGTTGTTGATATCCTTGTTGAATTAGAGGATGTCCTACCTTGTATTGCATCATTATTGTAATCTTTGTTGATGAATAAAGATGTTTCCTTTAAACAAACAAAAAAAAAAAAAAAAAAAAAAAAAAAAAAAAGAAAAAGAAAAAAACAAAAAAAGCTTATTTTGCTTTTACCATTTTCTCCATTGCACACTCACAGCACCTGTGCCTATATAAGTAGTGCAAGGCCATTTGTAATTACATAGAAAAATACAATGCAATCAAAGAATATTTAGAGAATGTTTTGCCCCATTGTTATCATGGTATCGGAGCTGCTAGACTAGCAATCTCTCTGATCCTATTTTTTCTTTTTTTCTTTTTTTTTTTTCTTTTCTTTCTTCTTCGTCATGGCTGAAAAGCTCGACCTCATCTCCTATCGGCATCCCTTCTTCCTTTTCCCATTTAGTTACCCTCAAACTCACCTCTAAAAATTATCTCCTCTGGAAAGTGCAGATTTTGACTTATCTAAAAGGCTAAGATCTCTACTCCTATGTTGATGTAACACAACTTCCTCCACCCAAAATGCTTACCTTTGTAACAGATACTATTAAAAAAACCAATCCTACAGTGAATTGATCAATTCATTTTAGGCATTTTGTTTTCATCACTAACCGAATCACTCATTGAACATGTCATTTCTACAGGAGCATCACGAGAACTCTGGGTCTCTCATGAATCAATCTTCAGTTCCCATTCTCAGGCCAAGGAATTTCAAATTCATTTTCAACTTACAAATTTGAGTCATGGAGATCAATCAATTTTCGAGGACTTTAGTAAAGCAAAAATGCTTGTGGACACCCTTCTTGCCACAGGAAGCCCTCTTTTTGATAAAGAATTTGTCACATATCTCCTAAATGGTCTCGGTTTCAACTATGAAAACTTTGTCACCTCTTTTAAGTTTTACCCAGCCTTGGCGAGGTCGAGTCCATCTAACCACACGAACTCTCGTAGGCTTAGGATTCAAAACCGGGATATCCAATCTATTCAAAATATCGATATCCCGAGTAGAAACAGAAGAGACTTTCATAACCTGATCCACAACATGACGGAGCCATAATTTAATAGCGTGCCAAACTGACTCAACCGTATTGGCCTTATCTTCATACCGGGCTTTACAACACCTCTTCCAGAGTTTCCAGGATATAATAGAAGGAAGAATACCAAAAATAATTTGCACCTGAGAGGACTTACTTGCATGATGAAACCAAAAATTTGTTTGTTCCGTCCAAGTGTAAAAATAATTCATATGAGCCCCTAAATGACTAGCCGCTAAACACCAAACATGTCTAGCTAACTCCCCCGTGCAAAGTACATGATTCAAGTCCTCAGTATGACCCTCTTGGTAGCAATTACATTTCGAAACCATCGGAATACCCACCATCTTAATCTTATCATCAACACTTAAACAATTATTAACCGCCTTCCACATCATAATGGAAATCTTCTTAGGAAGGTTAGGGTGCCAGATCCACTAAGCCCAAGGTGAAGGAGGTGCCTTAATCCTAATACAATCCCAGGCACTCTTATTAGTAAAGTGGCCATCCTTATCCTTCAACCAAACAAGCACATCTTGACCCTCCTTATGTCTGGCCAAAAAATTATACAACTCAGAAGCTTTTTGATGGCCCACTAAACTAGTCAAAAGAGAAATATCCCATCCGTTCTCAATACAACACTCTTTAATCTTGATCGACGGATGATCAATCACAGGAAATTGGCTATTGAGAGGACCGCTCTCATCCCAATTATCATACCAAAAAGAAATGTTACCCTCTTTCACAATCCATTTAGAGTTATTTAACACTGTCGGGATATTATGAACAATGGACCTTCAAAACCAGGTCCCCTTAGTGGAGTCCAAAATGGACAATGATGCCCCTTAACATATTTACCTTTGAAAAAATCCACCCAAAGAGACTGACCTTTGATAAGCCTCCGAGCAAGTTTCATATGTAAATCTCTTTAAACATCTCTAAAATCCCTGATTCCCAGGCCACCTTCATCAATGAGAGTGCAAATATGCTTCCAGGAAATCTATTTTCTGCGGCCCTTACCCTTAGAATCACCCCAAAAAAATGAACTCAAAATCTTATTCAGATTAAGAAACACCACTTTGGGTACATCTAACACAGCAAGAAGATGGGTGGCCATACTAGATAAAACATGGCGTAAAAGAATAGTTCTACCACCAGCAGAAAGCATTTTCATCTTCCAACCTGTAAACTTCTTTTTAACTTTGCCCAATACATCGCTAAAATCACTGGCCTTCAGCCTACTAGCCACAACAGGAACCCCCAAGTACTTGAAAGGAAAAAGACCCTCTGAAAACCCGTTAAGGTTAAGAAAAGAATTTTTCCTAGATATAGGAATTATCTTAAAAAAGAAAATGACACTCTTTTCTTTATTAAGAACTTGACCTGTCCAAACCTCATAAGTGTTCAAAACCTCCATCAAACCTCTCATTGATTTCTTGCTACCATTAGCAAAAATAATAATATCATAAGCATACATGAGATGAGAGATAATAAAAGTCCCTCTAGCTTGAGTGAAGGTACCAATCTTACCTTCCTCAAAGGATTTTTTAATAAGACGAGAAAAAACTCCTTGCATTATAATAAATAAATAAGGAGAAAGAGGAGTACCATTCATCATGACCGAGTGCTAGGGCGAAGAGATACAAGCCTTCACCAAATCACAAACATTAGAAAAAAAAAACAAAATTCATCAATACATGTAAAATGAAATTCCAATCCACACGATCATAAGCTTTAGACATATCAAGCTTAACCAAGACATTACCCCCAATCGACTTTCTGTGAATAGAATGAATCATTTCTTGAGTCAAACTAATATTCTAAAAATACTGCGACCCGGGATAAAGGCCCCCTGTTCTTTTGAAATAATTTTAGAAAGCAAGCTAGTCATACGATTCACAATAATCTTAGTGTAGATCTTATAAACCACAGAACGAAGGCTTATAGGGCGAAATTTATCAAAACCAGAAGGCTTGTCCACTTTAGGAATTAAAACAATATAAGAAGCCGTGTAGCTTTTAGGAAGCATATGAGTATTGAAAAACTCAACAATAGCTTCAAAAACATCATCTTTAACAAAATCCCAACAGACTCTGAAAAAACCGGAACCAAAACCATCCAGCCCTGAGCTACTATCAATAGGAATAGTAAAAAGAGCATTCTTGATTTCCTCTAAGGAGGGAGCTCTACCAATCGCCAAATTATCCCCATTAGAAATAGTAGGAGAGATTAGCTCACTTAAATTAGGCAAAAGACGAGAACAATTATGACCCAGAAACTGATGAAAATAATCAATAGCAACTTGATGAATGTCCAGAGGAGTGTTTAAAGTAGTACCATCTGACAAACACATGTCCTGCACTCTCTGATGATATTTGGCATTCAAGTAAGCATGAAAGCATTTAGAATTCTGATCCCTATCTTTTAGCCAACTCTTCTTGGCCATATGGGTAAGCCGGGTTTCCTCTCTACCCATCCAGGTGAGAAGTTCCAGCTTGGACACCAAGAGGTCATTTTCGTCCTCAGCATTATACGAGCTTTGAAGACAATGCTCCAAATAATCAATACAAGTTTCCAAATCTTTGATGATCACACCAGTCTTACCAAAGACACTCTTATTCCATTCTTTTAAAGCCACCTTGACCCGTTTCAATTTAAAGGACAAATTTGTTAACTCGTGACCAAGGCCCTTATGCTTACACACCCCCTCCACAAAACTATAAAAATCAATGTGATCAGTCCACATATAATGAAAAGCGAAAAGGACTAGGACCATACCTGAACGGATCCTCCCCCAATTGGATAGCCAAAGGAGAATGATTCGAAGTAGTACGTGCCAAAACCTAATAAAAAACATTAGGAAAAGAGTTAAGAAAATTAGTATCAATGAAGCAATGATCTAACCTTGCCCAGCTGGGAGCTAAGCCACCTTGACCATTACACCAGGTCATTTTTGGGCTTTTAGAGCACATATCTATCAGGCCACAAGAATGAATGCACAGATTGAAATTTTCCATGGCTGTAAAAGGTCGAGGACGGCCACCAATTCTTTCCGAATCATCTTTAATAATATTGAAAACCCTACAAATGACCCATGGAATGCTAGCAGTCCTCATCGTTTCCAAATCAGCCCAAAGAGCTTTCCTTTCCATTTGAGTACACTTTGCATAAATAATGGTGAGAAGAAAAACATGGCCATTCTCTTCAACTTTCAAAGTAATAAACTGGTTAGAGCCTGCAACCCATTGAACCAACACTGCCGACTTCCAAAGTAACCAAATTTTCCCTCCAAGGTAACCAAATACTTGTACCCTTAGCCTTATTTATATATGATCATCAAAATTTTCCAAACTTCCTACTTGTGTTCTTTAGCTAAACCATCAAAATATCTAAAATAAATGTTATGGAGATACAGGGTAAGTTATCAACAACTCAGTAAGCAGATGACGTATACTAGCATGAAAACATGAGCATTTACAGTGTACAGTATGCAGAACCAAATAGTTTCTAGGATTATCATGCAAAACAAAACATTTTTTCAAACGTAATAGAGTGATGGTTTTAAGACCCATAAAATCCAAAGTACTTTGGCACAATATAACCTGAGTATCATCATCACATCAAAACAGAGTATCTCACAAAGCAGAGATCATGTTTAACCCCCATGATAGGGTTGTGCTATCATCGGTGGCCAAACTGGGTAGAGACAGAGGTGAATTTTCCCCTTATTATTCTCGGAGCCCCGAGTGTGCACACATGAAAGACCATATAAAAATCACTTTGTTTCCGAAATGAGTGTACTCAGAGACAGAGAAGTTGGTACCAACCCAAAGAGAGCAAAGTAGAGACAGAGTTAGATACAAAATCAGTATACCATGCCAAAGGTTTTTCATATGCCATATCAAAAGAAAACAAGGCATCAAAACATATTCAGATCATTCTCACATTCTGAAAATAAAAGTCAGAGCATCTTTCTAAATAAATGCACAAATTTTCAGATTTTTCAAACCGCTCTTTTTTACATTTTAGAGATAACATGCCAAAAATATAGCTCATGTCTACACAATGCATGTCAGAAAATATTTTCCCTTTTTCATACCAATTTCATGAGTAATGCAAAGAAATGAGCGAGGTTGTTTTTTCCAAGTTTTCAATTCATAACAAAACATGCAAAGTTATCAAAAAGTCAACCTCAGTCTCAAATATTTGTGTAAAACCTAGGATAGGAACCCTACTTACCTGAACTTCTTAGTTTTTAAGAAATTCCTCACTACAATGCTTAACGAATGATCAATCGCTACCTATAGAAAATCATATAACTTAAATAGATCTCCAGTTGAACACGTAACTTGTAATCGTACCCAAATAACTCAAATTGCCTATTTTAATTCCTCAAGATCCTAAATTCACAAAATTCCTAAAATACCTTCATTTTCTAAAAAGATGAATTATACACTTAATATACTTAACATAATTCCAACTCAAACATTAGTCTATTTAAGAAATCAAAACCTAACCCATAATAATTTAGAATTTGAACTCAACCCAAAAACATTTGATCTCAAAATAACTTAACATAACACACCCATTGAAATAAAAATAAAAAAATAAAAAGAAACCGAATAGAAAACAAGCCCACTTAAATAAATCCAATAATTTTCTACAAAATGACTTGACTCAACGTAAAAAAAATCAATCCACTGAGTGACTGAAATATACTTTAAAAAAACCTCAAGCTTTGGTTTATAAAAACAGAGGGCAAAGTTGTAATTTATCAAAAAACAAGACTTCCTGCCATCTTTACGTAAGGCACTCTACGAAAACATTAGAACCCAGGTTTTGTTTTGTTTTTGATTGTAGGATATTATACAGTCACAAGACCAGGGTCATGCGAAGGAGACTTACTTTGAGGACAGTTGCGAGGCACTGGAGATGAGGGCGATGCTAGCTAGTTGATCACTGAGAGAGAGAGAGAGAGAGAGAGAGAGAGAGAGAGAGAGAGAGAGAGAGAGAGAGAGAGAGAGAGAGAGAGAGAGAGAGAGAGAGAGAGAGAGAGAGAGGGAGTGAAAAGTGAACATGAGAATGTGAGAGGAAGAGACAAAGGCTTACAGTGGTGTAGGGGTGATTGATCTAGGCAGCATCTAACAAAAGTGTTGCGGTGCACAAAGGCAAGGCTGAGGCTGCTGGCTGTGTCAATCAGCGGCAAATACAAAAGAAAATTGCTTTGTTTCAGGTGCTAAAAATAGGGGACAACGGGTTGAGTTTCCTTAGCTTCCTCTCGATCCATACGTCAAGGTGTAGCGGCGGAAGGTTGAAAGGATCATGGCAGCTTACGGAGGTGTAGGCCATATTTGGTCCTGGGATGGTGCTACTACATGGAGGAAGGGCTGTTCTGAAACCACTGCTACTCAATGATGTAGAAATAGAGGTGGTACCAAATGGCTGAGCAGGTTGGGGCCACGAGAGGTGGGACAAGTGGATGAGCTTACTGATGAGGTGTCAAAACTAGATAAATAAGTTGCTAAAGTGACTAAATTGTTTAACCAAAATGAATTTCACACTTAATTATGGAGTAGATTATGACACTTGAGTAAATTAATAAATTCTGATATTTTTGCATTGAAAAAGATTTATAATGCAACTGTTTTACATCACTCAATTTTACTCATTTTGTATCTTAATTAAATATTGCAAGGCACTACTAAAAAAAATACTTGGGCTGCCTACACCCCATTTGAGAGGGATCATGCAACAAATGGGTATTCTTGGAAATACCCAACTATTCACAAAGAAGAAACTGGCAAAGCAAACCTGTAGAGAAAAATCACTCACGGACAGGGGCTGGAGATCGTGGCCTAAAGCACAGAGCACTCGCTCAACGTAGCAACAGGAGCATGCGGGACCTCACAGCAGATCAAGATGCAAGGCATAGTTTTGTTATTATTATGGGATTTTATTCTACACCCTTTTGTTTTACTCACTGGGGGTAGACGGTGTGTGGGTTCTCTCCCTCTTGCTAGGTTTTTAGTTTTATTTTTTCTCTGGCTGTCCAGATTTCGGACGGCATGTGAGTTCTATCTCTCTCTCGTTTTATTTTTTTCTTTTCATTTTTTTAGTTTTCTTTGTTCATTCTTAGTGGGTTTCCAAAATATTGTGTTTCGACAGTTTATGCTGGGTTTTCGAGATCTCTCGGGAACTCTCGACTGGTTTATATTTTTCTATCCTGCAGTTTTATTTTTTGGTGTTGGCTGGTTTACTTTTCCATTATTTTTACTTCAGTTTTTGGTAGATGCATAAATATTTATAGAGGATATCCACTTTGAGATGTTAGGCTAAATTTCTAAGCCTAAGTTTTGGGGAGTAATCCATATTTGGATTATAGTTGATTTCTCACACTTCATCCATTGATTTCTTTTTCATACTCTATTGCTTTGTGAAACAAGTTATATTTGTGAAAGTTTAGAGTGCTTATTGTTGATCTTGATTTGTTGTTGATGTAAAGCACAACTAATGCTTAATTGTGATTTAAGACTCCATAGGTTTCTTTCCTCTTAAATTGACTAAACTTGATTTGCAACTTAGTAGGATATTTTGGATAAACTATAAACCAGACTTGAATTGTTTAAACTTCCAATCATTATCTCTTTGAATGAGTAAATGATTGAGTAAAAAGCAATGTGAGGAATGCTCAATTCTAATTCATGAATGGGTGAAACTAGAAGCTTAGGTGTTTGAAAAATTGTTTCTTAGAATCCCCTTTTGAAATCCCAAGTATTTTCAGTCTAGATTTTTACCACTTTTATATTTCTTGCACTTATTTCTCTAGCATTTATTTCTTTACTCACTTCTTTTAATTTTACAAGCTTTTAGAAAATTATTCCGTTAAACAAATAGAGAAAAGATCGAAAGCATTTCTTCATTAATACTCTCCACATCAATACATAAAATTCCATTTTCTTGTTTCTTTTCTTAGTTGTGTAAGTAGCCCCTTATACAACCACCACACATTATATTCTTGCTCTTCATGAACATTGTTGTCCCTGTGGAAATGACCTTGGAACTCATCCATGTATTACTTTGATAGCTCCTGCACTAAGAAGAAAGATTTAGCAAGCCATCACTTATGGTGGCTTGGGCATGGCTGGTTCATGCTTGGTGGTAGTGGAGGGAGGCTACGTTTCGCGTGGGCTTTTGGTGCCTTGGCATGGTGGCTCTAGGGAGGAGCAGTGATGGTTCTAAGATGGTGTTGAGTGCAGGGACAGCGAGGGGAGAGGTTTGGCTTTGGACAAGGCTGGTGGCAGTAACACTATACTCATAAGAGACATGTATGAGCATCTATAAATAGAGGTAGAAAGGCTGAAACCCTAGAGGAGAAAAATATAAGAGAGTACGTGCATGTGAAGAACACGGTGGAGCCATGCATGCAAAGGGACTTGCACGACGGGGAGTCTACTTGATCTCACGGACTTGGGCCTTTGGGTGATTGGGTATGGTTTATTTCAAATATTTGGGCCCACGATTTAGATAGTATAGAAAATTTATAAAATGACTCTTTCTTGAATTTTTTTAAGACCTCAACTCAAACTAAAAAAATAAACCAAATTGTTCAAAAAAAAATCACCTCGGCCCATAAAAGATTTTTAATTTAAATAACAAAGTAGAATGAAATCTTAATTTTACCAAAAGAGATATTTTAGGCTCGTAGTCTATTTACAAAAAAAAAAAAAAATTTGAAAACTCAAATGGGCCCCCAAATTTTTTTGAAAATAGCTTGGCAGTGGACCTGGGTGTTACATGCTTTGTGCTAACCCATCTCCTTACCCACATCTGCCTCAATCAAACTCTCCAAATTTGACCCACCCTCTTTTAAAAATATCAGTCTTTTTTGAAGCATTGTTGGCAACCTCCAGTACCTTTCATTAACTCGACCCGATGTTTCCTTTACTGTCAACAAGGTATATCAATTCATGCATTAGCCTAAAAAAAACCCATTGGACAACAATAAAAAGAATTCTTTGGTACCTCAAATCCACCATTAATTATGGCTTATTTCTCTAAAAAAAACTCTGGTTTTACACTTCATGCATACTCAGATGCAGACTGGGCTGGATGCCCTGATGATAGGCAATCTAAAGAAGGATTTTGTATATTTTTGGGTCATCATTTGATCTCTTGGAGTTCTGGCAAGCAGCATACTGTTACTCGTTCAAGCACTGAGGCAGAATACAAGTCCTTGGCAAATACAATTGCAGACTTTCATTTCGTCAGAGACCTAGTTGCAGGAAAGGCCCTTCAAGTTCAATTTTGTAGCAGCAAAGAACAACTAGCAGACATGTTTACTAAGCCATTAGTTTTTGATCGATTCTCTCTTCCAAGATTGAGTCTTACAGTGATTGACACCCTATTAGACTTGAGGGGGCGTATCAACCTTATTCAAGAAGATGCATACTCAAAAAATTCCACGTTGTACAATCCACCTTAGCAGCTCTAGAAGCTTCAATATTTCATTCTTTCTGGTGAATTTGTTGTAACAAACTTATTTTGCTTTTTAACTTTTTCTCCATTGCGCACTCACAACACTCGTGCCTATATAAGTAGTGCAAGGCCCTTTGTAATTACATAGAAAAATACAATGCAATCAAAGAATAGATAGAGAATGTTTTTCCTTATCCTTTCCATTATGTTATCAAATGGAACAATCATGGGCTTTTTAAGTTCATAATGCTGCCTGAGGGTTTTGGTTAGGGATTTGGAAGAATAATGGTGAGGAAAATTTTTGTTAAGATAGCTAGATATTTTTCTTTTCAAATTGTATTTTTTGAAAAAAAAAAAGAGTCATGGCCACCAGTTAGAGCGACTCCTCCCCACATATATTAATAAACTCTCACTTATAGCGGAGGAATACCATAACAAAAAGACTGAACCCACTTAACAAAACTATAAATATCAACAAAAACAAAAAGAACCTTAACCCAAAAAACACATCGGAAATTAACTCCGACGCCGAATATATGTTGTACCCATTAGATCTAACCTGTATGAACCTCACACCTCACGTGGCAAATCCATTCCCTCTAATACTAGCTGCTCCTTCCCTAAAGCCCCAACTCTAGCCAACTTATCAGCCACTTTGTTCCCTTCTCTAAAAATATGAGTGATAGAAAAATCAAACCCAACCAACAAGGACAACAACTGATCCCAGAAATCCCAAAGGTACCAAATAGTACAAACTTGATCCCTCAACCAAGACTGTGATGACCCGCTTTTATGTGTATTTTCACTGAAGGGTTGTTTTTAATTTAATTAATATATTGGTTTATTTATTTTAAATTAATGTATTTTAATTGGTTTTTAATTTATTTGATATTGTATTTAATTTATTTAGTAGTTTTGCGGTTTTTAAAATCATTTTCGTCGGATTTGTTTTCGATTTCTGGAGTGAGAATTGGATCTCATTTTTTTTCTTTTTTCTTTTTCCTTTTTCCCTTTTCCTTTTTCTTTTCCTTCTTTTCTTTCTTTTCTTTCTTTTTCTTCTTCTTTTCCCCTGTTCCTCTCTCCTCGCGTGCTACTCCTTTTCTTTTCTCCTTACTGTTGCCACCCCTTTGACTGCCTAGTTCTCCGCCGTCCAGCCGCCGTGTAGTGCACCACCCCCACCATTCTCTTCCCCTCCCACCAGAGATCATCCCTACCAATTTTCAGAGCCATCAGACCTGCCGTTAGCTGCCACGCACGGTTGGAAGTCACGGCACCTGCCTGTTTTTCTCCCTTGTCGACGGTTGCTTTCGCAGCCTAGAACCGCTGCTCGCCGGCAGCGTGGCCTACACCACCCACCCAGTTTTCTTCTCCTCTCACCGGTGAACATTCCCACTAAGTTTCACTTCCATCCGAGCCACCGTTAGCCACCACGAACTCCTCCAAGCCGTACGGTTTTTCACCGATTCCGGCGCCGTCGCACCACCTCCGGCTACCATCTCTTCACAGCTTCATCCCCTACCTTTTGCCGTCATAACCCACCCAATTCCGGCCTTGATCCGTCGCCGGAGTAGTTCCCATGAGCTCAACTCCGTTCAGCCCCTTTAAGCTCCTTCATCGCCGTTTCCACCACCACCCACGACCAAAAGTCACTTCCCTTAACTTCATTAATATCTCAAGAACATTCCCTATCAATTTCGTGTCTTAGTTTGTCCCTGTTCGAAAGTGGGTAATTTATGACCCACGGCAACAGTATAAATTACACTGTTACGTTACTTTTCCTCCGCCGTTTGCAACGCCACGAGCTTTTGAAAAATACCATATAGCGCTGTAAGTATTTTCCAAACTCTACTTTTAGATTTAAATGTATTTTGCTCCTACAATAAATATTTAACTACTGGTTCGTTGATTCCGGACTGAGTTCGAGGAGTTCGGGGGTCGGATGGATTGAGGACAGAGTTGATTGGTTTGGTTGTTTGTACTTGGTTGGTTGTTTTGCGCATTGAGATTACATTTACATGGTGCATGCACGTGCATTTTATTTAAATTGAGAAAATCCTATTTTATTGGCGTAAATGGATTTTCGGGTGCGTGTGTATCACGACCCCAAGCCGGGATGAGTTATTATCTCGGTGGAGCTCCTCTGGTCACTCGAGAGCGTAATATACTGAGTAACATCCCTTGAGTTGTCGCTAGGCGATGACGAGAGCGGGGGCTAGAGGATGCTTGGCTATGAACGCGCGGGGCGAGGAACTGAGCATCGCTTTAAGCACCGACTCCGTGGCCCTTCGCTGGCGATGGCTAGAGGATGCTTGGCTATGAACGCGCGGGGCGCGAAACTGGGCATTGCTTGTTTAGGTGTCACAAGCGTGGTCGTTACTTACAGTGTGGCACAAGAGCCAGGGTGTGCGGATGACCCCTAGGGAAGGTCGTGGTGCATACGGATTAATTGGTTAATGGTTTGAGTTGGATATGGGCCAAATGTGACTTTTGGAGTGATATTTGGAAAGGTTATGTTTTTAGGCCAAATGAGATTTTGGCTTGCGTGGAAAAAATATGGTTTTTATGGGACATGTGCATTGCATTATTTCATGCATATCGTTTGAGTTTTATATGTTTTTATCTAGTGGTGTTTGGATTTTACTTACCTGCGGCACTATTTTTGGTACCGTAGATTTTGGTACAGAGATTGAAGAGGAGGAGGAGGAGGCTGAGCTCGAGGATACGACTCCGCCGGAGTTCTGAGTTTGAAGTTAATATCTTGTTCTTGGTTTTGAACAATATTTGTGTTTTGTAATATTTATTTATGTATGTTTTGAATAGTTTTGTATTTAAACAAGAAAAATTCTGGTACTTAGTTATATGGCTTTGCTATCTGCTACGTGTTTCTTTGTGCACATTTGTTGCTTATACACACACTCGATACTCGTCGATAGGGTGGTGACCTGTGATGTCATCATCCGGACGTCTCGATTTTTCTATGTCCGTGCGTGGGGATTTGGAGGCGTCACAAAGACACCACAAGTAAGGTTCACATTCAACATCAATGGACAAAAAATCCAGCTGCCAGCATATTTTCATGCCTTCAAAAGCAGCTCGAAGCTGAGATTCATTATTTGTACAAGAGCCAAAGCATTTTGAAAAAGCAAAGACCAACCTCCCTTCTTGGTTTGGAAGAACTCCACCTCCTCCCCCAGGTCCCGGATTCCCAAGAGAGCTCCCATCTAGATTCAGCTTCAGTCTTCCAGTATTAGGCTTCAACCATCTCACAATGTCAATTATAGGAGGCTGAGGCTATACTGGTTGAATCTCCAACCTTGTTAATATTTTTAAATCTTGTGAAGACAGCTTCTTCACTTTGGTTTCAGCTGTAAGAAGCTTCACCCATATAAGAACCGAATACCACACCTGTTGGACAGATTCATATTTTTCTTCCATGTGTGCAACAAAGCGCCTTCTCCACAATCTCCAAGTAACCACAACTAGAATTAAACCCAACAAAATGCCAACATGTGAGTTTCTATTCAACCAAGCAAACCACAGTTGTATTCTATCCCTCCAACGTTGTTGTGCCAAAAAAGGGACACCTATCTTAGCCGAAACTGTTTTCCAAATTTCCTATGCAAATTCACCTTTGCCAAGCACATGCTCCAAGTCTTCCTCATGTTCCTCCACACAATAGTTACATCTTGAAACAAAAGGAATGCCCAGCCGACGTACTTTCTCATCCACACTTAAACATCCAAATGATGCCTTCCACATAACAATAGCCATTTTTCCAGGGATAAGACTATGCCAAATCCATCTAGCCCAATCAAACTTTTGCATCTTAATTCTAAGAATCTCCCATGCTGATTTTGTTGAAAATGTTCCCTGCTTATCTAGTAGCCAAATTAAAATATCTTTTTCATTTCTTAATTCACAAACCATCCTCATAACCTCATTTGTGTTTTGTTGCCCCACCAACATCTCAAGTCTCTCGGCATCCCACCTATCATTTACAACCAACTCCCTAATTGTGATATACGGCTCCTCCACCATTTCAAATGCATTACTTAATGGCCCATGTTCCATAAAATTATCAAACCATAAAGAAATATTTCCAGCCCTCACCTTTCATTTAGAATTTTGCAAAAGAATAGGAAACCCCTCCACTATTTTCCTCCAAAAACTGGACCCCTTATTGTCATCTAGGGACAAAGAAATATGCCCCTGTTTAATGTGTTTGGCCTTAAAAAATTTTGACCAAAGAGACTCCTTTGTCAATAGGTTCCAACCAAATTTCAAAAACAAAGACTTTTTTACCCCTTCAAGATTCCTCACCCCAATTCCCCCTTCATCTACTGGCAAACACACTTTATCCCAAGCTCTCCAATGTTTTTTATTTTTTCCACTATGCTCCCCCTAGAAAAACGAAGCAAATAATCTATTCAGCTTAGAAATAATAGCTTTAGGCACCTGCAAAACTGAAAGCAAATGAAGAGGTAAGCTTGTAAGAACATGCCTCAATAGAATCAATCTTCCCCCTTGTGACAAAAGCCTACTTCTCCAACCTGATAATTTCTTTTCTACTCTCTCCAATAAAGGCATGAAATGCCTTATTTTTAATTGACCCTCCACTGTTGGTGCTCCCAAATATGTAAAAGGAAAGCTGCCCATGGAAAAACCAGTTTCATTTTGTAACTCTCTAGTTCTTCTGCCTGGCACATGCTTGGACAAAAAAATAGCAGATTTTTCATAATTCACTCTCTGCCCTGACCAGCCTTCATAGTCTTTCACAATACCCATCAAACCTCGAACCGATCACTTACTACCATTCGCAAATACCACCACATCATCCACATATAGTAAGTGATTAATTCTTGGGGCATTAACAGGATGAGAATAAGGCTTAATATCCCTCTCCCCTAACCTTCTATTTAAAAGCCTTGAAAATATTTCTTCCATACGGATAAAGAGGTATGGCGACAGCAGATCACCTTGCCAGAGCCCTCGTCTTGACTTAAAAAAAAACCCCGAACACAACCATTCATCATAATTGAAAACCAAACTGTAGATACACATTTATCAATCATCTTACAAAAGAAATCTGGGAAACCCATTGCTCGCAGCATGTGGCTCAAAAAGCACCAATCAACAATGTCGTATGCCTTACTCATGTCGATTTTCAGCATGATATTTTCACCCCAGACCTTCCTATGCAGTAAACGTGTCATCTCTTGGGCAAGTGAAATATTCTAAAAAATATTACTCCCCTTCACAAAAGCTCCCTGTTCGGCTGAAATAAATCTTCCAAGAATCCCAGCCATCTGATTCACAAGGAGTTTAGAAAACACCTTGTAAATGACGTTACAAAGACTTATAGGCCGGAATTTATCAAAACTTTGCGGGTTTTCCACTTTAGGGATAAGGACAATGAATGAAGCATTGTAAACTCTAGGCAATTCCATACCTTGAAAAAATTCTTTCACAGTAGCCATAATATCATTTTTTACCAAATTCCAGCAAGCCAAATAAAAAGAAGACCCAAAGCCATCAGGCCTGGGCTTCTGTCCACACTAATCGATGAAAACACTGCTTTGACTTCCTGTTCTATTGGCTCTACCATCAAATCCCTACCATCTGCTACTGATAAAACATGTGGGAACAAAGATTCTATGTTAGGCAAACCAACCACCTCTTCTTGTGAAAGGAAATGCTCAAAATATCAAACCCCTTTCTCATGGACTCTTTCTGGAGTATCCAGAACGTGCCTATCAGGAAGTCTTATTTGATTTACATAAGCCCTTTTCCTCCTCTGTGCAATAACAACATGGAAAAATTTTGTATTACAATCCTCTTCTAATCTCCACTTCATTTTTGATTGCTGCACCAAACGAGTATCTTCCCTTAAATTCCAGACCTCAAGCTCTGCCTTAGTCACCAAAAATTCCTCTTCTACTTCCAAAGAAAAATTTGAGTGAAGCACCTCCTCCAGAGTCTCAATCTGTTCCTCCAACTCCTTAATAATCCTATCTACTCTTCCAAAAACACTTTTGTTCTAGTTTCTCAACATATTCTTCAATCTTTTTAATTTTTCAGCTAATATAAACAAACCGCTACTACTCATTGTCGGTTCCATCCAAGATCTATCCACAACATTTGGAAAATCATCGTGTGAGATCCACATATTCTGGAATCGGAAAGGAGATGGACCATACCTCACAAACTTTGAAACTAGCTTTAGGACAATTGGCGAATGATTAGAAGACTTACAACTTAATAATTCCACCGAGGCATCCCCAAACTTGGACAAAAACAAATTATTCACAAGTACACAATCAAGTTTTGCCTAACTTCGCGCCAAACCTGATTGGCCATTACACCAAGACATTTGTCTTTCATGCAATCTTAAATCAATCAACCCACACGGATTAATACAATCATTAAATTTCACCATTGCACCAAGCAGCCTTGGCCTCCCTCTGATACGCTCATCATCCACCCTTATAATATTAAAATCCCCCAAAACCATCCATGGCACCCCTATACCCGAAATACCACTCAAATGGTCCCATAAATCTTTGCGATCAGCTTGGTTGCATTTCGCTTATACAAAAGTCCCTAACAAAACAACACCATTGTTTGAAAACAAACCAGTAAAAGCCTGATTTGAAATCCCAACAAGCTCCATTTCCACATCTTCTTTCCAACAGGCCCAAATTTTACCCACCTTCATCCATATTCAAACTATAATGTGGAAACCCGATAGAATGAGACCACCTTTGTAAATTCTCCACACTTTGAAATGACTCCGAGATAACCAAAATAGAAATATTAAACTTACGAATCAGTTTTCTTACACGCCTTTTTGATGTACCTAACCCTCTAATATTCCAAACAAGAATATTATCAATCATAGATTTAATTTATGAGGGAGGGCCTTAGCCCTTTGAGATTTCTATATCACTGACTCCTTACCCACACCTGTATCATCTTCATTCTACACTAAAAATGAACCCGGACCTAAACAATAATCTTTTTGAACATCCAAGTCATGACCCCCATCCCCATCAGACAATATTTCAAATGTATTAGAAGTACCCACCTCTAAAACAGTAGCTAGAATACGGGTTGCCTGCTCCCCTTCATCAAAAACAGCACTCGAAGTCTCCCTCACCTCAACCGAAACAAACCTCTCTTTCCTTCCACTCCCAACTCCACTCGGAACATCACTTATACTCTGTTCCAAACCACACCTTTCTCGGACTGTTTTAACATTTAATCCCACATCAGTCGTATCAAAAGCAACACTATTCTTCTTTCCAACTTCATCATTCTCGGTTTCCTCACATTCCATCTCATCCCCAACGACCAAATTTCCCATATCAAGCCACTCCTTCAACTCTCCCTCCTCCAAACCCTCCCTTGAATTACTCCCTCTAGCCCCATCCATCACCATTTCTTACCGACTAGACCCCTCCCCCCACAAGGCACACTCATATTCCCTGCAGTTAACATCAAGGTCTCTCCTTCCACACCTTTATTTTCCTCAATCTTTTTTTTCCACACTACTTCCACTCCATCTCCCCATCTTTACGAGCCACACTCGGTCCCTCCTTTCTCACAATACCTTTCTGCCTTTTCTCCCTACTCCTACATATAATGGCTGTATGTCCCTGCTTGAAGCATTTAGTGTAGTAAAAACCCTTCTTTTCATACATTACATTTTGTGAAAATTGACATTTCTGGCCAATTACTAAAGGAAATCCCTCAACAGGTTCTTCCAGGAGATTAATCTCCACAAACATTCGAGCCCCTGTGGCTTGCATTCGATACAGTGTTGCATTGTCAGTACCCAAAAAACAACCAAATCTAGAAGCAATGATCTGTAAAACGTCTAACCTGTACAAATGAAGCGGCAAACCAGGAAGAAATATCCATTGTGGAGCAATAGAAGACTACTTTTTGAGATCGAAATCCACCAACCAATTGAATAATTTGAATTGCTACCTAGCAACCACCCTTCCTTCTCTCGCCCAAGCATGGAGATATTCTTTCTCATTAGCCACATGTAGCAACGCATGGAAATCATCCATGAAGCTGATCATCGGGACCTCAACAAACCCCTAGGATTTGATGATGTGCCTCCTTAAAACATCAATTGATGGCCACACCAAAATAAATTTTAGAACCAAAGCAAATTTCAAATCCTTTGCAACTTTGTCCGTTTCTGCATCCGAGAATACAAAGCCCAATCCACCCTAAATCAACTCTGGTTTACGCATAGGCAAATGAAAATTTTCCAACGGGAAAGGACGACGCAATGCCTCAAGGAATGATCGTGCACACATCTCTGCACCCATTGAATCCGCACCACTCTTCGCCTCTCTGGGAATTCCCCCCGTAGTGGCAACCAGAAGAGACTCCATCCCAGACCCCCCGGTAGCAAAAGGCCATCAGAGAGAGAATCTGAGACCGGCAGGAGGCCGATCTCCATAGAGAAAATTGTCAATGACAGAGCACCAGATACCCTGCCATGTCAGTTTTAAAATTGTTCAAATTGTATAAATTATGTGAGAAGTTTTATGAGAACACATATGTCGTAATCGACATGGGATGGCAATGTGAATGGGGTTGCATAGGTGCCATTAATAATGTTAATGGACTATCTTTGTAAATAAATGTTGTAGGCCTTACTGTAAAATTGGCCCATGTATAATTGTATTTTCCTTTCATCCACTTTAAACCCCCTAAGATCCAGGTCCCTGAAAATTATCAATATGTGGTCCAAAGTGAAGGCCATTGTGAAAAATGAAAAGTGCCACAGAATAGGACCAAGAGTATTTAAACCACAATTCCTAACATGAGCTCCCTATAGCCAACAGATATCCATGTTAAAATACAATATTAAAAGTTGAGACAATGATGTTAAAATAGAATATTAAAAAAAATCCCAAACTTAAGTGAGTCTTACAAAAACAAAGAAAAGAACTTAAAAATTATTAAAATACTGATATTTAAGAAAGAGAGAACGAGGGACATTTTTATTTAAAGTTACAAAAAATTAAAATTATATAAATTACTTTAAGATTTTAACATGAGTATTTTGTAGTGTACTTAAATTTTATACCATCCATAAATATATTAATAAATAGTGTAAATTTGATATTATTCTGATGAAAAGTAATAGACGTTACAACTTTTTTTATCTAATTATGTTTTAAATTATAGATATTTTTATAAAGTAATTTAAAGAAAATAATTATTTTAAATAAATACTCTTATTTCAAAATATAATTATAAAAATAATTACAAGTGTTAATGCTAAAAATTGCACAAGTACAGACTGGTAGGGGAGAAGGATCCATCCCCGGTCCTGTTGGGGATGTGTTGGGCCTGGATTGGTGTTGTGTGGGTCCCCAATAGTGGTCTGATTCGCTTGTATGGTGTCGGTGCATACGCCCATAGCGGTAAACCGAAAATAAATGTAGGGAAAGTAGAGAGAGAAGAATGCTTAGATTTACATAGTTCAGCATTGGGCTTATATCTACTGGGGTTTGAGGAGAGGATAATCCACTATAATAAGTTTGTTTTACAGTCTCTCATCCTCATAGTACAATAGGTTTTGGAGGTTTCTCTTCTAGCCACTGACTCTGTCGTTGAAACCCATATCTTGATGTTGAATAAGCCTTCCTCGAGAAACTTGGCCAAAAAGTCCCCCCCAAGTCGTAAGCTGCTGTCCCTTTTATCTCCTACCATTTCCTTCCTTTATGTCACCTCACATCGTTTGCTCCTAACTTCCCGACACCTTGACACCTTCCTTTACCTCTTTTTTCCCTCTCCCTCTCCCTTCCTTTGTTCTTTAATGATTGCCCTTTCATGGGCTATGCCTTGAAAAGTATTTTGGGCCTTGTGATATTTTACCCAATTATAATTGCTCGTGATTCTTAAGGGCAATTTTCATTAGAAAGCAAACCTTGAGAATATTCAAAAGTAAACTATGCAATCGAACTGATCCGCCCCAGTCCGTAGAAAAATAAATTTTGGGGGATGGTCCCATGTTCATTTGTTCCCCTTGCGTTAAACAGTAAAGATTCATGAATGTGGGACTAGGCGGGAGATGGGCTCGACTGCGTAGGATGTGCGCATATAGCTCTGCTTGGTGAGATAAGCAGGAGATAGGCTTGAACGAGTATAGTACGAGCGTGTAACTAGATTTGGCGAGAGAAATGGGAGCTAGGCTTGACCACGTAGAGTGTGAGCAGGCAGCTTGGCTACGGTGGGAGGTGGGCTTGACCGCAAAAGGTGCAAGTGCAAAGCTTGGCTACGTGGGAGGTGGGCTCGACCACGTAAGGTGCGAGCAAGAAGCTCGACTACGGTGGGAGATGTACTCTACTGTGCAAGATACGAGTGTGAAGCTTGGCTTCGGCAGAAGATGCACTTTACCCTGAAAGGTATGAGCGATTAGCTTGACTATGGTGGGAGATGTACTATGTTGCATAAGGCACGAGTGTGAAGCTTAGCTACAGCGGAAGATGTACCCTGTCATGCATGGTGTGCATGAAGGTGGTTGGGTGGTTCCTGACCTTTCTCGAGTAAGGTAAGAGCTTGTAGCTTGGCTATGCGGGAGGTGTACTCTACCATGTAAGGTGAGAGCACAAAACTTGGCTGCAGCAAGAGATGTACTCTCTCACATAAGGTGCAAGTGCTTAGCTCGACCATGGCGAGAGATGTACTCTGCGGTGCAAGGTGTGCTTGAAGTTGGTTGGGCCGTCACTACTCAGGCACCTGGGAGGTCGAGTGGTCCCTGACCTTTCCCTAGTGTTGACTTCTTCAGAGGAGGTTGAGTAGTGCTTTAAGACTGAATTTGCCCTAAACCTTTAGGGGAGGTCGAGTAGCACGTTCAGGCTAGACTCGCCTTGTTGGCCCTTGCGCTTGGCAAGAGGGGCTGAGTAGCATATTAAGATTGAACTCACCCTGAGTCTTCAGAGGAGGTCGAGCAACCTGTTAAAGATGGCCTCATTGGCCCTCAACAGGAAGGTAAGTAGAAGATGTTTGTCCATGCTGCAAAAGTCAAACCAGTTAGTATAAATAATCACTCAAATTTGCAAACATGAACTGTCTTAATGATGTGCGGTGAAGGTTTGGGGCATTATCCATTGTAGAAGATGGTGTCCTTTGAGTAGTGTTGGGTAGTCAAATGACTAAACCCGCACTCCGCCGAGGGTTAGGTATCAGGCCATGCCCTCCCCTTTTGTCTCACAAGGAGGTAATCTGTAGAACGGCTAGAAATCCTATCCGCACTTCACTATAATTGTAAAATATGTAAAACAGAAATAGAGAAAAGGAAGAAAATGAATTGAATTACTTGAATAATCGTTGCTTTACATCACAACTATTTATATACACGTATTGGCATTGTAAGCCATCTGATTTTACTATATCAGATACAAGAAAAACAAGAAATTTAACTAACTTATTACATCAACTAACTTAACTGTCATATAATAGTTTCTTTATCTGATTTTAGCATTTTTGCTTCACATGACTTTAACTCTAATGCTTCAATTTGTTCTTGTATATTCCAACACCCCCCCTCAAAAGGGGAATGGATATTTATCATTCCCATCTTGCGGACTAAATGATGAAAATTAAGAGAACCAAGTGGTTTAGTTAATATGTCTGCCAACTGATGTTTAGAAGGAATGTGGATGATCTTGATCAGTCCTTCTTGTAATTTTTCTTGAACTAGATGGCAATCTAGCTGGATGTGTTTTGTCCTCTCATGTTGAACCGGATTTGATGCAATTTCAGAAGCTGGTTTGCTGTCAGTGTAAAGCAAAACAGCTTGTGGATGGGGAATATGTAAGTCAGCCAGTAGATACATTAACCATTGAATTTCACATGTAGTAGAGGCTAGAGCTCTATATTCAGACTCAGTTAAGGATCGACTAATAGTTGGTTGTTTCTTTGACTTCCATGAGATGAGAGAATCTCCAATAAACACTGTGAAACCAGTGACACTTCTTCTAGTGTCAATACATCCACCCCAGTCACTGTCTGAATAAGCTTTTAAATGGAGATGAGAATCTGCAGATAAGAAAATGCCTTGGCCTAGTGTTGCTTTAATGTACCTGAGAACCCTTTCAGCAGCTTGAAGGTGCTTGGTACTAGGTTTAGCCATGAACTGGCTTAATGCTTGTACTGAATAAGATAGGTCAAGTCTGGTTATAGTGAGGTATAGTAGACGGCCAACAAGTCTTTTTATAATGCAAGGTCTGGCAGAGGAGGGGATGAATCATTGACACTCAATTTTAGGGTAGATTCCATAGGAAAGGCTATAGGTTTGCATCCTAAAAATCCACTATCTTGCAAGATGTCTAAAGCATACTTGCGTTGGCACAAAGAGATGCCTTTAGCTGATCTAGCCATTTCAATCCCCAAAAAATACTTAAGTTCCCCCAAATCTTTTATCGTAAAAGAATCATGTAGAAACTGTTTAACAGTGACTATATCATCAAGATTATTAGATGCAATGATGACATCAGCAACATAAATCAAGAGTGCCACAAAACTAGTTGAATTGTGTCTGATGAACAAAGAAGAATCAGATTTTGCTTGAGTGAAGCCAAACTGTAGCAAGGATGAAGACAACTGAGAGAACCATTGTCTTGAGGCCTGTTTGAGACCATAGAGACTCTTTTTGAGTTTGCAAACTCTAGGATCAGTTGGTGAGGAGTACCCTGGTGGTAACTGCATGTAGACCTCTTCATTCAAGTCTCCATGAAGAAAAGCATTGTTTACATCAAGTTGATGTAAATGCCAATGCTTAATTGCAGCAATTGATAACAAAGTGCATACTGTTGTCATTTTAGCCATAGGGGAGAATGTCTAAAAAAAATCAAGGTCTTCTTGTTGAGTGTACCCCTTTGCCACTAATCTAGCCTTGTATCTTTCAATTGTGCCATCAGCTTTGTATTTAACATGATAAACCCACTTACATCCTATTGCAGTCTTATTTGGAGGTAGAATTGTAAGTTCCCAAGTTCTATTTAATTCAAGAGCTTTAATTTCTTCTGACATGGCAGTTTGCCATTGAGGATGTGAGCTAGCTTGTTTGAAAGTTTTAGGTTCAAAAGTAGAAGATAAAGTAGAAGTGAAAGCTCTATGTTTAGGAGACAATTTGGTAGTGGAAAGAAAATGTGCAATAGAGTATCGCTTACCAGGAGAGGGAAGATAGCAATGGAAAGATTCTTGAGATGCTGAAGCAGGCTTGACCATATTACCACAATAGAAATTCTGCAAGTATAGGGGAGGATTCCTTATTCTCTCATATCTTCTGGATTTATATGTTCATGGTTTATTTGAGAAATAGGAGGTATTGAAATTTGAGAGCTGGAAGGTGAATTTGAAGGTGAATATGAAGGTGAGATAGGAGGTGAATTGGAAGATGCTAGAATATGAGAAGGTGAGACAGAAGGTACTGTAATTGCAAAAGGTATTGCAATGTCAGAAGGTGAAATGGGAGGTATTAAATTTTCAGAATTTGAAATGGGAGGGACTGCATTGTCAGAATTTGAAATGGGAGGTGCTGCAATATCAGGAGATGAAATTGAAGGCACTGCAATATCAAGAGATGAAATGGGAGGTACTGTGAAATCATATGGTGAAGGAAAATCAAGAAATATAAAAGGTGTATGATTGGTGTTTGGTATAGAAGGAAAGATAGTTTCATGAACTACAACATTCCTGGAAATGAAGATTTTAAGAGTAAGGAGGTCAAGCACCTTATATCCTTTGATATTAGGTGGATATCCAAGGAATACACATTTTGAGGCTCTAGGTTGAAATTTTTCTCAACTGTTTTGAATTGTGCTAGCAAAGCATAAACAACCAAAGACTTTAAGGTAGTTGTATGCAGGTGGTTTTTGAAAAAGAAGAGCATAAGGTGTATTATTTTCTAACATGGATGATGGAGTTCGATTAATGAGATGTGTGGCAGTTAACACACATTTACTCCAATATGATAAAGGTAATTTGGACTGAAAGGAGAGCTTTAGCTACATTTAACAGATGCTGGTGTTTTCTTTCAACTCCACCATTTTGCTCAGGAGTTTCTACACAAGATAGTTGATGGATCATGCCATATTTTTGATAAAGATTAGGCATGTTGAATTCTTGGCCATTATTTGTTCTAAGTGTCTGAATTTGAGTATTAAATTGGGTTTGAACATAAGCAATGAAGTTGATGAGTAAGGATCTAGTTTCTGATTTTGTTTTCATAAGATAAAGCCAAGTGAAACGTGTATGATCATCCACAATTGTAAGGAAAAATTTGTAACCAGAATGTGAAAGAGTTGAGAAGGGATCCCAGATGTCACAATGCACTAATTGAAAAGCTTTATTTGCATTGTTTTGTGATACAGGAAAAGACAATTTCTTTTGTCGAGCTAGAGGACAAATCTCACAGACATGATTGTGAGATGATTTTATACAAGGATTAATAGAGCTAATGATTTTCAATCTGGCAGGAGAAGGATGTCCCAACCAAGAATGCCATATGTCAGGACTGATGGAAGAGGTGTTGGCCAAAAAGGAGTTGGTTGAGTCAGGTAATGCCTTCTGTGTGTTATTAGGAAAATTAATAAGGTGGTATAGGCCAGCTCTAACTTCAGCAATCCCAATCATCTTCCATTTGTTGACATCCTGCAAGACACATTTAGATTGAAAAAGAAAAAAAGGCAATAGAGTTTTCTTTAGTCAATCTTGAAGCGAAGATAAGATTGATATGAAAAGAATGGATGTAGAGAGCATTATGTAGCACTAAATCAAAAGAGAGTTTGACAGTTCCTGTAAAACTAATAGGAACAAGTTGACCATTTGGTAAATGGACTGAAGATGGTTTGGTAGGTATTTTTATTGAAGTAAAGAAGTGGAGAGAACAGATCATATGATCTGTTGCTCCACTGTCTAGTATCCATGGAGAATTATTGTTTAAAGAATTAACAGCTAAACAAGCAATGAAATGATTACCTGATGTGGAGGCAGTATTGACTGCATAATTAGAATTGATAGGTGAAGTAGACAAGCTATTGGCAAGAGTGGTTAGATTTTGTATTTGGTCTTGAGAAAAAGGCAAGTTTGGGATATTTGAATTTTGCTCCAGAGAAGATGCAATGTTTGCATTGGGCAATCGTGTTGAATTGAATATTTTTCCTCGAGGGCCTTTCCATCTTGGTGGATAACCTATGATTTGAAAGCACTTGTCTGCAAGATGTCCAGAAAATCCACAATGGGAACAAGTGATTTCAGATTTTCCTTTGAGTTTACTGAACTTAGAAACATTGGAATAAGTTTGTCTTGGTGGTTGTGTAGTAGCCATAGCATGAGAATCCAGAGGAAGCCCAACTGCATTTTTCAAAGATCTTTGGCTTTCTTCTTGGAGTAGCAAAGAAAAGACCTTCCCCATTGATGGTAAAGGAGAAAGAAGCAGTTGACTTCGAATGGCTGAATAAGAATCATGTAAACCAACCAATAACTTCATCACATAGTTTGCTTGTTGGCGATCAGCAAGATTCTTTAAGATGGCACAAGTACAAGTGTTCATAATTCCACAAGTACATTTAGGAAGAGGGCGATAGCTAATGTATTCATCCCATAAAGTTTTGAAATCACTTAAATACTCAATGATTGAGTTTGAGCCTTGAGAAATAAAGCTTAAAGATTTCTCTAATATAAAAGCTCGTGGGCCATCACTTCGAAGATATCTAATTTTTAGTTCATCCCAAATGTCAGATGCAGTGTTGAAGTAGAGAAGACTTCCTCGAAGTTCTTTTGTAATTGAGTTCATCAACCAAGACAAAATAAGATTGTTTGCTCACAGCCAAGCAACCTAAAGTTTTGTGTTATCAAGACTGGGTTGAGGCAAACTTCCATCAATAAAGGCAAGTTTGTTCTTTATAGAAAGAGCAATCGAGATTGATCTACTCCAAGCAACATAATTTGCACCATTGAAAAATTCAGAAACAAGAAGAGCTCCAGGGTTGTCACTAGGATGGAGATAGTAAGGGCTGGATGAATCATCAGATGGATTCATTGAAGATGAAGATGAAAAGGAAGCTGCCATATTAGCAGAGGATTCCATAGCAGCAAGAAAGCTGAAAGATAGATCAAGAATTTGATCAAGAGAGCAGCGGAAAGTTGATACTCGATGATACCATGTAAAATATGTAAAAAAAAAAAACAGAGAAAAGGAAGAAAATGAATTGAATTACTTGAATAATCGTTGCTTTACATCACAACTATTTATATACACGTATTGACATTGTAAGTCATCTGATTTTACTATATCAGATACAAGAAAAACAAGAAATTTAACTAACTTATTACATCAACTAACTTAACTGTCATATAACAGTTTCTTTATCTGATTTTAGCATTTTTGCTTCACATGACTTTAACTCTAATGCTTCAATTTGTTCTTGTATATTCCAACAATAACGGGGATGGGGTAAGTTGTTCAGGTAGCCGATAGGCTAAACCCACTCTCGTCTGTGGGGAGTTGAGGCCGCCGAGGGGGTTGGTCTTGCCTATTATCCCTCACGGGGAGATAGTCTATTCGGGCAGTTTGGGACAAGACTCACTCCCGTTCGTTGACGTCATATGGAAGGTAGGTGAGGGTCAGGCTAGAGTTGAACCCACTCTTTGTCATTGCAGAGGTTGGGATAAGTTGTTTGGACAGTTGAGAGGCTGGACCCGCTCCCTTTCGTGCAGAGGTCAAGCCACCGTGGGCTGATCCTACCTATCATCCGTCATGGAGAGGTAGTCTATTTGGGCAATTTGGGACTGGACTCGCTCCCTCCTATCGATGCTCACAAGGAAAATAAGTTGTCGAGTAGCTGAGGACAAGCCTGCACTTTGCCATGGGAGGGATCAAGTAGTCTTAAGCATTAAACATATCCCTTTGGTACCCTGTGGGGAAGGTAAATGTCATATAGTTGAATAATCAATCTGCACTTTGCCGTGATAGGGACGGGGTAATTCGTTTGGGTGGCTGAGAGGCCAGACCCGCTCTCTTCTGTGGGGGAAGCTAGGTCGCCGAGGGGTTTGGACCGACCTATTGACCCTTGCGAGGAGGTAGTTAGTTCAGGCAGTTTGTAACTGTACCCACTTCCACCCATTGGCATCGCATGAAAGGTAAGTGAGGGATATTGATTCCACTCTTCATCGTGGTAGAGTTTGGGGTAAGTTGTCAGGTGGCTGAAGAGCTTGACTTGCTCTCTCTTGCAGGAGGGAAAAGACGGCCTTAAGGTTCATCTTGCCCTTTGGTGCCCCGTGGGGAGGTAAGTACCAAGTAGTCAGGGATTAAACCCGCTCCTACCTGTTGACGTTCACGAGGAAGGTAAATGCCGGGTGGCTGAAAGCTAGCCCGATCTCCATTGCAAGAGGGATAAAGCAACCTTAGGCATTACACTCATCCATTTAGTACCCCACAGGAAGGTTAGCAGTTGGTGGAGATTCCGCTAGTGGAGATTTCAATGATAGAGATTTCATTGATGGAGATTCCATTGATGGATATTTCGTTGATGTCGAGTAGCTGAGGGCTGACTCACACTTTATTGCAAGAGGGAAAAAGCCAGCCTTTGGCGTGACTTATCTCTTTAGTGCCTCATGGGGAGGTAAGTATTTGGAAACGATTCCGCTGATGGAGATAAAGTTGATGGAAATTCTGTTGATGTCAGGCAGCCGAGGGCTGAACCGCACTCTACAGGGATAAAACCAGCATTTGGCATGACACATCCTTTGGTGCCTCATGGGGAAGTAAGAATTTGTTGGAGTTTCTGTTAGTTGAGACGTTTGAATGATGTTCATGTGGGGCGGTACAATTAGTGTTCCGTGCCACAAGAAACAACTATATTAGTATTTATAAAAATTATTTTAAATAAATACTCTTATTTGAAAATATAATTTTAAAAATAATTATAGGTGTCGTGAAAAATATAATTAATCTCAATCTTCATGGATTCCATTTTATCTTAAAATTGGGATAACTTAATATGCATTTAATGCATATTAATATGCATTCGAATTCAATCCAAAGTGCATATTAATCATGAAATTGATTAATCTTTTGTGAATGGATTTACGGATGGGCGAGAACTTGCTATATTCAAATTATAATAGAAACTCGATATAAAAATCGAAAAGTAAAACAATACTATTACACATTCAAAAGTAAAACAAAACTTGAAAAATACTTTTCAAAAGTATAACAAACAACTACTATTAGACGTTCAAAGGGAGAGCGTTTTTTCTATCCCTCTCGCTTGCTACGCTATGACTTTAACGTCGTCGTTTTTTTTCTCCTAATTTTTTGATTCTCTTTCATCAAGTTTCCATTCTACAAATGGAAATGAACGTCAGGCTGCATGAATGTATGACTTCGAGGTTGGACGAAGACCTCAAAGTCTACGGACCAAAACTCACGTCCACGTTATTTATGACGACAGCTAGGACTGACTAAAGAGCAATAAATTGTTGAGAAAATTAAGGACGTTAACGGAAGGAAGATGAAGCACGTCAACTATAAATTATGAATAAATCTACCTCTTCTGGTAATTTTTTTATTTAATAATTTAGAAAATACTTTTTAATAATATTGTAAATTTAAAAAAAAAATATATTTTAAAGTATAAAAAAAAAAAAAAAAATTGCCCTTACCGTGACTCATCTCATGCTACACCCAGAGATGGTGTAGCACTGCTCATAAATTATACGGTTAGTATACATGATTTCTTGTGTATTAGGTAGCATGCATGGTGTCTATTGACCTGGCGTTTGCGTATGAATTAATGCATAGACAAATTAATTTCGCAAATTTTTAACCTCTGATCATCTCTCCTACTATTTCTAGAATGCGGGACTGATCTCCTTCTATATAAAGCCTCTTGATCCCAACCTCGAGTTCTACGCTGATCGTTGTAACGCACCAACACATACTCCATCTGTCATGGCCACAGCTTATTATTTTTCTCTCATCCATTTTGTTTCTCTGTTTGTGGCACAATCTTACGTGCCCATCAGCGTAGTCGATGCAGCAACTCTCAGAAACATTACCTCTGATCAACATGCTCTGCTTGCCTTAAAAGCTCGCATTTCTCAATATGATCCTCATAATGTCTTGACAAACAATTGGTCAACAAGTACCTCTGTATGCAACTGGGTAGGTGTGAGGTGTGGTTCCAGGCATCATCGAATCACAGCCTTAAACCTTTCCTATATGGCCCTTGAAGGTACAATTCCTCCACAAATGGGGAACCTTTCATTTCTTGTTAGACTAAACATCAGAAACAACAGCTTTCGTAGCTCAGTACCCAAAGAATTGGCTTATCTTCGCCGATTGAAAAGCTTAGATTTTGGATTCAATGATTTCAGCGGAGAATTCCCATCATGGCTCGGATTGTTGTCAAAACTTCAATATTTGGCTCTACATGGTAATACTTTTACAGGTACTATCCCACCATCCCTATCTAACATATCTTCATTGCAGCGTCTTAGTTGTAGTCTTAACCAGCTTTCTGGCTCCATACCTTCCTCCATCTTCAACATATCTACCTTGCAAGAAATTTATCTCGGAGGGAACAAGCTTTCGGGCCCGATGCCCTCAATTTTCTTCGACCTCCCCTCACTGCAAATCCTTGATCTTGCTGCTAATTATGAGCTGTCTGGTGCACTACCAATGGATATGTTTGATCATCTTCCCAACTTAAACAGTCTTTCTATAATTCGAAATCAGTTTTCTGGAGAACTCCCATCCACTTTGTTCAGGTGCACACAGCTAAAAGTTTTGTCGTTGTCGTTTAATAATTTCAGCGGAAGAGTACCCCAAGAGATACGGAATTTAACCATGCTTGTATATCTAGATCTTGACAACAACAAATTTGAAGGTATATATAGTCTTGGTTGGTCGATTATATTTTCCATTACTGGTTCTAAGAAAAAACTCGATCTTTTATTTTATAATGGTAAACGGTTTCCCAGGTGCTATCCCATCTGCTTTGTTCAACTGCTAACAGCTGCAATCTTTTTCATTATCCTACAACAATTTCACAGGAAGAGTACCCCCAGAACTAGGGAACTTAACCATGCTTGCACAATTATATCTTGGCTTCAACGACTTTAAAGGTATGATGAGTACTCTTGGTTGGGTCGATTATGTGGATGTCATCATTGATTCAGCTATAATAAAACCAAAGTAATGCTATAGAGTTTGACCTTAACAACTTACAAAATTAAAATTGTTAGTGTGATTGACTGGCAGAGTGAAGTTGCATGATTGAGGTCCTAAACAACCAAATGGCCACGCGATTCTGGGTCATAATTGTTTATTGTCAACTTTGTTTGTTAGCTCTATGAAGTCTTGGTTGTTTCTTTAGGAATGTGCTGAGTTTTACGATTTATATAAGCACAATTTTTTAAAAAAAAAAAATATATATATATATATATATATATATATATATATGATTATTTATTTTGTGACAGGTGCATTACCAAGAGAAATTGGCAATCTACAAAATCTAGAGGTTTTCACTATCACAAACAGTAGTATTGCTGGCTCAATTCCATTTGGGATATTCAATATCTCAACCATACAATATATTGCAATGGAATTCAATAACCTCTCAGGCCATCTACCACCCAATTTTGGCCTCTTCCTTCCCAATCTTCGGGAGATTTCTCTGGCAAACAATGAATTAACTGGAACAATACCAAGTTCTATCTCTAATGCTTCACAGCTCACTCATCTAGACTTGTCTTCGAACTCATTTTCTGGTTTGATTCCTAAAACACTAGGGAATTTAAGGTTCCTTCAGCTTCTCCACCTAGGAAACAACAATATGACCTTAGAATCTCCGGATTTGTTCTCTTCTTTATCGAATTGCATATATCTCACAGAGTTAAATTTGTTCAAGAATCCGCTTGATATCATCCTTCCCAATTCTGTTGGAAACCTCTCCCGCTCTCTGCAAAATCTTTATCTATCTAATTGCAGTATTAAAGGTGGAATTCCCATAGAAACTGGTAATTTAAGTAGCTTGTTCGTTTTAAGCCTTGCCTACAATAAACTGGAAGAACCTATTCCGAATACAGTAGGAAGATTACGCATGCTGCAAGGTCTGTACCTTGAAGGTAATAGACTAAAAGGCCCGATCCCATCTGATCTCTGTCACTTGACCAATTTGGTTGATATTGGTTTTGGCGGTAATGAGCTTTCTGGACACATTCCTGCATGCATAAATAATCTAACTTCGCTGAGAAATCTGTATCTAGGCTCCAACCAATTAACTTATATAGTTCCTTTGAGCTTGTGGAGCCTTACATATCTCTTGGAAGTCGACCTGCAATCAAATTCTCTTAGTGGTTCTCTTTCATTAGAGATTGGAAATATGAAGACCCTGAAATTATTGTATCTGTCAAGAAATCAATTCTCCGGTTTTATCCCAGAAACCATTGGTGGGCTACAAGATCTTGCGAACCTATCATTGGCAGCCAATCAACTAGAAGGCTCAATTCCAGAATCTTTTGGTAAAATGGTAAGCTTAGAGTTCTTAGATCTTTCTGATAACAAGTTATCTGGAGAGATTCCTAAGTCCTTAGAAGCACTTCGATATCTCAAATATCTAAATCTATCTTTCAATAAACTTCGAGGAGAAATTCCTAAAGGAGGATTGTTTGTAAACTTACCAGCTACGGCGTTTATGTCAAACGATGCACTTTGTGGTGATACTCGGTTGCAAGTTCCACCATGCAAAAACAAGGCCACAGGAGCACATATACTTAAATATGTATTACCACCAATTGGGTTAATGATTCTTATCTTGTTTCTTGCATTACTCTCAACAAGACATAAGAAGAGGAATGTCAGATTGTCAGGTGGTCTAGATCTAGAAATATCCCCACTAGCAACAATGAGAAGAATTTCGCATCAAGAAATTCTGCGAGCAACAGAAGGATTTAACGTAAACAACTTACTTGGAGAAGGAAGCTTTGGATCTGTTTACAAAGGAACACTCTTAGATGGCACGAATGTTGCAATAAAAGTTCTAAAGTTGCAAGTAGAGGGGGCATTCAAAAGTTTTGACGTAGAATGTGAGGTATTACGGAATATTCGTCACAGAAATCTTATCAAAATCATTAGTGCTTGTAGTAACATGGACTTCAAAGCCCTTGTAATGGAATACATGCCTAATGCGAACCTTGATGTATGGTTGTACCATGAAGGTCGCCATTTGAATATGTTACAACGGCTAAATATAATGATTGATGTGGCAACAGCACTAGAATACCTTCATTTGGGTTATTCAACACCTATTGTTCATTGTGACTTAAAGCCCAGCAATATCTTATTAGATGAAGATATGGTTGGACATGTTGCTGATTTTGGTATTGCCAAACTCTTAAGTGATGGGATTTCTCTGACGCAAACCATGACTCTTGCTACCATTGGGTATATGGCACCAGGTGAGGTTCACATTCTAGTCTTATATTAAAACTTACCATGTTGATCTTTTGGTAAAATACTGACCTTTTCCTTCTGTTTCTTTGTATTAATTTTTTTTCATTATAATGTATGTACAGAGTACGGATCTGAAGGTATTGTTTCTGCAAGAGGCGACATTTATAGCTATGGGATTTTATTGATGGAAACTTTCACGAAAAAGAAGCCTACAGATGATATATTTACAGGTGAAGTGAGCTTGAAGCGTTTGGTAGAAGAATCCTTATTCCTTTCGATAATGGAAGTTGTTGATATCAATTTATTGGGAGACAAAATTGATTATTCTGTTATGGAGAATTGTTTGTCCTCCATTATGGGATTGGCTTTGAACTGTTGTGCAGATTTACCTGAACAAAGGATCGATGTAAAAAATGTTTCAAGTACACTACAGAAGATCAAACGAAAGTTTCTACAGGATATTGGAATTAGAGGCTAACGTTTAGAGTGTCAAGTTTGTTTATAACCCTTTGATGTACGAGGCTTTCCAAATAATATACAAGTCTAGGGAGTCTCCTACAAGGACTTGTCTATAACCTTTTCCTTCCAAATAATGATTGCATGTTGTGACGTTTGTATCAAATCAGTTTCAAAGCTATGAATCCAAGCAAAATTATTGAGAGTTGTATCATTCTTTGTAGATTTACTCCCAACATTGCATAAGGGGAGGAAAAAGGTTCAAAGTCTGAGATTTTGACTTTTTCTCTAAACTCATTCTGGGCAATTCTGCCAACCCCATTTGCACTTCATGGCTATATATCGAGAGTTGAGAGCCATGACATTGCCCATTCTGGGACTTTGTGAGTAGAAGCCGTTCCATATAAATATGCAAACAACTCTGGTTGCAAGACTGATGTGTATATTAAGACTGGCCACTTAAAGCATAATGTTGTTTTTATTTTGCTATATTTGAGTTGCTTTTTAAGAAGTCCAACCTTCAATTCTACCCTTTCACTGTACTATCATGCTTAACAAATCCCCCTCATATGAAGTGGCATCTTCAATTTCTATTACTTTAAAAAATATGGTATGATATAGAAGTCGGTGTTATGACATTCATGAATGAATTTTACCCTAAGTTGCTTCTACTGCTGCTCTGTTTCTGGTCTTCCCCTTCCTTTCTCCTCAACAAATTATAAGAAGGATTTTGACAAGAAACAGAGAGAATGGTTGAGGTGTACTGACTTCAAATTTTGTTACAGATTTTTTCAATGAAAATTAATCCATAATTTTCAATGTCGTTTATCCATCATTTTTGGGAGAGACTTCGATGTTAACTTGTGTTCAAGGAAAACAAGAGGATAGAAGACTCCGGTGCTTAGCATAAAAACATTTCCTCCTATCAACTAGTTATTATAACCTCCATATCATAATGCAAGTAATCTAGAGGAAGCATTTCTAGGATTTGATTAAAAAGACAAGGATCTTACATCTTCATCTTAAAACCAGATTTCCCCCACTGTTGTTTCTTAAGAAGCATGGACTTAAAGTAGACTGTTGTTTCTTCCACTCTTGGAAGTTGGGATTGGTGAAGCAAATATCGTATCTTATTATTAGAAAATATATTCTGCATGGTGGGGAAAAATATTTTAAGTGGATAGAGGACGTGGGTAGAAGTAGAAGTTCCAAACCATGTCGGATCTGATGAATGAATAAGGGTCTCGGATTCACTTGAGCTACTCCTTGTTGGATTTGATTAAACTGGTCTCTTGAAGCTCTAAGCCTATATTCATCACCATATATGCTTGGATCCATGATATCTTCATTAGCAATAATTTGGCTTTCGAGCATGCTTAACACTGCAGATATGGTGAGTCTACTGGTCATGGATTAGCACAAAGTGGAGCAACTTTGATCATTGTAATTATTGCCTCCTCCTTGTTGAACTCGGAGCCCAACTTTCGATCCACCTGCTTCATTAAATCACCTTTTTGTTGTAGAACAAAGGCCCGGAATAGGCATTGCATGAACAAATGTAAATGAAAAGTAGAGAATCAATAGAAGAGAAAGACATAACCAAACATGCAAGATAAACAAAATATATATATATTTGAAGTATGTGAACTCATAACTCATGCACAAAGAGCAAAACTATGTGTCCAATGAACTGTGATCACAAAAATGAAGACATGTGAAGCCATTCCAATATCGACCTAGTTCAGTTTATTTTGTTGCTCAATTCTAGAGTAACAGATCAGGATGATCACGTTGGGTGTAAAAGGCATAAAGAAGCAGCATGACTCATGTATATACTTTCTTAAACATATATAATTCAGGATTTAGATAAATCTTACCCAATCTAGAAGGCATACATAATTCTCATTTGGTCGATATTTTATGTTGCTCTTCCCCGCATCAATCTTTAACATCTACAGAAACATAGTTACATATTCATGTTTCTTAAATGCTGCCCTATCTGGCTTAGTTTCGGAGTAGCATTTCAAAGAAACACAGAGGGAAAACAGAGAAATGAAGAATAGAATTATCTCCTAGCATATAACTTACTGATAATAGTCGTACATTCAACCAAGTCAACCAAGAACTACACCCAATGGCTACAAATTTACATAAGGAAACCTTGCAACCAATCAAGGACCCAATACTACAAGCACAAGAATGGAAACTACACAATCAAACATCGAGTCCTCATAATATATTTTTCAAAATTGTACCGTTAATTTGTTTTCCATATGATACACATCCTTTATACATTCTTACATATAATAATACAAGGCACTCGATAAGCTCTCACAGTGTAAGAGACTTTTTCACAAATACCTGATTTGCAATTCTCTTTATGATATCTAGAGCCAGTGTGAGAGCAAGAGAGTCTTACTCCCAAGTCCCATGGACTCAATTTCACTCTCAGTGAACACTTTTGTGATCCTATGATTGAACCAGTGAAAATACCCCGTATGGAGGGAGCAAGTTGTGGCCTCGGCTGAGAGACAAGACCTCTTGAGTCATATGTTTTCTTAAATGCATATAATTAAGGATTTAGATCAATCTTACCCAATATAGAAAGCATACATCATTCCCATTTGGTCGATATTTCATGTTACTCTTCCCCGTAACAATTTCTAACATCAACCAATCACAAAGAACTTAGTTCCACATACCTGCAATGGCGAAGACAGATTGACTACTTCGTGGCTGGATTGTCGGTACCCTTTCCGAGGAATCTCTCAGTTAGGTTGTCGGTCTTGAAACTTCTTGCCAAGTCGAGCATGTTATTCAAGAGGCTCATGCTCAAGTTTCCCAAGAACAAGGGTTCGAACTTACCCAGTAGCTGACCTAGATGAGAACGAAGGCGTTGGCAATTTTGTAAGATCACCTCCAGAACCTCAGGACTGTGTAAGATCATCTAGCTGCAATTGGACGGCTGGTTGGTGACAAGATCAAGGTGTTTAAGAGCACCCTTCACCACCACCATGCTCAAGCCGTCAATGCCCTTGTATGTTGAGCTCGTGCCGCTACTGCAGGGGTTTAAGAGCGGGGGCATTGTTTACGCACCTACATAAGACATATTTACACAATATGACCTTCAATTTCACTATATTAAATTATTCATCTTCATATTTTTACATAGTTATAAACAGTACTTATACAAAATTAAACATTTACTATTCACTCTTCAAATATTATTTTACTAATTATTTTTCTCTTTTCCCATTCTCTCTCACAACCCTTTCCTTTGTCCCTCCCTTAACAATACAACAAACCTTCACTTTTACCTTTATTTTATTATTATAATACATATATGTTTATCATTGTATTATATTTTTAATATAATAAATAAATAATATATTTATTATTATTATATTTTATATTATTAATATCAAATGTATGTAGTAAATCCTAAATGTAAAATATATACAAAAAATTTATTTTAAGAAAAAAAATTTTATTATTATTTTAACTCAGTTTGAGGTTTTTTTTTTTTTTTTTAAATGAAAAAATCAATCGGAGATGTTTTTAAATATGCATATCCAAAAACCAATACCAATCTCTTAGTTGAGTCCAATCTTAGAGCACTGGTAGTGATTTATCCATCCTTTCTACTAAAAAATTCATTTTTTAAAATTTAACTAACCACTTTTTAATAATATCAAATAACAAATTTTCTAAATCTATTACTATTTATTAAAATATTAATTTTAATATCTTTATTTTTTATTTTAATGACAATTAAAATATTTATTCTTTATTAAAAAAATATATATTAATTTTCTACCATACGGATATAATATTTTAACCATCTTCTTCTACAAATGCAGCATAGAAAGATGAAACCAATCCATGAACAAGGAGTAGAATTTCTCACCAGAAAGCAAGAACCAGAAAATAGTATCTCGGTAAAAACAATCCAAGTAAAAGACTCTTCCAAAAAGTACGAAGTCCCCACAGAGCAAAATATGAGAGAAATCTAAAGAAAAATGGGTTTTCTACTTGAGTTCGGCTATGTTCCACCCTGGGAGACTTCAAGCCAGACAGAAGAAAGGATGTGTTTTCGGTTTTCACCAGCAGACGTTTTGTGGAGAATGAGGCTTTGTGCGTGCTGGCTATGCCTGGCAGGAAGAATATTTTATGGTAAAAAAAAAATTAGCCAGTAATTTAGGTTGGCTAGATTTAGCCAGCCAAGTACTTGAGATAAAATTACTGCACCTAACTCACTACTAGTTATTTAATAAAAGCCACGGCAATATCAGGTCTAAGCAACGCATGTTTTCTTCCAGAGGAGATGGCTTCTTTCCCAAGCCAACCACATGTCACTCTCGAATCCCTTGTCACAAATATTGCTTTTGACACTGCCTGTGATACTAATCACGTGGAGACATGTCAATTTTGTGAGAAGAAGGGCCATAGTGTTAAAATGCTGACACCGGCTGGATCATGCTCGCCAACTCCACAATATTATGCCTCAAACATTAGCTGCCATGACTCTTGAAAATTGCACTGATGATGCAGAATGGACTGCGACATCGGTGCTTCCACTCACATGATAGGTAACTCGGATATGCTCTCCAATCTTCGTCAGTATCTTGGCAATGATGCCTTCCTTATTGGTGGCTGTAGCCTTCACAAAATCACACATTGGTGACAGTTTTATTAGTTCTAGTGACTCTAATTAAATTAAAAGATGTTTTACTTGTTCTTGAATTGGCAAAAATATCTTTTATCGATTAGCCAATTAACATCTGTTTTCTTTACTTTTGTGAATTTTACGGTGTTAGTTTCTATATTAAAGAAAGAGTGACCAACCGCACACTGTTAAATGGACAACAAAAGGATAATTTATATGTCATGTCCCCACCCCTTGAAGCACACTTCCAATCGATTCCCAATAGTTTTTAAGGAAGTGTTGCATCAACGGTTAGGACATCCTCAAGCCTCTACTCTTCAATTTCTTCGTTCTAAAGGCTATATTTATGTTCTTGGCAAAAATAAAGACAACCCTTTTTTTAAGAATTGGAAATTAGGAAAAAAGAGCAAAATTCACTTTTTATCCTCCTCTGCTAATTTTCTCACCGTATTTGACAAAGTTTATTGTGATTTATGTGGCCTGCTTCTACTTTATCTGTTGGAAAATTCAATACTATGTTTGTCTTATTCATGCTTTTTCAAAATATATGCAGTTTATTCCTTTATGCAAGAGATCTGATTTTTTTAATACCTTCCTCTTATTTAATAAATTTTTTCAACATCAATTCAACAAAAAAATAAAGGTTTTTCAAACCGATGGTCTTAGTGAATTCACCAACACCCAACTCAATCTCCATCTTCAAGAACAGGGATTCTCCATCAATACTCATGCCATACCCTTGAACAAAATGGCTCGATGGAACAACAACATCACACCATTTGCGAACTCGATATCACTTTACTTTTTCAAAGTGGCGTTCCTAAGTGTTGTATGGGTCGAAGCTATTTCAATTCTTGTTTTCTTAATAAATCGTCTTCATTCCACTACTTTAGATCTTCACTCACCTTTTTCCCTCCTTTATGGTTACCATCGTGACTACACCTCTCTTTGGGCCTTTGGTTCTAAATGCTACCCGGCCATATATTTGGGACACTAAGCATAACAAATTTGAACCAAAAACTCTTCCTTGTGTTTTTATGGGCTATAGTGACAAATATCAAGGTACAAATGCTAGCACCCTATCTCTCTTTGAACTTTCATTTCATGCATGTTGTTTTTTACGAGTCCACATTCACCCTACAAGCAACCTGAGAACCTCCATTTCCCCTCCACTTGTAACCAAGTTTTATCGACCTTTATAGATTGGCATTCTTCAAGACGAATGCTTTCTAACCTTGTGGGTGTCTCTAGTCTTTCCTCTATGCAAGTACCTCTCCCACCAACTACCTTCATGTCACATGAGATTGGAGCCATCCTTATCCCACCATTGACTACCATGAATGTGCCTCATTTGGCTTCAACAACAATCAACCTTCCTACTACATGACATGGTGGCCTTCCTTATCTTGCTGACTCTCTTTTCCTGTCCCTTGATCCACCTAACTTCGATCCTCCTTGACACAACATGGTAACTCAGTTTGAGGTTGGGGTTTGCAAACCCAACCCAAAGTACACTCAGTACCACTCTCTCGTTGACCTTACCAAGCAGCCCAAGACAATTTACTCTGCCCTTAACCATGCTAGATGGACCAAAGCAATGTAAGATGAAATCAAAGCCCTCCATGACAACAACACTTGGACACTCTTGCCTCGCACTCTCAACATGGATGTTATTGGGTGCAAGTGGGTCTTCAAGACCAAAATCAATACTAATGGTACCCTTGATTGGCTGAAAACACGCCTTGTTGCCAAGGACTTCCATCAAATTGATGGTGTCGATTACACAAAGACATTCTCTCCTGTCATCAAGCCTAACGCCATATGGATCGTCCTTTGTATTGCTCTTATCCACTTTTGGGATATTCACCAGCAATTTTCCATAAAAGATCTTGGTCCCATACATTATTTTTTTGGGATTCAAATTACTTACAACTCTGAAGGTTTTATCCTATCTCAAGTTAAGTATGCCCTTGAGATTTTGGGTCGTGCTCAAATGTGTCACTGTAAACCCATGGGCACACCCATAATTCCCAAAACCAAAGGCCTCAATAGCGATTCCTCTTTTCATGCTTAGACTTGCTATCGAAGTATTGCGGGTGTACTTCAATATCGCACCCATACTCATCCTAATTTAGTCAATGGTGTTAATTTTGCGTCTCAATTTCTACATTCTCCTAATATGGCTCATTACAAAATCGTAAAACGTATCCTTCATTACTTACATGGTACAATGGATACTAATATTCATTTTAGTTCTCACTCTACACTTGATCTTGATGCCTTTTCTGATATAGATTGGGCAGGTTGTTCTCATCCTTGATGCTAGGGGTGAAAACCGATGGGTTCAGTGTAGTTTCGGTGCCAAACAAACGTTGCACTGATGTTGGAGAATGGTGCTTAGAATTGGCCGAAACCAGTCTACTGGGGAGAGAAAACCGATAGTCTCGATCTTGACATGCGTTGGTGCGGTCTTCGGTCTACCGTCGGCATCTCTGTGATGGAGAAGGGAAGCCGTGCCATTGTCTGGCATGAGTCTGGGAAGAGAGTTGCAGAGGAGAAAACCTAGGACTGAGGAAGAAGAAGACAGGAAGAAGAAGAAAGGGGGTGGGGATGGTTTATTAATCGCATTTTGAAACGGTGTCGTTTGGCTTCATTTATATATATTTTTTCTGTTTCCAAGACCTAAAACGGTGTCGTTTCACTTATTTAAGTGAAATGACATCATTTTAATATAGGTATAAAATGAGAAAAAGAAATAGTAAAACTGGTTGGCCGGTTCAACAATTTTTTACTGGGTCGAACTAAGACTGAACCAGCCAATGTTAGTTTTGCTTATTTTCCGCCTCTGGCCGACCAATTCTCTACCAGTTTTAGCCAGTCTCCTACTCTGGCGGCCAGTTTGAGTTGGTTACGGCCGATTTTCTCAATTCCTGCACAGCCCTACGTTACGCTCTACCACCAAATATCTCAATTTCTAGGGAAGTAGCTTCATTTCGTGGTCTGTGAAGAAAAGAAATATAGTCTCTTGATCTAGCTCTAAAGCAAAATACTGTGTCAAAGCTCACAACACTTGAAAATCACTTGGATCTCGTTTCTTCTACGTAATCTTGGTGCAGCAATCTCAGTGACAATCTCAATAAGAAAACCTCCAATGACAACCTCAGTGCCCTACATATGATCGTCAATTTGGTCTTTCATGCTTGTAGCAGGTATATTGAGATTGATTACCACTACATGTGCGAACATGTTGCTCTTAGACTACTCCATGCCCGACACATTCCTACATCTACCTAACTTGCTGACATGTTCACAAAGCATTTACACACCAAACTTGGCCTTCTATCTTGGCTCAGTTTGAGGGAGACTATTGACAATACTCATACACTCAACTAATTCAACCAAGAACCAAACCCAACTACTACAAATTCACATAAGAAACCTTTGAAGCAATCAAGGACCCAATGACTACAAACATAAGGATGGAAACTACACAATCAAGCACAAATATGGTAACCACACAATCAAGCACTGAATCCTCTTAATATATTTCTCAAATTTGTACCATTACCCAGTTTTCTATATAATATACATTTTTTGTACATTCTTATATATAATACAAGGCTCTCATGGTTTGTAAGACTTTTTCACAAACAGCTGGTTTGCAACTCGCTTTACAACTAGGGAGGGAAAATATAAAGAAAAGAAATAACTGCAAGTGGGCTCCAAAGAGAAGGCTAGAGGGAAAGATTCAGCTTACATCGTTCCAGCTACTCAAGTGGACTCAGGTGTTGATATGGGTGTTTCCTTCTTCATCGAGCTAAGACAAACCAAAATCGGAAATCCTTGGGTTAAGCTCTTCATCCATTAGCACATTTGTAGATTTTATGTCCTTATGAACAATTTTTATTGTCTATTCCTCATGCAAGTAAGCCAGAATTATTGCAATGCCAATGCATATTTTCTGCCTTGGTAGGCCATTCCAATTTTAATTGGCATTCCTTTGAACTTAAAATTTTCCTAACAAATTCAGGTTCATCAATTTTGTTCTTAATATGGGCTAGCTATACATTGTTTTTGTTCCTATACTTTCAAAAGTCGACATAATTAAGAAAGTAAAACCATTAAACATACCAAACAATGCATGTGCCAAGCTACTGTCTTCCATGTATTAATGTACCAAGAGCAGCTGGCATCCTTCAACACAGCATCCATGCTACCTAAAAAACATTTAGGTGCTGCAATGTAGATAGTATACCTATTTTGTTCACAAATTCACGTTGTCCTTGATTTGATCTCAAAGAAAGTTCTTGACTGAGATTTGAAGCGGCTTATCATGGGCTTCGTGGGTTTGTGGGCCTCAGTGCACAGTCAGCCCATGCTCAGCTTAGCAACAAGTTACTGGTCCAAAGTGTGCATTGCAAAATTAAATATTAATGTTTGGAAAATGATAAACCTACAATAGTCTACAACTATTTTATTACTCTTCTCAAAATGAAATGTAGTCATGTAAATTTCAAGTTATTTTTTAATGAATTGGCACAGTTACATTGGTTGATTTAAATTAAATTATAAAAAAATTATCAGTGTATCATTATCCTTAATATTTTGCCTATTGGGAATCAAATAGTTACTGGCAATATGGAATGGTTACCAGTTAGACCAAGTCCAAGACTTGACTTATTTGGCAACAAGTTCAAAACTTGTTATTAAGATTTGTTGGTTTTGCAGATAATAGATTTTTAATAATTTGCTAAGACATTAAAATCAGAGGGTACATCTCAAGGTCTCGTTTGAATGTTGAGAAGAAACACAAACCATCTATAGTGATTTTGTACGGACAAGAATACTTGATATCCAAACACTTCAAAATACATTGGCATGAGGTGATCTTACTTGTTCTCAACTTTTCTCCAAAACTATTCATTGATTTATATGGTTGAAAAAAAATTCAGAAAATCGGTGAACCTGACTGAACAAGTGTGTTTGGTTCGGTACCGGTTCCAATTTTGCAAAACCAGTCTAGTTCCAGTTTTATTTTTTCTAACACCAAATTGGATCAATTCATATATATATATATATATATATATTTGTTTTTATATTATATATATAATTTTATATGGTTTTTTATATTATATATAATTTTTTTATATATTATATTATATATAATATTCTAAGTTTCTAATTAATACAAAATCAAATTTTAAAATTTATTATTCATGTGTAATAATCTAATAACATAAAATTAATATAACATTTAATATAACATATAAGTTTTAATTTTAGAACACAAAATATTAAACTTAATATAAAATAAAATTTTAATCTTAAACATGGACATTAATATTAAGTTACTAATATAAACCTACTTTTGATATATGTAAATATATATATATATATATGCATTTATAGGAATGAAAATTAAGTGTAAATAATTGAATAAATGCAGTAAAAAACTGTAGTAAATAATTGTGGACCAGATAACTGGAATCACGTGAAATAATGCCAGACCAAATAACTGGAGTAAGTAAATGGAAGTAAGTAAATTGTAGTAGATAAGATAAGGCAAATAATAGTTGTTTATTCAAAGTAAAACAACTTACAAAATATTATCAAAGTATTTGGGGAGAAGTGGGATTCAAAAAATCTGAAACTAGCATACTTGTAATGATTCAATCATCTTTGTTTAGTGGTCCACTTCATTTTGATTGTTTCCCTGGTTTAACTTTTGCTTTGAATGACCCTAATGTTCTTAAAGCTTTAAATTTGAATATATTGACATTTGGTTATGATGTGGAAGTCGGCAGTAAGCCTCTTGCCATAGTTTAGCATATTTATTATCATGTGTTAAAAACTAATTTAAACCCCAAAACTATTTTAAAAACTTCAAGATATAAAACTTTGTTAATCCAAAGTTCTACTCCTATTACTAAAATTCAGGTTCCAAAAATGATTTATTGGAAGGATATTACCCTTCCAATGAATGGACTTTGGAACATGAAGTTCCACGGGCAAAAGTATTTATGATGAATTTAATTCTTGATTATATTTAACAATATTTGAAAGGTACCGTTAAAATTAGTTTTGATAACCAACATCTGGTAATCAACAAAAGAATAAATTCTTTTGCTGGATCTAAAAGTTCCTTTGCTGGCTCTATTGTTGATGATCCAAAAAGAAGTGACCAAAATCTCAAAAACTTTTTTGAAGACTTGGTCAAAACCGTCAAGCTTGATTTAAATTAAACATTGTTTCTACCTCTTCTCGAGTTACTTCAGTTTATTATACTATCTAAGATACAAAGATTTCTAAAGGCAAATCCATAAAGGAATAAGTCATTAAGGAAGAAGAAGAAGATGCTTCTTCTTTATCCCCAATGGCTTTAGATACAGTCGCTCCTATTAATCACTTCCAATTATTTGTGATAAATAGAGTTTTTAAACTGATCATCTGATTGTTTTGTATAATGAGTATAATTTTGTTAGAAATTGTGATAAGAGAAAATCTTATTCATCTACTTTTTCTGATCAAGAAAAGTTATTTATTACGCGAAAATGGAAAGAAAAAATGTATGCTCTACAAAAACATATATTATATATATAATCAAGAATAAATACATTTATAGTATAATGATTTATAATATATTACTTTTTTTATAAATACATTTCTATATAATCATATGTATTACATATTTATTTTTAGTTTCGTAAATAATTGGGCACAACTCTTGCTATCCTTCTCTACTCTAGAATAAAGCCGGACCGAACATGATCGAAATTGATAAAACCAGAGTTTTAATTTCGGTGATGAATCGGTTTGGTATCAAATTTTCAATTCTCAAAATTGATATATATATATATATATATAAATATATTGGTTTGATTTTACAATATGTCAAAATTCAAACTTAACCAAACTAATTACACCGTTATTGAATTCTACGTTCTCTATCAGATTAACATTTGTAACAGTAAAAGCTACAGATATATTGAAAGCACCGAGTGAAGAGAAACCCATCCCGGTAGGCTAGGGACAGCCAAAACAAAACTGATCAAGTAGAATGATTTCAGCAGCTTTGGATTATTAAACATTATTTTTTCCATTTCCTCATTTTCTAAAGAGTTTCGATAAATCCAAAAGAAAAAAAATAATCCTTGACTTTTATTTTTATTGGTAAACTCGGCCTAAAAGGCGAAAGATTGAGATTCAGATATCCACTAAATACAAAACTTGGAAACTATAAACGTGGGCGATATTAAATTTGGGAATAATCCATTTAAATATATTTTGGAAATTTTTTATTTGATAATTTGTTACTCAAATATTAATATTTAGAAAATAATATTAATCAATTGTTAAAAACACTTTGTAATAATTGATTGGACTCATCACTTTCTCAAACCTCCATAAAAGTTTAAAACCATTTAATTAGGGGTGTTCAACTGGGTTTCGGGCCGGATATCCGGATATACCGGGCCGAAACCCGGGTTCAAAATCCGGACCAGGTTCCGGCCCAATTATACCCAGGTTATTACTCGGTCTGAAATCCGGATTAATCTGAATTTTTACAATCCAGCAATCCGGGTTTCGAATCAAACCCGATTTTTTTTTTCAAATCTCTCTATTATTAATTTTTTTATGTTGAAAAAACGTTTATCAAAAATCTAATATTTATTGCAATTTTTTCAAGAAATATTGTTGAAATGCAAAATTGTTTTGTTATATAAAAGCTTATATTTTTTATATCATTGTCCATGATGATAAAAATATCAACTAATTATAATTAACACATACACATCAGCTAACGCTATAAAAACCTAAAAAGAAAAAAAAAACAATCCACTGCATATACATTGTTTGAATTGATTTGATTAGAATATTACAAAAAACATACATTGCTTTAATTAAACTCCAATACACAACAACAAATATGAACAAATTTGATAAGAACATTCTTCTTCAGAAGTCCAATAATAGTACAGAGAAAGATGTAGTCTCAAAATGTTGAAAGGAACCTTTAAACCTACAAAAGAACACACCTAAACCTGCATAACTGAAACACAAGTTTTAGAGGGCATTATAGTATTGCTGCATCTTATAGTTTTAGAGGGACAAAATCAAGAAAAATAAACAAGCAAAAAACCGGTAGGAGAAGGAAAAAGTAGATCACATGAGGGATGATAGTTGATAGCATTCTTGTTCAAGAGAGTTAATTGGCTTCTTTTATCAAAGTAGAAATGATGATCTGTTTACATGGGCCGTATCTCTCTCAATATCCCAAAGCCACGTGAATAAACATACACTTCAGTAAAAAGTCAAGAAATGAACAGCTTATACTCGTCAGCATCTTGAAATATCCTACAGATCATGATCATCATGAAAATAAAAAATCTAATATTTGAAAGGAATATGATGTTTCTATACTCGAGAATGATAGCTGCTTTTCATGTACTATCATGATCTCAGCTGATCACATGATGCAATTTCACTAAATCAGAGAGGGAACTAATCTCACTTGTGGGAAGAATTACATCCCTTTGAAAGGATGGGCTGTATTTTTTTTGTTTTTGAGGAAATCAAGGAAAATCTCTAATTGGGTCAAAGAAATATGGTGGAATTATTGAGAAGGTCAAAGAAGATTAACTTCAAGCTAACTCATGATTCAAACACTAAATGCAATGCTTGAACATGCTTATACACTTATGACTTCAAGGAAAATTTGATAGATACGAGTATATAATGCCATGCACTGAAAATTTGATATAAATGTACTGCTAGCTAGCTATTTCGACAAATCTAGTCACCCATCTACACGGTACTCCTATGAACATGCTCATGACATCTTACATATTAAAAGGGGCCAATAAACAGATTTCTTGGAGGACCCTGCATTCAAGAGGCATTAAATTGATGAGCCAAGTCAGATCTAATACAAAATAATCATAGATCTCTAACCCACCGAATCCAAAATTAATCCTAATTCGAATTCCACCCAAACTCTAAAACCCATCACAATCGAATACTCCTCAAAATGTAAAAACTCTGTTTTTACATTGATGGTGCCGTATAAACATCCACTAAAAATAAATTTGTGTGGGTTTTTTTTTTTTTTTTTTTTTTATAAGTGTAAGGGAAAAAACCATTATACATAAACTCTGAATCTTTCATCCAAGTTACATTTGCCATTGCTCAAATTTCAGTGGGATCATTTGTTCAGAACAGATCCAACTTTGATATAAAAAATTATTGAAACAGGATCTTACAATTTCGTTAGGAACAACTGCATATCTCACTAACGGTGAGACCCAAGTTTTGCCTATCCAAAGAAACATTTACAAAATTACAACAGATTCAAAAATCAAGAAAAATATTGTTGCGTTACGAACCAAAAAGAAGTATTAACAACAGAGAGAACAAACATAAATATATTACAGATCTAACCCATAAAAATTCTCCTCAAACAAACCCAAAATCAACAAAGATGGAAAAAAAACAAAAAAAAAGAATAAGACTTACCCGTGGATGAAAACGACAGCACGGGGATAAAAACGATGCTTTGATCGGCAGAGGAGGCTAGGGTTTCGGCGTGAGACAAAGAGAGAGAGAAGAGAGAGTGAGACGAGGACGAAGACAGAGCCAAAAAACATAGACGACGGCAAGAGGATGAAAAGGCACGAGGTTGAAGACGACATTTGATCGGCAGAGTAAGTAGGATTCGGCGAGAGAGATGAAGTGAGGGGGTGGGGGCGGAAGCCTAAAAACCTAATGAAAACGAGAGGGTTGAAACTTAAAACTAGTTTTTACATAAACCCGGGTACCGGATTTTAAAAACGGTACCTGGGTTTTACAACCCGTATCCGGACCAGACAGATCCAGATTTTGCCATACAGGTTTCGGCCCGGATTGTGCCCGGATAAACCTGGAACCAGAATCCAATTATCCGGGTTCCGGACCGGGCTGGATTTAAATCCGGCCCGGTTGAACAATCCTACATTTAATCTCCCTTCTAAATCCAAACTTACTTCACAATGTGACCTAAACATTTTTACAAAACCAATTCAAACATTTTAACTCAAACTACTTATTACTATTCACAGATTTCTCTTCTCATCATTTCTCACCATCCAAATATATACGTAACTTAAAAAGTTGATGCATCACGCAAGGAGCCAGAGGTCACCCATGAGCAAACCAATATGACTACAAAATAACCTAGCAAAGAATTTTGGCCTTAACGTTTCGACCTTCGCCAAAGTATTAGGGAGCCTAGCCTGTACATGAAGCTCTACCCCATGCCGCCAAGCGCGAGGGTCAACGAGGCGAGTACAGCTTTAACATGCTGCTCGACCTCTACCAAAGTATCAAGGCAAGCCTAGCCTTTGCTTGCCACTCAACTCCCTCTCACCAAACGTGAATGTCAATGAGGCGAGTTCAGCCTTAACGTGCTGCTCGACCTCCACCAAAGTATAAGGGTGAGCTCGGCCTTTATATGTCGTTCGACCACCTTTCTCCAAGCACGAGGGTCAACGAGGCGAATTTAGCCTTAACATGTTGCTTAACCTCTGCCAAAGTATCTAGGCGAGCCTGGTCTTCACATGCCACTCCATCCCCTCTCACCAAGCACAAGGATCAACAATGCAAGTTTGGTCTTAACATGCTGCTCAACCTTCACCAAATTATCAGGGTGAGCCTGACCTTTACATGCCGCTCGACCATTTCTTACCAAACATGAGGGTCAACGAGGCGAGTTTAGCCTTAACATGTTGCTCAACCTCCCCCAAAGTATATGGGCGAGCCCGGTCTTTACATGCCGCTCGGCCCCCTTTCACCAAGCATGAGGGTTAACGATGCAAGTTCAGTCTTAACATGCTACTCAACCTCTACCAAAGTATCTCAGTGAGCCCGGCCTTTACATCACGCTTAACCCCCTTCTCACAAAACGAGAGGGTCAACGAGGCTAGTTCAATCTTAATGTGCTTCTTGACCTTCGCTACAATATCAGGGCGACCCCAACCTTTACATACCACTTGGCCCCCTCTCACCGAGCATGAGGGTAAATGAGGCAAGTTCAACCTCAACATGCGGCTTGAACTCCGCCAAAGTATATGGGTGAGCCTGACCTTCATATGTTGCTTGGCCTCCTTTCGCCAAGCTCGAGGGTCAACTAGGTGAGTTTAGCCTCAATGTGCTGCTCGACCTCCACCAAAGTGTTAGGGCAAGCTCAGCCTTTACATGTTGCTCAACTCCCTCTTGCCAAGTGCGAGGGTCAATGAGGCGAGTTTAGCCTTAACACACTCCTTGACATCCGCAAAGTATCACGGCAAGCCCGACCTTTACATGCCACTCGGTCCCCTCTCGCCAAGCTCAAGGGTCAATGAGGCGAGTTCAGCCTTAACATACTGCTCGACCTTCACCAAAGTATCTAGATGAGCCAAGTCTTGACATGCTGTTGGACCCCTCTCACCAAGTGTGAGGGTCAACAAGGTTAGTCTAGCCTTAACATGCTGCTCAACCTCCGCCAAAGTGTCAAGGTGAGCTTGGCTTGTACATGCCGCTAGACACCCTCTTGCAAAGAGCGAGGGTCAAAGAGTTGAGTCTAGCCTTAATGTACTGCTCAACCTCCGCAAAAGAATCAGAGCGATCCCGGTAAGGCAGGGTGACTTAAGGTGTTCCTACCTCCCCCTATAACTTGAAAAGTTGCCTACCAGTGAGGTAAAATAGGCATCAAGCCTGTGGCACTGGCAGCACCATCTTTTGCCCAATGCTCAACCTCTCATTGGAAGGAGCGAAAGATACCCACAAAGTGTAAACAGGTGTTGATAAAGGAAAGACAACAAAATAAAAGAACACAAGCAAAATGATAGAGAATGCTTTTCATTATTGATTGAAGTCTTTATAAAGGGGAAGATTACAACATCTTTACAAGGGACCTTACAAAAAGAGAGAACAGACCCATACATTTGAAAAAGGAAAGTACTCTGTCAATGAGCTAGGAGTCAGCTGGTCGCTCGAAGGCACACGATCCCATGCTCAATCCAAGAAGTGACAAAATATAAGAGTCGGAGGGCCATCACTTTTCTTGTACCTCGAGACCCTTCAGAGCAACAGGAAGATCGCCATTAGAGCAAATCATTTTCTCATGGAAATGGCAAACAGCGATGAACTAGGGCTGAGTCAGTCCCGGAAGGGGCCCTCTTTCTTACCGTCTTTTCCTCCTCCTTGGCTGGAGGGCATTTGCCCAGACCTGAATGGTTCCATCACAGGAGAAGTTCCTAGCATCAACCAAGCCTGAGAGGGGAGTGCCAGCCCAACTCATTTAGTCAAACAAGTTGCAATGTCATATTGGAACATGGACTATGCTGAAAGTTCTGAGATAGGAAAGACCATCGAATGATACAACCATGAAGCCTAGGCCATACCACCTCTAGGACACACCTTAAAGTGATAGGGAATAACACAACCTTCGATAAGACTTCCTCTAGGCACCACGAATAGTTGCCGAACATTTGCTTCAGTTCAAACTTGTGGCAAGCCTTCATCCAAGAAGCCTAGCCCAGAGCCAGAAGGGTCATCAGACCTATGGTCCGCTAGAATAGAACCCACAAAAGAAAGGCAGAAAGGCTCTAGTTGCTTGAAGGGTAGGATGGGAGATACGATGACTATCAATGGAGAAAGGAGGACTTATATAGGAGATCGTGACGGTTCGTTCCCCAAGGTTTTGGTAACATGTGTATCCCACGACCCCCATCAATTCCGGCGCAAATCTTGCAGCACACGCTGCAAAGACCGTCTAGCACCATCAATGCTAGGAGGGCGTAATAGGTGAGCATTAATATCTAAGTGCCTGAAGTGCATGGGAACCCATGTGTGTCACACCAACTGCCAAACAAGCCCAATGGAGAAGCTTGGGAACTAACACGTGGCAAGAGGGCAAGGCACGAGTCTTCCTCCTTTTTTTGAGAAGGGGACATCTCAAGCCATAATAGACAAGGCAAGCGAAAAATCCCGATAAACATATCAACAACAAAAAAAGAAGAGCAAGAGGTGGATGAGGAGACCACCACAAAGCAAAGCACGTGACAATAAAACAAGAAAAAAAAATGTGTATACAAGTATACTAATGCATTAATTGTCACAGTCTGTACAAAGAAAATTATTGAAACAAGGTAATTTACATCATGCTGATACGGGGGGGAGATAAAAAATCAATCAAAGAAGGCATTGGGATCCATCTCGGACTCAATGAAGCCCACTTCTAGAGCATCCAGATCTGCTGGGCACCCAGCAAGGTCAAACTCAGCACCTCCAAGGCTGGCTCTCACAAGTTCCCCCCTTTAGCGCCCTTAGGAGGGTGAGTTGCAAGGGCTTCATCTTTTGGAGGAAAGGCATCTGGGATCATTGCTTGGCCAATTTCACCCCCCACGATTAAGGGAAGCAGGATCGAGATCAAGTTCTTTCAGATCAATGACCCTCAAATGTGCCTCCAACGCTCAAGAACTTGCTTAAGGATTCAGAATAAGGTGATCCTGCATTTTCTTAAGGCCTTCAATATATCCATAAATCCAATCTTCATCACAAACATAAAAGGGCTTTCCCTAGTTCATTGCCCAGGCTGACAGTGACTTCCTTCACTTTAGCCAAGTTGCTCCGCAGGTCCTCGATAGCTATGTCATGGGTAGTAATCCTTCTTTGAGCCGCCCCCAACTCTTTGATCACCTCCTCACCCTCTCCTGAGCCTCCAACTACGAGTCTTCTAGGTCTTTCTCAGTTCCTCATTCTCTGCCCAAAGCTAGCTTATCTACTCCCATGCCGAGATGGCCCAGCCCTTGGTCATCACCAACTCTGCCTCTAGGCACTTTCTCTCCTCCCTCTCCCCACTCACGCAGTGGAGAGACATCTTCACCATGGAGGGAAACTCCCAATTCTGTGCCTCAACTACTTCCTGGCCGCTCATGATGAAGTCGGCTAACATTTTGACTCTCTACAGCGCATGAAAGAGTCAAAACAAAAGACAAAGAGAGACAAACAAAATAGGAAAAGAGTGAGTCAGAGAGAAGGAAACCTAGGAGAAAAAGTCGGCAAAGATCTGCCCACCCACTCCAAAGCCTCCGCTCGTGCACTCTCAACTTCCAGACAAGTGGATGCAAAGATAACCTCCATCGAGCTACTTGCAAGAGCTGATTGCTAGTCCCTTCTAGTGCTTCTAACGACACACGAAACCTTCATTTCTGGCCCACTGGTTGAAGGGTTGGGAAAACCCCCAGTCATGGACTATGAATCCCCCTGCTAAAGTGAGTAATCTTTCCCCTTGCTCGATGTGTGCAAAACACCCTCCTCAGACCTCACAACAGCAGCTGCAACCCCCCGTCAGTCGGCGGGTTAGATACAAGGAACTCGACTTCCCTTTGAGGAGCCTCTTTTACTGACCAAATGGTTGACCCCACTAAGAGATGAACAACAACAATAGTAGCCATAATTCCACCTGTGGGAGCTTTACCACGAGAAGGCCCTCAAAAGGATGTATTCCCCTCGGCAGAACCGAACCCCTCTGTAGAGTCCCTAGAGGCACCTTCAGGGATTTGATCCCAAACCATAGATAAACCAGTGAAGGCTGAAGAATGAGTCATATCCATATTAGCTTCGGAAGGCAACTCAACCATGTACGACCGGTGAGAAATCTCATCTAGAAGGGCCCCTTAGAAGTGCATTTGAAGCCAGTTACCCCTTCCAGACAAGTCATGCAGCCCTACAAGCATGACTTCCAAGGCAACAGTCAAAAAAGGAGTAACCGACATACTAAGGCCAAAGGATTTCCCCTCTGCTTGCCCATTGGTAGGATGCACAGGAGAGACGTGAGAGATTGGGCTCCGAACAGTGTCACGAGCCTTGGTCATTGCATGCTGATCGCCTTTGCTGATTGACCTAGAGGAGACGCGGGGTCACTGTCGCTTTGGTTATCTCTGTGTAAGGCTTCCTCCTCTTACCATTGAGGGGAAGGCTCGGGGAGCACTTCTTCGATGAGGCCGTGGGCAGCCGAGTGGAAATACCACGACTAGCATGGATGGTTTACTAGTAGGGGGAAGGTATGCCACGATGTTCTCCTCCCTCAGAAGAACTTCAGAGTGGATAGCAAAGGGGCACTCTTTTGCCTACTCTTTAACGATGGCAATGCAGCGTAGCTCCTCGGACGTGGTTGTCGATCTCATGACCTTGTCTTTGGGAATGACACCCCACTAAGCCTTGATCTGGAACTCGGGATGGCCAATTTGCCCAATGGGGAACTCCCGCCTGGCCGAATAAGAAGAAGGCGGTGACCTCCTAGGAAGTTTGGGAAGATCACCCCAGAGTGAAAGATGGTTGAACATGCCATATCAAAGGAACTGAGTCCTAGATAACCTTGAGTGGAAATGGGAGCTCAAGTCATGATCTTCTGGCGAGAGATGAAGGAAGAGCTAGACCACATGCATCCTCTGGCAGGATAAGGGAGGGGGTCACACTGCATTAAATGTGCCACTCAGAGGGCCACACCGCATTAAAAGCACCCCCTCCAGGGAGCCACGCTGCATTAAATAAGCATGGCTAAAGAAGTTATGGGGAGGACACCTCCCTTGCAGTAGGCTATTGGCACCTAATCCTAGAAACTAGGTATAAAATTGACTCCCAAGAATCGGGATATGGATTAGACTCTTTGAATTCTCTCTACTGGCTTAAGCACTCTACTAAGAATATACTAATTTTAGCATTGAAGAGTTCCCAGCCATCACCCCAGTGATCGTCTTGTTTTCTTTGTGCTCGCAAGCCCAAAACTGAAGACCCGAGCTACTGAGAATCTGGCTCAAAGGCATACGAAACACGACATTAACAGAAATTAAAAATGAAATTTAGCGAGAAGAATATGTTTTGCAAGAGGCCAAAATTGTCATAATTTGGACATGTATATAGAGTCGTAAGTGTGGGCCCATTTTTGAAGACATGCAAATCGCCACAATAAGTGACATATTGTGGAGTTGCGAGTCAAGAAGCATTTCCAGCATTTATCTTTTGTCTGTCGCTATTGTCATGCATAAAGGTAGATCAATCGCATTATTTATAGTGCAGAGTAGTAATCGCTACAATGAAGTTATTGCGGCGACATCGACGGATTATTACGACGACTTTAGATTGCCACAATTACTAGCTAGTTGTGACACTTATCCCATATGTTGGTAATAGATTACAACAATTACATTGGAAAATATGATTTTGGTGATGGAACTTGTTGGCTGGAAATTTAGTTTTGCAATGAAGATTGACTCTCGTGGGGGGAGGGGGGAAGGGGTTGTTCTAGGCTTCTTAATGCTTTAATTTGTTTCTTTTTTGTTCATTAGTTATGCATACCTAATTTATAAATGAGTACCATGCATGTTTGCAATACAGTAGCTTAATTAGAAATCAAGTTGGAAACGTCATAGATTAACACTGTTGGTCAACATGAGAAAGTCATAAATTAGTGGGAATGTTAGGTTAGGAAGTAGTGAACCAAAATATATATAATTATTTGAATTAAAAAAATAGTTTTGGATCATCCACCACCACCAAATATGACATACTAACTGATGAATAGTATTGGCTCTATCCAGAAGTTTGCCAACTAGGCTTGTGAACAAAACTAGGTTGTAATATTAATATATTTGAGGGAGATCAGTAGCTAGCTACAAACCAAGTGGCTTGTTTAATAGTCAACTATATTAACATCTTTGAAGTCTTAGATATATTAATAATGATATGCTGAGTTGAATATATTATTATCCATATTTGTGCATGATATCACAAGTGATGGTTTTGCTGGTCCAATTCCATTGGAGATATTCAATATCTCAACAATATAGTATATTGGAGTCACATTAAATAATCTTTCAGGCCATCTTCCATTAAATATGGGAAATTTCCTTCCAAACCTTCAGCAGCTATATCTTGGGGCAAATCAACTTAGTTGAATAATTCTCAGTTTTATCTCCAATGCTTCACTACTCATTGAATTAGAGTTGGCTTACAACTCATTCTTGGGCTTAATCACTAACACACTAGTAATTTAAGGTTCCTCAGGCTACTCAACCTAGCAAGCAATAATCTTATTGTTGAATCTTATACTCCAGAGTCAAGCTTTTTCTCTACCTTGTCAAATTTCAGATATCTCGAAATGTTACTTTTTTCGGATAATCCACTAAATGGCATCTTTCCCAATTCTGTTAGGAATCTCTCTACTTTTCATAAGTACTTTGAAATAGGTCATTGTAGTATAAATGGCAACATTCCTAGAGAAATTGGCAGTTTAAGCAACTTGATGACTTTGCTGCTAGATAACAATCAATTTGTTGGACCTATTGCAACTACACCAAGGAAATTGGACAAGCTTGAAGCTTTATACCTTCAAAATAATAAACTTGAAGGTTCCATCCCACCTGATCTTTGTAATTTGGAGAGCTTGGTTGAATTAAATTTAGCTAGTAATGAGTTCACTGGAGGCATTCCTGAATGCATGAGAACTTTGAAATCTTTAAGAAATCTCTACTTAGCCTTCAACCAGTTAACTTCTATGGTTCCCTTAAGCTTGTGGAACCTTACGTATATCTTGGAGGTCAATTTGTCATCAAATCTTCTAGATGGCTCTCTCCCGATAAAGATGGGGAATATGAAGGTCCTAAGAATAATAGATTTATCAAGAATCAGTTATAAAGTAATATCCCAACAACAATCAGTGGACTCAAAGATCTAGTTAATCTCTCATTAGCCTACAATTGATTAGAAGGATCAATTAATCAAACATGTGGAGAGTTGGTAAGCTTGGAATTCTTGGATCTTTCCAATAATATGTTATCTGGCGAGATTCCCAAGTCCTTAGAAGCATTTATATATATGAAATATTTAAATGTGTCTTTCAATCGACTACAAGGAAAAATTCCTACAGGAGGGCCATTAGAAAACTTCTTAGCTACATCATTTATGTTAAATAAGGCACTTTATGGTGCTTCACGACTACAAGTTCCCCAATGTAAAGAAGATTCTCCTCTTAAGAAAAAGACTATTGTGGCGCATGTGCTAAAGTACGTACTACCAGCAATTGAGTTAACAATATTGCTTGTGGTGGACCTTGTATTGGCCTAGACTAGATGCAAAAAACAAAATGTCAAAGTTTCAATTGAGGCAGACCCATCACCGCCAGTGATATGGAAAATAATTTCCCACCAGCAACTTGTACAGGCAACACAAAGGTTTAATTTGAACAATTTACTTGGCGAATGGAGTTTTGGATCAGTATATAAAGGAACACTCTCAAATGGGACGAATGTTGGAATAAATTAAAGTTTTGAACTTGCAAGTGGAAGGGGCAAGAGTTTTGATATAGAGTGTGAGGTACTTTGGAATACTTGTCATAGAAATCTTATTAAAATCATCAACATTTGTCGCAACATTGAAATCAAGGCCCTTGTTTTGGAATGCATGCCTAATGGAAACTTGGAGAAGTGGTTGTATTCTCATAATCAATATTTGAATATCTTACAAAGGCTACATATAATGTTAGATGTGGCATCAACACTAGAATACCTCCATTATGGTTATTCAACAACTATTGTTAATTGCGATTTTAAGCCTAGCAACATCTTACTAGACGAAGATTTGGTTGCACATGTTGCTAATTTTGGCATGGCGAAACTCTTAGGCGATGGAGATTCTGTGATAAGAACCATGACTCTCGCTACTATCGGATATGGCACCAGGTGATTATCTAAAACTTGCATATCTATCTCTACTCATATAAATATACATAATATGTTTGTGTGTGTATAAGTAGTCTTTGTGTATAATATTGATATGTGCACAATCTATGTTTGTGTTTGGATTTTTTTCAAATCTTATCAAAACTTGAATGTATATGCTCATGAGAAGTTGTAATGTTATTACTTAATAGAGTATGGATTAGAAGGAATTGTTTCTACAAGAGGCGATGTGTATAGTTATAACATTTTATTCATGTAAACTTTCACAAGAAAAAGACCTACAGATGACATATTTTCAAAAGAAATGAGTTTGAAGAGTTGGATAGAGGAATCATTACTAGTACTTTCGATGAAGGACATTATTGATGACAATCTGTTGAGCAACGAAAGTGATGATCCTTCCATGGAGGAGCTTATATATTCTATTGTGGGATTAGCTTTGGATTGCTGTGTAGAGTCACCTGAACAAAGAATTAATATTAAAAATGTTTCAGACACACTCCGCAAGATCAAACTGAAGTTTCTTCAACATCATACAGATCAAGGAAATTAATGTGGGAGCTAGCATGAAGGACTTGTTTAAGATTGATTCATGCATGTGGCTTCCCAAATAAAATAGATTTGTTGGGGGCTACTGAAAAGATATTGCATGTTATCGTTGTTCTGTTGTGGCAGTGAGTAGACGATAAATTATATATAACTAGAAATGGAGTGGTTCGTAATTGCATGACTTCTTAACACGATACGTCAGATTGTAAAATTATTTTTATTATTTTTGTGGCTATAACACTTCTAAGCAACAAAGAGATTTTATAAAAAGAGTTATAAAATGACATTGCTTCACATAATACGTTAAATTAACTTTACAATAAAAAATAACTTTATAACCTGATGTACCATATATTAAGTTAGATCAATTTATAAATTTACTTTTGTAAAATTCTTTTGCAGCTAAAGTAATTCTGGATGACTAATAATCATGACATCCAATCATGTTCTATCTATCATGTAGATATGATAGGTACAAATTTGTTGTATTATTTTTTCCTTTCTATATAGCTATATAATTAACATTTTTGTCATTTTAAGGTGTCATCTGGATGGACAATTAAGATGAGATCAGTTGAAATAAAAGTAGAAAGTTGAAAATTAAATAAAATATTATTAGAATATTATTATTTTTAATTTTAAAAATATTAAATTATTTATTATATTTTATGTAATAATTCCAAAAATTATAATAATAAAATAAAATAAAACAATTTCACCTTCCAAATCTTCAAAATACACGAGCGATGGACGGCAACGAGGTTCAAGTCTGTACTCTCAACTTTTGGCACTGAAGTCAATATAAGGTACAAAGTTGAACTCTATTATTGCTTGGTCTCGGGTCACTTCAAAATCAATTCTATGGAAAGTCAAGAAGTCTTCAGGGAAACGAAACTGTTATGCCTTTTTCTAGATTATGGGCTAGCTCTCCCCCACATGAAGACTTACAAACCATGGGGACCTTAACCTGTGTCTTATTTATTTTATTGACTAGAAAAAGTGTTAATTACCATTGCTTCTAATCCATTATTTTGAAAAAATTGAGATTGTTATAATTATGAAAAATTTTAGACAAAAAAAAAAAAAAAAAAAAAAAAGTCCTAACGGAATTGCATTGAATGCATAAATTTCGTATAATTGCACTGAATGTTATATACGTGGAAGTTTGGTTTCACAATGGAATTGAATGCTGCGAAGAAAACCAAACAGGAAAAGAGCCATGCTCGTAAGATTGCTTGCTGCTCACTGTCAAGACATTCAATCAAGCAATTTTGTCAATAGCTACCCACTTGCTTCAGTCTTCATCAGTCGTATCTGATTGGGAGTGATCTGGGAAAGTGGGATATTGACTCCTATTTTCTTTTGCTTTTTTATGCACCCATGTGCACGTTAATCCAATACTCGAACAAGAAAATGGAACCGGAGTATCAGTTTAGGAATGTAATTAGTGCGTAATCGATTTTAAAAAATGAAAAATTGATGTATACTGATTCGGTCTTAAATTTTATCCAAAACCAAACCGGACCGGACCAATTACACCCCTATAGAAGGCCTTAACCTGTGTCTTATTTTTTTTATTGACTAAATTACCATTGCTTCTATTCCAATACTTTGAGAAAATTGAGATACATATAGTTATGAAAAAATTTTATACAATCCAAAAAAAAAAAAAGGTCCTAAACAATTCCTTTTAATTTTTTTTTTCATAATAAATATATGGTGTACGGATGATGAATAGAGAACTTAATTAGCTTAGTAAGAATAAAATTAAAAAAAATAATTAAAATATATAATCATGTTGGATAATGAGTAGCATCCATATATATATATATATATATATAGCAATACCCATGAATGATCCTAGTCTACTTTATTGGAACTCCAACACATACATGAACTCCCCCAGTCTTTGAAAATAAGATAGTAAAAAAAAAAAATAATAACAAGATGGTACGTACGTAGTCTGCATTGATATCGCTCAAATCGGAGTTGAATTAGGTCCTGTGTGGACAGTAAAATTATTTTATCTTATCTTAATATTATAATTTTTTTAAATTTTTACGTAAAATATAATAAATAATTTAATTTTTTTAAATCTGAAAATAATAAGAATGTTAAAAACAGCATCTTAATTCACTTGATGACTAGGATATATGTATGTATCAGTACTACGGGTGTCTAGCGAACCAATTCACTCATTGGGACATTTCGCAAAATAATTAGCTCAGCCATACGTGTCCAGCGAGAGTCAAGTAATTCCATCTCTGCTTAACCGAAATTAAAATCCCACGAGATGTCTACCAAAATCTCTACTTCTTTTAATTTACGATCCAATTTTGAACGAAACTGATCATCTAAACAATTACAATTTAATTGGACTAATTATAGATTAGTAGGGCCATCAACGAATATATATGACTAAATTCGATTCAGATCATGAAAAGGCCAGCAAGAACGAACCGATCATGTGAAACTACAAATTATTTGAAAATTAAGTTGATTCAACAGCTAGCTAGCACATAAGTTTTCTTCGAGCGTAAAATCTACGACCTGTTGTGTGGAAGTTTTGGTTTCGTAATGCAATGATAGCCACACCACCCAATACTCCAACAAGAAAATGGAACCAGCATTAATTACGTATATGTGAATGTGATCACTACTCTCAAGTCATTATTGGTCAACTTTGAGGGCTTCCATGGAGGGAATCCCCTACTATTTAATTATATATCCTCTTAATTTTTTAATGCTCCATTAACTTTGAGTGCCATATATATATATATATATAAATACTAATTCCCCTACCTCAAACCACCCAATACTCCAACAAGAAAATGGAACCAGCATTAATTACGTATATGTGAATGTGATCACTACTCTCAAGTCATTATTGGTCAACTTTGAGGGCTTCCATGGAGGGAATCCCCTACTATTTAATTATATATCCTCTTAATTTTTTAATGCTCCATTAACTTTGAGTGCCATATATATATATATATAAATACTAATTCCCCTACCTCAAACCACCCAATACTCCAACAAGAAAATGGAACCAGCATTAATTACGTATATGTGAATGTGATCACTACTCTCAAGTCATTATTGGTCAACTTTGAGGGCTTCCATGGAGGGAATCGCCTACTATTTAATTATCCTCTTAATTTTTTAATGCTCCATTAACTTTGAGTGCCATATATATATATATATATATATATATATATATATATAAATACTAATTCCCCTACCTCAAACCACCCAATACTCCAACAAGAAAATGGAACCAGCATTAATTACGTATATGTGAATGTGATCACTACTCTCAAGTCATTATTGGTCAACTTTGAGGGCTTCCATGGAGGGACTCCCCTACTATTTAATTATCCTCTTAATTTTTTAATGCTCCATTAACTTTGAGTGCCATATATATATATATATATAAATACTAATTCCCCTACCTCAAGTGATCCTTAGATACATCACTCATGGATAGAGTCCTCCTCCTTTGTGTGATAATGCTTTTGCTACGATGTTACAATATGGCTATCTCAGTCGATGCAACCATTCCAAATATTGCCACAGATCAATCTGCTCTTCTTGCCTTAAAGTTTGGTATTTCTCATCCCGACCCTGATCATAACATTCTAGCAAGCAATTGGTCCACCAATACATCTGTTTGCAATTGGATTGGTGTTACTTGTGGTTCTAGACATCACCGAGTCATAGCCTTGAACCTTTCTTACATGGGTTTTGAGGGTACCATTCCTCCACATATAGGAAACCTTTCATTTCTTGTTAGTCTAACACTGAGAAACAATAATTTTCATGGCTCTGTGCCCAATGAGTTGTTTCGTCTTTACCGGTTGAAAAACTTGGATTTTGGATTCAACAACTTCAGTGGAGAAATTCCATCATCTTTGGGACTATTATCCAAACTTCAAAATTTGTTTCTACTTGGCAATAGATTCACGGGTGCTATCCCACAATCCTTATCGAATATGTCTTCCTTGGAAATGATTGATTTGGCCTTCAATGGGTTCTCGGGTTACATACCTTCCTCCCTCTTCCACATATCTACCTTGCAAGCAATTGATCTTGGAGTTAATAAGCTTTCGGGTCCGATGCCTTCTATTTTGTTTAACATGCCTTCGCTACAATCGATTGATTTCTACTCCAACGAGCTCTCAGGGATACTTCCGACGGATACGTTTAATCATCTTCCCAACTTACAAAGGCTTCAACTTGCTTATAACAGATTTTATGGCGGACTTCCGTCCACTTTGTTCAGCTGCAAACAACTGCAATATTTCTCGGTGTGGAGTAATCATTTAACCGGAAGAGTACCGCCGGCAATCGGAAACTTAACCATGCTTATGACTTTGTACCTTGCCGAAAACAACTTTACTGGTATGTAATTAATTTAGTCATTAATTATATGTAATTTGTGCAATACAATCATGGAAAGCATCATTCATTTGCAGATGTACGTACGTACAAAATTATTGCTAATTTTCGGATTGGTCCACTTTCAACACATACAGGCCAGAAAAATACATGGGGAATGCGAACAATACTCAAGCTTAGATTTCATGGGGAATCCGTCTTAATTAATGCATGGCCTTTTTATTTTTATTTATTTTTATTCTTTTCATATATTTTTTTTATACCTTTAAATATTTAAAAAGAAATTCATAATATTATTAAAAAAATACTTCCTTAATCACTATTTAAAAAATAAATAAATATATCTATCGGAACCCGCTTTCAGATCCATTATCGGTGGATTTAACGTTTTCCTTTTTTGGGTTATTAATATATATGATTTACAGAATCTCTCTTCTTTTTTTTTTTTTTTTTGGCTAAACTAATGTAATCCTGATTATTCATATTGTGGCAGGTGCAATTCCGAATGAAATTGATTATCTACAAAACTTGAAGAAGCTCAATATCGGAGACAACCATTTCTCTGGACCAATTCCGTTTGAGATTTTCAATATCTCAACATTACAAATCCTTGGAATGCCTTTGAATAATCTCTCTGGTCCTCTCCCATCAAATCTAGGCCTTTTCCTTCCAAAACTTCAGCAGCTTCTGCTTGGGGGAAATAAACTCAATGGAGTAATTCCCAGCTCCATCTCCAATGCATCACAACTCACTCATCTAGACTTGTCTGTGAACTCATTCTATGGCTTCATTCCAAATATAATTGGTAATTTAGGTTTCCTCGAGTATCTCAACTTAGAATTCAATAACTTGACTATTGGATCTCCAGAAATGAATAGCCTTTTCTCTTCTTTGTCAAATTGCATATATTTGGAAATATTATCTTTTACAGAAAATCCACTAAATGCTATCCTTCCCAATTCCATTGGAAATCTCTCCACTTCTCTTCAGAAAATTTTTTTGGGTGGTTGCAATATCAAAGGCAACATTTTCCAAGATATTGGCAATTTCAGCAGCTTGACAACTTTGGACTTAGGGAACAATGAGTTGGTTGGACAGATTCCAACTGCATGGGGGAAATTGGGAATGCTCCAAGGTTTATATCTGGATAGTAATAGATTGCAGGGTCCCATCCCATCAAATCTCTGTCATTTAAAGAGGTTGTCTGAGTTATATTTAGGAGGCAATGAGCTAGTTGGACAAATTCCTGGATGTGTAAATAATCTAGCTTCGCTAAGAAAGCTCTACTTAGGCTCAAACAAATTAACTTCTATGATTCCTTTGAGCTTGTGGAGCTTGACAGATTTATTGGAGGTTGACCTATCATCGAATTCTCTAAGTGGCCCCCTCTCATTAGATCTTGGAAATTTGAAGGTATTGAGACAGTTGGATTTATCAAACAATCGATTATCGGGTAATATCCCGATGACAATTGGTAGTCTCAAAGATCTAAATATTCTCTCCTTAGCAGGAAATCAATTAGAAGGTTCAATTCCTAAATCATTTGGTGATTTGGTAAGCTTGGAGCTCTTGGATGTTTCTGGTAATAATTTATCTGGAGAGATTCCCAAATCCTTAGAAGCACTTGTATATCTTAAATATCTGAATGTCTCATTCAATAGACTACGAGGAGAAATTCCTACAAGAGGACCATTTATAAACTTCTCGGCTGCATCATTTATGTCTAATGATGCACTTTGTGGTGCTCCCCAATTGCAAGTTCTCCCCTGCAAAAAAGATGCTTCTCGATCAAGAAGGTCCAAAATAAGGCATATACTAACATTTTTACTACCTTCAATTGGGTTGACATTAATACTTGTGGCATCCCTCATGTTAATCTTAAAAAAACACCAAAAGGAGTCAACAGGTTCGGTAGACTTGTCTCCTTTAGCACCATGGAGAAGAGTTTCTCACAATGAGCTTCTACGAGCAACAGAAGGGTTTAATCCAAATAAGTTGATTGGAGAAGGGAGTTTTGGGTCTGTGTACAAAGCAACTTTCTTGGATGGTAAGGATTTTGCAATAAAAGTTTTGAATTTGCAAATAGAAGGGGCATTTCATAGCTTTGATGTAGAGTGTGAGGTACTAAGTAATATTCGCCATCGAAATCTTGTCAAAATTATTAGTGCTTGTAGTAATATCGACTTCAAAGCCATTGTATTGGAATACATGCCTAATGGGAACTTGGAGACTTGGCTTTATTCTGGTGACCGCTTTTTGAGTATGTTACAAAGGCTAAACATAATGATTGATGTGGCGACGGCACTAGAATACCTTCATTTCGGTTACTCAAAAACTATTGTCCACTGTGATTTGAAGCCTAACAATATATTGTTGGATGAAGATATGGTAGCACATGTTGCCGATTTTGGAATAGCCAAGCTCTTGAGAGATGAGGATCTTATAAAGCGAACCATGACCCTTGCTAGTATTGGATATATGGCACCAGGTGATCTTATTATGCTGATTTTGAATTCCATTGATCATCGAATATTGATTTATACGCTTCAAATCCTTTAAATTTTTCCCTTTTTCTTTTGTATAATGCAGAATATGGATCTGAAGGAATTGTTTCTATAAGAGGTGATGTATATAGCTATGGCATTTTACTAATGGAAACTTTCACGAGAAAGAAGCCTACAGATAACATGTTTGTTGAAGAGATGAACTTGAAGCGCTGGATAGAGGAATCTCTGGTTGATCTCTCCATAGTCGAAATCATTGATGCTAGTTTGCTGGGCGACGAAAGATATAAGGATGCAGCTACGATGAATATTGTATCACCTATCATGGGACTAGCTTTGGACTGTTGCGTAGATTCACCTGAAGAGAGGATCAGTACAAGAAGTATTCCAATAGCACTGAACAAGATCAAATCCAAGTTTCTACAAGATTTTCAAAGAACTTGATCATTTTAGATATATGTTGATATGCTTAATTTGTCTGTGGCTCTTCTTTAGTTAATATTTGTTCCTTTCCAAACATTACAATAGTGACTCCCATCTTTAAGATAAATACTTGTTTTGTGCGGCCATTTTTGTACTTATTGTTGATCTTTTTTTAACCCTATAGAATATGATGATGACATGATTTTATTATTGATATATAAATAACACCAATGGATATTCGAATATTAGAAAAAATGATAGATATACAATCTTTTGTTCAGCTATATTTTAAATAAGAAGTATTTTTATCAAAAATTTACAAATATAACATCATTTTATATAAATATCCTTGTTTTTAAATATTGTTATATGAAAGGTTGTAAAAAAAATTATTTTGAAACACCAATAAGAAAATAAAAGGGTAAAAAAGGGCAAAAATATTTAAAATAAAAATGGGTCGCTCCTTCCTTAAATATTGCAGAGGCACTTCTAAGCGGTCGGGCTATTAATCGCCCAAGAGTAGCCCTCCTTTCACGTGTTGCCACTTAAAGAAATACACAATAATTTTAAAAGGCTCCACCACAGAATATCATCTTTGCAAGAGACATATTTGATTTCGCACTAGCCTTTCATCTCTTCCGTCTTCCTCGTTGCCCCTCTTCCGTCTCTTTGTACAGCCGCCCAAGAGCAAACTCAGTTCCATTGACACCATCTCAGTTCGACACTGATTGACCATCCATTGCCTACCTATAACAACAAGAGCCTCTCACAACGCAGGCAAAAGTAATTTCAATTACTCTAGAATTAGAGAGAGAGAGAGAGAGAGAGAGAGAGAGAGAGAGAGAGAGAGAGAGAGAGAGAGAGAGAGAGAGAGAGATCTAGGATCTCATTGTAAAATTTACTCTTCATCATTTGGCTAGTTGGTAATAGAGTCCCTTTTTTGTGTGTGGAGCAACATATCCCTTAATTTGTTAGGTAGTTTAAGAAAGATCTTCTTCAGTTTCTTCGTTGTAGTCAGAATTCTTGAGGTCAGAGACCATTTTCTTCAACTTGCAAATCTATATCTTTGACTTTCCTCTACCTAGGCATTTTTTCAGAGCATTCAAGGGAAACTTGGTTTTACCCAAATACTCACTCTGATCCTTTCAGCTCCGTCTTATATTTCCCTCTTATGATTCAGTTAAAGAAAATAAAACCTAATTTTTCTTCTCCTTTCTTCATTTTCTTGTAATCAATTTTATTTTTGCTCCTTAGTGACTCATGGTCGAATATGCTTCCAAGTGTAGAAGTGTCAAGTTGTATCAAGGATAAGTCCAGGATCATATTCCACAGGGACAATGGGTTATCAAAGCATATAAGAGATTTGTGAGTAACAAATGAATCGAGTATGAGAGATGAAAATAAAATTAAAATGCAATGCAAAAAAAGATAATTGAAGTTAAAATTAGAGTTTCTAAAAAAAAACAAATTAACGAATACTTGGGTTGGGTATGAGACTCTCTTTATTTCGAATTCTAGATAATTTTCTCGATTAACAATCCAGTCAAGGCATTGATAAACGGAAGATAAAAAGTTATGCTCAAGTTTTGCAATATTTTTTTTCTACGGGATTCTCTACTTTACTAGCCAAACACACATTAACAAACAATCGACAAAAGCCTTGATAATTTTCAAACTTTTGTTGTGCCTTACGTCAACAACAAAACAAGAGCAAGAGCCGCAATCTATTTTCAATTCAAATTCGACTAGTAATATAGTGAAATCATCATTCAACAACAAAATATTGCATTAATCTAGATTCTCAAAATAAATTAAGTCTCACTCCACAACCCAAGTTTTAGAAATTAGCTACACATGATATTTCTAGCAATAAAAAGTAATCTAAGTAAACTCATAACAAAATCTGAAAGATAAAGAAACCCAAAATAAATAAAAAAATGAACCGAAAGCAAGAAAGAAAACTAAATGAAGAAGACGCCGCACCAGCTGAACGTAAAACTGGAAAAATAAAATGAAAAGAGATCCAACACGAGAGAGAGAGCTTCACGCCACAAACAAAAAAATAAAGAGCCTCAGCTGAATAGGAATAAAGATACCGTCTGCAACGAAAGAAAGTACTCTCTAAAAAGAAACTGCACTATCCTCTGTTGCCTTGCATCTTAACAAAAAACAAAGAAAATAAAAATCAAAGCTGCCGCCGAAGGTCTCTAACGAAAAGTAAAGCAGAATAAAATGAAGACTACCTTACTGCTACTAGCTAAACGAAAAAAAAGTAAAGAAAATAAATAACTGTTCTGTTGCTAGCGTCTAAAACAAAAAGCAAGAATGAAATTAATGTCTGAAAAACAAAACCAGCAGCTTGTTGTCTTTGTCTTAACGAAGGGAAAGGAAATAAAAAAAACTCCAAGCTCACTCTGCTGCTGTTCTATCTCTAACGAGAAGCAAAGTGTAAGACAAGGTCAAAACCAGCCGGCTATCCTACTAAAACCAAGGTAAGCTAAGAAAATCACATAAAAAAAAAAAAAAACTACTGCTGAAAACAAAAAAACAGAAATGAAAGAACACCTCAAAAAAACTGGCCAACCAGCGTCTTAAACGAAAGAAAGGAAATACCACCCAGCACTCTACTCCGGTCTGAAAGCAAAGAAATAAAAAATAAAAAATAAAAAATTCAAGTTCCGCTCCTTCGTCTAAAACAAAAATAAACAAGAGTGAATAAAACCAACACCAGCCATCTCTCTAAATGAGAAGAAAGGAAATAAATTTCAAGACTACCTATTACTATGAACGAAAAACTCAAACGGAAAACAAGAAAAACTTCAAAAACTCAGCTGCTCAGCTATAGCCAAATGAAAAACCAAAAGAAAGTGCAAGAAAGATAAATTGGTTGCGCAAAAACTAAAACAAAAGAAAGAAAATAAAAATACAAGCTAAGCTACCCTCCTTTGTGTTGTTGCCTCCAGCTAAATAAATACTGATTTCCTGTTGTTGCTGCACGTCTGAGTGTATACATCCATGTTCTGTTGTAGAACCGACAAAGGGAATAAGACCTGTTGTCTTCCTATCTCAGGTCTAAAATGCTCTTGCTTTCCAACAACATCCAGCGTGTGTGAGTGTACTGCAACGTGCTACGTCCATTTCTTCTCTTGCTGCTCTGCGTCTACAACGTCCAGATTGGTGCTGTCCGAATGAGTGCTTTCCGAGTGAGTTTCTTTCTGCATGTGTATTGCATGTGTGAGTGGTTGTCACTTTTCTACATGTGTGAGCTGGTGTGAGTGCTGTCTATGTGATGCTGCATGTGTGAGTTTCTGCAACGTGCTGTGTCCGAATGAGTTTGTTGCTGCATGTGTAAGTTGGTGTGGTTTATTGCATGTGAGTTGCTTGTCTTGCAATGGTTAGCACGTGTAGTGAGTGTTGTCCGAATGAGGCTGGTCTGCATGTGTGCATGTTGAACCCAAGGTTTTAGGTTTCATGTGATTATAAATCTACACATGGATTTTGATGATAACAAACGAATTTAAAGAATAAAGGAGTTTCAAGTTCAAGTTGTCCACACAATAGAGTCAAGCACATCAAAGAACCAAACATGAGCAAGAAGGAAACAAGTTCACATTAAAGTCATAGTGTAATGTTGTAAATCTCTTAAAATTCAAAATTAGGATTAATGCTCAAAATTAATATTTTATCATAAAGCATTAAAATACATTTTTCACATGTGCATAAATATTTTTGAAAATTAAATTTGAAAATTTTGAAAGATGATTGATTGTCATCTTTTACATGTGCATGCCTTGATTAAAGTGTTAAACTTTGAAAATATTAAAGATGATTGATTGTCATCTTTTACATGTGCATGCCTTGATTAAAGGGTTGAACTTTGAAAATATTAAAGATGATTAATTGTCATATTTCACATGTGCATGTTTTATTTGAATATTTTCAAAAGTGATTGATACTTTTTTAGACTTATACAAAAGGTAGATGATTTTGTTTGAATTTTTTGAAAAGTAAAGTGTGCTCCTTTTGTCATATACAAAAAGTAAAAGATTAGGTTTGAATTTTTTGAAAAAGAAAATGTGCTCCTTTTGTCATATGCAAAAAGTAAAAGATTAGGTTTGAATTTGTTGAAAAGGAAAGTGTGCTCCTTTTGTCATATGCCAAAAGTAAAAGATTAGGTTTGATTTTTTTTGAAAAAGTGAATGATGTTGTCTTTGACATGTGAATCTTTTTAAATTTGAATATGAAGTCTCATATGCCTATAAATAGATTATTTGAGAGCTTCACATTCACAATATCCAAAGCATACAACATTCATTTAAAGCTTTCATTCTCTATTCTCTAAGGATTGAACCTTAATTCTTGTTCATTTTGAGAGATATAGTTTGCGCTGTATTGTTCTTATTTCACTCATTGAGGAGTGTTTTCTGATAACCTACCCACTATCAGCTCTTGTATTAGAAAAAAGGGTGTGTATAACCCTTGTGCGTGTAGAAAGTATTTTACATGGAGAATAGTTGAATCACCACGTGTAAGGTGATTGCAAGTGTGGAGGGTGTTCTACACGGATCATTTGTAGCGGTATTGTTCAAAGGTGTAATAGGTTTCTATCTCCACCTGAAGGAGATTGAATAGTGAATTCGGGAATCCTCAAGGGGTAGCTTTAGGCGAGGACGTAGGCAGTGGGGCCGAACCTCGTTAACATACTGAGTTTGCTTCTCTCTTACCCTTACTCTTTATATTTATTGCTATTTCATATTTTGTTTATATTTTATATTATATATTTGATTTATAATTGTTATTTTTTTTAATACAACTCAATTCACCCCCCCTCTTGTGTTAGCCATCTGGGCAACAATTGGTATCAGAGCTAAGAGCTCTATTATAAGATTAACTATCTTTTGAGTTAAGATCTTATGGCTAACATTTCAGCTTCATTTGGTGAAGGTCAATCTAGCAGTCGGCCTCCACTCTTTTATGGAGATAATTACTCATTCTGGAAAGTTAGAATGAGAATATTTCTTCAGGCTCGAGGTCAAGAAATCTGGAAATGCATTGTAAATGGACCTTATATTCCAACAAAAGTGGTTGATGGAGTAAAGGTCAAAAATGAAGAAGAAGAGTTTGATCGTGAAGACGATAGACTTTATACTTTGAATTTAACTGCTATGAATTTATTATTTAATGCTCTCAATGGAAATGAGTTTAATAGAATAATGACTTGTGCTACGGCAAAAGAAATTTGGGATAACTTGGAAGTTACTTATGAAGGAATTTAGCAAGTCAAGGAATTAAAAATTTATATTCTTACTTATGAATATGAAATGTTTAAGATGAATGATGATGAATTTATTTCTAGTATGCACACTTGTTTTACTAACATCATAAACAGTTTGACAGCTCTTGGCAAAGTTTATTCCAAGGTGGAGATAGTAAGAAAAATTCTCAACTCTCTACCAAAACGTTGGGAATCAAAAGTAACAGCGATTCTTGAAATTAGAGATCTTAAGAAGCTCGAAATGAATGAACTCATTAGGTCACTTATTACCCATGAGTACACATTGAAAAGAGGAGAAGAAGAAGGAAAGTCAAAGAAGAGCTTGGCACTTAAAGCTGTTCCTCATGAAAGTGAAAGCGATGACGATGAGGAAAATGAAGACAAAGATGAAGAAGTTGCAATGATAACAAGAAGAATTCAGAGGTTCTTAAAGAAAAATAAAACTCTGCCGAGGAAATCCTTCAAAAAGTTTTCCAAGAAAGATACAGATAAAAACAAGGGCAAGAAAGTAATGAAAGCTACATGGGATGATGATTCAAGTAGCTCAGATAGTGAAGCAAGCAATGGAGAATCAGCAAATATTTGTCTTATGGCTAAAGATGACATTAAGGTATGCATGAAGTCATCCACAAGCAAAAACAAGTGGTGTTTAGATAGTGGATGCTCAAGACACATGACGGGAGACAAGACTAAATTCTTTGATCTTAGATCTAAAGAAGAAGAACACGTAACATTTGAAGACAACTCGAAAGGGAAGATCGTGGGAATAGGTAAAATTGGTAATGAATCTTCTCTCATAATTGAAGATGTTCTACTTGTTGAAGGTCTAAAACATAATCTTTTGAACATAAGTCAATTATGTGATAAAGGATTTACAATTACTTTCAAAATGGATAAGTGCATTATTTTGAATGATCATGATTGTAATATTTGTTTTATTGCTTTTAGAAATAATAATATTTATACAATCGATTTTGAAGAAATTATCTCACAAAATGCTATTTACTTTTCAGCTCAAAATGAAACTAGTTGGCTATGGCATAGAAGATTAGGTCATGCCAACATGGAACTTATTTCCAAACTTTCAAAAAATGATCTTGTGAAAGGTTTACCAAAAATAATTTTTCTTAAAAACAAAATTTGTGATGCATGCCAATTTGGTAAACAAACAAAAACTTCTTTTAAAACCAAGAAACATATTTTCACTACTAGACCATTGCAACTGATACACATGGATCTTTTTGGACCAAATAGAGTTGCAAGTCTAGGAGGAAAATATTATGCATTTGTTATTGTTGATGATTTCTCTAGATATACTTGGGTCATCTTTCTTGCTCATAAAAATGAGGCACATAATGCCTTTACCAAGTTATGCAAGAGAATTCAAAATGAAAAGGGCTATACTATTTCAAGTATCTAAAGTGATAGAGGAAAAGAGTTTGTTAATAAAAATATTGAAACATTTTGTGATGAAAATGGTTTTGTGCATAATTTTTCTACTCCTCGACCTCCTTAACAAAATGGGGTAGTAGAGAGAAAAAATAGATCTCTTCAAGAGATGGCAAGAACAATGCTCAATGAGAACAGCTTGCCTAGTTATTTTTGGGCCGAAGTGGTAAGTACTGCATGTTATGTTATAAATAAAGTTATGCTAAGGCCTAAGTTAGATAAAACCCCCTATGAGCTTTGGAATGAGAAAAAACCCAACATTGGTTACTTTCATGTATTTGGATGCAAATGTTTTATTTTGAATGACAATTATAATTTAGGCAAGTTTGATACAAAATCTGATGAAAGTATTTTTTTCGGGTATTCTACTAATAGTAAAGCTTATAGAGTATTCAATAAAAAGACTTTGACTGTACAAGAATCTATGCATGTAGTATTTGATGAATCTAATTCTCCATTCTCCAAGAAATCTATTGATGAAGAAACAGGAGGTATAAATAACACGGAAAGTCTCAATCTCAACAAAGAGAAAACAATAGAAGAAGTTCAACATGGAGCCATCAGGAAAGATTATCAAAATTTAATACAAGATGCAACTAAACAGTGGAAATTTGTGAAAGATCATCCAGTGGAACAAATTTTGGAAGAACCTTCACAAGGTGTAAGTACTCGATCATCTCTTAGAAATATTTGCAATCATACTGTTTTTCTATCTCAAATTGAACCCAAAAATATTGATGACGTACTTCTTGATGAATCTTGGATTCTAGCTATGCAAGAAGAGTTGAATCAATTTGAAAGAAATGATATTTGGACACTTGTTCCTAGACCCAAAAATCATACTATTATTGGAACAAAATGGGTTTTTAGAAACAAGAAAGATGAGTCCGGAGTCATTACTAGAAATAAGGCTCGACTTGTAGCCCAAGGTTTTAATCAAGAAGAAGGAATCGATTATGATGAGACATATGCACCTGTCGCAAGATTAGAAGCTATTCGAATGCTACTTGCATATGCTTGTTATAAACATTTCAAACTTTTTCAAATGGATGTTAAAAGTGCTTTCTTAAATGGTTTTATAAATGAAGAGGTATATGTTGAGCAACCTCCAGGTTTTGAAAATCATATTTCCCCAAATCATGTTTTCAAACTCACAAAAGCACTATATGGACTTAAACAAGCTCCTAGAGCTTGGTACGAGAGACTCAGTGGTTTATTGATTGAAAAAGGTTTTTCAAGAGGAAAAATCGACATAACTCTTTTCATTAAATATGAAAATGATGATATTCTTTTGATTCAGATTTATGTTGATGATATAATATTCGGTGCTACTAATGAAAATATGTGTCAAGTTTTTGCTAAGACTATACAGGAAGAATTTGAGATGAGCATGATGGGAGAACTTACATTCTTTCTCGAATTGCAAATTAAGCAAGCAAAAAGTGGGACATTCAATCAAAATATATTAAGAAATTACTGAAAAAGTTTGGGATGGAAAATGCTAAGGAAATTGGAACACCAATGAGCCCATCAACTAAACTTGATAAAAATGAATCCGTTAAGCCAGTTGACTTGAAGATATATCGAGGTATGATTGGTAGCTTATTATATTTAACAGCTAGTAGACCAGATATTATGTTTAGTGTGTGCTTATGTGCACGCTTTCAATCATCTCCAAAAGAATCACATTTAATTGCAGTTAAGCGCATTCTTATATATCTTAGTGGTACAATTAACCTAGGGTTATGGTACCCTAAGCACACATCTTTCGATCTAATCACAGATGCAGATTATGCTGGCTGTAAAATAGATCGAAAAAGCACTAGTGGAGAATGTCATTTCTTAGGTCATGCATTAGTTTCCTGGTTTAGTAAAAAACAAAATTCTGTTGCACTATCTACTGTTGAGGCAGATTATGTTGCTGCGGGTAGTTGTTGTGCTTAAGTTATTTATATGAAGCAACAACTTGAAGATTTTAAACTTATGTATAATCACATTCCAATCAAATGTGATAATACAAATGCTATAAATCTTTCGAAGAACCCAATACAACATTCTAGAACTAAGCATATTAAAATAAGATATCATTTTCTTCGAGATCATGTGCAGAAAGGCGATATAATACTAGAGTTCACAAACACACACGATCAGTCAGCAGATATATTCACAAAACCTTTACCAGAAGATAGATTATGTATGATTAGAAGAGAAATAGGTATGATGCATGTTATGAATATTTCTTAAAAAATAGACCAGAGTTAATAAAAATAGAGATAGATTTTTTAAATACTTTTACATAAACTTGAGACTCTTAGCCTCATGTTTGAGACGCTCATTCTCTTCATACAATATCATGTTACTCTTATCTATGGGAACCGGCAAGCAGAATGAAGAATCTAATAAAGATTTTAACTATTTATTCTTCTGTCGAATAATTCCTTCCCTTGTGTGAGACCCTTGAACAATTCGTTGAAGTACAACAATTTGTTCTTTGAGCTTTTCAACTTCATGATTTTTGGCTTGTAGCCGCTAAGAAAAAGCAACAATAGAGGAAGAGTAGCGAGTCCCAAGACTCACCAAGTCATAAATAGCATCAGAATCTGACTTATTAGTCAGATTATTATTTTCTTGCTGCAACATGGCACCAATGGCAGCTGCAGAAATGACAGGAGGTTGAGATGCAGAATGCCTCATGGATGGATCTAGAGAAATGTTAGAAGAATGAGCCATTGAGAAAAGAATAGAAGGCTTAAAACGAGAATGTTGAAGGAATGCAGATGAGTTATAGAGATGAGAAGAAAACTTGATGTGGATTGGATGAACTTCAGGACTGATTTTATTGAGATAGCATAAAGAATAAGACAAACTATTGTCTCTTCAAATCTTATTTAGTCCAAAGAAATACAAGATATGCTGGACACACATTGTCAAAAGTTTTCTTACTAGGCCAGCGAGATTAACAGTAGATTGTCCCTATTTTTCTAGTAAACGATGAACCTCTGCTGTTATCTGCCGATGTTGACCTTGTATCTGAACCCTTTCTCGTTCCAGCTCCTCTATTCGTGGTTGCAGATCATGAGCATACCAATCTGTAAATTTTTTTAACTCTTGGTTTTCTTGCTTTAGCCTGTTATTCTCACTATCCTTATTAGCAAGCTTCTGTCGTAACTCAGATATTTGCATGTTAAGATGATCAATCTCACTCACCCTTGCCATTAACCTCCGAGACATGATCGTAACAGAGGCAGCATATTGACTACTGAGCATTCTTGATTCTGCAATAATCTTAGAATCAGCCTTACTAGAAAAATGGTTCTCTGCTCCTATCATGGTATTGACGGCCTCATGAGAGAAGATTGATGATTGATGCGTCAAGGGTTCCTGATTCAAGTCTGGAATATTAGTGGAAGAGAATTACTCAGCCATTCTATCGTTGTGGAAAAACAGAACTCAGGTCAAGAAACGATGTATTTTTTTGGCATCCGATAGATGAAAATGATTATTTTTTTTATAGAAACTCAGAGCCTTCAATCACGTTTGTCAACAACATCAGGCGATTGTTTAAATCTCCAGCCACACTAAATTCATAGAGTTAGGCCTTGAGACTTTGCAGCATTTGTCGGGTCACGGACGGCTCCTTTTTTCAACTATCTACAGTGACTATTAAACGCATCGTTTTCTTCAATCCATTTACTTGCTACCGATCCTTTTTAATGATGCCAAAAGGGGGAGAAGTTTTAGACTAGAATATTAACATTGTTTAAATTGCTAAACTTGTTATATATGCTTGGAATTATATTTATACTTTTGCTTGAAAAACTAACGCATATTTTCAGGGAGAGCTTAAGTATTAATACAAATTTCAAGTTCTATCAAGTATTTGTCATCATCAAAAAGGGGGAGATTGTTGAACCTAAGGTTTCAAGTTTCATGTGATTACAAATCTACACATAGATTTTGATGATAACAAATGAATTTAAAGAATAAAGGAGTTTCAAGTTCAAGTTGTCCACACAATGGAGTCAAGCACATTAAAGAACCAAGCATGAGTAAGAAGGAAACAAGTTCACATTAAAGTCATAGTGTAATGTCGTAAATCTCTTAAAATTCGAAATTAGGATTAACGCTCAAAATTAATATTTTATCATAAAGCATTAAAATACATTTTCCACATGTGCATGAATATTTTTGAAAATTAAATTTGAAAATTTTGAAAGATCATTGATTGTTATCTTTTACATGTGCATGCCTTGATTAAAGTGTTGAATTTTGAAAATATTAAAGATGATTAATTGTCATCTTTTACATGTGCATGCCTTGATTAAAGGGTTAAACTTTGAAAATATTAAAGATGATTGATTGTCATCTTTCACATGTGCATGTTTTATTTGAATATTTTCAAAAGTGATTGATGCTTTTTTAGACTTATACAAAAGGTAGATGATTTTGTTTGAATTTTTTGAAAAGTAAAGTGTGCTCATTTTGTCATATACAAAAAGTAAAAGATTAGATTTGAATTTTTTGAAAAAGAAAGTGTGCTCCTTTTGTCATATACAAAAAGTAAAAGATTATGTTTGAATTTTTTGAAAAGGAAAGTGTGCTCCTTTTGTCATATGCCAAAAATAAAATATTAGGTTTGATTTTTTTGAAAAAGTGAATGATGTTGTCTTTGACATGTGAATCTTTTTAAATTTGAATATGAAGTCTCATATGCCTATAAATAAATCATTTGAGAGCTTCACATTCACAACATCCAGAGCATACAACATTCATTCAAAACTTTCATTCTCTCTTCTCTAAGGATTAAGCCTTAATTCTTGTTCATTTTGAGAGATATAGTTTGCGCTGTATTGTTCTTATTTCACTCGTTGAGGAGTGTTTTCTGATAATCTACCCACTATTAGCTCTTGTATCAGAAAAATGGTGTATATAACCCTTGTGCGTATAGAAAGTATTTTACACGGGAAATAGTTGAATCACCACGTGTAAGGTGATTGCAAGTGTAGAGGGTGTTCTACACGGATCCTTTGTAGTGGTGTTGTTTAAAGGTGTAATAGGTTTCTATCTCCACCTGAAGGAGATTGAATAGTGAATTCGGGAATCCTCAAGGGGTAGCTTGAGGCGAGGATGTAGGCAGTGGGGCCGAACCTCGTTAACATACTTAGTTTGCTTCTCTCTTACCCTTACTCTTTCTATTTATTGTTATTTCATATTTTGTTTATATTTATATTATATATTTGATTTATAATTGTTATTTTTTTTAATACAACTCAATTCACCCATCTCTTGTGTTAGTCATCTGGGCAACAGTGCATTCACACTTGAATGATATTTTTGCTGTGTATTGCCCAAACTACCCCTGTTATGAGAGGAATAAAAATGAAATATTTATTTTCATGTGAAACAATTGTATTATAAATATTTTTAAGCACAAAAATACCAGAATTTATCAATTGACTCAAGTATTGTGATCGATTGCATAATTAAGTACTTAAATAATTTTTTATTAAACAATTTATTCACTTAAGTAACTTAATCATGCAGTTTTAGCGCTTCATCACTTAGTTTAGGAGGAAATCCAGCATCTGATGTCTCCAAAATTCTTCTTTCTTTGGTTTTTGCTTTTGGGATTTCTGAGTTGATAAGGAAGAGTCACTTGGTGTTAACAAGAAATAAAATTCACATCTCTTTTCCTTTTCGGAGCAAGTATGGAGAAAGAGGAGAGGAGTTAGACAACAAGTAAACCTTTAGAATCTGAACTCTTTTTACAGTGGGGAAATAGAAAGCGAGTCAGATGCGTGAGAGGGATGCGAAGGAGTAGCGTTGTTCGAGGGGCTGTGATAGCAAGAGGGGGTTGAGCTTCGAGGGGAGTGTGAAGGGTTTGCGTGGGGCTAAGATCGTGAGAGGCTGAGCTTCAAAGGGGGTGCAAAGGTGGCTGAGATCGCGAGGGGGGCACGAAGGGGGCTAAGGATTTTCTGATATAGTGCTGGTTCAAAATATCTTTGGTGGAAGCCTACATGTCACTTAAGTATTGGAGGGCTGTTATTTGGATAACATTAGCCTGACCGGTCCTTAGGATTTCTCTAAATATTGCCATATCGAAACACATGAGGTGAGAATTTATTCTGGGAAATGTTAATAGAATCTCTCTAACTTACCACTTAATTATTTAAATTTATTTTTCTTTATTTGATGATTAAGAAAATAACTATCCATGAAGTTATGAATTTTTGTTTTATTAATGATTAAAAATATTAAAAAAATTAAATAGACTAGCGGAGCAAGCCAGTGGTACCCTTATATCTCTCCTCCACACAAGTACACATGTTGAGAGAAAATCGAGGATGTAGCACGAGAACAGTCCCGAAAAGAACAAAAAACATTTTATTTTTTCATTGTTTTTTTTTCATTCATTTTTTTCTATTCTTAATTATTTTTAAAAAATCATAACATTATCAAAAAAACACTTCCTTAATCACTAAGTAAAAAAAATTTATCAGGACTCAAATGTCAGTGACGCTAGCATTTTCTAAAAATTATAAGATGATGTACGGTTGATGAAATTTTGTACAATGCTAGAACCAAGATCTTATAATCGAGACATTAGAAAAAAGGAAAAGGATAGTACGTCAAATATGTTTGCTTGTATATTTTATTTTAATTTTAATATTTTTAATAATTAAAGAAATGATTTATAGAAACATCAATTTCTTCCTTTAAAAAGCCTAATAGAAGGAGTAAGGTAACTCCTTATAAAATCCGGAATGAGTTTGTCCCTAAACTGTATGGAATTTCTCAATACATCCCTTCGTGTGGGCTGATATTTTTGATACCATTATCGTGGATAAGTCACAGGAGCCCATCATCGGACTTAGGTTAGCCTGCTTTGATATTATATAGAAACACCAATTTCTTTTCTTAAAATGTCTAATAGGAGGAGTAGGATAACTCCTTATAAAGTTCAAGATGAGTTTGTTCTTAAACTGTATGAGACTTCTCAATATAATTTATAATCAATTTATATTTTTTAATGATTAAAAATATTTAAAAAAATATAAACTCATTTGTAAGTGATTTGTATATCTGTGATGCACATTTCAAGCATTGTCCCAAAAAAATCACGAATTTTTGTCTTCATCTGCCTAAAAGACGTTGATTCACGTGCATGATATGATATATGGTCAGTTACTTGGCCACTACTGTGATGTGATTATAAGCAGTTCAGGGTACTTGGTCCTTTAGCTTAATACAATCGCTGCCTTGGATTGGATATCAAAAGTCTTTTTAATTGTTTTATTATATATAATTATTATAATTTTTTAAAATTATTATGTAATATATAATAAATAATTTAATATTTTTTAAATATTAAAATAATAAGATTAAAAAAATAATATTTTATTCAATTTTCATCTTATCTCAATTCTTTGTCCAAACCTTCCTATTCTCCTTTTCATCTATTGAGAATGAGACACCTTTATTCTTACTTTCTTTTGTTACCCTCTTTGAGGTTAAGTTTGTTAGGATTGCTCATGGTTGGTCTAAATTACATAGTTCTTACATACTACACTCAAAATAATTATTTTATATTAAAAAAAATGACAATCAATTATATTAGTAAAGTGTATAAAAAATACATAAAATTGATTACACGTAAAATTTTTAATATATATAGGTATGGACTTTCTTATATAATATTGATTGTTTGTCCGTACAATTTAGAAAGCTAGATAATGGAGACGTGAATATTTCTAAGAGATGCTAACAATAGCAACTAGGATTTATTTTTACAGAAGTGCTGCAGAACGGTCGGACTGTTATAGATGGAAGAGCAGCCCTCCACTGAGATAGTGACACGTAAAAAAAACACAATAGACTAATTAGACTTCACCGCACAGGATCACCCTTCCATCTTCGTCTCCTACCTTCTGTCTGGGTCTCCTTACTAAGTTTACTTAGGTTTCCAAATCAGCCACACAACTGAGTCCCCAATCCCATCACTTACCACAAGTTTTAAGTCCCTCCAATCTTATTAATTTCCTATTCCTCATTCAATTTATTTCTCTTATTTTACTTGACGTTCACGTTCCAAATCCCAACACCAACACCCACCATTTGTTCAAAAGTCAGAAACCCACATTTGCATATAGAAAACCACCATAAACACAGAGAGAGAGAGAGCTTAATTACCTCATAACAAAACCACCTGTATACATCATATAACCCCATTTTATACTAAAGACAAAACACACATCATCACCAACTAAATCAGCATCATAATCGAATTATTTTCATGTTTTGGAGTTGTTTTGTGATGTTGCAATTATTCTTCGCGGTGGCCTTTTCAGCAGTGCCTTTGACCCTGTACATGCCGTCGATCCGAAGCCTAAATCTGTTCATGAAGACCATTGAGGACCTTCTCTGCCAGACGACCGTCATCACCCTCAGAACCCACATCTGCATACTGTCACCATCTGGGTCGAGCTCCGTTACCGTCTGGGTCGAACTCCATTCTTGCCACCGTCTGATCGAGCGCTGTCGGGGATGAGTGTGGGGTGGGATTTCGTTTGGATTGGGATGGAATGGAACACGAAGGGGAGAGGGAGGGGGACTGTGCGGGTCTTTGATCAGGTGTATGCAAGTGTAAACTAAACACTACAAATTGTTTACGTGGCGCACAAGGATTGGAGGGCTGCTTAATGAAGGCTAGCAGCCCGACCGCTTTCCAGGATTTCTCTTATTTTTATGTCTTTGTATTCAGATATATTTAGTAAAAAAAACATGCACACGAGAAAAGAAGAGCGGAAATAAAAGTTTAAATTTTCATTGTTCTCACAGTGGAGTTAATAATCCATCTGTAAATTAAGAATGGCAACTTTGATTACAAAGCTACAAAAAGGAATGCTCACACTTCTCAGCAAGATTCTGATTATGGTTTGATATCACCGAAGTCATGTCCAAACGTAGAGGAAGAGCAAAATGTTGTCGGAGGTCTCTCATGGCCTTAAACCACAGGTCTTCGTGATAGCTGCTTGCTTCTAGGATCCGGTCCGGAACAGACAATCGCCCTTCAATGCATGCTTAGTTGCTTACCACCTCAGACATGGTTGGCCTAAGTGATACAATCGCCCTTCACTGCAGAAATTAAGAGTGGCCTAAATTTTTTAGAATTTCTTTCGAAGAGCTAGCTGAGATTCGCTTGAGCAGTTTTTAAATGATTAAAATAGTTTGTATGTCTATACTTATAAATGAAAACAATTTCGCATTTTCATATGAGAGTTCAAAGAGAAATTTCAAAGAAAAAATGGAGAATTGATGTTAGTTTCATAGCAGTCAATAGTTTTGGAACACCAGAAATGTATCCTTACACCGTGGACAATTGAAGTTCTTATAAGTAACGAGCACCTTGTTTTCTATACAAAAATGAGTATAAAAGAATATATCAATAGGAAATGTAGTCGTCAGTCAATATTTGGAATCCTAACCTCATACAAAACTTCTTCTCATTTTCTAGCTGCTTGGAAACTTTACTAAAAAAACAGAGTAATAAATCAACCAAAGAAGCATCTTACATGTTGTCCTCCTTTAAGGAGCTTCGAAATAAGTTAAGATTCAAATTCCTAATAAAATAACAGAGGTTGAAAGAACTATCGGCTTTAAAGACATGTAAAACTAGAAATATACGAAAATAGTCGGTATAAATGTAGTCGTACAAGTTTTATCCACAAGCTGGCTGTTCAGGACCTTGCCATGTGAAATTATTGTAGGAAAGATCACTGCATCCATACATCAGAGAAAACCATGGAAATCCTTTAATAAAAAAATAAAAAACAAACAAACCTAGAACCAAAAAAAAAAAGAAAAGAAAAAAAAGGATAACATGAATCTAAGAATACTATTATTTAGTATTTCAGAAGAATTTGAACCCAAAAGGCATGTTATCAGGGAATGTCATTTCTTCATAAAGGCCGAGATATCTACCTATTTAATTATATAAAAGCGAAGTTTGAGACATCTGAGTTGTCATTCATACGGCATTAGTCAGCGAATTAATTGAGTTATGCTTTTTCGTTCCTGTCGGTAACGCTTCAAGTTTCACTTTCCCTTCATTTCTTCATACCTCTCCGCCAAACAGAGGCGTTATAGCCGAACAGAGGTGTTATCATAACTCTTTTTATTCGCAATATCTTTTTAATGCTTGAATTAGAATCATTAATTGCTTTCAAAGCGTTTGGCACCTTTTTTTCTTATTTGGAGCACAGCCGCCCCTTCCTCAACGTTGTACCATAGCCCCTGTTCAAGCTTCTACCGTACACCACTTCTCTGCCACCGTGAGACGCCCCCTGCATACCACTAAGCACTACGGTTAGCACCACTGTCAGACCCTCCGTTTAACACCCCAAAAGAAAAGGAAAAAGAGAAAAGCCCACCTCTGTTGTACTTCTCAAAAACAGAGCAGGAGTTTTGGTCGAAGTCCTCCACCAAGGTCCACTCCGTCGGCCTCTCACTGGGTGTCGTACCTCAATGCCACCTCCTTGCTCCGCCATCTACCCGGGCCAACGATTACCCGTTGCCGTTTACGCACGGACAAGCCCCCAACTTTAAATGGTGCGTAACGTTTCCAGTTTTTTTCCAGCCCATGAACATTCAGCCAACCTTGAGGACCTTTTATTAATATATAATACATATATTTTATAAATATATCTATATATATGTACTTTTGTTTTGGATGATCCACATTAATTGCTTCCCTGATGTTGTGGATGCTTTTTAAGGCGTAATCTGCACCTTTAACTCTCTGGGAATTGCCAACTCTCAAGAATTATACACAAAAGCATCAAGAGAATATGCTGATTCGCTGCTAAAGTGGTCAGAGCAACACTGAGAGAGGATACAAGATAGTCTGCAACAGACGCCACTAACCACACTGCTGCTATGCCTTAGTCTCGCATCACCTAGTCTGCCACTCCAGGAACTTTTGTGTATTACACTCACATTCATGTAGATATTACAGAGTTAGTTATCGTGCAGCTGTCATTTTTGTATTTTTATTCCTTTCTGCTATACCACTTACAGTTGTTAGCATATATATTTGTAAGGGCTTTGCTACACGCAGTCGGGAAACGCAGTCGGCGTGCAGTCGGCTGTACGGAATAAATAAAAAAAAATTATAAAAAAATTATTTTATATTCAAGAGGACCTGCATGAATTATAAAAAGTTATAAAAATAATTTTTTTTTTTCATATAGGTCCTGTATTAATTTTTTTTATACAGCCGACTGCACGCCGACTGCATTTCCCGACTGTACAAATCATTTCTGTATTTGTAATGCACAATGTGGATGTAAGTTTTTATCATCTTATTGAGAATTCAGTTTTCTCTCATCTTCTTCTTTGTTAAACTTTCCTTTACATTAACATTTTAACATGGCGTCAGAGCTAGATTGAGCCTCAGCCTATCAATCTCGCTGCAAATCCTTCTTCTTTCTTCACAAATATTATCCTTACAATTCCGCTACAGGTAGGAGATTTTGCGCAAGAGAGCTGCGCAGGGATGCCATGTCCGCGTGAATTAAAAAAAAACAAAAACTAAATGAAAGACAGAAAAAGCTTACGAAATCAAAGAAGAAAAAGAAAACAAAAGGAGGGAAACTGCAGTTCTCCCTCGCGACGCCGTAATCCTTCTCAACTAGCATTTTTGGACCCCAACTGCAGAGTTCAGAAGCATGCTCTTTAGGCTCGTCGTCTGTACCACACTTTGTTTTTTGCTTCTGTTGCTTACGATAATCAATGAAGATAGAAAATGGTAATGAAACCTAGAAAAAAAATAAAGAAAGAAATAAATTGGAGCCAGCATTAGCCATAAGAGAGAGCAATCTAAATCTCTATAATGTTAGAAAATGTTAGAAAACTATACAGAATGATTACCCTCTTGCGACTTTCTAGATCAACATAAAAGACAGGTGCAGATCTTGTTCGCGTTGCCTCCACAGTACACGACCCTGCCCATTCCTATATCCCATTAACGCAAAGTAAAAAGTAATTAATTCGATATATATAATCAGAAAATTAATTACAGCAAAAGCAATGCTTGGAACTATCTTTCTAGCTAACTCCAAAAGTATATGACCATAGTTTAAATGGGAAGCAAAGGCTAAACATTTTATGGCATCATTTAAATATGTTAGCCCCTGTCCTCGCGCAATGGATGATAGGTAGTGTGCAAGCAAACAAGCGCAAGCGCAAATGGTAACAAAAATCTTATTTTATTGAATTTTCTTAGTTCTCGAAGCATTGTTACATATAGTTTTAGCTATCATTAGACATATTTCAATAACTTAGAATGAAATTATTTGAAATCCAGGAAATTTTCGATTTTTAGAGTAATTTTCTAGCTTCTGAAAGCAAAATAACGTGGTGATTTAAGCTTTTAGAAAGTAAGAACATCTCTTACAAAATCCAAATCAAACAACACCTACACAAGCCGATCTTACATCAATAAAATAGAGCTGGAAGAAACCTGCAAATAGTCGAGGCCACCATTCGATGGACTCCACTTAGCCAAGGCTTTCCAATCCTTGATGCATCCAGTAAATACCTTAAAATATTTTTTTTTTTTGAAGAGAGAGGGAGAAGGAACTAGAGAGTGAGTCATATTCCTGATAAAGGAAGAGAGAAATAAGAGAATCATAAGTCGGGAGTGAGAATCATACAGCCGGAAAATTTAGAAAATTTAGAGTTAGGGTTCAAAAACCCATCATCTGTCGAACTTGAATCTTTCGGAGAGATGGAGGAAGGTGATAGAGGAGGAGGGTGAAGATGGAGGAGGGAGAGGGAGGAAACTGGGAAGGGGAGCACAAGATGGGTTTCACAGTTTCAGAAGTCTCTCAATTTGGAGAATCGACCAAATGATAAAACATACCGATTTAGGAAAACTCTTAAGCACAGCGTATTAGTTTCCACGTAGACTTTTGCTAGTTGCTCGTGTGTAGTGTGCGTCAACTCTCCTGCACATAGAGTTTTTCTTATCCTTATCCCTCATTTTTCCTCAACTTCTTCACCATGCAAGAAGATGATGCACAAGCACCCCCCCTCCCTCACCACAATCCTTCTTCGCCCTCAGACAACCCAAACAGTCCATTCTATATCCACCAAAGTGACAACTCCCACACTATGGTTATTTCACCACATCTTTCAGACCCAACTACTTATCATGGCAGAGATCCTTCACCCTTGCCATTTCAATCAAAAATAAGCTTCACTTCCTCGATGGAAGCATCACCACCCCACTTCATGATGATCCTCTCTATATTCTATGGATGCGCTGCAACAACAACATCTTATCCTCGATCCTCAACTCTATCACCAAGGAGATTGCCTCTAATGTCTTTTACATCAGTTTAGCTAAAACAGTATGGGACTAGCTTCACACTCGTTTTTCTTAACCAGATTCTGTGAGGATATACCAACTACAACAGCAACTTGGCACACTTGTGCAAGGCATACAGTCAGTGAGTGAGTATTTCACTTAGCTCAATGACATTTGGGAGGAACTTAACAACTACAGGCCATCACCATTTTGTTTATGTGGTCATTGTACTTGTAAAGCTCTTACTACAGTTGGTGAAACTCAACAGGCTGACTATGTGTTCAAATTCCTCATGGGACTCAATGACCCATATGAAAGTATAGGAGGTCAGATTATATTGATGAGCCCCATTCCAACACTTGATAAGACCTTCTCCTTGATTTTACAATAAGAAAGACAGAGGCAAACCCGAGTCATGATGCTTCCTTCTGCTGAGTCCTTAACCATGGCAGTTCTCCAAAACACCTCATTCAAAAGTAAAGACAAACTAGAAATGACATGTAATCATTGTGGGAAATTTGGCCACCTTCGAGAGAAATGCTACAGACTGATTGGATTTGCTCGAAATTTTAAGTTTCACCAAGGTCAGCTCCCAAATCATGTTCAAGCTCAACACTTAGCCAACTAAGTCCTCTCTCCCATCAAGGCAAAGGAATCTTTCATAGTACCTAAGTTATCCCTCACTCAGTCTCAAATTTAGAAGTTGATGGCACTATTAAATGGCTCAGAACAACAGTCAAGCCATACAGAATCTCCTCCAACTCCTTCAGCCAGTTCATCACCCGATATCCCTCAGTCAAACATGGCAAGTACATGCTTTTATGTTAACTCACATAACTCTATTTTTTCAAACCATAATCAACATCAACTCTCATCTCTTTTGCAACATGGTTCTTCAAACTTAGGATCCACACAATGGATAATTGACACTGGGGCCACAGACCACATACTATGTTCCCCAAACCTTCTCACCTCCATCACCTCAAACACCAATGCCTTAGTTCAACTGCCCAATGGCTCATGAGTTGCAATGACTCATGTTGGAATTGTGCAACTCTTTGGCTTCATCATCTTCACAGGGGTACTTTGTGTGCCCTCCTTCAGCTTAAACTTGTTATATGTGAGCAAACTTATTCTCAATCCCACTCTCTATCTCATTTTCATGAAAACTTTCTGTTTTATATAGGACCTTGCTTCATAGATGACGATTGGACTAGCTAAGATCCATCATGGCCTATACTATTTGCTACCAAGCTCTCTAAGTTCCAGCAATTGCCAAAAGCTCACTCAAGTTTTTTCGCTTTCCTCCAAAAGTAGCATTTGTAATGCCTCTAATGGGCAAAACTTTGATATATGGCACCTAACACTTGGACATTTACCTAGTCAAAGAATGAGCTTACTTCATTCTTCTTATCCAGATGTAATCAGTCCTTTGTCTGTTCCTTTTCATTGTACTACCTATTATTTAGCTAAATAGAAAAGACTAAAGTTTCAGTCAATTGTTACTTTCACCAATTCTATTTTTGATCTTATTCACATTGACATTTGGGGCCCCTATTCTCAACCTTCATTGCATGGACATCACTATTTCTTAACAATATTAGATGATTATAGCAAAACCACATGGATCTATCTCATGAAATTCAAATATGAAACACAGTTCCTCTTGCAGTCCTTCATCATCATGATCAACACTCAATTTGAAACTAATATAAAAAAAATTCAAATTGATAATGGACTTGAATTTAACATGCCTGAATTTTACAAATCTCAAGGAATAATCCACTAAAAGTCTTGTGTCTACACACCCCAATAGAATGGAGTGGTAGAAAGAAAACAACAGCATCTTTTAAATGTGGCCAGAGCCCTCCTCCTTCAAGCCAATCTTTCAACTAAATTCTGGGGTGATGCTGTTTTGACAGTAGCACACCTAATCAATTGAATCCCCTCCCCACTTCTTGCAAACAAAACACCATATGAAATGATATTCAAATCTCAACTATCCTATGTTCATCTCAAAGTATTTGGTTGCCTATGTTTTGTCTCCACCATTAAAAGAAATAGAACCAAACTTGACCCCATATCCAAGAAATGCATATTTATTGGATACCCTATTGGGATTAAAGGGTACAAACTATATGATCTCACCACTTCGTATCTCGGGATGTCATTTTCATTGAGTCTGAATTCCCCTTTGCCAAAACAGTCATTGAACTCACTTCTCCACTCAATCCCTCTCTTACTTTACTTCCAGCCTTCCGTAACTTTGTTTCTTACCCCTCAAACTCTCTCTCACACAACACAGAATCACATTCTCCCTTCTCACATACAGAACCATCTTCTAAACCTTCAAATCAAACTACACCTCCCTCCACTTCTACATGCTCATCCACTCCTCCTGAATCAAACAACACTGTAGTCCCTTCCCAATTATCACCTGCTCTACCTACAAACCCTCCATCCTAACAGCTTAGGAGATCAGATTGAATAAAAAAACCCACCTCCATACCTACATGACTATCACTGTCAGCTTGTTTCCACCATCCCTCATCCTCCCCTCTCAACCTATTCCACTGCACATCCATTACAACAGTCCCTTTAATACTCCAGGCTCTCTCCCTTTCATAAAAAATATGCCTTATCCCTTGCCCTCAGATCTGAGTCCCAAACTTATGAGGAGGATATTATGAATGACCATTGGCAAACTGCTATCAATAATGAACTTGAGGCCCTTGCAACTAATGGTACTTGGTCCATTACTTCCCTTCCTATTGGAAAGAAAGCAATTGGATGCAAATATGTGTTCAAAGTCAAATTAAAATCATATGGAAGTGTGGACAAACACATGGCAAGACTAGTGGCTAAGGGGTATACTCAAAGAGAGGGCTTCGATTTTCAAGAAAATTTCAGTTCTGTAGCAAAGATGTCCATTGTCATAATGTTCCTTTCTCTTGCTGCAAACCATGATTGGAATTTAGAACAATTAGATGTTCATAATGCTTTTCTAAAGGGTGATCTCGATGAGGAGTTATACATGAAACTTCCACTTGGATTTCAGCTTAAGGGGGAGTCTCAATTCCAAGGACAGAAAATGGTATGTAAGCTTCACAAATCCTTGTATGGCTTAAAGCAAGCCTCAAGGCAATGGAATGAAAAATTCATTGCCTCACTTGTTGCTGCTGGTTTTTATCAATCAAAATTAGACTACTCATTGTTTACTAGAAGTGACAAAAATGTTTTGTTGCTCTTCTAGTATATGTAGATGATATCATGTTAGGAAGTAGTAGCTTAACTGCAATCAATTCAGTGAAAGCTTATCTTCATGATCAATTCAAAATCTGAGACTTGGGTGGGCTCAAATACTTCTTGGGGTTAGAAGTTGCAAGATCAAAGAATGGCATTCATATTTGCCAAAGAAAATATGCCTTTGAGATAATTGGAAAAGCTGGTTTACTTGGAAGCAAAGTTGTGACCACTCCAATGGAACCAAATATGAAATTATCACATTCCTCTGTTGAGTACCTCACAAATATAACTGGATATCAAAGGTTAATAGGGAAATTGATCTTCTTGAGTGCCACGAGGCCTGACATCACTTACTCAGTTGGTATTCTTAGTCAATTCATGGATAGGCCCACTCACACTCACCTCCACACAGCTCATAGAATATTGAGGTACCTTAAGGGCTCGGTAGGACAAGAGATTTTCTTCTCACCAAGGTCTTCTATGCACTTTAAGGGATACAGTGACTCAGACTAGGCTGCATGCCCTGAAACCAGGAGGTCTATAATAGGTTTTTGGATTTTTATGGGTGACTCTTTGATTAGCTATGGTGTCAAGATCATTTGCTGAAGCAGAATATAAAGCATTGACACAAACCAGTTGTGAAATCATTTGGTTAAAAGCTCTTTTAGAAGACTTCAACATCAAACACTCACAACCTGTTTTATTATATTGTGATAGCCAATTAGGAATACACTTGACCAAAAATTTCATATTCGATGAGAGGACTAAACATGTGGAATTGGATTGTCATTTTGTTTGAGAAAAGGTGTTGGTAGGTGTGATTAAACCAGTACATGTCCCTTCAGAATTTTAAGTAGCAGACATTCCTACCAAGGCCTTAAGAGCTCGTTCATTCCACTTGTTACTGTAATTACCAAGAGCCGCAACATATTCTTGCTCACGTTTAATTTTTGCCATTTATCTTTGTGTTTATCTTCCTGCTCTTTTCTTGATTCTTCTTCGGCTCTGCTCTTTTCTTGATTCTTCTTCGGCTCCTTACTTCCGCTCTTTTCTTGGTATCAGAGCCATCTTTCGGCTCCTGGTAATTAATAGTTCGTAATTACTTCTTATCATTTCACTTATTTTGTTGTTCTACAAACCAAAGACCGAGGTTCTACTCTGTCTAGTTATCCCCAGACTTGTCAAGAGACCTACTGTCCTGTAAGACCCGTTGCTAGGTGAGCGTAGGGCATTTGGACGCCAGGGTGAGATTAGCTTTGAGAATACTTGAGACTTCTGAGGTGTGAGGCACTGTTTTGTTTAAAAACAAAGTAAGTAAAATGTATAGATCTAATTCAACTATTAGTTCCAGTTCCAGGATTGAACCCCCTGATATCATTAATGAGGAAGATTTCTCAGTTGAAGAAACTGATCCTTCTGTTAACTGGAATCAATGGACGATTCCACGTATTCAACCCAGTTCTATCTATCAAACAAGTTGGTTTAAGTCTAATCTTAGTTTTAATTCAGAATTCAAAGTTAAAACTGTTGAACAAACTTGTGAAGTCTCCAATGTTCAAGAAAAATATTATCTTTTCACTAAGAAATCCATACAGGAATTCTTGTCAAAAGGTTATAAGTTTCTTCATATTGGATCCGTTCGGATCGTTGTTAAACCATTAACAAGATTAGGAATTAATGCTTCTATTCTTCTATGCTTAAGAGATGCTAGACATAATCAGTTTGAAACTAGAATTCTTGGTATGATTCAATCTTCTTTGTTCAATGGACCTGTTTACTTTGATTGCTTTCCTGATTTACCACTTGCTTTGAATGATCCAAATATTCTAAAAGCTTTAACTTTAAACATTGCTACCTCTGGTTATGATATGATCAAAGGAAGCAAACCCCTTGTTGTTATTTACCGAATCTATTACAGGGTTTTAAAATCAACTTTAAATTCCAAAACTGTTCTGAAATCTATAGGAGGAAAAACTTTGTTAATCTAAAGTTCTACCCCTGATGCCAACGTAAAGGTTTCAACAATGATTCATTGGAAAGATATTTCTCTTCCTAATGAATGGATCCTAAACCAAGAAGTTCCACCTGCTCCCATCTTAACTGCCAAAACTGATTTTGATTATATTCAACAATATTTAGATGGTACTGTCAAAATTAGCTTTGATCCAACTCCGGCTACAAGTTTCAGAAGAAACTCTTTTGCTGGATCTAGATCTTCTTTTAATCCTGCAGCAGAAGACTGTGAAAGAAGAGATCAAAATCTCCATATCTTTCTTAAGGATTCTGCAAAAGCTGCTCAACCTGTTTTAAATAATTCTGATTTAAAAATGAAAGGGCTTTCTACGTCCTCTTAAATTACCTCTGCCTTTTATTCAGCCAAAGATGCTGAAACATCTAAAGGCAAATCTATAAAGGAAGAAGCTAACAAGGATGATGAAGATACTTCAACTTTGTCTCCTATAGCTTCAGATATGACTACTTTCATTGCTCCTTTACCTAGTCAGCTTAATGTCATTAACAAAAATTATTTTGAAATAGATTTAATTTCTCTGTTCAAAGATTACAATTCAAAAGAAAACCTTGATAAGAGAAAAACTTATCATGCGACTTTTTCTAATCTCGAAAAATCACGTGTTAAACACAAATGGAAAGAAAAGATGAACACCGAACAAAAACATATTCTTTTCTTTGATTTCCTTGAAAATTATTATGTTTCAAAAAATAGTTTGAATGTTTTAAAAACTGATTTTGTCAAGGAAGAAGGAAGGACTACTGTTAAGTCCAGTCATCCTCCTTCAGAGGCAATTGTTATTTCTCATTTAGGTGTTGATTTAACCGCTTCACCTTTTAAAGCACCCAATACTGAGTCCAATAATCAAGAAAGTAACACAGTTTTGTCCGAAACAAAGAAAATTATCCAACAGAATAATTTTTCTAATACTTATCTCCAAACCATAGGCCAACAACTGGATAGGATAGAAGAAAAGATAGAAAATCCAATTTCTATCCAATCTTCAACACCTGTTTCCCAGTCTACTAACAAACCTTTGATTATTTTACCAAAAAAAGGCCAATCTTTGATCCCATAACAAAACAAACCAAAACTCTTGATCAAATTAATCAGATGCTAAAAAATATCAAGATTGAAAAACCTTCCTCTAGTAAACCTGAAAAACCTTCAACTAGTGCTTTAACTAACAAAGAGGAAGAAGATGGTTTTGTTCAAACTACTGATGCAAACTCATCTGAAAGTGACTCCTCAACTATTTGAAACATTGATCTACTCGAAAAGAATTTTCACCAAGATGATTTCAAACTTGCTGGTCTTGAATCCAAACCCAATCCAATGAGTTTTACAAGAAACTGGTATTCAAAACCTACACCCCCTGATTTACAATTCGAAGAAAAAATCTTTCAATCTCAATCCTCTTATTCAGCTGATAAAACTTACGAATGGAATATTGATGGTATGTCTGAACAAGAAATACTAAATATCATGAGTAAAATGTCTTTAGTTGCAAATGGTTACATTAATAATAATATTAGAGAACCTGATATTGTTGTTATCTTAACCACTGTTTTTACTAGAATGATCCTTAATTGGTGGGATAAACACCTTTTTCCGGAGACCAGAGAAGCAATCTAACATGCCGTAAAAAAAGATGACAATGGACTTCCTGTTTTTGATCCCTCTATTAACTCTACTCCTTTCGATGGTGTTAATACCTTAATCTATACTATTATTAAGCACTTTATTGGTACTCCTTCTAATATTACAAATCGTGTTTCTGATTATTTAAATAATCTGCGATTCCGTCAAATGTCTGATTACAGATGGTATCAAGATGTTTTTACCTTCAGAGTAATGGTTCGGGACGACAGTCAGAAGCCTTACTGGAAGGAAAAATTCATCGATGGTTTACCTCATCTTTTTGCTCTCAAAGTCAAGGATGAACTCACTGATACCTCAGGGTTTCTTAATTATGATAATTTCACTTATGGTGATATTTTCAGCGTAATTAAGAAGCTGGGTATTAGTATGTGCAATGATCAACGTATGCTTCGTCAACAGTTGAAAAATAGTAAGAAAACCAAGTACAAAATGGGAACATTTTGTGAACAGTATGGCCTTCCTCCTATTGCTCCTTCTAGACAAAAGCCCAAGCAGTTTAAACAGTTTTCCAAACCTCGTAGTGGTTACAGGAGAAAACCCCGTGATGATTTTTACAAAAAATCACCTAACAAGAAATCCTTTCCTAAAAAGAAGAATTTCCAAAATGCTTCAAAAGGAAAATGTTTTAATTGTGGGAAGAAGGGACATTTTGCTGATAAATGTACCCAGAAACCTAACAAATTAAAAAATAAGGTTAATGCGTTGAATATTAGTGTCATTGATCAAGAAGAATTATTCCAACTCATGGAAATGAAAGCTTCTTCCTCTGACATGAGTGAATTCAGTTATAGTGATTCAGAATATCACTCAGAAACTAAATCTTCTGATTCTCCCATTATTAAGTTTGGTTGTAACTGCACTAACTCTTGTTGCAAACCTACAGGAAAAACAATTAATGTTTTATCCAAAGGTGAAGAACAAGAAAATCTTTTATTAACTATGATTTCACAAATTCAGGATCCAGAGCTTAAACAAGAATACCTTCTTAAGCTCAAGAAGACACTGACTCATCCTGAGTCAGAGCCTCCTAAACAAAGGGTCAATTTTCAAGAAACTTTAGAAAGGTTTCAGAAGAAAAAACCTAAAGAAGTTTCCACCCAAGATTTACAAAATGAAGTAAATTTAATCAAAAAAGAGATTATTGAACTCAAGACTGAGGTCAATAAACTCAAAGATTCAAACTCTACTTTACAGCAAGAGCTTTTATGTGTTAAAATTGATAAACAGTTTGATCATAACATCCCTTCTGATGATGAGCAGCCTTCTAGTTCTGAGAAAACTGAAGAGAAATCTTCAGAATATCAGATTGCTTTAATTTGCCATTCCATTCCCCCCAAATGGTTTTCACGTGTTAATATTATCATTGCTCATGATTTAAAATTCTCTGTTATTGCTATGATTGATTCCGGATCGGATATGAATTGTATCCAAAAAGGATTAGTTCCCAGTAGATATTATGAAAAATCCACTGAAAAGCTATCTGCGGCAAATGGATCTAAGATGAAGATCAATTATGAGTTAAGCAATGCTCATGTTTGCCAAGATAATGTTTGCTTCAAAATCCCTTCTATTTTAGTCCGAAATATGTCTGATAAAGTCATATTAGGAATCCCTTTTATCTCTGCTTTATATCCTTTTATTTCTGACAAAGATGGTATCACTACTGATCCTTTTGGACAGAAAGTGAAATTTACTTTCGCTACAAAATTCGAAATCGACACTGACAAAAGCTTGAAATCCTTGCTTTTGGCAAAAACCCAGCATTTGAATTCCCTTCAACAGGAAATCAAATACAAAAAGATCTTTGAACATTTGTCTAATCCTTTGCTCCAATCAAAAATTGCTGATTTTAATCAAAAATTAATCTCTGATGTTTGTTCTGATCTCCCCAATGCTTTTTGGCATAGGAAAAAACATATTGTTTCCCTTCCTTATGTTAAGGATTTCTCTGAGAAAAACATTCCCACTAAAGCTTGCCCTATTCAGATGAATAGTGAAACTTTAGAATTCTGTAAACAAGAAATCAAAGATTTGCTTGCTAAAAACATTATTAGACCTAGTAAGTCTCCATGGTCTTGTGCTGCTTTCTATGTCCAAAAAAATGCAAGAAATAGAAAAAGGTACTCCTCGTTTAGTTATTAATTTCAAACCTTTGAACAAAGTCTTAGAGTGGATCAGGTATCCCATCCCCAACAAAAATGACTTAATACAGAGATTAAGTGATGCAGTAGTCTTTTCCAAATTCGACCTTAAGTCAGGATTTTGGCAAATCCAGATCTGTGAGTCAGATAGATACAAAACTGCATTCACTACTCCCCTTGGTTACTATGAGTGGAATGTGATGCCCTTTGGCCTAAAAAATGCCCCTAGTGAATTCCAAAATATCATGAATGACATTTTCAATGCCTTCACCCATTTTACCATTGTTTACATTGATGATGTTCTCATATTCTCCAAATCTATTGATGAACACTGGAAACATTTGCATACGTTTCTTGATATCATCAGAATAAATGGTCTTGTTGTTTCTGCAAAGAAAATCAATTTGTTCCAGACCAAGATTCGTTTCCTTGGTTATGATATTTCAGAAAGCAAAATTAGACCCATCAATCGGGCTATAGAATTTGCTGACAAATTTCCTGATGTCATCACTGATAAAAATAAATTACAAATATTCCTTGGTTCCCTCAATTATGTTGCTGAATTCTATCAAAACATGAGAAAACAGTGTAAACCATTGTTTGATCGTCTGCATACTAATCCTCCTGTTTGGACAGATATCCATACCAATCTTATTAAGAAGATCAAGGCATATGTCAAAACTCTTCCATGCCTTGGTATTCCTACTCCTGATTCCTTCAAAATTGTAGAAACAAATGCTTCAGACATAGGTTATGGCGGCATTCTGAAACAAAAAGTTTCACCAGACTCTTCTGAGCAAATTGTTCGTTTCCATTCTAGAGTCTGGAACCCTACACAACATAATTATAGCACTATTAAGAAGGAAATACTTGCTATAGTATTATGCATATCAAAATTCCAAAGTGATTTATTCCTATTACGCATTGATTGTATGAGTGCTAAATATGTATTAGAACAAAATGTTCAAAACATTGCATCTAAACATATTTTCGCCAGATGGCAAGCTATTTTAAGTGTTTTTGACTTTGATATTGAGTATATTAAAGGTTCTGATAATTCTATTCCTGATTTCTTTACTCATGAATTCTTGCAGCAACCATGAGCAGAAAACGAGATAAAGGAAAACAAATTGTCCCCGCCCCACCACCACCTATTTCAACCAAACCGGCACCTCCTATGGAAATTGCCAACCGATTTACTACCTTGGGTAGTATATCAAAACCTACTTCTTTTGCTTCAACTGTTTTAGCTCCATATGATCCATATGCCAAACCTATTGCTTCAGCAACAGCAAGGCCTACTCAATTATTCCTCCCTACTTCAAAAACCCAATACATCAAAAAAATGTATTCTTGGGACCTATTCTACATTGAACCCAATCGATCCATAGACACAGATCCCTACAAAATAGCTACCCGCTATTTTCCCCCCAATTTCCATTGGATCCCGGAGAATCCATCCAAAAATCTCCAGTTTTATTCCAGTATCCTGATCCACACTGATTCCTTAACCATTAAACCTATTTATGATAAAACAGATGATTCCAAACTGATTTATCATAGTGCTTATATTCTCATATTCATCACTAAAGAAGATTGGGGTACACACCCCTCTACTTCCAGAAAACTCCGTGATTCAGAAATTGCTTACAATTATTATGACTACATTGATGTTTGGTTCAGGTTCATGTTTTTCCAGACACCAGATATGTCACATTCGTGGTTTTTTAATTTTGATAAGAATTTCAGAGGAAAAATTCCACTATGGTTCAATAAATGGTGGCACCAATTTGGACTCATTCTGGACATTTTCCCATAAGAACTCCAACGGGCCTACAAATCCTTTATTCAAGCAATCTCTCCAAAGTTGGATGCATATGAGACTAAATTTCCATACTGCATTCATTTCAGTAAAAGATTCAAACCTCCATGGATCCTAAAATGGTCCTACGAGAAAAATGGTGATATTCTACACAGGTTTGCCTTTGTTAAATGGTGGGACAGATTCCCTCACATGGCAAACATGATCAATACTATTTCTAAAGAGTTTGATCAGACTACCTTTAATCTGAAAAACTCTGAAGATTTCCCTACTATTGACTGATCAGCGCCTGAATATCCATTAATCCAGGCACCGACCAGTTCGACCACTTCAAAGAAGAAAGCAACTATTTCCTCTTCTTAGAAGTCTGTTCAATCCTCCAAGTCCAAGAAAAAGAATATTTCTACCGGACTAACAAAGAAGGATTTAATTCACCTACTCCAACAATCGCTGAAGGAAGACAATTCTGACCCAGAATCAGAAGCCTTCTCTGAAGCCTCCTACAGTAACACATTTGGACATGATTCAGAAGACACTCCAAGACTATCTGATGACTGATCCATCATTATTCAGCTGACAGCTAGCTGCCTTGATTCATGAGAGTGAATACACTGTTCAATCAAGGGTGACATATTTACTGTACCTCTACTCATGATTGTGTACAGTACCATTTACTTTTACTTTCACTGTATCTCTACTTTAATGATTGTATACAGTACTTCCTTGCTCTATAAAAGGAATGCCTGGCCTCAGCATTAGGCACAACTTATTTTTAGAGCTTCTCCCTCGACTCTAGGTACTACACCCAGAGCCTATCTTCTCCCTCACCTTCCTTCTCTTCTTCTTCATCCCTAACCTCTCCAGATATTCTTCTGTAATCTTGTTAAAACTTGTTTATTTTAATAAACTTGTTTATATTCAGTATTTATATTTTCCATTTTTTATTTTCTACAATCATATTCATATTTATTTCCTGCAATCATATTTATATTCTGCAATTATATTTATATTTCAGTATTTATATTTCAGTATTTATATTTCAGTACTGCATACATGCATAGGTCGGCTGAGCCGCAACATATTCTTGCTCACGTTTAATTCTTGCCATTTATCTTTGTGCTTATCTTCCTGCTCTTTTCTTGATTCTTCTTCAGCTCTTTACTTCCGCTCTTTTCTTGGAGTATGCCCATCTTGCGAGGGAGTCTCAAGAATTATATACAAAAGCATCAAGAGAATATGCTGATTCCCCTGCTAAAGTGGTCAGAGCAGCACTGACAGAGGACACAAGACAGTCTGCAACAGAGACCACTAACCACACTGCTCCTATGCCTTAGCCTCACACCAACAAGTCTGTGTATTGCACTCACATTCATGTAGATATTTCAAAGTTAGTTATTGTGCAGCGGTCATTTTTGTATTTTTATTCCTTTATGCTATACCAGCTACAATTGGTAGTATATATATTTGTAATGCACAATGTGGATGTAAGTTTTTAATCATTTATCTTAATGAGAATTCAATTTTTTCTCATCTTCTTCTTTGTTAAACTTTCCTTTACATTCAACATTTTAACACCAACCTGCATTGTAGAACAGGCACAATAAAATATGAGGTGAGTTTTTTAAACCAATGACCCATAGAAATAACTTAAGAAGAGAATTATTCAGGCTAGAAAAATTTAGAAAAAGGTGTAGGTGTAGATTGATATAATATTTTAAAATAAAATTTATATAAATGTAAAATAAAAATACGCAATGGTGTCTCATACCATCGTGTTCAAGATGTTTGAGTTGGCTGTAATCCCGTATTTGTCGAATATGCATTAAATATTGACTAAAGAAAGTGAGATGTGGCACACCAAATTTCGAAACTGTCTTAATATCGCGCGCCTCTATCATGCGTATGAAGAGTTGCCTAGACTAGAATGCCTGTTGAATATTTTACACTATACTATCATCTTACTTGCATCTAAGATTGTTCATATGGGCCGGATTTTATCCGGCCCGGACCGGAACCCGAATAATCGGGTTCTTGGTTATGGGTTTCGACTCAGATTTAATCCGGGCCGAAATCTGCATCTTAAAATCTGTGTAAACCCGAGCCAGGTACTCGGATTTAAAACCCGGTTTTGGGTTTTCAACCAGGCACCCGAGTTTTTTGAAAATATCCATCAAAACCCTACTCACTTTCATTTCTCACACCGCTCCTCTCTCTCTCTCATGCCAAAACCCTAGCTTCCTTTGCTGTCCAAATCTTCGTCGCTCGTGTCGTCGTCTTCATCATCACTCTCCGTCGCTCCATCTCCTTCTCAGTTTCTTGGGTCAATGGATTTTATGCTTGTGGGTTTGGGTGAGCATGGTGTTGTCGGTTTCTCGGTCTCTTCCCTTTAATAACAAGGTTTGTGTAGATCATACCGTTAGTGATTTTGTTTGTTGTTTGATACCTGTTACCTTTGTTGTGGTCGATTTTTTTGGATATGAGTGTGTATGTCGTTAGTGATTTCTCTTGCTCAGATCTGCGTGTATCTTTTTTTTTATGGGCTTTTTAGGGTCAGATCTGTGCTAGCATCTATTCAAATTCGATCTGCAGTTGTTTTTTTAGGTTTTTTTTTCCTTTTTTTACTTTGTTGATTTGGGTCTGTTTAGAACTGAACACTATCTGAAATTGACCCTTATTTTGATAAAAAGTAGGTGATAAAGAAATTAAAATTAAAAATCACTTTCACTTTTGTTCTTGGTCAAATTTTTGTCTGGGTTTACTGGATTTTATTGGATGCCACCTTTGGCAATCATATCAATTTGAACTACAATGACATGTTTTCTTTTTTGTTAAGAATTTTGAAAAATAGAGTGGAATCTAATATCCAAATGCATGCCAAAAACACACTTGAAGAGTGGACAAGTACAAATGTCCACAATTTCCATGTTTGAATTGAAAGTAAATAGATCTTAAAGAAAAATAAGGAATAAAGGAGATTAGTTCCGCAGTTGGGCAAAGAGAGCAGAGCATCATGTGAAATAAGGAATAGGGCTTGTTTGACTGAACAAGGGAGGGGTTATTATTGTCCTGTGGAACACATGGTCGTGGAACTTGGAAAATTGATTTCTGGGATTGGAGAACTTGGGAGTTTTTGGCTCATGGGAATCACCACTTTCCAAACTTATATGAAATGTAAATCATCAGTTCATCCATCACTGGAGGCTGTTTGGGGTCTTCACCCTCTTACAATCCCTGCAGCTAGCTTGCGCTTGAGTCTGATCATCGCTGACAGGTAAACCCGATTTTGATTCGGAACTTGGATTTCTGGGTTGTAAAAATCCGGATTAATCCGGGTTTCGGACCAGGTCATAACCCGAGTATAACTGGGTTGGAACCCGGTCCGGATATTGAACCCGGGTTCCAGGTCGGGTATACCCGGATACCTGGTCCGAAACCCGGTTGAACACCCCTACTTGCATCTCATTAAGTAAGATGTGACACTTTTATCACAATTAAATAATCATTTGTTGCATGCTTTTTTATTATCAAATGATAATAAATACGCCACATCATATATAGTGATATGGTGGTGTAGTGCATAACATTACTCAATACATTAAACATTCCTTCAACCTCAATAATTCACCAATGATCTACAACATGTTCGAAGACCAACCGTCTCCTCCACCAACGGTGCGAAGTGACCAAGAATCACCAGGTTTGCTATGCCTGCCGTTTATTCCTTTCACCATAAAAAAATTTTTGGAACACAGACAAACTGAGGCAAGTTTTTTTTACTATTTATAAAAAGTCTGCGTGTCATCTCAGGTTATATCGAATGATTTATACGCTATGTGGAATATTAATGTGTATTATTCGAGGTCGATTTTAACAAAAACCTAGTTGAAAGACAAATGTTTTTACAAGTTTACATAAACAGAGTCAAAATCCCGATGTTTGATCATCCTCATCGATTAAGGATGGACTTACTTACATGGACTACGAGGCTGCCGTTGACTTCAACTCGGACTAGCCTAGCCCAAAACGGAACCCAGTGTAACATCCCGTGGCACCCACCGAACCATACCACCACTGGTAGCCTACGCTACTGTAGGACAGCCGCCCAACAAACCACCACCACCACCCTTGCCCCTTCGCAGCAGCCTACATGTCGAAAAACAACAACCTCAACCTCACGGAAGGCCCTTATTTCCTGCACCAAAAACAGAGCAAGTTATGTGCTCTCAGCCTCGATACTTCCCCGCACTTCACCACCCTCATGCACTTCGCTGGCAACAGAGGACGCCGGAAAGCAAGACTCCACGGTTGGACTGCAACCCGCAACGCTCAGTCTTCGTTCTCCTCTCAGTAAGGTCACGCCGATCCTTCTCTCACAGTGCTATCTGTTCTCTCTCTCTCTCTCTCTCTCCCAGTGCCTGCTGTGCACCGCACTCACCACCGTCGACCTCAGCCCGCCGTCACACGTTCACTTCTCTCTCAGTATGTAGCTCACCTCTCTGTTTGCACGTAAATTCTGGTATGGAAGTGTTTGTAGTTTCAGAAGGATTTTAATGTCCTAAAAATGACACCTCCCGAAACCAAACAGCTTATACTTATAAAATGTTTCAATATCTTACGCGTTGGATTAAAATAATATTAACTCCCGAAACCAAATTGCTTCTACGTATAAAATGTTACAATATCTTACGCGTTGGACTGAAATAATATTTGCTCCTTCAGTTCCTTTCTCATGTTTCGTTACTATGGGTATGTCTGGTGGTTATACTTTCTTCCCTCTTTTGTGAAGTCAGCAGCCTATTAACAAAAAGAAAAAATATCTGGTGTTGGAACCAATGTGGTCACTAATGGATTCGTATTGATTGAAGAAAAAATCCAGACTTACAAGAGCTGTCTTCTCTTAATATATATACAAGAGCAAAGTCAGTAAACTAAATCTGTACAATATATTAGAAACCGTATCACTAGAGGGCAGCAATCTAATTCCTCATAATCTGCATATCAGGTTCCAAATAAAACAAGCGGCTCAAGTAGCTTTCTTGTAGGTCAGGGGCTTGTCCTTCCAAATAAAGCAAAGTCAGACAGCATACATATAGGGAACAACAATATGCAGCTTTGATCCATAATTTGCGCCTGATTTTCCTCTAGCTTTCTCAATACTCCCCCTCAAGGTGGAGAAGCTATGGAGTGGATTCCCATCTTGTGCAGTAAATGATGAAACTGTCTAGATCCGATTGCCTTGATTAAAATATCAGCAACTTGTAAATTTGTAGAAATGTGAAATGGTTTCAATAAACCTTCTTGAATCCTTTCCCGAACGTTGGGGCAGTCAATCTTAATATGCTTCATTCTTTCATGATAAACTGGATTAGATGCAATATAAATGGCAGCTTGATTGTCGCAAAATAATTGAACAGGTTGGTTGAGAGTTATACTGAGGTCTTGTAACAGGCTCCGAAACCAAATCAATTCACATGTGGTAGATGCCATTGAGCAATATTCGGCTTCTCCTAATGATGGAGATCCTGTTCTTTGCTTCTTTGATTTCCAAGAGACCAAAGCATCTCCCAGAAAAATCCAAACCCAAGTGATTGATCTCCTTGTCTCCGAGCATGCTTCCCAGTCAGCATCACAGATAGCTGTTAACTGTAGTGGTTTGTTAGCTAGATAAACTAAGCCTTGTGATGGAGATCCTTTTATGTATCTCACAACTCTAAGAGCTGCTTTCTAGTGAACCACTTTCGGTTGGCTTAGAAATTGACTCATGATTTGCACGAAGTAAGAAATATCTGGGTGTGTGATTGTTAAATATAACAATCAACCAATTAATCTTCTGTACTCTTTCGGATCAGCAAGTTCTAGTCCTTCCTCCTCATTAAGTTTCAAATTTTGTTCCGTTGCAAACTGAACTGATTTTGATCCAATTAACCCGCAATCTTGTTAGATTTCTAATGCATATTTTCTTTGGCATATGGAAATCCCTTTTGAATAGCGGGCTATCTCTATCCCCAAGAAAAATTTCAACTTCCAAAGGTCTTTCAACTTGAAGTGTTTTTCTTGGGGATTGTGTGAACCCAATTTTGAATCTCGGTCTCATTGTCTCCTCCTATCACCATGTCATCAACATAAACAATTATGACAGTGAAAGATGTGTTTGTTCTTTTGAAGAAAAGTGACTAGCCGGCTTTGGATTGTGTGAACCCAATTTTGGTGATGATCGAAGTTAACTTGTGATTCCATTGCCTTGAAGCTTGTTTCAAACCATAGATGGAATTTTTCAGCTTGCATACACGATTCTCCCCCTCTCTACCATATCCCGGTGATAATGACATATAGACTTCCTCTTCCAAATCACCATAGAGGAAAGCATTATTGACGTCGAGATGGTAGAGGACCAACCTTTAGAGGCAGTAGTGGCCAACAGGCAACGGATGGTAGGCATTTTTGCAACTAGGGAAAAAGTCTCGAAGTAATCCTCCCCTTCCTTCTGTGTATATCCCTTTGCTATGAGGTGTGCCTTGTGTCTTTCAATGGTACCATCTGCTTTGTATTTTGTTTTGAACACCCATTTGCATCCCACAACCTTTTTGCCTCTTGGTAGTGATGTCAACTCCCAAGTGTTGTTTTCTTCAAGGGCTATTAGTTCATTCTGCATAGCCATTTGCCAATGAGAATGCTGGTTGGCTGCAGCAAATGAGGTGGGCTCGGGTTCAATAGTGATGGCTAAGCTAAAATTGTTGTGAGCCGGGGACATGTTATCATAATTGAGGACAGAGGAAAGGGAATGAGATTTACTGCCATCCATTTGCTGTACAAGGGAAGAACTAGGTGGCATTGCTAAAGAGGTAACAAGTTGGCAATGGAAATCTTGGAGATAGCTAGGTTGCCGTCTTTGTCTAGTGGATCTTCTCAGCTCAAGATCAGCGAGTGTCAGTGTGGGTAAGTGTAGCTGTGGTTGGGATGAGTCACTAGGATGGGAGTGCTCTGTTGGTGTGTAAATTTCAATGGTGGTGTCATGGCTGGTTTGAGTAGGTGCTATCGGTGTAGACTCAGAATATTCTGAGATGGGGTTGGGCATTACGGGCAGGTCATCAAGTCTTAAGAGAGGAGGTGTTTGTAAGAGTGAGGGTCATTGATTTGTGTTTAGGAAGGGAAATGTGTTTTTGTAAAAGACTATATCATGACTAATGAAGATTTCTTGAGTCTTCAAGTCAAAGAGTTTGTAACCTTTAATGCCATTTGGGTATCCTATGAACAAGCATCTATGTGCTCTTGGATCAAATTTGGATCAGTGTGGATTGAGGTTTGATGCATAGCATAGACATCCTAGAGTCTTTAAGTGAGAATATGAAGGAATTTTAGAAAAAAGGATTTGATATGGGGATCGGTTTTGGAGGTTTGGAGAAGGGATTCGATTTATTAAATACGCTACTGTGACAATGCATTCTCCGCAGAATTTTAAGGGTAAATTGGCTTGAAATCTAAGAGCTCTCGCTACATTCAACAAGTGTAGGTCTTTTGTTTCAATGATGGAATTTTCTTGGGGAGTATAGATGCAACTTTGTTCGTGAATTACCCCCTTTGAAGCAAACAATTTAGTCATTTGAAACTCGTTTCCTGATCGGATCTTATTCCTTTAATCTTACATTGAAATTGATTTTCAACAAGATTATAGAAACTTTGTATGATTTGTCTTGTTTGGCCTTTAGATTGCATGAGGTAAATCCATGTCATTCTACTGTGGTCATCAACTATCGTTAGAAAATAATGAGCACCATTGAGTGAACTAAGGGAGAAAGGCCCCCAAATATCCATGAGTATTAGATCAAAAGGTGCATTGACAAATTTTTGACTCTTGGGAAAAGACAAATAAGTTTGTGTTGCCATATGAGAAGTTTCACATTGAAGCTTGTCAACAAAAGGACGGATATTAGGCTCTAAACTATGTAATAAATTGAGACGTTGATCAGAGGGGTGTCCCAAACGTAAATGCCATAATTTTGGTGTCAAAACAAATGAAGAGTTGGCCACGGGTTGGTGAGATGGCAACTTGTCCTCGAGCTGATTCTTCTCCAAAAGATAGAGCCCTTGTTTTTCTCTAACAATTCCAATCGTCCCCCAAGTGTCTAGCTCCTAAATAAAACATTGTTTAGCCAAGAAAATAAAACAAGTGTTTAGCCAAGAGATTGTAATGAAAGTTAGGTACGTATAGGGCATTTTTCAAAATGAGAGCAGATGAAATGATGAGAGTCCCTATATGTCAAACTGGTACCATAGTGCCATTGGGTAGGTTAACCGAGACATTTTTCAAAAGCTTTTTCTATGTGAGGAGCTCAAGAGATCCTGTGATGTGATCAGTTGCCCCACTGTCCAGAATCCATGCACTTCTGTTGATGATGTTGTTTGTGCTGCTCAAAGAATGTCTCAAGGAAATAGATGAAGCAACAAGAAGCTTACCATTATGTTTTGGTAAATCAAGGAAATAGATGAAGCAACAAGAAGCTTAGCATTATGTTTTGGTAAATTTATACCTTGATTTTCTAAGTTGCTGCTAGATGTAGTGGAATTTTGGCATTGCAAAAGGTCTATGAGCTGCTGTATTTGGTCTGGTGAGATGTTTAAATTTGTCACTCCGGAGCCTTCATCTGAGGATGCATTGTTGACCATCTTTTGCTAGTTCCCACCTCCAGTTCTTGGCTTATACAGTTTGTGGTTTGGAAGGTATCCATAGATTTCCCAACAAGTTTCCACAGTATGACTTGTTCTCCCACATTTTGTGCATGGTGCTCTCTCCTTAGGACTCGATCCCTTGTAGTTTCCTTTTGTTTGCTTGGCATTTCCCTTTTGGTTCTAAGGTCTGCCACTATTGACTACCATTGCTGTAGATTCTGAAATATTTTGGACCGAGTTAGTAAGCTCATGATTTGCCTCTCCTTGTAGGATAAGATTGAACACATCATCTAGTGAAGGCAGAAGATCTTTCAACAGAATCTGGTTCCGTAGGTCTGCGTGAGTGTCATCCAATCCCATAAGGAATTGCATAATCTGTCTTCTCTCGAGCCTTTTGTTCAACACCGAAACAGCGCCACAATCCATTGACGAGCATTTTAAAGGTTCTTCGTACCTCATTATCTCTTCCCAGATGAGTTTCAACTTGGAAAAATAAACACTTGCTGGATTTTTGTCTTGTTTAGTTGTTGATAGCTACTGTTCAAGCGTGAAAATTCTGTTATTGCTTGACCTTGCAAACCTTTTCTTGAGCTCATCCCATACTACTGATACTGAGTCTGACCACATGATGTATCCACCAATTTCAGGTGAGAGACTGTTGGTGATCCAAGATAGGATCATATGGTTGCATCTTTGCCACTGTGGGTATTTGGCATCTATATCGGCAGGCCTTTTGATGGTGCCATTGATGAAGCCTAATTTGTTTTTGGCTGAGAGAGCTACATACATAGCTCTACTCCAAGCATAATAATTATGAGGAGTCAACGGTTGTGAGACTAAAACAAGTCCAGGACTCTCCCCATGATGTGGGAAATAGGGATTGAAAAATTTATCTTCAAGTTGGTGAGGTTCTGCCATAATGAGAGTTGGTAAGAAAGAAGTTTTTGAGGTGAAGATGGGATATTAGAATCGGTAGAACATAGAGATTCAAAGCTCTGGCTTTGATACCATAACAAAAAGAAAAAATATATGGTTTTGGAACCAATGTGGTCACCAATGGATTCGTATTGATTGAAGAAAAAATCTAGACATAACAAGAGCTGTCTTCTCCTAATATATATACAAGAGCTAAGCCAATAAACTAAATCTGTACAATATATTAGAAACCGTATCACTAGAGGGCAGCAATCTAATTCCTCATAATTTGCATATCAGGTTCCAAATAAAAAAAGCCGCTCAACCAGCTTTCTTGTAGGTCAGGGGCTTGTCCTTCTAAATAAAGCAAAGTCAGACTGCATACATATAGGGAACAACAATATGCAGCTTTGATCCATAATTTGCGCCTGATTTTCCTCTAGCTTTCTCAATACCTATGTACATGCTTAATCCCCAAGGTTTAAATGGATGCCTCATGGTAACAAGTAATAAAGTGTCATGCGGAAATCAGGTTTATATATCGGGTGGACATGCAGCTTTTGAGGAAGTCTGAAAGTGACATGTGGAATTCTTTGGAGTGGAAGGTCACGGGCATTGTTGGTCTCCAGTGCAGAAAATCCTCTATTTCTGTGGGTAAAAAACAGAGCCTTCCACTTGAAGTGGTTTTTGGGTTAAAGGCAAGTTACAATTGAAAGGGTGCAAAGAGAGAGTTGCAAAGTGAGCACCATGAAACATTAAGGGAAGAGGCTACCGTTATAAAAAAATAAACTGCTACTGAAGAGGCAACCGTTACATGAAAAGGCAATCGTTATAAAAAAAATAAACCGAAGAGGGAAATGAAGAAATTGAAGTGGCAAATACGAAGCAGTTCTCCTCCTTTTACTGTTTTGATCATATATATTTTGGAAAATTACATTTCTTTGTTTCACTTTCTTCTCTGCTTGCTCTCTCTCAAATCAATGCTACTTCGACCACGATAACAAGCCACTATATATTTCTGCATTACATTATGTCTCGGTTGTGGAGGTGCCGTGACCTCTGTTGGAGTATAGCCTCTCACATTGACAGCATGGAGTTGAAGTCTAAAGAAGAAAAGCTAAAGGCAGAAAAAGAGAAGGAGAAGATTTAAAATACAGTTATTTCTGTTACATTTCTGTTATACATTTATTCCTCTGTGTAGTATAAATATTACATAGACCTTCATGTATTAATCATCAAGTATCGAGTTAATTCATATCAGATTACACAATCCTTCCTCTGTTTTTAGTTTTCTCTGCTATTCATCAAGTTCTCAACATGGTATCAGATTGAGAATTCACAAACACTGCTTCCGCATATTCTTGCAATCTGCATTGCACACTCTGATCTTTCTACTTCAATTACAATCTTTCTACTTCGATTACATATTTCTGCTCAAGAATCTTTAATTCTTGTTCCTCGAGAATCTTGTTTCTCAATTCTTGCACTTTCTTTCCAATTCTTGGAAACATGGCAGAAGAAAACTCCCCTAATTCTTCAGCTTCATCTCGTATTCTTAACCCTTCAGATGATTCCTCTAGCCCATATTATCTTCATCCTAGTGATAATCCGGGTTCTCTCTTGGTGTCAGAAATCTTTGGAGGAGACAACTACATTGCTTGGAGTCGTTCAATCAGCATTGCCCTCACTGTGAAGAACAAGATAGCTTTCATTGATGGCTCAATTACTGCTCCTCCTACTACTCAGCGTCCTAATCATACTGCTTGGCTTCGTGCCAATAATTTGGTACTTTCTTGGCTCATGAATTCTATTTCTAAAGATATTAGAAATAGTTTACTCTATGTTGCATCTGCTGTAGACCTCTGGAATGAGTTAAAAACAAGATATTTGAGAAGTGATGGACCAAGGGTTTTTCATCTTGAAAAATCCCTAAGCTGTATAAACCAAGGTTCATCCTCAATTCCAGAATATTTCAGTGCTTTCAAGACTCTTTGGGATGAGTATGTCAATTATAGGCCACTTCCAACTTGTACATGTGGCAAGATGGCTTCTTGCACCTGTGATCTGTTCAATTTCTTGCTTCTTAGGCAACAGTCAGATTACGTGTTGAAATTTCTGGTAGGATTGAATGATTCTTATGCCTCAGTAAGAAGTCAATTGTTACTTGCTGTTCCATTGCCTAGCATGGCTAAAGTGTTTTCTTTGCTGCTTCAAGAAGAAAGTCAATGGCAATTGACCAACTTCACAAGTAATGACACACATGCTTTGTTGGCCAAGCATTATACTCAGTCCAATCAGAATACTCAGTCCAAGTTCATCAAAGACAAGCTGAAGAAATCCTCACTGCATTGTACTCACTGTGGTTATAATGGTCATACAATTGACAAGTGCTTTCAATTGCATGGCTATCCTCCTGGATGGACTGGACCTAAGGGAAAAAGAAATCTTCCTTCTGCACATGCAGCCATTTCAACTGAAGAGGTCTTTATTAAAAACAGTAATGAGAGCCAAAGGTTTAGTCTAACTGCTGAAGAATTCAATAAACTCATAGCACTTGCCAATTCGAGTTCAAATACTCAGAACATTGATACATCCACAGCAGCAGTAAATCTAGCCACCACTCAATTTTTTGGTAATCTTTTCAGTCAATGCAATTCTGTTTCTACCAAGTTAAAATCTGAATTTTCTTGGATCCTAGATACTGGTGCAACAGATCATATGATCTGTTCACCACTGCTATATTCTTCTACTCCTAAACCAGTTACAAATTCCATAAATCTTCCTAATGGTCAAACTGTTCCAGCATTATATATTGGAACTGTAAGTCTTTCTAGCACATTACATTTGCATAATGTCTTGTGTGTTCCAAGCTTTTCATTCAACCTATTATCTGTTTCTAAACTAACCAAAGAATCTAATCTTTGTCTATCTTTCTTTGATTCACATTGCCTTTTACAGGACCAATCAATGAAGAAGATGATTGGGATTGCCTATGAGAAACAAGGCCTTTATTACCTACCTCAAGCTTCTTCAAAAGCTAATTCTTGTCAGCACAATCAGTTTAATCCTACACCAATCTCTGCATCAATCATTACTCGAAATCAGCCAAACCTTTGGCACTACAGATTAGGTCATGTCTCAAATTCTAGAATACCTTTTCTTAGACAAATAGACAATTCAATAACATTTGATTGTACAAATGTCTGTGAAATTTGTCCACTAGCAAAGCAGAAAAAGCTTTCTTTCCCTGTATCACAAAGTATTTCTAATAAAGAATTTGAATTGATTCATTGTGATATATGGGGTCCTTTTGCTACTATATCATATTCTGGTTTTAAATTCTTTCTCACTATAGTAGATGATTTTACAAGATGCACTTGGGTGTATATGCTTAAAACTAAATCTGAGGTTTCATCTTTACTACCAAATTTTTGTAACATGGTTAAAACTCAGTTCAATACCTCTGTAAAAACCATAAGAACAGACAATGGTTCAGAATTTTTCCTTACAAAATTTTATGGTGACAATGGAATTGTACATCAAAGAAGTTGTGTAGAAACTCCACAACAAAATGGAGTGGTTGAAAGAAAACATCAACACTTATTAAACACAGCTAGAGCTTTGATGTTTCAAGCAAACTTACCTTTAATTTTTTGGAGTGATTGTGTATTGACTGCAGCCCATATCATAAATCGAATTCCGACTCCTCTTCTCCAAAATAAAACACCTTTTGAAATGTTATTTCACAAATCACCAAATCTTTCTCATTTAAAAATTTTTGGATGCTTATGCTTTGCATCTACAATTACTAGTCACAGACAAAAGTTTGATCCAAGAGCAACAAAATGTCTATTTTTAGGATATCCTTCTGCTGTCAAAGGTTACAAACTTATGGACTTAAACACTAATAGAATCATCATTTCCAGAAATGTTGTGTTCCATGAAACCAACTTTCCATTCAAAAGTCTTCCAGTTAATTCTGCCATACCTAATTTTCTGTTTCCTCCTTCAGAATTCCAATATAATTCCTCTCATATAAACAATCCTATCTCTTCTGATCAAAATATTACATCACTGATTCCTAATGAATCAGATTCCTCTCATATTGACAGCTTCCATCATACTGACTTAGCAAGTTCAGATTTCTCTCATATTGACAGCATGCACCAAAATGACTTAGAAAGTTCAGATTCATCTCATATTGACAGCAACCATCAAACTGACTTAGCAAATCCTATCCCTGCTGTCAGAAAATCATCAAGGATTAAACAAACACCAAAATTTTTGCAGGATTATTATTGTGGTACTGCCTCATTGTTTCCTCATGCAATCAACTCATCTGCTTCCATTGGTTGTTCCTCTAACACAGGTAATCCCTATCCTATATCCTCTTTTATTTCTGTCAGTAGACTTTCAGCTTCACACAAAGCTTTCTTAGCTTCAATTTCTATTATCAAAGAACCCAAAACATATCAACAAGCTGCAAAATCTCATGAATGGCAAGTTGCTATGAGAAATGAACTCACTGCTTTAGAGTTAAATAAAACCTGGGAACTTGTTACTTTACCTAAAAATAAAAAGACCATAGGTTGTAAATGGGTTTTTAAAGTGAAATACAAGGCTGATGGAACCATAGAAAGACATAAAGCAAGGTTGGTAGCCAAAGGCTACACTCAACAAGAAGGATTAGACTTCTTTGATACTTTTTCCCCAGTGGCAAAACTTACTTCAATTCGGTTATTATTAGCTGTTGCTGCTATTAAGGGATGGTATATTCACCAATTAGATGTAAATAATGCCTTTTTACATGGTGAATTAAATGAAGAAGTTTACATGGAAGTGCCCCCTGGTTTGGATGTTAAACATCCCAATGTAGTTTGTAAACTGTTAAAGAGTCTTTATGGCCTGAAGCAGGCATCTCGACAATGGTTTGCCAAACTCTCTCAAGCTCTTCTTCAATATGGCTTTACTCAAGGCAATTCTGATTGCTCACTTTTTATCAAGAAAACTGCCACTTCTTTCATTACTTTACTAGTATATGTAGATGATGTTCTACTAGCTAGTGATAATCTAATTGAGATTCAGCAACTCAAGATATTTCTGCATGATAAGTTCACAATCAAGGACTTGGGGCAATTGAAGTACTTCCTAGGATTGGAAGTAGCCAGATCAAAATCTGGCATCTCTCTCTGTCAAAGAAAGTATACTTTGGATATACTTCAAGATGCAGGTCTCACAGGTTCCAAGCCAGCTGCATTTCCAATGGAATCTACTCTTAAACTTAGTACAGATGATCCTAATCTCTATGAAGATGCCTCGGGTTACAGAAGGTTAATTGGCAGGCTACTATATTTGACAGTTACAAGGCCTGACTTGGCCTATTCTGTTCAAGTCCTTAGCCAGTTTCTTGCTAAACCAGCAGTTTCTCATTATCAAGCTGCTATGCGTGTGCTTAGATACTTAAAAGCTACACCTGGACAAGGATTGTTCTTCTCTTCATCTTCAGATTTTCAATTAAAAGCCTTTTCTGATAGTGATTGGGCAGGTTGCTTAGACACCAGGAGAAGTGTTACAGGATATGCAATTTTTCTAGGAGATTCTTTAATCTCATGGAAATCAAAGAAACAAGCCACAGTTAGCAGATCATCTGCAGAAGCAGAATATAGGGCTCTTGCTGCCACAACCTGTGAGGTGCAGTGGTTATTATATGCCCTTCAAGATCTCAGTGTTGATCACTCTCAGCCTACAATGCTCTACACTGACAGCAAATCAGCTTTGTCTATTGCAACTAATCCAGTACAACATGAGAGGACTAAACATATTCAAATCGATTGTCATCTTGTTAAGGAGAAATTGCAGCAGAATGTTATAAAGCTTTTCTATATTCCCTCAAGATTACAACTAGCAGATATATTTACCAAGCCTCTCGGATCACTGCCTTTCCATCATAATTTGCGCAAGATGAACATTATCAATATACATGCTCATCTTGAGGGGGGGTGTTGGAGTATAGCCTCTCACATTGACAGCATGGAGTTGAAGTCTAAAGAAGAAAAGCTAAAGGCAGAAAAAGAGAAGGAGAAGATTTAAAATACAGTTATTTCTGTTACATTTCTGTTATACATTTATTCCTCTGTGTAGTATAAATATTACATAGACCTTCATGTATTAATCATCAAGTATCGAGTTAATTCATATCAGATTACACAATCCTTCCTCTGTTTTTAGTTTTCTCTGCTATTCATCAAGTTCTCAACAACCTCATCTCAAGAATTTTGGTTTCAGATCCTGTAGCGATTAGTGATTTATTATTTCCTAGAATTATATTTTTGTTTTCCTGCAAATGCATTGGTATTTCCTATTCTAAAAACAAGTTGATAGATGTGTTTATGTGTAGAGCCACTCTGTTTGAATTAGCTCCAATACCCGTATCATTTTTTTTTTTAAATCAATGCAAGTTTGGTCTTAGAAAGTCTTCAATTGATAGGCATATGACCGTTTGAAATAGGGACAATCATGGTAACCCCGGGAGGTCTTGATATGCTCATTAGTTCTAAACATATAAATGGGGGTCTTGAAAACTTTTCCAGTTTGTAATGGTTTGGGATTTTGGTAGCAATTTTGTATGTGTTTTATTAAGATATTTCTGATGAACATAAATGATAATTTATGACATAATTCCTCTCTTGAAATTGAATGTGGAAGAAAGAAAAAGCAAGAAAAATTGCCTTCAAAACCTTTGTACGGGGATGTTAAATATAGTGAAATTTTTTGAAAATTTTTTGAAATTTCTGAACTTTTGTATGAGACCATTTCTAATATTGTTCCAGTATTTTATTTCCTTGCATTCTTTTGTTAGATGCGCATCGAAGAACAAGGAGGAGATGTCTGAAGGGTAGGGTTATGAATTAGGGATGTTTAGGATGAATTTATATTATGGCATGAGTTGTAATTACATTGTCTTTGCAATCCTTTATTTAGTTGTTGAGTCCGGGTGTGGGTCGTGGGCTAATAAGCCACTGGTTGTTTATCAGTAGTTACGTGGGACTTGGTCAAAGTCTGTTATGGTTATTTGTTAGGTAGTTACGGGCCATGTTTGGCCACGTTGTTTATGGGTAGTTATTCCAGAGTATTGAGTCTTCTATTTAAGTCCTTTTACATTCATCAATAAAGTTTATCGAGTGTTCGTCCAAATATTGTGAGAGGGAGGTTATTGGCACCTTATATTGGCCATATTTATTCTTCTTTTATTACAACCCATATTTGTGCACGTAACAGTTGGTATCCAAGCTGCATTCCTGCGACATGGCTGAGGGAACCAGGCAAGCTCACATGAATGAAATGCTGGTAGCTTTGAAAGGAGAGAACAAGATCTTGCGAGAAGAGCAACAAAGGCATAAGGGCATGTTAGAAGTAGTTCTACAATAGCTCAACAATTTGGCTTCAACTTATGAGCAAATGGTGATAAAGACAAGGAAATCAAATTTGGGAGAAGGTTCCTTCAATTCAAAGGTTAGTACCAATCCCTTATTTGAGAATAATGGAGGGATTCAAGCTAGATCTCTTAGGCTTGAATTTCCTAGATTTGATAGAACTGATTCTGTTCAATGGGTTTTAAAAACAAATCAATTCTTTTCTTACTATGACATCCCAGATAACCAAAAGATTCAAATAGACTTCTTCCATATGGAAGGAAATGCCTTATCATGGTATACATGGCTTAAGGAATACAGTCCAATAAACACTTGGGATGAGATTACTAGTGCTTTAGAAATCAGGTTTGGAACCTCTACTTATGAGGATCTCGTGGGGTAATTTACTAAACTAAAGTTATCTAGTACAATAGAAGAATGTCAAATCCAATTTGAGGAATTATCCAACAAAATTAAAGGATTGACAGAAGAGTTTAGGATAAGTACCTTTTTGAGTGGTTTGAGGGAAGATCTCAGGATAATGGTAACCATGTTTAAACGAAACACTTTACATGCTGCCTTTGGTTTAGCTAAACTACAAGAGGAGGAAGTAATAAGGAGAAATTCACCATACCCAAGAAACCATTCCCCTGCCTATACCACCAACCAAACTCCTAAACTAGTCCCCTCAGCACCTCTACTAAGACTACCACCACCACCACCCAAAAACAGTACACATTACCAAAACACCAACCCCAGATTTCTCAACAACAACCAAAGGCCAACCATTCCCATCCAAAGAATATCCCCTAGTCAAATGCAAGAGAGGAGAGCAAAAGATCTTTGTTATTATTGTGATGTGAGGGTCCAACCAGGCCATAGGTGCAATAAATCTAAACTCTTTCTGTTAGAAGGGATGAAGGTTGAGGAAATTAAGGATGAGGAGATGGATGAATCCATGGCTATCCTTAACTCAAAAGAACCCAAAGAGGAAGAGGAAGAAAAAGGGGAACTTTTAGGGATTTCATTGCATGCCTTAGCAGGGGCTTATTGTCCTAAGACCATGAGAATAGCAGGGGTCATCAATAAAATTAGTGTGATTACTCTCATTGACACAGAGAGTATGCATAGTTTTATTGATCCAAATGTAGCAAGGAAGGCTAGACTGACCGTTGAGGATACCAAACAATCAGTCAAGTTGGCTAATGGATCAACCCATCCTTGCCTTGGTTTCTGTAAGGCTGCCCCACTCCAACTACAAAGTCTAGAAATTAATCATAGTTTATACTTACTAGCTTTGGGACTTTATGATGTTGTTTTAGAGATGGACTAGCTCAAAACACTGGGAACTATAGTGTGGAACTTCAATGACCTAATTATGAGTTTTACACTAGGGAATGACACTGCCATCCTACGAGGAATACAACTACCCAGTAGAGTAGTTAAGGAGGTTGAGTATGTGGAAACTCTAAAAGGGAATTCTACTAAGGAAGTTTGGGTTCAATTTTTGGAAGGAAAAAATTCAGAGGGTACTGGGTCCATACCAACGGCTGTGCAAGGGATTCTTGACCAATTTCAAACTGTTTTTGAGGAACCTAGTGGCTTACCCCCACCAAGGAGTCATGACCATAAGATAACCCTTTTACCAGGTTCTAAACCTACATGTGTAAGACCCCATAGATACCCCTACTACCAAAAGGAAGAAATTGAAAAGTTGGTAGCTAAGATGTTTAGAGGAGGAATTATCAGGGGCAGCCAAAGCCCATACTCTTCACCAGTTTTATTGGTAAGGAAAGCTGATGGAGATTGGAGAATGTGTGTACATTATCGTGCTCTTAACCAGGACACTATTAAAGATAAATATCCCATACCCAACATTGATGAACTTTTATATGAATTATATGGGGCTCAAGTTTTTTCCAAGCTGGATCTGTGTTCTGGTTATCACCAGATTCGAATGAACCCCAAAGATATTCCAAAAACAGCTTTCAAGACCCATGAGGGTCACTATGAGTTCTTGGTTATGCCCTTTGAATGGACTAATGAACCTTCTACTTTTTAGGGGTTAATGAATCAAGTTTTTAGGCCCTATTTAAGAAAATTTGTCTTGGTATTTTTTGATGATATTTTGGTTTATAGTAAAAGTCTGTAGGATCATTTGGCACATTCACAAACTATTTTAGAAGTTATGAAAACTCATCAGTTTTTTGCTAAGGCATCAAAGTGTGTCTTCGAAAGCAAAGACATGGAGTATCTTGGGCACATCATTTCCGGTGAAGGTGTGAAGGCTGACCCTCAGAAAATTGAGCCATGCAGGAATGGAAGGAACCTAAGAATCTCAAGGCATTAAGAGGATTCTTGGGACTCACAAGGTATTACAGAAAGTTTGTGCAAGATTATGGAAAGATTGCTGCCCCTTTGATAGCCCTACTAAAGAAGGATGCTTTTTGCTAGAATGGAAAGGCTCAGCAAGCCTTTTTGAAGTTGAAGGAAGCTATGATGAATTCCCCCAATATTAAGGCTACCTAACTTTACTAAGTGTTTTATTATTGAGTGTGATGCCTCAGGTGAAGGATTGGGAGCAGTTCCCATGCAAGAAAGATAGCCTATTGCATATCGCAGCCAAGCTTTGAAGGGTAGGAGTCTCTCTCTATCAACATACGAGAAAGAACTACTTGCTCTAGTGATGACCATAAGGAAGTGGAGACACTATTTGATGGGACAAACTTTCAAGGTACGCACTGATCAACGTGCCTTGAAATATCTTCTGGAACAAAGGGTGGGTACCCTGCTCAACAGAAATGGGTTTCCAAACTACTTGGCAATGATTTTGTGATCGAATATAAGAGTGGTAAGACTAATACAGTAGCTAATGCCTTGTTTAGATTACCCAACTCAGAATAACCAAACAGAAATACAGATCCACACTCCCAAACCCACCATATAGAGCCTTTCACACCAAATCCCATCCAACCAAATAGCACGCCAATTACCATAAATCCAGAAATTCAAGCAATCAGTATGATCAAAGCAACATGGATAGATGAGTTAAAAAAGTCTTACCACCAACATCCAATGTTGTAGAGGTTAATTAACCTCTACCATCAAGGGACCTTGGATTCAGCAGTATACCAAGTTCGCAATGAGCTGCTCTTTTACAAGGGTAGGCTTAACTTGGGAACCCTCCTTCCATTCCAGCAGCAGATCCTGTAGTATTTTCACAGTAGTCTATCAGGGGGTCACACGGGAGTTCATAAAAAAAATTCAAAGATTAAAAGTGAATTTTTTTGACCTGGTCAGCTCAGTGATGTAAGAACTTTCATTCGAGAGTGTGATGTATGCCAGAGGAGCAAGATTGAAACCCTCCACCCAGCGGGGTTGCTTCAACCTCTTCCTATACCACAGAAAAATTGGGAAGACATTAGTATGGACTTCATCGAAAGATTGCCTCTAGCTAAGGGACGTATTGTTATAATGGTAGTTGTGGATAGACTGAGCAAATATGCTCACTTTATTCCACTAACTCACCCTTATATAGCACTATTAGTAGCCAAGGTTTTCATGGAAAATATTTTCAAGCTACATGGTACGCCCTAGACCATAGTCAGTGACAGGGACCCAATATTCACAAGTCAATTTTGGAAAGAATTGTTTCGCATCTGTGGAATAGAGCTATTAATGAGCTTTGCCTATCATCCCCAGACAGAAGGAGAAACAGAGGAAACCAACAAAAGTTTAGAATTTTATTTACGACATTTTTCTAGTGATAGGCCAATGGATTGGGCACGATGGCTACCTCTTGCAGAATATGTCTATAACACAACAAGGCATAGTTCTATTCAGATCTCACCATATGAGGCTGTTTACGGACAACCTCCACCCTAAATGTTGCCTTATGAGCCAGGAACAACCCGAGTACATGCAGTCGAGAAGGAGCTGCGAAACAGGGACTTCATCGCCAAACTAATACAAGAAAATCTGCAGGAAGCACAACACAAAATGAAATATTATGCTGATAAGAACAGAATCATCAGGGAAATCGAGGAAGGAGAGTGGGTCTACCTGAGATTGAAACCCTATCGTCAGATGTCCGTAGCCATGCGAAGAAACTTGAAGCTATCACCTCACTACTACAAGCCTTTCCAGATCCTTCGAAGAATCGAAAAAGTTGCTTATACGCTATATCTTCCCAAAGAATCGCAGATCTTTCCCACCTTCCATGTTTCGTGTCTTAAGAAACACATCGGAGATAAAATCCAGCCTATACCAAGACTTCCTAAGGAAAGGGCACAGAGCTGGAGTTGAACTACTCATCCAATGGAAAGGAGCAACTATAGAAGATGCTACTTGGGAAGACATTGACGATCTACAAAGGCAATATCCTGATCTTGTGGGCAAGATCTTTTGAAGGAGGGAGGAATGTTAGATGCGTAGTGAAGAACAAGGAGGAGATGTCAGAAGGGTAGGGTTACGAATTAGGGATGTTTGGGATGAATTTATATTATGGTATGAGTTGTAATTACGTTTTCTTTGGAGTCCTTTATTTAGTTGTTGAGTTCGGGTGTGGGTTGTGGGCTAATAAGCCTCAGGTTGTTTATCAATCTAGTTACGTGGGACTTGGTCAAAGTCTGTTATGGTTATTTGTTAGGCAGTTACGGGCCATGTTGGACCACGTTGTTTATGGGTAGTTATTCCAGAGTATTTAGTCTTCTATTTAAGTCCTTTTATATTCATCAATGAAGTTTATCGAGTGTTCATCCAAATATTGTGAGAGGGAGGTTACTGGCACCGCATATTGGCCATATTTATTCTTCTTTTTTACAACCAGCACGTAACATCTTCACTCATTTTATGTTGCTTGAAAGTGGCTCTAGATCACCTAAATTTCAAGTTTCACGATTTTATAACCTAATGCAACAAAGATTATCATTAATCCATGGATTTGACATGATTATATATATACTATGAAAATATTGGATCTATATATAGTGTAAAGAAGTGTTCAATTAATTTCACATTATTAGTGTCTTTCGACCTTAAATTTTTTGATAATCATATAAGTTTAATTATCAATGTATGTTGTTCATAATTATCATTGGGAAATGAGTTACGACGTGAGATCATGTAGGTTTTTTATATGGTGGCTTTAGATTTTGAGTTTGAGGATTTGTGAGAATGAGATATTATTGTTTGGGATCTCGAGCTAAGTTGGGTTCATTGTGAATCAAGTGTGGGATTACAGATCTTGGACTTTGGAGAGTTCTTATAGCTATCCATTTCAAGTTAATAGTTCATAGTTTTATTCGCTTCTTTCGATGCTTACGATTTGGGAGATGGGTAGAATACACTTCATGGTGATCATTGTCCTCATGTATTTATTTGTGAGGTGAATAATTTGCATATATTAAGTTAAACTAATTGCATGTCATATCTTCTATTTATTTCACTATATTTTTTTAGATAAATAAATAAAGACAATTGGAGTCGAAGCTCTATAAAGTGAGCAAATTGACCCCAATCCAAGATAGAGAAAGAGGTGCTATTTTGACCTAGTGCAAAACTGAGTCGAACATGGCCCATAGATTGCTTAGAGATCTAGAGGCTGATGGCTGGGAACGCTCCGACTTTTCCATCATCTTTGAGTCCTGCCTCGGAGAAAACCCCTACGTTCGAATGGTATGATTTTTATTTTTTATTTTTACTTCGTTTAGCCGTGTTTAAGAGGTTTATTTGTAATTTGGAACCCCTAAGTTTTGGATTTCCATATAAAAGCTCTAAGAATTTGTAGTTAAATAGTTCATGTGATTCAGATGGTAGTAAATTTTTTGTAAGGAGGCTGAATTTGCAATGCAAATTATTAGATATACCATTATTATAGTATATATCTTTGGATTTATGTAGGACCGGAATTATGATGGTTTCCGAAATGATTTACAACAAATTGTAGGCAAATAATACATATTCTTACTACGACTTGATGAGTACCAACTTATAATATGGACGGAAAAAGTAGTACATAATTCTGTGAATGTTTGATCCCGAAATTATAAAATCAAAGCCAATTAAAAAGGTAATAATAAATTACACAGTTTGTTTTTTTTATCATGTCTATCAGATTTTATATTTATAATGGTTTCATTTTTCATTGTTTAGTAAAAATAAAAAAAGGTGTTGATCAGTATACTGGCATACTATACGTGGAATAGGACGCGAAACATAATGATTAAAATGTTTTATGGATAGGCATTTATTAACGATACTAATTTAATTTTAAAAACTACTGTAGACATCGATCTTGATATCAACTCAAATCCAAAGGAAGATAATCATAAATATGAGGCTCCATCCAAGAGGATAAAAATTCAGAAAAGAAAAAAGTAGATTGATGTAATATTTACAAATATGATTTCTATAAATATAAATTAAAAATATACAATCATGTCTCATACTAATTGTCTCTATTTTACATTGTTTTAAATTTAACAATCATATGTATATTATATTTTTAATAGTTGACATACATTTTTATTTTTTTCATAATTGTGATAGCGATTATGTATAATGAATATCTAAATATATATCTATAAAATCCAGTATATATAATGAATATCTAAATTTACATTTTTATAGTATTAATAACGGTCCGCGCATGCACGGATTATAGGCTCGTAACATTAATGCTAATACTCTCACCATCCAGGAAATAAAAGCAAATTTGCATAATTACATGCTGAAAAGCCCAGACAATGTCGGGAGGAAAGTTTAATACTGAAGTTGTTCAGACCTGCCTCGGGGCAGGATGAGCAACAAAGGCCCTTCTCAACTGCCTTAATATTGATACTGGAAAAGTAATCTAGTGTATATAGTGAGTCTCAAATCCTTTTTTATTGGCATAGGGACTCTCAATGCAAAACTGTCAAAATATATTAATATTAACTAAAAAGTTTTTGAGGAAATTCTATTTTTAAGTTCTGAAACATGCATTGAAAAGACAGAGCATCTACGGAAGAGAAAATAGAGTATTCATGAATTTGATAGCATTAAAAAAAATAAAGTAGAATTAAGTAAAAAGAAAATCAGGAACCTCCACCCTTATATATGGAAATCGTTTGCAGTATTCCAATTTTAATATATGATAACAAGAACCAAGAACTGGTTCTGATAAACCAAAACCACATGGGGATAGCACCAAGTGAAAAGTAAACTATCAATATATTACTCCACCCCACCCCCCATGGGGATAGCACCAAGGCTTTTAAGTGTGGAGATGACTTTGATGATAGGAAAATGCCTTGACCTATAGAGCCTTTGAGATACTTGAGGATTCTATAAGCTGAGTGTAGGTGAGCTTGTGAAGGTTTGTCCATAAACTGACTCAAAACATTTACAGCATATGTAATGTCTGGCCTAGTAATGGTTAGGTAAATGAGTTTTCCAATGAATCTTCTGTAGGCTGTAGGGTCTTGTAGGATTTCATTTGTGGTATGAACTAGTTTATGATTCAGCTTAATGGGTGTGGAAACAAGTTTGGTGCCAAGAAGCCCTGAATCTTCCAAGATTTCGAGAGTATATTTTCTTTGACAAATGTTTATTCTAGCTGATGACCTTGCAACTTCTAGTCCTAGAAAATACTTGAGGGGTCCAAGTTCCTTGATTTTGAAATTGCTATGAAGATATGCTTTGAGCAGATAGATTTCCTCTTGAGAATTGCCTCCTATGACGATGTCATCCACATATACTAGGAGTGCTGTGAAAGTTCCAGTTTGACTTTCTTTAGTGAATAAAGAGTAATCAGACTTGGATTGTTGGAAACCAATGGCTGTGATTGAATTAGAGAATTTTGAAAACCCTTGCCTTGATACTTGTTTAAGGCCATAAATGGATTTATTCAGCTTACATACCAATTTCTCCCCCTCAAGCTGCTCTCTGTGAATGTTGTAACTAGGTGGTAATTCCATGTAAATGTCCTCATCGAGATCCCCATGTAAAAAGGCATTATGGACATCCATTTGAGATAAAAACCAGTTTTGAATGGATGCCAAGGCAAGGAAGACACGAACTGTGGTGAGTTTGGCCACTGGACTGAAGGTTTCTTGGAAGTCAAAGCCTTCTCTTTGAGTGTATCCCTTGGCTACAAGTCTTGCTTTGTGTCTTTCAAGAGAGCCATCTGAATGAAGCTTGATTTTGAATACATACCTAAAACCAATTGCAGTCTTGTTGGGTGGAAGAGTTGTGACAGTCCAAGTATTGTTCTCTTCCAAGGCACTAAGTTCAGTTCTTATGGCATCTTGCCAATGCTTAAACTGGACAGCTTCATTATAGTAGGATGGTTCAGAAGAGAGTGTGAGGGAAGCAGAAAAAAAGTGATGGGATGGTGAGAGGTGTTTGTAGGTCAAGTGATGATGGAGTGGGTGAAGAGTGAAGGAAGTTGCTGCCTGACAGTGGTATTGTTGGAGGTAGGCAGGTTGGTGTTTTTCTCTAGTGGACCTTCAAGGGGGGGGGGGGGGGGGGGGGGGGATAGTTTGTAACTCAATGGATTGGGTTGGAAGAGGGGTGGAGTCAGGGGAGGTAGTAGGGAAGGAGGGTTCAGAAGGAGTTTCAGATTGTGTCAAAGGGGTGCTTGAAAGGTAGTCATTTGGTAGTTCACCCTGCGACATACCAGAAGATGAAAAAGAATTGTCTGGCATTGCTGGTGGGAGTACAAGATTGTGAGGAAAGGCAAAGTGGTTTTCCTTAGAGGAATTAGGAGAGTGAATGGGAGATTCAAAGGGAAAAACTGATTCATGAAATACTACATTCCTAGAGATGAAGGTGGAATGAGTTTCTATGTCATAGAGCTTATAACCCTTGACATTGGCAGGGTATCCTAGAAAGACACATGGTTTGGCTCGTGGTTCAAATTTTGTTCTGTGTTGTTTGGTGGTGCTAGCATAACTCAAGCATCCAAACACTCGAAGGTGAGCATATGATGGTGGTGATGAAAAGAGCATTTCATAAGGAGATTTATTGGAGAGAAGAGGTGTAGGGATCCTGTTAACAATATATGCAGCTGTGAGAACTGCATCTCCCCAAAATTGAGTGGGTAGTGCAGCTTGAAACAGAAGGGCACGAGCCACATTTAAGAGGTGTTGGTATTTCCTCTCAACAACATCATTTTGTTGAAGGGTATAAACACAAGATTTTTGGTGGATAATGCCATGGTCTTTATAGAAATTGACCATATCAAATTCAAGACCATTGTCAGTCTTGATCTTTTTAACTTTCTTATTGAATTGAGTGTGGATGAGTTGAAAAAATGACTGCAAAACAGATCTTGTATCTTACTTTAGTTTCATTCAGAAAACCCAAGTCACTCTTGAATAATCATCTACAATGGTTAAAAAGTAATGAAAGCCCTAAAGAGAGGCTTGAGAATATGGGCCCCATATATCACAATGTATCAAGTCAAAAGGCAAAGAACTAGTGGATGTGCTTGAAGGAAAAGAAAGATGTTTCTGCTTAGCCAAATGGCAAATTTTACAATGAGATTGATCTTTGGATTTTACATTAGGCTCATAAGACTGAATCAAATTCATCCTTTGAGAATATAGGTGTCCTAACCTAAAATGCCATAGATCAAAAACTTGTTGAGAAGCTGCATGATTGGCTCGAGTTTGATTGGAGAGATTTGAAGGAAGACTGATGTTGCTGTCATGGGAGCAAGGCAGCAAGTAATATAGGCCAGCATGAACCTTAGCAAGTCCAACCGTCATCCATGAAGAGAGGACCTGAATAAAGCACAGATCACTTAAGAAAAATAGGCATGTATCTGGCCTATGAGTTAGCTTACTGACTGAGACAAGATTGAAAGAAAATGAGGGCACACACAGGACATCAGTCAAAATCAGTGATTCTGAAAGTTTGACAGTGCCTATGTGTGTGACATGGGCCTTTGTACCATTTGGGAGCTGTACAAAGGCTTTAATACAAGAAGGAGTTTTGTCAAAAAAGGAGGTGGAGCACACCATGTGATTAGTGGCTCCTTAGTCCATGATCCATGGTGTGTGACAAATATCAGATTACTTATGTTGAGAGTGATCAGCAGTCAATGAGAGAGTGGAGAGGCAATGATATTTACCTGCTAGGTTCGAGTAAGGTGTGATGGAGGAATTATTTTCAGGAGGGTCTGGTTTGACAGCAGTGGAAGCAGGAGCAGGAGTAGGCAATATTGGCTTGATTTGTCCCGAGTTGAGCTGAGGAAATTGAGCATTGACAAGAGCCATGAGATGTTGTGCTTGTGCTTGAGAGAGATTCAGCTGAGAAGTACTTGAAGCATGTGATTCCTGAGGTGAAGAGGCAACCTGTGCAGTAACTTGGTTGGCAGAATATGATGTAGCAGGAGTATTTCCAAACTTAGTTTTGGTAAACTTAAATTTTGGTGGAAATCCTACCAATTTATAACACCTATCTTTCGTATGTCCAACCTTACCACAATGATGACAGATAAAGTTTGATTTTTCCTTTTTCTTTGGAAGATTTTCATAAGCTAAAAGGGCAGATGGCTCTGAGATAGGCAAAGCTGAGTTCCTTGCCTGCCTTTGTCTTTCTTCTTGTAAGATTAATGAAAAAGTCTTGTCTAGTGAAGGTAAGGAACTTAGTAAAATGATTTGTCCCCTCACAGAGTCATAACTATCATTTAATCCTATTAAAAATTTGAAGACATAGTCTCCTTGCTAGACTTCACCAACAGTTTTTAAGGCATCACAAGTACATTTTCCACAAGTGCAACATGGAAGTGGTTTGTAACCATGTAACTTTCCCAAATAGCATTAAGTTGGATGAAGTAGTCACTTACAGAGAGATGCCCTTGAACAATGCTACTGAGTTTGTGTTGGAGGTGATAGATTCGAGCTTCATCAGGTTGAGCAAATCTCTTCTTAATTTTGTCCCAAACCTGTTTAGCTGAAGTCATGAAGAATACATTAGAAGCAATCTCTTTTGAAACAGAATTTAGGATCCAAGCTAGCAAGATGTTGTTGCATCTTAGCCATGACACATATGAAGGGTCTGACAACTCAGGAGCTGAAATTGAGCCATCCAGAAAGCCTATCTTATTTTTGATTGAAATGGAAAGCAGAAATGATTTGCTCCAAGATATATAATTTGAACCATTCAATGGAGGTGAGACAATAACAGTATTGGCATTGTCACTATGATGTAGAAAGAATGGACTGTTTGGGTCCTCAACAAGGGAAATAGGAGAAGAAGAAGAAGAAGATGTCATGGCTCAGAAAATGCAATTTCTGTTTGTGAACTTAAGCAATCATAGCAGGACAAGCCTGCTCTGATACCAAGTTAGAAGTAAAAACAAGAACTCGAAATAAAGTCTTGATGTGGAGAAAACTGATTCTCATTAACTTAACTCACTCAATACAATGGTCTATTACACACATATATATAGACTACAGAAAAACAGAAAGACAAGGGGAAAGAATCCTAAAGTTAACTTTTTATTTTCTACTGATTTACAAGTAATCCAAGACATTGCTTTTCATGACAACTTAGTACACTGCTGCTCATGACTTTATCTGCAATTGTGTGCCTTCTGTTCAGATGTCAATACATGCTTCACATGCTTTTCTGTTGCTTTACTTCCCTGTGTCAGTGCTTTATACTTTTCTGCATTTGTATCTTGTATTTCACAAACTTGTATGCTGCATGATACTTTCTGCAAGTCATGGTGTGCTTGTTCAAAGGGTCCATGTCCCTTTTTACTTTCTGTTTCGTGTGAAATCTCCCCAATTCATTTGTTAAAACTGACATCCCTACCACAATAACAAAGTCACAAGATAATTAATATTCATCCTCAGAAACAATTTACCAATCTGGAGAAGTCCTAAGAAAAAGGTGATCTAAAATTTTATAGTTTTAAAAAAATACCTTACATGATGGATATTCAGGTAGCCTAGGTCATTTGGCTTATGAAAGAAAACACTGGTTCTATCGATATGTTATGTCTGCTAGTAAGCCATGCAAAAGGGAGCAAGCCAGACAATACTAACAAGAAAAGAATTGAGAAACAATAGTAGTAAGGAATTCGGGCCATGTTCAGCAATAAAGAAATGAGTTTCATAGTTTTATCAGTGTTTTTGGAACCATAGGTCTCTGCACTTCGATTTTTCGTAAACGACAAATCTACAAGTATGTTGTGATATCCTGAGTAGGGAAAGCGTTGCATGGGTGTTAAGTTCCCCATGGGATATTTACTAGGTGGATTGACCTTTATAAGTGATTCCTCAAAGTTCCATATAACTTCAGTGGTTCTTTTTAAGGTCATGACAAATGGTATCAAGGTCAACAAAGTAACACCACATGACACCAGAGAACTGCATACAATACAGGACAGCCAGAATGTCAAGATTTCAAGTGAGGGAAGATTGTTACCTTAATCAGTGATGAAAAACTGTAAGGGTGCTCTGTTCCATATGGATGTTTACTATATAGAAGTATAGAACTGAGCTTGATAAGTGTTACATAATTTTTCATTGAAAATATAATGTTTTTCATTTTTCATTTTATTCTTTGGAAACAAAATTTAAAAATACTTCTTTGAAATACACAACATACCATATTTGGGATTTGGGTCCCCAAGAGTTCCTACCCAAACTCTAGGTCCTAGAGTGGCAGTCCACAGCATTTATAGTTATATTATTATCCACTTCTATAAATTTTTTATCACCCATTTTCACAAAACCAAGTATAAAATGAATTTAAAAATTTATGTCGAGAATTCTCAAAAAACTGAGAAGTTTTCACTTAACAAACACATTTCAAATGTTTTTTTGATTTTTAAATAGCCCCATCTTTATAGTTCATTGCAACAAAAAACATGTTATATTTAATTATTTTTATTTTTTTTAAGATACACACCCCCACATATGCCATCGCAAGCTAACAGAACAAAGGGCTGCAATACATCACATGCTTTCCTTGCATTCTTTTTTTTTTAAAAAAAGAAATTATTTATTTATTTATTTTTACCGAGAAATCCTTTTTATTTAGAAAAAAAAATGCCTTCACTTTTGTCAAAGAAATACCATTAGAAACTATTGACCAAGCCAAAACATGCCCAGAACTAGAGGGGAGTTCGGTCCGGACAGATTACCCTGGATCGGACCGAACCTATTTGGTTCAGGATTTTCTCACCCTGGACTGGACCGAATTCCCTAAGGGTTGGAACGGTCCGGTCCGATCGGTCCATTCGGTGTATGCTTGACCCTTTTTTTTTTTTATTTAAAATCCAAGGACATTTTGTTTAATACTTATATAATTATATTGTGATATATTTAATATATATACATATAGTATACTATTATATAAATATTAATATATATATATATTAGTAATACGCTAATACTATTAGTCTATTAGTATATAGTAAATTAGTAATAGTTATTATTAACTTATTTACTATAACTAATAATGCACTAGTACTAATACTCTTATTAAATACTATATTACTAATACTCTATGTAGCTATAGTGATTTAATATTAACATATTACATATTAAGTTAACTATACGAATACTATTATAAATTTATAGATACATGATATATTATAATTTATACCATAACTCTTGTAATATGTTAATATATTAATATATATTAGTACTATATATTATAGTTAATAGTTATACATTAAAAACTATAATATTATATTGATACTAAATATATATAGTTATAGATTTATAATAATTTAGTTATTATAAATTTATGATTAGTATAACTATATAATAGTATTAGTATTAGACTATTAGTAATTTAGTATAGCTATATTATATTAGTAATATTAGTTATGTTGAATTAGTAAGTTAGTATAACTATTTTCTACATTATTAGCATTAATAATATTAGTATTAGTTATAGCTATATAGCCTATATTAAAATTGAGAGTTTTAGACTATATAATAGACTAATAGTATTTTTTTTTTTTAAATAGACTTCAATTCATTACTGAATGAAGGAAGCTACAGCTGTGACCAATAATTACGGGTAACAAGCCTTGATTACAAGCCAACTACCCATCGGTTGTACGCTCCCCCGTACACAATTTTCATTGCGCCGGACTATGTCTAAAACTTCTAAGCTCTCCAATGATGACACCATACTGAGATGCGAGACTCTGATAAACAGAAATGTTTATCTCGGCACGTCTGCGAGAAAAAACAATACAAACCATCCTCATCCCCTAAAAGAGAAGAGGAAGTATCCCACCTTCACCCTCTATAAGAGGAGATGACTCACAACCCCCATCCTCAAAAGAGGAGAGATACTTGCCTATTTCAAAAAAATTAAAACTAAAATAAAAGCAACCATAACAGACACTGAAAAACAAAAACTATTAAGACATTATGCCGTATGCCGTATGCCCCTTGCTGCACACAAATCTGTCAGCCCCTATGATTTTCACTGTAGCCTACATCACGCACAGGTAGCCTGAACCACGCCGTTCCTGCACAATGAATCCTGACAACTAGCGAACCGAAACAGAGCCACCTCCTGCACAAGGGCTTCTCAAACCGTCGCCAGCTTCATCCCCGTCACCGTCGCCAGCCTTACACCACCAAAACCATCCTTACACCACTTCGGCTAGACTAAATGAAAAACAGAGACGAAATCAATTGAGCCGTCGAGAGGCTTATTCCAAACACCCAAACCAAAAACCATATCTAGCAGATCTAAACAACCCAAACAAAAACAATGATTTTTGTTGCAGATCTAAACAACCAAAACGAAAATGAAAACAAGGAAAACACTACGACTCCTGATTTTCGGCCATCATCCTAAGGAGTGACCGCCATGAGTTATACCCGGACTCCACCCCAAAACCCCTTTAAAACCTCCATGCAGCTCGGCATACAACCCGAAAAAACACCCTCTGTTTTTCATGGTTAAAACAGAGATCCTATACCCCGCGGGAAACACCCAAACCAACATGCAAAAAGTCATCTCTAGGAGCAAATCACCCGAATCAACTCACACCGACATCCAAACAGAGATCTCCAAAAACCATAACAGCTCTTATCAAAATGAAACAAACCGAAAGCAGAAAAGCAGAAAAAATCAACCACCGTTTGACTGTATCGCTTGAAGCTCCAAATACCATCCATGAAGACATCCGCCGTGAGCTGCGCCCGAGATCCACCCCGGAGAAGCTTTATCCCCTCCATGCATCTCGGCATGCGTCCCCAAAAATCCTCTATTTTTCATGGAAAAACAGAGTTCTATAACCCGTAGACAAGCACCCCAGCTAGCATGTTAAATCCATCTCCATGAGCAAGCTCCATGACCAGCCCACGCCTTAAACCTCAAAATTGTCCCCTCAGAAGACCAAAAACAACCGGTCAAGAACACCTGCCATTCGAAGCCGAAAACCTTCACCTCCACCATGGAATGTATCTCCACCCAGTCGGGTGATTTGTTAAGGAAAAAGACTCGGCAACAAACGGCTGGTCATCGGTCTCTCAATGGATATCAACACAGCCAAACGGCTTTTATTCTCAAAGGAAAGTGTTAACTCAAAATAGAAACAAAAATGATGGAGGAGGGAGGGAGGAGCCGAAACTCCACCTCCCTCAAAACGGCTTTCCCTGAACTTTTCTAGAGAGAAGGGAGAGTTTCTCTCACTAGGGTTTTCCGGGCTACACTCTCTTAGACTAATAGTATTAGTACAACTGTATAAGTATATTGTATGGTTATATTTTAGTACTAATTATAGTGAAAAGTATAACTATATAATAGTATTAATAGTAGACTAATAGTATAACTATATATTAGTATTAGTTATACTGTTATAGTGATTTAATATAATATAATTTCTATATTATAATTTATACTATAACTCTTATAATATGTTAATATATTAATATATACTAATACTATATATTATAGTTATACTTGTAGTGATTTAGTTATAACTATATTAGTAAAAGTATTAGTATTACTTATAGTATTTAATATAACTATATAGTCTATATTAGTATAACTATAGTATATTATAATACTAGACTAATAGTATTATTATTATTTTAATACCATATTAGACTATTAGTATTAGTATAAATATTAGTATTAGTTAAACATTATATAATTAATTTATAAAATTATTTATATAAATAATATATATAAATTATATATTATTTTTATTTTTCATTCAGTCCGGTCAAGTAAACCCCTGGATCGGGATCGAACCGAACTCATTTGGTCCTCCCAACATTAGACCGGACCCAATTTGGTCCGGTCTAAAAATGACTAGTCCCGGTTGGTTTGGCCAGTGCAGAATCTCACCCCTACTCAGAACTGACGAGTAAAAACAAAGCCCATGAACAACAACTCAAAATCTACAATAAGGCAAACCCAACTTGTCCATTCTCAACAAAGATTGCAACGAGTCCTCTAATCCAATTTACCACAATCATCGAATCCAATTCCAGCACTATCCGATTAAAACCCAACCTTTGCGCCTGTCTAAGACCATACAAAAGACCCAGCACCTCAGCAAAATTATCAGAACCATACTCCAGCGAAACAGCATAGGCACTAATCAACCTGCCCTCATGATTTCTCAGAACTCCACCTGCACCAGCGTCACCCGAATTACCACGGCTACAGCCATCCGAATTGAGTTTGATCCATCCTAATTCCGGCCTCTTCCAAAATACTAATTTAAGCACTTTTCTTCCAGTCGAATTGATAGGCACTTGCAGGCTGCAGCTCCAATAAAATAGCTTTATCTCTTGAAGAAAGTCCCTTTCCTGCACTAACTTTCTCCCCAATCCACGAAACCCAGTAAAGAACCTGTCTCCATACCGTCTCAACTGAGTCAGCTTGACCAGCCATACGAGCTCTACATCTCCGCAACCAAAGACACCAAGTAATAATTCCCGGCAATAAACCAAAAGCCTGACCTGATTGTGAAGACCGAGAAGCTCTGGAAAACCAACTCAACCAGACCAGACCAACTTCTTCCATCCACAAACAGCAGTCCCATAATTCTAAAACACCTTCTCCATATTTCTTTAGCAACCTCTACTTTAGCTCATACATGATCCAGCGATTCTACAGCTCCCAATAAACAACAATCACATTTAGAAGCTAGAGGAATGCCAACTGATTTAATTTTCTCATCCATACTAAGACCACTAAACATTGCTTTCCACCATGTCACCGACATATTTTTAGGCAAATAGGAGTGCCATACCCAAACCGACCATCTATGTGGCGATGCACGTACACGGATACGATCCCAAGCACTCTTCGATGAAAATTTTCCATCCCCCGTGTCCATCCAGATCGAACTGTCCACCCCATTTCAACACTTGCTCAGAATCCTCATTAGCTCATCTATTCTATCCACTCCAACCATACGTTGAAGAGACTCAACACCCCAACCAGATTCCAGCCTGCAATCTTTTATTAACAGATTCGGTCTCACTTATTGGTAGTAGCTGCATCAAGGGCCCCTCATCAAGCCATCTATCACGCCAAAAAGGATGATTTTCCTCCTTAACAAGCCATTTTGACAAGCAAAGCACCTCCGGCATGCAACGAATAACCGATCTCCAAAACCGATATCCCTTATTACAATCAATCAAAGAAACATGATTATTACGAATATATTTTGCGGAAAAAAAAAAATTAGACGACAAAGAATTGTCCACAAGTAATTTCCAAGAAAATTTCATATGCAAGGACTTTTGAATATCCTGAAGTTGCCGTAAACCCACTCCTCCTTCCCCAACCGGTTGACACACAGCCAGCCATGCCAACCAATGCTTCTTCGGTTTACCATCAATCATCCCCAAAAAGAAATTACTGAAATAACGATTTAGAACCCGCACAACTGAAAGAGGCACCTGAATAACGGACATGAGATGGATCAGCAAACTTATAAGCACATGTTTCAGCAACATTAGTCTAGCCCCATTAGATAGCAATCTATTTTGCCATCCTTCCAATCTCTTTTTAACTTTTCCGACTAAATCATCCAAATGAATAGCTTTTAATCTTCCTGAAATAATCGGAACTCCCAAGTGTTTGAACGGAAAAAAAAACCTTCCACTACTCCCGTCATTTGCAATAACATGCGCCTCCGAGCAGGAGCCATATATTTTGCAAAAGTAATGGACGATTTCTCTTTGCTAACCGATTGACCAGACCACAACTCATATTGTTTCAGAATATCAGCAATGCATTTAAGAGAAGAGTTTCCACCATCAGAGAAATGACAGTATCATCCGCATAGAGTAATGCGAAATACGAGGAGTATACCGAGGATGACAAAAAGCCTTTTATTATTTATCTACAAAAGCTTTCTTCAAAAGCCGGTACAGAACTTCTTCGCCCATAATAAATAAAAAAGGGACAATGGATTTCTTGTCTCAACCCGCAATCTCTTTTAAAAAAAAATTTGGAAACCCCATTCATCACAACGAAAAACCACACACTGTCTCAACAGATTGCACACCACCTCAGAAAAACCGAAACTTGCCAGCACCTAAAATAAGAACTCCCAATCCATATCAATCTTAAGAATAACATTGTCACCCCTCTTAGGTTTATTAATACAATATACCATCTCCTGAGCTAGATTTATATCCTAAAAATTACTCATTCCTTTAATAAAAGCACCCTGTTCTTGAGCAATAAAACGATGCAAAAAACACACCAAACGATAAACTAGAATCTTGGAACATACTTTGTAAAAAATTGAAAATAAACTGATTGGTCTGAATTTATCAAAAGATATCAGATTATCAACCTTTGGAATAAGAACCAAAGCCGACGCTGTAAAGAAACGAGGCATTTTAGAACCTTGAAAAAAATCATGAACAGCATCAACAACATCCTTCTCAACAATACTCCAACAACATTGAAAAAAACCTTACCCGAATCCATCCAGGCTAGGACTACTGTTTATGCACCAAAAATTGCTGAAGTATTTAACTACCTCATCATGGATCATTTCCGAAGAAGATAGGAGATTGCCATCAGGGATTCTCATCTCATGAACCACCGCAAATGACTTAGTAGCGTGAGCACGAAAAAATTCATGTGACGCCTCCCAACTGTCCAGCCAATGCTGCTTTGCCTGTTGCCTCAGCCTAATCAATTCATGATCATGCCTATTGAGAAGTCCTACATGGGTTAAGAACAAACTCATCATGGGATTTATAAGGAGTTATCATGCTTCTCCTATTAGGCCTTTTAAGGGGAGAAATAGGTGTTTCTATATGGTATTAGAGCAGGCTAACCTATGACCAATGATGGGTTCCCGTGACCTACGCACGATTATGGTATCGAAAATACCAGCCCACACGTGAAGGGGTGTATTGAGAAGTCTAACATGGTTTAGGAACAAAATCATCCTAGGCTTTATAAGAAGTTGCCCTGCTCCTCTTTTTAGGCCTTTTAAGGGGAGAAATTGGTGTTTCTATAATGCCAAGTCTGCAACTCAACTTTAGTACAAAGAAAATCCTGCCCATCCTCTTTAGAGTAATTATCTTGCAATTTTCATTCAACTTCTAAGAGTCTCTCTTCCAACCTGCTTATATGCCCTTCCGTTTTACCTAAGACTTCTTTATTCCATCTCCTTAAAAGCCAATTATGTATTTTTCAATTTTCAAACCAGTCTCAACATTCCATTCCCCCCCTCATCAAACATCCATGCCTTCTCTACACATTCCTTAAAATATTCATGAGTCACCCACATTTGTTGAAATTTAAACAAAGGAGAACCATATCTTCTATCATTCTCTTTCAGCCAAACAACCATTGTAGAATGATCCGAAACTCATATATGAAGAAGAAAATTTTGAAAGACAGACCTCGTTTGTCAACACCCGATCAAGTCTAGACCGGATCCGAGATCTTCCTTGTTGTCTATTACACCAAGAAAATTGATTCCCAGCAATCCTCATCTCCAACAAACCAGCCTCATTAGTGAATTTATTAAATTCTTCCATTGTCAGAGCCAACCTTGGTCGACCTCACCTCCTTTCAGCATCACATCTAATAATATTGAAATCCCCTATGACAAATCATGGCATCCCATCAGGCCTGATATTTCACAATTCCTCCCATAACTCCCTTCTCTCATATTGTGAACATTTTGCATACACAAAAGAATGACAAATGCAATCATCATTATCTGGCACAAGAATAGTAAACGACTGATTTGGCGCAGCCACCAGCGAAATCTGCACATTGAACAGCCACAAAATCCATAACTTTCACCCTTGAACTTCATTTGACATATACCTAGAAAACCCAATCATTTCGAGCAGACTGAAACCGCTCCGCTAAAACCAAGATACCATTTTTATGCTTTTTACACAATTTCTTTAATCTATTTTTTGACAACCCTAACCGCTAATATTCCAATAAATTACTGGATATATCATAAATTCAAACTGGGGGGCTTGCTTTTCGCCCTAGTTGAACCCCTGTAGAAATACCATCCTTCTTTCCTTTCAAAACCTCAGCATTTGAACCATAATCTTTCTCTTTACAAAGCTGGCCTACCTCCTCACTACAACAAAACTACCCTTTACCAGCTATTTTTTGATCGATACAAAAGAAATTAACGCAATTAGGCATTTTTTACATCGACCCAAAACTCGTTGCGGCCCTCTAATTCCCATACCAACCGACTTCATTAAGATATGTGTTGCGTCGCAATATTGTTTTTCTTATGACGACTTTGTGCATTGCAAGATAACACAGACTTTGCCATGCAAGTGATTTTCGTCGGGATCTAGCATAAGGGCGCCAAGCAAGAAAAAGCTGTTATCTTCCCCATCTTTGGACGTGTGAGGACCCATCTGCACTTCCACCCATTTCACCAACAGACTTCGACCACTTTCATTGCATGCAAGCGCCACCGTTCCTAGTGTTCTCTCACAGTGCCAACTCCGTCATCCTTGCAACCGCCCCATTTTTCGAGTCCCAAACAATCAGCCTTCTCTCGCGGCAACCCTAGTGGTCACACGGTCTTCTCTCCACTTGAAATCTCCACAATCGGTACCCTCCATTTCTAGCTTCCTTTACAAATTGAAGCTCCGTCCCTCCATTTTGAAAAATTTCTAAGATTTTGGGCAGAATAGCAAATCAAACTGAGGCTCCAGGTATATGTTGTTGCCATTGCATTTATTCCCCCCCCCCCCCCCTTCATGAGTTTCTTGCATTACAAAAGTAGTGGTGCCTTTTTTCAGGCAGGTACTTTGAATTGATTTCCAAAAATATAGACTGACGCTTGTGCCTCTGTTTTGTGGTTTAATGTTGTTGTTTTGTCTCTACTATTTGAGCTACTCAATCAGAGTGTATTAGATAATTTTTTGTTTTTTTTTTCTAATCAGAGTGTATTAGCTAATTTAAATATATATATATATATATTGCAATATATATATGCTAATTAGAAGCTCCTAATTCTAGTACTTACGGCCCTGTTTCTTTACCTTTCGTAACTGCATAAATTCCGTTAATTCACTGAAGAAAGTGCTACCATTTTCCATGTAAGTATATGAATTTGGGAAGTCCTTGAAAAAATTTGGGGAATTCCAAGTTTATGATCTGCCCTCCAATATTTGAAGTAGTTACCCACCTTGATGATGTTTTCTAGGTTCTATTATGCTGGTCAAAATAAATCTTGCTAAACATAGTGTTGAGTTGTGGATTTTACTGAAAGTTAAGTTATGGAAGCTGTTTCTACTATTAATATCTCTTTGCCCTGTACACAATGTCTACTGGGTGTCCTCATGAATTATTTGGGTAATATACATGTCTACCCAAATAAGTTACTAATGAAAAGGGGAAAAAAAAAAAAAAACAGTTATTTTTTTACTAGAGTCTAAAGGTCCACATCTCAACCTTATATATGATAGAGGGATTGAGTATCACACCTCAACTATTAGCAAAACTAGAGCCACTTATATGTACCTCCAGATATGGGATAGAAAGTGTTATAAATAAGGCATTTTGAAATTGTAAAACCCCATTTCATTTGACATATATTTAGGGTATATGTTTTTTGGGAAAGCCCAGAAGGGCATAAGGAGGTCCAAAAATAGTGACCAATCTGCTGTGTACCGTAATAGCTGATAATTGACATTTTTTTTTTCCATTTTTTGTGGAAATCCCAATCCATCATGTCTATGCTACAAAATACCATAAAACTATAGTCTACCATTTTTATGTTAAATATCATTATGGAAAGTAAATTTCCTTGTTAAATGTAAGATAACATTAAATAGTTAGATGAGTATTTTGTAGCTATAATTATCCAAATAATTGGCTTTCAGGATATTCCAAATGTGAGATTTTGATACAAAAAATCTGACTGTTCAAACCAATGCAGAAAATATTCCAAATTGATTATTTTTGTTGCTTAGTATATATTCCTAGCGACTTCCTCATTAGTGCATGCCCATGTGACCAACTTATCAAAACTGGTGCTTATACAGTCTTATAAAATAAAATGTAAGTAGTTGATTTCATCTATATGCATGTGTGGGAATTAAATCTCGCTTTGATAACATATTCTTATTGTTTAAGTATTGTATCTCCTTGACATGAATCATTGTTTAAATCTTTATTGTTATGAATCTTGCTGTGCTTTTGTTAATATTCTAAATAGCCATGATTTATTTTGATATTCCTTGTTTCAAATACAAGTGTGAAGAAGTGTATCATGGAAAGCTGATATAAGTACACAGGATTGACCTAAAAAATCTAATGATGTATTCAGTGTGATATATATTCCACTGTAAAATAAGCATTAACTTATAGTATATAAAAAAGCCATGAAATGTACTCACTAGCAATGCAATAAAATGTAATATTTGGCAGAGACTCTGTTTCAATGGACCCAGCATGAGATCAGTAGGTGACTTACACCTGTAAATCTGTTGTAGCTGCAAAAACTACTGATTTTATTGACCAAAACTTTTGCAATATAATAATATCATTGAAACATATGCTTCAAGCCATCCTACCTGGGAGAATTATTTGATCAATGAACATGACCTTCACTGCATATTTTCATCCTGGGTTGGAAATCATGGATATACTATACAACTGGATTATTCATTAAATCCAAGTCCAAACCCACTTTATTGCAGCTTGTGGGCTTCCATAATACCCCTTATAATTATTTGAAGTTAATTAGGTTGGGAATGCAAAATAATGAATGGCATGATCCATACCATTAAAGGGTTGTGCAAAGTTACTTTTATGTCCTTTTGCTTTAGAAGCTTTAAGCAAAATCCGCACTAAGAAATATAAATTTATGCCCTACTTTGATCATTCCTTTTTAAGCATTTTCTTAAAGATTATATGCAATATGCATGTTCATTTGATGTCCCCAACATGAAATTCTTTGGAAACCATTGTAAAATTGAGAGTATGAGGGCACAAAATATATCTTTATGTGCTTAAAGTTAACAATGCCTAAAAAAAATCACACTGCATGTATAAGGAATATCAGTTTTTGAGCATCTATTCATTTGTAATCCATGCTAAAATTAACTTAGATAGATTCACATATTGTCTTGCGTTTTTTAATGTATAGCATTGTCATAGCGAACTAATTCCTTTGCGATTCTTCATCCATGATCAAGAGAAAACCTGTATTTCTAGTTCTTAGTCATGATTTTCTAACTTTGTGTAGATGAAGAGTTCAACACATATCTGATATTCCTTATGCAATTTTAGTAATATCATAAACCTTAGCCTTACTAGCTTTCATAATACTGAAAGTCGTTGGATTGGTAAAGCTGTTACAGTATTGAAACTGTATCACTTACTCCAGTTGAAAATGAAATGGGAGACTCATCGTGAATATAAAATAAATCCTTTAGACTCTTTCTTTGTGAAAATTAACTAAAAATTGGGATGCTGTCACTCCTTACTGTTGATATTACGGTTCAACCATTATTATTTTCTGTTTTGTTCTTTTATTCTTTTCCCATTTCTTCTAGATAAGATATGTGCATGATCCCGATTTGAACGGCACGAGTTTAAGTATGATCTAATCGTTTATTTTACAATTTCAGGTTCATCAATCATGATCAATCCTTACCTTATATTATGATGTCCATAACATGATCAAATAAGGTAGTACTGTGGTAAGTCTGCTATAAATTGTTCCATCAGTTGTTTACATCTTACAATAATTTGTTCAGTTATTTATAAATATGCCATGTTTCCAACAATACTACTTGTTTTAATTATTATGTTTGACAGAATTATATTTAGCATATTTATTTATTTATAAATGCTTATAAACACATTGCTGATGGTTTTTACTTTGCAATTACAATTACTGCATGCATGCATTGTTATGAGATGATTTGTAACTACCTAGCACACTTGTACAATATATTATTTTCCTTTCATTTTTCAATCATTTGGTACTCATCGCATGGTCTGATTCCTCTCTTTATTTAGTACGTTGAAATCTTTAGATAAACTAATTATGTCGTATAACCCATTTTAGATGGATAAGAGTTGGATGAACTTGCCCGATAGACTTCAAAGTCCTGCATATGCCGAAGGGGTTAACCACTTCCTCACACTAGCATGAAGCCATGCTATGGGAAGTGACCAAATCTGGTGTCCTTGTCGGCTATGTTGTAATAATTTATTCTTGAATTTCAGAGAGGTGGAGACTCACCTGTTCATTAAAGGGTTCAATCCTACTTACATCTAGTGGATATTTCATGGGGAGGAGGTAACTCGCCCTTTGATTGACGTCAATTTTGATCCCGATCTCAGTGATGAGGATGAATACATCGATGACATGGACCATATGTTAGATGACATAGGGGCAGGGACATTCCATAATGTCCCTCAAGGTAGCCAAGGCGATGCTATTCCGATGCCTTCACGCCCCACCATACCAAAAAATTCATGTAAACCTTCTTTTGATCAGCTACTAGAGGATGCCCGACATCCACTTTTTACGGGGTGTACAAAATTTAGCAAACACTCATTCGTTGTCAAGCTGTTACACATAAAAACCCTTAGTGGTTGGTCAATTAAGTCATTTGACCAGTTGCTTAACTTGTTGCGAGTTGCCTTTCCTAATGCTGCATGCCCATCGTGATATGAAGAGGCACGGTCATTGGAGAGAGGGTTGGGGTTCAAGTACCACAAAATTCATGCATGCCCAAACGACTGTATATTATTCTGGAAGGAAAATGTTGATTAGAATGAATGTCCTATTTGTAAGGCTTCAAGGTGGATGTCAAATACACATGGGACACGAGTTATTCCTCAAAAGGTGTTGCATCATTTCCCGTTGGTGCCAAGACTGCAGTGGTTATATATGTCTACAAAGATATCCACTGATATGCGATGGCATAAAGACCAACGAGCCACAACTGATACCATTATGAGGCATCCTGCAGACTCTAAGTCTTGGAAGACATTTGATAAAGACCATAGTTGGTTTGCTAGTGACGCTCGCAATGTTAGGCTCAGTTTGGCCAATGACTGTTTCAATCCCTTCAACAATTTAGCAAAACCTTATAGCATTTGGCCAGTTATCCTCATGCTGTATAACTTGCCTCCTTGGTCATGCATGAAAGACCAATTCTTCATGACATCCCTACTTATTCTTGGTCCTAAATCACCAGGTAATGACATTGTCGTTTACTTGCAGCCATTGATTGATGAATTGGTTGAACTTTGGGAGCATGGGGTGCCTACATATGATGCCTCCACTAAGGCAAGGTTTACGTTGCATTCTGCCTTGATGTGGACAATCAATGATTTCCCTACCTACAGTAATCTCTCTGGCTCGTCAACTAAAGGAAAATTGGCATGTCCTTCTTGTAATGCCAATACAGAATGAAATTGGTTGAAGTTTGGGAGGAAACAGTGTTATATGGGACACCGTCGATTCTTACCGCCAGACCACATATGGAGATCGAGGAAAAGGTTGTTCAATGGTAAATAAGATCACTGTATTCCACTAAGGGTGTTATCTAGATCAGACATTGTCAGTCAACTACATATGCTTAGGGATGTGCAATTTGGTAAATCCAGTAGGAAGAGAAAACCCACTTCGGAAGAGTTGAATTGGACAAAGATTAGCATATTCTTCATGTTACCTTATTGGTCAACTCTTTTGATTCGGCAAAATTTGGATGTTATCCATATTAAAAAGAACATTTGTGATAGTATCTTCGGTACTTTAATGAATATTCTTGGCAAAACCAAAGATAACATCAATGCATGACATGACCTGGAGATTTTGGGTATGCAGAAGGAATTAGATTTGAGGCGTGCAAGTGAACGGTTTACGCTGCCACCTGCAATTTACACATTACACGGAGAAGAAAGGAATAAATTTTGTGAATGGTTGGCAGAGGTTAAGTTCCCTGATGGGTTTGCTTTCAATATTGCCCGTTGTGTTTCCGTACGTGATTGCAAAATATCAGGGTTTAAAAGCCATGATTGTCATGTTTTCTTGCAGCACCTACTTTCTATCGCAGTTGGGGGGTTCTTACGATCTAACATTGCCTTGGCATTGACAGAGCTCAGCAGTTTCTTCAAAAAGTTGTGTTCATGAACAATTGATATAACTCACCTATCCCAGCTTCAAAGTGATATTGTCATCATCCTATGTAAGTTGGAGATGATATTCCGTCCATCCTTTTTTGACCTAATGGTCCACCTAGCTATTCATTTATCCCGTGAGGCGATACTTGGAGGTCCAGTCAAATATAGATGGATGTATCCATTTGAGAGATATCTTGACAAATTCAATTGGTATGTCAAGAATAAAGCACGACCAGAAGGTTCAATAGTAGAAGCATATATTCATATTGAATACTTGACATTTTGCTCAATGTACCTCCAAGATGTTGAGACGATGTTCAATCGAGTTGATTGCAACATTGATGGCGGAGGAGAGGACACCATAGATGGTTTCTCAATTTTCAATCAACATGTTTGTCCCTTGGGCATAGCATCTAATGTGAAATTAGATGATAAACTCCTTAGCTCAACTAGATGGTACATTCTTAACAACTGTGTAGAGATTCAACCATACATAGAGTATGCATCCTTGATATATTTAAGACAGTTACTTATGTTTTCCAATCAGACTGTACCTATTATGTGTTATGTCCCCATGGTTTTTACATACATGGCCTTGGGTTTTGTGTGCAGTGAGCACTATGAGAAATGTAAGTTGCATACGCCAAATTCTTGTGATCGCATGCACAAAAATGAGTTTCCAACTTGGTTCAAGAAACGTGTAAGTCCAAAATCTCAGTCTACTTAGATAGTTCCCCCACTAATACTGAACTCCTAACACGCTGAGGCAGTGCACCTTTTTCTAGCAGGTTCAAGACCAATGTATAGTCAACTCGCAAGATGTTTCCGTAGATCTATATGCATTAGCTTGTGGTCCTGACCTTTGGGTTGCAACATATTCTGCTTGCATTATAAATAGGAAAAGGTTCCATTCAAAACAACGTGAACCATGGTGACGGACACAAAATTCTGGTGTTGTTGTAACGGGTGAAAATTTGCCTAATAATCTAGACTTCTATGATGTTATAAATGAAGTCCTGGAGTTACGCTATATGGGAGGACGTCACGTTTGCTTATTCAGTTGTGATTGGTTTGACGTCGGTGATCAAAGACGAGGGGTCCGAGTGGACGTCCATATGACTAGTGTCAACATGTCATGCACTTAAGACGAGCCATTTGTGTTGGCATGCCAAGCTTCCCAATGTTATTATGTAAAAGATTTACAGTTGAAAGGGAATTGGTATGTTGTTCAGAAGTTCACAAATAGGAATGTTTACGACATTCCACCAAGACCGAGGGCATTAGATGATATTGATGTCAAATTAAGTGACGATGATGCCTATCAAGAAGATGTTCCATCATATGAGTATGCTCCTATGCATTGTGATGATGATCCAGTCTCAACTCCACTAAGTAGGACTGATATAGAACCTATAAGTATTGATGCCCCAGAAGGTATGCATCTGGGCCGTCACTATGAGAATACCAAAGATCTCATCAATGATGAGGTGGTTGCTTACGATTCAGAAGATGGTTATGGCGATGGGGAATATTCAAACGAGGAATATTTCTCGACAGATGAAGATTCAATGTTGAATTAGACCACCTAAACATGCTTTGTATAAAAGGTAAACACATATTATTTTACTACTGGACTTGAATGGCCATAACCTTCATCTATATTGATTACCAATTAAGATGTAAATGCTCTACTTATTAGTGATAGCTATTCAATAAATGCATTATCTTGTACTATGTGATTTATTAATGGCTGGAGTGTAATGTAAATATTCTTGTGAAGAGCGCTTTAAGTGGTACTTGGGGTCCCTTGGGTAGTAAGTGAAAAAATGCCCGTTATTTATTGCTTGCTTGTTTTACTGGAGTCTTTGTGTTGATTCTAGCCAAACATCGTAACGCATGTACTAACCATGGTTATGGATGTGTGTACTGTTACTGTAGGTGATAAAATGACCTAACCTGTAACACGACAACCTGCTGTTGTAGCTAAATGCTTGCTGGTCGAAGTTGACTACTAAGTCTATGCTATAGTGCATGTGATGTACTATATCAAACTAACGATGTGCAACTTGAATGAGCTACGTCTAAAGAGTAAAAATCGTATTTGTTATTGCATCCATAATTACCACAAAATTTGGGCATGCATGAAGTTATAAGTAGAGAGAAAATGTGGACAGTGTGTAGCGACCATTAGTAATGTGGAGATGCACTAGGAGCATGGAGAAAAAGCAATAATCAACCCCCCTTATAACTTAATGTTTGGTCTATTAATATTAGATTAAAATGCAATCCGTATAGACAACATGCACAATCTGAATTGAACATATTAATGATACTTCTAGTGCCTTACACATAACTGAACTGCATGAGTATTTTACATGGGCAGTGCATTACAATTGAGTTATCCCAACAAAGCTGGCCTAGGTAATCAACTTGTATTGGAAGATTTTGTTGATAAATTAACCATTAATGAGATGATATTTTAATGCATGGTATGGCTATTGTGGAACTATTAGAGATTTTTAGCTCCTTATAAGGACCAGAATTGAGTTGACAGAGTCAAATGGTGAAATCTTGTCCAATAAATGATGGGGACAAAATGCATGTTATAAAAATTCGTTGATTATGCATTGCACTTTCCAATTGGCAGAGACACTAGACAATTGACAAAAAGGTAAAAAATATAGATATAATTACTATATTGGATGCAAGGGGAGAAAAGCATAGATTAAATAATTCGACTCATTTATGCCAATATAAGTGAGTTTTTAAATAATTACTAAATGTGCTTCCACTGACGAAAGTGGCGATAAAGAAACAACTGTTTCTCAAAGGTAACATGCTGAACATGACCCCCAAATAGACAAGTTGCACTAAAGATTATGTTTAATTGATATTTCCAAATTGCAAGCTTTCTTCCCAGTATTAGATATGCATAATATATCATGATGTCAGTTGTGGGCAGTATTATAAAACTGTAAATAGGTATTCTGATCAACACTTAGAATTAATTAATGCTACAGTAAATTATACATGATGTATTAGAACACAATAGAGTAGGATCAAGTGCCGTTTGATTTACTTAAAAGCTTATTTTCAGTTAACTGGTAACTTAAAAAGCTAGTAAAACTTAATTAAAACCTGATGTGAAAACGTACAGTTCATTATCAGTGGGGTGGGGGGAAAGTTTTGGCTCTGGATTTTAGTGGCGAGAGAATGTTTACTGAAAGTTGGAATAACAGGGGTAAATTTGGAAGTTACCACATTTAAACTATTGCATATCAACTGATGAAGTACATGGTTGGTGCTCAGTACATATAGACAAAGCTGAAGAACTTGCCACTCTGGTTTTGGACTTGAATTCAGCACCTGCTCTTGCCTTCCCTATTTCTGAGGAAAGTTTGGGGCTTCTTGCAGCAAAATTGCCAACAGCCACTTGGTAAGAGGACACAGATTTTTGCTTTGAAGTTAAAACGTTCAAGGTAAGTGAGGAAGGTATTTCTTGTTTTGTTTATTCATTAACGCTATTCTTGAAGACACAAATGTTGGTTTGTTCTTCTATAGACTTGTCTCTATCCTTTCATTTTCTGAACAACATTTTTTATTGTTGTTCAGAATTTCCTTACTGGTTTCTCGTTGTATTTCTTCTTTTCCTTGTTTCTTGAGATTCATGCTGAGATTTTCTAATGGGTGGGAAGTAGGAGATTGAGAGGGTTGTAGTGATTTCTGTTAGCTGGGATTTATTGACAGAGAATATATCATGTGGAAATAATATATTCTTCAGAGTTATGTGGGATAAGGAAATAAAGAGTTCTCCATTACATGGAGAGTGAAATGCTTGAGTACAAAGTCCAAAAAAGAAAAAAAAAATTGACATAAAAGGTTTGGCTTAACCAAACCTGTTACATTCCAAGTTAGGCTTGGTTTTCAAGACTGCAATGCACTCCATTTAACAACACTTTTGTTCCTATTCTTACCCTTTGTGCTGAGATAAAAGGCCAGCTTTTGAACTCCATACTAGAGACAGTTTTTTGCAATTTTCATAGTCAAGTATGCTTACTAGTGAATTGAAATCCTAATAACTATGGTATTTTAATATCTTGATCCTTATCCCAAGCCAGAATTGATGCTTGACTCATATTGGGCAGGTCATGCTGCATGCCCAGTAACCAGCCATTCAGTCATAGAAGACAGATTCATTTGTCTATCCCTTTGATTACCAACCTCGTACAAAAAAATAAAGGAGGTAAACTACTTTCCTTATGTTAGGTTGAGATTATTCAACTGCATGGTAAGTGAGGAAGTGCAGATGTAGGACCATATATTGCATGCCTAACTTCAAACTTTGAAATAACATGCTGTAAATTAATATAGAGGGAAGCTTTTAAGACTATTAGTTTCTTTTATAATAGTCACTTATTCTGCTGCATAGGTTGATTTGGAAAATTACGTAATACATGGTGTAACATTAAAGGTTGTTGGTTTGTTAATTGAGTTGTCTTAACTAATTATATTAAGACAGGGAAACAATGGTTAGGACTTCTTTCCAATTTTGTTCGAACCTAAAGCTGAATTGATATTGCTCTAGTATTATTTGCATAGGTTGATATTAAGTTGCATGGTGTTGCTTTGGCAGTGTATTACTCCCAATAAAATAGATGACATAAAGATTTTTGACAATGCCCAACATCTAGGTGGAAGGATATTCAAGGAGTGAACTGTTATATGGATAGTGGTACATGTTCTGTGTAGAGCAATTTAAATGACATGAGTAGCAAATTTAGACAGATGTTGCAATATTCAAGTTTTGGGTTTTGCTTTTCTTCCCACTTAATATAAATATAGACTTGCATGCAGTTTTCTTGTACTCTCTAATATTACAGAAAAGTAAACTTTCTATATGAGGGAGAATGTTTGACAAAATTTGATCCGTATTAATTTATATTTATTGCTTTCTATTTTGATACATGAACTGACTCAGTCACCTAATGGGAGGTAATGTAATACAATTCTTTAGGCTATAGATAATTTACTGATTTGATTGTCACCTAATTTGAAGATAAAGTTGGATAACTAGATGGAACAAAGTGGGAGAGGAAGGGGTAGAGGAGTTCGACAATTAAAAAGACGACGTGGACCTTATTCAAGAGGCCAACCATGACCTCCTCTTATTTGCCGATGGAGTCAGTGAGAGGGTCAAGGCGAGAGCTCTGATGAGTCAACACAGCCACCCTCCGTAGAAAGAATTCATGTCAACGCCAACCCAATACCAACAACGGACACTAATAAAGGGAATATTTTGAGATGGAGTCAGCAAGAGGGTCAACATGAGAGATTTGATGAGTCAACACAACCACCCTCCATAGAAAGAAATATTGTCAATGCTGATCCAATGCCGACAGCAGACACTAATAGGGACAATATTTGGCGATGGAGTCAGCGAGAGGGTTAAGGCGAGAGTTATGATGAGTCAACACAGCCACCCTCCGTATTCAGAAATACTGTCAACGCCAATCCAATACCAACAACAGACACTAATGGAGACAATATTTGGCGATGGATAATGCGAGAGGGTCAAGGTGAGAGCTATGATGCATCAACACAGCCACTGATCATTGAAATTAATACTCCCAGAACCAATCCGATACCAGGAGCCATTTCTACTAGAGAGAATTTTGGTAAGCCATTAGTTGTGTTATTCATGTACCTGAAGATTCCTATGACCTGCAATACAATATATTATTGATATGTTTTAGTAATTTTAGTTTGTTCTCAGTAAATAATTGCTACATAATTTTCACATCTTAATGACAGAGGACTAAGCTGCGGTTCCCGTAACAAATGTTGGACAGCAGAAACGTGGACATGGGCCCGCTAAGTGTACCGATTTTGATAAATTGAGGAGGCACGGGAAAGTACCTTTGAAAATAAATGATGGGGAAACAACACCTTGCTGTGAGAATGCCTCATTCTTTACAACACAAGTAACGTGGATTTTAAAACATCATGTGGACATGAGCTTTGCAAGATGGATGGACATACCCAAGTCTGTTAAGAATGAGTTGATTGACAGGGTCAAGGTAAGACAATATACATAGCTGTAGGTGCAATTGTAAGGAAGGCCACTTAACAATGGGTTTAATGACCATAGTTTTTTTTATATGTGTAGGGTGACTTTGAATTAGATTGGGAACTTAAGAACCATCAGTTGGCAGTTTGGAAGTAGCTGCGTAAGAGATTTAACGCCTTCCACCATGAGGTTCACAAGAAGTATTTGGCATATGCGAGCCATAAGGAGGCATTGGCTAGTGGGACAAGCTTGGTCGAGCCCTTGGTATGGGTTAAGCTATGTGGCCGATGGGGAAGTGACCACTTCAAGGTATGTTAAAGCTTCATATTTTGGGCTACCATTTTGTATATACAATATAGACAAGTCTTGACAAAGGTCCATATAGTTGGCAGAAAAATGACTTCTTTATTTGCATGATGGCAGAAAATCTCAAACATAAATAAGGAGAATCGTAAGAAGCTGAAGATTAATCACACTGTAGGGTGGAAATCGTTTGTGAGGATCCGAGAGGAAAGGGTATAGGGCTTGGGTTGGTTTGCTTCAATTCATTTCAAGTTGATTATGGTAATCTTCAGCTCTATATCACAATTTCTACTAGATTATTTTTAAATTCACAACCTTCTGTTAAGATCAGTGATTGGAGGTAATAATTGTAAGTTGCTGCATTAACTGTAAACCACCATATTTTTGCATTAATATTCTGTTTTAAAATATAACTAGATTATGTGGTCATTGTTTAAGAATTTTTTATCAAGCAGAGACAGATATATAAGTGAGATTAGCATATCTGTGTATTACAGCTGCCTGCAAAAATATTAGGCCATATACAAGTTAGGTTAGGGGTTAAGCTACAGAAAGTTGGAATGTGGGGGGGAGAGATCAAAGGTGTTGTTGTAAGATGCATGTTATGTCTTGAAGACAACACTGTTTTCCAGAAGAGTTGATGGATGTCTATATTAGCTGCGCAACCACCTATGGTAAGATAGAATTTTTAACTTAAATGGTTGCAGGTGATAGTTAAAAACATGAAACTGTTAGACTTGCCACTAGATTATTAAATTGCCTAATATTTTGCATCCCTAATGAATCATAGATAAAGCACAAAGTCTTGCTACTTAAAAAAATCCAAAGCACATCCTACCTGGGAAAATAGATTTTGTAACTGTGGCTGTACACTAGGGAATTCGCTGCAAATTTTGTTGTCGATTATACATTGTATTGACTTTCATTTATGGTTGTTGAACCATGTAACTAAATTGTTATTTTAATAACAAATAGCGATCCGAAGGAGCAAACTTAGTGGACTTCTACAAAGCAGTCTGTTGGTCAAAGAAGAATGATAGATTTGTCACAGATGCCAGTGAAGATATTTATGTAAGCCATCTCAAATCTTTCAGCCCAGATAGACTAAAAGCCATAGTTAAAAAAATGATGAAAATTTGTACCATTGTTTCATAACTGAGATATAAAATAACTGATTTCACACTATGTGCAGAAGGAGATGGCTAGAAAGATTGATGACTTAGCCCCTGAAAATCGCAATGATGAGGCAACTAAGGCTGTCTTTAGGGAGGTACTTGGGCATAGGCCAGGATATGCACGACGCCTCAGAGAGATGGTGATACCAGAGTCTACAAGAGAAAATGACATGTTACAAGCTAAAGAGTATGCAACTTTAGTGGAAAAACATAAGAAAGATGCGAAGGACTACAAGAGTCAACTAGACCGTGTGAGGGAAGAAATGCGAGTGGTTGTTGAGCGTCAAATTGAAACTGGCGCTCTGTTGAGGAGTTTTATGGCTTCATTTCAATCGCGTGAGGGAGATACACTTTGGGGGAGGCAGTGACCCCCGAGCTGCATGCAAAAACCTTTTAGCTATTTTTTGACTTATTTTGGGTGCCTTTTTTTGTGGGTTATTATAGTGCATGCTTTTTGGGAAAGGAGGAGAGGGTGGCTGAGGGAAAACATATAAATATATACATATATATATATATATATATATGTAGCAATCTGCTGTCTATCTATGCCTTGGGTACGAACTGGTCCTTTTTTTTGGAAGCCAAAAGGGCAGGTGTGGGATGGTTGGGGGAGGAGCAATTTCTCTAGCTGGCCATATATTTCTTGGTTAATGAACAGAGTAGCTTGTTTTAAGCTAGTAAGTTAGCAAAATTTGTAAAAAATAAAATATGTAAGTATGAGATTTTTCACAGGAACTCGTGAATTTACTTGGTCACACTCTCTCTATTATTACACTCACATTGACAGGATTGTTGGTATGCAAGTACAACATAGACTGCAGTGATGGAATGGGTTGCCTTTGGGCTGTCTCAACTGGACAGCAATATGGGGAACAATATCTCCAGCAATATCCCAAAACGAAATGTTCAAGTGTAATGAAAATGTTTGCAGATGTCTGGAAATATGTTACATTTCCTTGACAAGGTTAGAAAAATTACAAAAGTTTATGTTTCAGTTGGGATGACTGTGTTGTAGTGATGTTTATAAGCAATTAGTTGGTTTGTTGATTCATGCTTTTGAAATGGCTGCTTCAATATATTATGATAATTAAATTTATGTGCTTAGATGTGCAAAACTGGCCTGTGTACAGAATTTTTGTTTATATTGAAAAAACTGGTGCTGAATTTTGCTTTGCATTGTAGTTTAAGAAAAAGTTGAAAATGCCAAAGAGATATAAGTTACAAAACTTAGTCATAACCATGCCTTTCCCGTTTATCAATCCTTAGCTTGAATATATGCACTAAAGTCAATAGTGTAGAAGACTGATGCATGTTGGCTTCTATAGATATGGGCCAGCACTTGAATTTAGGACAAATTTTAACTGCATATGAATATACGGGGTGGGCTACACAGACTAGAGATAGAGGTTGGAGGTAGTAATGGGATTATTTAGAAAAAAAAAGTGATAGCATAATGGTCCTAAACTATGGTGTGAGGACATTTTTGATGTCCTGTAGCTTGAAACTGAGTGGTTTATAGTATATGAAGGCACTTGTTGTATGGCATCCAAGAGTGGAATATTGATCTTCACTTACTTGAAAATCTCTTGAATCTCCGTGTGATACTTGTTCTTTTGGCCAGCTGCCAATCTCTAAGGATAGGGAACCACAGGTTGGTATCCCTTACTAGTTTCAACATCTGTACTCACAGGCTTTTTCGGTTCTGGTCTCAATATCTCTAGTTCTTTCTCAACTTCATCAGTCTCCGTTATATCTTCAGGTGTAGGAGCAACTACCTGTGTGTCTATAGGCATCTCTGGTCGGGAAACTTCCTTCCCACTTCTCAAAGTAAGAACTGCCTTCACTGTCTCAATAACATCCCCTGAGACATTATGCACTTGCTATTGTTGCTGTCTGTATATTTGAGGATTAGGCTGAGGCTGTGCTGGAAATTTCCCTTTCTCTAGGGTGCTCAAGGTCATGCTCATCTTATTAATAATACCTTGCAACTCATTTATGGCCTGAGTATTTTAATTATTTGTGGTGGCCTGAATCTGCATGAATTGCTGAAGTGTATTGGTCATCTGTGTCATACTGTCATCTAGAGTCTTCTTTGCAGATGATGAAGGCTAAGAACTCTGTATAGCTACATGAGGCTGAAATCCAGGAGGAGCTACATGAGGATAACTCTGAGGATTCTGATATGACGGATATTGATGCTGAGGAGCACCCTGATGAAATGGCTGCTGCTGAGGTGGTGGGGACCGACCAGGCTGATCATTTCTCCATGAGAAATTTGGGTGATTCCTCTACCCTGTATTATATGTGTTGGAGAAAGGTTGATTCTGTGCTCTATTGACCCAGTTAGCTGATTGCATCTGCTCAGACCCACTTTCTTGAAATACTGGCATTATCGGGCAATCTTGGGTCTTATGGTTTGAATCAGCACATATAGAACATGCCTCTACTACTTTCACAGCCTTCACTTTTTCCATTTCCATGACCTCCAGTCTCCTAGTCAATGCAGTTATTCGGGCTTGAACATCAGTGTCTCCCTTAAGCTCATATCTACCCCTTCCAGAAATAGCCCTCAGTGGCTGTGCTGCTAATGGAACTCGATCAGTACGAGTGTTCCACTGTTGTGCGCTCTCAGTAAGGTAGTCAAAAAATGATAGTACTTTATCAGGTTCCTTGCTAAAGAACTCCCCATTGCACATTGTCTGAACAAACTACTTGCATTCTGGAGTGAGACCAGTGTAAAAATAGCTCACCGACCTCCAAGATTCAAAACCATGATGTGGACAGATGTTCATCAACTCCTTAAATTTTTCCAAACTGGCCTGAAAGGTCTCATCAGGTCTCTGATTGAACTGGCTGATTTGCTCATGCAAAAACTGAGTTCTCTGGAAAGGAAAAAATTTTTGTAAAAATTCACGCTGCATATCAAACCAACTAGAAATAGAATTAGGTCTCAAAGAGTTAAACCAAATCTTCACTTTATCCTTTAAAGAGAAAGGAAATAAACGAAGTCTAATGAATTCATCAGTAACAGCCCTAGTGATAAAAGTAGCACAAGCCAACTCAAAATCTGTCAAGTGCTGGTAAGGACTCTCAGAATCCATCCCGTAGAACTGAGGTATCACTGACATCATGCCATGCTTAATAGAGAAATTAGGTGCATTTTTTGGTAAAACAATGCATGAAGGTGAAGTGGTACAAGTGGGTTGCAAATAGTCCTTAAGAGTGTGTGGTGCAGGTGCAGCCATGTTTTCTGGTTAAATTTCAATTTCGTCACCTGGCTCACTCAAAGAAAAGACAGACGAGCTATCTATCTCCAAGCTGTGTATACTACTCTCAACACTCGATGTGACTCTAAGCAACCTATTTAAAGTGTCTCTCACCGATGACATGAAACATCAATTTAAAGAGCATAACAAAAATAACGAGTTTCAATTTAAGTTAAAATACTTTCCCCGGCAACAGCGCCAAAAACTTGACTCACTCAAAAATGAGTAGCACAAAAGCTATCCCAATTGCAGAAGGATGTCGTGTAATAATTAGGAATAAATTCCTAGATCGTCTCCTCAGGGAAAGTTACTTAAAAATCAAACTCGTTTAAAATGGTGGAAATATTCACAAAGATAAAAATAAAAATGATGGTATGTGCAATGGATGAAAGAGTGCAACAAGAATGAAAAAGGGTACTAGTCATGGACTAGATTCATATTTTTAGATTTTTGAATGTCGAAATGAAATGTAAAAGACTAACAAATTGAAATTATTAATCAAAGAGTCAACTAAATTGAACAATCTTAATTAATCTAACAATTAAACAATGAAACTAAAATTATTTAAATCCTATTTAAACTTTAATCAATCTAATATGCAATTGAACTAAGAAATTAATAAAACTAAGCTAAGATTAAACTAGATTAGAAAGTAATTGATAAAACACAAACTGAAAATTGAAAATGCCCAAAACCAAGATTCTAGAATTCATCTTTGTATTCAAATCACAAATTCTCAAAACTAATACATAACAATTGTAATCACTATTAAATGAAAACTTAAAGAAGTGAGAAAAATAAATAACACGAAATAAGTAGACAGCAAATAAATTACCCAAACTTCTAAGCCAAAAAATCTCAAAAGTATTCCATAAACTTTAAACTGAAGTTAAATAAAAATAAAGAACGAAAAGTTTGGACGAAAACTCCCCTTCACCATTCAATTGAAATCCAAAACAAAAAGAACCAACTTCTCACGTATCACTCTTGAAAATTAATCTCCAAACCTTTAATGAAAACTCTAGAACAACTCCTCTACTCCCCACGTATGATGTTTCAGAAAAATCAACAACAAAAGCTTTCAACCGAACCTTTCTTGCAATAAATTAAGGTAACACACTTAATGAGAACTTCTAAAACAATTCTTTTTGTTTCATGAAACAAACTAGCACACTTGATGAAAACTTCTAAAACAATTCCTTTGTTTCATGAAACCAACTAGCACACTTGATGAAAACTTCTAAAACAATTCTTTTGTTTCATGAAACCAACTACCACATTTGCAAGAAATTAAGGTATTACACTTAATGAAATAAAATTCTAGAACAATTCTTAGCACACTTAATAAAAACTCTTAAACAACAAAGCATTGCAGCCAAAAAAAAAACTGCCGAACACAATTGAATATTTTCAGCCCCTTTTCTTTTCTTCCTCCTCTTCTTTGTTCTCTAAGGTCTTTTTATAGCCGTGTGTCTCAACCATCCAGCTATCTTGTGAGCTTTCCATGTGATGCTTTGTTCTTTTAAAATGCAAAGCAATATGTACAGCCATGATGCCATGCTTCCACCATGTCCCTCCATATGATGAAACCGAATTAATCAACTTATATTCCAGCTGTCTTCTTTCTCCAACAGCTTTTGTGTCTTGTAACTCTCTCCATGTGCTGCTATAGTATTTTAAAATTCAAAGCAGAATGTGCAGTCGTGATTCCGTAGTGTCCATCCATGTGTGGAAGCAAGAAAACCAAATGAATCAACTTGCATTCCAGCTATCTTCCTTCTCCAACGGCTCTTGTCCAATTCGATGGAAAGGCAGCAGCCTTTGATGACTTCTTCAATGTCAAATTCAGTGGACAGTAGCCTTCAATGACTTCTTCAATGTCAAATTTGGTGGAGACAATTCGATGGACAGCAGCCTTCAATTTTTCAGCTCATTGATTCCCTTTTTTATTCAATCACATGCACATCACAATCTCCCTCTTCTCTCCAACTCATCCATGTTTTCAGCTAGTGATTTCCAGCCTCTTCCCACGTGATTATGCAGCTCAAATGGACCATCTTTTCCTTCATTTAATAACCGGACCACTTTCCAGCCTTGCACATGTTTATGTAGCTCAAATGCACCGGTTCTCTTCACTTTAATGGGATCATGTTTCAGCCAACAACTTTCCTTTAATCATGCCGATTTCTCAGCTTGCAACCTTGCACATGTTTCGGCCAACTCATATGCATCAACTTCCTCTTCATTTGGATCACATTTAAGCCAACAACTTTCAGCTCCTCAATGATTCCTTTTATCACAATCGGAACACTTTCCCTCTTTTTCCTCCGTGGGATCTAGCTTGCCATGTGAATGGATTAAATTGATATGCAGCTACTTGGAAGACAAAAGAGGTACTTTTCCGTGGGTTGGAAGGGAGTTGGTGGATTTATTTGAGTGTGAACGGAAGAGGTGGTGGATGATTGATGAGAGTGAATTGGGTTGAGTTGGTGGGAGTGTGAATGGAAGAGGTGGTGAGGTGAAATGCATACGGCAATCTTCAATCTAGAGATGGTCAAAAATTCAATATAAATAATCCTCCCTTTCCATGCTATGTGTATAGGACCTACAAGCCAAAATTCATTGTTTTGAGTCATGCATGCGTAAATGACTTCCAATCTATTCAAAAAGTTTAACATATGGATCACACACAAAATTTATCTCATACCAAGCTTTCTAAATAAAATAAAATATGCATATGAATAAACATTATCCAATTAAATCTCAAGTTATAAAATTAAGCATAAACTCATGCTATTCATCAATTTAAATCACAACTCGTATTTATTCTTATTAACTATTTTTCCATTTAAAACCAATAATAATGTCATGATAAATTTAAAATACAATAGTTTTAAATAGCTAAAATATGCAATATTTCAGCTCAATCAATGAGTATTGTGTATTCAAAAAGGTGTTAAGTTAAGAGGAACACAAGATACACCATAGATGCCAGTAGAGGAACATTTGTATCATAGCTAGCCTTAGTGAATTCTTGGAATGATTGCCAAAACGTTGGGGTTTTTTTTGCACTAGTTGGATAGGAATTCGAAATCCATGAAATATATTTAGGGTTTCACCAGAAGTTTATTGCGAAACCACGAGCAACCAAAGTAACAGCAAAATAAGACAATTAACTGTGTTGATATGTGTTGGTCAGATTTGATCATCATACAAATAATTGATCTAGAGGGAACTTACACTGGGTTAATTGACATTGCTAGTATATGATTTCTAGCACACTTTTGACATTCTGAATTTATTTCAAGTATGAGGGATTGTAATGGGAGATGTATAACTGTTGTAGTTTTCTATGGGAAGTGAGTGACAAAAGCAACTGCAAATAGGCAGGTACATGAATATGTAAGCAATCTTGTTAACCACAAAGTGATAGATGATTTTTGCATACCATTAATAATTTACCTTAACTATATATTTCTATTCATGTATACCTCCATTGATGTTAAAAGGGTTATTGGAATGCAGGTGGTTGGAGTTAATGTGACTTCATTACAGTATTAATGGGCGGCATGCTAGGGAATTTTTGCGGTACTGCTATATATGACCAACTTAAGAAGTTCCACCCACTCCAGCCAGAAATGAGTAGGGCTATGCTACAATGCAAGATGACAGTTCAGAGGGCATGGTCCAGAAGGTTCATTGAGTACCATACAATTACAATATATCAGTTAGGAGATATAAAATGTGTAAGAAATCAGTCTCTCCTCTCTTTCTATGTGTGAATTAACTGAATGCTCCAGTGTATCTATATGGATTTTGTGGAAGTGTTTAAATACATGTGGCAATTGTGGGGATTGGACTAGTTAGTAGGGGCTGGGCAGTTGTAAGGAAGTAAGAAAAATGTTCTGGAAACACAGGCCATTTTTGTTTGTACAATGGCACTTTATTCAGAGCTTGATGATCAATGAAGCTGTGGATTTTGTATGGCAATATGCAGTTTGGGTTGCAAGAGTTTTGAATTGAGAAGGTTCATATGCACCTTCAATTGCTCAATCATTATGCAATGTTACAGATTTCATATATGACAACTGCATTCTAGAAATTCCAGTTTTTAGTCTATAAATTGCATGAGGATGAGACCGACATAGCAATTTCATAGTAAATTCATTAATAGGGGTGTTTAGGTGGTCTATATATGCAATTAGCTAGGAATCTATATATCTACTTGTTTATTAATGAAAAAGACTAATGAATAAATTTATATTTCGATATATAAAATATATAAGATTGTTGTGATCTTCATTTTTCATGTAATTTTTCCAGAAACAGTTATGGACATATTGGCAATGATAAATAAGTTAAGCTGTGAGTTCTATCAATCCTTATGAAGAACACACATTTCAGATTCCCCTGTCTTTTTTATGTATATTTATGATAATATTTGGATAAACTTACATGATCTACTTAGTATGTTACCAAATTCACGATTAATATTATCTTGTAAAATGATCTACTGACAATTAATATGTTGAGTTGTAATATTATGATCTACTTATTAATTAAGGTAGCAACACAAAAAAACGTGTAAATGCCTGTTATAATGCAATATTGTATAGTCTGTGGGGAGAAATGTAGTACACAAAAATATAGCAATCAAACTTGCAATAGTGGTGATATGGTTTAGATCGATGGCAGAAAATGCCCAATGTCATATTCACATATCTTGTAAAATAAATCGATGCAACAAAAATAATTTTTGTTGGAAAAGCCTCTAATATCTTGTAAAATAAATCGATGTAACAGCTGGGACGAAAAAAGGTCTTTAAGTCGGACATATTGCAACTTCCAACATATCTTCACTTGGACTACCGCTACATGTAGCGGCAATATATGGACGCTAGCTGGGAAAAAGAAAGGATAGCAAAATAGTGGCACTTGATGCGTCAGAATTCTTTCCGTTGAGAAGGAAGGCATGGTAGTGATTTTCCAAAGCTGCAAACTATTGTTCTGCTGACGGCACACATAGAAACCCGTTAGTTTTCTACCTCGTTGAGAAAGGACAGCATCAGCAAACAAAATCATATTTGTGGGGGATGGGCTGCCGACATAACATTAGAAGTTACAGCAAAGAAGGACTCAGTCGAGGATGAACCTCATAAATTGCAGCGGCATCTTTGTGGTACTGCGACGTTGTAAATCGACCCAAACAATTAGCTGTAGTGATTACAATCGGTACTCGTAACAGCAGTTGCAGCGGCTTTCCTCTGTTTTTCCCATCAGTAAAAAACGATGGAAAACATCTGTTTTCCCAACGATTCATGACATCAGCTGAGTTCCAGCAATTGGAACGAAACTAAGGGGTCCAAAATGCAACGAACCCAGAATTGTTGGTATAGGCCATCAGCTGCATTTTATAGGGTGAATTCCGAAAGATTCAAGAGCTAGAATAGGGCATATTCTTTGTAGTGCCTCTTCCTTCCCATAATCTGAGAGAATTTTGATGTCAAAGGCTTCCTCCTGCTGACCCTCATCCTCATCACTGCCTTCTCTATCCATCCCTTCAAACACACACGAAATGCCTTCCACCAAACCTACAACTTCACTACCCACCCCTATTTTCACTACAGCATTAGACAAAACCTCCTTTGAGCCATCATCCTGCACAATATACCTAGCCTTATCAACATCATTCACTGGAAGAAGGACTTCTTCCAAACCAGGATCCTCTTAAGCAATTACAACATTTTCAGAAATTAGGACACAAGCATTACCAGAACATGTTGGAGGAGATAAATTGGTATTCTATTCAAGAGGGAAGAGAGGAGAGACTATTTCTGAAATTTCTCTAACTGAATTATTTCCCAAGTGTTTTACTTTGTGCCAATGCATACATGGGTATTTATAGGCTTGAAGATTCACCTAGCATTTACTCTAATACATGAACTTCCATAGTACACGAATACCCAAATACATGAATATCCCAAATATATGAATCTCTAAATACATGAATTACTTCTTTCAAGATGAACCTTCACTCTAGTTTATGAACCTACCAAAGGACACAATTAAATTAAGTTTATTTTTCAACACTTGCCTTTAAACTTAATTCTCGGTAACTCCAAGCAACATCCGCAACTTATTAAAAGTCTCATACTTGAGAAGTTTCGTAAAAATATCTACAACTTGATCATGGGTTTTTACAAATTTGACTTTACTTCATTCTTGACAATGCATTCTCGAAAAAAATGAAATCTTGTATCAATATGCTTGCTTCTTTCATGAAAGACCAGATTTTTCGCCAATGCAAGTGCCGACTTGTTATCAACAAAAATGTTGCTTTTCATACTTGGAACATAATAAACATTTGACATAAATTGATGACTCCCATTTTTCAACTGAATTAGAATCGTACCTCTCCTTTTGATGGAAATTTTTGACAAATCTCCACAAGTGACATTCCTGCTCACCGATTCGTCAAGCTCCACAAACTTACTTTTGTCTCCGCACATATAATTTCTTGCAGCATTATCAAGATACCACAAATTCTATTTTCTAGTTTCTTCTCCTTTGTAGGCTAGTAGCAAAGTGGGCTCCGCTTCCTCATTTTCAATGTGATTCGCCTTCTCTTCAACATTTCTAGGACTTCAAAGCATATTGGCCATACTTTTGACAATTGTAGCATTTGATTTTGGACTTGTCATATTGTCGCCCATTCTACCTTGAGTAATTTCCTCCACCACGACCTCCTGAGGATTGACCTCTCTCTTCATGGTTGGCATTTTGATTGTTTTGTCCACGTTTTCCTTGTCCTCATCCTCTTCTTCCACTTACTTGTCCATGTCCGTGTCCTCTTCCTCGTTGACATTTATCATGCTCTCATTCCTTCTCTTTAATAGAGAGCTTTATGACGAGAACCTGCTCAATAGGTTCTTCCTTCTTCTTGAGTCTCTCTTCATAGGCTTGGAGAGATCCCATGAGTTGATCAACCACCATTGTCTCCAAGTCTTTCAACTCTTTGATAGCCACCACAATATAAATGAACTTTGAATTTAACGAGCGAAGAATCTTCTCAACCACCTGGACATCCTCTAGCTTTTCTCTATATCTCCTCATTTGATTCACAATGGCCAACAATTTTGAAAAGTAATCTACAATCGTCTTAGATTCTTGCATATGAAGGACTTTGAACTCACCTCGTAGTGTTTGGAGCCGTACTTTCTTCACTTTATCAACTCCTTGATAGGAGTTTTGTAAGATCTCCCATGCTTGCTTGGAAGTAGTGGCATTGGCCACTTTCTCGAACATTCCTTCATCCAACATGCTTGTTGGTCCCTCTTCCACAACCTTTGTAGAGCCTCCTTTTGATTAGGACTCAACGAAGATTCATCTCTAGGCTCATTATAGCCTTTATCTACGACCTCTCATGTCTCTTGAGATCCAAGCAAAGCTTTCATTCGAATGCACCAATTCTCATAATTCTCCTTTGTCAAATGCAGAAATTGAAATAGAAACGACGAGTTGACCATCTTCATGATCAAAAAAATTGTAGCTCGGATACCAGTTTGTTGGAGCAGAAAAACTGGTATTCTATTCAAGAGGGAAGAGAGGAGAGACTATTTCTGAAATTTCTCTAACTGGATTATTTTTCAAGTGGCTTACTTTGTGCCAATGCATACATGGGTATTTATAGGCTTGTAGATTCACCTAGCATTTACTCTAATACATGAACTTCCCTAGTACACGAACACCCAAGTAAATGAATATCCCAAATACATGAATCTCTAAATACATGAATTACTTATTTCAAGATGAACCTTCACTCTAGTTCATGAATCTACCAGAAGACACAATTTAATTTAGTTTAATTTTCAATAGAACCTTCAATTTGCTGCTCAACAATAGGATGCAGCACCTGCACCATATGTCCATCCAAACCACTACCAGAACCATCACCCATAAGAACTTCATTACTCACCTCCAAATTGTCTTCCCCTTACACATGTAGCCCCTTTAAGTCTTGCTCTTTCGGAGTGAGATTTGTTTGAGCACCCGATTTTTACTTCCTAATCCATTTTTGACCTTGTTTGCCTTCATCACTTTTCTTCTTATCAACCTGCAACTTACTTGTCTTTTTGCATGTATTAAGGTTGTGACCTTGTACCAATCAATGTGTACAGTATGCCGATAATGTTTCATACATAACATGCTAAATAAAACTTCCTTTCTAATATGGCATCCCAATCCAAAATGACTCAATCGGTGTCTTGAAAATATTCATTTCAACACACACCCAAGCACCATCCATGCGAGTAGCACATCTAGTACAGTTATCTCTCCTCATAAATTTCCCCAAAGGCATCATACTATTTCTAAGGAAAGACACATGATAAACATTTGGTGGGAGCCCCAGAAACACAATATTAGCAAAAGACAGTTGATTAGAGGAAGCCGAGGCCATCGGCTAGCCACCGGTGGTAGGCATCATGCAAAAAAATTCAAAACCCAAGTAGAGAGGAAAAAGATCACATGCTTTACTTACAATATTGATTAAAACATTGTGAATCTGTAGTTGAAAAGCTGAATATATTGCTTGATCTAAAAGAAAAGGAATTAAGAAACAAACACGAAAAAGTTGAATGTATTTATTTTCCCCATATAATCCTTCCTTGAGTGCCACAATAATCCTAGTCCCTCAACATACTACTCATGGACACAAGTTGTACTTTCTTGCTCCTTAATTGTGTCACACCTTTATTACAATGTTACATGGCTAGCTTTGCTAATGTAGCAACTTGCAACATTACCACTGATCAATCTGCTCTTTTTGCCTTAAGATTCACATCTCTCATCATCCTCACAATGTTTTGACAAGCAGATGGTCGAGGAGCACCTTTGTTTGCAATTGGGTTGGTGTTAGTTGTGGTTTTAAACATCTCCGAGTAGTGGCCTTGAACCTTTCTTACATGGGTCGTGTTGGCACCAGTCCTCCAGACATCGGCAACCTTTCATTTCTTGTTAGTCTAAACATAATCAGAAAAAAATCTTTTAGTTGCTCTATTCTTGACAACTTGGCTCGTCTTTATCGGTTGGAACTCTTGCACTTTGGATTCAATGATTTTAGTGTAGGAATTCCATCTTGGATAGGATTGCTATCCATACTTTGATATTTGAATCTCCTTGGTAATAGTTTCACAGGTACTATCCCATCATCAATATCTAATATCTCTGAGTTATAAACAATTAGTCTTAGTTATGATCTACTTTCTGGCTTTATACCTTCCTCCATCTTCAACATATCTACTTTGTGAGATATTTTCATCAGAGAGAACAAGCTTTCAGGTCTAATGCCATCTATTGAACTTGGCACTAATAAGCTTTCAAGTGGACTACCAATGAACATATTTGATAATCTTCCCAACTTACTATATTTTTCAGTCACTCGTAATCAATTTTCTAGTGAACTTCCATCTACTTTGTACAAATACAAATAGCTACAAATTTTTATCTTTGTCAGATAATAATTTTATGGGAAGGGTGCCCCAAGAAATATGGAACTTAACCATGCTTACATAGTTATACCATGGCTACAACAACTTTGAAGGTATGTTTAGTCTTGTTTTTATCAATTAATATATGGATGCCAACAACATTGATTCAGCAAATTAACATGCTCTTCGATTGTATCAGCTAGATTAGCAAGGTAGTTTTCAAATGAGAGCACAAAGTAATTTGTCGACAATATACAAACATGGTAACTAAACCATTTCTTTTGGTGGTGTTTGAAGGGGGGTGTTCTAGGCTTCTTTTTGTGGATCATCCACCACCACCAAATGACATACTAGCTGATGAACAGTATTGGCCAGCTCTATTCAAGAGCTTGTCGATTGGCCTTGTGAACAAAACTAGGTTGTAATATTAATATATTTGAGGAAGATTAGCAGCTACCAGGCCATGTGGCTTGTTTAATAGTCAACTATATTAATATCTTTGAAGTCTTGGATATATTAATAATGATATGCTAATTTGAATGCATGATTATCCATATTTGTGCATGACAGGTGCAATACCAAGTGAAATTGGAAATCTACAAAACTTAGAGTTGCTTGACATCACAAGCGGCAGTTTTGCTGGTTCAATTCCATTGGAGATCTTCAATATCTCAACAATAAAGTATATAGGAGTCACATTAAATAATCTTTCAGGCCATCTTCCATGAAATATGGGGAAATTTCCTTCCAAATCTTCGGCAGCTATATCTTGGGGGAAATCAACTTAGTGGAATAATTCCCAATTCAATCTCCAATGCTTCACTGCTCGTTGAATTAGAGTTGGCTTAAACTCATTCTCGAGCTTAATCCCTAACCCAGTTGGTAATTTAAGGTTCCTCAGGCTAATCAACCTAGCAAGTAATAATCTGACTATTGAATCTTCCACTCTAGAATCAACCTTTTTCTCTACCTTCTCAAATTTCAGATATCTCGAAATGTTACTTTTGTCGAATAATCCACTAAATGGAATCTTTCCTAGTTCTGTTGGAAATCTCTCTACTTCTCTTCAATACTTTGGACTAGGTCATTGCAGTATAAATGGCAACATTTTGAGAGAAATCGGCAATTTAAGCAGCCTGACAAGTTTATTGCTAGATAACAATCAATTTACCGGACCTATTCCAATGACAATGGGGAAATTGCACAAGCTTGAAGCTTTATACCTTCAAAATAACAAACCTGAAGGTTCCATCCCACCTAAGCTTTGAAATTTGGAGAGCTTGGTCGAATTAAGTTTAGCTAGTAATGAGCTCACTGGAGGCATTCTTGAATGCATGGGAAATCTGAATTCTTTAAGAAATCTTTACTTAGCCTTCAACCAGTTAACTTCTATGGTTCCCTTAACCTTGTGGAACCTTAAGTATATCTTGGAGGTCAATTTGTCATCAAATCTTCAAGATGGCTCTCTGTCGATAGAGATGGGGAACATGATGATCCTAAGAATATTAGATTTATCAAGAAATCAATTATCGAGTGATATCCCAACAATAATCAGTGGACTCAAAGATCTAGTTAATCTTTCCTTAGCCTACAATCGATTGGAAGGATTGATCAATTCCTGAAGCATGTGGAGAATTGGTAAGTTTGGAACTCTTGGATCTTTCCAATAACAAGTTATATGGCAAGATTCCCAAGTCCTTAGAAGCACTTTTATATCTAAAATATTTAAATGTCTCTTTCAATTGACTACAAGGAAAAATTCCTACAATAGGACCATTTGAAAACTTCTCAGCTGCATCATTTATGTCAACTGGGATGAATATTGCAATAAAAGTTTTGAACTTGCAAGTAGAAGAGGCATTCAAGAGTTTTGATGTAGAGTGTGAGGTACTTCGGAATACTTGTCACATAAATCTAATTAAAATCATCAGCATTTGTAGCGACATTGAATTCATGTTCCTTTGTTTTGGAATACATGCCTAATGGAAACTTGGAGAAGTGGTTGTATTCCCATAATCACTATTTGAATATCTTACAAAGGCTAAATATAATGGTATATATCGCATCAGCACTAGAATATCTCCATTATGGTTATTCAACAACTATTGTTCATTGTGATTTGAAGCCAAGCAACATCTTACTAGACCAAGATTTGGTTGCACATGTTGCTGATTTTGGCATGGCCAAACTCTTAGGTGATAGAGATTCTATGATGTGAACAATGACACTTGCTACTATCGGTTATATGGCACCAAGTGCTTATTTGAAACTTGAATATCTATCACTTTCTACTCATGTAAATATACATAATTTATGTGTGTGTGTGTGTGTGTGTGTGTATAAGTAGTCTTTGTGTATAATATTGATATGTGAACAATCTTTGTTATTGTTTGGATTTTTTTTTTTTAACTATTATCAAAAGTTGAATGTATATGCTCATGATAATTTGTAATGTTGTTACTTAATAGACTATGGATCGAAAGGAATTATTTCTCCAAGAGGCGATGTGTATAGTTACAACATTTTACTCATGGAAACTTTCACAAGAAAGAGACCTACAGATCACATATTTTCAGAACAAATGAGTTTGAAGAGTTGGATAGAGGAATCGTTACTAGTACTTTCGGTAACTAACATTATTGATAGCAATCTGTTGTGCAACGAAAGAGATTATGCTTCCATGGAGGAGCTTATATCTTCTATTATGAGATTGGCTTTGGATTGCTGTGCAGAGTCACCTGAACAAAGAATTAATATTAAAAATGCTTCTGACACACTTCGCAAGATCAAACTGCAGTTTCTTTAAGATCATACAGATCAAGGAAATTCATGTTGGAGTATCAAGGACTTTGTTTAAGATTGATTCATGCATGCGGCTTCCCAACTAAAATAGATTTGTTGGGGCTATTGAAAAGATATTGCCCGTTATTGTTGCTCTATTGTGGCCACGACAAATTATATATCATTAGAAATGGAGCGGTTTTGATTGCAATTACTTCCTAACATGGTACATAAGATTGTAAAATTATTTTTATTGTAAAATAAATTTAATATATCATATAAAATCATGTTAGTTTGTAAATTTAGTTTTATGAATTATCTTTGTGGCTACACCACTTATAAGCAACAAAGAGATTTTATAAAAATAGACTTGTAAAATGAGGTTGCTTCATAAAAATAACTTTATAATTTACTTTACATTAAATTTACTTTACAATAAAAATAACTTTATAATTTGATGTATCACATATTAAGTGAGATTAATTTATAAATTTACTTTTGCAAAATTCCTTTGTAGCTAAAGTAATTCTCGATGACTTATAATCATGACATCCAATCATGTTCTCTCTATCATGTAGAAATGATAGCTAGAAATTGTTGTATTACTTTTACCTTTCTACATATCTATGTAATTAACATTTTTGTCATCATAAGGTATCATTTGAAACCATGGAGGACCTTAACCTGTGTCTTATTTATTTTATTGACTAGAAAAAAGAGTAAATTACCATTGCTTCTAATCCAGTGCTTTGAAAAAATTCAGATTGTTATAATTATGAAAATTTTAGACAAAAAAGAAAAACAAAAAGGTCCTAAATTTGGCTCACAAACCATTACAGTTATTTTCGATTTCGAAAAACAGTAATGCTACATACAGTTATGGAATGTCTAAGTGTCATGCAATCATTTTGAAATGATACTACAAGAAATCATACTTTTTCTAGTGATTTTATAATCGATGCAAAAAAAAAAAAAAAAAATTTGATGCAAAAAGGCGTGTTTTGAGTTGACTCCCAACTCATTGCGGGCTTCAAAAATTGCACACAACAGTTTTTATTAAAAAAAATTTACATAGCATATTTTTTTTATAAAACAGATTTTTTTAAAGCAGTTTTTTTTTAATATTTTATTAACAGATTTTTTTTATGAGAAATTTTCATTTTATTAAAACAAGAAAACTGGACCGGAAATTGGAGTATAGGTTTAGGAGGGTAACTGGTGCATAATCGGTTTTGAAAAATGCAAAACTAATGCATACCGGTTCGGTCCTAAATCTTTTCCAAAACCAGACCAGACCAGTTATACCCCTAGTGGCGATTTATAGTGTAAGAGTAAGGGTAAGAGAGAAGCAAGCTCAGTATGTTAACGAGGTTCAGCCCTACTACCTACGTCCTCACCTTTAGCTATCCCTTGAGGATCCCAAAATTTACTATTCCACCTCCTTCAGGTGGAGATAGAAACCTATTATACCTTTGAACAACACCGCTACAAAGGATCCGTATAGAACACCCTCTACACTTGCAATCATCTTATACGTGGTGATTCAACTATTTCCTGTGTAGAACACTTTCTACATGCACAAGGGTCATACACACCCTTTTACTGATAAAAGAGCTGATAGTGGGTAGATTATCAGAGAACACTCCTCAATGAGTGAAATAAGAACAATAGAGCATAAACTATATCTCTCAAAATGAACAAGGATTAAGGCTCAATGCTTAGAGAAGAGAGAATAAAAGCTTTGAATAGATGTTGTACCCTCTTGGTGTTGAAATGTAAAGCTCTCAAATGATCTATTTATAGGTATATGAGACTTCATATTCAAATTTAAAAAGATTCACATATTAAAGATAACATCATTCACTTTTTCAAAAAATTCAAATAAAAGTTTTTTCTTTTTCATTTGTCAAAGACAACATCATTCACTTTTCAAAAATTTCAAACCTAATCTTTTTACTTTTCGCATATGATAAAAGGACTACTATTTATTTTTCAAAATTTTCAAACAAAATCATCTACCTTTTACATAAGTCGAAAAGAGCATCAATCACTTTTGATAGAACCTGAAGCCTGTATCAATCACTTTTAATAATATGTAGATCTATAATTACACGAAATTTGAAACCTTGGGGTCAACAATCTCCCCCTTTTTAATGATGAGAAATACTTGATAGAACCTGAAGCCTGTATTAATACTTAAGCTCCATTGAGAATGTGCGTTAGTTTTTCAAACAAAAGTATAAATATAATTCTAAGCATATATAACAAGTTTAGTAAATCAGACAATGTTAATGTTCTAGTCTAAAACTTCTCTCCCTTTTGGCATCATTAAAAAGGATCCGCAGCAAGTAAATGGACTAAAGAAAATTTGGTATGTTAGTAGAAACTGTAGATAGTTGAAAAATTAGAGTCATCCGTGACCCAACAAGTGCTGCAAAGTCTTGAGGCCTAACTCTATGAATTTAGTGAGGCTAGAGATTTAAACAATCGTCTGATGTTGTTCACAACCGGAATTGAAGGCTTTGAGTTTATGTAAAAAAATAATCTTTTTCACCCATCAAATACAAAAAAAATCACATTGCTCCTTGACCTTGGTTTTGTTTTTCCATAATGATAGTATGTCCGAGCAACTCTCTTCCATTAATGTTCCAGACTTCAATCAGGAACCCTTTACGCGTCAACCACCAATCTTCTCTCCTGGAGCTATTGTTAATCTCGCTGGCTTAGCAATAAAACTTTGGACAATAAGTGTCTAGCATATCTTCTATTTTTTGACTAAATAATATTGGAAGAGATGATAGCTTGTCTTGTTCTTTATGCTATCTCTATAAAATCAGTCTTAAAGTTCATCCAATTCGCATCAAATCTTATTCTTATCTCTACAACTCATCTGCATTCCTTCTACATTCTAGTTTTAAGCTTTCAATTCTTTTCTCAATGGCTCATTCTTCTATCATTCCTCTAGATCTATCCATGAGGTATTCTACACCTCAATCTCCCGTCCTTTCTGTAGCGACCCTTGGTGCCATGTTGCAGCAAGAAAATAATAATTTGGCTAATAAGTCAGACTCCGATGCTATCTACGACGTGGTGAGTCTTGGGACTCGCTACTCCTCCTCTTTAGTTACTTTTTCCCATTGGCTACAAGCCCGAAATCATGAGGTTGAAAAGCTTAAATAACAAATTGTTGTACTTCAACGAATTGTTCAAAAGTCTCACATAAGAGAAGGAATCTTTCAGCAGAAGAATAAACAGTTGAAATCTCTATTGGATTCTTCATTCTACTTGCTAATTCCTATTGATAGGGATGGTATGATATTGTATGAAGAGAATGAGTATCTCAAACATGAGATTAGGAACCTCAAGTTTATGTAAAAGTATTTATAAAAATTCTCTCTATTTTTATTTACTCTGGTCTATCTTTTAAGAGATATTCATAACATGCATCCTATCTATTTCTCTTCTAATCATACATAATCTATCTTCTAGCAAAGATTTTATGAAAATATCAGCCAACTGATCGTGTGTATTTGTAAACTCTAGTACTACATCGCCCTTTCGCACATGATCTCAAAGAAAATGATATCTTATTTCAATATGCTTAGTTCTAGAATGTTGTATTGGGTTCTTTGAAAGATTTATGGCACTTGTATTGTCACATTTGATTGGAATGTGATTATACATGAGTTTAAAATCTTCAAATTGTTGCTTCATGTAAAGAACTTGAGCACAATAACCAGCATATTCTGCCTCAGCAGTAGATAATGCAACATAATTTTGCTTTTTAGTAAACCATGAATATAGTGCATGACCTAAGAAATGACATGTTCCACTATTGCTTTTTTGATCAATTTTACAATCAGCATAATCTGCATCTGTGTTGCTAATTCGATCGAAAGATGTATGTTTAGAGTACCATAACCCTATGTCAATTGTACCACTAAGATATCTAAAAATTCGCTAATTAATTGCAACCAAATGACATTCTTTCGGAGATTATTGAAAGTGTGTACATAAGCACACACTAAACATAATATCTGGTCTACTGACTGTCAAATATAATAAGTTACCAATCATATCTCGATATACCTTCGAGTCAACTGGCTTACCTATTTAATCTTTATCAAGTTTAGTGGATCGGCTCATTGGTATTTTAATTTCCTTAGCACCTTCCATCCCAAACTTATTGAGTAATTCCTTAATATATTTTGATTGATTGATGAATGTTCCAATTTTTGCTTGCTTGATTTGCAATCCAAGAAAGAATGTAAGTTCTTCCATCATGCTCATTTTAAATTCGTCCTGCATAGTTTTAGCAAAAACTCGGCACATATTTTCATTAGTAGCACCGAATATTATATCATCAACATAAATATGAATTAAAAGAATATCATCATTTTCGTATTTAATGAAAAGAGTTGTACCAGCTTTTCCTCTTGAAAAACTTTTTTTAATCAAGAAATCACTGAGTCTCTCGTATCAAGCTCTAGGAGCTTATTTGAGTCCATATAGTGCTTGTGTGAGCTTGAAAACATGATTTGGAGAAATATGATTTTCAAAACCTGAAGGTTGGTCAACATATACCTCTTCATTTATAAAACCATTTAAGAAAACTCTTTTAACATCCATTTAAAAAAGTTTGAAATCTTTATGACAGGCATATGCAAGTAGCATTCGAATAGCTTCTAATTTTGCGACCAGTGCATATGTCTCATCATAATCGATTTCTTCTTCTTGATTGAAACCTTAGGTCACAAGTCAAGCCATTTTTCTAGTAATGACTACAGACTCATCTTTCTTATTTCTAAAAACCCATTTTGTTCCAATAATAGTATGATTTTTGGGTCTAGGAACAAGTGTCCAAATATCATTTCTTTCAAATTGATTCAGCTTTTCTTGCATTGCTAGAAGCCAAGATTCATCAAGAAATGCTCCATCAATATTTTTGGATTCAATATGAGATAGAAAAGCACTATAATTGCAAATATTTATAAGAGATGACCGTATACTTACACCTTGTGAAGGTTCTCCCAAAATTTGTTCCACTGGATGATCTTTCACAACTTTCCACTATTTGGTTGCATCTTGTATTAAATTTTGATGATCTTTCCTAATGTCTTCATATTGGACTTCCTCTATTGTGTTCTCTTTGTTGAGATTGAGACTTTCCGTATTATTTATACCTCTTATTTCTTCATCCATGGATTTCTTTGAGAATAAAGAATTAGATTCATCAAATACTAAATGCATAGATTCTTGTACAGTCAAAGTGTTTTAATTGAATACTCTATAAGTTTTACTATTAGTAAAATACCCGAGAAAGATACATTCATCAGATTTTGCATCAAACTTGCCTAAATGATCCCTATCATTCAAAATAAAATATTTGCATCCAAATACATGAAAGTAATCAATGTTGGGTTTTGTTTTTTTTATTCCAAAGCTCATAGGGGGTTTTATCTAGTTTAGACCTTAGCATAACTCTATTTATAATATAACATGCAATACTTATCACTTCAACCCAAAAATAACTAAGCGAGTTATTTTCATTGAGCATTGTTCTTGCCATCTATTGAAGAGATCTATTTTTCCTCTTTACTACCCCATTTTGTTGAGGAGTTTGAGGAGCAGAGAAATTATGTACAAAACCATTTTCATCACAAAAAGTTTCAATATTTTTATTAACAAACTTTTCTTCCCTATCACTTCCAATACTTGAAATAATATAACCCTTTTCATTTTGAATTCACTTGCATAACTTGGTAAAGGCATTATGTGTCTCATCTTTATAAGCAAGAAAGATGCATGACTCAAGTATATCTAGAGAAATCATCGATCATCAACAATAACAAATGCATAATATTTTCCTCGTAGACTTACAACTCTATTTGGTCCAAAAAAATCCATGTGTATTAGTTGCAGTGGTCTAGAAGTAGAAACAATGGTCTAGTAGTGGAAACATATTTCTTGGTCTTAAAAGAACTTTTTGTTTGTTTACCAAATTGACATGCATCACAAATTTTGTCTTTAAGAAAAATTTCCTTTGGTAAACCTCTCACAAGATCCTTTTTTGAAAGTTTGAAAATAAGTTTTATGTTGGCATGACCTAGTCTTCTATGCCATAACCAACTAGTTTCATTTTGAACTGAAAAACAAATAGCATCTTGTGAGGTAATTTCTTCAAAATCAATTATATAAACATTGTTGCATCTAAAAGCAATAAAACAAATATTGCAATCATGATCATTCAAAATAATGTGCTTATTCATTTTGAAAGCAATTGTAAATCCTTTATCACATAATTGACTTATGTTCAAAAGATTATACTTTAAATCTTAAACAAGTAGAACATCTTCAATTATGAGAGAATATCCATTACCAATTTTACATAGTCCCACGATCTTCTTTTTTGAGTTGTCTCCAAATGTCATGTGTCCTTTTTCTTTAGATCTAAGATCAAAGAACTTAGTCTTGTCTCCCGTCATGTGTCTTAAACATCCACTATCTAAAAACCATTAGTTTTTGCTTGTGAAGGACTTCATGCATACCTATAAAAATAATTATAATGATTTTTCTTTGTACCCAAGTTTTTTGGATCTTTTATTTATTAGTATTAGAAAAAATAAGATTTTTAGGTATCCAAATGACCCTAATAGTCATTATATGCTTCCTTTCAATAGATCAAGCATGATAATTATGACCATTTCTATTATAAAAATTGTAAATAGTATGTGACATATATTAAAAACTTGAGTGATTGTAATAGTATCTTTCTTTGATAAAATTATTTTTATGAAAAGAATTTTGAATACTAGATTTTGATGCAGAAGGATTATCAAAGAAATTTTCATAACGTTTGTATTTTTGTTTTGGCATATATCCCAAATCTACCTTATCAAAAACACATCTTTGACTACCAAGAAATTTTTCAAAAACAATTTTTCCGTTCGTAAAGTTTTCAACAATATTTTTTAAATCAGTTATTTTCTTATTCAACTCAAGATTTTCATCTTTCAAAATTATATTTCTTTTCTTGAAACATCAATTTTGTTTGTTAAAAAAGAATTTCTCTTTTTCAAAATAATATACTTGATACCCAATTTTTCAAATCCCTCATATACCTCTTCTAAAACATTTTGTAATTTTTCATATGAAGGATATTTAATATTATCAAGATTTGTTACCTCAATGTCATCTTTGGCTATAAGACAAAGAGTTGTTGATTTTTCATTGCTTGCTTGACTCTCTAAGCTATTTGAATCATCATCCTATGTAACTTTCATTACTTTCTTGCATTTATTTTGATCTTTCTTTAACAGATGACAATCTGGCTTGATATGTCTAGCCTTATTGCATTTATAACAAATTAGAGAGTCATTTTTATCTAAATCTTTCTTGGAAAACTTTTTGAAAGATTTTCTCGGATGAACTTTATTTTTCTTGAAGAACCTCTTAATTTTTCTTCTTATCATCGCAACTTCTTCATCTTTGTCATCATTTTCCTCATCTTAATTACTTTCACTTTCATGAGGAACAACTTTAAGTGCCAAGCTCTTCTTTGGTTTTCCTTCTTCTTCTCCTCTTTTCAATGTGTACTCATGGGTGGTAAGTAACCTGATGAGTTCATTCACTTCAAGCTTCTTGAGGTCTCTAACTTCAAGAATCACTGTCACTTTTGATTCACAGCGTTTTGGTAAGGAGTTGAAAATTTTACTTACTATCTCTACCTTAGAATAAACTTTACCAAGAGCTGTCAAGCTGTTTATGATGTTAGTAAAACGAGTGTACATACTATAAATAGATTTATCATCATTCATCTTAAACATTTCAAATTCATGAGTAGGAATATAAATTTTTGATTCCTTAACTTGCGAAGTTCCTTTATAAATAACCTCCAAGTTATTCCAAATTTTTTTTGCTGTAGTGCAAGTTATTATTCTATTAAATTCATTTCTATTGAAAATATTATATAATAAATTCTTAACAGTTAAATTGAATGTATAAAGTCTATCGTCTTCACGATCAAACTCTTCTTCTTCCTTTTTGACCTTTACTCAATCAACCACTTTTGTTGGAATATAAGATCCATTTACAATGCATTTTCAGATTTCTCAACCTTAAGCTTGAAGAAATATTCTTATTCTAATTTTCTACAATGAGTAATTGTCTCCACAAAAGAGTGGAGGCCGACTGCTAAATTGAGCTTCACCAAATAAAGTTACAATGTTAGCCATAAGATTTTAGCTTAAAAGATAGTTAATCTTACGAGAGAGCCCTTGCTCTGATACCAATTGTTGCCCAGATTACTAACACAAGAGGGGGGTGAATTGGGTTTTATTTAAAAATTAATAATTATAAATCAAATATACAATATAAAATAAAAATAAAGTACCAAACAGCAATAAATAGAAAGAGTAAGGATAAGAGAGAAGCAAACTCAGTATGTTAAAGAAGTTTAGCCCCACTGCTGACGTCCTCACCTCAAACTACTCCTAGAGCATCCCCAAATTCACTATTCAACCTCGTTCAGGTGGAGATAGAAACCTATTACACCTTTGAACAACATCGCTACAAATAATCCGTGTAGAACACCCTCTACACTTGCAATCACCTTACACGTAGTGATTCAACTATTTCGTGTGTAGAACACTTTCTACACACACAAGGGTTATACATACCATTTTACTGATACAAAAGCTGATAGTGGGTAGGTTATCTGATAACACTCCTCAATGAGTGAAATAAGAACAATATAGCGTAAACTATATTTCTAAAAAAAAAATGATTAAGGCTCAATACTTAGAGATGAGAGAATGAAAGCTTTGAATGAATCTTGTATGCTTTTGGTATTGTAAATGTAAAGCTCTCAAATGATCTATATATAGGCATATGAGATTTCATATTCAAATTTAAAAAATTCACATGTCAAAGACAACATTATTTACTTGTTTAAAACATTCAAATAAAAATTTTTTCTTTTCCATTTGTCAAAGATAACATCATTCACTTTTCAAAAATTTCAAACCTAGTCCTTTTACTTTTTGTATATGATAAAAAGACTACTATTTACTTTTAAAAAATTTCAAAAAAAATCATATACCTTTTGTATAAGTAAAAAAAAGCATCAATCACTTTTGAAAATATTCAAATAAAGCATGCAGATGTAAAAGATGACAATCAATCATCTTTAATATTTTCAAAATTTTCAAACAAAATCATCTACTTTTTACATAAGTCAAAACAAGTATCAATCACTTTTGAAAATATTCAAATAAAGCATGCACATATAAAAGATGACAATCAATCATCTATAATATTTTCAAGATTCAAACATTTAATCATGTCATGCACATGTGAAAGATGACAATCAATTATCTTTCAAAATTTTCAAATTTAATTTTCAAAATATTCATGCACATGTGGAAAATGTATTTTAATACTTTATAATAAAATATTAATTTTGTGCCTTAATCATAATTTTGAATTTTTCAAGAGATGTACAAAATTATTGTATGAGTTTTAATGTAAACTTATTCCCTTCTTGCTCATGTTTGGTTCCTTAATGTACTTGACTTCATTGTGTATACAACTTGAGATTGAGACTCCTTTATTCTTTGAATTTATTTGTTATCATCAAAATCAATGTATAGATGTATAATTACACGAAGTTTGAAACCTTGAGTTCAATACTTTCATTTCCCCCTAACTTATTTCCCCCCATGTTTGCCCACATCGACACGCGACCACCCTTCTGCACTTCGACCCATTGCACCAACAGACTTCATTTTCATTACTTGCAAGCTCCACCCTTCTCAGTGTTCTCTCACGGTGTCAACTTTTCCGTTGTGATCCTTTCACCCATTTTCCACTCCTCATTTCTTTACTCCGGCCTTCTCCTTTCCATTCTTGGTTCACCAATTTCATAGTCTTCAAATCCCACAATCTGCTACCCTAGTTTGCACACAACCTTCTCTCCACTTCAAATCTCCACAATAGATACCCTACATGCAAAGCTTCCCTTACAAATTTTGTAATGCCCCAGTCCTGCAAGGGTCAGAGAGTTACTTCATGTAACTTAAAACTCACATTCCATCAAGATATTTTTAGACTTCAAAATATAAAGTTGTCCAAATACTACAAAATCTCTTAATAAAAACTATCAATCCTCAGAAATCTTCAGTGAGTAATTCACTATGCTTAAATAATCAACTCACCCATGCTTCATAATCCTGATCTTCAGCTGAATTATTCCAAAATCTTCTAAAACATGTTATGGAAATAAGGGGTGAGTTATTAACAACTCAGTAAGTAGAAAACATATGCTAGTGTGCAAACATGAGCATTTACAGAGTTCAGAATGCAGAACAAAATATTTTTACTTTTCATTTCATTGTGCGAACGTAGAAACACATTATCAAAAATGTCAGAGCGAAAATTCAAAAAAATATTCTTATTCAAAATTCTCTTGGCATGGCATAATTGACTACTTTCATACTAGAACATTATATCACATCAAAAGCCATGTTTAATTCTTGTGATAGGGTTGTGCAGACCCTGGTAGCTAACCGAACAGAAACAGACTGTGAATCTTCCCCTTATTATTCTCGGAGCTCTGAGTGTGTACACAGGTAAGACCACCAAAAAACCATTTTGTTTCCAACGTGGGTGCACCAGAAACAGAACAGTTGGTATTTACCTAAACAGAAACCACTATTAGCACCCGTGGTAGGTCAAACAGATAACAATCCACATATCAGAATGTCATACCAAAAGTTTTCAAAAATCACATCATAACATATCAGAGTTCAGAACATCTCTAGAACATAACAGAATCAAATCATAAAAATATAATTTATGCACAAAATTTCATATTCGCTCTCTTTGCATAATTTTAGAAACAAAATGCCAGAAAATAAGCTCATGACAAAAATACTTTTCCTTTTATACAGAATTCATGAGTAATGCCAAAATAAATAATTGATGTTGTTTTTCATATTTCTTTTCAAAAACTAAAAGATGTATGTTTTAAAAGTCAATCTCGATTTATTTTCTTTTTATGTAAAGTCTTGCATAGCAACTCTACTTACCTGAACTTTTTAACTTTTCATAATTCCTCACAACAGTACCAAAAGAATATCATTCATCCCTTATAAAATTCATGTAACTTGAATAAATCTCTAATTGAACAATTATCACGTATTTACGCTAAAATACCTACTTTAATTCCTCAAAAACATAAGATTTTCTTAATTCTAAAACATCATCATTTTCTAAAACCATTATTACCAGAATAAAAAATCACTAGAATAGTTTCTTAAAATGTAACTCGACCCATACTAATTTTAAAACCCAAGTCCCAATGAAAACCGAATCTCAACCCATAAAGGGAAAACTGCCCGCGTAAATGATCAGTTTTTAAAACATAAAAAGTCCGAAATGGACATTTAAAGTTAAAAATCATAAATATTCAAAAGTTGACTTTTTGGGAAAGGCAGAAACAAAATTAAATAGAATTCAATAAATAAAAGAAAGGATCTTCTTGGCTTTACCAGACCATCGGGAAAGTGACAAATAAGGACAAGACTGTAAATTACAAGCATGACCTAAAACTACGGGCATCCCATCCCATAAGACTGAAATCTAATGTCAGTCATTTTAGTCAATCTTTTGTATATTTAGTGATATAATTGATTATGTATTAAAAAAAATTTAATCTAATTAATCATAAGTATATAATAAATATATAAAACTAATTATATATATAGTATTACTCAAAATCAAGAGTCGTGCGGCTGCGCTTACAGAGACAAAAGGAGATCATGTGCAACAACTTACCCAACAAGCATAGAATACGTACACCGTGCAGAAAAAAGGTCACCGTGAGCCTGCTATGGTGGTGCAAAAGCAGTGCAGCGGAGTTTGCTGTATGTGGATTGCTCTATTTTTTTTATTTTGAAAAGCAGAGGCTCACCGTGTGACTGCAGGTGACATGGTGGCTTTCTTACACGGTGGTTACAGGGCTGGGGTACGGTGGCTGGCCAGAGGTTGTGGGTTGGTTGTAGTGGCTAACAATGGAGTGGTAGATGCTCTGTTTTGGGGAGCAAAAACAGAGGTCCCTTTTCAGTGATGGCCAGCAGTGGCTCCACGTATGTTCACGGCTGGGCTACGGCGGCTTATGGTTTCACATGGGGTTGGGCAATGGCCAGTGGCTTCCGTCGTGCAGGGGCAAAACTCGCACAGGGTGGCTTCCGTTCGCTGAGCGCACACGGGCGTGGGTTTTTTGTGATGGTGAGGTCGTGCAACTAGGCTACAGGCGAGGTCTAACGCCGTGGGTGTGGAGGTTCAGAGACAGGGACGGTGACTGCATGGAGGTTGTGGAGGGTGGAGACTGCCATAGAAGGTTTGCGGCAGCTATAAGCCTGGTAAACTCTCACATGCAGGTACGTATGTATATATTTATAGACGATGGAAAAAACCCCAGAAAAAGAAAAGTGTATGAAGAGGGAAATGGACGGGGAAGGCAACGCTAGAGATGATGGAAGAAATAACGTAAAGTATATTGAAAAAATATACTAACTGCTTGCCGAAAAGATAAAGGAAAGAAAAGATACGTGCATCAAGCATGATGTGGAATACGGACTTGACGAAGAAACCGTGCATATAAAAAAGACTGTGAGGGCTGTGCGTGATCTTGTGCAACACTAGAAAATAGAGTGATGAAATTAAATAATAAAAAAAAAATATCCAACCTATTTAGAAAGATATCTGAAAACTTAAATAGGCTTTTAACACATATAAGTAAATAAAAAAATTGAAAAGAGCTTGGCACTAAACTTGAGTGTTACAAATTTTGTATTCCTCTGTGCCTGAATTATTTCCATGCAATATATATATATTGGGTAGTCCAGTATCATCTACTGTTATGTGCCATACAATCAAGCATGGAGGCAAGGAAGAGATACACGGATAAGTACAGCAGGCTCATCGAAGAAGTAGAAAGGATGTAGGTAGAACGAGAAGGAAACCTAACATCTAAGTGTTGGGTATGCGGGTTATGGGCTTAAAGGGGGCATAGCAGCTTGGGATGGTATCGTAAGGTCTGTGGGCCATTACTAGTAAACATAATAAGGCACTCGTATTCAGAAGCCCATTAAACTAACACTACAAGAAAAAGGTCTTTTTCCAATAATTTTATGTTTGATGAAAATAAAATTATTGCAAAAAACCTTTATTTGCAGCAATTTTTATGTTGTCGCAAAGTTTTGTACATCAAAGTTCGAAATTGTTCTTTTGCAGCAATTGTTTACTTTTTACGACGATTATAATTTGTTGTAATATTCCAATTAATTTTTTTCGGTGATTTTTTACTTGTTGCGACAAAACAATCGCTGCAATAATCAAACAAAAATAAAAATCCTTCTGCAGTGATGTAATATTCTCAATTTTAATCATTACGCCAAACTTATACTCACTTTTTTCCCTCCCCTCTTTCTTTTCCCCCAGTGCCTTTCTGGTTTTCTCCCTCAATCTCTACTCTTCACGCCTCCAAGCAGCTGCCACTGAACGTTGCCGTCGACCAACTGTCACCGTCCACCTCCACTGTCGCTGGCCAACCCAACCAAGCCCCTCTCTCGCGGCTTCTCTCTCTCCCACATATCTCCCTCTCTCTTCACCCTCAAAGTCCTTTCTCTCTTGGGTTCCCAGTGCTGCTGCCTCCTCAGCCGCTGCACCACCTCCAGCTACGGGCGTAGCTACCTCCCAAAGGTCCACAGCCCCTCCACAAGCTCTCCCTCTCTCTCACCGTCGATCTGCTCTCCCCTGCATGGATCTCGCTCAAGCTTCTCGTACATGCCCTGTGCTGCCTTCCTCCACGGCGCAGCACCACCGCAAGTCAGCCCTCTACAAGGCCGCAACGCCACCCCCATGCTCCACCTTCTCTCCTTCAATGCCGTAAACCAACCTAGAACAGAGTAACCCTTTGATATTTGAGTAACCCTCTGCTTTTGTTTACCCCCATGCTCCACCGCCTCCCCTTCAAAATGGAAGCCATTTGAATTTCCTTTTGAATTTCTGATCAATTTTTGTTTTGCTTTAGTTTAATGTCTAAATCATGAGATTTTTTTTTTCTAAAGTTACAAAAGCAAGCGATTGGAGCAGATTTGTTGTTTCAAAAGTCACAAAGTTTTGCGGGCAAGCTCAAAAACCACAAAGTTCTATGAAGCCATTGGAATAGATGCTTGTATTCTTGTGTTTTCATGATTGATTGTTTGGTTGATTAGTTGCTTGGTGCTTTCTCATTCTCAGCAATGTGATGTTCAATGGGTTGCTTTTCTGCTTGGTTATTGTTTAGCCAATTTAATGCAATTTCATAATATAATTATTTTCTTTGCATATATACACATATGCACTACAAGAGTCGAAGAAAATAACCAGTTTCTGAAAAATTTGTCTACAGATTTATACCAGTTGATTGCTACTTAAAACTTAAATAGTCATTTGGTGCGCTACATAACTTATGCTTTATTTCTTGAATCAGTAAAGTAATGTATTGAAACTATAAATATCTTACGCTACCCATTATATGGTCCTCATTCTCATTCACTACATCTTCATTCCATACTCTTAACTCTTCTACTAACTCTTGCATCTGCTCCTAGTGATGTGATTGGAGATTGCACATTGTATATGTAGTTTACATAATTAGTATATGGAAATATGATAATAATGAAATTAATTTTGTAATTTAGCAACCTCAATTCAGCAACTCACTTTATTTAGTTTTTTTTTCTTTTTATCACATTTACCATCTGCAGTTTGTGTCCCTTGTATTTGTATTTCTATTTCTATTTTGATGTTTCCAAGCTCTTCTACATTCTCCTCTTTTTCATTTTCTTCCATTTTTTATTCCACGCTATATGTTTTAAGTAGTAACTTTCATTCTCATGGTTCAGAGTAATGGTTTGTTCTTATAGTATGTCATGGCTTCATCAGCTCCTTTCATGAATTTGGCTACATTAGAGATCAAGTACTCCTCATTTTGCTAACCATCAGCTACTCATCCAAAGAATCTGATGTGGAAGGTATAGTGTGGTTTAACCTTTGTCCTTTGTTCCATTTGTAACTTAGTTTTGTACTCTATTGATTTACATATTTTCCCACAACTTCTCTAAACACATTTTAGAATTAGAGGTAGAAGACATAGGATCTCATGAAAACATGATAAACTGGTCCAATTTCCAATAGCCTCAAGACATTTTGTTAGTCACTAAAAATAACTTCTCTAAACAGATTCTGTTACTGAGTTCCCCTTTATTTATTTTTTAAGTAAGAAGATTTAATTAATAAGTGCAATGGTGCAACCCCTATACACAAGAAGTATACATGAGAGACACCAAGCTAGAATACTCATTAGTGTGTGGTAACTATCTACTCTTATCAAGGACTATTTTCTGAGATATACAGAATGCGCTACCTTAGTCCTACACTTTCCTTGGTTTTCTTTCCTCATATGAAATTCTAGTATTCTACTAGTAAACAAGGCTTTGAGAAGAAAAAGATATGTCATTTATCTCGTACTATAGTTTATCATGTGAGAAAACTTTGAAATCCATTTGTAGTTGTTACTTTTGGGATATTTTCACAAAAAATAGAATTTATAATTGTTACCTTCAGATCTTCACAATTTTACTATGAAGATTGAAAAATATATGTGCAAAAGCTGAACATATATGTACAATGGAGATCTTCACAGTCTTACTTAGACACTAAGCATATCTAGGCATGCATTAGCATCAATTACATTTATAATATTAAGCTCTCAAATAATGGCAAAGACCTATTGAAGATACTCATGACTGGAAAAGGTTTTGTTTTCTAAGTCGCGGTACTAATAAATGTTTATCTTCCTTATCAGACAGAATTTTGTGGTTGGGGAGCAGTGGCTGCAGAAAAATTCAATAAAGGCGATTTTATAATTGAGTATATTGGAGAAGGTACTTTCTTTTATTTGGCTTAAGCTCAAATTCTCAACAGCCTACATTCCTTTGTTTGCACGTTTTATTTTACTATCAGTTTGGCTACATTCTCATGAATAAGAATATCTCATAATCAATCATTTCCTTGTTCTTCCACCTAAGGGTTGTTAGTGAAAATGTAGAGAAATTTGGTATATAGAAAATATATAAAGTGGGTGGGCCCAGGATAAAGTTCATGAACTTAACTGCATAATGCATTTGAACTTAGATTTTTTGTTTTTGCAAGTTTTTGACATCTTAAACTACGTTCTAAAGTTTACAATATCATAATAATTCTGGGGTTTGACATTGATTTATTTGTGGTTTTTCTGAGATTCAATGGCTTCGTTTATACAGAGAACAAAGGGGGAGTACCACTCTAGAGATATTTCATAAACTTCCTCTGGATATGTGAAGTGATATTTTGCCAAGGCTTACAAAGTCCCAATATTTACATTCTCATAAACTTCCTCTGGATATGGAAATGGTTATTGTTGTTCATTTCCTTTGTGTCATTGTCATTTCTTCCTCTGGATATGCAGCTATATTTGGTTAACGTGGTTGTTACTTATTTCTTATGAGTTGATACCTAGAGTCATATATACTTCAGTTTTCAAGTAATATTTTGTTTTTTCGTAGGTCAAATGCATGCATATGGACCACAAATAAAAATTTATGAATGATCTCATGAACATAGGCAGTCTATAATATGCTTGCGTGCAATGTATCATTCATGTATGATGTATCCAGTTTAATACATTATTTTTTTAATTTGTAAGGGACTATTTGGGGTGATTACAAATCGCCGGAAATAAGTGTTTGTATTCCAAACCTATTTCCGGCGTTACTAAATTGCCGCAAATAGTCCATCCCCCCCAACCATTTTATGTATCAGAATCTCAGCATTAGCAATGTTTTTATTAAGTGACACTTGTGTGATCTTTTTCAAGTGGTTATTTTGGCTATTTATGGCAATTAAAAATTGCCTCAAATAATATTTTTTTCCAGCATATTTAAATAAATGCTGGGGTAAGGCAGTTGCCTCATTTCTTTGGCAACCATCGTGCGTCATTCTTATATCGTTGGCAATGTTTATTTGCGGCAATTTGTGATATTTTTTGCGACAAATTCTAATGCTGAAAAAGACCTATTTTCTTGTAATATAAGGGCAGTTTAGTATTTCGTTCATTTCTTTTATTGTAGTATAAATTTCCCTATACATCCCTTAGAGAAGTATCTGGAATTCTATTGTACTATTCTATCGAACATGGAGGTGCTCCCCTCAAAGAGAGCGTATTTTCATAGATCTAAATACAATCATGATTTCAGTCCACTACTTTCTATTACATTTACTAGTTGGCTGTAACATCGACCTAGGCTCCAGGTATCTCTTGTTGCCATTGCATTTATCTTCCCCCCTTCACGAGTAGGTTGCGTTACAAAAGTAGTGGTTTTTAGTGGGTACAATCATTTTTTCCAAAAATGAAACTGATGTGCATGTTCCTCTGTTTGTGGTTTAATGTTGTGTATCTGCCTCTTATGGTGTTTGTGCTGCTTAATCAGTTGTGGGTATTAGATTATTTTAGTTCACCAAATATTGCTTGCTTTACATGAATCAGAAGCCTTTTCTTGTAGAGTTTATTGCACTATTTCTTTACCTTCCGTGCAGTAACTGATTTTCGTTAATGCTTGAAGAAAGTGCTGCCATTTTTCCTAGAGTATATGAATTTGTGAAGTTGTTGCACAAAGTTGGGGTTTTCCACACTTTGTTTGCTTTCTGGGTTATGTTATGCTGCAAAAAAACTTTTTGATAAACAATGTGAGGAGTTTGAACTTGCTAAAAACTAGAAAGTTCAGTATCCATGAGCTATATGTCAAATGGCATCTCTTGCCCCTGTATGAATGTGAAGTGGGTGTCATTGTTGTTTTAAAAATATAATGGACTGCTTATATAAGTTGCTAATGAAAATAAAATAATTATAAAGTTAAGGCTAGAGTCTAAAGGTCCAAAACAATAACTCATAAAGATAAGAGGGATTGATGATCACACCTCAACTATTACATAAGTCTCACTGCCACTTATCTGTACCCATAGGCACACATAGAAGAAGAATAATTAGGACTTTTTGCCATGTGAAACCCCTTTTCATATTGACATTTAAACACATAATTATCCATGAATAGGGTAACATCCAAGAATTGATCCATAGCAAAAGATTCACATAAATTTTCCTTCTCAAATTTTTGGCACCCCAACATTCTCTTCTTTGGAAAGCATTGGACAGCTGTGCTATGAGGGCACAAAATAATTAAGTTAAATAATCCAAGGCATAAAAAAACATCTATTCTTTAAACCTTAATTATTTATCTACTTTAGAATCACCAAAAGATCATTATTTTCTCTATTTTAAATTGTGGAACCCTTAAAAGCATAAGAAGGGAAGTTGTCCCTTCTTATGCTTTTCGAAAGCTTTATAAAGTTAGTTGTTATTAACGCATTATGTGGAGGACCAAAGGTGGGTTTTGATCACTCCTAAACTCTCTCGCTAGGAATCAAGCACAAACTAAATCTCCTTATCTATATAGTTATATTCTCTTATACTTTTGATATGTTGTTTCTTTTATAACTTTCCAGAATATCTATGAAGAAGCTAGCCACCCTATATCTTAGACCGCTTTTACTCTCATTTTACAAGATATTCCCCTCTTTTCCTATCTTTTTCATTTATTTACTAGGAAATATTTCTCTTTTCTTTCTTTTAAAACTTCTTCCCGATCCTCCCTTAGCTGATCGCATCTTGATCTTGTTCTTGTAACTTACAGCTATTATCCTTCCAAAAACTATTACTATCTAGAGCTACTCATGATCTATTTTAACCCAACAATAATATGCACATAGTCTACCCTCACTTGCTCTTGAAGCAGCAGGAAATAAAGTGAAATATACAAAAACTGTTTAACTTTGTTAATATGAAATGCAGATTGGACCCTATGGTTTCCTTAGCCTTTTTGTTGGGACAATCGATCGAAACTATTAGTAGCGACTTTTATTTGTTTTAATCGTCAACAAATCTAGTCGTTTAGCGTCTGTACAAGGATGCACATAAGAACCAGTAAACCAAGGAATTCACTTTCTTTGTAATTACTTGCTCAGGTTACACTTGGGGAAAGATTAAAAGCTCATCTGCATGGCAAACCACGGGGTATATGCCCATGGATTTTCTTATTTTTCTATATATCATGGTCATAAACTGATTTCTAACACATGCTATATATCAACTCTTCATTCACAAAATTTGACCATTAAAAAGCAATACTTCAACCACTTGTATCAGAACTCAATATTGTCATGCTTGAGAATCCCTTTTCGTTGAAAAACAAAATATGCCCAAACAATTTAGCTCAGTATCTCCTTCAAGAAACTTTTCTCTTGGAAAACAATACCTACATAACTTATGGTGCAATGAATGTAGCATAATTCAAGAGCCAAAAACCATGCTTCATGGACAAACTGTTGTAATAAATATTCTTTATGGAACCCCAAGGGGTTGGCCCAAGTGGTGAAGGCCTTAGTCTTGGGTTATTACTCCCTTCAAGGTCCAAGGCTCAACATCTCATGTGTGCAAACAATCATTTGGGGCCCCACCCATTGAGAAAAACAAGCAATTTCACCAGTTCCTTGTAGGGAAACTTCCGAAGGTGCAGTGCACAAGACTGAGATTTACTCTGTAGGGAGAGGAACTGCATGATTTTGATGTTCAATGCTAGTCTCTCAGGCCCAATCTTAGTACTTTGTAATTATGCAGACATATAATAGTATGATAGTAGTAGGTATGATAATGAATGCTAAGAGATGACACAACTAGGCTTATTGTGAACACGTTAGACTTGAACAACTGGCTTCTAACTAGAAACAAATGGATTTCTTTATGAGATGATTGTACAAATTGAGTTGTATTTCAATGCTTTGAGTGTTTACAAAACTTTGCTAGACTCTGGTGTGTTAGAGAGCTCAATATTTCCCTCAGTACCATATTGATTAGTTGGGCATACCAAACAGATCAAGCTAGCTAACTTGTGGTGATGCATGACTATATGTATACCCTACAAGTGCTACCCAGTGCAAAGGTTCTAGGTAGGCCCTTATGGTAGGAAATTAATTGGTGTGAAGAATTCTAGTGACATGGGTGGGGTATTTGCACTATTTTGCATTAACTCCAAATTAAAGTTGAATTGCTTACAGATGTATTCTTATCTCTTGCTTCTATATGATTTGATGGATGGAGCTTTAGGATATATATTAGGTGATGTTTACTTACTTTTGGGTATGTTATTGTCACAAAGGTGGTGAATCATATGGGTGCCTATAAACACTCTATGGTGTCAGGTTCTTATAGTTCCTTCTAATAAGGTATGAAATTGAGGCCTAGATGACTTTTATAGCTTTACCATTGTGAAATCCAAGGTTTTCTTGTTCTAGATCAGCTCTTTTCTTGTAAGTCCTATGACTTTCAATTATACAAATTAAAAGTCTTAATTTTAGTCATATATTTTTCAATACATGTGTGAGAATTTTAGTTGGAAAATCATAGGTAGTAACATTGACATTTTAAGAACAATGCATTCCTAATCAGTTTATTACATTTTTGGTTAAATTATGAGAATTGAGTGAATAGACCAATTTGAGAGCAAATGTGAATTAATCAAAATACAACAATCTTCTACAAGGATTTCCAGGCCATGGCAACAAATTAATAAATTAATGCCTATTAATTAGTGGGAACTATTAGAGAATTTTTCCCCCCGGGCTAAGGGTCCAGAACCTAAGCCAATATCGTGAGAGGCCCAGGCCCATTGGACAATCCATCGGCCCCATTAAGGGGTAACCCTAGCAGAAGGTAGTGGCCACCTAAGAAGCATAGAAAGATCACCTCGGAGTGAAGGATGGTCGAACACGCCACATCAAAGGAACTGAGTCTCAGATAACCTTGAGTGGACATGGGAGTGCAAGTCATGATCTTATGGCGAGAGAAGAAGGAAGAACCAAACGGCATGCATCCTCTGGTAGGACAAGGCACGAGATCACGCTAGGGGTGTACAGGAAACCCCCAGACTGACCTCCTCCAATGCAGACCAACTACCGAATTCAAGAACCGGCCAAAATCGCTGGAAAACCGGTTGGCCAGCAGTAGGAAATATGCAAAACTGAGTGTCGGTTGGTTCGATCTCGGTTTAGACTGTGCGAAAACAACTAAATTGGCTGATACTTTGTATTATAATTTTTTTTTTTTTTTATATTTCTTATACAAAATGATGCCATTTCATTTGAAACGGTGTTGTTTTGTTTTAAAAGTATGACAAAAAAGAATGCAAACGGCACCATTTGGTCTCAACCAAACACCGTCGATTCTTCGTTAGGGTTAAGTATTGCATTTGGTTCCCCCCTCCCTATTCTTATTCTCCACCGAACTCCTTCAATCCTTCTAGTTCCCACTTCTCTCCTTCTCTGTTTCTTGAATCCCTTTCCTCAGCCTCCCGACGAACACTCACGGCTTTCACTTTTAGGGAAAACTCTCTCAAGCTCCAGCAGCAGTAGCGAGTCCAGCCTCCAGTGGCAATGAATCTCCTTCCATTTATCAATCTCTCTTCCTCTCATTCTCAGCGCCATTCTCTCTCTCTCTCTCTCTCTCTCTCTCTCTCTCTCTCTCTCTCTCTCTCTCTCTCTCTTTCTCTTTCTCTCTCTCTCTCTTTCTTAAATTGTGACATTTTGTAAAATGTGATATTGTGATATTTTGTTGATTTTTTTGTGAATCAAATGAGTGAATTTGTGAAATGTTAATCTGTAATAATCAGCTGTAGAGAAGAGTTGAAAGTTGAAGATGAAGGAGAAGCTTGAGAATACGCAGAAATGGAAAGTAGAAGCTCTAAATTTGATTGTTACATAATCTCTATGTTTTCTCATTCCTCTCAATCTCTCTCACTCCCTCACTCTCTCTCCCTCCCATCGTGCCACTGATGACGCCAATGAACCGATTGGGAAAAAATCGAGACCGACATCGATGGCTTTCTTTCCCTTCAACGGCCAGTTTCAGTCAAGATAAATATATTTTCAGCACATCGGTGCGGTTTTGGTTTTGGACTGAAACCACACTGAGTCCTTCAATTTTCACCCATAGGTCATGCCAAATTAATTACGCCCCTCAGTGGGACACGCCATATTAAAATCACCCCCTCCAGAGGGTCATGCCACATTAAAAGAACCCCCTCTAGAAGGCCACACCGCATCAAAATCACCCCCTCTAGAGAGCCACGCCTCATTAAATAAGCATGGTTGGAGAAGATACTGGGAGGACACCTCCCCCTATCGTAGGGCATGGGTGCTTGATCCTAGAAACCAGGTATAAAAATGACTCACAAGTATCAGGATAGGGGTGAGACTCCTTGAACTCTCTCTCTACTGGCTTGAGCACTCTATTAAGGATATACTAACTTTAGCATCAGAAGCTTCCCAGCCAACACCCAGGTGGTCATCTCACGATATTTTCTTTGTGTTCACAAGCTCAAGACTAAAGAATCGAGCTGCTAAGGGTCTAGCTCAAAGGCATACAATATACAACGTCAATAGTGATGTTGTCTATGGGATTCTAAAAACTTTTTTATGTGTCCTTCATATGCCTATGAGAATCCGCTTTTAGACATTTTGGGACCAGAAGGAAACAATCCCGATGAACATGGAAACTAAGTTAGTAGGGATTGAAAAACTGGTAGAAAAGCTAACCACTAAGGTAGGTGTCCTCTGAGAGGAAAACCAAGCCCTCAAAGACAATGCCCAAGAACCAGAGCAGGATGAAGAACCCAACAGCAGCAAGAATCATCGGTCCAGAAATGCCGGGGAGGACGATGATGTAGATGAGGAAAGAAAGAACATGCAAAATGAACTATGCGAGCTCAGGGAAAGTATGAGGATATGGCGTGAAAAATAGGCACCTTAACATCGATGGACTAGCTGATTATTAGGTTGGGCTTGTCATACAATGTAGAGGTGATGGCGGTACCACTACCATCAAAGTTTTGGGTCCCACTATGGAAATGTATGATGGGACCTGAGACCCGGTCTAGCACTTCAAAACCTTCAAGGTGCACATAACCTTGCATGGTTTTCCCAAGGAGGTGGCTTGTAGAGCCTTCCCGCTAACCTTGAAGGGACTAGCGAGGGTGTGGTTTGGTTCCCTGGAACCTAGCTCTATAAACAGTTTTGCAGAACTGGCCCACCTATTTGTCACACAAATCATGGCAAGTAGGAGCAGAAGGCTCCCCATGACATTCCTCCTCACCATCAAGCAAGGAGAGGATGAAAACTTGGAAGCATACCTGACTAGGTTTAACAAGGAGCGCATGATGACGAAACATATATGAAGACCTTCTTGCACGTAGAACACATGGCAAGAAAGAACCTTTTTCCCTTAAGGTAGGCATGTACCCTAAGTCTCTGAGCTCCAAAACCTAATTTCACTAAAAGGTTGAATTCAATTGGGCCTTCCTCAAGGCCTCTTATGCCTTCTATTCCAACCAAATTCCTCAATGGGCTATTCCTCATCTCTTGGTCCAAATTAGCAATACATAATAAGATAAATAAAAAGATTAGCAAAAGTTTGGTCGTCACATCCTACCCCCCAGAAAAATATTTCATCCTCGAAATTGGTACCATAGTCACAAAAACAAATCTATTGACTAAAAGAAATTCAATCCTCATCAGTACCTCTTACACTGGCTGCGATAGAATCCCCAGATGATGACGGAAGTGGTACTTCACCTTTTTCTTCTGTCATCAATCTTGCAATAAATAGAATATCATGTCGAAGTCAGGATCATAATACATATTTACTCACATCTCGTTTAAGTTATACTAAATCTTGAGTTCAGTAGCTTCAATAGATTGTCCTTCTTCGCGATAAAGAATACGGTCAGTAGATGTATTGGAAGTTTCAAAAGGCTCATATCTTAAAGCGTGAGCTTCTGCAACGCGAATGGATTCTGCCTCAGTGTTAAGTCTGAGTAGACATAACCTTCCTACATTTCTCCATACCAAAGGATTGTGTGGGGGTTGATGCTCTTCATGAGGCAAGGCTTGCCTTAAAAAATATTGCCTCGCAGATCCATGTAAAACACATGAGTGTGATGATGCTCGAACCTTTCCATCTACTATCAATGAGCACTCATCATTTGATCCATCCTTACTTTCCGTTCCTGCTATTGTGTTCGCATCTCTCTCTAATTTGCGCTACATAGGATACAGAGACACATGGGGTTTGCCTATTATGAGCCATGCCCTATTCATGGGTATGGTAGGTGCACATATCATCATTAGAATTCACAAATAACACAAAGACATCCATATACGAGAAATCAAGGTATAGTTAAACAATCATTCATAAATGAGATTCATGAATACAAAAGTTCTAAGTTACAAACAAATAAGGATATTTATTCATCATCAAATCTTCTCTTTCCCATGTCACTTCTTGAAAAGTTGGGTTGTTCCAAAGCACTTTTACTAACGATATTCTCTGATTCCTTTGCTCTTGCTCTTTTCTGTCCACAATTTGCACTGGCCACTCTTCATAGGATAGATTAGGTTGGAGTTGTATACTACCGTCTTCCATTACTATGAGCCTCCTTTCCCCAAAGCTTTTCTTCAATGACGATACATGAAAGTCATTGTCCACTCCTTGCATCTCAGCTGGTAGATCCAATCGATATGCCACTGCACCAACTCTTTCCATGACCTCAAACGGTCCTACTTACTGAGGACTCAATTTTCCTTTCTTCTTGAACTGCATGACTCCCTTCATGGGCTAAACCTTGACATACATCTAATCTCCAACATCAAACTCTAAATTCCGTCGTCATTTCTAGGCATAACTTTTCTGATGACTTTGGGCTGCTTTCATCATTTCCTGGATTAGTGCCACTTGTTTTCGTACGTCCTACAAGTACTCTATTCCTAACAATCTTCTTTCACCGACTTCATCCCAATGTAGAAGGGTTTTGCACTTCCTTCCATATAATACTTCGTAAGGTGCCATCTAAATTGTAGCCTGAAAGCTATTATTATAGGCAAATTCTATCAATGGCAAATGGCTTTCCCAATCACCACTTAGTTCCATCACGAAAGCACGTAACATATTCTCCAATGTTTGGATAGTATGCTCTGTTTGTCCATCTGTTTGTGGGTGATAGGAACTACTAAACTTCAGATTCGTGCCCAAATCTTTTGTAGACTTTGCCAAGAACGTGAAGTGAACCACACATCCCTGTTAGACACTATAGACTTAGGTAGTCCATGAAGCCTGATTATATCTTTAACATAAACTCGAGAAAGCTTGTCTAACGAGTCTATGTTAGCAATAAGCAGAAAATGTGCACTCTTGGTCAATCAGTCCACTATGTCCTTGGAAACCTTATCACGAAATCCATAGAAACATCTTCCCACTTCCATTTTGGGATCGATAGTGGTTGCAATTCTTCAACTGGCCTTTAATGCTCAGCCTTCACTAGTTGACAGATTGAACATTTCACAACAAACTCTGCCACATATCTTTTTATTCCATCCCACCAAAATTGTCCCTTTAAATCCCGATACTTCTTGGTGCTACTAAGATGAGTGGTACATGATGTGCAATGGGCTTCCTTCAGAATCTTTTCCTCCAATTTAGGAACATTAGGCATCACTTTTCTCTCATTGTAATACAACATTCCCTATCTACCAATCGAAAAGTGTTGTGGTCAATGAGGTGAGTTCAGCCATAATGTGCTGCTCAACCTCTACCAAAGTATCTGGGCGAGCCCAGCCTTCACATGCCACTTAGTCCCTTTTCACCAAGTGCAAAGGTCAACGAAGAGTTCAACCTTAAGGTGCTACTCGACCTCTGCCAAAGTACTTGGGCAAGCCCAACCTTCACATGCCGCTCGACCCGGTCTTGCCAAGCACAAAGGTCAATGGCAAGTTCAATCTTAACATGCTACTCGACCTCCGCCAAGTATCTGGGCAAGCCTAACCTTCACATGCCACTCGGCCCCCTCTAGCCAAGCGTGAGGGTCAATGAGGCGAGTTCAGTCTTAACATGTTGCTCGACCTCTACCAAAGTATTGAGACGAGCTCAACCTTTACATGCCACTCAGCCCCCTCTCACCAAACACGAGTGTCAACGAGGCAAATCCAGCCTTAACGTGCTACTTGACCTCCGTCAAAGGATCAGAGCGATCCTAGCCTTTACATGCTCCTCAGCCCCTTTGATTGGCAGGGAAATCAGCAAGGTGGGGTGGCTTAAGGTGTTCATACCTCCCCCCACAACGTGAAAAGTTGCCCTACCCGTGAGGTAAAATGGGGTTCAAGCTCATGGCACTAGCAATGCCATATTTTGCCCAATGCTTGACCTCTACTTGGAACGAGTGAAGGATACGTGCAAAGTGTAAACAGGTGTTGATAAAGAATAGATAGCAAAATAAAGGAACACAAGAAAAATGATAGAGAATGCTTGTTCATTAATGATTGCAGTCTTTACAAAGAGGAAGATTACAACGTCTCTACAAGGGATCTTACAAAAAAAAAAAAAAAGTGTAGACCCACATATCTTAAAATGGAAAGCACTCTGCCAATGAGCTTGGACTTGGCGGGGTTGCTCAAAGGCACACAATCCCTTACCCAATCCAAGAAGTAAAAAAAGATAGAAGCTAAAGGGCCATCACGTTTCACGTACCTCAAGACCCTTTAGAGCACTAGGAAGACCACCGTTAGAGCAAATCATTTTCTCTGGGAAGTGGCAGATAGGGACACCTGAAGCATGATCCTCATCGCTATCAAGGATGTCAGCAATGAGCAGGCACTGGGTTGGTCCCTGAAGGGGCCCTCCTCCTTGGTTGGAGAGCATTTGCCTGAACCTGAATGGTTCCATTGTGGGAGAAGCTCCTGAAACTAGCCAAGCCAGAGAGGGGAGCGTTGGCCCAACCCATTCAATCGAACAGGTTGTGACGTCGTAATGGACCATGAATTGTATGCAAAGACCTAAGATAGGAACAACACAACCATGAAGCCCAAGCCATACCACCTCTAGGACACACCTCCGAGTGACAGAGAATAACAAAACTTCGACAAGACTTCCTCTAGGTGAACATTTGCTTCAGTGTGAACAAGTGGCGAGGCTTCATCCAAGAAGCCTCCCCCAAAGCCAAAAGTCTCATTAGACCCAGGGTACCCTAGAACAAAATCCATGCAAGAAATGCAGAAAGGCTCTAGTTGCTTGAAGGGCAGAAAGGGAGATACGATGACTGCCAACGGAGAAATGAGGACTTATATAGGCATTCACGACAGTTCATTCCCCAAGGTTTTGGAAAAGTGTGCATCCCAAGACCCCCATCAAATCCAGTGCAAATCTCATAGCACACATTGCAAAGACCATCTAGCACCATTAATGCGAGAAGGGTGTAACAGGCAAGCATTAATATCTAACTGCTTGAAGCACATGGGAACTCATGCACATCACATTAGTTGCCAAATAATCCCAATGGAGAAGCCTGGGAACTAACACATGGCAATAGGGCAAGGTGTAAGTCCCCCTCCTTTTTCTGAGAAGGGGCCATCTCAAGCCTTAGTGGACAAGGCAAGTGGAAAGTCCCGACAAATTGATCGCTAGAAAAAACAAAGAGCAAGAGGTGGATGAGGAAACCACCACAAAGCAAAGCATGTGGCAATACAATGAGAAAACAAATGTGTATGCAAGTATACTAGTGGGCGGTAGTGGCTTCATCTTTAAGAGGAATGGTGTCCAAGATCATTGCTTGGCAAATTTTTCCCTCGTGATTAAGGGCAGTAGGATAGGGATTGAGTTCTTTGAGATTTTCGGTCCTCAAGTGCACCTCCAAAGCTCAAGAACTCACTTGAAGATTCGAAATAACATGATCCCGCATTTTCTTAAGCCCTTAAATATACCCATACGCCCAAGCAGCTTCCTGCACTTGAGCCAAGTCACTTCGTAGGTCCTTGATAACTACGTCCTAGGTAGAAATCCTCCACTAAGCCATCCCCAACTCTTTCAATGCATTTTCTGCCCTTGTCTGAGCTACCAATAGCGAGTCTTCCTGGTCCTTCAAGGCAGCCGACCGTGATGAGCACTCCCTTTTCAATACCTCGAACCATTGGGCTTCAAGCTAGCTCAGTGCCTCATTCTCCACATAAAGTTGGCTCAACAACTCTTGGGCTGAGATGGCCCACCCCTTGGTCTTCGCTAGCTCTGCCTCCACTCATTTTCTCTCCTCCCTCTCCCCACTAGCACAGTGGAGAGCCATTTTCACCATGGAGCAAAGCCCCCAATTTTATGCCTCAACTGCCTCCTGGTTGCTCACAATGAAGTCGGCCTACATGTTGGCTCCCTACAACCCACCACAACAAGGCACAGAGATGTCAAAATAAAAGACAAAGAGAGACCAACAATATAGGAAAAGAGTGAGTCAAAGAGAAGGAATGCTCAGAGAAAAAGCTTCGCAAAGATCTGGCCACCTGTTTTAAAGCCTCCGCTCGCACACTCCCAGCTTCAAGACGAGTGGGTGCAAAGATAACCTTCACCGAGCTACCTACGGGAGGTGATAGTTGGTCCACCCTAGCACTCCTAATGTCACCTAACACCTCCCTGTTCGGCCCACCTGTTGAAGGGTTGGGAAGACCCCAGGTCATGGACTTTGAATCCCCATAGGAAAGTGAGTGATCTTTCCCCTCACCAGGTGTATGCAGACTGTCCTCCCCAGACCTTATGACAATGGCTGCAACCCCCCTGTTAGGGGCCTCGGTCTAGTTCCTAAACATTAAGATCCATGAGCTCACCTTGGTAAGCTAATCTAAGTGATGATTTGGTGTGTTTGATGCAATGGGGAATGGCTTGTTGGTTGCCCTTGATTTTGGTGCCACTTGAATGATGCTTAGGGTTGGTATGGTGAAGTGTAGCTAGGGTTTTGGGTGGTGGCTAAGTAAGATTACGAGATTGGGAAGTGATGGACTAGGGTTGGAGTCTAGGGTGGGTTGCTAGGGTTTGGATTGTGTTTGAATAAGTCTAGGGTTGTTCCTAGAGTTTAGGGACTTGGAGATGATAGGATTTGAATATGGCAAGTGGATGAGAATCTTTGGTAGGATTTGGAAAGATGGAGATGATTGAGGGAAAATTCCTAAGTTGTATGAATCTATCAAGGAAGATAGGGTTTCAGTTTTGGCAAGTAGAGAGGGTCTTGTTTGACTTGAGGAATTCTAGAAATTGAGTGATTTTAAGGATTAGATTTGGAATATGAGTTGAGGATTCCTAAAATGTAAGAATTACCTTGTAAGAATCTAGGTGGTTTTAGCTAGGGTTTGTGGGAATGGATGAAGGGTGGCTAGGGTTGGCAACTAAGGCAAGAGATGTGTATGGAATGACGGAGGCAATGGGAATTTCGGCTAGGGTTAATTTGGATGGCTGAGGGCTTGTTGGAAAACTAGATCTAGGCTAGATCTAAGGTTCTATGGCTTTATGGAAGTGATGTGATATAGACTTGAGTCTTATGAAGGCTAAATATGTGTGTGGTAAGTGAGAAAGTGTATGGAATGTGTATGGAATGGATATGAAATTATAGATCTAGGCTACGGCATGTGAGAATTATAGATCTATGGATGTGGAAATGTGTTGGGCATGATTTATGATTGGGAGATGGGAAGATGAAAGTGTTTATAAAATCAAAGAGAAATTATATGAACAAACTAGAAAATATAAGAACATAAAAGTATTTATGGATTTTTGAATAGAGAATGGAAAGATGCAAAAGATTGATAACTAGATAATAAGAAGATTGAATGGAAAACAAACAAGAGATAGATAAAATGAATCAACACCTATTCACGAATTGTAAGGTGTTAATCCTCTCATTAGGATTCACAAATTGCACCCAAAAGAGCCCAAGTGGAAAAGTACCGAAAGTGTTCACAAGCACACACCTAACCTTTCCACAAAGGAAAATATGCCAAAAGATGCAAAAGAAATGACTAAGGGTCCTATCTATAAAGCTTATAAATTGGAAACTCCCTAAAGGTACCTAGCAAATTAAATGAATAAATAAAACAAATAAAACAAATAAACAAAATAATAAAATAGATAAATGGCCCTATGGCTATGACATGCATGGCCTATGGTGGGCTAGGGTAATGCATGGCCCACAGCTGGGCTAGTTTTGGTTTGGTCAGATGGCTGGCTGCATGGTATGGCATGGTGCCATGCGTTGGTCTGGTGATGGGCACGGCATGGCGCTGTGCTTGGCCTGCTGATGGTGGCATGGCATGGTGCCAAGCCTAGCCTAATGGTGGGCACAAGGTGGTGCTGTACTGCTACTGTGAGGTCTAGTCAAGTGGCTTGGGCGGTGGTCCTACATGGCCTGGGCTGGTGGGCTGGGCAATGAGCATGCATGGCCCAAGCTGATGGTCTGGGCACTAGGGCTGCAAGGCACGGGTTGGAGCCATGCGCTAGACGACATGCCGCGAAGGCATGCCACTAGCCTTGCCTACAAGGCACGGGCTAGAGCTGTGCCTTGGATGGCTTGCCTGTGAGGGCACACTACTAACCTTGCTGAGTGGTGCTAGGGCACGCATGTGTATGTGCAGGTGCATGCGCATGTGCAAGGGAATGTGCATGCATGCATGCAGGGATTGCGAGCAGCCAGTAGCCTCCATGGGCACCTGTTGCTTGTCCGGGCATGAGCCAAGGCATGCATGCAGGCTAGCCATGTGACTATCCTAACCCTTCAAGAGCTATGTCGAGGTGTGGTCCCTGGCAATCCTCCTAGGGGTTGTGACATTCCCCCCTTCCCCCCCCCCCCCCCCCCACCCTTCAAGTATATCCTTACCCTCAAGGATCAAATCTGAAAATCTTCATGCCCTCTTCTTATAATCTTCCTTGGCCAAACAATGTTCCCCTCCTTTGCCCAACTTCTCTAACACTTTGAAACGCCCATAATACCTTTTGGACAACTTCAAACTATACTTTTTCCTCAGGGTATTTCACCCATAGAGTTGGAGTTTCAAGTGAACATAATCCCTCACTTCGAAGGCAATTACACGCCTCCATTGGTCATAGAATTTTTATTATTATTTCTTGAGCTCCCTTGTCACTTTCACTAGAATCCCCTCTCTAATTATCAACTTGCTCTCTACTTCATCGTTCTTGGCTGTCCCTCTCTCATAGTTCACCAAGATTGGTGGTGGTCTTTCATACTCAACCTCTAAAGGACTCCTTTGTAACTCAACAAGTTCCCTCCAAAAGGTGCTCATAAACACCCTATCTCTATCGCTCACACTATTCTTGGGAAACCCATGAAGCTTCATAAAATTTTCACCAAATGCTTTGGCCACACACTTGGCCTTTTGACAAACATCACCCACAGCCACTAACTTCTTGTCTGCCTTTTTAAGCCCTTCCCCTTCTCTTTGTTCTTCCAAGGGTTCAACAATTACAAGGGCTCTTGCATCAATTTTGGTGGCTTCCCGGGTCTTGTCCTCTTTCTTTCCTTTGACATCACACTCCTTTTCTTGTTGTAAATGCTCTCAAGCCTCACAACTTGAGGCCCTCTTCTCAAGCTAGGGCTCTTGGTATGGTTGTCTTCATTATGTGTCCATCTATCTTCCACCACCCGATCACTTTCAATACTACCTCCTTTTCTAAGTTTGGTTCTTGGTGGCTTATGCATGGATCTCATCATGTTAGTCTTGGCCCTGTCAACAAAAGCATCATGCCTTTGTCCATTCTATTTAGGAAGTGGCCCATGGCCATTCCTCATATCAAGCTTTCTTTCTTGCCTTTCTAGACTTGCATTCCTCTCTCACCGCATGGCTTCTATGGTTCTTCTATTCTCTTCCCGACTATGGCAAATGGTTTTCATGTCCATCCTTAATTCTATGGTTGAGCCTTATGGTGTGGCCTTCTATTGTTGAAAAGCTAAATATATTGCTTGAGCCGAAAGAAAAGGAATTAAGAAAGAAACACAAAAAGGCTGAGTGTATTTCTTTACCCCCTATAATCCTTCCTTGAGTGCCACAAAATTACTAGTCCCTCAACATATGACTCATGGACACCAGTTGTATTCTGCTCCTCGTTTGTGTCACACCTTTGTTACAATGTTACATGGCTTGCTTTGCTAATGTAGTAGCTGCCAACATTACCACTGATCAATCTACTCTTTTTGCCTTAAGGGCTTACATTTCTCATCATCCTCACAATGTTTTGACAAGCAACTGGTCGAGGAGCACCTCTGTTTGCAACTGGGTTGGTGTTAGTTGTGGCTCCAAACATCTTTGAGTAGTGGCTGTGAACCTTTCTTACATGGTTCTTGTTGGCACCATTCCTCTAGATATCGGGAACCTTTCATTTCTTGTCAGTTAAACATCAAAAGCAACTCTTTTAGTGGCTCTCTTCCCAAAAATTTGGCTCGTCTTTATCGGTTAGATCTCTTGCACTTGGGATTCAATGATTTTAGTGGAGGAATTCCATCATGGATAGCATTGCTATCCAGACTTTGATATTTGTATATGTTTGGTAATAGTTTCACAGGTACTGTCCCACCATCAATATCTAATATCTCTGAATTGCAAACAATTAGTCTTAGTTATAATCTCCTTTCTGGCTCTATACCTTCCTCCATCTTCAACATATCTACTTTGAACACTACAAATGCCATTTGTTTTCTCCAACATTTCTTCAATGCAAACTATTGAAATTAGCACTAATAAGCTTTCGAGTAGACTACCAATGAACATGTTTGATAATCTTCCCAACTTACTATATTTTTCAGTCACATGTAATCAATTTTCGGGTGAACTTCTGTCCACTTTGTACAAATGCAAACAGCTGCAAATTTTATCTTTGTCATATAATAATTTTATGGGAAGGGTGCCCCAGGAAATATGGAACTTAACCATGCTTACAGAGTTATACCTTGGCTACAACAACTTTGAAGGTATGTTTAGTCTTGTTTTGGTCAATTGTTATATGGATGCCAACAACATTGATTCAGCAAATAAATATGCTCTTCGATCAAATCGACTAGATTAGTAGGGTAGTTTTCAGCTGAGAGCACAAAGTAATTTGTCTACAATATACATACATGGTAACTAAAACATTAATTCTTTTGGTAGTGTTGGGGGTGGGGTGTTCTAGGCTTCCATCTGCCTTAATTTGTTTCTTTTTTGTTCATAGTTATGAATATTTAATTTATAAACAAGTACCATGCATGTCTGCAATACAGTAGTTTAATTAGAAATCAAGTAGGAAACATCATAGATTAACACTGTTGGTCAACATGAGAAAGTTAGAAATTAGTGGGAATGTTAGGTCAAGAAGTAGTGAACCAATATATATATATATATATAATTATGTGAATTAAAAACTAGTTTTGGATCATCCACCACCACCAAATATGACATACTAATTGATGAATAGTACTGGTTCTATCCAGAAGTTTGCCAACTAGCCTTGTGAACAAAACTATGTTGTAATATTAATATATTTGAGGGAGATCAGCAGCTAGCGGGCCAGGTGGCTTGTTTAATAGTCAACTATATTAATATCTATGAAGTCTTGGATATATTAATAATGATATGCTAATTTGAATGCATGATTATCCATATTTGTGCATGACAGGTGCAATACCAAGTGAAATTGGAAATCTTCAAATCTTAGAGTTGCTTCACATCACAAGTGGAGGTTTTGCTAGATCTTCAATTTCTTAACAATACAGTATATTGGAGTCATATTAAATAATCTTTCAGGCCATCTTCCATCAAATATGAAAAATTTCCTTCCAAATCTTCAGCAGCTATATCTTGGGGGAAATCAACTTAGTGGAATAGTTCCCAGTTCTATCTCCAATGCTTCACTGCTCATTCTTGGGCTTAATCCCTAACACACTTGTTAATTTAAGGTTCCTCGGGCTGCTCAACCTAGCAAGCAATAATTTGACTATTGAATCTTCTACTCTAGAATCAAGCTTTTTCACTACCTTGTCAAATCTCAAGTATCTTGAAATGTTACTTTTGTCGGCTAATCCACTAAATGGCATCTTTCCCAGTTCTATTGAAAATCTCTCTACTTAACTTAAATACTCTGGAATAGGTCATTACAGTATAAATGGGAACATTACGAGAGAAATCAGCAATTTAAGCAGCTTGACGACTTTGCTGCTAGATAACAATCAATTTGCAGGACCTATTCCAACTACAATGGGGAAATTGCACAAGCTTGAAGCTATATACCTTCAAAATAACAAACTTGAAGGTTCCATCCCACCTGATCTTTGTAATTTGGAGAGCTTGGTCGAATTAAATTTAGCTAGTAATGAGCTCATTGAAGGCATTTCTGAATGCATGGGAAATTTGAAATCTTTACTTAGCCTTCAACCAGTTAACTTCTATGGTTCCCTTAAGCTCATGGAACATTACGTATATCTTGGATGTCAATTTGTCATCAAATCTTCTAGATGGCTATCTCTCGATAGAGATGGGGAATATGAAGGTCCTAAGAATATTAGATTTACCAAGAAATTAGTTATCAGGTGATATCCCAACAATAATCGGTGGACTCAAAGATCTAGCCAATCTCTCCTTAGCCTACAATTGATTAGAAGGATCAATTCCTCAAGCATGTGGAGAATTGGTAAGCTTGGAATTCTTGGATCTTTCCAATAAAAAGTTATCTGGCCAGATTCCCAAGTCCTTAGAAGCACTTTTATATCTGAAATATTTAAATGTGTCTTTCAATCGACTACAAGGAAAAATCCTACGGGAGGACCATTTGAAAACTTCTCAACTGTATCATTTATGTCAAATAAGGCACTTTGTGGTGCTTCATGACTGTAAGTTCCCCCATGTAAAGAAGATTATCCCCTTAAGAAAAAGACTACTGTGGCACATATGCTAAAGTACGTACTACCAGCAATTGTGTTAACAATATTGCTTGTAGTGGTCCTTGTACTGGCTTGGACTAGATGCAACAAAACAGAATGCCAAAGTTCCAATTGAGGCAGACCCATCGCCACCAGTGATATGGAAAATAATTTCCCAACAACTTGTACAGGCAACACAAAGGTTCAATTTGAACAATTCTTGGCGCAGGGAGTTTTGGATCAGTATATAAATGAACACTCTCAAACGGGATGAATGCTGCAATAAAAGTTTTGAACTTGCAAGTGGAAGGGGCATTGATTGACTCAAAATAATTCTTCCAAGTATAAAAGCATGTTCAGAATATAGTGTGAGTGCCCAAAGTCATTTCCACAGGGACGACTATGTTAGCATAACCCAACAAAATGTTAATAAGTAAAACGACATAAATCAAGTGGAGGATAAAGTATGGTAGAACAAATTCCCTTTATGAGAGAGGTTTGTTCTCAAATGCGGAGAGATTGATAAGGGGTTGTGTGCATTGGGTTGCACTGAATGTAGGATGATTTAGTAGTGTGACAAGTGAAGCAAGGGATTCAATTCTTCTAAGGATAATGCAAATGTAAAAACCAGATTAACAATATTTAAAGTTGGGACAAAAAGAATGATAAATGTGAATAAAGTCTTTGAAACTTAATTAGAACTGGAAAGTATTTGTCAGAAAGTGAAAATACTAGGGACACAGGGTTAGGGTTTCCTCTACCATCAAGTTATAGTTGCTGGGTGCATCTGCTCATGTTAACTCAATCAAGAAATTAACACTTAAGAACTAGGGGTGCTACCCGCACCGTACGGTGTGGGGTAGACCCCTCCCGACCCTCCGCCCCCACATGGGGTGGATGGGGAAATCTTTCCCCGTCCCCCGCCCCCGGCGTACGGGGGCGGGGTACCCCGTCCCGCATAACGGGGTGCGGATTGGGGGGTAATCCGTCCACCCCCCCGCACCCCTATTGGGCCAAAAATGGCCCAGAAACTGCTGAAATGGGCCAAGAATGGCCCACAAGGTTTTATTTTTGGCCCAAAAAAGCTTGTAGGACATTTTCAGCCCATAAAATTATAAGTAAAAAGAAAAAAAATTTAAAAACCATATTAAAAAAAAAGTGTCTTGGATGGTAATTGATTTTATAGCTAATAAAAATTACTAGTCTAAGAGTTTAATACCTAATAAAAAAATAATAATAACTAAGCTATTACAAAATTGAAAGGTTAAACAATTACAAAATTACAAGCATAAAAGTGTCCAAGAGACATTGTATCAACATTACAAATTATTGAATACAAAATATGAACAAATAATTCAAATTTTGAATATTCTAAAGAGAGACTTAGAGAGCTGTCAACTGTGGCTTATCTTTGACTGTGACACTTGGGGCGGCCCAGGCTTGAGCACATATTTATGTTGTAGAGGTGCTAGACGTCATCTCATGTGTTACTACAAGAATTACTATTAAAATTAATAATGATGAAATCGAAATGAATATAAATAAATCAAAATAATAAAATAAAACACAATTACCAGGTGGTCCAAATCCAGACTGATCACCACCCTCATCGGTCTCCTTAAAATCTAAAATATCCGGAACATGAATATCCTTTCCTATCGTCCTACTCTGTGTGCATATCAATGCCTCTACAGTTGTAGGAGACAATGAACTATAGAAATGATCCAATACACGACCTCCGGTACTAAAGGTTGACTCTGAGGCAACGGTGCTAATAGGGATGGCCAAAATACAGCAGGCAGTCTCAAAAATGATGGGATATTTCTTTGAGGCATTCTTCCACCATCCTAATATATCGAAATTATCATCATCATCTAGGACCATATCCACCGACAAATAGTTGTCTAATTCAGAAACCACCTCCGTAGATTGATGGACTAGTGTAGGATTCTATGCGAGGGTCTTAGTCCACGACATTCTGCGCTTCTTTGTAGGAGGCCAGGTCACAGTGTCTGTAGAAGGCGTTGGGATAGGTGTATGTGTCTTGGATGCAGTACCACCATTAATTGCATTAAACTCATCATACAATTTAGTCAGGGTATCTCAGGCCAATTCACCAATAAGATCAGTTCATGCCTGATCGTGAGCAAGTCACAAATCATATAACAAGCCCGAAACTTTTAGACGGCGATCAAGAATAACAGCCACATATAACAAAATATTCATTCTAGTCAAATCTCCTCAATACTTGTCATATTTTAGCATTATGGTCACTGCCATCCCTCTCATCCTTTCATTGGAACCCCTACGCATATCTTCTAATTCTTCTTTCACCCTACATATTTGTTGACAAAACTCATGGGATGTAGGGTACAAAGAACCAGATATATTCAATGCGACATTGTAAAATAATTCGAGAAAATCAACAAAAGTACAAACTACCACCCAATCATCATCATTAGGCTTTCATAATCCCCCGTGCTCATCAAAGTATTTGACATATTGGATGTCTTCATCACCCAATAATTGAAAGGCTGCCTTATATTCTTGGGCTGCCTCCAACATCAAGAAGGTTGAGTTCCATCTAGTAGGAACATTAGTACAAAGACCCTTCTTCGATATTATGCCCGCAGCCTTTGCAACAACTTTGAATTTCTCCAATCTAGAAGGAGAGACCTCACAAATTTCATAGCCATTCTAACTCATGCAATCGAGTCATCAACATCTTTCAACCCCTCAGTCACAATTAAATTCAAAATATGTGCAGCACATCTCACGTGCAAATATTCACCACTCAAGAATGTCTTATTTGCATGTTTAAGATAATTCTTTAGATATCCCAAGGTAATATCATTAGACGATGCATTATCAACCGAAACAGTCAAAATCTTTTCCAACCCCCACTCTTTTATTGCGGCCTCCAAGGCCTACCCAATCGTGTCACCCTTATGATCAGTTATTTGACAAAATTTAATAATCTTTTTGTGAAGAACCCAATCAGAATCAACAAAATGCACAGTCAACGACATGTAATTCATATTGTGGATAGAAGTCCAAGTATCGGTAGTGAGGCAAACTACCAAACCCGCCAATTGGCCCCCCAAAACATCTTTATGATGGAAGTACATCTTTTTAATATCATTTGCCACAGTGTGACCAGGAGGAAGTACAAATCTCGATTCCAACTCTTGGACAAATTCTTGGAACCCTTTACCCTCCACAAACTAAATAGGCAACTCGTCCATAACAATCATATGAGCTAACTTCCTTCTACACTCATCGGGATTATACTTTGTATACCCCTTCAATGTTGGACCCCCGGCCCCACTACTCCCATCCTCCATTTTAATATCTAGTCTAGATTGACCCTTCTCTACTAAGGATTTTAAAATTGGACTCTTATTGTATTGTTCCTCTAAATGGACCTTTAGCTGGGATGTATCATGTTTCCTATAGTGACATCCATAGATTTTTCCACAGTGATTACATTTAGCTTGTGGGTTGTTAGGGTCACCACCCTCTAGTTTGGTAAAGTGTTTCCAAACTATGGATATAGGTTTCTTGCCCTGTGTGGGTTTCGGGGCAGGGCAAGGTGTACTCCTTGTAGGGGTAGGAGCAGGGTTAGGTTTTAGGTTAGGGGTATTGGCTGGGGCAGGCGAGCTATCACTGAAATCCGAAGACATTCCTGATTCTCCAAAAAAAAAATAAAAAATAAAAATTCAAAGTGCAATCCAACACAATCATCAAAAACTGCATACAAATAGTAGACCCACACATTGATTTAGGGGTTTCATTGATTGAAACCCCTAAATCAATTTAGGGGTTTCAATCAATGAAACCCCTCAATTAACATGCATGTATTTGGATATATATGTTACAAGCGGCCAATTAACATGCATGCATTTTGATATCTATGTCAATTGTCAAATGCATCATCATGTATATGTACAACATTTCCTTCACGTATTTTTCTCTTAAAAATACTCTTAAAAAGTACTCTTAAAAATTGAAAGAATAAAGTGCCCAATACGGAAATATTGAAAATGTAAGATGATAACCACAATGCTACTCTTTTTCTTTTCATTCTTTGTCTTTGTTAAAACAACTATGTTTGTATAAAGATTGAAAATTTATATTTAATTATATCATAGAGATTAAATTTTTTGTAATTTATCTCAACGAATTCCTCCTTAATTTGTTTCTAAGTTACCATGTTTGTTCCTAAGTTACCATGTTTTTGATTTTGGGGTTTCAATCAATGAAACCCCAAAAAAAGTTAGGGTTTTAGATTGGAACCCTAATTTAAATTAGGGTTCCAATCGGAAACCCTAAGGCCTAAATTGATTTAGTAATTTAGGGTTCCAATCTGAAACCCTAAATTAATTGAGGGGTTTCATTGATTGAAACCCCAAAAATTGATTTAGGCGTTTCATCGAAAAAAAATTAGGGTTTCGGATTGGAACCCTAATTTAAATTAGAGTCTGAAACCCTAAGGCCTAAATTGATTTAGGGGTTTCAATTTAGGCTTTCCGAAACAATTAAATTTACAAAAAAAAAATCAAATAAAACGGAATCCGAAACAATCTCAGCAAGAAAACAATGAATGCACATGCACAATGATCATGAATCCATAGTACACAAGTCACAAATTCCCATCCTCCATCTCCGATTCAACCTATCCTTCCTCCAATCTCCGATCAAAACTCAAAAAAACTAAAAAAAAAAAAAAACAACGGAGAAAAAGAATAAAGTGTTGTCTTACCTTTGCGACGGCGAGAGTGGAACGGCAAACTATGAGTACCGTGCGGCATGCATCCAGTGTCGTGCGAGAGAGAGGAGAGAAGGAGAGCGACTGCGAGAGAGAGGAGAGAATGGGCTTGGCCGCTTAGGGACTAGGGAGTGCTTTGTATGAGAGAGAGAGAGAGAGAGAGAGAGAGAGAGAGAGAGAGAGAGAGAGAGAGAGAGAGAGAGAGAGAGAGAGAGAGAGAAGCTGCTAAGGGGAAGGAGGCGACGCGTTGGGGGGGGGGGGGTTAGGCCTTAGGGTTAAAACTTAATGAAATGGTGCCGTTTTGTAATGGACAAAACAGTGCCGTTTCATTAAGTGACTTAATGAAACCACCATTTTATAGATGAAACAGTGCCATTTTGTCATGTACAAAACGGTGTTGTTTCATCTATAAAATGTATTTATTATATATAAATATATAATATAATATATATTTTATATATATATAATGGAGCGGGGCGGGGAAAAACCGAAGTGGGGTCACGGCCCTGTTGTCCCCTGCCTCCGCTGGGGGCCTTACATACAAGAGGGGTCCCCCATCCCTCGCCCTTGCGGTGCAGATGCCCCGCCCCGTATATGCAGGGGCAGGGCGAACGGGGCAGAGCAGTGGGGTTCGGGGCCCTGGTGCCCACCCCTGTTAAGAACCAAAGAACAGTAAAACTCAGATGAAGGCACTGATAGAAATAAAACCCTCACTGCATTATCATCCATTTTTATCTCAAGACTCACAATGGATAGATCCTTTATTATTTCAAGGTCCTAATGTGTCTTGAGTCTACAATAGGTCAAGAACAGGAGATCTTTCCAAGCCGATAGTAAATAGGGCATGAAAATACAGCAACAGATTTAGGTTAAGTATAACAGAAACAAATAACCATCGACAATGGAGAAAGGAAACCCCTTCCTCTGCAACCCTAGCTGTGGAAACTAGCCCCAAATCATCATTTGATAGATAATTTGGAAACCCTAAAAAGCAAGAAAAACTACAATCGTTCTGAAGACAGAAAGTAACTAAAGATTCAAAGTATGAATGTGAATCAATAATCCCCCTCTGTGGTGCGCTTCTTCTCCTTTTATTCCCTCCTTTCATCATCTCCATCTTCTCTCTCTTCTAACTGTTTCTCTCTAGTTCTCGGTTCTGCCCTCTAAGGGTTGAGGTGTTTCTTGATCTTTCTTGATGACTAAGGATAAGCTGCAGCAGAGGCCTTTACACATGTCGAGCTTGAACTCAAGACTAGGCCACATGCTAGTTTGGACTTTAATTCTTGGGACTGAGCCTTACTGCCTGCAAGCAGAACAGTTAGCCCATCAAACAAGTAAAATGGTGAATTTATTCTCTTAACTAGCAATTCCAAAGGTCAAGGCTTTTGTCTAAAAATCTCACAATTAATGTCACTTTTTGGACTAGTCAGTCTCGATTTCTCTCACTTGTACGTAGATATTATTACCAAAATATCTTGACAATCAGGCATTCAAGATTTTTGATGTAGAGTATGAGGTACTTCGAAATACTCGTCACAAAAATCTTATCAAAATCATCAGCATTTGTAGCAACATTGAATTCAAGGCCCTTGTTTTGGAATACATGCCTAATGGAAACTTGGAGAAGTGGTTGTATTCTCATAATCACTATTTGAATATCTTACAAAAGCTAAATATAATGGTAGATGTGGCATCAGCAATAGAATACCTCCGTTATGGCTAATCAACAACTATTGTTCATTGTGATTTGAAGCCTAGCAACATCTTACTAGACTAAGATTTGTTTGCACATGTTGCTGATTTTCGCATGGCCAAACTCTTAGGTGATGGAGATTCTATGATGTGAACCATGACTCTTGCTACTATCGATTATATGGCACCAGGTGATTATTTGAAACATGCATATCTCTCTCTACTCATATAAATATACATAATATGTGTGTGTACAGGTAGTCTTTGTGTACGTATAATATTGATAGGTGCACAATCTATGTTTTTGTTTGGATTTTTTTCAACTATTATCAAAACATGAATGTATATGCTCATGATAAGTTGTAATGTTGTTACTTAATAGAGTATGGATCAGAAGGAATTATTTCTACAAGAGACAATATGTATAGTTACGACATTTTACTCATGGAAACTTTCACAAGAAAGAGACCTACAGATGACATATTTTCAAAAGAAATGAGTTTGAAGAGTTGGATAGAGGAATCATTACTAGTACTTTCGGTGACTGACATTATTGATGACAATCTGTTGAGCAACGAAAGTGATGATGCTTCCATGGAGGAGCTTATGTATTCTATTATGAGATTGACTTTGGATTACTGTGTAGAGTCACCTAAACAAAGAATTAATATTAAAAATGTTTCAGATGCACTCCGCAAGATCAAACTGAAGTTTTTTCAACATCTTAGAGCTCAAGGAAATTAATGTGGGAGCATGAAGGACATTGTTTAAGATTGATTTGTGCATGTGGCTTCCCAAATAAAATACATTTGTTGGGGCTACTGAAACAATATTGCCTGTTATCATTGCTCTGTTGTGGCAGTAAGTAGACGATAAATTATATATCACTAGAAATGGAGTGGTTCATAATTGCATGACTTCTTAAAGTGGTACGTCAGATTGTAAATTTATTTTTATTATTTTTGTGGCTATAGCACTTCTAAGCAACAAAGAGATTTTATAAAAATAAAGTTATAAGATGACGTTACTTCATGTAATACGTTAAATTAACTTTATAATAAAAATAATTTTATAATCTGATATACTACATATTAAGTCAAATCAATTTATAAATTTATTTTTGTAAAATTCATTTGTGGCAAAAGCAATTCTCGATGACTAATAATCATGACATCCAATCATGTTCTATCTATCATGTAGATATGATAGCTAGAAATTTGTTGTATTATTTTTACCTTTCTATATATCTATGTAATTAACATTTCTGTCATCTTAAAGTATCGTTTGGATGGTCAATTGAGATGCGATGAGTTAAAATAAAAATTAAAAGTTGTAAATTAAATAAAATATCATTAAAATATTATTATTTTAAAATTAAAAAAAATTAACTTATTTATTATATTTTATATGTGAGTTTAAAAAATTATAATAATAAAATAAAATAAAACAATTTTACCTTCCAAATCTTCAAAATACACAAGCGATGGAGTACCGAAGTCAATATAGGGTACGTACGTAGTCTGAACTCTATTCTTGCTTGGCCTCAGGTGACTTCAAAATCAATTCTATGGAAAGTCAAGAAGTCTTCAGGCAAACGAAACTGTTATGCCTTTTTCTAGATTATGGGCTAGCTCTCCCACACATGAAGACTTAGAAACCGGCCATGGGGACCTTAACCTGTGTCTTATTTATTTTATTGACTAGAAAAAGAGTTAACTACCATTGCTTCTAATCCATTACTTTGAAAAAATTGAGATTATTATAATTATGAAAAATTTTAGACAAAAAAAAAAAAAACTAAAAAAAGAAGTCCTAAATTTGGCCCAAAAACCATTACACGTTTTCCCTCAATTTTGAAAAAGAGTAATGCTGGTACGTGTAGTTGTAGAATGCCTAAATTTCGTATAATTGCATTGAATGTTAGGTGGAAGTTTTGGTTTCATAATGGAATTGAATGCTGCGAATAAAAACAAACAGGAAAAGAGCCATGCGCGTAAGATTGCTTGCTGCTCACTGTCAAGACATTCAACCAAGCAATTTTGTCAATAGCTACCCACTTGCTTCAGTCTTCATCAGTCGTAGCTGATTGGGAGTGATCTGGGAAACTGGCCATATTGACTCCTATTTTCTTTTGCTTTTTTATGCACCCATATGCACGTTAATCCAATATGCGAACAAGAAAATGGAATCAGAGAACCAATTCACTTATTGAGAACACGTTTTTTCTCTAATTTGAAAAAGAGTAATGCTGGTAGGTATAGTTGTAGAATGCGTAAATCTGGTATAATTGCATTGAATGTTACGTGGAAGTTTTGGTTTCATAATGGAATTGAATGCTGCGAAGAAAAACAAACGGGTAAAGAGCCATGCGCGTAAGATTGCTTGCTGCTCACTGTGAAGACATTCACTCAAGCAATTTTGTCAATAGCTACCCACTTGCTTCAGTCTTCATCAGTCGTATCTGCTTGGGAGTGATCTGGGAAAGTGGGATATTGACTTCTATTTTCTTTTGCTTTTTTATGCACCCATATGCACGTTAATCCAATACGCGAACAAGAAAATGGAACCAGAGAACCAATTCACTTATTGGGAAATTTCACAGTGTGGCTTGATAGTTAATTAGCTCGGCCGTACGTGTCCATCGATCTCTGCTTAACCGAAATTAAAATCCCACCAGATGCATGCCTACCAAAATCTCTACTTCTTTAATTTACGATCCAATTTTCAACAAAACCGATCATCTTCGAAAACAATTACAATTTAATTGGACTTGTAGATTTAATATATGTAATATGATTTTAACAAGAACGTATATACACTATATGATCAACTAGATTATAAGTGTCATTAACGAATCTATATGACTTAATTAAACTTAAACGTCGAATTCGATTCAGATCATGAAAAGGCCAGCAAGAACGAACCGATCATGTGAAACTACTAGTTATTTGAAAATTAAGTTGATTCAACAGCTACCACCTAAGTTTTCTTAGTGAAAAATCTACGGCCTGTTGTGTGGAAGTTTTGGTTACCTAATGGAATTGAATGCTACGAAGAAAGACAATTAAGCAGGGAAAGAGCCATGCGAGTACGATTGCTTGCTGCTGGCTGTCAAGCGTCAAGACAATCAATCAAGCAATTTTGTCAATAGCCCTACCCACTTGCTTCAGTCTTCATCAGTCGTCTCTGATTGGGAATGATCTGGAAAAGTGGGATATTAACTCCTGTTTTCCTTTGCTTTTTTATGCACCCATATGCACGTTAACCCAATTAAGTCAAGTAATCCTTAAGGAGTTTCGGGTCCCCGGGCCAGAGGCGGGTAGAGCTGTTGCGGATCTAGAGAAGGGAAGCCGGTGGGTGCACGCTACTCCTTCACCCCGTCGTGCATTGGAGAAGGGACGTTGGACCCTCCTTCCGCTCACACCCGCAGAGTCTTAGTAAATTGATGGCGGGGGCAGTAAGTCCCGTTGGGGGGAACTTTTGCAAGCATGGGGACGAGAGTGGCCCATCCACGGTGGCTCCCCCCAGCTTATCAGCGAGCAAGGGGACCTTCGCCTTCCATAGTTGTGGGCCTGGCAAGGATGTGTTGAATATATTATAAGTTGTTCCTCTCGATTTTATTGAAAATAGATGGATGATGATGTGCAGGTTTTACTAATTAATATGGATTATAGCCTCCTTTTTCTTTTATTGTCTTTGATGGATTAAGCATATCCTGAATGTGCTTGCAGAGTTTCCATTTGCGCAATCTACATGAGTTCATATTGGAAGGAGACAAACAACAATTTTTTAGTCATTGTGCAGATTATCAACAATGTGTGACAAATGGTTTTTGTTTTCTTTTTGGATAATTAAGTAAATGCATGGTAAATGGTTCTATACCTATGAAAAAATAGAGTGTCGCAGGTTCCTTCCATGGATTTCCATATGAACATGGAATCTTATGTGTATACAAATAATGTCTTTGGCCTAACAATATAGTGTAAGAGTTTTATTTAAACTTTATATCCCACACACTCATATCTAATAGGTTTAGATTAGCTCAATCTTATCACTTAATTTATTGAGTTATAGTGAGACTAGAATACCTCTATATCCAATCATAGCGGGACACAAAGTCTCTAGATTTCATGATGGCAGGAAATCTATAAATAGCACTAAGGGGTTAAAGGGTTCTCACCTACAACATTATTGTACCTCTAGCCATCGGGAGACACTTGGAGGTTAAGTTGCTAGGGTGATCATTCTCTCATAGTTAGGTCAAATTCTCTATCAAACAGATAGAGAAAGGTAAGTATTTATTTATTATTGTTTTATTATTGTGGATCATAAAAAATCGAAGATCCAATTATTAATGTTCATGTCAAAACATTTAATATGTGGTATCAGAGCTTTAGGTTGTAGATTTTTTATGATTTCGATAAAATATACACTAAATATATGCTTTCATATATTGTGATTTTACTATGTTGCGAAAGACTGAAAATATTAGTTTTATGATCTGAGAGAGAAATTTTACAATGGTATTTTCCTTTTACATCTATTCTGTGAAAAACCCAAACAATGAAAATACGCACATGCATTTCGGTGTTCTTACTTCTCCTTTTGACGTGTTGTGTTTGTGCTGGAGAGAGAAAAATTCTTATAATTATTCACGATTCCAACTCCTTGATTGAGTGTTAATTCATATTTCCTTCACTATGTTATATGGTTTTACATTGTATTTGAGATGGAAAACGAATGGGTGTTGCACGGTAGTTTTCCTCCGGTTTGTTTATTTTGAAAAAAAAAAAATGGGAGGTCGGTGCCGCAAGGAGGTTGAGAACCTCCTCATTGGCGTCCCTGTAATAGCAGCAGAGGGCTCTAAAGCCCATTGCCGCAGAGATTTCGTGATTAAAAAAAAAAAAAAAAGGAAAGAGGAGGTGGACCTCTGCGGCGGGAGGAGGTTGCGGATGCCATGCCGTCTTCTCCCCGCTAGCAAGGACCACCATTGAAGATGCCATGAAGCTCGGAGTTGTGTGTGTGTGTGTGTAGAATACAGCACTGTATGCATATTGAAGGAAGCGACACTGTATGTATATGAGGAAGAAGAAAAGAAAACTATAGGGTTTTATTGTAAAAGGCATAAGTGATTGGGTTTTGGGCTGGGTTGTGGGCTTCGGCCCAGTGCATTGCATTAAAATTGATTTATGCTATAAGGGTTCACTGTCTGGGCTATGGGTCAACTCAGCTTGGCCCAATCCAAGACAAAAAAAAAAAAAAAAAAAGGGGCTAATGGGCCACTGATGTGGCCCAGCCCAATAAAAGAACAAAAAAAAAAGAGAAAGGAACAGGCCTATACAGTAGATCCAGCCCAAGTCAACAAATCCAGTTGACTTGGGTCTCGGTCCGGTTCAGACCCAGACCAGTCAGATTAAAATATTATTATTTTATTATTATTTAAAAAAATCTGAAATTTTATTTTCTTTTATGTGCATGTCCTCACTGTTAAATATACGTTCGAATTGTTTAATTTTATGGTTCTTATTTAAATTATTGTTATATACATATTATTATTGTCATCTACATGTATGAAAATTTTATTAGATACATGTTATTATGTACATGTATGAAAATTTTATTTAATCCTATATACATGTTATTATTGTTATCTACATGTATGGAAATTATTAAATTTATATGCATGTTATTATTGTTAAATACATATATTAAATGTCATATGCATGCATTAAATCTTATGTACATGTTATTATTATTAAATACATGTATGAATTGTTTATTTTGGTTCTTATTATCATGCCATATATAAATATATATATATATATTATCCAATATGGAGCAAATGATTCATATTGAAATTAAAGAAAAGACTGGTTGCCCAAAGGTACAAGACTTTCTTAAATTTGGGTGAAAAATCATTAAATTCCATAGTAAGATGGATATGATAGAGTGAATAATTTTGTGTGTCAAGATCTACTCCCAAAGGAGGGTCTTGATAATACCACTAGTTCATTCATCAAATTAAGGTTGGAGTAAACAATTTTGTGCATTAAGATCTACTCCCAAAGTAAGGTTTTAATGACACTACTAGTTCATCCTTTAAAGAAAGGTTGGAGGGAACACTTTGTATGTCAGAGTTTACTCCCAAAGGAGAATTCTAATGATACAATTAGTTCATCCACGGAATTTAATATTGGAGAGAACACTTTGTGTGTTAGAGTTTACTCCCAAAGGAGAATTCTGATGATACAACTAGTTCATCCACATAATTTAAAATTGGAGGGAACGTTTTGTGTGTTGGGACTCATTCCCAAAGGAAGGACCTCAATGACACTATTAGTTCATTCATAATAGTTTAAATTCTTGATAATGCATGATTTAAATTCTGAAATTAAAACTGGAGGGAACATTCTATGCATTGGAATTCATTCCCAAAGGAGGGGAGGGATCTCGATGACGCTATTAGTTCATCCACAAATATTTAAATTCTATTATTGTTTATGAGTATCGAACTCAAAGCATTAAAGTGATCAAAATGCTTTCTTGCATAAGTATATAAATATAATTACAAGTTTCATATATAGTTGGACTCTAATATAGAGAAATAAGAGCATGTCAAATTTATACTAAGAGTTTTAGACCCTGGTTTATCCTTTTTAAGTTTAACATCAATTATTATTGAGAATAGTGATAAGGGTTAGAAAAGTACAATGTTTAAGAATATTGAATTATGTACTACATATCATACTAAAGAATTTTTTTTGTTTTAGTTTTGTACATAATGGTTTACTTTAGAGGCGTTATTTTCATTAAAGTAATGAGATATGAACAAGCTAGTAGCATAATTGTTAGTTAGATATAAATTTATTTTGCTAATTTGTATCTTTTGGAAAATGAATAAAATGATTATAATGAAAATATAAGAATTGTATCAATTGAAGTTTGATAGAAATAGTGACACATGAAGGTTTAAGTGTCCTAAGCATAAAACATGATTCGAAAGGAAGGGTAAACCCAATAAGTTTCGAATTAAATCTCATACATGTTTATGCATTCTTTTTAGGTTAAACTCGAGTGCAAAAGTTTTATTTGTCTGTATAAGTTTCACTTTATAAATGTTGATACTTATTTTAGTTGTTGAACTCGAGTAAAAATGTTCAAATTTCAATTTGTTTCAAAATGCCATTTATGTGGTTCCTTTTTTCCTTCCAATAAAATTTTATTTGTCATGCCTTCATAATAATGTTTTTGTTAAAAGTTTTTTCACTCATGAGGTATGTACAGGAGCCAAAGGGAAAAATAATTTATGAAAACTTTTACAATTTATGGCATAGAATTTGAATATAATTTGTGACATAAAAGTTTGGAGAATTATCTTCAAGAAAAGTTAAAGAGATTAGTAAATAAAATATTTTCCGCATTTAGGTTTTCTAATCTCAGGATGTGTGTTTATTTGTATAAAAGAAAAATAAATCAAACATATCAATAAAAGATGCCACAAGAAATGGAGATTTTCTTAAGATAATGTATATAGACGCATATAAATCTTTTTCCCTATAATATTTGATATAAGTATTTCATTACTTTTATACATGATTTTCATGATATGAATGTATCTATCTACTACATGAAAAGTCTTAAGCCATTAGTAATTCCTGTAGTACTTCTCATGGGGAGGAATTATAGTTAGATAGAAATGTGAAAATCATTGAATTGGATTGAAATAGTGTCATGAAAAATATTAAGAGTTGAGCTATAATGGTTTAGAACTTATATCATGATGATTTAGAATTTATATTGTGTTTTTAGCCTTAATGATTTATTTTTAAAGTATGAATTGTTTTAAGTCATATTCATGTATGGGTAGTCAAATTAAAGTAATAATTTATAACCCAAATGAAAAATTATTGAATCTTATAATAGTCATTGGGTATATTATTATTACTTATTAACGTACTTTATGAGATTCAAATGATTTAGGCTGTATTGTTTCTACTTATAGTTTGAATTTTGAGAAAATTGAAATATCAAATTTCTTATGGTTGGCAAAATCAGTGGGAATATGGAAAACAAGAGATGTGATTGTCGTGAATTGTATTCTTGTACTTTTGAAAATTCTCTTATTTTTTTTATAATTATCTTAATGATAATATGGAACAACAAGCAAATGATCATTCACCTCATCAGAGAAACACCATTGAAGAATTGGCCATAGAGACATGAGAATAGGTAACATCATGCAATCTTCTTGATTTTCTATTTGGTTAAGTTATGTAGTGTATCTTCAAAATTTGAATGTGATATAGAAATAAATAAAAGTTTACATATGTTTTCACAAATTATAGAAATAAGTGATTCTATAAAAGATTGATGCATAAAAGAGTGATTGAAATCCATAAATCAATGTAAAGTCTGCAATTTTGTCTAAATTGTTTGAAATGTATGAAAATTCGAATGGAAATAGATTTTGGAGACAAAATCTTGACTTCAAGGGCAATGTTGAACGATATAAAATTAGACTTGTAATTTATAAGGATTTCACTCAGAAATGAGCATTGATTAGAGATTTTTTCTATTAAATTTGAAAGAACTCATTGAGGATTACTATGACATTAGTAACTCATTATAGTCTAGAGTTACATCAAATAAATGTGAAAAGAATTGTAGAATAAAAGTCTGAAGTCTATAAGAAATGAATAAAAGGATTACCTAGAAGAGGTAACAGTTTTTTAAAAATTGGTATCTGAAATTTGATAATACCAATACTGTTTTGAGATTGAGAAAAATATTTATTGTTAATGTATATATCCGTAAGTCAGTAGAAGTATATTTGCATTTTGGTCATGCATGTATATGACTTTTTCGCAAGTATGAGTCATCGTTAGTAGTATGACATTAAAGTTACGTCTCCAAATGAAATTTATGAATGAGACATCATTTGTAATTGAGATTGAATTTAATACCAAGATGATGATAAATGTGACATGCTCAGCATTTACAGGGTTCTCGAATTGATTAGGTCGTTAAAGAAATTTGTATAAGATGGTTATAAGGAACTTGGTGGTTGCACAAATTTGCATACAGCTGAACATCGATTTATCATTAACATCCTTGGTTGTTGCTAAAGTAACCCAAGGATACTTGACCCAAAAAAAAAAAAAAAACTTTTAAAAGAGTACAATGTTATTTACAAGAAATTAAAGATTATATTATTGTCTTAAGAAGAATTGATATTCTTAAGGTAAGTAGATATTCAGATCCTATTTTATGGGATTACTTTAATGATGAAAAATTAAGTCAAATAAATTTATAAATTTACTTTTATAAAATTTATTTACGGCTAAAGCAATTCTCGATGACTAATGATCATGATATCCAATCATGTTCTATATATCATGTAGATATGATAGGTAGAAATTTGTTGTACTATTTTTATCTTTCTATATATCTATGTAATTATCATTCTTGCCATCCTAAGGTATTGTTTGGATGGTCAATTGAGATAAAAAGAGTTGAAATAAAAATTAAAAATTGAAATTAAATAAAATATTATTATTTTAAAATTAAAAAAAATTAAATTATTTATTATATTTTATTTGAGAATTTAAAAAATTATAATAATAAAATAAAATAAAACAATTTCACCTTTCAAATCTTTAAAATACACGAGCGATGGAGGGCAACGGGGTTCAAGTCTGAACTCTCAACTTTTGGCACTGAAGTCAATATAGGGTACGAAGTCTGATCTATATTCTTGCTTGGTACTCTCAGGTCACTTCAAAATCAATTCTATGGAAAGTCAAGAAGTCTTCGGTGAAACGAAACTGTTATGCCATTTTCTAGATTATGGGCTAGCTCTTCCACACATGAAGACTGTGAAACGATGGGGGACCTTAACTTGTCTTATTTATTTTATTGACTAGAAGAAGAGTTAATTACCATTGCTTCTAATCCATTACTTTGAAAAATTTGAGATTGTTTATAAAAAATTTTAGACAAAAAAAAAAAAGGGTCCCACATTTGGCCTAAAAACCATTACACGTTTTTTTCTCTGTTTTGAAAAAGAGTAATGCTTGTAAATGTGTAAAATTCGTATAATTGCTTTGAATGTTACATGGAAGTTTGGTTTCATAATGGAATTGAATGCTGCGAAGAAAAGCAAACAGGAAAAGAGCCATGCGCGTAAGATTGCTTGCTGCTCACTGCCAAGACATTCAATCAAGCAATTTTGTCAATAGCTACCCACTTGCTTCAGTCTTCGTCAGTCGTATCTGATTGGGAGTGATCTGGAAAAGTGGGATATTTGACTCCTATTTTCTTTTGATTTTTTATGCACCCATATGCACGTTAATCCAATACTCGAACAAGAAAATGGAACCAGAGAACCAATTCACTTATTGGGAAATTTCACAAAGTGTGGCTAGATAGTTAATTAGCTCGGCCGTACGTGTCCATCGATCTCTGCTTAACCGAAATTAAAATCTCACCAATACTCGAACAAGAAAATGGAACCAGCATTAATTAGGTACATATGATCACAACGATCTCAAGTCATTATTCGTCAACTCCCCTACTCTGTAATTGTCCTCTTAATTTTTTAATGCTCCATTAACTTTGAGTGCCATATATATATAAATACTAATTCCTGTACCTCAGGAGATACATCACTCATGAATAGAGTACTCCTCCTCCTTGTGTGATACTGCTTTTGGTACGATGTAAATATGGCTATCTTAGTGGATGCAACCATTCCAAATATTGTCACAGATCAATCTGCTCTTCTTGCCTTACAGTTTGGTATTTCTCATCCCGACCCGGATTATAATATTCTAACGAGCAATTGATCGAGTCAGCCTTGAACCTTTCTTACATGGATCTTGAGGGTACCATTTCTCAAATAGGAAACCTTTCATTTCTTGTTAGTCAAGATTAAGAACAATAGATTTTTCATGGCTATGTGTCCAACGAGTTGTCTCGTCTTTATCGGTTGGAAAACTTAAACTTTGAATTCAACAACTTCAATCGGAAAATCCCATCATCTTTGGGACTATTGTCCAAACTTCAAAATTTGTTTCTACTTGGCAATAGATTCACAGGTTCAAGTCTGAACTCTCAACTTTTGGCACTAAAGTCAATATAGGTACGTAGTCTGAACTCTATTCTTGCTTCGTCTATCACTTCGAAGTTAATTCTATGGAAAGTTAAAGAAGCCTTCAGTCAAACCAAACTATTATTTCGTCTGTCACTTCAAAGTCAATTCTATGGAAAGTTAAGAAGTCTTCAGTCAAACCAAACTAGATGGATCGTGCTACATAATAGTACATACGCAGAGGTTTTTTTTTGTCATTTTTTCTACCGAAAATCTCTACCGATCAGTGCAAAGGTTTTTTTTTTTGTCATTTTTTCTATCACCATTTTTTAAAACTATTTAAATATTTTTAAAAAATAAAAAAAATCATATATTAATTTAAAAACACTTACTTAATAGTTAAGTAAAATAAAAAATAAAAAAAACATTTCGGTAGAAATTTTCGATAAAAAAGTTATGTAAAAATAGTATTTTCCTTTCTAGAATATGGGATATCCAGACTTTCAAGAATTAGGATATAAAAAAAATCGATAAACCGATAAATCAAATCAGACTAGATTAAATCGGTGAGATCGATTCAGTTCCGAGTTTAGTTCAATTCGATATCAGTTTTATTTTTTTTAACATCGGTCAAAATCAGTCCGGTTCCAATTGTTCTTTTTCTAAAACTGAACCAGATTGATTCATATATATTTTAAATTTTTCTATTATATATGATTTTTATATATAATATAGAATTATATATATAATAATTTTGTATTATATAATAAATTACTAATTAATATAATATTAAATTTTAAAATCTTATATAATTTTTTTATTGTATTAATAGTTATACAATATTATATCATTATATATCACTATATTATATATTATAATATATCACTATAATCTATAATATAATTATAATATATATTATAATATATTACAATATATTATCACTATAGTATTATATACTATAATATACTATGTTATATATATTATATAATATATAATATAGTACATTAAAACCGGAATACTAGAATGAACAAGATCGGAAATCGATAAAACCGGAGTACTAGTTTAGGAGGGTAACCGATGCGTAGTCGATTTTAAAAAATGAAAAACCGATGTAAACTGGTTTGATCCTAAATTTTATCAAAAACTAAACCAGACCGGACCGATTACATCCCTATGAAGGATCTTAACCTGTGTCTTATTTATTTTATTGACTAAATTACCATTGCTTCTAATCCAGTACTTTGAGAAAATTGAGATTGTTATAATTATGAAAAAAATTTAGACAATAAAAAAAAAAAGGTCCTAAATTTGGTCAAAAAATCATTATATTTTTTTTTATTATTTTGAAAAAGAGTAATGTTACGTATAGTGATAGAATGTGCAAGTACCGTGTAATCTTTTTAAAAAATAAATAAATATGAGATCCACATTATTAAAAATTAATATTTTTAATAATAAACTTAACTATTTTTCAAAAAAATTAAGTGACGCTTACGCATTCTATAATTATATCTAGAATTATTTTACGTGCATAAAGCTGGTGTAATATGTCACAGTGTAATTATGAGTTTGAAATATGGTTAGCAATTTATGATCTAAGAGGAACAAAAATATTTGTCCACAAAAAAAAAAAAAAAAAAAAAAAAAAAAAAAAAAAAAAAGAGGAACAAAAGTAAAACAGAATAAAATATTTCCAGCTCCAAACTGAGACATCTTCTATATATAATTCTATTTAGTATTCAACAAACAATTCAGTTTAATTTGTTTTTCTTTTTTTCATAATAAATATATAATGTATGGATGATGAGTAGACACCTTAATTAGCTTAGTAAGAATAAAATAAATAAAAAATAATAATAAAAATATATAAAATATATAATCATATGAGATGATGAGTAGCATCCATATATATATATATATATATATATATAGCAATACCCAAGAATGATCCTAGTCTACTTTATTGGAACTCCAGCACATACATGAACTCCGATCCCCCAGTACTCTTTGAAAATAAGATGGTAAAAAAAATCAGCAAGATGTACGTACGTAGTCTGTATTGATATGGCTCAAATCGGAGTTAGGTTACGTGCCGTTTGGATAGTAAAAGTATTTTATTTTATCTCATTTTATTTTATTTTATTATTATAATTTTTTTAAATTTTTATATAAAATATAATAAATAATTTAATTTTTTCAAATCTTAAAATAATAAGAATATTAAAAAATATATTATAATAATATTTTATTTAACTTTTAATTTTCATCTCAATTTATTTCATTTCATTTTAAATCACTGCCTAAACGGCATCTTAATTCACTTAATGACTAGGATTAGGGGGGAGTTCGGTCCGGTTCGGTTCGGTCCGGGGAGGTTTTGTGGACCGGACCGAACCTATTCGGTCCAGGGTTTTCTCACCCTGGACCGGACCGAACTCCCTCAGGACCGGTTCGGTCCGGTCCTATTCGGTCCGGTCCGGTCCGGTCGGTCCATTCGGTCCAAGGTTGACTTTTTTTTTTTTTTTTTTTTTTTTTTTTTTTTTTTATCTAATGACATTTTTTTTAATACTTATGTAATTATATTGTAATATATTTAATATATATATAGTATACTATTATATATATATATATTAGTAATATGCTAATACTATTAGTCTATTAGTAATAATACTATAACTAATAACTATATGTAATAATAACTATACTATAACTAATAACTATATGTAATAATAGTTATAGTGATAACTATATATGTAACTATATGTAATACTAATAACTAATACTATTAGTCTATTAGTACTAATAACTATACTAGTATTAATAACTATACTAGTACTAATACTATAACTAATAACTATATGTAATGATAGTAATACTATATGTAATACTATATTAAATAATAGTAATACTCTTATTACTAATACTCTATGTAGTTATAGTGATTTAATACATATTATAACTATAGTCTATATTAGACTATTAATATTTTTTTATACCATATATAATTATATAATTAATTATATACAACTATTTTATAAATAATATATATAAATATATTTTTTTTTAATTTCTATTCGGTCCGGTTCGGTCCGGTCCGGGGTGAAAAGCTCCCGGACCGGGACCGGACCGAATCCTCTCGGTCCCTTAAAAATTGGACCGGACCGGACCGGTCTCAATTCGGTCCGGTCCGGTTCGGTCCAAACAGTGCCGGTCCGGTCGGTTTTGCCGGTCCGGACCGGCCGATACTCACCCCTAACTAGGATATGAGTTTTTCTACGAAACAACAACTGTAGCAGCTGCACACTTGCACACCATACGTGTCCTTTTTTTTTTTTTTAATAATTCAAAATGTGTGTTTTTAGAAAATGTATTACGGTTGGTTTTTCGCATTTTGAAATTTCGAATTCCTCCCTCTCGCGAAACCCCTCCTACGTCGCCCGCGTGACACCCTCCTTCGCCCAGCGCCACCGAGAAGACAACAAGGGGAGCGGGAGGAAGAAGTCGGTGTCGAAGTCAATCAAGGCAGGGCTCCAGTTCCCCGTTGGTCGGATCGCTCGGTACTTGAAGAAGGGTCGCTACACCCATAGAACGGGCACAGGGGCTCCGATCTACCTCGCTGCGGTCCTTGAATATCTTGCCGCTGAGGTACTTACGGATCCTACAAACATGCTCTTTAGCCCTTTTCTCTCTATGATGCCATGTATCTCGATTGACCATTCGCAGCAAGATCACTTTCAGCTCATCACCATGGATAAAATCAGTGCATCATCGTCGCCACGTTCAGCACGGGTCCAGTCGAAACAACTCCATCATGTCCTCTGTTTTAAGAAGTGAAAACAGAGCAAGGAGGAGCAGTGCAAGCCACCAAGAGCAACCTCCACGTCGTGACCCCACTACCCAAAGTCTCCCCGTCTGCCACCCTTAACCATGCGCAGCTCCGTAAGCTTCAGCTGCTCTCTCTATCTCTTGGTCTACTCTCTCTCTCTCTCTCTCTCTCTCTCTCTCTCTCTCTCTCCATTTTCAACAGTCTAGCTACGCCGAGTGGTCTACACCGTGAGCAACCCAGCTCGTCGCTAGTTGCCTCTGATCTGCTCTGTGCCAAAGTCTTCTGCGAATGAGTGCACAGCTTGGACTGCCAAGTGGTCTACGCCGTGAGCAACCCAGCTCGTCGCTAGTTGCCTCTGATCTGCTCTGTGCCAAAGTCTTCTACGAGTGAGTGCCCAGCCGCATGGAACTTTGGTCTTTTGCTCCGTGCCAACGTCTTCCTCACCCTTTTTGCAAGTTTCTTTTAGTATTACGGAAGTAGTAGTTTTCTTTTAGCATTACAACAAGCCTGGTGGTTTCTCTCACCCTTTTCGCAAGTTTCTGTTGCGGAATTGTAGATGTAAATTCAAAATTAGTTAAATGGAAAGCTGCTTGTTTTCTTTATTTTTGCTAGTGTCCAAAAGGCGCCCTTGCCTTGTGCGTTTTTCTTTATTGATTGTTGTTAATTTCAAAGACGGTGCAATCTGTGTGCGAACCACCTTTCGGCTGAAGCCACTTTCTAATTGGAGGTAAATTTCATTGAGGTTCCTTCCGTCAAAGACTCAGAATAATCTCGAGAGGATGGTTCATTCATCTTCTTTTCTAAATATATACCATGTAAAATCATCTAAAGAATGAGAAACAAAAGACAATTCTTGTTGATAGGAGGCTATGAAGAAAATGAATTCAAAGACGGTGCAATCTTTGTGCAAACCAGTTCTGGACTTATCTAGTGCTAGCTTAGCATCATTTGCAAATAGATTGTTGCCAAGTAAATAGTTATAAGTCCATCGAACTATCCAAGCATAGCGTTGTTTTTTGTGTAGGGATCTCACAAAAAATAAAATGAAAAGTTACATTGAATAAAAATATATACACCCAAAAGTGCATATTATTTCCTGCCCAAACAACCTCGGCAAGCTCATGCCCAGATCAATTTCAATGGTCTTTTTCTTGACCAACCCGTCTCTCATCTCCAAATAAGCTCTCTCGACCTCTGCCACCTCTCTCTCCTCACAAGCACAGTGATCCAACCAGATTTCCAGCAACTCCTTCGCAATGGGATTTATACTACTCTTTACGACCTCCTCCATGCGTCCTGGTCCACTTGCCCCGGTGTCGATGCGAGCCATTATAGCAGTGGGAGAGACTAGAGAACGGATGTAGAGGGAGGAAGAGACATAGGGTACAACCTCGGGGATTTTCTCGAGCACCTGTCTTCGTGTCTCCAGTTGGGTGTCTTCGTAGAATGTCTGAATGTAGTCTGGGTAGAGAACGAGTTCTTTCCGAGGAGGCAAATCGAGGATGAGAACTAGCGACGTCGGGCTGCCCTGGATGAGCTCGATTAAATGTTTCTTTCTCAAAAATCAAATGTTTGCCATAAAGGGAGGGAACGGACAGCTGGAAGATAATTTGGTCTTTTACCAGCACCACGTAAGGTGTGCATCGGTTGCTCTCAAACAGGGGCTGCTCCCAATAATATTACCTAGGATATATGTATGTATCAGTACGGGTGTGATGTAGTGAACCAATTCACCCATTGGGACATTTCACAAAATAATTAGCTCAGCTGTACGTGTCCAGCGAGAGTCAAGTAATTCCATCTCCCCTTAACCGAAATTAAAATTCCACGAGATGTCTATCAAAGTCTTTACTTCTTTTAATTTAAGATCCAATTTTGAACCAAACTGATCATCTTCAAAAACAGTTACAATTTAATTCGAGTTTTTGTATATGATTAAATCACTATAAAAACAAATGAGTTTTTGTAATTAATTTATTGCAACCAAAATACTATTTGTAACTAATTTTAATAAAAAATAGTCATTTGGTTGAAATTAACTGGTTATAAATAAATAATTTTTTTGTAGTGAATTAAACTTAAACGTGGTCGAATTCGATTTAGATCATGAAAAGGCCAGAAAGAATGAACCGATCATGTGAAACTACTAATTATTTGAAAATTAAGTTGATTATTCAACAGCTACCGCGTAAGTTTTCTTCGAGTGTAAAATCTACGACCCGTTGCGTGGAAGTTTGGGTTTCGTAATGGAATTGAATGCTGCGAAGAAAGACAATTAAACAGGAAAAGAGCCATCCGCGTACGATTGCTAGCTTGCTGCTGACTGTCAAGTCTCAAGACAATCAATCAAGCAATTTTGTCAATAGTTATCTGGAAAATTGGGATATTAACTCTTGTTTTCTTTTGCTTTTTTATGCACCCATATGCACGTTATACTAATATTTGGACCTGCCTTTCTTTCATAGGTGCATGGTCTTTAGTTTACGTCTAAGGAACATTAGTTGTCTTCGATGAATTTCCAAGGTGATCAAGAAAATGGTCCCAGCATTAATTAGGTACATGCATATGATCACAACTCTCGAGTCAATATTATTCGTCAACTTCCCTACTCTTTAATTATCCTCTTAATTTTTTAATGCTTAACTTTGAGTGCCATATATATATATATATAGATATAAATAATAATTCCTCTACCTCAAGTGATCAAGTAATACATCACTCATGGATAGAGTAATCCTCCTCCTTTGTGTGATACTGCTTTTGGTACGATGTTACAATATGGCTATCTTAGTTGATGCAACCATTCCAAATATGGCCACAGATCAATCTGCTCTTCTTGCCTTAAAGTTTGGTATTTCTCATCCCACTCCCGATCATAATATTTTAGCGAGCAATTGGTCCACCAATACATCTGTTTGCAATTGGATTGGTGTCACTTGTGGTTCTAGACATCACCGAGTCATAACCTTGAACCTTTCTTACATGGGTCTTGAGGGTACCATTCCTCCACAGGTAGGAAACCTTTCATTTCTTGTTAGTCTAACACTAAGAAACAATAGTTTTCATGGCTCTGTGCCCAACGAGTTGTCTCGTCTTTACCGGTTGAAAAACTTGGACTTTGGATTCAACAACTTCAGTGGAGAAATCCCATCATCTTTGGGACTATTATCCAAGCTTCAAAATTTGTTGCTACTTGGCAATAGATTCACGGGTGCTATCCCACAATCCTTATCGAACTTGTCTTCCTTGGAAAGGATTGATTTGGCCTTCAATGGGTTCTCGGGTTATATACCTTCCTCCCTCTTCAACATATCTACCTTGCAAGCAATTGATCTTGGAGTTAATAAGCTTTCGGGTCCGATGCCTTCTATTTTGTTTAACATGCCTTCCCTACAATCGATTGATTTCTACTCCAACGAGCTCTCAGGGATACTTCCAACGGATACGTTTAACCATCTTCCCAACTTACAAAGGCTTCAACTTGCTTATAACAGATTTTATGGCAGACTTCCGTCCACTTTGTTCAGCTGCAAACAGCTGCAATATTTCTCGGTGTGGAGTAATCATTTCACCGGAAGAGTACCGCCGGCAATCGGAAACTTAACCAGGCTTATGACTTTGTACCTTGCTCAAAACAACTTTACTGGTATGTTAATTTAGTCATTAATTATATGTAATTTGTGCATTAATTATATGTAATTTGTGCATTATATGTAATTGTACGTACAAAATGACTGTTTTCGGATTGGTCCCCTTTCAATTCAATGCATGTGCAAGCTAGCTATATATATAGGTACTGATCAACACATACACGCCAGAAAACTAGAACGTTTTAAGGAAGTCCCCTGGGAATATATAATCTGTTCATTACTGCTGTTTTTCTTTTTAAAGAAAAATTTGTTCATAGATATATTTTTTATTTATATTTTTCCAATACAAACTATATATTATGTACAGTACTGTATTCCATGCTCACTAGAATTTTAAACTAAGGTCCAAGCTGTATTAATTAAGTTAAAGAGATAAGAATTACTACCGGTTCGTTTTAATTCATTGGAGATCAAAATGTAATTGTCTTAGGACCAAAGCTCCGTCTTAATTAATGCATGGGGAATTCGAACAATACTCTAGCTTAGATTTCATGAAGAGTGACGAGTGTACTACACCTACGTACAGAGGTTGTAGCCCGACAAAATGTCCCGGGAAGCGGCCTTTTGGTCTTTTTATGTTTTATTTTTATTTTTTTAATTTTTTCATACATTTTTTTATAGCTTTAAATATTTTAAAAAAATCACAATATCATTAAAAAGAAATACTTCCTTAATCACTATTTAAAAAATAAATAAATACCTATCATAACCCACTTTCGGATCCATTATAGGTGGATTTACGTTTTCCTTTTTGGGTTATTAATATATATGATTTACAAAATCTTTTTTTTAATAATTTTTTGCTGAACTAACGTACTCGTAATTATTCATATTGTGGCAGGTGCAATTCCGAATGAAATTGCTTATCTACAAAACTTGAAGAAGCTCAACATCGGATACAACCATTTCTCTGGACCAATTCCATTTGAGATTTTCAATATCTCAACATTTCAAATCATTGGAATGCCTTTGAATAATCTCTCTGGTCCTCTCCCATCAAATCTAGGTCTTTTCCTTCCAGAACTTCAGCAGCTTCTGCTTGGGGGAAATAAACTCAATGGAACAATTCCCAACTCCATCTCCAATGCATCACAACTCACTCATCTAGAGTTGTCTATGAACTCATTCTCTGGCTTCATTCCAAATACAATTGGTAATTTAGGTTTCCTCGAGTATCTCAACTTAGAAATCAATAACTTGACTATTGGATCTCCAGAAATGAATAGCCTTTTCTCTTCTTTGTCAAATTGCATATATTTGGAAATGTTATCTTTTACAGAAAATCCACTAAATGCTATCCTTCCCAATTCCATTGGAAATCTCTCCACTTCTCTTCAAGAATTTTTTTTGGGTGGTTGCAATATCAAGGGCAACATTTTCCAAGATATTGGTAATTTCAGCAGCTTGACAACTTTGGACTTAGGGAACAATGAGTTGGTTGGACTGATTCCAACTGCATGGGGGAAATTGGGAATGCTCCAAGGTTTGTACCTGGATAATAATAGATTGCAGGGTCCCATCCCATCAAATCTCTGTCATTTAAAGAGCTTGTCTGAATTATATTTAGGAGACAATGAGCTAGTTGGACAAATTCCTAGATGTCTAAATAATCTAGCTTTGCTAAGAAAGCTCTACTTAGGCTCAAACAAATTAACTTCTACGATTCCTTTGAGCTTGTGGAGCTTGACAGATTTATTGGAGGTTGACTTATCATCAAATTCTCTAAGTGGCCCCCTCTCATTAGATCTTGGAAATTTGAAGGTACTGAGACAATTGAATTTATCAAACAATCGATTATCGGGTGATATCCCGATGACAATTGGTAGTCTCAAAGATCTAAATATTCTCTCCTTAGCAGGAAATCAATTAGAAGGTTCAATTCCTAAATCATTTGGTGATTTGGTAAGCTTGGAGCACTTGGATGTTTCTGGTAATAATTTATCTGGAGAGATTCCCAAATCCTTAGAAGCACTTGTATATCTTACATATTTGAACGTCTCATTCAATAGACTACGAGGAGAAATTCCTACAAGAGGACCATTTCTAAACTTCTCGGCTACATCATTTATGTCAAATGATGCACTTTGTGGTGCTCCCCAATTGCAAGTCCTCCCATGCAAAAAAGATGCTTCTCGATCAAGAAGGTCCAAAATAAGGCATATACTAACATTTTTACTACCTACAGTTGGGTTAACATTAATAATCGTGGCATCCCTCGTATTAATCTCAAAAAAACGCCAAAAGGAGTCAACGAGTTTGGTAGACTTGTCTCCTTTAGCACCATGGAGAAGAGTTTCTCACCATGAGCTTCTACGAGCAACAGAAGGGTTTAATCCAAATAAGTTGATTGGAGAAGGGAGTTTTGGATCTGTGTACAAAGCAACATTCTTGGATGGTAAGGATTTTGCAATAAAAGTTTTGAATTTGCAAATAGAAGGGGCATTTCATAGCTTTGATGTAGAGTGTGAGGTACTAAGTAATATTCGTCATCGGAATCTTGTCAAAATCATTAGTGCTTGCAGTAATATCGACTTCAAAGCCATTGTATTGGAATACATGCCTAATGGGAACTTGGAGACTTGGCTTTATTCTGGTGATCGCTTTTTAAGTATGTTACAAAGGCTAAACATAATGATTGATGTAGCGACAGCACTAGAATACCTTCATTTCGGTTACTCGAAAACTATTGTGCACTGTGATTTGAAGCCTAACAATATATTGCTGGATGAAGAAATGGTTGCACATGTTGCTGATTTTGGAATAGCCAAGCTCTTAGGAGATGAGGACCTTATAAAGCGAACCATGACCCTTGCTACTATTGGGTATATGGCACCAGGTGATCTTATAATACTAATTTTTAATTACATTGATCATAGAATATTGATTTATACACTTCAAATCCTTTTAATTTTTCTCTTTTTCTTTTGTATATAATGCAGAGTATGGATCCGAAGGGATTGTTTCTATAAGAGGCGATGTGTACAGCTATGGCATTTTACTAATAGAAACTTTCACGAGAAAGAAGCCTACAGATAACATGTTTGTTGAAGAGATGAACTTGAAGCGCTGGGTAGAGGAATCTCTAGCTAATCTCTCCATATTCGAAATCATTGATGCCAATTTGCTGGGAGACGAAAGATATAAGGATGCAGCTACGATGGACAGCGTATCATCTATCATGGGACTAGCTTTGGACTGTTGCATAGATTCACCTGAAGAGAGGATCAATACACGAAGTATTCCAATAGCACTCAACAAGATCAAATCCAAGTTTCTACAAGATTTTCAAACAACCTAATCATTTTAGATATATATGTTGATCTGCTTAATTTGTCTGAGTCTCTTCTTTAGTTAATGTTTGTTCCTTTCCAAATGTTACAACAGTGACTCTCATCTTTAAGATAAGAAATATACTTGTTTTGTGTGGCCATTTTTGTACTTATGGTTGATCTTTTTTTTTTCCCTATAGAATATGATGACGACATGATTTTACTATTAATATGTAAATAGCACCAGTAGATATTCAAATATTAGAAAAAATTATAGATATACAATCTTTTGTACTGCTATAGTTTAAATGAGAAGTACTTTTATCAAAAACTTACAAATATAACATCATTTTTTTGATGATTAAGAAAGTCACTATTAATGAAATTATGCATTTTTTTTTATTAATGATTATAAATATAAAAAAAAATAGACTGGCGGAGCAAGCCAGCGGTACCCTTATATCTCTCCTCCACACAACACATGTTCAGAGAAAATCGAGGATGTAGCATGAGACCGGTCTCAAAAAGAACAAAATATTTTTATTTTTTCTTTTTATTCATTCATTTTTTTATATTCTTAATTTTTTTTAAAAAAATTCATAATATTATAAAAAAAAATATTTCTTTAATTACTAAGTAAGAAAAATTCATCTAAAAATTATAAGATGATGTATAATTGATGGAATTTTGTACAATGCTAGAACCAAGATCTTATAATTGAGACATTAGAAAAAAGGAAAAGGATATTACGTCAAATATGTCTACTTGTGTAATTTATTTTATTTTTAATATTTTTAATAATTAAAGAAATGATTATTAATAATTTTATATATTTTAATGATTAAAAATATTTAAAGAAAAAGAAAAAAAATCATTTGCAAGTGATTTGTATATTTGTGATGCACATTTCAAGCCATGTCCCAAAAAAATCATGGATTTTTGTCTTCATCTGCCTAAAAGACGTTGATTCACGTGCATGATATAAGGTCAGTTACTTGGCCACTAGGGTGCTGTGATTATCAGCAGTTCAGGGTACTTGGTCCTTTAGCCTAATACAGTCCTTATGCGTTGGAACTGAAAACAGGAATGATACATTGCATCTTTTGGGTTCGTAGAGGAAAGTTAGATTTGCGGTTTGATACAAAAGTCTTTTTAATTATTTTATTATATATAATTATTATAATTTTTTAAATTCTTACCTAATATATAATAAATAATTTAATTTTTTTAGATATTAAAAAATAATATTTTATATAACTTTCATCTTATCCAAACCTTTTCATTCTCTTTTTTATCTATTGAGAATGAGACACCACTAATCTTATGTCCTTTTGTTGCCCTCTTTTCATATATTAAAAAAAAATAACGCAATTAATCATATTATTAGAATGTGTAAAAAGTACGTTAAAATTATTCTACATAAAATTTTTGATATATATAGGTATGGACTTTTTTATATAATACTGATGTTTGTGAATACGATTCAGAAAGTTAGAAAACGGAGACGTGAATATTTCTAAGAGATGCTAACAATAGCAAAAAGGATTTATTTATGTCTTCGTATTCAGATATATTGTAATCAAATTACCTTCCACTAATTTTTAGATTAAAAAAAGTACACACGAAAAAAGAAGAGTGGAAATAGAAGTTTAAATTTTCAGTGTTCTCACAGTGCAGTTAATAATCCATCTGTAAAAGAATGCCAACTTTGATTACAGAGCTACAAAGAGGAATGCTCACACTTCTCAGCAAGATTTTGAGTATGGTTTGATATCACCGAAGTCATGTCCACATGTAGAGGAAGAGCAAAATGTTGTTGAATTGTGGGTTTGGCTTCCACTCAAACTCTGATTTTGCCTGTCTTTATGGAGGTCTCTCATGGTCTTAAACCTCAGGTCTTAATGATAGGTGCTTGCTTCTGGGATCCGGTCCCGAATAGCCAATCGCCCTTCAAGCATGCTTACCACCTCACACGTGGTTGGCCTTAGTGATGCGGATGCATTTGTGCATAACAAAGCTACTTTAACCATAATTTCAGCTTCCTTTTCGTCAACCTCAGACTCCAACCTATCATCAATGAGCCTCATCAATTTTCCAGTTTGTTGCTAATGACAGGCCTGCAATATAATTTATTCAATTATCATATTGTATAAATTTATGGTAGCTTCAGGGATGAGTAAGTAACAATAACAATTGACCCTGCACCCAACCTTACTCAAATAAGCAGGAAAGTAAAGTAAGTTATGGTACCTTGTAAACAGGACCAAAGCCACCTTCTCCAATTTTGTTGGCACAATCGAAATCATTAGTAGCAGCTTTTATTTGTTTTAAGCTAAAAGTCTCCGTCAACGAATCTAGTTGTCTAGCGTTTGTACAAGGATGCACATAAGAACCAGTAAACCAAGGAATTCACTTTGTTTGTAATTACTTGCTCAGGTTACAATTGAGGAAAGATTGAAAGCTCATATGCATAGCAAACCACGGGGGCATATCTGCATAGCAAACCGCGGGGATATACCCCCGGATTTTCTCTAGCAAGTTAAGATGGGTAAACCACAACCACGAAAGTAAAAAAACTCAAGTCATCCTACTCCTTGGATATCATTTAGTCATTCAACTTGGCTGTATACAGGCAATTAAATCAATTTGAGAATCATAAATTTGAATATAGTCTGCACCTTTTTTTCCCCTCCTTTTCCCCAGCAAACGGCCTTTCCACCAAAGGATTCCCCCTAAAAAGAGTAGTAACTAGTAAGCATAATGCTCCAATTGCAACTCCAACAATGATATAAACAGTTCGATTGGTTCCACCATTCGGGCAGAGTTTGAAATCTGCACATAGAAACAGACTAAACAATTATGCTTCCAATCAAAGGATTTAAAGAGCAACATATCTACGTTGGTGCTGCACTCTAATCTTGCACCTAAATGCATACTGCTTCAAAATGGAAGGAAAATGATTTCATGCATCTCAATACAGAATGAACACTGTAATCTTTTCCTAGTCAGATGAAACAGATAGAATATTCTCTTTCCTATACAAAAGCCTGTCCCCCCAAAAGGTTCCCACGATATTCTCTTGTTGAAAATCATCGGGGCCTAGTGCAAGTACTTAAAGCACATTTAGTGTATATATAGATGGTAATAAGACAATGAGGAAACATTCACACAAAGTACTCACCAGAGATGGCTGATATAAGGGGACCATAAACTCCTCTATCAGGAATTCTTGTCGTCCCTTTACCAGCCAAGTAGAATCTGATCTCTAGAATATTGTTTGAGACGATCACATTAGATATAGGCTTTACAACTGCCTTTTGAGCAACACCGGTGTAAAGTGGAGATTAAACCTTGATATGTAACTTCAAATAGACAGAATTTCCATCAATGTCACAGATTACCTGAACATAGATATCAGATACATGCTTCCCAAGGCCGTTATATGTTTTGTCATTCGTAAACACTATTTTTGCAAAGTTTATGCTGTAGTTCCCATTTTCTAAGCAATAATGGAAATAAGAGCGACACAGGACATACACGTGCTGTGGCATACAATTCAGATATATTGGCTGATGAGAGATGCAGAGTGTAACGTGTATTTTGGTAATCATTATCATCCATGAAATCCCCAGTGCTATTAAAGCCCCAGTAACTATTGTCACGAATAGAGTACTCCGCAGCACCACCTTCAACATCTCCATCTCCTTCATATACAACTCTGACTTTATCTTCCTTGATGGCTACATTGTTTCCACCAGAATTAATATGCAAACAATTTGAATCTGCCATAAAATAATAATTTTAAAAGTAACTATTAGAAAGCAAGCTTTATGATAATCACAGAAATATATCATAAATACTTTAAAGCACGCTACCATAATAATTCAATCACTTTCAATTCAATTCTCCAAAATTAAGCTTCGAGAGAATGAAACACTAGCTGTAAAGAGTGTAATAAATCGATCATCCTCAAAGCCAACACATGACAGCCCCATAAATCTGTGAAAATTGTTTACCTTCTGCCGCACCCAGTTGGAGGGCCCTGAACTCGTGGAAATTGGAGGTCTACTGTCTAAGGACTTGCATATACTCAGCTCATTCCCAGTGGAGTTCTTCTAATTGCAACCTAGTATGGAAGATACACCGTCCATATAGAGGTTTAGACAAAATGATTCACTCAATTCTTATTAGAAGAAGAGGTATAAATACAGATTTGAGAAACTAAAATTACTCCTAAACTTGTGCTAACGTATAACAACATATGTGAAAATAAAGGAAAGAATGAGCTGTACATATTTCCTAAACTAGCTGATCAAATGCAGTTACGAATTCTAATGCTGATTTTCTGCATGAATACTAGCTGTCCTTATATGCCCCCTTAAGATGGAGGTGCCATCTGCAACACCAATCTTGGATCTTAATAGTTGAAAGCGTTGACGTGAGAGTGATTTTGTAAGGAGATCAGCTAGTTGACACGAATAGTATGGATGTGCTGAACACGAATAGTTCCCTTTTTGACAAGATCTCGTACAAAGAGGAGATCAATTTCAATGTGTTTCATCCGTGTGTGCTGGACTGGATTTAAACTGAAATGGTTGGTGCCAATATTATCACAAAACATTTGAGGTGCTTCTCTGAGAATGAGACCAAGTTCCTTGATAAGGGAGTGAAGCCAAACTGTTTCTGATGTGGCAGTAGCTAGTGCTCGAAACTCTGCTTCTGTAGATGATCTTGAGACTGCCCTTTGCTTGCGTGCAGACCATGAGATTGGATTAGGACCAATGAATGTGATGAAAGCAGTGGTTGAAATGCGAGTGTCCGTATTTGATGCCCAGTCCGCATCACTATAGGTCTTGAGTTGGAATTGATCATGCTTTTGGAGGAGGATACCATGAAACATGGTCTGTTTAAGATATCTGAGTAGTCTTTTTGCTGCAGCCCAATGGTTTGTTGTCGGCTTCTGCATGAATTGAGATAATCTATTAACTGCAAAGGCAATATCGGGACGAGTGAGTCCCAAATATTGAAGTGCTCCAATGATCTTGCGATACTCAGTGCTGTCAACACATTCAAAATTATCTTGAACCGTAAGCTTGGCTATAGTGGACATTGGAGTGAGTGTTTCTTTAGCATTTTCCATGGAGGTTCGTGAAAGGAGATCCCGTATATACTTATGTTGAGATAGAAAGAGCCCCTGTGGCGTTGGAATCACTTCTACTCCCAAGAAATAATACAAGGAGCCCATATCTTTGACTGAGAATGTAGAGCCAAGCTTGTTTATAATGTTATTCACAAAGCTGAGTGTGTTGCCTGTGACAATTATGTCATCAACATAAACAAGGCAGTAGCACAAGATATCATGAGACTTATAGATGAAAAAGAGTTGTCAGTGGCCGAGTGAATAAAACCAAAGCTGAGGAGTGCATCCCGAAGGGCCTTGTACCACTGTCCTGGAGCTTGTTTAAGACCATAGATACTATTTTTTAGCTTGCAAACATGCTGAGGTTGAGATGGATCTTCAAATCCTGGAGGTTGATGCATGAAGACTGTTTCTTCAAGATTACCATGCAAGAATGCATTATTGATGTCTAACTGACGAAGAGGCCAGCCATTCATGACAGCAATGGTTAAAAGAAGCCTAATTGTTGCTGGCTTTACCATAGGGCTGAAGGTTTGAGAGTAGTCAATACCTGGCCGTTGATGAAATCCTTTAGCGACAAGTCGAGGTTTATATCGACTGATTGTTCCATCTGGATTTCATTTCTTCCACAAATTTACACCCAACAAGATTCTGGTCGGGAGTGGGAGGAACCAGTTCCCACGTCCCATGTTGAAGGAGGGCTGTCACTTCTTCTGACAGAGCCTTGCGCCAGTGAGGGTCTTTAAGGGCTTGACTTACACAACTTGGTTCGGGTGGTTCAGGTAAGGGGTGCTTGGTGGTGGTGTGGAGTTGTTTTGGCCGAAAGATATTGTTCATGGAGCAAGTGATGATGGTTCGTGGACATGGTGGTGGAGAGGATGGTATTGAATTTTCTGGTTGAGAGACAGAAGTGACTAAAGGAGTAGTAGAAGGTCTAAGAGTTACCTGATCTGAAGTGGAGATTGGTGCCTCTTGAGGTTGCACAAGAGCTGGATCTTCACTTGGAGTCGAAGAAGTAGAGGGGATATCTCCTTGAGCCCGTGTGATTGCTGGAAGCTCCCTGGAAGCAAGCTGCAAAATTGGTCCTGAAAAAGAAGAGGTTTCTGGTGTGGATGAGTCAATGGGTGATTGCATGGAAACCTGTTTGAAGGGGTAAACAGACTCATCAAAGGTTACGTGTTTGGAGGTGTATATGCGCCGACTTTGTAGATGAAGACATAGATATGCACTTTGGCTAGTAGAGTAGCCAACAAAGATACAAGGAACATATTTCTTTTGAAATTTGTTTGTGTTATACGGCTTCATCAAGGGAAAGCATAGACATCCAAAGGAACGTAATTTTTCATACCGAGGTTGTTGCTTGAAGAGAACTTGAAGAGGTGATTTATGATGAAGAACAGGTGATGGAAGTCGATTGATTAGATATGTGGATGTTGCAAAAGCATAAGCCCAATATTCTGATGGAAGAGAGGCATGACTTAGAAGGGTTTGACCTGTCTCCACAATATGGCGATGACGACGCTCAGACACTCCATTTTGTTGGGGTGTATAAGGGGCTGTCGTATAATGACTAATGCCATGGGTTGTGAAAAAGGGTCGAAGAACAGTGAACTCTCCTCCATTATCGGAATAAACTCCTTTAATTTTTATGTTAAAACGAGTTTCAATCATTTTGTAGAAATGAGGAAATATGGTTTTAACATCTGATTTTTGATGCAATGGAAAGAACCACACATATTTTGTAAAGAGATCAACAAAAATAACATAATATCTGTGGCCATTGAGACTAGGAGTGGGAGAAGGTCCCCATACATCAATGTAAATTAAATCAAATGGTGTTGTGCTAGTTAGACCGTGTTTATGAAAGGGTAACTGATGAGCTTTATTGATAGAACACGAATGACAATTATTAGAACCAGAAAGACATGAAGTGGCGGGAAGGGAGAAAGAACTAATAAGGCGAGCGACAACTTTGGATGATGGATGACCAAGGCGCTGATGCCAACCAGCTATTGATGTGCGTTCATGGACAAAAGCAATTGGAGTAGCAGCAGGCGATAAGGGCAGAGGGTAGACTCCATGTTCACATGGTCCTTGAAGAAGAATCTCCCCCATTCTCCAATCCTTCAAAAGAAAATAAGTTGGGTGAAATTCCAAGATAACATTGTTTTGCTTTGTGAAGTGGTGAACAGATATCAAGTTTTTGTTAATAGTAGGATCACATAGAGTATCTTCAACTTGAAATTTTCTGTTTGGAAATGAAAGAGTAAGAGAACCGGAATGAGTAATGGGCAAACCTGATCCATCTCCAATAATAACTTCATCAGTACCATGATATTCATAGTGAAATTGTATATTTGAAACTTGAGAAGTGATATTATGGGAAGCCGTAGAATCAATGAGCCAACGTTTGTCTGGACTGGGAGTAGTAGTTGTGCAGTTCACAGTGGCTTCAGAGGGTTTCAATTTCGGACAGTATTTTGCAATGTGGCCTTATTGATCACAATATTGACACCTTGGAGGGTACTTGTATTGTTTCGACTGTCGAGGCTTTGATCTGGAGTCATTCTTGGATTGTTGATAAGTTGATGAAGACTGATTCTTTGAGGAGCGTGAGTCCCTGTGTTGAGTGGTATTGGCAGTAACTACCAAGGATTGAGTAGTGGAGTCAAGCCTTCGAAGATATGCCTCATGACCAAGTAGCAGATCATGTAATTCTTCAAATGAGAGTGAAGACTCTCGGGCTCGAATTGGAGCAACAATGTCACGAAAATCAGATCCAAAGCCATGGAGAACATATAGAGTGATGTCATCTTGAGATAATGGTGCATCAATGAGAGCAAGCTCATCGGCAATGGTTTTTATAGAGTGTAGGTACTCTATAATGCTGCAATTGCCACGCTGCATGAGGGTGAGATCCTCTTTGAGCTGCATGACACAAGTCCTGGATCGACTAGCATACAGTTTTGTCAGTTTAGTCCAGGCTTGATATGACGTCTTGGAGGTTGCTATGAGTGGTATCACAGTTGGGGACACTGAAGTCAGAATTGCACTTAGAATAAGTTTTTCCTGACGGAACCAAAGGTGATGAGCTGTAGTGGCAACTGCATCAGTTGACATCGGTAGGGGTGGGCAGGTATAAGTGCCATCAACATAGCCAAAGAGGTTGTAGCCAAGGAGAAGAGACTCGAATTGAGCATGCCATGAAGGGAAGTTGGTTGGTGTGAGACGTGCAGTAATTTGCTGGGTGGCATTGATGGCTATTGGAACACTATCAGAGGAAGAAGTGTCCATAGTGGAAGCGAGAAAGACAGGAAACACTCGTTGGAGTTTTGAGGTGTTAATCTGATACCATATAGAGGTTTAGACAAAATGATTCACTCAATTCTTATTAGAAGAAGAGGTATAAATATAGATTTGAGAAACTAAAATTACTCCTAAACTTGTGCTAACGTATAACAACATATGTGAAAATAAAGGAAAGAATGAGCTGTATAGATTTCCTAAACTAGCTGATCAAATGCAGTTACGAATTTTGATGTTGATTTTCTGCATGAATACTAGTTGTCCTTATAGTCCATGCCACCAACATTGCAAGACTTCATTTGCAATAAAAGTTAAAATTAAACTTTCTTGCAAATCAAAGGTTGTCATGTCGGCAATGTGGAGGGCATGTCCTCCACACCGGCTTGCAAATATAATTTTTCTTCTAGTGATGAAGACTAGTTTAGAAGAAGATGGATGCTTGGAAACTTAATAAAAAACCATAGTAATAAATCAACAAAAGAAGCATCTTACATGTTTTCCTCCTTTAAGGAGCTTCGAAATAAGTTAAGATTTAAAGCCATGTCAAACTATCAATAAAATAACAGAGGTTGGAAGAACTACCAGCGAGCTTTAAAGCCATGTCAAACTAGAAATATACAAAAATTTAAATCCTAAAACTATTTTAAGAACTTTAGGATATAAAACTTTGTTAATCCAAAATTCTACTCTTGATGCTAGAATTTAGGTTCCAAAAATGATTTATTGGAAGGATATTACCCTTCCAATGAATTGACTTTGGAACATGAAGTTCCGTTTGCAAAAGTTATATTTCTAATGAGCTTAATCTTGATTATATTCAACAATATTTGAATGGTACTGTTAAAATTAGTTTTGATAACCAATCTCTGGTAGTCAACCAAAGAAGAAATTCTTTCGCTAGATCTAGAAGTTCCTTTTCTGAATCTATCGTTGACAATCCATAAAGAAAAGACCAAAATCTCCTTAACTTTTTGGAAGACTTGGTCAAAAATGATAAGCCTGATTAAAAATTAAAACATGTTTTAACCTTTTCTCGAGTTACTTCAACTTATTATACTATCCAAGATACAGAGGTATCTAAAGGTAAATCCATAAAAGAAGTCGTTAAGGAAGAAGAAGAAGATGTTTATTCTTTATCTCCACCGGCTTCAGATATGATCCCTCCTATTAATCACACCCAATTATCTATGATAATAGAGTTTTTGAAATTGATTTGATTGTTTTGTTTAGTGAATATAGTTTTGTTAGAAATTGTGATAAAAGAAAATCTTATCATGTTACTTTTTCTAATCAAGAATAGTTATATATTGAGCGAAAATGGAAAGAAAAAACGTATGTCCCGCAAAAGCATATTATATATATATATAATGAAGGATAAATACATTTTATTGTGTAATGAATTATAATACATAACCTTTATTATAAATACATTTCTACATAATCATATATATTAAATATTTATTTTTAGTGTCATAAATCATTGGGCACAACTCTTGCCATCTTTCTCAATTTTAGAAACGAGCAGGACCAAAACGCAGGGGCAAATGTTCGTGCCACGAATGCAGGACCATACGGGGGTAAACTCCTCCAAAGATGAAGAGCTCGAGGGTTAGGCGGGTGAAGGAAACCAAAGGGCTCACAACGGCAATGCCAACTTCAAGATAAAGATTGATTTATAGTGTTTTAATGGACATCTTCATGTTGAAAGCTTCCTCGATTGGCTCCTTGAAGTAAAAAATTTCTTTGACTGCATGCAAATACTGGGAGCTCAACAAGTGAAACTGGTGGCCTATAAGCTACGTGGAAGAGCATCGTCTTGGTAGGAAAAAATGCAGAATAACCAAAGGCGCCAAGGTAAACAACCAGTCCATGTGTAGCCCAAGATGAAGAGACTAATCAGTGCACGATTTCTCCCTCCCGATTATAAACAAATCCTGTATCAACAATATCAGAATTGTCGGGCAAGGCTCCAGGATTGTGAGAATACACAGAAGGACAACAAGTGGCAAGATACATTGGAGGGTTATGTGTTGCCATATAAGACAAAGTAACACTACACACTTTGTGGACTCTATCAGAAGCAGTAAACCTAGCCATGAAAATTGAATTACAATTAATCTGCCCCCTTGTTGGAGTTAAAATAAAAATGAAGAGCAAAAAACAGAGAAAATGAAGGGAAAAATCGCTCCTCTAATATGTAGGATTGATTCTGTAAATTCCTTATGTATTAAACTTCTTGGTTACAAACTGTTTAGTCACATGAATACGCACAAGGCATTAAATGGGAATATGAGTCCCAATACATGTAAATTAAATATAACAAGCTAAACATAGCAAAGCATTAAATAGAACATGCATAGTAGTCATTATGGAAATTACATCAACTTTAATACTCCTCCTTGATGTATTTTTCATAAACACCAAGCATCATTCGAAGAAATTGAAACCGGACTCTAGGAAGTGCTTTAGTAAATATATCAGTCATCTGTTCTTTACTGGTACAGTATTTCAAATTAACTTCACAATTTGCTTTAGCTTCCCTAAAAAAATAATACTTGATTGAAATGTGCTTTTTTCTACTATGATAAATAGGATTCTTAATGATAGCTATAGCTGACTTGTTGCCACAAAATACATCAACTAGTCCTGGTTGTTTCTCACCCATGTCCTTCAGAATTTTCCTTAGCCAAATACCTTGACTAACAACCCCTGCAACAGCCACATACTCAGCTTCAGCTGTTGATTGAGCAACTGTTGGTTGCTTCCTTGAACCTCATGAAAAGCTCCTGTTCCCAGATTGAAACAAAAGCCTGAGATACTTCTCATCTCATCAAGTGATCCTCCCAATCACTATCTGTAAAACCTGTTAACTTGGGTTGTGAAAATGGCTTGTACCAAATTCCCAAGTCCATGGTTCCTTGCACATATCTAAAAACCCTCTTAGCTACTCCAAGATGAATTTGCCTCGAACTTTGCATAAAACTGGACAGCAAACTAGAAGCAAACATCAAATATGGTCAAGTAGCAGTTAGATACAACAACAAACTACCAATTAGACTTCTATAAGTGCCCGCATCAACCTTCGTTGCTCCATCTTCCTTTTTGAGTTTCTCATTAGCAATAAGAGGTGTAGCCACAGGTTTTCATCCAAACATTTGAAACTTTTTCAACATATCTTCAGAATACTTTTTCTTTGAAATAAAAATTCCACCTTCGTGATGAACTTCCATTCTAAGAAAATAGAGCATAAGTCCCAAGTCACTCATCTCAAAAGTGCTCATCATATCTCTTTTGAATTCTTCCATCATCTCTATATTGGTTTTAGTAAAAATTAAATCATCAACATATAGAGAGACAAGAAAAATACCTCCACTTTTGGCTTTGACATAAAGTGTAGGCTCACTCTTACTTTTGCTGAATTCTTCTTCATTGAAATAACTGTCAATTCTGCCATACCAAGCCCTTGGAGCTTGTTTAAGCCCATATAGAGCTTTTTTTAATCGAAGCACTTTGCCTTCTTCTTTTATGAAGCCCTCTGGCTGATCAACATATATTTCTTCTTTTAAACTTCATTCAAGAAGGTTGATTTGACATTAAGTTGAAAACTCTTCCAATTGTTTTGAGCTGCAAGTGCACAAATGGTTTGAATGGTGTCCAACCTTGCAACTGGTGCAAAGGTCTCATTACAGTCAATACTAGGCTACTGTGAATAGACTTTAGCCACAAGTCTTGCCTTGCATTTCTTCAAAGAACCATCAGAGTTAAGCTTCCTTTTGTAGATCCACTTAACCCCAATAATGTCTTTTTTGTCAGGACAGTCCACCAACTCCCATGTTTTGTTCTTTTCAATCATTCTAATCTCCTTCTCCATTACATCAATCCATACTTTGTCTTTCACATCTTCATAAAAACTTTGAGACTCAATTGAAACAAAGTTGCATGATTCGTAAATTTCAGCCAAATGTCTTAACCTTCTTGGTTGGGATTCAAGTGAGGACATTGCAGTTGAAGGAGATACTGGTTCAGCTCTTGGTGATGCCATTGGACTAATATTTTCTTCATCTTTTATTGCTTCTCTTCTTCCATTCTGATCTTCAGAATTTAATGGCATTGTTTCCAACCCTTCTGGTATAGAAACATATTCAGTATTTATATTTTTTTTCATCCCAGTTCTAGCTAGCATTTTCATTGAATTCAACATCTCGACTGGTTACAAGTTGCTTTAAATCCAAATTATAGATTCTATATCCCTTGGACTGAGAACTATAACACAGAAGACTCATTTTTTAGATTTCTCGTCAAGTTTGTGCCTCTTTTGTGGTGGTACATGAATATAACACATACACCCAAAAATATTTAAGTGATATACAGTAGGCTTTTGACCACTCCAAGCTTCTATTGGAGTTTGATTTGGCACAACCTTTGTTGGACATCTATTGAGCAAATAAACTGATGTGTTAACAGCCTCAGCCTAAAATCTTTTTAGAAGTCCCTTCTCAAGCATCATGGATCTTGCCATTTCCATCACAGTCCTATTCTTTCTTTCTAAAACTCCATTTTACTGAGGAGTATAGACAATTGTAAGCTGATGTTCAAGCCCTTCTTTTTCACAAAACTCGTCAAACTTCTTTGAGTTGAATTTTGTTCCTCTATCACTCCTCAATGTCTTTATCTTGCTACCACTTGGTTTTCAACCATGAGTTTGTACTTCTTAAAGATGCCAAAATTCTAGACTTTTCTTTAAAGAAGTAAACACATGTCATTCTTGAGAAATCATCAATAAACAGTATAAAGTACCTGTTTTGATTCTGAGAAAGATTCTCATTGGACCACACACATCAATGTGAACAAGTTTCAATACCTTTTTTGCTCTCCATGCTTCACCTTTAGGAAAAGGTCGTTTGTGTTGCTTCCGTAACATGCAACCCTCACATACAGACATATTAGAATAAAGTAGAAGCAAATTACTGATCATATTCTTTTGATTCAAAACTCTCAAGGCATTAAGGTTATAGCAACCAAACCTTCGATGCCAAAGAGTTGTATCATCAAGCTTAGCAACCATAGATTTTTTACACTCCCATTGTATGGGACAATTCTTACAATTTCCCATTTTAATTTCTCCCACAACTTGCTTATGATGTTTTAAATCACAAATGGTACATACTTCTTTCTCAAACAATTAAGAGTATCCATTTTGCATCATTTGACCAACACTCAATAAACTTTGATCAAGACTTGGAACTAAAAGAACATCATTAATAAATTAGGTTCCTTTCTTAGTTCCCAAGGTGAGTGTACCTTTTCCTTTTGATTCTACTAAATCACCATTTCCAAACCTCACTTTTACTTTGACAGATCTATCAATCTTTGAAAACATACATTCATTTGGAGTCATGTGGTTGCTGCAGCCACTATCAAGGAACCATTCTTTACTTTTCTGGTCAACAGTGGCTTGACATGCATAGAACAATTGCTCCTCCTTTTCTTCTGTGTAGTTGGCTTGCTGATTTTTATTCTTGAATATGCAATCCTTTTCAACATGGCCAAACTTCTTACAATTAGTGCATTGAGGCTTCCCTTGATGATAGCAATCCTTTTAAAGGTGATTGTTCTTTTTACAAATACCACAAGGAGGAAAATCACCTTTCGAGTTTCCTTTTCTTTGAGAACTTTCTCCTCCTTTTGTTCCACTTTTATACTTCTTTTTAATATCTCTGGGTTTTGATTTTTCAAGTTAACCTTAGACTAGAATGCATTCTCTAAGGAAGCTTCACCTCTTCTATCAATCTTTGTTCATGGGCATATAAGGATCCCATTAATTAAGTAACAGAAAGAGTAGAAAGGTCTCTAGTCTCTTCAATAGTAGCAACCATATGGTCATATTTCTCTATGAGACTAATAAGAATTTTTTTGAACTATTCTTGCATCTTTTATTTCATCTCCATAAACTCTCATCTAATTTATGATCTCAATAAGCCTAAAACAATAGTCTTTTACATTTTCAGATTCTCGAGTTCTCTTCTTAAACCTTGAAGCTTAATGGTTTTAACTTTGAGATTACCTTGAAACTCTTGTTGCAGGATCTCCCAGGCTTGCTTTGAAGTCGTGGCCCTCATCAATCTTGGGAAGATAGCTTCACTGACAGCTTGCTGTAGAGTAAACAAAGCTTTAGCATCTCTTTGTCTGTCTATCTTGTTTTGGTTTGTTTCGGAGACTCCTTCTGCAGTAACAGTGACCCCATTTTCTACCACATCCCAAAGATCAAGTGACATGAAGAGAGTTTTCATTTTGATACTCCAATAGTCATAGTTTTCTCCACTGAATATTGGAACAGTAGGAGAAGAACTAGGTGCTGCCATATCGCCCTTTTTCAGATTGAAGTGGCTCTGATGCCAATTGTTGGAATTAAAATAAAAATGAAGAGCAAAAAATAGAGAAAATGAAGGGAAACCTCAATCGTCTAATTTGTAGGATTGATTCTATAAATTCCTTATGCATTAAACTTCTTGGTTACAAACTACTTAGTTGCATGGATATACACAAGGCATTAAATGGGAATATAAGTCACAATACATGTAAATTAAATATAGCAAAGCATTAAACAGAACATGCATAGAAGTAATTATGAAAATTACATCAACTTTAATACCCCTCCCAGAGTACCAAGCCTCACACCATTTAATAAGAGACCCGAGCCCTCTACTCAATCAAATCCTCTACCATCTCCTTCATATAGCCATAGCCAAAGAATCAATAATAACAGCTAGGCCCCAAACCCCATGGCCACCCACACTGGAAGTAAAGTGAGTACTAGCCAAAATCCTTTTGGTAGCTAGGCCGATAGCCAAGAGGTGTTTTCGCTGAAACCGGCCAGGACATTATTCCAATGAATGTCCCACACGAAAATTAGTCAGCATGGTGGAAGGTGATGATTTTGCTAAAGAGGACAATGCCAAATCAGGGGAAGAGGCTGAACTCGTTAAGGGCAATGAAGATGATTTTATGAATTGTGTTATACAACGATTGCTCTTGGTGCCAAAGCATGAAGAGCCCACCTAGAGGCACGTGATCTTCAAAACCCGATGCATCATCACCAAGTATGCAATTTGATCATTGATAACGAGGGCTGCAAAAATATAGTCTCAAGTGCATTGGTTTCTACTTTGCAGTTGAAAACAGAGAAGCATCCTCGACCCTATAAAATTAGTTGCTTTAAGAAGGGAGCCGAAGCAAAGGTGTCCACCATCTGTCATGTTCTATTTTCGATTAATAAAATTTGTGAGGAAGAGGTAGTTTGCGATGTTGTGGAAATGGATGCTTATCACATACTACTTGGGAGGCCTTGGCAGTTTGACGTAGACTACATACAAGGGGAGAGACAACACCTACACATTTTGGTGGCATGAACGGAAGATAGTGTTACTACCTACAAGGGAATGGGATCATGGGCCTGCAATGCTTGAGAAAAAGGCCACCTTTCTCACCATGCCTGAAGACCAGTTCCAAAGTGACGCATAAGAGTGCGGAGAAATCATGAAGGGAAGAGTAGAGGAGGAAGCCCCCGAGGTACCTCTAACCATCAAACAACTATTTGATGAATGTTTAGACCTTGTTTTGCAAGAGTTGGGGCTGTTCTCCCACAAGAAGGGTGACTTGTCGAATTCTTTAGTGAAAAGTTAAATGAGGCTAGACGCAAGTGGACTGTCTATGAGCTGGAGTTTCATGTTGTCATCAGATCGTTGAAACACTACTGTGAACACTACCTCATCCAGTGGATTTTGGTTGTATAGTAATCACCATGCTCTCAAAATTATTAACACCAAGAACCATGTGAACCGGATGCAAGCAAGGTGGTTATGTTCATACAAAAATTCACCATGATTCTCTAGTACAAGTCTGGGTAGCACTATAAGGTTGCGGACGCTCTCAATGAAGGGGAAGAGCTTCTGATCACGTTACAAACTGAAATCACAGGTTTTGAGCAACTCAAAGACTTGTATGCAGACGATGAAGACTTTGCTGAGGAGATGCAAGCGGAAACAACCAACGTCTAACTTCCACAACCAAGGTGAATATTTGTTTTGAAGCTACCAAGTATGCATCCTGAGAACATCACCACGTGAACACTTGATATGTGAGCTGTATGCAGGTGGCATAGGTGGTCATGTGGGAAGAGATATGACAATCGCCTTAGTGGCCAAGAGCTACTACTAGCCCCAGTTGAGGTGGGACGCAAGTAAATTCTTTAAAAAATGCCCCACATATTGTGGGAAAGGGACAGTCCCAAAACACCGGATTATACACCCCCTACCTATACTAAAAAATATTTGGGAGGACATAAGTATAGATTTTGTACTTGGCCTTCCGCGGACTCACAGCGGTGTGAATTCCGTCTTCGTAATTGTGAACCAATTCTAGAAAATGAATCACTTTATCCCTTACTGAAGGATAGTAGATGCTTTCAACGTTGCCCACATTTTCTTTAAAGAGGTTGTGCGCCTTCATGGAATTCCCAAGTCAATCAGATCCAATCGAGATATCAAGTTCCTCAGCCACTTTTGGTTCACCCTCTGGAAAAAGTTTGATACAAACCTCAAGTATAGCAACACTTGCCATCTACGAAAGAATGGTCAAACGGAAGTAACCAATCGTACATTGGGAAACATGATTAGGTGCATTTTAGGAGATAAGCAAAGCTATGGGATGTATGTCTTCCACAAGTGGAGTTTGCTTTCAATAACATGGTTAATCGTTCGATTGGAAAGACCCCGTTTGAAGTTGTCTAAACCCGGTCACCGAAGCACAGGTTGGATTGGTCCCTCTTCCTAGGCTTCTTGAACTTAGTATGGCAGCAGAAAACATGGCGGAATGAGTCCAACAAATCCACTCGAATATTTGTCTCAATTTGAAGAAGGTGAATGCACAATACAAGGAAGCGGTAGACAAGCACATGCAAGTAAAGATCTTTCAAGAGGGGGACCTAGTGATGGTTCATCTTGGCAAACAATGTTCTCCAGCAGGGACTTATAATGAGTTAAAGAATATAAAGTATGGACCATTTTGGGTTGTTAGAAAAACTAATGATAATGCCTGTGTCATGGAGCTCCTTTAAAATATGGCGATTTCTTCCACATTCAATGTAGCAGACATCTTTGAGTACTACCCGCCAGACGAACCACTCTACACCAATCATAGCTCAAGGATGAGCTTCACTCCAAGTGAGGGGGAATCTAATGTAGCACCCAAGAATCTAGAGGCGGGCCATGAGCATACCAATATGACAACAGAATAAAGTAGCAAAGAATTTCAAAAAAAGAAAGTTTGCAACCTTCCAATGCTGGTCAAATCGTCATCCTCTAGATTTTATTGTTTTAAAAAAGATTTCCATTTGAGAAAGTTTCCTTAGTTTGCTCTAGTCTCCATTATAGTAAGGATTAGCATTGTAGTGCAGAGATATTTCTTTTGGAATAAAGATTATGGTAGTTTGAATTTTCTTTGATTTGTAGTGGGAAACACATATTTCCTACTTGAATTATCTTTCCACTTCTGCTGAGCAAAAAACTTCTTAAAATATTACACATCAATAGATTGAATAAGAATGGTAAGATTTACGATGAACAACATTTATCCATACTAAAGATATTGTACACATCTATTTTAGAACAATAAATCTTGGTTTCAACAGAATTTAAAAGTAAGAAAAACATATTTTTACACATCAAATATACTATTGTTTTGGAAGACTGCCATATTAGCCTATATATATAAAAAAAAAAAGAGTAATACTATTTGTATCCTTGATTTTTTATCCTCAGTACCGTACACTTGTAGAGGTGGTACATTTTAAATGATTGTTCATATAAGTGAATGACATATGAAATCACTTATAATGCACCACATAAACAGTATGACTGAAAATGAAAAAATCAAAATTAAGAACATCATTTAATGGCATAATTCTCAAAGCAATAAGCAAAACACAAAAAATTATCATGAGTTTTTAGGATTTAACCAATTTTATAGCTGTTTTGGCACAACAAGTGTACTATATCACTTTTATCTTATATCGGAGTGCACAAAAGAATACACGTTGCCGATAATGCCCTTTTTTTCTTAGTCGTGCTCTACTAGGGCTCGTTATCCGTGTGTCCTATATGGTGGCCACCGAGGTTCCCCTGGGCATCGACAATGGCTGGTCGGTAGCGTTCTTTTGCTATTTTGGTGGCCCATTCGCCATAGCCGTTACTTGAAATTGAGGTTTCTTTTCATCCTACAAAAATTATTGATGGTGAAATCTATGTTCTATTCTCTAAGGAATAAGTCGAGAAATCTGCTGCTCTTTTTAGGTATTTGATGGTCCTTAAATTTCTAAGGTAGTGTTCGTCCCTTGATGCAATCCGAGTGTTCATCTAAAATTGTTGGGGTCTGAATTTGCAACCGATGGTTTTTACAATGAGAAAGCCTCGGAATGTGTTCATGCATCTTTCTAATGAGACTATTTTTGTGAAGGCATTGTCGAGGGAGACTACTGATGTGGATGGTGTTCCCTACCGAGGGTTCCATTGGCATTCGGGTTTTGATGAGGATACAAAGCCTTCTTTGGTGCCGGTGTGGGTTTTCCTTCTTGGATTACCACCAAATTATTTCCTTCTTGGCTTGGTTTCTGCGTCGTGATAACACCACCAAATGTGCGACTAGAACCTATGGGGCATAGGTCTGTTTGGAATTAGATGCAGCAAGGGAACCAATTAGGGTGATTTGAATTGGAAATCCTCACCATGCTTCAATTTTCTATATTGAGGTTGAATATGAGACTCTCCTTGCATTTTGTTCAAGATGTTGTACTCAAGGGCATAATTTGAAGTGTAAATGGAAGGGAGGTGTTACTCAGGCTGTTGATCGCAAATAGAAGGGGCTTGAGAGGGAAACAGAGAAGCCAATGAATATTTGGAAGCCTAAGCCATCTGTGAAAGACACACCTAAGGAGGTACTGAATCTTGATTATGTGCCTAATGATAAGTCGATGCTTGTTCTGACAAATATGAAGATTTCTGGGTCTCCTGAATTGCCTGCGAATGACACTATTGCAAGTGACACAGAGCTATATTATAGAATGTGCTGATACAAAGTTAATGGTGGTTGGTTGTTAGGATCTAAAGATACTGGAAGTGGGTAAAGATTTAACTAACATGGTGGATAATTGGTCTCATGAATTGCCTGCTAATGTCTCTTTTGTTGATGTGTTGGTTGCTGAAAATATGGATAGAAATATGGATGGTCCTAGTTCTTCGAAAGTGTAGAACTCTGGTGTAGATGTTACTGATATTGCAATAGTGGTCGTGGAGTCTAGTCCTATGGAATTACAACAAGATGTGGATATATTGGGTTCTAAGATTGTGATACAGCCAAGTGACACGGTGGTGATTAAGGAGTTAGTGGAGAAGGTGGCAGAGGATGGGGTGCTACATGATAACACAGAAGATTGACTTATGATGGGGTCTTTGGTTATTGTGATTCCAGTCGATATGGTGGAGTTACAACCTGATGGAGTTATTGAAGATTATGCCTCTAAGCTCGATGAAGAAAGGGTAGTGCATTTGTGTAAAAATAAAGATTACCCCTTGATGGTGATGCTATAACGGCTAAAAATGTAGCTAAGGGTGGAAGAATTCTCAGAAGCTCATCTCGGGTTCCTAGCAAGCCCGCTCGAATGAATTTATGATTTGTCAACCTCTTTTTTGGAACATCCATGCAATTTAATCGTCATGGAGAAGACATTGTAAGTTGGTGAGGAAGTTACAGGTAAATTTTATTATGTTGGCTAAACCTTTTGTTGATGATAGTAATTTGGAAGTTTTGAAAAATAGTTCAAAGTTTGAACATCATTTTTCTAATCAAAGTGTTGGTGGAAAATTACGGTTGTTATGGAGGGATGGTTTAAAGGTTTCGATTAGTCAGTGCAATGCTCAGCATGTGTCTGTTTTGCTGAAGGTTGACTCACGCTTTGTTGTGGTCTCTGTGGTTTATGCAAAATGTAACCATTTGGAGAGGAGAGATCTTTGGAGGCTATTACAGTTGGATGTAGTGCAAGGTACAACTTGGCTATGTCTTGGTGATTTTAACATTATTCGTGGGGATGATGAATGTAGTGGTGGTAGTCCCCATTTGAGAATTGCAATGGATGAGTTCAATCATTTTATTGAGGCTTGTGGGTTAATTGAAATGAAATCAGTGGGGAGCAAGTTTTCTTGGTGTAATGGGCAGAGAGGTTTGGCTAGAAGTTGGTTGAAACTGGATAGATTCTTGTTAAATGCATTGGTTGTGGACTTGCTACCTAATGCTTATTGTAATTATTTGCCTCGCTCGACTTCGGATCATTCACTGATGTCCTTTGTATTAAAGACTCTCGTATGTCGATATGGGCATCCTTTGATTAAATTCCAACAAATGTGGGCGTCTCATGTGAATGTTAGACAGGTTGTTAAAGAAACTTGGCAGGTTCTAGTCACTGTTGTGGGTCTTTTTTGGCTAGGTTCTAAATTGAAAAAGTTGAAAGTGGTATTAAAGGATTGGAATCGTATAATTTTTGGGCACTCTAAGACTAATATTAGTAATTTGGAAAAGCAAATAGAAAGACTTAAAGGTCAGTTGCAAGCTAGCTTTTCTAAAGAGGTTGAGACAACATTCTTAGTTGCCAAGGAAGAGTTTGCGGTTTGGCTTCTCAAAGAGGAGACCCGGATTTCACAACAGGCTAAAATCAGTTGGATGGAGAAGGGCAAGGCATCCACTCAGTTTTTTAAAACGTTTGTTTATGTGAATAAGCTTATTGTGCAGGAAAAGCAATTTCGAGATTATTCTTGTTTGAATTCCCCAGAAGCTATCCATGCTGGTGTTGTCGATTTCTTGAGTGACTTCCTTCAGGCAAGACCAAGAAGGGATCACCAGGATTTATCATTGTTTGTGTAGAATGTTATTTTGGAGGAGGAAAACAAGATTCTTCTTCAGCTCCCTTCGATCCAACAGGTGAAAAAGGCTATGTTTTCTATTTTGATTTATATTAGTCCAGGACCAGATGGCTTTGGTTCTAGGATATATTGTTTGTGTTGGGATATTGTGGAGTCTATTGTGGTGGCAGTAGTTAGGGAGTCTTCAGTGGCTCCCCTAATTTTACTTTGCTTCTTATATTGTGTTGAGCCCAAAAGTGCAAAACTCAACCAGTTTTGACAAATTTAGACCTGTCAGTCACAACTGTGTTTGCCTGTTGTGCAAGTGCATGCACCCATACTCGGTAGTTATGTTGATTAAAATAGGTAAGATGACATAATCCTAATTAATTCCTTGTGTATTCCCCTAATTATCACTTTTTTTAGTTGCACTTTAAAGTAATGTAGCAATATAGCGTTGAGAAAAATAGGTAACAAGGCATAACCTAGCATGATCGTCAGATCTTGGCGAAATTTGTCATTTGTCAATTTCTAAAAATCTTACTAGTTTTTAAAAATTATAGTCAGCTATTTGACCTTTTTTTTCCTAATTTTTTTCTCCAAAATTGTACTATATATGTGGAAAAAAATTGATTTGATTTTCAATGAAATCTAACAATCTTGACATCAAATTTTAGAAAAGAATTTGGAGGGGCCGGAGAGAACATAGAAAAGAAATTAATCCAACATCTTATTGCCTTCCTTGATGCAATCCAAGTGTTGGGGGTAACATGTGTAAAATGCAAGCTCCTAATATTAAAGACACTGGTAAGTCGATATGGGCCTCCATCATTTAAGTTCCAACAATGTGGGCGTCTCATGTGAATTTAAGAGAGGTTGTTAAAGAAACTTCGCTGGTTCTAGTCGCTATTGTGGGTCTCTTTCGGCTAGCGTCTAAATTGAAAAAGTTGAATGTGGCATTAAAGGATTGGAATCGTAGAATTTTTGGGCACACTGAGACTAATATTAGTAGATTGGAAAAGCAAATAGAAAGACTTGAAGGTCAGTTGCAAACTAGCTTTTTTGAAAAGGTTGAGAGAGCATTCTTAGTTGCCAAGGAAGAGCTTGTGGTTTGGCTTCTTAGAGAGAAGACTTGGCTTTCTCAACAGGCTAAAATCAGTTGGATGGAGAAGGGAGAGCCATCCACTCAATTTTTTAAAACGTTTGTTTATGTGAATAAGCAGATTGTGCAGGAAATGCGACTCTAAGATGATTCTTGTTTGAATTCCCCGGAAGCTATCCATGTTGGTGTTGTGGATTTCTTGAGGTACTTCCTTCAGGCAAGAACAAGAAGGGATCCCCCCGATTTATCATTATTTGTGCATAATGCTGTTTTGGAGGAGGAAAACAGTATTCTTCTTCAGCTCCCTTCGATCCAAGAGGTGAAAGAGGCTATGTTTTCTATTCCGATTGATAGCAGTCTAGGACCAGATGGCTTTGGTTCTGGGATCAATTGTTTGTGGTGGGACATTGTGGAGACTATTGTGGTGGCTGCAGTTAGGGTGTTTTTTAGGGTCTCCCCTCTTCCCAGATTTACTTTGCTTCTAATATTGTGTTAAGCCCGAAAGTGCAAAACTCAACCGGTTTTGACAAATTTAGACCCGTCAGTCACAACTGTGTTTGCCTATTGTGCAAGTGCATGCACCCATACTCGGTAGTTATGTTGATTAAAATAGGTAAGATGACATAATCCTAAATAATAACTTGTATATTCCTCTAATTATGACTTTTTTTAGTTGCACTTTAAAGTAATGTAGCAATATAGCGTTGAGAAAAATAGGTAACATGGCATATCCTAGCTTGATCATCAGATCTTGGCAGAAATTTCCATTTGTCAATTTCTAAAAATTTTACTTGGTTTTTAAAAATTATATCCAGCTATTTGACTCGTTTTTTCCTAATTTTGTTCTCCAAAATTGTTGTATATATGTCGAGGAAGATTGATTTGATTTTCAATGAAATCTAACAATCTTGACATCAAATTTTAGAAAAGGACTTGAAAAGGCTGCAAAGAACTTAGAAAACAAGTTAATCGAACATCTTATTCCTTGCCTTTATGCAAACCGAGTCTTGGGGGTAACACGTGTAAAATGCGAGCTCCTGGTAGGTTGATATGGGCATCCTTCGATTAAATTCCAACAAATGTGGGCGTCTCATGTGAATTTTAGACAGGTTGTTAAAGAAACTTGGCAGGTTCTAGTCACTGTTGTGGGTCTTTTTTGGCTAGGTTCTAAATTGGAAAAGTTGAAAGTGGTATTAAAGGATTGGAATCGTATAATTTTTGGGCACTCTAAGACTAATATTAGTTATTTGGAAAAGCAAATAGAAAGACTTAAAGGTCAGCTGCAAGCTAGCTTTTCTAAAGAGGTTGAGACAACATTCTTAGTTGCCAAGGAAGAGCTTCCGGTTTGGCTTCTCAAAGAGGAGACTCAGATTTCACAACAGGCTAAAATCAGTTGGATGGAGAAGGGCAAGGCATCCACTCAGTTTTTTAAAACGTTTGTTTCTGTGAATAAGCTTATTGTGCAGGAAAAGCAATTTCGAGATTATTCTTGTTTGAATTCCCCAGAAGCTATCCATACTGGTGTTGTCGATTTCTTGAGTGACTTCCTTCAGGCAAGACCAAGAAGGGATCACCTGGATTTATCATTGTTTGTGAAGAATGTTATTTTGGCGGAGGAAAACAAGATTCTTCTTCAGCTCCCTTCGATCCAAGAGGGGAAAAAGGCTATGTTTTCTATTTTGATTTATATTAGTTGTTGCGACTAAACTCTAACTCAAATTAATGAACCAAAAATTTAGTACAGTTTTACTTGCAAGTATACAGGTGTTGTAGTATCTTATAGGATCGAATCCACAGGGATTGACTTTTGTGATAGAGGAAACAAATTCAGACAATGAAACGAAATTACTAAAAGAAACATACAATCGAATATAAAGATATGGAGAAAGACTAAGGTTTCGAGGATCCGTCTAATAATTTATGATATTGTTTCCGATTGATTTACTTCAATTAAAATAGAATAATGATTCCGTTTAATTGGAAGATTTACCATTTAAGATCAAGAAAAACAGACGCTTATGATCGAGAGTGAACGATTGATGATTAAAACATTTACAAATCTATTTGAATACCACAGGGATTCCTCAAGCATTCACTGTATTCGGAAATCACAATGAATCAAGACGAGTATGTAGATAATCAAAATATCCAATAATAAAATCTTTCAATCGATCAAGCTCGTAAAATAGATTTTACGTGGATTTGAAAACAATATTTAAATCATTAAACTTCACCTCTAACTTTAGTATGAAAATTTAGCCAACCATACTCATAAAATGAGCCACGGAAATAACTAATATGGAAACAACTAAGAAAATGTCAAGAAAATAAAATCTGCTGAACGAATAAATCACAAGATCTGAAATGAAAGTAAAAACTACAAAATAAAAATCAAATCCGAAAAGTAATAGTCTATCAATGATTAAAACCATAAAACTGAAAACTAAAAGAGATAAATCTAAAATAGAAGAAAACTGCTTCACGTCGACTTCAAAATAATCTGGACGAAGAATGCATGCAAGACGTCACCCCCACACTAAAATCTTCAATTCCTGCCGACACTCCCTCAGCTCCCTCTCTTATCAAAATAGCCAATTAAATCACTCCAGTTCCCTTCAACCGACTCACTCCTTTCACCCCTTCAATCATCTCTCGTCTGCACCTCAAATCCTCACCTACCGATTCCTTCCTTCTATCATCAACCAAGATAAATCTCAGCCAATCAAATTATTCCAGCCAATTCCTTTCTCTCATCTCATTCTTTTCTTTAATGAGAGCCCACGTAAATTCCTATCTCAGCCAGCATAATTTCCCATGACCGACTCACTCATTACTCTCCCTCTCTACTCACTTTTTCTCACCCTTTCCTATCTCTTCTTTCCCTCTCTACTCATGGCCAACACACCTCAACTCCTCTCTATGTCCCACGTAACCCTCTCACTCTACACCTCTCCAACCGATTCCTTTTTCTTTTCTCCTGAACTTACCTCTTTTTATAGCAAAAATAAATAGCCGAACAACCCCATTCACATTCAATCGGTTTCTTGCGTTCACATGTTCTCTCAATTCCAGCTGACCGACTGCACACTTTCAGCACAACATATTAACATTACACGTCTCTCTCTAATCTTGCACCCACCGGTTGCCTTTCTTCTTTCAACTTTTGCACCCACCGATTTTCCTCTTCACTTCCCTTTAATCGCGGCACCTCTCTTTCTTTACACACCAACCAACTAATATTCAACTCATGCACCGATTCTTCAATTCAATCAAGCACCTCTTTTCTCTCATCACTCCTACACGTCTCCCTTGATTGAAAAATTAAACACGGCACTTCTCTACTCACCCACTCTCCTATCTCTTCTCTCCGTCCACTTTAGCTGCACCAACCTTCTTTCTTTTTTATTTTTTTATTTTTTAGCCCACATGCCTTCAAGTTTCAGCTCCCTTTTTAGACTTTAATGTTGCACCTCCAAAAATTCTCAAGCCTCCGTGAGTTTCGTTCAACCATGAAGATCACATGCATCTTGAATAATCGAAGGAAGAAAATAACAACTGATTCTTCATTTTGTGTCTTCTTTTTTCAACTGCCAAGTACGTCTTTCCTTCCTCTCAACTAGTATGCATTTTTGATCAAAAGTTCCAACCGGATCTCATTTGAATTTTATTTAAACTGAAAATAAGAAGAAATAAATAACACTCAAAAATAAATTATCAAAAACAGACTATATATGTGAGGAAATATTGTCCCATTAAATTATAGTTATAAAATTAAGCATAAAATGATATCAATCAATTAAAAATCACAACTCGTATTTATGCTTATTAACTATTTTTCCATCTAAAACCAATAATAGTGTCATGAAGAATTTAAAATACATTGGTTTTAAATAGCTAAAACATGCAATATTTCAGCTCAATCATTAGTCCAGGACCAAATGGCTTTGGTTCTGGGATATATTGTTCGTGTTGGGATATTGTGGAGTCTATTGTGGTGGCAGTAGTTAGGGAGTTTTCAGTGGCTCCCCTAATTTTACTTTGCTTCATATATTGTGTTAAGCCTGAAAGTGCAAAACTCAACCGGTTTTGAGAAATTTAGACCCGTCAGTCACAACTGTGTTTGCCTGTTGTGCAAGTGCATGCACCCATACTCGGTAGTTATGTTGATTAAAATAGGTAAGATGACATAATCCTAATTGATTCCTTGTGTATTCCTCTAATTATCACTTTTTTTAGTTGCACTTTAAAGTAATGTAGCAATATAGCGTTGAGAAAAATAGGTAACAAGGCATAACCTAGCATGATCATCAGATCCTGGCAGTATTTGTCATTTGTCAATTTCTAAAAATCTTACTTAGTTTTTAAAAATTATAGTTAGCTATTTGACCTTTTTTTTCTTAATTTTGTTCTCCAAAATTGTAGTATATATGTGGAAAAAAATTGATTTGATTTTCAATGAAATCTAACAATCTTGACATCAAATTTTAGAAAAGAACTTGGAGGGGCCGGAAAGAACTTAGAAAAGAAATTAATCCAACATCTTATTGCCTTCCTTGATGCAATCCGAGTGTTGGGGGTAACACGTGTAAAATGCAAACTCCAGATATTAAAGACACTGGTAAGTCGATATGGGCCTCCTCCATTTAAGTTCCAACAATGTGGGCGTCTCATGTGAATTTTAGAGAGGTTGTTAAAGAAACTTCGCAGGTTCTAGTCGCTATTGTGGGTCTCTTTCGGCTAGCTTCTAAATTGAAAAAGTTGAAAGTGGTATTAAAGGATTGGAATCGTAGAATTTTTCGGCACACTGAGACTAATATTAGTAGATTGGAAAAGCAAATAGAAAGACTTGAAGGTTAGTTGCAAACTAGCTCTTTTGAAAAGGTTGAGAGAGCATTCTTAGTTGCCAAGGAAGAGCTCGTGGTTTTGCTTCTTAGAGAGAAGACTTGGCTTGCTCAACAGGCTGAAATCAGTGGATGGAGAAGGGAGAGGCATCCACACAGTTTTTTAAAACGTTTGTTTCTTTGAATAAGCCGATTGTGTTTGAAATGTGATTCTAAGAGGATTCTTGTTTGAATTCCCCAGAAGCTATCCATGTTGGTGTTGTGGGTTTCTTGAGTGACTTCCTTTAGGCAAGACTAAGGAGGGATCCCCCGGATTTATCATTGTTTGTGCAGAATGTTGTTTCGGAGGAGGAAAACAATATTCTTCTTCAGCTCCCTTCGATGTAAGAGGTGAAAGAGGCTATGTTTTCTATTTTGACTGATAATAGTCCTGGACCAAATGGCTTTAGTTCTACGATCTATTGTTTGTGTTGGGATATTGTGGAGTCTATTGTGGTGGCAGCAGTTAGGGACTTTTTCAGGGGCTCGCCTCTACCTAGATTTTACTTTGCTTCTTATATTGTGTTAAGCCCGAAAGCGCAAAACCCAACCGGTTTTGTCAAATTTAGACCCATCAGTCAACACTGTCTTTTGCTATTGTGCAAGTGCTTGCACCCATACTCGGTAGTTATGTTGATTAGAATAGGTAAGATGAAGTAATCCTAATTAATAACTTGTATATTCCTGTAATTATCACTTTTTTTACTTGCACTTTAAAGTAATGAAGCAATATAGCGTTGAGAAAAATAGGTAACATGGCATATCCTAGCTTGATCATCATATCTTGGTGCTATTTGCCATTTGTCAATTTCTAAAAATTTTACTTAGTTTTTAAAACTTATATCCAGCTATTTGACTCGTTTTTTCCTAATTTTGTTCTCCAAAATTGTATTATATATGTCGAAGAAGATTGATTTTATTTTCATTGAAATCTAACAATCTTGACATCAAATTTTAGAAAAGGACTTGAAGAGGCCACAAAGAACTTAGAAAACAAATTAATCGAACATTTTATTGCCTGCCTTGATGCAATCTGAGTCGTGGGGGTAACACGTGTAAAATGCGAGCTCCTGGTATTAAAGACCCTGGTAAGTCGATATGGGCCTCCTTCGTTTAAGTTCCAACAAATGTGGGCGTCTCATGTGCATTTTAGAGCGGTCGTTAAAGAAACTTGGCAGGTTCTAGTCGCGGTTGTGAGTCTCTTTCGGCTAGCTTCTAAATTGAAAAAGTTGAAAGTGGTATTAAAGGATTGGAATCTTAGAATTTTTGGGCACACTGAGACTAATATTAGTAGATTGGAAAAGCAAATAGAAAGACTTGAAGGTCAGTTGCAAACTAGCTTTTTTGAAAAGGTTGAGAGAGCATTCCTAGTTGCCAAGGAAGAGCTTGTGGTTTGGCTTCTTAGAGAGAAGACTTGGCTTTCTCAACAGGCTAAAATCAGTTGGATGGAGAAGGGAGAGCCATCCACTCAATTTTTTAAAACGTTTGTTTATGTGAATAAGCGGATTGTGCAGGAAATGCGACTCTAAGATGATTCTTGTTTGAATTCCCCAGAAGCTATCCATGTTGGTGTTGTGGATTTCTTGAGGTACTTCCTTCAGGCAAGAACAAGGAGGGATCCCCCCGATTTATCATTATTTGTGCATAATGCTGTTTTGGAGGAGGAAAACAGTATTCTTCTTCAGCTCCCTTCGATCCAAGAGGTGAAAGAGGCTATGTTTTCTATTCCGATTGATAGTTGTCCAGGACCAGATGGCTTTGGTTCTGGGATCAATGGTTTGTGTTGGGACATTGTGGAGTCTATTGTGGTGGCTGCAGTTAGGGTGTTTTTCAGGGTCTCCCCTCTTCGCAGATTTACTTTGCTTCTTATATTGTGTTAAGCCCGAAAGTGCAAAACTCAACCGGTTTTGACAAATTTAGACCTGTCAATCACAACTGTGTTTACCTGTTGTGCAAGTGCATGCACCCATACTCGGTAGTTATGTTGATTAAAATAGGTAAGATGACATAATCCTAATTAATAACTTGTATATTCCTCTAATTATGACTTTTTTTAGTTGCACTTTAAAGTAATGTAGCAATATAGCGTTGAGAAAAATAGGTAACATGGCATATCCTAGCTTGATCATCAGATCTTGGCAGAAATTTCCATTTGTCAATTTCTAAAAATTTTACTTAGTTTTTAAAAATTATATCCAGCTATTTGACTTGTTTTTTCCTAATTTTGTTCTCCAAAAATGTAGTATATATGTCGAAGAAGATTGATTTGATTTTTAGAGAAATCTAACAATCTTGACATCAAATTCTAGAAAAGGACTTGAAGAGGCTGCAAAGAACTTAGAAAACAAATTAATCGAACATCTTATTCCCTGCCTTGATGCAATCCGAGTCTTGGGGGTAACACATGTAAAATGCGATCTCCTGGTAGGTCAATATGGGTGTCCTTCATTTAAATTCCAACAAATGTGGGCATCTCATGTGAATTTTAGATAGGTTGTTAAAGAAACTTGGCATGTTCTAGTCGCTGTTGTGAGTCTCTTTCAGCTAGCTTCTAAATTGAAAAAGTTGAAAGTGGTATTAAAGGATTGGAATCGTAGAATTTTTGGGCGCACTGAGACTAGTATTAGTAGATTGGAAAAGCAAATAGAAAGACTTGAAGGTCAGTTGCAAACTAGCTTTTTTGAAGAGGTTGAGAGAGCCTTCTTAGTTGCCAAGGAAGAGGTTATGGTTTGGCTTCTTAGAGAGAAGACTTCGCTTTCTCATTAGGCTGAAATTAGTTGGATGGAGAAGGGAGAGGCATCCACTCACTTTTTTGAAACGTTTGTTTCTGTGAATAAGTAGATTGTGCAGGAAATGGGAATCTAAGATGATCCTTGTTTGAATTCCCCAGAAGATATCCATGTTGGTGTTGTGGATTTCTTGAGGTACTTCCTGCAGGCAAGAACAAGGAGGGATCCCCCCGATTTATCATTATTTGTGCAGAATGTTGTTTTGAAGGTGGAAAACAATATTCTTTTTCAGCTCCCTTCGATCCAAGAGGTGAAAGAGGCTATGTTTTCTATTCCGACTGATAGTAGTCCAAGACCAGATGGCTTTGGTTCTGGGATCTATTGTTTGTGTTGGGATATTGTGGAGTCTATTATGGTGGCTGCAGTTAGGGAGTTTTTCAGGGTCTCCCCTCTGCCCAGATTTACTTTGCTTCTTATATTGTGTTACGCCCGAAAGTGCAAAACTCAACCGGTTTTGAGAAATTTAGACTCGTCAATCGCAACTATGTTTGCCGGTTGTCCAAGTGCATGCACCCATACTCGGTAGTTATGTTGATTAAAATTGGTAGGATGACATAATCCTAATTAATTCCTTGCATATTCCTCTAATTATCACTTTTTTAGCTGCACTTTAAAGTAATGTAGTAATATTGCGTTTAGAAAAATAGGTAACAAGGCATAACCTAGCTTGATCATCAGATCTAGGCGGCATTTGCCATTTGTCAATTTCTAAAAATTTTACTTAGTTTTTAAAAATTATATCATGCTATTTGACTCTTTTTTCCTAATTTAGTTCTCCAAAATTGTAGTGTATATGTTGAAGAAGATTGATTTGATTTTCAGAGAAATCTAACAATCTTGACATCAAATTTTAGAAAAGGATTTGAAGAGGCCAGAAAGAACTTTGAAAACAAATTAATCGAACATCTTATTGCCTGCCTTGATGCAATCCGCGTCTTGGGGGTAACACGTGTAAAATGCGAGCTCCTGGTATTAAAGACACTGGTAAGTCGATATGGGCCTCCTTCGTTTAAGTTCCAACAAATGTGGGCTTCTAATGTTAATTTTAGAGAGGATGTTATAGAAACTTGGCAGGTTCTAGTCGCTGTTGTGAGTCTCTTTCGGCTAGCTTCTAAATTGAAAAAGTTGAAAGTGGTATTAAAGGATTGGAATCTTAGAATTTTTGGGCACACTGAGACTAATATTAGTAGATTGGAAAAGCAAATATAAAGACTTGAAGGTCAGCTGCAAACTAGCTTTGTTGAAAAGGTTGAGAGAGCATTCTTAGTGGCCAAGGAAGAGCTTGTGGTTTGGTTTCTTAGAGAGAAGACTTGGCTTTCTCAACAGGCTTAAATTAGTTGGATGGATAAGGGAGAGGCATCCACTCAATTTTTTAAAATGTTTGTTTCATTGAATAAGCAGATTGTGCAGGAAATGCGACTATAAGATGATTCTTGTTTGAATCCCCAGAAGCTATCCATGTTGGTGTTGTGGATTTCTTGAGGTACTTCCTTCAGGCAAGAACAAGGGGGGATCCCCCCGATATATCATTATTGGTGCAGAATGTTGTTTTGGAGGAGGAAAACAATATTCTTCTTCTGCTCCCTTCGATCCAAGGGGTGAAAGAGGGTATGTTTTCTATTCCGACTGATAGTAGTCCAGGACCAGATGACTTTAGTTCTGGGATCTATTGTTTGTGTTGGGATATTGTGGAGTCTATTGTGGTGGCTGCAGTTAGGGAGTTTTTCAGGGTCTCCCCTCTACCTAGATTTACTTTGCTTCTTATATTGTCTTAAGCCTGAAAGTGCAAAACTCAACTGGTTTTGAGAAATTTAGACCCGTCAGTCACAGCTGTGTTTGCCTGTTTGCAAGTGCATGCACCCATACTCGGTAGTTATGTTGATTAAAATAGGTAAGATGACATAATCCTAATTGATTCCTTGTATATTCCTCTAATTATCACTTTTTTTAGTTGCACTTTAAAGTAATGTAGCAATATAGCGTTGAGAAAAATAGGTAACAAGGCATAACCTAGCATGATCATCTGATCTTGGCGGTAATTGTCATTTGTCAATTTCTAAAAATCTTACTTAGTTTTTAAAAATTATGGTCAGCTATTTGACCTTTTTTTTCTTAATTTTGTTCTCCAAAATTGTAGTATATATGTGGAAAAAAATTGATTTGATTTTCAATGAAGTCTAACAATCTTGACATTAAATTTTAGAAAAGGACTTGGAGGGGCCGGAAAGAACTTAGATTAGAAATTAATCCAACATCTTATTGCCTTCCTTGATGCAATCCGAGTGTTGGGGGTAACACGTGTAAAATGCAAGCTCCTGATATTAAATACACTAGTAAGTCGATATGGGACTCCTTCATTTAAGTTCCAACAATGTGGGTGTCTCATGTGAATTTTAGAGAGGTTGTTAAAGAAACTTCCCAGGTTCTAGTCGCTATTGTGGGTCTCTTTCGGCCAGCTTCTAAATTGAAAAAGTTGAAAGTGGTATTAAAGGATTGGAATCGTACAATTTTTGGGCACACTGAGACTAGTATTAGTAGATTGGAAAAGCAGATAGAAAGACTCGAAGGTCAGTTGCAAACTAGCTTTTTTGAAAAGGCTGAGAGAGCCTTCTTAGTTGCCAAGGAAGAGGTTATGGTTTGGCTTCTTAGAGAGAAGACTTGGCTTTCTCATTAGGCTGAAATTAGTTGGATGGAGAAGGGAGAGGCATCCACTCAGTTTTTTACGACATTTTTTTTTTTTTTTTTTTGTGAATAAGCTGATTGTGCAGGAAATGCGACTCTAAGATGATTCTTGTTTGAATTGCCCGGAAGCTATCCATGTTGGTGTTGTGGATTGCTTGAGGTACTTCCTTCAGGCAAAAACAAGGAGGGATCCCCCCGATTTATCATTATTTGTGCAGAATGTTGTTTTGGAGGAGGAAAACAATATTCTTCTTCAGCGATCCCTTCGATCCAAGAGGTGAAAGAGGCTATGTTTTCTATTCCGACTAATAGTGTTCTAGGACCAAATGGCTTTGGTTCTGGGATCTATTGTTTTTGTTGGGATATTGCGGAGTCTATTGTGGTGGCTGCAGTTAGGGAATTTTTTAGGGTCCCCCCTCTACCAAGATTTACTTTGCTTCTTATAAGGTGTTAAGCCCGAAAGTGCAAAACTCAACCGATTTTGACAAATTTAGACCCATCAGTCACAATTGTGTTTGCCTTTTGTGCAAGTGCATGCACCCATACTCAGTAGTTATATTGATTCAAATAGGTAAGATGACATAATCCTAATTAATTCCTTGTATATTCCTCTAATTATCACTTTTTTTAGTTGCACTTTAAAGTAATGTAGCAATAATGTGTTGAGAAAAATAGGTAACAAGGCATAACCTAGCATGATCTTCAGATCTTGGCAGTATTTGTCATTTGTCAATTTCTAAAAATCTTAGTTTTTAAAAATTATAGTCAGCTATTTGACCTTTTTTTTCTTAATTTTGTTCTCCAAAATTGTAGTATATATGTGGAAGAACATTGATTTGATTTTCAATGAAATCTAACAATCTTGACATTAAATTTTAGAAACGGACATGGAGGGGCCGGAAAGAACTTAGATTAGAAATTAATCCAACATCTTATTGACTTCCTTGATGCAATCCGAGTGTTGGGGGTAACACGTGTCAAATGCAAGCTCCTGATATTAAAGACACTAGTAAGTCGATATGGGCCTCCTTCATTTATGTTCCAACAATGTGGGCGTCTCATGTGAATTTTGGAGAGGTTGTTAAAGAAACTTCACAGGTTCTAGTGGCTATTGTGGGTCTCTTTCGGCCAGCTTCTAAATTGAAAAAGTTGAAAGTGGTATTAAAGGATTGGAATCGTAGAATTTTTGGGCACACTGAGACTAATATTAGTATATTGGAAAAGCAAATAGAAAGACTTGAAGGTCAGTTGCAAACTAGTTCTTTTGAAAAGGTTGAGAGAGCATTCTTAGCTGCCAAGGAAGAGCTCGTGGTTTTGCTTATTGGAGAGAAGACTTGGTTTTCTCAACAGGCTGAAATCAGTCGGGTGGAGAAGGGAGAGGCATCCGCACAGTTTTTTAAAACGTTTGTTTCTTTGATTAAGCCAATTGTGTAGGAAATGCGAATCTAAGATGATTCTTGTTCGAATTCCCTGGAAGCTATCCATGTTGGTGTTGTGGGTTTCTTGAGTGACTTCCTTTAGGCAAGACTAAGGAGCGATCTCCCAGATTTATCATTGTTTGTGCAGAATGTTGTTTTGGAGGAGGAAAACAATATTCTTCTTCAGCTCCCTTCGATCCAAGAGGTGAAAGGGGCTATATTTTCTATTTTGACTGATAATAGTCCAGGACCAAATGGCTTTGGTTCTAAGATCTATTGTTTGTGTTGGGATATTGTGGAGTCTATTGTGGTGGCAACGGTTAGGGAGTTTTTCAGGGGCTCCCCTCTACCCAGATTTTACTTTGCTTCTTATATTGTGTTAAGCCCAAAAGTGCAAAACCCAACTGGTTTTGCCAAATTTAGACCCATCAGTCAACTCTGTGTTTTGCTGTTGTGCAAGTGCATGCACCCATACTCGGTAGTTATGTTGATTAAAATAGGTAAGACGGCGTAATCCATATTAATAACTTGTGTATTCCTCTAATTATCCCTTTTTTTAGTTGCACTGTAAAGTAATGAAGCAATATAGCGTTGAGAGAAATAGGTAACATGGCATATCCTAGCTTGATCATCAGATATTGGTGCTATTTGCCATTTCTCAATTTCTAAAAATTTTATTTAGTTTTTAAAAATTATATCCAGCTATTTGACTCATTTTTTCCTAATTTTGTTCTCCAAAATTGTAATATATAGGTCGAAGAAGATTGATTTGATTTTCAAAGAAATCTAACAATCTTGACATCAAATTTTAGAAAAGGACTTGAAAAGGCCGCAAAGAACTTAGAAAATAAATTAATCGAACATCTTATTGCCTGCCTTGATGCAATCCGAGTCTTGGGGGTAACACGTGTAAAATGCAAGGTCCTGGTATTAAAGACCCATGTAAGTCGATGTGGGCCTCCTTCTTTTAAGTTCCAACAAATGTGGGCGTCTCATGTGAATTTTAGAGAGGTTGTTAAAGAAACTTGGCAGGTTCTTGTCGCTGTTGTGAGTCTCTTTTGGCTAGCTTCTAAATTGATAAAGTTGAAAGTGGTATTAAAGGATTGGAATCGTAGAATTTTTGGGCACACTGAGACTAATATTAGTGGATTGGAAAAGCAAATAGAAAGACTTGAAGGTCAGTTGCAAACTAGCTTTTTTGCAAAGGTTGAGAGAGCATTCTTAGTTGCCAAGGAAGAGCTTGTGGTTTGGCTTCTCAACAGGCTAAAATGAGTTGGGTGGAGAAGGGAGAGGCATCCACTCAGTTATTTTTTTTTTTTTTTGTGAATAAGCTGGTTGTGCAGGAAATGTGACTCTAAGATGATTCTTGTTTGAATTCCCCGGAAGCTATCCATGTTGGTGTTGTGGATTGCTTAAGGTACTTCCTTCAGGCAAGAACAAGGAGGGATCCCCCCGATTTATCATTATTTGTGCAGAATGTTGTTTTGGAGGAGGAAAACAATATTCTTCTTCAGCGATCCCTTCGATCCAAGAGGTGAAAAAGGCTATGTTTTCTATTCCGACTGATAGTAGTCCAGGACCAGATGGCTTTGGTTTTGGGATCTATTATTTTTGTTGGGATATTGTGGAGTCTATTGTGGTGGCTGCAGTTAGGGAGTTTTTTAGGGTCTCCCCCCTACCTAGATTTACTTTGCTTCTTATAATGTGTTAGGCCCAAAAGTGCAAAACTCAACCGATTTTGACAAATTTAGACCCATCAGTCACAATTGTGTTTGCCTGTTGTGCAAGTGCATGCACCCATACTCTGTAGTTATGTTGATTAAAATAGGTAAGATGACATAATTCTAATTAATTCCTTGTATATTCCTCTAATTATCACTTTTTTTAGTTGCACTTTAAAGTAATGTAGCAATATAGCGTTGAGAAAAATAGGTAACAAGGCATAACCTAGCATGATCATCAGATCTTAGCGGTATTTGCCATTTGTCAATTTTAAAAATTTTACTTTAAAAATTATAGTCAACTATTTGACCCTTTTTTTCTTAATTTTGTTCTCCAAAATTGTAGTATATATGTGGAAGAACATTAATATGATTTTCAATGAAATCTAACAATCTTGACCTCAAATTTTAGAAAAGGACTTGGAGAGGCCGCAAAGAACTTAGAAAAGAAATTAATCCAACATCTTATTGCCTTCCTTGATGCAATCCGAGTGTTGGGGGTAACACGTGTAAAGTGTGAGCTCCTGATATTAAAGACACTGGGATGTCGATTTGGGCCTCCTTTATGTAAGTTTCAACAAATGTGGGCGTCTCATATGAATTTTAGAGAGGTTGTTAAAGAAGCTTGGCAGGTTCTGGTTGCTGTTGTGGGTCTGTTTCGGCTAGCTTCTAAATTGAAAAAGTTGAAAGTGGTATTAAAGGATTGGAATCGTAGAATTTTTGGGCACACTGAGACTAATATTAGTAATTTGGAAAAGCAAATAGAAACACTTGAAGGTCAGTTGCAAACTAGCTTTTTTGAAAAGGTCGAGACAACATTCTTAGTTGCTGAGGAAGAGCTTGTGGTTTGGCTTCTTAGAGTGAAGACTTGGCTTTCTCAACAGGCTGAAATAAGTTAGATGGGGAAGGGAGAGACATCTTCTCAATATTTTAAAACTTTTGTTTCTGTGAATAAGCAGATTGTGCAGGAAATGCGACTCTAAGATGATTCTTGTTTGAATTCCCTGGAAGCTATCCATGTTGGTGTTGTTGATTTCTTGAGTGACTTTCTTCAGGCAAGACCAAGGAGGGATCCCCCCAATTTATCAGTATTTGTGCAGAATATTGTTTTGAAGGAGGAAATGAATATTCTTCTTCAGCTCCCTTCGATCCAAGAGGTGAAAGAGGCTATGTTTTCTATTCCGACTGATAGTAGTCCAGGACCAGATGGCTTCGTTCGGGGATCTATTGTTCGTGTTGGGATATTGTGGAGTCTATTGTGGTGGCTATAGTTAGGGAGTTTTTTAGGGTCTCCCCTCTACCTAGATTTACTTTGCTTCTTATAATGTGTTGAGCCCGAAAGTGCAAAACCCAACCGATTTTGACAAATTTATACCCATCAGTCAACACTGTGTTTGCCTGTTGTTCAAGTGCATGCACCCATACTCGATAGTTATGTTGATTAAAATAGGTAAGATGACATAATCCTAATTAATTCTTTGTATATTCCTCTAATTATCACTTTTTTAAGTTGCACTTTAAAGTAATGTAGCAATGTAGCGTTGAGAAAAATAGGTAACTGGGATAACCTAGCATGATCATCAGATCTTGGCGCTATTTGCCATTTGTCAATTTCTAAAAATTTTACTTAGTTTTTAAAAATTATATTAAGTTATTTGACCTTTTTTTCGTAATTTTGTTCTCCAAAATTGTAGTATATATGTGGAAGAGGATTGATTTGATTTTCAAAGAAATCTAACAATCTTGACATCAAATTTTAGAAAAGGACTTGGAGAGGCCGCAAAGAACTTAGAAAACAAATTAATCCAAGATCTTATTGCCTGCCTTGATGCAATCTGAGTATTTGGGGCGACACTCGAATTTTTTTAACCTGATTTGAAGGGGTCAAACGGTGACCAAGGTTTTTTTTTTTTTTTTGTTGGCAGAATTATATTTATATTAACTAATAATTATAAGAAATTGGTTAATTAAATAATAGGAATAATATAAATTAATAATTAGTTCAGAAAATATAAAATAATACTATTTCATAGTTAAATACTGAATTTACAAAATACAAAATATTGTCCATGCTTAAAACAAAAAATAAATAAATAAAAGATAGAAGGTACTAATTAAGACCCCAAGTCTTTGCACACTTCCTCGACTGTAGCTATACGTTCCTCTATTTGTGTCAGTCGAGTACTGATGGTGACCTAAGTCACAGACATGGTATCAAACTCTGTACCTAACACAGTAATCTCTGTACGAAGTACAGACACAGTAGAATGAATCTCCATACACACTGCATTGATCACTGCTGATGTCTGTTAGCTTATCACTGCACGCATGATCTCAGCCATCTCCTCACGAGTAACATTGTTTACTGATGCCTTGGCCTGTGTGGATGTCTCAGCAGCTGATACTTCATGATCTCCCGACTGTGCATCTCTCTGAGGATCAATCGGTTCTAGAACATGTCCACGAAGATGCAATCTCGAGTGTCCCTTGTTGCGTGAGAGGGTGGTGTTGTTTATCGATCTCATTGGCTCCCGTTTACGCTCGGCAACATCTGGCACAACACCAGCAAATAGCAAAAATCAGGTGATCAAGATTCCGAATGGCAGTATATCCATCGAAATGTACCGAGACTCTGATCGAATATATACCCCACCAAGTCGATAGGAATGCCACGAGCGACCAGTATCATAAATTTCGTCCGATTAATGCCAACCTCTGTCTTCTGTGCCAAGGGTCAATGTTGTTGGCAATTATCAAATTCAAGATCTTGAAGAAAGAAGATAAATCTGCCTGTTTTATGCTGTTCATCTCGTCATACGGTAAAGCATCTGGACCAACAACCAAATCCCTCACCTCATGATCAGCAAGGGTATCGACCTCATCAGTATAAACTGATGCCTCCTCCTCAGCTGTCTCCTCCTCAGCTGAAGGATCAGACTCTCTAGGCACCACATTCGGATATGCATCTGGCAACCTAGGAATATTGAGATGCTCAGCAAGTCCATTCCTTGAAAATACAACTGAAACTCCTCGAATAGAGATCCTGTAGGCCACTTCATCATCTGGGCTGGCACTACCAAGCTCTCTATAGAACTCAGCAACAATGTCAATATAGGAGACTGGCTCCCATGCTTCCTCCCGCTCATCTAGGATAGGTTCCAACTACAATCGCTAAAGACTGATGGCATTGAATGACCCTCCCAGACAAGAATCTGGAAATCAAAAATTTTCACCGATCGCTTCAATGAAACAGTCATCTCCCTGACTGGACCACTACTAGTCTCAGCATGATTGCGTCGCTTATATCTCACCCTAGAAGAAGACATTATAATTAACCTGAAATTTACAATTAAACATTAGATATACAACATTAACAATAAAAATACAATAAATAACTATTCACAGTAGTTTCAAAAGAATAGCAATTTAATAAAGTGAGACATTGTGAACAACATAATTTTTAATAAATAATATTACATTATTTAATATTACTTAGATTAATATTAATAGAAATATAATATTTAAAAAAAGTGATAAATTACGGCATTAATTTAATTATAATATAGAAATTAGTTATAGTAAATGTATGTTATGATTTGTTTAGTATATTAACATATTATATTTTAGTTACAGGCTAATTATATGACACGAAATATTCTAACACTATAGATGACACTATATATGATAGTATATATATGTTATATATAGTTTAATATATTAACATATTATATTTTAGTTTTAGTCTAATTAGAATACACTCTAAATACTAGTACTATAGATGACAATATATATGATAGTATGTACATGTTATACTAGAAAGTATTATATTATCATATTATACTTGACTATATATTAGATGTAGTATGATATTTAATATTATATTATAGTAAAATATAATATAATTAACATCTATGCTTGATTATATATTATAATCAAATATTACTATGTTACTAAACCATAGTATATTATATATTAGATATTAATGTTGTTATTTTATTGAAAAGTATAGTGCAAAAAAAATTCCACTGACCAACATAGTTCAAACCGTTCGAACGTAAATGTTCTACATTTACACGACAGAACCTCACAATTTCGCACTCGTCTCACCACACCCAGTCTCGCTCCTGGAAGCAATATCTTCCAACCAGCGCCATTCTCCCTCAATCCAGCCCCCAAATATTAATAGCTTTCATCCATCTCTTATATTTTTGGATTAAGAGGTTATTTTTACTGCTTTTTGAAAAGTATTTTCGTTTTGGGCATAACGTACGGTCTCCTTGCAATTTCATCTCTCAAAACCAGGTACATATACTATCTTATTCTCATTTTAGTTTGAATATGAGTGTTTCGTTTGCTGTACTGAGTTCGTGATATTGTGTGTTTTTGTTTGCTGTAATGAGCTGGTCATTGTTGAGATTTTCGGAGGTTGAAGATGACTGGAATCTGGAATAAACTCGTTCGAATGGTACACGATTACCATTCGATTGGGTTTATTACGTTCGAAAACTTATTAACACCATTTGAACGTTATGTTGGTTAGTGTTAAAATATTAATTAGAAATTAGAATAGTACTAAATCTTTCAATCTTTCGATTTCAATATTAATTAAAATACTACTAAATCTCTAAATTAATAAAATGAATTTTAATTAAAATACAAATAATTAAGATTTAATAATACTTAAATACTTAAAATTTAAATTAATCAAATAAATTTTAATTAAAATACAAATAGTTAAGATTTAATAATACTTTATATTTAAATTAATAAAATGAATTTTAATTAAAATACAAATATCCTAGATTTAATAATACCTAAATACTAAATATTTAAATTAATAAAATGAATTTTAATTAAAATAAAAATAGTTAAGATTTAATAATACTTAAATAGTAAATATTTTAATTAATCAAATGATGGTTAATTAAAATACAAATAGTTAAGATTTAATAATACTTAATATTTCAATTAATAAAATGAATTTTAATTAAAATAAAAATAGTTAAGATTTAATAATATTTAAATACTAAATATTTTAATTAATCAAATGAATTTTAATTAGCATATCTTGCATTGTTTGTTTGATACATGTTAGCATATCTTGCATTGCTTGTTCATCAAAATAAACCTTAAACTCGTTTGAGAGTTATCAATCCGGATGAATTGAAAGATTGATAACTCTTGAATTGTCCAGAGTGGATAGTTTGGGATTGTAAGATCATTCTTACAAACTATCAAACTATATCTGTTATACATCCAGCATTAAGATTTTGGTAGATTCTTCTCGTGTTCTCTGGATATGCAATTTCAGTGATGGTGTATCGACGTGTTAATCGTCGATGCATACAACCAGACGAGCATATTTGGAGAACTATGGGGAGATGCTACCAAAATTTTGTTGGACATGACAGGTTATAGATAATAAATTTGCGACTATGATCTTACAATTCTGAATGGGATAGGACCAATTACCCGGTGAAAGGTGGTATACTCCTTGATTGATATATGATACATAATACATGTTTGTTTGTTGATGCACACGTGATTGTTTGTAATGAAGATAGTCAGCATGGATAAGAGATAGATGTGAGTTAAGGTCAGAATTACAACGTATATGCTAAAGGTGTTAAGAAATTCTTAGAGTTCACATTGGGTACATGTGATAGTGATGGGCGTATTAGATGCCCATGTAGAGAATGCAAGAATTTACGTTCTCATAAGATAGACTTGGTGAGAAAGCATCTATTTGTCAAAGGTATTGATAAGGGTTATACTGATTGGGTCTTACACGGAAAACCATATCCAACTTCATTCGAGGTTCCACATGAAGAAGAAGAGATTGATGAAGATGTACAACCAGATGTTGTTGGAGATGAATACGATGAGGATATGGAGCAAATGTTAGGTGACATCAATGTGGGAATGTTTATGAATGAAGGTGACACGGACACATCAAGTTCAAATGATGGGAGTCATAACACTTTTTCAAGATTGTGGAATGATTCACAACATGAGCTATATCCAAGATGCAGAAGACACAGTAAGTTGTCATTTACCATAAGTTGTCAATGTGTCGATTATCAATTAAGGCTGTCAATATGTTACTCGAGCTGTTTAAAGAGGTACTGCCATCAGATAATACTTTACCTCGTAACTTCTATGAAGGAAAAAAAATTGAAACAAGGACTTGGATTTGATTACAATGTAATACATGCATGTGAGAATGACTGCATATTATTTTGGCAAGAGAATGAGCAGTTGAATGAGTGTCCCATATGTCACGAATCAAGATGGACATCTGACAAACAAAATGTGTCGCAAAAGGTAGTACGCCACTTTCCATTGATACCCAGATTATAATGATTATATATGTCACGTGCAATGGGTGTAAATATGATATGACACTCATCAGCCAGAGTTAGGAACGATGATATTTTATCACATCCTGCTGACTCCCAGGTGTGAAAGGAATTTGATCAAGAACACTTATGATTTGCTGAAGAACCGTGTAATGTGCGACTTGGGTTGGCAACAGATGGATTTAATTTGTTTGGGAACATGAGTACTAGTCATAGTACTTGGCCAGTTGTACTTATGCCGTATAATCTACCACCGTAGAATTGTATGAAAGATCCATATTTCATGATGAGTTTGCTCATTCCAGGTCCGAGATCACTGGGAAATGATATAGACATACACTTACGGCCATGGATTTCAGAATTGAAAGATTTGTAGGAGAATGGGGTTGTCACATTTGATTCATCAACAGACAAGTCGTTCAAGATGCATGCTGCTGTGTTATGGACAATAAATGATTTTCCAGCTTATGGAAACTTGTCAAGTTGGAGTACTAAGGGGAAAATGGCATGTCCAACTTGTAACAAACATAGTAAATCTGAATGGCTCACTTACGAGAGGAAATTATATTTCATGGGTCAATTGATGTCAATTGAAGGAAAAATGAAGGATACATTAAACTCAAGGAATGATTTGAAGCGGTTGGGAATAAAACTGGAAATGCAATTGCAAGAAAATGGTTCGTCCATTTACATACCAATTGGGTAGTATACATTGTCAAGGAATGAAAGGGCTACATTTTGTGAGTGGATAATGAAAATTAAATTACCGAACAGTTATGGCTCGAATTTGATAAGGTGTGTGCGAACAAATGACTGGATTAAAAAGTCATGATTGTCATGTCCTTTTACAGCGTATCTTGCCAATTGGTATCCATGGGTACTTGACTAGAACGTGCGCGTGGCTTTGACTGAGTTGGGTTTACTTTTCAAAGACTTATGTGCTAGGACATTAAATATAGAAGCTTTGGATCGAATGGAATGAGAAATTGCCATAATATTGTGTAAGTTAGAAAGTATTTACCCATCGTCATTCTTCGACATCATGGTTCACCTAGCCGTCCATTTGCCACGTGAGGCTCGACTTGCAGGACTAGTTCAGTATAGATGGATGTATCCCATTGAGCGATTCCTTGAAAAGTTGAAACGTACAATTGGTAACAAGGCATGCCTAGAAGGATCAATTGCAGAAGCATATATTGATGATGAGTGGCATACCTTCTATTCCAAATATTTCCACAGAGTTGACACTAGGTTTGATAGGCCGAAAAGAAACTTTGACGTTGACCGAGCAAGACATTGAAATGTGTTTTCTGTGTTTTCCCAACAAGTACGTCCACTTGGTGCAGTGCGTGGTTATGACTTATGTGGAAGAGAGTTTGAGAAAGCTCAGTGGTACGTGCTGAACAATTGCCCTGAGATAGAGAACCACTTGAAGTAAGTTATAATCTTTTCTTAATTTAATATTCGCTCATTTACTTTCACAAAATTCTAAGAATATAAAAGACTTGTGGTAATCATCAATTTCAGTGATCATATTAATATGCTCAAGGAACTAGGAGTAAATGATATAAACCAGAAACATGAAGAGGAGTTTCTGAGATGGTTTGAACAACGAGTAATGACATTACATATGCTTTACTCATCCAATAGTTCAGAAAATATTGATTGTTTATTATTGATATAATAGAAGCTTTACTTAATATGTAGGTTGTACAAATCCATACGAATAATCCAAACGATATATCGGATGAACTGTATGCATTAGTGTGTGGCCCATCGAGACGCACTACAAGATATTCTACATGTATTTCTCGGGGAAGTAGATATCACACAATGGATCGAGATTGTTATAGGAAAACACAAAATAGTGGTGCCCTAGTCGAGGGAAGTCATGATGGAGAAAATATTGATTTCTATGGACTTATTGTTGATATAATTGGAATAAAATATTTGGGAGAGCTTGCAGTGTATCTATTTAAGTGTGATTAGTGGGATTTAAGCAATCCTCGAACTAGAGTTTGTGATGATGAATATTTTTTGAGTATTAATACATCAAAAAAATGGTACGAAGATGATCATTTTATTTTAGCTTCTCAAGCATCTCAAGTATTCTACTTAGATGACCCGAAGTTAGGAAATCAATGGCGAGTAGTACAAAAATATTTTCCAAGAAATATATATGATGTTATCCCTCAGGCGGAAGGGCGAGATGAAAAAGAAGATGATCCCCTACTCAAGAAGCATACCAAGAGATTCAGCCCTCTTTAATTTCTTTGTGGATTTGAGCCAGTATGAGATGATTCCATTAAATAGAGAAGATATTGAGGCTGAAATTGTTGATGCGACAATTGAGCAAAATGTTGATTCGTATCTACAGATGATGAGATCGAATTGTCAAATGATACTGATACAGATAGTGATTGACCAATTATGTTTTCACATTACGTGATGATGAGCACCATTTTACTTAATGAATATTGTATCAGTTTTTTGAAATTATGCCTCCAAAGAGAAAGGAAGTTCACATCCCATCTCCACCTATTCCTAGCTCTCATTCAGACTCACCATTAGAGATTGACTCTACAGAACAAGTTAAAGTTCTAATAGTCATAAAAGTTATTAATTAAGGTTATAATAGAAAATTGATTACAATGTTATATATCATGATGAGTTCACAGTACAATCTCGTCAAGGTCGAGGCATTACTAGAGGCGTGATGTTGAAAAAATATCATAAGGTGGGTAAGATCAAGGTTAACATTCTTGACGAACATACCGGAGGTGAAGGACAACCAGCAGCTTGGCTTGCATCGGATGTGAGTGCTCTTACATGAACTTATGCACCTTTGGCAACAAGTTCATGGAAGAAAGTCCCCCAAGATGTTAAAGAGCTTATCAAGAAGCGTTGTTTGGTAATGTTTAAAACATTTATTTAGTTGGTAAATTTTTATATTTTACTTAAAGTTAAAATATTATAAATGATAATATGTTTGTCTAAATTTTTTTTAATGATGATTTCGAATTAAATTTTGGTCGGAGAGAGGAGGGTAAGACTATGGAAGAGCTTATGAGTAATGCATTCTGTAAATCTAAGGCGATGTGTCATGAGCATTATAATAAGTTTGAGAATATGGAAGATGCACGCCAACATCCTTTTCAAGATGTCCAACCTTCTGATTGGGAAAAATTTTGTGACATGTTTGAGGATCCATCATATAAGGTATAACTAAATTAATTATTTTAGTCGTCATATTTTTAATTTCGCTTTCTAATATTTTCAATTCCTATGTAGGAGCAAAGTTCTATAAACAAAACAAATAGATCGAAATTGAAGATTACTCATCATGCAGGCTCAAGATCTTTCCACCGTCTCTCTAAGAAATTGGTATTGCCATTTTTTTTATTTGTATATAGTCAACTGAATATATGAATCCTAATGACTTTATATCTTAACAAATATTTATTATTGCAAGATTCAGATGCCAATTATGGTCTGACAAAATTATATACTGCATCACATACTAATCGTAATAGAGAGTGGAGTCATCCTGATGCTTGTGAAAATTATGTAAGTATTATAATTTGTTTTAAATAAATATATTAGAATATTTATGATGATATTAACTCTTTATCTTATGTGTAGGATAAAATGGTTGCCATACGTGGTAAATCTGCGTCAGATCAAAATTCCTCAACAAATGATGTTGAGATTTTTATTCAAGTTTTGGGTCAACATTTAGGATATTTGAGGGGTTTGGGTCACTGTGTAAAACCTTCTCCCTCTTCCTCTTCTTCTGGGTCTGCCTCTACGGCTGCTATAGCGCAAGAAAATGCGAATCGCAGAATTGAATAATTGGTTGCAAGGCAGCATAAGTTAGATGCTCAATTGGCGAAACAATGAGACATGGAGACATGCCTCAAACAACATGAAGAACAACAACAAGAGTTCAAGAGAGATATGCAACTCCAAATGCAGCAGCTTATGCAATAGTACAGGCCTCCAAGCAACTGATGGTTTTTTACGTATAGATTATGACATTATCTAATTATGTATGAACAATGCCAGTTTAATTATGTATGAACAATGCCAGTTTCACGGTGATCGTTCGAACGTATTTTCATAATTGTTCAACCAATTTAATTGTGTTCGAACGTAAAATAGTAACCATTCGAACGACATTCTGGAACGAACTTAAACCGTGACAAAAAATTAAACGTTTGAACGGTATCGAACGGTCAATTTCAAAATCGTCCCAAAAGATCTATTTTGGGATGTCCTTGGGACGATTTTTTTTTTTTTTGTCCCAAAAAATTTTCTGGGATGAAATCCCTACAATTTGAGACAAAAATTTTCGTCCAAAAAAAAAAACGATTCTGTTGTAGTGATAGGGCACGCAGCCTGAACTCTATTCTTGCTTGGTCTCAACTCACTTCAAAATCATTTCTAGTGAAAGTTAAGAAGTTTTAGTCAAATGAAACTGTTATGCTCTTTTCTAGATTATGGGATCTCCCACACATGAAGACTTTGAAACCATGGAGGTGTGGAACCGACAATTGCTTTGAGGGGGGTCAAATATTTAGTGTGCGACACGTTGAGATTTAAAACTCATAAAAGCATATATATATATATATATATATATATATATATATAATTAGATCTTGATAATTTGTAATTTACACGTAGAAATAAAATTCTAAAAATACAACATCTTAATATATTTTAAATTTTTGACAATAATGTTTCATGAAATAATATTTATCCATTATTGTTTTTATAATAAAATATTTAGAATTAATTTACTTCATATAAACTATCAAGTGATTTTGAGAATGTTATCTTTCATTTTAGTATGTAAGCTAATTTGTTAAGTTTCATATAAATTCTAGATATTTTTGTGTCACATTAAGCATATAATACTATAATACAATTCTTAAATAAGTTTTTCCTTGCTCAATGAAGTCTAAAGGATAAAAGCTCTCAACTATTTTCCATATAGATCACCAACCTTAAATGATTTTTCTTGTATTTTTACTTTAAATTCTATATTAAGAAGCCTAATATTATATAACAAAAAACTTTGGAATCCATATTAGTAAGTTTATTATTTCTCCTAAACTTAGTTTTGATTTAATTTGGTGAGACCACACTCTTGAAAATAAATAATACATAGAAATTATACAAAATTATGAGATTAGAGAAAAAAATTAGAGAGACATTTCTAAGTATATTGAAATTTTATAAAATTTTGTAGAGCATATAGAGATTAAATTTTTTTTTTTTTTGGGGGGCCATTTTCTATATTTATAAAATTATGATTAAAAACTAGGGTATATTTTGATTTTTCAAAAAACATTAGGGGTACATGTAGGTCCGCCATTGCATGGAGGACCTAATTAACCTGTCTTATTTATTTTATTGACTAGAAAGAGAGTTAATTATCATTGCTTCTAATCCAGTATTTTGAAAAAATTGAGATTGTTATAATTATGAAAAAGTTTAGAAAAAAAAAAAAGATCCTAAATTTGGCCCAAAAACCATTACATGTTTTTTTCGTTTTGAAAAAGAGTAATGCTATATATAATCATAAAATGAGTAAGTGCCTTGTAATTCTTTTGAAAAAATTAAGTAAATACAAAACCCACATTATAAAAAATTAATTTTTTGATAATAGACCTCACTCTTTTTTGAAAGAATTGCATGGCACTTACGCATTCTATAATTGTATCTAACATTATTCTAATTATGTAAAGCTGGTGTAACATGCCATAGTGTAATCATGAATTGAGTAATTTATGATCTAAGATCAGGAGCAAAAATAAAATATAATGAAAGATTTCCAGCTCCAAACTGAAGTATCTTCTATATATAATTCTACTTAGTATCTTGCACATCAACTCTTTTAATTTTTTTTTTTTTTTTTTTTTTTTTTTTTTTTTTTTTTTTTATAACAAGTATGTAGTGTATGAATGATAAGTAGATAACTCAATTAACTTTGTAAGAATAAAAAAAATTAAAATATATAAAATATGCGGTCATGTGAGAGGATGAGTAGAATATAAAATATATATTCACAGTTCATGTAAAATATGTGGTCTACTTGTTGCGTCTAAACTTTTACTCAAACTAATGAACCAATAATTTAGTCCAGTTTTACTTGCAAGTATACAAGTATTGTAATACCTCACAGGGTCGAATCTACATGAATTGACTTTTGTTATAAAGAAAATAAACTCAAGCAATGAAAAGAAAATACTAAAAGAAACGTGCGAATATAAAATAAGATTACTGAGATGAAGATTTTTGAAATAATTGAATAAAACCAAAATGATAAAAAGAATTGATATGGAGAAAGACTAAGGTTTCGAGGATCTGTCTAATAATTTAGAATATTGTTTCCGATCGATTTACTTAAATTAAACTAGAATAATGATTCCGTTTAATTAGAAAATTTAGAATTTAAGGCCAAGAAAAATAATCACTAATGATTAAGTATGAACGATTGATGATTAAAACATTAACAAATCTATTTGAATATTACAGGGATTCTTCAAGCATTCACTGTATTCAGAAATCACAATAAATCCAAATAAATATGTAGATAATCAAAATATTTAATAATAAAATCATTCAATCGATCAAGCTTACAAAATAGATTTTACATTGATCCGAAAACAATGTTTAAATCATTAAACTTCATCTCTAATCTTAGTATGAAAGTTTAGCCAACAATGTTCATCAAATGAGCCATGAAAATCAAATAAATATCTTTCACGATAAAATTAAAATAAAACACAAAATAATACTGAAAAATAATCTAGACAAGAGAATAAAAGTAAAAGAAAAAAAAATAGAGTCCAAAAGAACTCCTTTGCGTCTCACTCAAACCAAAAAAGAATAAAATTCTCCGTCGAAGTCGTTCATGTTCCAGCTTCTGTCTTCCAGCTTTTGTTTTCGTTTCTCCCTGGCTTCTATCTCCCCACTAAACAACTAAAAAACTCCAACTCCTCATGACTTGAAAGAAACCAGTCCCCTGCTGCGTCCCTTCACCACTCGTTTATTTTCCAGCTCTTCACTTCTCCGTTCAGTTGAAATCCACAGAAGAAAAGAGAAACAAACACTCTCTTGCAACGTTCCTCCCCTCAGTTTTGTAACTATCTGCTTTCTCTCTCTCTCTTTTTTTTTTCTTTTCTCTCTCAGTCCGTTCTCACCAACTGAAACTCAAACCCCTCTTCCGTTCAGCTCTCGCCCAGACCAAAAAAACCTCCATTGGTTCTCTTTTTTTTTTTCCTCTCAAAACATAGCACTTGACAAGCTCTTGGTTCCGTCTCTCTCCTCTAGAATAGAAATGCTCCTTCATTCAGCAACCCAGGAAATAAAACCAGCTCCAGGTCTCACGCCCAGCACAGCTACATGTCACTACCTAGATTTTTCTAGAGAATTTCCTAACCTTCTAGAGTCTCCTAGTCCTTTGTAGATTACTCTTAAATCTTATAGAATGTTGTAGAATTGTGTGGAGTATTCTAGAATGGTGTAGAACCTCTTAGGGAAGGGCTTTATAGACAATTCTAGAGTAGTGATCTAGAAAGTTCTTTACCCTTGGATTGGTGACAAGTGTCACAATTCTTTGTACCAAGAGTTCCCTATAAATAGAGGGAGTCTCATTTGTGTAAATCACTAAGCAATAAGAGCAAACAAGTTCTCTAGAGCTTCTCTCTCTATCTTCTCTCTCTAGATTTATTTTCTATTGTCTTGAGTCATTTAGAAGGCTTACTTAGGAGCTTTGTGGAGACAAAACCTCCTAAGGCCACACGGGACGTGTGAAGAAATTCTAAATCCGTGACAGTTGGTATTAGAGCCGCCAGGTTAGGGTGGCGGATCTAAGTGAGATCACTATAGAGCCCCAGGAGACACGAAAGAGCAAGAGGTCAAAGGATTCAAGCTCATCTATGGAGTCTCATCTCGATAGCATCGAGAAGGCCATGACCAAGATATTGGCCAAGATTGAGGAATGGGATCAGTCTCACAGGGAGGTGAGCACCCTTGACAACGCTGTGACGAGGATGGAGGTGGCGGTAGCTGATGTCAAGGACCGACTTGACATCGTGGAGCAAGGTTTGGAGGAGCTAGGATTGGAGGGACAATCCGAATTTCTCAAGGAGTCCATTCTGAGCGTCATCAACCCCACCATTGAAGCACAGCATGTTGAGAACGTTGCTTTCCAAGACCGGGTCTTGGGGGAGCTAACAAAACTCCAAGAGCAAATGGAGAAATACCGCATCGGTCTGGAGGAGACCAAGGCGGATTGGGCCATGTGCAAGCGGGCAGTGGCCAATGGGGCGCCATCGGAGCTGGAATGATGGCAACACCAAGGGTGGATACCCCCAAACCAAAAGAGTTCGACGGCAAGCGGGATGCCAAAGAACTAGACAACTACATGTGGCACATGGAGCGCTACTTTGAAGCTTTGAACATGCAAGATGAGCATGTCAAGGTACGTACTGCCTCTCTCTACCTTACTAATCTTGCTGGTACTTGGTGGCATCGTAAGCATAGTATGATAGGGAAGGGTACTTGCACCATTGACTCTTAGGAAGAGTTCAAGCGTGAACGCAAGAGGCAATTCTATCCTGAGAATGTGGCTATTAATGCGCGGAAGAGAATGAAGGAGTTGAAGAACACCTCTTCTATCTGCAACTATGTCGAGGAATTCTCTGCCCTCATGCTTTAAATCACAAACATGAGTAAAGAAGATCTCCTCTTCAACTTCATAGATGGTCTCAAGTCTTGGGTGGCTCAAGAACTCAAGCGTCGAGAGGTCAACGACATCTCCACCGCCCTAACAGTGGCATAAACCTTAGAAGAATTTGAGTATCATAAGAGTAACAACTCTTTAAAGCTCAAGTCTTCAAAGGATAATCACAGTAAGGGTGGGGGAGCGAAAGGGTTCAAGCCCCCACAGTACAAAGACCGTGAAGACAAGCCTTCAACATCAAAGGAGGGCAAGAAAGACCACTCCCAAGACAAAAAGTCAAAGGATGCTTGTTTCCTTTGTGACGGACCACATTGGGCTAGAGATTGTCCTAAGAGGAAGGCCCTCAATGCCATGTTGGAAGAAAAGGAAGTTCAAGAAAAGTCACACTTGGGGTGTTTACAACTTCTCAACTTCCTCAAGGCAAGCACGAAGCCAACCACTAAGGATGGATCTTTGATGTTTGTAGAGGTACTCGTCAATGGGAAGAAGAGTCATGCCATGGTTGACTCAGGAGCTTCTCACAACTTCATTAAGAAGGAAGAGGCCGCACGGCTAGGAATTCCTCTCAAGAAGGGTCAAGGATGGTTGAAGACCGTGAATTCTGAGGCCAAACCCCTTGATGGTATAGCTCACGGGGTAGAGCTACAACTTGGAACTTGGAAAGGTACGATGGATTTCTCAGTCGCTCCTATGGATGACTTCAACATCGTGTTGGAGACGGAATTCTTGAGACAGTTCAATATAGTGTCTCTTCTCCACTATAACTCGTTGTGCATCTTAGAAGGCGGTCCATGCATGATACCCACCGTGTCCAAGCCAAACACCACCCAGCTTCTATCTGCCATACAATTCAAGAAAGGATGGAAGAAGGGTGAGGTGTCTTATTTGGCTTCTATGGAGGAAGATGAAGTGACGATTTCCTCCCCTCCACCTAAGGAAATCCAAAGGGTCCTCAGGGATTATGAGGATGTCATGCCTTCAGAGTTGCCCAAGCAACAACCACCTAGGAGAGAGGTGGACCATCAAATCGAGTTGGAACCTGGTGCCAAACCACCCGCCAAAGCACCTTATCGTATGTCACCTCCAGAGCTTGAAGAACTAAGGAGGCAACTTAAGGAGCTACTTGATGCCGGATTCATCCAACCCTCCAAGGAACCATATGGGGCACCCGTGTTGTTCCAAAAGAAACATGATGGGTCTTTGCAGCTATGCGTTGACTATCGAGCTCTAAATTAGGTGACCATAAAAAACAAGTATCCTATTCCTTTGATTGCTGATTTGTTTGATCAATTGGGCCATTCAAAGTACTTTTCTAAGCTTGATCTAAGATCGGGGTATTATCAAGTGAGGATTGTGGAAGGAGATGAACCAAAGACGACTTGTGTAACTCGCTATGGGGCATACGAGTTCCAAGTGATGCCCTTTGGCCTCACAAATGCTCCAGCTACCTTCTGCACACTCATGAACAAGATCTTCCATCCCTATCTTGATCAATTTGTGGTAGTCTATTTAGATGATATCGTCATCTAGAGTTCTACCCTTGAGGAACATGTGGAGCATTTAAGGGTTGTTTTCCATGTCTTAAAGGAAAACCAACTTTATGTCAAGAAGGAGAAGTGCTTATTTGCACTAACCGAAGTCCATTTCCTTGGCCATAAAATCCAAGGTGAAAAACTTAGCATGGAAGAGGGGAAAGTCGAATCCATCAAGAAGTGGGATCCTCCCACTAAGGTTACCGAGTTTCGATCCTTCCTTGGGCTTGTCAACTACTACAGAAGATTTATAAAGGGATACTCTATAAGAGCATCCCCCCTCACCAACTTGCTCAAGAAAAAAAAGAAGTGGGAATGGTCATCAAGGTGTCAGGAAGCCTTTGATGATTTGAAGACAGCCGTCACGGAGGAACTGGTCTTGGCCCTACCGATTGTACCAAGCCTTTTAAGGTGCAATCAGATGCATCAGATTTTGCCATAGGGGGAGTTCTCATGCAAGAGGGACATCCCGTTGCATATGAGAGTCGCAAAATCAATGAGACTGAAAGGCGATACACCGTGCAAGAGAAGGAGATGACGGCCATCATTCACTGCCTCAAAGTTTGGCGACACTATTTGCTTGGCTCTTATTTTGTGGTCAAGACAGATAATATTGCCACTAGTTACTTCCAAAGTCAGAAGAAACTAAGCCCAAAGCAAGCTAGGTGGCAAGACTTCTTGGCAGAATTTGACTTTGTCTTGGAGTACAAACTCGGGAAGGCCAACCTCGTTGCTAATGCACTAAGTAGGAAGGGTGAACTTTCTGCTATCACTCAAGCTCAAGGGGAGCTACTTAATATAATCCGTGAAGGCATGGAGCATGATTCCTTAGCCAAGAACTTAGTAAACATGGCCAAGGAGGGGAAAACTAAAAGATTCTAGGTAGAAGACGGTCTTCTCTACACCATAAGACGGCGAATCTATGTTCCAAAGTGGAGAAACCTGTGGAGGAACCTTATCAAGGAATGCCATGATTCCTTGTGGGCAGAACATCCGGGCCAACGACGTACTCGAGCTTTGTTGGAAACTTCCTACTATTGGCCTCAATTGAGAGATGAGGTGGAACTCTACGTGAAGAGTTGTCTTGTGTGTCAACAAGATAAGGTGGAGAATCGAAGTCCTACAGGATTACTAGAACCACTAGCCATTCCTTCTCATCCATGGGAAAGTGTGAGCATGGATTTTATAGTGGCTCTACCTAAATCCGAGGGGTGCGGTACTATCATTGTGGTGGTAGACCGATTCTCCAAGTATGCCACCTTCATAACGGCCCTTAAGGATTGATCAGCTGAAGAAACTGCAAAATTATTCTTCAAGCATGTGGTGAAGTATTGGGGCTTACCACCGAGCATCATTAGTGACCGGGACCCTCGCTTCACAGGAAATTTTCTGGTCAGGACTATTCAAGCTTATGGGGTCTGCCCTACATTTCTCTACCAGCTTTCACCCACAGTCAGATGGGCAAACTGAGAGGGTGAATGCTTTGTTGGAGTTATATTTGAGGCACTTTGTAAGTGCCAACCAATTCGATTGGGCTAAGTTATTGGATGTAGCTTAATTCTCCTATAATTTACAAAGGAGTGAATCCACAACAAAAGCCCATTTGAGATTGTAATGGGGCAGCAACCACTTACTCCCCAGTCATTGGAGACAAGCTATGCGGGAAATTGTCCAACAGCCTTCAAGGTTGCTAAGTCTTGGAATGATCAATTGGATGTGACCCGCTCCTACTTAGACAAAGCAACCAAGAAGATGAAGAAATGGGCAAATCAGAAAAGGAGGCATACGGAATATTGTATAGGCGACTTGGTGTTAGTAAAGATATTGTCGAGCCAACACAAGTTCACAAGAAAGCTACACAAGGGGCTTGTACGATGTTATGAGGGACCATTCCCAATCATTAAGAAAATAAGGAAGGTCTCCTACAAGCTAGACTTACCCTTCAAGTTCAAGCTTCATCTAGTCTTCCACGTCAGCTGTTTGAAGCCTTACCATGGTGATGAAGAGGAGCCAACACGAGGAGAGTCTAAGCGCGCACCATTGGGCATAATTACCACTTTCGACAAATAAGTAGAAGAAATCTCGGCGGACCGTGCCATCAGGCGAAAGAGTCATAAGCCACGCCAATAATACTTGATTAAGTGGAAGGGATTGCCCAAAAGCGAGACAACTTGGGAACCAAAAGAGTCATTGTGGTAGTTTGAAGATCACATCCGAAAGTTCCATGAAGATACCACACTGAGAACGTCGCGAAGTTAGGTGGGGGAGAATGTCACCACCTAGATTTTTCTAGAGAATTCCCTAACCTTCTAGAGTCTCCTAGTCCTTTGTAGATTACTCTTGAATCTTGTAGAATGTTGTAAAATTGTGTGGAGTATTCTAGAATGGTGTAGAACCTCTTAGGGAAGGGCTTTATAGACAATTTTAGAGTAGTGATCTAGAAAGTTCTTTACCCTTGAATTGGTGACAAGTGTCACAATTCTTTGTACCAAGAGTTCCCTATAAATAGAGGGAGTCTCATTTGTGTAAATCACTAAGCAATAAGAGCAAACAAGTTCTCTAGAGCTTCTCTTTCTAGATTTGTTTTCTATTATCTTGAGTCATTTAGAAGGTTTATTTAAGAGTTTTGTAGAGACAAAACCTCTTAAGGCCACACAGGACGTGTGAAGAAATTCTAAATTCGTGACATGCAGCTCCCCTCTTCCATTTTGTCTCCTTGAAGTGCAGCGTCTAGAAGAATCCCAACTTCACTGTGCTGCGTCCCAGTTTCACTTTCATTTCTGTAAAATCCCTCCCTGCACTTTAACGTGCCTGTCTTTCACCCAGACGAAAACTCCTTTTATTTTTATTTTTATTTCGTGCGTCTCTCTTTTCTCTCTAATAATCAAGCCTCTCTCACGTCTATCACGATCTAAGCTTCCTAGTGTGCGTCATCCACTAGCTCGCTGAAGTGCAGCGTCAAGAAAGATCCCCTCCCAGATTTTAATTCCCAAATAAGGAGACTTCCGTTCCGGTGTTTTTTTTTTTTCTTTTTCCAAACCTGCTCATTGACTTTCAGGGCTATGACTTTCACGTTGGATGTGATATCCACTGCTAACTATTTTCTTCACCATGCGTCTATGAACAACCAAAATAAGAAAATCATTACCAAAAATTATTTAATGTTCGAAGTCATCTTTATTTTGTATTTTTTTAAGCTGCCCAAGTCCACAGTTTCCTTCATTTTCTTTGTCTTATTTTCTGCATTTTTTTTATATTTCCTCTCGATTAGCATGTACTTTTGATCAAAAGTTCCAATCGGATTCTATGTGAATTTTATTTAAGCTGAAAATAAAGAGAGAAAAATAACACTCAAAAAATAAATTAAAAGAAAAAATAGATTATCAAAAATATGTTATATACGTGAGGAAATATTGTCTAATTAAATCATAGTTATAAAATTAAATATAAACATGATATCAATCAATTAAAAATCACAACTCGTATTTATGTTTATTAATTATTTTTTCATCTAAAATTAATAATAATGTCACAAATTAATTAAAATATATTAATTTTAAATATATAAAATATATAATATTTCCGCTCAATGACTATTTTATTGGAACTCCAGCACATCCCTGAACTCGCCTACTCTTTAAACATAAGATGATTAAAAAAATCAGCAAGATGGTACGTACATAGTCTGTATCGATCATATGGCTCAAATCGGAGTTGAGGTAGGTTTCAAAAAACCGTAAAAAGTCTGAACTCTCAACTTTTGGCACCAAAGTGAAATAACAATGTTTCTACAACTTTTTTATAAAATAATATTTTTTTAAATTTTTAAATTTTAAATCAAAATAAAAAATAAAATAAATATTTAAAATAATATTATTGTATTAAAAAGTTGTAGAAAATGGTAAAAGAGTAGGAATGCTATCATGTCTCTCTTGACAGTAGCTGCTCACTTTGCTTCAGTCTTCGTCAGTCGTCTCGCGATCTGGAAAAGTGGGATATTAACTCCTGTTTTTCCTTTCCTTTTTTATGCACCCATATGCACGTTAACCCAATGAAAAAATTTTCACAATCTCTTAATACTCTACATTTTATATTTTTTTAATTTTTATTATTTTATATTTTATTAAATATTTAATATATAAATAATAAATAAAATAATTAAATTAATTTAAAAAGAATAAATTAAAAAATATATTAAAAAAATATTAAAAAATTAAAAAAAATAAGTATAAAGTATTAAGAGATTGTATAGGATTCCTCTGACCCAATTAAGTGAAGTATGCTATCATTTCTCTCTTGACAGTAGCTGCTCACTTTGCGTCAGTGTTCATCAGTCGTCTCGCGATATGGAAAAGTGGGATATTAACTCCTGTTTTCCTTTGCTTTTTTATGCACGTTAACCCAATTAAGTCAAGTAATCTTTAGACGTGTTTTTCTTTCATTGGTACGTAGTCTGTATTGGCCGTATGGCTCGAGTCGAGCTGTGTTTAAGAAATCCTTGTGGAGTAAAATATGAGTTACGCTAGTTTAGACCGTGAATGTGTTTCATTTAATTTTATTACATATTTTTTTATTATCATAATTTTTTTAAATTTTAAGATAAAATATAATAAATAATTTAATTTTTTTAAATTTTAAAATAATAATAATATTAAAAAATAATATTTTATTTAATTTTTAATTTTAATATCATCTCATTTTATTTCATGCCATTTCAAATCATCTTATTGTTCAAATGGCATATTAGTTCACGATTAATATATATTACTCATGTGAGATGATGAGTAATGTATATGAGAAAAGTTGGGGAGCGATCCGGCTCTCGTTAAGCAGCCCTCCAACTGTTGTACGCCACGTAAGCAGTGTAATATTTTTAAGCTAAACTTACATACACTTGATCACAGGCCCACAAATACTGCCCCCTTCCTTATTCCTTCGTCTTCCATACCATCCCAACTAAACGAAATCCCACCCCACACTCATCTCCTACGGCACTCGACCCAGACGGTGGCAAAGACGGAGCTTGACCACCATACGAGATGTAAAATCAAATCTTCAATCAACTTTATTTCATTCAGGACATTATAATGAAGCATATTTTAGAAGCCAATCTACAAATGCTAGCCGATTGTATCATCAACAAAATCAAAACTTCCATTCAAGTCCAGACACGATCCCATGGCATACAATCAACAAATTAATCTTATAAAAAAAAAAAAAAAAAAAACCCAAAACCGCATAAAGACTCCGGAAGGTAGAGGAAATGGAGGAGATTCACTCGAAACTCGGACTGACGGCGTTGTCTAGAAGGTTCTTTTCAGTAGCTGATCAAAAACTCGGGGCTTCGTAAAGCTTAAATTCATAGTACTGAAGCTCCGAAACGACGACGAAGACGCAAATGGGTGCCTCCTAAAGCTCTCTCATACTCTCTCTCTCTCTAAAGACTTGCAGAACAGTGAGAAAGTTCAGATTTTTACTTAAAAGAGAAAACCTGTGGTGATTCTATGCGGTAAGTTCTAAACAGTCTATTATTTTTTTCCTAGGTGTCATCGTGTCAACAGAGGGTTGCTTTTCTATCTATAACAGCCCGACCATCCTGCAGCGCTTCTAAATATATATATACCCATGAATCATCCTAGTCTATATTATTGGCTCAAATCGGAGTTGAGCGAGGTTTCAAATTAAAACCAGCTTGTGGATTAAAAAGTCTGAACGCTCAACTTTTGGCACCGAAGTCAATGAAATAACAATTTTTTTACAACTTTTTCATTAAATAATATTTTTTAAAATTTTAAACATAGCAAATTAAAATAAAAAATAAAATAAATATTTAAAATAATATTATTATATTAAAGAGTTGTAGAAAATGGTAAAAGAATAGTAATGCTATAATTTCTCTCTTGACAGTAGCTACCACTTCCTTTCAGTCTTCATCAGTCGCCTCGCGGTCTGGAAAAGTGGGATATTAACTCCAGTTTTTTTCTCTTTTTTATGCACCCATATGCGCGTTAGCCCAATTAAGTCAAGTCCTAATCTTTAGACCTGTCTTTCTTTTATAGGTACGTAGTCTGTATTGGTATGGCTCAAATCGGAGTTGAGCTAGGTTTCAAAAATCCTTCTGGAGTAAAATATGAGTTACCCCTGTTTAAATAGTAAAAGAGTTTTATTTAATCTAATTTAATATTTTTTTATTATTATAATTTTTTAAATTTTTTAAATAAAATATAATAAAAAATTCAATTTTTTTTAAATATCAAAATAATAATAATATTAAAAAATAATATTATAATAATATTTTATTCAACTTTTAACTTTTATCTCATTTTATCTCTCTCAACTCACTGTCTAAATATATTAACTTGATGACTAGGACATATATATATATATATATATATATATGTCTGTATGTATCAGTACGGGTGTCTAGCGAACCAATTCACTCGTTGGGACATTTCACAAGTTAATTAGCTCGGCTGTAAGTGTCCAGCGAGAGTCAAGTAATTCCATCTCTGCTTAACGGAAATTAAAATCCCACGAGATGTCTACCAAAATCTCTACTTTTAATTTACGATCCAATTTTGGACCAAACTGATATCTTCAAAAACAATTACAATTTAATTGGACTCATTATATATTTAATAGATGTAATAATATGATTTTTACAAGAACGTACACTAGATTTCCTTGAGTGTAAAATCTACGGCCTGTTGTGTGGAAGTTTTGGTTTCGTAATGCAATGATAGCCACACCACCCAACACTCCAACAAGAAAATGGAACCAGCATTAATTACGTATATGTGAATGTGATCACTACTCTCAAGTCATTATTGGTCAACTTTGAGGGCTTCCATGGAGGGAATCCCCTACTATTTAATTATCCTCTTAATTTTTTAATGCTCCATTAACTTTGAGTGCCATATATATATATATATATACTAAGTCCCCTACCTCAAGTGATCGTTAGATACATCTCTCATGGATAGAGTCATCCTCCTTTGTGTGATAATGCTTTTGGTACGATGTTACAATATGGCTATCTCAGTCGATGCAACCATTCCAAATATTGCCACAGATCAATCTGCCCTTCTTGCCTTAAAGTTTGGTATTTCTCATCCCGACCCTGCATATCATAATATTCTAGCGAGCAATTGGTCCACCAATACATCTGTTTGCAATTGGATTGGTGTCACTTGTGGTTCTAAACATCACCGAGTCATAACCTTGAACCTTTCTTACATGGGTCTTGAGGGTACCATTCCTCCACAGATAGGAAACCTTTCATTTCTTGTTAGTCTAAGACTAAAAAACAATAGTTTTCATGGCTCTGTGCCCAATGAGTTGTCTCGTCTTTACCGGTTGAAAAACTTAAACTTTGGATTCAACAACTTCAATGGAGAAATCCCCATCTTTGGGACTATTATCCAAACTTCGAGGTTTGTTTCTAATTGGCAATAGATTCACAGGTGCTATCCCACAATCTTTATCGAACTTGTCTTCCCTGGAAAGGATTGGTTTGGCCTTCAATGAGTTCTCGGGTTATATACCTCCCTCCCTCTTCAACATATCTACCTTGCAAGCAATTGATCTTGGAGATAATAAGCTTTTGGGTCCGATGCCTTCTATTTTGTTTAACATGCCTTCCCTGCAATCGATTGATCTCTCCTCCAACGAGCTCTCAGGGAGACTTCCAAAAGATACGTTTAATCATCTTCCCAACTTACAATGGCTTCAACTTTCTCATAACAGATTTTATGGCGGGCTTCCATCCACTTTGTTCAGCTGCAAACATCTGCAATATTTGTCGGTGCAGACTAATCATTTCACCGGAAGAGTATTGCCGGCAATCGGAAACTTAACCATGCTTGAGAAATTGTACCTTATCGAAAACGACTTTGCTGGTATGTTAATTTAGTCATTAAATTATATGTAATTTGTGCATTAAAATCATGGAAAGCATCATTGATTAGCAGATGTGCGTTATACGTACGTGCTTATAAAATGATTGTTTCGGATTGGTCACCTTTCATTTGAATGCATGTGCAAGCAAGCTATATATATGCAGAGTACCGATCAACACATACAGGCCAGAAAACTAGAAGATTTTAAGGAAGTCCTCTAGGGAAAAAAAGAAGAAGTTAATATTCGCGGAGGATGGATCAAATATATAATTTGTTTATTACTGCCCTTTTTTTCAAAGAAAAACATTGTTCAAAGATATATTTTTTATTCTTATTTTTCCAATACAAACTATATATTATATACATGTATTACATGGTCGCTAGAATTTCAAACTAAGGTCCAAGCTGTACTAAGTTAAAGATTAAGATATAATAATTCCCAACGGTACGTTTTAATTCATTGGAGAAAATGTAATTATCTTTGTATAATTATATATATTTATATATATACACACACAAAAAGTAAGAAATGTTGAAGGACCAAATCTCTGTCTTAATTAGATTTCCCAAGACTACTGAGGTGGTAGCCCAATTGGTATGAGCTAGTATTTCATAGTTTCAAGTTTAGGAGTTTAAGTTGGGATATAAGTTGAAACCATTTATAGTAGTAAAACCAGACATTTCATAATGATGAATGGCTCCTATGGTCAAGCTCAGGAAGGGTTGCTATGTTGATCACCTCCGCCTCCTCTTTTTAGAATGGAAAAAAATAAATAAATAAATAAATTTCCCAAAAGGCGAGAACGCCGTTTGGTTTTTTTATTTTTTAGTTTTTGATTTTTTTCATGCTTTTTTGTACCATTAAATATTTTTTAAAAAAATTCACAACATCATTAAAAAAATAATTCTTTAATAGCTAAGTTAAAAAAAAAAAAAAAATCGGAACCATTGTCGGACCCATTATGGTGGATTTTGCGTTTTCCTTTCCTTTTTTGGGGGGTTATTAGACATATGGCCCTTTTCAATATATATGATTTACAGATTCTTTATTATTATTATTATTATTATTATTATTATTAATTTTTTTTCCTGAACTAACATACTCCTGATTATTCATATTGTGGCAGGTGCAATTCCGAATGAAATTGGTTATCTACAAAACTTGAAGAAGCTCAATATTGGAGCCAACCAATTCTCTGGACCAATTCCGTTTGAGATTTTCAATATCTCAACATTACAAATCATTGGAATGTCTTTGAATAATCTCTTTGGTCCTCTCCCATCAAATCTAGGACATTTCCTTCCAGAACTTCAGATGCTTCTGCTTGGGGAAAATGAACTCAATGGAACAATTCCCAGCTCCATATCCAATGCATCACAACTCACTCGTCTAGAATTGTCTAAGAACTCATTCTCTGGCTTCATTCCAAATACAATTGGTAATTTAGCTCTCCTCCAGTATCTCAACTTAGGACGCAATAACTTGACTATTGGGTCTCCAAAAATGAATAGCCTTTTCTCTTCTTTGTCAAATTGCAAATATTTGGAAGTGTTATCTTTTGAAAAAAATCCACTAAATGCTATCCTTCCCAATTCCATTGGAAATCTCTCCACTTCTCTTCAGAAATTTTTTTTGGATGGTTCCAATATCAAGGGTAGCATTTTCCAAGATATTGGCAATTTAAGCAGCTTGATCATTTTGGACTTAAGTTACAATGAGTTGGTTGGACTGATTCCAACTGCATGGGAGAAATTGAGCATGCTCCAAGTTTTGTACTTGCATAAAAATAGATTGCAGGGTCCCATCCCATCAAATCTTTGTCATTTAAAGAGCTTGTTTCAGTTAAGTTTAGGAGGCAATGAGCTAGTTGGACAAATTCCTGGATGCATAAATAATCTGACTTTGCTAAGAAACCTCTACTTGGGGGCAAACAAATTAACTTCTACGATTCCTTTGACCTTGTGGAGCATGAAAGATTTGTTGGAGGTTGACCTATCGTCGAATTCTCTAAGTGGCCCCCTCTCATTAGAGCTTGGAAATATGAAGGTATTGAGAGAGTTGAATTTATCAAACAATCGATTATCAGGTGATATCCCGATAACAATTGGTAGTCTCAAAGATCTATATCTTCTCTCCTCAGCACAAAATCTATTTGAAGGTTCAATTCCTGAATCATTTGGTGATTTGGTAAGCTTGGAGCTCTTGGATGTTTCAAGTAATAATTTATCTGGAGAGATTCCCAAATCCTTAGAAGCACTCATATATCTTAAATATTTGAATGTCTCATTCAATAGACTACGAGGTGAAATTCCTACAAGAGGTCCATTTATAAACTTCACGGCTGCATCATTTATGTCAAATGATGCACTTTGTGGTGCTCTCCAATTGCAAGTTCTTCCCTGCAAAAAAGATGGTTCTCGATCAAAAAGGTCCAAAATAAGTCATATACTAACATTTTCATTACCTACAGTTGGATTAACAGTAATACTTGTGGCATCCCTCGTATTAATCTCAAAAAAATGCCAAAAGAAGTCAACAGGATCGGTAGACTTGTCTCCTTTAGCAACATGGAGAAGAGTTTCTCACCATGAGCTTCTACGAGCAACAGAAGGGTTTAATCCAAGTAAGTTGATTGGAGAAGGGAGTTTTGGGTCTGTGTACAAAGCAACATTCTTGGATGGTAAGGATTTTGCAATAAAAGTTTTGAATTTGCAAATAGAAGGGGCATTTCATAGCTTTGATGTAGAGTGTGACGTACTAAGTAGTATTCGTCATCGGAATCTTGTCAAAATCATTAGTGCTTGCAGTAATATGGACTTCAAAGCCATTGTATTGGAATACATGCCTAATGGGAACTTGGAGACTTGGCTTTATTCTGGTGACCGCTTTTTGAGTATGTTACAAAGGCTAAACATAATGATTGATGTGGCAACAGCACTAGAATACCTTCATTTTGGTTACTCAAAAACTATTGTGCACTGTGATTTGAAGCCTAACAATATATTGTTGGATGAAGAAATGGTTGCACATGTTGCTGATTTTGGAATAGCCAAGCTGTTAGGAGATGAGGATCTTATAAAGCGAACCATGACCCTTGCTACTATTGGGTATATGGCACCAGGTGATCTTATAATATTGCTGATTTTGAATTCCATTGATCATAGAATATTGATTTATATGCTTCAAGTCCTTTAAATTTTTCTCTTTTTCTTTTGTATATAATGCAGAGTATGGATCCGAAGGGATTGTTTCTATAAGAGGCGATGTGTATAGCTATGGCATTTTACTGATGGAAACTTTCACGAGAAAGAAGCCTACAGATAACATGTTTGTTGAAGAGATGAACTTGAAGCTTTGGGTAGAGGAATCTCTAGCTGATCTCTCAATAATTGAAATCATTGATGCTAGTTTGTTGGGAGACGAAAGATATAAGAATGCAGCTACGACGAACAGCGTATCATCTATCATGGGATTAGCTTTGGATTGTTGCATAGATTCACCTGAAGAGAGGATCAATACAAGAAGTATTCCAATAGCACTCAACAAGATCAAATCCAAGTTTCTACAAGATTTTCAAAAAACCTGATCATTTTAGATATATGTTGATATGCTTAATTTGTCTGCGACTCTTCTTTAGTTAATATTTGTTCAAATATTACAACAGTGACTTCCATCTAAGATATATACTTGTTTTGTGTGGCCATTTTTGTACTTATCATTGATCTTTTTTTCCCTATAGAAAATGGTGATGACATTTTATTATTGATATATAAATAGCACCAATGGATATTCGAATATTACAAAAAATGATAGATATACAATCTTTTGTACAGCTATGTTTTAAATGAGAAGTATTTTTATAAAAGATTTACAAAAATAACATCACTTTATATAAATATCATTATATAAAAGGTTGTAAAAAGAATTATTTTGAATGAGATACCACTATTCTCCTTTTCATCTATTGAGAATGAGACACCACTATTCTTATGTCCTTTTGTTGCACTGTTTGGGGTTAAGTTTGTTAGGTTTGCTCATGAATGGTCTAAATTACTCGTACTTTTGTATATAGACACACATAATATATATATATATATATATATATATATAAGTATGGACTTTCTTATATAGGACTACTGTTTGTCAGTACGATTTAGAAAGCTACATTATGGGCACATGAATATTTCTAAGAGATGCCAACAATCGCAACAAGGATTTATTTTTATGTCTTTGTATTCAGATATATTGTAATCGAATTACCTTCCACTAATTTTTAGTTTTAAAAAACAAATACACACTAAAAAAGAAGAGTGGAAATAAAACTTAAATTTTCAATGTTCTCACAGTGGAGTTAATAATCCATCTATAAAAGAATGGCAACTTTGATTACAGAGCTAAAAAGGGGAATGCTCACACTTCTCAGCATGATTATGAGTCTAGTTTGATATCACTAAAGTCATGTCTCCACCCGTAGAGGAAGAGCAAAATGTTGTTGAATTGTGGGTTTGGCTTCCACTCAAACTCTGATTTTGCCTCTTTACCGAGGTTTCTCATGGCCTTAAACCTCAGGTCTTCAGGATAGCTGCTTGCTTCTGGGATTCGGTTCGAAACAGACAATCACCCTTCAAGCATGCTTTCCACCTCAAACATGGTTTGCCTAAGTGATGTGGATGCATTTGTGCATAACAAAACTACTTTAACCATAATTCCATCTTCCTTTTCGTTAACCTCAGACTCAAACCTCTCATCAAATGAGCTTCATCAATTTTCTAGTTTGTTGCAAATGACTAGCCTGAGATATAAAGTATTCAATTAGCATATTGTATAAATTTATGGTAGCTTCAGGAATGAGTAAGTAACAATCGAAAAGGGATACGTAGTCGTATGGTACCCGATAAACAAAGTTGTCACTTGGCATATAATTATTGTTGCTCTTTCCACTGATAATTTCCAAGGCAAAAACTCCAAAAGTGTAAACATCTGCTTTGTATGCCAGATAATACCATAATACATGTGATACCCCTCATTTTTTTGTGTTTTTAATGTTATTTTACTCATTATTCTTATTGGTTCTTTTAATTTTAAATTGGTTATTATTATTTTGGTTATATTATTTTATTATTATTACTGCCTAACTTATATAATTTATTTTAATGTGCTTTTTCTTATTATTTATTATTGTCTATTATTTATTGGCTCTTTAATTCAAATTATTTTATAGTTTCACCATTTTATTTTACCAAGTTGTGTTTTTAATTGTCCTCTTATTTATCTAATTCATTCTAAGTTAGTTAAATTAGTGTTTTAAATTCTCAACGTTAAATCTTTTGAAGACCCCAGATGATGGGCTAGGATTAAATTCCAAGTGCCTAGCCTTTTTTCCCCCATTTCCCTTTCCCTGTCTCTCTCTCTCCTCCCTCCCTCAACTCAAGCACAACACACCCCTCCCCCTCTCAAACCGTATGCTTCCCTCAGTCCAACGGCGTCATCGTGCGCCACCCACCTCACCACCAATACTTCATGTCAGCGGACTCCACTACCAAACCTAGCCACCGTCTAGCCTCATTAACTCTCTCTCTCTCTCTCTCTCTCTCTCTCTCTCTCTCTCTCTCCACTACAAGGAAACCCACGAGTTTCTCTTTTCTCCTCACGCAGCCTAACACCGCTGCCACTACCACCCAATGCCACTGCACCAGCTTCCCCGCTCGCTACCAAGCCTCCAACGTTAAACCCAACCTCCACCTCACCACCGTTTGTGGTTTTTAGGCCACCGCACCACCACCAACAACATCCTCCCTCACCGGCGACCTCCCCCTAGCCCCATGCCACCCTAAAACCCCTAGCTGCCACACTCTTCCCCACTCTCTCATTGACTCCCTCTCTCTCACACAGCCTAGATCCATTGCTAGGCCCACCATGGACTACCTCCTCAAGCCGCCACCGAGCTTCATGTACCCCTAGAACCTTCTCCCTTCCTCACGACAGCCCCATCCCCGTCCATCACGCACAACCCAAATTGGATTTTTCTTCTCGCATGGCCTTAGTGTCTTCGTGAGCTAAGCCACAGCCACATTGGACCACCCACGACCCCCGAGTTCCTCAATGCCCAGCCATGACCTCCCCGTAGATCCCCCTTGATTTTTTCAGTTTTTTTACCCACGGCCAACCTTGGTAAAATCACCATCTGCCTCTACTCCGCCACTTTTACCATGTCCTTTAATCTTCCAAAGTTGTCTTTCGTCATTATAAGTAATTTTTCAAAGAACTTTATGAGATTTAAATATATTTTTATGCTAACATATTTTTTTGTAGTCTGTTTGGTTGTGCCGGACCTTGGATTCGAGGAGTGTGGATTTTTGGGTCAGATTGGAGGTTAGGCATATTTGTGGGGTTTGGCGGTGTTTGGTTTTTTATATGTTGTGTGTTGTGTCATGACATTCATCATTATGTTTCATGCATTTTCATGGGTTAAGGATGAAAATTGGGTTTTCATATTGAAAAATGATGTTTGAATGCGTGCATATAAGACCTCAAGCCAAGATGGAGCATTATCTTGATGGATCTCCTCTGGTCACTCAGGAGCGGATAAAATTGAATGACGTCCCCGGGTTATCACTAGGCGCAGAGCTGGGTATTGCTCGTTACAAAGTTACATATACGGTCTTTACCCATGGTGTGACGAAGGGAGCCAAGGTGTACGGATAGTTTCTAAGGAAGATCATGGTGCATACAGAATAATTGGATATGTGGGCTTTTCTAGGAAAATGACAAGTTTTGATAAATGGATATGTGGACTATTTTCTGGGAAAATGATGGATTTATAATTGGGTCATTTTCTGAAAAAATGGTAGTTGGTATTTTAATGGACATGTTTTGAGCCAAATGGGATTTTTGGCATGATTTGGAAAAATTTTCATTTTTGGGGAAAATGATGGTTTGGTATCATGCATGTGCATGCATACATATTGGTGGTTTAAAGGTATTTTTATCTTATGGATTGTTTGGTTGGTTATTTATCGAGATTCATAGTCTCACATGGTATTCGAACCCTATGGTTTCATTTCATAGAATCGCAGATTTTGATGTAGATGAGAACATCGAACCTGAGGCTACGTCTTTGCTAGGGGAGTGACCTGGGGTTACTTGTTGGCTATGGGATTTATTCCCTCCTTTTTTCGCTGTATATTTTGTCTTTGTATTATATTTTACAGATAACTGTACAATCTTTTGAAAGGCTTTTATTATGGTGTTTTTGTATTTAAAGTTTTGGTACTTAGTTGACTATCTTTTATTCATTCATTGCGACTTTTGTTGTACATTTTTTACATGTGCACACACTTAGCACTTGTCGTTTGGGTGTATGACCCATGTTGTCATCATCCTGATGCATTCCGATATCACGATTCCTGCATTTCCATATGTGAGAGTCGGGGGCATCACAATACATATTCTAAAGCCATATATGCTCTGCAAATCAAAATCTGAATGTCTTGTAATTCATCATTGAATTTAAAGCCACTTTGCAAAAAATCATGTATGCAATTAATGCCGTTGGTACGTAAGTTAGAAACCGACATGGTTCCAACAATTTGGGTGGTAATGTGGGTCTTCTACTCTTCATCGAGCCTAGCCAATCCAAAGTTGGATATTTTAGGGTTCAACTCTCCATCCAGCAACACATTCATTGCTTTGATGTCTCTATGAATAATCTTGAGTTTTGGTTCTTCATGGAGAAAAGCTAGACCTCTTGCCATCCCAATACAGATCTTAAGCCTTGTAGGCCAGTCTAGTTTAAGCTGACTATTTTTTGGATGTACAACGACAAGAAATTCATTGAAAAAGCATAAAAAGGGACACTGACACAAGAACATAGTACAAAGAGAAACCAAACTAAATAAAACTGAAAAAACTAAAAGAATAAAAAACAAATACAATGACTATTTGAAAAATTTGGGAAACCTACAAGGAAAAACCAGAAAAAAGAAGATACAAGAACACATACAAGGAGAAACAAAAAATGTAATGCCCTGATCAAAGAGGTCCAGAAAGTTAGCTTCTGTCACAAAAAATCATCTTCAATAACACAACTATATATAATCCAAAGACTCCATAAAAATAATTCATTTATTCAAACCAATATATATATTGTTCTCCACTACGACACTGTAGAAATACCTCAATAATATATATTAAAATCTTATAGACTCAGACATATCCATAACTCAAAATACTAAAATAACATAAAATAATAAATCTACTAACTAAGACTCTCCAATAAAGACTTGTACCCTTTAGCACTTATTTCTCTACGATTATCAAGGATTATCTGAAAAATACTGTGGAGATAATGGGTGAGTTATCAACAACTCAATAAGTAGAGAATACATACTAGTATGTAAACATAAGCATTTATAAAATTCAACATATAGAACAAAATATTTTCATTTTCAAAATGGGAAAGTAGAAACATGTTATCAAAATATCATAGTGAAGGTTCAAAAATATCTTCATTCAAAAGTGATAAGGTGGTAGTTTTCAATGGCTGGGCGACAGTGGTGTAGGGGAGATTCTTGAGTGCACGTTGAAGTGGCTTGTTTGGGTTCTTCCTAGACGTGGAGGTAGCAGTGAAATTGGTGGTTTGTTGCCGTGTTTGTGGGTGGCTACGGTTTATGGCCTGCAGTTGAGGTGGTTGCCAGTTTCACGTGGGGTTGGGCAATGGGCTAGTGGCTTCCGTAGTGTGGAAGAGATCTCACCACGTGGTGTGGTTTCTGTTGGGCTGCTGTTGCACGATGGAGGCTGGGTGGTAGAGGTCACCACGTGTGTGCAAGGATAACACTGTAGTCTCTAGCTAGAGTTGAGATTCACAGTGGTTGAGCAGCAACGTGATAAGGTGGTGGTTTTCCTAGGGTTTGGTTATTGGAAAAACTACGTTTTGGAAAAATGAGCATCCAGCTTATACATGAATATATGTATATAGGGACTGTTGCCGTGCATGCAGTGTGAGGGAGACGTGCATGACAGGGAGTTTTAAAAATGAATAAAGCTAGTCTGCCGCTTCCATATGCCCGCTTTGGATGACCGCTCGACGTGGCAAAGTACTGTAGTGCTGACTAGGCTTCTGAAACAGGAAAAAGAAAAACTCACTTCCCGCCTGCCAATTACGCACAGTGTCTTTCTCCTTCATCCTTCCCGTGGGTTGCCTTCTCCAAGGTCTTTCCTTTCTGGTGGATGTTTAGCAAATCTGAAACCCATTCACCGTCCGTCCCCCAACATCACAGCGCCGACCACCACCAAACTCGGCCCATCTCCGGCGAGTGAAGGCCCCACACAGAAGCTATTCAAACCGAGAACTACGAATCGGAAACAGGGGACATCCGAAACCCATCCACCTGCTGCGTGGGTCACGGTGCCGATCAGCATACAACGCCGGCGAGAGGTGGGTCGAGACAGAAACTCCGATCACCGACTCCTCCGATTCGTATTCCACCCCCTCCCATCTATTTCTGAATCGGCCCCCCCCCCCTGACACGGCCATTCAGGCCACGGCAGCTGAAGGTAAAGGGTATATGTGCATTCCAGCACACTTGTTTTTGCAGAAAATTTCTTGTAAATGTGAATGAATACATGTAAGGGAATCCACATAAATATGGGCGTGATTTATTCTCTGTGAAGTTGTTTGTATATAAACTCTGTTTGTGGGCTATATATTCTGTAAGTAGCCGGTTTTGTTTAACGTGTGTATACACCTTACATTGCAAGATTCTTGTATTATGTAAACATTGTAGAAAAATAAGTATTCTGAAGCTCACAATGGAAATATGATACACCTATATTGATCTGTTTTGTAACCATTTATACAGAGCTTTACAAACCTATCTCAGGGATTTGTACATCTAAGGAGATATTGTGTACATCGGTTACAGATTTGAATCACTAAAAATAAAACAACTACATCAATTAGAGGCCATGATACTCGGCTTGATGAGTGCTGCAAATCACTTCCAGATTTGTTTCTAAATTTGAAATTTATTCTTATCTTGTGTGACTCTCCTTAATAAACATGTGTTTTAATGCAAAATATAATTCGAGAGATTTCCATGAATACATTGGTGTATCAGTGAAAACTTAACGTAAGTAAAGGTGCCACCTTTTAATTGAAGTTATGTACAACTATATTGCTATATTTCAGCTTAGTTAAAAATATTTGCTGAAAGATGTTTTAACTGTTAAAATACATTAAAACCATGGAACTTATTTCTCATAAAGATGATTTACGTTATAGGAGAAAAAAAAATCCTGCTTGAGTTATACCTTTTAAAAAAATTGCTTTAAAAAAAATAAGAAGCTTGATTTATATTGCTTAGAGAGAAGAAATTTTTTGGGCATATATATTTAAAATAATTTTTCAGCATGGGCATCATCGGCATGCTATTTTGTAGGGATCTTTTCTTTGTTGTATGGTATTTATAATTTCACATGTCAATAAAATGAGGGCATATAAAATGATATGCTAATTCAATAGCCTTCGCGATACTAATTGTAGGTTCTCCAAGGCTGAGTTCATATGGCTTCCAATGTACACTTGACGGATGATGAGTATGATGAAGTTTTTGTTGATGATGGGCCTGATAATTATGATGGTACCGAAGAACCTAAGGAAGATGATGGTGTCGAGGAACCAATAGTTGGAAGGACTTTTTCTAGTGAGGAAGAAGTCCGGTCTTATTATATGAGATATGCTAAACAGAAAGGGTTCGGGGTCCGTAAAAGGAATTCTAGACAGAGCGAAGATGGGCGGGTTAGATGGTTCACATTGGTATGTGCGCGGCAAGGCACAGCAAAGAGTCAGGCTTCCAATATACTCAAGCCAAGACAAACAGAGAGGGTAGGGTGTAAAGCAAGAATTAATGCAGTTTTGAATGAAGATGGCGGATATACCTTGTCTAGTGTAATATTGGATCACACACATTATGTCAGTCCAGGGAAAGCAAGACACTTTAGATGCTTCAAGAAGGTAGATGCTCGTGTGGCTAAGAGGCTGGAAATAAATGATGAAGCTGGAATACGTACGTCAAAAACTTTCCAGAGTGTAATTGTTGAAGCAGGGGGGTATGAGAATGTGCCATTTGGGCAAAAGGAATGTCAAAACTATATTGAGAAAGCACGACAACTTCATCTCGGAGTTGGAGGCGTTGAAGCTCTAACTAACTACTTCCAGGAAATGCAGAAAATTAATGCTGAATTTTTTTATGCGATTGATGTCGGCCCTGACATGAGGTTAAAGAATGTGTTTTGGGCAGACGACGTTCACTCCCGGACCACATTGAAACAATTTGTGGATCAGTACGATTCAGCCCTTAGAAGGAAGGCAGAGAATGAAGCAATTGCTGACTTTAATTCATTTAACACTGAGATTCCTTGCATATCTCACTATCCTATCGAGAAGCAATTTCAAAAAATATATACAATTGCCAAGTTCAAGGAAGTCCAAGAAGAATTTCGAGGGTTTTTGTATTTGACTACCTCGTATTTTGGTGGTGATGGGGCAAACTTTACGTACATAGTCGGGGATGAGATTAAGGTGAGTGATGGATTCATTAAATGCGTAAACTATTTTGTTAGCGTATGTGAAGAATCTTCTCTTGATATTACATGCAGTTGCAAATTATTTGAGTTTAGGGGAATATTATGTCGACATGCTCTTCGAATCCTGGCACAGTTAGACAAGAGTGAAGTTCCACCAAAATACATTTTGGATCGGTGGAGGAAGGATATAAAGAGACAATATGTCAATGTAAGAAGTAGTTATGAGGCGACGAGCAATCCTGAGAAACAAAGGTTCAATCGGATCCAGAATTGCTTCTATCAACTATGTTCAAATGCCGCAAAGACCGAGAGAAGCTGTGTGAAATTGATCAGCCAACTAGAACAATTGAAATCGGAGTACCCCGATGACGATTCATATGGTGCTTGTTCCACAGCTGGTCTTGTTACTCCCATTGATGGCACAACCAACAAAGTTCTTAGTCCATTAGTTGTTCGGAGTAAAGGGAGACCCACAACTAAGAGAAGAACACACCCCGTTGAGAAGGCTCTCAAGAAACCGAGTACTAGAAGGAGATTGTCCACAACTGAGGTCCAAAATCCTTTGATTATTTTGATAAGTGTTCCTTTATTTTGTTTATGTATAGAAAGCCCAAAATAATGTTTGCTGATTTTTTCCAGCAATCCTCGCTACATGATCAAGAAAGCCAAGTTTGGACACATGGGCCGGATTTTTTTTGTACTCCCTTGTCTGCTCGTCCACCTCCAGTGCAAGCGCAACCTGTGCAGATGAATGACTCGGATCAGGATGATTTACGACAGCCTAGATGGTGGCAGCCATGATGGTGTTGTATTTATAGTGGTGATGTCCAGGGTAGGGTGTCTTTTGATTATTATTTTTTGTTTTGGACAGAGGGCTGATGGTGCTTGTTGCTGTATTTATAGTAAAAAGGATGGGTGTCTTTTGTGCTTTTTGTATTTTGCACAGTGGGAAGATGGTGCTTGTTGTAAATGGTATGTGCTTTTTTGTAAAGGAGGGGCTTTTTTGTAAGTAGGAGGGGCTGTTGCTGTACTTACTAGTAGTTTTTGTTCCAGAAATATGTTTAGGAAATATGTATAAGTTCTCGAAAATACAATGACCTCAACTGCCATTTTGTCTGAAAGAAAAAAGTTCAATATGAAAACTCCTTTTTTCTTCACAAGCTGAGTACCTATGAGTTGTAGAATTCAAATCACTAATGGTGTATTTGTGGTTATTTCCAGCATATACTATTTTTTTCCATTGCTTGGTCCTGAGAAATAAAATGGGTGAGTTATATTGTTGCAAATTTGGGCATGGTGTTGTTTACATTTTGCTAACCGAGTACTACTTCCAGGATATTGTATTTATACGATCAGGAAATTCCATGACATTTATTTTGGGCATATCCAACAAGTACTCCAGGATTATGATGTTATTTATTTGATTTCCAAAGCAACCTTTTGCTTGGTTGAACTTGCAGTAGCTGTTTATAACAGGGTTTAATAACTAAAAATACAAACTTGAATTCACAGGTGAGTCTTGAATCAGGACTAATAACAAACCACTTAATAATACAAACTTCATTTTCATTAATATCAACAAATACATATCGTTTTCACAAAATACAAACACTTTCCACAATGATACAAAGATCCAGCACTCGGATCCAAAATTTCCAGCAACAAGCTGACAGCCCACCTTCCACAAAATACAAAGATCTTCTACATACTAATAGACTTTTGTAGTTGCTTACTTCTACAACTATATTAACATTTCCCTTTGAACCAACCACAACTAGATATAAGCAACCCAACAAAGAAAAACCACGACAATGAAATTAGTGTCACGTAGGTAGCCTTCTCCATTTGCCTCTTGCGCTTCTCGGACTCTATTTGTAGTCGATGATTCAAGCTTTGGATATCCATTGATGCTTGGATCTTTTCAACTTCAAGTTTTAATTTATCAATTGAGTGTTGTAATCGTTTGATAGTTTTTTGGCAATATGATGGTATTTCAGGGACATACCAGCAGAAGTATCCACAAGACTTCCCAGACTGCAAAAAATCAATTACCACTTAAATTTAGACAAACAACACTATCAACAATAATGATATGTGAGGGCAAGAAGAGTAAATCTCACCATATAGTTTTGGCATCCAAAAAATCGCCGCCCCTCATTTTCATCCGTATGCGCAGTTCTTTAACAAGCTTTAATTCCACAGTAACAAATTGGGTACTCAACTATTGACTTTCCTGAGCTTGAGCAATTTTCACCACGTGACTCAGGCATTGCTGTCCATATACAAAGAGAACAATAAAAGCAGTTGTCGTAGCACATACATAGAAAAATTATTAACATTGTTCCCTTCCACAATATACTCCACTCATTCTTATAGTAAAACCAGGTATCTAACTATTCTTGTTATTTTTTTGAAGTTATGGGAACCTAAGGTGTGCAAATTGGACTTCCCTAAACTATGTTTCATAAAAACCACATGACACTTATCCATATAAATCTTACAAACATATCAGAATTTTTCTTACCAAACGTTTTAGAGTAAATAACTATAAAATGAAGGCCATTTGAACTCCAAAAAAAACTTATTGAACAATATACGCATGGTACATGACATTTCCGAAACAGAATTGTATTCACAATATGTAGAGGCCATTTGACCTCCAAAACAGATTTGTGTTCACAATATTTAGAGGCCATTTGAACTCCAAACCACAAAAGTCTACACAATATTTAGAGGCCATTTCAACTCCACACATATTTAAATATTAGAGTTAATTCAGTAAACTGATCATGCCATGCCAAAGATTAGAACTAAAAATGCCAAATCAAATCTGTTTTCAGCAAGCACAGAAACCGTAATCTTCCTTCAAGTTGTCTAGACTAACAAAAAATTAACCAGCCGAACCCCCTATTGAAGCACGTTGACAGCTTTGTTTTTTGGGGAAAAAAATTCTGCACCAAGTCCCTCTCGCCTTATTCATTCAAGCTAACAACATTTTCATAACCAAGTATATAGAAATCTCACACACACAAAATACTACAACTAGGAAAACTAACAGTCAATCAAACTCATTCTAGACTAAAAAAAAATTAACAAACCGAAACCCTAAGAAGCAACTCGACAGCTTGTGTTTTGGGGAAAAAATTTCTGCACTGAACATCTATCACACTACCTGTGATGAGAATACATTTATCATCAATGGGGAGTACTAGAAGGAGGTTACCAGAAATAGAAATGAAGAGGGAACCGGCAAGGTATTTATTCCAGGAGGAGGAAAGATGGTCTGCCGCAGTCGGGGACGATGATGGGTCGAACCGGATGCGACGGGATCTGATGCAAAATCGATGCAGTAATCTCGCAGAACCAGTGTTCGTCGACGGGATGGCACGGTGACGGCGCAGGGACGGCTGGGAGGAAACGGCGACGATAGGGCTGCAGCGGCTGCTGCTGGGTCTGGGTGGGTCTGGGTTTGAGTTCTGCTTTCAACTTTCACGATTCCCTTCTTTCTGACCGTTTTCTTTTCTTTTTTTTTTTTCTTTTTTTTTTTTTATATTAAATGCCACGTGGCGTGCCACGTCAGGCGGTCAAAACCTGCGATAACACCGGAGCGGCACAGTAGCGCGACCCTTTAAAAATAACTGCACAGTGGTATCCCGATTTTGAGCAAACCGGTGTGGGCCGTAAGGGTGATCGGGTGGGGTTCATTTCAAATATTTGAAGTCAAGTCTTGTGTAGCGTATGAATTTCATAAATGGTTTGGGCTGGTTTGAGCAGTTTAAAATAAATGGTTTGTCGAAATTGGAGTCGATGCAGGAAATCGGAGCCCCTTCTCTCTAGACAGCAAATCGGAAACCTTCTCTAGAGGGAGGTGGGAGCCGCAGCTCCTTCCTCCCTCCCCCCCGTTAGTTTTTCTTCTATTTTTGCTTTGTTTTCCTTTCTTCCAGTATTTTATCTGGTTTTGGGGTGGCTTTTGCTTGTTTCTTCGGTCAGTGCTTGTATTTATGGTGCCTTAGTTTTCTTGCTCTTTTTTCGGAGCCGTACCGAGGCGAGGAACATCTACAACCATATAGGACTTGCTCCCGAGTGCAACCCAGAAGTTGGGTGGCTCGTAACCAAGTAGACGCGAACAGAGACACGGTGGTTTTGTCGAGGGCGGAGGATCTGGATAGAGGTGAGAGGCTAGCCACCCTATTTTGATGGCACAAGACTGAAGGCGTTGGTCTATGGCGAGGCGAGGCGAGGCGAGGTGAGGCAGGGCTGCTCGTCGGCGAGGCGTGGTGTTCTGTTTTTAACAGAGGATTGATGGTACGAGCAGTGGATTCACGACGGAAGATGCTGGTCTTCCTTCTTTTCGTTTTGGTAGCGGATCGGTATGCACGACGCTGCACAGCAACTGGAACGAAAGAAGAAGGGGCGGCGGGGGAGTTAGAGGTGAAACCCTAGCCGATTCCTTGGGTTTCCTTCAGCCCGTATAGTCCAAGTGCTTCCCTCCGGTTTCTAGGGCTTTTTAGGCTTGTTGGGCTGGGCCCATGTGTATGCCTCAGTCCGCTTGTTTTCTTTTCTGCTTGTGTTTTTGTTGTAGTTTTATGTAATTTTATTTTATATTAGGGAGTTTTGGGAATCTGTCTCTAGGACCTAGGGTCCGTAGAGTTTGTCTCTCTAGGACCGGGGGTCCGTAGAGTTTGTACTCCACTCCTTGGGAGGGGGAGTTGTGTAGTCTATCTTAGACGGTGGTCTAAGATAGAGGTGCGTCTCCTAGACGGTTAGTCTGGAGGCCTGTCTCTCAGACGGTTAGTCTGGAGGCATAGGACAAGACCCTACTAGCCACAAAAAACTTTGTGGGCTGGAGCGCGTGATCTGTTAGATTTGGCTTGTATTTTCAAGTTCAAAGTTGTAATTGTCCGTTTATCGAATGAAGGAAACTACGTTTCACCTTTCAAAAAAAAAATAAATAAATAAATGGTTTGGCTTATTGGTATTTCCTTGGGTCAAGTATATAATAAATACTAATGGGTCTCGACTCAAATTCTAAACTAGCCTAACTCGTTCCATAAATTTTTCAGATTAAAAACCAAATAAATATTTTCTACCTGGTCCATAAAATATTAACTAGATTTAACTTAATAATTATCAAACCCAATAAAAAATCCATATTCCAGAATAACCAAATCTTAGGCCCGTAGCCTATTCCAAGATTACCAGTTAAAAACTTAAATAGGCTTTTCATACATATTAACCCACAAGAAAAAATTTTATAGAACTACTGTTTGTCTTGGACTTGGTGCTAGGCTGGGTGTTGCGAAAAACCTGAAGACACAAGAACACAGGAAACATTCAAGGAGAAAAAAATAAAAATAAAGAAAAGAATATAAGATTTGAAAGCTGGATAAGCTCAGCTGAGGCAAACTTTAGCTGTATAAAACTTCAAATCACAAATAGATTCATACCATATTATTTTTGTCATAAGATCTCACAACTGAGCAGAATGGCATATCACTCACCAAATAGGGCACCAGCAAGGCTATTATTTTTCATTTACTTGTATATCAACAATAATTGATCCCCTTCAATGCAACATCCATGAAGCTTCACAAGATTTGGGTGTTACAAACAGGCAATCATTCCCATTTCATTTAAAAACTACCGATTACCCTGTTTTGATTTAGACGAGACCGGCTTAACTGCTATGACAGTATCATCAGGTTATTGACCCTGCACCCAACCTTACTCAAAGAAGCAGGAAAAGCTATACTCAAAAGGAATAAGTCAAGGTAAGTTATTGCACCTTCTAAACAAGACCAATGTAACACCTGGGTCATGCACCAAACTACTTTTTAAATTTTTGGGTTTAGACAGAAAAAGTCCACTTGAGATTAATGTGTATTTTGTTTAGAATGGACTACAACCAAAATTTTTAATTAGGCAGATATCAAAATTTATTGAGCTTTTTATTTGAGTTAAAATCATTAAATATTTTTTGGATTAGGTAGAATCTTTTTTCTGCTTATTTGCTGAGAAAATTTGTGAAACAAATTGAATTACTTTAGAAGTTGAATTGGACCCAAAACTCAGGAAAAAGCCCAAACCCTCCCACACCCAAGCCCGTGAAAGCCTAGGGACAAGTTTCCACATCACGCACATTTCCATGCATGTCTCTCATAGGCAGATTCCCCCTCCTATTGTTTTCCTTTTGGGTTTTTCCCAATCACCTTTATAAATACATGCATGTATTCTCTACTGCATGTAGAAGTTGCCGCAGCCTTGAGGTTCCATAAAACCTTTCCTTCATGTAACTATTGTCTCCTTCCACACAAAAACCACTGTGTGATAGCCCCAATGCCTAGCCCATTTGCAAACTATGAAAACCCATGCCGCAGCCATAGTCCACGTCCAGGAAGCAACCTGTCAGCTCCTCTCTTCTGCCTCGGTCACACCGAACAACAGCAAACTACTGCATCACGAGAAGAGCCTCATTGCTACGGTCCTGTGTTTTCAGTGAAAAACTCTCCTCTACGTAGCTACCGCTAGCCATTGTCCAGCCCTCCTCAAACCACCGCAAGCCTTTGTTTTTGCTCCCCAAAACAGAGCAACTTTGGACACTAACGTAGACCCTCGTCCCTCCATTGTCAGGCATCATTCCTTGCTGAAAAGGCCACACCACACAACTGCAACTCAGTCGTATTGCCCATGGACCACCGTACGTATGTTCCCTCTCTCTCTCTCTCTCTCTCTCTCTCTCTCTCCCCATCAAGAATGACAGTTCGCTCTCCCTCTTTCTATCCCTGTGCTTTACCACCACTCCCAACCTCACCGCCGATAATCACCCAGACCACCGCCGCACGTAGCTCTCTTGGTAAGGAACTTTCCTCTCTATGGCACAGGTTGGTCTGGAGATCAGCTTGTAGTTGCATAAAGTTTTATTTTTAAATTTGCAGCCTCTTCCCAAATAACCCATACATGTTTTGTTCAATCCCTAGAATACACTTGTCACTAGGCCGCTTCTACCTTGGCCATAATTGTTCTTTAGTTATTAAACCCACTTTGTGTGGGCTTTGTTCTAAATACAAGAATTTATAAAGAAACTAAATAAGTTTATAAGTTGTATTTTTGGTATTATTTTATATTTAATAAATTGAATTTCAGAAGCAAATAGTACGCATATAACTTTATTTTGAACACTTAAAATTTGAAGTCTATTTTTATTAAACAAAGTTTTTGCTAGTACTTATATTAGTGAATATCGATTAATTTGAGAAATGATGATAGTTTAGGCTTATGAGAATTTTAGACTTTTAAGAAAAATAGGTTATTTAGTATTTCTGGTTTAAGTATTGAAATATGTATTTAATTGAAAATTTATGAAAGTTACGTGATAATTTTATAGGTGACAATTAATATTTGTTCGGCACTGTTGTGAAAAAATTCTGAAAAAGCTAAAAAATCTAGGTAAGCGGTGTTCCTATACTGGTCATTGCATAAAATGTATAGACTGGGGTTGACTTTGTGAAAAATCATGTATGTTTTTTTATGAAATGAGAACTTTGGAAAAACAAACTCGGTCATTTATTTGCATTACTCATAAAATTTTTGGTGTTCTGTTTCTGATGTGTGAAAAAACGAGCGATTATAAAAATCTGAAAATTAATGCATAGTTTTATGAAAAGGCTTGTATTCTATTTTGAGTATGTGAGAATGATCTGAATATATTTTGTACTCCGTTTTATTTTGATATGGCATGATATTCTAATTTGTGTCTGACTCTGATTCTGCTTTGCTATGCTTTGCTCTGTTTGGGTTGGTACCAAATTCTCTGTCTCTAAGTGCACCCACTTCGAAAATAAAGAGATTTTGTGTAATGTTTATTGTGTACACACTCGGGACTCTGAGAATAACAATGGGAAGATTCACTTTTGTCTCTGCCCTGTTTGGCCATTGGGGATAGCACAATCCTGCCACATGGGTTAAACATGGCCTATGTTCTTATGTGATGCTATGATATGACATGATGATGATACTCTGTTTATGTTATGTCAAAGTACTTTAGATTATAAATATTTGAACCATCGCTTTGTTAGTTTGAAAAAAAAAAAAAAAACATGTTTGTTCTACATGCTAAAACTACAAATATTTGGTTATGCAACCTATACTCTATAAATACTCATGTTTAAACATTGGTATCTATCCTCTGCTTAGTAAGTTGTTGATAACCCACCCCTTATCTTCATAATATTTTTCAGATAATTTAGACGATACAACTGGTGATCAGGAATAGACAGCTTGGGCAAGGTTAGCTAGGGCTAGGGAGTTGGGTACCTAGTTAAGGGTGCTTTCACTATTGGAGTATTCTCTTTAGTAGTTTGGTTTTTAGTATGTATATATGGTTTATAGAGACTTATGAAATTTTTGAATATTATGTTGAGTTTAATGGGAGTTGTGAAGCAACTAATTTATTTTATTGGATTAGTGCTTTGATGACCTTGTTAAGGAACTTATTTATCTTAAAGGATTATTTTAGTTAAAGTAGGATTGCTCTTATGTTTAATTGGAATAGGTGAAATCCTGTTCATGAAGTATTTGGAAATGTTATATATATTGTGAGGAGAAGATTTTTAGGTGTTAGATAGTAACTCTCTAACCCCTTCTAGGTACGGGGTGTTACAATCAAAGCCACCTTCTCCAATTTTGTTGGCACAATTGAAATCATTAGTAGCAGCTTTTATTTGTTTTAAGCTAAAAGTCCCCGTCACCGAATCTGGTTGTCTAGCATCTGTACAAGGACGCACATAAGAACCAGTAAACCAAGGAATTCACTTTCTTGGTAATTACGTGCTCAGCTAGGTTACACTTGAGGAAAGATTAAAAGCTCATTTGCATAGCAAACCATAGGGAATATGCCTACGGATTTTCTTATTTTTCTACATATCATGGTCATAAACTGATTTCTAACACATGCTATCAATTCTTCATTCACAAAATGCGACCGTTAAAAAGGAATACTTCAACCACTTGTATCAGAACTCAATATCGTCATGCTTGAGAATCCCTTTCCATTGAAAAATAAAATCTGCCCAAACAATTTAGCTCAGTATCTCCTTCAAGAAACTTTTCTTTTTGAAAACAATACCTACATAACTTATGGTCCAACGAATGCAGCATAATTCAAGAGCCGAAAACCATGCTTCATGGATACATTGTTGTAAGAAATATTCCTTAAGGAATTAAACACTTCTTAAAGAAGATTTAAGTCTAGATTTTTCTATAAATGAAATTAGGTATAATAATTTAATAATGCACATTTGGATGCATTTCTCTGGCAAGATAAGATGTGTAAACCACAACCACAAAAGTCAAAAAGTCAAGACATCCTCCTCCTTGGACATCATTTAGTCATTTAACTTTGTTGTATACAAGCAATTAAATCAATTTGAGAATCAGACAATTGATTATAGCCTGCACCTTTTTTCCCCTCCTTTTCCTCGGGATTCCCCCTAAAAAGAGTAGTAAGCTTAATGCTCCAATTGCAAGTACTCCAACAACGATATAAATAGTTCCATTGGTTCCACCATTCGGGCAAAGTTTGAAATCTACACATAGAAATAGACTAAACAATTACACTTCCAATCAAAGGATTTAATGAGCAACATATATATCTACATTGGTTCTGCACTGTTCTAATCTTGCAACTAAACACATACTTCAATTTATAGGGTATGATTTAACAAACAATGTATGGAGAGACCATAGATGTATTCCTTTGATTCGACTTCAAAATAGCAATTGCGATTTGTCTTTATGCTCTTTCTTATTTTGAACTACGCGTATGTAAGCCCCAACAAAATGGAAGGAAAATGATTTCATGCATCTCAATACAGAACGAACACTGTAATCTTTTCCTAGTAAGATGAAACGGATAGAATATTCTCTTTCCCATACAAAAGGTTGTCCCGACCAAAAGGTTCCCATGATATTCTCTTGTTAAAAATCATGGGGGCCTAGTGCAAGTAATTAAAGCACATATAGTGTATTTATAGATGGTAATAAGACAATGAGGAAACATTCACACAAAGTGCTCACCAAAAACTATAGAAATGGCTGATATAAGGGGATCATAAACTCCTCTATCAGGAATTCTTATCGTCCCTTTACCAACCAAATAGAATCTAATCTCTAGAATATTGTTTGAGATGATCACATTAGATATAGAATTTACAACTACCTTTTGATTATTCCCTTTTGATAAATAACATATACACCTACAGAGTCGTTCCTAGGGTTGCTACATGGTGAATCCGCCGCCTCGTAATCCTCCTTGGTGGGACAGCCTTTTGGTGGTTTGGGTGGTGCTAAAGAGAATGCTGGCGTGTAAGCTGTGCATATGCGGAATTCTAAAGGGGCTGGGTTTCCTCGTGGCTATGCAGATGTTGTTGCCAATAGGCCTCAAGTATTGCCAGAGGTTGATATACCATTTGGTGAGCCGTCATCTCTTGGAAGTTGGTTTGAGAAGTCTGAGAAAATGGAAGGAAAGGAATTGTTTGATGAAGTGCTAGAACGTGTCTCTTCTCTGAGAAGCTCCTTGAGAATTATTGATGAAGTTTTGGAATATGAACTTTGTCATAATTCAATAAGGGTTGTAGATGAGGGTGAGGATCATGTGGGGTCAAGACTATAGGGTAGTTTTTTGTCGAATAGGGAGGAGGAAAATGAGATAGAAGAATTAGCTGCCAAATGTTATGAATTAGACAGTGAAGTTGAAGTTTTGATTAAACAGCTTAGGGGTAAAAAAAAGAAGAAAGCTATGGTTGTTCTTGAACATACAACATGTTCCAATAAACATTATTGATTTGATGCATATTCTGGTCTGGAATATTAGAGGCATTCGTTCATCGAAGGCTAGTGTACAGTGTATTATTAATAAAAACTGGTCATCGGTGGTAGCATTGTTAGACCCTTTTCTTTCGGTAAATAACTGTTTACTTTGAACACATTGGTTACACCTTCCTAATTTTTGTCATAATGTTGAGGTTAGAGGTAAAGTTTGGTTGTTTTGTTTAGAGGACATTGATCTTCAGTTGCATTCTGTAATAGAGCAAGCTTTATCTGGTTGGTTTTCTATTGGTAATTTTTGGGTTTTTTCTATTGTTGTTTATGCCAGTTGTTTTCAACAACAACGTCGTGTTTTATGGTGCTACCTTAGTGATATTAATGTTGATGGTAAGCCTTGGTTTTTAGGTGGTAATTTTAATATTATCCATTCGAAAGTGGAATAAATTGGTGGTATTTGCTGTTCTTCTCGAGCTTGTGTTGAATTCAATAATTGTATTCAAGAATGTGGTTTAATAGATATTCCATAATCTGGTGACCGGTTTTCTTGGTGTAATGGGAGGTTAGGGGGTGGGGGAATTTGGGCCCAACTTGATAGAGTTTTGGTGAACTCGGATTTTTTGTCAACTTTTCCTGACGGTAGAATGGAGTATTTACCTCGCACATCCCCGAACCATAGTCCAATGATTACAAAGTTGGTTCATGAGTGTTGGGTTGGTCCAAAACCCTTCCATTTCCAAAGAATGTGATGTATCATGAGGACTTTTCTCTCTATGGTTCATAAATGCTGGAATTAGAAAGTGCAAGGATGTCCTATGGTGCAAGTTAGTGTGAAGCTGAAAAAGTTGAAACGAGTTTTGAACAAATGGAACTTTGAGGTCTTGGGCAGGGTGGAGTCTAGGATCAACGTTATTAAAGAAGAATTGGTGGCACTTGAGCAGAATGTTTTAAATGATTATTCTCATGAAATGGAAGTTGAGTTATTGAGTTGAAAGCAAAAGCATCTACATTACATGCTTAGAGAGGAGATTGTGAGACGCCAAAAATCTAAGGTAAAGTGGATTTCGGAAGGAGATGCCAATAAGGCATTTTTTTCATGCTTCTTTGAAATAAATAAATAAATAAAAAAAGAAAAAAATTCAAAGTGTTGGATCGTATGACACTTGAAGATGGCAGGGTGATAGAATTGGATGATGCAGTGCTTGACAAGGTTATGGAATTTTTGAATAATCAGCTTATGACATTGTCCATGAATGTTGAGGACTCATGTATGAATTTGTGGGTCCCTATAATTTTTGAAGCTGATAATTTGTCCTTGTGTAGAGCTCCAGTGATGTCGGAAGTTAAGGAGGCACTGTGGTCAATCCCGTAAGACAGTAGCCTAGGGCCCGATGGTTTCTTCGAAAGGAAGCCGTTGTCTACTTTCTTTGGTGCTAATAATGTTGTGTTACTTCCGAAAGTTGAAGAGCCAAATAGTTTCTCACAATTCCTGCCAATAAGTTTATGTTCAGTCGTATATAAGATTCTTTCTAAGATGTTGGTATATCGGCTATCACTGCTTATGGAGAAATTGATTTCTAAAGAGTAGTCGGCATTTTCGAAGGGGCACAGTATTTTTGATAACATTTCTATAACCCAAGAACTTGTTCACAGCATTAACAAGAAAGCAAGAGGTGGGAATATTATGATTAAAATTGATATGCCTAAAGCATATGATAGAGTGAATTGGAAATTTTTTATGGAAGTTACGCGGAGGTTGGGTGTTTTGAAGCAGTGGAGGGGTTTAAATTGTATTTAAGCTCCTATGTGCTCGATTATGTTAAATGGCTCAATGAATGGCTTTTTCAATCCATCTCGAGGTATTCACTAAGGAGATTCTCTATCACCTTATCTTTTTATTTTATCTCAATAACTTCTTTCTCGCATGCTCAAAGATGATTTCCAAAAGGAAAAAGTCAGGCCGCTTAATTCAAATAGAGGTTTGTTGATTTCTTATTTATTTTATGCAGATGATATTCTTATTTTTCCAAATGGGGAAAAGAAATCTGTGACTCAATTGATGAAGACTTTACATGCATATGAATCTATGTCAGGATAGTTGGTGAGTTCGGCAAAGTCCTCTATTTTTTTCTCTTCTAAGTTTCCTCTTGCTAGGAAATTAGAGGTGCTTTGATTGATTGGTTTTGTGGAAGGAAAATGGCCGTGTATTTATTTAGGTGTGGCGTTACATGTGGGAAGGATCACCATTTGACTTTTTGAGCCATTGCTTTTGAAAGTACAAAAAACATTGGCTGGTAGGAAGAGTAAAATCTTATCCTTTGGGGGTAAAATCACTCTTATTAAACACGTGCTATCTAGCATGCCGATCCATATTTTATCTGTTATGAATTTACCGAATGGAGTGTTTAAAGCTCTAACATCTATTTTCTCAAGCTTCCTTTGGAGTTTTGGGGAGGAAAGGAAGAAGAGGAAATGGGTGGCTTGGAGAAACATTTGTTTACCAGTGGAGGAAAACGGGTTGGGCATAAGAGATATTGCTTAAGTGCAAACTTCGTTATTCATGATGTTTGCTTGGAAATTGTTGGATGGTAATTCTTATTGGGAAAATTTTTTTAAGGCAAAATATGTGTGAGGAGATCATCTTGTGTCTATCTCTCACTCCATGGGCTCTAGATTTTGGAAAGGGATTACGTCAGTTTTGCCGATTGTGGTTAAAAATTCAAGAGTTTTGGTTCAAAGTGGTGAGGCTAATTTTTGGTTTGATAATTGGTTGGGTGATGGGGCTATTGTCGATTCACAGGAGGTGGTTGGTGATGCACAACTAGGTTGTAGATCTTATAACTCCTAGTTGGGATCTGAACAAGTTATCATCCCTTATATATGAGGCTCTTGTTGGAAAAATAATATCCTGGCTAGGGAAGATACGAAGTGGCAAAGATATTCTAATTTGGCAGCTGAATCCAGACCAGGTTTTTTCGACTAAGTCCACTTGGCAACTTATTCGGTCGTGTGGGAATATTTGTCCTTGGCGCAAATGGTTATGGCATAAATATATTCGTAAAAAGAGGTCTAGATCTTTCGCCAATGCAAGTGCCGACTTGTTATCAATAAAAATCTTTGTGGCTTCCTCTTGTGGCATGAGTAGCTCATTCAATAACCTTCTTAGCCAAATTGCATGACAAATACAAGATGTCACAACAGCATATTTAGCTTCACATGTGGACAGCATCACAATTGATTGCTTATTAGAACTCCAAGTAAATGCCATATTTTCCAAATAAAAGACAAAACAGGTAGTGCTCTTCCAGTCATCCAAGTCTCCAACCCAATCACTATCACTATACCCCCCAAGATTAAATTCATTAGAAAATGAATAAAGAAGGTCATAATCAATAATACGTTTCAAATAACAAAGAATTCTCTTAGCTGCTTTGAAATGCATTGTGCTTTGTGACTTCATATATCAGCTAACAAGCCTAACTCCATAAAGTATATTAGGTTTTGGGCAAGTCAAGTATCTCAAACTTCCAACAAGACTCTTGAACATTGTGAGGTCTACCTTCTTTTAGTCATCATGCATGGACAATTTCACTCCATATTCAACTGGGGTGCTCACAGATTGACAACTTCCATCTTGAATCTTTTGAGAATTTGCCTTGCAAAACCTTCTTGAGAGATAAAAATCCCATTCTTCATTTGTTTGATCTCAGTGCCAAGATAATAAGACATGAGATCAATATCAGTCATTTCATATTCTCTCGTCATAGCTTTCTCAAATTCTTCAAACATACTTGGATTTTTTTCCTGCAAATGTAGAATCATCAACATATATGCAAAGAAGCAAAATGTCTCTATTTTCACACACCTTAGCATAGAGAGCATATTCATGTGGGCACTTGGTGAATCCATTGTTTTGAAAATATTTATCAATTAGACTATTCCATGCCCTTGGCGCTTGTTTTAAGCCATACAAGGTTTTCTTTAACTTCAGCACTTTATCTTCTTGCCCTTTGACCCCATAACCCATAGGTTGCTCTGTATAAACTTCTTCCCCAAGGATTCCATATAGGAAAGCCGATTTGACATCAATTTGATAAATCCTCCACTTCTTTTGAGCTGCAAGAGAAATAATCATTCGGATCTTCTCTGATCGTGCAACAGGGGCAAAGACTTCTCCATAATCAATACTGGGACATTGGCTATATAGCCTATATCCCTTGGCCACCAATCTTGCCTTGAATCTTTCTACTTCTCCCTTGGCTTTCTTCTTTACTTTGAAAACCTACTTCACAACAATGGGCTCTTTTCCCTCCGGGAAACTTGCCAATTCCCAAGTATCATTCTTCTTGATTGATTTGATCTCCATGGAAATTCTCCACCTTTTCTCTTGTACTGCTTCTTCATAACCTATTAGTTCACAATCTGCAAAGTGACAAAAAAAAGTTAGATCATCACTTAAATTCTTCATTACCTTATAAAGATCTTGGAGACTTCTCATTCAGGGTTGCCTTTCACTAGAACTTCCTTCGTAAGAATATGATGAAGAAGTACTAGGAATTGTTGGTGATTGAGAAGGTGTCATGAGTTCTTGTATATCATTTCCTTGATCTTCATCTTTAGGGAAGGGAAAGAAATCATATCTTTCTTTTTCTTGATCACTCTAATCCCACGAATCTTCTTCATCAAATTCCACATGTCTACTAATGATCATCTTCCCAATGCTTGGATTGTAAAGCTTGTCACATTTGGATCTTTGATCATAACCAATGAAGATGTGCTTCTTGCTTTTATCATCAAGCTCGGATCTTTCTCGATTGGGCACATGCACATAGCCAATACTTCCAAAAACTCTAAAATGGGAAACACTTGGCTTTCTTCCACTCCATGCTTCTTGGGGAGTTGAGTTCTCTACATTTTTTGTAGGACAAGGTTTTGATAAGTAAACAACACTATCAACCGCTTCCGCCCAAAACTCTTTAGGCATCCTTTTCATCTTCAACATGCTTCAAGTCATATTGAGAATCTTTCTGTTCTTTCTTTCAACCACCCCATTTTGTTGAGGTGATCTCGGAACCGTCAATCCCCGACAAAATCCCATGTGCTTCACAAAACTCATTCAATTCATTAGATGTAAACTCACCATCTCTATCTAATCTCAAAGCCTTAATCTCATAGCCACTTTACTTTTCAACAAGTGCTCTGAATTTTTTAAAAGCACCAAAAACTTCAGATTTTTCTTTCAAAAAATATACCCACATTTTTCTACTTTAGTCATCAATAAAGAGGAGGAAGTATCGATTTTTACCAAATGAAGAAGGCTTGATAAGTCCATAACCATCGGCACGAACAAGTTGGAGCTGCTCACTTGCTCTTGTAAATGATTCTTTCAGAAAGCTCTTTCGAAATTGTTTGCCAACAAGACACCATTCACAAAGCTGATCAGATTGATCAATAGGCGTCAAGCCTTTCACCATCTCCTTTTGAGCCAACAACTTAATCCATCAAAATTCACATGCCCAAGCCTCAAATGCGAAAGCCAAGATGTATCTTTCACACAAGCTTTGAGGCACTTAGCCACATCAGTTTGAACATCAAGCAAAAACATCCTATTGCTTGTCATGGACACTTTAGCAATCAAATTCTTCTTCTCATCTCTTAGAAAAAGGTTATGATTTTTCATTTCAATCTCATAATCTTTTTCCAAGAGTTGCCCTAAACTCAAAAATGTTGCTTTTCATTCTTGGAACATAATAAACATTTGACATAAATTGATGACTCCCATTTTTCAACTGAATTAGAATTGTACCTCTCCTTTTGATGGAAATTTTTGACAAATCTCCACAAGTGACATTCCCACTCACCGATTCATCAAGCTCCACAAACTTGCTTTTGTCTCCGCACATATAATTGCTTGTAGCATTATCAAGATACCACAAATTCTATTTGCTAGTTTCTTCTCCTTTGTAGGCTAGTAGCAAAGTAGGCTTTGCTTCCTCATTTTCAACGAGATTCACCTTCTCTTCAACATTGCTAGCAGAACTCCAATACTCTGAAGCATAATGGCCATACCTTTGACAATTGTAGCATTTGATTTTGGATTTGTCATATTGTCACCCATTTTGCCTTAAGTAATTTCCTTGGCCAAGACCTCTTGAGGATTGACCTCTCTCTTCATGGTTGGCGTTTTGATTGTTTTGTCCACCTCTTCCTCATGCTCATCCTCTTCTTCCTCTTCCTTGTCCATGTCCGTGTCCTCTTCCTCATTGACTTTTATCATGCTCCCCTTCCTTCTCTTTAATAGAGAGTTTAATGACAAGAACCTTCTCAATAGGTTCTTCCTTCTTCATGAGTCTCTCTTCATGGGCTTGGAGAGATCCCATGAGTTGATCAACCATCATTGTCTTTAAGTCTTTCAACTCTTTGATAGCCACCACAATATAAATGAACTTTGAATGCAATGAGTGAAGAATCTTCTCAACCACCCAGACATCCTATAGCTTTTCTCCATATCTCCTCATTTGATTCACAATGGCCAACAATTTTGAAAAGTAATATGCAATCATCTTAGATTCTTGCATCTGAAGGACTTCGAACTCACCTCGTAGTGTTTGGAGCCGTACTTTCTTCACTTTATCAACAACTTGATAGGAGTTTTGTAAGATCTCCCATGCTTGCTTGGAAGTAATGGCATTGGCCACTTTCTCAAACATTGCTTCATCCAACATGCTTGTTGGTCCTTCTTCCGCAACCTTTGCAAAGCCTCCCTTTGATTAGGACTCAACGAAGCTTCATCTCTAGGCTCCTCATAGCCTTTATCTACGACCTCTCATGCATCTTGAGATCCAAGCAAAGCTTTCATTCGAATGCACCAATTCTCATAATTCTCCTTTGTCAAATGTAGAAATTGAAATAGAAACGACGAATTGGCCATCTTCATGATCTAAAAAATTGTAGCTCTGATACTAGTTTGTTGGAGGAGAAAAACTGGTATTCTATTTTAAAGGGAAGAGAGGAGAGACTATTTTTGAAATTTCTCCAACTGAATTATTTCTAAAGTGGCTTACTTTGTGCCAATGCATACATGAGTATTTATAGGCTTGTAGATTCGCCTAGCATTTACTCTAATACATGAACTTCCCTAGTACATGAACACTCAAGTAAATGAATATTCCATATACATGAATATCCCAAATACATGAATAACTAAATACATGAGTTACTTCTTTCAAGATGAACCTTCACCCTAGTTCATGAATCTACCAAAAGACACAATTAAATTAAGTTTAATTTTCAACAGAACCTTCAATTTGTTGCTCAACAATAGGATGCAGCACCTGCACCATAAGTCCATCCAAACCACTACCAGAACCATTACCCAAAAGAACTTCATTACTCACCTCCAAATTGTCTTCCCCTTACACATGTAGCCCCTTTAAGTCTTATTCTTTTGGAGTGAGATCTGTTTTAGCACCCGATTGTTCCTTCCTAATCCATTTTTGACCCTGTTTGCCTCCATCACTTTTCTTCTTATAAACCTACAACTTACTTGTCTTTTTGCATGTATTAAGGTTGTGATCTTGCACCAAACAATGTGTATAGTATGCTGGTAATGTTTCATACATAACATGCTGAATAAAACTTCCTTTCTAATATGGCATCCCAATCCAAAATGGCTCAATTGGTGTCTTAACAATATTCATTTCAACACACACCCTAGCACCATCAGTGCGAGTAGCACATCTAGTACAATTATCTCTCCTCATAAATTTCCCCAAAGGCATCATACTATTTCTAAGGAAAGACTCATGATAAACATTTGGTGGGAGCCCCGGCAACACTATCCAAACATGTACCAAATTCAGCTCAGACTCATCTAAATACTTAGGACTTCAATGAAATACCCTATACTGCCCTCCCTACACATCACACGATTCCCTTGAAAAAGATTTAATAAAATCAACCTCATTAGAGAATCTCAAAAAAATCAACCTAGGATTGGGCATTGCACAGATTGCCAGTTGTGAATCCAAGCCCCATCTTCCACGAACAAAAGCTCTAATGGAATCTAGCGATGGCCATTGACGAAGGAACTTGAGAACCAAAGAGAACATAAACGGCATCGCCGAACGATCGATTTCTTCCTTGGAAAAATTGATGACCATAACCCCATCCAAAACTTTCAGTGGCCTCAAAGGAATCTCCACCGCACGAAGAGGTAAAGGAGTTTGAGCCACCATATCAGCAAAAGAAAGTCGATTAGAGGACGTCGAGGCCCCTGGCTAGCCACCGACGACAGGCATCATGCAAAGAAATTCAAAAGCCTAGTAGAGAGGAAAAAGATCACATGCTTTACTTACAATATTGATTAAAACATTGTGAATCTGTTGTTGAAAAGCTGAATATATTTCTTGATCTGAAAGGAAAGGAATTAAGAAACAAACACAAAAAGGCTGAATGTATTTATTATCCCTTTATAATCCTTCCTTGAGTGCCACAATAATCCTAGTCCCTCAACATACTACTCAGGGACACAAGTTCTACTTTCTTGCTCCTTGATTGTATCACACCTTTATTACAATGTTACATGGCTAGCTTTGCTAATGCAGGAGCTCGCAACATTACCACTGATCAATCTACTCTTTTTGCCTTAAGACTCACATTTCTCATCATCCTCACAATGTTTTGACAAGCAACCGGTTGAGGAGCACCTCTGTTTGCAACTGGATTGGTGTTAGTTGTGGTTCTAAACATCTCTGAGTAGTGGCCTTGAACTTTTCTTACATGGGTCTTGTTGGCACCAGTCCTCCAGACATCGACAACCTTTCATTTCTTGTTAGTCTAAACATAATCAGAAACAAATCTTTTAGCCGCTCTATTCCTAACAACTCGGCTCGTCTTTATCGGTTGGAACTCTTGCACTTTGGATTCAATGATTTTAGTGGAGGAATCCCATCTTGGATAGGATTGCTATCCATACTTTGATATTTGTATCTCCTTGGTAATAGTTTCATAGGTACTATCCCATCATCAATATCTAATATCTCTAAATTGCAAACAATTAGTCTTAGTTATAATCTGCTTTCTAGCTTTATACCTTCCTCCATCTTCAACATATCTACTTTGCGAGATATTTTCATCAGAGAGAACAAGCTTTTAGGTCTAATGCCATCTATTTTCTCCAACATTTTTTCAGTGCAGACCATTGAACTTGGCACTAATAAGCTTTCACGTGGACTACCAATGAACATATTTGATAATCTTCCCAACTTACTATATTTTTCAATCACTCATAATTAATTTTTTATTGAACTTCCATCTAATTTGTACAAATACAAATAGCTACAAATTTTATCTTTGCCAGATAATAATTTTATGGGAAGGGTGCCCCAGGGAATATGGAACTTAACCATGCTTATAGAGTTATACCATGGCTACAACAACTTTGAAGGTATGTCTAGTCTTGTTTTTATCAATTAATATATGGATGCCAGTAACATTGACTTAGCAAATTAACATGCTTTTCGATCGTATCAGCTAGATTAGCAGGGTAGTTTTCAAATGAGGGCACAAAGTAATTTGTCGACAATATACAAACATGGTAACTAAAACATTTATTTTGGTGGTGTTTGAGAGGGGGGGGGGTGTTCTAGGCTTCTTTTTGTGGATCATCCACCACCACCAAATATGACATACTAACTGATGAACAGTACTGGTTGGCTTTATCCAAGAGTTTGCCAACTGGCCTCGTGAACAAAACTAGGCCGTAATATTAATATATTTGTGGGAGATCAGCAGCTAGCAGGCCAGATGGCTTGTTTAATAGTCAACTATATTAATATCTTTGAAGTCTTGGATATATTAATAATGATATGCTAATTTGAATGCATGATGATCCATATTTGTGCATGATAGGTGCAATACCAAGTGAAATTGGAAATCTACAAAACTTAGAGTTGCTTGACATCACAAGTGGCAGTTTTGCTGGTCCCAATTCCATTGAAGATCTTCAATATCTCAACAATATAGTATATAGGAGTCACATTAAATAATCTTTGAGGACATCTTCCATCAAATACGGGAAATTTCCTTCCAAATCTTCACCAGCTATATCTTGGGGGAAATCAACTTAGTGGAATAATTCTCAATTCTATCTCCAATGCTTCACTGCTCATTGAATTAGAGTTGGCTTACAACTCATTCTCGAGCTTAATCCCTAACGCACTTGGTTATTTAAGGTTCCTTAGGTTAATCACCTAGCAAGCAATAATCTGACTATTGAATCTTCCACTCTAGAATCAAGCTTTTTCTCTACCTTCTCAAATTTCAGTAACTTGAAATGTTACTTTTGTTGGATAATCCACTAAATGGAATCTTTCCTAGTTCTATTGGAAATCTCTCTACTTCTCTTCAATACTTTGGACTAGGTCATTACTGTATAAATGGCAACATTTTGAGAGAAATCGGCAATTTAAGCAGTCTAACAAGTTTATTGCTAGATAACAATCAATTTGCCAGGCCTATTCCAACTACAGCGGGGAAATTGCACAAGCTTGAAGCTTTATACCTTCAAAATAACAAACTTGAAGGTTCCATCCCACCAGAGCTTTGAAATTTGGAGAGCTTGGTCGAATTAAGTTTAGCTAGTAATGAGCTCACTGAAGGCATTCCTGAATGCATGGGAAAACTAAATTCTTTAAGAAATCTTTACTTAGCCTTCAACCAGTTAACTTCTATGGTTCCCTTAAGCTTGTGGAACCTTACGTGTATCTTGGAGGTCAATTTGTCATCAAGTCTTCAAGATGGCTCTCTACCAATAGAGATGGGGAACATGATGGTCCTAAGAATATTAGATTTATCAAGAAATCAGTTATCAGGTGATATCCCAACAACAATCAGTAGACTCAAAGATCTAGTTAATCTCTCCTTAGCCTACAATCGATTGGAAGGATCGATCAATTCCTAAAGCATGTGGAGAATTGGTAAGCTTGAAATTCTTGGATCTTTCCAATAACAAGTTGTATGGCAAGATTCCCAAGTCCTTAGAAGCACTTTTATATCTAAAATATTTAAATGTCTCGTTCAATTGACTACAAGGAAAAATTCCTTCAATAGGGCCATTTGAAAACTTCTTGGTTGCATCATTTATGTCTAATGGGGAATATTGCAATAAAAGTTTTGAACTTGCAAGTGGAAGGGGCATTCAAGAGTTTTGATGTAGAGTGTGACATACTCCGCAATACTCACCACATAAATCTAATTAAAATCATCAACATTTGTAGCAACATTGAATTCATGGCACTTTGTTTTGGAATACATGCCTAATGGAAACTTGGAGAAGTGGTTGTATTCCCAAAATCACAATTTGAATATCTTACAAAGGCTAAACATAATGGTATTATATGTCACATTAGCACTAGAATATCTCCATTATGGTTATTCAACAACTATTGTTCATTGTGATTTGAAGCCTAGCAACATCTTACTAGACCAAGATTTGGTTGCACATGATGTTGATTTTGGCATGGCCAAACTCTTAGGCGATAGAGATTCTATGATGTGAACCTTGACACTCGCTACTATCGGTTATATGGCACCAGGTGATTATTTGAAACTTGCATATCTATCACTTTCTACTCATGTAAATATACATAATTTGTGTGTGTGTGTATAAGTAGTCTTTGTGTATAATATTGATATGTGAACAATCTTTGTTTTTGTTGGGATTTTTTTTAACTATTATCAAAAGTTGAATGTATATGCTCATGATAAGTTGTAATGTTATTACTTAATAGAATACGGATCGGAAGGAATTATTTCTCCAAGAGGCGATGTGTATAGTTACGGCATTATACTCATGGAAACTTTCACAAGAAGAGACCTACAGATGACATATTTTTAGAAGAAATGAGTTTGAAGAGTTGGATAGAGGTATCATTACTAGGACTTTCGGTAATTGACATTATTGATAGCAATATGTTGAGCAACGAAAGAGATTATGCTTCCATGGAGGAACTAATATCTTCTATTATGAGATTGGCTTTGGATTGCTATGCAGAGTCACCTGAACAAAGAATTAATATTAAAAATGCTTTAGACACACTCTGCAAGATCAAACTGCATTTTCTTCAAGATCATACAGATCAAGGAAATTAATATTGGAGTATCAAGGACTTTGTTTAAGATTGATTCATGCATGTGGCTTCCCAAATAAAATAGATTTGTTGGGGCTATTGAAAAGATATTGCGTGTTATTATTACTCTGTTGTGGCCACGACAAATTATATATCATTAGAAATGGAGCAGTTCATGATTGCAATTACTTCCTAACATGGTACATCAGATTGTAAAATTATTTTTATTATAAAATAAATTTAATATATCACATAAAATTATATATATTAGTTTGTAAGTTTACATTTATGAATTATCTTTGTGGCTATAGCACTTATAAGCAACAAAGAGATTTTATAAAAATAGACTTATAAAATGATGTTGCTTTATATAATACGTTAAGTTCACTTTATAATAAAAATAACTTTATAATTTGATGTATCACATATTAAGTGAGGTCAATTTGTAAATTTACTTTTACAAAATTCCTTTGCAGCTAAAGTAATTCTCGATGACTTATAATTATGACATCCAATCATGTTCTCTCTATCATGTTGAAATGATAGCTAGAAATTGTTGTATTATTTTTACCTTTCTATATATCTATGTAATTAACATTTTTGTTATCTTAAGGTGTCGTTTGGATAGAGAGTTGAAATGAAATGAGTTGAGATGAAAGTTAAAAATTGAATCAAATATTGTTAGAATATTATTATTACTTTGAGATTTGAAAAAGTTAAATTATTTATTATATTTTGTGTACTTTTAAGAGTAAATCACACAAGCAATGGAGGGCAACGGGTTCGAGTCTGAACTCTCGTCTTTTGGCACTGAATAAAATATAGGGTACGTAGTCTAAACTCTATTCTTGCTTGGTCTCAGGTTGCTTCAAAATTAATTCTATGGAAAGTTAAGAAGTCTTTAGTCAAACAAAACTATTATGCCCTTCTAAATTATGGGCTCTCCCACATATGAAGACTTTGAAACCATGGAGGACCTTAACCTGTGTCTTATTTATTTTATTGACTAGAAAAAGAGTAAATTACCATTGCTTCTAATCTAGGACTTTGAAAAAGTTGAGATTGTTGTAATTATGAAAAGTTTTAGACAAAAAAAAAAGTCCTAAATTTGGCTCACAAACCATTATAGCTTTTCTCGGTTTTGAAAATGAGTAATGTTACATACAGTTATAGAATATGTAAGTGTCATACAATCATTTAAAATAGGACACTACAAGAAATCAGACTTTTTCTAGTGATTTTATAATCGATGCAAAAAAAAAAAAAAATGATGCAAAAAGGAGTGTTTTGAGTCAACTCCCAACTCTTTGTGGGCCTCAAAACTTACACGCAACAGTTTTCATTAAAGCAATTTTTTTTTTTATAAGTTTATTTTTTATGAGAAATTTTCATTTTATTAAAACTAGAAAATCGGACCGAAAACTGGTAAAACCGGAGTACCGGTTTAAGGGGATAACTAGTGCGTAATCGGTTTTGAAAAATGCAAAACTGATGGATACTGTTTCAATCCTAAATTTTATCCAAAACCAAACCAAACCGGACCAGTTACAACCCTAGTGACAATTTATAGTGGGTTTTAGGACAAATTACAACGTCGCAACATAAAATTATTTTGGCAACGCTGTGATTTTTGTCAAGATAGGAGCGAAAGGGGCGCCAAAAGCCACTATGCCTTTCATTTCCCCCCAACTTATTTCCCCCCATGTTTGCCCACATCGACACATGACCACCCTTCTGCACTTCGACCCATTGCACCAACAGACTCCATTTTCATCGCCTACAAGCTCCACCCTTCTCAGTGTTCTCTCACAGTGTCAACTCTTTTGTCGTGAGATTTTAACCCATTTTCCACTCCTCATTTCTTCACACCGGCCTTCTCCCTTCCGTTCTTGGTTCACCAACTTCTTAGTCTTCAAATCCCATAATTGGCTACCCTAGTTTGCACACAACCTTCTCTCCACTTCAAATCTTCACAATCGGTACCCTACGTGCAAAGCTTCCCTTACAAATTTTTTAATGCTCCGGTCCTGCAAGGGTCAGAGAGTTACTTCCTGTAATTTAAAACTCACATTCTATCAAGATATTTTCAGACTCTAAAATATAAAGTTGTCCGAATACTACAAAATATCTTAATAAAAACCGACAATCCTTAGAAATCTTCTATAAGTAATTTACTACGCTTAAATAATCAACTCACCCATGCTCCATAATCTTGATCCTCAACTAAACTATTACAAAATCATCTGAAAAATGTTATACAGATAAGGGGTGAGTTATCAACAACTCAGTAAGCAAAAAACATATGCTAGTGTGGAAATATGAGCATTTACAGAGTTCAGAATGCAGAATAAATTATTTTTACTTTTCATTTCAGAGTGCGGAAGTAGAAACATGTTATCAAAAAATGTCAGAGCGAAAGTTTAAAAAATATTCTTATTCATAATTCTCTTGGCATAGCATAACTGACCACCATTATACCAGAACATCATATTTATCAGAAGTCATGTTTAACCCCCGTGGTAGGGTTGTGCAAACCCCGGTAGCTAACCGAGCAGAAACAGAATGTGAATCTTCCCCTTATTATTCTTAGAGCCCCGAGTGTGCACACAGAGAAGACCACCAAAAATTCACTTTGTTTCCAAAGTGGGTGCACCAGAAACAGAACAGTTGGTACCATCCCAAACAGAAACCACTATTAGCACCCATGGTAGGTCAAACAAATCACAATCCACAAACCACATCCCGATTTAGAATGTCATGTCAAAAGTTTTCATAAATCACATCATTACATATCAGAGTTTAGAATATCTCAAGAACAAAATAGAATCAAATCACAAAAATATAATTTATACACAAAATTTCATATTCGCACTCTTTACGTAGTTTAGAAACAAAATGTTAAAAAAAAAAACTCATGTTTACACTAGTCATTACAAAAATATTTTTCCTTTTATACAGAATTCATGAGTATTGCTAAAACGCATAATTAAGCTTGTTTTTCATATTTCTTTTCAAAAACCAAAAGATGCATATTTTAAAAGTCAACTATGTTTCATTTTCATTTTATGCAAAATCTAATATAGGAACCTCGCTTACCTGAACTTCTTAACTTTTCATAATTTTTCACAACAGTGCCAAAAGAATATCAATTATCAGCTATAAAATTCATGTAACTTAAATAAATATCCAATTGAACAATTATCACATATTTATGCCTAAAATACCTATTTTAATTCCTCAAAAACTTAAGATTCTCTTAATTCTAAAACATCATCATTTTCTAAAACAATCAATATCAGAATGAAAAATCACTAGAATAATTTCTTAAAATGTAACTCGGCACATACTAATTTTAAAACCCAAGTTCCAATCAAAACCCAATCTCAACCCACAAAGGGAAAACAGCCTACGTAAATGAACAGTTTTTAAAACATAAAGTCCAAAATGGACATTTAAAGTTAAAAAACTTAAATAATCAAAAGTTGGCTTTTTGGGAAAGGCAAAAACAGAATTAAATAAATAAAAGAAAAGATCTTCTTGACTTTACCAGACCATCGGGAAAGTGATAAATACTAAACAAGGACAAGACTGTAAATTACAAGCATGACCTAAAACTACAGGCATCCCATCCCAAACACACAAATCCAAAGTCATAAGAGTTGTGCGGCTGCGCTTACAGTGAGGAAAAAGGAGATGTGCAATAACTTACCCAACGAGCATATAATACGTACACCGTGCGGAAAGGTCACCGTGAGCCTGCTATGGTGGTGCAAAAGCAGTGCAGTGGAGGAGCTACACAGTGGCTTGCTGCAGCTTCGATGTGAAGGAGTTTGCTGTATGTGGATTGTTCTGTTTTTTTTTTTTGCGAAAAACAGAGGCTCACCGTGTGACTGCAGGTGACGTGGTGGCTTTCTTACACGGTGGTTACAGGGCTGGGGTACGGTGGCTGGCCAGAGGTTGTGGTAGATGCTCTGTTTGGGGAGCAAAAACAGAGGTCCCTTTTAGGTGATGGCCAGCGGTGGCTCCACGTACGTTCACGGCTGGGCTGGCTTACGGTTTCACATGGGGTTGGGCAATGGCCAGTGGCTTCCGTCGTTGAGCGCACACGGGCGTGGGTTTTTTGTGATGGTGAGGTCTTGCAACTAAGCTGCAGGCGAGGTCTAACGCCGTGGGTGCGGAGGTTCAGAGACAGGGACGGTGACTGCATGGAGGTTGTGGAGGGTGGAGACTGCCGTGGAAGGTTTGCGGCAGCTATAGGCTTGGGAAACTATCACATGCAGGTACGTATGTATATATTTATAGACGATGGAAAAAACCCTAGAGAAAGAGACGCGCATGAAGAGGGAAACGGACGGCGAAGGCAACCCTAGTGATGATGGAAGAAATAACCAAAAGTATATCAAAAAAATATACTAACTGCTTGCCGAAAAAATAGAGGAAAAAATAGATACGTGCATCAAGCATGCCGTGGAACACGGACTTGACGAAGAAACCGTGCATACAGAAAAGACTGTGAGGGCTTTGCGTGAACTTGTGCAACACTAGAAAATAATAGAGTGATGAAATTAAATAAACAAAATAACCAAATGGCTTGTTCCTGAATTTTAGATAATCCAACTTGTTTAAAAAGATATCTGAAAAGTCAAATGGCCTTTTCACATATATAATTAAATAAATTAAAAAAAAAATTTGAAAACAGCTTGGTACTAGTTTGGGATGTTACAAATTTTGTATTCCTTTGTTCCTAGATTTCACGCAATATATATAAATATATATATATATATATATTTTGGGCAGTCCAGTATCATCGACCGAGGCTCCAAGTATCTCTTGTTGCCATTGCATTTATCATCCCCCTTCACGAGTAGGTTGTGTTACAAAAGTAGTGGTTTTTAGTGGGTACAATCATTTTTTCCAAAAATGAAACTAATGTGCATGTTCCTCTGTTTGTGGTTTAATGTTGTGTATCTGCCTCTTGTGGTGTTTGAGCTGGTCAATCAGCTGTGGGTATTAGATTATTTCAGTTCATCAAATATTGCTTGTTTTACATGAATCAGAAGCCTTTTCTTGTAGAATTTATGGCCCTGTTTCTTTACCTTCTATGCTGTAAGTAACTGATTTATGTTAATGCTTGAAGAAAGTGCTGCCATTTTTCCCAGAGTATATGAATTTGTGAAGTTGTTGCACAAAGTTGGCGGTTTCCACACTTTATGGGACATTTCTCCGTAGCTGTTCTACCCTTGTATATTTCAATGAGTTGCTCACTTTGTTTGTTTTTTGGGTTATGTTATGCAAAAAAACTTTTTGATAAACAATGTAAGGAGTTTGAACTTGCTAAAAACTAGAAAGTTCAGTATCCATGAGCTATATGTCAAATGACATCTCTTGCCCCTGTACGAATGTGAAGGTGGTGTCATTATTGTTTTAAAAATATAATGGAGTCCTTATATAAGTTACTAATGAAAAGAAAATAATTATACAGTTAAGGCTAGAGTCTAAAGGTCCAAAACAATGCCTCATAAAGATAGAGGGATTGATGATCACCCTCAACTATTACATAAGTCTCACTGCCACTTATCTGTACCCATAAGCACACATAGGGCTATAAACGAGCCAAGCTCGAGTGAGCATGGGGTGTGCGAGCTCGACTCGTTCACTACTCGAGTCAGGCTCGACTCGACTCGTTTGTCAACCGAGCCTATGAGCCAGTTCCAGGAATGAAGTGATACCATGTTTAACCATGTTCTAGATTAGCTCTTTTCTTGTGAATCCCCTAAACCGCATTGAGTCCTTCAATTTTCACCCCTAGTTCATGCCACATTAAATGCGCCCCTCAGAGGGCCACGCCACATTAAAATCACCCCCTCCAAAAGGCCACACTGCATCAAAAGCACCCCCTCTAGAGAGCCACACCGCATTAAATAAGCATGGCTGGAGAAGCTATGAGGAGGACACCTCCCCCTGTCGCAGGGCATGGGCGCCTAATTCTAGAACCAGGAATAAAAATGACTCACAAGTATCAGGATAGGGGATAGACTCCTTGAACTCTCTCTACTAGCTTAAGCACTCTATTAAGGATATACTGACTTTAGCATCAGAAACATCCCAAGCAACACCCAGGCAGTCGTCTCACGGTGTTTTATTTGTGTTCGCAAGCCCAAGACTAAAGACTCAAGCTGCTGAGGGTCCAACTCAGAGGCGTACGAAACACAACGTCAACAATGGTGGGATTCTAAAAATTTTTAGGTGTTCTTCATATGCTTATGAGACCTCACTTTCAAACTGTTCGGGACCAGAAGGAAACAACCCCAGTGAACATAGAAACTAAGTTAGCAGTGATGGAAAAACTAGTAGAAAAGCTGACCACTGAGGTAGGTGTCCTCTGAAAGGAAAACCAAGCCCTCAAAGACAATGCCCAAGAACCAAGGCAGGATGAATAACCCAACAACAGCAAGAATCATCGGTCCAGAAATGCCGGGGAGGACGGTGATGAAGATGAGGAAAGAAAGAACATGCAAAATGAACTATATAATCTCAAGGGAAAGTACAAGGATATGGCGTGAAAAAATAGGCACCTCAACGTCGATGGAGTAGCTGATTGTCAGCTTGGGCTCGTCGTACAACGCAGAGGTGATGTCAGTACCACTACCATCTAAGTTTTGGGTCCCCCTGTGGAAATTTATGATGGGACCCTAGACCTGGTCAAGTACTTCGAAACCTTCAAGGCGCACATGACCTTGCATGGTTTTCCCAAGGAGGTGGCCTATAGAGCCTTCCCGCTAACCTTGAAGGGACCAGCGAGGTTGTGGTTTGGTTCCTTGGCACCCAGCTTTATAAACAGTTTTGTGGAACTGGCCCACCTATTTCTCACACAAATCATGGCAAGCAGGAGCAAAAGGCTCCCCGCGACATTCCTCCTCACCATCAAGCAAGGAGAGGAAAACTTGGAAGCATACCTGCCTAGGTTTAACAAGAAGCGCATGACGATGGAGCATATATGGTTGCCGTGCATGCCCTTTGGGCTTCTAACTTTTTCATGTCTCTTCATCTTCCTTGTAGAGACTCTCCCCTACAATGACAGGTGTCACCACCTATCACCTCACTAGAAGACCTTCTTGCATGTAGGACACATGGCAAGAAAGAACCTCTTTCCCTTAAGGTAGGCGTCTACCCTAACTCTCTGGGCTCCAAACCCTAATTTCACTATAAGGCTAAGTTCTATTTGGCCTTCCTCAAGGCCTCTTATGCCTTCTATTCCAACCAAATTCCTCAATAGGTTATTCCTCCTCTCTTGGCCCAAATTAACAATACATAATAAGATAAATAAAAAGCTTAGCAAAAGTTTGGTCGTCACATCCTCCCCCCTTAGAAAAAGATTTCGTCCTTGAAATTGGTACCGTAGTCACCAAAACAAATCTATTGATTGAAAGCAATTCAATCCCCATTAGTACCTCTTGCATTGGCTGTGGTAGAATCCTCAGGTGATGATGGAAGTGGTACTTCGCCTTTTTCTTCTGTCATTGAATCTTGCGATAAATAGAATATCACTTTGAAGTCCGGATCATAATACATATTTACTCGCATCTCATTTAAGTTATGCTAAATCTCAAGTTCGGTATCTTTAATAGATTGTCCTTCTTCATGATAAAGAATACAGTCAGTAGATGTATCGAAAGTTTCAAAAGGCTCATATCTTAAAGCGTAAGCTTCTGCAGTGCGAATGGATTCTACCTCAGTGTAAGTTTGAGTAGACATAAAAAATAGTGCCTCGCAGATTCATGTACAACATGAGTGCAAGGATGCTCGAACCTTTCCATCTGATACCAATGAGCACTCATCATTCGATCCATCCTTACTCTCAGTTCCTGCGATTGTGTTTGCATCTCTCTCTAATTTGTGCTACATAGGATACAATCATACATGGGGTTTGCCTATTATGAGCCATGCCCTGTTCATGGGTATGGAAGGTGCACATATCACCATTAGAATTCACAAATAACACATAGACATCCATATACAAGAAATCAAGGTATAGTCAAACAATCATTCATAAATGAGGTTCATGAATACAAAAGTTCTAAGTTACAAACAAATGAGGATATTTATTGCTCATTAAATCTTCTCTCTCCCATGTCACTTCTTGAAAAGCTGGGTTGTTCCAAAGCACTTTTACTAACGATATTCTCCGATTCCTTAGCTCTTGCTCTTTGCTATCCACAATTTGCACTAGCCATTCTTCATAGGATAGATTAGGCTGAAGTTGTATACTACCGTCTTCCATTACTACGAGCTTCCTTTCCCCAAAGCTCTTCTTCAATGACGATACATGAAAGTCATTGTCCACTTCTTGCATCTCGGCTGGTAGATCCAATCGATATGCCACTGCACTGACTCTTTCCATGACCTCAAACAATCCTACATACTGAGGACTCAATTTTCCTTTCTTCTCGAACTGCATGACTCCCTTCATGGGCGAAACCTTGACATACATCCAATCTCCAACATCAAACTCTAAATTCCACCATCATTTCTCGACATAACGTTTCTAACGACTTTGGGTTGCTTTTATCATTTCTTGGATTAGTGCCACTTGTTTTCATACGTCCTACAAGTACTTGGTCCTAAAAACCTTCTTTCACCAACTTCATCCCAATATAAAGGGGATCTGCACTTCCTTCTGTACAATGCTTCGTAAGGTGCCATCTAAATTATTGCCTGAAAGCTATTATTATAGGCAAATTCTATCAATGGAAAATGGCTTTCCCAATCGCCACTTAGTTCCATCATGAAAGCACGTAACATATTCTCCAATGTTTGGATAGTATGCTCCATTTGTCTGTCTGTCTGCTGGTGATAGGCACTACTAAACTTTATATTCGTGCCCAAATCTTTTATAGACTTTGCCAAGAACATGAAGTGAACCACACATCCCTATCAGACACTATAGACTTAGGCACTCCATGAAGCCTAATTATATCCTTAACATAAACTCGAGAAAGCTTGTCTAACGAGTCTGTGTTAGCAATAAGCAGGAAATGTGCACTCTTGGTCAATCAGTCAACTATATCGTTTGCACTTTAATGGTTGCAATTCTCCAGGTGGCCTCTAATGCTCAGCCTCTAATGCTCAGCCTTCACTAGTTGATAGATTGAACATTTTGCAACAAACTCTGCCACATATCTTTTTATTCCATCCCACCAAAATTGTCCCTTTAAATCCCGGTACTTCTTGGTGCTACCAAGGTGAGTGGTATATGGTGTGCAATGGGCTTCCTTCAGAATCTTTTCCTCCAATTCAGGAACATTAGGCATCACTTTTCTCTCATTGTAATACAGCATTCCCTATCTACCAATCTAAAAGTGTTGTGGTCAATGAAGCAAATTCAGCCTTAATGTGCTGCTCAAACTCTACCAAAGTATCTGGGTGAGCCCAGCCTTCACATGCCGCTTAGCCCCCTCACACCAAGTGCGAAGGTCAATGAGGTGAGTTCAACCTTAAGGTGCTACTTGACCTCTGCCAAAGTATCTAGGCGAGCCTAGCCTTCACATGCCACTCGACTCGGTCTTGCCAAGCGCAAAGGTCAACGAGGCAAGCTCAGTCTTAATATGCTGCTCAACCTCTACCAAAGTATTGAGACGACCTCGACCTTTACATGCCACTCGGCCCCCTCTCGCCAATCACAAGTGTCAATGAGGCAAGTCAAGCCTTAACGTGCTGCTTGACCTCTGCCAAAGGATTAGAGCGATCCCAACCTTTACATGCCCCTCGGCCCCCTTCGATTGGCAGGGAAATCAACAAGGTGGAGGGTGACTTAAGGCATTCATACCTCCCCCCACAACGTGAAAAGTCGCCTACCCGCGAGGTAAAAGGAGGTTCAAGCCTGTGGCACTAGCAACGCCATATTTTGCCTAATGCTTGGCCTCTCATTGGAACAAGCGAAGGATACACACAAAGTGTAAACAGGTGTTGATAAAGGAAAGATAGAAAAATAAAGGAACATAAGCAAAATGATAGAGAATGCTTATTCATTAATGATCGAAGTCTTTACAAAGAGAAAGATTGCAACGTCTCTACAAGGGATCTTACAAAAAGAAAGAATAGACGCACACATCTTAAAAAGGAAAGTACTCTGCCGATGAGCTTGGGTTTCTCAAAGGCACACAATCCCTCACCCAATCCAAGAAGTAAAAAAAGATAGGATTCGGAGGGCCATCATGTTTCATGTACCTCAAGACCCTTCAGAGCACTAGGAAGACCGTTGTTAGAGCAAATCATTTTCTCTTGGAAGTGGCAGATAGGGACACCTGAAGCATGATCCTCATCACTATCAAGGATGTCAGCAATAAGCAGGCACCGGGTTGGTCTCGAAAGATGCCCTCCTTCTCGGTATCTTTTCCACCTCCTTGGTTGGAGAGCATTTGCCCAAACCTAAATGGTTCCATTGCGAGAGAAGCTCCTGGCACCAGCCAAGCCAGATAGGGTAGCGCCGGCCTAATCCGTTCAATTGAATGGGTTGCGATGTCGTAATGAAACATAAACTGCATGGCAAGTCCTAAGATAGGAACAACACAACCATGAAGCCCAAGCCATACCACCTCTAGGACGCACCTCCAAGTGACAGAGAACAACACAACCTTCGACAAGACTTCCTCTGGGCGAACATTTGCTTCAGTGTGAACCTGTGGCGAGCCTTCATCCAAGAAGCGTCCCCCAAAGCCAAAAGGGTCATCAGACCCAGGGTCCCTTAGAACAAAACCCACGCAAGAAATGCAGAAAGGCTCTAGTTGCTTGAAGGGCAAAAAGGGAGATACGATGATTGCCAACGAAGAAATGAAGACTTATGTAGGTGTTCACGACAGTTCGTTCCCCAAGGTTTTGGAAAAGTGTGTATCCCAAGACCCCCATCAAATTCGGCGCAAATCTCATAGCACACACCGCAAAGACTATCTGGCACCATTAATGCAAGAAGGGTGTAACAGACAAGTATTAATATCTAACTGCCTGAAGTGTGTGGGAACTCATGCACGTCACATTAGCTACCAAAGAAGACCAATGGAGAAGCCTGGGAACTAACACGTGGCAAGTGGGCAAGGCGCAAGTCCCTCTCCTTTTTCATAGAAGGGGGCATCTCAAGCCTTAGTGGAAAAAGTGAGTAGAAAGTCCCGACAAACTGATCGACAAAAAAAAGAAAGAGCAAGAGATGGATGAGGAAATCACCACAAAGCAAAGCACGTGGCAATACAATGAGAAAACAAATGTGTATACAAGTATACTAGTGGGCCGTAGTGGTTTCATCTTCAAGAGGAAAAGTGTCTGAGATCATTGCTTGGCAAATTTCGCCCCCGTGATTAAGGGTGGTAGGATAGAGATTGAATTATTTGAGATTGACGGCCCTCAAGTGCGCCTCTAGTGCTTGAGAACTCACTTGAGGATTCGAAATAACATGATCCCGCATTTTCTTAAGCCCTTAAATATACCCATATGCCCAAGCAGCTTCCTGCAATTGAGCCAAGTTGCTCCGTAAGTCCTCGATTACTACATCCTGGGTAGCAATCCTCCACTGAGCCGCCCTTAACTCTTTCAAAGCCTCTTCTGCCCTTGTCTAAGCTACCAACAGCGAGTCTTCCCGGACCTTCAAGGCAACTAACAATGACGAGCACTCCCCCTCCAATAGCTTGAACCATTGGGCTTCAAGCTGGCTCAGTGCCTCATTCTCCACCTAAAGTTGACTTAGCGACTCTTTAGTCGTCACCAGCTCTGCCTCCACGCATTTTTTCTCCTCCCTCTCCCCACTTGTGCAATGGAGAGCCATTTTCACCATGGAATGAAGCTTTCGATTCTGTTCCTCAACTGCCTCCTGGCTGCTCACAATGAAGTCAGCCTATATGTCGACTCCCTACAGTCCACTATGACAAGGCATAGACGAGTCAAAATAAAAGACAAAGAGAGATGAACAAAACAGGAAAAGAGTGAGTCAAAGAGAAGGAAAGCTCGGAGAAAAAGCTCTACAAAAATCTAAAGCCTTTGCTCGCACAATCCCGGCTTCAAGATGAGTGGATGCAAAGATAACCTCCACCAAGCTACCTATGGGAGGTGACACTGGTCCACCCCAATGCTCCTAATGTCGCCCAACACCTCCCTGTTTGGCCCACCGGTTGAAGGGTTGGGAAAACCCAAGTCATGGACTCTGAATCCGCCTAGGAAAGTGAGTGATCTTTCCCCTCGCCCGGTGTATGCGGACTGTCCTCCCCAGACCTCATGACAGTGGCTGCAACCCCCTATTAGGGACCTCAGTTTAGTCCCTAAACATTATGGTCCACAGGCTCACCTTGTTGTGGTGATGACCAATTGTGCCTAGCCAACTTGCTTGGCCTTGAACTTGCATGGCAATTGAGGGTTCCTATGTTGATAAAGGTTTAGTGTTTGAGTGCTGGAAGTTATGATAATGATGATGATGTGGTAGGGTGATCTAAGTGATGATTTATTGCGTTTGATGCAATGGGGAACTGCTTGTTGGTTGCCCTTGATGTTGGCACCACTTGGATGATGCTTAGGGTTGGTATTGTGAAGTATAGCTAGGGTTTTGGGTGGTGGCTAAGAGGGATTACGAGATAGGGAAATGATGGACTAGGGTTGGAGTCTAGGGTGGGTTGCTAGGGTTTGGATGGTGTTTGAATAAGTCTAGGGTTGTTCCTAGAGTTTAGGGTCTTGGAAATGATAGGATTTGAATATGGCAAGTGGATGAGGATCTTTGGTAGGATTTGGAAAGATGGAGATGATTGAGGGAAAATTCCTAAGTTGTAGGAATCTATCAAGGAAAGATAGGGTTTCAGTTTTGGCAAGTAGAGAGGGTCTTGTTTGAATTGAGAAATTGAGTGATTTTAGGAATTAGATTTGGAAGATGAGATGAGAATTCCTAAAATATAGGAATTATCTTGTGGGAGTCTAGGTGGTTTCGGCTAGGGTTTGTGGGAATGGATGAAGGATGGCTAGGGTTGGCAACTAAGGCAAGAGATGTGTATGGAATTATGAAGGCAATGGGAATTTCAGCTAGGGTTAATTTGGATAGAGGAGGGCTTGTTGGAAAACTAGATCTAGGGTTCTATGACTTTATGGAAGTGATTTAATATGGACTTGAGTCTTATGGAGGCTAAATATGTGTTTGGTAAGTAAGAAAGTGTATGGAATGGATATGAAATTATAGACCTGGGCTATGGCATGTGAGAATTATAGATCTATGGATGTGGAAATGTGTTAGGTGTGATTTATGATTGGGAGATGGGAAGATGAAAGTGTTTATAAAATCAAAGAGAAATTATATGAACAAACTAGAAAATATAAGAACATAAAAGTATTTATGGATATTTGAATAGAGAATGGAAAGATACGAAAGATTGATAATTAGATGATATGAAGATTGAATGGAAAATAAAGAAGAGATTGATAAAATGAATAAACACCTATTCACGAATTGCAAGGTGTTAATCCTCTCCTTGGGACTCACGAATTGCATCCAAAAGAGTCCAAGTGCAAAAGCACCGAAATTGTTCACAAGAATACACCCAAGTGTTCCACAAAGGAAAATATACCAAAAGATACAAATGAAATGACTAAGGGTCCTATTTATTGAGCTTACAAATTGGAAACTTCCAAAAGGTCCTTAGTAAATTAAATGAAAAACAAAGCAAATTAAATAAATAATACAAATAAACAAAATAATAAAATGGATAAATGACCCTATGACCATGACATGCATGGCCCATGGTGGGCTAGGGTAGTGCATAGCCCATAGCTAGGCTAGTCTTGGTTTGGTCCGATGGCTGACTGCATGGCATGGCATAGTGCCATGCGTTGGTCTGGTGGTGGACACGACATGGCGCTGTGTGTGGCTTGCTGATGGTGGCATGACATGGTGCCAAGCTTAAGCCTGATGGTGGGCACAGGGTGGTGTCGTGCTGCTACTGTGAGGCTCAATCAAGTAGCTTGGACGGTGGTCCTACATGGCCCGGGTTGGTGGCCTGGGCTATGGGCATGCATGGCCCAAGCTGATGGTCTGGGCGCTAGGGCTACAAGGCAAGGGCTGGAGCCATGAGCTGGATGGCATGCCTGGTGGGTATGCCACTAGCCTTGCCTGCAAGGCACGGGCTGGAGCCATGCGCTAAGTGGTGTTGGGGTGCGCATGTATAAGTGCAGGCGCATGCACAAGGGAATGCACATGCCTACATGCAAGGACTGCGCGTGGCTAGTAGCCTCCATGGGCGCCTGCTACATGTCCGGGTATGAGCCAAGGCATGCATGCAGGCTAGCCATATGACTATCCTGACCCTCCAAGAGTTGTGTTGAGGTGTGGTCCCGGGCAATCCTCCTAGGGGTTGTGACACCCTCCCCCCTCTCCGTCGGTCGGTGAGGAAACTCATCCATAAGGGCCCCTCAAAAGTGCATTTAGAGCCAGTTACCCCTTTGAGACAGGTCCTATAGCCCCGCGGGCACGACAGGCACCTCAGAACCAACGACTACACTACAACATTTGTTAGTTTTTGCCGCAAGGGCATGTGGTCGGAAAAACTATAGTCGTAGTGGGAAATGTTCTTTACCCACTAAATCTATCCGTGGGAGACTAGTGACTTAAAGTTGGTGACACTAAGTGTTTTTTCCCACTAATTCGTGAATTAGTAAGAAATTGTGACATTTTTCCACCAAATAGATAGTGGAGATAGCCAACGAATTTCGTGGCAAAAGGTTACTCAAATTAGATTGGTTAGTGAGAAATACTATATTTTATGACGAAATGTGCTGGTGGGTATTAATATTACCCACTAGAGCATTTGGTGGAAAAAAATGTTTTTTGGCAAAAAAAAAAGTGTATTTGCCACGAGACATCTTTGCAGCAAATAGTAAAAGAATTGAAAAAAAATAATTGTAAAAATAAAAATAATGATATTGTTTCACACCTACTAATCAACATTCAACTAAATTACTAAATATCACATATAAAAGAATTTAGGAAAAAAAAATTGTAAAAGCAAAAAAAGTCATCTTATGGAAAGATTTACAATCGTTGACTATTTGTACGGATATGGAAGGATTTACAATCGTATATTACACAACTATCACCTAGAAATATCTCCTATAATGGATTTCTCGATCAGGGGGCAATATTCTCGAATCCTCGACACAACTTGTAAGAATACTAAGCTCCTACATACAACCCATGTTTTTGGACTATGCCTATTGATATTATCGATCAAATTTATGATTACCTCTAAATAACTCAAATACATTATATACATGCTTTTACAGGGACAAGCTCGTGTATCCAGGCCTTTGGTACTCAAGCTTGAACTGAAAAATCCTGAATCAAGAACATCCTTGAATGCCGTAAAATAATGACCATGTAAGCGTACAAAATTACAAATAGAGGTGCTCATTTAGGACAAAAAAAAAAAATTACAAATTTGCGAAATCACAAGCAACTCATGATTAATTATTTAAGTACCTTCTTGTGAGTTGATAAAGTCTTCAAAACAAAGGGACTCATCATGTAAAACTGCACCTAAAAATCAGAAGCTACAAACGGTTCCCTTACTTCTACCAGAGCACTCATAAATCTCAACCAAGTGATCATTGATCCTATACATGGTAGGTTCATTAGCCTCCCCCACTTTATGGTGTTGTACATTCATAGCCTATTGATCAAACTACATCTTAAGATATTGTTAAATAACAAACATAAGTGTATAAAACTACCTCTTGATATATTGCTTGTTTTTAACTCATTTCAACTAAAAAATATGTAATATGCAGCGAACCAGAAACAATTCCCCCCCACATAGGTAAAAATAAACCCCCAAACCAGAAACAATTCCCCCCCACATCCTGCAACCAGAGGCTCCACAACATTCATTTCTTTTCTTTTTGATAACACAAGAACAATGGAAACAGCCATTCATTGGGCCGTAAATTATTTCTTCATTAAAGTGTATCATAGAACAATTAAAAGAATGAAAACAAAAGGAAAAACTAAAATCTCAACGCTTCACCGACTACGAACACATTCTCAACAAGGCCCAACACTTCACAAATCACATCACCAACACCCTCAACACGACATACATGTGCTTCTAACACTTAGCCCAACTTCACAACTACAACACAAGACCCAACACTTCACAATCCAACAACAATATCACAACCAAATCTGTTTCTCCTCCGACTTCCACAACAACACAATCAAAATACTACATATCCATGAATATAAATCTGTCTAAGCAATCAACACCATGCTATACATGTCCATTTACTCCAAAATAAAGCACTAAAGATATAAAGGTAGGATTTTACCATGCTTAAGGGCTTCGACAATGATGAAAGCGTGCGGAAGTTACTGCTGATGTGTCGGTGGGTTGCTCGTGTGGCTCACGGCGGCAGATCTGGTGGCACAGAACAGGGGATCCGTGAGAGAGAGAGAACGCGAGGGAGGAAGAGGGATCATCGCCAAGGTGGGGGCTTTGGCTGTGGGAAAGGGAGGAAGAGGGATCATTGCCGAGGTGGGGGGCTGCTGGCATGGTGGTGGTGCGGCTCAACCGCTGGCGGTAGAGTTGGCTGGCAACGGCAAGGAACCGAGTGAGGGTGAGGGGACTCGGTTTGGGCTTGCCTCGGGGAGAGAGAAAGGGAAGAGAGGGAGAGGGAGGCGTGGGGTGGCTGGGTCCAATGAGGTGGTTGCACTCAGTGGCGGTGACGGTGGCCTGAGATAGAGCCGAGGAGAGAAAGAGTGAAAGGGGAGGGGGTCCGTGCTGCGGCGTCGGAGAAGAGAGAGAACACAAAGATTAAAGAAAGGGCGCACAGGTTTTGGGGGGGGGGGAATTTTAATGTTTCAAGTTTAATTTCAACCGTTTGATCTTTAAATTTAATCCAACGATAAAGGTTAAATACCGAGTGGAACTAACTTAAGGGAATACTTATTTGCGGCGACTTCTTGTCGCCGCAAAAGACCTTTTTTTTTTCATCTCCCCCGTTTGGTGTCAACATGTTAGTTTTTTTTTTCACTACATGAAGTAGTGGCAAAAGGTAGTTTTACCCACAATTTTAAAACCGTGGGAATGGCAGTCATGGCAAAAGAACATTTTTTTTCCACAAATAGAATTTGTAATAAGAAGTAAGTATTCTTCATGAGCATATATAGTGGGAAAAGCACTAGTGGGAAAAGGTCAATTTTGTTGTAGTGCCACCACAAGCTTGATGACTAAAGCAATAGCTGAAGAAGGAGCAGCCGACGTGCTAAGGCCGAAGGATTTCCCCTCCGCGGGCCTCGGTCACTGGATGCCGACTGCCCTCGCTTATTGACCTAGAGGAGATGCAGGGTCACTACCAACGTTGGTTATCTCTGTGCAAGGCTTCTTCCCCTTACCTTTGAGAGGAAGGCTCGGAGAGTGCTTCTTTGGTAAGGTTGCTGGCGGCTAGGTGGAAAAACCAAGGCTGGCATGGATGGTGTGATCAATAGGACGAAGGTACACCACGATGTTCTCCTCCCCTAGAAGAACTTCTGAGTGGATAGTAAGGGGGTGCTCTTTCACCCACTCTTTAATGATGGCAAAGCATAGCAACTTCTCGAGCGTGCCTGTCGGTCACACGACCTTGTCACTGGAAACGACACCCTACTAGGCCTTGATCAGAAACTCAGCATGGCCAATCTGTCGAACGGGGAACTCCTACCCCTAGCCGGACACGAAGAAGAACTTACTAGTCCAATATGTGATTTTGCGATATCACAGCTCCAGTACGATAAGGGCATGTCTCACCCTAAACCTGCAGATATCCCCAGCCCCTCTTTTTACATTGTGGATCAGGAGGAATTCACTGTAGGTCAAGTCGGCATGCTCTAGGTCAGACTTCAATAGTGCACACCGCCACAAGACGTAACCGCATATCAAAATCTACCAAGAGTTCAGATGAAGTTGGGCAGGAGCTAGCCCAAGATAATACAAGACTTCACAAACAGGACGAGGGAAGGGCAACCTCAACCCATAGAAGAACATACCGGGAGGCCTCTGAATGCCAGTGATGACAGGCATAGCCCAACTCCAGGGTCACCTCGGGATGGTTTTGCTCATCAAAGTTTGTAGGCTTAGCGAATGTTTTAGTGGCCATTGGAAGTAAGGGCAAAGAAAGGGGAAGTAGGAATGCGAGGAGAGGGCAAATGAAACTAGAAGAAAGTGACAAAGACGAGACAGAGCTTTTATAGAGGAGCAACGGTTGGCCTTCCAACTCCCACGAGTCGAATGTGGGAAGTAGAACGGTTCAAATCCCGAGTACACAATATGCGAACCTAAAAACGCCACCTGACAGTCACTAATGCGAAAGGGAACCCAAGGGCCACACACATGGAGGGGCCGAGAGGTAAAGTGTTGCCCCACTCAAGCAGAAAGGACAACAAGCGATGAAAATTGAGAAAGAAAGAGGGAGAAGAAATTCCTATCTGGTTAGCCCGATGAGAATTGGCAGGGTAACTGATAAGGGGTTTTTTCCCCTCGACCTAAGGCCCAATCCCAATATTGTGAGAGGCCCAGGCCCATCGGGCAATCCATCAGCCCCATTAAGGTGTCCTAACCCCTAGCAGAAGGCGATGACCACCTAGGAAGCGAGGGAAGATCACCCTGGAGCAAAGGTTGGTTGAACACACCACATCAAAGAAACTCTGTCCCAGATAAGCTTGAGTGGACAGGAGAGTGAAAGTCATGATCTTCTAGTGAGAGAAGAAAGAAGAACTAGACGGCATGCATCCTCTGGCAGGACAAGGTAGGGAGTAAGTCGTATAAAATGCGCACCTAAGAGGGCCACGCTACATTAAAAGCACCTCCTCCAAAGGGCCATACCACATTCCTCTAGAGAGCCACACTGCATTACATAAGTATGGCTGAAGAAGCTATGGAGAGGACACCTCCTCCTGCCTCAAGGCATGAGCACCTGATCCATAAACCAAGTATAAAAAAGATTCTCAAGTATCGGGATAGGGTTAGACTCTTTCAACTCTCTCTACTAGCTTAAGCACTCTACTAAGGATATACTAACTTTGGTATCAGAGACTTCCCTACCATTACACCGGCGGCCGTCTCGCGGTGTTTTCTTTGTGTTTGCAGGCACAAGACTAAAGACCTGAGCTACTAAGGATCTGACTCAAAGGCGTACAAAACATGACATTAATAGGAACCAAAAAATCAATTGCAACGAAGAGAATATGTTTTGCAATAGGCCAAAATCATCGTCATTAGGACATGTCTATAGAGTTGTAAGTGTGGGCCCATTTCTGAAGACATGCAAATCGCCACAATAAGTGACATATTGTGGAGCTGCGAGTCAAGAAGCATTTCCAGCGTTTATCTTTTGTCCATCACTATTGTCCTGCATATAGGTAAATAAATCACATTATTTACCGTGCAGAGTAGTAATCTCTACAATATTGGTTCCATCCCACCTGATCTTTGTAATTTGGAGAGCTTGGTCAAATTAAATTTAGCTAGTAATGAGCTCACCGAAGGCATTCCTGAATGCATGGGAAATTTGAAATTTTTAAGAAATCTTTACTTAGCCTTCAACCAGTTAACTTCTATGCTTCCCTTAAGCTTGTGGAACCTTATGTATATCTTGGAGGTCAATTTGTCATCAAATCTTCTAGATGGCTCTCTCTTGATAGAGATGGGGAATATAAAGGTCCTAAGAATATTAGATTTATCAAGAAATAAGTTATCAAGTGACATCCCAACAACAATCGGCGGACTCAAAGATTTAGTTAATCTCTGCTTAGCCTACAATCGATTAGAAGGATCAATTCCTCAAGCATGTGGAGAATTGGTAAGCTTGGAATTCTTGGATCTTTCCAATAACAAGTTATCTGGTGAGATTCCCAAGTCCTTAGAAGCACTTTTATATTTGAAATATTTAAATGTGTCTTTCAATCGACTACAAGGAAAAATTCCTACAGGAGGACCATTTGAAAACTTCTCAATTGCATCATTTATGTCTAATAAGGCACTTTGTGGTGCTTCATGACTAAGTTCCCCCATGTAAAGAAGATTCTCCTCTTAAGAAAAACACTACTATGGCGCATGTGCTAAAGTACGTACTACTAGCAATTGGGTTAACAATATTACTTGTAGTGGTCCTTGTATTGGCCTATACTAGATGCAAAAAAACAGAATGCCAAAGCTCCAATTGAGGCAGACCCATCACCACCAGTGATATGGAAAATAATTTCCCACTAGCAACTTGTACAGGCAACACAAAGGTTCAGTTTGAACAATTTACTTGGCAAATAGAGTTTTGGATCAATATATAAAGGAACACTCTCAAATGGAATGAATGTTGCAATAAAAGTTTTGAAATTGCAAGTGGAAGGGGCATTCAAGATTTTTGTTGTAGAGTGTGAGGTACTTCGAAATACTCATAACGGAAATCTTATCAAAATCATCAGCATTTGTAGCAACATTGAATTCAAGGCCCTTGTTTTGGAATACATGCCTAATGGAAACTTGGAGAAGTGGTTGTATTCTCATAATCACTATTTGAATATCTTACAAAGGCTAAATATAATGGTAGATGTGCCATCAGCACTAGAATACCTCCATTATGGCTATTCAACAACTATTCTTCGTTGTGATTTGAAGCCTAGCAACATCTTACTAGACGAAGATTTGGTTGCACAAGTTGCTGATTTTGGCATGGCCAAACTCTTAGGCGATGGAGATTCTATGATGTGAACCATGACTCTCGCTACTATCGGTTATATGGCACCAGGTGATTATCTAAAACTTGCATATCTATCTCTACTCATATAAATATACATAATGTGTGTGTGTGTGTGTGCGCGCGCATGTGTGCGCGTGTAGGTAGTCTTTGTGTATAATATTGATATGTGCACAATCTATGTTTTTGTTTGGATTTTTTTCAACTATTATCAAAACTTGAATGTATATGCTCATGATAAGTTGTAATGTTATTACTTAATAGAGTATGGATCGGAAGGAATTATTTCTACAAGAGGCAATATGTATAGTCACGACATTTACTCATGGAAACTTTCACAAGAAAGAGACGTGCAGATGACATATTTTCAGAAGAATGAATTTGAAGAGTTGGATAGAGGAATCATTACTAGTACTTTCAGTGACTGACATTATTGATGATAATCTGTTGAGCAACGAAAGTGATGATGCTTCCATGGAGGAACTAATATCTTCTATTATGATATTGGCTTTGGATTGCTATGCAGAGTCACCTGAACAAAGAATTAATATTAAAAATGTTTCAGACACACTCCACAAGATCAAACTGAAGGTTCTTCAACATCATACAAATCAAGGAAATTAACGTGGGAGCATGAAGGACTTTGTTTAAGATTGATTCATGCATGTGGCTTCCCAAATAAAATAGATTTGTTGGGGCTACCAAAAAGATATTGCCTGTTATCATTGCTTTGTCGTGGCAGTAAGTAGACGATAAATTATATATCACAAGAAAAGGGGTGGTTCATAATTGCATGACTTCTTAACGTGATACGTCATATTGTAAATTTATTTTTATTATTTTTGTGGGTATAGTACTTCTCAGCAACAAAGAGATTTTATAAAAATATAGTTATAAAATGACGCTGCTTCATGTAATACGTTAAATTAACTTTATAATAAAAATAATTTTATAATCTGATATACCACATATTAAGTCAGATCAATTTATAAATTTACTTTTGTAAAATTCATTTGTGGCTAAAGCAATTCTCAATGACTAATAATCATGACATCCAATCATGTTCTATCTATCATGTAGATATGATAGCTAGAAACTTGTTGTATTATTTTTAACTTTCTATATATCGATGTAATTAACATTTCTGTCATCCTAAGGTGTCTTGGATGATCAATTGAGATGCGATGAGTTAAAAGTTGAAAATTAAATAAAATATTATTATTTTAAAATTTTAAAAAATTTAAATTATTTATTATATTTTATGTGTAAATTTAAAAAATTATAATAATAAACTAAAATAAAACAATTTCACCTTCCAAATCTTCAAAATACACAATCGATGGAGGGCAATGGGGTTCAAGGCTGAACTCTCAACTTTTGGCACTGAAGTCAATATAGGGTACGTAGTCTGAACTCTATTCTTGCTTGGTCTCAGGTCACTTCGAAATCAATTCTATGGAAAGTTAAGAAGTCTTCAGTCAAACGAAACTGTTATGCCCTTTTCTAGATTATGGGCTAGCTCTCCCACACATGAAGACTTTGAAACCATGGAGGACCTTAACCTGTCTTATTTATTTTATTGACTACAAAAAGAGTTAATTACCACTGCTTCTAATCCATTACTTTGAAAAAATTGAGATTGTTATAATTATGAAAAATTTTAGACAAAAAAAAAAAAAAAAAAGGTACTTAATTTGGCCCAAAAATCATTACACGTTTTTTCTCAGTTTTGAAAGAGAGTAATGCTGGTACGTATAGTTGTAGAATGCCTAAATTTCGTATAATTGCATTGAATGTTACGTGGAAGTTTTGGTTTCATAATGGAATTGAATGCTGCGAAGAAAAACAAAGCGTAAGATTGCTTGCTGCTCACTGTCAAGACATTCAACCAAGCAACTTTGTCAATAGCTACCCACTTGCTTCAGTCTTCATCAGTCGTTTCTGATTGGGAGTGATCTGGGAAAGTGGGATATTGACTCCTATTTTCTTTTGCTTTTTTATGCACCCATATGCACGTCAACCAAAATCTCTACTTCTTTAATTTACGATCCAATTTTGAACAAAACTGATCATCTTCAAAAACAATTACAATTTAATTGGACTTGTAGATTTAATATATGTAATATGATTTTAACAAGAACGTACACTAGATGATCAAGTAGATTATAAGTGTCATTAACGAATATATATGACTAAATTAAACTTAAACGTCGAATTCGATTCAGATCATGAAAATGCCAGCAAGAACGAACCGACCATGTGAAACTACTAATTATTTGAAAATTAAGTTGATTCAACAGCTACCACGTAAGTTTTCTTCGAGTGTAAAATCTACGACCTGTTGTGTGGAAGTTTTGGTTTCGTAATGGAATTGAATGCTACGAAGAAAGACAATTAAACAGGAAAAGAGCCATGTGCGTACGATTGCTTGCTGCTGACTTTCAAGTGTCAAGACAATCAATCAAGCAATTTTGTCAATGGTGGCTATACCCACTTGCTTCAGTACTCTTCATCAGTCGTCTCTGATTGGGAATGATCTGGGAAAGTGGGATATTAACTCCTGTTTTCTTTTGCTTTTTTATGCACCCATATGCACGTTAACCCAATCAAGTCAAGTAATCTTTAGACCTGTCTTTCTTTCAAAGGTGCATGGTATTTAGTTTAGGTCTAAGGAACATTAATTGTACGTCTTTGATGAATTTCCAAGGTTATCAAGAGACCAATACTCGAACAAGAAAATGGAGCCAGCATTAATTAGGTACCTACGATCACAACGATCTCAAGTCATTATTCGTCAACTCCCCTGCCATGTAATTACCTCTTAATTTTTTAATGCTTCATTAACTGTGAGTGCCATATATATATATATATATATATATATAAATACTAATTCCTCTACCTCATGAGATACATCATCACTTATGGATAGAGTACTCCTCCTTTGTGTGATACTGCTTTTGGTACGATGTTACAATATGGCTATCTTAGTTGATGCAACCATTCCAAATATTGCCACAGATGAATCTGCTCTTCTTGCCTTAAAGTTTGGTATTTCTCATCCCAACCCTGATCATAATATTCTAGCGAGCAATTGGTCCACCAATACATCTGTTTGCAATTGGATTGGTGTCACTTGTGGTTCTAGACATCACCGAGTCATAGCCTTGAACCTTTCTTACATGGGTCTTGAAGGTACAATTCCTCCACAGATAGGAAACCTTTCGTTTCTTGTTAATCTAACACTAAGAAACAATAGTTTTCATGGCTCTGTGCCTAATGAGTTGTCGCGTCTTTACCGGTTGAAAAACTTGCACTTTGGATTCAACAACTTCAATGGAGAAATCCCATCATCTTTGGGACTATTATCCAAACTGCAAAATTTGTTTCTAATTGGTAATAGATTCACAGGTGCTATCCCACAATCCTTATCGAACATGTCTTCCTTGGAAAGGATTGGTTTGGCCTTCAATGGGTTCTCGGGTTATATACCTTCCTCCCTCTTCAACATATCTACCTTGCAAGCAATTGATCTTGGAGTTAATAAGCTTTCGGGTCCGATGCCTTCTATTTTGTTCAACATGCCTTCCCTGCAATGGATTAATCTCTACTCCAACGAGCTCTCAGGGAGACTTCCAACGGATACGTTTAATCATCTTCCTAACTTAAAACGGCTTCAACTTTCTCGTAACAGATTTTATGACGGACTTCCATCCACTTTGTTCAGCTGCAAACAACTGCAAGATTTGTCGGTGTGGACTAATCATTTCACCGGAAGAGTACCGCCGGCAATCGGAAACTTAACCATGCTTAAGAAATTGTACCTTGCCGAAAACAACTTTGCTGGTATGTTAATTTAGTCATTAATTCTATGTAATTTGTGCATTAAAATCATGGAAAGCATCATTGATTAGCAGATGTACGTACGTACGTACGTGTTTTCGGATTGGTCCCCTTTCATTTGAATGCATGTGCAAGTGCTAGCTATATATAATTTATTTATTACTGCTGTTTTTTTTTTAAAGAAAAAAATTGTTCATAGATATATTTTTTATTTATATTTTTCCTATACAAACTATTATCTCTTAATCTTTAACCATTCCATGCTCACTAGAATTTAAACTAAGGTACAAGCTGTAGTAAGTTAAAGATTAAGAGATAATAATTACCACCGTACGTTTTAATTCATTGGAGAAATGTAATTATCTCTGTATAATTATATATATATATATACACACACACATAAACACACGAAAAGTAATAAATGTTGAAGAACCAAATCTCTGTCTTAATTAGATTTCCCAAGCCTACCAAGGTGGTACCCCAGTTGGTACAAGCTGGTATTTCATGGTTTCGAGGTCAAGAGTTCGAGTCAAGACATTAGTTGAAACCACTTGTAGTAATAAAGCTTAACCTTCGGGCCATAGGATGGAGTTTGGACCAACAGTAGCTATAGCTTAAACCGGACATTCCGCAACAGGGAATAGCTAATCCTATGGTCAAGCCCAGGGATCATTGCTATGCTAGTCACCCCACCTCCCATTTTTGGAAGGAAAAAAAAAAAATAGATTTCCAGAGAGGCGAGAAGGCCATTTGGCTTTATTATTTTTTTTATGATTTTTTTATACCATTAAATATTTAAAATAAATTCACAACATCATTAAAAAGTAATTCTTTAATCACTAAGTTAATAAATAAAATAAAATAAAAAAGAACTATTAGGACCACTGTTGGGACCCATTATGGTGGATTTTGCGTTTTCCTTTCATGACTCCTAATTATGGACCCCTTTTCAGACACATGGCCCTTTTCAATATATATGATTTACAGAATCTTTTTTTATTTTTTGATGAGTTAACGTATCATGATTATTCATATTGTCGCAGGTGCAATTCCAAATGAAATTGGTCATCTACAAAATTTGGAGGACCTCAATATTGGAGTCAACCATTTCTCTGGCCCAATTCCGTTCGAGGTTTTCAATATCTCAACATTACAAGTCATTAGGGGTGTAAAAAAAAACCGGTAAACCGGAAAACCGGCCCGGACCAAACCGGACCGGACCGGTTGTGCCGGTTTTGGAACGGTTCGGTCCGGAACCGGTTTTCATAAATGAAAAATCGGCCGGAACCGGTCCGGTTTCGATTTCGGTTAGTTTTGGACCGGACCGAACCGGACCGGACCGGTACTATTTATATATTAATATTATATATAATATATTTTATATTATATATAATTTTTAATCACATAAAAAATAATCACATATATACTAATACTAATATTTTAATATAGATTATAGTTATAGTCATACTAATATAGTTATACTAAATCATCAAAACTAACAGTAACATATAGCTATACTAATAGTCTAATATTAATACAATTATATTGTCTAATACATTATATAGCTATAACGAATACTAATATATATACTAATACTAATCGTCTAATATAGGATTATAGCAGATTTTTTTTTTACACTAAATTTCTTATTTTAGTTTTTGTTTTATAGCAGTTTTTTATATAGCGAATTTTGTTTATATAACAGATTTTTTTTATAAAACAGATTTTTTATATCAGAATTTTTTACATAGCAGATTTTTTTTTTTTTTATAAACCAGATTTTTGAAAGCAGAATTTGTTTACATAGCAGATTTTTTTTTGTAAAGCAGATTTTTGTAAATGGTAAACAGAATTTTTTAAATCAGTTTTTTCTTTTAAACATAATTTTTATAAAAAAATTTGTATTTTATTAAAATCGGAAAACCGGACCAAACCGGACCGGAAACCGGTAAAACCGGAATACCGGTTTAGGAGGAAAATTGGTGCGTAATCGGTTTTGAAAAATGCAAAACCGGTGCCTACCGGTTCGGTCCTAGATTTTGTACAAAACCGGACCGAACCGGACCGGTTACACCCCTACAAGTCATTTCAATGTCTTCGAATAATCTCTCTGGTCCTCTCCCATCAAATCTAGGCCTTTTCCTCCCAAATCTTCAGGTGCTTGAGCTTGGGGTAAATGAACTCAATGGAACAATTCCCAGCTCCATCTCCAATGCATCACAACTCACTGTTCTAGACATGTCTATGAACTCATTATCTGGCTTCATTCCAAATACAATTGGTAATTTAGCTCTCCTCCAGTATCTCAACCTAGAAATCAATAATTTGACTATTGGATCTCCAGAAATGAATAGCCTTTTCTCTTCTTTGTCAAATTGCAAAGACCTGGAAGTGTTATCTTTTGCAGGAAATCCACTAAATGCTATCCTTCCCAATTCCATTGGAAATCTCTCCACTTCTCTTTAGAAGATTTCATTGTATAATTGCAGTATCAAGGGCCGCATTTTCCAAGATATTGGCAATTTAAGCAGCTTGACAAGTTTCTCCTTAGGGAACAATGAGTTGGTTGGACTGATTCCAACTGCATGGGGGAAATTGGGAATGCTCCAAGGTTTGTCCCTAGAAAATAATAGATTGCAGGGTCCCATCCCATCAAATCTTTGTCATTTAAAGAGCTTATCTAAGTTATATTTACGAGGCAATGAGCTAGTTGGACAAATTCCTGGATGCATAAATAATCTGGCTTTGCTAAGATACCTCTACATAGGCTCAAACAAATTAACTTCTATGGTTCCTTTGGGCTTGTGGAGCTTGACAGATTTATTGGTGGCTGACCTATCATCAAATTCTCTAAGTGGCCCCCTCTCATTAGAGCTTGGAAATGTGAAGGTACTGATAGAGTTGGATTTATCAAACAATCAATTATCAGGTGATATCCCAGTAACAATTGGTAGTCTCAAAAATCTGTATTTTCTCTCCTTAGTAGGAAATCAATTAGAAGGTTCAATTCCTAAATCATTTGGTGATTTGGTAAGCTTGGAGCAGTTGGATGTTTCCAATAATAATTTATCTGGAGAGATTCCCAAATCCTTAGAAGCACTCATATATCTTAAATATCTGAATGTCTCATTCAATAGACTACGAGGAGAAATTCCTACAAGAGGACCATTTCCAAACTTCTCGGCTACATCATTTATGTCAAATGATGCACTTTGTGGTGCTCCCCAATTGCAAGTTCTCCCTTGCAAAAAAGATACTTCTCGATCAACAAGGTCCAAAATAAGGCATATACTAACATTTTTACTACCTGCAATTGGATTAACATTAATACTTGTGGCATCCCTCGTATTAATCTCAAAAAAATTCCAAAAGAAGTCAACAGGTTTGGTAGACTTGTCTCCTTTAGCACCATGGAGAAGAGTTTCTCACTATGAGCTTCTACGAGCAACAGAATGGTTTAATCCAAGTAAGTTGATTGGAGAAGGGAGTTTTGGGTCTGTGTACAAAGCAACATTCTTGGATGGGAAGGATTTTGCAATAAAAGTTTTGAATTTGCAAATAGAAGGGGCATTTCATAGCTTTGATGTAGAGTGTGAGCTACTAAGTAATATTCGTCATCGGAATCTTGTCAAAATCATTAGTGCTTGCAGTAATATCGACTTCAAAGCCATTGTATTGGAATACATGCCTAATGGGAACTTGGAGACTTGGCTTTATTCTGGTGACCGCTTTTTGAGTATGTTACAAAGGCTAAACATAATGATTGATGTGGCGACAGCACTAGAATACCTTCATTTCGGTTACTCAAAAACAATTGTTCACTGTGATTTGAAGCCTAACAATATATTGTTGGATGAAGAAATGGTTGCACATGTTGCTGATTTTGGAATATCCAAGCTCTTAGAAGATGAGGATCTTATAAAGCGAACCATGACCCTTGCTACTATTGGGTATATGGCACCAGGTGATCTTATAATGCTGATTTTGCTTTCCATTGATCATAGAATATTTTTCCCTTAAAATATTGGGTATATGGCACCAGGTGATCTTATAATATTCTTCAAATTCTTTAAATTTTTCCCTTTTTCTTTTGTATAATGCAGAGTATGGATTTGAAGGAATTGTTTCTACAAGAGGAGACGTGTATAGCTATGGCATTTTACTGATGGAAACTTTCACGAGAAAGAAGCCTACAGATAACATATTTGTTGAAGAGATGAACTTGAAGCGCTGGGTAGAGGAATCTCTAGATGATCGCTCCATAGTTGAAATCATTGATGCTAGTTTGCTAGGAGACGAAAGATATAATGATGCAGCTACGATGGACAGCGTATTATCTATCATGGGACTAGCTTTGGACTGTTGCGTAGATTCACCTGAAGAGAGGATCAATACAAGAAGTATTCCAATAGCACTCAACAAGATCAAATCCAAGTTTTTACAAGATTTTCAAAGAACCTGATCATTTTAGATATATGTTGATCTTCTTAATTTGTCTGCGACTCTTCTTTAGTTAATGTTTGTTCATTTCCAAATATTACAACGGTGACTCCCATCTAAGATATATACTTGTTCAGTGTGGCCATTTTTGTACTTATCATTGATCTTTTTTTTCCCTATAGAAGAAGGTGATGACATTTTATTATTGATATATAAATAGCACCAATGGATATTAGGATATTACAAACAATGATAGATATGCAATATTTTGTAAAGCTATATTTTAAATGAGAAATATTTTTATAAAAGATTTACAAAAATAACATCACTTTATATAAATATCCTCATTTTAAAATATCGTTATACAAAAGGTTGTGAGAAGAACTATTTTGAATGAGACACCACTATTCTCCTTTTCATCTATTGAGAATGAGACACCATTATTCTTATGCCTTTTTGTTGCCCTCTTTGGGGTTAAGTTTGTTTGGTCTGCTCATGAATGGTCTAAATTGCTCGTACCTTTGTATATAGACACACAATATATATATATATATATATATGGGTATGGACTTTCTTATATAGTACTGATGTTTGTCAGCACGATTCAGAAAGCTAGATAATGGAGACGTGAATATTTCTAAGAGATGCTAACAATCGCAACAAGGATTTAATTTTATGTCTCTGTATTCAGATATATTGTAATCAAATTACCTTCCACTAATTTTTAGATTAAGAAAAACAAACATGAAAAAAGAAGAAGAGAGGAAATAAAAGCTTAAATTTCCAGTGTTCTCACAGTGGAGTTAATAATCCATCTGTAAAAGAATGCCAACTTTGATTACAGAGCTACAAAGAGGAATGAATACTCACACTTCTCAGCAAGATTCTGAGTATGGTTTGATATCACCGAAGTCATGTCCACACGTAGAGGAAGAGCAAAATGTTGTTGAATTGTGGGTTTAGCTTCCACTCAAACTCCGATTTTGCCCATCTTTATGGAGGTTTCTCAGGGCCTTAAACTTCAGGTCTTCATGATAGCTGCTTGCTTCTGGGATCCGGTCCAGAACAGCCAATCGCCCTACAAGCATGCTTACCACCTCAGACATGGTTGGCCTAAGTGATGCAGATGCATTTGTGCATAACAAAGCTACTTTAACCATAATTTTAGCTTCCTTTTCATCAACCTCAGACACCAACCTCTCATCAATGAGCTTCATCAATTTTCCAGTTTGGTGCAAATGACTGGCCTGCAATATAATTTATTCAATTATCATATTGTATAAATTTATGGTAGCTTCGGGAATGAGTTAGTAACAATGGAGGTAACAATGGAACAGGGATACGAAGTCGTATGGTACCTGATCTAAAAGACAAACACAGTTGTCACTTGGCATATAATTATTGTTGCTCTTTCCACTGAAAATTTCCCAGGCCAAAACTCCAAAACTGTAAGCATCTACTTTGTATGTCAGATAACTCCATAATGCATATTCTGGAGCCATACATCCTCTGCAGATCAAAATCAGAATGCAATTAATGCCAATTAGCCACATAAATAACTATAAGATTGTAGATAAGTTAGAAACCGACATGGTCCCAGCAATTCGGGTGATAATGTGGCTCTTCTCCTCTTCATCAAGCCTAGCCAATCCAAAGTTAGATATTTTAGGGTTCAACTCTCCATCCAGCAACACATTAGTTGCTTTGATGTCTCTATGAACAATCTTGAGTCTTGATTCTTCATGGAGAAAAGCTAAACCTCTTGCTATCCCAATACGGATCTTAAGCCTTGTAGGCTAGTCTAGTTTAAGCTGACTGTTTTCTGGATGTACAACGACAAGAAATTCATTGAAAAAGCATAAAAAGGAACACTGACACAAGAACACAGTACAAAGAGAAACCAAACTAAATAAAACTGCCGAAACTGAAAGAATAAAAAACAAAAACAATGACTATCTGAAAAATTCAGGAAACCTACAGGGAAAAACCAGAAAAAGGAAGATACAAGAACACATACAAGGAGAAACAAAATACCTGAAGACACAAGAACACAGGAAACATTCAAGGAGAAACCAAAAATAAATAAAGAAAAGAATATAAGATTTGAAAGCCAGATGAGCTCAGCTAAGGCAAACTTTAGCTGCATAAAACTTCAAATCACAAATAGTTCATACTATATTATTTTTGTCATAATATCTCACAGCTGAGCAGAATGACATATTACTCACCAAATAGGGCACCAGCAAGGCTATTATTTTCAATGTACTCATATAACAACAATAATTGATTCCCTTCAATGCAACATCCATGAATTCATAAGATTTGGGTGTTGCAAACAGGAAATCATTCCCATCTCATTTAAAAACTCCTGATTACCCCGTTTTGATTTAGACGAGAGCTGCTTAACTGCTATGATAGTGCCATCAGGTAACTGACCCTGCACCCAACCTTACTCAAATAAGCAGGAAAATCCATACTCAAATGGAATAAGTCAAGTGAAGTAAGTTATGGTACCTTGTAAACAGGACCAAAGCCACCTTCTCCAATTTTGTTGGCACAATCGAAATCATTAGTAGCAGATTTTATTTGTTTTAAGCTAAAAGTCCCCGTCACTGAATCTAGTCGTCTAGCATCTGTACGGACGCACATACGAACCAGTAAACCAAGGAATTCAGTTTCTTTGTAATTAGTTCCTCAGGTTACACTTGAGGAAAGATTAAAAGCTCATCTGCATAGCAAAAGCATGTCCCCCCCAAAGGTTCCCAAGATATTCTCTTGTTGAAAATCATTGGGGCTAGTGCAAGTAATTAAAGCACATATAGTGTATTAATAGATGGAAATAAGACAATGAGGAAACATTCACACAAACTACTCACCAGAAACTACAGAAATGGCTGATATAAGGGGACCATAAACTCCTCTATCAGGAATTCTTGTCGTCCTTTTACCAGCCCAATAGAATCTGATCCCTAGAATATTGTTTGAGATGATCACATTAGATATAGGTTTTACAACTGCCTTTTGAGCAACACCGGTGTAATCTTCAACATAGAAGTCCTTCGCCACTAATATTTCCTATGGCAAAGAGTTCTTATTAAACCTTGATATGTAACTTCAAATATACAGAATTTCCATCAACGTCACAGATTACCTGAACATAGATATCAAATACACGCTTCCCAAGGCTATTATGTGTTTTTTCATTCGTAAACACTATTTCTGCAAAGTGGAGATTTAAGGTGTAGTTCCCATTTTCTAAGCAATAATGGAAATAAGTGAGCGACATAGGAGATACACGTGCGGTGGCATACAATTCAGATATATTGGCTGATGAGAGATGCAGAGTGTAACGTGTATTTTGGTATTCATTATTATCCATGAAATCCCCAGTGCTACTAAACCCCCAGTAACTATTGTCACGAATAAAGTACTCCGCAGCACCACCTTCAACATCTCCATCTCCTTCATATACAACTGTGACTTTATCTTCCTTGATGGCTACATTGTTTCCACCAGAATTAATATGCAAACAATTTGAATCTGCCATAAAATAATAATTTTAAAAGTATCTATTAGAAAGCAAGCTTTATGATAATCACAGAAATATACGCTTATATACCCCTTTGTAGTCTTTAACTATCAAGTGATCACAACAATTCATAACTACTTTAAAGCATGCTACCATAATAATTCAATCACTTTCAATTCAATTCTCTCCCTCCTCTCCAAAATTAAGCTTCGAGAGAATGAAACACTAGCTGTAAAGAGTGTAATAAATCATCCTCAAAGCCAACACATGACAGCCCCACAAATCTGTGAAAATTGTTTACCTTCTGCCGCACCCAGTTGGAGGGCCCTGAACTCATGGAAACTAGAGGTCTACTGTCTAAAGACTTGTATATACTCAGCTCTTGCCCAGTGGAGTTCTTCTACTTGCAAGCTCGTATGGAAGATACACCCTCCAGATCGCCGACATTGCAAGACTTAATATGCAATAAAAGTTAAAATTAAATTTTCTTGCAAATCACAGGCTGTCGTGTCGGCAATGTGGATGGCGTGTCCTCCACACTGGTTTGCAAATATAATTTTTCTTCCCAGTGATGAAGACTAGTTTATAAGAAGATGGATGCTCTCCTAATCTCCCACTACATTCTTCCCCAAGCCCCAACTCCCCCCGTCCAACATATCAACAACCCCTTTCAATGGAAAATCTCCATAACTAAATTGCCCCAAACTTCTGTGTTGAAAATTTCTAAATTTCCATAGAGCCCGTGGCCTTATGTCTTAGTACCCTCCAGCCCACTTGCAATTAGAGATGGGGCCGAATAGGCAGATGGGCCTTTCAACAAACTGTGGAGCCCCAGGTCCACAGTCACCTTTTTTAAATAGACCGTTGATATACTCGTCCATCTTCTCCAATTGGTTCTTCATAAATGCTCATAGTGGATTTCTAAGAGTGCTTCCCTTGCATCAGGATTATCTGCATCTTCCTAGTCATGTTGATCCTCATCAGCCTTGAAAGCCTCCGTCCATGAGTCTGTTGCACCTCGTAGTCCTCGGATGTCCCCAACTATGCTCATGAGAAACTCAAGACTGTCCCCTACCACTGGATGTCAACCACTTATGCCTTTCTAGTCTAAGTTTCCAGGATTTTCTGGCTCTTTTTCCTTCCTGCTACTAGGAGCTTCAAATGCATACCCCAGCATACTTTATTTTTGAAGGTAGTAAATGACAGCATGATACGTTTTCTATTTCCTTATTTATCTTTTATGAGTTGTATATATATACTTCCTTATTTAGATAACAGAAGTTCCATACTTAGACAGGTTTTATACATAGTCATAGTTTCCTTTCTTGTAAATAGATTTAATTCCTGTAATTTAGGCTTAATTCCAGCCTTGTATCTTGCACAATTGTGCCTATATAATGAAAGGAAATCCTCACTAAGGAGGTATTGAATCCACTTGACATGGTATCAAGAGCCAAACCTTAGAAAATTTTCTGGTTCTTTCTCGTGGGATTTTCTTTGGGTTGGACGATAGTGTTGACTTTGTCGGCACTTTTTGTGAGCTGTTTGCTTGTGGCTGGGCTGCGATAATTTTTTTTTCGGTGGTGGGTGACAGTTTACCCCTGTCGGCACTCTCTGTGAAGGTTTCTTACTTTCGTTGTTGCTGGGCTGCGACATTCCTTGGAGTTTTTGGATTTCAGCAGCTTCTGTTCAAGGCTTTTTGGTTCTCGGTTGTCTCTGTGCAGTTTCTTCTTTGAATCTCGGCTGATTCACACTGCTTCTGTGCAGTCTTATCTTTGGGTTCTCGGCAATTTCTGGGCCAGCTTTGTGGTTGCCCTCTGTTTTACTTTCTCGTGGTTGGCACGGGAAGGTATTATTCTTGGCTATTTTTTTTTTACGAGCATCATGTCTTCAGAAGCATTTGCTGTGTGAAAGTCGCGGGCAAGAACTATTATGCGTGGAAATTTCAATTTCGCTTATTTGTTTTGGGGAAAGAATTATGGGGTCATATAGATGGTAGTGATCCCGCTCCTATTAAGCTTCCTAAGTTGGCTCAGTGGAAAATCAAAGATGCTAGGATGATGTGTTATGAACTCTGTTGATTGTGGAAATAATAAGGTTGGGTTGCTGTGTATCTTAGGAAGATGATGGAATAAATGAACAAGTGCTCATGAAATGGTAGGAAGCAATGCATGCCAACTGTTTGGTAAATTGCTAGTGAAGAGAAAACAGAGTGTATTGTTACGGGAGTGCTTCGAGGGCTCCCAAACCTCCTTACAATATTTTTCTAACAAATTCCAGATTCTTCAGATGCCTGACAATGATCCATTTTCTTACCTTTATGCGCTGCCTCTAACAGAATTGAGAAAACTCTAGTCTGACCCGTAACACTTGCTAACAGGTAACAGTTTGAATGCACCGTTTGGAAGACTCTTCCAAACGTTGCGTTTCTACAATTATTTAAACGGTGCGTAGCACCTTACATAATAAAAGCTACAGATTACTAATACCAAAACGACTCCAGTTTAGCCAAACAGTGGCCTCTATACAATGTTGCCCCTTTCTTTAATTCTTCTTCATTTCTCCCTTCAACCCGACAGTTCCAGACCACTTCCACTTCAGTTCATCTTCACTTCTTTCTTCTAGTGGCTTCTGTCAGAACCCTAACATTCTCTCCCTCTTCAAAAAACCTTGCCCACAAGGTGTGGGTATAGGCTTTGAAGCTTCCACAACAACTCCCAACTGCTCTCTTCATAGTCTAGCCCCTTCCATTTCATAAGCACTTTTGTGACAGCACGGTCCCTCTGTTTTTTCATCCTTCGCCCTAGAATCCTTTCGGGTTCGGGCTGTATTTCACCATCTATGTCAGTGGGAGGGAGATCTTGAAGGATGGGAATATGCAAACCCAATTTTTTCTTAAGACAGGAAACATGAATGGTAGGATGTATCCTTGACAATTCAGGTAATTTCAATCGGTATGCCACAGATCCCACTCTCTCCTCCACTTGAAAAGGTCCATAATACCTTGGGGATAGCTTCAAATTTCTCCTCAAAGCCAAGGTCTTTTGTCACTACGGCTAAAGCTTAAGGTAAACCCAATCCCCCTTTTCAAATTCCCTTTCAGTCCTGTTTTTATCTATGTAATACTTCATTCGGTGTTGTGCATCTGTTAAATTCTGTTTAAGCAAATTGATGGTCTGATCTCTGCTTTTAAGAAACTGATTTGCTGCTTCATTTGTTACTGTGCCAGGCACATAGGACAAAAGAGTGGGTGGGGGGTAGCCGTAGACAGCCTGATAAGGGGTCATTTTAGTTGTCGTATGATAGGTGGTATTATACCACCACTCAGCCATTGGAAGCCAGTAAGACCATACCTTAGGTTTAGAACTAGCATAGCAACGTAAATAGGCTTCCACACACTTATTCACAGCTTCAGTTTGGCCATCTCATTGTGGGTGATAAGCTGAACTGAAATCAAGGGAAGACCCTTGTGCACTGAAAATGGCCTTCCAGAAGTTACTTAAAAAGATTGGGTCCCTATCCGATACCACAGACTTAGGGCACCCATGCAGCTTAAAAACATTCTTCATAAACTCTTCCACCACCACTTGAGAAGTATAGGGATGGGGCAAAGGTATAAAATGACCATACTTGGAGAGTCAATCAACCACCACCAATATTACACTGAACCCCTTTGAAACTGGTAGACCTTCCACAAAATCCAGTGAGATATTAGTCCAAGGTTGGTTGGGAATGGGAAGTGGCTGGAGTAGTCCAGCTGGGTGAGCAGTCTCGTTTTTCATGGCTTGGCATGTGTTATATTCCCGTACTAGCTTCTTGATGTCTTTTTTCATGCCTTTCCAATAGAAATTTAGTTTAGCTCTTTGGTATGTTTTCAGGTACCCGGAATGGCCTGCTTGAGGGCTGTCATGAACAAATTGTAACACTTTCTTTTTAAAATCAGAATTTTCCGCCAACACAATTCGCCCTTTTTTTAAGATCACCCCTTGCCTTAGTGAGAAACCCTTAGGTATATTCTGATTTGTCTGCAGCTGGTCTAATAGCACAACCAGCTCGCTAGACTCTTGGTAGCTTCTTTTTAACTCTTCCAACCAAGAAGGAGTCGGGAAAGACAATATAGCTGCACATTCAGCCCTGTTTGAATCTTCCATTCTCCTTGAGAGTGCATCCGCAACCCTATTTTCCTTCCCTCTTTTGTATTCAATAGAGAATTGATAGCCCATCAATTTTGCTACCCACTTGTGCTGCATTTCAGTCCCCACGCGCTGTTCAAGTAAAAATTTGAGGGCTTGTTGGTCAGTCTTAATAATAAAGGACTGACCAAGGAGGTAAGGCCTCCATTTTTGGACAGCCGTTACAAGAGCTAGTAACTCCTTCTCATAAGTTGATAAGAGAAGAGCCTTGCCCTTAATGGCCTTACTTAGATACGCAATAGGCTGTCCCGATTGCATTAAAACTGCTCCCAGTCCTATTCCACTAGCATCACACTCAATAACAAAGGGCTTGCTGAAATTAGGTAGCCTTAAAACTGGAGGGTGTGCAATAGCCTGTTTCAAGGCCGTAAATGCCTTTCTTGTCTCCTTACTCCAATAGAAAGCATTTTTCTTCAACAATTCAGTGAGAGGGGCTGCAATACTACCATAGTTTCGGATGAACTTCCGATAATACCCCGTTAACCCTAGGAATCCCCTTAGAGATTTCACATTCTTAGGTTCAGGCCACTCTAACATAGCAGCCACTTTAGAAGCATCCGCCATCACTCCATCTGAATTAATCACATGACCCAAGTAGTCAATCTCTCCAATAGCAAATTTACACTTGGATCTTTTGGCATATAGGTTGTTTTTCTGCAGTAAGGATAGAACCTTCCTTAGATGCTCTAAATGTTCAGCTTGACTCTTGCTATAGATCAAGATATCGTCAAAAAATACAAGTGCAAATTTCCTTAGATAAGGTTTAAAGACATCGTTCATTAACCCTTGAAACGTGGCCGGGGCATTAGTTAGCCCAAAGGGCATTACCAAAAACTCATAATGCCTTAGATAAGGTTTAAAGACATCGTTCATTAACCCTTGAAACGTGGCCGGGGCATTAGTTAGCCCAAAGGGCATTACCAAAAACTCATAATGCCCATCATGAGTGCGAAACGCTGTTTTGGGTATATCCTCCTCAACTACCCTCATTTGGTGGTAACCCGACCTTAAATCGAGTTTAGAAAAAATAATCGAGCCAAACAATTCTTCCAACAGCTCATCAACCACCGGAATAGGGAATTTTGCCTTCACTGTCTCCTTGTTTAATGCCCTATAGTCCACACATAATCTCCAACTCCCATCGGCCTTGCAGACCAGCAAAACAGAAGAAGAAAAAGGGCTGGAGCTAGGTCGTACCACCCCTGACTTCAAGAGCTCTGCTACTATTTTCTCTATTTATGCTTTTTGGTAGTAAGGATATCAATAGGGCCTATTAGCAGTGGGTGGGGTACCCTCCTTGAGGATTATTTGGTGATCATGGGGACGAGATGGTGGTAGCCCCTTAGGTTCATTAAAAACCCCTTGAAATTCTTCTAGGACTTGAGTAACATCACCCTGCATAAGCTTCCGCTCTTCCACTTCCCCCTCCACAGCCATAATTTGTAACAAAATGCCCTTGCCCTTAAGCATCTTATGACCGTCATCCACCACTGCTGGTTTCAGCTTTAACCCTTGTAATTCAGTAATTTAGAGAAATCCCAAGTAATGGGACCCAAAGTCTCCAACCATTGAACTCCTAACACCACATCACACCCCACTAAATCAAGTACATAAAGAGAGGGTTTAAATGAAGTACCTTGCACCTTTAAATTCACATCATTGCACATTCCCCCGCTTCTTAAGCATTGCCCATTAGCTACCTTGACCCTTAATGCAATGGAAGTATCCACTGTCAACTTCAGTTTTGGAACCAAGGTTGAATCGATGAAGTTATGAGAGCTGCCCGAGTCCACTAGAATCACCAATTCCTTGCCCTTGATGCTACCGACCAGCCTCATTGTACTTACTGTAGGAGTGCCTGCAATTGCAGCTAATGAAATTTCAGGTACCTCTCCTTTGTCATCAATCTATTGTCTTCACTTACTGCTTCACCAATCTTTGGAGGGCTGTCATCCTCTTCCTCTTCTAAGTCATCCTCATCAGCTTGGATGAAATAAACTCTTGGTTTATTGCACTTATGGTTTGGGTTCCACTTATCATTGCAGTGGTAACACAACCCTTTCTTACGTTTCTCATCCATTTGGGCTGAGAGAACTGGTCTGGTGGCACCAATAGGTCCAGACCAATTCTTGTTGCTGCTACCCGCGTAAGACCCTTTGGAAAAACCCCCAAAAGTTTCACTAGACTTCTTCCATGTGTGCTTGTTGGATTTTTTTACACTTAAGAGGTATTCCTCTTGGATTCTTGCTAATCCATATGCTGCATTCATATTGACAGGATTAAACATTTTTATGGGCAAGCGGATTTCATCCTTCAGTCCACTAATAAAACAACAGCTTGTGCTCATCTGAAAGGCCCCTCAACCGATTAGCCAAGGCTTCAAATTGTGTCGTGTAAGCCGCAATAGAGCTGGACTGTTTTAGTCGCGTTAGTTCCTCCATGGGACTATCGTAAGACGTCGGCCCAAAGCGAAGAAGCATAGATATGGTGAATGTGTCCCAGTCATGGAAATGGCCCCTATCTGAAGACTCTTGGTACCACACAAGAGCCTCCCCCTCCATGTGGTGAGACGACATGAGCAGGCGGTGTGGCAAGGGAGTCTGATGAAATTCAAAGTATTGATGTGCCTTAAAAATCCATGAAGCTGGATGGTCTCCTTGAAAGTGTGGAAAGTCTAAACGCACGCCTCGGAAGTTGCCTTGTCTTGGTTCTTGTGGTTCTTGGTCATCATACTGCAGCTGGCGCTGTTCCTGGTGCTGGTGTTGATTATTTTGTGGGTGCTGATGGTGATGATTTTGTTGTTGAAGTTGCTGGACTATTGTGCGCATCATGGCATTTACTGTCTCCATATTAGTCTTGAATTCTTGCATAGACTGCTGTGTTTGCTCATTTTGTTGTTTAAGTTCAAGTATCTGCTGCTGTAAGTCCTCATTCTGATGATGCCTAGACCTTGTATTTTCTGCCATAGGATCGTTGGATGCTGATACCAATGTTATGAACTCTGTTGATTGTGGAAATAATAAGGTTGGGTTGCTGTGTATCTCAGGAAGATGATGGAATAAATGAACAAGTGCTCATGAAATGGTAAGAAGCAATGCACGCCAACTGTTTGGTAAATTGCTAGTGAAGAGAAAACAAAGTGTATTGTTACGGGAGTGCTTCGAGGGCTCCCAAACCTCCTTACAATATTTTTCTAACAAATTCCAGATTCTTCAGATGCCTGACAATGATCCATTTTCTTACCTTTATGCGCTGCCTCTAACAGAATTGAGAAAACTCTAGTCTGACCCGTAACACTTGCTAACAGGTAACAGTTTGAACGCACCGTTTGGAAGACTCTTCCAAACGTTGCGTTTCTACAATTATTTAAATGGTGCGTAGCACCTTACATAATAAAAGCTACAGATTACTAATACCAAAACGAATCCAGTTCAACCAAACGGTGGCCTCTATACGATGTTGCCCCTTTCTTTAATTCTTCTTCATTTCTCCCTTCAGCCCGACAGTTCCAGACCACTTCCACTTCAATTCATCTTCACTTCTTTCTTCTAGTGGCTTCTGTCGGAACCCTAACATGATGACATGGATTTTGGGCTCTGTTAATCCTCTTATTGTTCTCAATTCGAGGCCTTATAAGACTGCTAAATCTATGTGAGAATACTTATGGAAAGTATATAATCAGGACAATACTGCCCGGCATTTTCAGTTAGAGTATGAGATTGCCAGTTACACTCAGGGCAATCTCTCCATTCAAGATTATTTTTCTGGCTTTGATACTCTCTGGGGAGAATTTACTGACATGTTTATTCCAAGGTACCGGAAGATTCTCTATCTGTTGTGCAGGCCGTTCATGAGCAAAGCAAGCGAGATCAGTTTTTAATGAAGTTACGACCTAAATTTGAGGTCACTCACTCCAATTTGATGAACCGTGGTCCCGTGCCGTATTTGGATGTTTGTTTTGGGGAGTTACTTCGTGAGGAGCAGCGTCTTGCCACCCAGGCCACTTATCAGCACAACAAAATGATAACCAATGATGTGGCTTATGCTGCTCAAGGGAAAGGCAAGGGACGGGACATGCAGAACCTTTAATGCTTCAGCTGCAAGGAATATGGACATATTGCTGCCCACTGTGCCAGGAAATCTTGTAACTATTGTAAGAAGCCAGGGCATATTATTAAAGATTATCCTACTCGTCCTCAAAATCGTCAGGCTAATGCTTATCAAGCTACTGTGGGTTCCTCTTCTTCTGCTACTGCGGGTGACTCTTCTACTCTTACTATTGAGATGGTCCAGCAAATGATTATTTCAGCATTTTCAGCCTTAGAGCTGCAAGGCAACAGTTCCATTTTATCCTTCTCATGGCTTGTTGATTCGGGTGCGTCTAATCACATGACTAGCTCTTCTGATACCCTTAGCAATGTTTGGCCTTATAATGGATCGTCACACATTTAGATTGCTAATGGTAGTCAGTTACCTACTCATGCTATTGGGGATGTTGATTCCATTGTTCGGGATGTTTTTGTATCACCTCAGCTTTCTACTAGTCTCATATATGTAGGTTAGTTGGTTGATAACAACTGTGCTATTCGTTTTTCTCGTGATGGTTGTCTTGTACAGGATTAGGTGTCGAGCCAGATACTCGCGAAGGGGCCTAAAGTTGGACATTTATTTCCTCTGCATTTTTCCCTTCTTGCTATTATTTCATTTGCTTGTAACGCTGTGAACAATAAGTGTGAAGTGTGGCACAAATGGTTGGGTCATCCTAATTCAGTTGTTTTATCCCATGTAATAAATTCTAGTTTGTTGGGTAATAAAGATCAATCTTCTTCTCATCTCTCTTTTGATTGTTCCACATGCAAACTAGGTAAAAGTAAGTCTCTTTCTTTTCCTTCTTATGGTACTCATACTGAACGTTGTTTCGATTTGATTCATAGTGATATGTGGAGAATTTCTCCAATTATCTCACATGCCAATTATAAATACTTTGTTACTTTCATTGGTGATTATATGAAGTATACCTAGATTTATTTTCTTCGCTCTAAATCTGAGGTCTTCTCTATTTTCCAAAAATTCACTACTTATGTTGAGAATCAATTTTCTTCTCGCATTAAAATTCTCAAGTCTGATTCAGGTGGTGAATATATGTCTCGTGAGTTTCATGATTTTCTCCAACAAAAAGCCATTGATTCTCAACGTGCTCTGTTACAGGTTGGTTCATGTTTCTTGGTGACTCTTTGATATCTTGGAAGAGTAAGAAACAAGATCGTGTTTCCAAATCTTCCACCGAATCTGAATACTGTGCGATGTCTGCTGCTAGTTCTAAGATTCTCTGGCTTCGTGGTCTCCTCGCTGAGCTTGGTTGCGCTCAGTCTGATCCTACTCCTATACATGCTGACAACACTAGCACCATTCAAATTGCTGCAAATCCCGTGTTTCATGAACATACGAAACACATTGAGATGGACTGTCATTTTATTCGGGAAGTATTGGACACTCGTATCATTTCTCTTCCTCATGTTTCTACTGACCTCCAGATCGCTGATGTAATTACTAAGGCCATGACACGACAACGTCATCAGTTTCTTGTGGGCAAATTGATGCTTCTTGATCACTTCTTGATCGACCAGCATCAAGAAGCATCAATTTGAGGGGGGATGACAGCATGATACGTTTCCTATTTCCTTATTTATCTTTTATGAGTTGTATATATATACTTCCTTATTTAGATAGTAGAAGTTCCATACTTAGACAAATATTGTACATAATCATAGTTTCCTTTCTTGTAAATAGATTTAATTCTTGTAATTTAGGCTTGATTCCAACCTTGTATCATGCACAATTGTGCCTATATAATGAAAGGAAATCCTCACTAAGGAGGTATTGAATCCACTTGACAAATTATAAAACTTTTTTTACTTCTAAAACTTACCAATGTTTACGATATCATTTTTTTATTAGTACTACAAATCTGATTAGGAGAAATGCAAGAAAGAAGGGTGCAGCCCTAGAGCATGCGAGCTCTACAACAGAAGCACTATTTATGCAAAGACTGAAAAGAAAATATTACTAGAACTACCCAATAAGTCAATGAATAGATGGTATGTAAGAAAGAAACATAGTTAGCAACAGAAGCACTACTTTCAACACCCTACAGTCCTATATTCCAAATTCACCACTTCAAGCAAAAATAAACTGCTCACTATGCCATTCAACTCATCCTACTTCTAAATCATCATCAAGAGAAGCTGACAATATATTTCACAGGAATGTAGGCATCACCTAGTATACTCAAATAGAAAAATGACCACGAACCAAAGCTCCATAGTTACCATCAATGTAAAAACAGATAATTTATTTTCCCTCATTCATTCTACATATAAAAACGGCCAATAGAAAATTGCCTCCTCTTTGTACCAAACTCTCCACCAAAACAATACAAAAACTAGGTACAGTCACTATAAACACTACCTTATGGTCAGAGTTAACCTCAAAACTGAAGACTCAAGCTCAACTTCTAACACAAAAAGTGTTCAACAGAACTACAGTCTCCATGAAATAAATGAATCAGGACCTCATTCGGTTCTAATTCTAATAGGTCACGTAAGTCCCTTAAGCCAAAATCCCAAATATTTCAAGCAGTATGCATGCAACGTAGATGGAAGACTGGGTCATTAAGCACGTGAAGACCATGCAACGTAGATCAGAGAGAGCTGGGACGTGCAAAACCATTGCATGATGCATGCAATGTAGATGGGAGACATAATCCATGCAGGAGTGGACTTGGTCGTGGCCATTTACGTGCAGATCCGTAGTTGCGAGTTTTATGTCATTTTTGTCAGTTTGTGATTAATGCTCTATTTTATGCTTTGTTTTTACATGTGTTGAATTTCATTTGTCAGTTGTAACTTCCCTTTTATTCCGGTTGGTTTGTAACTGGCTTTGCTTATTTAAGCAGCCATTGTTTTCGTAATGAATGAAGTAATCATTTGTTACTCAATCTGCAGTACTATTCTCACCTGAAGAGAAACTATTTTGTGGTACGTTCTCACCTGTAGAGAACATTTGCTTATCATTCTGTGTTGGGACCTATCATTGGCCTCAGAGCCAGGTTAGCCAGGTTGTTATGGGAACTAACAAGGAGTGTATTGAGCACTTGGAGTCTAGACTCGATGTAGCTCAAGAAGGACTGCTGCGAATGGAGGAAACTCTCAATCGATTTTCGAGTATGTTGATTGCAAATCAAGAGAATCCCAACCACGGTGACCATCATCGAGAAGGAAACGATAGGGGTCGGCAGATCATCTCTACCAAAACGGCAAAGCTGGAATTCTCACGATTTTCCGGTGAGGACCCAACCATGTGCACCAGTTTTTCGAATACTAGGGCACGGTGGAAGCCCAAAATGTTTCCATGGCACCATACCATTTGGAAGGCGAGGCTAACCAATGGTGGTAGTGGATTCGCAGGACATTTCGGGACGAAGGACACGTGCTTTCATGGGAGAAATTCGAGGAAGAACTCTGGGCTTGCTTCAGACCATCGGAGTGTGAGGACTTCAACGAAGCTCTTTCCCGTGTCCGACAGCTAGGGACTTTGCGTGATTATCAATGCGAGTTTGAGAAGCTCGGCAATAGGGTTCAAGGATGGACTCAAAAGGTGTTAGTGGGGACATTCATGGGTGGCTTAAAAGCTGAAATTGTTGATGGAATTTGGATGTTTAAACCTCAGTCCCTCAAGGATGCCATTAACTTGGCACGGATGCGAGACGATCAACTTACACGGCAGCTGGAGTTCTTACTGTAACCCCCACCTACACGAGCAGCTCTAGCTCTTCCACCAGCAGCTAGTGTAGCTTCCGCAGCACCTGTTGTTCCAATCAGGCACTTAACATGGGAGGAAATGCAAAGGAGAAGGGCTCAAGGTCTCTGTTTCAACTGCAATGAACGATTCACAGCAGGACATAAATGCCAAAAAACACAATTGTTACTCTTGGAAGGATATGTGGGAGCTGGCAACATGATACTGGAGGAATTCACTGATCAACATGTGTTGGAAGCTGACCCAAGTGGAGGTGCAGTGGAATAAATTTGGTCCAATGGAAGCATCTTCCGTCAGAGGAGGCGACATGGGAGCCTACGAGTAAGTTGCTGGACATGTTTCCAAGTGTGGACCTTGAGGACAAGGTCCACTTAATGGGGGAAGTATTGATAGGTCACGTAAGTCCCTTAAGCAAAAATCCCAAATATTTCAAACAGTATGCATGCAACGTAGATGGCGGACTAGATCATTAAGCACGTGAAGACCATGCAACATAGATGAGAGAAAGCTGGGACGTCCAAAACCATTGCATGATGCATGCAACATAGATGGGAGACGGAATCCATGCAGGAGTGGACTGGGTCGTGGCCGTTTATGTGCAGATCTGTAGTTGCGAGTTTTACGTCATTTTCGTCAGTTTGTGATTAATGCTCTGTTTTATGTTCTGTTTTTACGTGTGTTGAATTTCATTAGTCAGTTGTAACTTCCCTTTTATTCCGGTTGGTTTGTAACTGGCTTTGCTTATTTAAGCAGCCATTGTTTTCGTAATGAATTAAGTAATCATTTGTTATTCAATCTGCGGTACTATTCTCACCCGAAGAGAAACTATTTTGTGGTACCTTTTCACCCGAAGAGAACATTTGCTTATCATTCTATGTTGGGACCTATCAGATTCCAATCTTAGAATTTCTTTCATAGGGCTAGCTGAGATTCACTTGAGCAGTTTTTAAATGATTAAAATAGTTTATATGTCTATACTGATAAATCAAAACAATTTCACATTTTCATATGAGAGTTCAAAGAGAAATTTCAAAGAGAACTTGGAGAATTGATGTTAGTTTCATAGCGGTCAATAGTTTTTGGAGCACCAGAAATGTATCCTTACATCGTGGACAATTGAAGTTCTTTAAGCAATGAGGACCTTGTTTTCTGTACAAAAATGAGTATAAAAGAATATATCAATAGGAAATGTAGTCGTCAATCAATATTTGGAATCCTAACCTTATACAAAACTTCTTCTCATTTTCTAGCTGCTTGGAAACTTATTAAAGAAACAGTGTAATAAATCAACAAAAGAAGCATCTTACATGTTGTCCTCCTTGAAGGAGCTTCGAAATAAGTTAAGACTCAAATTCCTAATAAAATAGCAGAGGTTGAAAGAACTATCAGCTTTAAAGCCATGTCAAACTAGAAATATACGAAATTAATGAGTATAAAAGAAGTATGACAACTTTTCTCCACAAGCTGGCTGTTCAGGACCTTTCCATGTGAAGTTATTGTAGGAAAGATCACTGCATCCTTACGTCAGAGAAAACCATGGCAATCCTTTAATAAAAAATAAAAAACAAACAAAACTAGAACAAAAAAAAAAAGATAACATGAATCTAAGAATACTATTATTTTAGTATTTCAGAAGAATTTGAACCCAAAAGGCATGCAGTTATCAGGGAATATGCCATTTCTTCAAAATGGCCAAGATATGACACTAATGCTAGTACTCTCACCATCCAGAAAATAAAAGCAAATTTGCATAATTACATGCTTAAAAGCCCAGACAATGTCGGGAGGAAGGTTTAATACTGAAGTTGTTCAGACCTGCCTCGCCCCAGACAGGTCTGAACAACAAAGGCCCTTCTCAACTGCCTTAATATTGATTTTTTTGTTTTCTTTGCCTCTCAGAATATTATTGGAAAAGTAATCTAGTGTATAGAGTGACTCTCAAATCTTTTTTTTATTGGCATAGGGACTCTCAATGCAAAACTGTCAAAATATATTAATATTAACCATAAAGAGTTTTGAGGAAATTCTACTTTTAAGTTCCGAAACATGCATTAAAAAGACAGACCATCTACGGAAGAGAAAATAGAGCTGTCATGAACTTGATAGCATTAAAAAAGAAAATAGAATTAAGTAAAAAGAAAATCAGGAATCTCCACCCTTATATATGGAAATAGAATTAACTAAAAAAAAACATACATATTACTCCGCCTTCAAAATTGATTCTGGCACATTTCCTCTTAGCGAGTTGCCAGTTAAAAGGCTAACAAAAATGCAATCAAATGTTTAGTGTTTTATCCAAATACTAAAACTCAAAAGCATTTGAACGCATCCTACCAGAAAATATAATACTGCATTCTAAAACATTTATGACACAGTTCTGCCCAGAAAGGAAGCTCGATTATAGAACATCGTGGCATAGGTGTCGCATGCACATGTTTGTTTGGGTGTTTGTGTGTGTATAAATTGTGTCCTCTAGATTTTGAAAAATATTTTTAAGTATGTTAGCAATGGAAGTTATAATATATAAATTAATGCAGCCTGTTTTTTGGTATACTTAACAGGAATCTCGGGCGCTCTAAGTTGGCACTGGTTGGAATCTCCCCAATTAATTTGTTAAAACTGACATCCCTACCACAATAACAAAGTCACAAGATAATTAATATTCATCCTCAGAAACAAGTTACCAACCTGGAAAGTCCTAAGAAAAAGGTGTTCTAAAATTTTATAATTTGAAAAAATACCTTACATGAAGGATATTCAGGTAGCCTAGGTCCTTTTCCTTATGAAAGAGAACACTGGTTCTATCAATATGTGATTTTTGCTAGTAAGCCATGGAAAAGGGAGCAAGCCAGACAACACTAACAAGAAAAGAATTGAGAAACAATAGCAGCAAGGAATTCGGTCCATGTTCAGCAGTAAAGAAATGAGTTTCATAGTTTTATCAGTGTTTTTGGAACTATAGGTCTCTGCACTTTGATTTTACATAAACCACATATCTACAAGTATGTTGTGATATCCAGAGTAGGGAAAGCGTTGTATGGGTGTTATGTTCTACATGGGATATTTACTAGGTGGATTGCCCTTTGTAAGTGATTCCTCAAAGTTCCATATAACTTCAACTGGTTCTTTTTAAGGTCATGACAAATGGTATCAAGGTCGACAAAGTAACACCATATGACACCAGAGCACTGCATACAAGACAGGACAGCCAGAATGTCAAGATTTCAAGTGAGGGAAGATTGTTACCTTAAACAGTGACGAAAAACTGCAAGGGTGCTCTGTTCCAGATGAACTGAGCTTGATAATTATTACTGGAAGCTCCATGTGCAACTTCAACTGGTCTTTTATGGTATAGCATAGATGGAGTTAACAATTCCTTGGGTCATGACATGTGGACGCATTTGCACACCAATATGTTGTGTAATTTGCATAAGTACGTGCCCAAGTGTCTAACAACAAAAAGATGTGCCCATTGCTATCTTCAGTTTCTGTAATTAGGTTCCTCAAGGAGAACACAATCTTCATAATGTTTTTGAGCCAGGTTGTTTTCTATTGTGTTGATCTTTCCAATAGACTCAGAACTTATTTCTACATCTTCATTAAAGCCATTTTCTATTCCATTCTTTTTATCTGATGACTTTACTCGAAGTATGAATGTTGAGATATTGCTTATCATCTTTGCATGAACATTTACAACGTTCTTTTGCCTTGTTCAGTGATAACTGAAAGCTTGAAGCACCAGGCAATACTTACAATCCTGTCTTCAAAGAGCATAAATGATACTCCCAGAAATAGTTTTCTATTTTCAGTTAAGAGAAACTAACACCATTGAAAATATCATGTTTTTCATTTTTCTTTTTATTCTTTGGAAACAAAATTTAGAAATACTTCTTTGAAATACACAACATACTATATTTGGGATTTGGGTCCCAAGAGTTCCTACCCAAACTCTAGGGCCTAGAGTGGCAGTCCACAGCATTTATAGCTATATTATTATCCACTTCTATAAATGTTTTATTACCCACTTTCACAAAACCAAGTATAAAAATACATTTAAAAATTTATTTCGAGAATTCTCAAAAAACAGAGAAGTTTTCACTTAACAAACACATTTCAAATTTTTTTTTTTTTTTTTTTTTGCCCTTTAAATTGCCCCCATATTTTCTAGTTCACTGCAACAAAAAACATGTTTTATTTAAGTATTTATTTTTTTGAAGATACGCACCCCCACATATGCCATCGCAAGCTAACAGAACACAGGGCTCCAATACATCAGATGCTTTACTTAAATTTTCTTTTTTTTTTTAACCGAGAAATCCTCCTCATTCCAAAAAATAAAAAAACCTCACTTTTGTCGGATAAATACCTTGGCACCTCCCTTATGCAATCTCATGAACACGTGGTCCCATCTGCTCCCAACCTTGCTAAGTGGTCCGCCGGACTATTCCCTTGACGATAAATATGAAGCATACAAAAAACCATCTGATAAAGAAGCGCCATGATTTCATCCCAATAGTCCTCCAAGTACCAAAGATTGCAACGAGTTCCTCTAATCCAATTGACCACAATCATCGAATCCAATTCCAGCACTATCCGATTAAAACCCAACCTTTGCGCCTGTCTAAGACCGTACAAAAGACCCAGCACCTCAGCAAAATTATTAGTACCATGCACCAGCGAAACAGCATAGGCATTAATCAACCTGCCCTCATGATTTCTCAGAACTCCACTTGCACCAGCGTCACCCGAATTACCACCACTACAGCCATCCGAATTGAGTTTGATCCATCCTAATTCCGGCCTCTTCCAAAATACTAATTTAAGCACTTTTCTTTTAGTCGAATTGATAGGCACTAGCGGCTCCAATAAAATAGCTTTATCTCTTGAAGAAAGTCCCTTTCCTGCACCAATTTTCTCCCCAATCCACGAAACCCAGTAAAGAAGCTGTCTCCATACCGTATCAACTGAGTCAGCTAGACCAGCCATACGAGCTCTACATCTCCGCAACCAAAGACACCAAGTAATAATTCCCGGCAATAAACCAAAAACCTGACCTGATTGTGAAGACCGAGAAGCTCTGCAAAACCACAACTCAACCAGATCAGACCAACTTCTTCCATCCACAAACAGCAGTCCCACAATTCTAAAACACCTTCTCCACATTTCTTTAGCAACCTCTCCTTTAGCTCATACATGATCCAGCGATTCTACAGCTCCCAATAAACAACAATCACATTTAGAAGCTAGAGGAATGCCAACTGATTTAATTTTCTCATCCGCACTAAGACCATTAAACATTGCTTTCCACCAAGTCACCGACATATTTTTAGGCAAATAGGAGTGCCAGATTTTCATGGTAATATTTTTTTGTAATTTTTTAGGGGCCGGTGGATATATAATTTTTACAAATATGCATAATGTTGAAATATCACTCAACTATAGGTCTAATTCAATCATCATATGAAATGGGTGGATTAAACTAATTTTTCTGGAGAATTTAATTTGCATCATACACCATGTGTCACCAGTAGAAAGGAGTAGTAGATGAGCTTGTTTTACATTGTTATGTAGCTTGTCTGTTATCTGGCAACAATATATTGATAGTTAAACGTCAAGTTGGCCAGAGATGTTTGATGGTCTGAGCCTGAATGATATTGGATTAAAATCAACAAAAGCCAAACATAGATTTAGGGAAATGCAATATGGTAAATACCTGATATTATGACACAGCTAATTTAGATTATAATGTTAAATGACGTCAATCATGCTACTTCCTCAACAGTCATCCTCCAGGCTGTTTTAGTAAATGAAATAGTTTGGTTTTACAACCTGTAACTCTAGTCGAGGGTTCTACTCTGCGGCTGCTTGCTTCAACCTCTTCTCCGCCCTCCGAACTGTCGTAGCAGTTGAAGAACAAGATTTTAATTAGTTAATTTGTCACAGGAAAAACCGGTATTAAAGGGTTTTGATATTGAAAATGCCGCACAAGGGGTTGATAAAAGTATGTCTATGACATATAAAGCAGTTGTGAGCAATAAAGTTTTACAGATCCACTTCCATTGGGCTGGAAAAGGGACGACAGTTGCTCCAAAGAGAGGAACTTATAGTCCTCTCATATCAGCCATCTCTGTGGAATCTGGTAACCGTTTCTTGGAATATGAGAATTCTTCTATCCTTTCCAAATTGTTTCACACTTCTCAGATTAGAGAACAGAAAATGCATACACAAAATCAGTTTTGTGTATGGAGCTTCAAAATCGCTTTATTCAGCTCCTTTTCTTTCTTCAGATTTCAGTACCCCTGTGAAGGTTGAGATATTTATCGTGATTGGAGCTTTAGTATCAGTGTTATTCCACATTCTAATGATTCTAGGCATTCTATGGCGGAAAGGATGCATAGGAGGCAGGATATCAAGGGGAAAAAGGTACTCAACACTATGGAAATTATGATTTAGATAGTATGAATTTTTTTAATGTCTTCTCCAACTATGTATAGCGATATCTCTACATGCCTCAACAATCCAAAGTACAATGTGGAAGGCAACTATAGGATTGCTGCATTGCAGAGCATAAGACACGGTCTTCATATATTGAAGCCACTTCCGTTTATGATCACAAAAATATCAAATCGTGTCTTAGATCATTCCTCATATGTAAAATCCAAGTGAAGTTATTTCGAAACGGCCCCAAAGTCACTTGAGAATTAGTTTTTCTGTTGAATATTCTTATATAGCAGTAAAATGATCTTATTTTAAATGCTAAGAAGAGCCAAAAGGCACATATCATGCTAAGGGATGTACCAATCAAATATATCTCTTTTTCGTTTGGCTTTTGATTCCAATACACCTGTGATTGTTTAGCAGACTTAGAAAATGATTTCCAATACACCTGTAATTTTAATTTATCTATTAGAAAGCAAGCTTTATGATAATCACATAAATATATGCTTATATACCCCTTTGTAGTCTTTAACTATCAAGTGATCACAGCAATTCATAACTACTTCAAATTACGCTACCATAATAATTCAATCACTTTCAATTCAATTCTCTCTCTCCTCTCCAAAATTAAGTTTCGAGAGAATGAAACACTAGCTGTAAAGAGTGTAATAAATCATCCTCAATGCCAACACATGACAGCCCCACAAAGCTGTGAAAATTGTTTACCTCCTGCCACACCCTTGGAGGGCCCAGAACTCATGGAAACTGGAGGTCTACTGTCTAAGGACTTGCATATACTCAGCTCATTCCCAGTGGAGTTCTTCTACTTGCAAGCTAGTATGGAAGATACACCGTCCATGCCGCCAACACTGCAAGACTTAATTTGCAATAAAAGTTAAAATTAAATTTTCTTGCAAATCAAAGGCTGTCATGTCGGCAATGTGGAGGGCATGTCCTCCAGACCAGCTTGCAAATATAATTTTTCTTCCTAGTGATGAAGACTAGTTTAGAAGAAGATAGATGCTTGGAAACTTAATAAAAAACCAACGTAATAAATCAACAAAAGAAGCATCTTTACATGTTGTCCTCCTTTAAAGGAGCTTCGAAATAAGTTAAGATTCAAATTCCTAATAAAATAACAGAGGTTGAAAGAACTACCAGCTTTAAAGCCATGTCAAAATAGAAATATACGAAAATTTAAATCCTAAAACTATTTTAAAAACTTTAGGATATAAAACTTTGTTAATCCAAAATTCTACTCTTGATGCTAGAATTTAGGTTCTAAAAATGATTTATTGGAAGGATATTACCCTTCCAATGAATTGACTTTGGAACATGAATTAGTTCCGTCTGCAAAAGTAATATTTCTAATGAACTTAATCTTGATTATATTCAACAATATTTGAATGTTACCGTTAAAATTTGTTTTGATAACCAACTTCTGGTAATCAATGAAAGAAAAAATTATTTTGCTAGATCTAGAAGTTCCTTTTCTGAATCTATTGTTAACAATCCAAAAAGAAAAGACCAGAATCTCATAAACTTTTTAGAAGACTCGGTCAAAACTGATAAGCCTGATTAAAATTTAAAAGCTGTTTCAACCTCTTTTCAAGTTACTTCAGCTTATTATACTACCCAAGATATAGATGTATCTAAAGGCAAATCCATAAAAGAAGTTGTTGAGGAAGAAGAAGAATATGATTATTTTTTATCTCCACCGGCTTTAGATTTGCTCGCCCCTATTAATCACACCCAATTATCTGTCATGAATAGAGCTTTTGAAATTGATTTGATTGTTTTGTATGGTGAATATAGTTTTGTTAGAAATCGTGATTAGAGAAAATCTTATCATGCTACTTTCTGTTATCAAGAAAAAGTTATGTATTGAGCGAAAATGGAAAGAAAAAATGTATGCCCTGCAAAAGCATATTATATATATATATATATATATATATATATAATCAAGGATAAATACATTTTATGGTGTAATGAATTATAATACATAACATTTTTTATAAATACATTTCTACATAATCATATATATTAAATATTTAATTTTAGTTTCATAAATCATTGTGCAGAACACTTGCTATGTTTCTCAATTCTAGAAACTTTGTGAGGTTTTTATCATTAAAATTACACCAGTAAAGCTGGACCGAACAGGACCAGAAGGCAGGGGCAGATGTTCATGCCACAATGCAGGACCATACGGGGGTCAACTCCTCCAATGATGAAGAACTCTAGGGCTTAGCAGATGAAGGAAACCAAATGGCTCACAACAGCAACGCCAACTTCAAGATAAAGATTGATTTACCGTGTTTTAATGGGAATCTTCATGTTGAAAGCTTCCCTGATTGGCTCCTTGAAGTGAAAAATTTCTTTGACTACATGCAAATACCGGAAGCTCAACAAGTAAAGCCGGTGGACTATAAGCTACGTGGGGGAGCATCAGCTTGAATTACAATTAATCCGCCCCCTCCCATAACACCAAGCCTCACACCACTTAATAAGAGACCCGAGCCCTCTACTTAATCAAATCCTGTACCATCTCCTTCATATAGCCGAAGCCGAAGAATCAATAATAACAGCTAGGCCCCAAACCCTGTAACACCTGGGCCCAGCCAAGCCGGCTTTAAAAAATTTTTGGATTTATAAGTATGAAAAGTCCATTAGAGATTATGAGTAAAATTTTTGAAAAAGGCCTAAGATAGTTTTGGCAGAATATAATTTTTCAATAAGTTAGTTAATTAGGTTTAAAATCTTTTAATGGACCAATGGATCTTCAATCAAAAAATTTATGGGAGAGTAATTATTATTAGGTTGAGTCAAGATCCAAAACTGAGGCCAAAAGCCCATGCATTAACCCCATACAAGATCCAAGACATGGGCCAAATATTTTTAGGTTATAGAGCCCTAGCCCGTAAAAATAATTTCAAACTCCACGTTCTACACGTTCATGTCCGTTTACTCACTACATGCGCCCCGCTCTCTCATATCTAGCGTTTTCTTTTGGTCATCCATTTCTCTATATATACACGTACGGTTAGCCCTCAACCTCATGTGCATAGTGCTCACCTTCAACCTTTAGACTAGAGTTGCCACCGCTCGTTCTCCTCATCAAAGAAGGTCAAACCATGACCGCCGCTTCACTCCCACTAACAAGGCCTATGTGCAACGACTGGTGGCACTTCTGTGGTGTTGCTATGTTAGAAATCCAACCCTCATGCGTCCCAGCCACTGTTAGCCCCACCGAGAGCCACCCATCTCACGGAAAACCTAGCCGTTGTCCCCTGTTTTAGCAACTAAAAACATAGCAGTCCACATATAGCAGCTCCTCCACGCCAGTTGTCTCAACCACAAATAACATCACTACCCAGCCGCTGAGCTCACCACCGTCAACCTCCATTCTCTCTCACGCTGAGCTCTCTCACCGTTTCACTCTCTCTCATACACACTCTCTCTCTCAGTGCGCAGTCACCCAATCTTGCCCGTCTCTCAGCCATCTCCCAGTTGCCCCCCACGGTGAGCCTCCATCGCACGACTTGGTTCTTCACTGCTAAAAAAGAGAAAATAAAAGTGTGTGGCTCTTTAGGTAAGGTTAGGGAAGGATTAGATCTAGGATATTACAATTTTACCCTTGAGTTATAAGCCAAAGCATAATTTTATTTTTGGACGTGAATTGTATGATGAGCCTCAACAGTTTTAGAAAATTTGTAATTTATATTCTTTTAAACTAGGCATAGTTTTGTTTTATATTGCTACGAAAGTTTTATTTTATTTTGTAATAAATATTTTAGAATTAGTGTGTAAGTAATTTGGGAAGTGATTATATTTTAGGGTTATAAGAGTTGTGGATTGTTTTTTTTTTTTTAGGAATATTAGGTTTCGTAGTATTTCAGGTTTAAGTATTGATATACATGTTCAATTGGAAATTTATGGGAGGACATGACTATTTTATAGGTAACAATTGATTTTTGTTCAATATTGCTATGGAGAAATTCTGAAAGTTGAGAAGTTCAAATAAGTGAGATTCCTATGTTAAACTTTACATAAAAGAAATGAACTAAGGCTAATTTTGGAAAAATATACATATTTTGTTATGAAAATAATTTTGAAACAACCTCAGTTATTTGTTTTGCATTATTTATGAAATTTTGTATAAGAATAAAGTATTTTCTTGCATGACTGGTGTAGACATGAGCTATTTTGGTGCATAAATTATATTTTTGTGATTTGATTTTGTTATGTTCTCAAGATGTTCTGTACTCTGATTTAATATAATGTGATTTCTGAAAACCTCTGGCATGACATTCTGTTTCTGTTTCTATTTTGTTCTGACCTTACCACAAGTGTAAAACTGTGGTTTCTGTTCGGGTTGGTACCAACTTTTCTATTTCCGGTACACCCACTTTGGAATTAAGGTAGTTTTCTACGTGGTATTTCTTGTGTGCATACTCAGAGCTCCGAGAGTGATAAAGGGAAGATTCACATTCTGTTTCTACTCGATTGGCCTGCCAGGGTTTGCACAACCCTACCACGGGGGTTAAATATGGAAGTACATTTTGATGTGATGTTTCAATTATGTTGTGCCAAATGAACTTTGAATAAGAATATTTTCTAAAATTTTCACTCTTATATTTTTGATAACATGTTTTGATTATGCATATTAAAAGTAAAACTATTTTGTTCTGCATTTTGAACTCTGCAAATGTTCATGTTTGCACACTAGTATATGTTCTTTGCTTACTGAGTTATTGATGACTCACCCCTTATCTCCAAACATTTTTCAGATAATCTTGATGGTTCTGCTGGAGAGCAAGAGTAGGCAGTGTTAGATAGGTTTGATGATTGTTGAGGAATAAGTGCCCGAGGGTACATGTACTTATTTGAGAGTCATAATTAGTAAATTTTTTATTTTCAGTTATTTTGATATGTGGAGTTAAGGATATTTTCATGTCTTTGGGGAGTTTCTAATTGATTTTATTGAGAATTTCTTTGTTGTCCCTATGAAGGAGTATTGATATTTGGATTGAGCAAATGAATTAATATTTTATGGAGTTTTTTAGATTTTATAGTTGTGATTTTAGAGTTGATATTAAGTTATAAGAGCTAACTCTTCAGACCTCTCAGATCCGGGCGTTACAAACCCCATGGCCACCCACACTGGGAGTCAAGTGAGTACCAGCCAAAATCCTTATGGTAGGCCGATAGCCAGGAAATGTTTCCACTGAAACCAGCAAGGACATTGTTCCAACAAATGCCCCACACGAAAATCAGTCAGCGTGGTGGAAGGTGATGATTTTTCTAAAGAGAACAATGCTGAATTAGCGGAAGAGGGTGAACTCGTTAAGGGGGATGAAGATGATTTTATGAATTGTGTTATACAACGATTGCTCTTGGTGCCAAAGCATGAAGAGCCCATTTCCACTTTGCAGTTGAAAACAGAGAAGTATCCTTGACCCTATAAAATTAGTTGTATTATGAAGGGAGCCGAAGCAAAGGTGTCCACCATTTGTCATGTTTTGTTTTTGATTGATAAAATTTGTAAGGAAGAGGTAGTTTGTAATGTTGTGGAAATGGATGCTTATCACATGCTGCTTGGGAGGTCTTGGCAATTTGACATAGACTACATACAGGGCAATTTGACATAGACTACATACAAGGGGCAAGAAAACACCTACACATTTTGGTGGCATGAACAAAAGACAGTGTTACTGCCTACAAGGGAATGGGATCGTGGGCCTGCAATGCTTGAGCAATAGGCCACCTTTCTCACCGAGCCTGAAGACCAGTTCCAAAGTGACGCAAAACAGTGCGGAGAAATCTTGAAGGGAAGAGTAGAGGAGGAAGCCCCTGAGGTACCTCTAACCATAATAGAACTATTTGATGAATTTGAGACCTTGTTCCACAGCAGTTACCAGCTGGACTACCTCCCATGCGTAACATTCAGCACCAATTTATCAAGTACCCAGCACAAGCCTCACCAATTTACCACATTACCGAATGAGTTCCAACGAACACAGGATTTTACAAGGCCGAGTTGAAGACCTCATCCGTAAGGGACTAATCCGAGAAAGCATGAGTCCTTGTGTCGTATCAATCTTGGTCATTCCCAAGAAGGATGGTAGTTAGAGGATGTGTGTGGATAGTTGTGCCATCAATAAAATCATGTTTAAGTATAGGTTTCCTATACCAAGACTGAATGACATGTTAGGCCTCATTTGGTTACACAGTTCAGATGAGATGGGAGAAGACGCTTTGTTAAAAGTTGAATAAAATATTATTATAATATAATTTTTTTAATATTTATTTTGTTTTGGGATTTGAAAAACTTAAATTGTTTATTATATTTTGTGTGAAAATTTAAAAATCTTGTAATGATTATATAAGATGAGATGAGATAGTTTGGTTTTGTGTAACCAAACCAGTCCTTAGACATGCTTGCAAGTTCGAGAGTTTTTTTCGAAACTTGACTTAAAGAGCGGCTATCACCAAATAACGATTCAAATAAGGATTCAGCTTGCCGATGAGTGAAAGACAGCTTTTAAAACAAAAGAGGGAGTACTCTATGAATGGCTGGTGATGGCATTCGGCTTGGCTAACACGCCTAGCACCTTCATGAGAATCATGCACCAAGTTCTCAAACCTTTCATCGGTAGGTTCGTTGTTGTTTATTTTGACGACATTCTCCTATACAGTCAAGATGAACAATAGCATATGGAGCATTTGAGGGAGGCACTTTTGGTTTTGAGAGATAATAAATTGTACCTTTACTTCAAAAAATGTAATTTTCTCACCAGCAGGTTATTATTTCCTAGCTTCAACTTTGAGGTTGAAGGGATTCATATAGACGAGGAGAAGGTCCGAACCATCTGAGAATGGCCCCGTCCTTCCACCATCCACCATTACTCAAGTTCGTAGTTTTCATTGGCATTTTATTAAGAATTTCAGCACCATTGCTGCACCTACACTGAATGTATGAAGAAAGGATGTTTCCAGTGGGCTAAGGATCAAGATGTGAGCTTTGCCATCATTAAAGAAAAATTATCTTCAGCACTTGTACTAGCGCTGCCCAATTTCAAAAAGTTGTTCAAGGTGGACTGCGATGCTTCGGCTGTCGGTGTTGGGGCTGTTCTCTCACAAGAAGGGCGACTTGTCGAATTTTTTAGTGGAAAGTTGAATGAGGCTAGACGCAAGTGGACTGTCTATGAGCTGGAGTTTCATGTCGTCCTCAGATCGTTGAAACACAGGGAACACTACCTCATCCAGCGGGAATTTGAGTTGTATAGCTATCACCATGCTCTCAAAATTCTTAAAACCAAGAACCATGTGAACCAGATGCACGCAAGGTGGGTTACGTTCATACAAAATTTCACCATGATTCTCAAGTACAAGTCTGGGTAGCACAATAAGGTTGCGGACGCTCTCGGCCGAGGGGAAAAGCTTCTGATCACGTTACAAACCCAATTTTGAGCAACTCAAAGACTTGTATGCGGATGATGAAGACTTTGCTGAGGAGATGCCAATGGAAACAACCAATGTCTGACTTCCACACCCAATGTGAATGTTTGTTTCGAAGCAACCAACTATGCATCCTGAGAACATCACTAGGTGAACACGTGATGCGTGAGCTGTATGCGGGTGGCTTAGGGGATCATGTGGGAAGAGATAAGACAATCGCCTTAGTGGCCAAGAGCTACTACTAGCCCCAGTTGGGGTGGGACGTGGGTAAATTCTTTCAAAAATGCCCCAAAAATCAAGTGGGAAAGGGTCAGTCCCGAAACACCGGCTTATACACCCCCTACCTATAGCAAAAAATATTTGGGAGGACATAAGTATGGATGTCGTAATTGGCCTTCCGCGGACTCAATGCGGTGTGAATTCCATCTTCGTAATTGTGAACCAATTCAATCTAAAAAATGTCTCACTTTATCCCTTGCCGAAGGACAGCAGATGCTTTCAACGTTGCCCACCTTTTCTTTAAAGAGGTTGTGCACCCTCAAGGAATTCCCAAGTCAATCAGATCCAATCGAGATATCAAGTTCCTCAACCACTTTTGGATCACCCTTTGGAAAAAGTTTGATACAAACCTCAAGTATAACAGCACTTGTCATCTACAAAAGAATGGTCAAACAGAAGTAACCAATCGTACATTGGGAAACATGATCAGGTGCCTTTTAGGAGATAAGCCAAGCTAGATGTATGCCTTCCACAAGTGGAGTTTGCTTTCAATAACATGGTTAATCGTTCGGCTGGAAAGACCCCCTTTGATGTTGTCTACACCTAGCCACCGAAGCAAAGGTTGGATTTGGTCACTCTTCCTAAGCTTATTGGACTTAGTATTGCAGCAGAAAACATGGTAGAATGAGTTCAACAAATCCACTCAGATGTTCGTCTCAATTTGGAGAAGGTGAATGCACGATACAAGGAAGCGGCAGACAAGCACATGCGAGTAAAGATCTTTGAAGAGGGGGACCCAGTGATGGTTCATCTTGGCAAATAGCGTTTTCCAGCAGGGACTTATAACAAGTTAAAGAATAAAAAGTATGGACCATTTTGGGTTGTTAGAAAAACTAATGATAATGCCTATGTCATGGAGCTCCTTGAAAATATGGTGATTTCTTCGACCTTCAATGTAGCAGACATCTTTGAGTACTACCCATCGGATGAACCACTCTACGCCGATCATAGCTCAAGGATGAGCTTCACTCCAAGAGAGGGGGAATCTGATGTAGTATGCAAGAAGCCAGAGGTGGGCCATGAGCATACAAATATGGCAACAGAATAAAGTAGCAAAGAATTTCGGAAAAAGAAAGTTTGCAACCTTCCAATGCTGGTCGAATCCCTAGATTTTATTGTTTTAAAAAAGGTTTCCATTTGAGAAAGTTTCCTTAGTTTGCTCTAGTCTCCGTTATAATAAGGACCAGTATTGTAGTGCAGAGATATTGCTTTTGGAATAAAGATTACAGTACTTTGAATTTTCTTTGATTTCTTTAATTTGTAGTGGGAAACACATATTTCCTACTTGAATTATCTTTACACTTCTACTGAGCAAAAAATTTCTTAAAATATGACACATCAATAGATTGAATGAGAATGGTAAGATTTATGATGAACAACAACATTTCTCCATACTAAAGATATTGTATACATCTATTTTAGAACAATCAATCCTGGTTTCAACAGAGTTTAAAAGTAAGAAAAACTTATTTTTACACATCAAATATACTATTGTTTTGGAAGACTGCCATATTAGCCTATATAAAAAAAGAGTAATACTATTATGTATCCTTGATTTTATTATCCTCAGTAACGTACACTTGTAGAGGTGGTACATTTTAAGCGATTGTTCATATAAGTGAATGACATATGAAATCACTTATAATGCACCACATAAACAGTATGATTGAAAATGACAAAATCAATATTAAGAACATCATTTAATGGCATAATTCTCAAAGCAATATGCAAAACATAGAAAATTATCACAAGTTTTTAGGATTTAATGAATTTTATAACTGTTTTGGCACAACAAGAATACTATATCACTTTTATCTTATATCGGAGTGTACAAAAGAATACACTTTGTCGATAATGCCCTTTTCCTCTTAATCGATGGTGTAATCTGTGTTCTGTTCTCCGAGGAAGAAGTCAAGAAATCTGCTGCTCCTTTTAGGTATTTGATGGTCCTTAAATTTCTAAGGTAACATCCGTCCCTTGATGCAATCCGAGTGTTCATCCGAAATCGTTGGGGTTTGAGTTCGCAGCCGATGGTTTCTGCAATGAGAAACCTCAGAATGTGTTCATGCGTCTTTCTAATGACACTGATTTTGTGAAGGCATTGTTGAGGGGGATTACTGATGTGGATGGTGTTCCATACTGAGGGTTCCATTGGCATCTGGGTTTTGATGAGGATATAGAGCCTTCTTTGGTGCTGGTGTGGGTTTTCCTTCTTGGATTGCCACCAAATTATTACCATATATCGTTCTTGATGAATATTATCACCCCTTTGGGTCGATTTTTGCATTGTGATAATGCCACCAAATGTGCGACGAGAACCGATGGGCAGGGGTCTGTTTGGAATTAGATGCGGCAAGGGAACTAGTTAGGGGGATTTGGATTGGAAATCCTCACCATGCTTCAAGTTTCTATATTGAGGTTGAATATGAGATTGTCCTTGCATTTTGTTCAAGACGTGTAAATGGAAGGGAGGTGTTACTCAGGTTGTTGATCGGGGCTTGAGAGGGAAATAGAGAAGCCAATGAATATTCTGAAGCCTAAGCCATATGTGAAAGACACACCTAAGGAGGTATTGAATCTTGATTATGTGCCTAATGATAAGTCGGTGCCTGTTCCGACAAATATGGAGATTTCTGGATCTCTTGAATTGCCTACGAATGACGTTGTTGTTGGTGTGGTGGTGGCTGAGAATGTGGATAGTGATTTGGCTGGTCCTAGTCATTCCAAAACACAAAGCTATATTGTAGAATGTGCTGATATAGAGTTAATGGTGGTTGGTTGTCAGGATCCGAAGATATTGGAAGTGGGTAAATATTTAACTAGCAAGGTGGCTAATTGGTTTCATGAATTGCCTACTAGTGTCTCTTTCGTTGATGTGTTGGTGGCTGAAAATGTGGATAGAAATATGGGGTCATAGTTCTTTGAAAGAGCATAACTCTTGTGTAGACGTTACTAATATTGTAGAAGTGGTGGTGGAGTCTGGTCCAATGGAATTACAACAAGATTTGGATATATCGGGTCTAAGATGGTGATACAGCCAAGTGACACGATGGTGATTGGGAGTTAGTTGAGAAGGTGGCAGAGGATGGGGTGCTACATGATAACACAGAAGATCGACTTCTGATGGGGTCTCTGGAGTTGTTGAAGATTATGCCTTTATGCCCGATGAAGAAAGGGAAGAGCATTTGTGTAAAAATAAAGGTTACCCCTCGGATGCTAATGCTATAATGGCTAAGAATGTAGCTAAGGGTGGAAGAATTCTCAAAAGCTCATCTCAAGTTCCTAGCAAGCCCGCTCCGATGAATTTATGATTTGTCAACCTCTTTTTTGGAACATCCGTGGGATTCGATCATTAAGGAGAAGACTTTGTAAGTTGGTGAGGAAGTTACAGGTAAATTTTATTATGTTGGCTGAACCTTTTGTTAATGATAGTAATTTGGAAGTTTTGAAAAATAGTTTGAAGTTTGAACATGGTTTTTCTAATCAAAGTGTTGGTGGAATTAAATTATGGTTGTTATGGAGGGATGGTTTAGAGGTTTCGGTTAGTCAGTGTAGTGCTCAGCATGTGTCTGCTTTGCTTAAGATTGACTCACGCTTTGTTGTGGTCTCTATGGTTTACGCAAAATGTAACCATATGGAGAGGAGAGATCTTTGGAGGCTGTTACAGTTCGATGTAGTGCAAGGTACACCTTGGCTATGTCTTGGTGATTTTAACATTATTCGTGGGGATGATGAATGTATTGGTGGTAGACCCCAGTTGAGAATTGCAATGGATGAGTTCAATGATTTTATTGAGGCTTGTGGGTTAACTGAAATGAAATCAGTGGGGAGCAAGTTTTCTTGGTGTAATGGGTAGAGAGGCTTGGCTAGAAGCTGGTAAAAACTGGATAGATACCTGTTAAATCCATTGGCTATGGACTTATTACCTGATGCTTATTGTAATTATTTGCCTTGCTTGACTTTGGATCATTCACCGATGTCCTTTGTATTAAAGAATTTGGTACATCATTATGGGCCTCCTTCGTTTAAATTCCAACAAATGTGGCGTCTCACGTGAATTTTAGAGAAGTTGTTAAAAAAACTTGGTAGGTTCTACTTGTTATTGTGAGTCTCTTTCGGCTAGCTTCTAAATTGAAAAAGTTGAAACTGGCATTAAAGGATTGGAATCATAGAATTTTTGGGCACGCTGAGACTAATATTAGTAATTTGGAAAAGCAAACAGAAAGACTTGAAGGTCAGTTGAAAGCTAGCTTTTCTGAAGAGGTTGAGACAGCATTATTAGTTGCCGAGGAAGAGCTTACGGTTTGGCTTCTCAGCGAGGAGACTTGGTTGAAATTAGATACTATTATAGATTCCTGTGAGATCTTGGATCTTCCTTCTCTCATAGTAAGGGAGTGTCGAATTCAGAATGGGTGGGATGTGGATATTCGACGAAGACTGGTGGGGGATTCTAAGCTTGAAGAAATTTTGAAATGTTTAGGTGAGCAAAAGGATGGATCAGATATTCTGATTTGGAAGCCAAATTTGAATGGTAATTTCTCTTTGAAATCGGCTTGGGATTATATTCTTATTAGGGCCAAAATCTGATTAGGCTCCTTGGATTTGGCACTTAGTGATTCCAAAGAAATATTTCGATACATTGTGGAAGGTATCAAATTTTTGCCCAAGTGTGGATGCGCGTATTAAAGATATGGGCATTCCCGTGATTTCTAAATGTGAATGCTATGCATGGGGATGTATGGAAGACCAAGATCATGTCCTTGCCACAGGTTCACTGGCAGTGGAAGTTTGGCATTGAGCTTCTCTGAGTTAGGGATGCCATATGACTCATCTTGTCCTTGGAGAGCGAATATGGAGCTTTGGTTTAGATGGGCCTCACATTGTTCTCAAAAAGGTATGTTGCTTGGTTTGGTTCCAATTATGGGTTTATGCTTGAGGGCGAGTAAAAAATTAAATGATGGCGATGATCAAATATTGGCTGCATTTTTTATTTTGGTTAAAACTCCTTTACGTAAGCAGGTTTGTTTGCTAAAGTGGATTGACCAAATAGGGGATGGTTTAAGTTGAATGTTGATGAGAGTTTGTTGGAGAATCCAGGTTGCATGGGGGTGGGTGGCCTTATTCGAGATGATCCGGGATGTTTGAGGTTGGCTTTTGCCAAAGAGTTGTCTCATGGTTTGACTCACTCAAAAATGAGTTATACAAATGTTATCTCAAGTGCAGGAGGATATTGTGTAATAATTAGGATTAAAATTCCTAAGTCATCTCATCGAGAAAAATTGTTTAAATTCAAACTCGTATAAAATGGTGAAAATTTTCACAAACAAAAGTGGTAGTATGTACAATGAATGGAAGAGTGCGATGGAAATAAAAAGAGCACTAGTCATAGACTAAATTCATACTTTTAGATATTTTTTAGTGTCAAAATGGAACGTAAAAGACTAATAAATTGAAATTAACAATTAAGGATTCAACTACGCTAAATAATTTTAATTAACCTGAAAATTAAATAATAAATTAAAATTATTTAAGTCCTAATTAACCTTTAATCAACCAAAATGTAATTGTAATGCAAATTAAATGGAAGAATAAAGAAATGCGAAAAATAACTAACATAAAATAAAATAAACAGCAAATAAAATGCCTAAACTTTTAAGTTAAAAATATCAAGAATATATTATAAACTTCAAATTAAAATTATATAAAAAATAAGAAATAAAAAGAGTAAGCTAAATAAATGAAAATAAAAATTAAAAATAATGGAGGAGATTGGATTATAATAATAATTAAATTCCTTAATAAACTTTTTAACGACACTGCAGTTCCTCCGTAAAAAAGGAAGAATGAATAATCCCCAAGAGAAAATTCCATGCGGCGTTGATGAACTGGATTGCACGAAAAAATGTGAGGCGTGAATTAAATGCCAAGAGAGAAATTGTGTACGCAACGCTCAAATGCTCTGAATGAATAATAAAATGTTTTTTGCCCCCGGTCAAAGTCTCCCCACTAGAATAAAATCCTTCTTTCAAGATGCGGCGTTCAATGAAATAAATGAAAAGCCCTCAAGTGAATAATATGTGCGTCTGGCTGAAAATGCCACAAGAAAAATAAATGTTGTGTTGCGGCGCTGAGTGAATTGGCTTAACCCAAAAGAAATCGTGCCAAGTCAAAATGGAAAGAATGAAATCCCCTTTTTATCCGTCCGACACGCCCTTTAACACAAAAATGATAGGTCTTCAATTTAGGTCCTGTCCCTTTTAAGTTCCTTTTCGTTTCTTAGCCACTATAAAATAAAATAAAAAATTAAAAAAAAAAGAGTAAAATAAAATAAAATAAAAATAAACAATAAAATATCAAAAATATATTGTACATATAAAAAAATATAGTCCAATCAAATTACAAGTTATAAAATTAAGCATAAATCATTATATTAACCAATTTAAATCACAACTTAGATTTATGCATATTAACTATTTTTCATCTAAAATCAATAATAATGTAATAAAATAAATAAAATATATTAGTTCTAAATGTATAAAATATACAATATTTCAGTTCAATCATACTCCTAACTAGTGTTTTGCTAATCCTTGAGCAAAATAGTAAAAATTAATTGAGATGAACATTGTATAAAGATCAAAATTTAAACAAAAGCAATCAAACACAATTCTGAATTCTCACGAAAGGTGATCCATGACTACTCAACCCCAGGAGTTATACCCACCAAGACTGTCTCAACAATTCTTCACATAGAATTGAGGAAAATGTTTCAGAATTCATGTGTGTGTATCTACATGGTTGTGTGTTCCTCATTACTAACCAGGATTTGTCATAGAATTTTTCAACATTAAGATTAATCATTGCTGATTCTAACTACCTCAAACCTCAAGGGACTAACAATTTTCACGTCAACTCTGTTTAAAGGTTGAACGCTTAACCCTCAAGCTCAAGTTGTCTACATAATGAAGTCAAGCACATCAAGGAAACAAGCATGAGCAAGAAGGGAATAAGTTCACATTAAAATTATAGAGTAATGTTGTAAATCTCTTCAAAATTCGAAATTAGGATTAATGCTCAAAATTAATATTTTATCATAAAGCATTAAAATACATTTTCCACATGTGCATGAATATTTTTGAAAATTAAACTTGAAAAATTTGAAAGATGATTGATTGTCATCTTTTGCATGTGCATGCCTTGATTAAAGGATTGAACTTTGAAAATATTAAAGATGATTGATTGTCATCTTTCACATGTACATGTTTTATTTGAATATTTTCAAAAGTGATTGATACTTTTTTAGACTTATACAAAAAATAAAAGATTAGGTTTGAATTTTTTGAAAATGAAAGTGTGCTCATTTTGTTATATGCCAAAAGCAAAAGATTATGTTTGATTTTTTTTTAAAAAAGTGAATGATGTTGTCTTTGACAATTGAAAAAGAAGAACCTTTTATTTGAATTCTTTGAAAAAGTGAATGATGTTATCTTTGACAATTGAAAAAGAAGAACCTTTTATTTGAATTTTTTGAAAAAGTGAATGATGTTGTCTTTGACATGTAAATCTTTTTAAATTTGAATATGAAGTCTCATATGCCTATAAATAGATCATTTGAGAGCTTCACATTCACAACACCAAAAGCTTACAACATTCATTCAAAGCTTTCATTCTCTCTTTTCTAAGCATTGAGCCTTAATCCTTGTTCATTTTGAAAGATATAGTTTGCGCTGTATTGTTCTTATTTCACTCATTGAGGAATGTTTTCTGATAACCTACCCACTATCAGCTCTTGTATCAGGAAAAGGGTGTATATAACCCTTGTGTGTGTAGAAAGTATTCTACACGGGAAATAGTTGAATCACCACGTGTAAGGTGATTGCAAGTGTAGAGGGTGTTCTACACGGATCCTTTGTAGCGGTGTTGTTCAAAGGTGTAATAGGTTTCTATCTCCATCTGAAGGAAATTGAATAGTGAATTTGGGAATCCTCAAGGGGTAGCTTGAGGCAAGGACGTAGGCAGTGGGGCCGAACCTCGTTAACATACTGAGTTTGCTTCTCTCTTACCCTTACTCGTTATATTTATTGTTATTTCATATTTTGTTTATATTTTATATTATATATTTGATTTATAATTGTTATTTTTTTAATACAACTCAATTCACCCCCCCTCTTGTGTTAGTCATCTGGGCAACAATTGGTATCAGAGCTAAAAGCTCTATTATAAGATTAACTATCTTTTGAGTTAAGATCTTATGGCTAACATTGCAGCTTCATTTGGTGAAGGTCAATCTAGCAGTCGGCCTCCACTCTTTTGTGGAGATAATTACTCATTCTGGAAAGTTAGAATGAGAATATTTCTTCAAGCTCAAGGTAGAGAAATCTGGAAATGTATTGTAAATGGACCTTATATTCCAACAAAAGTGGTTGATGGAGTAAAGGTCAAAAAGGAAGAAGAAGAGTTTGATCGTGAAGACGATAGACTTTATACTTTAAATTTAACTGCTATGAATTTATTATATAATGCTCTTAATGGAAATGAGTTTAATAGAATAATGAATTGCGCTACGGCAAAGGAAATTTGGGATAACTTGGAAGTAACTTATGAAGGAAATTCGCAAGTCAAGGAATCAAAAATTTATATTCTTACTCATGAATATGAAATGTTTAAGATGAATGATGATGAATCTATTTCTAGTATGCACACTCATTTTACTAACATCATAAACAGCTTGACAGCTCTTGGCAAAGTTTATTCCAAGGTGGAGATAGTAAGAAAAATTCTCAACTTTTTACCAAAACGTTGGGAATCAAAAGTTACAGCGATTCTTGAAGCTAGAGACCTCAAGAATCTCGAAGTCAATGAACTCATTGGATCACTTATCACCCATGAGTACACATTGAAAAGAGGAGAAGAAGAAGGAAAGCCAAAGAAGAGCTTAGCACTTAAAGCTGTTCCTCATGAAAGTGAAAGTGATGAAGATGAGGAAAATGACGATAAAGATGAAGAAGTTGCGATGATAACAAGAAGAATTCAGAAATTCTTGAAGAAAAATAGAACTCCTCCGAGGAAATCCTTCAAAAAGCTTTCCAAGAAAGATTCAGGTAAAAATGACACTTTAATTTGTTATAAATGCAATAAGCCTGGTCATATCAAGCCAGATTGTCCTCTGCTAAAGAAAGATCGAAACAAGGGCAAGAAAGCAATGAAAGCTACATGTGATGATGATTCAAGTAGCTCAGATAGTGAAGCAAGCAATGAAGAATCAGCAAATCTTTGTCTTATGGCTAAAGATGACATTGAGGTAACAAATCTTGATAATATTGAAAATCCTTCATATGAGGAATTGCAAAATGTTTTAGAAGAGATTTATGAGGAATTTGAAAAATTGGGTATCAAGTATACTGCTTTGAAAAAGAAAAATTTTTCTTTAACAAACGAAATTGAAATTTTAAGAAAAGAAAGTATCATTTTGAAAGATAAAAATTTTGAATTGAATAAGAAGAAAACCGATTTAGAAAATATTGTTGAAAACTTTACGAATGGAAAAAGAAATTTTGAAAAACTTCTTGGTAGTCAAAGATGTGTTTTTGACAAGGTAGGATTGGGATATATGCCAAAACAAAAATACAAACCTTATAAAAATTTCTTTGATAATCATTCTACATCAAAGACTAATATTCAAACTTCTTTTCATAAAAATAATTTTGTCAAAAAAGGATATTATTATAATCATTCAAATTTTTCATATATGTCACATGCTATTTGTAATTTTTGTAATAGAAATTGTCATAATTATCATACTTGTCCTATTAGAAGAAATCATACAATGACTATTAGGGCCATATGGGTACCTAAAAATCTTGTTTCTTCTAATACTAATAAATAAAGGACCCAAAGAACTTGGGTACCAAGAAAAATCATTTTAATTGTTTTTATAGGTATGCATGAAGTCATCCACAAGCAAAAATAAGTGGTTTTTAGATAGTGGATGTTCAAGACACATGTCGGGAGACAAGACTAAGTTCTTTGATCTTAGATCTAAAGAAGAAGGACATGTGACATTTGGAGACAACTCGAAAGGGAAGATCGTGGAAATAGGTAAAATTGGTAATGAATCTTCTCTCATAATTGAAGATGTTCTACTTGTTGAAGGTTTAAAACATAATCTTTTGAGCATAAGTCAGTTATGTGATAAAGGATTTACAGTTACTTTCAAAATGGATAAATGCATTATTTTGAATGATCATGATTGTAATATTTGTTTTATTGCTTTTAGAAACAATAATGTTTATACAATCGATTTTGAAGAAATTACCTCACAAGATGCTATTTGCTTTTCAGCTCAAAATGAAACTAGTTGGCTATGGAATAGAAGATTAAGTCATGCCAATATGGAACTTATTTCCAATCTTTCAAAAAATGATCTTGTGAGAGGTTTACCAAAAACAAATTTTCTTAAAGACAAAATTTGTGATGCATGTCAATTTGGTAAACAAACAAAAACTTCTTTTAAAACTAAGAAACATATTTCCACTACTAGACTATTGCAACTAATACACATGGATCTTTTTGGACCAAATAGAGTTGCAAGTCTAGAAGGAAAATATTATGCATTTGTTATTGTTGATGATTTTTCTAGATATACTTGGGTCATCTTTCTTGCTCATAAAGATGAGGCACATAATGCCTTTACCAAGTTATGCAAGAGAATTCAAAATGAAAAGGGCTATACTATTTCAAGTATCCGAAGTGATAAGGGAAAAGAGTTTGTTTTTGTGATGAAAACGGTTTTGTACATAATTTTTCTGCTCCTCGAACTCCTCAACAAAATGGGGTAATAGAGAGGAAAAATAGATCTCTTCAAGAGATGGCAAGAACAATACTCAATGAGAACAACTTGCCTAGTTATTTTTGGGCCGAAGCGGTAAGTACTGCATGTTATGTTATAAATAGAGTTATGCTAAGGTCTAAGTTAGATAAAACCCCCTATGAGCTTTGGAATGAGAAAAAGCCCAACATTGGTTACTTTCATGTATTTGGATGCAAATGTTTTATTTTGAATGACAGGGATAATTTAGGCAAATTTGATGCAAAATCTGATGAAGGTATCTTTCTCGGGTATTCTACTAATAGTAAAGCTTATAGAGTATTCAATAAAAAGACTTTGACTGTACAAGAATCTATGCATGTAGTATTTGATGAATCTAATTCTTCACTCTCCAAGAAATCTATTGATGAAGAAACAAGAGGTATAAATAATACGGAAAGTCTCAATCTCAACAAAGAGAAAACAATAGAGGAAGTTCAACATGGAGCCATTAGGAAAGATCATCAAAATTTAATACAAGATGCAACCAAACAGTGGAAATTTGTGAAAGATCATCTAGTGGAACAAATTTTGGGAGAACCTTCACAAGGTGTAAGTACTCGATCATCTCTTAGAAATATTTGCAATCATACTGCTTTTCTATCTCAAATTGAACCCAAAAATATTGATGACGCACTTCTTGATGAATTTTGGATTCTAGCTATGCAAGAAGAGTTGAATCAATTTGAAAGAAATGATATTTAGACACTTGTTCCTAGACCCAAAAATCATACTATTATTGGAACAAAATGGGTTTTTAGAAACAAGAAAGATGAGTCCGGAGTCATTACTAGAAATAAGGCTCGACTTGTAGCCCAAGGTTTTAATCAAGAAGAAGGAATCGATTATGATGAGACATATGCACCTGTCGCAAGATTAGAAGCTATTCGAATGCTACTTGCATATGCTTGTTATAAAGATTTCAAACTTTTTCAAATGGATGTTAAAAGTGCTTTCTTAAATGGTTTTATAAATGAAGAGGTATATGTTGAGCAACCTCCAGGTTTTGAAAATCATATTTCCCCAAATCATGTTTTCAAACTCACAAAAGCACTATATGGATTTAAACAAGCTCCTAGAGCTTGGTACGAGAGACTCAGTGGTTTCTTGATTAAAAAAAGTTTTTCAAGAGGAAAAATCAACACAACTCTTTTCATTAAATATGAAAATGATGATATTCTTTTGATTCAGATTTATGTTGATGATATAATATTCGGTGCTACTAATGAAAATATGTGTCAAGTTTTTGCTAAGACTATGCAGGAAGAATTTGAGATGAGCATGATGGGAGAACTTACATTCTTTCTCGGATTGCAAATTAAGCAAGCAAAAAGTGGGACATTCATCAATCAATCAAAATATATTAAGGAATTACTGAAAAAGTTTGGGATGGAAAATGCTAAGGAAATTGGAACACCAATGAGCCCATCAACTAAACTTGATAAAGATGAATCCGGTAAGCCAGTTGACTCGAAAATATATCGAGGTATGATTGGTAGCTTATTATATTTAACAGTCAGTAGACCAGATATTATGTTTAGTGTGTGCTTATGTGCACGCTTTCAATCATCTCCAAAAGAATCACATTTAATTGCAGTTAAGCGCATTCTTAGATATCTTAGTGGTACAATTAACCTAGGGTTATGGTACCCTAAGCACACATCTTTCGATCTAATCAGCTACACAGATGCAGATTATGCTGGCTGTAAAATAGATCGAAAAAGCACTAGTGGAGCATGCCATTTCTTAGGTCATGCATTAGTTTCCTAGTTCAGTAAAAAATAAAATTCTGTTGCACTATCTACTGCTGAGGCAAAATATGTTGCTGCGGGTAGTTGTTGTACTCAAGTTCTCTACATGAAGCAACAACTTGAAGATTTTAAACTCAAGTATAATCACATTCCAATCAAATGTGATAATACAAGTGCTATAAATCTTTCAAAGAACCCAATACAACATTCTAGAACTAAACATATTGAAATAAAATATCATTTTCTTCGAGATCATGTGCAGAAAGGCGATATAGTAATAGAATTCACAAACACACACGATTAGTTAGCAGATATTTTCACAAAGCCTTTACCAGAAGATAGATTATGTATGATCAGAAGAGAAATAGGTATGATGCATGCTATGAATATCTCTTAAAAGATAGACTAGAGTCAATAAAAATAGAGATAGATTTTTGGTAGCATCAAGTAAAAAGTTAATTTGGTTAATAGCCCATAAAGCACAATGTGAATCTCAACAGGTAAATGACAAGTCTGACCATAAATCAATCTATAAGGTGACATCCCTAAGTTAGTTTTGAATGTAGTCCTACAAGCCTAGAGAGTATTAATTAGTTTTTCAGACCAATCCTTCCGAGTGGGACAGACTATTTTTTCAAGAATAAGTTTGATCTCTCTATTGGCCAACTCAAATTGACCATTAGTCTGGGGGTGATATGGAGTAGAGACTTTGTGGGTCACTCTATATTTCTGTATAAGTTTTTGAAAATGTTTGTTACAAAAACGTGAACCCCCATCAATAATAATCGTCTTGGGCATGCCAAAACGTGCAAACAATTCTTTCAAGAAACAGATAACAACCTTATGATCATTTGTTCTACAAGGTATGACCTTTACCCATTTTGAAACATAATCCACAGAAACTAAAATATAAGAATTCCTAAATGAATTTGGAAATGGTCCCATAAAGTCAATCCCCCAATAATCAAATATCTCGAGTGTAAGAATATGGGAAAGGGGCATTATGTTACGTGCTGTGATTTTTTCAAGTTTCTGACAAGGCTCACATGCCTTGCAAAAAGACTTCACATATTTAAAAATAGTAGGCTAGTAGAGTCCACTTTGTAAAATTTTGGTAACAATTTTCTTAGCTGCAAAATGGCCTCCACAAACCCCAGTATGGAAAAAGTGAAAAAAAGAGGTAAACTCATCATCAAGAATATATCGATGCACCAACTAATTAGCACAATACTTAAAAAGATAAGGAGTGTTGAAGTAATAAAATCTTACATCTGCAAGGAACTTATGCTTGTCCTGAGCTGTCCAATGCTCCGACATCCAGTCAGTAACAAGGTAATTCACAATGTCCGTGAACCATGGAGCACGAGTCACTGCAAAAAGATGCTCATCAGGAACATCTTCATTCAATTGAGGAATAGATGTAGACACATCAGGTAGCTACAATCATGATAGGTTATCGGCTACCACATTCTCGACTCCCTTCTTATTCCGAATAGTGATGTCAAATTATTGGAGCAAAAGAATCCAACGAATCAACCTGGGTTTAAAATCCTTCTTAGCCAACAAATACTTAAGATCAGAATGGTCAGTAAAAATGATAACATGAGATCCAGTAATATAAGAATGAAATTTATCTAAGGCAAACATAACAGCTAATAACTCATTCTCAGTGGTGGTGTAATTTTTCTGTCATCATTCAAAGTATGACTTGTATAACAAATAACCGAAGGCTTATTGTCTATTCTTTGGCCAAGAACAACACCAAAAGTGAAATCACTAGCGTCGATCATAATGTTAAACGGCAAGTCCCATCGAGGAGTTTGCACAATAGGTGCAACTATTAAGTGTTCCTTTAGGATCTCAAAAGCATGCTGGCACTCATCTGTCCAAACAAAAGTAGTATTATTTTGCAACAAAGTACACAATGGTTTTGCAATAGTACTAAAGCCTTGAATGAAACGCCGATAGAAGCCAACGTGACCAATAAACGAACGAATATCCTTCACTGTCATAGGAATGCAATTGAGATATTAATTCTATCTTGGCCCTGTCAACCTCTTTTCCACATTCAGAAACTAAATATCCAAGTAACAAACCACTAGTGACCATAAACTAACATTTCTTCCAATTCAACAATAAATTCTTCTCCTTACATCTTTTCAACACGGCAGTAAGATTTTTTAAACAAACATCAAAAGATTTACCAAACACAAAAAAACCATCCATAAAAACCTCACACATAACATCAAGTATATCAGAAAAAATGCTCATCATACAGCACTGAAAAGTAGTAAGTGCATTACATAAACCAAATGACATTCTTTTAATAGCAAAAGTACCAAATGGGCAAGTGAATGTGGTCTTCTCTTGATCCTCTGGTGCCATGGAAATTTGATAATAACCAGAGAAGCCATCCAAAAAATAAATAAAAAGTATTATCAGCTACTTTTTCTAAAATCTAATCTAGGAAAGGTAATGGGAAGTGATCTTTTCGACAAACTGAATTCAACTTTCAGTAGTCAATACACATTCTCCAACCTGTTAGCTTCCTAGTTGGGATCAACTCACCATTAGCATTTTCAATAACAATTAAACTAGACTTTTTTTAGACTACCTGTGTCGGACTTATCCACTTGCTGTCAGAGATAGGATAGATGATACCCACAGCTAACAATTTCAGCATTTCATTCTTTACCACCTCCTTCATAGTAGGATTTAACCTCCGCTGTGCATCACGAACTGGTCTCGCATCTCCTTCCAGAAAAATATTGTGGGTACAAATTGAAAAGTCAATACCTTTGATTTCTGCAATAGTACAGCCTATCCCTCCTCAATGATGTCTCAGTACTGTTAATAATTCTACTTCCTACTTTGAAGTAAGCTGAGAAGAAATGACCACCAGAAATGTATCCTCAATTGGGCCCAGAAAAATATACTTCAAGTTCTCGGGTAGTGGCTTCAACTATAGTATTAGGATTTCTTTTTCTGATGACTTCGTGGCTCCTGGTAAATCAAGAACTTCAAGACTGGCCTACGTCAATTACTCGTGTAACTCACATCTGATAACTGAAGAGACTTGGTTGTCTATGTCAACTGTCCATCTAATTCTGTCAACTCTAATGACATAGGAATTGTCTCAACAAGAACCTCAGACTGCTCAGAAAATCCATCCTCAATTGCACTCTCGGAATCAAATACTGATAATAACTCTGAAAAGTCAAAATTATACACCATATCAACAGCATGCACATTTGAATCGTCGCATCCACTAGGCATCTTGCAAGCGTTAAACGCATTCATCTCCAATGTCATATTCCCAAAAGTGAGTTTCAGTACTCCACTTCGACAATTGATAAGTGCATTGGAAGTAGCAAGAAATGGGTGTCCAAGTATGATAGGCGCATGGTGAATAGTGGAGACTGGCTACGGCATGTTAAGGACTACAAAATCCATTGGGTAATAAAATTTGTCCACCTAGACCAGCACATCTTCAACTATACCCCTTGGCAGTTTAACTTATCTGTCAGCCAACTGTAGCATGATGGAGGTCTTTTTTAGTTCACCCAATCCCAACTGCTCATACACCGAGAATGGTAACAAGTTCACACTACTCCCCAAATCAAGTAGAGCTCTCCCAATGTGTGATTCACCAATCATAATGAAAATGTGGGGAGAACCGGGATCTCCAAACTTCTGAGGAGTCTCGCTCAATATCAGTGTACTAACTTGCTCTATTAGGAAGGATTTCTTCTTCACATTTAGCTTCCTCTTCACTGTGCACAAGTCCTTCAAAAATTTTACATACGAAGGCACTTGTTGTATGGCATCCAAGAGTAGAATATTAATCTTTACTTATTTGTAAATCTCCTGAATCTCAGTGTGATATTTATTTTTTTGGCCAGCTACCAATCTCTAAGGGTAGGGAACCATAGGTTGGCACCCCCTACTAGTTTCAACCTCTCCACTCACAAGCTTCTTCGACTCTAGCCTCACTTCCTCTGGTTCTTTCTCAATTTCATCAATCTCTATTATATCTTCAGGTTTAGAACTAATTACCTGTTTTTCCATGGTCATCTCAGGTTGGGAAACTTCCTTCCCACTTCTCAAAGTAAGAATGACCTTCGCTATCTAAATAATGTCCCCTGAGATATTATGCACTTGCTGTTGTTGTTGCCTGTGTAACAACCCGCTAGAAATTCAATTGTGAAATTTCTATTAACTTAGGAACCTCGTGAAAACCCCATAAGTTTTCATGAATCCATTAATCGTATAGGTTTTTATCTAACTAAATAGTTAGTGTTATTATTTACTATGGTATCATAAGTGTGTTTTTGATTATTGGAGATAGTTAGAAGTGTCAAAATGTATTATGGTTTGTGCCATTAGACTCGGAGGGTTATTTAAAGTCTTATGGCGCAATAACATTTTTTCATATTTTCGGACAAAACGTCTGTTCAAAACTGTAGATATTATTGAATAAAAAGAAATATCTTGAGGTAATTTTCATGAATATTATTGGGTAAAAATATTTTGAGTTGATTTTATAGATATTATTAGATAAAAATATCTTAAGTTGATTTTTTGTAGATACTATTGGATAGAATATTATGAGATAATCTTTTATAGATATTTTGGGTATGAGAAAACTACACTCAACTCTCAACTCCAGCCACATCTCTTCCATATCTCATCCATAAGTATCTCCAGCCACCTCTCCCCACGAAATTATCTTCATTTATACTTTCCATTGAAAGAATATCAAACACTCTCTCTCGGACAGCTTTTAGGAGGTCTTTTGCACACCCATTTCGAAGCTTTTGTAAGTGTTTTATCATAAAGTCTCCTTCATATAAGTTGTTCCTTCTTGAGTCTAGTTTACATGGATATCTTATTTGCCCATTTGAAGATCATTTGGTCAGTCAAATATTGTGTAAACTATAGAAAGGTCATTCTAGGAGATAAATTGGAGAATATGTTATAGTTTGGAGTTTTTGACCAAGCTAATGGATAGATATTGGTCCGAAATTTTTATGGAGTATTGTTAACATGTATATGTGACTATTGGTTGAGGAGTTTTGCATGATTAAAGGTTTTGATGAAAGATTTTCTTAGATTTAGAAACTTAGAAACTGGAAGAAGAAAAACAGTTTCTGTTTTGAAAAAGTTTAACTCTTTGGTGGTCTAAACCTATTCTAATGACTTTAATAATTTTATTGGAGGATCCTAAGTATCTTATATACATGTTATATTATTATTTTGAAGATATTTGATGTTATTTTCAAAGATATGAAATTTTATGCAAAGAGATATTCAAATAAGCCAAAGTGTGGATATTCTTGGCTAAATTTATGTTTTGGTTAATTTCTAACCATGTGATCTTGAATTAGAAGCTTATATATGTTTTAGGACATCTTTTTAAACCATGTGATGGTTTGGTTTGAAGATCATATATTTATAAGTCATAGATCAAGAGATTTATCAAAACTAGTTAAGGAAAAAGTTTCTGTTTTTGGACTAAGTGTAAAACCAAAAACTCCAAATGTTATTTTGTGATTTTGGTGACTTTAGTTTGATGATTTAAAGCATGGTTGATATTAGGATGATATTATGAATATGTTAGAAGTAAGATTTGATTTTTGAAATTCTTGGAGATGTTTTGATTTAAGGTTAAAACTTGTGATTCAAGTGCTTGGATCTTTTTACAAAACAGTTTGGTGTTAATTATTAGCTTTTTCTAAATGGATGTTTTAAGTATGGTTTTGAACTTAGGATTGGAAGATGTTTGTTGCAAAATTTTGGTTTAAGCATGAGTTTTGAAATTGGAAGGAATTGCAACAAAAATCAAGGGAAATGACCTATGGATGTTTCGGCCATAGTGTGTTCTTCATAGTTGTATTTTGTTTTAAATTTTTCTGAGTTGATATTTAAGTTTAGGACAAAATTTACATGAGAAATGTAAATTTTGGAAACTTTTGGAATTAGTATGCAAAATCCTTAAGTTATGGGTAAAACGGTCATTTTCCCACATGTAGAGAGTAAAATGAAAATTTTACTCTTTAAGTTAGTATTTTTCATATTTCAAATTATTAGTGATTTAGTTCTAACTTTTAGAATCACTAATTACAGTTCCTCGTGATCGCACTTGAAGTTTTATAAGAAATGCAGAGATTAAGGTAAGTTAGCTTTTAACTTACTAGCAGTCTACTGTGTATGTGTGCTAAGTAAAGGAACTATAGTGTATGTATGTGTGTTATCATATATGTCATGCCATGCCAAGTTATCACGTAATTGTCTATTATACAGAATTTATTCTGTCATCAATTTTTATCTGTTATATAATATATTCTATCATGTATTACTGTACCTTACAAGTACGTCATGCTAAGTATGCCATCTATTACATGTATGTCAAGTCATGTAATATTCACTGTTGCAAGTATGTCATGTTAAATATGTTGTCTATTATATGTTATGCCATGTTACAAAATGTTTCTATCTCAAGTTGGTCATGTATTTCAAGTTATGTTCAAGTCACGTTATGTTACGTCAGGGCTTCAGTCATTTCGTATTCCAGTCACGTTTCATCTTGATTACTTATGTATGGGGTCACAGCAATTGTGGCGCATACACTACGTGAGACACAGCAATTGTGACACATAGAATACATGGGGCCACAACAACTGTGGAGTATGTATTTAAGCAGTTAAAGAATAAGTTTCCGTAGAATACATGGGGCCACAACAATTGTGGAGTATGTATTTACACGTAGAATACATGGGGCCACAACAACTGTGGAGTATGTATTTTTCATGTTAAGTCAAGTTTGTGTAGAATACATGGGGCTACAACAACTGTGGAGTATGTATTTACACGTAGAATACATGGGGTCACAACAATTGTGGAGTATGTATTTTTCATGTTAATTCAAGTTTCAAAGCAAGTTCATGCTAAGTCAAGTTTCAGATCAAGTTCATGTCAAGTCAAGTTCAGTTCATGTTTCAATTTAAGTTATGTCAATTATGCTATGTTGTACTCCAAGTTATGCTTTAATTACTTATGAATTTGATTATACATTTATGCTTTTACTGTCATCCATGCATCATTAGCTTGTGTGGAAATTTTTTGTTAACTTACTGAGATTTGTAATCAAATCTCACTTTGGTAGTCCCAACTACCATTCCCCCCAAATGGTAGATCTTGTTACAGGACCTGAAGGAGAATCAGGAGCTGATCAACTAAACACAGTTGACTAAGTGACGGTGCGACATAAATGTTGATATAGTAATTAACGTAAATTACTACTTGTACGATTGAGTTGCATCTCTACTACTTTTTGGATCATAACCATTTTGGACTAGTGTTGTGATCTTAGTTGTTCAATGATTTTTATGTATGAAGTATGTTTTAAGCATTTGGGATATTTTCAATTTGGTGCATAGTATTGCTAAAGAAAAAATTTATCCGCTACGAATATTACATATTGTTAGATGCATGTTAGGAATATTTCATCTTATATGTCATGAACGGGGGCAGGTAACCTTGTGTTGCATGTCTCGACACTTCAAATGTCCGTCCGATCCCAAACGGAATTTGGAGGGGTCACAGCCTGTATACTTGAGGATTAAGCTGAGGCTGTACTGGAATTTCCCTTTCCCTAAAGTGCTCAATATCGTGCTCATCTTATTAATAGTGCCATGCAACTCATTTATGGCTTAAGTGTTCTGATTGTTTGTGGTGGCCTGAATCTGCATGAATTCTTGAAGTGTATTGGTCATCTGTGCCATACTGTCGTCTAGAGACTTCTTTGTAGATGATTGATGCTGAGAACTCTGTGCAATTATATGAGGCTAAAATCTAGGAGGCGCTACAAAAGGATAGCTTTGAGAACTCTGATATGACTGATACTGGTGCTAAGGAGTACCTTGATGAAATGGATGCTGCGAATATGGTGGAGACCGGCCAAACTGATCATTTCTCCATGAGAAATTTGGGTGATACCTCAATCCCGGATTATATGTGTTGGAAAAAAGCTAATTTTGTGCTCTATTAACTTAGTTAGCTGATTACATCTGCTTAGACCCACTTTCTTGAAATATTGGCATAATCAAGCAGTCGTGAGTCTTATGTATCGAATCAGTACATATAGAGCATGCCTCTACTACTTTCACAGCCTTCACTTTTTCCATTTCCATGACCTCCAGTCTTCTAGTTAATGCAGTTATTCGGGCTTGAACATCAGTGTCCTCCTTAAGCTCATATCTACCCCCACCTTAAATAGCCCTTAGTGGCTGTGCTGTTAACGGCACTCGATCAGTCTGAGGGTTCCACTATTGTACACTCTCGGCAAGATAGTCAAAAAATGATAGTGTTTCATCGGGTTCCTTGCTAAAGAATTCCCCATTGCAAATCGTTTGAACAAACTACTTGTATTCTAGAGTGAGACTAGTGTAAAAGTAGCTCACCAACCTCCAAGATTCGAAACCATGATGTGGACAGATGTTTACCAAATCTTTAAATTTTTTCTAACTGGCCTTAAAAGTCTCATTAGGTTTCTGATTGAATTGGCTGATTTGCTCTTGCAAAAACTGAGTTCTCTGAAAAGGAAAAAAATTTTGTAAGAATTCACGCTGCATATTATACCAACTAGAGATAGAATTAGGCCTCAAAGAATTAAACTAAATCTTCGTTTTATCCTTTAAAGAGAAAGGAAATAAACAAATTCTAATAAATTCATCAGTAATGGCCCTAATAATAAGAGTAATGCAAGCCAACTCAAAATCTGTCAAGTGCTGGTAAGGACTCAAAATCCATCCCGTGGAACTGAGGTATCACTGACATCATACCATGCTTAATAGAAAAATTAGGTGCATCATCGGGTAAAACAAGGTGTAGCAGTGCGAGTGGGTTGCAAATAATCCTTAAGAGTGCGTGGTGCAGGTTCAGCCCTGGTTTATTCAATTTTAATATCCTCGCTCATAGAAGAGATAGAAAGGCTATCTATCTCTGAGCTGTGTACACAACTCTCAATGCTCGATGTAACTCTAAGCAATCTATTTGAACTGTCTCTTACCCATGACATGAAACATCAGTCTAAATAGCATAAATAAGGTTCAAGCGATTGAGTGGTAGATGACGAGTAAAATATGTAACCAGAGATAAGATAATAAAAAAATAATAAAAAAAAGTTAACAAGTTTAAATTTAAGTTAGACAACTATCCCCGACAACAGCGCCAAAAACTTGACTCACTCAAAAATGAGTAGCGCAAATGCTATCCCAAGTGCAGGAGGATGTCGTGTAATAATTAAGAATAAAATTTCTAAATCGTCTCCTTGGGAAAAGTTGTTTAAATCTAAACTCGTATAAAATTGTAAAAATTTTCACAAATAAAAGTGGTGGTATATATAATGAATGGAAGAGTGCGATGAAAATAAAAATGGTACTAGTCATAGACTAGATTCATACTTTTAGATTTTTTTGAGTGACGAAATGGAACTTAAAAGAATAACAAATTGAAATTAACAATTAAGAATTCAATTACGTTAAACAATTTTAATTAATCTAAAAATTAAATAATAAACTGAAATTATTTAAGTCATAATTAACCTTTAATCAATTTAAAATGTAATTATAATGCATATTTAATGGAAGTTTAAATAAACAAGAAAAATAACTTATATAAAATAAAATAAACAGCAAATAAAGTGGCCAAACTTTTAAGTCAAAAATATCAAGAATATACCATAAACTTCAAACTGAAATTAAATAAAAAGTAGGGAATGAAAAGGGCAAGCCAAATGAATAGAGATGGAGATTAAAAGTAGTGGAGAAGATTAGACTGTAGCAGTAATTAAACCTCTTAATGAATTCTTCAACGACATTGCAATTCCTCTGTACAAAGAGAAGAATGAATAATTTCCAAAACAAATTCTGTGCGGCATTGATGAACTAGACTGTACGAAACGAAATGTGCGGCGTGAATTGAATGGCCAAGAGAGAAATAATGTACGCGGCACTCAAATGCTATGAATGAATAATAAAATTTTTTTTGCCCCTAGTCAAAGTCTCCCACTAGAATAAAATCCTTCTTTCAAGCTGTAGCGTTCAATGAAATAAATGAAAAGCCCTCAGGTGAATAATATGTGCGTTTGGCTGAAAATGCCGCAAGAAAAATAAATGTTGTGTTGCAACGCTGAGTGAATTGGCTAAACCTAAAAGAAATCATGCCAGGTCAAAACGCAAAGAATGAAATCCCCTTTTTATCCGTGTGGTGCGCCCTTTAACCCAAAAATGATAGGTCTTCAATTTAGATCCCGTCCCTATTAAGTTCCTTTTCATTTCTTAGCCTCTATAAAAAAAAATAAAAATTAAAAGTAAAATAAAATAAAAGTAAATAATAGAATATCAAAATATGTTGTACATGTAAAGAAATATAATCTAATTAAATCCTAAGTTATAAAATTAAGTATAAATCATGCTATTAACTAATTTAAATCACAACTCGGATTTATGCATATTAACCATTTTTTCATCTAAAACTAATAATAATATAAAAAATAAATAAAATATTTTAGTTTTAAATGTATAAAATATGTAATATTTTAACTCAATCATGATTCTAATAATGAAGCAGAATTACTAGCTCTTGATTATAGGCTGCGACATTGTAAGGAGTTGGATTTGCATAGAATTGAGATCGAGCTTGATTCTTTACTTGTAGTAAACTGGTTGGAAAAAGTTTGATGCGGCATTTGGTATCTTGATGATTATTGGGACAAAATCCAAGAGATCATGTCCAGTTTGCAAGTCAAGATAAGTAATGTTTATAGAGAAGGAAATACAGGGAAAGATTTTCTTGCTAGTTTGGCCTTGAATCATCAGTCTGGTACGTGGATCAACTTTAATGATATTCCATAGAAGCTTAAAGCTATTTTAAAGGTGGATAAACTAGGTCTCCCTTCTATGAGATCATAATTTGGAATGATGATAGGTTGCTTCAGGTGTTTGATCTTTAGGTGTGTTACTGATTCTAGTCTTTTATATTCTTTTGGTTTGTTTTAGAGTAAGGATTTGTGCTAGGAGTATAGTGTATTTAGTAACACTTGGGTTCGGGTTGTTTTGTCTTCTTATTTGTAACCATTCAAGTGCATAATTGGTCCTCAGTATTCCTCCACTACAAGTGAGAGTTTTATTAATAAATTTGGGATAGGAGCTACTGTTGAACATATGACTCTGACTCTTCTTAAAAAATAAAAAATAAATAGAAATAAAAAATAAAAATAAAAAAAGAGTTCTATATCAGCTTGTAAGACGCAAATACAAATACGATTTGCATCATTAATTAGGGAGCCCATGCATGCATAATCGTTTTCACCCATTTATTTCCATAATAGGCAAGACACATCTAATATATTTTTTTTTTCCAACTGGATATAAGTCAAACTCTTTTAATTATGATATATTTAATAACTTTCTCGCTGGATGTAAACTAAACTCATATATCAACAAATAATTATGCTTAGGATCTGCTGGTTTAGAATTAATTGGTGCCCTCTTAACTAGTAATCATTCAAACCAAGTGAGGTACAACGTCTTAATTAACTTACACCTAAGCCAGCCATTACCAAAATATAATAATCTTACAAATTCTAAAGTCTATGCTCTCTGCTGGTGGAGCCATACTAAAATAAGAGTAAATACAATAATTTTTTTTTTCTATTTCAAGTAAATATAGAATTTGAAAATGAGACAAATTAGAGATAGTACCGCAACATCATAAAATATTAATTAAATTAGATAATATTGTATTATTTATTTCTAATTAAGTATAGTCCTAGGTAGCGGTGAGCAGCGACTTAGTCAGAGTTGGATTCTGACACCCACTTGTCGGAGGGGAGTCAGATTTGGGATTTCAACTTTGGGCTTCTTTTTTTACATTTCATATTTAGCCCATTTAAAACAGAATGTTTTGGGGTTTTCAATTTGAATTTTTTCAAAAAATTAAAAACTAAAACAAAATCATTCACTGGTAATTTACTTTTATACTAATATCTAACTCATTTTTATACTAGACTTATACTATAGTGTCTAATTACATGTTATCATACTATAGTATTACATATTAGTTTTAGTATCACAACCGATAGATTCAACCCCTTCTGCAATATAAGTACAAGTTATAGCACTTTGCCCGTAATGTTGATTCCGTATAATCTTCCACTATGAAGGTGCATGAAGGCACCAAATTTTTTGTTAGCTTTACTTATGACGTATTCATGCAGTCGTTGATTAAAGAGGTGAAAGATTTATGGGAAATAGGTGTCATAAATTATTATGCATCCACGTTGACATCTTTTCAGATGCATAATGCAGTAATGTAGATGATAAATGACTTTCCTACATATGAAAATATTTCTGGTTGAAGTACTAAAGGGAAGTTAGCGTGTCCGACATGTAATAAAGAACCTGCTAGTGAGTGGTTAAAAATATTCCCAGAATATGTGTCTCATGGGCCATCGACGGTATCTAGCAACAAATCATACATAGAGAAGAGAATGCGCTAAGTTTGATGGGAGAGTAAAGGATATAATTGCACCAAAGGAGTTGTCCGGGGACAAGATAGTGGAAAAACTAGTAAGAGCGAACAATTTTGGCAAAGGTTGGGGAAAGAACAAGAGAAAATGAGGTGTAGTAAAATTGAATTGGACAAAGCGTAGTATTTTTTTTTTACTTGTTGTATTGGTCGTCCTACATGTTGCGATATAGTTTGGATGTAATGCACATAGAGGAAAATATTTGTGATAATATACTGAGGATATTGATGAGCATTAATAGAAAGATGAAAGACATGATCAAGATGAGGAAAGATCTTGAGAGAATGGGAATTAAACAAAATCTTCATTTGCAGGTGAAAGGCAACAAGGTGTTCATGCCGCATGCATGTTTTACGATGACAAGGGATGACAGGATGGACTTTTGCAAATGGTTGTAAGGTGTGAAGTTGTCAGATGGTTATGCTTCAAATATAGGTAGTTGTGTGAGCCCTGATGATTGGAAAATTAGTGGACTGAAAAGTCATGACTGTCACATATTTTTGCTAAAGTTATTACCGGTGGGGATTCGTAGGAAGCTGACATCTAATGTATGTGTAGCCATATCCGAACTATGTATGTTTTTTAAGGATTTGTGCACTCAGGTAGTAAATCGAGATATGTTGCGAAAGTTGGAAGACAACATTGCTACTATACTATGTAAATTCGAACAGATCTTTTCACTATCATTTTTTGATGTAATGGTTCATTTAGCAATACATTCACCTTGGTAGGTTTTGTTAGGTGGACCGGTACAGTTCTGTTGGATGTGTCCAGTTGAAAGATATTTAGGTAGATTGAAGCGCACTGTTAGGAATAAAGCCCAAGCTTCAATAGCAGAGGCTTATATACACGATGAATGGTTGACATTTTGCTCTCTATACTTTCATGGTGTTGAGACACAATTTAATCGTGAAGAGCGAAATGCTGATCTTACTTCTTTGCCTCCTCGTGAGTTATTAGTGTTTTCCCAAAATGTACGACCCTTGGGTGCACAAACGGGTTACAATTTAATTGGTGGAGAGTTGGGTAAAACTTGGTGGTACGTGTTGAATAATTGTCGGGAGATTGATAATTATTTCAAGTATGTTGTTGCATGCTTCGAATAATTGTAGTTAAAAAAATTTAACTATAAATTTTGTACTCAAAACTAATATTCTTTTGCACTTATGTAAAATGAGCACATGGACAAACTTAGAACAGAAGGTGTAGAGAATATAGAGGCGAGACACGAAGAAGAATTTCCCGGATGGTTTCAACAATGCGTATGAATTAAAATTATCTATATGACTCAAAATTTTGTTGAACCATTTTAATTCTTGGTAACTTTTAACAATTATATACTATTTCAATTGTTAGATTTTGAAACAACGTGCTTATGATCTCGGATCAGTTTCTTCTGAATTGCATGCACAATTCGAGGTTATAGATTTCATACTTTGTACCATGAATGTAATAAAAAGAGACAAAATTGTGGTGTATTGGTCAACAGGAATCATGGAATAGATGATATTGACTATTATGGTGTCATACGTGACATTATTGGATTGAAATATCTAGGTGTGTCTATGACATATGTCTTTAAATGTGATTGATGAGATCTAGGCGATGGTTTGGTTTCGATACATAGGGATAATCACTTTACGAGTGTCAATACTATATTTAAATGGAACGAAGATGGTCCATTCATATTGGCTTGTAAAGCTACCCAAGTCTATTACTTGATTGATCCAATGAAAGACACTGATGAAGAAATTGGAGAGATAACTTGGCAAGTGGTACAAAAATTTATTCCTCAAAATATCTATGATGCAGGAATGGTTACAGATCACAAGAATAGTGAAGATGAAGATGATACTCCGATTGTAGAGGCATACTAGGAAGATGGAGAGGGTATTAACTTATTTGTTAACCTCAGTGCACTCGAGTTAGTCCCCTTATGTACAGATGATGTTTCACCCGTACATCTCGACCCATCCATATTAAATAATCATTTAGTTGAAGTAAGTGATGAATAAAAAGAAGAAGAAGAGTTGGAAGAAAAAGAAAAAGCAGAATCCCGAGAGGAAGTCGATGAAGAAGAGGTTGATAATGATGACGAATATGTCATTGAATGAGATTTTGAAACTACATCTGAAGATGGAGAATAAATTTTCAAGCATGTCAATTCATATAGGTGATTATACAATATTACATTTTTCATAATTTCTTCTAATCAATTTCCTTTATCATATTAATCATTTTCAACGATGTCACCAAAACGACAATGAAGAAATGTGCCTCCTCCGCCAAGTCCCGAACCCAGTTGAAGACTCCCCAATTGAGGAATTCGCTCCTAAACAATTTGATACACAAGAGACAGACAGCCAGTCGACACCTACCAGTAAGGAAATGTCGTTGATAATTAATTATATTTTAATACTTTCAAAAATTGTATTTAAAATTAATATTAGTTAATGCATTGTCACATCGGAGGTGTGGCTTAACACGTGGCATCGCTCTTGAGAAAAATAGAAGGTATGGAAAAATCAAGGTCATCATTCCTGATAATTCCACTAGGGGAGTGGATGACAGTGTTGCATGGCTTTCCTCTTATGTTAGCACACTAGTCCGAGCTTATGCTCCATTTTATGTACAATCATGGTAAGATATTTCGAATGAGATTAAGGAGTACATTCAGAGTCGTGTACTGATGAGTTTAAGTTGAGAGTACATTTCTTTCACCTAAGTTTGATTTCATATTTTGATGTAATTCATTTCTTAGGATGAATTTCACCTCAATTTTGGCTACAGCAAAGATGTGTGAACTTTGAATGAGTTGATGGCTACACTATTTTAGCATTACAAGGGATGATGCCATGACCACTTCAAGAAATTTGAGACGCTGGAAGAGGCTGCGTAGTCCCCTTTTCAGAAAATGAAGTTAGAAGATTGGAGAAAGTGTTGTGATCTTTTCACAACTCCAGATTATCAAATATTCTAGATTTATAGTCGTTCTATATTATTTATATATATTATAATTAAAATTCTTAATTAATTTTGTAGCACTTAAGTTCTATAAATGTACATAATAGAACTGCTTTGATATCCACCATCGTTCTAGTTTAAGGTCATTCCAGCATCTTGCTGATAAAATGGTAATTAATAACTTATAGAAATTCACTCATTATTCTCTTATTCTTTTATTTAAATACTAACATTATTTTTTAAAATTGTTAATTTGGCTTTGTTAGAAACGTGATTATCCTGAAAATGTTTCCTTCATTCATGTCTATGCTTCTACTCACACTAATGAGCACAGTGAGTGAATGGATCTTGTCACAACAGCTAATTATGTAAGATGTTTATTTTTTTTAAAATAAATTATGCAACATGTGAATAATTTATTTTTGATTTGTGTTTCTTTTAATATGTTACTTATTAGGTGTTTTTTTTCTAATTGTAAGAAAAAATTACGAAGATGCAGTAAGCTTCTAAGGAATCTTCTCCTAGTGACATGGACATATTCAGGCAAATACTCGGGGCCAAGTCTGGTTTGGTAAGATGTTTGGGATGTTCTTTCAAGTGTCTCAGTTCATCCTCCATGACCTCGACTTTAGAAATTAATAATCTTATCAAAGAATTAGATGTAGCACGGCAAGAAATTGAGTATATGAGGTCGAGAAAGCAAGAGTTTAAGTCTCTCTTGAAGCGACGGTTTGATTTAGAGATGCGTTTGTAGGAGCGACAGAGAGCCAAGAGGAAAGAATGTGCATTGAAGTCCAAGAATAAGTACAGAGAGAGACAGTGGTCCAAATGGAAAGTGTATGTCACTACGGCAGGATTGCAATGGCCGAGGAAAGAAGACCAAATAATAAATTTTATCAATATTATCATTGTTTAGGACTTTTAATATCTAATTTTGCAACTCTATAAGACATTATTAGTTGTTAAATTTATGGTATAATATAATACAATTTATATGTTTTTTAATTTTATAAAATTAGTATTGATGATTTGTACTTTTGAATGTAAATTAGAAACGTTCGGACAATGATTCACATACGAACTAATGTTCGAACATAATGACACCAAATTATAATAAAGCATTCAAACGTAAGACACCTCGTTCGAACGTACTCACCCTCAAACGAACTAAACGTTTGAATGGGTAAACTATCAACGTTCGAACGACGACCCAACATCCGAACGTTATACACGTTATGTTCGAACGCTTTTTCCATTACCATTTGAATGCAACATTCAAACTTCTAAGGCAGCTAACGTTCGAACGTAAATATTAGACATTCGAAACATAACCAATGCATGTCAACTTCTGTAGTTCGAATGTCAATCGGTCGGGTTTACTTTCGAACTTTAGATTGGATGTTCGAACATTATTTTCTATGATACATTTCAACTGTTACAAAAAAATTGAACGTTCAAACGTTGCATCTCAAGGAAGACTTCCAACCACACTAAAAAAATTTCTGTGATGGTTGAAGAGTAAACCGTCACCAATTATTTTCTGTGACGTCTTTTAGGTGATGGTCGTGACCGTCACCATATGTTTTTAATGACAGTTTGGTTATTTTCAGTGATGGTTTCTTACGTCACAAAATTCAATTTTGTTGTAGTGTGCTTTGTTGTGGCCACTAGGACTGTTCATCGGGGCCGGATAAAATCCGGCCCGATCCGGAATCCGGTTCCGGGTTCCGGCCCGGAATAAATCCAGACCGAAACCCGGATTATGAAAATCCGGATTATCCGGTCCGGATCCGGGTCTTAAACCCGGATTCCATATTCAAAACCCGGTTAACCGGGTTTGAGTATTTAAAGGGCTGAAAAAGCCCTAGCCGTTTCCACTCTCCCGTCTCCGTCTCCGTCTCCTCTCTCTCTCTCTCTCTCTCTCTCTCTCTCTCTCTCTCTCTCTCTCTCTCTCTCTCTCTCTCTCTCTCTCTCTCTCTCAACAGACGAAACCCTAGCCGTCTCTCGATCGTCTCTCTCACTCTCTCAACAGACGAAACCCTCGATCGTCTCTCTCACTCCCTCAACAGACAGCCGTCTCTCGATCGTCTCTCTCACTCTCTCAACAGACGAAACCCTCGATCGTCTCTCTCACTCCCTCAACAGACAGCCGTCTCGATCGTCTCCGTCTCCTCTCTCTCTCTCTCTCTCTCTCTCTCACTCTCTCAACAGATAGCTGACTATGAGACCCACGATCTCATCTGCACACGGTTCTCCACGATCTCATCTGCACACGGTTCTCCACGATCTCGTTGCACACGGTTCTTTGCTCAAACCCATATTGCCGACTATGAGACCCACGATCTCATCTGCACACGGGTCTTTGCTCAAACCCACAATCTCATTTCTCAAACCCACGATCTCGTCGTGGTGTCATCGGAGTAGAAGGTTGCGATTTTTTCTAGATAGATCATCGGATTTGGTGAAAAAACTTGGGTTGGTTTTGGATTTTTTTTTCTTTTTCGGTTGTGTTTCAACGTGGGTTGTGCTCAAACCCACGATCTCGTCGTGGTGTCATCGGAGTAGATATACATTTAAAAAAAAAAAGGACCCGGGTTCAATCCGAAACCCGGAATCCGGTTTTTTCAAAAACTGGATTCATCCGGGTTCCGGCCCGTTTCTCACCCGGGATAACCCGGTTTGGGTTCTGGCCTGGATTTGAAATCCGGGTTTCGGTTTGGGTCTACCCGGATTTCCGAGTTGGAACCCGGATGATCAGCCCTAGTGGCCACGGCAAATTATATATCACTAGAAATGGAGTGTTTCACGATTGCAATGACTTCCTAACATTGTACGTAAGATTATAAAGTTATTTTTATTATAAAATAAACAATAAAGCTAGTATGCCGCCTATGATGTACCGATCCATTTGACCAATTGCAAAAAAATATTTTTTTTACTTAATGATTAAGGAAGTGATTTTAAGTGTATTGGTGTATTTTTTTATTTTTTAAAAAATATTTAAATATATTAAAAAAATGTGACAAGAAAAATGAAAAAAAAAAAACAAAAAGTGAAGAGACGTATAAACGAGCGGTGTTACTCAGGTAGCAAAGTAGCACCGCTCTAAAATAAATTTAATATATCATATAAAACTACATTAGTTTTAAAGTTTACTTTTGTGAATTATCTTTGTAGTTATAGCACTTTTAAGTAACAAAGAGATTTTACAAAAGTAGATTCATAAAATGACGTTGCTTCGTATGATATGTTAAATTAACTTTTCAATAAAAATAGAATAAAGCAAGGGATCCTGCTGGGAGCTACTGCTCCCTTTTTTTTCCCCCCCTTAATGATTAAGAAATTTTTTTTAGTTTTATTATAAATTTTTTTTATTTTTTTTAATATTTAAAAATATTAAAAAATGATGTAAAAAACCAAAAAAAAAAAAAAGGTGTTTTTTTTCTAAGACTAGTGGGAGCCCCTAGCGGTGGCCCTAGAAAGATCCATAAAATAATTTTACAATATGATGTACCACATATTAATCATGTTCTCTCTATGTAGAAATGATAGCTAAAAATTTGTTGTATTATTTTTACCAGCTTTCTATATATCTATGTAATTAACATTTCTGTCATCCTAAATCACACAAGCGAAGGAGGGCAACGGGGTTCAAGTCTGTACTCTCAACTTTTGGCACTGAAATCATTAATATAGGGTACGTAGTATGAACTCTATTCTTGCTTGGTCTCAGGTCACTCTAAAATCAATTCTATTGAAAGCTAAGAAGTCTTCTGTCAAACGAAACTGTTATGCCCTTTTCTAGATTATGGGATCTACCACACATGAAGACTTTGAAACCATGGAGGCGTGGAACCGGCAATTGTTTTGAGGGCGTCAAATTGTCTAGTCTGCGACCATTGAAATTTAAAATTCATAAAAACATATATATATATATATATATATATATATAATTAGATCTCAATAATTTCTAATTTACACATAGAAATAAAATTTTAAAAATACAACATCTTAATATATATTTCAAATTTTTTACGATAATATTTAACGAAATAATATTCATCAATTATTATTTTTATAATGAAATATTTAGAATTTATTTATTTCATATAAACTATCAAGTAATCTTTGAGAATGTCATCTTTCATTCTAGTATGTAAGTTAGTTTATTAATTTTCATGTAAATTCTAGATATTTTCGTGTTACATTAAGCATATAATATTATAATACAAGCCTTAAATAAATTTTTTCTTGCTCAATGAAGTCTAGACGATAAAACCTCTTAACTATTTTCGATATAGATCACCAACCTTAAATGATTTTTCTTATATTTTTACTTTGGAAGGGCCCAACCCCGCCCCACCCCCTACATATATATTATATATAAAAATATAAATATTTATATATATATACAAAAGCATAAATATATGTTTATATATCTAAATATAAATATATCTAAATATTTTACAATGTGTATATATAAATATATATATTACAATTTGTTAAATTTATTTACAAATTATGCATTAGCAAATTTAAAAACTATATAGTTTAAAACTACCACACTACAACTTACATAAAATATGCACTAGCAAATTTAAAAACTACATAATTTTTAAATTATAGTCATATTTACAAAATTTAAATTTATAATTTGGATCTAAAAATATATTTTTGATCACTTTTGGATCTAGAAATAATTTTTAAATATAAAAAAAAAGTAATAGTTTTTTAAAGTGAAAATGAAGCAGGGCGGGGCGGGTATTCACTTCGCACCCCCGCCCAGCGGGGTGGGGTAGCGGGGGTGGGGGACGGATGGGAAAACCCCACCCCCACACCATGCAGGGAGGGGTGCGAGGAGGGGGCTACCCCGCACTGTATGGTGCGGGTAGCACCCCTACTAACATGTCTAACTGATCAGATTCTTACTGAACTAATTTATTTTACTGAGCTGATTTGGCCAACACACTTAACCATGTGTGTAAGATTATGCATCAACCTCACATCCCATTGCAGTAAGGGGGGTCAGTGAGTAGCACTCTGGAGTACAACGGTGGACCACGTTTGAGTTCGTGGTTTGCACATCCACCCTGATCTGAACTAAATGACCATCTGATTAACTGATCTGATTAAACTGATAAACTGATTTGATAAAACATATTTACTAATTTTTTATCTAAATAAACTGTTATGAGCTTATCTTGCACTTGTAATTAAGATAGCTTGTATGTCTTATGAGACATGAGATGCATGATATACATACTGATATAAATAATCGTAATTTTTAAATCTGAACATGATGTTAAATGTCATGGTCATGAGCTGTGCCGAGTGATATGGTGGCATACATCATGAAATGTGTGGTACATAAAACTGACTGTCAAAGAACTGGCTTGAATACTACTTATATAAGCTAAACTATGATGATCCTAATTTATGATCAAATTACTTACCTCATTACACTGCTATCTACATCTTATTTCATAGCTTATCACCTATGCAAGTATTAAAGCGTCACTAATTTTGTTTGAAATAACATGTCTTAATATTCTGCTTGATTGATAAATATCCTAAAAAATCATTTAATACACATCAAGTTTATACAAAAATCATTGAATCATAAAATTAATTAAACATATTTAAATTTATAAATACTTGGCTAATTCAGCTTCATTAAAAATAAATCATGGAAATATAAATTCTTAAAATAATTTACTTTCTCATAACTTATCATAATTATTAAATCTTTACAAAAAGTTATAAAATTTGGGAAAGCCAATCGCTTAACCTCGTTTAATAAAATAGACTTAATCAGATTAAAGTGTTTAAAATAAAATTAAACACTTACTATTTATTATTGCAAATTAAATATTAATAATTGGTTGAAACATCTGATTCATAAAAATAGACTTAATAATACTTAATATTAAAATCATGGTAAACCATTATTATTATTACTGAATTAAATTTAAGAATTCTTAATTGTTTTTTGTAGAGAAAATAAATTCTCTGGAAAACACATTTTAATTTCAATAAAAGTATTATTTATACAAATATAAATTTGAGACTTAAAACAAAACCCATCATAAAATAAGGTCTACTTGAAACAATTGCAAGTCCAATATTAAGGCCAACGTGAAAGTATAAGAGCACTCCCAATAGCTTTTGTAAAATGCATTTTCCTTCAAAATATAAAGAAATGTTTTTCAAATGCTACTCCATTGGATTTTATATTTTGAAAACATTATACATTTTTCTACAGTGATCCCTCTACATGTAGAGAACCCTGTTCATCAAATGTAATCATTTTTAATTACTTTCTCTTTCCTCCTTATGTGTAAACATTTTTAAAAATATTTGAAATGAATAAAAAAGAATAAAAAGTATAATATTTAAATGATATGAAGAAAAAATAGATAAGCTGATGTATGATATATTGTAAAATTCAGTATGTAAAATAGAAAAAATGAGTTTTTGTGATGTATTTTGAATGATAGAATAGAGAAGCAATTAGGACTGCTCTTCATACAATCTGCAAAAGCTTCAAATTGAATGGTATAATTGAAAATAAAACCAAGTTCCTACCCCCTATACCCATTAGGGTTACACGTGTATATCATAGAACAAAACACTACACGACAACACCAAACACAAGAAGAGCAAGTTCGGCGGCGGCAGAAAGAAGAAGGAACTTGCAGCAGCTGCTCACCAAGAGAACGACAATTGGTCTAAGGTGATGGTGGCACGGCTAAGGTATTTCTGATCTGAGTGGCGAGAAACCAGAGCTTGGACGCGAGGTTGTCGGTAGCTAACGGTGGGGAGGAGTTGGGTGGTTCATAGGTGGAAGCAAAACGGAGACGAGCTAAGCATAAACATACTCTATTTTGAGGAGCTTGAATAGGGGCCTGCATGGTAGGCCTGTACATATAGGGCTTGGGCCCGATTCGTCCGAACAACCCGCCCCTGCTCAACCCGTCAAAGACGAGTCATCGGGTCAAAATATACATATCGGGTTGAAACAAAGTCGAACCCGTCAAAACAGACTAAACATGATTTTCTTCCTAATATTTCTTGACTCAATGTCCAATAGAAGGAAGAAAGACGAAGAAGAGTTAAGAGGACAGTAATTAAAACCGAAGAGGAGAGAAGGTTGAAGAGCTACTTCAAGCAGCGTAGGATGAGTTGCTTCTTAAGCTTGATCTCTCTCGACTCCCACATGTCCTGCATTCCTCTCGACTACCTCCACACTGATCTCGAGCGTTGTTTCCAATCCCTCAAATCCCGAGCATCCCTCCCTATATATCTATCTCAATCCCAGAAATTGACTCCATCAGTTGCTTCTGCTGGTGAGGAGGATGAGGAATTGAAGAGGAGAAGTTGATTTGGTGGACCAAGGATGCAACTCATCTCGACCCCTCTCCTCCGTCCGATGAAGACGACAACAAGGAAGAGGATAACCGTGAGCATCAAAAGGTACATCAATGGAAATGAGAATATTAATCATATTTGAAATAAATAATGGATTCAAGATGGCATTCGTGAAAATTTTGATGTTTAACGTGATGATATACCAAATATAAATTTGTGGGTTACTGTGTTTTTGGTGCAGTATTGTTTTCTGTCGAACTATGGGTCCATTTCTTCTTCCACATAAGAAGTGTTGTTTTGTTTTTGAAAAGTGGGTTTCGTTCTTACTTTGGAATGCTATTCGTGCTTATGTTTCTCTTCGGTCTAAAAATTTATATTGGCATATATAAATTTTATTTTCTTCAGTATTTTTTTTTTATTCTTTTTCCCTTTAAAATTAGTAGATCAAGAGAATCAGAGATCTAGCCATCTCATGATTCTTAGCCTTCAAATCATGCATTTGTTACTTTCAAAAGTGGTAATAGTCGACCAAAAGCAAGGAATACACATCGAAATTGCTCTGGGCTTTGTTAAAAAAAAAAAAAATAGAAAGACAAAAAAAAGACTCACCACAGCGAAGTTGCGAAGCAGTGCCGACTGCATCAAGTTCATAAAGAGGACGATTTCTGTCCTTTTCAATTTTCTCTTAAGTTTGAGGATGAATGTTAGTTTACTATCATGTTGTCATCTCAGATCTGGGAGATATTTTGTAAATCGATAGGTAGACTGTAAATTGATGGGTAGAAAGTAGATTTTGTTTTTCAAAGGTCGGGTCGTATGGTTCGATCTGAGTTTATTTTGATCGGATCGGTCATATCGGTTTGGCGCCATAAATGGGTTTATGCGAGTCGGGTCGGCCTCAAACTCGGCTGTGCAGGATCTGGTTGCAGGCCTACTGCATGAGGATCAATACGTAACCGCGGAGGAGGTAGTGGGTTGATGATGGTGGCTCTGTTTTTGGGAAGCAAAACAGTGGGCTTTGTTAGAAACTTCTACAAGCAGAAAGTGAAAATGAGAAGAAACTAATGAAACAGAGTTTGACAGATTTGAAGAAGTCTAATTCTCATTGGTACTTTTGATTATACAAAGGTCAAATATATATATTACAAGAGGCAGAAAAGTAAAAAGCTACTGAAAGACTAACTTTTGATTATCTGCACAATTACAAGCATCAATTCATTCAGAACGTTTATGGACAGTATGGTAGAGGTAGCTTTATGCATCGTGTCCCTTATACTTCTTTGTGTGCAGTCATGCATTTCCTTAGCTGAGGTTCTTCTTTTCTATGCCATCTCTTATCTCCTTTTTGCTGCTGTTGCTAATCACGGGCGAAACTACTAAGGCCCTTGGGGGGCTTTGGCCCCTCCAAAATTTTCAAAATTTGAGAAAAATTATAATTTCAGATGTGTTTTTGTAAAGTAGACTATATAAAAATTAGCATTTAGCCCCTCCTAATTTTTTTTTTGTGACTTCGCCCCCACAAACCAGATTTTCTGGTTCCGCCCTTGGCTTCTATCTTTTTCTTTCCATGTACTACAGCGTATTTCAGGTATGCTTTGGTTGCTGTCCTTGTGTAGAACTAGATTGCATTTTATTTTGTTACATTGTATTCTGTAAGAGGTTTGGCTGCCGGTTTGACCGAGTTGGAGTAGCTGGATCATTGGAGGCGTAAGCAGCGGCTTCTTTGCTTGATGCCGTGGCTTTGGGTTGACGAGGATGTTGTTGGCGATGGTGTTGCATTCGTGCATGGCGTTGTGTGGTGGGGAGAACTGGGTGATTCGGTTGGTTTGCAACGTACTGAGAGAGGTAGAGTTGATGAGAGAGAGAGCACAGCTTGAGGGAGAGGAAAACTTACGATGGAGGCACAACTTGAGAGGAGGACGGAGTAGACCTCATGGTGGGGCTAGTTTGTTTCGGTTGATGTGAATGGGCATGGCTTCGGTGCTTGGTGGTGGGGAAGATTGATGTTCTCTGCTTTCGTGTGGTACGAATGGCGTGCAAAGTGGCCGAAAAGTGATAGAGAGAGGACGATGATCACTTCCTCTTTTCATGACTTTGGTATGGCTGGAAGAAAAGAGTTGTAGCTCAGTTCATGGTGGCTTGGTTGTGAGAGAGAGAAAACTACTTCCGTGAACCAATAGAGAAAAACCATAGGAAAGACGAAGTCAAGGTAGGTAGGAGTGTTTGGCTAGAAAACAAAAATAGGTTTAGTAATAAAATAAAAGTGGTAAGGTGTGAATGAGAGACCTGTGAGTGATGATGAGAGAGAGAGCACAGCTTGAGGGAGAGGAAAACTTACGATGGAGGCACAACTTGAGAGGAGGACGGAGTAGACCTCATGGTGGGGGTAGTTTGTTTCGGTTGATGTGAATGGGCATGGCTTCGTTGCTTGGTGGTGGGGAAGATTGATGTTCTCTGCTTTCGTGTGGTACGAATGGCGTGCAAAGTGGCTGAAAAGTGATAGAGAGAGGACGATGATCACTTCCTCTTTTCATGACTTTGGTATGGCTGGAAAAAAAGAGTTGTAGCTCAGTTCATGGTGGCTTGGTTGTGAGAGAGAGAAAACTACTTCCGTGAACCAATAGAGAAAAACCATAGTAAAGACGAAGTCAAGGTAGGTAGGAGTGTTTGGCTAGAAAACAAAAATAGGTTTAGTAATAAAATAAAACTGGTAAGGTGTTAATGAGAGACCTGTGAGTGATGATGAGGGAAAGGTTGGTCTGCTGACTGACCGTGATGGATAGGGATGTAACCGGTCCAGTTTTAGATAAAATTTAGGATCGAATCGGTATGTACTGATTTTATATTTTTTAAAACTGATTATGCATTAGTTACCCTCCTAAACCGGTATTCCAATTTTATCGATTTCTGATCCGGTTCGGTTCGGTTTTATCGATTTTAATGTATTATATTATATATTATATAATATATATAATAAAGTATATTAAAATATATAATTCTATAGTGATAATATATTGTAGTATATTATAATTGTATTATAGACTATAATGATATATTATAATATATAATACAATGATATATTATAGTATATTATAATATATAGTGATATAGTATTAGTATAACTATTAATATGTATTGGAATTAAGCATAACTTTTCTCTCCCGTTTTCTCTCTAGAGTTTTCTCTCTATTGTTTCTCTCCACAATCAGCTAGCTATCAGAGCGTTCTCGCCGAGGGGAGGGCTGGAGCTTCGTCTCCTCCCTCCCTTAGCCTGTCCAGCCGTTGTATATATGGCTTTTTTCTCAGTTGTTTTTAGTTTTCTGGTGATACTAGCTAGATGTTCCTATTTGCTATTCTCCGGCCGTCTTCAACAGCCACGCGCCCCTCCATCGGACTCCCCAGCCGCCGATCTGCCAGTTGGTTGAAGAAAACTTTCATTCTGTGTGACACGTGTAGTTCACGCGCGGCTTACAGTGCCCGTGGGCCTCACGCGCTGCTGCGTCTTTGGGTGTTTCCAGGTGTCACGCATGGCGCCTCCGAGACCAGGGACTTCGGATCTTTCAGATCCGTGTGCTTTTTGGTTCTTTAGTGTCGCGCATGTCTCTCACACGCCACCACCGTCGGAGGTAATCCTTCATCGGTGTATCGGATTATCTTCAGGCTACTATTCTCTTATGTTCCTGCTTTTCCTAACCAGTGATCAAGATAACGTGTTGGTGATAGTCTCCTACAATTGGACCGGATCAGCAAAATGCAGCGCACTTCTCTCGACTAGGGCTTTTAGTCGTAGGTTTATAGTATATTTATCAGACTATGTTATAAACTTATAACCGCTTTTATGCAGCATTCCCATGTGGGATTGGGTTGGAGCCAATCTTTTGGCGAGATAACCCGTTTTTTTGTCTTGCTTTTTAGCATTGCTTTTGTTTGTTCTGGGAAGACTGTTGGGGACTCACCCCCATTGAATCTTGTGTCATTGTAACCATATAGTTTATCTATGAAATAGTTTGTTTGCCAAGAAAAAAAAAACTATTAATATGCACTATATATTATTAGTATAACTATTAATACAATAAATAAAATGATATAAGATTTTAAATTTTAATATTATATTAATTAGAAATTTATCATATAATACAAAACTATTTTATATATAGTTATATATTATATATAAATATTATATATAATATAAAAAATTGAAAAATATATATAAATCGGTTCGGTCTAATTTTAGAAAAAGAAAAATTAGAACTATATCGATTTTGACCTATTTTAAGAAAAATAAAACTAGTATCAGACTAAACTAAATTTGGAACTGGACCAATCCCATCGATTTGATCCGATTTACCAGTTTATCAATTTTTTTTAACACCAGATGGATAAAAGAAGAGAAAAAATAAGAAGATGGATAAAAGAAGAGAAAAAATAAGAAGAAAACAAAGTGAGGGTAGGTGATAAGTGAGTCGGGAAGGTGGATGACAAAAAAAAAAATATATATATATATATATATATATATGCTGTCGGAAATCATTCCGAAGGATTGGAGAGAGAAAAAGAAAATATGATGGGGGCCGCATGTGAAGAAATAGGGAAGAAGAAAAACAAATTTAGGGTTGTTAGGTTTTAATCAACACCATTCATTTTAAGACAAATCGGCGGTGATGAACATTTAATCACTAAAAATAATTAATAATAAAATAACATATATGAAAATATAACTGGGATAAATAAATTCAAACTTTGATTTTAATCATCTTTATTATAAAATAACATGATGAGTTTTATAAATACTTTTAAGAGAATAAATCCATCTAAAAATTAAGTTTTTAAGTTAAAAATAAAATATATAATGAATATTACATATTATTTTTAAAGATATAAAATCATTTAAATAAAAATTATTTTCTAACTACAAAAATTTTCGAGATATTAAAACACTTGGCTCTATTTAAAATTATTCATCATATTTTAAAAACAAAACTTTAATTTTTAAAACACATAAATGAGGCCAGCTCATACCTCATTTAACAAAAAGAGAGGCTGGTCACAGTAATGCAATATTCATAGCCACACCACCCATTTACATTTTTTCTACGATTTTTTTAGAAAATAATATTTTTTAAAATTTTAAACACAGCAAATCAAAATTAAAAATAAAATAAATATTTAAAATAATATTATTGTATTAAAAAGTTGTAGAAAATGGTAAAAGATAAGTAGTAATGCTATCATTTCACTTTTGACAAATAGCTACCCACTTGCTTCAGTCTTGATCAGTCGTCTCGCGATCAGCAAAAGTGGTATATTAACTCCTGTTTTCTTTTGCTTTTTTATGCACCCATATGGACGTTAACCCAGTTAAGTCAAGTAATCTTTAAACCTGTCTTTCTTTCATAGGTGCATGGTCTTTTATTAAGATCTAAGGAACATTCACTACAAAAAAAAAGGCAATTGCGATCAATTTATAGCAACGAAAAGAGTATTAGCAACCAATTTTGGTTGCTAATACTCTTTTCGTTGCTATAAATTAGTCGCAATTACCTGTTTTTCTTGTAGTGATTAATTGTCTTCTATGAATTTCCAAAGTGATCAAGAGACCAATACTCGAACAAGAAAATGGGACCAGCATTAATTAGGTACATACATATGATCACAACTCTCCAGTCAATATTATTCGTCAACTCCCCTACTCTTTAATTATCCTCTTAATTTTTTAATGCTCCATTAACTTTGAGTACTGCCATATATATACAAATACTAATTCCTCTACCTCAAGTGATCATGCGAACATCACTCATGGATAGAGTACTCCCCCTTTGTGTGATGCTACTTTTGGTACGATGTTATAATGTGGCTATCTTAGTTGATGCAACCATTCCAAATATTGCCACAGATCAATCTGCTCTTCTTGCCTTAAAGTTTCGTATTTCTCATCCCAACCCTGATCATAATATTCTAGCGAGCAATTGGTCCTCCAATACATCTGTTTGCAATTGGATTGGTGTCACTTGTGGTTCTAGACATCACCGAGTCATAGCCTTGAACCTTTCTTACATGGGTGTTGAGGGTACCATTCCTCCACAGATAGGAAACCTTTCATTTCTTGTTAGTCTAAGACTAAAAAACAATAGTTTTCATGGCTCTGTGCCCAATGAGTTGTCTCGTCTTTACCGGTTGAAAAACTTGAACTTTGGATTCAACAACTTCAATGGAGAAATCCCATCATCTTTGGGACTATTATCCAAACTTCAAAATTTGTTTCTATTTGGTAATAGATTCACAGGTGCTATCCCACAATCCTTATCGAACATGTCTTCCTTGGAAAGGATTGTATTGGCCTTCAATGGGTTCTCGGGTTATATACCTTCCTTCCTCTTCAACATATCTACCTTGCAAGCAATTGATCTTGGAGTTAATAAGCTTTCGGGTCCCATGCCTTCTATTTTGTTTAACATGCCTTCCGTGCAATTGATTGATCTCTCCTCCAACGAGCTCTCAGGGAGACTTTCAACAGATACGTTTGATCATCTTCCCAACTTAAAATATCTTCGACTTTCTCATAACAGATTTTATGGCGGACTTCCATCCACTTTGTTCAGTTGCAAACAGCTACAATATTTCTGGGTGGGGAGTAATCATTTCACCGGAAGAGTACCGCCGGCAATCGGAAACTTAACCATGCTTATGACTTTGTACCTTGCCGAAAACAACTTTACTGGTATGTTAATTTAGTCATTAATTATATGTAATTTGTGCGTTACAATCATGGAAAGCATCATTGATTAGCAGATGTACGTACGTACGTGCTTAAAAAATGATTGTTTTCCTTTCAATTGAATGCATGTGCAAGCTAGCTATATATATAAGTAATGATCAACACATGATACAGACTAGAAAACTAGAAGATTTTAAGGAATTACTCCAGGGAATATATATATATATAATCTTTCATTACTGCTGTTTTTTTTTTAAAGAAAAAAATTGTTCATAGATATATTTTTTATTTATATTTTAATACAAACTATTATGTACATTGTATTCCATGCTCACTAGAATTTTAAACTAAGGTCCAAGCTGTACTAAGTTAAAGATTAAGAGATAATAATTACAACCGGTTCGTTTTAATTCATTGGAGGAAATATAATTATCTCTTTATAATTATATATATATATATATACACGCATAAACACACGAAAAGTAATAAATTGTCGAATGACCAAAGCTCTGTCTTAATTAATGCATGGGGAATTCGATGAAGAGTGTGCTACACCTATCGAGGATATAGCCCGACAAATGTCCCGTGAAGGCGGCCATTTGGGATTTTTATTTTTAATTTTTTAATTTTTTATATAATTTTTATACCCTTAAATATTTTAAAAAAAATTTACAATATTATTAAAAAATATTTCATTAATCACGAATTAAAAAATAAATAAATACCTATCGAACCCACCATCAGGGTCCATTATCGGTGGATTCAACGTTTTTCTTTCATGAAACCTAATTATGGACCTTTTTTCTTTTTGTTATTAGACATGTGCCCTTTTCAATATATATGATTTAAGAATTATTTATTTATTTTTTTGCTGAATTAACTATCTCATGATTATTCATATTGTTGCAGGTGCAATTCCGAATGAAATTGGTCATCTATAAAACTTGGAGAACCTCAATATTGGAGTCAACCATTTCTCTGGACCAATTCCGTTTGAGATTTTCAATATCTCAACATTACAAATCATTGGAATGCCTTTGAATAATCTCTCTGGTCCTCTCCCATCAAATCTAGGTCTATTCCTTCCAGAACTTCAGGTGCTTCTGCTTGGGGCAAATGAACTCAATGGAACAATTCCCAGCTCAATCTCCAATGCATCACAACTCACTCATCTGGCATTGTCTAGCTCACTCATCTGGCATTGTCTAGGAACTCATTCTCTGGCTTCATTCCAAATACAATTGGTAATTTAGGTCTCCTCCGATTGCTCAACTTAGAAATCAATAACTTGACTATTAGCTCTCCAAAAATGAATAGCCTTTTCTCTTCTTTGTCAAATTGCATATATCTGGAGACATTATCTTTTACAAAAAATCCACTAAATGCTATCCTTCCCAATTCCATTGGCAATCTCTCCACTTCTCTTCAAATAATTTTTTTGGGTGGTTGCAATATCAAGGGAAGCATTTTCCAAGATATTGACAATTTAAGCAGCTTGACAAGTTTGGACTTAGGGAACAATGAGTTGGTTGGGCTACTAATTCCAACTGCATGGGAGAAATTGGGAATGCTCCAAGTTTTGAGCCTGCGTAATAATAGATTGTAGGGTCCCATCCCATCAAATCTTTGTCATTTAAAGAGCTTGTTTCACTTAGATTTAGGAGGTAATGAGCTAGTTGGACAAATTCCTGGATGCATAAATAATCTGACTTTGCTAAGATACCTCTACTTGGGCTTAAACAAATTAACTTCTACAATTCCTTTGAGCTTGTGGAGCTTGACAGATTTATTGGTGGCTGACCTATCATCAAATTCTCTAAGTGGCCCCCTCTCATTAGAGCTTGGAAATATGAAGGTACTGATAGAGTTGGATTTATCAAACAATCGATTATCAGGTGATATCCCGATGACAATTGGTAGTCTCAAAAATCTATATTTTCTCTCCTTTGCAAGAAATCAATTAGAAGGTCCAATTCCGAAATCATTTGGTGATTTGGTAAACTTGGAGCAGTTGGATGTTTCCGGTAATAATTTATCTGGAGAGATTCCTAAATCCTTAGAAGCACTCATATATCTTAAATATCTGAATGTCTTGTTCAATAGACTACGAGGAGAAATTCCTACAAGAGGACCATTTCTAAACTTTTCGGCTGCATCATTTATGTCAAATGATGCACTCAGTGGTGCTCCCCAATTGCAAGTTCTCCCACGCAAAAGAGATACTTCTCGATCAAGAAGGTCCAAAATAAGGCATATACTAACATTTTTACTACCTGCAATTGGATTAACATTAATACTTGTGGCATCCCTCATATTAATCTCAAAAAAATGCCAAAAGAAGTCAACAGGTTTGGTAGACTTGTCTCCTTTAGCACCATGGAGAAGAGTTTCTCACTATGAGCTTTTACGAGCAACAGAATGGTTTAATCCAAGTAAGTTGATTGGAGAAGGGAGTTTTGGGTCTGTGTACAAAGCAACATTCTTGGATGGGAAGGATTTTGCAATAAAAGTTTTGAATTTACAAATAGAAGGGGCATTTCATAGCTTTGATGTAGAGTGTGAGGTACTAAGTAATATTCGTCATCGGAATCTTGTCAAAATCATTACTGCTTGCAGTAATATCAACTTCAAAGCCATTGTATTGGAATACATGCCTAATGGAAACTTGGAGACTTGGCTTTATTCTGGTGACCGCTTTTTGAGTATGTTACAAAGGCTAAATATAATGATTGATGTGGCGACAGCACTAGAATACCTTCATTTCGGTTACCCGAAAACTATTGTTCACTGTGATTTGAAGCCTAACAATATATTGTTGGATGAAGAAATGGTTGCACATGTGGCTGATTTTGGAATAGCCAAGCTCTTAGGAGATGAGGATCTTATAAAGCGAACCATGACCCTTGCTACTATTGGGTATATGGCACCAGGTGATCTTATAATGCTGATTTTGAATTCCATTGATCATAGAATATTGATTTATTTACTTCAAGTCCTTTAAATTTTTCTCTTTTTCTTTTGCATAAAATGCAGAGTATGGATCCGAAGGGATTGTTTCTATAAGAGGCGATGTGTATAGCTATGGCATTTTATTGATGGAAACTTTCACGAGAAAGAAGCCTACAGATAACATGTTTATTGAAGAGATGAACTTGAAGCGTTGGGTAGAGGAATCTCTAGTTGATCTCTCAATAATTGAAATCATTGATGCTAGTTTGTTGGGAGACGAAAGATATAAGGATGCAACTACGACGGACAGCGTATCATCTATCATGGGACTAGCTTTGGATTGTTGCATAGATTCACCTGAAGAGAGGATCAATACAAGAAGTATTCCAATAGCACTCAACAAGATCAAATCCAAGTTTCTACAAGATTTTCAAAGCACCTGATCATTTTAGATATATGTTGATCTGCTTAATTTGTCAGTGACTCTTCTTTAGTTAATGTTTGTTCCTTTCCAAATATTACAATAGTGACTCTCATCTTTAAGATATATACTTGTTTTGTGTGGCCATTTTTATACTTATCGTTGATAGATATACAATCTTTTGTATAACTATATTTTAAATGAGAAGTTTTTGTATAAAAAATTTACAAATATAACATCACTCTATATAAATATCCCCGTTTTAAAATATCGTTGTATAAAATGTTGTAAAAAGAATTATTTTGAAACACTAATAAGAAAATAATAGGATAGAAAAGGGCAAAAATATTAAAAATAAAAATGGGTCTCTCCTTCCTTAAATATTGCCATACCGAAGCACATGAGGTGAGAATTACAAAACGTATTTTCCATATCGGTATCTTATTTCTCAAAAATGTTAATAGAATCTCTTAAACTTAACACTTAATTATTTATATTTATATTTCTTCATTTGATGGTTAATAAAGTGACATAATGTAGTTATGTATTTTTTATTAATGATTAAAAATATTAAAAATAAATAAATAGACTAGCGCAGCAATCCAGCGGTACCCTTATATCTCTCCTCCAGACAACACATGTTCAAAGAAAATCGAGGATATAGCAAGAGACCGGTTCCGAAAAGGACAAATTTTTATTTTTTATTTTTTTCATTATTTTTTTTTATATTCTTAACTTTAAAAAAAAAAAAAAAAAAAAAAAGCTCAATATTACCAAAAATATACTTTTTTTAATCATTAAATTAAAAAAAAAAATTATCGGGACCGAATATCGGTAACTCTGCCAATTTTTTTAAAAATTATAAGATGATGTACGGTTGATGGAATTTTGTACAATAACCAAGATCTTATAATTGAGACATTAGAAAAAAGGAAAATGATAGCGCGTTAAATATGTTTGCTTGTGCATTTTATTTTATTTTTAATAATTGCATAAATGATTATTAATAAGTTTATATTTTATGTTGGTGAAGTTACACAATAATGTAATAAAAATTACAATAAAGTTAAAATATAAACGAAGCCAGTTTGGACTGAAGCACGGAAATCTCGCTTTCTTTAAGGAGATTCAAGCCCTCTGCGGTGTACAAAGTCTCAAATTAACCGGTGCAGCAGAACTTCTCTTGACTTAACTCCTCCAGGATACAACAGCCCAACTGATTATCGTATAGCCCGAACCAACTCTGCACAAGTGGTTGAGCTCAAAGCTCCACTCAAAGAACACCTCTCTTTTATCTGAAAAATACTCCAAAAAAAAATAATATCTACATACTTCCACTACATGAAAGAAAGACACACCACACTAGGACGAACACATATCACCGACGAATGCTCACGTTCATCAAAATATAAACAAAAACTCAATTTATTGCATTTGGTAACGTGTAGTGTAGTAAAGAGCCATAAAAGAAAATGTTAACTGACGGTTGTTCATTTTAGAAAGGTTCAAACTGGCTATTGAATGAAAACATAAAAAACAATAATGTTTTTCAACGGAAGGACAATTGAAAGAAAGAAATAAAAAGCCAACATTTAAAACTCTAAACTGAAAGAATAAATCAGCCACCACCAATGGATATTTTAATGAGCTTTCACACATCAACGGCTAAAAACTAAAAGATGGCAAACAGCTATAAAATCACCTTCTATATACGTACATGCACCCGAAAGAAGAGAAATAAATACTGAATTAAGGAAATTAAGTAACGGTAATAACCTCTTAAACAAAAACGTTACTAACAAATATTATTTACTAAAAAAAAACCAACATTCCCCCACTATTTTTTAAAATAATATAAATAAGAGAGATATTTTCAGATAAAGAATAATTATTATGTATCATGAAGGTGTGCTCTGCATTGAACCTTCACTTAGTGAAATAACAACCTTTACTCCAGAGTCAGTAGTGATATCAGACTTGAACTATGACTGCTTAAGGGAAATAAAGAATTATTACTCACACATAATAACCCAGGTGTTGACATGAGCTTTATTAGCCAGCACATTACAGCCTTGTGCTAATCCCGGTTTCATGAGTGTATTTGAGAATAAACCCGATTCTCATAGAGAGCGGCCCCACTCTCACACTTACATAGGTGAAATCTGTCAAGGGTGCTCCTGTAATTCTTACACCCTACTCATAAGAGCTACAGAATTTCATTAAGAGTTTATTTAAAAATTCATCCTCCACAACATTACAGGATAAATGCACTCACATCATAGGAATAAGAAATAAAATAAATAGTGCATTTTTTACGACCATCATATGATTCGTTTTTCCCATTGAACCCAGTTCTCAGGATCTCTGGTCTCCAGGTTGGGTATCCTCATACATGACTCTTGAATTATGGGTTTTAATCTCATTCCCCTCGATGTATTCCAGATCAATTTTTCTTGTCAAAGCTTTCTATAGTGGATGCACTTTAATAACACCATTAATAAAAAAAATCTTACAGTACTGTGTTTTTCCTCCAAAGATCTGGATTTACCGTTATAATAACGGTTTTGTACTCTACCAACTGTAGTAGTACTATCGCAACAAATTGATATGGTTGAATCTGATTTTTCCCATAAAAGAATAAATCTCTCAACCAATTTGCTTCTTTATTGGAGCCAAAATAGTTAAACTCCATAGTTGACATGGAAAAAAATACGGCAGCCAAAACATGCAATGGATCTCTTAAATTATAAAACGGCTTAAACAAAAACAAAATAGCCAAAACAGTTCGACCATAAACACCATATACGTTTTAAACAAATCCAATAAAGATAATAGATGTACCCACACAAATATTAAACCGTTTGGATAAGTTGAATCTAAATGCACAAAAACGTATAACACCAAAATATTAATAACAAACGGCTTTATTCAAAAAAGTTTAAAATAAACTGAAGAACGACGTACAAGCCAAAATCCTTTAAAAAAATTCTAAAAACTTGACAGGCCCCCACTAATTTTTGGATTTAAAGACAAATTTTCTTTTCATATAAAAAAAAATACATATAAAGAGAAACGTTCTATATTTTATTCTCAATACACAATTTAAACATTCCATCACAAGCATAGCCTTTGCCCACAAAAACTCCATTTTTTGTAATCACATATTCATCAGATTCCATAATTTGTTTGAAGCCCGCTTTATTGAGTAAAAAACTCGACATCAAAATCTTCCTCATGGACGGTGTATAGAGTACATCTTTGAGCATCAATATACATCCCGAGGTGAATTTCAGCTCGACCTCACCACTCCCAATGACCTTGATTTTACTTGAATCACCAAGCATGATAGTCTTCTCTTCTTCAAAGGGAGTAAAATTTTTGAACCAATCTTTATCATAGCAGACATGCCTATTGGCACCAGAATCTGCCCACCACCCTTCAACAAATTCAACCACGTTAATGTCTGTAATCATTGCTACAAACGGCTCCTCAGTTACGTTAACTTGAGGATTATTTTCTCGCTTCCGAAACTTGCAAATTCGAGCAAAATGTCCACTTTTGCCACAGACAAAACAAGCTTGATTTTGTGAAGGGGGTCCTTGGTTCTTATCATATTGGCTTTGAAAGCCCTTTTTGTGAGGTTTACCAAATTTTTTGAAATCTTTTCTTTGCGGCTTCAAATAACTATTTCTCATATTTTGACTCTTGGGCAAGCTATCATTTTCAGAAATTAAATTTACCTTTGTCATGAAATCTTCATTACCATTTTGAAACACCAATGCATCTTGGCCTCTAGCTTCCTCTTCTATGCGAATACGCGTGATTAATGTCTCTAAGGAAGTCTCCTTTTGTTTATGGCGCATCGACTTTTGAAACTCTCTCCAAGAAGGTGGTAGCTTGTCGATGATGCCACAAACAATTAGATTGTCTCCAATCTTGATGCCTTCAGATCTAACTTCTGCTACAACCATTTGAAAATCTTAAGCTTGCTCTGCAACGGACTTTCCATCAATCATTTGATATCGAAAGAAGCGACTTGCCGCATATTTCTTCGCTCCGGCTTCTTCCGTATCATATTTACTCTGTAAAGCTTTCCAAATTTTTTTTGCAGAAGTGTAAGTAGTATTGTAGTAATCATAAAATTGATTAGCAAGACAATTTAAAAGATAGCATCGACAGTTATACTCATCTTTGGTATATTTTTCAATCTTTTCTTCGTGAGCTTTCACTTGTACTTCAGTCATGTTCTCGGTGGTAATCTTTCTAGGATTCTTTGCAGTGAGAACATAAGAGACATTCAGAAGGCTTAGATAGAAGAGCACTTTGCACTTGCATCTCTTGAAATTGGCTCCTTTGAAGTGGAAGGGCTTGTTAAGATCTCCAATACTTTCCGTGGATTTTTCAGTTGTAGGCTCCATGTTTGAGTCTCCTTAAAAATTGTTGGTGAAATTACACAATAATGTAATAAAAATTACAATAAAGTTAAAATATAAACGAAGCCAGTTTGGACTGAGGCACGGAAATCTCGCTTTCTTTAAGGAGATTCAAGCCCTTTGCGGTGTACAAAGTCTCAAATTAACCGGTGCAGCATAACTTCTCTTGACTTGACTCCTCCAGGATACAACAGCTCAACTGATTGTCGTATAGCCCGAACCAACTCTGCACAAGTGGTTGAGCTCAAAGCTCCACTCAAAGAACACCTCTCTTTTATTTGAAAAATACTCTAAAAAAAAATAATATCTACGTACTTCCACTACATGAAAGAAAGACACACCACACTAGGACAAACACATATCACCGACGAACGCTCACGTTCTCATCAAAATTTAAACAAAAACTCAATTTATTGCATTTGGTAACGTGTAGTGTAGTAAAGAGCCATAAAAGAAAATGTTAACTGACGGTTGTTCATTTTAGAAAAGTTCAGACTGGCTATTGAATGAAAACATAAAAAATAATAATGTTTTTCAACGGAAGGACAATTGAAAGAAAGAAATAAAAAGCCAACATTTAAAACTCTAAACTGAAAGAATAAATCAGCCACCACCAATGGATATTTTAATGAGCTTTCACACATCAACGGCTAAAAACTAAAAGATGGCAAACAGCTATAAAATCACCTTCTATATACGTACATGCACCCGAAAGAAGAGAAATAAATACTGAATTAAGGAAATTAAGTAACGGTAATAACCTCTTAAACAAAAACGTTACTAATAAATATTATTTACTAAAAAAAAACCAACATTTTATAATGATTAAAAATATTTAAAGAAAAAAAGAAAAAAAAATCATTTGCAAGTGATTTGTACATTTGTGATGCACATTTCAAGCATTGTCCCAAAAAAATCACGGATTTTTGTCTTCATCTGCCTAAAAGACGTTTATTCACGTGCATGATATATGGTCACTTACTTGGCCACTAGTGTGACGTGATTATCAGCAGCTCAGGGCACTTGGTCCTTTAGCTTAATACGATCCTTATGCCTTGTATTAGATACCAAAAGTCTTTTTAATTGTTTTATTATATATAATTATTATAATTTTTTTAAATTCTTACGTAATATATAATAAATAATTTAATTTTTTTAAAATTTTAAAATAATATTTTTAAAAAATAATATTTTATTTAACTTTTATTTCATCTCAATTCTTTGTTCAAGCCTTCCTATTCTCTTTTTCATCTATTGAGAATGAGACACCACTATTCTTATGTGCTTTTGTTGTCCTCTTTGGGGTTAAGTTTGTCAGGATTGCTCATGGTTGGTCTAAATTGCATAGTTCTTACTTACGACACTCAAAATAATTATTTTATATTAAAAAAATTGACACAATCAATCATATTAGTAGAGTATGTAAAGAGTACGTAAAAATGATTACACATAAAATTTTTAATAAATATATATATATATATAGGTATGGACTTTCTTATATAATAATGATTGTTTGTTAGTACGATTTAGATATTATAAAAAAAAAAAGGGATTTTTGTAATCAATTTATTGCAACCAAAAAACTATTTGTAACCAATTTTAGCTGAAAATTGTTATTTAGCTAGAATTAACTGGTTCTAAATAAGCAGTTTTTTTGTAGTGAGAAAACTAGATAATGGAGATGTGAATGGAGATGTGAATATTTCTTTTTTTTTTTTTTTATGGAAATATGCTTCATAGCATTCATTCATAAACGAAGTTACAACTGTGACTTATCAATACAGGAGAACCAGACTATAAGTCAACTAACGCAACTGCTCAGGAGCTTCCCCGCCAACAAATTCCTTTGTGACGGACATTGTCTAAACTTCTATACCTTCTCTCTTGACAGCAGTCAAAAAAGAAAGCACCCTGTCAAACCAGAGCTAAAACAACCTTTCTTCCGAAGAAGAGAGGTACACCCACGCTCCATCCTCACAAGGAGGAGGAGTACATCCACACTCTCTCCTCTCAAAGAGGAAGAGTACTAACACCTACCTTCCTCCAAAAGAGAAGTAGGACAAACACCCACATTCCTCTAAAAGAGGAGTGAGACACTAGCCTATTTATTTTATATTTAAAACTAAAACAGACTAACTATAAAACAAAAAAAGGCTGTAAACAAATGGGCCCAGCTCGTTTAGGGTTTCATCAGTCTAGATGGGCTGTAAAACAAAAGCTCGTAAAACAAAAGCTCAGCCCGTAAGTACATGGGCCCAACCCGTTAGGGTTTCATCTCATAACTCTGCCGCCGCCCCTTCCTTCCCCGCCGCCCCTTCCTTCATTCTCTGATACTGTGCAGCACAAATTGCTGCATCGATCATCACCACAAAACATGGGAAGACGAGGCCCAGATTTATGCTCATCAATCCAACGGCCAAAACCAGAGAGAGAGAAGGCCAACGTGCCTCTTGCCGCCAACCATCAGAACTCTGCTGCTCGTACCAACACTCTGTTATGAAACAGAGCAACAGAGCCCATTGCTCTTACCAACACTCTTGCCGACGAGCCGCCCGGCCGCACCTTAGCCCATTGCCGCCAACCTTGCGTCAACAAAACAGGGTAGCCAGCCACTCACCCCTCTAGATCCACCAACCTCGGCGAGACCAGCGTCTGTGCGCGTCACCTCTGCAATGAGCCACCTCAAGGTTGCTCTCGGGGCCTTTACTGAAGATCCTCGCTATGAGATGGCGCTGTAAAGGGACAAGGGCTAAACCACCATAACACAAGAGCCGACTGAAATTAAACCAAACCTGAACCAAAAGAGCAAACGAAACTAGAAGAAAAGAAGAGTAAATAAACTAAATGCAAGAAAAACTAAAAGGAGGAGGGAGGGAGGAGGAGCCGAGGCTCCCACCTCCCTCTAGGGCCGTTTCAGATAGCTTTTTCTCTCAGAGAGGGGAAAGCTTCTCTCAGAGAGGGGAAAATCCGATTGAGTTCACGTTAGAGATGAGTGATATTGAATGCTATGATGTGAATATTTCTAAGAGATGGTAACAATGGCAACAAGGATTTATTTTTATGTCTTTGTATGCAGATATATTTAGTTTTTTTTTTTTTTTTTTAAACATGCACACGAAGAAAGAAAAGTGGAAATAAAAGTTAAAATTTTCAGTGTTCTCAGAGTGGAGTTAATAATCCATCTGTAAAAGAATGGCAACTTTCATTACAAAGCTACAAAGAGGAATGCTCACACTTCTCAGCAAGATTCTGAGTATGGTTTGATATCACCGAAGTCATGTCCACACGTAGAGGAAGAGCAAAATGTTGTTGGAGGTCTCTCATGGCCTTAAACCTCAGGTCTTCATGTTGGCTGCTTACTTCTAGAATCCGGTCCGGAGCAGACAATCGCCCTCCAATGCATGCTTACCACCTCAGACATGGTTGGCCTAAGTGATGCAGATGTATTTGTGCATACCAAAGCTACTTTTCGTCAACCTCAGACTCCAACCTCTCATCAATGAGCCTCATCATTTTTCCAGTTTGCTGAAAATGACAGGCCTGCAATATAATTTATTCAATTATCATATTGTATAAATTTATGGTAGCTTCAGAATGAGTAACAATTGAACAGGGATACGAAGTTGTATAGGCATAATTTATTGTTGTTCTTTCCACTGAAAATTTCTAAGGCCAAAACTCCAAAACTGTAAACATCTGCTTTGTATGTCAGATAACCCCATAATGCATATTCTGGAGCCATATCCTCTGCAGATCAAAATCTGAATGTCTTGTAATTCATTAAATAAAACTAAATAAAACAACCAAAACTAAAAGAATAAAAAACAAAAACAATGACTATCTGAAAAATCGGGGAAACCTACGAGGAAAAACCAGAAAAAAGAATATACAAGAACACATACAAGGTATTAGATTGTAATATTACTTATTTACATTCTTTACACGTGTAATGTATGTTTATTTTATTCTTTTGTATACAGTACCTTAGTTAAATATAAAATGTATAAATAGGAGACTTTAAGTCTTGTGCAGAGACGAATATTATTTTTCTAATGCAATGGATGACATTCAGTGGAAAGAAGAGAGTTTAATATGGTATCAATAGAATTTTTTCCGCAATTACCCTTACTTTCTCTTTCATGTTTCTAGTCTTTCTTTTCTTCCATGATTTTCTCTGTTTCTCACATCCTTCCTATGCGATTTCATCTCTTGATTTCGTTCGATTATTTTTGTTTGGCTCCTGATCTTGTTGTTGTGTGAATTCGATTTCAATTTCATTTCCTTTATTTCGATTTGTTTTTCCTCAATCATAAACCCTAGAATCATGCTTGAGACCGATTCATCCTCTTCTTCCCCTCCCGTTCTCAATGTAGAAGCCGATCCTCGTAGTCCTTTCTATCTAACGACTGCGGATCATCCTAGTGTGCTTTTCGTCAGTGAGAAACTCCACACAAGCAATTACCATTCCTGGAGCCGATCTACGTTTCTTTCCTTGAAAGCGAGAAACAAGTTAGGTTTTATTGATGGATCTCTTCATCCTCCTGCTCAAACTGATTCATTGTTTTCTTCGTGGAGCAAATGTGACACTATTGTCCTCTCTTGGCTCTTAAATTCCTTGTCTCCTAAAATTGCTCAAAGTGTTATTTATATTGATACTTCTCGTGCGATGTGGCTCGAATTGAAGGAGCGTTTTTCTCAAGGGAACGGACCTCGTGTACTTGAGTTGCAGACTGCCATCTCCGCCCTACGACAGAATCAAAGCCATGTAAGTACTTACTTCACTGAATTGAAAGTGCTTTGGGATGAACTGTTGTATTATCAACCTCTACCAATGTGCATCTGTCGAGGCTGTACATGTAATTCATCCAAGACCTTTGTTGCATATCATCACCAGAGTTATGTGATGACATTTCTCATGGGGCTTACTGATGTATTTGATGCCGTGAGAGGCCAGATTTTAATGATGGAACCTCTGCCATCTATTAACAAAGTTTTTAGTCTTGTTATACAAGAAGAACGCCAAAGGCTTCTTAGTCAGAGGCATAGTCCTTCTATATCTGTTGAGTCTGTTGCTTTAGCTACTAAGTCAGACACTGTAGTTAGGAATTTTAAACTTCCTACACGTAGCAAGGTCACCTGTAGTCACTGTGGCATTTCTGGCCATACAGTTGATCGGTGCTACAAAATCCATGGATATCCTCCTAACTATAAATTTCGAGATAAGACTAAAGGTGTTAATGCCACTGCCAATGCTGTTCAGAACACTGATTTGACTTCCTTGTCGCTTACTACGGATCAGTGTCAACAATTACTAGCCTTACTCAAAACTAGCTGCTTCCTTCTCCACCTTCTTCAGTAAACATGGCTTTAATTCCCAATTTTTCAAGTAAATCTAATTCTGTTTGTGCCTCTGTTGATTCATTTCACTCGAATTCTAGGATAATTGACAGTGGTGCATCAGACCACATGATTCATTCTCCTTGTTTCTATACCAGCAAGCCTGTTATTGTCTCTCATTCTGTCAAGTTACCTAATGGTACATTTGCTCAGGTCACACATATTGGTGATGTTGCCTTAAGTTCCTCTCTTATTCTCACCATTGTTTTATGTGTACCTAGTTTTACGTTCAATCTTCTGTCAGTCAATAAAATTACTCAAACATCACAATGTTGTTTGATCCTTAAATCTCATCATTGTTTCTTGCAGGACCTAGTAACCTCGAAGATGATTGGGATCGGTGAAATGCAAGATGGCCTCTACAGATTGACTTTTCCTCAGTCATCTATCATTTCCAGGGAATCTTCTACTCCTACATCTTGTTTTTCCATTCAATCTAATGTAGCCTTCTGGCACTTTAGATTAGGTCATCCATCTTCTTCTAGATTGCAATCTTTATGGTAGTTTATTCCTGTTTTGCATTCTAAATTTGATACTTGTACCACTTGTCCAATTGCAAAACAGAAATGTTTATCTTTTCCTATTGGTCATCATAAATGTAATGCATCATTTGATTTGATACATTGTGATATTTGGGGACCAATGGCCTCTTCTACTTATGATGGTTTTGATATTTTCTCACCATAGTAGATGATTATTCTCGGGCTACGTGGGTATATCTAATGAAATCTAAGTCTGAAGTTGCATCTTTACTGCAGTCTTTCTTTCTTCATGTTGAAACACAATTCAATCTCAAAATCAAAGAACTTAGGTATGATAATGGTCCTGAATTTGCTTTAAAATCTTTTTTTGCTTCCAAGGGAGTGTTTCACCAACTGAGTTGTGTTGCAACTCCACAACAAAATTCTGTTGTGGAGCGTAAACACCAACATATTCTTAATGTGGCAAGATCCCTTCTTTTTCATGCTAAACTTCCTCTTTGTTATTGGGGAGATAGCATCCTTACTTTTATTTATTTGATTAATAGAATTCTGAGTCCTATTCTTTTGAATAAGACTCCTTATGAGCTTTTGTATCACAAATCACCATCTTATACTCATCTTAGGGTGTTTGGCTGTATATGTTTTGGCTCAACACTCTCTCATGCTCGCTCTAAATTCTCTCCTAGAGCTATAAAGTCTGTTTTTCTAAGTTATCCTTTTGGTATTAAGGGTTACAAGTTGTTAAACTTAGAAACTCAGACTTGCTATGTCTCTAGAGATGTAGTATTCCATGAAGAAGTATTTCCTTTCGAATCTTCTTCATCAACACCATCCTATGCTACAGATTCTTTTCTTGGTCCTCTACCCAATCCTGCTCCTAATTCTGATTTTAATATTACTGCTCATTCACAAACTGAGATCAGTAATATTAATTCAAATTCTTCATTAATTTCTCTTAGAAGGTCATCTAGGACTCGACATCCTCCTTCATACCTTCATTCCTATCACTATCAACAAGTTGCTGCTTTGCATTCACCTTCTCCCACTGATCACAAGGTTGCTGGTCTTCCTTCCTCCCACATTTCTCACCCAATCAGCATGTATTTGACATATGATAAACTTTCTCCATCTCATAAATCCTTTGTTCTCTCTACTTCTATTCTTGTTGAGCCTAAATCTTATTCTCAAGCTGTCAAATATCCTGAATGGAGGGAAGCTATGTAAGCTGAAATTTCAGCTTTAGAGCAGAATGACACTTGGGATTTAGTCCCTTTACCCCTTGGTAAACGCCCAGTTGGATGTAAATGGGTGTACAAGTTGAAGCTAAAGTCTAACGGGAGTGTAGAAAGATACAAGGCTAGGTTAGTAGCCAAGGGTTACACCCAGCTAGAAGGACATGACTACTATGAGACTTTTAGTCCAGTAGCCAAACTCACTATTGTGAGAATTTTTCTTTCAATCACTGCTGCCAAACAGTGGCCAATTTTTCAGTTAGATGTAAACAATGCCTTCTTGAATGGTGAGTTTCAAAAAGAGGTTTACATGTCATTGCCATCTGGTTTTAACAGCAAGGGGGAGTCAACACTTGTATGCAAACTTAAGAAATCTTTGTATGGCTTGAAACAAGCATCAAGGCAATGGTTTGCAAAATTCTCATCGACTTTATTGCTTAATGGGTTTACTCAATCAAGATCAGACTACTCCTTTTTCAGCAAGCAAGAGGGTACTTCAGTTATCTTTCTTCTTGTGTATGTAGATGACATTTTAGTCTCAAGTAATGATACTGCTGCTGTAGAAGCCTTGAAGTCATATCTAAACAGTCATTTTAAGATGAAAGACCTAGGCCCTTTGAAATATTTCTTAGGCCTTGAAGCAGCCAGATCTGCTAAGGGAATTCATCTGTGTCAGAGAAAGTATTCTCTGGAAATTATTGAAGATTGTGGCTTGACTGGTTGTAAACCAGCATCTTCACCCATGGAACAAAGTTTGATTTTGAATGCTGAAAGTGGGGATGAGTTAGAAGATCCTTTTCAATTTAGGAGATTAATTGATAGGTTGATTTACCTAACCATTACAAGACCCGATATTGCTTTTTCAGTGCAAAGATTAAGCCAGTTCATGCATAGGCCTTGGGTACCACATATGGCAGTAGTAAATAGGGTGGTTCAATATGTCAAAGCCACAGTTGGCTTAGAATTATTTTTCTCATCTGCTTCCACTAATTTCCAGCTCAAAGTGTACACAGATTCAGATTGGGCAGCATGCCCAGATACTAGGAAATCTGTCACTGGTTACATTGTGTTTTTGGGGGATAATTTGGTTAGTTGGAAGTCAAAGAAGCAACAAACAATTTCCAAATCTTTGGCTGAGTCAGAATATAGGGCAATGGCAGCTGGGGTTTGTGAAATACTTTGGCTGAAAAATTTTTTAGCAGATTTTGGGATTTCACGCTCACAGCCAGCTTTAATGTACTGTGATTCACAAGCTGCTATTCACATAGCTTCTAATCCGGTATATCATGAAAGAACAAAACATATTGAGATAGATTGTAATCTTGTGAGGGAGCAGATGCAAGCTGGCGTGATCAAGCTATTTCATATCAAAACAGGTTGTCAAATTGCTGATGTCTTGACAAAGTCTTTAGGCGTGAATCAGTTTAACCATCTCATTGGCAAGATGGGACTATTAAATATATATAGTCCATCTTGAGGGGGAGTATTAGATTGTAATATTACTTATTTACATTCTTTACACGTGTAGTGTATGTTTATTTTATTCTTTTGTATACAGTACCTTAGTGAAATATAAAACGTTTTGAGTCTTGTACAGAGACGGATATTATTTTTCTAATGCAATGAATGACATTCAGTGGAAAGAAGAGAGTTTAATACAAGGAAAAACCAAAAAAACCTGAAGACACAAGAACACAGGAAACATTAAAGGAGAAACCAAAATAAATAAAGAAAGGAATATAAGATTTGAAAGCTGGATAAACTCAGCTGAGGTATACTTAGCTGCATAAAACTTCAAATCACAAATAGGTTCATACTATATTATTTTTGTCATAATATCTCATAGCTGCAGAATGAAATATTACTCACCAGATAGGGCACCAGCAAGTCTATTGTTTTCCATGTACATCCATAATTGATCCCCTTCAATGCAACATCCATGAAGCTTCACAATATTTGGGTGTTGCAAACAGGAAATCATTCCCATCTCATTTAAAAACTCCCGATTACCCTGTTTTGATTTAGACGAGAGCTGCTTAATTGCTATGACAGTGCCATCAGGTAATTGACCCTGCACCCAACCTTACTCAAATAAGCAGGAAAATCCATACTCAAATGGAATAAGTCAAGTGAAGTAAGTTCTGGTATCTTGTAAACAGGACCAAAGCCGCCTTCTCCAATTTTGTTGGCACAATCCAAATCATTAATAGAAACTTTTATTTGTTTTAAGCTAAAAGTCCCCGTCACCAAATCTAGTCGTCTAGCATCTGTGCAAGGACGCACATAAGAACCAGTAAACCAAGGAATTCACTTTCTTTCTAATTACTTCCTCAGGTTACACTTGAGGAAAGATTAAAAGCTCATCTTCATAGCAAACCATGGGGAATATGCCTACGGATTTTCTTATTTTTCTATATATCATGGTCATAGACTGATTTCTAACACATGCTATCAACTCTTCATTCACAAAATGTGACCGTTAAAAAGCAATACTTCAACCACTTGTATCAGAGCTCAATATCGTCATGCTCGAGAATCCCTTTCCGTTGAAAGACAAAATATACCCAAACAATTTAACTCAGTATCTCCTTCAATAAATTTTTCTTTTTGAAAACAATACCTACATAACTTATGGTCCAACAAATGCAGCATAATTCAAGAACCAAAAAGGATGCTTCATGGACAGATTGTTGTAATAAATATTCCTTATGGAAACATTTTTTAAAGAAGATTTAAGTCTAGATTTTGCTGTCAACTGATAAAATTAGGTATAATAACTTAATAATGCACATTTGGATGCATTTCTCTAGCAAGTTAAGATGTCTAAACCACAACCACAAAGGTCAAAAAGTCAAGACATCCTACACCTTGGACATCATTTGGTCATTCAACTCGGCTGTATACAGGCATAATGCTCCAATTGCAACCCCAACAATGATATAAACAGTTCGATTGGCTGCACCATTCGGGCAGAGCTTGAAATCTGCACATAGAAACAGACTAAACCAATTATGCTTCCAATCAAAGGATTTAAAGAGCGACATATCTACGTTGGTGCTGCACTGTTCTAATCTTGCAACTAAACGCATACTGCTTCAATGTACAGGGTATGATTTAACAAACAATGGATTGATCGAAAGGCCACAGATGAATTCCTTTGATTCGACTTCAAAATAGCTTCAAAATAGCAGTTGAGATTTGTCTTTATGTTTTTTCTTATTTTGAACTGTGCGTATATAAGCTCCAACAAAATGGAAGGAAAATGATTTCATGCATCTCAATACAGAACAAACAATGTGATCTTTTCCGAGACTGATGAAACAGATAGAATATTCTCTTTCCCATACAAAAGCCTGTTCCCAAGATATTCTCTTGTTGAAAATCATGGGGGCCTAGTGCAAGTAATTAAAGCACATATAGTGTACTTATAGATGGTAATAAGACAATGACCAAACATTCACACAAACTACTCACCAGAAACTACAGAAATGGCTGATATAAGGGGACCATAAACTCCTCTATCAGGAATTCTTGTCGTCCCTTTACCAGGCCAATAGAACCTGATCTCTAGAATATTGTTTGAGACGATCATATTAGATATAGGTTTTACAACTGCCTTTTGAGCAACACCGGTGTAATCTTCAACAGTGAAGTCCCTCACCACTAATATTTCCTGTGGCAAAGAGTTCTTATTAAACCTTGATATGTAACTTCAAATATACAGAATTTCCATCAATGTCACAGATTACCTGAACATAGATATCAAATACACGCTTCCCAAGGCTGTTATATGTTATTTCATTCGTAAACACTATTTCTGCAAAGTGGAGATTTACGGTGTAGTTCCCTTTTTCTAAGCAATAATGGAAATAAGTGAGCGACACAGGAGATACACGTGCTATGGCATACAATTCAGATATATTGGCTGATGAGAGATGCAGAGTGTAACGTGTATTTTGGTAATCATTATCATCCATGAAATCCCCAGTGCTACTAAACCCCCAGTAACTATTGTCACGAATAAAGTACTCCACAGCACCACCTTCAACATCTCCATCTCCTTCATATACAACTGTGACTTTATCTTCCTTGATGGCTACATTGTTTCCACCAGAATTAATATGCAAACAATTTGAATCTGCCATAAAATAATAATTTTAAAAGTATCTATTAGAAAGCAAACTTTATGATAATTACAGAAATATGTGCTTATATACCCCTTTGTAGTCTTTAACTATCAAGTGATCGCAACAATTCATAACTACTTTAAAGCATGCTACCATAATAATTCAATAACTTTCGATTCAATTCTCTCTCTCCTCTCCAAAATTAAGCTTCGAGAGAATGAAACACTAGCTGTAAAGAGTGTAACAAATCATCCTCAAAGCCACCACATGACAGCCCCACAAATCCGTGAAAATTGTTTACCTTCTGCCGCACCCAGTTTGAGGGCCCTGAACTCATGGAAACTGGTGGTCTACTGTCTAAAGACTTGCATATACTCTGCCCATTCCCAGTGGAGTTCTTCTAATTGCAAGCTAGTACGGAAGATACACCCTTCATGCCGCCGACATTGCAAGACTTGATTTGCAATAAAAGTTAAAATTAAATTTTCTTGCAAATCAAAGGCTGTCATGTCGGCAATGTGGACGGCGTGTCCTCCACATCGGCTTGCAAATATAATTTTTCTTCCTAGTGATGAAGACTAGTTTAGAAGAAAGATGGATGCTCTTCAATTCTCCCACTACATCCTTCCCCAAGCCCCAACTCTCCATCTAACATATCAACAACCCCTTTCAATGGAAAAATACCAGTTCTAAATGAGTTTTGCTAAATACAAGCAAGTTCATGCACCGATGATTTTTTTTATTTAAAAAAAAATATATAAAAATATTTTTGAGAGAAGAAGAAAATCTTCTATTTTATGAAAATTATTTCTATCTTTAATTCACATCTTTTTATTAAATATATATCTTATATATCAATATTGATGTCCCAATTAATGCACCAACTTTGCTTGTAAAAAGATTTTTCATTTCTTTTCTAAATGGCCCCCAACTTCTGTGTTGAAAATTTCTAAATTTCCATAGAGCAGCCCCATGTTTTAGTACCCTCCAGCCCACTTGCAATTAGAGATGGGGCCAAATAGGCAGGTCTTTCAACGAACTGTGAAGCCCCAGGTCCACAGTCACCGTTTTAAAATAAACCGTTGATATCCTCTTACATCTTCTCCAGTTGGTTCTTCATAAATGCTCACAGTGGATTTCTAAGAGTGCTTCCCTTGCATCAGGATTATCAGCATCTTCCTACTCATGTTGATCCTCATCAGCCTTGAAAGCCTCCGTCCATGAGTCTGTTGCACCTCGTAGTCCTTGGACTAATTAAGAGGCCTTCCATCTCATTCTGATCGACACGCATTGTCTAATTCACATGCATAATTGACTATATATGATTAGTCAATTGTATTTATATAAATTTGCAATATTGGAATTCTTCTCATACCTATTGTATTATATATACTGCACAAAAAGAGAGAGTTCTTATCTCTTTTTTCAGCATTAAGTGATCACAATAATGGGTATTAAAAAAGGATCTCTCTCTCTCTCTCTCACACACACACACAAACACACGCACACATTTTTTAATTTTGCTTATAAGGTCCCTAGAGCATGCGAGCTCTACAACAGAAGCACTGTTAAAGTAAAGACTGAAAGGAAAATATGTCCAAAATCGGTGTATACTATTTCAAACAGAAGCACTGTTAAAGCAAAGACTGAAGAAAATAAACTTGCAATGGCATAGTGAGCAGTTTATGTAATAGCACATAACAAATAATGAAATTGTATGTACAGCTCGGCAAAACAGAATAACAAATTATAACTTCTCTGTAATTGTATCATTCCGTAAGTACTGCAGGTGTGTGATGAACTGCAGGTGTGTGATGAATATCTTCCTTTAATTCCAATACCCCCCACCCACACAAGATGGAGAGTAAATATTTATGACTCCCATCTTGAGAAGCAAACGGGTGAATGATGGAGAATGCAACGGCTTTGTGAGTAAGTCAGCGAGTTGATCAAAAGATGACACATGAGTAGTTGCAACTTGACCCTCAGAAATCTTGTCTCGAACTAGGTGGTAGTCAAGTTCGATGTGCTTCGTGCGTTCGTGGAAGACGGGGTTGGCAACAATGTGTAGAGCGGCTAAATTATCACAATAAAATTTTGCAGGTCGTGTGATCATGATACGGAGATAATTGAGGAGATAACAGATCCATGTTAATTCACAGACAACAGCAACCATAGCCCAATATTCTGATTCGGCAGAGAAGTGAGAGATGGTATTCTGTTTCTTGGATTTCCAAGAAATCAAGGAGTTGTCGAGAAATACACAAAAGCCAGTTGTTGAGCGTCTAGTGTCCGAACAGTTGGCCCAATTGGCATCAGAGTATGCCATGAAGTTAAAGGTAGAATTGGCAGAAATAATGATCCCTTGGCCGGGAGTGCCCTTGACATACTTGAGGACTTTTATAACAGCATCATAGTGGGGGACACGGGGGGTATCCATGAATTGGCTAAGCAAAGTGACACTATAATTCAAATCTGGTCGTGTGTTGGTTAAGTAAATTAACTTGCCAACTAATTTTTGAAAGAGAGAGGGATCATGGAAGAGTTCACCTTCATCCTTCCTTTGCTTGATATTTGGTTCCATTGGTCAAGGTGAGGGCTTGGATGCAAGAAGGCCAGTCTCAGCAAGTATATCCAAGGCGTACTTGTGTTGACAAAGTTGGATCACATTGCAAATTCGTGCGATTTCCATGCCAAAGAAATAACATAGAGGTCCCAGGTGTTTGATGTGAAATTTGGTTGCCAGGAATTGTTTTACAGCATCACTGGAAGTAGAGTCCGGGCTCATCAAAATGATGTCATCAACGTATATGAGTAGTGCAATAAAGGCAGTGGGAGTTGCTTTGGTGAAGAGACTGTAGTCGGCTCTTGACTGTGTGAAGCCATACTCAGTGACGGAAGAGGTCAATTTCATGTGCAACTGTCGTGAGGCTTGACGGAGACCATAAATGCTTTTATGGAGACGGCAAACTTTGTTGGTCTTAGCTGCGACATTGCCTAGAGGGGGTTTCATGTAAATCTCTTCGTCAAGTTCATCGTACAGAAATGCGTTATTGACATCAAACTGTTGAAGGTCCCAACCTTTAATGGCAGCATGGCTAAGAGGCACCTAATGGAGACTGGTTTGGCCACTAGGGAGAAGGTGTCGTGAAAATCGATGCCTTCTCTTTGAGTGAAGCCCTTTTCTACTAGCCGACTTTGGCTCTTTCGATGGTGCTGTTAGCTTTATACTTCAACTTGTAAATCCACTTACAATCAATCGGACGCTTGCCAAGAGGTAAATCCACGATGGTCCAAGTGCCATTAAGTGCAAGAGCAGCAATTTCTTGCTCCATCGCCTCACACTAGATGGAGTGTTTGATGGCTTGTGTGTAAGAGGTGGGTTCTATGTTGAGATATAGTGAAGTGGTGAATGATTTAAATGAGGGAGAAAGGAATTTATAGGATAAAACATATGAGAGAGGGAAAGGGATTTGCATACCTGAGGTTGAAGACGAACTAGAGACCATGGTTGTGGATGTTGTGGAGTGAGGAACAGGAGCGAAGGCTTCATGACAGTGATAGTCGAGTAGATAAGAGGAAGCCTTACATGGATGAGTGGATTTGCGAGTGGGTTGTGGGTCGGTTGGGTTGAGTGGATATGTTATGTTGGCTTGAGAAGGCTAGGTATTTATGGGTGATGAATTGGAAGGGTGAGGTGGGCTCGGATGTTGTGAATTTTCAGTGGGGAGATCATTGGGCTGGGATGGAAAATCAAGTGGAGATATAGGTGAAGGGAAGTAATCTAGAGTTGTGGAGGTGGTGGGTTGATAAACTGGGTCGGGAAGGCTTTGTTGGGAGGGAGGTATTTCTGTGTTGAGGGTGGGGACAATTGAGCTCGGCGATTGAAGGGGAGGGATGTGAGGATTGGTGGACTGTTTTAGTGGGAAAATTGCTTTGTGGAAGATGACATCACAAGATAGGAAAATATGGTTGGAAGTGAGATCTAAAAGCTTATATCATTTGATGCCATAGGGATAGCCAAGAAATAAGCATTTGCGAGCTCTTGGGTCGAATTTGGTTCGGGTGTGAGAGAGGGTGGATGCGAAGCAAAGGCAACCAAATACCTTGAGGTTTGAGTATGATGGTTTGGTGTTGTAGAGGGCTTCAAATGGGGTTTTGTAGTCAAGTGTTGGTGCAGGTGTTCGATTAATCAGGTACACGGCAGTAGCAACAAAATCAGACCAGTATTTTATTGGTAATCTTGACTGAAATTTGAGTGCTTGGGCTACGTTTAGGATGTGCTAATGCTTTTGCTCGGCAAGGGCATTTTGTTGAGGGGTGGCGACGCAAGTGAGTTGGTGCAATGTACCTTTGGAATTGTAAAAATGTGGCATGATAAATTCGGCCCCATTATCTGATTGATTTTGGTGTTAAATTGTGTTTCAACAATTGAGAAGAAATTTTGGAGAGAAGTTTGAGCTTCGGATTTGGCATTAAGTAAATAAATCTAGGTGCACCGTGTGTGTTGATCCACAAGAGTAAGAAAATATTTATAACCATTGTATGATTTGGTGTGATTGGGGCCCCAAATATCAGTGGAAACAATGTCAAATGGTTTTTTATTGGTTGAATCAGATTTTGGAAATGGTTGTTTATGTTGTTTGGCAAGCAGACAAACATCACATGGATAATCAAGACTAGCAGAATGTTTATAATCAGGATCAAATTCATGTAACAAATATTTAGTCATTGAACTATGCCCAAGTCTGTAATGCCAAAGTGTGGAGAAATTAAAATTGATAGCTATTGTGGTATGAACAGAACCGGATGGTAACAAAGTTTGAGAAAATTGTTGTAAGGCATGCGGGTTGGGTTGTTTGAGTTAAAGGTGATATAATCCATCATGCACCGTCCCCACTCCAATCGTCATCCATGATGAATGGTCCTGGATGTAGCAAGAAGTAGAGGAAAAAATGAGACAACAGTTAGAATGGTGTGCTAAGGCTCTTGCAGATATGAGATTAAATGAAAAGGTAGGGATGCACAATACATTGTGAAGAATTAATTTATTGGATAAGTGGACATCACCGATGTGTGTGGCTGTGCTTGAGGCACCATTGGGAAGTTTAATGGATTGAGAAGTGGTGTTAACGTTGTGAGTGAAGAAGTTTGGGCTACAGTGTCAATAATCCACGTGATGCATGGTGATTTGTGTGTGAAAAACAGGACAAAGACGTACCAGACATGGGCAAGGAGGTGGTGAGGGCATTGTTGGCAGCAGGAACGGCTCCATCATTTTTAGAGGACTGGAGTAAGGTAATGAGCTGTACATACTGCTCTTGTGTAATGGGAGGACCATTGTTGATTGTATCCTGCACAATCGAAGACTGATTAGCTGAGGAAGTGAATTTGGAGGCGTTTTTATGCCCGGGAGGAAAACCATTCAACGTGTAGCATTTCTCCTTGATATGTCCAGGGATTCGACAGTGATAGCACACTGGAAGATTAGGATTCGCCTTAAAGCAGCGCTCCAGGGAGTGTCCATGGATGTTGCAATGGGAGCAAAAAAGTCGATCACGTCTGGTGTGTGAACTATTTCTGGAATCATGTGGAGGTGCAAGAGCAGAGTTTAGCTGACAACGTCGTTCTTCTTACTAAACCAGGGAGAGCACGCGATTGAGCAGCGGGAGTGGGTCATACAGCAAGATCTGCGCATGAATAGGATCATATGAATCAGCAAGTCCAATGAGAAACTACATTACTTTACCTTGATGAGTATATTGAATCAAGGTGTGAACTGCTCCACAGGTACAATCCAACATTGGTTTGTATATCTCGAGCTCATCCCATAGGCTTTTGAGTCTGTTGTAATATTGGTTGACGGAATCACCATTTTGTGTTGAGGAGGAGATAGATTTTGTGAGTTGGAATATGAGTGGGGCATTTTGGATAGAGAACCTATCCTGAAGGGCTTTCCAAACATTGGTTGCAGTTTCTGCATGAGCAATGCTCGATCTGTGTTTTGAACCAACTAAGTGAAGGATCCAGGCGATTATGACATCGTTGCAATGTTCCTAGGCAGAGTAGAGGGGATCTGAGGTGGTTGTTGGTTTTGGGATTTTGCCATCAATAAATTCCAATTTTTTTTTTTTTTTTTTTTTTTTTTTTTATATTAAGAGCTCGGCGCATAGTCCTTGCCCATGTAACGTAATTCTCAGTAGTGAGAGGATCAAGAACCAATGAAGATGAGGTTCCTTCTCTAGGTTGGATGAAGTATGGGCTGGCGAGGTGGTGGGGATTGAGTTTTGGGTTGGAGAGAGCACGAGATTCGGAGTTTGAGCTCATAGCTCTGGTACCATATTAACAACAGAGCAATGCAAAGGAAAGATGATGGCTACGAAAAGAAGATAGCAGAATATGGAATTGAGTGAAAATTCTCATTGATTTGGCATGTGTACCTTCTGCTATTTATAGATTACAAAATAATGAAATAACAAATAACAAATAATGAAATTGTATGTACAGCTCAGCAAAACAGAATAACAAATTGTAACTTCTATGTAATTGTATCATTCCATAAGTACTGCAGGTGTGTGATCAACTGTAGGTGTGTGATGAATATCTTCCTTTAATTCCAATACATTCATTCTACACATAAAAACGGCGGATATAAAATTGCCTCCTCTTTGTACCACACCCTCCACCAAAACAATGCAAAAACTAGCTGCAGTCACTATAAACACTACCTTATGGTCAGAGTTAACCTCAAAACCGAAGACTCAAGCTCAACTTTTAACACAGAAAGTGTTCATCAGAACTGCAGTCTCCTTGAAGTAAACAAATCAGGACCTCATTCGGTTCTGATTCCAATCTTAGAATGATTGAAAAAACCTAAGATTCCAATTAAATTTTACTCTCATTAAGCCCGTATGCTTAGTCATTGTTGCACTTTATTCTGAATGGTGGAAATAAATCTGGGAACAAGGACTCAAAAGGCAAACCCACACCAAGCCCCTGTAAAAGTTTTCCATGTCCCAATTTAATGCAAATGTTCCATGTGAAAATATCATATTGATTTAATGCAAATGTGCCATGTGACCTGAAGAAATTAAGAGTGGCCTAAATTTTTTAGAATTTCTTTCGTAGGGCTCGCTAAGATTCGCTTGACCAGTTTTGAAATGATTAAAATAGTTTATATGTCTATACTCATAAATGAAAACAGTTTCGCATTTTCATATGAGAGTTCGAAGAGAAATTTCAAAGAAAACTTGGAGAATTGATGTTAGTTTCATAGCAGTCAATAGTTTTTGGAACACCAGTAATGTATCCTTCCATCGTGGACAATTGAAGTTCTTTAAGCAATGAGGACCTTGTTTTCTGTACAAAAATGAGTATAAAAGAATATATCAATACGAGTATTGATAACAGAGGTTGAACGAAATATCAGCTTTAAAGCCATGTAAAACTAGAAATATACAGAAAGAAATAGTATAAAAGTAGTCGTACAAGTTTTCTCCACAAGCTGGCTGTTCAGGACCTTGCCATGTGAAGTTACTGTAGGAAAGATCACTGCATCCATACATCAGAGAAAACCATGGCAATCCTTTAATAAATAATAATAATAATAATAATAATAATAATAATAATAATAATAATAATAATAAAATTTAAATAAAAAATAAAAAAATAAAAGAAGAAGAAAGATAACATGAATCTAAGAATACTACTATTTAGTATTTCAGAAGAATTTGAACCCAAAAGGCATGTTATCAGGGAATGCCCTTTCTTCAAAATGGCCTAGATATCTACTTAATTATATAAAAGCCAAGTTTTAATTACTGACTTGGCATCCATTCCACATTACTCGGTGTTATAAAAAAAAGAATTTTTCTACTCATAAGCCTCACACACCACATAACTCACTTTTTTATTTTATTTTTATTTTTTTAGATTTATTCTTTTTAAACTAATTCAATTATTTTACTCATTATCCATATACCAAACATTTGGTAAAAGAAAAAAATAAAAATAAAAATTAAAAAAATGTGTGGTGTGTGGTGTGTGGGCTCATGTTTAGATTTATTCTTAAAAAAAGGGTACAAAAAGCCCACACATGGAGACACTCTGAATAAGTGTCATTTTGATCTAAACAACTGCCATCTTTGTTTGAAGAGAATACCTGGAGACCGGTTGGGCTGTTAACCCTCAAATAATAGTCCTCCAGTAATTGCCTGCCACGTATGCGTCTCATGCTCTTTATGTCTAAACCGTGATGCACCCAATCTTTGCCCATTTAATCTCAAACCCATTCAGGTCCCCTTCTAGTTCGAGCAGAGACAGGTCGTATACCATCCAGGTCCCCCCATCTTGAGACGGATTCATCCCCAAATCGCTCCATGGTTCGAATCGCACCGGCAGCCCCATCCCGCGACCAAGTATTCTTTATTGTCGCTACGGGAGGTTCGAATCAACACGGATTTAGACCCTTCTCGTTGAGGTCCCCTTCTCGCTGCGGGAGGTTCGAATCGAGACAGACGACTTCCCTTCTCCCTACCGTTGGTTTTCTCCCTGTCGTTGGTTTGAATAGTGACGACAGCCCATCCCGCGACCGTGGCAAGGAGACGGGCAGATTCAACCTTGGAACGAATTTAGAAACCCTAGCGACAACTTGGGTTCTTTCTTTTCATAGATTAATTTTTTTTTCGTTCATATCTCTTCACAGATTCAAACTCGTATTTTAATCCGGAAGTTTGTGATACTACTTTGTGTATTAATCGACAGATTCACTTCGTGGGTTATTTATTTTCTGTTAGATTTGTGAATTCTGCTTTGTGGATTCATAACCTTAGATTTTGCAGTTTGTCTTCACAAAATTGTTATGTCCTATATTGTGGATTCAGAATGCTACCACTTGACTTGTTATGAACTGCTTCTAAATTGTACATCAATTTTGTGACTGTTTAATGTGAACTGAACTTTGCTATTTTTCATGTTTCATTTTTTGAACTTTATGGGTTATGACAGATTGGGTTTTCAAAGTAGTCATGCCCTTCTTTTATATTATGATAGATTTGTTAACAATTGCTTATAAATAGTTCAGTTATTTTGTGATTGTTTAATGGGAACTTTGAACCGAATGTGCCAAACCATGAACATGCGTTCCTTAAGTGGTATAGTTGCTTTGCTATTTTTGATACATCTTATATGTAAGTTTGTTGACAGATATTTGGTTAAAGCTCAATATGCTTTAAGCTCAATTGCTTTAAGTGGTAAGTTTGTTGATAGATATTTCTCATGGTTCTTTGCTTTGCTATTTCTTATGGGTTATGACAGATATTTTGTGACTGTTTAATGGGAATTGTGAACCATGAACATGGCTTCTTTTATATCAAGTCTCAATATGCTATTTCTCGTGGTTCTGGATTGTAAGTTTGACAGATTATGTTTTCAAAGTAGGTGATGCCCTTCTAAGTTTGACAGATTATGTTTTCAAATTAGTTGATGGCTTGCTTTTATATTATGACAGAAAATGAGAAGTTTGGCTTCTTCTGGTTCATCTTCATGGACTGCAAGAAGAGAAGAAGTTCCACTGGAGAGACCATTTTGCTATTGTGGCATTCAAGCAAAATTACGGATTTATGGGAAATCAAACAGTTTTGGTAGAAGATTTTACAACTGTCCAAATTATAAAAATAATGCACAATGTTCATTTTTTGAATGGATTGATCTTCAAAGTGACCAGAACAACTGCTGTAAGATAACATTGGAGTTAGCTGAGCAAAGGAATGAGAGGGTACTTCATCAACGGCTCGGCATCGAACAATCCAAATTCCAATTCATGGAGAAGAAGTACAAGAGAATATTGAAAGCGTTTATTTTATCATGGTCATTTTTTATCTTATTTTGTGTTGTAATTTTGATGTCTCCAAAAAACCACAATATGTATCTGCCAATGCTACTAGAACTGTGATTTTGGATGTAACTTTTGGATTTGTTTTGAATGTAAAGGCTTATACAGCCCTGTTTGACCAGATTGGTATCAAGAGTTAGTGTATTTTTTGTATCTCTAAGGAGAAGAAACCTGTACTGCTTTGCTATGATGCTAAATTTATGTAATGATTTTGTATCCTCAAAACTTGCAATTTGCTTGTCATAGAAACAAAGTTACAACCAGAAATTTTTTTTAGCCATGACTCACATATTGAACCTGTGCAAAACACCTAGCATAATACTTGAAGAACAAAATCGGTTATAAATCAGAAACCTTGACATTGACACGTAAAAATGGAAACATTGACAGCTTGCTTATAAACAAAAACAAGTAGATATTTGACTCGTCCCATTAACAATCAAATACTTTATAAAGCTAAAGTCACAAAATCTTTAACATAGCAACCAAGTCCGAAAGTCTCCAAAATTTAACAAAGGAACCATTGGCAGTACACATTAAAACTTGAAAATAAAGGAATTCTCCACAAACTAAGACTTGCATGATCTACTCGCAGACTTCCATATAAAAACTTGCAATTACATTGGTTGTGACAGGTTGACAGATGTTGGCCGAAGATCCCTACATAAAAAACCACAAAACACAAATTTTAGTAACTTCTTCAATTAAATACCAATGAACCGAACCCACAAATAATTCAAAAGCTACATACCTTACTGAAGGGCAATTGCTTTTAGCATGTCCTTCAGCCTTGCAAATGCTACAGCGTCTTTTCTTTGTTGTTTGCGTTTCTTTTGGATTCTTGGATCTCAAAGACTTTGGTCGACCTTTTGTTGGCACCCGTGGAGGGTCCTGGACCGTTTGTGAAAAGTTTGATACAACTTGACTTGTTAATACTTGATCAATACTGCAAGTCTCTCCTCTATTTGAATAATGTGTTCCCTCAGTATCTACGTGATCTTCCATTGCAAGTAATTCTTTATGAATCTTCTCTAATGCACGGGTGAGGAAACTGTGTTTTTCTTCTGACTGCAACCCAAGTTCAACAATGTCATAAAGTTGTATCATGGAATTGCTTCTTCTCATCATAGGATCATCTAATCCTAGCTGAAGGAGCCCTGTAGGACTTGGTATGTCAGGGATAGGCCGACTCTTAGCATTAATAGTCCATCTTTCCATTACATAATGCTGTGGCAATCTATCTAACTTACCTTTCTTGCCAAAAACACACAAGATATGCTTGCAGAGAATCCCCATAAACTCCCACTTATGGCACGTACATGTCGCAACACCTTAACCACTCTCCAACGTGACATGGTAAACAAGTGTTTCTTTACCATAGGGTGTCACCCTATAAGTCTTGCTTTCACCCTCTGTGGATAATTTTCTTGATATGTACCGTAGACTATCAAACAACTCATCCTAGAAGATCATAAAAGGCTTTCTTGTATAAATCAGTGATGCCTCCTCTTCAATTTTAAGAGGTGTCTTCAATATCGCACGAGTAGACTTCATTCGCACATCTTTCTTTTTCTCTTTAAAACAACGTGCATCTATAGCCGCCTTATACTGATGAACAAAGTCACTCACCATAGTACTGGATCGAACATAGTCTTTGAAAAATTTGTTCATACTTTCACTCCGTTGAGTTGTTGACATCCCGGCACAGAATGTCGTCCGCAAGTAAGCCAGAACCCACTTTTCTCGTCGAATGTAAAGATTTTGCAGCCAATTATTTTCTCCTAAATCATACTTCATCAATATCGATGCCCATTCCTCTTCGAACTCAGAAATTGTAATAGTCTCATGGATGCAATGACGAAAATCTCTTTGAAAGTCAAGAAACTTGTTATATACATGGGCCAAGTGTTCAGGAAACTTTTGGAGAATGTGCCACAAGCACAACCTATGAGTTGTATTCGGTAGTACCTCTACAATGGCTTTCGCCATCGCCTTATCATCATCAGTAATTATCGTTGAAGGGGCACGCCCAAGCATTGCCTCTTGCCAGGTTCTCAATAACCATGTATATGACTCCGCCATCTCATTAACTAACAAAGCACAACCAAACATGTTTGTCTGATGATGATGGTTAACTCTTGAAAAAGGCACAAATGGCATTTTATACATGTTGGTCAGTTATGTGGCATCAAATGTGACAACGTCTCCAAAATACTGGTATGCCGATCTTGATCTAGCATCAGCCCAAAAGCAACTTCCCATACACCCATCTTTATCAATTTGCATGGAATACACAAATCCAGGTTCTTTAAATTGGCGATCACGAAAGTAGGAATATAGTCGTTGTGCATCACTGTCTTCAAAAACTTTTCTCCTTTCGGTGCCCAAGAAATTTTCTACATCCTTGCCAATACGGCCAACATTGAAGTCACCACCTGATTCTTTACTCAACACGGACATAATCTTCCTTGTCGGTACCCCAGACTCATTCAAAGTCATTATAAGTTTTAGACTTTAGTGACTCCCCCATGTCCATGTAGGAAACTAATACTTCTCGGTGTGAGTAAAACATGGTTATGTCCAACCACAAACTTGTTGACTATCCAGTGTTCACCATCTTTTTTTATACCCATCAAAGCTTTACATCCAATCTTTGTCTCGTCAAGTTCAGGCATTATTTGTTCTTTTTCTTCCGATTTATCCTCCGAAATCCTTCCCTTGTGCATACATAGTCTACTGCAAGTACTTTTTTATCATTTTTCGACAATCGAGTATGATTCGTTCGAATAGCAAATCCTTTACGCCTTGCATATGCCTTATAATATGCTTGAGTGTCTTCCACATCGTCAAATAACATACCAATGTATGGCTCCAAAGGACAACTAGTCGAAGAGGGCATCACATTCACCCCATCTTCGACATTGACCCCATCTTCAACATTGACCCCATCTTCAAGAATTCACATCACATTGAATGTCTACACTTTCAGCCTCAAGTTCATCACTATCAAGATTATAAAGTCGTTCCTTCAATACAAAACCACACAATCAATTAGAACTCATTATAATATAACCATTATTGAAAGCGTTTATACACCTAACTAGTTGTTGAAAAAGTATAAAAAAAAAAAATAGACAAAATAATATATACACCTAACTAGTTTTCTTTTTTTAAACCACACACGTTCTATATTGTTTCTTTCCAACAATCATAATTTTTAATCCTCTTCTTTTTGTAATGCCATATTCTAAAAAATCATCTCTTCTTCCTTTTCTTTTTTTGGAAATCATTTCTTCACAGTAGTTATATTTTCAAAATGAATATTTCTAATTATTGGTCATGCCTTATACTAAAACTTTGAATTACTAGTCATTTTGTAAAATAAATTGAGATGAATACTCTCTTGTTGGCTAATTCTTGAGCCTTCCCTATAAGCAAACCATAAAGTAAACATGTTTGATGAAAAATTATGTTTACAATCATAATATATTTTACAAAAGTCCAACATCACATAAACCCTTTGGCCATCTCTTTCAGTCATTTTGTCAAACACCTTTGGCCACTGCAAACCCTCAACAACAAATCAGTAATATGTAATGCTCTGTTTCTTCCAAGCACACATTATAAATTTAATACATCACAAAAAATTACATTTCATAAAAATAGCAAATCGAAAGCAATGTATATTTTATCCCGTATAAACTGCTACCGGTACTAAACTTTGCCCATTTAAAAATTGCAGTGAACAACAACCGTGGATTGGGATGGAGAAACACCAAGCCCACTGGAGTCAGCCATGAACAGATTGGTCAGGAATTGTGGTGGGCAACAAACTAGTGGAAGCTGAGAACGGCGCTTGCGTGGGCGACTCACACGTCGGGTACAATCATACAAAAATCGGCCTGGACCAAATCGGCCAAGGAGGACGACGGGAGGACGACGGACGGATTCTCGACGGATGTGTGGTGGTGAATTGGTGGTGGAGATCGTTCAGGATTGGCTGCGGGTCGACGTCGTCTGGAGAAGCACGGGTTCGAATAGAAGAGCTCAATTTGCCGTTATTATCCCGTGTGCATGAGTGTAGCGTGAGTTTAGTGTGCTAGCTGAGGTGGCAGCTGCTGAGTGGAGGGCTGTCATTCATTAAAAATCGGTTCGACCGCTTAGCAGCATAATTTTTGTTTGAAACTAGTGCCATTTTGCACTGAACAGAGTCTCTACGGCAACACTACCCCCCTTTTCCATTCTCTCTCTCTCTCTCTCTCTCTCTCTCTCTCTCTCTCTCTCTCTCTCTCTCTCTCTCTCTCTTCCTTTTTCTTCTCCAAACAGTTTCTAACTCTCATTTTCATTCTTGGCAAACTCTCTCCCTCTCTCACACCCTTTGTTTCCCCTGTGATCTATGGGTGCTGCGAATTTGGAATGTTTCCAAATTACGGTTTCGTCTTCCACTCCACACACTGGTAAGCATTTTTTTCTATTTTTCTCTTTCTCTCTCTTGCAATTTCGTACCTTATTTCATGTAGTTTCCCCCTCGCGCCGTTCTAGATCTCGGTGATTTTGGATGCTTTGTTAGTAAGTCGAGGGAACAGGTGGCCATTGAAGCCATCATCGGAGACATCATCGTACAAAGGTTGGGGTTCCTTCTCATCCGATTCCACCTTTGTCATTTTTCTTTGATTTCTTTGATCTTCATCCAATATTCAAGTTTAATTTTCCCTCTAACAGATTTAAAATTTTCTTCCCCACTTTGAAATATATTGATGTGACTTTATTATTGTGAGAAAAGTATATTGCATGTACACACATTCAAGTTTAATTTTCCCTCCAACAGATTTAAATTTTTCTCTATATTTCACTACTATGATTTTCTTTTGGAGAATTGGGTCGTGTCATCTTTAAGTTCACATTGGTAGGTTCCCCCCTCTCCTTAAATTTTCAGATTCCTCTCCCCTGCAAGAGTAGGTTTTGACATTTTGATGGATTACATGTAATTAATTCCACATTTGAGTAGCATTGTGTCATCCTCTGTTTTTGAGACTCACGGCAAGAAACTAGGTATAATGAGATTTAATTTTTCTTCCCCACTTTGAAGTATATTGATGTGACTTTATTACTATAAGAAAAGTGTAACGCCCCCAACTCCCACATACAGACACGTGAAAATCAATGCGTCGGGATGATGAGAATACAGGTCACACATCCCATCGCTAAGTGCCAAGTGTGTATACATGCAACACGTGTACATCTAAAATAACACAGCGGGTAATAAAATTCTTTCAACTAAGTACTAGAATTTTTTTTAAAAATACAAACTCACTCAAAACAAGCGTATCAAAATAATACAAGTCTCAATAATGTCACAAATCTGAAAATATATAATTAAATATAGAAAATAATACAAACCAAAAACTCCAATCAGTCCTCTAATGGAGCCGCCTCCTCAGGCTCAGCCTCCTCTTCATCTGCATCAAAATCTACGTTACCAAAGACTGTACCATAAGTAAGTAATAATCCAAACAACCCACAAGATGAAAATATATTAAAGCCATAACAATATGCACGAACGTGAGGCCATATGCATGAGATTCGAAAATAAACATTTCTAAAACATAATCATTTTCCAACGCACGCCAAAAATCTCATTTTTGTCCCATAATATTTCCTTCAAAACATTTCATCGCCATTATCCCAAATAATGGCCCAAAACAAGAATTCACTATTTTTCCAAAAAATGGTCGACTAAAAATCCATTAATAAAAATCCCGCTATTTTTCCAAAAACTGGCCCACAAATATCCATTAACCAAATCTTGTCATTTTTCCAGAAAATGGCCCATTAACTAATATCAAAACCAATTTTCAATTTTATCCGTATGCACCATAATCTCCACTAGGGATCATCCGCACACACTGGCTCTCATGCCACATCGCAGGTAACGACCACTCATGTGACATCTTAACGAACGATACTAAGCTCAGGGCCCAGCCTGTACCATGACCAGACATCATCTAGCCCCTGCTAGCCAAGGGACCACGGAGTCGGCACGATAACGTTACCGTATCATCCCAGCCTGTTGTCGCCCAGCAACAACCCAGAGGACGTCACTCAGTATATTCCGCTCCCAAATAACCAAAGGAGCTCCACCAAAATAATACCCCATCCCGATTTAGGGTCGGGATACACACGCATCCAAAAGTCCATTAACACTTGAAAACTCAATTTTCAATTTCCACCACAAGTACATGCATGCACCATGCATTGCAAATGACTAGACAAATTATCCAATAAACCCAACATCATTCAAACATAAATAACTCCATCCTCAAATCCATCTGACCCCCAACTCTTCGGATTCAGTCCAATACAACCAACCAAATCACAATATATTGTTAAAGAAAAAATATATTTAAATATTAAAGGAAGTTTAGAAAATACTTATAGCGCTATAAAAAATTTATCGAAGGATCATGAAGGTGCCAAAAGTGGTAGCAAGGCAACATAACAGTGCAAATCGCACTAAGGCCGTGGGTCTCAAAATACTCACTTTTGAATGGGATAAACTAAGACTTGGAATTGTTATGGAAGGGCTTAGAGGTGTTGATGAAGCCAGTGGAAGTGAAGGTTGGCCGTGGGTGGTGACACAAATGGCGGTTGAAGGTCAAAAAGCCCAAAACGGAAAGTGGGTTGGCTGAGCTTCACTGATGACAGATCGGAGCTGGGGTTGCATGGGTTAGGTAGTTGGAATGCCGATGATGATTTAGTAAAGAAGTGGTGGCCAACGGCGAAGGCACGGCGGTGCAGGGAGCACAAAATCGTGTAGCTTGGGTGGTGCTTGTGGCGTTTAACGGTGGTGTTTGGGGGGCTGAAAATGGAGGGGTGAGGCCGCTGATGAGTGGGGGAGAGAATGGAAGCAACAATGACGGCAATGGGAGGCTAACGGCGGAGCTGGAAGGAAAAGTGTTCATGGCTTCAAGCTGTGCGTGGCGACTAACGACTGGCTTGAAAATGGAGGGGAAGGGTCGCCGGCCGGAGGGTAAGAGAATGGACTGGGCGGTGAGGTACACGGCGGCGCTAGGGGAGGACGAAAGAAACGGACGGGGAGAGAGAAAGGGACATTGCGCGGGCCGGGGGAAACAGAGGAGAAAGAAGAAAAGGAAAGAAGGAAGAGGAGAAAAAGAGAAAAGAAAGAGGAGAAAAACAAAAAGGAGAAAAAAAAAGGAATGGAAAGAAATGACGTCCAATCCTCACAACTTGGGGTCACAAAACCAGTCCAACGAAAATTATTTTCAAAAATATAGTTAAATAAAATAATTTAAACGCGATGACTTAGTAAAATAAAATAATAAAATTCAAAAATAGACTAATTTAAAATAAAGTACAAAATAAAATAAATAAAAGTCAAATAAAAACGCTACAACTCAATATTAATAATATAAAATAATTAAAGCTCAACAATAAAATAATTCAATCTAGAGAGTAATTTAAATATGAAATAATTATTAATAACAAGAAAGTATATTTTTTAAATCTCACAGCTTAAAAATCATAAAATAAATCCAATAAAAACACATTAAATTTAAAATAAGAGTGCCAATATTTAAATTAAATAAAATAATCATTCAATAAAAATACATGCAAATGCGGGGCATTACATTCTCCCCCCTTAAAATAAATTTCATCGTCAAAATTTGTGAGGTCAAACATCAGTGCCAAGCAGGATATAAGGTACAACTCAAGACACATTTGAGAAAACTGTTGCCCAGATGACTAACACAAGAGGGGGGTAAATTGAGTTGTATTTAAAAAAAATAACAATTATAAATCAAATATACAATATAAAATATAAACAAAATAAGAAACAGTAATAAATATAAAGAGTAAGGATAAGAGAGAAGCAAACTCAGTATGTTAACGAGGTTTGGCCCCACTGCCTACGTCCTTGTCTTAAGCTACCCCTTGAGGATCCCAAATTTACTATTCAACCTCTTTCAAGTGGGGATAGAAACCTATTACACCTTTAAACAATACCGCTACAAAGGATCCGTGTAGAACACCCTTTACACTTACAATCACCTTATACGTGGTGATTCAATTATTCACTGTGTAGAACACTTTCTACACGCATAAGGGTTATATACACCCTTTTACTGATACAAGAGCTGATAATGGGTAGATTATCATAAAACACTCCTTAATGAGTGAAATAAGAACAATATAGCGCAAACTATATCTCTCTCAAAATGAACAAGAATTAAGGCTCAATGTTTAGAGAAGAGAGAATGAAAGTTTTAAATGAATGTTGTATGCTCTCGGTGTTGTAAATGTGAAGCTCTCAAATGATCTATTTATAGGCATATGAGACTTTATATTCAAATTTAAAAAGATTTACATGTCAAAGACAACATTATTTACTTTTTAAAAAAATTCAAATAAAAGGTTCTTCTTTTTCAATTCTAAAAGACAACATCATTCATTTTTCAAAAACTTCAAACATAATTTTTTACTTTTGGCATATGACAAAAGGAGCACACTTTACTTTTCAAAAAATTCAAACCTAATCTTTTTACTTTTTGCATATGACAAAAGGAGCACACTTTACTTTTCAAAAAATTCAAATCTAATATTTTTAATTTTTGCATATGACAAAAGGAGCACACTTTACTTTTCAAATTTTTCAAACAAAAACATCTAAGTATCAATCATTTTTGAAAATATTCAAATAAAACATGCACATGTAAAAGATGACAATCAATCATCTTTAATATTTTCAAAGTTCAAACCTTTAATCAAGGCATGCACATGTGAAAGATGACAATCAATCATCTTTCAAAATTTTCAAATTTAATTTTCAAAATATTCATGCACATGTGGAAAATGTATTTTAATGCTTTATGATAAAATATTAATTTTGAGCATTAATCCTAATTTTGAATTTTTAAGAGATTTACAACATTACTCTATGACTTTAATGTGAACTTGTTCCCTTCTTACTCATGCTTGTTTCCTTGATGTGCTTGACTCCATTGTGTAGACAACTTGAGCTTGAGACTCCTTTATTCTTTGAATTCATTTATTATCATCAAAATCTATGTGTAGATATATAATTACACAAAACTTGAAACCTTGGGTTCAACAAAAACAAACCATCAACTAATCTCATGCAAGCACAAGTAAAGTTCTCCCAAATCTACTCCTATAAGCGATTCCATTATATTCACACTAGTACTCCAATGCAAATCACATCTAGTACTCCTAGGGTGGCCATGTAATCCGAAATCACCATTTCCACAAGAACCTTAATACCACGTCCAAGTAAATTCCAGCAATTACTAACTTTCCGTAATAAATTATGCTAACGTCAATTGACTCCTATGCTATAATCTCCGAACCTTCATTGTATACAATACCTTGGTAACCTAATAACCACTTCTCAAATTAAACATCGATAAGCATAATTTGCACAACCAAAAGATTACTCTCCAATTACAAGTACATTCTCAAAATTTTGAGTCACCACTAATTCCTTAAAGTACAAAATTTAAATACCTAATTATCTCCAAATTTCACGGTCCGGTTGCGCACTCTAATAATTCACCAAAATATATAAGGACTATGTCCTCTTAAATTAATACCATCAAGCACAAGCTCGATCAACACCTACTAACAAGAAAATCTTTACCACATTTTGATAGAAAATCCTGTCTCCCAAAATCATGAATTATCACCATCCATTCCTCAGTTGGCTCTTGCTACCTTAATCAAAATTAATGTTCCACTAAATACATCCATGATCACCAGAAGAAAACCAATATTAAACAACCTCAACATCCGCAAACTGAAAACAAGTAACTTCACCCCAAAATACACTTGTCTCGTCTAAGATAAGGAACATCCCTTAAAAGGCTCGAATCCATTCCGACCAACCAACAAGAGTGACTATAAACTTCTACCCAACAACCTATACCTAAAAGCTCATCACATAAATTCTTAATACCATCTATTTTGTTGGTGACTAGACCCAAAAGAAACCATCATTGAATTCACCAAAACATTATTGAGACCTTCTTGGTAACTCACCCACCTGCTTGTACTCTCAAAAGCTCTAGTATTAAAACTTCTAAGTCCTTCAATCGCACATCACAAATAAACCTCAAAGTAAGCCATACTGTTTAAATCTTCAATCCTACAAAAACTATTGTACAACACTCATGGATCCTAATGCTTTATTACCTCATAAATATGGTTATGCTACCCACCGTTGATGCCTAAGTTTCAACTTCCAAGATTTTATCATACACCACACATGGTGACCCAATAATCTCTCTTCAAGTTAAATAACAATATCCCTAATTCTCCCAACTGGACGTTTGATCTCCAAAGAAAAGTATAGCCTCACAAATTAAAATTCCTATATGACTACAAGTCGCAATTAATTCTCGAAGATAATCACAACAATTGTTACAAACCATCATTCTAATAGGTAACCCACTTCGACTGCACATTTCGTTCAACTTATCAAACAACTCAAAGCCAATATCTCTTGAATTTAATATTATCACACAGATTCCTCTTCAATTCCTGCCAAGCCAAAAATAAATGAGACTACGACTAGCGCTCTTCGAAATCCATACACGCTCATCACTATTACACATCGATCTCATGCACTCTTAGCCAATACCAATAATCATTCAAACGTACAAGTAATCTATTACCACATTTCCATCATTTGGACTTATATCCTTAAATCAACAAGAATCATTCATGAATCTGCTCAACTTACATTCTTAAATAGCAACCAGCTATCAATTAAAGTTTTGTACCGAAAATGACCATAAACCTGCTAATAATCCATTCTCAAAAGGCTACAGATCATATAGCCTCAAATTCAATCGCATTCAATACCAACACATTATCTACTATTTCCAACACCCTGAGGGACCTATATCTTTCGAATCGATAAAAATCATTTTCTAAAATCTATTACTACAACCTCGAGTTAACAATAATCATTTTCTGAACTAGGTTGATATCTTCAATCCTCAGATAAATTCACGAACTAGAGCATTACCTTCAATCCTCAAAGAAATACACTCTCGAAAAATTTTCATATCAATAACTCACTCTGATCAACCCCATTTTAATGGTTATAGACTATTCAATCACCAAAATAGATCACGCTAGTGCACAAAGTCTATGGAACTAAAAACTCAAATCTTATTATAAATCAACTCTTCAACTCTTCAATTCTAAAATCTTAACTATATAAGATTCACTCTCCGACATCCCCAAGATCAATGACCTTAATATAAAACATTCACCATATAAGGCTTGTAAGTTTTAAAGCCCCAATTGCTACCATATTACTTATCCGAATCAGTGAAATTTAGAGCTTGAAATTTAATTAATCCCCCAAAGCTTGTCGAACCTAACACCTTAATTTTCATAAACTTATTTTCTAAAATCTATAGGGCCTTAAACCTTAGATGAAATTCTCATAAATCTATCCTTAAAGTTTGTCGAACCTATACCCTCCCATTCTATAAACTCTACGGAACCTAAAACCTCAAGTATCCCAATAATTTAAAACTATTCCCCTCCTCAACTATAATTTTATTCCCTACTCTAGAAATCACCTAAACTATCCCATTCCCTCTAAGCCCCGATATTATAAAAACAACAAATCGATAAAAGTTCAAGCCTATTACACTAAATGTTCAAGCCTAACAATGACATTCTTACTCGTACCATCTTCCCACCATAGCTTAACCTTTAACCCACTTTTCAATTCCGGACAAAACAAATCAACATAGAATAAAACAAAATCCAATCAAATCAAATAAATAATATAATATAATTTCAGTCAAATCAAGTCAAATTAAATAAAATAAATTCGAATTTACTAAAATAATTTCAAATGAACTAAAATCGAATCCATTTAAATAAAAACAATTCAAATTAAATAAATAAAATAATTTCAAACCATGACTTTAAAATTTTCCGGTACCGCACCTATGGGACATGTGGTTTTACCCAGAGTTGAACTGCTCTGATACCAACTGTGATGCCCCCAACTCCCACTTATGAACACATCAAAATCGAGGTATCTGGATGATGACAACACAGGTCACGCATCCCATCATCAAGTACCAAGTGTGTGTACATGCAATATGTGTACATAAAAAATAACGCAGCAGGTAATAAAAGTCTTTCAACTAAGTACCAGACTTTTTTAACAAAATACAAACTCGCTTAAAACAAGTGTATCAAAATAATACAAGTCCCAATAATATCACAAATCCTAAAATACATAATTAAAGATGGAAAATAATACAAGCCAAAAACACCCATCAGTCCTCCTGCGGAGCCCCCTCCGCAGGCTCAGCCTCCTCTTCATCTGCATCAAAATCTACGATACCAAAAACGTTACTGCAGGTAAGTAATAATCCAAACAACCCACAAGATGAAAATACATTAAAGCCACAACAGTATGCATGAACATGAGACCATATGCATGAGATCCGAAAATAAACCTTTCTCAAAAATAATTATTTTCCAACGCACTCCAAAAATTCCATTTTTGGCTCACAATATTTCCTTTAAAATATTTTCTCACCATTATCTCCTAAAACAAGAATCCAATATTTTCCCATAAAATGGTCCACGAGAATCTGTTAATAAAAATCCCACCATTTTTTCAGAAAATGGCCCACAAATATCCTTAAACCAAATCTCGTCATTTTCTCAAAAGATGGCCTACTAACCAATATTAAAACCAATTTCCAATTTTATCCATATGCACCATGATCTCCCCTAGGGATCATCCACACACGCTAGCTCTCATGCCACACTGCAGGTAATGACCACGCATGTGGCATCTCAACGAGCGATACCCAGCTCAGCGCCAAGCGCATACCATGACCAGGCATCCTCTAGCCCTTACCAGCCGAGGGACCACAGAGTCTGCACAATAGTGTAACTGTATCTTCTGAGCCTGTTGTCACCCAGCGACAACCCAGGGGACGCCTGTAACAGCCCGCTAGAAATTTAATTGTAAAATTTCTATTAGCTTTAGGAATCTCGTGAAGACCCCATAAGTTTTCACGAATCCATTAATCGTATAGGTTTTAGTCTAACTACATAGTTAGTGTTATTATTTACTATGGTATCCGAAGTGTGTTTTTAATTATTGGAGATAGTTAGAAGTGTCAAAATGTATTATGGTTTGTGTCATTAGACTCGGAGGGTTATTTAAGGTCTTATGGCGCAATAACACTTTTTCATATTTTCGGACGAAACGTCTGTTCAAAACTGTAGATATTATTGGATAAAAATATCTTGAGCTAATTTTTGTAGATATTATTGGATAAAAATATTTTAAGCTAATTTCGTGGATATTATTGGGTAAGAGAGTCCTACACTTAACTCTCACTTCGGGTAAGAGAGTCCCACACTTAACTCTCACTTCGGGTAAGAGAATCCTACACTTAACTCTCACTCCAGCCTCGTCTCTTCCATATCTCATCCATAAGTATCTCTAGCCACCCCTCCCCACAAAATTATCTTCATTTACACTTTCCATTAAAAGAATATCAAACACTTTCTCTTGGATAGCTTTTAGGAGTTCTTTTGCACGCCCATTTCGAAGCTTTTGTATGTATTTTATCATACAGTCTCCTTCATATAAGTTGTTCCTTTTTTAGTCTAGTTTACGTGAATATCTTATTTGTCCCATTTGAAGATCATTTGGTCAGTCAAATATTGTGTAAACTATAGAAAGGTCATTCTGGAAAATAAACTGGAGAATATGTTATAATTTGAAGTTTTTGACCAAGCTAATGGATAGATATTGGTCCGAAATTTTTATGGAGTATTTTTAACATGTATATATGACTATTGGTTGAGGATTTTTGCATGATTAAAGGTTTTGATGAAAGATTTTCTTAGATTTAGAAACTTAGAAACTGAAAGAGGAAAAACAATTTCTGTTTTGAGAAAGTTTAACTCTTTGGTGGTCTAAACCTATTCCAATGACTTTGATAATTTTATTGGAGGATCCTAAGCATCTTATATACATGTTATATTATTATTTTGAAGATATTTGATGTTAGTTTCAAAGATATGAAATTTTATGCAAAGAGATATTCAGATAAGCCAAAGTGTGGATGTTCTTGGCTAAATTTATGTTTTGGTTAATTTTTAACCATGTGATCTTGAATTAGAAGCTTATATATATTTTAGGATATCTTTTTAAACCTTGTGATGGTTTGGTTTGAAGATCACAAATTTATAAGTCATAGATCAAAAGGTTCATCAAAACAAGTTGGAAACAAAAATCAATAGAAATAGCATATGGGAATTTCGGCCATATGGAGTTTTAATAGTTGTGATTAGTTTTAAATATTTCTAAATTGATATTTGAGTTAAGGATAAAATTTACATGAAGCATGTAAATTTTGGTGACTTTTGGAGTTAGTATGCAAAATGATAAAGGGTTAGAATTGCATAATTAAGTTGTTTAAATGAGTGATTTATTTTATCAAATAAGAATTGAACACTTAATTATGCATCAAATTCTAATATTGAATGTCAAATTAATTGATGCCAATATTTTTGCACATCAAAGTCTCATATTTGCCCTTGAAATACTTAAACTATAATATCATTTCATTTATATATTGTAGGGCATTTATGGAAGAAAAGAAAGAATGGGACCTATGAGAAAATAGAGAAGTTAATTATGGTTTTATGGAATCTCATCTAATAGAGATCAAATGCAACATCATTCGAATCACACCAACTCACACATGAAGAAAGAAAATCATATGGACAGCAAACATGCAGACCATTCACACATGGACAGCAAACATGCAGATCATTCGGACACCATGCAGCGGACCAACACATGCAAACATGCAGACCATTTACACAAGCAAAATCACATGGACAGCAACCACTCATTCGGACACCATGCAGCGGACTCACACATGCAAACATGCAGCTGGCAGATGGCCTCATTCGAACACAGCACTTGCAAAAAACTCACACATGTAGCATCACTCGGACAGCACTCACACCAGCTCACACATGCAGAAAAGTGACACCAACTCAAACATGCAGAACACTCACACATGCAATGCACATGCAGAATGAAACTCACCTGGACAGCAGCCACTCACACATGCAACACACATGCAACAAGGAAACATAGCTCATACATCATGCTGGATGTCATTGGAAAGCAGTAGCAGATTTAATTCTTTCTTTCTTTTTTGGATGGGAGGCAGCAGAGAATTATTTGGTTTCCGCTTTTGGCATGTGAATTGCGTTACAGACCTAGCACTAGGCACGTTGCAGGAGATCACATGGAAGTTGAACGTGCAACAGCAGTTTTTTTATTTCTTTTTCATGTGGACGGGAAGCAGCGACAGGAAACAGCTTTTGGAAGCAGCAGCACCGAGAGCAGGAGGAAGGATTCGGACAGTAGAATGAGGGGTGGTTTTTATTTTTCTGCATTTTTTTTCGTTTGGCTTTTTGGTCTTCATAGCTGGAGGTTTTCAGAGGAGTTGGGGAGCTTAGCTGAGAGTTGTTACTTTCTTTCTTTTGTTGCAGACGCTGGGCATCTAGTTTAATTTTTCTTGCTGTTTCTTTTGGTTTTTCATTCGGCTACAGCAGTAGCTTAGCTTGGAGTTTATTACTTTCTTTCTTTCGTTTAAGCTGGAGGTAGCAGTAGAGTGGGCTGAGTTTTTATTATTCTTTCTTTTTTCGTTTTCAGACTAAAGAAGCGGCTGGTTTTGTCACTTACTTCATCTGGTTTTCATTCGTTTAGCTAGAAGCAGCAGAGTTTAGTTGGAGTTTATTTATTTTATTTTATTTTTCTTCCATTCAGACAGTAGGGTGGACGGCTGTTGTTTTCTCATTCGTTCTTAGCTGAAGTTTTGAGTTTCTTTTAGTTATTTCTTTTGCTGGACAGCGTGAGTTTTTGTTCCCGCTTGGTTTACTTATAGTTTTCCTCTTGCTTCTTGTAACTTGTTCTTAGCTTTCGGCTGTTTTTTTTTTTTTTTCTCTTTTTACTTTACGTTATTAGCCTTTTCTTGTTCGGTTCCCAGTTTTATTTCTTAGTTCTTAGTAATTTCTCTTTTTTTCTTCTGGATTGTTGCGAAACGAGAGGCAGTTTCTTGTTCAGTTTCAGCTTGGTGTTTATTTCCATTTTTGGGTTTCTGTCTCTCTCAGTTTTTGTTATGGCTTTACTTAGATTAATCTTTGTTGGTAGAATTATCATGTGTAGCTAATTTTTGAAGCTTGGGTTGTGAAATGAAGCTTGATTTGTTTTGGATTCTAGTATAGTGCAATATTTTGTCGATAAATGATGATTACTCTATATTACTAGTCGGATTTGAATTGAAAATAGATTGTGGCTCTTGCACTTGTTTTGTTGTTAACGTAAGGCACAACAAAAGCTTGAAAATTATCAAGGCTTCTCTCGATTGTTTGTTAATGTGTATTTGGCTAGTAAAGTAGAGAATCCCTTAGAAAAAAAAATATTGCAAAAACTTGAGCATAACTTTTTATCTTCCTTTTATCAATGCCTTGATTGGATTGTTAATCGAGAAAATTATCTAGAATCTGAAATAAAGAGAGTCTCATACCCAACCCAAGTGTTTGTTAATTTGCCTTTTTAATTAGAAACTCTAATTCAAACTTCGATTATTTTTGCATTGCATTTGAATTTTATTTTCATCTCTCATACTTGATTCATTTGTTACTCACAAATCTCTTATACGCTTTGATAACCCATTGTCCCTGTGGAAATACGATCCTGGACTTATCCTTGATACAACTTGACACTTCTACACTTTGAAGCACATTCGACCACGAGTCACAAAATCCTTAAGTTATGGGTAAAATGGTCATTTTCCTACATGCTGAGAGTAAAATAAAAATTTTACTCTTTAAGTTAGTATTTTCCATATTTCAATTTATTAGTGATTTAGTGCTAACTTTTAGAATCACTAATTACAGTTCCTCGTGATCGCGCTTAAGGTTTTATAAGAAACGCGGAAATCGAGGTAAGTTAGCTTTTAACTTACTAGCAGTCTACTGTGTATGTGTGCTAAGTAAAGGAACTACAGTGTATGTATGTGTGTTATCATATATGTCATGTCATGCCAAGTTATCACGTAATTGTCTGTTATATAGAATGTATTCTATCATCAGTTTTTATCTGTTACATAATATATTCTGTCATGTATTACTGTACATTACAAGTACGTCATGCTAAGTATGCCATCTATTACATATATGTCAAGTCATGTAATATTCACTGTTGCAAGTATGTCATGTTAAATATGTTGTCTATTATATGTTATGTCATGTTACGAAATGTTTCTATCGCAAGTTGGTCATGTATTTCAAGTTATGTTCAAGTCACGTTATGTTACGTCAGGGCTTCAGTCTTTTTGTATTCCAGTCACGTTTCATCTTGATTACTTATGTATGGGGTCACAACAATTATGACGCATACACTACGTAAGACACAGCAATTGTGACATGTAGAATACATGGGGCCACAACAACTGTGGAGTATGTATTTAACTGCATTGTGATGTGTAGAATACATAGGGCCACAACAACTGTGGAGTATGTATTTACACGTAGAATACATGGGTCCACAATAACTGTGGAGTATGTATTTAACTGCATTGTGATGTGTAAAATATATGGGGCCACAACAACTGTAGAGTATGTATTTTTCATGTTAAGTCAAGTTTGCGTAGAATGCATGGGGTCACAACAACTGTGAAGTATGTATTTACACATAGAATACATGGGGCCACAACAACTTTGGAGTATGTATTTTTCATCTTAAGTCAAGTTTTAGAACAAGTTCATGATAAGTCTAGTTTCATATCACGTTTATGTTAAGTCAAGTTTCAGAACAAGTTCATGATAAGTTAAGTTTCATATCATGTTCATGTTAATTCAAGTTTCAGAGCAAGTTCATGCTAAGTCAAGTTTCAGATCAAGTTCATGTCAAGTCAAGTTCAGTTCATATTTCAATTTAAGTTATGTCAATTATGTTATGTTGTACGCCAAGTTATGCTTTAATTACTTATGAATTTGATTATGCATTTATGCTTTTACTGTCATCCATGTATCATTAGCTTGTGTGGAAGTTTTTTGTTAACTCACTGAGATTTGTAATCAAATCTCACTTTGGTAGTCCCAACTACCATTTCCCTCGAATGGTAGATCTTGTTACAAGACCTGAAAGAGAATAAGGAGCTGATCAACTAGATACAGTTGACTAAGCGACGATGCGACGTCAATGTTAATATAGTAGTTAACGTAAATTACTACTTGTACGATGGAGTTGCATCTCTAGTACTTTTTGGATCATAACCATTTTGGACTAGTGTTGTGATCTTAGTTATTCAATGGGTCTTTATGTATGAAGTATGTTTTAAGCATTTGGGATATTTTCAATTTGGTGCATAGTATTGCTAAAGAAAAAAATTATCCGCTGCGAATATTGCATAATGTTAGATGCATGTTAGGAACATTGTATCTTATATGTCATGAATGGGAGCAGGTAACCTTGTGTTGCATGTCTCGACGCTTCAAATGTCCGTCCAATCCCAAACGGAATTTGGGGGCATCACAATGCCACTCAATATATTCCGCTCCCGAGTGACCAGAGGAGCTCCACTGAGATAATACTCTATACCGGATTGGGGTCGTGACACACACTCACCTAAAAATCCATTATGCATGCACCATGCAATGCAAATGACTAGACAAATTATCCAATAAACCCAATGTCATCCAAACATAAATAACTTCATCCTCAAAACCATCCAACCCTCGACTCTTTGGACTTAGCTCGGCACAACCACCCAAATCACAATGTATTGTTAAAGTAAAAATACATTTAAATCTTAAAGGAAGTTTGAAAAATACTTATAGCTCTATAAAATATTTCTCGAATGATCATGGAGGTGCAAAAAGCAGTGGCAAGGCAACATAACAGTGCAAATCGCACTAAGGCTGTGGGTCTCAAAATATACACTTTTGAATGGGGACAAACTAAGATTTGGAATTGTCAGGGAATGGCTTAGAGGAGTTAGTGAAGCTAGTGGAAGTTATGGTTGGCTGAGGGTGGCGACACAAGTGGCAGTTGAAACTCAAAACCCCAAAATGAAAAGTGGGTTGGTTGAGTTTCACTGGTGATGGATCAGAGCTGAGGTTGGGTGGGCTAGGTAGTTGGGATGCTGGTGATGATGTGATGAAGAAGTGGTGGCCAAAGGCGGTGTAGGGAGCACAAAACTGTGCGGCTTGGGTGGTGCTCATGGCAGTTAACAACGGCGTTTGGGAGGCGGAAAATGGAGGAGTGAGGTCGCCGGTGAGTGGGGAAGAGAATGAAAGCAATGACAACGACAATGGGCGATGCACGATGGAGCTGGAAGGAAAAGTAGTCATAGCTTCCAGCTGCACGGGGTGGCCTGAAAATGGAGGGGGAGGATCGCAGGCCGGAGGGGAAGAGAATGGAACAGGCAGTGAGGTACACAACAGCGCGACAGCGACGCTAGGGGTGGACGGGGAGAGAGAAAGGGACGTCACGTGGGCTGGGGGAAAGAAAGGAGAAAGAAGAAAAGGAAAGAAGGAAAAAGAGAGAAAAGAGAAAAGAAAGAGGAGGAAAAGAAAAAGGGAAAAAGAAAAATGAAAGGAAAGAAATGAGGTTCAGTCCTCACAACTTCAAAACTGATCCAACGAAAATTATTTTCAAAACAGTAAGTTAAATAAAATAATTTAAATGCGGTGACTTAGTAAAATAAAATAAGAAAATTCAACAATAGACTAATTTAAAATAAAGAGCACAATAAAATAAACAAAATTTAAATAAAAACATTATAACTCAATATTAATAAAATAAAATAATTAAAGTCCAACAATAAAATAATTCAAGCTAGAGAGTAATTTAAATGTGAAATAATTATTAATAACAAGGAAGTATATTATTTAAATCTCACAGCTTAAAAATAATAAAATAAATCCAACGAGAAACACATTAAATTTAAAATAAGAGTGCCAATATTTAAATTAAATAAAATAATCATTTAATAAAAATACACACAAATGCGGAGTATCACAAAAGGTTTTGATTATGTGAAGTTATGGTGCTAACGGGTGGTAGATCTTTTTTGTGTCTTTGTTGGATATGAAATAGCGATTGTTACATTTGCGATTTGGAGTTATATAGTTGTCCGAGGGCTTTGGGTGGTTGCTTTGAGATAGGGGCTAATGCGATGGGTTTGATGCTACCTGGCTCCAATCAAAGAATTCATTCTGTTCATCACCATTGCGGCATAGTATTATATATATGTTCCAATTATTCATTTTGTTTGGTTATAATATGGTGACATTTTGATCGGATGTAAATGCTGCTATATAATATTCTGATATAAATTGGTGCAATTATTTTGGATATTTCATCTGCCTTCATTGCAAATGACACTGTTATGTGATGTATGTTTAAGTCTCTTTGTTAGTAAGTGAGACTTGATTTAGTGTTCTTACCCATGGTTTTGTTGGGTTTCTTTAGAAGTGACCCTTGATAAGGCAAAGATGTATGTGGAAATGCAGAGGAACATGTACCATAAGTATCTATATGTAAATATTTGATCTCCAAAGCACTCACTCAATACTTGAATGACTTTATGTGATGATTATGAGTTATATCTAACACCATTTTGACAGTCCAATCTTCATGTGACTTTGCGAAAAGGTAACCTTTATTTCTGTTTCCTCCTTTATTTTCCAAATAAGTAGGTAATAATGAAACTTGATCAAGTGAGCTTTTGGAAAGCTGGAAGAAGCAGGAGTAAAAGCTGACTTTCTTGGAGGTTTCGTCATAAATGGGAGCTTTCATTCCTTAAGAGCTAAGACGAGCTAGCCATGTTTGATTTGTAAAGAACACTTTTTGAGGCGGAAATCGTCGTTCTATATTCAGTTCTGAGGTTTACATTCAAACAGCTTTTTGCCTAAACTCATGGAGAATCTATAAAACAACAATTTTTTAGTCCATATATTGTGCAGATTATCAGCAATGTGTGACAAATGGTTTATGTTTTCCTTTTGGATACTTAAGTAAATGTATGGTAAATGGTTCTATACGTATGAAAAAATAGAGTGTCGCAGGTTCCTTCCATGGATTTCCATATGAACATGCATGGAATCTTATGTGTATACCAATAGTACGTTTCTTTGGCCTGACAATATAGAGCATTGGGGGATCCTTCCACAATTTCCACACCATGTTCCTTTCTGGTTGTTTTATCCATTTATATTTGGGATCGATTGAGGTGGAGGTCAAAGCCATATCTTTATTCTTTTGGATTGTTTTGATAGTAAGTCATTCAGTTTTTAACTACTAATTTGGTTTTGCTTTTTTTAAATTCTATACGTGAGTAACGTGACTTCGGCGCTGGAAATGGAAGTTTCTTTTTGTAATCTTTGACATGCTTAGATTATCTTGATGTTGGCAGGAATGTTGAAAACCACCCGTGTAACTGGCTGGATTATTTTTATTGCTGAGTGTATAGACTCAAAGTCACTAGTGAGTATTCTGTTCAAATTATTTTTATTTAGGGATGCAACAATTCAAATTATTTTTTACTTTCATGCGATTAAAATTAAAGTTCGGGTTGTTTTCCTTACTAATATTTTCATATTTTTTTCAGGCACAACTTGGAAGTTTAAATGTTTGGAAATTTGTAACATTTACTTTACTGTTGTTGGGAACATTTGTTGGGCATTTAGAAGTTTGTAATTTAATTTATTTTAATGCATTTAGAAGTTTGTAATTTGCTGTTGTTGCTTTGTTGGGAACATTTAATTTGGCTTGCACTTAGAAAATGTTGGATTTTTTTTTTAATTTTTAATTTTTAATTTTTGACAACATGTTAGTATGTTACTTATGTTTAGTTAATTGTAGTTTTTGTTATAATCAAAAGTGAGTTATTTAATTTATATTGTAATTTTTTAAAAAAATTGAAATTTGGAAGCCCACACAATTTTTTTTTTTTTCGTTTTTTTTTTTTTTTGGTAAAGGTGGGCCAAATATGAAGTTAAAAGAGACTAAAAAAAAAAAAAAGAAGAAGAAGAAGCCAAAAATCCGACTTCGCTCCAACAAGTCGGAGTCAAAGTCAAAGTTAGAGCAGAGGCAATGCATCTCGAAGTCAAAATCAAAGTCAAAGGTTGGTCATTCCAACTCTAATTAGGTCGATGCTCAGCTCTACTATTATGCCCTTCTAGAATATGGGATCTCCCACACATGAAGACTTTGAAACCATAGAGGACCTTAATCTATGTCTTATTTATTTATTAACTAGAAAAAGAGTAAATTACCATGGAGGACTTTGCGCACTCTATAACTGTACATAGTATTAATCCAGTACTTTGAAAAAATTGAGATTGTTATAATTAAGAAAGATTTTAGACCAAAAAAAAAAAAAAGTCCTAAATTTGGACCAAAAACTATTACACATTTTTTCTATTTTGAAAAAGACTAATACTATGTACAATCATGAAGTGCGCAAGTATGATATAGTCACTTTAAATAAGAGTAATGTTTACTATTAAAAAATTAATTTATTTTCGTATAGATTCTATATTTATTGATCATTTTTTTTAAAACGATTGTGCGACGCTCATACACTAGAGTGCAACTATCATTTCTTTTTATAAAAAAAAAAAAAACATTTCATAGGTTTCTTACTAAAGCCTTATCGTGCTTACATAAAGTGTAAAGCTGGTGCAACATGCTACAGTATAATCATGACTTGAAATATGGATAGCTATTTTATTTAAGATAGCATCCCTAACAGTTTTGGGGTGAATGGATGATGAGTAGAACAATTCAATTAGTTTCATAAGAATAAAATAAAATGTAAAATTAAAAAAATTAAAATATATAAAGATAATATCTTCTCATAGGTACCTCTGAAGTAAGGCTAAGAACAGCCTCAAATAAAAGAAGTCCACGTTGCCCATCCATTACTGAAGGAATGGGACGCCACTACACCAAAGCATAAACTCTCGTCTTTCTCTTTCATCAAATCAATAGAAACTCATCGCTCGTCTCTCCCTCTCATCAAAGCATCGTTGACTCCCTCTCCCTGGTTTCTCCCTCTCATCAGATCATCATCGACTCCCTCTCTCTAGTATCAGCGCAGAAAAGCTCGTCTCTCTCTGGTTTCAAATACCCATCAACAGCCTCTCTCTGGTTTCTACCTCTCATCATATCATCATCGACTCCCTCTCTCTGGTATTGGTGCAAAAAAGTTCGTCTCTCTCTCTCTCTTGTTTTCAGATGCCCATCGAGATTCTTTGGTTTCTCCCTCTCATCAAAGCATTGACTCGTCTCGAGAATGTGCTTCCAAGTGCAGAAGTGTCAAGTTGTATCAAGGATAAGTCCAGGATCGTATTCCACAGGGACAATGGGTTATCAAAGCATTTATGAGATTTTTTTGGTTTTTGGGTAACATGGTGTCGATTATAAGAGGTGAAAATAAAATTAAAAAGAAATGCAAAAAGACAATCGAAACTGAAATTGGAGTTTCTGAAAAACAAATTAACAAACACTTGGGTTGGGTTTGAGATTCTCTTTATTTCGGATTCTAGATAAATTTTCTCGATTACCAATCCAGTCAAGGCATTGATAAACGGAAGATAAAACGGTTAAGCTCAAGTTGTGCAATATTTTCCTAAGGGATTTTCTATTTTACTAGCCGTTACACGCGTTAACAAACAAACGAGAGAAACCTTGATAATTTCAAGCTTTTGTTGTGCCTTACGTCAACAACAAAACAAGAGCAAGAGCTTCAATCCCTTTTTTTTGAATCCAAACAAATCACGTCCCGTTAAAGCTTTTGTTGTGCCTTACGTCAACAACAAAACAAGAGCGAGAACCGTAATCTATTTTTAATTTAAATCCGGCTAGTAATATAGTGAAATCAACAATCAATCACAAAATATTGCATCGATCTAGGATCTAAAATAAATTAAGTCTCATTCCACAACCCAAGTTTTAGAATTTAGCTACACATGATGTTTTTAACAAAAATTAATCTTAACAAAGCCATATTAAAATCTGTGAGAACGTATTCAAATGAGATGAAAAATAATATTAACCGGACGAAAGATAAAGGAACAAGTATAAAAACTACAATAAGCAACGTAAACGAAAAGGTAAAGGTAACAGAAAATAAATTCCAGCCATCTCTTAAACTCTAAACTAACAAGAACGAAAAGAAAACATAACCAAAGCTAAGAACAAAATTCTGCTGCTGCCACTTGAAAACAGAAAACAAAAAGAAAACAACTGAAAATAAACTGCCCGACTCAAGGTCTAAACGAAAACAAAATAAGAAAACAAAGACTTCAAGCTCCTACTGCTCCTATGCCGAACGAGAATACAAAGCAACTGAAAAACAACAAAACTTAGCTAGTAGCCGAATGAGAATAAAATGAAAAAAACAACAAATTCAACTACTACTAAACTCCTACAGTTATCCCGAAGGATTCAACCAAAAGCCCTACAGCCTTCCTCCTCCGGGTTCCAGCCCTCTCTTAAATCCAAAACAGCACTCCCTTTAACTCATTTGTGCCTCCGTATGAAAGCAAGGCCAGCCCCCACTCGGTCTCCACTTCAAGCGAAAAAGAATTCCACTCAAAGCAAAGCAAGCCATCATTCGGTCCACTCAAGGTAAGCATCATTTCTCCACTCAAAAGTAAAGTCCACCATCAAAGCAAAAGCAAGCTCCACCCAAGCTGTCCGAAGTTCCATCTCGGCTGCACACTTTATTCTCCCTCTCTACTCATTACTCTCCCTCTTGATGAGCCGAAGCTACTCATTACTCTCCTTGATGAGCTGCTTTCTTTTCTTTAATGCGAAAAGTATGTGGTTTGTGTGAGTGGTTGTCCATGCAAGTTGAATGAGTAACCGGAACCCTTGCGGACCCGAAAGCTGTGTAGGGCAGACTCCTTTAGAGGAAAGTGCTGCTTCAAGGAATTCCATGTTTCCAGAAGTAAACAGCCGATACTTGATCGGATGGTTATTAAGAAAGCACGCCAACAAAAGAGTGGAGGGAGAAATTGCCTCGGGATCCAAGAGAAAGCAAGAATGGACCCAAGGAAGCATTGGTGAGTGGAGTGTAGTCGATAATGCTAAATTCCTCAATTCCGAACACCCCTTCATCTCGGCTCCTTTATTCCTTTTCTTTACTTCCACTCATTACTCTTCTCACCCTTTCTATATTCAATGGTTCTCCTCCTCAACGGTCAGCTAATTCCAGCCCCCACTTCTTTATCCAACTCCCCACTACGTAACCATCACCAGCTATGTTTTTGCTCTCAACCCGTGGCCATATTGGAATTGCTATCATCATGTGGTTTGTTGAGTGCTTTGTGTGAGTGGAGTTGCTGTCCATGGGTCCCTATTGTCCGAATGTTCTTTAGGCTTCTCTCTATTAATCACACCGACTGCACACCCCACTCCACGTAACCATCACCAGCCCCACTCTCTCCACTTCGAAAGTAAAGCAAGCCCTCTCCACTCAAGGGAAGATTCGGTCTTTCCACTTTCCACTCAAATCCACTCAAGCCGTGGCCCCATGTCTGAATTGGAATTGCTATCATCCATGTATGGTGTGAGTCATGTGTGCTGTCCGAATGAATGTGATGCATGGTCCGAATGATCTCATTGCATGTGTGTGGTTTTGGCATGTTTGCTTCGTGTGAGTTGCATTTGGCATGTGCATGGTCTAGGTTGCTGCACTTTGTCATTCTCTTATTCAATTTCTCTATCTCTTTCAATTTCAGATATCTTTCCGTCCTTTCCGGCTATAGTCTTCTCCAAAGTCTCAACAACCGAAGCCTTCTTTGCAACTTCTTCCCTCAACCCATTCATCGTTGCTTCAAGCTGAGAAACCTCAATGACAATCTCATAATTCCTCTGCTCCATCTATTTGATGTGGAGTAAACTCTAGCTCAAAATCAGCATCATTATCTTCATCTTCATCATCAAAATTTTCGTTCTCTTGATTTGGCTGATCATCACCATCTCCACCATGTAGAACAGAAGCAAGAAATTGTCAACAGTTCCAATTGGATTTATTTGAACTGAAAATAAAAATAACACTCAAAAAAATAAATTAAAAGAAAAATAGATTATCACAAATAAACTATATATGTGAGGAAATATTGTCCCATTAAATTATAGTTATAAAATTAAGCATAAACTCATGCTTTTAATCAATTTAAATCATAACTCGTATTTATGCTTATTAACTATTTTTCCATCTAAAACCAATAATAATATCATGATGAATTTAAAAAACATTGGTTTTAAATAGCTAAAATATGCAATATTCTAGCTCAATCAAGCATCATCAACTCCCTCTCTCATAGGTATCGGTGCAAAAAAGAGGATCTGAGATAGGCATTTCTTCTAATACGAGGGAGTACTTCAAAGTATTTCGGATTTTTAGAATCAGTGGATTATGAACTTGTTTTTTATTTTGGTTTGAATTTAGAATTGGTTTGGACTGTGTGTTGGTTTTAGTTCTACTTGTGTCTAGTGTGGATTATTGCTTGAAATGGGTGGATTATGAACCTTGTTGTGATGTGGGGCTGTGTTTGTCACGTGCTAGACTTGTTATGAGTTATGGTGTCTGCTTTATGCTGGTTGTTATTTGTTGGCCTTGTTTAATTTCAATCTCGTTTTAATTATTTAATATTATAGAGTCCATTATTATTCAGTTGTTGTAGTTAATAGTTGACCAAGTCCTATGCCTTCAAACTAGGTTCACGATGGAATCTAGATTGTATGGTGGTAGTGGCTAATTTCCAGCTAGTAGTGGAAGTTAGTGGAGTCCTTGTGTTTAGGAGTTAGTTATTTATTGAGTTGTATTTAATTGTAGTTTATCAATGAAAAGAGGCAGTTGAATTTGGCAGAATATTTTATGGAGGTTGGGTTCCCTCGAAGGATCCCTTATCCTAAAGTTCTTTCATTTTTATCAATATACATAACAGTGGTATCTTAGAGCTAGGTCGTTCCATGGCAAAAGGTACACGCTATTCTCAGTTGGCTAATGCTTTGGCAAGAGTTAAGCAGGCCCAGGAAATTCAGCAACAAAACCAAGCATCCTTGTAGCAAGTTGTGGAAGGCTTAGCTCAGCAACTCCAAACGGTGGTAGCTCATGTGGAGTCGTTGGTGTGCAGCAGTGGTAAAAGACTTGAGGATAATGAAGGAAAGTCAAGGCATAAAGTGACTAATCCTTTGTATGATGAACATAGGGGAATTCAAACTCGTTCAATAAGGTTGGACCTCCCCAAGTTTTCTAGAGATGACCCCCAAGGATGGATCTATCGGGCTAATCAGTTTTTCTCATATCATCAGACCAATCCACACCACAAAATTTTATTGGCTTCTTTTCACATGGAAGGCAAGGCATTAGTGTGGTTTCAGGATTTGGAGGCTTCAGGAGGCATTACAAGTTGGGATTCATTTGTTAGGGCTCTACAAACACGGTTTGGACCTATGGCTTACGAAGACCCTATGGAAGCTCTCACTAAACTCAAACAAAGTATGACGGTGGAAGCTTATAAAGGAGAATTTGAAGTCTTATCAAATCAACTAAGGGGACTTGCTGAGCAATACAAGCTTAGTTGTTTTCTTAGTGGCCTAAGGGAAGACATCAGATTTATGGTACATATGCTTAATCCCCAAACCTTGATTGTTGCATTTGGATTGGCTAAGATGCAAGAAGAAAATGTAGCAGCCCTACGAAAGGGGACTAGAGTAAGGCCACCTCCACAAAGGTTGGCCATTGGTCCTCCTCCTTCACAGGAAAGTAGGGCTATTGTTCCAGTTCAAGGTTGTCCCCTACTCAAATGAAGGAAAGGCGCTAGAAGAGTCTTTGTTACAATTGTGATGAGAAGTGGGGACCGGGTCATAAATGTAAGGTAGCAAAATTATTCATCATGGAGTGTGATGATTCTAGTGAAGATGATGAGCCAATATTAGTGAAGGGAATCACAGAAAGAGGAGAACCCAACTCTAAGAAGGAACCAGAAATTGTAGAAATCAAGCCAAGAATCTCAATACATGCACTCTCGAGCTCACCTAATCCGAGAACAATGAGGCTGCTTGGTAAGGTTCAGGGGTGTGTGGTAGTTATCCTAATCGACACGGGTAGCACACATAACTTCATGGATCCCTCCATTGCTAAGAAAACACAATTGCTAGTGCAGCCCACTAAGGGGCTAACAGTCAAGGTAACAAGTGGAGATGCATTAAGAAGTGAAGGAAGATGCTCAGGGGTGTCACTCCACAAGCAAGGTAATTTGTCTCCCACTGAATTCTATTTGTTAACCTTGGGAGGATGTGACATTGTTTTGGGAATCCAATGGTTGAGGTCCTTAGGACCTATACTATGGGATTTTTCAAGACTTCGTATGGAGTTCTCTTATGTGGGAACTAGTAGAACACTTCAAGGCATCTCACCCACTAGCATTTCTTTGATAGAAGGTGAGAAATTTGGTAGAGCTACTAAGAGTGACCAAGGGGGAATAGTTATCCAGCTTATTGAACCTACAGGACCTTCTATTTTGTCTACTGAAATTGATCCAGCCTTAAGCAACTAAATTGACCAATACCAAGTTGTGTTTGATGAACCTAGAGGGCTACCCCTACCAAGAGACCATGACCACCACATTGCACTTCAAAAAGACACTAAACCTGTGTGTGTAGGTCCCTATAGGTATCCCTATTTCCAGAAAACAGAGATAGAAAAATTGGTAAAGGAAATGTTGTCCATTGGAATAATCAGACCATACCACAGTCCATTCTCTTCCCCTGTCCTTTTGGTATGAAAACAGGATGGGAGTTGGAGACTCTGTGTTGATTATAGAGCCCTCAACAAAGAAACCATCAAAATGAAGTTTCCCATACCCATTGTGGATGAGCTTTTGGATGAACTCCATGCTGCTACCATATTTAGCAAGCTTGACCTACGGTTAGGTTAACATCAAATTAGAGTTCACCCGGAAGACATTCAAAAAATGGATTTGAGGACCCATGAAGGCCACTACGAATTTTTGTTGATGCCTTTTGGGCTTACCAATGCTCCAGCCACCTTTCAAGGCCTTATGAATGACATTTTCAAGCCTTACCTAAGGAAATTTATTTTGGCTTTTTTTTTTTTTATGATATACTCATCTACAGTAAAACATTTTCTAACCATTTAATTCACTTACAAACTGTTTTAGACATTCTCAAACATCACCAATTGTTTGCCAAGAAATCTAAATGTAGTTTTGGGAGTCCTAATATAAGCTATCTTGGTCATTTAATTTCTAAAGAAGGAGTCAAAGCAAACCCTGCAAAAATTGATGCAATGCTCAGTTGGCCTTTTCCAAATAGTGTGAAGTCTCTTAGAGGGTTCTTAGGACTCATGGGATATTATAGAAAATTTATAAAGGGGTATGGACTCATAGCATCTCCCTTAACTTCCCTTTTAAAAAGAAACTCATTTATCTGGATAGAAATAGCCAAAGAAGCCTTTGATAACCTCAAAAAAGCTGTGACTAACCCCCTGGTACTAGCACTACCGGATTTTACTCAACCTTTAATTATTCAATGTGATGCTTCTGGGTTTGGTGTTGGAACTGTTTTGATGCAACAGGGAAGGCCAATCGCATTTATGAGTCAGGCACATGGGAAGGTCTTACAAATGTCTACATATGAAAATGAGTTAATGGCTCTAGTGTTAGCTGTGAAGAAGTGGCGATCCTACTTGTTGGGTCAGAAATTCAAGGTGCAAACAGATCAACAGAGCCTAAAGTATTTGCTAGAACATAAGGTTGGAACTCCACTTCAGCAGAGATGGATCACCAAACTGTTGGGCTTTGATTTTTCAGTGGAATACAAGCAGGGAAGGGAGAACAAAGTGGCTAACGCTTTATCTAGAAAAATTGAGAAGCAAGGCAATGGAGAGCAGGCAGCCATCACTACTCCAACAGCAACATGGTTGGACTCCCTTAAGGCTTCCTACAAGACTGACTTAGAATTCCAGAAATTACTACAAAAAATGGAGCAAGGGATTTTGGACCCTAGCAAGTACAAAACCCATGATGGGTTACTATACTACAAGGAGAGGCTCTACATCAGTAACACACCAGAATTGAAGTCACAAATTTTGAAGGCTTTGCACAATAGCTCTCAAGGAGGTCATGCAGGATACCACAAAACAATCCATAGTGCTCGGTCAGAATTTTATTGGGTAGGAATGAGGAGTTACATCAGGAGGTTTATTAAGGAATGTGATGTCTGTCAATGGAACAAGTTAGAAAATTGCACCCAGCTGGTCTTCTTCAACCATTGCCTATTCCAATGAAGGTTTGGACTGATATATCTCTTGACTTTATTGAAGGGTTGCCTTATTCTGGTGGATATACTGTGATCTTGGTGGTAGTTGATAGGCTGTCAAAATACGCTCATTTTATACCAGTTTCTCATCCATACATAGCTTCCAAAATTGCCCAAACTTTTATTGCTCATATATTTAAACTACATGGCATGCCTAGCTCCATTGTGACTGACAAGGATCCTAGTTTCACTAGCACCTTTTGGAATGAGCTTTTTAAATTACAAGGTATTGAGTTGAAATTTAGCTCAGCCTATCACCCGCAAACTGACGGGCAAACTGAGATAGTGAACAAATGTGTAGAGCAATACCTAAGGTGTTTTTATGGTGAAAAACCCAAAGAATGGGAAAAGTGGCTTCCTTTAGCCAAATATTAGTACAATACCAATGTTCATACTTCCACTCAATTAACTCCTTTTTAAGCTATATATGGGTACCCTCCCCCAAAGCTCTTATCCTATTTTCCTGGCACTACTCAAAATCAAGCTGTAAAAGATACCTTGAAGACAAGAGATCAAATCTTAAGCATGCTTCAAGATAACTTGCAGACAGCACAAGCTCGAATGAATAAATTTGCTAATTTGAAGCGTACCAAAAGGAATTTTGGGATAGGAGATTGGGTTTACCTTCAGTTTCAACCTTACAAACAGCAATCAGTGGTTCAAAGACATAATTTGATGCTTTCCCCAAGGTTTTATGGACCTTACCAGGTCATTGAGAAGCTGGGTTGTATTGCATACAAGCTAGAACTACCTCCAACAGTGCAAGTGCATCCCGTCTTTCACGTGTCATGCTTGAAGAAGAAATTAGGGGCTTGTAATAAGCACATGGGATCTTTTCCTCCTACCACTTCTAAATGAGTTTTTCGATTGGAACCATAGGAGATTTTGCAACGAAGGATGAAGATACAAAAAAATCGTGCCATAACAGAACTGTTGGTAAAGTGGAGGGGACTCAATTTAGAAGAGGCACTTGGATGAACTATCCAAAGTTGTTCAATGACTTTCCTGACCTTGTGGGCAAGGTCTTCTGAGAAGGGAGCATTGTCACGTGCTGGGCTTGTTATGAGTTATGGTGTCTGCTTTATGTCGGTTGTTATTTGTTGGCCTTTTTCAATTTCAGTCTCGTTTTAATTATTTAATATTATAGAGTCCATTATTATTCAGTTGTTATAGTTAACAATTGACCGAGTCTTATGCCTTCAAACTGGGTTCACGATGGAATCTGGATTGTATGGTGGTAGTGGCTAATTTCTAGCTAGTAGTGGAAGTTAGTGGAGTCCCTGTGTTTAGGTATTAGTTATTTATTGAGATGTATTTAATTGCATTTTATCAATGAAAAGAGGCAGTTGAATTTGGCAGAATATTTTATAGAGGTTGGGTTCCCTCGAAGCATCCCGTATCCTAAAGTTCTTTCATTTTTATCAATATACATAACATCGTCAGGCTACTGGCGTCGTATCGTCAAGGTTGAAATGTGGGTGGGCAGCAGCAGGCTACGGGAGAATGGGTGTTTGTTAAAGAGGAAGCTAATCAGATTATATGCATCCCTATAAGTAAACTTGGCTCAAGTGACAAGCTAATTTGGGGTCCTTCTAATAGAGGCCTTTTCTCTGTAAGAAGTGCTTACTTTGTGGAACAAGAAAGAAAAAGAGCATTAAAGGGGGAATCCTCTAGGGAGCTCAAAAAAGACTTGAGATGGCAGAACATTTGGGGTCTGCAAGTGCCAGGAGTTTATAAAGCTTTTCTCTGGAAACTGGGCATTGAGGTGTTAGCAACAAAAGTAAACTTGTTTAAGAGGAAAGTGACAGAGAATGCTTTATGTCCAATATGTGGCACTGAGGAGGAAACTGCCATGCATGCTATATGGCAATGTCCTGCTGCCAGGGATGTTTGGACAGGTTCAATTCGAGTGATACAGAAATGGTCCAGTGCAGAAGATAACTTTCTGGTTCTATGGGAGAAGTTAATGGATAATTTGTCAGAAAAAGAGCTAGATTTAGTGGCTGTATTGGTGAGACTTCTGTGGCTTAGAAGAAACTCTTTCACTTTTGAAGAAAATTTTAAAGATCCTGATTCTGTAGTTTGCACAACTAGAGCAGTCATTGAAGACTTCCAAGAGGCTAGAACAGATGAGTCTAAGTTAAAAAGTGCAGCTACTATGGGAAGTGGTAGTCAAAGATGGATTAAGCCAACATAGGGTTTCATAAAAGCAAATTGGGATGCCTCTTTAAGCAGAAAAAATCTGGGACTTGGTATTATTTTGAGGAATGAGAATGGAGAAGTTCTGGCTTGTGCTTGCTTTAAAAAGCCACCAGTTTCGGATTCAACTCTAGCTGAAACTATGGTATTATGGCAGGCTGTCAAACTGAGTCATGAATTGGGTTTTAATAGAGTCATTCTTGAAGGGGATGCTCAAGTGGTGATAACTGCTGTTAACAGTGAGGATGAGGATTTATCTCCTGGTGGGCACATAGTAGAGGATGTCAAAGCTGTGTTAAGAGAGAGAAGGTCATGGAAGGTTCAGTTTACAAGAAGAGAAGGAAATGAAGTTGCACATTTGTTAGCAAAAAAAACTTTATTAGTTGAGCAGGATCAGATTTGGATTGATGAGTGTCCAGAATTTATTTCTTTACAAGTTTGTAAGGAGTCAAATTGTACTGCTGATTCTTTGGTTTGATAAATATACGAGGTTCCTTTTATAAAAATAAAAATAAATAATAAAAAAAAAGTACGTATTCAAATTTGAAAATTTACTATTCACTCTTCAAATATTATTTTACTAATTATTTTTCTCTTCTCCCTCTCTCTCACAACCCTTTCATTTGTCCCTCCCTTAACAATAACAAACCTTCACTTTTACCTTTATTTTATTATTATAATATATATATATATTTTTATCATTGTATTATATTTTTAATATAATAAATAAATAATATATTTATTATTATTATATTTTATATTATTAATGTCAAATGTATGTAGTAAATACTAAATGTAAAATATATACAAAAAATTTATTTTAAGAAAAAAAATTTATTATTATTTTAACTCAGTTTGAGTTTTTTTTTTTTTTTTTTCTTAAATGAGAAAATCAATCTGAGATGTTTTTAAATATGCATATCCAAAAACCAATGCCAATCTCTTAGTTGAGTCCAGATCTTAGAGCACTGGTAGTGATTTATCCATCTTTTTTACTAAAAAATTCATTTTTTTTAATTTAACTAACCACTTTTTAATAATATCAAATAACAAATTTTCTAAATCTATTACTTATTAAAATATTAATTTTAATATCTTTATTTTTTTATTTTAATGAAAATTAAAATATTTATTCTTTATTAAAAAATATATATTAATTTTCTACCATACGGATATAATATTTTAACCATCTCTTCTACAAAAGCAGTATAGAAATATGAAACCAATCCATGAACAAGAAGTAAAATTTTTCACCAGAAAGCAATAACCAGAAAATACCATCTCGATAAAAACAATCCAAGGAAAAGATTCTTCCTAAAAGTACAAAGTCCCCACGTAGCAAAATATGAGAGAAATCTAACGGAAAATGGGTTTTCTACGTTTTTTTTTTTGAAATACTGATCTCATTAATCAGGATATTACAATCAGACACTACACTTTACAACACAAACAAGCATAATGATGAGAAAACTACAACAGCTCTGAAGCCACTACACTTTACAACACAACAAGCATAGTGATGAGAAAAACTACAACAGCTCTGAAGCCATAATGGACTTAATACACTGAGGACACACTTCAATATCATAGACATCCTCGTACTCCTCCAAAGCCGACTTTGCTAGCTGGTGGGCAGCCTTGTTTGCTTCCCTTTTGACATGAGACGCTGTCCACCTGACGCTTGAGTTTAGTATTTTCCTAGCATCCTCAATCAGGCAACCCCCCATGCTCCAGTCCACTTCCTTGCTAAGTAACAGATTCACCACATGCTTAGAATCACCCTCAAGGCAGACCTGTTGTAGACCAAGTTCCTTACAAAAAACTGCAGCCACAAGTAGACCATAAGCTTCAGCATCCGATGAGCATCCTTTGAGAGACCTTTGAGCATGGAGAGTACCTATAATTAGTCCTTTGGAGTCTCTGACCACGGCCCCTATGCCAATACGCCACTCCCTCTCTCTAACTGCAGCATCCCAATTAAGTTTAAACCAGTTACTCTCAGGTTTCTTCCACCTCTGGATGACTGCTGGAACTATTTCACTAGCTTCACCTGAGGGTGTGACAGATTCTTCATAAACTCTAGCCTCTTCTACTGCCTTCTGGAACACGCTTGTGGGATGCAAGAAGTTCTTTCCATGGAGGACATCATTCCTTCTGGACCAGATACCCTTCAAAACTACAGCACACTGTTTCAACTCAGTAGAGTCCAAATTCTCAGCAAGGAGAGACCACACATCAAAGATAAAGTCACTATGGCATACCATCTTCTGGATCTTTTTGCTGCTCTGGTTCCAAACATCCTATGTAGCAGGGAAACTCCATAATGCATGGCTTGAAGTTTCAGGTGCTTGCTTACAGATAAAGCACAAGTCATCACCCACAATCTTCCTTCTCTTCAGATTTGCCATGGTTGGTAATGCCTCACTGCACGCTCTCCACACAAGCATCTTGACCCTTGGGGGGATTTTCAGCTTCCATATACCCTTCCAAATATGCTTTTCCTGAGCTCTATTTGATGACTCCCCTTCCAATTCATCCTCCAGTTGTTGATGGAAATGGTAGCCACTCTTCACTGAGTACTGTCCATTGGTAGTATACGGCCAAACCATCCTATCCTCCCTACCTCCTACGCTTACTGGGATGGCTTTTATTGCTTCAACCTCCCTTGGTGAAAATAACTGCTGTAAGAGTGGGTCCTTCCAGGTCTTCAAATGTTCATCAATGAGGTCACTAACCTGATCACACCTGCAATCAACTGGTCAAGGAGATGTAATCTGGAATGCAAGCAGGGAAGGGACCCAGCTATCCTTCCAGATGTGCACCTTGCTTCCACTCCCTACCCTCCACAGGAGGCCTTTTTTCAGAATCCCCAAACCTGCCTGGATACCCCTCCATGCAAAAGATGGTCTTGACCCCAGTTGTGCTTCCAACAGATTAGTCTTGCTAAAATACTTTTGCTTGAGTACCATTGCTGCTAGAGAAGTAGGATTCTGAAGGATTCTCCACCCTTGCTTTGAGAGTAAAGCCAAGTTAAAGCTTCTGAAATCTCTAAAGCCAAGCCCTCCACTCTCTTTGCTATGGCTAATCTGTTTCCAATTGACCCACTGAATCTTTGAGGATTCCTCATTATAGCCCCACCAGAATTTCCTTAGTAACTGATTCAACTTTCTTGTTATTGAGCTTGGAATCAGAAAAATACTCATGGAATAGGTAGGGATGGCCTACAATACTGCTTTGAGAAGAACTTCTTTACCTGCTGCAGATAGGAACTTAGCTTTCCAGTTAGTAACTCGAGCCCAAGTCCTGTCCACAAGATTATGGAATTCTGCAATTTTCCTTCTACCCACAAGTGCTAGTAATCCCAGGTACCTTTCGAAGTTGCTACAAGAATTTACCCCTGCCTGTTTCAAAACTTGGTCCCTCACACCCTGATTGGTGTTCTTGCTAAAAAAAATGGAAGACTTTTCTTTATTGAGCACTTGAGCTGAGGCTCTACCATAAACTGTGAGGATGTCAAGCATAGTAGCCAGCTCTTGGGGGTTGGATTGACAGAAGAGAAGGCTATCATCCGCAAAAAATAGGTGGTTGACTGATATAGGACCTCTCCCTATTGGTGCAGGTGTAATTAGACCAGACTGTTCTGCATTGTTCAACAAGGCAGTGAGAGCTTCAGCACACATAATAAAGATATAAGGGGACACGGGGTCACCCTGTCTAAGGCCTCTAGAGGGTCTAAACTTCCTTTGAGCTTCCCCATTAACCAAGATAGCGTATGAAACTGAGTTGAGCTATGTTCCCTCTAGAGGATGTGTTTTCAGTTTACACCAGCAGACGTTTTGTGGAGAAGGAGGCTTTATACGCGCTGACTATGCCTAGCGGGAAGAATATTTTATGGTCAAAAAATAATTTGGCCAGCAATGTCGGTCGGCTAGATTTAGCCAGCCAAGTACTTGATGGATAAAATTACTGTAAATTTAGCTAGGCTAATGTAGATGTATTTTAAGCAACACTAAATTTTGACTATACCTAACTCACTACTAATGCTTTAATAAAAGCCACGGTAATATGAGGTCTAAGCAGCGCATGTTTACTTCCAAAGGAAGTGGATTCTCCCAAGCCAACCACACGTCACTCCCGAATCCCTCTCCCAGTAGGACCCAGCCCTTCTTGTCACAAATACTGCTTTTGACACTGCCGATATGATATTAATCGCGTGGAGACAAGTCAATTTTACGAGAAGAAGGGCCATATTGTGTTAAAATGCTGGGACCGAATGGACCATGCTCGCCAACTCAACAATATGCCTCAAACATTGGTTGCCATGACTCTTGAAAATGGCACTCATGATGCAGAATGGACTGTTGACATCGGTGCTTCTACTCACATGATAGGTAACTCAGGTATGCTCTCCAATCTTCGTCAGTATCTTGGCAATGATGCCTTCCCTATTGGTGACTGTAGCCTTCACAAAATCACACATTGGTGACAGTTTTATTAGTTCTAGTGACTCTGATTAAATTAAAAGATGTTTTACTTGTTCTTGACTTGAAAAAAAATCTTTTATCAATTAGCCAATTAACATCTGTTATCCTTACTTTTGTGAATTCTATGGTGTTAGTTTGTATATTAAAGAAAGAGCGACCAACCATACAGTGTTTATAAACGGTCGACAAAAGGATAATTTATATGTCATGTCCCCACCCCTTGAATCACACTTCCAATCGATTCCCAATAATTTTTAAGGAAGTGTTGCATCAACGGTTGGGACATCTTCAAGCCTCTACTCTTCAATTTCTTCGTTCTAAAGGCTATATTTATGTTCTTGGCAAAAATAAAGACAAAAAGAATTGGAAATTAGGAAAAATGAGCAAAAATCATTTTTTATCCTCCTATGCTAATTTTCTCACCATATTTGACAAAGTTTATTGTGATTTATGTGGCTCGCTCCTATTTATCCGTTGGAAAATTCAATACTATGTTTGTCTTATTCATGTTTTTTCAAAATATATGCAGTTTATTCCTTTACGCAAGAAATCTAATTTTTTTAATGCCTTCCTCTTATTTGAAAAAATTTTTCAACATCAATTCAACAAAAAAATCAAGATTTTTCAAACCGATGGTGGTAGTTAATTCAGCAACAGCCAACTCAATCTCCATCTTCAAGAATAAGGTATTCTCCATCAATACTCATGCCCATGCCCTTGAACAAAATGGCTTGATGGAATTACAACATCACACCATTTGTGAACTCGATATCACTTTACCTTTTCAAAGTGGCATTCCTAAGTGTTTTATGGGTCAAAGCTATTTCAACTGTTGTTTTATTAATAAATCGTCTTCCTTCCACTACTTTAGATCTTCACTCACCTTTTTCCCTCCTTTATGGTTACTATCATGACTACACTTCTCTTGGAGCCTTTGGTTCTATATGCTACCTATATATTTGGGACACTAAGCATAACAAATTTGAACCAAAAACTCTTCCTTGTGTTTTTATGGGCTATAGTGACAAATATCAAGGTACAAATGCTAGCACCCTACCTCTCTTTGAAACTTCATTTCATGCATGTTGTTTTTTACGAGTCCACATTCGCCGTACAAGCAACCTGAGAACCTCCATTTCCCCTCCACTTGTAACCAAGTTTTATTGACCCTTATAGACTGGCATTCTCCGAGCCCACTGCTTTCTAACCTTATGGGTGTCTCTAGTCTTTCCTCTATGCAAGTACCTCTCCCACCAACTACCTTCATGTCATATGAGTTTGGAGCCATCTCGGCCTATCCCACCATTGACTACCATGAATGTGCCTCATTTGGCTTCAACAACAGTCAAGCTTCCTACTACATGACATGCCTTCCTTATCTTGCTGACTCTCTTTTCCTGTCCCTTGATCCACCTAACTTGGATCCTCCTTGACACAACATGGTAACTCGGCTTGAAGTTGGGGTTTGCAAGCCCAACCCAAAGTACACTCACTACCACTCTCTCGTTGACCTTACCAAGCAACCCAAGACAACTTACTCCGCTCTTAACCGTGCTGGATGGACCAAAGCAATGTAAGATGAAATCAAAGCCCTCCATGACAACAACACTTGGACACTCTTGCCTCACACTCTCAACATGAATGTTATTGGGTGCAAGTGGGTCTTCAAGACCAAAATCAATACTGATGGTACCCTTGATTGGCTGAAAACATGCCTTGTTGCCAAGGACTTCCATCAAATTGATGGTGTCAATTACACAAAGACGTTCTCTCTTGTCATCAAGCCTAGTGCCATATCGATCATCCTTTGTATTGCTCTTATCCACCTTTGGGATACTCGCCAACTTGATGTCAAGAATATCTTCCTTCATGGTGACTTTTAGGAAGTCATTTTTTATGGAGCAGCCTCCAGGTTTTATTCATCCTATTTTTTCTCTCATGTTAGCAAGTTAAACGATGTCTTATATGTGGATGATATTCTCCTCATGGGTTCAAACCCCACACATGTCAATACATTCATTATTGCTCTTGGTCAACAATTTTCCATAAAAGATCTTGGCCCCATGCATTATTTTTTCAGGATTCAAATTATTCACAACTCTGAAGGTTTTATCCTATCTCAAGTTAAATATGCCCTTTAGATTTTGAGTTGTGCTCAAATGTGAGACTGTAAACCCATGGGAACACCCATGATGCCCAAAACCAAAGGCCTCAATAGCAATTTCTCTTTTCATGCTTAGACTTACTATCAAAGTATTGTGGGTGTACTTCAATATCTCACCCATACTCGTCCTAATTTAGTCAATAGTGTTAATTTTTCGTCTCAATTTCTACATTATCCTAATATTGCTCATTACAAAATGGTAAAATGTATCCTTCATTACTTACATGGTACAATGGATACTAGTATTCATTTTAGTTCTCACTCTACACTTGATCTTGATACCTTTTCTGATATACATTGTGTAAGTTGTTCTCATACTTGATGCTAAGGGTGAAAACCGATGGGTTCAATGCAGTTTCAATGCCAAACAAACACCGCACCGACATTGGAGAAGGGTGCTTAGAATCGGCTGAAAGGTCGACTGGGGGAGAGAAAACTAGTCTCGGTCTCGACATTCGTCGATGTGATCTTCAATCTACCGTTGGCATCTCTATGACGGAGAAGGGAAGCGTCACCATTGTCTGGCATGAGTCTGGGAAGAGAGTTGTAGAGGAGAAAACCTAGGATTGAGGAAGAAGAAGAATATAGGTATAAAATGAGAAAAAGAAATAGTAAAACCGGTTGGCCGGTTGAACAAGTTTTTACTGGGTCGAACTGAGACCAAACTAGCCGATGTCAGTTTTGCTTATTTTCTACCGCCGGCCAACCAATTCTCCGCCGGTTTTAGTCAGCTCCCCGCTCTTGCGGCCGGTTTGAGTCTTTTACTGCCGATTTTCTCGATTCCTGTACAACCTTACTTGATGCTCTACACCAAATACAACAGTTTCTAGGGAAGTAGCTGCATTTCATGGTCTGTGAAGAAAAGAAATATAGTCTCTTGATCTAGCTCCAAAGCATAATACTATGTCAAAGCTCACACCACTGTGAAAATCACTTGGATCTTGTTTCTTCTACATAATCTTGGTGCAGCAATCTCAGTGACAATCTCAGTAAGAAAATGATTGTTATCGATTCTCTTACATATGATTGTCAATCTGATCTTTCATGCTTGTAGCAAGTATATTGAGACTGATTACCACTACATGTGCGAACATGTTGCTCTTGGACTACTCCATACCCGACACATTCCTACATCTTCCTAACTTGCTGACATGTTCACAAAGCCTCTATGCCCCAAACTTGGCCTTCTATCTTGGCTCAGTTTGAGGGAGACTATTGACAATACTATACACTCAACTAATTCAACCAAGAACCAAACCCAACTACTACAAATTCACATAAGAAACCTTCCAAGCAATCAATGACCCAATGACTACAAACATAAGGATGGAAACTACAAAATCAAGCACAAATATGGCAACCACACAATCAAGCACTGAATCCTCTTAAAACATTTCTCAAATTTGTACTATTACCCGGTTTTCTATATAATATACATTTTTTGTACATTCTTATATATAATACAAGGCTCTCGTGGTATGTAAGACTTTTTCACAAACATCTGGTTTGCAACTCTCTTTACAACTAGGGAGGGAAAATACAAAGAAAAGAAAATAACTGCAAGTGAGCTCCAAAGAGAAGGCTAGAGGGAAAGATTCAGCTTACATTGTTCCAGCTCCTCAGGTGGACTTAGGTGGACTCAGGTGTTGATATGGATGTTTTCCTCTTCGTTGAGCTAAGACAAACCAAAATCGGAAATCTTTGGGTTAAGCTCTTCATCCATTAGCACATTTGTAGATTTTATGTCCTTATGAACAATTGTAATTGTCTATTCCTCATGCAAGTAAGCCAGACTTATTGCAATGCCAACGCATATTTTATGCCTTGGTAGGCCATTCCAATTTTAATTGGCATTCCTTTGAACTTACAATTTTCCTAACAAATTCAGGCTCATCAATTTTGTTCTTAATATGGGCTAGCTATACATTATTTTTGTTCCTATACTTTCAAAAGCCAACATGATTAAGAAAGTAAAACCATTAAACATACCAAACAATGCATGTGCCAGGCTACTATCTTCCATGTATTCATGTACCAAGAGCAGTTGGCATCCTTCAACACAGCATCCATACTACCTAAAAAAGATTTAGGTGCCGTAATGCAAATAGTATGCCTATTTTGTTCACAAATTCACATTGTCCTTGGTTTGATCTCGAAGAAAGTTTCTTAATTGAAATTTGAAATGGCTTATCATGGGCTTCGTGGGTTTGTGGGCCTCAATGCACAATCAGCCCATGCTCATCTTACCAACAGGTTACTGGTCCAAAGTGTGCATTGCAAAATTAAATATTAATGTTTGGAAAATGATAAACCTACAACAGTCTACAACTATTTTATTACTCTTCTCAAAATGAAATGTAGTCATGTAAATTTAAAGTTATTTTTTAATGAATTGGCACGGTTACATTGGTTGATTAAAATAAAATTATAAAAAAAAAATTATTAGTGTATCATTACCCTTAATATTTTGCCTACTGGGAATCAAATAGTTACCGGCAATATGGAATGGTTACCAGTTAGACCAAGTCCAAGACTTGACTTATTTGGTTCAAAACTTGTTATTAAGATTTGTTGGTTCTGCAGATAATAAATTTTTAATATTTTGCTAAGATATTAAAATTAGAGGGTACATCTCAAGGCCTCGTTTGAATGTTGAGAGGAAGCATAAATCATCTATAGTGATTTTGTACGGACAAGAATGGTTGATTTCCAAACACTTCAAAATACATTGGCATGAGGTGATCTTACTTGCTCTCAACTTTTCTCAAAACTATTCGTTGATTGATATGGTTGAAAAGAAAATTCAGAAAATTGGTGAACCAGACTGAACTAGTGTGTTTGGTTCGATACCGATTCCAATTTTGCAAAACCAGTCTAGTTCCAGTTTTGTTTTTTCTAACACCAGATTGGATCAGTTCTCATATATATATATATATATTTGTTTTTATATTATATATATAATTTTATATGGTTTTTTATATTATATATAATATGCTAAATTTCTAATTAATACAAAATCAAATTTTAAAATTTATTATTCATGTGTAATAATCTAATAACATAAAATTAATATAACATATAAGTTTTAATTTTAGAACACAAAATATTAAACTTAATATAACATAAAATTTTAATCTGAACATTAATATTAAGTTACTAATATAAACCTACTTTTGATATATGTAAATATATATAATATATATATATATATATATATGTATGCATATATAAGAATGAAAATTAAGTGTAAATAATTGAATAAATGCAAATAAAAAACTGTAGTAAATAATTGTGAACCACATAACTGGAATCAAGTGAAATAATGCCAGACCAAATAACTGGAGTAAGTAAATGGAAGTAAGTAAATTCTAGTAGAAAAGATAAGGCAAATAATAGTTGTTTATTCAAAGTAAAACAACTTACAAAATATTTTCAAAGTATTCGGGAAGAAGTGGGATTCAAAAAATCTGAAACTACCATACTTTTAATCATTCAATCATCTTTGTTTAGTGGTCCAGTTCATTTTGATTGTTTCCCTGATTTAACTTTTGTTTTCGATGACCTTAATGTTCTTAAAGCTTTAAATTTGAATATTTTAACATTTGGTTATGATATGGAAGAAGGTAGTAAGCCTCTTGGCATAGTTTAGTGTATTTATTATCGTGTGCTAAAAACTAATTTAAATCCTAAAACTATTTTAAAAACTTCAGGATATAAAACTTTGTTAATTCAAAGTTCTACTCCTACTACTAAAATTCAGGTTCCAAAAATGATCTATTGGAAGGATATTACCTTCAAACGAATGGACTTTGGAACATGAAGTTCCACAGGCAAAAGTATTTCTGATGAACTTAATCTTGATTATATTCAACAATATTTGAAAGGTACCGTTAAAATTAGTTTTGGTAACCAACCTCTGGAAATCAACAAAAGAAGAAATTCTTTTGCTGGATCTAAAAGTTCCTTTGCTGGCTCTATTGTTGATAATCCAAAAAAAAGCGACCAAAATCTCAGGAACTTTTTTGAAGACTCAGTCAAAATCGTCAAGCTTCATTTAAAATTAAACATTGTTTCTAACCCTTCTCAAGTTACTTAAGCTTATTATACTATTCAAGATATAGATGTTTCTAAAGGCAAATCTATAAAGGAATAAGCCATTAAGGAAGAAGAAGAATATACTTCTTCTTTATCCCAACGGCTTCAGATATAGTCACTCCTATTAATCACATTCAATTATATGTGATAAATAGAGTTTTAAAAATTGATTTGATTGTTTTGTATAATAAGTATAATTTTGTTAGAAATCGTGATAAGAGAAAATCTCATCCATCTACATTTTCTGATCAAGAAAAGTTACTTATTAAGCAAAAATGAAAAGAAAAAATGTATGCTCTACAAAAGCATATATTATATATATAATCAAGAATAAATACATTTATAGTATAATGATTTATAATATATTACATTTTTTATAAATACATTTCTACATAATCATATGTATTACATACTCATTTTTAGTTTAGTAAATAATTAGGCACAACTATTGCTATCCTTCTCTACTCTAGAATAAAGCCGGACCGAACATGACAGAAATTGATAAAATTAGAGTTTTAATTTCGGTGATGAATCGATTTGGTATCGATTTTTCAATTCTCAAAATCGATATATAAATATATATATATATATATATATATATATGGCTGAACGAATGGTTTCTCTGTCTTCGTTAGTGAGATGTTTGTCCCACCAAGCACGAAGCATCCCTGAAAATCCGTGGATCAGGATATCAACAATCTCAGGTTGACTGATTTTGTTGTTGTAGTAAGCAATAGCAACCATAGACATACGATTCAGAGTATTGAGGATTTCTTGCTCAGAGAATCCATCAATATTCCATTCATACATTTGGTCAGTAGATACGGAGAATTGAGAGTGTGAACCTCTCTCTTTGTACTGTAAATCAGGAGGAGTGGGTCTAGAGTACCAGTTTTTCATGAGACCTATTGGTTTAATGTCTCTCGAATATATCCTGGCAAGTTCGGGTTTTTCAACTTGAAGACCCTGAAATTCTTTTTCAAGTAAATCAATTTTTTGGACAAGGGAATTATCAGACAAAGAAACATCATCATCAGAATCATTCCAAGTATGCACAGAAAAAGAATCATCAAAATTAACCCCTGGGCTATTTCTGTCTATAACTGAAACAGAGGGTTTTTCCTTCTTAACATCAGCAAGCATTTGATCAAGTTTAGCCATAGTATTGGTTACTCCAAAATGGATTTTTGACCTATCTTCTGGCAGGACGATCAAAGGTTCTTTCGATGAGTGCATGCTTTCGATGAGATTCACTGTTCATCCCGTAATTTATGGGATCCATTGTTTGTAAAAGTGCTTCCTTCATCCACTGTTTGATCGTCCTGCCAGAAGATAGGTCAAAAATCCATTTTGGAGTAACCAATACTATGGCTAAACTTGATCAAATGCTTGCTGATGTTAAGAAGGAAAAACCCTCTGTTTCAGTTATAGATAGAAACAGCCCAGGGGTTAATTTTGATGATTCTTTTTCTGTGCATACTTGGAATGATTCTGATGATGATGTTTCTTTGTCTGATAATTCCCTTGTCCAGAAAATTGATTTACTTGAAAAAGAATTTCAGGGTCTTCAAGTTGAAAAACCCGAACTTGCCAGGATATATTCGAGAGACATTAAACCAATAGGTCTCACGAAAAACTGGTACTCTAGACCCACTCCTCCTGATTTACAGTACGAAGAGAGAGGTTCACACTCTCAATTCTCCGTATCTACTGACCAAATGTATGAATGGAATATTGATGGATTCTCTAAGAAAGAAATCCTCAATACTCTGAATCGTATGTCTATGGTTGCTATTGCTTACTACAACAACAAACTCAGTCAACCTAAGATTGTTGATATCCTGACCCACGGATTTTCAGGGATGCTTCGTGCTTGGTGGGATAAACATCTCACTGTCAAAGATAGGGAAACCATTCGTTTAGCCATCAAAAAGGATGAAGAAGGTTTGCCCATTTTAGACACCGGAGAAAACCGAAGGGAAGGAACCTAAGGGTTTCCTGATGGTGTCAATACCTTGATTTATACCATAGTTAAACATTTTGTTGGAACCCCCTCCAACATCACAAATAGAATTTCTGATTATTTGAATAACTTGCGATGCAATAAAATGTCTGATTATCATTGGTATAAAGATGTTTTTATGTCTTGTGTTATGCTTAGAGAAGATTCTCAAAAACCTTACTGGAAAGAGAAGTTCATTGATCGATTGCCTCGATTGTTCGCCATTAAGGTAAAGGACTCACTTACTGATATTACGGGTTATCTGAATTATGATAATTATACTTACGGTGACATTGTAAGTATGATTCAGAAACTTGGTATTAGTATGTGCAATGATCAAAGGATGATTGCTCAACAGATGAAAGATAAAAAGAAAGCCAAATACGTGATGGGAAACTTTTGCGAACAATTTGGCCTTCCTCCTATTGCTCCATCTGTACAGCGTAGAAAAAGTTCTAAAAAGTTTGCAAAACCTCGCAGGAACTATAACAGATCCCGTGAGGAGTTTTATAAAAAAACCTGTTTCAAAACCGGTTTCAAGAAAGAAACCATTTCAGAAAAAGGTTTCAAAAGCCCCTGCAAAGGGAACATGTTTTAATTATGGCCAACCTGGACACTATGCAAATAAGTGTACAAAGAAGCCACAAGGTTTTAAGAAAAAGCTTAATGAGTTAAATATCAATGTCGTTGATCAAGAAGATCTGTTTCGTTCACTTAAACATAGATCTCCTACATCTTCGGATGGTGATGAACTTAGTTCTAGTGGATCTGATTACCACTCGGACTCTGATCATATTAACTCACCAAATATCAAGTTTGGTTACAATGATTCTTGTTGTATTTCTAAAGTCAAAACAATCAATGTTTTAGACGGAGGAAGAGAACAAGGACCTGTTTTGAGTAAAGAGCAGGAACATGAAAACATGCTCCTCTCTATTATCTCACAAATTCAAGACCCTGAGCTGAAAGAGAAATATCTCAAGAAGCTTAAGGAAACGATGACTCGTAAAGAACCATCGATTTCTAAGGGCAAGATTTCTTTTGAAGAAACTTTGGGACGCTTTCAAAAACAAAAACCCAAAGATATTTCATTAAAATATTTGCAGCATGAAGTATCTCTTGTTAAAAAAGAGATATTTGAACTTAGAGAAGAGATCAAGACTCTCAGATCTGAAAATGCATCTTTTAAACAAGATTTAGCATGTTTAAAGTTGGATAAAGAATTTGATCATGAAAGTCCTTCTGATGAAGAATCAAACCAGTCAGACCATGCTGAACCCTCCAGTCCAACTAAGGATTTTTGTCTGATTCACCGTTCTGTTCCACAGAAATGGTTTTGTTTAGTAGAGATTATTGTTAATCATGAATATAGATTCTCTGCTGTTGCTTTGATCGATTCAGGAGCGGATCTTAACTGTATCCGAGAAGGCTTAGTTCCTACCTCCTATTTCGAAAAGTCCGAAGAGAAATTATTCTCAGCAAACGGATCTAAGATGAAGATTCGTTATGAGTTGAACACAGCTTATGTCCGCCAAGACAATGTTTGCTTCAAAATTCCTTCTGTGCTTGTTAAGAATTTAACCCATGATGTTATTCTTGGTATGCCTTTTCTTAACATGATTTATCCATTCCTTTCTGAAGCCGATGGGATCACCACTGACCCCTTTGGACAGAAAGTTAAGTTTAAATTTGCTTCTAAGTTTGAACACGATATTGCTAGAAGATCTGTCTTTTTGCTCTCTGCAAAAAGAAAACATTTAGATTTTCTTAAATAAGAAATTAAGTTCAAACGTGTTTCTGATAATTTGCATGATTCCTTGCTTAGATCTAAAATTGAAGATTTTCAAAAAACTTTGATTTATGAAGTCTGCTCAGAACTTCCTAATGCTTTCTGGCATAGGAAGAAATATGTTGTTTCTTTACCTTATGTTAAAGATTTCTCTGAAAACTTAATTCCAACCAAAGCAAGACCTATTCAAATGAATAGAGAAACTTTGGAGTTTTGTAAAAATGAGATCCAGGATCTTCTTGCTAAGAATATCATCAGGCATAGTAAGTCACCCTGGTCGTGTGCAGCTTTTTATGTTCAGAAAAATGCTGAGATTGAGTGAGGTACACCCCGTTTAGTCATTAATTACAAACCATTGAACAAGGTGTTAGAATGGATTCGGTATCCCATTCCTAACAAGCATGACTTGGTTTATAGGTTAAGTGATGCAGTTACTTTTTCCAAGTTTGACCTTAAGTCTGGATTTTGGCAAATCCAAATTAGGCAGTCAGACAGGTACAAGACTGCTTTCACTACTCCATTCGGTCACTATGAGTGGAAAGTCATGTCATTCGGGCTGAAAAATGCTCCTAGTGAATTTCAAAATATTATGAATGATATCTTTATGTCATTCACTAATTTCACTATCGTTTACATAGATGATGTTCTTATTTTCTCCAAATCTATTGATGAGCACTAGAACCATCTTAGAACGTTTCTTGAGATCATCAAAAGAAATGGACTTGTTGTCTCTGCAAAAAAGATTAAATTATTTCAAAATAAAATCAGATTCCTTAGTTATGACATCTTTGAAGGCAAGATCAGGCCCATCCAAAGAGCTATTGAATTTGCTGACAAATTTCTTGATGTCATCCTTGACAAAAACTAGCTTCAAAGATTTCTTGGTTCTTTGAATTATATTTCAGATTTCTACAAGGATATGAGTAAACAATGTCGCCCTCTTTTTGCAAGATTGCGTTCCAATCCTTCTCCGTGGACTAATGTTCACACCAATATTGTTAAACAAATCAAGACACATGTCAAAACTCTTCCGTGTCTTGGGATTCCTACTTCAAATAGCTTCAAGATTGTCGATACTGACGCCTCTGACGCAAGCTATGGCGGCATTCTGAAACAGATTGTTTCACCTGGTTCCTCTGAACAAATTGTTCGCTTCCATTCCGGAACCTGGAACCATGCACAGCATAATTATAGTACTATTAAAAAAGAGATTTTATCTGTAGTACTATGTATTTCTAAATTTCAAAGTGATTTGCTTAATCAACATTTTCTTTTACGCATTGATTGCAAAACTGCTAAAACTGTTTTAGAACAAGATGTTAAAAATATTGCATCAAAACAGATTTTTGCACAATGGCAAGCTATTTTAAGTGTTTTTTATTATGATATTGAATTTATCAAAGGTTCTGATAATTCGATCCCTGATTTTCTTACCTGTGAATTCTTGCAGAAAACATGAGTAAGAAGAAGAAACCTGTTCCGCCGGTTACTTCACCACCCCCTATACCAATTTTGCCGATGCTCATGCCTTCAGCATCTGCATCAACCTTGGCTTCCTCCCCATTGGAGATAGCCAATAGATTTACCAGCCTAGGACAAGTTCCTAGGCCTATTCCCCCCAGTTCTTTTGCTTCTACCTTAGCCACACCATACGATGCGTATCAACCCCTTGGCTACGGTAAACCCCAGATTTCCCTATGCCAGCAAGGCAAAATATTTCCTGAAAGCCTGGTTTCAGACTCTGTTTTACATTGAGAAATCGGTAAAAACAGATCCCTTCCAGATTGCTTCTGATTATTTTCCCCGAGGTTTTCATTGGATCCCCGAAGATCTAAATAAGAACCTCACCTACTATCTTGGAATCTTGGTCGGCACCGGTTCCGTTTCCATTAAACCCATTTATTGTAAAGTTGATCCTTCAAAGATCATCTTTCACAATTGGTATATTGTTTAAGTCATAACAGAAGAAGAATGGGAAACCCACCCTTCTACCTTCAAAACAATCTCGGATTCTAACACTCAATATAATTATTATGATTATATTGAGGCGTGGTTAAAGTTTCCTTTGCTTCAAAACCCGGTTATGCAGCACTCTTGGTTCTTTAATTTCGACAAGAAGTGCAAACAATCATTTCCTTTGTGGTTTCAGAAATGGTGGCATTTCTTTGGCCCCATTAATGATTTTTTTCCTGATAGTCTTCAGCAGGCTATCAAGCATTTTACTATTTCCAGTGTATCAAAGATGAAAGGACGAGACATTCTGCTCTCGCCCTTGCTCCATTTTTGTGCCAAATACAAAATTCCCTGGATTTGTAGATGGCAATACGCTAAAAAAGACCACATCTTAATTCGCCAATATTTTGTCAAATGGTGGGATAAATTTCTCCATACAAATGACATTATTTCAAGAATTTCAGTTGATTTTCCCCTTGTTGTTCCTAACCTTAAGGATAAACAAGAGTTCCCTTCCCCCACCCCAATTCAAGCTTTGATTACATATCCAACCATTCCAGGTTCAAGTGATCAAGCTTCCGGTACAGGATCAAAGAGTTCTTCATCAAAGCAAAAGAAAAAATCATCTTCAGCCAAAAAGAATAATTCTACAGATTCATCCTCTTCTCCAAAAATGAAGAAGCAAGATTTACTTTTACAAATTCAGCTGTTGAAGAAATCCATCGAAGGAACTTCCAACAGTGAAGATTCGGATAAGGAGTCAGAAGCTTTGTCAACAGATTCGGCGGCCTCTGCTCCCTGCAGTAATACTTTTGGTCATGACTCAGAAGACTATCCCCCTAGACTTGGAGATAATTGAATCATGCCCGACCATTTGGCCTCTTCTCAACCCCGGAGTCTCAACTTTTTGGGGGCGGAAAGATGGTTTGATCATTACAGTTTGCTTTCGGCACAATCAAACAGCACATTGAGACAGAAATGCTTTCGGTGCTTTGAGTGCAGAAAGAATATCTTACTTTCGGTGAAAGAAGACAAAAGTACTTTCGACGAGTGCATGCTTTCTGAAAAGTGAATAGTAAAAAAGTTACTGTTCACTATTCACTATTCATCCCGTAATTTATGGGATCCACTGTTTGTAAAAGCGCTTCCTTCATCTATAAAAGGGTGCTTCATTTCATTTGTTAGGCAGAACTTTCTAGCCGAACTCACCTTCAGCAAGAACCGCTTCCCTTACTTACTTACAAGCCAATATTCACCTTCCTTCTCTTCTTTTCTTTATTTCAAAGCTTGTGTAAGTTTGTTTAAATATTTACTTTCAATTAATAATATTTGAAAGTTTTGGTTCATTATTTCTTTATTTTCATATCAAGCATTTCATACATCGGCAGTCTGAGACTCCAAAAATATCTGTTCATGTTTAATTCTTGCCATTAATCTTTGAACTTATTTCATTTTCTCTCTATCTTCACTTGATTCCGCAGTTTATGGTATATATATATATATATATTGCTTTGATTTTAAAATATGTCAAAAATCAAACTTAACCAAACTAATTACACCGTTATTGAATTCTACGTTCTCTATCAGACTAACATTTGCAACAGTAAAAGCTACAAATCTATTAAAAGCACCGAGTGAAGAGAAACCCATCCCTGTAGGCTAGGGACAGCCAGAACAAAACTGATCAAGTAGAATGATTTCAGCAGCTTTGGATTATTAAACATTATTTTTTCCATTTCCTCATTTTCTAAAGAGTTTCGATAAATCCAAAAGAAAAAAAAATAATCCTTGACTTTTATTTTTATTGGTAAACTCGGCCTAAAAGCGCGAAAGATTGAGATTCAGATATCCACTAAATACAAAACTTGGAAACTATAAACTTGGGAGATATTAAATTTGGGAATAATCCATTTAAATATATTTTGGAAATGTTTTATTTGATAATTTGTTACTCAAATATTAATATTTAGAAAATAATATTAATTAATTGTTAAAAACACTTTGTAATAATTGATTGGACTCATCACTTTCTCAAACCCCCATAAAAGTTTAAAACCATTTAATCTCACTTCTAAATCCAAACTTACTTCACAATGTGACCTAAACATTTTTACAAAACTAATTCAAACATCTTAACTCAAACTACTTACTACAATTCACAGATTTCTCTTCTCATCACGTCTCACCATCCAAATATATACGTAACTTAAAAAGTTGATGCATCACGCAAGGAGCTAGAGGTCACCCAAATATGACAACAAAATAACCTAGCAAAGAATTTTGGCCTTAACGTGCCGACCTCCACCAAAGTATTAGGGAGCCTGGCCTGTACATGAAGCTCTACCCCCTGTCGCCAAGCTCGAGGGTCAACGAGGCAAATACAGCTTTAACATGCTACTCGACCTCCACCAAAGTATCAAGGCAAGCCTAGCCTTTGCTTGCCACTCAACTCCCTCTCACCAAACGCGAATGTCAACAAGGCGAGTTCAGCCTTAATGTGCTGCTTGACCTCCACCAAAGTATAAGGGTGAGCTCGGCCTTTATATGCCGCTCGACCACCTTTCTCCAAGCTCGAGGGTCAACAAGGCGAATTTAGCCTTAACATGCTACTCAACCTCAATCAAAGTATCTGGGCGAGCCTGGTCTTCACATGCCACTCCAACCCCTCTCACCAAGCACGAGGATCAACAATGCGAGTTTGGCCTTAACATTCTGCTCAACCTTCACCAAATTATCAGGGCGAGCCCGACCTTTACATGCTGCTCAACCCTTTCTTATCAAACATGAGGGTCAACATGGCGAGTTTAACCTTAACACATTGCTCAACCTCCACCAAAGTATATGGGCAAGCCCGGTCTTTACATGCTGCTCGGCCCCCTAAGCGTGAGGGTTAACGATGCAAGTTCAGTCTTAACATGCTACTCAACCTCTACCAAAGTATCTTGGTGAGCCCAGCCTTTACATCACGCTTAACTCTCTCTCGTGAAATGAGAGGGTCAACGAGGCTAGTTCAATCTTAACGTGCTTCTCGACCTTCGCTACAATATCACGGCGACCCCAACCTTTACATACCACTTTGGGCCCTCTCACCGAGCATTAGGGTAAATGAGGCAAGTTCAACCTTAACATGTGGCTCGACCTCCGCCAAAGTATATGGGTGAGCCCGACCTTCATATGCTGCTCGGCCTCCTTTTGCCAAGCACGAGGGTCAACTAGATGAGTTCAGCCTCAATGTGCTACTTGTCCTCCACTAAAGTGTTAGGGCAAGCCCGGCCTTTACATGTTGCTCAACTCCTTCTTGCCAAGTGCGAGGGTCAACAAGGTGAGTTTAGCCTTAACATGCTCCTCAACATCCACAAAGTATCAGGGTAAGCCTGACCTTTACATGCCACTCGGTCCCCTCTCGCCAAACTCAAGGGTCAATGAGGTAAGTTCAGCCTTAACATACTACTTGACCTTCACCAAAGTATCTAGATGAGCCAAGTCTTGACATGCTATTGGACCCCTCTCGCCAAGTGTGAGGGTCAACAAGGTTAGTCCAGCCTTAACATGCTGCTCAACCTCCGCCAAAGTGTCAAGGTGAGCTCGACCTTTACATGCTGCTAGACCCGCTCTTGCCAAGAGCGAGGGTTAACGAGTTAAGTCTAGCCTTAATGTACTGCTCAACCTCTGCAAAAGAATCAGAGCGATCTCGGCAAGGCGACTTAAGGTGTTCCTACCTCCCCCTACAACTTGAAAAGTTGCCTACCCGTGAGGTAAAATAGGCATCAAGCTTGTGGCACTGGCATCACCATCTTTTGCCCAATGCTCAACCTCTCCATGGAAGGAGCGAAAGATATGCGCAAAGTGTAAACAGGTGTTGATAAAGGAAAGACAACAAAATAAAGGAACACGAGCAAAATGATAGAGAATACTTTTCATTGCTGATTGTAGTCTTTATGAAAGGGAAGATTACAACGTCTTTACAAGGGACCTTACAAAAGGAGAGAACAGACCCATACATCTGAAAAAGGAAAGTACTCTGTCAATGACCAAGGAGTCAGCTGGTCGCCCGAAGGCACACGATCCCATGCTCAATCTAAGAAGTGACAAAATATAAGAGTCGGAGGGCCATCACTTTTCTTGTACCTCGAGACCCTTCAGAGCAACAGGAAGATCGCCATCAGAGAAAATCATTTTCTCATGGAAGTGGCAAACAGCAATGAACAAGTGCTGAGTCGGTCCCGAAAGGGGCCCTCTTTCTTACCGTCTTTTCCTCCTCCTTGGCTGGAGGGCATTTGCCCAGACCTGAATGGTTCCATCTCAGGAGAAGTTCCTAGCATCAACCAAGCCTGAGAGGGGAGCGCCAGCCCAACTCATTCAGTCAAACAAGTTGCAATGTCGTATTGGAACATGGACTACACGAAAAGTTCTGAGATAGGAAAGACCATCGAATGATACAACCATGAAGCCTAGGCCATACCACCTCTAGGACACACCTCAAAGTAACAAGGAACAACACAACCTTCGATAGGACTTCCTCTAGGCACCGCGAAGAGTTGCCAACCATTTGCTTCAGTTCAAACTTGTGGCAAGCCTTCATCCAAGAAGCCTAGCCCAAAGCCAGAAGGCTCATCAGACCTAGGGTCCCCTAGAATAGAACCCACAAAAGAAAGGCAGAAAGGCTCTAGTTGCTTGAAGGGTAGGATGGGAGATACGATGACTGTCAATGGAGAAAGGAGGACTTATATAGGCATTCATGACGGTTCGTTCCCCAAGGTTTTGGTAACATGCATATCCCACGACCCCCATCAATTCCAACACAAATCTTGCAGCACACGCTGCAAAGGCCATCTAGCACCATTAATGAGAGAAGGGCGTAATAGGCGAGCATTAATATCTAAGTGCCCAAAGTGCGTGGGAACCCATGTGTGTCGCACCAACTACCAAACAAGCTTGGGAACTAACACGTGGCAAGAGGGAAAGGCACGAGTCCCCCTCCTTTTTTTGAGAAGGGGGCATCTCAAGCCATAGTGGACAAGGCAAGCGGAAAGTCCTGACAAACGTATCAGAAAAAGAAAGGAAGAGCAAGAGGTGGATAAGGAGACCACCACAAAGCAAAGCACGTGACAATAAAACAAGAAACAAAAAAGTGTATACAAGTATACTAATGCATTAATTGTCACAGTTCGTACAAAGAAAATTATTGAAACAAGGAAATTTACATCATGCCGATAATGAGGGAGATACAAAATCAATCAAAGAAAGCATTGGGATCCATCTCGGACTCAACGAAGCCCACTTCTAAAGCATCCAGATCCGCTGGGCACTCGACAGGGTCAACCTCAGCACCTCCAAGGCCAGCTTCCACAAGTTCCCCCCTTCAGCGCCCTTAGGAGGGTGGGTTGCAAGGGCTTCATCTTTTGGAGGAAAGGCATCTGGGATCATTGCTTGGCCAATTTCACCCCCCGCGATTAAGGGAAGCAGGATCGAGATCAAGTTCTTTGAGATTGATGACCCTCAAATGTGCCTCCAATGCTCAAGAACTTGCTTAAGGATTCAGAATAAGGTGATCCTGCATTTTGTTAAGGCCTTCAATATACCCATAAATCCAATCTTCATCACAGACATAAAGGGCTTTCCCTAGTTGATTACCCAGGCTGGCAGCGACTTCCTGCACTTTAGCCAAGTTGCTCCGCAGGTCCTCGATAGCTATGTCCTGGGTAGCAATCCTTCTTTAAGCCGCCCCCAACTCTTTGATCACCTCCTCACCCTCTCCTAAGCCTCCGACAGCAAGTCTTCTAGGTCTTTCAAGGTGGCCGACAAGGACGAGGAATCCCCTCCAACAATTTGAACCACTTGGCTTCAGAGTCCTAATGACCCCTCAGTTCCTCATTCTCCTCCCGAAGCTAGCTTATCTACTCCCATGCCGAGACGACCCACCCCTTGGCTGTCACCAGTTCTACCTCTAGGCACTTTCTCTCCTCCCTCTCCCCACTCACGCAGTGGAGAGACATCTTCACCATGGAGGGAAACTCCCAATTCTGTGCCTCAACTACTTCCTGGCCGCTCATGATGAAGTCGGCTAACATGTCAACTCTCTATAGCCCACGAAAGAGTCAAAACAAAAGACAAAGATAGACGAACAAAACAGGAAAAGAGTGAGTCAGAGAGAAGGAAACCTAGGAGAAAAAGTTGGCAAAGATCTACCCACCCGCTCGTGCACTCTTGACTTCCAGACAAGTGGATGCAGAGATAACCTCCATCGAGCTACTCACAAGAGCTAATTGCTAGTCCCTTCCAATGCTTCTAACGACTCCCGAAACCTCCCTTTCTGGCCCACTGGTTGAATGGTTGGGAAAACCCCTGGTCATGGACTGTGAATCCCCCTGCTAAAGTGAGTGATCTTTCCCCTTGCTCGATGTGTGCAGAACACCCTCCTCAGACCTCACAACAGCAGCTGCAAAACCCCTTCAGTCGGCAGGTTAGATACAAGGAGTTCAACTTCCCTTTGAGGAGCCTCCCTTACCAACCAAATGGTTGACCCCACTAAGAGATGAACACCAACAATAGCGCTCAAAAATACGTATTCCCCTCGATAGAACCGAACCCCTCTGTAGAGTCCCCAGAGGCACCTTCAGAGATTTGATCCCAAACCACAGATTAAGTAGTGGAGGCTAAAGAATGAGTCATATCCATATTAGCTTCGGAAGGCAACTCAACCATGGACGACCAGTGAGGAATCTCATCTAGAAGGGCCCTTTAGAAGTGCATTTGGAGCCAGTTACCCCTTCTAGACAAGTCATGCAGCCCTGCGAGCATGACTTCCAAGGCAACAGTCGAAAATGGAGCAGCCGACATACTAAGGCCAAAGGATTTCCCCTCCGCTGGCCCATAGGTAGGATGCACGAGAGAGATGTGAGAGATTGGGCTTCAGACAAGTGTCACAGGCCTTGGTCATTGCATGTTGATCGCCTTTGCCGAAGGACCCAAAGGAGACGCGGGGTCACTGTCGCTTTGGTTATCTCTGTGTGAGGCTTCCTCCCCTTACCATTGAGGGGAAGGCTCGGGAGCACTTCTTCGATGAGGCCGTGGGCAGCCGAGTGGAAATACCATGACTGGCATAGATGGTTGACTAGTAGGGGGAAGGTATGCCACGATGTTCTCCTCCCTCAGAAGAACTTCAGAGTGGATAGCAAGGGGGTGCTATTTTGCCTACTCTTTAATGATGGCAATGCAGCGTAGCTCCTCGGACGTGGCTGTTGGTCTCATGGCCTTGTCGTTGGGAATGACACCCCACTGAGTCTTGATCTGGAACTCGGGATGGCCAATTTGCCCAATGGGGAACTTCCTCCTAGCCGAACAAGAAGAAGGAGGTGACCTCCTAGGAAGCTTGGGAAGATCACCCCAGAGTGAAAGATGGTTGAACACGCCATATCAAAGGAACTGAATCCTAGATAACCTTGAGTGGAAAGGGGAGCTCAAGTCATGATCTTCTGGCGAGAGACGAAGGAAGAGCCAGACCACATGCATCCTCTGGCAGGACAAGGGAGGGGGTCACATCGCATTAAATGTGCCACTCAGAGGGCCACACAGCATTAAAAGCACCCCCTCCAGAGGGCCACGCTGCATTAAAAGCACCCCCTCCAAGGAGCCACGCTGCATTAAATAAGCATGGCTAAAGAAGTTATGGGGAGGACACCTCCCCTTGCAGTAGGGTATGGGCACCTAATCCTAGAAACTAGATATAAAATCAACTCTTAGAAATCGAGATATGGATTAGACTCTCTGAATTCTTTCTACTGGTTTAAGCACTCTACTAAGAATATACTAATTTTAGCATTGGAGAATTCCTAGCCACCACCCCATTGATCGTCCTGCGGTGTTTTCTTTGTGCTCGCAAGCCCAAAACTGAAGACCCGAGCTACTGAGAATCTGGCCTAAAGGCATACAAAACACGACATTAACAGAAACTATAAATGAAATTGTAGCGAGAAGAATATGTTTTGGGAGAGGCCAAAATCGTCATAATTTGGACATGTATATAGAGTCATACGTGTGGGCCTATTTTCGAAGACATGCAAATCGCCACAATAAGTGACATATTGTGGAGCTCAGAGTCAAGAAGCATTTCTAGCATTTATCTTTTGTCCGTCACTATTGTCATGCATAAAGGTAAATAAATCGCATTATTTATAGTGCAGAGTAGTAATCACTACAATGAAGTTATTACGGCAACATCGGCAAATTATTACGACGACTTTAGATCGCCACAATTACTAGTTAGTTGTGACACTTATCCCATATGTGGGTAATAGATTACATAAATTACATTGGAAAATATGATTTTGGTGATGGAACTTGTTGGCTGGAAATTTAGTTTTGCAACGAAGATTGACTCTCGTGGGGGGAGGGGGGAAGGGGTTGTTCTAGGCTTCTTTATGCTTTAATTTGTTTCTTTTTTGTTCATTAGTTATACATACTTAATTTATAAATGAGTACCATGCATGTTTGCAATACAGTAACTTAATTAGAAATCAAGTTTGAAACGTCAAAGATTAACACTGTTGGTCAACATGAGAAAGTCATAAATTAGTGGGAATGTTAGGTTAGGAAGTAGTGAACCAAAATATATATATAATTATTTGAATTAAAAAAAAAATAGTTTTGGATCATCCACCACCACCAAATATGACATACTAACTGATGAACAGTATTGGCTCTATCCAAATGTTTGCCAACTAGGCTTGTGAACAAAACTAGGCCGTAATATTAATATATTTGAGGGAGATTAGTAGCTAGCTACAAACCAAGTGGCTTGTTTAATATTGAACTATATTAATATCTTTGAAGTCTTAGATATATTAATAATGATATGCTGAGTTGAATGCATTATTATCCATATTTGTGCATGATATCACAAGTGGTGGTTTTGCTGGTCCAATTCCATTGGAGATATTCAATATCTCAACAATATAGTATATTGGAGTCACATTAAATAATCTTTCAGGCCATCTTCCATCAAATATGGGAAATTTCCTTCCAAACCTTCAGCAGCTATATCTTGGGGCAAATCCACTTAGTGGAATAATTCCCAGTTTTATCTCCAATGCTTCACTACTCATTGAATTAGAGTTAGCTTACAACTCATTCTTGGGCTTAATCACTAACACATTGGTAATTTAAGGTTCCTCAAGCTACTAGCAAGCAATAATCTTACTGTTGAATCTTATACTCCAGAGTCAAGCTTTTTCTCTACCTTGTCAAATTTCAGATATCTCGAAATGTTACTTTTGTCGGATAATCCACAAAATGGCATCTTTCCCAATTCTGTTAGGAATCTCTCTACTTCTCTTAAATACTTTGGAATAGGTCATTGCAGTATAAATGGCAACATTCCTAGAGAAATTGGCAGTTTAAGCAGCTTGATGACTTTGCTGCTAGATAACAATCAATTTGTTGGACCTATTGCAACTACACCAAGGAAATTGGACAAGCTTGAAGCTTTATACCTTCAAAATAATATGTTGAACCCAAGATTTCAAGTTTTGTGTAATTATATATTTACACATGGATTTTGATGATAACAAATGAATTTAAAGAATAAAAAAGTCTCAAGCTCAAGTTGTCTACACAATGGAGTCAAGCACATCAAGGAAACAAGCATGAGCAAGAAGGGAACAAGTTCACATTAAAATTATAGAGTAATGTTGTAAATCTCTTCAAAATTCGAAATTAGGATTAATGCTCAAAATTAATATTTTATCATAAAGCATTAAAATACATTTTCCACATGTGCATGAATATTTTTGAAAATTAAATTTGAAAATTTTGAAAGATGATTGATTGTCATCTTTTGCATGTGCATGCCTTGATTAAAGGGTTGAGTTTTGAAAATATTAAAGATGATTGATTGTCATCTTTCACATGTGCATATTTTATTTGAATATTTTCAAAAGTGATTGATGCTTTTTTAGACTTATACAAAAGGTAGATGATTTTGTTTGAAAAATTTAAAAAGTAAAGTGTGCTCATTTTGTCATATGCAAAAAGTAAAAGATTAGGTTTGATTTTTTTGAAAAAGTGAATGATGTTGTCTTTGACAATTGAAAAAGAAGAACCTTTTATTTGAATTTTTTGAAAAAGTGAATGATGTTGTCTTTGACATGTGAATCTTTTTAAGTTTGAATATGAAGTCTCATATGCCTATAAATAGATCATTTGAGAGCTTCACATTTACAACACCAAGAGCAAACAATATTCATTCAAAACTTTCATTCTCTCTTCTCTAAGCATTGAGCCTTAATCCTTGTTCATTTTGAGAGATATAGTTTGCGCTGTATTGTTCTTATTTCACTCATTGAGGAGTGTTTTCTAATAACCTACCCACTATCAGCTTTGTATCAGAAAAAGTGTGTATATAACCCTTGTGTGTGTAGAAAATATTCTACACGGGGAATAGTTGAATCACCACGTGAAAGGTGATTGCAAGTGTAGAGGGTGTTCTACACGGATCCTTTGTAGCGGTGTTGTTCAAAGGTGTAATTGGTTTCTATCTCCACCTGAAGGAGGTTGAATAGTGAATTTGGGAATCCTCAAGGGGTAGCTTGAGGCGAGGACGTAGGCAGTGGGACCGAACCTCGTTAACATACTGAGTTTGCTTCTCTCTTACCCTTACTCTTTATATTTATTGTTATTTCATATTTTGTTTATATTTTATATTATATATTTGATTTAAATTGTTATTTCTTTTAAATACAACTCAATTCACCCCCCTCTTGTGCTAGTCATCTGGGCAACAATTGATATCAGAGCTAAAAGCTCTATTATAAGATTAACTATCTTTTGAGTTAAGATCTTATGGCTAACATTGCAGCTTCATTTGGTGAAGGTCAATCTAGCAGTCGGCCTCCACTTTTTTGTGGAGATAATTACTCATTCTGGAAAGTTAGAATGAGAATATTTCTTCAGGCTCAAGGTAGAGAAATCTGGAAATGTATTGTAAATGGACCTTATATTCCAACAAAAGTGGTTGATGGAGTAAAGGTCAAAAAGGAAGAAGAAGAGTTTGATCGTGAAGACGATAGACTTTATACTTTAAATTTAACTGCTATGAATTTATTATATAATGCTCTTAATGGAAATGAGTTTAATAGAATAATGAATTGCGCTACGGCAAAGAAAATTTGGGATAACTTGGAAGTAACTTATGAAGGAACTTCGCAAGTCAAGGAATCAAAAATTTATATTCTTACTCATGAATATGAAATGTTTAAGATGAATGATGATGAATCTATTTCTAGTATGCACACTCATTTTACTAACATCATAAACAGCTTGATAGCTCTTGGCAAAGTTTATTCCAAGGTGGAGATAGTAAGAAAAATTCTCAACTCTTTACCAAAACGTTGGGAATCAAAAGTTACAGCGATTCTTGAAGCTAGAGACATCAAGAAGCTCGAAGTCAATGAACTCATCGGGTCACTTATCACCCATGAGTACACATTGAAAAGAGGAGAAGAAGAAGGAAAGCCAAAGAAGAGCTTAGCACTTAAAGTTGTTCCTCATGAAAGTGAAAGTGATGAAGATAAGGAAAATGACGATAAAGATGAAGAAGTTGCGATGATAACAAGAAGAATTCAGAGATTCTTGAAAAAAAATAGAACTCTTCCGAGGAAATCCTTCAAAAAGTTTTCCAAGAAAGATTCAAGTAAAAATGACACTTTAATTTGTTATAAATGCAATAAGCCTGGTCATATCAAGTCAGATTGTCCTCTGCTAAAGAAAGATCGAAACAAGGGCAAGAAAGCAATGAGAGCTACATGGGATGATGATTCAAGTAGCTCAGATAGTGAAGCAAGCAATGAAGAATCAGCAAATCTTTGTCTTATGGCTAAAGATGACATTGAGGTAACAAATCTTGATAATATTGAAAATCCTTCATATGAACAATTGCAAAATTTTTTAGAAGAGATTTATGAGGAATTTGAAAAATTGGGTATCAAGTATACTGCCTTAAAAAAGAAAAATTCTTCTTTAACAAACGAAATTGAAATTTTAAGAAAAGAAAGTATCATTTTGGAAGATGAAAATCTTGAATTGAATAAGAAGAAAACCGATTTAGAAAATATTGTTGAAAACTTTACGAATGGAAAAAGAAATTTTGAAAAACTTCTTGGTAGTCAAAGATGTGTTTTTGACAAGGCAGGATTGGGATATATGCCAAAACAAAAATACAAACCTTATAAAAATTTCTTTGATAATCATTCTACATCAAAGACTAATATTCAAAATTCTTTTCATAAAAATAATTTTGTCAAAAAAGGATATTATTATAATCATTCAAGTTTTTCATATATGTCACATGCCATTTGTAATTTTTGTAATAGAAATGGTCATAATTATCATACTTGTCCTATTAAAAGAAATCATACAATGACTATTAGGGCCATATGGGTACCTAAAAATCTTGTTTTTTCTAATACTAATAAATAAAGGACCCAAAGAACTTGGGTACCAAGAAAAATCATTTTAATTGTTTTTATAGGTATGCATGAAGTCATCCACAAGCAAAAATAAGTGGTTTTTAGATAGTGGATGTTCAAGACACATGACGGGAGACAAGACTAAGTTCTTTGATCTTAGATCTAAAGAAGAAGGACACGTGACATTTGGAGATAACTCAAAAGGGAAGATCGTGGGAATAGGTAAAATTGGTAATGAATCTTCTCTCATAATTGAAGATGTTCTACTTGTTGAAGGTTTAAAACATAATCTTTTGAGCATAAGTCAATTATGTGATAAAGGATTTACAGTTACTTTCAAAATGGATAAATGCATTATTTTGAATGATCATGATTGTAATATTTGTTTTATTGCTTTTAGAAACAATAATATTTATACAATCGATTTTGAAGAAATTACCTCACAAGATGCTATTTGCTTTTCAGCTCAAAATGAAACTAGTTGGCTATGGCATAGAAGATTAGGTCATGCCAATATGGAACTTATTTCCAAACTTTCAAAAAATGATCTTGTGAGAGGTTTACCAAAAATAAATTTTCTTAAAGACAAAATTTGTGATGCATGTCAATTTGGTAAACAAACAAAAACTTCTTTTAAAACTAAGAAACATATTTCCACTACTAGACCATTGCAACTGATACACATGGATCTTTTTGGACCAAATAGAGTTGCAAGTCTAGGAGGAAAATATTATGCATTTGTTATTGTTGATGATTTCTCTAGATATACTTGGGTCATCTTTCTTGCTCATAAAGATGAGGCACATAATGTTTTTACTAAGTTATGCAAGAGAATTCAAAATGAAAATGGCTATACTATTTCAAGTATCCGAAGTGATAGGGGAAAAGAGTTTGTTAATAAAAATATTGAAACATTTTGTGATGAAAACGGTTTTGTGCATAATTTTTCTACTCCTCGAACTCCTCAACAAAATGGGGTAGTAGAGAGGAAAAATAGATCTCTTCAAGAGATGGCAAGAACAATGCTAAATGAGAACAACTTGCCTAGTTATTTTTGAGCCGAAGCGGTAAGTACTGCATGTTATGTTATAAATAGAATTATGCTAAGGTCTAAATTAGATAAAACCCCCTATGAGCTTTGGAATGAGAAAAAGCCCAACATTGGTTACTTTCATGTATTTGGATGCAAATGTTTTATTTTGAATGACAGGGATAATTTATGCAAGTTTGATGCAAAATCTGATGAAGGTATCTTTCTCGGGTATTCTACTAATAGTAAAGCTTATGAAGTATTCAATAAAAAGACTTTGACTGTACAAGAATCTATGCATGTAGTATTTGATGAATCTAATTCTCCACTCTCCAAGAAATCTATTGATGAAGAAACAGGAGGTATAAATAACACAGAAAGTCTCAATCTCAACAAAGAGAAAACAATAGAGGAAGTTCAACATGGAGCCGTCAGGAAAGATCATCAAAATTTAATACAAGATGCAACCAAACAGTGGAAATTTGTGAAAGATCATCCAGTGGAACAAATTTTGGGAGAACCTTCACAAGGTGTAAGTACTCGATCATCTCTTAGAAATATTTGCAATCATACTGCTTTTCTATCTCAAATTGAACTAAAAAATATTGATGACGCACTTCTTGATGAATCTTGGATTCTAGCTATGCAAGAAGAGTTGAATCAATTTGAAAGAAATGATGTTTGGACACTTATTCCTAGACCCAAAAATCATACTATTATTAGAACAAAATGGGTTTTTAGAAACAAGAAAGATGAGTCCGGAGTCATTACTAGAAATAAGACTCGACTTGTAGCCCAAGGTTTTAATCAAGAAGAAGGAATCGATTATGATGAGACATATGCACCTGTCGCAAGATTAGAAGCTATTCGAATGCTACTTGCATATGCTTGTTATAAAGATTTCAAACTTTTTCAAATGGATGTTAAAAGTGCTTTCTTAAATGGTTTTATAAATGAAGAGGTATATGTTGAGCAACCTCCAGGTTTTGAAAATCATATTTTCCCAAATCATGTTTTCAAACTCACAAAAGCACTATATGGACTTAAACAAGCTCCTAGAGCTTGGTACGAAAGATTTAGTGGTTTCTTGATTGAAAAAGGTTTTTCAAGAGGAAAAATCGACACAACTCTTTTCATTAAATATGAAAATGATGATATTCTTTTGATTCAGATTTATGTTGATGATATAATATTCGGTGCTACTAATGAAAATATGTGTCAAGTTTTTGCTAAGATTATGCAGAAAGAATTTGAGATGAGCATGATGGGAGAACTTACATTCTTTCTAGGATTACAAATTAAGCAAGCAAAAAGTGGGACATTCATCAATCAATCAAAATATATTAAGGAATTACTGAAGAAGTTTGGGATGGAAAATGTTAAGGAAATTGGAACACCAATGAGCCCATCAACTAAACTTGATAAAGATGAATCCGGTAAGCCAGTTGACTCGAAGATATATCGAGATATGATTGGTAGCTTATTATATTTAACAACCAGTAGACCAGATATTATGTTTAGTGTGTGCTTATGTGCACGCTTTCAATCATCTCCAAAAGAATCACATTTAATTGCAGTTAAGCGCATTTTTAGATATCTTAGTGGTACAATTAACCTAGGGTTATGGTACCCTAAGCACACATCTTTCGATCTAATCAGTTACACAGATGCAGATTATGCTGGCTATAAAATAGATCGAAAAAGCAGTAGTGGAGCATGTCATTTCTTAGGTCATGCACCAGTTTCCTGGTTTAGTAAAAAACAAAATTCTGTTGCACTATCTACTGCTGAGGCAGAATATGTTGCTGCGGGTAGTTGTTGTGCTCAAGTTCTCTACATGAAGCAACAACTTGAAGATTTTAAACTCATGTATAATCACATTCCAATCAAATGTGATAATACAAGTGCTATAAATCTTTCAAAGAACCCAATACAACATTCTAGAACTAAGCATATTGAAATAAGGTATCATTTTCTTCGAGATCATGTGCAAAAAGGCGATATAATATTAGAGTTCACAAACACACACAATCAGTTAGTAGATATTTTCACAAAACCTTTACCAGAAGATAGATTATGTATGATCATAAGAGAAATAAGTATGATGCATGCTATGAATATCTCTTAAAAGATAGACCAGAGTTAATAAAAATAGAGATAGATTTTTTAAATACTTTTACATAAACTTGAGATTCTTAGCCTCATGTTTGAGACGCTCATTCTCTTCATACAATATCATGTCATTCTTATTCATGGGAACCGGCAAGCGGAATGAAGAATCTAATAAAGATTTCAACTGTTTATTCTTCTGCCGAATGATTCCTTCCCTTGTGTGAGACTCTTGAACAATTCGTTGAAGTACAACAATTTGTTCTTTGAGCTTTTCAACTTCGTGATTTTTGGCTTGTAGCCGCTGAGAAAAAGCCATAATAGAGGAAGAGTAGCGAGTCCCAAGACTCACCAAGTCATAAATAGCATCAGAATCTGACTTATTAGTCAGGTTATTATTTTCTTGCTGCAACATGGCACCAATGGTAGCTGCAGAAAGAACAGGAGATTGAGATGCAGAATGCCTCATGGATGGATCTAGAGAAATGTTAGAAGAATGAGCCATTGAGAAAAGAATAGAAGGCTTAAAACGAGAATGTTGAAGGAATGCAGATAAGTTATAGAGATGAGAAGAAAACTTGATGCGGATTGGATGAACTTCAGGACTGATCGGTGAAAATGACATTTTTAGAACTTCGGAGCCTTCAATCGCGTTTGTCAACAACATCAGGCAATTTTTTTCAAATCTCCAGCCGCACTTATCGGATCACGGACGGATGAAATTTATTTATTTTTTTTTTAACTATCTACAGTGTCTACTAACGCACCGTTTTCTTCAGGTCTATTTACTTGCTGCCGATCCTTTTTAATGATGCCAAAAGGGGGAGAAGTTTTAGACTAGAACATTAACGTTGTTTAAATTGCTAAACTTGTTATATATGTTTGGAATTATATTTATGCGTTTGCTTGAAAAACTAAAGCATATTTTCAGGGGGAGCTTAAGTATTAATACAGGTTTCAAGTTCTATCAAGTATTTGTCATCATCAAAAAGGGGGAGATTGTTGAACCCAAGATTTCAAGTTTTGTGTAATTATATATTTACACATGGATTTTGATGATAACAAATGAATTCAAAGAATAAAGAAGTCTCAAGCTCAAGTTGTCTACACAATGGAGTCAAGCACATCAAAGAAACAAGCATGAGCAAGAAGGGAACAAGTTCACATTAAAATTATAAAGTAATGTTGTAAATCTCTTCAAAATTTGAAATTAGGATTAATGCTCAAAATTAATATTTTATCATAAAGCATTAAAATACATTTTCCACATGTGCATGAATATTTTTGAAAATTAAATTTGAAAATTTTGAAAGATGATTGATTGTCATCTTTTGCATGTGCATGCCTTGATTAAAGGGTTAAACTTTGAAAATATTAAAGATGATTGATTGTCATTTTTCACATGTGCATGTTTTATTTGAATATTTTCAAAAGTGATTGATGCTTTTTTAGACTTATACAAAAGGTAGATGATTTTGTTTGAAAAATTTAAAAAGTAAAGTGTGCTCATTTTGTCATATGCAAAAAGTAAAAGATTAGGTTTGATTTTTTTGAAAAAGTGAATGATGTTGTCTTTGACAATTGAAAAAGAAGAACCTTTTATTTGAATTTTTTGAAAAAGTGAATGATGTTGTCTTTGACATGTGAATCTTTTTAAATTTGAATATGAAGTCTCATATGCCTATAAATAGATCATTTGAGAGCTTCACATTTACAACATCAAGAGCATACAACATTCATGCAAAGCTTTCATTCTCTCTTCTCTAAGCATTGAGCCTTAATCCTTGTTCATTTTGAGAGATATAGTTTGCGCTGTATTGTTCTTATTTCACTCATTGAGGAATGTTTTCTAATAACCTACCCACTATCAGCTTTGTATCAGAAAAAGGGTGTGTATAACCCTTGTGTGTGTAGAAAGTATTCTACACGGGGAATAGTTGAATCACCACGTGAAAGGTGATTGCAAGTGTAGAGGGTGTTCTATACGGATCCTTTATAGCGGTGTTGTTCAAAGGTGTAATAGGTTTCTATCTCCACCTGAAAGAGGTTGAATAGTGAATTTGGGAATCCTCAAGGGGTAGCTTGAGGCGAGGACGTAGGCAGTGGGGCCGAACCTCATTAACATACTGAGTTTGTTTCTCTATTACCCTTACTCTTTATATTTATTGTTATTTCATATTTTGTTTATATTTTATATTATATATTTGATGTAAGTTGTTATTTTTTTTAAATACAACTCAATTCACCCCCCCTCTTGTGTTAGTCATCTGGGCGACATAATAAACTTGAAGGTTCCATCCCACCTGATCTTTGTAATTTGGAGAGCTTGGTTGAATTAAATTTAGCTAGTAATGAGTTCATTGGAGGCATTCTTGAATGCATGGGAAATTTGAAATCTTTAAGAAATCTCTACTTAGCCTTCAACGAATTAACTTCTATGGTTCCCTTAAGCTTGTGGAACCTTACGTATATCTTGGAGGTCAATTTGTCATCAAATCTTCTAGATGGCTCTCTCTCGATAAAGATGGGGAATATGAAGGTCCTAAGAATATTATATTTATCAAGAAATCAGTTATAAAGTAATATCCCAACAACAATTGGTGGACTCAAAGATCTAGTTAATCTCTCATTAGCCTACAACCAATTAGAAGGATCAATTCCTCAAGCATGTGGAGAGTTGGTAAGCTTGGAATTCTTGAATCTTTCCAATAATAAGTTATCTGGCGAGATTCCCAAGTCCTTGGAAGCATTTATATATCTGAAATATTTAAATGTGTCTTTCAATCGACTACAAGGAAAAATTCCTACAGAAGGACCATTAGAAAACTTCTTAGCTACATCATTTATGTTAAATAAGGCACTTTGCGGTGCTTCACGACTGCAAGTTCTCCCATGTAAAAAAGATTCTCCTCTTAAGAAAAAGACTATTGTGGTGCATGTGCTACAGTACGTACTACCAGCAATTGGGTTAACAATATTGCTTGTGGTGGCCCTTGTATTGGCCTAGACTAGATGCAAAAAACAAAATGCCAAAGTTCCAATTGAAGCAGACCCATCACCACCAGTGATATGGAAAATAATTTCCCACCAGCAACTTGTACAGGCAACACAAAGGCTTAGTTTGAACAATTTACTTGGCAAATGGAGTTTTGGATTAGTATATAAAGGAACACTCTCAAATGGGATGAATGTTGGAATAAAATTTTTGCACTTGCAAGTGGAAGGGGCAAGAGTTTTGATATAGAGTGTGAGGTACTTTGGAATACTTGTCATAGAAATCTTATTAAAATCATCAACATTTGTAGCAACATTGAATTCAAGGCCCTTGTTTTGGAATACATGCCTAATGGAAACTCGGAGAAGTGGTTGTATTCTCATAATCAATATTTGAATATCTTACAAAGGCTAAATATAATGTTAGATGTAGCATCAACACTAGAATACCTCCATTATGGTTATTCAGCAACTATTGTTAATTGCGATTTTAAGCCTAGCAACATCTTACTAGACGAAGATTTGGTTGCACATGTTGCTAATTTTGGCATGGAGAAACTCTTAGGCGATGGAGATTCTATGATAAGAACCATGACTGTCGCTACTATCGAGTATGGCACCAGGTGATTATCTAAAACTTGCATATCTATCTCTACTCATATAAATATACATAATGTGTGTGTGTGTGTGTGTGTGTGTGTGTGTGTGTGTGTGTAGGTAGTCTTTGTGTATAATATTGATATGTGCACAATCTAGTTTTTGGTTTGGAGTTTTTTCAACTATTATCAAAACTTGAATGTATATGCTCATGATAAGTTGTAATGTTATTACTTCATAGAGTATGGATCGGAAGGAATTATTTCTACAAGAGGCAATATGTATAGTCATGGCATTTTACTCATGGAAACTTTCACAAGAAAGAGACGTACAAATGATATATTTTCAGAAGAAATGAATTTGAAGAGTTGGATAGAGGAATTATTACAAGTACTTTCGGTGACTGACATTATTGATGACAATCTGTTGAGCAACGAAAGTGATGATGCTTCCATGGAGGAACTAATATCTTCTATTATGAGATTGGCTTTGGATTGCTATGCAGAGTCACCTGAACAAAGAATTAATATTAAAAATGTTTCAGACACACTCCACAAGATCAAACTGAAGTTTCTTCAACATCATACAGATCAAGGAAATTAACGTGGGAGCATGAAGGACTTTGTTTAAGATCGATTCATGCATGTGGCTTCCCAAATAAAATAGATTTGTTGGGGCTACCAAAAAGATATTGCCTGTTATCATTGCTCTGTCATGGCAGTAAGTAGACGATAAATTATATATCACAAGAAATGGAGTGGTATAATTGCATGACTTCTTAACGTGGTACGTCAGATTGTAAATTTATTTTTATTATTTTTGTAGCTATAATACTTCTAAGCAACAAAGAGATTTTATAAAAATATAGTTATAAAATGACGTTGCTTCATGTAATACGTTAAATTAACTTTATAATAAAAATAATTTTATAATCTGATATATCGCATATTAAGTCAGATCAATTTATAAATTTACTTTTGTAAAATTCATTTGCGGCTAAAGCAATTCTCAATGACTAATAATAATGACATCCAATCATGTTCTATCTATCATGTAGATATGATAGCTAGAAACTTGTTGTATTATTTTTACCTTTCTATATATCAATGTAATTAGCATTTCTGTCATCCTAAGGTGTCGTTTGGATGGTCAATTGAGATGCGATGAGTTAAAAGTTGAAAATTAAATAAAATATTATTATTTTAAAATTTTAAAAAAATTAAATTATTTATTATATTTTATATATAAATTTAAAAAATTATAATAATAAACTAAAATAAAACAATTTCACCTTCCAAATCTTCAAAATGCACAAGCGATTGAGGGCAATGGGGTTCAAGTCTGAACTCTCAACTTTTGGCACTGAAGTCAATATAGGGGACGTAGTCTGAACTCTATTCTTGCTTGGTCTCAGGTCACTTCAAAATCAATTCTATGGAAAGTTAAGAAGTCTTCAGTCAAACGAAACTGTTATGCCCTTTTCTAGATTATGGGCTAGCTCTCCCACACATGAAGACTTTGAAGTTTGAAACCATGGAGGACCTTAACCTGTCTTATTTATTTTATTGACTACAAAAAGAGTTAACTACCATTGCTTCTAATCCATTACTTTGCAAAAATTGAGATTGTTATAATTATGAAAAATTTTAGACAAAAAGAAAAAAAAAAAGAAAGCCCTAACGGAATTGCATTGAATGCGTAAATTTCGTATAATTGCATTGAATGTTATATACGTGGAAGTTTGGTTTCATGATGGAATTGAATTGTGCGAAGAAAACCAAACAGGAAAAGAGCCATGCTCGTAAGATTGCTTGCTGCTCACTGTCAACACATTCAATCAAGCAATTTTGTCAATAGCTACGTACCCACTTGCTTCAGTTTTCATCAGTCGTATCTGATTGGGAGTGATCTGGGAAAGTGGGATATTGACTCCTATTTTCTTTTGCTTTTTTATGCACCCATATGCACGTCAACGAAAATCTCTACTTCTTTAATTTACGATCCAATTTTGAACAAAACTGATCATCTTCAAAGACAATTACAATTTAATTGGACTTGTAGATTTAATATATGTAATATGACTTTAACAAGAACGTACACTATATGATCAACTAGATTATAAGTGTCATTAACGAATATTTATGACTAAATTAAACTTAAACGTCGACTTCGATTCAGACCATGGAAAGGCAGCAAGAACGAACCGATCATGGGAAATTAAGTTGATTCAAAAGCTGCCACGTAAGTTTTCTTCGAGTGTAAAATCTACGACCTGTTGTGTGGAAGTTTTGGTTTCGTAATGGAATTGAATACTACGAAGAAAGACAATTAAACAGGAAAAGAGCCAAGCGCGTACGATTGCTTGCTGCTGACTGTCAAGTGTCAGGACAATCAATCAAGCAATTTTGTCAATAGCTATACTCACTTGCTTCAGTCTTCATCAGCGTCTCTGATTGGGAATGATCTGGAAAATTACCAGGATATTAACTCCTATTTTCTTTTGCTTTTTTATGCACCCATATGCACGTTAACCCAATTAAGTCAAGTAATCTTTAGACCTGTCTTTCTTTCATAGGTGCATGGTCTCTAATTTAGGTCTAAGGGATATTAATTGTCTTTGATGAATTTCCAAGGTGATCAAGAGATCAATACTCGAACAAGAAAGTGGAACCAGCATTAATTAAGTACATATGATCACAACGATCTCAAGTCATTATTCGTCAACTCCCCTACTCTGTAATTGTCTTCTTAATTTTTAGTGCTCCATTAACTTTGAGTGCCATATATATATATATATATATATAAATACTAATTCCTCTACCTCATGAGATACATCACTCATGGATAGAGTACTCCTCCTCCTTTGTGTGATACTGCTTTTGGTACGATGTTACAATATGGCTATCTTAGTTGATACAACCATTCCAACCATTCCAAAGATTGCCATAGATTGAATGGCTATCTTAGTTGATACAACCATTCCAACCATTCCAAATATTGCCATAGATCAATCTGCTTCTTGCCTTAAAGTTTGGTATTTCTCATCCCGATCCGGATCATAATATTCTAGCGAGTAATTGATCCACCAATACATCTGTTTGTAATTGGATTGGTGTCACTTGCGGTTCTAGACATCACCGAGTCATAGCCTTGAACCTTTCTTATATGGTCTTGAGAGTACCATTTCTCCGAAAACCTTTCATTTCTTGTTAGTCAAGACTAAGAAATAATAGTTTTTATGGTTCTGTGTCCAGCAAGTTGTCTCGTCTTTATCGGTTGGAAAACTTTGTTTTTTTTTTTTTTTTATGAAGAGATCGGTTGGAAAACTTAAACTTTGAATTCAGCAAAACTTAAACTTTGAATTCAGCAACTTTAATCGAGAATTCCCATCATCTTCGGGACTATTGTCCAAACTTCAAAATTTATTTCTACTTGGCAATAGATTCACAGGTTCAAGTCTGAACTCTCAACTTTTGGCACTGAAGTCAACATAGGTACGTAGTGTGAACCCTATGCTTGCTTGGTCTGTCACATCAAAGTCAATTCTATGGAAAGTTAAGAAGTCTTCAGTGAAACGAAACTTTTATGCCCTTTTCTAGATTATGGGATGTTGAGACTTTGAAGGGCTAGGAATGTATTAAAAAAAAAAGAAAAATATAAATAACAGCTTCATACTTTTTTATATTATTAAAAAATATAAATTTATTATTTTATCTTTTTCTATTTTACACTTTAAAAATAATGATATGTTAGGTGTGAGGCTGCTGTGTAGTAGTTCTCAAAAAAAAATTGGTGAATTGGTAAATTAGTCGGACCAGATTAAACCAATGAGATCGATTCGATCTTAAGTTTGGTTTGGTTCAATATTAGTTTTATTATTTTTAAAATTGGTCAAAATCGATTCGATTCTGATTGTTCTTTTTCTAAAAATGGATTGGACCGATTCATATATCTATATATATATATATATATATATATATTATTTTTTTATATAATTTTTATATATAATATATAATTATATATAAAATAATTTTATATTATATGATAAGTTATTAATTAATATAATATTAAATTTTAAAATCTTATATCATTTTATTTATTGTATTAATAGTTATACAATACTGTATCATTATATATTATAATATATTATAATATATCACTATAATCTATAATATATATTATAATATATTACAATATATTATCACTAGGGTATTATATACCGTAATATAATATATTATATATTATATAATATATAATATAGTACATTAAAACTGGAAGACCATACTAAACTAGACCGAAAATCGATAAAACTGGAGTACCAATTTAGGAGCGTAATCGGTACGTAATCGGTTTTAAAAAATGAAAAATTGATATATACTGGTTCGGTCTTAAATTTTATCCAAAACCGAACCGGACCGGACCAATTACACCCCTATGGAAGACCTTAACCTGTGTCTTATTTATTTTATTGACTAAATTACCATTGCTTCTAATCCAATACTTTGAGAAAATTGAGATAGATGCAATATGAAAAAATTTTAGACAATCCAAACAAAAAAGTCCTAAACAATTCCTTTTAGTTTTTTTTTTTTTCATAATAAATATATGATATATGGATAATGAATAGAGAACTTAATAAGCTTAGTAAGAATAAAATTAAAAAAAATTAAAAAAAATAATTAAAATATATTATCATGTTGGATGATGAGTAGCATCCATATATATATATATATATATAGCAATACCCATGAATGATCCTAGTATACCTTATTAGAACTCCAGCACATCCATGAACTCTCCCACTCTCTGAAAATAAGATAGTAAAAAAAAAAAAAAAAAAAAAAGCAAAAATAATGTTAGGTACTATTTGAATAGTAAAAATATTTTATCTTATCTTAATATTATAATTTTCTTAAATTTTTACGTAAAATATAATAAATAATTTAATTTTTTAAAATCTCAAAATAATAAGAATATTATAAACAGATCTTAATTCACTTGATGACTGGATATATGTATGTATCAGTACTACGGGTGTCTGGCGAACCAATTCACTCATTGGGACATTTCGCAAAATAATTAGCTCAGCCATACGTGTCCGCTAGTCAAGTAATTCCATCTCTGCTTAACCGAAATTAAAATCCCACGAGATGTCTACCAAAATCTCTACTTCTTTTAATTTACGATCCAATTTTGAACCAAACTGATGCAGATTAGTAGGGCCATCAACGAATATATATGACTAAATTCGATTCAGATCATGAAAAGGCCAGCAAGAACGAACCGATCATGTGAAACTACAAATTATTTGAAAATTAAGTTGATTCAACAGCTAGCTAGCACATAAGTTTTCTTCGAGCGTAAAATCTACGACCTGTTGTGTGGAAGTTTTGGTTTCGTAGGGGAATTGAATGCTGCGAAGAAAGACAACTAAACAGGGAAAGAGCTATAAGCGTTCGATTGCTTGCTGCTGACTGTCGAGTGTCAAGACAATCAATCAAGCAATTTTGTCAATAGCTACCCACTTGCTTCAGTACTCTTCATCAGTCGTCTCTGATTGGGATTGATCTGGGAAAGTGGGATATTGACTCTCTTGTTTTCTTTTGCTTTTTATGCACCCATATGCACGTTAACCCAATTAAGTAAAGTAATCTTTGGACCTGTCTTTCTTTCATAGGGTCTTTAGTGTAGGTCTACGGAACATTAATTGTCTTCGATGAATTTCCAATTGGTGATCAAGAGACCAATACTCGAACAATAAAATGCAACCAGCATTAACTAGCTAGGTACCTATGATCACAACTCTCGAGTCATTATTCGTTAACTCCCCTACTCTTTAATTATCCTCTTAATTTTTTAATGCTCCATTAACTTTGAGTACTGCCATATATATAAATACTAATTCCTCTACATCAAGTGATCAATAGATACATCACTCATGGATAGAGTACTCCTCCTTTGTGTGATACTGCTTTTGGTACGATGTTACAATATGGCTATCTTAGTTGATGCAACCATTCCAAATATTGTCACAGATCAATCTGCTCTTCTTACCTTAAAGATTGGTATTTCTCATCCCGACCCTGATCATAACATTCTAGCAAGCAATTGGTCCACCAATACATCTGTTTGCAATTGGATTGGTGTCACTTGTGGTTCTAGACATCACCGAGTCATAGTCTTGAACCTTTCTTACATGGGTTTTATGGGTACCATTCCTCCACATATAGGAAACCTTTCATTTCTTGTTAGTCTAACACTGAGAAACAATAATTTTCATGGCTCTGTGCCCAATGAGTTGTCTCGTCTTTACCGGTTGAAAAACTTGGATCTTGGATTCAACAACTTCAGTGGAGAAATCCCATCATCTTTGGGACTATTATCCAAACTTCAAAATTTGTTTCTACTTGGCAATAGATTCACAGGTGCTATCCCACAATCCTTATCGAATATGTCTTCCTTGGAAATTATTGATTTGGCCTTCAATGGGTTCTCGGGTTACATACCTTCCTCCCTCTTCAACATATCTACCTTGCAAGCAATTGATCTTGGAGTTAATAAGCTTTCGGGTCCGATGCCTTCTATTTTGTTTAAAATGCCTTCGCTACAATCGATTGATTTCTACTCCAACGAGCTCTCAGGGATACTTCCGACGGATACGTTTAATCATCTTCGCAACTTACAAAGGCTTCAACTTGCTTATAACAGATTTTATGGCGGACTTCCATCCACTTTGTTCAGCTGCAAACAACTGCGATATTTCTCGGTGTGGAGTAATCATTTAAACGGAAGAGTACCGCCGGCAATCGGAAACTTAACCATGCTTATGACTTTGGAACTTGCCGAAAACAACTTTACTGGTATGTGATTAATTTAGTCATTAATTATATGTAATTTGTGCATTACAATCATGGAAAGCATCATTGATTTGCAGATGTACGTACGTACAAAATGATTGTTAATTTTCGGATTGGTCCACTTTCAACACATACAGACCAGAAAAGTAGAACGTTTTAAGGAAGTCATCTAGGACAAAAAAAAAAAAAGTTAATATTCGTAGAGGATAGAAATATATAATCTGTTCATTACTGTTTTTTTTTTTAAAAAAGAAAAAAAATTGTTCATAGATATATAATTTATTTATATTTTTCCCAAGACAAACTATATATTACGTACAATACTGTATTCCATGCTCACTAGAATTTTAAACTAAGGTCCAAGCCGTACTAGTTAAGTTAAAGAGATAATAATTACGATCGGTTCGTTTTAATTCATTGGAGAAAATGTAATTATCTCTCTGTATAATTCTATATATATATATATATATATATTTATACATAAACACACGAAAAGTAATAAATTGTCCAAGGACCAAAGCTCCGTCTTAATTAATGCATGGGGAATGCGAACAATACTCAAGCTTAGATTTCATGGGAAATCCGTCTTAATTAATGCATGGCCTTTTTATTTTTTATTTTTTTATTTTTTTCATATATATTTTTTATACCTTTAAATATTTAAAAAGAAATTCACAATATTATTAAAAAATTAATTCCTTAATCATTATTTAAAAAATAAATAAATATCTATCGGAACCCGCTTTTAGATCCATTATCAGTGGATTTAACGTTTTCCTTTTTTGGATTATTAATATATATGATTCACTGAATCTCTTTTTTTTTTTGGCTAAACTAATGTACTCGTGATTATTTATATTATGGTAGGTGCAATTCCGAATGAAATTGATTATCTACAAAACTTGAAGAAGCTCAATATCGGAGACAACCATTTCTCTGGACCAATTCCATTTGAGATTTTCAATATCTCAAAATTACAAATCCTTGGAATGCCTTTGAATAATCTCACTGGTCCTCTCCCATCAAATCTAGGCCTTTTCCTTCCAAAACTTCAGCGGCTTCTGCTTGGGGGAAATAAACTCAATGGAGCAATTCCCAGCTCCATCTCCAATGCATCACAACTCACTCATCTAGACTTGTCTGTGAACTCATTCTATGGCTTCATTCCAAATATAATTGGTAATTTAGGTTTCCTCGAGTATCTCAACTTAGAAATCAATAACTTGACTATTGGATCTCCAGAAATGAATAGCCTTTTTCTCTTCTTTGTCAAATTGCATATATTTGGAAATACTATCTTTTACAGAAAATCCACTAAATGCTATCCTTCCCAATTCCATTGGAAATCTCTCCACTTCTCTTCAAAAAATTTTTTTGGGTGGTTGCAATATCAAGGGCAACATTTTCCAAGATATTGGCAATTTCAGCAGCTTGACAACTTTGGACTTAGGGAACAATGAGTTGGTTGGATTGATTCCAACTGCATGGGGGAAATTGGGAATGCTCCAAGGTTTATATCTGAATAGTAATAGATTGCAGGGTCCCATCCCATCAAATCTCTGTCATTTAAAGAGCTTGTTTGAGTTACATTTAGGAGGCAATGAGCTAGTTGGACAAATTCCTGAATGCGTAAATAATCTGGCTGCGCTAAGAAAGCTCTACTTAGGCTCAAACAAATTAACTTCTATGATTCCTTTGAGCTTGTGGAGCTTGATAGATGTATTGGAGGTTGACCTATCATCGAATTCTCTAAATGGCCCCCTCTCATTAGATCTTGGAAATTTGAAGGTACTGAGACAGTTGGATTTATCAAACAATCGATTATCGGGTGATATCCCGATGACAATCGGTAGTCTCAAAGATCTACATAGTCTCTCCTTAGCAGGAAATCAATTGGAAGGTTCAATTCCTAAATCATTTGGTGATTTGGTAAGCTTGGAGCTCTTGGATGTTTCTGGTAATAATTTATCTGGAGAGATTCCCAAATCCTTAGAAGCACTCATATATCTTAAATATTTGAATGTCTCATTCAATAGACTACGAGGAGAAATTCCTACAAGAGGACCATTTATAAACTTCTCGGCTGCATCGTTTATGTCAAATGATGCACTTTGTGGTGCTCCCCAATTGCAAGTTCTCCCCTGCAAAAAAGATTCTTCTCAATCAAGAAGGTCCAAAATCAAGCATATACTAACATTTTTACTACCTGCAGTTGGATTAACATTAATACTTGTGGCATCCCTTATATTAATCTCAAAAAAAGGCCAAAAGAAGTCAACAGATTCGGTAGACTTGTCTCCTTTAGCACCATGGAGAAGAGTTTCTCACCATGAGCTTCTACGAGCAACAGAAGGGTTTAATCCAAGTAAGTTGATTGGAGAAGGGAGTTTTGGGTCTGTGTACAAAGCAACATTCTTGGATGGTAAGGATTTTGCAATAAAAGTTTTGAATTTGCAAATAGAAGGGGCTTTTCATAGCTTTGATGTAGAGTGTGAGGTACTAAGTAATATTCGTCATCGGAATCTTGTCAAAATCATTAGTGCTTGCAGTAATATCGACTTCAAAGCCATTGTATTGGAATACATGCCTAATGAGAACTTGGAGAATTGGCTTTATTCTGGTGACCGCTTTTTGAGTATGTTACAAAGGCTAAACATAATGATTGATGTGGCAACAGCACTAGAATACCTTCATTTCGGTTACTCGAAAACTATTGTGCACTGTGATTTGAAGCCTAACAATATATTGTTGGATGAAGAAATGATTGCACATGTTGCTGATTTTGGAATAGCCAAGCTCTTAGGAGATGAGGATCTTATAAAGCGAACCATGACCCTTGCTACTATTGGGTATATGGCACCAGGTGATCTTATAATGCTGCTTTTGCATTCCATTGATCATTAAATATTGATTTATACCCTTCAAATCATTTAAATTTATCCCTTTTTCTTTTGTATGATGCAGAGTATGGATCCGAAGGGATTGTTTCTACAAGAGGCGACGTGTATAGCTATGGCATTTTACTGATGGAAACTTTCACGAGAAAGAAACCTACAGATAACATGTTTGTTGAAGAGATGAACTTGAAGCTTTGGGTAGAGGAATCTCTAGCTGATCTCTCCATAGTTGAAATCATTGATGCCAGTTTGTTGGGAGAGGAAAGATATAATGATGCATCTACGATGGACAGCGTATCATCTATCATGGGACTAGCTTTGGACTGTTGCGTAGATTCACCTGAAGAGAGGATCAATACAAGAAGTATTCCAATAGCACTCAACAAGATCAAATCCAAGTTTCTACAAGATTTTCAAAGAACTTGATCATTTTAGATATATGTTGATTTGCTTAATTTGTCTGCGACTCTTCTTTAGTTAATGTTTGTTCCTTTCCAAATATTACAGTGACTCCCCCCATCTTTAAGATATATACTTGTTTTGTGTTGCCATTTTTGTACTTATCGTTGATCTTTTTTTTTTCCCTATAGAATATGATGATGACATTTTATTATTGATATATAAATAGGATATTCGAATATTAGAAAAAATTATAGAGATACAATCTTTTGTACAGCTATGTTTTAAATGAAAAGTATTTTCATCAAAAATTTACGAAAATAACATCACTTTATATAAATATACTCGTTTTAAAATATCGTTGTATAAAAAGTTGTAAAATTAAAGAATTATTTTGAAACACTGATAAGAAAATAAAAGGGTAAAAATATTAAAAATAAAAATGGGTCTCTCCTTCCATAAATATTGCCAAACACATGATGTGAGAATTTATCAACATTCCATATTGATATCTTATTTCTCGGAAAATATTAGTAGAATCCCTTCAAACTTTTCTATTAATTATTTTAATTTTATTTATTTATTTATTTTTATTTGATGGTTAAGAAAGTGATTATTAATAAAGTTATGTATTTTTTTATTAATGATTAAAAATATTAAAAAAAATTAAATAAACTAGACGAGCAAGCCAGCCGTACCCTTATATCTCTCCTCCACACTAGACATGCTCAGAGAAAACCGAGGATGTAGCAGAGACCGGTCCAAAAGAACAAAAAACTTTTTTATTTTTTTCATTTATTTTTTTATATTTTTAATTTTTTAAAAATAAATTAAATTCTTAACATCACTGAAATAAATACTTCATTAATTATTAAATAAAAAAATTATAGAGATGCCGGTCACTTCAAGATTTTTCTAAAAATTATAGGATGATGTAAGGTTGATGGAATTTCGTACAATGCTAGAACCAAGATCTTATAATTGAGACATTAGAAAAAAGGAAAAGGATAGTACGATATGTTTACTTGTGTGTTTTATTTTATTTTTATTTTTTTTAATAACTAAAGAAATGATTATTAATAAGTTTCTATTTTTTAATGATTAAAAATATTTAAAATATATTTTTAAAAAGAAAGAGAAAAAATTCATTTTATTTGTGATGCACGTTTCTAGCATTGTCCCAAAAACATCACGGATTTTTGTCTTCATCTGCCTAAAAGACGTTGATTCACGTGCATCATACATGGTTATATTAAAAAAAATGACGCAAAATGTGTAAATAATACTTAAAATAAATGCACATAAAATTTTTGATATATATAGGTATGGACTTTCTTATATAATACTAATGTTTGTTAATACGGTTCAGAAAGCTAGATAATGGAGACGCGAATATTTATAAGAGATGCGAACAATTGCAACAAGGATTTATTTTTATGTCTTCGTATTCAGATATATTGTAATCAAATTACCTTCCACTAATTTTTAGATTAAAAAAAAAATACACACGAAAAAAGAAGAAGAGTGGAAATAAAAGTTTAAATTTTCAGTGTCCTCACAGTGCAGTTAATAATCCATCTGTAAAAGAATGCCAACTTTGATTACAGAGCTACAAAGAGGAATGACTACTCACACTTCTCAGCAAGATTCTGAGTATGGTTTGATTTCACCGAAGTCATGTCCACATGTAGAGGAAGAGCAAAATGTTGTTGAATTGTGGGTTTGGCTTCCACTCAAACTCTGATTTTGCGTGGCTTTATGGAGGTCTCTCATGGCCTTAAACCTCAGGTCTTCATGATAGCTGCTTGCTTCCGGGATCTGGTCTGGAACAGCCAATCGCCCTTCAAGCATGCTTACCACCTCAGACATGGTTGGCCGAAGTGATGCGGATGCATTTGTGCATAACAAAGCTACTTTAACCATAATTTCAGCTTCCTTTTCGTCAACCTCAGACTCCAACCTCTCATCAATGAGCTTCATCAATTTTCCAGTTTGTTGCAAATGACAGGCCTGCAATATAATTTATTCAATTATCATATTGTATAAATTTATGGTAGCTTCGGGAATGAGTTAGTAACAATTGAACACGGATACGAAGTTGTATGGTACCCGATCTAAAAGACAAACACAGTTGTCACTTGGCATATAATTATTGTTGTTCTTTCCACTGAAAATTTCCAAGGCCAAAACTCCAAAACTGTAAACATCTGCTTTGTATGTCAGATAACCCCATAATGCGTATTCTGGAGCCATATATCCTCTGCAGATCAAAATCTGAATGCAATTAATGCCAATTAGCCACATAAATAACTATAAGATTGTAGATAAGTTAGAAACCGACATGGTTCCAGCAATTCGGGTGGTAATGTGGCTCTTCTCCTCTTCATCTAGCCTAGCCAATCCAAAGTCAGATATTTTAGGGTTCAACTCTCCATCCAGCAACACATTAGTTGCTTTGATGTCTCTGTGAACAATCTTGAGTCTTGATTCTTCATGGAGAAAAGCTAGACCTCTTGCTATCCCAATACAGATCTTAAGCCTTGTAGGCCAGTCTAGTTTAAGCTGACTGTTTTCTGGATGTACAAAGACAAGAAATTCATTGAAAAAGCATAAAAAGGGGACACTGATACAAGAACACACTACAAAGAGAAACCAAACTAAATAAAACTGCCAAAACTGAAAGGATAAAAAACAAAAACAATGACCATCTGAAAAATTCGGGAAACCTACAGGGAAAAACCAGAAAAAGGAAGATACAAGAACACATACAAGGAGAAACAAAAAACCTGAAGACACAAGAACACAGGAAACATTCAAGGAGAGACCAAAAAAAATAAAGAAAAGAATATAAGATTCGAAAGCCAGATAAGCTCAGCTGAGGCAAACTTTAGCTGCATAAAACTTCAAATCACAAACAGTTCATACTATATTATTTTTATCATAATATCTCACAGCTGAGCAGAATGACATATTACTCACCAAATAGGGCACCAGCAAGGCTATTATTTTCCATGTACTCGTATACCAACAATAATTGATCCCCTTCAATGCAACATCCATGAAGCTTCACAAGATTTGGGTGTTGCAAACAGGAAATCATTCCCATCTCATTTAAAAACTCCCGATTACCCTGTTTTGATTTAGACGAGAGCTGCTTAACTGCTATGACAGTGCCATCAGGTAATTGACCCTGCACCCAACCTTACTCAAATAAGCAGGAAAATCCATACTCAAATGGAATAAGTCAAGTGAAGTAAGTTTTGGTACCTTGTAAACAGGACCAAAGCCACCTTCTCCAATTTTGTTGGCATAATCAAAATCATTAGTAGCAGCTTTTATTTGTTTTAAGCTAAAAGTCCCCGTCACCGAATCTAGTCGTCTAGCGTCTGCACAATGACACACATAAGAACCAGTAAACTAAGGAATTCACTTTCTTTGTAATTACTTCCTCAGGTTACACTCGAGGAAAGATTAAAAGCTCATCTGCATAGCAAACCATGGGGAATATGCCTACGGATTTTCTTTTTTCTCTATATATCATGGTCATAAACTGATTTCTAACACATGCTATCAACTCTTTATTCACAAAATCTGACAGTTAAAAAGCAATACTTCAACCACTTGTATCAGAATTCAATATCATCATGCCTAAGAATCCCTTTCCGTTGCAAAACAAAAATGCCCAAACAATTTAGCTCAGTATCTCCTTCAATAAACTTTTCTTTTTGAAAACAATACCTACATAACTTGGTCCAACGAATGCAGCATAATTCAAGAGCCAAAAACGATGCTTCGTGGGCAGATTGTTGTGATAAATATTCCTTATGGAAACACTTTTTAAAGAAGATTTAAGCCTAGATTTTGCTATCAACTGATAAAATTAGGTATAATAATTTAATAATGCACATTTGGATGCATTTCTCTAGCAAGTTAAGATGTGTAAACCACAACCACAAAAGTCAAAAAGTCAAGACATCCTACTCCTTGGACATCATTTGGTCATTCAACTTGGCTGTGTACAGGCAATTAAATCAATTTGAGAATCAGACATTTGATTATAGCCTGCACCTTTTTTCCCCCTCCTTTTCCTCAGCAAACAGCCTTTCCACCAAAGGATTCCCCCTAAAAAGAGTAGTAAGCATAATGCTCCGATTGCAACCCCAACAATGATATAAACAGTGCGATTGGCTCCACCATTCGGGCAGAGTTTGAAATCTGCACATAGAAACAGATTAAACCAATTATGCTTCCAATCAAAGGATTTAAAGAACAACATATCTACGTTGGTGCTGCACTGTTCTAATCTTGCAACTAAATGCAAACTGCTTCAATTTACAGGGTACGATTTAACAAACAATGGATTGAAAGACCACAGATGAATTCCTTTGATTCGACTTCAAAATAGCAGTTGAGATTTGTCTTTATGCTTTTTCTTGAACTATATATGCCCCAACAAAATGGAAGGAAAATGATTTCATGCATCCTCAATACAGAACAAACACTATGATCTTTTCCGAGTCTGATGAAACAGATAGAATATTCTCTTTCCCATACAAAAGCCTGTCCCCCAAAAGGTTCCCAAGATATTCTCTTGTTGAAAATCATGGGGGCCTAGTGCAAGTAACTAAAGCACATATAGTGTATTTATAGATGGTAATAAGACAATGAGGAAACATTCACACAAACTACTCACCAGAAACTACAGAAATGGCTGATATAAGGGGACCATAAACTCCTCTATCAGGAATTCTTGTCGTCCCTTTACCAGCCCAATAGAATCTGATCTCTAGAACATTGTTTGAGACGATCACATTAGATATAGGTTTTACAACTGCCTTTTGAGCAACACCGGTGTAATCTTCAACATTGAAGTCCTTCGCCACTAATATTTCCTGTGGCAAAGAGTTCTTATTAAAAATTGACATGTAACTTCAAATATATAGAATTTCCATCAATGTCACAGATTACCTGAACATAGATATCAAATACACGCTTCCCAAGGCTGTTATATGTTTTGTCATTCGTAAACACTATTTCTGAAAAGTGGAGATTTACAGTGTAGTTCCCATTTTCTAAGCAATAATGGAAATAAGTGAGCGACATAGGAGATACACGTGCTGTGGCATACAATTCAGATACATTGGCCGATGAGAGATACAGAGTGTAACGTGTATTTTGGTAATCATTATCATCCATGAAATCCCCAGTGCTACTAAACCCCCAGTAACTATTGTCACGAATAAAGTACTCTGCAGCACCACCTTCAACATCTCCATCTCCTTCATATACAACTGTGACTTTATCTTCCTTGATGGCTAAATTGTTTCCACCAGAATTAATATGCAAACAATTTGAATCTGCCATAAAATAATAATTTTAAAAGTATCTATTAGAAAGCAAGCTTTACGATAATCACAGAAATATATGCTTATATACCCCTTTGTAGTCTTTAACTATCAAGTGATCACAACAATTCATAACTACTTTAAAAGCATGCTACCATAATAATTCAATCACTTTCAATTCAATTCTCTCTCTCCTCTCCAAAATTAAGCTTCCAGAGAATGAAACACTAGCTGTAAAGAGTGTAATAAATCATCCTCAAAGCCAACACGACAGCCCCACAAATCTGTGAAAATTGTTTACCTTCTGCCGCACCCAGTTGGAGGGCCCTGAACTCATGGAAACTGGAGGTCTACTGTCTAAAGACTTGCATATACTCAGCTCATTCCCAGTGGAGTTCTCCTACTTGCAAGCTAGTATGGAAGATACACCCTCCATGCTGCTGACATTGCAAGACTTGATTTGCAATAAAAGCTAAAATTAAATTTTCTTGCAAATCAAAGGCTGTCATGTCGGGAATGTGAAGGGTGTGTCCTCCACACAGTGATGAAGACTAGTTTAGAAGAGATGGATGCTCTCCTATTCTCCCACTACATCCTTCCCCAAGCCCCAACTCCCCCAGCCAACATATCAACAACCCCTTTCAATGGAAAATCTCCATTTCTATATTGCCCCCAACTTCTGTGTTGAAAATTTCTAAGTTTCCATAGACCACGTGGCCTCATGTCTTAGTACCCTCCAGCCCACTTGCAATTAGAGATGGGGGCAAATAGGCAGATGGGCCTTTCAACAAACTGTGGAGCCCCAGGTCCACAGTCACCTTTTATAAATAAACCATTGATATCCTCTTCCATCTTCTCCAATTGGTTCTTCATAAATGCTCAAAGTGGATTTCTAAGAGTGCTTCCCTTGCATCAGGATTATCAGCATCTTCCTACTCATGTTGATCCTCATCAGCCTTGAAAGCCTCCATCCATGAGTCTGTTGCACCTCATAGTCCTCGGATGTCCCCAACTATGCTCATGAGAAACTCAAGACTGTCCCCTACCACTGGATGTCAACCACTTATGTCTTTCTAGTCTAAGTTTCCAGGATTTTCTGGCTCTTTTTCCTTCCTGCTACTAGGAGCTTCAAATGTATACCCCATGCTTTATTTTTGAAGGTAGTAAATGACAGCATGATATGTTTCCTATTTCCTTATTTATCTTTTATGAGTTGTATATATATACTTCCTTATTTAGATAGCAGAAGTTCCATACTTAGATTTTGTACATAGTCATAGTTTCCTTTCTTGTAAATATATTTAATTCCTGTAATTTACGCTTGATGCTAGCCTTGTATCTTGCACAATTGTGCCTATATAATGAAAGGAAATCCTCATTAAGGAGGTATTGAATCCACTTGACAGTAATTACTTCTAAAAACTTATCAATGTTTACAATATCATTTTTTTATGAGTACTACAAATCTGATTAGGAGAAATGCAAGAACGAAGGGTGCAGCCCTAGAGCATGCGAGCTCTACAACAGAAGCACTATTAAAGCAAAGACTGAAAAGAAAATATTACCAGAACTACCCAATAAGTCAATGAATAGATGGTATCTAAGAAAGAATCATAGTTAGCAACAGAAGCACTACTTTCAACACCCTACAGTCCTATATTCCAAATTCACCACTTCAAGCAAAGATAAACTGCTCACTATGCCATTCAACTCATCCTACTTCTAAATCATCATCAAGAGAAGCTGACAAATATTTCCAAGGAATGCAGGTATCACCCAGTATACTCAAATAGAAAAATGACCACGAACCAAAGCTCCATAGTTACCATCAATGTAAAAACAGATATAAAAACGGCGGATATAAAATTGCCTCATTCATTCTACATATAAAAACGGCGGATATAAAATTGCCTCCTCTTTGTACCAAACTCTCCACCAAAACAATGCAAAAACTAGCTGCAGTCACTATAAACACTATCTTATGGTCAGAGTTAACCTCAGAACCGAAGACTCAAGCTCACTTCTAACACAGAAAGTGTTCATCAGAACTGCAGTCTCATTGAAATAAACGAAACAGGACCTCATTCAGTTCTAATTCCAATCTTAGAATGATTGAAAAAACCTAAGATTCCAATTGAATTTTACTCTCATCAAGCCCATATGCTTAGTCATTGTTGCACTTTATTCTGAATGGTGGAAATAAATCAGGGAACAAGGACTCAAAAGGCAAAACTACACCAAGCCCCTGTAAAAGTTTTTCATGCTCCAATTTAATGCAAATGTTCCATGTGAAAACATCATATTGATTTAATGAAAATGCGCCATGTGACCTGCAGAAATTAAGAGTGGCCTCAATGTTTTAGAATTTCTTTCGTAGGGCTAGCTGAGATTCACTTGAGCAGTTTTTAAATGATTAAAATAGTTTATATGTCTATACTGATAAATGAAAACAATTTCACATTTTCATATGAGAGTTCAAAGAAAAATTTCAAAGAAAACTTGGAGAATTGATGTTAGTTTCATAGAGGTCAATAGTTTTTGGAACACCAGAAATTTATCCTTACATTGTGGACAATTGAAGTTCTTTAAGCAATGAGGACCTTGTTTTCTGTACAAAAATGAGTATAAAAGAATATATCAATAGGAAATGTAGTCGTCAATCAATATTTGGAATCCTAACCTTATACAAAACTTCTTCTCATTTTCTAGCTGCTTGGAAACTTATTAAAAAAACAGCGTAATAAATCAACAAAAGAAGCATCTTACATGTTGTCCTCCTTGAAGGAGCTTCGAAATAAGTTAAGATTCAAATTCCTAATAAGACAACAGAGGTTGAAAGAACTATCAGCTTTAAAGCCATGTCAAACTAGAAATATATGCAATTAATGAGTATAAAAGTAGACTGACAAGTTTTCTCCACAAGCTGGCTGTTCAGGACCTTGCCATGTGAAGTTATTGTAGGAAAGATCACTGCATCCATACATCAGAGAAAACCATGGCAATCCTTTAATAAAAAATAAAAAACAAACAAAACTAGAACCAAAAAAAAAAAAAAAAGGATAACAAGAATCTAAGAATACTATTATTTTAGTATTTCAGAAGAATTTGAACCCAAAAGGCATGTTATCAGGGAATATGCCTTTTCTTCAAAATGGCCAAGTTATGACACTAATGCTAGTACTCTCACCATCCAGAAAATAAAAGCAAATTTGCATAATTACATGCTGAAAAGCCCAGTCAATGTTGGGAGGAAGGTTTAATACTGAAGTTGTTCGGACCTGCCTAGGGGCAGGATGAGCAACAAAGGCCCTTCTCAACTGCCTTAATATTGATTTTTTTTTTTTTTTCTTTTTCCTCTCAGAATATTACTGGAAAAGGTCTATCTTTTTTTTATTGGCATAGGGACTCTCAATGCAAAACTGTCAAAATATATTAATATCAACCATAAAGAGTTTTGAGGAAATTCTATTTTTAAGTTCTGAGACATGCATTAAAAAGACAGACCATCTACGGAAGAGAAAATAGAGCATTCATGAACTTGATAGCATTAAATAAAATAAAATAGAATTAAGTAAAAAGAAAATCAGGAACCTCCACCCTTATATATGGAAATCGTTTGTTTGCGGAATTCCACTTTTAATATATAATTACAAGAACCAAGAACTGTTTCTGATAAACCAAAACCACATGGGGATAGCACCAAGTGAAAAGTAGACTGCCAATATATCCAAATGATGAAACAAAATTAAAAGCATACCAGATTAAAAAAATACATACATATTACTCCCCGCCTTCAAAATTGATTCTGGCACATTTCCTCTTAGTGAGTTGCCAGTTAAAAAGCTAGCAAAAACACAATCAAATGTTTAGTGTTTTATACAAATACTAAAACTCAAAAGCATTTGAACAAATCCTACCAGAAAACATAATACTGCATTCCAAAACATTTATGACACAGTTCTGCCCAGAAAGGAAGCTTGATTATAGAACATCGTGCCATAGGTGTCGCATGCACATGTTTGTTCGGGTGTTTGTGTGTGTATAAATTGTGTCCTCTAGATTTTGAAAAATATTTTTAAGTATTTTAGCAATGGAAGTTATAATATATAAATTAATACAGCCTGTATTTTGATATACTTACAGGAATCTCAGGCGCTCTAAGTTGGCACTGGTTGGAATCTCCCCAATTAATTTGTTAAAACTGACATCCCTACCACAATAACAAAGTCACAAGATAATTAATATTCATCCTCAGAAACAATTTACCAACCTGGAAAGTCCTAAGAAAAAGGTGATCTAAAATTTTATAATTTGAAAAAAATACCTTACATGATGGATATTCGGGTAGCCTAGGTCATTTTGCTTACATTTTGCTTATGAAAGTAGCCTATGTCATTTTGCTTATGAAAGAAAACACTGGTTCTATCAATATGTTATGTCTGCTAGTAAGTCATGCAAAAGGGAGCAAGCCAGACAATACTAACAAGAAAAGAATTGAGAAACAATAGCAGCAAGGAGTTTGGGCCATGTTCAGCAGTAAAGAAATGAGTTTCATAGTTTTATCAGAGTGTTTTTGGAACCATAGGTCTCTGCACTTTGATTTCATGTAAACCACATATCTACAAGTATGTTGTGATACCCTGAGTAGGGAAAGCGTTGCATGGGTGTTAAGTTCCACATGGGATATTTACTAGGTGGATTGACCTTTCTAAGTGATTCCTCAAAGTTCCATATAACTTCAACTGGTTCTTTTTAAGGTCATGACAAATGGTATCAAGGTCAACAAAGTAACACCATATGACACCAGAGCACTGCATACAAGACAGGACAGCCAGAACGTCAAGAATTCAAGTGAGGGAAAATTGTTACCTTAAACAGTGATGAAAAACTGCAAGGGTGCTCTGTTCCATATGGATGTTTACTATATAGAACTGAGCTTGATAAGTATTACTGGAAGCTCCATGTGCAACTTCAACTGGTCTTTTATGGTACAGCCTAGATGTAGCTAACAATTCCTTGGGTCATGACATGTGGACGCATTTGCACACCAACATGTTGTGTAATTTGCATAAGTACGTGCCCAAGTGTCTAACAACAAAAAGATGTGCCCATGCTATCTTCAGTTTCTGTAATTAGGTTGCTTAAGGAGAACACAATATTCATAGTGTTTTTAGCCAGGTTATTTTCTATTGTGTTGATCTTTGCAATAGACTCAGAACTTATTTCTAAACCTTCATTAAAGCCATTTTCTATTCCTTTCTTTTTATCTGATGACTTTACACGAAGCATGAATGTTGAGATATTGCTTATCATCTTTGCATGAACATTTACTATGTTCTTTTGCCTTGTTAACTGATAATTGAAAGCTTGAAGCACCGGACAACACTTATAATCCTGTCTTCAAAGGGCATAAATGATACTTCCAGAAATAGTTTTCTATTTTCAGTTAAGAGAAACCAACACCATTGAAAATATCATGTTTTTCATTTTTCTTTTTATTCTTTGTAAACAAAATTGAGAAATACTTCTTTGAAATACACAACATACCATATTTGGGATTTGGGCCCAAGAGTTCCTACCCAAACTCTAGGGCCTAGAGTGGCAGTCCACAGCATTTATAGCTATATTATTATCCACTTCTATAAATTTTTTATTACCCACTTTCACAAAACCAAGTATAAAATAAATTTAAAAATTTATTTCGAGAATTCTCAAAAAAAAGAGAAGTTTTCACCTAACAAAAACATTTCAATTTTTTTTTTTTTAAATAGCCCCCGTCTTTCTAGTTCATTGCAACAAAAAAAAATGTTTTATTTAATTATTTATCTTGAAGATACACACCCCCACATATGCCATTGCAAGCTAACAGAACACAGGGCTCCAATACATCACATGCTTTACTTACAACATGTCCAGATTCTTCATAGTCCAGATGTATGCAGGGATCTCCCCAGAAATCTTACAGTTTCTCAAAACCCTGAGATTTAGAACGGAATTATATCAAGTAAACCATCATCACATCGAACATATACAATTTTTACCATGTAACCAGTTGACATACAATCTTACTATGCCAGACATGTTTCTCAGCATAGGAAAGTCCTGATTTGGCCCATCCATATCGCTAATCCTCCTGTATAAAGGATGATAAATCTATTGGTTAATTAAAAAAATCACACCCTATTCAAACAAATGCATCGATTTAAGAAATCTTTGTACTCACAACTCAGTTAAATTATGCAGGAGAGATATCTTGGGTGGGATGGGTCCCTCCAGTCCACTTGCATGCATTTCTCTTCAGTAATTCAAATTTGAATGAAATAAATAGAAATATGTGTAAGGTTAAGGTCAAATGTCGAAATCTCAGAAAAGCACTTGAGAGTTTTTGAGAAACAAGGATCATACAGTCTTGTCAGTTGTTTCCAGTTCTGAATGAAGTCAGGCAGCTTTCCTTTGAAGTTGTTGTCATTTATCCTACTGCATATGGAATAAAATGATGTTCATCAGCCAATATTTGATACCTGTGCTTTAAAGCAAAGATGAATATGTCAACAGAAGAAAATACAACAAACTCTTACAAATCTGTTAGATTTTGCAGCCTAGAAAAAGTCTTCGGCAAGTTTCCTGTCAAATTATTTGAGGAGAGCACCCTGCAATTACAATATTGCAGCAATGAAACAACAAAATCTTTCATAAATGTGAAAAAAATGCAAAGAAAACTAAAGAATTATAAAACACCAAAATCAAGAAATAAGATGCCTCACAAAGTCTGCAAATTGATCAAGTTGCCAAGCTCAGGAGGAACAATGCCTGAGAATCGGTTTGCTTCAAGGCACCTATTTGGGAAAAAAAATAACTAATAAATAAACCCCAAGGGAACTAAACTCACGATTAAACCCTCCAATGGTAAAGCAAAGAAATCATTTAACAAGAACTTCAGAGCCTTGTACTTCATTGCACAACTTGAACAAATTCACGAAGACTTCTATCACCATAAGACGTCCAATATATTAATGGAGAGAGAGAGAGAGAGAGAGAGAGAGAGAGAGAGAGAGGCAAAATAAAGATTAAAACACACATGTATTTGAGAGTCGTAATATTTCCCAATTCCTTTGGAATTTCCCCTGATAAGCGATTCGCTAGAACAGAGCTGCAAGTCACTTGCTGGTTAATTTAAGATAAAAGCAACAAAATGAAAACTTAATAGATATTGTTTTACAAGTGCTCACATAGAAGTCAATTGCATTGAAGTCCATTCCAGTGGTATTGTCCCATTAAGATAGTTGTATGCAAAATCACTAAAATGAGAGGAAGATCAGTGTAAATTGAAAAGAGTGAAATAATTCTAGTGAATTGTGTTAGAAACAATTTCTGTAAATTCATACACAAAAGTGGAGCATTTCAAATTATCTTACATATTTTGGAGATAAGGAAGCTTGAACAGTTGAGGTGGAAGCATGCCAGAAAGGCTGAAACCCTTTAGCACTCTACAAACACACGGGAAATCATATATATATATATATGGTGTGCTACCATCAATTTCCACTAAATTACATATGTCATGGATATAGAAAAAAGGCTGCTTTTGAAAACAATGTTTGCGGGGCTTCATTTACAATGTACCCTCCAAAAAACTTTTAGCAACATAATAAAAATAATCAAAAGAATAGATATAGATATATATATATATATATATGTAATATTGGAGATTAAGGCTTAGAGGAGTTAAGTAAGATTGCTCACCGAAAAAAAAAAAAAAAAAAAAAAAAAGCATTAACATAGATTGCCCATCCAGATTATAGAGATGTACAATGATGCAAGATGGAATATTTGATGTAAAACTAACTAGTAACAAGATGGGGAAAATATACATCGTTACGACATGGCAGACAGTGTTGTTCTCAAAGTGGCAATCACAACCAATGCTGCTCTCAGAATTCCTTGGTGGCTCTGGTGCTACCCCAACCATTTCAACTTCACATGAATTGCCATTAAACTTCCAATACATTGCACCCATCGTACTAGTTATTTGTTGAAGTGCATCAACTAAACATCGTCAACAATCAAAAAACCATCACAAGTCAAACCAATATTGTACAACTGTACTTATTAGAAAAAAAACAATTGGCAATCCCACTTCGTTGCTCCACATTTGGCCACATGAAACTTAAAAATTTATGTTACAAAGAACCGAGGAAAATGCAAGATTTAAAGCAACCTTCAGGCTTGAGGTAAATGCAAAGAACTAAAAAGGAAATTTATACGTTTCTTCGTTTATGTTTGTCTTCCTAAAATAAGTTTTGCTTTTAGTTTCCCTTTCTTCTTTAAAGAGATATCAGCTCAAGATCCAAAAGAAACTAGAACATTCACATGATTAAACTCCCAAGCATTCACATGATTAAACTAGAACATTTATATACTTCTATCAGCAAACTTGCATTTCCTCCACAAACAAACAAAACTCAATATGAAATTCCAGATTTGGGTTATGATTAATCCGTAAAAATTGTAAAAAACGAAGAAGAAAAAGAAGCAAAGCCAAACAATTATGCTATAAATTTTTATTTCAGGCCAGCAAGAACGAGTCGAATTAGACTGAATGGAACTTAGCCCATGTAATAACAGACAACCAGAAAACCATGAATAAATTAAGCACCATGTTATCATAAATTTTCAAGAGGGAAGAAAACCCAACTTTCCGTTTGGTCACCAAGAAAATCAAAACAAGAACAAGAGAAGAAAAGAAAACTTTGATTTCTTACAATGAAAATGATAAGCTAAGCCCAAATAGTCCATGCGGTTAACGGGTGACATTCAGTACTACGAGCTTCCCAAGATTTAAGCTTTTCAGCTTCTTTCATTTACCTCACCAAAGAGAATGGAAGAGAGCCCGTACCTTCTTCTTGGGGTACCCTTGCCTCCGCAAATCCAAGCAACCTGAAGCAACTCGACGCAAAAATCATAAAACCGAAAAGGTTCTTTGCCGTCATGATCAAGAATTTGACAAAAACAACCGGAGCTTCTGTAGGAATCGAGTTGTTTTCGAACAGAGTTGTCTTTACACTTTCCTGCAGGTTTCGCAAAAGCTTTGGTATGAGAATCCACCACTGTCGGCAGTTGACACTTGACAAATCTTATCCTACCCAGATGTGAAAATGCGTTTCAAGAAAGAGGCACTAATTACTAGCCTAATAATACGATTTGACCGCAATATACGTTCGGAATCCTCGGATTCTCCAAGTTTTGGATCCACCCTCTCTCTCGGTAATCCACTGTTGATTGCTGGAATATAACATGAATTTCGTTACAAGAAACCAAGTTTACAAGGAGAATTGGTTGTTGTTTGCACCCACTGTTTTGTATATTTTATACTTTGAAAAATCATTTCATCTGATTATCAAAAATATAATTCTAAATGATAAAATAGATAACCTGATATAATCTTAAAATCGTTCTTTAAAAGTATCGTGTGTAAATTTCATGAAAAATTGTTGAACATCTTATTTTTAGATTTTCAAATCCCAATTATGTTTCCTTTTCCGTAAAATGAAATCTAGTGAGGTTCTCAGTGACATTCTATTTTTGGATATTATATTCCATAACCGTGTACTTTATAAAGAAGACAACTTCGTTGAAATTTTGAAAATGGCTATCCATAAACTGCGCCGCGGTGGATGTCTGGACCGTCTGGTGCTTCGTAAGCTACCGTACACTAGTTGTTGGCATCACGCGCTTTGACGGCTCGTGATGTTTCACTGTTTCATATTTGATATGAACCTTTCATATTGGGCGCAATACAAAATCTTTGTGTCCCTACCTAAGGCCATGTTTGAATAAGTAAATAATTCTTAAAATTTTTAAAATTTTTTATAATTTTATTCTTAAAAATTATTTAAATATAAAATACTTTTTAATTTTTAATTTTTAATTTTTAATTTTTATCTAATTATTACCTAATCATTATCCAAACAAAAAAATTAATACAAATTTGAAAACAAAACACAAAAATTAATACAATTTTTACAAATTTTGAAACAAAAAATAATATTTAAACAAGTTTTTAACTTTATAAATTTTTATTTAATTTTTTCTTTTTAATTTTTCAAAATTCAATAAAATATCTTTTCTCAAACTATTTTATTACTATTTATAAAATTTTGATACATATATGTATGTATATAAGTATATATAGAATACATTTATCGCACCATTTGATCTAGAGTTTTGCTATATACAAATAAAATCGCATATTAATCTGTATATCACAACTAATTCATTCATATTTAAAATTTAAATTAACACTATTTTTAATAAAATTTACTTTTTGACTAATCAGATTAGATTGATGTACATATTAATACATAATTATACTTGTAACTAAAATTTTCTTTTAATCTAATATAATTATAAATAAGTGTGTGAATGTTTTTCATCTAATAAATTAAATATTATCTAGTTCATGTCCTTCGATGTCTCACAACTTCCGTGTGGCTGCGGATTGCTTAGTAGAATCGAAACCATGAAAATGCTTGCATGCTTTTTTATTTTATTTTTTTGCAGTAATTAGGAGCACTTTATCAACTTTTCAGTGGCGGCACGGCAGCTTGATTTAGAACAATTTTAACTTTGTATATTTTGATAGCCGGCTTTCTACTGCTAATTAAATTAAGGAGGGTGTGAATAAAATATTCATTTTAATAATAAAAAAATAATTATTTTTATAAAAAAATGAGCAATTTTCGTGCATGCACGAGGTTCTAGGCACATGAATTCAACTACGTATATATGTGTTACAATCAAGGGTACATATTAGTGGTTCAATAATTTATGGACTATTTTCGTTCAAAAATTTTCATAATTTTTTTTTTTTAAACATCATTCAAATATAAATATTTTTTAATTTTTAATTTTAACTTTTTTTATCTAATCATTATACGTATTTTCTCAAATAAAACATAAAAGATAATACAATTTTTTCAAATTTTAAAATAAAAATAATATTAAAAATTATATTCTAACAATATTTTAATTTTAAAAATTTAACATATTTTTATTTAATATTTTTTCTCTTCTTTTTCAGAACTCTATAAAAAGATCTTAACAAAATAACTTTTCCAAGCATCTCCTTATAAAAAGATCCATTGAATTTCCTATTAGAACGTCTGAAATTAGAAAAAATCTTCGACTTCTCACCAGCAGCCATGCACGAACCCACTTCTACCCTTTTTGTCTACAACAAAAACATGCATGTATTATTATTATTATTATTATTATGTAAAGAAAAATGATATTTCACATTTAAAAATAAATAAATAAATAAATATAGAACCAATAAATTATTTTTAAGGTGTGCGGGATATATAGATCAAGAGTAGTGCTAGGGCCACCAAAGATTCCACACCTTGTGTCTACTGAATAGTATAAATAATTTTTTATTTTTATTTTTGTTTGTGTTTTTTTCAAATATTTTTTTAAACCCATTTAAAAATAAATAAAAAATAAAAAATTATTAAAAATAATTTCTTAATCATTAAATAAAAGAAATATTAAAAAAATAAAAATTTTGATATAAAATATGTATACACTTTTTCGATGTCTCTGTCATTTGTTATGGATCAAACATGATATAAAAGCGACGTGGCTACGTAAATGCATGCATGAGCGAGTCTTATAGATCAGTTCAATTCTTCCATGCGAGTTGGTCAAATTAATAAATTCTACCACGCAATAATCAATGATTCTTCCGAAAATGAAAGGACGAGAAAAAAGCAATATCAATAAATAAATAGGATCGAAGACTAATTAAAATAATTAAGTTTGTTGTTGACCGTTGACCATTGCAAGCCAGAGAGTATTACAATCGAGGTGTCTGCAATGGGATTAAAACAGCAGGCCAATTGGCCCCAAAAGGCCGAAGGATAAGCAGATATTCAAACCCAATGTTAATTCCGTTTCATACCCGAATGATTTTTTTTTCAGGAGGGTATGGAAATCATTAGGTTGTAAAGCACTCAGCACCCATGATCATTGACAATCTGCTGCCTGTAAAGAGATTATAATAAGAAAAATTCTATTCATCATCTCCACATATTTGATACCACACATTATACTTTTTTATTTTTTTATTTGTTATTTTTTTAATTTTATTCTTCTTAAAATAATTGAATTCTTCTTAAAATAATTGAATTCTTCTAATCATCATATATATACCACACATTTATTAAGAGAAAAAACTAATAAAAATAATTTTTAAAAATGTGATGTATGGTGTGTGGGGATAATAAATAGCAAAGCTCCTTACCGTATCACCAAAAAAAAACACCAGCTAATTTATTCTAACTCCCTCGTTTACTTAATTTGATTAAGTGTTCAATCAACTTTAAGCAGATCTCATTTCACATTTGAATATTCGGTTTATTTTATGATATTCAGATGCCTCAAATTCAGAATACTACACTCTGATTTATAGAGGTTCAAAGTATTATAAACTGGCGCGAGCACAACATTGCCGCAATCAGTATGATGCTAGGATGCATACTGGTTCACTACATATTGGCTAGAGCGACAGTTTATGCATGCCTCGTCATTACTGAATTAGCAAATCAACTTCTTTAATACAGATTTCTTTTAAGGTTATGGGAAATTTACTATTGAAGCATGATAATGAAGATTCAATAAAGGAGGGTACAACACAGAAGGTGGCCTCGGCAGATGCAATCAGCTGAGCATAATGGTGCATGACTGTACCAATGTCAAAGACATTTTGTCTTTGTATATTTATTCTTTGTAGTGGAGTCATTAGTCATTTTTCTTCTATTTTGTTTAGACTTGTCTGTATGTAGAGCTGGCTGTTGCATAGCAACATATATGATTGTTTTCTTTGTACAGATAGTTATAGGTGCCTTTGATACGTGTTTTCTAAATATATATATATATATATATATATATTGTATTGTGTAATATCATTTCAATTAGAATGAGAAATTCCAAATATATATATATTGTATTATGTAATATCATTTCAATTAGAATGAAAAATTCCAAAGCTTTCTCTTCCATTTGAAGTTAATTTTCCCTTCTCATATTTCTCTTCTTATCCTTTTCCAAGTGCTACTCTGCAGCTTGATTTCTTACATGGTATCAAAGCGATAGTTGTTGTCAACAATGGAAGAAGAATCAACCAACCAAAATAATCAGTAATATGTTTCACAATTCCTCAACTTCTTTAATCAAAATAATCCCTATCGAATAGAGAATGGGGATAGCACAATGGCTAGTTTGGTCACTATCTCTTAACTACATAAAACTATGTTACTTGGTCTAGAGCCATGCGAAGAGCACTCAAGGCCAAGAATTGGTTTCATTAATAGAGACATCAAAAGGCCTACAGGTCAAGATGATCATGAAGGCTTAGGAACACTGCAATGATGTAGTGGTGTCTTGGATTCATAACTTAGTAAGCAGCTCTGTGAGAACTAGCTTAGTCTTCGTTGATTATGCTTATGCTCTTTGGAATGAGCTGCAAGACAGGCTATCACAACAAAATGGGCCACATATTTTTCAGTTAAAGAAATCTTTGACAAGTCTCTCACAAGGAGATGACTTAGTAAGCATCTACTTTGAAAAAATCAAGACTATTTGGGATGAACTAATTCTATATGACCCTATACTTGAATATAGTTGTGATCAATTGAAAATTATGGGGGATAGGTACCAAAGGGACTGTGTCATCCAGTTCCTTTTGGGCCAAGTGAATGCTACTCTAATACTAGGGACCAAATCATGTTGATCAGACCTATGCCTGCATTGAACATGGTTTTCTCCATGATTCAACAACAGGAGAAACAACACCATATGATTTATGGTACCTCTTCCCCTAATCTTATGGCCATGCTCACTAAAGGGAAGTTTGGCAACTTCAAATCTGCAAGCAGGCGTGAGAGGCCTTACTGCACACATTGTAAGATGCAAAGACACACTTTAAAGACCTGTTTTAAAGCTAGAAATGCCAAGACTCCTGTATGTAGTCATTGTCATATGAATGGACACTTGGTAGACAAATGCTACAAGCTGCATGGGCACCCACCAGGACATAAACTGCATAATAAAGGGAAGAGTTCCGGTGCTTTTGTTACCCAATCAAACATCCCAGTTGCAGTAGATCACCATGAAGGGGGATGGTGATAAAATGGCACTCACCAAGGGGCAATATCAACAACTTCTTACTTTGTTGTAGCAAAAGGATCACTCAGTCAAGTCTTCTACAGGGCAACATCAAACCACTTTTCCCATTGCAGCAAATGCAACTAGTATTTACAAGATGTCTGGTATTTTTTTCTTGCCTCTCAACCTATACACAGAAACCGTCCAGTTTTTCTAGTGTTTCTTAGATTTTGGACACGGGTGCAACTGACCACATAATTTGCAACCCCTCTTTTTTCAACATAGTCACTGCAAATGTATTTTATTCAGTTAAGCTTCCTAATGGTGAAAATGTACTTGTCACACATATAAGAACTTTTAGAATTACTGAACACATTATTTTACAGGATGTACTTTGTGTCTCATCATTTTCTTTTAATTTTTCGTATGCCAGAAAAATTGTTAAGGACCTTGCTTGTTGCCTTATATTTTTGTCAAACTGTTGTTTCCTACAAGACCTTTTGTCATGGACCACGATTGAGATGGGTGAAGCCAATGATGGATTGCACCACTTGCTGACAATGAAAGTCTCTCCCTCAGCATTGATGACTACCCTTTTAAAGCTTTCTGAGAATGATAGTTTTGTTTATGCTTCTGTCATGAATAGCATTTTTGTTTCAAACCTTTGGCATTGTTGCTTAGGCCATATTTCAGATTCTAGGTTATCCTTGATCAATGATCCTATTATACAAAATTCCTTACCTTCTAATAACAAAATCATTGTTGTATTTGTCCTATGGCCAAGCAACATGGCTACCTTTCTCTCACATCTCTCATTGTTCTTCTAACAACTTTGAAATTGTCCACTTTGATCTTTGGGGACCTTCTTTAGAGATTGCTTATGATAGTACTTGATTTTTCCTCATTATTGTGGATGACTTTTCTCGAACCACTTGGGTTTATCTTTTTAAGAATAAATCTGACACAAGACAATGCATAGAGTCCTTTTTCAACTTGGTTGAGACCCAGTTTGGAACTAAAATTAAAACTGTTAGGAGTGACAATAGTACTGAGTTTCAAATAAAAGAATTTTTTAGTAAGAAAGGGGTAATTCATCAAAGAAGTTGTGTCCAAACACCTCAACAAAATGGTATTGTTGAGATAAAACATTAACATCTTTTGAATGTTGCACGAGTTTTAAGATTTCAGTCTAACATCCCTCTCAAATATTGGAATGAATGCGTCTTTATTGCCACCTACATCATAAATAGGACTCTTCTTCAAACCAAACCAACCTATGAACACATAAGAGTTTTTGGTTGTCTTTCATTTGCCTCTATTCTATCTCAAGGTAGAAAGAAGTTTGATCCTATAGGGAGGAAGTGTGTTTTTATAGGCTATCCCTTTGGAGTGAAGTGTTACAAATTATTTGACCTTAAGAGCAAGAATGTGTTTCTGTCTAGGGATGTCATTTCCCACGAGTATGTTTTTCCCTTTCAAAGGGATTCATCTCCACAATAGTTATCCATACCTAACATTGAGTAGGTATTTAATTTCTTTTGGCTAGGAATTCTCCTCACTCTACTAGTCCTTCTAGCCATGACCAGTCACCAACTCTTCAATCACCAGATTCTGAACATTTCAAAACAGAAAATGACCCTCTCTCTCCATCAAGACCATCACATTTTCCTAAGGACTTGCAGCCTCAATGTTACCACTTCAAAACTCTCATATACACCAGAAGCCTTTGAAGACAGCCACCCTATACACTCTCCTACTTGTACTGATTAGGTTTTGGCATCTCTACCTCGAAAATCAGTCAAGCCTAAAAAAACACCTCATTATCTCCAAGACTATCATTGCCAACAAGTCACTCTTGGTTCCTCCTCCCACTCCATGGATCAGACAGTTCCAGTATCTTCAGGTACACCCTTTCCTTTGTCTAATAATTTGTCTTATAAAAATTTCTCTCTTAATTTTCAAGCCTTTTCCACCTCCATTTCCACTCAAACTGAGCTACAAACCTATAGCCAAGCTGTTGAAGATCCTAATTGATGCAAAGCTATGGAAGCTAAATCAACAGTTTTAGAGTTGAAAAACACTTGGGTCATTTTCGACTTATCATCAAGGAAGGTTCCAATTAGTTGTCAATATGTTTATAAAGTGAAGTATAGCTCAAATGAGACAATTGAGATGTTAAAAGCTCAACTAGTTGCAAAGGGATATATGCAACAAGAAGGGATAGACTATCATGAAACATTTTCCCCTATTGCTAAGATGGTTACAATGAGAAATTTGCTTTCCATAGTTGCAGTGAAAGGTGGACAATTATATCAATTTGATGTAAACAATGTCTTCCTCCATGGAGACTTAGAAGAAGAAATTTATATGCAAAAACCTCTAAGATACAACAAAGGAAAACCAAGTCAGGTATGCAAATTACAAAAATGTTTGCATAGCTTGAAGCAAACCTCAAGGCAGTGGTATTCTAAGCTTTCAGCTGCATTATTCGAGTTTGGTTTTAAGCAATCAAATGCTGACTATAGCCTTTTCACAATGAGAGGAACTAATTCATTTATTGCACTATTAATATCTGTGGATGGTATCATTATATCTAGTGACTGTTTAGAATCTGTTTCCCTCATGAAAAGCTTCCTACATTAGAAATTCAAGATTAAGGACTTAGGTCACTTAAGATACTTTCTTGGGATAGAAGTGGCTCAATCCTCTAGAGGAATCTACATTTGCCAAAGAAAGTATGCACTTGACATCCTTGCAAACTTAGACACCCTTGGTTTGAGACCTATTAAGGTTCTTATGGATCAAAACACTAAGCTAAGTAAAGACACTGGCCAAACATTACCTAACCCTGCAATATATAGAAGGCTCATCGGTCGATTGCTTTATTTAACACTTACACTGTTGCCCAGATGACTAACACAAGAGGGGGGATGAATTGAGTTGTATTAAAAAAAATAACAATTATAAATCAAATATATAATATAAAATATAAACAAAATATGAAATAACAATAAATATAAAGAGTAAGGGTAAGAGAGAAGCAAACTCAGTATGTTAACGAGGTTCGGCCCCACTGCCTACGTCCTCGCCTCAAGCTACCCCTTGAAAATTTCCAAATTCACTATTCAACCTCCTTCAGGTGGAGATAGAAATCTATTACACCTTTGAACAACACCGCTACAAAGGATCCGTGTAGAACACCCTCTACACTTGCAATCACCTTACACGTGGTGATTCAACTATTCCCCGTGTAGAATACTTTCTACACACACAAGGGTTATACACACCCTTTTTCTGATACAAAAGCTGATAGTGGGTAGGTTATCAGAAAACACTCCTCAATGAGTGAAATAAGAACAATACAACGCAAACTATATCTCTCAAAATGAATAAGGATTAAGGCTCAATGCTTAGAGAAGAGAGAATGAAAGCTTTGAATGAATGTTGTATGCTCTTGGTGTTGTGTATGTGAAGCTCTCAAATGATCTATTTATAGGCATATGAGACTTCATATTTAAATTTAAAAAGATTCACATGTCAAAGACAACATCATTCACTTTTTCAAAAAATTCAAATAAAAGGTTCTTCTTTTTCAATTGTCAAAGATAACATCATTCATTTTTTCAAAGAATTCAAATAAAAGGTTCTTCTTTTTCAATTGTCAAAGACAACATCATTCACTTTTTCAAAAAAATCAAACCTAATCTTTTACTTTTGGCATATGACAAAATGAGCACACTTTCATTTTCAAAAAATTCAAACCTAATCTTTTACTTTTTGTATAAGTCTAAAAAAATATCAATCACTTTTGAAAATATTCAAATAAAACATGCACATGTGAAAGATGACAATCAATCATCTTTAATATTTTCAAAGTTCAACCCTTTAATCAAGGCATGCACATGCAAAAGATGACAATCAATCATCTTTCAAAATTTTCAAATTTAATTTTCAAAAATATTCATGCACATGTGGAAAATGTATTTTAATGCTTTATGATAAAATATTAATTTTGAACATTAATCCTAATTTCGAATTTTGAAGAGATTTACAACATTACTCTATAATTTTAATGTGAACTTGTTCCCTTCTTGCTCATGTTTGTTTCCTTGATGTGCTTGACTCCATTGTGTAGACAACTTGAGCTTGAGACTTCTTTATTCTTTGAATTCATTTGTTATCATCAAAATCCATGTGTAAATATATAATTACACAAAACTTGAAATCTTGGATTCAACATACATGACCTGACATCTCTTATAGTGTGTAGAATTTGAGCCAATTCATAGACTGTCCAACCAACATCCACCTAGTTGCTACACAAAAGGTTCTGAGGTACATAAAAGGAGCTCCTGGTCAGGAGATTTTATTTTCTCCCTCAGCTAAACTTCAATTGTCAGTATATTGTGACTCTGATTGGGCCTTTTGCCTTGACACTAGGAGATTAGTCACTAGGTATTATGTGTTCCTTGGGCATTCCTTGATATCTTGAAAGTCTAAGAAGCAGTCCATTGTGTCCCGATCTTCTGCTAAAGTAAAACATAAAGTCATGGCTACAACTTGTTGTGAAGTAACTCGGCTAAAGTATCTCCTCATAGATTTACAAGTACCTCATGTACAAACTGCTACTCTTTATTGTGATAATCAAACAGCCTTGCACATTGCATCTAACCCTGTATTCCATGAGCAGACCAAGCATATTAAGCTAGACTACCATCTCCTCAAGAATAAAATATTAGAAGGTAGTATTCAGACTACTCACATTTCTAGTAGGTTACAGTTAGTTGATGTGTTCACAAAAGCATTTCCTACTTATCTCATCAACTCACATCTCTGCAAGATGGGAGTAGTCAATTACTACTCTCTATCTTGTAGGAGGCTACTGGACCATGATAATGAAAATGCAACAAAGGAGGGTACAACACAGAAGGTGGCCTGGGCAGATGCAATCACTTGAGCATAATGGTGCATGGCCATACCAATGTCAAGCACATTTTGTCTATGTATATTCATTCTTTGTAGTGGAGTCATTAGTCCTTTTTCTTGTCTTTTGTTTAGACTTGTCTTAATGTAAAGCTGGCTGTTGCATAGCAACATACACGATTGTTTTCTTTGTACAAATAGTTATAGGTGCCATCGATATGTGTTTTCTACACACACACACACACACACATATTGTATTCTGTAATATCATTTCATTTAGAACGAGAAATTTCAGAGCTCTCTCTTCCATTTGAAGCTGTTTTTCCCTCCTCATATTTCTCTTCTTATCCTTGCTTCCCAAGTGCTACACTGCAGCTTGTTTCTTACACTTACAGATTATGCTCCTCTCACAGCTTTTGATGTTTTTGTGTCCGAGTATGTATGCAATTATCCAAAACTTTAACAGATAAAAATTCAGAACATAGCCGAAGTACAGAGAAGAAGGCATGCAAAAAGGGAAGGATTTAAAGAATAGATGGGCTTTTCAAATTAATCTCATACAAATCTTCTTCTGATGTTGAGGAAGGGCCAATCCCTGAGGAGACAGACGTCGAGTTTTTGGCCTGACTTGCCTCTGAAGTCTTGTTTTCCATTTGCAAATAATTATCTCTCATGGCTTTGAACCTCAGATATGACTCATCAGTAATTTCATAGAGGTCATGGGCGGATGCAGAGGATGAGCCATGCAATGAACCGACTGACGTTGACCGATGATCCTGACTACCTTCCATACTTTGACTTAGCATCTGGCTGTGATGGTCTCTTATGGCTTTAAACCTTAAATCTTTACTATAAGTACTTGCTTCAGGAATCACTTCGGGAATGACAGTTGTTCCTTCGAGCATGTTTACCACTTCAGACATGGTCGGCCTTAATGAGGGTGAAGCATTAGTGCATAAGAAAGCTACTTTCATCATCCTTTCTGCTTCTACCTTGTTGAATTCAGATCCAAGCTTTTTATCTACTAGGTCCATTAGGCTTCCAGTTTCCTGCAGATGACAGGCCTGCAATGAAAAAATATATATATAATACGTATACATCTTTCAAACATGGAAGTTTGCAAAGACATTCAAATTTGATTATGCAGTAATTTACTGAAGTATAGAATGAGCATGTCATAATTACAAGGGATAAAATAATTAGCTATTATATGAGTAAATCTGACCTTTTTTTTATTAACCTAATTATTCTGATTATCTGAATCTTTTTTTTTTTTCTTTTTGTTTCACCACACTCTCTTCACCTGCTCTTGACAAAAGTACGCTCTGATTCATCTTCTTTACAGTGTCCTCATCCTACAATAACTTGAGCGCAAGCTACCTCACTTTTTGAAGTGTATTTTAAGTTGAAGGAACAATTACTATCATTTCTATGGTCGAGACACAAAATAATTAATCTTTTTAATAAAAGAAGCACAATATGTGTGGAGTTAGAGACTTCTAAGCATTCCAAGAAAAATTAAAATGCAGATTGCAAGGCAGGACATCATCAGTCACAGATCTCATACTAGATGCAAAAAGCACATGACATAAAAGTAGAGAACTACCCAATCTAGAAGACAGGCACAGTTAGTTGCAGGCCCATAACTCATATTGTGCTTCCCACTAACAATTTCCAATGCCACAACTCCAAAACTGTAGACATCAGCTTTGTAGGTTAAATAACCCCAAAGAGCATATTCTGGTGCCATATATCCACTGTGAATGAAAATAAAAGATGATGAGATACTTTTCTTAACGGTTGGGGACATAGGTAAAAAGAAATCAAATTTGTGGCTTACATTGTTCCAGCTATTCGGGTACTGATGTGGGTTTTTTCCCCTTCATCAAGCCTAGCCAATCCAAAATCAGAAATTTTGGGGTTCAGCTCCCTATCAAGCAAAACATTGGTACCTTTTATATCCATGTGAACAATCTTGAGTCTTGATTCTTCATGAAGAAAAGCTAAACCTTGAGCTATTCCAACACAAATCTTGTGCCTAGTCGGCCAGTCCAATTTCAGTTGAAATTTTTCAGGACCTATTGCCAAGGCAAAATTCATTAACGCATAAGAAACATTTGTGCAGTTTGTACTCTATTTTTGCAATGTAACACCATCAATTAAGTAAATTGCACAGCATAATTCTCACCAAACAAGGCTCTGGCAAGGCTATTATTCTCCAGATATTCATATACGAGCAACAGTTGATCACCTTCAATACAACAGCCATAAAGTTTCACAAGATTTGGGTGTTGCAAACAAGAGATCATGCCTATCTCATTCAAAAATTCACGATTTCCCTGACTTGATTTAGATGAGAGCTGCTTTACAGCAATTACAGTACCATCGGCTAATAGACCCTACATACCAGGCATGAAAGGGTGAAAAATTTATACTCTTGAAGAAAAGGCCATACAGCAGTATGATTTATTATAACTCAGGGTTGGCTTGAATACCTTGTAAACAGGTCCAAATCCACCTTCTCCAACCTTGTTTGCAGGATCAAAATTGTTAGTGGCAATGTTAATTTGCTTTAAACTAAAAGAACTTGTTTGGAGCTCTAGTCCTTTAATATCTGTTCAATGAGAAGAAAGTATACCTTAGAAGTCAATAAACTGGCACATTAGCAAATATAATTCCTCCTTACTATTACAAAGAAACTGATACACAAAACAAGGCCTAAGTTCTAACATCTTAGTACACAAGCTTTCTAATTTACAAACTATTTTCTTAATTGATCTGTTCAGCTATATAACAAACCACACTCTATCCTAAAATTGATTGAAAGACAACTCTGAAATTTGAAGATGCAAACACATGGATTTAGAAATTCTGCTTACGCAGTTTTTCAAAATGTAGCAATAGGGAAACAGTATTTGGTGAAATAAAAGATGAGTGCTAAGAAAGAGAAGAAAGGAAACATGAACGTAGGGCTTGGAAAGAAGATTAGAAAGTGGCCCTTCCCAAAGCTCTTTTTTCTATTCATTTAACTAAGTACATGAAATTAGAATAATACCCTTCTTAACATTAAAAAAAAAAAAACAGAATAACACCCTTTTAGTTTACCAAACAAACAAAAACAAAAAGCTTCTCAAAACATCTTTATAAATCAGTGCAAGTACACCATCAAGGAAAAGCAAACCATAAACAATTTCTAGACATTTTTAGAAGAAAGCAACCAAATTTTATTAAATTTTATAGTCGTTGAAAAACCCCCACCAATTGAAAAGTTAAAGCTGAATACTTTAATTTCACATGCTTGAAAAGAACAATAACTAAACAATTAAGTGATTGCTTCAAAGGATTAATAAATCAATTTAGATACAAACAATCGATGGTGCTTATAATGCTATAAGCAAGTCCTAGGTCTATTACCTAAGAGAAAGTGAGACATTACTGCAAAATCAGAGTTGATAAATTTCAATGAGCATCCTACAAACACTATTAAAATCTTTAAGAAAATGAAAAATCGTTCAAAAGAATAGATCTCACAAGATAGTGGGCACTCATGCACAAAACAATGACTCGATAAAAATAGGAAAATAAATTATTTTTTATTTTATCTGAAGCAATAATATGTGCATCTGATAACACCCAAACCTTGTTCTCTCCCAGATTTGGCTCTAAAATAGCACCTCCACCAAAGGACACACAATGCCAAGAATATGAGGCATGATCCAACAGCTCCTACAATAATTGGTGCAATCCTTGTCTTCCCCCCTTCCGAGTGAGGTATGAAGTCTAGTAAAAATTGCCAACAAAGCGAGTATGCGAAACAGGAGTTAACTTTAGAAAATGAGGAGAGAATCTCGAAGCATACATAGATTTAAGTGTAAAACTGAAATTGAAAACTAGGTTGTACTAGATAAGAAAAGCTCATAATTATGGAAAAAGTCAAGAAAAATTTCCTCTTGTTTCCACATAGAACATATCAATCATATCTTCTTAGTATATGGTCAAATCAAACGAGACAAAAGATGTTTGTAAAAGCATCAAAAGGACCAACAGCAACATACAACACTATGTTAGATTATGCATTCCTTTGCACCTCTGCACTACTGCATACTTCTTTCTCACCATCGGTTTGTCCTCGATTTCTATAACTCATCATCCTGCTCTAGGAAAGCCCCGGAGATTCTATCCGAGGAATAGGGGGATACAAAAAAGTACAAGATAGTTACCACCTATCTCAAGTGCCAATTAAAGAACAAATTTTGGCAAGAAGAGAAAAAAGGATGGATCAAATTCTATTGATTTATAGAGACGTGAGTCGAGGTTTTATATGTTCAAGTCCAAAACGGGAGGTATACTAAAATGAGTAAATATAATTAGAAAGCATAAAATCGGAATCCGAAATGATAATGCAGTTGGAGTAAGGCAAAGAGAACAAACAAGTTAAAGACTGCATCCCATACCAGGGGCACATCCCCCCGAAACCCCTGTTTTATGGGGACCTCCCTCCAACCCCCTACCATATCAGCAGACCAACTTTACTGCATGCGAAGCAGCAAGTCGGGAAGAAAGCAGATGCCAATATTACAAAGCTAATTTAGATTATAAATTCTGAAGGATCACTTCAGTGAGCAAATCATATAGCTAGAGTGGTACTCACAAAATGGAATCTTGCTGTGATTACATCAATTGGAGGATTATTACTTGAATAAAATGATCTACTAAAAACCATTTTTGTAAGAATAAATTTAGTTTTATAGTTATGCACAATAAATTATCTAATTAGCAACTACAGTTTTATTTTTGTGATAAGTAAGTAGAGCTTTATTAATGATCAAAATGTGTTTCCAGACTACACAGGGTGTATACACTAGAAACACCTAGCAAAAAGAAGAATAAAGGATAAGGAAAACCTAAAAGTTAGAAAAAGAAAAATGAAAAATGAACAAACATCCAAGGATACAAAGTTCTGAAAAATAAATCCCTGAGGACCGTGACCATCTTCTCCTTATCCTCAAATGACCCGTTATCTCTCTCTCCATACACACCACAATAAGAAAACCTTAATCATCTTCCACAAAACTTCTCTTTGAGAAGAATTAAACCTCCAGTTCTGAAGTGCCAAAACCTCCATCACACTACGAGGCAATCTAACCTGATCAATCCAAATTTCATTCCAAAGATAACAAGCGACCTCACAATGCAAGGAAAGATGATCTATTGTTTTCACACTCCTATAAATGCAACATCAATCATCACTATAATGTTCCTCTTCCATAAATTATCCATAGTATTGATTTTCCTTATAGAAGCTGTCCAAAAAGAAAGAAAGCAACTCTCGAAGAAGGTACTTTGTTACACCAAATATTATTCCAAAGAAAAGGGTTACTATCATGATATATATACATAAAACATAATAAAAAGATTTCAATTCAAGCACATCATGCTTTGGACGAGCCCAATAAAGCTTATCCGAACCACCAGTTCTAAGCCGAATAGATTACAAACATTCTAATCTTGTATCGCTCTGATGAACTCCACATCCAACTGAGAAGCATCACTAAAAAACTGTAAAAGATCTGCAACCAAAGCGTCCTAGAAACAAGTAGTGTTGAATCACTTGGGGAAAGTTACCTTAAAAGATTGATCTTCACACCAAACATCATGTCATAACCTTATCTCTGATCCGTCACACACCACATATCTAATGGAATAAGCAAAATCTCCAATGCCCTCCTGATTATTCCATAGACATAAGGCCCAATAACCTCAATAGAACTTCATCTACCCCAGGAAATCTAGTTTTATGAATGCATAGTTTTATATTATTCAACTGAATAGATGTTATCGTACTGATTGAAAGCATACATATTTATTTTCTCACAGGGACAATATGGTAATTGTAGATTGTAGAATTTTGAAATCACTGAATTCAGAGCTTTGACATGAACCATTAAGTTTCCAATTGCATATACTCATTAACCCTGAGAAGAGTATTGATCTTAGCTAACCAGATCAATTATTTTACTTTATCCATATGGAAATTTTGGAAAGCTCTAAGATGAGATCAGTCATCCTGGTACAATGTCTACAATTCTAATGCAAAAATAATGACAGTGTATTCATAAGTAGAATAACATCAGAATAACTATGATTATTAGAATACTATTAACAAGAAAAACCACTTACTGGGTTCCACAGAAATAGCTGATATCAAGGGACCATAAGATCCAATTTTTGGTATTCGCGTTGTCCCTTTCCCAGCCCAATAGAAGCGAATTTCCAATATATCTTGTTCAACACTGGCATTATATATTTTTTTAACCGGGGTAACAGCCCCATAGGCTTCAGCTGTTATATTGAAATTCTCCTCCACTAATTTTTCCTGAAACATAGTAGTTTATTTAAAACATTTTTTGCAAATTCATGAAAAGTATGGGCACCCAAGAATCCACTGGCACATGGCACATGTATAAGGACTCACACAATAATATGGGAAAAAAGGGTTAACCAACTATTTAAAAGGAAACAGTAAAAACTCAAGAAAGCATCCTACTACGTCAATTTCTAGAGAGCTGAAGTATGATCAGTTATATTATTACAACTTTAACCATACACAAATGGGAGTATGAAGGTTCACGTACCCAGACAAATTTAGTAAGCATATATTGTATGATTGTGATGTCTTACCTGAATGTATATATCAAATATGCGCCTCCCAAGGCTGTTATATGTTTTGTCATTTGTAAATTGTATCTCCGCAAAGTGTAGGCTCACAGTGTAACTTCCATTTTGTAAACAATAATGATAGTAAGTAAGAGATAGAGGAGAAATGCGAGCTTCAGAATACAATGCAGAGATGTTTGGTGGTGTCAATTTTGCAACATAACGAGTGTTTTGAAAATTATCGTCATCCATGAAATCTCCCGTGCTACTTAGTCCCCAGTGACCATTATTACTAGGAAAGAATAATGCAGCACCACCAATAGCACTTTTATCTCCTTGATAGACAATGTCTCCTTCTCGAACATCATCTCCACCACAATTTATGTATAAAGAACTTGAGTCTGCTCCATTCAATACAGTAAAAAGAATCAGATAAAGAAGCTTAAGATTCTATGAAGTTATTGCAGAAGTAAATTGGCTACAACAAGAACAAAAAAATAAATGCGCACACGCACACACTCAATTTCACATCATTGATTAGAAATATCACATCAACTTGCATGAATAGCTAGTGATAAATATTAAAATAAAACAAGTTCAATTGTAGAAACTCTGTTATTTTGGGGGATAACACACTAAAGAATATATATTGAAATTTCAGATCTGATGCTTTCATTGTTCAATTTCCAAAAATAAAAATCTCATTCCAAGTAAGCTACATAGCTGTAGATGTTTATGGAGGAAAAATGCTTCACTTTTATTAACTGATGTACAAACATATATATATACACTTAATACACTTGACACTTATACCCTCACACACTTATACTAATTACAAACATATCCTCTAACACTCCCCCTCAAGCTGGGGCATATATATCATATAAACCCAGTTTGAAACAAATAAGTTTTAATCGACTCCAACACAAAGACTTAGTAAACACATATGCAAGTTAGATACTGCGACGTCTCCAAAAAGTATTACTCTTGCTAATGGTTCCTTGCTAAAGTTACAGGCATTGGATCCACTAAGCTCACTGACTCTATATCCGTGTCATTTGTTCTATATGTTCCTAGTTGTCCCTTTAGTTTGCTGTCCATCAGTAAAATTACTCAAAGTCTTCAATGTTCAGTGACCTTTTATCCCTCTTCATGTATTTTTCAGGATCTCAAGATAGGAAACAAGATTGGTACAGGACATGAAGCTGGTGGCTTGTATTATCTTGATATTAAACAGTTACCCACTCAAGCCCTTACATCATCGTCATCATCTGCTTATGAATGACATTATCGTCTTGGTCACCCCCCTTTTCCCTGTTGAAGCGTCAAGTCAAGAACCTAGGAAATGTGTCTCCCTTTCCTTGTGAAACATGTCAAATTAGTAAACATCATCGTGTGTCTTTTATACCTCGAATTGATAAAAGAGCCTCGAGTCCTTTTGAACTGGTTTGCTCTAATACCATGTAGACGTTTATGGAGGAAAAATACTTCACTTTTATTTAATTGATGTACAAACATATATATATATATATACAATACATACACTTGACACTTATACCCTCACACACTTATACTAATTACAAACATATTCTCTAACAATAGCAAACCAGAAAATAAAATTACACATCATTGAGTCAAGTGTTTTTGTTTCTTTTCCCTAAGAAATCTAGGAAACTAATCATAGAATACTAACTATCAAGCTAAAATTCATATGACACATTACATTCTCAAGAACCAAATATAGGTAACATAAAACTCTTACAATTATAGTCCATATGCTTAACTTTAGCCATCTCCACAAAACACTAAATTGCCTGCCAATTAAATTACTATTTTATGGGATAACAGGTTAAGTAGTTTTAGATGACTACTCCATGATTTCCTAATTCTTGAAGAAATCCAAGAAACAATTGTGAGCCATATTTATATTTTGAAGCAATCCAACTAGGGGTGCTACCCGCCCCCACCCTGCATTTTGGGGGGGGGGGGGGGGGGGGGGGGGGGGTGGTGGCGGCTTTCATCCCCAGACCCCTCTCCCACATCCCAGGGGTAGGGTACCCCACTCCGGTGGCAGGGAGGGGGGGGGGGGGGGGGGCGGCGGATGACTACCCCTCCCCCACATCCCCAGGGTGGGGTACCCCACTCCGGTGCTGGGGGGCAGGGCTGGACCCCTCATCTGCCCTGCAACACAGGGGAGAGGGAGGAACAAGTTGCAATGTTTCAATTGCAAGGAATTTGGTCATATTGCTCGTAACTGTCCTAAGAAAGTTTGTAACTACTGCAAGAAAGAGGGTCATATCATTAAAGACTGTCGAGTACGACCTTAGAATCGCCAATCCCAAGCTTTTCAGGCTCTTGTTCAGTCCTCTTCTTCTTCTTCTGAGCCATCTATTGTAAGCTCTAATTCATCTGTTCTCACACTAGCAATGGTCCAACAGATGATTGTGTCTGCTTTTACGGCCTTAGGCTTGCAAGGTACGGGTACTAACTCAACTTCTTGGATTGTTGATTCGGGCGCTTCTAATCATATGACTGGTGATACAATGAGTCTACATGATGTTCGTAAGTATCATGGCGTGCAAAATATTCAGATCGCTGATGGCAGTACTATTCCTATTACTGCTATTGGTAATTTGGGCTCTTCATTTCACGATGTTTTTGTCTCTCCTGGATTATCTACCAATTTGATTTCTGTTGGACAATTGCTAGATAATAATTGTGATATTCACTTTTCTCGTGGTGTTTGTCTTTTGCAAGATCAGGTGTCGAGGACGATGATCGCGATGGGGCCTAAAGTAGGACATTTATTTCCCTTACAGTTTTCTATTCCTAATGTTGTTTCTCTTGCTTGTATGGCTACTGCCAATACTAATGAAGTCTGGCATAAGAAATTAGGTCATCCTAATTCTGTTGTCTTGACTCATCTTATAAAATATGATTTTTTGGGCAATAAAGATTCATTTTCTTCTTCTCCTATATCTTTTGATTGTACTACTTGTCGTCTTGGTAAAAGTAAAACTTTACATTTTCCTATGCATGGTAGTTGTGCTTCTAATTGTCTTGAGAATGTGCATACTGACGTTTGGGTGTTTGTTTTGTTCATCTGCCACCTGTTGAGCGCCACAAGCTTGCTGCACAATCTGTCACGTGTGCCTTTATTGAATATAGTCCTACTAAGAAATGATTTATTTGTTATGATACTCATGCAAATAAATCCCGAATCTCACAGAATGTGATTTTCAAAGAAAATCAATATTTCTTTCAATCTCAAGTTATTTCTGATCCTCCTATTACTCTTCTTCCCGCTTTTGAGGATGTGTCTTCATCTATTAAGTGATTTCAACCAGGTATGGTGTATCATCGACGTCTTTCCCCTTCTTCAACGCCCCTTCCACACACTGATCCGTCATTTGATTATGCAGTTCCTTTACCTTGGCACTCCACCCGGGTTACACATCTACCAAATAGGTATGGTTTTCCTTACACCTTGCTTAGTGCCACTCTCAACACTATTTCTGTTCCTCACTCTTATACCCAGGCATCCACCCAAGTGCGTTGACAGCAAGCCATGAAAGAGGAAATCCAAGCTCTTCAAGACAATCACACTTGGGATCTTGTAATTTGTCCCTCGGATGTCAAACTTATTGGTTGTAAATTGGTGTACTCAATCAAGTTTAGAGCCGATGGCTCACTGGATAGATATAAGGCTCGTTTAGTGGTTCTTGGGAACCGACAGGAGTATGGTATTGATTATGAAGATACATTTGCACCTGTTGCCAAAATGACTACTGTGCGGACTATCTTGGCACTTGCTGCATCGCAAGAGTGGTCTCTTCGGTAGATGGATGTGAAGAATGCTTTTCTACATGGGGATTTGAAGGAAGAAATCTATATGTCCCCACCTCCCAGCATGTTTGCTACACCTTCCTCAGAGGTTTGTCAGCTACGCTGATCCTTGTATAGACTGAAACAAGCTCTGCGTGCATGGTTTGACAAATTTCGCTCTAACCTGATTGCTTTTCATTTTACTCAGAGTCAGTTTGATTCCTCCCTTTTTCTTCGCAAAACTTCTACAGGAATCGTATTGCTTCTCATATATGTCAATGACATTGTGATTACTGGCTCTGATACTGAGTTAATTAAGCAATTACAACAGCATCTCAATGCCTCTTTTCACATGAAAGATCTTGGTCCCCTACAGTACTTTCTTGGCCTTGAGGTGCAGTATACTCCAACTGTTACGTTGTTACACCAGCACAAATGCACACAGGATGTTATTCATTGTGTGGTCTCCAATCGGATAACTCTGCTTTTACTCCATTGGAGGTAAATCTTAAGCTTCGTCAGGAAGAAAGAGAGCTTCTATCAGATCCATCCCTGTATCGATAGCTTGTTGGGAGTTTGAACTATTTGACAATTACTTGTCCTGACATTTCTTTGGCTGTGCAGCAAGTTAGTCAATTTATGCAGGTTCCCTGACATCTTCATTTAGCTACTATCCGTCGCATTATTCGATATCTGAAGGGCACCTCTACATGCGGATTGTTCTTTCCTAAATAATCTTCCTTATAGTTGGTGGGGTATAGTGATGCTAATTGGGCCAGATGTGCGGATACTCGTCCCTCTGTTACTAGCCAGTGCATGTTCTTAGGCAATGCACTCATTTCTTGGAAGAGTAAGAAACAAGACAGAGTTTCCAAGTCCTCTACTGAGTCTGAGTATCGAGCTATGTCTTTCGCATGCTCTAAGATCACATGGCTTCGTGGGTTATTCGGTGAACTTGGTTTTCCTTAGCTACATCCCACTCCTCTTCATGCTGATAATACAAGTGCTATTCAGATGGTTGCAAATCCTGTCTTCCATGAACATACGAAACATATCGAAGTCGATTGTCATTCCATTCGTGAATCCTTTGACAAACATGTGATTACTCTCCCTCACATTTCCACTGAATGTCAAACTGCAGACATATTCACTAAAGCTCTTTCTCAGCACCGGCATCAGTTTTTGGTTGACAAATTGATGCTTTTTGATCCACCAGCATCAATTTGAGGGGGAATGTTACAAAGACACTTTTAGTAACTTTTTATATCTAGATAGGATAGCAGATAAATAGGCTGCTGTAAATATACTTAACGTGAAAATACTTAAGGTGTACAATAAAACCAGCAGCAATTAGGCGCTGGAATCACGCTGAACATTCGGCGCTCGGTTGTAACTCTCTTCTATACAAATAAAGGAAACCAATGGAAATGGGTATTCAGACCTTTTGACAATTTATCCTTTAAAAAACTTTTTAAAGTTTTCCTTTTGTCACCAAAAATCCTTGTCTAGTCACTCTAGTGGTTGGCTTATTTTGCTGTATCATTCATATTTATATCTCTATTCAATATTGTGATTTGATGCATTAGGGCTAATTCAAAATTTAATAAACATTGTAAAACTTGTGATTAATTAAAAGAACAAAGAATTGTGGCATACACCAATTCACCCCCTTCAAGGTGTAATCTTGTAATTTCAGTAAGACTGAGAAGTACACTTACATTGACTACACTTGAAATCCTCCATGCACGGACGAAATGCCCTTCTGGGATAACAAGTGAAGAACGGAAGGATTAGCACTACCTAGACATTATTCAACATAATACTATTAAATATAAAAAACAATTCATGGGGAAAAATATAGCTACTGACAGGTGGCCAAGCCAAAGAAGAAAGTAAGTGTACTGGCTTCACGTGGTGAATGTACAAGATTTTTTTTTTTTTCTTTTTTCTGTTTCTCTTTTTTAAGCTCCCCTCCGCCCCCTTCTCTCTGCTGGGCAGGGTGCAGGGGTTGACTCCAATATACATAGTATAAACATAGAAAACAAGGTATGACAAGGAATAGGCACCATATCATCAAACTTCTAATTTTTGGGAACAACTGAAGAAGATAAGAAAAGCAACTTACAAGCCATTTTTCTTTGGAGAGCTTTGGAACAAGTTTAAGTTCATGAGATCCCTATTAAAGAAAATAAAAAGTGAATAACTATTATTACATATTTCACTTTCTACCATTATAAAACATGAAAGTAAATAGATAATGATATCAATGAAGAAGGAATCATTTCTCCATACACGTATTGACAAGCAAGCGTCTCTTTGCTTTGCCATGTAAAGTTATTGTACGAGAGATCCCTGCATTCCCAAACAAGAAAAAGATGAACTTCATCTTCTTAAATAAGACATTTTGATTCATAAAGAATGTCAATTCTTAATTTGTGAGTCTTGAGTTTGATGAGTGTCCCTACAAAAATTTCTTTGTTGTAATTCAAAATTTTATTTTATTTGCTTCTAAAAGTTAACATTATAAGTTTTCTTAATAGGGCATGATACATGTATCTCTAGATTCATTAAATTCTTTTAAATCATTCTCTTAAATATTTTTTAAAAGATTCATCTATTAAAATGTATTCATACAAGTTTCCTACCCAGCAACCCTATTGTGAATAGGAAGAGATAGATTTTATTATTTGTATTATATTTTTAATACTTCCCCTCACGTGAAGGCCACACTTCCCCTCAATGATAGGGCCTAACATGTGAAGTATTTAATTAATTGGGGTAGAGTATAGAGTCAGGGTTCAAACTCAGGGCCTTTGCTCTAATATCTTGTAAAATCACCACTTGTCCTAAAAGCTTAAACTGATTAGACGGAGTAAATTTTATTATTTGTATTATATTCTTAACACCCTACACAAAGACTGCATTCAAACTCATGGGAACTGATTTCTTACTTAATAGCAGCTGGTAAAGTTTGTAGAGCTCCAATGTCAATCAATTGTCATCACACTTCTTTATATCTAAAAAAATTAACATATCTAGAGACTCATTTTCGGTGAGAGTTGAAAAATCAAGAGATAGAGATAACACCCAGCCAACAACTGTATATGAATGGTAAAAAAGCATCTATTCTCAACTAATAATAGATTAAAAACACTGGGCATCCAAGATCAGAAACATACACGTTAGTTCCTTTCATCAAGATTGACTCTGGAACATCTCCACTCAGCAAGTTGCGACTTAAGAAACTGACGAAAGCCGCATGACACAATTAGTATCGTAATTTTATGCTAGGACGTGATTACATTCCAAAAGTATGCATTTACAAAGTCGGAATATTGATATCATAACTTACATAAACTTCAAAGTCTTTGTGCTTATAACACTGGGTAATTCTCCACTTAACTTGTTGAAACTGAGATCCCTGTCAAAAATCATGAGATAAAACATATATTTATAACTTTATCCCATAGAACATCTAGTAATATGCTGTATGCAACGTGAATAAGTCATTCTTGCAGCCTATGTTTGTATGTACAAGTGAACCAAGCACCATAAAGAACTAATGGTGGGGCATAATGTATTAACACCAATGAACATGAAAGCTCAAGTTTTTGAGGAATAAAGCCATTTGTGAATACTCCTTTCTTCATCCTTAATACCCAATCCAGGTGATCCTCAGCAAGTTTTTTGAGTTTTATTTAAGTTTTTATAATTCCATTACTTTAACAGAACTAAATTATGCCTCTGCAGCCGGGGATTGTCAAGATATGAAAGGGACAGAGGACTCTAGAAAACTAGAAAACACATTCGCAGCATCAGCACAAATAATAAAAATATTAATGAACATAATTTAAATCATATTCGGGACATCAACTGAGACCAATAGTGCACAGGAAAACTCCATTCAGTAATAAGTTTCCTGCATCAATAGAGCATTATTATTATGCTTTTCTTTTTTCTTTTTTGTATTTACTGTATAGCACTTCATCTATGTATAGCACCTCATCTAGGCATTACTTGATTTATTACTCAATTCTATAAATATTTCAAAGGAAAAAGATGAATATGGTAAAAATACTAAAACAAAAGTTAAAAAAGATAAACACTGTTGTGTCCTTACAGATTCTCCAGAGAATTCTTGCTCCAGATGTCGTCAGGAATTTCACCAGAGATATTACAGTTCCTCATAACTCTAAAAGAAAAAGAAAAAAATGGACCAATTCTTATATGATAGGACCAATTCTTATATGATAATCAGATAGTAGATAAACATAAGCATTCATGTTAATAACAAAAATCATTAGACATACATTTTCTTAAGGCCTGTCATCTTTGTCAAGTTTGGAAAAGTCTGAATTGTCCCACTTATATCGGTAATCCTCCTGTTCATAAATCTAAGGTCAGGAACAATGCTTCAAGTACAATTAGTATAACTAACAAAGAAATACGAATACGTGTATCATTTAAAGAGTGATCGAGAATATCTTCACTCACAAATCTTCTAACTTTTCCAAAACGGAAATAGTTGATGGTATGGGTCCTTCAAGTCCACTAGCAACCATTTCTCTGCATTGAAGAGAAAAAAACAGTCAGGAGAAAATAACAAGCCCCAGTTACACTACTTGCCTTGAATCCAAAAATGCATTAGGAATTCTGAAAGCTTAGGAACTTACAGTCTCGTAAGATTTTTCCAGTTCTGAATAAAATCTGGTATCGTTCCATTTAAGTTGTTATCGTTTACGCGACTGCAATGAGCATTAAAACGTCGTTGACCCTACAATATATTAACATATGCTTGATGTAGTATATATTATAGAAAAGCTTACAAATCTGTCAAGTTTTTCAGCCCGCCAAGTTCCTTTGGTAAATTACCACTCAAATTATTAGAGGATAATACCCTACAAGGACGAGTATTAGAGCCAAATAGACAAATCAACAATCAGAGCAAAACAACCAGTAAATACGACCATGTAATAAATAAATAAAATTAATAAAATGATAACAAGGACTCACAAAGTTCCCAAATTAACCAGCTTCCCAAGTTCTGAGGGGACTGTTCCAGAAAATTGATTTGCTTCAAGACTCCTGAATAAAAAATAAATAAATTGTCATTTCGTTTGTTAGCTATTTCCCACCACGCAAACTCAAACAGTGTTGTGTTTCGTAAACAATGTGTTCAAAACAAATAAAAGCACAAGAATTCTAAGCTCTTAAATTCCACCATAACGGGAAAGTAAATAAGCAATTGCACATATCTTATGCCGTAAGTGATACCACAACCTGTGCTCAACATCATTTTGCTAGAAAAAAAAAACTGGGATCCCCGAAGTAAAAATAAAAAGCTTACAAGTATGTGAGACTGCTAAAGTTACCCAATTCCTTTGGTATCGACCCTGACAACCGGTTTCCGAGAAGAGAGCTGCATCAATGGTCTTCAAGTTTATTCATCAAAGAATTCGAGTATCCTCGAAAATTAAATTGATGAAAATGAGAGGTGGATTATATTGCTTACACAAAGTTGATTTGCGTTGAAACCCATTGGATAGGAATTGAGCCACTTAGATAGTTGTAAGCCAAATCCCTGCCAATGCAAATATGGGTTTAGTTTGTATTTTATTTTTGAGCTTTCCTGGAAAAGAAAGAGAAATTTTTGAAGTCCATTTTCGAAATACAGCTCACACGTATTGGAGGTAACGAAGCCGAACCAGCTCAGGAGGGAGTACACCTGGAAGACTGAACCTCTTAAGTTCTCTGCAAACAATAAACCAAAATGCAGACAATAAAGCAAGGAAAATGATAAAATATCTATCCATTTACAATTTCTTTACAATCTTTTAAAAATATAATATTTTTTTAAATATTTGTTTTAATTTTAATTTGATGTGTTTAAAATTTAAAAAAATATTATTTTATTGATAAGTTGTAAATAAATTATAGATGAATTGTAAGGCGATCATCTACAGTAAAGCAAACAAGAAGTCTTTAACTTAGGATAGAGACGTAGTACTGCCAGGAGGTTGATCTTAAAATACGGTATATAAAATTTAGACATCAAGGAAAGACAAAGGATAAATAAAAATTATTAAAATTGAAATGTTAACTCAAACTATAGAAAGGAGAAATTAATATTCTACAAAATCTTTTAAATTAGATCCCTGTCGCCTCCTCAGTCAAGATTTCGCCGTACTGCCTACTTTTCAATTTTCATCCATCAGAAGGGTCAAAGGACGATGCTAGACTTAAAAAAAAAAAAAAATTGTTATTTTTTTCAAATCATTTTTTAATATTTTTAAATATTTTAAAAAATATAAAAAATTTATATTAATATTAAACAATTATTTCTTAATTATTAAAATAAATAAAATAAAAGTTGACCAGCAGTAATCCCCAACGGAAGCCACCAACGGTGGCCTTAATATTTTTCAAAGGTCAAAATGACAAAATAAATAGGAAAAATATAATTGTAAGTACAATTGTATACTAATCTATATATTAATATGATGTGATTGGTTAAAAAGTAAATTTTATTAAAAACAGTATTAATTTAAATTTTAAATATAAATAAATCAATATTAATATATAGATTAATACACGACTGTGCTTATATATAATAAAATTCACATAAATACTTTTCATATTTCTATGGGAGGACTATCTGACAGAACTTGTTTCAAATGTTGTAGTACTCTATTTTCTCGTTCTCCAAATCACCTCACCCAAAGCATGCTTTTTTATTAAAATAGACGAAATTGGTTCAGTAAAATAAATTAAAAAATTAAAATTAATTATTTTATAATAAAAATAATTTTATAATTTAATATATCATATTAAATTTTATTAATTTACTTTTATAAAATATACCAAAACATGTCTCTTATCTTATGTTATAACAATGTATACTAAGAAGGAGAAATAATTTAAAAGTAGGTCATGAATGTAATTAGTTCAATTACTAAAAAAAAAATGATAATTATGGCTTCATGTATGTATAAGCATCACATAATCACTTTGAAAAAAATAAATAAATACGATATTTATATAAAAAAAAATTAATTTTTTAATAATAAATTCTATTATTTCTTAAAATTACTACATGATAATTGTACACTACATAATTATATATAATATTGCTCTTATAATAAACATACATGCGTACGATATAGCATGTATTGTTCGGAAATATTGAGCAATCGCATTTAACATTCTTCGCGGAATTGCTCGGCGGTGGATCCGACATAACCGTTTCGACCTGGCAAGTATTGGCATTAAACTTCCAATTAGTAGCACCCATTCTCTCTGCAATTTGCTGGAGAACATCAACTGCAATAATGCAAACATATCACAATCTCAGTAACATTACATGAATATTGCATGTTGTATAAACGGAAAAAAATAATACTTACAGTTTTAAATTGTGCAAATTTTACTAATTCTTTTTGAAAAAAATGAGTAGATTTAAAATTTACATGAAATATTATTTTTTTAATAATAGACCTAACTTTTAAAAAAAAAAAAAATAGAGTGTGTGAGGGCTTGCATGCCCTATAACTATATCTAGCATCAATATTCATATGTAATCCCTAACCTAAACTCAAATTAGTTAGTATATAACCATGCATATATATATAAATCATCCATGGTTTGAGTCTTTAATTCGCTTCAATCATATATATATATATATACATTAATTTGTGTTTATTAATATATGATTGATTCTTGTGATCATCACTAGCTAATTGGTTCTTGATCGGTACGTGATGATCCATGCATATATCATGATGTACAGCCAAAGGGATTATAATTACTTATTAATTTTTATAGATTATTCGATCAAAGAAAACAGTAAATACATGCATATTCATCGTGGATTAATTAACTCATGAGGATATATCATCTAGCTACTTAGTTGCTTTCAGAAAAGATGAAAAGCAAACGAGAATTAATTAGTAACATCAAACCTACCTTCATCTTGAGGCACAGTAGCAGAAGCAAGTATGTTTGTGCCCAGCAAGCTGTAGCTGATCATCATGAGGCCGACAGCAACCGAAAGGAAGACAACTACTTCATCGGCAATACGTTTGATGGGGAAGATGAGCATGTTTGCTGAGCATCCAAGCGAATTCCCTTGATCTCCTGATGATTTTCAGTAGTACGTACTGATCTCCTGCATATATATATTCTATATATATCTTTGGTCTCTGTTCACATTTTAAATTAAATTAGGGTGGAAATGAGTCATGCATCGTCATGCTAAAAGTCAAATGAATGTCTTGATCAACATATATCGATTGATCGGGCTTAATATCTATCCATAGCTGTTATTCTACTTTTCGATCTTGTGTTACAAAGAAGATGACCCTTGGATAGCTAGACACGTATGTAATTTGCTTTGTTTTCGTGCGAGTCTTTTAACTACTTGCTTTGAACTGGTCCTAAGTACTCGTTTTCAGCATTATTGGAGAAATTAAAGATGCCAAAAAATCTGTCTGTTTCCATAGGTCAATGGTTTATGAAGAACAGGAAAATTATTGTCACCGGCCGTCACGGACTTGCATCATGCAAGTTGCATGTACATGAGATTGACGAGTCAACTAACTCATTTTCTAGTATAGGCATATTAATCATACTACTAAAATAATTTTTTAAAAAACAAATACACTTGATGATCTTGACGTACGTAGATTTACTATAAGAAAAAATGATATTTATAACCAATTTTTTATAACAAAATGGATTATTTGTAGTGAAAACACACTCATTTTAATTGAAAATAATCATTTCGTAAGAAATAGCTGGTCACAAAAAAATAATTTTTTTGTAGTATTAATTACATTTACAACAAAATATCATGATTTAGCTTTCCATGATTAAGACTCTATATACATTTGACACACACACACACACATATATATATATATATACCCAGATAGATACACGTACAACTATTATATAATTTACAACTTAAAACTATCCATCATGCATTTAAAACATAATTATGTACAAAATTAATTAAATAGTTGTGTATTTATTGACATTACTAGGTGAAATATTGTGAAGCCGCGCCTTATGTCTCAATTAATGATTAGCCATTTATATATCAAACCAGTTCATTGAATCCGTTCTTCTAAATAAATAATTAATTTGGGTTTGGTATATCAGGAATATTGTAATATTTTATATGTACAGACACCAGAAATAATATTAATCCTTTAGTTCATGTCCTTCTCTCACAACTTTCGTGTACGTACGTGGCAGATTGCTCAGTTGAATCGAAACATGCAAGAGCATTCACATTAGTTTCATTAAAATCATTTTTAAAATTTGATAAAAAGTATAAATTTTTCATAAATCTAAAATCTTTCTATCCATAATCTCACATTGGATTAGTTATTGGATTCATTAAAATAATAATATAATATTACTTTTTTAATAATAATATAATTTTTTTTTCATATTTTACAATTAAACTAACTATATGTACATTAATAATTTAACAAACACACACACACACACACATATATATATATATAATTTAAGGAACCAACAAACACATATACCCTACTTCTATATATTTTTGCCTTTTATTAACTTATAATATGGATATATGTATATATTTATTTTTATTGAGCTCGTTGCTCTAGTACGTATAATATGCAGTAAATGCAATAAAATATTTAATGAATTAAAATGCAGTAAAGTAGTTGATGAATCAAAATGCAGTAAAATATTCAGATGATGAGTGTACAGTAACCTTTTATATTTGAAGGAAACCAGACAAACACTGTAGGTCAAAACTTCTTATTATTTAGTTTGACTAATCCAATACAGCTCTTTCCCACTCATATTCATCATTTTATGTATTTAGCTTGGCTTTTTCAATTAACTTCCCATTAACTGCTTGCTTTTTCAATTTTTTTTATTGCACTTAGGATCAGTTGTGGATAACTAAGAAAACAGGCTTATTTTTCAATTTTTTAATTGTATGAGAATGATTATTTATGATAAAAATAGACTTATTTTAATAAAAAATAATAATTATATTTATAAAATATATATATATATATATATGATCACGAATAAACAGTTTTTGCTGCTTAAATTTTACGTTTGTAAAGTTTGATCAGGACGTATCTCAAGCCATAGATTCCACCAAACATGCAGGGCGTGCCGGTGATTCTTGAATGTCGAATTAACGTATGTGTTACAGTCATGAAGGGTATACGTGGTAGTACCACTGGTTCATTAATAGTTTTTGGACTATTTTCAAATAGTTTGACTGTGACATATGCTAGTTAGCTTCTGGCCGTTCAAATCCGAATATAGATTGAGGGTTTTATTGGAAAATAATTTGATCTGATTGTCTTAAAATTTTTTATAATTTTTTTTAAAATATTAATCAAATATAAATGCTTTTAAATTTTAAATCTCCAATTTCTTCTTTTAATCATTACAAATTTTAAGATTTATACATAAAAAAATACAAAAAATAATACAATTTTTCTAGATTTCTAATAATATTTTAACTCCATAATATTTTTATCAAACTTTTTATCTATCATTTCTTAAAACTTAATAAAACATTTTAACATTAATTATTTCACTATTATTTATATAATTTCCATTACATCTCATTACCCAAACATCTCCTTAAATATTCATTGAATTTCTTATTGAAACTGGAGTCTAAGGTACGTTTGAAACCCAACTTAAAAAAAAAATCCGCGACTTCTCACCGGCCACTCCTATCCATTTTTGTCTTTAGAAAAATTATGCATCTTAGTTTAGATAGCAAAATTCTCTTAATTTATGTCATCTCATTTTAATATCAAAATACTATAAATACAAATATTAGTTTTTCACTTTCAAATCTTTAACTCTTTTATTTAATTATTATCTAATCATTATAATTTTTCTAAACTTTAAAATAAAATACAAAAAATAATTCAATTTTTTCAAATCTCAAAACAAAAATAATATTAAAAAATTATAATATAATTATATTTTTATTCAATTTTTTCTCTTATTTCTCAAAACATTTTACTATTATTCACATATCATCTCATCTTAACTTATTATTAAAAAGAGACCTAAAAATGTCATATTTCTATCCTATACTCTATACTTCCATCTTATTTTTATCATATTATGTAAGATATGTCATATTTATTATCATTAAATAATAAAGAATTATTTCATAAATGATTATTTAATAGTGATAAATATGTCACATCTTCCATAATAAGATGAGAGTGAGATGATAGTATAGTATATAAAATTTTCTTTATGCAAAAAAAAAATGCTATTTACAATCTTAGATTAATATATAAATCATACATATTTCATTTAAAAATTTTGAATAAATCTAAAATATACGTAAAAAAAATTATATTTTGAATGATAAACACTACTTTTTCTTGAGGATAGTGATAGATTGATAATCAATTTACAATTTATAAATAATTTTAAATATAATAATACTTTTTTATTATATTTTAACACACCAAATAAAAAAAAAATTTAAAATAAAATTTAAAATATATATTTTTTATTAATACAAATAGATAATTAGAAGTAAGTTCATCATTTTCTTTTTCTTGAACGGGAGTGCAAAATTTAGTCTGATGCCAATATCGATCAAACCTGAGATAAAGCGACGTGGATACGGAAATGAATGCATGAGCAAGTCTTATCGTACTTATAGATCAGTTCAAGTCTTCGATGCGAGTTGGTCAGATTAACAAATTCTACCACGCAATAATAAATTATCCTTCGGAAAAGGTAAGGACGAGAAAAAAACAATATCAATAAATAAAGAGAATTGAGGACTAAAGAGTAAAGACTGAGTCGCATCTTACTTACGCCGATGTGGATAGTGAATCTTTTAAGTTGGCATGAATTGAGTTCAATATTAAATAAAATATTTTTTAATATTATTATTATTTTAAAATAAAAAATTAAAAAATTTATTATATTTATATTAAAAATTAAAAAGTTATAATAATTAAATAAAATAAATTGAATTGATTTGATAACCAAATACAGTCTTAGACTAAGTTAAACGTCCAAACCCTATGGTTCGACTATTATTTTTTTTTTTTAAAGAAGTTCGACTATTTTCAATTGAGTTCAAATGGAAACTCATTGTGAGCGCCTCGCGTGTGATGCTTTCTTTCATTTCACTGATGCATTATTGCATTTATGCTGGGCACCACCTGAAGGCTGATGCACTGTTTCATTGTTGCGTTGCTGGCATTTTACAATTTTTTTCCTTCTTGTTGCAGGTTTGGCACCATCATCTCCCTGTCCCGACAAAAGCTATTTTCCTTTTTTTTTTTTTTTTTTTTTTAAATTTTTTTGTCAACTCTCTCTCTCTCCTCTCTTTCAAATCGGTTGTACCCAATACACGAGATCAAAACTCTTTTTTTTTTTTCGAATCTCCTCGACAGGTTTGGCGTGTGGGGGTAAAAATATAACGTGAACAGTAATAAATTCTAATAATTTTATAATTTTTTATAAATATATTTAAATTTATCTTAACATTTAAATACATTTTAAATTCATCTTAATTGAATCTTATATAATTTATTTTACCAACTCAACTCATTATTATTTATAAAAAAATTTAACTTAACTCAATTCGTACGTGCAGCTTAAAATAAATATAAGTTTTCTATTAACCATTGACCATAGCAAACCATAAAAAGAGTTAGGATAGCACAAATTTATAATCGAATTTCAACTACTGATGGATAAGGAAAAAGTGTTAGGGGGACGCCCATGGTTCTTTGATAGAAACTTGGTGTCTTTTCTAGAAATGGATGAAGATGATTCTTTAAATGTAATAAATTTTCAATTTGAACCATTATGGGTCCAACTACATGGTTTGCCATGGGGGGCAATGACAGACGAAGTGGGGTTACATTTGGGGTCCTCGATTGGCCAGGTCATAAGAGTTGACACTGACTTTGATGGGGTTGCATGGGGAAAGTGTATGAGGATAAGAGTTGCAGTAGACTTACACAAACCACTTCTACGTGAAAAGTGGGTGGAACTAAACAACCGTAAACATTGGATTTCTGTAAAATATGAAAGACTGCAGGCGTTCTGTTTCCACTGTGGCATTATTGCCCATAAAGGCAAAAACTGCACACAACAGAGGGGTCCTACCCAAGACATTGATTCCAAGCCAATGCAGTTTGGTCCTTGGCTCAGGGCGCAACCTTTGAATTCGAGGGTCTTCGATGCTCGACAATATGGTGGCAAAACTGATGGCCTGAACCAACAGCAAAGGCAGCAATCTGAAACTCCCAGTGATAGGAACAAGGGCAATAGCAGTGGTAAGGAAATAAGGAAGGAAAAAATCATAGCCACTGTTGAGGATCTTAATAAAACAAACAGTAATGCTAAGGAAAATAGCACTAAAATGGATAACCAAACTATGGAGGGTTTCAGGTATTCTAATTTTGGAAACTCCCTAGGGTCAGAGCCCCTTATTGATCCAATGGTTGAGGTACCTACTGTTAACTGTCTACCATCCAAACTACTAAAATCCGCAGATAACAATGTTTACAATGAAAATGACATACTACTGCCTGCTGTTGTTTTTGATTCACCTCCATGTATGATTAGTGAACTGAAACAAAACAAATCTAGTGTAGTCATGGATATACCTAGTAGCACTGGTGTTATGACTAGACAGAGAGGGGCCACCTGGCAAAGAAAGGCTAGGGAGGGTCTCCAACCCATCCCTATGGACACGATTAGTAGAAGTAAGGGGAACAAGAAAAGAAGCTCAAACACTCAGCTGGAGTTACCTTTAAAAAACAAGAAAGCAAAAGAAAACCAAGACTCAAGTGTTAACAGTTACAACACCAAGATGGTGGAGGCTGCAGACATGATAGGTTTTAGTTGGAACTGTAGGGGGCTTGGGAACCCCCAAACAGTTCGAGAACTAAACCTCTTAGTGAGGACAAAGTGGCCCGAGTTCATATTCTTAATGGAGACAAAGTGTGGAAGAAAAAGAGTAGAGGAAGTGAGGAGAAAGCTGGGTTTCGATTGCAGCTTTGTGGTAGACAGCAGAGGTCTTAGTGGAGGCCTAGCTTTTATATGGAAAGACAGTATGGACTTCAGCTTAGAGAACTATTCTCAAAGCCACATTTCGATGAACTTGTCTCACTAGGAGAGTAGACAGCAGATTATGCTTACTGGCTCTTATGGTTCTCCTGAAACAGCTAGGAGAGGAGACAGTTGGAACTTATTGGAAAGAATCAGTCCTAAGGAGAACAAACCGTGGCTATGCTTTGGAGACTTCGATGAGATCTTGTATCACCATGAAAAAGTAGGTGCAGCCAGCAGACCAAATTCTCAGATGGAAGCCTTCAGAAGCATTGTGGATTGGTGTGGCTTAAGTGACCTGGGCTATGAAGGATCAAAATATACCTGGAGCAATAATAGAGAGGGAATCCAGTTCACCAAAGAAAGATTGGATGGAGCCCTGGGAAACTTACTGTGGACTAGATTGTTTTGTGAATGCAGTGTCAGTGCTCTAGCAGCTCAAACCTCTGACCACTGCCCATTATTGATCAATGCAAAAAGAAGAATAAGGTGGGGGCCACTTATAGAGACTAAAAGAGAGAAGATATTCAGATTCGAGGCAAGCTGGAACCTTCATGAAGCCTGCAACAACATCATTACATCCAGTTGGTCTAACCAAGATTCTCAACAAGGCTTTAAGATCCATTCAGTCATGAGGAAGCTAAATAAATGTAAGGACTCTCTAAAACTCTGGAGCTCAACTCTCAGGAAAGAAAGGAGGGACATTCAAACTAAAATGAACCAACTTTCCAAGATGCAAGACTCGAGCACTGGTTCAAACACAGTAGCTATCAAGGCCCTAAAAAAGGTAATTGATAAAGCTCTAGAGGAAGAGAATTTAAAATGGCAACAGAGGGCAAAACATGCATGGCTTAAGGATGGAGACAGAAACTCCAAGTACTTCCATAGGTGTGCTAACCAAAGGAGGAAAAACAATGGAATTCAAAAAATTGTGAAGGATGATGGCAATGAAACCAATGATATGAGGGAAATATCTGCCTTATTCTCCCAATACTTCCAAGATCTATTTAATTCCTCAAACCCAAGGGGTGTGGATGAATGTTTGAGACATGTCCATCATAGGGTGGATAGAGAGATGAACTCCAAGCTCTCAAAACAGTTTACAGCAGAAGAGGTTAAGATTGCACTGTTTCAGATGAATCCTATGGGTGCTCCCGGGCCAGATGGCTTCCCTGCCTTGTTTTACCAATCTCATTGGGAAGTTGTAGGAGAGGATGTCACTAAAGCAGCCCTGGAAGTCTTAAATGAAGGTGGTGAGATTGCTTCTATTAATAATACCTTCATTGTCCTGATACCAAAAGTCAAAAACCCCCAAAAAGTCCTGGATTTTAGACCTATCTCCCTCTGCAATGTCATCTACAAAGTGGTTTCAAAAGTTCTCTCCAACAGGCTGAAGGAGATCCTTCCTCTCATCATTGCTCCTACTCAAAGTGCTTTTGTACCCGGGAGGATGATCCTTGACAATGTCATTGTAGCTTTTGAAACTCTTCATTCTATGTCCATTAAAGGCAAAGGGCAACAAGGCTACATGGCTATCAAATTAGACATGAGCAAGGCCTGTGATAGAGTGGAGTGGGAGTTTTTGAGGAAGGTCATGGTAAAAATGGGTTTCAACAATAGATGGGTAAACCTTGTTATGCAATGTGTCTCTACTGTATCCTACTCTATTCTTGTTAATGGAAACCCTCAAGGCAGCTTCAATCCATCAAGGGGAATAAGACAGGGAGATACCCTCTCCCCCTACTTGTTCATATTGGTTGCTGAGGTGTTAAGCAGTTTACTGAACCATGCTGAAGTTTCCAAAGTGATACACGGTTTTCCAATCTCTAGAGGGAAGCTGAGCATCAACTACTTATTCTTTGCAGATGACAGCCTACTCTTCTGCCGAGCAAATGCTAGGGAATGGTCCTCTATCCATCTTCTGTTAAACATCTATGAAGAAGCCTCTGGCCAGAAACTTAACAAGACAAAAACATCTATCTTCTTCAGCCCAAACACAAGGCCAGCAGCTAAAGAATATATATTGAGCTTGGCAGGTACTAGATCATCATCTTATTATGAAAAGTATCTTGGTTTACCAGCTCTCATAGGTAGATCCAAGAATGCAGCCTTCAAGAGTATCATCGACTGAATCAAGTCAAGAGTAGGAGATTGGAAGAACAAGCTCATTTCTCATTCAGGCAAGGAGATACTCCTCAAGGCTGTGATACAGGCCCTCCCTACTTACTGCATGGGGGTCTTTAAGCTGCCTAAATCCTTGCTGAGTGATATCAACAGAGTCATGCATCAATTTTGGTGGGGCCATCTACAAAATGAAAAGAAGGTGCATTGGGTGTCTTGGGGACAGATGGGTAAATCGAAAGCTGCAGGAGGATTGGGGTTTAGAGACCTTGAGTATTTTAATCTGGCTTTATTGGCAAAGCAAGGGTGGAGACTTGTTCAATACCCTACCTCTCTAGTTGCTCAAGTCCTTAAAGCTAAGTATTACCCACAGCATGACTTCTTCCAAGCCAAGGTGGGACACAGGCCATCATTCATATGGAGAAGCTTCTGTGCTGCAAAAGGAGTTCTGTTAAAGGGCTCTATATGGCGTATTGGAAATGGTCAGAAAACTAGCATTTGGAAAGACAAGTGGCTGCCTCAACCTACTACATACATGGTTCAGTCTCCAGTACATATCCTACAGGGAGATGAGAAAGTGGAAAGATTGATAAACAAAGAGACCAAGCAGTGGGACAGGGGATTGATCACAGATGTATTTGATGCTACTACAGCTGGAGTAATTCTAAAAATCCCCATAAGCTCCTCGAGTATGGAAGACAAACTAGTTTGGCTGGGCACCAGAGATGGCTCTTTCACTGTCAAGAGTGCATATCATATGCAGAAAGAGGCCATTGAAATGCTCAGAGGACAGTCATCAGGAGGGACACAGAAACAGAAAAGCTGGACTGATTGTTGGAAGATGCAGGTTCCTAATGCCACAAAGACTTTCCTATGGCGTGCATGTCTTGAGTCACTTCCTACCATGCTCAACCTATCTAAGAAAAAGATAGTGAAGTCTCCGACATGTCCCATATGCTGCAGGGAAGAGGAGTCTACCATCCATGCTCTATGGAGTTGCAGTTCTGCTATGGATGTGTGGAGTCAAGGTCCTATATCCTTTCAGAAGAGCTCCCTAAGGGAAGTCAATTTCAAGGAGCTCTATGAACATATCTCTGTGCCGTGTGATCAGAAACTAATTGATATGTTCTCAGTCATTGCAAGGAGCATATGGTTAAGAAGAAATGAGCTACTCTTTGAGGGGTCTTTTTTGCACCCAAACCTGGTTTTGAAACAAGCATCTCAATCCTTACAGGAATTCAAGACAGCTCAAGTTCGAAAGGTGCTTGCGACTCAAGTGGCCTCTATACATCCATCCGTTCCCTCCTCCAACAGATTGTGTCAAAATCAATTGGGATGCAGCTGTGAGTGTGCCTCAAGATAGAGTTGGTATAGGTCTAGTAGCCAGAGACCATGAGGGGTCCATTCTGGTCACAAAGAAACTCTCAATATCCAGCTTGACAGAACCTGTTTTGGCTGAAGCCTTAGGAGCCTTTCATGCGGCTAACTTGGCAAAGGATATGGAGTTTAGCTCGGTTATCTTGGAAGGAGATGCTTTACAGATTGTGAATGGAATCAACCACCATGCTGAAAGATGGGATAGAGTGGGTATGGTTTTATTAGACACAAAGGTGCTGCTCTCTAGTCTAGTTCAGTGGAAAGTAACTTTTGTTAGGAGAAGTGGTAACCAGGTTGCTCATGATCTAGCTAAGGAGTCCTTAGAACTAGCTGAGAACTCGGTTGTTTTGGTCACTAGACCTCCTTGTAATCATGTTCCTTCTTTCCCTTAAAAGGTGAATGAAAGTATATTGTTTCAAAAAAAAAAAATAGCAAACCATAAAAGAGTATTACGATCGAGATGTCTGCAATTAATGGGAATAAAACCGCAGACTACTAGGCCCCAAAAGGTTAAAGGAAAGGCAGATATTCAAACCCTATTAACGGGGAGTATCGGCCAGTCCAAACCGGCAAAACTGATCAGACCGATCATTTTAGATCGAATCGAGAGTAGATCTGGTTGGTCTCGATCTAAATTTTGGTAGATTGTGTAGTTTCGATCTGGTTCCGGTCTAGGAGTTTTTTACCCTGGATCAGACCGAATAAATAATATATATTTATATAAAATATATTTTATTATTTATATAATATTTATAATTGTATATAATTCACCATAATTTTTATCTAACCTAATAGGTTAATATTTATAATACTAATATTTATAATTTTATTCTAATACTAATATTTATACTAAGACTAAATTACTAATAGTCTAAATTAATACTAATATACTATTATATATTTATACTGTATACTAATAGTATTTGTATTAGTATTAGTATTAGTTAACTTAACATCTAATATGTTAGTATTACTATATTAGTAATAAGATTATAAAAGTATTCGTTAATTTAATATCTAATATGCTAGTATTAATAATAAGATTATAAGAGACTAAGAGTATTAATATTAGTTAACTTCATATCTAATATGCTAGTATTAGTAATAAGATTATAAGACTATAAGAGTATTACTCTTATTTAATAAATGAATATAGTATTATTAGTAAATGTGTTGGGTTTGAAGACAATGAAGAGATATAGTAAATTAATAATACTAGTTAGTAGTTATTATCTATTAGTAGTAGTGTTATTACATATTATTAGTTATTACATCTAGTTATTAATTATAATATTAGTACTAGTGTATTATTAATTATAATAAATAAGTTAATAACTATTACTAATTTACTATATACCAATAGACTAATAGTATTAGCGTATTACTAATATATATATTAATATATATAATAGTATATCATATGTATATATATATATATATTAAATATATCACAATATAATTAAATAAGTATTAAAGAAAATACCATTGAATTAAAAAAAAAAATGTCAAGGGTGGACTGAACGGATCGACCGGACCGGACTGGACCGTCCAAGTCCTTATGGAGTTTGGTCCGTTCTAGGATGGGAAAACTTTGGACCGAATATGTCTAGTCCAGTCTACAAAATCTCTTCAGACCGGACTGAACTCCCTCCTAAACCCAATGTTAATTTGATATTCATGAGGAATTGAGGATATGGAAATCATTAGGTTGTAAAGTTATTACACATGATTGACGATCTGTTGCCTATGAAGATTACCACAATATTGCTAATTTGCTTGTAAAAGTAAGCAATGACATTATAAGAAAAATAAGCATTTGTAACAAATTATTTGTGATGAAAATAACTATTTATGAGGAAATAGATTCATTTTAACAGAAAATAGTCTTTTTTTTTACATGAAAAAATTAGCTACAAATAAGTAATTTTTTTGTAGTGCAATAAGAATTATCATTTTACCAAAAGCAGCAACTGATTCATTCTAACTCGCTCATTTACTTAATTTGATAACTTGTTCAGTTCTCAATTCATATTTGAATCAATGGCGGACCCACATTGTCCTCATGGGCCCCCCAAAACATTGTGAAAATATAAATTAGTCTTCTATATTTTATACATAATTCTACAAATATAGAAAATGGCCTCCCAAAAAATTTAATAATTTCCATTTTATTCCATATAATTTTTAAAAGTTTTTAAAATTTTAATATACCCAGAAATATTTCTCTCCAATTTTTTTTATAGTCGCAAATTTTTGTTTAATTTCTATATATTATCTATTTTCAAGGATGTGGCTTCTCCAAAATTAAAATTAAAACTAAGTTTAGGAGAAATAATAAACTTATTAATATGGATTCTAAAGTTTTTGTTATACAATATTGTGTTTCTTAATATAGAATCTAAAGTGAAAATACAAGAAAGATTATTTAAGGTCAATGATTTATAAAAAAAAAAAAATATAGTTTGTTGTTATATTTTTATGATTTTTCAATCTCTTTTTAATTTACATAAAATAAATGGTGTTTGCAGTCTTAGGATGTGTAAGTCAAACCCACTTTTTTTAAAAAAATAAGTAAATCTAGGACTTACATGAAAAGATTATTTTTTAATAGTGGACTCCAATTTCTTTTTTTTTTTTTTTCAAATGGAGTGCCTAAAGTTTGTATACCCTAAGACTGTATCTACCATTACTCTTTATATAAATGTATCACATAGTAGAAAAGTTGGCCCCCTCAACAGAATTGCTGGTTCTACCACTGATTTGAATATTGGGTTTATTTTATAATATTTTGTTGTATTTATTATGGACTAGTATCGATCTTGTATTAGCCTTGAGCTCATAATGTGATGGGCCAAAATATTGACACATGGGTGGGGAAGCTCTTTCTCTCACCCTATATATAATAGAGTTAACCCATTAGATTGTATTATTGTCTACTGTGGTTAAGAGTTAGAAAGAAGTTTTTCCTTTAAGTTTATTAAAGTTCAACTGACGCTACAATGTAGCCCCTACACTGAAAACAGAGATGTCGTTCTTCAACTCATTGAGGTAATCTCTCAACTCTTGACTTGATTTTCCAACAATTGGTATTAGAGTCTTGGTTTTAGATCATTGTGGAAATGGTTTTATGTTTGTAAAAGAACGTTTTGTATTTGTGAGTTTTTCACCATTAAAAACCTTTTTTGGTTTGGTTTTGAGTGTTTTGGGGTGATTGGAAACTCTTTCTCGGTCTGTTGGGGCTTATGGTGAACGCAGGTCCAAGCACAAAAGGCCTGAGCTGACCAGATTAACCCCTAGCCCATAGGGGCCTCCAAGCCCAAAGAAAAAGGGACAAGGAGCACCCAACTTCTTCCACTGTATCACATGATCTCGAAGGGTTAGAATCGGCAGTAGACCTTACAAGCAGAATACCCATAACCCTGTGACAGTAGATAAATAGGGAAAGGAAAACCGACGTATCACACCATTCGACAGGCGGACGGGACAAAGGACCATGCTGCATTTATGCATCAACTTGAAAGCCATGACCCATTAAATGAGCATGGCTGAAGAAACTATAGGAGGACACCTCCCCCTACCGTATAGCATGGGCACCTAACCCCAGGGACCAAGTATAAAAATGACTCCCAGGTATCGAGATAGGGTTAAACTCTCTGAACTCTCTCTACTTTCCTACACAATTCTCCAAAGGCGATACTGACTTTAACATCGGAGACTTCCTGGCCACTGATTAAAAGCATGAATTTTTGTTTTAATTTTATTAACTGTTGATTACTATGGGTTATAGTACATATCGCTCGAGCGGCGACTTTTTGCCGCTCGAGCGAATTCAGATAGATTCAAACGCTCGACTTCCACTCGAGCGGGTGTACGAAAAAGGCAATCGCTCGAGCGGAGGCATTTGGCCGCTCGAGCGAAGTCAGGCAGAGTGGAACGCTCGATGTTCGCTCGACCCTCTGCTCGAGCGAATTTAGGCAGAGTCGAACGCTCGATGTTCGCTCGACACACTGCTCGAGCGAATATCGCATTTTACAGATTAGTGTTTATTCCGCCATCAGAGTATACAAATGATTTTTTACTTCTTATGACCGACTTTTTGGCTTGGAAAACTTTGTTTTTGATTAGAGAAACACTTAGAATTTATTTTTCCTTTGATTTTTGTTCAGATTAGGAGAGGAGGATTCATACAATCGATCATTCACGCAGCTACACAATTTCCACTGGATCATTCACTCACACTGCAGCAGATTGAAGAACTCCTTGAGGGGTCCAATTGCCACTGTAACTCAGCCTCCTCCACCGCTTCGAATCTTCATCTCCATTCAATTGGTTTGATCTTTTCAATTCCCTACTTGCTATTTCATTTCATTTTTAAGTTTCTGAATTATTTTGGAGAATTTTGATTTAGATGTTTGAGTAATTTATTTGTTATTCATTTAATTCATGTTATTTATTTTTATCGTTTCGTTAAATTTTCATTTTAATAGTGATTACAATTACGGTGGTTTAATTTGAGAATTTGTGATTTGAATACAATGATGAACCCTAGAACAATGATTTTGAGGCTTTTCAATTTTTAGTGTATGTTTTGTCAATTACTTTCTAATTTAGTTTAATTCTTAATTTAGTTTTATTAATTTTTGAGTTTAATCTATTAGTCTTTATTAAAATTACAACTTTGATTTATTCATTTTTCCATATAAAACCAATGATAAAGTAATGAAAGAATTAATATATATTGGTTCCAAAAGCATTAAAAATGCAATAATTCAGCTCAATCATCTTTACATTCCAATCCGACAATCAAAATCTAAAAACATGAATCTAGTCCATTACTAGTACCATTTTCCATCCATTGCACATACCATCATTTTATTTTCTCTTTGTGAAGTTTTTCATCTTTTTCAACGAGTTTGATTTTTAAGTAACTTTCCCTGAGGAGACGATTTAGGAATTTATTTCTAATTATTACACAACATCCTCCTGCACTTGGGATAGCTTTAGTGCTACTCATTTTTGAGTGAGTTAAGTTTTTGGCGCCGTTGCCAGGGAAAGTATTTTAGCTTAAATTTAAACTCGTTATTTTTGTTATGCTCTTTAAACTGATGTTTCATGTCATGAGTGAGGGACAGTTCAAATAGGTTGCTTAGAGTCACATCGAGTGTTGAGAGTAGTATACACATTTTGGAGATAGATAGCTCTTCTGTCTTTTCTATTAGTGAGTCAGGTGAGGAAATTGAAATTGAACCAGAAAACATGGCTGCACCTGCACCACGCACTCTTAAGGATTATTTGCAACACACTCGCATCACTACATCTTCATGCATATTTTTACTTGCAAATGCACCTAATTTCTCTATTAAGCATGACATGATGTCAGTGATACCTCAGTTCCATGGGATGGATTCTGAGAGTCCTTACCAGCACTTGACAGATTTTGAGTTGGTTTGCACTACTTTTATCACTAGGGCTGTTACTGATGAATTCATTAGACTTCGTTTATTTTCTTTCTCTTTAAAGGATAAGGCGAAGATTTGGTTTAATTCTTTGAGGCCTAATTCTATTTCTAGTTGGTCTGATATGCAGCATGAATTCTTATAAAAAAATTTTCCTTTCCAGAGAACTCAGTTTTTGCAAGAGTAAATCAGCCAGTTCAATTAGAGACCTGATGAGACCTTTCAGGCCAGTTGGAAAAAATTTAAAGATTTGGTGAACATTTGTCCATATCATGGTTTTGAATCTTGGAGGTTGGTGAGTTATTTTTACACTGGTCTCACTCCAGAATGTAAGCAGTTTGTTCAGACAATGCGCAATAGGGAGTTCTTTAGTAAGGAACCTGATGAAGCACTATCATTTTTTGACTACCTTGCTGAGAGTGCACAACAGTGGAACACTCGTACTGATCAAGTTCCATTAGCAGCACAACCACTGAGGGCTATTTCTAGAGGGGGCAGATATGAGCTTAAGGAAGACACTGATATTCAAGTCCGAATAGCTGCATTGACTAGAAGATTAGAGGTCATGGAAATGGAAAAAGTGAAGGCTGTGAAAGTAGTAGAGGCATGTTCTATATGTGTTGATTCAAACCATAAGACCTAAGACTGCCTGATTATGCCAGTATTTCAAGAATGTGGGTCTAAGCAGATGCAATTAGCTAACTGGGTTAATAGAGCACATAATCAGCCTTTCTCCAATATATATAATCTGGGGTGGAGGAATCACCCAAATTTCTCATGGAGAAATGATTAGCTTGGTAGGTGCCCACCACCTCAGCAGCAGCCATTTAATCAGGGTGCTCCTCAGCACCAGTATCCGCTATATCAGAATCCTTAAAGCTATCCTTATGTAGCTCATCTTGGATTTCAGCCTCATGTAGCTGCACAGAGTTCTCAGCCTTCATCATCTGCAAAGAAGACTCTAGATGACAGTATGGCTCAGATGGCCAATACACTTCAGCAATTCATGCAGATTCAGGCCACCACAAATAATCAGAACACTCAGGCCATAAATGAGTTGCGAGGCACTATTAATAAGATGAGCACAACCTTGAGCACCCTAGAGAAAGGAAAATTTCCAGCACAACCTCAGCCTAATCCTCAAGTATATAGGCAGCAACAACAGCAAGTACATAATGTCTCAGGGGATGTTATTGAGACAGCGAAGGCGGTTCTTACTTTGAGAAGTGGGAAGGAAGTTCCCCAACCAGAGATGCCTATAGACACACAGGTAATTGCTCCTACACCTGAAGATGTAATAGAGACTGATAAAGTTGAGAAAGAATCAGAGGTAGTGAGACCAGAGCTGAAGAAGCCTGTGAGTGTAGATGTTGAGACTAGTAAGGGATACCAACCTGTGGTTCCCTATCCTCAGAGATTGGCAGCTGGCCAAAAGAACAAGTATCACATGGAGATTCAAGAGATTTTCAAGCAAGTGAAGATCAATATTCCACTCTTGGATGCCATACAACAAGTGCCTTCATATGCAAAATTTTTGAAGGACTTGTGCACAGTGAAGAGGAAGCTGAATGTGAAGAAGAAAGCTTTCCTAACGGAGCAAATTAGTGCATTGATATTGAGCGAGACTCCTCAGAAGTTTGGAGATCCCGGCTCTCCCAACATTTCTATTATGATTGGTGAATCACGCATTGGGAGAGCTTTACTTGATTTGGGGAGTAGTGTGAACTTGCTACTGTTCTCAGTATATGAGCAGTTGGGATTGGGTGAGCTGAAAAAGACCTCCATCTTGCTACAGTTGGCTGACAGATCAGTTAAGGTACCAAGGGGAATTGTAGAGGACGTGTTGGTACAGGTGGACAAATTCTACTACCCAGTGAATTTTGTGGTTCTTGACATGCAGCAGCTGGTCTCCACTATTTACCAAGCTCTTATCATCCTAGGAAGACCATTTCTAACTACATCAAATGCTTTGATCAATTGCAGAAGTGGAGTTTTGAAGCTTACCTTTGGGAACATGGCACTTGAGTTGAACGTTTTCAATGCTTGCAAGATGTCAGCACATTTTGATGACACAAGTGATTTGAATGCTATGTAGAGTTTGACACCAACAAATTTTATTTGCTCAACTTCTCCATTCTCTGATGATGATTATATTTTTCAGATACCTAAATTTTTACTTGATGAGAAAATTTTTAAGATGATGAAAAATTTTACTTGAATTTTTCTAACTTTGATTTTTTTGATTGTTTTACAGATTCTTCTTTACCACTTGAAGTACAATTTACGGGAGCAAGATGGAAACCCCAGTTTGAAGCTCTACCACCACCAGACATGCTTAAATCTTCGGAGGAAGAAGTTCCCCAGTTGGAGCTGAAACCACTTCCTCAAGATTTAAAGTATGTGTTTCTTGGTCCTGAAGAAGGCACTTTTCCGGTGGTGATTTCCTCAAAGCTAAATCAGAAGGATGAAGCCCAGTTGATTGAAGTATTAAGGAAGCATCGAGGCGCAATTAGTTGGACAATAGCTGACATCAAAGGCATTGGTGCCGCTGTATGTACCCACAGAATCCATCTTGAAGATGATGCTAGACCGGTTCGTGATGCTCAACGTAGGCTCAATCCTACCATGAAGGAAGTTGTGAAAGAGGAAGTGCTTAAACTACTCACAGTAGGTATCATTTACCCTATCTCAGACAGTAAGTGGATAAGTCCAACTCAAGTGGTACCAAAAAAATCTGGTTTGACTGTAATAAAAAATGATAAAAATGAGTTGATTCCAACTAGAATGGTTACTGGCTGGAGAATGTGCATTGATTATAGAAAACTTAATTCAGCCAGTAGGAATGATCATTTTTCTTTACCATTCTTGGATCAAATTTTGGAAAGAGTAGCTGATAATGCATATTATTATTTCTTGGATGGCTACTCTGGTTATTATCAAATTGCTATAGCGCCTGAGGATCAGGAGAAAACCACTTTCACCTGTCCATTTGGCACTTTTGCTTTTACTAGAATGCCTTTTGGTTTGTGTAATGCTCCAACTACTTTTTAGAGATGCATGATGAGTATTTTTTCTGACATGATTGATGATATTTGTGAAATATTCATGGATGATTTCTCTATTTTTGGAAAATCCTTTGAGAGTTGTTTGCATAATTTGGCACGTATTCTCCAGAGATATGAGGAAAAAAATCGTTTACTTAATTGGGAGAAATGCTAATTTATGGTTACTCAGGGCATTGTATTGGGGCATATTATTTCTTCTGAGAGTATAAAGGTTGACAAAGCAAAGATTGAATTAATATCTAAACTTCCTATCCCTAGGACAGTTAGGGATATTCATTTTTTTCTTGGTCATGCTGGCTTTTATAGGCGGTTTATTCAAGGGTTTAGTTCTATTGCAAAACCTTTATGCACTCTTTTACAAAATGATATTGAATTTGTTTGGACTGATGAGTGCCAAAAAGCTTTTGATACCCTGAAAAAGTCGCCTACCACTGCCCCTATTGTGCAACCTCCGTAGTGGGACCTTCCTTTTGAGATTATGACATATGCTAGTGACTATGTCTTAGGAGCTGTTTTGAGGCAGCGGGTGGATAATAGGCCATTTGTGATTTATTATGCTAGTAGAACCTTGAATGATGCCCAGAAAAATTATACTACTACTGAAAAAGAATTGCTTGCAGTGGTTTTTGCACTTGATAAATTTCAAACTTATATTCTTGGTTCTCTTGTTACTATTTTCACTGACCACTCTGCTCTTAAGTATTTGTTGGCTAAGAAAGATGCAAAACCATGTTTGATTCGCTGGATTCTATTACTTCAAGAGTTCAACAGCAACATTAAGAATAAGAAAGAAGTTGAAAACGTGGTAGCTGACCACCTCTCTAAATTGTCATCATCTCCTTCTTCAAATGTCAGCCTTCCTCTTGATGATAATTTCCCAGATGAGCAGCTGTTTGTGGTTGATAGAGCTCCCTGGTATGCTGAAATAGTCAATTATCTGGTCACTGAGCGAATGCCTTCTGAATGGTCCACCCAAGATAAGCGTCGGTTTCTCTCTGAGGTACGACACTTTTATTTTGATGATCCATATCTTTTTAAATATTGTTCAGACCAATTGATTCGAAGATGCATTCCTGATGATGAGTTTTCTTCAGTTTTGAGATTTTGTCATATGGATGCATGTGGTGGTCATTTTTCAGCAAAGAAAACAGTTTCAAAAATTTTGTAAAGCGGTTTTTATTGGCCTTCTATGTTTAAAGATGCTTATAATTTTTGCAAGGCTTGTGAGCCTTGTCAAAAATTGGGATCCATTAGCAAAAGAGACATGATGCCTCTTTCCCCTATTCTTACTTTAGAAATTTTTGATTGTTGGGGAATAGAGTTCATGGGACCTTTCCAATTTCTTTTGGAAAACACATATATTCTATTGGTTGTGGATTATGTTTCAAAATGGGTGAAGGCCATTGTTTGCAAAACAAATGACCATCATGTTGTCCTGAAATTTTTGCAATCTTTGTTTGCTCGTTTTGGCATGCCAAAAGTTATTATAAGTGATGAGGGTTCTCATTTTTGCAATAAACCATTTTCTACACTTGTGAAGAAATATGGTATCACACACAGAATTTTTACCCCTTATCACCCTCAAACAAATGGGCAAGCTGAATTGGTAAATATAGAGATAAAAATTATTTTAGAAAAAACCATCAAGCCTAATAGGAAAGATTGGTCGGTTAAACTTCTTGATGCTTTGTGGGCTTATAGGACAGCTTTTAAAACAAATCTAGGGATGTCTCCTTATCGATTAGTTTATGGTAAAGCTTTGCATTTACCTGTTGATATTCATCATTGAGCTCTTTGGGCCATAAAACATGTTAACATGTCATTTGATGAAGTTTCAGGGTTGAGAAAATTGCATATCAATGAATTGGATGAAACTCGTCGAAATGCTTATGACAACGCTCAGCTTGCAAAGGAATGCACGAAAATTCTGCATGATCAGAAAATTCATCCAAAGCATTTCACACTTGGCCAGAAAGTTCTTTTTTACAACTCTCGCTTGCACATTTTTTCTGAAAAGTTGAAATCCCGATGGAGTGAGCCGTACATTGTAAAGACTGTTCATCCTCATGATGCGATAGACATTGTCAATCCGAAGAATGGTAATAGCTTCACTGTCAACAGACAACGTCTAAAGTCATTTCTGAAGGTCTTTGATCCACATTAAGAGACCTTGCTTGTGCAAGACCCCAGGGAAGTGTTTTGATTTGCTTCTCATTTTTTACAGTTTTCTTTACTTGCTTTGTTTTTATTTGTTCTTTTGCTTTGATTTTATATTTCATGTTGTTTGTTTGTTTTGCTTGTTTTTTCTGTGCACTTTGTTTTCTTTCATTCGACTCATTGAGGACTATATCTCTCACTAGTTGGGGGGTAGCATGTATGCACAGTTTAAAAAAATATATAAAAAATAAAAAAATAAGATTTGTGAAATTTGAGCATCTTGGTGGAGTAGTTGAGCGGGATCATTTGTGAAGATTTATTTTCAAACTTAAACATAGAGCATGATTTTTGATGCATCATATTTTGTTGATATGTGGCTTGAAACACCGGGATATTATGCTTATTGAGATGAAACTTGATAAAATTTTTGTAGAACGAAAGGTAAATTTTGAAGGACATTTTGCACATGCTTATGCTTGTAGTGTTCCTTATTTACCATTCATTGATTTAAGACTGGAAAAGTAAACTGTAGGACTACCGAGCCATGCCAAAAAGAAAAAAGAAAAAAAGAAAAAAGAAAGGAAAATGATTTGAAAAGATTAGAATGAAAAGAAAAGAAGAAAAGAAAAAAACAAAAAGAAGGAAAAAAAGAGAGACAATGAATAAAGGCGACTTAGTGAACTTTCCTAAGTAAAAAGGGCTAGAAACAGTTACCTAAGACTTTGGGGGTTGAGTGTCCAACTTTTAAAAATAGAGTTGGCGTGAAAACTGCTAGTCCCTTGGGCTTTGAGGTAGTTAGAATCAGCAATGATTAATCTTAAGGTTGAAAAATCCTATGGCAAATCATGGCTAGTAATGAGGAACACACAACCGGTCTAACTCCACACATACATTTGAGTTCTGAGACATTTGCCTTAATTCTATGTGAAAGATTGTTGAGATAGTCTTGGTGGGTATAACCCTTGGGGGTTGAGTAGTAACGTGTCACTTTTGTGAGAATTCAGAATTGTGTTTGATTATTTTCCTTTGAATTTTGATCTTTATGCAATATTCATCTCAATTAATTTACACTATTTTGCTCAAGGATTAGCAAAATACTAGTTGGGGGGTGTGATTGAGCTGAATTGTTGCATTTTTAATGCTTTTGGAACCAATATATATTAATTCTTTCATTACTTTATATTTGGTTTTATATGGAAAAATAAATAAATCAAAGTTGTAATTTTAATTGATTAAAAACATGAATTTCTGCTTTAATTTTATCAACTGTTGATTACTATGGGTTATGGTAGATATCACTCGAGCAGCGGCTTTTTGCCGCTTGAGCGAATTCAGGTAGATTCAAATGCTCGACTTCTGCTCCACAGTGGGCTCGAGCGGGTGTGCGAGAAAGGCGATTGCTCGAGCGGAGGCATTTGGCCACTCGAGCAAATTTAGGCAGAGTCGAACACTTGATGTTAGCTCGACACGCCGCTCGAGCGAATATCGCATTTTATAGATTAGTGTTTATTCTGTCGTCAGAGTATATAAATGATTTTTTACATCTTATGGCCGACTTTTTGGCCTGGAAAACTCTGTTTTTGATTAGAGAAACACCTAAAATTTATTTTTCCTTTGATTTTCGTTCAGATTTGGAGAGGATGATTCATACAATCGATCATTCATGCAGCTACACAATTTTCACTGGATCATTCACTCACACTGCAGCAGATTGAAAAACTCCTTGAGGGGTCCAATTGCCACTGTAGCTCAGCCTCCTCCACCGCTTCGAATCTTCATCTCCATTCAATTGGCTTGATCTTTTCAATTCCCTACTTGCTATTTCATTTCATTTTTAAGTTTTTGAATTATTTGGAGAATTTTGATTTAGACGTTTGAGTAAATTATTTGTTATTTATTTAATTCATGTTATTTATTTTTATTGTTTCGTTAAGCTTTCATTTTAATAGTGATTACAATTACGGTGGTTTAATTTGAGAATTTGTGATTTGAATACAATGATGAACCCTATAATAATGATTTTGGGGCTTTTCAATTTTCAGTGCATGTTTTGTCAATTACTTTCTAATTTAGTTTAATTCTTAATTTAGTTTTATTAATTTTTGAGTTTAATCTATTAGTCTTTTATATTCCAATCCGACAATCAAAATCTAAAAACATGAATCTAGTCCATGACTAGTAACCTTTTCCATCCATTGCACATACCATCATTTTATTTTCTCTTTGTGAAGTTTTTCACCTTTTTCAACGAGTTTGATTTTTAAGTAACTTTCCCTGAGGAGACAATTTAGGAATTTATTCCTAATTATTACACGGCATCCTTCTGCACTTGGGATAGCTTTAGTGCTACTCATTTTTGAGTGAGTCAGCCACCATCTTGCAGTGTTTTCTTTGTGTTTGCAAGCCTAAGATAGAAGACTCGAGTTGCTGAGGGTCTAGTCTAAAGGCATACGAAATACGACGTTAACAGTAGTGCTGTCTATGGGATCTGAAAAATTTTACATGTCCATCGTATGCTTACAAGAGCCTGCTCTTAGATTGCACAAGAACACAACGAGACAACGGCATTGGTAAGCATGGGAATGAGGATTGTGGAAATAATGTAACAAGGATGGAAAGAGAAGGAGGCGCATGATAAAGCTTCCAATGAGCTGAGAGACAACATGACGCCAAATGAACATGCGAACTTTGGTGGCACTGGAGAGGAAGGTAGCACCACGCAAACATGGGAGCGCCCGCAACCAGTCCTCCCACTTGGAGCTGAGTGCACCCCAGAAGAGGGCAAGGTACAGGACGAGTATACACTTAGGAAGGTGGAGCCAAACGAGCTGCTAGAATTGGTCTTGCTGGATACAAGTTGCCTAGAAGTCACCGCCAGGATCGGTACAGGGATGACCTATCGAGATGAGGGCTACTATACAGTAACTCCTCATGGAACATCACGATGCCTTCGCCTAGAGACATGAGGATATGCCTAGAATTGACCAAGCAATCATGCAGCACCATCTTAGTGTGGACCCCAAAGCCAAGGGGGTAAGGTAGAGACACAAAAGCTTCAGCGCAAAAAAAAGGCCACAATTGCCGCAGAGGTTGATTGATTACTCATAGTAGGGTTCATATGGGAAGCATACTACCCAGATTGGCTGATGTGGTGCTAGTAAAGAAACCGAATGGCAAGTGGAGGATGTGTGTGGGAGTGCATATCCTTACGGACATGGGCGAGGAGCACGACTACACTGTTAAGTTCATTTAAAACTATGAACAATAGGTAGAGTATGAAGCACTATTCTTTGGCCTATTGATTGCTAAGTCCCTAGGCGCCGAGAAGGTGGAGGTTCGAGTCGACCCTAGGTGGTGGTTAGCTAGGTGCGAGGAGAATTCCCAATGAAAAGCGAGAAATTGAAAGAGTACCTAACGCTGATGGAGGCCGAACACACTTGCTTCAAGCTAAGAACCAGAAAGTTAAAGTCTACACCCTAATCAAATAATCCTCACAAAATTATTAAAGTTATCTAACTGATAAAGTAAATAAAGGAAGATCCCACAAATCACAAATAAGAGTACTCGAAATTGTCACTCCTCTGGTGGGGTCGGTCCATCGTGCTCAAACTCGTCTTCTGCATCAATGTCTGTGGTTCCATGAAACAAAACCATAACTGGAAATACCACATGAGATTTCTCAATCTCAAAAAGGAAAACACAGTCCACAACCAAGCATTTCAAACACAAAGCATTCAACAAACAAGATTAGCAAGAGTGTGAAAAAACCAAAATATAATTTCTTTATAATTTTACACAAAAGCGACATTGGTTAAACCCTAATGCCAAAAATCACATTTCCATTTAGACATCAACTGTTTGATTATGGTATAGACCACAGTCTCCCATAGGGACCATCTGCACACTCTGGTTCCCTTCATCACACCATAGATAACAATTGTGCATGTGACTTCGTAACACGCAATGTCCAGTTTTGTGCTCGGCGCATACGTGACCAGGCATCCTCTAGCTCCAACCAGTAAGGATCCACAAAGACGGCATGAGAACGTTACAGACTATTTTGAACAACAACACAGAGGACGTCACTCAGTTTTATATGCTTCCGAGTGATCAGAAGAACTCTACTGAGATAATACCCCGTTTCGACTTGGGGTCGTGATACACACGCACCCACAAAATAATTTCTTAATCTTTTACACCAAAACACAATTTCATCAATTTTACAGTACAATCCAAGAGCAGAGCATTTATCAATAATATGCCAAACAAATATTAATATAAAAATGCAGATGCATGACAGGTAGATATAGAATGGCATGGCAATTTACAAACAACACACAGCTCATAAACAAAAATCACCATTGCCACATATCCAGCCAGTACACAATTTTCCAACTATGCATGGTTCCCAATGCTTCATCTGGCCCCCGGCCCATAAATCCATCACCAACTACAATAGTAATTTTCAAACACTTCACAGGGCCTCGGCCCACAAATCCAATAGAACTAGACTGCACAAGATAATTTATCACAGCGTTAGAAAATCTGAGGTCGGTTTAGAGTTTTACTTACTACGCTACATGAATTTCTAGATGATCGTGCGTGTTGCCAAAGAGTTCTCATGAGTGTGCGTGCGTGAGTGTCCCTGAAAAGAACTTCTACAAATAACTAATATGGTGATAAAAATATGAATAAATAAAAATGTAGGGTCACACAACTTACAAAAATGGCAGTGACAGTGGCGGCACGACAGAGACAATGAAAGTTTGGTCAAAATGGCAAGAAGTAGAATCAGAAAAAATTAGAGGATGGCCGGTATGTGGTGACAATGGGTGGAGGAGGGGGTTTTCGCAGCGAAGGTGGCAGAGCACGATGGGGCAGTGGCCAGAAGGGTTCTTAGCTCACAAGTTAGGCTGATTCATGGGGAAAGGTGAGCAGGTGGTTGAATAGCCACTGGAACACAGTTGGTAGCGGTGGTGTGTGGTGGTGCACTGCAGCGCTGGAGGGGAAAATTTCCCAAGGCCACGAGAAGGGGATTTTGAGGTGAAAACGAAGGGGAGAAGACCCACATGTGACGAGACCCATCCACGGTGGCCATTCGGCATGCCTGGCAGGCGCAGGTCATGGGGAAGGGACATAGAGGTTGCAACATGAATGCGTGCAATTCGTGGTTGCCATCGGTGCTCATGAGGTTGAGAGAAACTTGGCAACGGTGCAGGGGATTTTTGCTAGGATCAAGACAACGAAGGTGGAAATGGAGACCGTTGCTTGCGTGGCGAGGAGATAACAAAATAGAGAAAAAGATGGCGAGAGACACAGGTGAGGCAGCTAAGGAATCTTGAATTAGGGAGAAAATGAGGTGGTGGTAGATGCAGCAGGAGGAGCTACGTTTAGCTCAGACGTGATGGTGACGTGGTGGCGACTAGAAAGCTGGTGGTGGCTCATTGGTGGAGGATGATGGTGGCGCTAACCAAGGACTATGGTAACAAGAAAAAAAAATAAAAAAGAAAGAAGGGGAAGAGCTTGTGCTGTGCATAGAGAGGGAAAGGGAATAAGATGAAGATTCTAGGTTTTCTACCCCCTTGGCTCAAAACATGACCGTTTAGTAAGAGGGTAGGGCTAGACTAGCTTCCTTTGTGGGCTCATAGCACTTGGGGCTAGACCTGTATACTCTTCCAATTCAAACTAGAATTTACCCACAACAACACAAAGGGCCCGCAAAGAAAAAAAAAATAACACACACACAAACTTGGGCCCTCGCACTTCGCCCATAGGGGTCGACCTAGTGGGCCCCCTCCCCTGGGCAAAGGGAGGTGAAGTTCGTGGTGGTTACAGTGAACTACTTTACCAAGTGGGTGGAGGCCAAAGTGCTGGCAACAATCACAGTAAGTAACATCACCAACTTCCTATGGAAGAACATCGTCTGTAGATTTGGCATCCTCGCAACATCATTTTAGACAATGGGAGGCAGTTTGACTCTGACCATTACCAGGACTGGTACTGGGACCTAGGAATCAGGTTTCGACACTCTTCCCCAGGGCACCTTAAGTGCAATGGATAGGTGGAGACGACCAACAAAATTCTATTGAGGGTACTGAAGAAGAAGCTTAATGAAAGGAAAGGAGCCTGGCTGAAGGAACTCCCTGCGAAGCTTTGGGCATATTGAGTTACAGTGAGGACACTGATGAGGGAAATCCCATTCACCCTTGCCTACAGCCACTAAGCCATGCCGCCAATCGAAGTTGAGATCCCTACTTACAGGGTGCAACACTTCAAACAAGGCTTTAATGACAAACAGCTTGAGGAACAACTCAACCTGCTAGAGGGAATTAGGAAAGAAGCAGAAGTGATGATGGCTGCCTATAAGAAAAAGGTGGAGCGTTGCTTCAACCGAAGGGTATGCTCGAGATCGTTTAAGGTCGAAGACCTCATGCTAAAGCAAATAGGAACCACTACTTGAGAAAGGAAAGCTAGGACCTCAGTGGGTAGGCCCCTACATGGTTGTTGCCAGCAATCTCCCAGGTGTCTATTGGCTTCGAGACTCCTAACGGAACGAGTTGCAACATTCATGGAATGTCGAGTACCTTCGGACATTCTACCGATAAAAGCTTTGTGATTTGTAAATTTGTAGCTTGCTTTATTGTTTGTTGAATAAACTTTGTTAATAGAAAACATGAATGTTTCAGGAATCGGATGTGTAAAAACGGTACCTCCGCTAGTGTGTAAATCCCTTTCAGCGTAAATCTCCATCGAGGCACATCTTCGCCAATAGAATCTACAGTGATAACCTACCTCCCCGCGAGGCATCAAGGGGATATATCACTTCTAAGTGTTGCTCTATTCTCCCTATGGAGGAGTGCGGGTTAGCCTTCGACTGCCCGACAACTTACCTTCCTCATGAGCATTAACATATAGAAGCAGATCTAGTTTCAAACTGCCTGAACAGATTACCTCCCCATGAGGGTCAATAAACTGTACTAGCTCTTGTGCTAGCCCGATCGCCCCCACGGAGGAGAGCAAGTCTAGCTTTGGGCTGACTGAACAACTTACCTAAACCTCCACCACGATGAAGAATGGGCATAATACTGGCTTGGTTCTTACTTATCTTCCCTGTGACGTCAACGAATAGGAGTGGGTCCAGTTGGGAATTATCCAAACAGACTACCTCCTTGCGAGGGTCAACTAGTGGGACTAGCTTTGATAGCCCAACCTCCCCAATGGAGGAGAGTGGGTCCAGCACCTTGGCCCCCCAAACTACTTACCCCATCCCTGTCATGGCGAAGAGCGAATGACTCCTTAGCCATTCAACACTTACCTTCCTCACGAGATACCAAAGGGATGGCTGTAATGCCTATGGTTGCTTGATCCCTTCCACGGTGAAGTGTGGGTTAGTCCTCAACTGCCTAACAACTTACCTTTCTTGTGGGTGTCGATAGGCAGGAGCAAGTCCAATCGGGGACTGCCCGAACAAACTACCTCCCTGTGAGGGTCAATAGGTAGTACTGGCCTTGTGCTAGCCAAACCTCTCCCATGGAGAAGAGTTGGTCTAGCCCCACAGCTACCCGAACAATTTACCCCAACGTCCACCGCAATGAATGCTGGGTATAGTGCTAGCCTGACCCTCACTTACCTTCCTTGTAAAGTCAACGAATGGGAGCAAGTCCAGTCACAAACTACTCGAACAGTCTACCTCCCCACAAGGGTCAATAAGCACGACTAGTCCCTGAGCTAACCCGACCTCACCCACGGAGGAGAACGGGTCTAGCCCCATGGTTGTCCGAACAACTTACCTCATCTTTGTTATGGTAAAGGGCTAATTACCTTCCCCGAGGGGCCCAAAATGGAGGGCGTGGCTTGAGGCACCCCTACCCCTCCCACAGTAAAGTGTGGGCTAGTCCACTGACTGCCCAACAGAGCTCTTAAGCATTGCATCGAACAATAGAACGCCTTGAGCATGCGTTACTCTCCTTTAATTTGACCAAGTTAGCGACTATCAAAGATCAAGTACACTGACTTATTTGAATTTTGCAGCACGGGATAATACCCATGACTTACCTTCCTCGCAAGGTGTTAAAAGGAAAAGTGCAATGCCTAAGGCCGCTTGATCCCTCTCGTAGCAAAATGTGGGTTAGTCCCACGATTACCCGACTTAACTCTAGAAAGATTGTCTCCTCCAACGAAATGCTAGTAAATTTTGTCTCTCTTTAGAAAAATAGCTCACGTTTGCTAATCTCAGTGATTCCTTACACTCTCCAGGTTGACTTCTACAATGTACTCAAACCTCTACCAAAGAATCAGGGTGAGCTAAACCTTTACATGCTGCTTGGTCCCTCTCGCCAAGCACGAGGATCAAAGAGGCAAGTTCAGCCTTAACACATTGTTTGACCTCTGCCAAAGTATCAAAGCAAGCCCAGCCTTTACATGTCACTCTGCCACTCTCGCAAAGCGTGGGGTGACTTAAGATGTCCCTGCCTCTCCTCGCAACATGGGAAGTCACCTACCCACAAGGGAAAATAGGGGGTCAAGCCTGTGGCATCGACGTCGCCACCTTTTGCCTAATGCTCGACCTCCCCTCGAAACGAGTAAAGTGAACAAGCGAAGTGTAAGTAGGTGGTAATAAAGGAAAGAGCAAAATAAAAATACACAAGCAAAACAATAAAGAATGCTTATTTGTTGATAATCGAAGTCTTTACAAAGAGGGAGATTACAACATCTCTACAAGGGACCTTCCAAAAAGAAAGAATAGACACATACATCTGAAAAGGAAAATACATTGCTGACGAGTTTGGATTCGGTAGGGTCGCCCAAAGGAGCATGACCCCTTGTCCAATCCAAGAAGTGACAAAAGAGAAGGCCTGGTGGGCCACCGTGTTTCATGCACCTCTAGACCTTTAATTCTTGGGACGATCACCAGGAAGACCAAAATCACTTTATGGTGGAAGTGGTAGACAAAGGTTTCTAGAACATGATCATCATCACTATCAAGAATGTCAACGATGAGCGGGCACTGAGCCAATCCTGAAAGGGGCCCTCCTTCTTGGCGTCCTTCCCTTATTAGTTGGAGAGAATTCACCCGAACCTGAGCAATTCCATTGTGGGATAAGCTCCTGACACCAGCCAAGCTTGAGAGGGAAGCACTAGCCCAACCCATTCAGTCGAACGGGTTGCAACATTCTAATAAAACATGGACTACATGGCGAGACCTAAGAAAGGAAAAATTAGTAGATGGTACAGCCATGAAGCATAGGCCCCACCATCTTGGGAACACACCTTCAAGTGACAGGGTACAACACAACCTTCGACAAGATCTCCTCGAGGCTTGTGGTGCCCTCCTTAATGAAAGTACTCCTAAATCGACAATGCCCAACAACTTGTGCTTGGCCATTAGTGCTCCTAGCCTGTCTCGAGCCACTATTGGATGCCATGAGGATTTACCGAGCATATGCTTCAACACGGGCCTATAGTGGGCCCTTCTCCAAGGAGCCTCGTGCAGGATCAGGAAGCTCATCAGGCTTGGAGTTCTCCAAAACAAAATCCATATAAGAAAGATATAAGAGTGCTTGAAGAGCAGGAGGGAGATGTGATGATTGCCAACTGAGAATGGAGGACTTATTTAGGCGTTTGCGATGGTTAGTTCACTGAGGTCTTGGGAACATGCGTATCCCATGGCACCATCAAATCCGACATGAATCTCACAGTGGATTCTATGCGAATCCTGCACCATGCATTGTGTGTATCTCATGGCATGCATTGCACTAACCTTGTAGTGCGTGTTGTAGAGGCCACCTGGAACCATTAATGTGAGAAAGGCATAACTGATATGTATTAACATTTAACTACCCAAAGCGTGCCTTGGGAGACTCAGAGTAGCCCCTGCACCATGCCTCATCGCGAACCTGGTGGATATGTGACAGCTTTAGCATTTATGGACCCCAATTTCTTCATCACCTTCTTGGAGGCCTTAAGAGACTCCCTCCTTTTCATGAAAGATTTTAAAATCTCCTCGAACCTCTCTTCTAACCATTTGAATGAACGTTTGGCAGAGTTGTATTGTTTGACTAACTCCGAGTTTGTGGCTTGAAGCCTTTCCAACTCCTCTAGCTGGCGGATGAACGACTATTGGAGGTTGTCTCTCGCCTCAGATAGGAGGGCGGCTTTGTGAAAATGTAAGACGACTTCCTCCTAGGACCTCTCCAGATTGGCCTCATACTAGATCATGTGGCGACGCAGGTTAGTGAAAGAGTCGTCTAACTTCTTTTTGTGATTCCTCTCCAGTTTGGTGTGGCATATGGTCAAACACAACAAAGATCGGAGCTCCCGGTTCTTAGCCTCTAGCTTCTGCTGGCCATCCACGATAAATGTCACCAGCTGCTTCACACCCTATCATGGGAAACCTTAGTCAGAATTGTAAGGAAGATGCTAAAAAGACTTCAAGAATAAGGAAGCAAGCTATGAAGTAATGTTATGTGGTTGACCTTTAGGAAGAACTCCTGTAGACCTTGGGTTATTGCATGGACCTGGCCAGAGCGCAATCCTTTTGGCTCCTAGCCACGGGACGACCCTCAACCACAATCCCTTCACCCATTGTAGCCCCTAGGCCCATAATAACCACAATAGGAGGAATCGAGGAAGTATCAAAAAACCCCCTCTGATGCCAATGCTTCCTCGCCCACGGTAACCCTGGTGTCAAACCCCACTATCGTGGGATCGACACCCATCGCATCGACCATGATCTCCTTGGCCCACGACATGGCTCGCACAATCTCCTCTTTAATCTCGATGTCGTCACCCAAAGTGGGCTCGTGATGGCAGGTGATAGGAGAATCTGGGATAAACACCCAAGTGAAAAGATCCTTAACCCCGAATGGACGTTCCTCGGGCAAGGAAGGGGGAGCGGCCTACAAAGAACATACCCTAGGCACAGAGGCAGACACCCCTTTAGCCCCAATGCCGACAGAATTAGACGCACCCAGTGATTCGTGGGAAGGGTGATCTCAGGAGGCACCAAGAAATAGTGCGTCGGGTGAAGCCTCGAGGAGCTATCGATGCCCGGCGAGGTAAGAGAATGAGTGTTCAAGGCCACCCCTGATCGATTCGGACTAGCTGTGAAGAGAGTGGGCCAATCCACCCTGACCCTGGGGGATTGTGGGCCGTGTGGCTTAGCCCGGCTGCATGGAAACCACCTCCCTCTTTGGTGGAAGCGGCGCGGGTCACCGAATAGATACCCACTAGAGGTTTTCCAGTGAGGGCGAGTAATGTTTTCATCGGAATCCAGCTCGACCAACGTGCTCCTCTTAGGTTTCTTCCCTTTCCCTTTGACTGGTGGGCTAGGGGAACACTTGCGCCCTTGATGACCGACTTGCTCCATCGAAATGGAGTGTTCCGTATAGTGTACCCAAGCGTGAGGAGGTAAGTATCATCGCAAGCTATCATTGGATAGTAAGGCATTCATAAGAACTTTGGTCTGGTGGACGGCCACCTAAGCACATACAACCTCAAGGCGTTGAACCTCTTAGGGGGTCGTTGGGGTCTTTACGATCTTATCTTCTTGCACGACCCCCTAATTGGCCTAAATGAGGAATTTCTACCAAATGACCTGCCCAGCGGGGTATTTAATTTGTCACCTGACACAAAGAAGTAGTGCTTAGACCACGAGGATCGTTTATCATACTGCGGCTCCAAGTGAGCCAAGGCCTGAATAGAATGGAAGTTGCAAGTGTTCCCGCCTTTCTTCAAAATATTATGGGTGAGGAAAAATTCTCGGCTGGTAAGGTGCACCTCCAGTCTGCCCTTGCCTCCTCCAAGGTGCATCACCAGAGATGCAACAGCTCACAAGAATCCTCCACGTGTTAGGATGAAGCTGGGTCGGAGCCACGTCTACAAGGTCTAGCATGTCTAACAGGGTGGCAAAACGATAGCTAAAGAGCATGGCTGGATACAACACGACCTTGAATGCATATCCCTCAGGGTCCACGGCACCCTCGTCTGGTGGTGGCACCTCGAAGTTAACGATGCTTGGCACATTGTACTCCTTCCTCAGCGACTCGAGTTCACTAGGAGTCATTATTGACTCCCACGAGTAGCCCTCTTATCTCTGAGCCGTCATAGGAGTCTCTATAAACTCTACCTCAGCAAAGTTTTGAGGGATATTCGAGAGCTTGGCATGTTTAGCTTAGAGCATTTCGGGGTAGCACGAGTAGGGTTCTTGGGAGCCATGAGTGGGTCAGGAAGAAGGGAGAAACAAGCACAGAAAGCTTCAGAAAGGAAATGGGCTGAAGGCACTCAGTCAATGCAAGAAGAAATTGAGGGATAACCTACCACCTAGGGAGGAGGCTTATATAAGCCTGAAGGGACGGTTTGTGTCCTAGGATCATGGGAACATATGCCATGCATGAAAAGTGTAAACTCGATGTGAATCCTATGATGCGAGCCCTATGAGGGAACGTGGCAGGGCTACCTTATGCCATTAATGTGGAAAAGACATAACGTACGTCATCAAGTACCTAAAGATAACCTTTGAAACGTGCCAATAAGGTGGGAGTGGGAACCATTGCGTTGCACGACGGGAGGCGAAAGGACTGGATAAAGACAAATCGCATCATGACACATGGAGAGAGCCAAGAAATGAGCACAGCTCTGATTCTGCAGTGGAGAGGCGTTAACAATCAACCACACGAGAGAACAAGGGGGCAAGGGCAAGGAGGAATTCTCATCGAATCAGTCTAGTAGGAATTGATGGGGTAACTGTAAAGCGGTTACCCCCATGGGGGTTTAAGGCCCAAGAATGTAGGAGCAAGTGTAAGAGGCCTAAGCTGAACAGATAAACCCCTGGCCTAATAGGAGAGGGACAAGAGGTACCCAAGTTCTTCTACTATATCGCTTGACCCCGAAAGGTTCAAATTGGTGGGCAGACTGTAAAGGAGGAATATCCATAAGCCTTTGACAATAGGTAAAGAGGGAAGGGTGACTCGATGTATCACACTTGCGACAGATGGACAGAATTGAGGGTCACACTGCATTAAATGCACCAACTAGATAGCCACGCTGCATTAAATAAGCATGGTTGAAGAAACTATGGGGAGGACACCTCTCTTTGCCACAAAGCATGGGTGCCTGACCCTAGGTACCAGTTATAAAAATGACTCACAGGTATTGGGATGGGGTTAGACTCTCTAAACTCTCTTTACTCTTCGACACACTTCTCCAAAGGCAATACTGACTATAGCATCGGAGACTTTCCGGCCACCACTACAGCCACCTTCTCGCAGTGTTTTATTTGTATTCACAGGCCCAAGACAAAAGACCCAAACTGCTGAGGGTGTAGTCGAAAGGTGTATAAAAAATGATGTTAATAGGTGGGTTTGGTCTAATCCGGTTCAATCGATTTTTTTGTTTTTTTTTTACACCCCTAGTAGCAGCTTCGTTGTTGTATTTTTAAAAAAAAAATTTAAAAGATAAAAAATAATAGTATTATATTCTATCATATCTGCATCTAGATCCAGATCTAGTTCAAGTGGGCAACTCGGTCAACTAGGTTTAGGTCTGTCATAATGGGTCACGTCAACCAGGTTTGAGTCAGATGGTCAGATGCATCAGGGTCAACAGTCAAATAGGTTGGGGTCAACCCATGGGTTGTGGGTAGTGGGTGCAAGACTTGATTCGGACCAATGAACTTAAACCCAAAAGGGTTAAGTGCTCGGCCCAACTATGGGCCATATTATATTTGCAAGCCCCCCCCCCCCCCCCCCAAAAAAAAAACACCCTAAAAAAAAAAGGCTCAAGTCTCAAGCTCAACTTAATACCTTAATGAAATGCTGGATTCAAATTTTGGCTAGCCCAAGCCTTACACGAAGGCTTAAGTCCAATTTCCATTAAGGAATAAACCCTACCTGACTCAAAGGAGCCATGACCCAGTTTCTAAAATGCATATAGGCCTATATTTACAAATATGGAATAATATAGGCTTACTTACATTATGGTACATGTTTACATGCATTTCTCTAATACTTGTACATTGTTTACATGCATAAACAATATATGATGGACAAAATTAACGATTCTGATTTGGTTATCCTGTCATGAAACAAATCATGATGAATAATTGGCTTTTTTATTGTTTATAAATGGTTATTAAAAAGAGGAAAGAAAAACTTGTAAATTCATTATGGGGATATTTATGGGTGCATACTTATTGTGTATGCATAATAAATTTATGTGCTATCCTCAGCTTTTGGGAATCATGTTTGAAATGAAAATCATGTTATCATTATGGGGATATTTATGGTACATACTTCTTGTGTATGCATAATAAATTTTTGTATTATCCTCAGTTTTTGGCAATTATGCTTGAAATGAAAATTATATTTTCATTATGAGGATATCTATGGGTGAATATTTCTTGTGTATGCCTAATAAATTTTGGTGCTATCGTCAACTTTTGGGAATCATGTTTGAGATGAAAATCATATTTTCATTATGGGGATATTTATGGGTGCATATCTCTAATGTATGCATAATAAATTTAGTGTAACCCTCTACCTTTTACAATCTTTCTATGCCTCTATAATATTCTTCCATCGAGATGTTGAGCGGAATCAATTAGGATGATTGGTATGAGTCTCTCACTATCAATTTCGTTATCAGGAACTTGGATTTAGTTTTGAGTGTGGATGTGCTTGCTCGACTCACTGAGGAAAGTTCTTATGTGGAACAATTTTTGTATGAGCATTGTGAACATTCTAATAGAACTTGCCTTAGTATCATGAGATATACTAGATGACTTTCAAATGAATAATAAGGAACATATGATGTGCAAATTAAATAAGTCATTTTATAGGCTTAAACATCAAGACAGTGGTACTTGAAGTTTGATGAGATTGTCACCTTTTGTGTTATTAAAGAGAATGTTGTTGATCAAAATATATATTTGAAGCTCAGTGAGAGTATATATGTTTTTTCTCGTGTTGTACATAGATGATATCATATTCGCAAAAAATGACAATGAGCTCTTATTTGAGACAAAGCATATGTTGTTTTCTCACTTTCACATTAAGGTTTATATAGCTTATTAAACTATGAAGGCATAGTATATTGCTTGTTATGAGACTACTTGCCAAACTATATAATTTCATAATTTTATCTCAGACCTTGGTATTCTGAATACCATTATGAGACCCTTGAAGATATTTTGTGATAATTCCACAATAGTTTTCTTCTCTTGAAATACTAGGAGCTCTTCAATCCAAGTATATTGACATTAAATATTTATTTGTTAGAGAGAAAGTGGTAGTCTCATATTTGTGTTGAGCACATTTCCACTGAACAAATGTTGATTGATCCACTAAAAAAAAAGGTTTAGGTTAAAAGATATTCAGAAGCATGTGATGAATATGTGTTTTTTTGAACCTTTTGTTGTATTTAGTTATTATGAGTTTTATATATACGTGCGAATTGTGAATTTTGGCTATGTTGCCATATGTTATTGTGTGCACATTTTGTTTATGGCATTAATATAGCTGTAATACAAGATATTCAAATTTAGTCTTGTTGGGCTTCTTATGAAAGTGAATGTTAGCCACTTTTTCATATTATTTCTCCACTATACTTGTATCTCACCTATCTAAGTCACCTGGTTGTGAGCACTAGTTAAACTTCATACGTCCTGTAGGTGTATGACTAGCATAACTAAATGCTTGCAAACACATTTTAGACTTGTTATGTTATGAAGATGCTTGGTTGGTTTTCACTTTGTGATTGAATAATTTATGTTATCCAAGTGGAAGATTATTGTATTTATTATGAACTAGAATAGATCTTATATTGGTCTTGGGCTCATAATGGGATGGAGCAAAATATTAATACATGAGAAAACCCCTTCTCTCACCATATATATAATAGAGTTAGCCCATTGTATTGTATTATTATCTGTTGTAGTTAAGGCTTAGAGAGAAGTTTTTCCTCTCTCAAGATTCAGCCATCCTTACCATGAAAATGTAGATGTGGTTCTTCAACTGATTGAGGTTAATCTCTTAACCCTTAACTTGATTTTCTAAACATATTCAAATGCCTCAAATTTAGAATATTACACATTGATTTATAAAGTTCAAAGTATAAACTAGTGTGCACACATCTTGTGCAATATTGCCCCAACCAAGATCATGTTGGGATGCATACCCCTTATCACAATCCTTTAATGCTAATTAGACAACAATGTAAGTGTGAGTGCATCCGCTGACATGGCAAGAAAAATTGTTTTGGGCTTTGCTAGGGTTTTTTCGTGGTTTGTTCGTATGGCTGCTATCGGGGGTCTCCAAGGCCCTTTGACATCAGCGGAGAGGCTTAGGATGCTTGCTAATTTGGTTTCACACTCTCCTCAGGCCATCCCTGAGGTCATTATTCCTTTTCGGCAATAAAAAATGGTAGAAGGTGAAGTTTACATTCAATTCTATAAGGAGGAATTGGAAAAATTGGCTGAACCTTTCAGATTGGCTATTGTGTTGAAGTTTTTGAGACAATGACCCTCACTAGACAGGATTCATGGTTTCATCCATGGACGTTGGAGTTTGTCACACCAACCAGTGGTGTTTGCTATGCGAAAACTTCATAATGTTTTTGTTTGATTTTTTATGGTGTTGGGTATCGACTCTTTCAATGGACGACAAATTCTAATGAAGAATCGGAACCAGCCTTGTTCTTGGTTTGGATTATGCTCCTCGGTTGGCTGCTAAATTTTTATCATGAAGCTTTTTTTAAAAACATTACAGTGCTGATTGGTGTATATCTAAGAAGGGATAATGCTACACATTGTGCGACAAGGATTGATAGTGCTAGGGTTTGTGTTTTAATGAATATTTCTCAGGAACCAATTCAGTCTTTTTGGATTGGCACACCAAAGAACCCAATGAGTCTTTATCAAAAGGTTGTCTACAAAACTTTGCTAGCTTTTTGTTCCTTTTGTAAGTTGCAAGGACACAACTTGTATGTAAAGCGTCCAAGAAGGTAGTATAAGATGAGAAGAACAAAACTGTGCCTAAGTCGAATCGTGTTTGGGTTTCTAAAAATACTAGGATTTTTGGAAATATTGAGGCGGGCCTTGTTGGCCACGAGGAATGTGTTTCTGAGGAACCTATGCTTGCGCCAGTTTCATCTAGAGAAATAAAATATTTGATTCAACCTGATGCCGGGGGTGTGATGGTAAGGAATTCTGAGTCCGACAAAGAGCCTGCCAATGTGCAAGATGTGCATGGTGAGACAAATCTGTTGATTCTAGGTACGTCGACTACGAATGGCTATTTGCTGGATGGGGAATCTCGTGGGACCTAGGCTAAAGTTGATACCATTTGTTTGCCTTCAGTTACTAGATGGAACAGGTGTGGAGTTGGTGCTGGGTCATTCTATGCAGGGTTTGTCGAGGATTTGTTCGGTGCCACCGTGTTCGGAGAATGGTGAATTGATAGAGGAGGATTTGCAGGTGGTTGTGTTTGGTGGGGGTGAGGATTTTGTGGGTTTGAAATCTGATGGCAAGGCGGGGCTTCCCCATTTAGGGAAGGATCGTGATGGATCTTCGGATTCAGAAATTATGACAAAGGGTGTGACTAGCAAAGAGTTTTAAGCAATTCATCTAGGGCTCCTAGCAAGCCTTGTCGGTTGAACTTATGATTAGTAAAATTATGTTTTGGAATGTTCGAGGGCTTGGCACCTTGAAAAAACGACTTCAGTCGTTGCTGAAGTTTCACAAACCAAAGATTCTGGTTGTGGTGGAACCTTTTCATGCTTATTGTCATTTAGATTATTGGAAACAAGTTTTCATTTTGATGCATGCTTTTTGAATGCTGATCAGTCAGGGAAGCTATGGGTCTTTTGGGATGCGTAGATTCATGTTAGTATTATAGGTTCTTCTGATCGGAAGATTACACTTTTAATTAATTCTTTAGTGGTGGTATCAGTGGTTTATGCAAAATGTTTATACTTGGATCGCCGAACTTTGTGGTTTGAGCTTCTTGAGTTCAGCACTTTAAATTTTCCGTATGTTGTAATTGGGGACTTTAATGTTATTCGTGATGATGGAGAGAGAAGGTGAGGCCATCCGAGGTTGTCTTGTGTAATGGTGGATTTTTTCACTTTCATTGATGATGGGGGTCTGGTAGAGGTTCCATTTGGTGGGAATAAATTTTCATGTTGTAGTGGTTAGGGTGGGATGGTGAGAAGTTGGGCTAGGCTTGATAGGCTTGATAGAGCCTCGGTGTTCTTCTGATCATGCTCCGATGATTCTGGGATTGACAGATCTATTTTTAAGGTATGGGTTGAGCTCCTTTAAGTTCCAACAAATGTGGACCATGCATGAGGATTTTTGGAGATGTGTTTCTAATTCTTGGCATGGGAGTGTAGGCAGTTCGGATTTATGGAAACTTGCTCATAAATTGAAAAGACTCAAAGTGGTGCTTCGTAGTTGGAATAAGGAGGCTTTTGGTTGAACATGAGAGCATATAAAAGAGCTAGAGGCACATGTGGAGGAAGGGGAAGCTCATCTTCAGGATGGTTTCAAAGAAGTTGAAGTTGATGTTGTGGCTTCCAGAATTGAGTTAGTTGCTTGATTAGAAAGGGAGGAATCTTGTCTTGCTCAACAAGTCAAGAATAATTTGGTTGCCCATGGTGCGATAACTTCTTCATTCTTGAAAACTCTATAGGTTTGAAAAAATAATGTGGTTCAAGAAATGAATTTGAGTGATGGTCGAGTGTTATCTTCTTCAAAAGCTATACATGACACCGCAACTTTGTATTTTGAAGAATTCCTTCAAGATGATCTTGGTAGCTCACTTCCCAATTTATCGGATTTAATTCATGTTGAGGTGGTGGATGCAGAAAATCAGATTCTATGTGGTGTTGCTTTAGTAGACGAAATTAAAGAAGCTCTATTCTCTATTCTAGTGGATACTAGTCTTGGGTCCGATGGGTTCAGATTTGGTTTTTACTAACATTGCTGGGATTTGGTGCAATCTGATTTGATTGAGGCAGAATGTGATTTCTTCAGGGGTCCTCTCCCCATTTTTTATACTTCTTCATTTATTGTCTTAATTCCAAAAGTGTTGAACCCATCCTTCAAAAAATTTCGACCTATAAACCTTCATTTTGTGATGTACAAAATATGCTTTAAAATATTGGTGGCTCAATTAACCTTAGTATTTAGTTGTCTTATTTCTCTAGAGTAAGGTGCTTTCCTCCCTGGTCGAAGTATTTTTGATAACATAAGCCTCACTCAAGAGTTAGTTCATGATTTAAATAAGCTAGTTCCCGATCAATCCCCTCTCTCTCTTAGAAAGATGGGGTATTTTCTCTCTATTGTTCTCTGAACATAGAGGTTCTCTCTTGAACGTTGTTCGAAGAGGGTGTTCTGGTGAGTTTCTTTTAAGTTTGGTTTCTGGTTTCCATTCATGGCAGAAGAATTGTCCAACCTATGCGAGGGGTTACGTCTTATGGAGGAGAAGCATGAAGTCCTTGTTCCATCTGAGGAAGTCCTATTATCCATTGAGGAAGTCCTATTATCCATTGAGAAGAGTAAGAAGTGCTTGGCTGCTCTTGTAGTAGCAGATAAAGAGGTTAAGGGTATCATGCACACTAATCATAGTGGTTTAGCTCAGTTACGAAAGGTTCATTGATGTTTTGGTTGGAGCTGTTGGAAGTTCGACCATGACCACTAGATGCTTGCTGTGGTTTTTACATGGGTCTTTACTTTTTATTTTATTGGACTCATTGGTCCATTTGTTTACAATAAGAAGTTGGTGGTTAGTTTTTTTTTTTTCTTAAGGTTGATTTGTCTACATTTCCTTTTGGTTGGCTATTGGCATTGTAACTACGGTATTCCTTTACCACAAATGAGAGCTTTTCAATAAAGATCTGGATGTTCCATCCTCATTTTCCCCCCAAAAAAAAAAAAAAAAAAATTAGATAACAATGTAGTGTTCTTTTCAGTAGCTTGATGCTTGCTTAGAGAGAAAAAGGTTCTAAGTGAACATAGCCCATTGGTTCACTCCATATTGGCTAGAGCAGCTGTTTATGCATGCCTCGTCAGTACCGAAGCAGAAGAGTTGCTAGTTTTGAGGAAAGAAACCAGAATTATGGAAGGAAAAAAATTAGCATATCTAACCATATCAACTTCTTTAATACAAATTTGTTTTAGGGTTCTTGGAAACCTACAGATTATGCTCCCTTCACAGCTTTAATTTTGTTTGTGTCCGAGTATGAATTATGGTAGTACGTATGCTATCATCCAACACTTGACAGATGAAAATTCAGAACATAGCTGAAGTAGAGAGAAGACGGCATGCAGAAAGGGAAGGATTTAAAGAATCGATGGGCTTTTCAAATTAATCTCATACAGATCTTCTTCTGATGTTGAGGAAGGGCCAATCCCTGAAGAGACGGACGTCGAGTTTTGGGCCTGACTTGCCTCTGAAGTCTTGTTTTCCATCTGCATATAATTATCTCTCATGGCTTTGAACCTCAGATATGACTCATCAGTAATTTCATAGAGGTCATGGGCTGATGCATAGGATGAGCCATGCAATGAACCGACTGACGTTGAACGATGATCCTGACTTCCTTCCATACTTTGACTTTGCATCTGGCTGTGATGGTCTCTTACGGCTTTAAACCGTAAATCTTTACTGTAAGTACTTGCTTCAGGAATCACTTCGGGAATGACAGTTGTTCCTTCGAGCATGTTTACCGCTTCAGACATGGTCGGCCTTAATGAGGGTGAAGCATTAGTGCATAAGAAAGCTACCTTCATCATCCTTTCTGCTTCTACCTTGTTGAATTCAGATCCAAGCTTTTGATCTACTAGCTCCATTAGGCTTCCGGTTTCTTGCAGATGACAGGCCTGAAATGATAAAATATATATATATATATATATATATATATATATATATATATATATATATATAATATATACATCTTTCAAACATGGAAGTTTGCAAAGACATTCAAATTTGATTATGTAGTAATTTACAGAAGTATAGAATGAGCTTGTCATAATTACAAGGGATAAAATAATTAGCTATTATATGAGTAAATCTGACATTTTTTTTATTAACCTAATCATTCTGATTACCTGAATCTTTTCCTTCTCTTTTTGTTTCACCACACTCTCTTCACCTGCTCTTGACCAAAGTACACTGCTTCATCTTTTTTACCGTGTCCTCATCCTACAATACCTTGAGAGCAAGCAATCTCAGTTTTTGAAGTGTCTTTTAGGTTAAAGGAACAATTACTATCATTTCTATGGAAGAGACACAAGAATTAATTTTTTTAATAAAAGCACAAGATGTGTCGAGTTAGAGAATTCAAAGTATTCCAAGAAAAATTAAAATGCAGATTGAGAGGCAGGACAGCATCAGACAATCCGTACTACATTAAAAAAGGACAGGACATAAAAGTAGAGAACTACCCAATCTAGAAGACAGGCACAATTAGTTGCAGGCCCATAACTCATATTGTGCTTCCCACTAACAATTTCCAATGCCACAATTCCAAAACTGTAAACATCAGCTTTGTAGGTTAAATAACCCCAAAGAGCATATTCTGGTGTCATATATCCACTGCGAATGAAATTAAAAGATGAGAAACTTTTCTTAACGGTTGGGTATGCAGGAAAAAAGAAATAAAATTTGCGGCTTACATTGTTCCAGCTATTCGGGTACTGATGTGGGTTTTTTCCCCTTCATCAAGCCTAGCCAATCAAATTTTGGGGTTCAGCTCCCTATCAAGCAAAACATTGGTACCTTTTATATCTCTGTGAACAATCTTGAGTCTTGATTCTTCATGGAGAAAAGCTAAACCCTGAGCTATTCCAATACAAATCTTGTACCTAGCCGGCCAATCCAATTTCAGTTGATGTTTTTCAGGGCCTATTGCCAAGGCAAAATTCATTAACTTATAAGTAAAAAATGTGAAGTTTGTATTCTATTTTTGCAATGAAACACCATCAATTAAGTAAATTGCACAACATAATTCTCACCAAACAAGGCTCTGGCAAGGCTATTATTCTCCAGATATTCACATACAAGCAACAGTTGATCACCTTCAATACAACAGCCATAAAGTTTCACAAGATTTGGGTGTTGCAAACAGGAAATGATGCCTATCTCATTCAGAAATTCACGATTTCCTTGACTTGATTTAGATGAGAGCTGCTTTACTGCAATTACAGTACCATCGGCTAATAGACCCTAAATACCAGTTATGAAAAGGAGAAAAATTTACACTCATGAAGAAAAGACCAGATAGCAGTGGGCTTTATTATAACTCAGGATTAGCTTGAATACCTTGTAAACAGGTCCAAATCCACCTTCTCCAATCTTGTTTGCGGGATCAAAATTGTTAGTGGCAATGCTAATTTGCTTTAAGCTAAAAGAATTTGTTTGTAGCTCTAGTCCTTCATTATCTGTTCGGTAAGAAAAAAGTATACTATAGAAGTCCATGAATCTGGCACATTAGCAACTATAATTGCTCTTTACTATTACAAAGAATCCAATTCTACACAAAGCAAGGCCTAAGTTCTAAAAGCGAAGTACACAAGCTTTCTAATTTACAAATTACTTCTTTAATTGACCTGTTCACCTATTAAACAAACCAAAACTTTATCTTATAATTGATTGAAAGACAATTTTGAAATGCGAAGATGCAAACCTATAGATTTAGAAATTCTGTATACGTAGTTTTTCAAAATGCAGCCAACAGGAAAACTAAAATGCAGCCAACAGGGAAACAGTATTCGGAGAAATAAAAGATGGGAGCGAGTGCTAAGAAAGAGAAAAAAGGAAACAGGACCATAGGGGAAAGAAGATTAGAAAGCGGCTCTTCCCATCGCTCTTTTGCCTATACATTTAAGTACTTACATGAAATTAGAATAACAGCCTTTTAGTTTACCAAACAAATAAAAAAAAAAAGTTTCTCAAAACAGATTTATAAATCAGTGCAAGTACCCCATCAAGGAAAAGCAAATCATAAACAATTTCTAGACATTCATAGAAGAAAGCAACCAGATTTTGTTAAATTTTATAGTTGTTGACCCCACCAATTGAAAATTTAAAACTGAATACTAATGTGAAACTGAATACTTTATTTTCACATGCTTGAAAAGAATATTAACTAAATAATCAAATGATTTCTTTGAAGGATTAATAAATCAATATAGATACAAAGAATCAACGTGCTTGTAAAGCCATAAGCAAATCCTAGGTTTATTACCTAAGAGAAGTGAGACATCACTGTAAAAAAGGAGTTGATAAATTTCGATGTAGCTAAACATCCTACAAACACTGTTAAATTCTTATAAAAAATGAAAAATCATTAAGAAAAATAGATCTCACAAAGATATTGGGCACTCGTGCACAAAACAATGATTCAGTGATAAAAATAGGAAAATAAATTATTTTTTATTTTATCTGAAGCAATAATATGTGCATCTAACAACACTCAAACCTTGTTTTCTCCCAGATTTGGCTCTAAAATAGCATCTCCACCAAAGGACACACAATGCCAAGAAAATGAGGCATGATCCAGCAGCTCCTATAATAATTGGGGCAATCCTTGACTTTCCCCCTTTTGAGTGAGGTACGAAGTCTAGTGAAAATAACCAACAAAGTGAGTACGAGAATCAGGAGTTAACCTTCGAAATGAGGAGAGAATCTCAAATCATGTATACATTTAAGTGTGAAACTAAAATTGAAAACTAGGTTGCACCTAGATAAGAAAAGCTCATAATTATGGAAGAAGTCAAAAAAAAGTTTCCACTTGATTCCACATAGAACAGATTAGTCATATCTTCTTAGTACATGATTAAATCAAACAAGGTAAAAGATGTTTGTAAAAGTATCAAAAGGAGTAGCAGCAATATACAATATTCTTAGATTACACATTTCGAAGAATCACTTCAATGAATTAACCAAAAACTGAGAGTGGTACTAAAAAATGGAATCTTTGAATGATTACATCAATTTTTTTGATAAGTTTGAATGATTACATCAATTGGAGGATTATTACTTGACTAAATTAATCTACTAAAAATCATTTTAGTAAGAATAAATTTAGTTTTATAGTCATGCACAATTAACTATCTAATTAGCAACTATAGTCCTTCTATTTTTTTAAAAAAATTATTATTATTATTTTTTTTGTGCTAAGTAAGTAGAGCTTTATTAATGATAAAAAGAACGTGTTGCTAGACTACACAGGGTGCATACACTAGAAACGCGTAGCAAAAAGAAGAAAAAAAAAAAAACAAAAAGGATAAGGAAAACCTGAAAGTTAGAAAAAGAAAAATGAAAAATGAGCAAACATCTAATGATACAAAGCTATGAAAAATATATCCTTGAGGGCTGGGACCATCTTCTCCTTATCCTCAAACGATCGGTCATTTCTCTCTCCATACACACCACAATAAGCAACCCTTAACCATCTTCCGAAAAACTTCTCTCCGAGAACAATTAAACCTCCCATTCCGAAGTGCCAAAAGCTCCATTAGACTATACAGCAATCTAACCTGAACAAGCCAATTGCATTCCAAAGAGAGCAAGCTGCCTCAATGCAAGAAAAGTTGATCTATTGTTTCCACACTCATATACATGCAACACTAATCATCACTATAATGCTCCACTTTCTTAAATTATCCATAGTAATGATCTTCCTTATAGAGGCTTTCCAAAAAGGAAGCTAGTCTCTTGGTGTACTGCCAAATATTCATCCAAAGAAATATCATGAGAGATATATGTAAAACATAATAAAAAGATTTCAACTCAAACACATCATACTTTGGGAGCCCAATAAAGCTTATCCTAAGCACCAGTTCTATGCCGAATAGATTACAAACATTCTAATCTTGTACCGCTCTGATAAACTCCACATCCAATTGAGACGCATCACTAAGAAACTGTAAAAGATCTGCAACCAAAACGTCATGAAACCAAGTAGTGTTTAATCACTTGGGAAAGTCACCTTAAAAGATTGATATTCACACCAAACATCAGCCAGAACCTTATCCCTGATCCGTCACACACCACATATCTAGTGGAATGAGCAAAATCTCCAATGCCCCCAATAGAACTTCATCTACCCTAGAAACTCTAGGTTTTTGAATGGATAGATATATAGTACGCAAATGAATAGATGCTACAGTACTGATTAAAATCATACATAACTATTTTCTGACAGGGACAATAAGGTAATTGTAGATGTTGGTAGATTTTTGATATCACTGACTTCAGGACTTTGAGATGAACCATTAAGTTTCGAATTGCATATACTCATTAATCCTAAGGAGAGCGTTAATCTTAGCTAACCAGATCACTATATAACTTTATCGATATGGCAATTTTGGAAATCTCTAAGATGAGATCAGTCATCCTTGTACACTTTCTACAATTCTAATGCAAGGATAACGACAGTGTATTCATAAATAGAATAAAATTAGAATATCTATGATGATAACAATACTATTAACAAGAAAAATCACTTACTGGGTTCCACAGAAATAGCTGATATCAAGGGACCATAAACTCCAATTTCAGGTATTCGCGTTGTCCCTTTTCCAGCCCAATAGAAGCGGATTTCCAATATTTCTTTTTCGACACTGGCATTATATTTTTTTGTAACTGGTGTAACAACCCCATAGGCTGCGTCAGTTATATTGAAATCCTTCTCCACTAATTTGTCCTGAAATAAAGTAATCTATTTAAAACCTTTGTAGCAAATTCACAAAAGGTATGGGCACCCAAGAATCCATTGGTACATGTATAAAGACTCACGCAATGATATGGGAAAAAAGGGTTAATGGTAAAAACTCAAGAAAACATCCTACTATGTCAATTTCTAGAGAACTGAAGTATGAGTAGTTATATTATTACAGCTTTAACCATACACAGATGGGAGTATGAAAGTTCAAGTACTCAGACAAATTTAGTAAACATATATTGTATGATTGTGATCGCTTAACTGAATGTATATATCAAATATGCGCCTCCCAAGGCTGTTGTATGTTTTCTCATTTGTAAATTGTATCTCCGCAAAGTGTAGGCTCACAGTGTAGCTTCCATTTTGTAAACAATATTGATAGTAAGTAAGAGATAGAGGAGAAAGGCGAGCTTCAGAATACAACAGATAGATGTTTGCTGAAGTCAAAGTTGCAACATAACGAGTATTTTGAAAATCATTGTCATCCATGAAGTCTCCCGTGCTACTTAGTCCCCAGTGACCATTCTCACTAGGAAAGAATTTTGCAGCACCACCATCAACATTTGCATCTCCTTGATAGACGATGTCTCCTTCTTGAACATCATCTCCACCACAATTTATGTATAAAGAATGCGAATCTACCCCATTCAATATGCAGTAAAACAAATCAAATAAAGAAGCTTAAGATTCTATGAAGATAGTGCAGAAGTAAATAGGCCACAACAAGAACAAACAAATACAAGCACACACATGCAAATGTACACACTCAATTTCACATCATTGATTAGAAACATCACGGCGAATTGCATGAATGGCTAGTGATAAATATTAAAATAAAACCTGCTTAATTATTGAAGCTTTATTGTTTTAGGGGATAACACACTAAAGAATATATATTGAAATTAAGATCTGATGCTTTCATTCTTCAATTTTTTTTTTTTTTTTTTTGGCACCGAATGTCTGAGAACAAAGTCTCGACTATTCCGATGGGTGCATAGGCTCTCAGCTAGGAGTCTCCCACAAGTACACGCTGGGTAAATCAAGGGAAAATTCCCCTAGTTCGATGGCCCCTAGAAATTGTTTGCACCCTAGAGGATTCAAACCTTGGACTTGGAGAGATCATACCACCACAACCAAGGCCTTTACCACTTGAGCCAACCCCTAGGGGTTGCTTTCAACATTCAATTTCCAAAAATCAAAATCTCATTCCAAGTAAGCTACATTGTAAATCAGATAATAAAATTACGCATCATTGAGTCAAGCGTCTTCTTTCCTTAATCATGAACAATAAAAGTTTAAAATCTAAGAGTTTTTGTTTCTTTTCCCTAAGAAAACTTGGAAACTAATCACAGAATACTAACTTCCAAGCTAAAGTCCATATGATACATAACATTCTCAAGAACTAATTGGAAGTAACATAAATAACTTACAATTATGGTACAATTATAGTCCATGCACTTAACTCTAGCCATCTCCACATATCACTAAATTTCCTGTCAATTAAATTACTACTTTATGGGATAACAGATTAAATCAGTTAAAGATGACTACATTCCAAGATTTCCTGATTCTTGGAGAAATCCAAGAAACAATTGTGAGCCATATTCATATTTTGAAGCAATCCAACATGGTGGTAAGATAGTTTGTGAATAGTAGTGAGATAGTTTGAGTTGAGTATTTTTTGGGTTTTGCGAAAGGAGAGAGAAAAAATTGAATAAAAAATATTATAAAGTTAAAATATTGTAAGAATATAGTTTTATGATATTATTTTTGTTTGGGGATTTGAAAAAGTTGTAATTGTTTTTTATTTTTTATTTAAAAGTTTGAAAAAGTTGCAATGATTAGTTTGAAAATTTTGTATTTGAATTATGCTTGGGAATAAAATGGAATGAGATGAAATGAGATCAGGTGAGAATTTTGTATCTCATCCAGGCCCTTAGTTTCTTTTTGTGTTGGCCAAATTCAGTGTTCAAAACAATGGATAAAGTTTTCTCTAATTTGTTGAGATCAAGTTTTAAAGAGTGGGTAATCTTATCACAATAGACAAGATTATCTGTAATTTGTTGGGATTAAGCTTTAGAGAGTGAGTAATCTCATCTATAGTGTGTTATATTTTTAATTGGGTTTGGCATTTGAATAGTGGTAAGATAATCTGTAACAAGTTAGTTTTAGTAGAATTTCAAGTTGGGGTGTTTGATAAGGTTATCAAAAGACTTGAATGAGAAACGGCATCCTGTCGACAACCTGCCATTAATTACAGCTTGAATTCAAAATTGAAAAATGAGTTGTTTCAGCCCAATGACTCTTTACAGGAGCACGAAAGTTACTTCCAAACTACCCAATCCGATATTGATTAATCATAAGTGTGTGCTGAGAGGAAATACACATAGAGGAGTCCTCCTATTTTCTCGAAAGATACAACCTCTTGGAGTTCTTTGAAACTACCCTAAAGATTAAAATGAAGATTCAAAGATTTTGACGAGTGATCTGCCACTGGAGGTTCCAGGAGAATAGGTAAAGTTTGAAGATTGTCAAAGGTTTTGGATGCTACTGCAATATGGACAAAACAAGTCGTTTTGTCATGGCAAGGGACTCATGTTACAAAGAGTTTGTAAGAAACTTAATTGTAATGATCTTCAAATAGTGTAATTGATTTTTTATGGAGTTGTTTTTCCTTTAAAAAACTCTTCAAAGTTTTTCCTACGTCACCAAAATTCCTTGTCTAGTGATTGGCTTGTTTTGCTTTATTATTCATATTTATATCTCTGTTCAATATGGGGATTTGATGCATTTGGGCTAATTCGAAATTTAATAAACATTGTTAAACTTGGGATTGATTAAAAGAACAAAGAATTGTGACAACACCTATTCACCCCCTTCAAGGTTTAATATTGTAATTTCAGTAAGACTGAGAAAGCACACTTACATTGACTACACTTGAAATCCTTCATGCACGGACGAAATGCCCTTCTGGTTTAACAAGTGAAAAACGGAAGGTTAGTACCACCTAGACATCATTCAACATAATACTGCTAAATATAAAAAACAATCATGAAGAAAAATATAGCAACTGTCAGTGGCCAAGCCAAAGAAGAAAGTTAAGTATACTGCCTTCAAGATTTTTTTTTTTCTCTCTCTCTCTTTTTTAAGCTCTCTCTCTCTCTCTCTCTCTCTCTCTCTCTCTCCCCCCCCCCCCCCCCCTCTCTCCTCCTCCTCCTCCTCCTGGGCAGACTCCAGAATACATAATATAAAAATAGAAAACAAGGTATGATAAGGAATAAGCACCATATCATCAAAATTCTTATTTTGGGGGACAACTGAAGAAGATAATAAAAGTAACTTACAACCCATTTTCCTTCAGAGAACTTTGGAACAAGTTTAAGTTCAGATCTCTGTTAAAGACAATAAAAGTGAATAACTATTATTACATATTTCCCTTTCTAATAAAACATGAAAGTAAATAGATAATTATATCAACGAAGAAGGAATCATTTCTCTATACTTGGTTTGACAAGCGGGCTGCTCTTCGCTTTGCCATGTAAAGTTATTGTATGAGAGATCCCTGCATTCCCAAACAAGAAAAGGATGAACTTCATCTTGTTAAGTAAAACATTTTGATTCATAAAGAATGTCAATTCTTAATTTGTGAGCCTTGAGTTTGACAAGTGTTGCTACAAAAATTTCTTTATTGTCATTCAAAATTTTATTTCATTTGTTTCTAAAATTTACCATTAGAAGTTTTCTTAACAGGGCATGACAAATGTATCTCAAGATTCATTAAATTCTTTTAAATCATGAATGTATTCATAAAAGTTTCTACCCTGCAACCCTACATGGAGATTGCATTCAAACTGGGAACTGATTTCTTACTTAATAGTAGCTAGTAAAGTTTGTAGAGTTCCAATATCAATCAACTGTCATTACACTTCTATATATCTACAAAAATAACATATCTCAAGCCTCATTTTTGGTGAAAGTTGACAAATCAAGAGATAGAGAGAACAACCAGTCAGCGACTATATATTACAGGGGTAAAAAAAAAAAAACATCTGTTCTCAACTAATAGAAGACTAAAAAGACTGGGCATCCAAGATGAGAAACATACACGTTAGTTCCTTTCTTCAATATTGACTCCGGAACATCTCCACTCATCGAGTTGCCACTTAAGAAACTGATGAAAGCCACATGACACAATTAGTATCGTAATTTTATACTAGGATGTGATTACATTCTGAAAGTATGTGTTAACGAAGTTGGAATATTGGTATCATAACTTACATAAACTTCCAACTCTCTGTGCTTATAACACTGGGTAGTTCTCCACTTAACTTGTTGAAACTAAGATCCCTGTCAAAAATCATGAGCTTAAACATATATTTATAAATTTGTCCCATAGAACGTCTAGAAATATGTTGTATGCAATGTGAATAAGTCATTCTTGCAGCCTAAGTTTGTATGTACAAGTGAATCAAGCACCATAAAGAACTAATGGTGAGGTATAATGTATTAATACCAATGAACATGAAAGTTCAAGCTTTTGAGGAATAAAGCCATTTGCAAGTACTCCTTTCTTCATCCTCAATACCCAATCCAGGTGATCCTCAGCAAGTTTTTTGAGTTTTATTTAAGGTTTTTATAATTCCATTACTTTAACAGAACTAAATTATGCCTCTAGGTGAGAATTCTCCCCAGCCTGCTGGCTAAAAATCTCATTCAGGTATATTTGTAACACAGGCCTGGCTGCAGCAGGGGATTGTCAATTTATGAAAATGAAAGAGATAGATGACTCTAGAAAACACATTTGCAACCTCAGAAGAAATAATAAAAAATTAACGAACATTATTAAAATCATATTCAGGACATCAACCGAGACCAGTAGAAACTCCATTCAGTAATAAGTTTCCTGCATCAATAGAGCATTATTATTCTTTTTTTTTTTTTTTTTTTTCACTGTATAGCACTTCATCTATGCATTGCATAAATTGAGATCATTAACGACTTTACTGAGATAAATTGATATCATTAAACTAAAGTCACATTGAGATTATTATTATTAAAGATAAGTGAAAACTGACAAATATTCAGTGAAATTACAGTGGCATATATATATATACACATATGAAACTAATATTGCTGAGCCCATTGTCATTATATTCAAAGGCATTACTTGATTTCTTACTCAATTCTATACAAATTTCAAAGGAAAAATATGAACATGGTAAAAATACTAAATAAAAGTTAAAAAAGATAAACACTGTTGTGTCCTTACAGAATCCGCAGAGAATTCATTCTCCAGATGTAGCCAGGAATTTCACCAGAGATATTACAGTTCCTCATAACTCTACAAGAAAAAACAAGGGTGCCAATTCTTATATGATAATCAGATAGTTGTTAAACATAAGCATTCATGATAATTACAAAAATCATTCAACGTACATTCTCGTAAGGCCTGTCATCTTTGTCAGGTTTGGAAAAGCCTGAATTGTCCCACTTATATCGGTAATCCTCCTGTATATAAAGCTAAGGTCAGGAACAATGCTCCAAGTACAATCAGTATAACTAACAAAGAAATACGAATATGTGGATCATTTAACAGAGTGATCGAGAATATCTTGACTCACAAATCTTTTAACTTTTCCAAAACCGAAATAGATGATGGTATGGGTCCTTCAAGTCCACTAGCAAGCATTTCGCTGCATTGACGGGGAAAAAACAATCATGGGAAATTAACAAGCCCCAGTTACGCTACTTATCTCGAATCCAAGAAATGCATTCGAAATTCTGAAAGCTTAGGAGCTTACAGTCTCTCAAGATTTTTCCAGTTCTGAATAAAATCTGGTATCGTTCCGTTTAAGATGTTATCATTTATGCGACTGCAATGAGCATTAAAACGTCATTGACCCTACAATATATTAACAAGCGTTCATATGCTTGATGTAGCATATACTATAGAAAAGCTTACAAATCTGTCAAGTTTTTCAGCCCGCCAAGTTCCTTTGGTAAATTTCCACTCAAATTATTCGAGGATAACATCCTGCAAGGACACATATTAGAGATAAATTGACAAATCAACATGCAGAATAAAACAACCACCATATACGACTAAGTAATAAAATAAAATAAAAAAATTAATAAAATGATAACAAGGACTCACAAAGTTTCCAAATTAACTAGCTTCCCAAGTTCTGAGGGGACTGTTCCAGAAAATTGATTTGCTTCAAGATTCCTGATTAAAAAAAAATCAATGTTATTTCGTTTGTAAACAATTTCCCACCACGCAAACTCAAAACACTGTTGTTTTTCGTATGTAATGTGTTCAAAGCAGATAAAAGCACAACAATTCTAAGCTCTAAATTCCACAATAATGGGGAAGTAAATAAGCCATTGCAAATATCTTACGCCATGAGCGATACCACAACCCGTGTTCAACATCATTTTGCTAGAAAAAACCTGGGATACCCTAAGTTAAAATAAAAAGCTTACAAGTATTTGAGACTGCTAAGGTTACCCAATTCCTTTGGTATCGACCCTGACAACCGGCTTCCGAGAAGAGAGCTGCATTAACGGTTGTCGAATTTATTCATCCAAGAATTCGAGTCTTCTCGACAAATAAATTGATGAAAACAAGAGGTAAATTATATTGCTTACACAAAGTTCATCTGCGTTGAAACCCATTGGATTGGAATTGACCCACTTAGATAGTTGTAAGCCAAATCCCTGCCAATGCAAATATGGGTTTAGTTTGTATTTTATTTTTGAGCTTTCGGGAAAAGAAAGATAAAATCTTGAAGTCCATCTTCGAAATATAGCTCACACGTGTTGGAGGTAACGAAGCTGAACCAGCTCAGGAGAAAGTACACCTGGAAGACTGAACCTCTTAAGTTCTCTGCAAACAATAAACCAAAATGCAGACAAGAAAGCAAACAAGAAGTCAGCCAGGAGGTTGATCATAAAATACGGTAGATAAAATTTGGATTCAAGCAATTTAAGGAAAGAAAAAAGAACAATAAATTTTATTCCTTTAAATTATTAAGATCTTGTATTAATCTATAAATCATATTGAAGGGGAAAAAAAAAATAAAAATACTTTACAACATCTTTTAATATCCCATCATCGTCCCTTCGTCAAGATTTTGTAATACTAGCAACTTTTTATCCATTATGACGGCCAAAATTAATACTCTACATATTTCTATCGGAGGACTATCTGACAACGTGTTTAAATGTCGGATTCTAATGATCCTCTGCTATTTTCTCTTTCTCGAAATCACCTCACCCATACACATGCATTTTCATAGGTTGTAAAGATGGGTGTTAGAGGGAGAAATAATTTAAAATGGGGGAAAAAAGTAATTAGCTCAGCTATTAAAAATAAAAAGAAGCAAATAGCAGTCCAGGTCAGAGAAACCTGTTGAAGCAGGAAGAGGAGAAGGATATCTCCGACTCCCATTATTAAACCCAAGAAGATTATAAATTCAATCACACATGCATGCCAAATTTTTTTCAAATGCATGCAGGCTAATCCACGGTGCAAATTTTATTTAGTACTGAACCTTAACGTACGTAAAGAAAACTGTGAACCAGTTGTTTGCGGAAATGTCTCACACAACGTGAGAGTATATTGAGAGTCTTCTAATATATATATAATATGTAGTCTACGTACCTAAAGTAGTGAACGTTATAAAGAGAAGGATTTACCGGATATAAAATTATAAAAGCAATACGAGAGAATTCGGTGCTTAGGATGATTTCTTTCCGTACATGAGTTGTAGCCGTTGCATCTTGATCTTGGTTGATTGGGTGAATATTGTTAATATAAGATGCAACGGCTAAAGACTCATGTATGGAAAGAAATCATCCAGCAACAGCTACATGCACACCTATGGAAATAAACAATTGTCCAACGGCTACAAATGCAAAATATGGCAACATCATCCTAAGCACCGAATCCTCTCGTAATGCTTTTATAATATCCCGTAAATCCTTTTCTTTCTAACGTTCACTACTTTCTGTACATAGACTACATATTGTATATATATTAGAAAGCCTCTCAATAGACTCTCACGTTGTGTGAGACATTTCTACAAACCACTGGTTTACAATTTTCTTTATGGTATAAGAGCAATTGTGAGTTTGAATTTTGACTCTATACTTTATCACATTTAATTAAAGATTTTACGTGTTGGGCCATCCATTAAATTTATCTATTTCCATTAGCTTAAACTTTTAGAATTAGTGATGATTTCACAGTACATATGCCCAAAATGTTTCCATTGTCTAATGTTTTCTAATGTCTGAGCTAGAGCTAGGGCACCTCACCAAGTGCATACAATTATAATAACATACATGTGTACGATGTGGCAGGTATTGTTCTCAAACTGGCAATTGCAACTAACGTTCTTCTCCGAAAGGCTCGGCGGCGGATCCGACATAACCGTTTCGACTTGGCAAGTATTGGCATTAAACTTCCAATCAGTAGCCCCCATTGTCTCTGCAATTTGCTGGAGAGCATCGACTGCAATAATACAACATATCACACAATCTAAGTAACATCACATGCAGGCATGTTTGTCTTATATTATACCCAACCTTAATTCAAATTAATTAGGGTAGTACTGCAAATACTTATACCAGCAGTGTTACATATATATATAATACTGTTTTTTTAACACTATACACTGAATGAGGGATGCAGAAAGTATAGATCAGGCTATATAAACCCAGAAAAGCCGTCTATACAACTTTAGTTTATGGAAGGGATTTTGTAATGTGAGTAGTATTAATGGTGGTATTTGGTACCTTGCCCTTTACTGGATAAACATTTCTCGCCTTCCTACCGGCCATTTCATGGTTGTTTCATAGGGGATGATGAAAGACATGGAATGAGGGGGTTCTACTTCTTGTTAGCAAGCTACTCGAACTTAGTATCGCATAGTCGTAGTACCAATATCCAATAAGCACATGAGGTGATCTCCTCACTTATCCCTTCCCCAACCAATCCCTCCATATGAATGTATGTTCCTCCAAATCACCGTGAAGGAAAAGTCGTCTTTACATTTTAGTTGCTCCAATTCCAGACTTACCAATTCAACACAAATCTAAGATATGAATTCCATCCAAAAAGTTAAATCAAATTTGAGTGTGATCATCATTACTAGCTTGGTTCTTCAGTACAGCCAAAGGGATTAAAAGCCAGTTATAATTACTTATTTTTAGAGATTATTATTCGATCAGGAAAACATGTAGTAAATAGTACATATTCATCATGCATGGATCGAACTCATGAGATATTATATCCTCCAATTGCAAGCTTTCAGAAAATTAGATGATGGAAAAGCAAACCAGAAGTCGCATCAAACCTAGCTACCTTCATCTTGAGGCACAGTAGCAGAAGCAAGTATGTTTGTGCCCAGCAAGCAGCTGATCATCATGAGGCCGACAACAACCGAAAGAAAGACAACTTCATCAGCAATACGTTTGATGGGGAAGATGAGCATGTTTGCTGAGCATCCGAGTGAATTCCCTTGATCTCCTGATGATTTTCAGTAGTACGTACTGATCTTCTGCATATATAAATATATATATATATTCTATATCTTTGCTCTCTTTTCACATTTTAAATTAAATTAGGGTGGAAATGAGTCATGAAAAAAGTCAAAAATTGCATGTCTTGAACATATATTATATATTGACGGGGAATATATTTTCATAACTGTTATTCTTGTCATGTCACATGCCGACTAGGATCGATGGATGATCCTGCATATACCTAGACACGTATGGAATTTGTTTTGATCCGCAAAAGGAAATAAATAAACAGGCCAGCCATCAACATATATATGGTTGATCTAGATTAATGTACTACGTACTTGTCTTGCTTTGTTGTTGTGCGACGTTAATCTTTTAACAACTTGCTTTGAACTGGTCCTTGTAAGGAAAAGGAGGGCAAAATGTCTTCGATGGAGCTTATATAATCATTTAGTAGCACCGTCCAGGTATGAACATGAAAGAACGTCAAACAAGTTAGGCAATTAGGAGTTATACGTGGTAGTGCTATTGAGCCATGTTGTCAATGGTTTAATTATGAAAAATCAATGCCAAGGACTTGAGGGACGTCGTGGCGGATAAATTATATATGAGAGATTTTCTACGGTGCAATTAATATGCCATTAGACCATTAGTCTCTTGGCTAATTATTTATTATTTTAAACTATATATTCATAATTCTTTTTTTTTATATAAGAATAATAACTTTCATTAATAAAAAGAGATTACAGATATTTATCAAATTAAAAGACTCGAGAAAGACAATTTGGAATATAATCCACCACATAGTGATCATATCATCGACATTTATTGCATAACGTGCTAATTAAAACAATGAGCTATCTTATTTCCTTCTCTATGTGCATAGACAAAATTACATTTAACAAAATGCGTGGAAAGTAACTTAATATCTCGATATAACAGCCCAAGCAGAGAATCTTCCATTGTATGACGCTACAAAGCCTTGACTACGTACTAACAAGCAATCTGATTCAACTTGAATGTTTGCAATGCTCATACTAGAACACAACGGTAGCCCTCGAAAAACAACATTACTTCAATAACTTCTGGTTCCTCAACCTTTTGTTCAAGCTTACTAGATGCCATTAGAACTTTACCATGGTCATAACGTAAAATACAACCCATACCAGATTTGCCTACCTCTTTAAAAATGGCTCCATCAACATTTAGCTTTAATAAACCTGTTGGTGGAGGTTTCCAACAAAAATGCTTTTTCAACTGGGCATTAGGATAAAATCTTACCTCTTTATAGTTTATGAGCAAACTCATTGCATAGGTAGCAACATTACTTGGACTTAGAATTATCTGATCATGTACCATTTTGTTACACCTATACGAGAAACTAACTCCAATACCAAGAACATAGGCAACTTCTCAGTTAGTACCCCTTTAGAAAGGGATAAAACAACATCATATATTCTCATATTATCAGCAAGCTCATTTTTGGTATGATCTCCCTCCAAATACTTTGTAAATTGGCACAATTTATCAAAGCATGATTGAGATATTCACACTGGAAACCACAAAATCCACATTGAGAATAAGTTATCACTTTTGTCTATAACAAATTTTCTTTTTTGGGGAGTCCTTCTTCGCAAGCACGCCATGTAAAAACTTTAATTTTACTGGGTATTGGCATCTTTCAAATCTGTCTCCATACAACCCTGGTAGAGCTAGCTGATGAAGTTTCTACACCATGTGACCCCAACCTTGTTTTAAGAAACCTGTAGTAACTTTTCACGATAAAGACTCCATTTCTCTCATGAGCCCAAATTCGCCTATCACTATTTGCTCCTAGACAGATTACTATCTTGAGAATATTTGCCACCACATATGGATTGAAGAGAGATCTCAGCTTGTGCATATCCCAACTTCTTGCATTAGCTTCAAAGAGAGTACTAACATAATCTTCAATACTAGTGTCTAGCTCAGTCAAACCCTCTTAAAGAAGAGCCCCATTGTAACGCTCGTCCTTGTTGTGGACCTTTAGAAAATGGTTTTAAGAAAAATGACGGGAATTACCGTTAGTTTAAAACTTTTTCCTTTCATGCCAGGATATGAAAGACTCAATGTTTATAAAATAAAACGTATTTCTTGATTTAAAGAGAGTTACAATGGAAAACATTAAACTTTATATTTAAAAGTCTTTCGCACAAACATTGGGCCTAGGCTTCTGTGCTCTTTCCCTTAGGCCGTGTCCGTCCTAATGCGTACTGTCTTGTCCCTCGGAGGGCACGCATGAAAACTAAAATAAGTTGAAAACTTGTAAGCGTTACTTCATACAGTTAAAATATATTAACATAAGTTTTCGGTCATGCATTCATCACTCCATATGTACTATATATAAGATATTCGTTCATTTAAAACATTTCGAGACGAGGTTTTCTTGAAAAGGATTTCTCTTTCATAAAACATTTCTTTCCTTTCGTAAAAAATTTCCTCACATCTCGTGCCTTCATTTCTTAAAAAGTCAGAGCATGCATGCATTTTTTCTTAACATACATACATTCTTTCTTATCACTTTCATTAGTCGTACACACTGTTACTCCCCATGTGCGAGGTTTAGCTGTCTTCCTTTGGACCCAAACTCCACCCGTGGCATCTAGTTGAGAATCCCTTTTCAGTCAGGGAGCAGCACTAGGTGCACTACTAGTACTACTTACCCGGCATTGCAATCTACCCACTCATTTGGTACCCATTCATTCATTCATTCATATGGCCATTATGTATCTTCATATATTAAAGCATTCATTCATTCAGTCCTTTCTTTCATTATTTCATTCATCAGTCCATTCATTCATAATCTTCACTTAAAAGCATGAGTTTAAACATCATCTTTCAAGGCATCATTTAAAACATTATCTTTCATAGGGACATTTTAAAATATCAGTTCATAGGGATATTTTAAAACACTTTCTTCACGTCTTTTAAAGCATAAGACATAAGCATTAACATTTCTTTTCATGAAAATAAAGACAATAGATATTACTTATAATCATCCATTACATGTATACACTTACATACTTCGAATGCATAAAAAGGGACTGCCAAAAAGGGCCATTACATATATATACTTGAAGACTTATACTTTCTTAAAACACCATTCGTGTCATTTTGTAAAGGAAAAGTATTTGATTTTCATTTCGTAAAGCATCATAAAAGAAAAGCATTTCATTTTCATATCTTTAGAAAACTCTAGCAGAGTATGAACGTAATACTTACTTGGACTCCATTCCATACTCATTTCATGCAGGCCTTTCATGTGCATGTCAGATAGCAACCTACATGCATACACAACCTTAGCGTCATTCTCAATCTAATGCATAAGTAACTAAATTAGAAATATAACTACACTTCACTTAAAACACTCTCCTTCTATCTCATGCCCATACGTGTCCCTTACTATACTAAAACCTTCGGAACCACTTACAGTCACTACCTCTTCCAAACTCAACGTTCTACATCGAGTGCTCATCTACTAAAGTGAACTTCCATGATTCACCTTAGGGTTAAGACACTAAGACCTTCATCTTACTCTTCCTATTAACTGCATTCCGATGCATGACTCAGATCAACTAAGTCACACATCCCAATCATAGATGGTACACCTGTCACTTCTTTCACACATCCTAGCCCATACTAAATCTCCATTCTCATCCATACATGCCACATGAATTTAAGTAAACTCTGAGGCTTAAGCATCGTATAACCATGCTTAGGACAGATTACCCATTATATATAGTAAATCCGTTTGGCACATGTGTCTCACTAGATTCACATGTACTTTAGCCCCTTATCACTTAAGATTAACTCACAGTCCGTTGAACGCCTGCTTGTATAAACAAGCTCCATACTCTGATACTGACTTCTAATCAAACCCGGTCAGTAGGACTTTCCTACTTCTTGGCCATTTACAAGTTTACCCCAACACTTAACATGACAAGATCCATTCACACTACACTTTGGTCTCATCACGTAGCTCAAGACTAATCCAAAGCTAAATCATGACACCTGGCACTATGGTACGGTCACATCACAACTACTTTTGGACAATGTTCCATAGTTCCTGACACTACACAACACGTTCTACACTCCTCAGCTACACCATCCAAACTTTCGTGACACACCATTTGGTGCATCACAACACCACATAGAGTATACTCCACATGAACACTCTTGCATCCATACTACACCATACACCATTACGATGCACACCACATGATGCATTGCTACACAACATGGAGTATGCATCATGTGTACTCTATTCACACTACGCTGCACCACATCACTACTACATCACACACTTCACACCCACACTTCACAGCACACCCTACAACTACACCCAACACTTCACTACACAGCAAAATCCACAATCAACCAACTAAAATCTAACATAAATAATGAGGGAGAGAGAGTTATACCATCGTTGAGATTAACTCGTGCGTTACTCATTAATCAACAAGTTTAAAGACGTCAGAAGAGTCATACGTGGTGGCTAAACTACGTATGGTGGTTGTTTGGGCTATTGAAGGTAGCTATAAGTGTGGATCTAAATGTAGAAGGGTTGGTTCATGGTCCTAGGGTGGTGGCCTCGTGGTGGTGCTGAGGTGGCACACGGTGGCATTGGTGGTGGTGGAGGCCGTAAATGGTGTAATTGAGAAATGGAGAGGGAGAGCTAAGGGAGTTTGTTTGGACGTGGAGGAGCTTAAGGGAGGTGTAGTGGAGCTGTGGTGGCAAGGTGGAGGCGGCACGGTGTCCTACGGCAACTGATTTGGCCAAATGGGTGGAGAGGAGCAGTGGAGAGTGAGAGGGTGTGGGAGAGTGAGAGGGTGTGGGAGAGTGAGAGGGCTTAGCTGGCACATAGGAGCTTGGGGAGGAGTCGTGGTGGTCAAGGGAGGTGCTCGGTGGGGCTTGAACCTAAGCACGGTGGCGCACGGTGGAGAGAAATGGGTTTCACCCATTTCGGTTGGGCTACCACAGGAGGAAAGAGAGGACTGCATGGGGCTTGGGTTCCATGGTGGAGGCTTGTCGGTGTAAGGGGGAGACGCTGATGGTGGTAGTGAGGTTGGGCGGCGCACGGCAGCATTAGGCTGAGCTGGATGAAGAACCGAGTGGAGAGGAAGGGTTGTTGTGCATGAGCTAAATGAGAGGGAGGAGAGAGAGGGAAAGAGAGGAAATAAGGGAAAAAGCTAGGGGTTTGGATATTTAATCTAGACCCTACATCTTGGGGTCTCCAAAACGATCTAACGGCAAGGAATTGAAACAATGATTTGAAAATGCTTAAACATTAATTTAACTGAAAACATAAAGAGAAGTTAAGATAAGATATTATTTTAACTAAAATTTAATTTATAAAATATAATCTTCATCCTTATTTAAATCATGAAGTTTTGCTAATTATTTTAAGAGAATAAAACTATTTAAATAAATTAGAGTTTTTAACATAAATTTAAATCTTATAATATTCTTAAATGACTAAAATCATTTAAGTAAAATGATTTTTTACAATTATGATATTTTTTTAGCTCTTCAAAAATATTATAATTGTCTTATTTAAAATCAGGCTTGGTTCAATAACACTGAAAATATCCCGTATAAACATTTCTAGGATATTTAAAAATATTCGAAGGCTTTAAAACACTGGGTTTGCTTTAAAATCACTTAATATCTTTAAAAACACGTCATCGGGGTTCGGCACGTAAAATAAGACTCATGACCATAAGTGAGAGAAGGGGCGGGATATTACACCCATGCCTTGGAATCCACTGATCAGACCATATTCTAGTTATTTTTCCATCACCAATCCTCCATCTACAACCTTCAAGCATCCATTTCTTTGCTTCCCATATTCCCCTCTAAGTGTAAGATGGACTCCTTCTTAACCCAGCTTGTGCAAAGGTGGAATTAGGAAAATATTTTGACTTAAACAACCTGAATATGAGAGAATTATCATTTTGCAACAATCTCCAACCTTTTTTTTTTTTTTTTGACAAAAGTGCTAAATTAAATAACCTGAATTCTTTAAACCCCATTCCTCCACAAGACTTTGTCTAACTCATTCGAGACCAACTCACCCAATGAATCTTCCTTTCTTTCCCTCACCAAAATTTCAACATTAATCCCTCAAATTCAGAGCAAAATGAAGAAGGAAACAAAAAATAGCTCATGGAATAGGAAGGGATTGAGAGTGCCACTGCTTTTAAAAGCACTTCATTCCCCTTTTAGATAATAACTTTTCTTTCCAATATTGAAACTTTTCCCAAACTTTCTATTTTATAGAGTGAAAAGTTCTATGCCTAAACCTACCCACAAAAGGAGAAAGTCCTAGGTATCGTTCATATTGCTTAATCACACTATTTCCCCAAAGCTGTTTTATTTTATTTCTAACTTCCCTTTAAACATTGCAATTGAATACCATAGTTATCTTCTCCTTGTTGATTCTCTAACCTGAAATAGATTCATAACTATCTAGAATAGCCTGTACTCTTCTGTTTTCCCCTACCTTAGCCTTACAAAAAATAACACTATCATCAGAACAGGGCAGATGATTAATGTTTGGAGCAAATGATTAACCCTGCTTCTTTTAATAATGTAATCAAACCTTTGGTACAAAGAAGAAATAAATAAGGGGACAAAGACCCCCCTTGCCTCAATCCTCTAATTGGATTTACAGGGCCTTTTGGATTACCATTGATTAGTACTAGATAAGAAGCAGAGCTGACACAATACATTATCAAGTTAATGAAGTTTTGGTTGAACCCCATCACCTCCATTACTAACTTAATAAAGCTTCATTCAATTATGTCATACGCCTTACTCATGTCTAATCCATTCTTTCCTTTTTTTTTTCTTTCTTTTGAGGTAATGCACTAACTCATAAGCAATTAGAACATTATCTATAATCATACAACTATGAACAAATGCACTTTGGCTCTCCCCATTAACAAAGATTGTGCCCTACGCCCACCCTGTAAAGGGATTCTCCAGTGAAGCCATCTAACCGGTGGTCGCTATTGCACTACCCGTTATAGCCGGCCAGGGGATGCAAATAATGATTGACTTCCTGGTTGTCAAAGCTCCATCGTCTTACAGAGCCATTTTGGGCCGCCCGACCCTGAATGGCTTGAAAGTTGTCACTTCCACCAACTATCTGAAGATGAAGTTTCCAATGGAGACGGGTGTGGGAGAGGTTCATGGGGAGCAAATTTTGGCACAAGAATGTTATATGCAGGAACTCAAAACAACGGTAGTTGACATATTTGTTACAAAAAATGAGGAGGGAGGACCCCCACATCCTTCACTTATCATAGGCGACCAAGACAGGGAAGCTAGGAGTAGTTTAAAATAGGTGGAGGCAAATGAGCCCTAGAGATGATAACATTACATCCAGATCGACCAAGCGCCATAACCCGAGTAGGAATGAGACTCCCTCTAGAGTATAGGGAGGTGTTAAAACAACTATTGATCAAATATAGAGATGTATTCACTTGGAGTAATGAAGACATGTCAGGATTTGACAATAGTGTCATAGAGCACAAGCTGTGCGTCCATTTGGCGATGAAGAAAGTATGCCAAAAAAGAAGCACGTTCAGTATAGAGAAATGCATGGCCATAGCCGAGGAGATAGATTGCCTTCTGGCCATAGGTTTTATAAGGGAAGCCTATTACCCTAAGTGGCTATCCAATGTGGTGCTAGTTAAGAAGGCGAATGGAAAATGAAGGGTGTGTGTAGACTTCACCGACCTAAACAAAATCTGCCTAAAGGATGGTTTTTCCCTACTGCAAATCAACGTTATTGTTGATGCCTCAATGGGGCATCGCATGTTGAGCTTTATGGATACTTATTCAGGGTACAATCAAATATGCATGAACCAATCTGACGATGCGAAGACCACGTTTATTACCGACAAAAGTCTTTATTGCTATCGAGTAATGCCTTTCGGATTGAAGAATGCTAGGGTGACTTATCAAAGGCTCATCAATCGATGTTTAAAAAGTAGATTGCTAGGACTATGGAAGTGTATGTAGACGATTTGCTAGTAAAAAGTAAAGAAACTACCTGACACTTAGCAGATCTGATAGAATCTTTTGCAGTACTCTGCAAGTATAAGATGAAATTGAACACATCAAAATGTGCTTCCAAGGTGGACTATGGAAGATTCCTAGGTTTTATTATGTCCGAAAGAGGCATCAAGGCAAACACTAAGAAGATTATAGCCATCTTGAACATGAGGTCACCATAAAACATCAACGAAACCCAAAAGCTAGCAGGTAGAGTGGCAGCCTTGAATAGGTTTGTTTCTAGATCCACGAACAAGTGCCTCCCATTCTTTAGGGTTCTACGGAAGATACATCCATGGAATGGAGAATTTGATCAGTCTTTACAGGAGCTGAAGCAATACTTGTCTAACCCACCTCTGTTTCAGTAGCCTAGTCAGGGAGAAGTCTTGCATGTTTACTTGGCAGTATTCCACCAAGCCATCTCCACAGTTCTGGTCAAAGAAGAGGGGGCGACACAGGCTCCGATATACTACATAAGCGGCACATTGAAAGGTGTCGAGACTAGATACCCACGTATAGAGATGTTAGCATTCACTTTAGTGATAGGTGCCAGGAGGTTACACCCATATTTCTAGGCTCACCCTATGAAGGTCTTAACGAAATACCCCCTTTGAAGGATACTACAAAAGCTAGACAGTTCGAGAAGGTTGGTTGGGTGGCATGTTGAGTTCAACGAATTTGATATCAATTATGTGCCTAGGAGCGCAGTAAAAGGACAACTTTGGGCAAACTTTGTTATTGAATTCACAGGATTCCCTATGGAAGAAGCAGTCGCCCCCCTTGGGAAACCATGGATAGTCTTCATTGACGCATCCGCCTGTCAAGTAGGAGGAGGAATAGGGATTCATAAAATTGGCGAGGAAGAAAAAGAGCACTACTACATGGCAACACTCACATTCAAAACCACCAATATTGAAGTTGAATACGATGTCCTTATAGCAGTCATTTTAGTTGCGAGAGCTCTAGAGGCACCGAAGTTGAAGTGAAGGTGGATTCCCAAATAGTAGTTAACCAAGTAACAGGAGCTTACACCATGAAAGAAGAGAAGTTGAAAAAGTATCTGCACTGGGTGTTGGAGAGACGCGGCCAATTTTCCTATTTCACTGTCGAGTAGATACCAAGGAAGGAAAACTCAGTAGCAAACAGATTAGCTAGAGCCACCTTAGAGATGGATGAAACAAATTTACCTTGGGAGGTATAGAGGAGAGTGATAGAAATCCTAGTAGTAGGGCCACAGGTAAACCAAATAGGGCCTATAGAGCTAGAGTGGGCCAAAGAGATAGTAGAGTACATAGACATCAGAAAAATCCTAGAAGAGAAAGAAGGAGCAAAGAAGATAAAAAGGAGGAAGTTACGGTTCATAAGGATTGAAGGAATCTTGTACAATAAAGGATTTGCCGTCCTGTTATTACGATGCGCCTGAGGAGGCCTAATATGTCTTGGCAAAAGTTCATGAAGGAATTTTCAGCAACCACTTTACTAGGAAGGCTTTGGCAAGAAGAGTTGTTAGGGCGGGATACTACTGGCCCAACGCCCTTAGGGATGCCAAGGAGTTCGCAAAGAAGTGCACCAAATGCCAAATCTACACCCCCTTACCACATTGTCCACTCGAAAAGCTATTGTCTATCACTGCCCCTTGGCCGTTCGCACAATGAGGGGTGGATCTAGTGGGTCCTTTCCCATCAAAAAGGGAGGTGTGAAATTTATAGTCGTCACCATGGACTATTTTACGAAATGAGTAGAGGTAGAACCCTTGGCAACCATAACAGCAAAAAGTATCACTAAGTCCCTAAGGAAAAACATTATCTATAGATTTGGAATCCTCAAAGCATATATCTGACAATGGGAATCAGTTCGATTTAGAATATTATAGAGAATGATGCAAAGAATTGAGAATTCAATCCAAGTACTCATCACCAGGACACCCCCAAGCCAATGGACAGGCCGATGAGATGAACAAATCCCTACTTGGGATTTTAAAAAAGAGACTCATAGACAAGAAAGGATAATGGGTGGAAGAACTTCCAAGGGTGCTATGGGCCTACAAGACAATAGACCCGCGGTGGAGTGAATAGGTGTGTAGGTCAACAGACCCCACGACTCCCTTAACTCATGAAAGTCGAGTCCAAAGACTTACAGTGGAGTGAATGGGAGTAGAGGTCAAGAGACTCCACGGCCCCCTTACCCTACCAAAGTCGAGTCCAAAGTCTCGCAGTTGACTGAGTGGGAGTGGAGGTCAAAAGACCCCACAACCCCCCTTTACATCAAAGTACAGTGCAAAGACTCGTGGTGGAGTGAATGAGCGTGGAGGTCAAGAGACCGCATGACTCCTTTCAACCCACCAAAGTCAAGTCCAAAGACTTACAATCGAGTGAATGGGCATAGAGGTCAAGAGACCCCATGAACCCCTTTAACCCACCAAAGTCAATTCCAAAGATTCGGGATGAAGTGAATGGGCGTCGCGGTAAAGAGACCTAGAATCCCCATTAACCCATCAAAGTCGAGTCCAAAGACTCGCAGTGGAGTGAATGGACGTGGAGGTCAAGAGACCCCACGAGCCCTCCTTAACCCATCAAAGTTGAGTCCAAAGACTTGAGATGGAGTGAATGAGTGTGAAGGTCAAGAGGCCCCACGACCCCCGTTAATCCTCCAAAGACTCGCGGTTGAGTGAATAGGGATGGAGGTCAAAGACCCCAAGACCCCTCTAACCCATCAAAGTCTAGTCCAAAGACTCGAGGAGGAGTGAATGGGCGTAGAGGTCAAAAGCCCCATGACCCCCCTTAACCCATCAAAGGCAAGTCCAAAGACTCAAGGTAGAGTGAATGGGCGTGGAGGTCAAGAGACACCATGACCCCCTTTAACTCACCAAAGTCAAGTCCAAAGATTCATAGTGGACTAAATGTGGAGGTCAATAGACCTCACAACCCCCCATAACCCATCAAAGTCGAGTCCAAATACTCTTCGTGGAGTGAATGGGCGTGGAGGAAAAGACACCCCACGACCCCCCTTAACCCACCAAAGTCAAGTCCAGAGACTCGAGATAAAGTGAATGGGCGTGATGGCCAAGATATCTAAAGCCCCCCTTAACCCATCAAAGTTGAGTCCAAAGACTCACAGTAGAGTGAATGGGTGTGGAGTTCAAGAGATGACCCCCCTTTAACCCATCAAAGTTGAGTCCAAAGACTCACAGTAGAGTGAATGGGTGTGGAGTTCAAGAGATGACCCCCCTTTAACCCATCAATTTTCAAAGACTTAAGGTAGAGTGAATGGGTGTGTAGGTCAAGAGACCCCATGACTCCTGCTAACCCACCAAACTCGAGTCCAAAGACTCATGGTGGAGTGAATAGGCGTGGAGATCAAGAGACCCTAAGACCCCCCTTAACCCATCAAAGTTGAGTCTAAAGACTCACAGTGGAGTGAATGGGTGTTGAGGTCAAGAGAACTTAAGACCCCCGTTAACCCAACAAAGTTGAGTCAAAAGATTTGCAGTGGAGTGAATAGGTGTGGAAGTCAAGAGACCCCACAACTCCCCCTAACCCATCAAAGTCGAGTCCAAATTCTCGCATGGAGGTCAAGAGACCTCATGACCCCCTCTAATCCATCAGAATCAAGTCCAAAGACTCGAGGATGAGCGAATGGGCATGGAGGTCAAAAGCCACCACGACCCCCTTTAACCCATCAAAGTTAAGTCCAAAAAAATTAAGGTGGAGTGAATGGGCGTGGAGGTCAAGAGACCCCACAATCCCCCTTAACTCACCAAAGTCGAGTCCAAAGACTCGTAATGGACTAAATGGGCATGGAGGTTAAGAGACCCAATGACCCCCCCTTAACCCATCATATTCGAGTCTAAAGACTCTCAGTGGAGTGAATGGGCATGGAGGTCAAGAGACCTCACAACCTTCCCCTTAACCCATCAAAGTCAAGTCCAAAAACTAGTAGTGGAGTGAATGGACATGGAGCTCAAAAGGCGCCACAACCCCCTTTAACCCATCAAAGTTAAGTCCAAAAACTTAAGGTAGAGTGAATGGGCGTGGAGGTCAAGAGACCCCACAATCCCCCTTAACTCACCAAAGTTAGAGTCCAAAGACTCGTAGTGGACTAAATGGGCGTGGAGGTCAAGAGACCCAACGACCCCCCCTTAACCCATCATAATCGAGTCTAAAGACTCTCGGTGGAGTGAATGGGCATGGAGGTCAAGAGACCTCACAACCTTCCCCTCCCTTAACCCATCAAAGTCAAGTCCAAAAACTGGCAGTGGAATGAATGGGCATGGTAGTCAAGAAACCCCATAACCACCCATTAACCCATCAAAGTTGAGTCTAAAGACTTACGATGGAGTGAATGGGAGTGGAGGTGAAGAGACCCCTTGACCATTAGTCTTGTATCAAAAAAGCAAAAAAAAGGCTAAGAGACAAACCAACAAAAGGAGAGCACAAATGGATGGTTGTCACATAGACAGCCATTGTCCAAAGTATTGCTTGAATACTAAAAAAATAAAAATAAAAAATCTTCAGGAAGGTCGAGCCACTCGAGGCTTCAATGGTGAAGGCACTAATAAGAAAGAGTTAGGCATAGTATTACACCCCAAAGCGTCCACAAACTAGCATGAAACCTCATAAACGGCCCATGCCAGCCCCATATCCATACTTGAAGGCCTAATCCTTAACGGCCTTGGCTGCCACTAGTTGTGGAGACAAATAGAACAATTCACTCCTTGAAGTAGCCAATTCTGATTCCAGCTACAATAGCTGGTTCCCCTACTCCTTCACTTTTGTGTCTAGGTAGGGATTTGTTCATTTTAACTTGTTTGGCATTCGCTTCTTCCCTATCCTTCTTGTAGGTAATTCACCTGTTGCACAGCTCCTCGTAGGATCCCTTCATCTTTGACATCTCAAGGCCAAATTGCCTGTGAGCCTCCTCATACGATGTCTTCACTTTTGAAAGCTCCAGGACAAGTTACCTACGAGTTTCCTCAGAAGAAGCCAATGTCTGGGTGAGCCCTGAGCATCATTGCTCAATGATAGCCAACAGCTATTCAGAGGAGTTCGACTCCCCACTCGCACAAGACAATTGGGCGCGAGCAGAATCAGGCTCAAACTCCTCCAATTGCAATGCAAAGCTATTATGCACATTGGTGGACTTGGCGTGAAGTAGATCACTATAGAGCTCAGATGCTTCGCCACAAAAAAGCTCGAGGTTGCTCTCCAGGGAGTGAATTTAACCATTAAACTACTCCAGGTAGGACTCCACCTCAATTTTCTCAGCCTATTGACGACCAAGTTTCCTCTTAGCCTAGAATATAAACATTTGCTTGGCACACTTCTCAAATGATGAGTCATTTCCACCACTGCTCCATTTGAGGGAGGGGACTATAGGTGAGAAGGCCCCTTAACCCCTCTTATTGTGGCTTGTTGCCTGTCGATATGGGGTCTTCGCAAAGAATGCATCAGGGGCATAGAGAAGGTGACTGGAACTTCTCCCTCGGGTATAGACATGCCCTTGTCCATGGGGTTGACAAACTCAAAGCTACTAACAGGGCTACCATCTATTCCATCTCCTCTATCCACTTCACCCTCCCTAGACGACCCACACCCTTCCCTAGGGGTTGAGGAATCAACGTCACCACCAAAGGAGAAAAGGGAAGGGTAGGCAATGGAAACTCTTTCAGGGTTTGTAGAAGGGGTCTCATCCCTAAGATGTTCGTAGGAAGGGAGCTTAGATTGGAATCTTTGTCCCCACAGGCATCAACGTTTCCCTGCACAAACAGAAGGTCCATTGCATAACTCTGAGTGCCACCATTAGTAGGAGTAACAACTTCGGATGCCATGACCCCAACAATGCCAATAGACAAGGCATCATACATGTCAAACCAAACTCGTCGCCGCTTCGGTGAACTCGAGGAAAAAAGAGAAGGGAACTTGAAAGGGGGCATACCTATTAAGCTTGACCCTTGGGAGGATGATCAAAGTCAAAGATCATGGTCAGGTCAGCGAGGGCTTGGCCAATGAGCCCATCAAGGTCACCAAGCCCAGGAGACACAGACGATGACATGTGGGTATGAGAAGCAGAGGTCGTCCCACACCCCGTAGTCAAATTAATGCCAGAATCAATGGTCACTTCTAGCTCAACCACATCAACAACACCCTCAACATCTTTAGTAGAGCGAGTAGTGAGTGTCTCACCCTCAGTATGGTGGGGACGTTTTTTAGGATTCTCAGAAGGTGGGGAAGCTGGCATTTTCTTAGAAAAATGCGTTACAGCCTTCAATTTATACCCCTTAACATGGGAACGATCAGGCACAATAAGGGATTGGTCGATGTTGGTGGGGGTTAAGGGGTTCTCAGTCCCAGGGAATCCTCATTATCTTGGGCCTAATTGAGGACTATTGACATGGGAACATTCTCCATTAGTTAAGTCCATAAGGATCTTCTTGTCATCGGGAACCCTTTCCCAATTACCCTGAATGGGAAAGTTCCAAACGACCATCTCAGAGGTTGGAAATTCCTAGCCACAACCAGTAATAAGGAAAAATTTCTTTTGCCACTGTTTGGCATTCGAGTGGCGGCTTTCAAATGCCACCAAACATTGTGTGCAGACACGAAAGCTACAAATATTACCTAACAAACATTTCACAAAGTAGAAAGACATGAACTCGCAATCGGTCAAGTAGGGATACATCTCCCCCAGAGGTTCAAGAATCATGTGGAACACTACACATGAGCATAAAAGTACATGCCAAGCATGTGAATTAAGTTGGGCTAGAGCTAATCTTAGGAAATCGAGGACATCATGAACGGGGCGGCAGAATGGGAGGCGTAAACCTTGCGTTAGGGCACAAACTAGACGAGCAACTCTCCCCGAGAAACCTTTCCTCGTCGATGGCACTTTCAGAGGGAAGGTTGAGAACCATGGTATTAGGGATGCGATACAAAGTCCTCAACCTCATCAAACCTCGAGAGATGAGAGTAAAGCGCCATTTGAATCCCTTAAACACAAGTAGGGTTTGAACAACAGAAGATTCAGGCATAAAAGTAAAGGAAACAATTGGCAGGGCTTGGGCAAAAGCACGACTGGGGGTACAAGAAGAACCACACTGAGCCATTGCTTTGTATACTAGAAAAGACAAGATCGAAAATGGAGAAGGGTTGCTATTGAGAAACTTGAGAAGAAGAAAGGTCAAAGAAGAGAAAATCAAACAAGAAGAGGAAATGACACAAGAAGAGGTAAGAACAAGAGACAGAAAAAGAAGCAATGATGAGAGGATTCTTGGGAAGACAAAAGGGTGGTAGCACCATTAGCAATCGTTTTTAAATAAAAGAATAGAAAATGCGAGAATAGTTATAGTTGACATGGGCCACATAATTGGAGATTAAATTTTCCAAAACCCACACCTCAGTTACCGAATTCCCGGTGGGGTAAATGGAGTAATGATCCCAAGGATTGTCCACCTGTTTCAAAGTGGTTGGGTAGAGAGAGCACGATTAATAGATTTCGCACTTACAAACAAGGAGGAAATTATCCCCCAAAGGGATAAGCCCATATGTTGGAAGGCCTAAGTATGAGCCCTCAAGAGTCGAGCCTAGTTCTTTGGAATGAGGGCTATAAGACCAGGGATTCAACTAGCAAACGTGTAAAGGATAATAGGGTGAAGATATAACACCTCTATCTTATTAGGAAGATTATCCTACCAGTATATTCGAAGTGATCAAGGATAGAATTGAAGGGCAATACTTATCATTGCCTTCATGGTCCTATAAATAGCACATAAAGGTAACTCATAACTTTCATTCAAATATGCAAATTGAGACCACTTCTCTCTAACTTAGACATTGGAGTCCCATTAGGCATCCCGTGCCACCATCTTATCTGTTGCAGGTCATCCATGCAGTTGTTGGTATAAAACGCGTCCTTAACAAGTATTGTCTAGGTATCAACATGAAAGAACGTCAAAAAAATTAGGAGGAGTGGTGCTAATGGGCCATGTTGTCTCACTACAACACAATTAAGTTTTTGTGACATTTTGAATTTGTGATAGTCTTGAAACTGTCACAAAAAATATTGTTATGTGATGTTTTAAGAAAATAGTCACTAATGGTGGATGAGAAATGGTTATACGTTCAAATTATAATAGTGTTTCGTTTGAATGTATTATGTATGTTCGAATGTTAAGCCTACTTACGTGCAAACTTGTATGTTAGAATGTATAGACTAATCGCTTGAACGTTTTGTTATATAGTTCGAATGATTTGGTTTATGTTCAAATGATAGCCAATAATGTTCGAACGTTAATTGTTTTAAAATTAAACATGGAATTTCAAATTAAAAAAGATTGAGAATTGAAATACAAAAACACTATATATATATTAATTGATATTGTTCATTACATAAGGTCCTAAGGACTAGAATAAGAAATATATTAAAATATAAATACAAAATATGATAAAAGAGTAGCAAAGCCTAGTACGTGTTGTTTATAAATATATGAAATTTCTAAGACTATGTGTTGACCTTTTCGTTTATGATATCTAAACGATGGCCAACCTATTGAGGTGACACTCAGCTATACTGACATGATCTATCAGTCGATATACACAGTAATATCTTAGACCATCACATCGATCCAAGAAGGGCACACATCCCCTACAGATATATCCATTGGTTGCTAACTAGCACTCCCACTATAGGGAGCAACACCAGCCCTAGACTAGGTTGGTGAAACAAGATTTGCTATTGGCCAAGGCTTACGCTGAGCACGCCCCTTTCCCTATCCAATGCTCCGACATTATGAGGTCATGTCTAGGGGGCTCATCTACCTAGTCAACTGCTCTACCATTTGGGGTGCCACACTCCGCAACAATAATAGTCGAGTAATAATCACCCTATATGGTATGCTGTTAGTGGAGATGATGTTCGCCTCATAACAGATTCTCTCAAATATTCACAGTAGCAAGTCTACAAGCTCTCCACATGCCACTCATAGGAGCAACTGTGTGTGAGTCCGACTAAAGATGGCCTTATGTGCCACAAGATATATCCACGTTTGTTGCCTTTATGAGATGTAACATGCAGAAAAATGGCTGCAACAACGTCTGGGAGAACGTCTTTTTCTTGTTGAACGATGTGCAGTGTTGCGTCTAAACTTTGACTCAAATTAATGAACCAAAAATTTAGTGCAGTTTTACCTGCAAGTATACAGGTGTTGTAGTATCTTACAAGATCGAATCCACAGGGATTGACTTTTGTGATAAAGAAAACAAATTCAGACAATGAAACGAAATTACTAAAAGAAACGTACAATCGAATATAAAGATATGGAGAAAGACTAAGGTTTCGAGGATCCGTTTAATAATTTATGATATTGTTTCCGATCGATTTACTTCAATTAAACTAGAATAATGATTCCGTTTAATTGGAAGATTTAGCATTTAAGATCAAGAAAAATAGTCGCTTATGATTGAGTGTGAACGATTGATGATTAAAACATTTACAAATCTATTTGAATACCACAGGGATTCCTCAAGCATTCACTGTATTCGGAAATCACAATGAATCAAGACACGTATATAGATAATCAAAATATCCAATAATAAAATCTTTCAATCGATCAAACTCGTAGAATAAATTTTACGTGGATCCGAAAACAATATTTAAATTATTAAACTTCACCTCTAACCTTAGTATAAAAGTTTAGCCAAACATATTCATTACAAATACTATAGAAATCACATAAGTATTCTCCATTAAATAACTAAAATAAAACACAAGAAATATTAGGAAATAACTTCAAAACAACAAAAATCTGAAAATCAATTGATACAGAGGAATAAATCAGAGATTGAATTCCATCTGTCTCTTCTAAACGAAATTGAATCAATACAAGAGCTTTACGCCACAAGTGAAAAACATCCACTCCGAATGAAAAGGAAGGAAACGGAAACCAACAAATGAAAATAAGAACAGAGTGCTGCGTCTTCCCTTTCTATCCCAGCACCGACTTTCTCAATTAATCAAGACTCAACTCACCGACTTTCTCTCTCAATTTCAACCACGTACCCCTCTCTTCTCTCCCTCTCTACTCATGACCAACACACCTCAACTCTCCTCTATCCCCCACGTACCCCTCTTACTCTCACAATTCCAACCGACTGCTCCCCTTTTCCTTTCTTATTCACGTTCAGCAATATATATATATATATATCTGCTTCTAGTCGGTCCCTCACCATAGACTTCCACGTACATCAATCCCTTCTATCTCTTACGTAACCTGCCTTCTTTCACTTCCAGAATTTCTTTCACTCACCTGCACCTCACTTTTCAGTAAAATACAAAGACACCTCTCATCACTTTCCAGCACAACACTAAGGCACCTCACTTTCTTCCACTCACAAGTCTCAACTCTATTCAATTCCAACACATGAATTTATTCCAACCAATAAAAACTAAGAAACCGACTTGCTCTCCCACTAAGAAGCCGACTTCCTCCTCTCCTTTTTTCTTCTGAACTTACCTCTTTTTATAGCAAAAAATAAATAGCCGAACAACCCCATTCACATTCAATCGGATTCTTGCATTCACATGTTCTCTCTCTAATCTTGCAACCACCGGTTGCCTTTCTTCTTTCAACTTTTGCACCCACCGATTTTCCTCTTCACTTCCCTTCAATCACGGCACCTCTCTTTCTTTACACACCAACCAACTAATATTCAACTCATGCACCGATTCTTCAATTCAATCAAGCACCTCTTTTCTCTCATCACTCCTACACGTCTCCCTTGATTGAAAAATTAAACACGGCACTTCTCTACTCACCCACTCTCCTATCTCTTCTCTCCGTCCACTTTAGGTGCACCAACCTTCTTTTAGCCCACATGCCTTCACGTTTCAGCTCCCTTTTTAGACTTTAATGTTGTACCTCCAAAAATTCTCAAGCCTCCGTGTGTTTCGTTCAACCATGAAGATCACATGCATCTTGAATAATCAAAGGAAGAAAATAACCACTGATTCTTCATTTTGTGTCTTCTTTTTCAGCTGCCAAGTACGTCCTTCCTTCCTCTCAACTAGTATGCATTTTTGATCAAAAGTTCCAACCGGATCTCATTTGAATTTTATTTAAACTGAAAATAAGAAGAAAGAAAAATAACACTCAAAAATAAATTAACAGAAAAATAGATTATAAAAATAGACTATATACGTGAGGAAATATTGTCCCATTAACTCATAGTTATAAAATTAAGCATAAACATGATATTAATCAATTAAAAATCACAACTCGTATTTATGCTTATTAACTATTTTTTCATCTAAAACCAATAATAGTGTCACGAAGAATTTAAAATACATTGGTTTTAAATAGCTAAAACATGCAATATTTCAGCTCAATCATGCAGTATCTCCTAGTGAGAATGAAGAAATCCCCATCTCAGTCGTCATCTTGAGGCTAATCACTCCCCTCTCCCTCTTACCGGTCTACATCTCTAGCCATAGACTCGATTGGGCCAATAGTTGATATAGATGTGCCTACATCTGGTGCGTCCTCAGCCAGAGCATTACTATAGTCGATGCTTCAAATATGCGACAGATCCTAAGCAGCTAGGTGATGACATCCATCGATACCTCGTACTGAACACTGTGTACAATTACAGTTTACATCTCTAGCCATAGACTCGACTGGGCTAATAGATGATGCAAATGTGCCTAAATCTGGTGCGTCCTCAGCTTGAGCATCCACTATAGTCAATGCCTCAAATATGCAACAAATCTCGAGTAGCTCAGCAATGACATCTGTGTACAATTAGGATGTAAGTAGCTGCATCCCGAGGCATGAACAAAATCTCTATGTACAACTTGTGGACCATGGAGGGGTTTATCCTCCCAATCAGTGTTTAGATGTTGGTCCAACCTTTGGACATAAAGACGGACTTCAGACTCTGGTCCTTCCATGTCAGCTCATCGAACTCGTTGATTAACACTTCACATTTGGCCATAACAGTTATACAATCTATCCAAGAAGTGTCCTGGGTTCCTTCTCTACCCCATTTCCTAGTTGTCAAAGGATGAGCCATATCCTGCAAAAAGAAAAAAATGAGTAGATATATATATATAAAGGTAAAGAAGTTAAAATTGTTTTGAAGTATGTTCGAATGTAGAACTTAATGTTCAAACGTAAAAAGAGAACATTCTAACGTGTAGGTAATCACGTTCGAACAAGTGCAATATAAAAGACCCACAAAACATTACATTCAAACGTTTGACTGTATATTCATTCAAACATAAAAGTGTATTCGAACATAAATTAACATATGTTCGGAGTACAATTGACACTATTCTAGAATTGTGAAAGTTGTTTTTGAGCTGAATGTTTAAAATTTGCCAATAGCACGTTCAAACCCAAAAATAGCTTAGTCGACTCAGTCATATCCAATTTCCTCAAATAGAACTTTAATCTTGTGATGACTATCGTGGAAATGAAGTATACATTGAGTGTAGAGTATCTATGGTAGCCCTTTGGCCATTGGCCACTCATAGTGGCAAAAAGATTAAGTTACAAATTTGACCCCAAATGGGTTTTATTCATACTAAAACCACCTAAAAATATTAAAAAAACACAATAAAAGGGATAGAGATGGACACTAACCTTTTTTTGTATGATTGTGATGGCGATTGATGGTGGCGTTGGATGAAATCGATGGTTGAGTTCGATGGTTTGAGTTTTGAATGTGGATGAAAGTGTTGTTTGATGTTCAAATGTTTTAGCTAATACATTTGAACGTTACGTTATTTTGCATACCATCCGAACATAAAAGGAATAATTTTTTTTTTAATTTTTTACAAAGTGTAATTATTATTTTTGTGTTCCAATGTATGCATCAATTTATACTTTTTTTTAAATGGAAATACTGTAATCTTTATTCAATAAATCATCAAACAAATGGAAGAATACATAAATGACAATCCTCCAATCTAACTTCATCCTCTTCACTTCCTAGAGCATACTTAGCCAACACATGTGCTGCCACATTAATATTTCTCCTTACATGAGCAATATTCCAATAATCAAACTTATTTAAAATCTGCTTAGCATCCCATAGCAACACACCCGAGATAGGTAACAGATATAAGTCATTCTTGATGCTGTTAACAACTTGCAAAGCATCCCCTTCTAGCATTATCCTTCTTAATCCTATCTCTCTTGCAAACATAACAGCTTGAAGAGCTCCTTGCAATTTTGCTGTAAGTGAATCAGTATACATATACTTTTCCAGACTTCTTGAGGCCACCACCCTTCCTTCAAAATCTCTTATAACTATACCAATCCCAACTTTTCCATTCTCTTGCATAACTGCAGCATCCTAATTCACTTTATATATACTAGTAGGTGGAGGTTCCCATCTTGAGTTGCTACTTTCTAATGTAGCAGTAGAAACTTTCTGTGCAAACTAAGACTCTTGAAAGTCTAGCAGCATTTGTTTTGCTTACTGTATAACTTTAAAGGGATGGATAAAAACATCTTGGAAAACATAGGTATTTCTCCTCTGCCATATCTTCTTAGATGTCATAATAAATTCCTCCAATGACTTCTGCTCAAGTAAACCACTTATATATTCTAACAACTGCATAAAAACTGGTGCAAACAAGCTACTTTTCTAAATTTTCATTGCAAAACTACTCCAAACATCCATAGTAGCAGGACAATCCCATAAAATGTCAATAACTATTTTTGCATCCTTCAAACAAATGGGACAAGCTAAAAACTCAACAACTATTTTGTTGAACAAATTGACCTTGGTAGGTAAGGACTCTAAACAGGCTCTCCAAGCAAAAATCCTTGCTGCATTAGGAATGTTCAACTTCCATAATCACTCTAGATACCTTTATTAGCATTTGAACTCGATCCATGACCTTTATCCCTTTCCACCATCTCTTTATGCAAATAACATGCACTCTTTACAGAGAATATACTATTTTTAGAGCATTTCCATATAATTCTTTCAGGGCAATAATAGGCTGAGATAGGGATATTCTTCACCATATCTGCTTCTGAACTATTAAAAATAAAGTCAACAAGAGATGTGTTTTAACATCCATGATCTGAATCACTAAGAGCAGAGTCATGCTCCACATTGTTTAACTCCTTAATTGGTTCTGAATTCGAAAAGAAGATGGTTGAGATAACCATCTACCCTTCCAAACCCTCACTTATTGCCCATTACCAATTCTCCATAAGAATCCTTCTTCTACTAAATCTTTTGTTGCATATATGCTCCTCCAAATATAAGAAGGGTTTGATCCAATCTTGGCTTCAAAAAAAGAAATATGAGGAAAATATTTCAGTTTCAGAATCTTACTTAGCAAGGTTTCTTGTCTTTGAAGTAAGTTGAAACCTTGCTTGGCAATTTAAGTCATGTTAAAACCTTCTAGATCTCTAAATCCCAAACCACCAGCAAACTTTGCCTTTCCCATTTGACTCTACGATACCCAATGTATTTTTCTTTCACATTTATGCTAACTCCACCAAAACTTCTTCATAATTCTATTAATTTCTCTTAATAAAGATGCTGGTAGCTTAAAGACTCCCATGCAGTAGGTTGGAAGTGATTAGACAACAGCTTTCACTGAAATCTCCTTTCCAGCTTGTGAGAGAAACTCAGTTACTGACTCTACTTCTCATCCTATCTAGAATACTACAGAATGCCTTTATATATATAAGAATTTGAAGCCCTGATCCCTGCTATACACAAAATGAATATCCTTGCAGCCTCACTTGTGTTTCTACTGAAATGAATAGACGTTTTATCATTGTTAAGCCTTTGTCCAGAAGCTTGTTCATAGACGCTTAAGATCTCAATTACTCCACTCCACTTCATAGCTATTGATCTACAAAATAACAGGCTATTATCTTCAAAAAAAAAACAAAAAACAAAAACAAAAACAAAAACAAAAACAAAAAATAAAAAACAAAGAAAAAAAACAAATGGTTAATAGAAATCTTACCACTGGCAATTGGTATACCAGTGATTAATTTGTTTTCCTTAGCTTGATTAAGTAGAGCACTCAAAGTTTTTGAACATAGGATAAATAAGTAAGGTGATGGTGGGTCACCTTGCCTAATACCCCTTGTAGCTTGAAATATAGTTTGAGGAGAGCCATTAATGAGAATAGAATAAGAAACTGAATTTATACATCTCAGAGCATTGGCAATGGTTTCTTTATCTTCATATGTAAAATTATATGTTTTGAAGATTGATTTTGAATATGAAGAAAAATTCCTACATTGGATTATGTATTTTTTGATCAAATAATAATAAAATAATAAAGAGAGAGAAGAGAAAAAAGAAAAGAGAGAAAAGAGAGAGTTGGGAGGAGAGAGAAAAAACAATAAAATAATGTTTGAAGAATGAAAAAGGACATCTTCAAACATGAATAACCACTTTTCATAGTTATTTAAAATTATGAAGATAAATAAACCAATGTAGATGAAATTGTGGCAAGTTTATTCAAATTTGACTTCAAAAATAAAGATGAATAAACCATTGCTAGTGCTCTCATAATTAAACTTATCCATTTTGAGTGAAAACTCATTTTAGTCATCATAGCATGTAAAAAGCTCCATTCCACCCTATCATAAGGTTTACTCATGTCAAGCTTTAATGGCATAAAACCAGATCTGCTTTTGAGTCTTTTATCCAAGGAATGCATGGCTTCATATGCAACAATTACATTATCCATTATTAATCATCCAAGAACAAATGCACTCTAAGTAGGAGATATTACCTCTTGTAGTACACCTTTCAATCTATTAGCCAATATTTTAGATATTATCTTATTGAGGACTTTACCTAAAGAAAATGGTTTGAAGTTTACAACCTTTCTTGCATTCTCCGTCTTAGGAATGAGAAAAATATAGGTTCCATTAATCTCCTTAATTCACTTTTGAGTTAAAGAAGTCCAAAACAACATTACATACTCCCTTACCAATTGTTTCCCAATAAAAACCGTCAGGAAAACCATCTGGCCCTAGTAAACTCAAAGGGTTCATCTAAAATACTACATCTTTCACTTCTTTAGCAGAAAAACTCCTGATCAAAGCAGAATTCATTTCTTCTGTTACCTTAGTCTTTAGAGAATTAATGCAATCTACTATATTAGTAGGATTTGAAGTGGAAAACAAACTCTGGTAATGGTTTAAAAACAAATTTGCAATTTCCTCAATAGAATTAATGGCTGTCCAACCTCTCTCTTAATTTTTATTTTATTTTATTTTATAGAATTAACCCTTCTTCTTTGGTTTGCACAAGCGGGAAAATGCTTGGTATTCCTATCTCCATCTTGTAACAATCTCTGTATAGCTCTTTATTTCCATCTGATGTTATCTTCTTCTAACAGCGATTCCACCTCCTTTTGTTTTTGCTTGATCACTTCATTAAGGTTTCCAGTGTTGTCAGCTTGCATAATGGAAATTTTTTGCAACTTCTTCAGTATAGCACCATTTCCCATTCTAGAATCTTTCTTACACCATTTAAGCAAAGAAACTTTGCAATTTTGTAGGCCTTTAGAAATTTTTTCTAACTTTGAAGTACCCAGAGTTGGTTTTTTCTAGCTATCTTCAACCACCTCCTTGCAGTCCTCTTTCTTGTCCCAACTTAGTTCATATCTGAAAGGCTTTATTCTATTTAATCCTTTTTTTTTTTGTTCTTGCTCACCTCTACCAACAATGGACAATGATCTAAGGATTGAGCAGTGAGGGTGATAACAATAATGCTATGAAAGAACTCTATTAATGAATTAGTACCAAATGCCCTATCCAGCTCTTTTGTGAAAAAAAGGTCATTCTCTATTATTACACCAGGTGTATTTATTCTTCTGTATCTTAAGTCACTCAATCCACATTAATCCTCCATTGCTATTCTAAATTTCTCTATTGGTTGATAAGGCCTTAAAGCAACTCCATATTTTTCATGCTGGTGGAGAATTCTATTAAAATCTCCCATACAAATCCAAGCCATATCCATAGAAGGTTTAATGAGTTTAAGCAACTCCCAACTCTCCTCTCTATGAGAAGTGCTTGGGTTTCCATTTAGAACTTGTTTTACTTCTTTTTTCTACCATATCAGTCACTGCAATATGATGCTAAGAGTAAGAATTAAGACTGACTTGATGAGAACTATGCCAAAGTAAGGCTAAACCTCCACTTAAGCCCTACAATCCACCACAAAGTCATACCCAACTTGTTTCTTCTACATTTTGTTTCCATAAGAAAAACAAAATGTGGGCTCTTAGTTTTCACCCAAAGGTGAAGTTTATGAACTTTCTGGGGGTTCCCAAGTATCTTGTTAAAGGACATCTCTGACCTACTACCAACGTTTACTCTCTTTGGTTCAGGGATACTCTACCACATATAACATTTTATTTTCTTTTCTGTTTCTCCCATCCAAAGCTGTTAATAAGCTGGTCATATTTGGAACAGAACTGTTTCTAGCTCTTTTTTTCCAAGAAGGCTTCCTACCACCCTTATTTCCTATATCCACATTATCAGATAAAGACTTATTGAATTCAAAATTCAAATTACCCGAGAATTCCTAAATAGATTCCTCAGTAGGCACCACAGAATCCACTTCCTGATCCTCCCTTCTAGTTTTGAAACTCTGATCTTCCATGCTTCCACTCTTGCTTGACTGTTGTTGATTCTGATGATCTTCTTCTGATCTACCTCCATATTTTTTGACACCAAAGAGGTTAGAGTTCATTGGTTGAGCTCTTAGCCATGGCCCATATTGCATCTGAGAATTCTCCATCAATCTACCCTCACGAGATTGTCCAGTACAATTTCTCCCTTTATGCTTCATAACCCCACATCGAAAGGAAAATGATTGTATCCTTTCATATTTGAATGCAATTTAGGCATATTTGTCCCCTACTATAATCCTCTTCCCAATTACTAATGGTTTATATAAATCCACCTCAACTTGGACTCGCAGACACTTACCCCATCCCCATCCTTCCTCATCCACATCAACATTCAACTCCTTTCCTATACTTGATCCAACTTGCCTGCCTATCTTCTGATTCATACCATTTAATAGAAGATTATGAACTTGTACCCAGAAAGGCACATAATTGAATGGAAGTTCATTAAAAGGAATACTTCCATCAAGAGCTTGAATGGCCACAATGCATCTGTCAAAGAACCAAGGCTTTCCTTGCATAATTTTCTTCAAATCTAATTGATGTTGAAATTCAATCAGAAACCTGTGATCACCCATCTCTTTGAAAGAAACCCAACCCTCTAGTTTCTAGACTTGTGACATTGTATTTTTAAAAGCTTCCTTATTAACTTCTTTCTCAGTGAGAATCAAACAAAGAAGACAATGTTTTCCTCTTACATTAGAATCCTTAATGATTTCATCAAGCAGTACTAGCACTTCATTCTCAACATCTTTTAATTGGAAACCTTTCCACCTTTTAAACAACCCATCTTCTTCCATCAAACCACCTCACTAGCATCACATTAATAGACTCAAAACTCTCAGTTCTCATTAGCACCACCTTTAATTTATCATATTCATTATTTTATGTTTGTGGTAACGCTCTCAATATTAATATATATATATATATGGAGTTAGTATATGTAGTAATTTAGTAACATGACAATCTTACTACGAATTGAATATATGAAATATATTATCACTACAAGAAATTACTATATATACCATATATATAATATATGTATATAGATTTCTAAACTATCTATATAGATTATTATATACTATATAGATTAGCATATTAACTATATATATACTATATACTATATAGATTACTATACTGACTATATAGATTATTATATACAATATAGATTACTATACTATATAATTATATGATATATACTATATAGATATAGATTACTATACTATATAACGATATAATTTATACTATATGGATTTGGATTTCTATATTATGTACTATACAGTTTTACCTACTATATTATATACTATATATACAGATTTAGATTATTATATTATATAGTTATATAACTATATAATATATACTGTCAATTTAAATATTTGACATTAAATTAAAAATAACTTCTATCATTGTATTTTCTTATATAATATATACTATTATAGTATTAGAACATTAATATATAATCCATAAATAAACGTTCGAATGTTTAAAAAAAAATTGGCGGGAACTTTCCTGTGTTGATTTTATACCATATATAGGAAACTTAATTTCAATTACGTTCGAATGTCGAAAAAATAATGTTTGGACATGACATAATGAAGTTCGAACGTTTGAAAGAAATTGGTGGGACATTTCCCGCATTAATTACATAGCGGGACACTTAGCGGGATTGGAAAATTTTTGAAAACACTCGAACGTTTTCAAGAAACATTCAAACGTTACTGCATTTTGTTGCTACGACTTTGCATTTAAAAAGTTGCCTCAAAAGTAGGTTCTACTAACCTATTGTATCAACACCACAATAGGTTTAAAATTTTCATAAAAAATTATAATGCCCCAGACAAGTATGGGGGGTGTTTAAGAAATGGGAAATGGTGTTTATTCCCCATTTTGGCGAGACGGAGTGACTAACAAAGAGTGGAGTCAATGAAGCTAGTGGAGAGATAACTTGATGAGTCATACAAAAGTTTGTTCCTCAAAATATTTATGATGCAGAATTAGTAGTGGATCACGATTATAATAGAGATGAAAATGACACTCCAGTTATAGAGGCCTACTAGGAAGATGGGGAGGGTATTAATTTATTTGTTGATCTTGGTGCACTTGAACTAATCCCCCTATGTAAATATGACATCCAACCCGCTCACTCGATCAATCCTTATTAAATGATCATTCAATTAAAGATCTTGAAGAACCAAAAGAAGAAAAATCAGAAGAAGAAGATGATGAAGACAAAGAAGAAAATGATGATGAGGAAGGATATTACGAAGATGTTATTGAATGAGATTCTGAAACAAACATAGAAAATACATCTGAAGATGAAGAATAAAAGTACTAAATTTTTTATTTACATAGATTAGGCTATTAGATTTTTCATAATTATTTCTAAGCTAATTCATTGAAAATAATAATGCTTTTCAAGGATGCCACCAAAATGACAACAAATAAATGTGCCTTCTCTGCCAAGTTCTGAACCGATTGAGGACTCCCCAATTGAGAACTCTGCTCCTGATCAAGTTGATACACAAGAGGAAGATGGCCAGTCCACACTTACCGGTACGTAAATTGTTGTTGATAATTAATTATATTTGAATACTTAGGGAGAAACTATTTTTAATAATTGTAAATATATTAGCTGTTGCCTTGTCAAGTCATGATTGTGGCTTAACACATGACTTGGCTCTAGAAAAAAAAAATATAAGGTATGGAAAAATCAAGGTCAACATCCCCAATAACTCTGCTGGAGGCATGGATGGTGGTGCGGCATCGCTTTCCTCCTATATTTAAACACTAGTCTGAGCTTATGTGTCATTTTATGTGTAGTCTTTGCAAAATGTTCCTGTAAATATTATTTATGTTTTAGATGAGTCTATATTTAAATTTGAATCATGGATGAATGTGAGTTTTAATAGGATGCTAGGATTGCATCCGATAAGGATGAGTTTTGAATAAGAGGGTATCCGATAAGGATAAATACTCAGGTTGTAACTCTTATTGTTTAAATTATAAGATAAGAGTTTACAAGAGTCCTATGTTGGTTCAAGTCTAAAAGTCAGTTGATGAGAAAAAGATGCAAACTTTATAGAAGAAACTGAAGCAGATATGAATTCAATGCGATCTAGAACAAGTGATCCAATCTGAGATGTTAGTAAATCATTAGCAACGTATCTGACTGAGATTCTGGATAAACCTATTAGTAGAGTCTTTCTCCAAATCAATCATCGCATTATTTATCTATAGAAGAGTCGGCTGAGGGTTCGGATGAACACTTGAACAGCACATATTCACAAGTATTAAGAACTTAAAGATCTGGCTAGAACTTCAAAAGATCGTATAAGAGAAAATTCTTGAGAGAAGGATTTTCCAAAAAGCTCAATTCGTGAGATTGAGTGAGAGCATACTCCAAGGGGATGCTGCAATGTTCGAGTTCAACCATTGGAGGTTCCAATAGGAAATACAAATATTGAAAAGTATCAGAGGTTCTGACTACCTACTACGATAGAAGACAAGCGGGTCGCATGTCTTGGGTAAACGTGTCTGATTACAAAGGTTTTGTAAACATTTTACTTGTAATCTTTTCAATCAATAAAATTGGCTTTCATGAGTTTGGTTGCCCCGTAGGGTTTTACCTTTGAGGAAGTTCTTCAAAGGGTTTCCCTCCGTAACCAAATAGTGTGTTAAAGTTATTAATATATATTGGTTACTAATCGGTGCTAATAGTTTCTGTTGAGTGTTAGCATGCATAATCAGGGGTACTTTGGAAATTTCAATTGGCATCAGAGAGTGGTTCACTCAATCTGAGTGTGATCCATTCCCCTGGAAGATCATGGCGACATTATCATCACCACCACAATTCGATGGTGATAACTATGCCTACTGGAAGGTAAGGATGACAACATTTTTAAAATCGCTTGATGAGAAAGTATGGTTAATCGTGGAATCAGGATGGATGAGGCCCACATCACCTGTAGAAGAATGGACTAAAGAACAATCTAACAGCTGCAATTGGAACAACAAAGGTCTAAATGCCATTTTCATGGCAGTTTCTCCTAATAAATTCAAGAGAATCTCCACATGTGAAAATGCCAAGAATGATTGGGATATTTTGGAAACCACACATGAAGGGACTAGAACGGTGAAAAATTCCAAATTGCAGATATTGACCTTAAAGTTAGAGAAGAAAAAAATGCTGGATGATGAGAGTTTTAATGAGTTTTATGCTAAACTAAATGACATTGTAAACTCCAAGTACAATATTGGTGAGAAGGTAGAGGAGGCACGAGTTGTGAGGAAAATTCTGAGATCCTTGCCTGAAAGGTTCTGACCAAAAGTGACAGCCATTAAAGAAAGTAAGGATTTAGATACAATTTGGGTAGAAGAACTGGTAGGCTCTTTGCAAACTTATGAATCTACTCTTCTACAACAAAAGAAAGGTAAGTCCATTGCACTCAAAACTACGAAGGAAGAAAATCAATCTGATGATGAAGATCTGTGCAATGAAGATTTAGCCATTGTGACTAGAAAACTGAAAAAATTCCCGTTTGATAAAAAGAATTCTGCTAAAATGAAAAAATGTAAGAATTTTGTTAAAAAGAATGAATATGAAAAATGGAATAAAGACAAAATCGAGACTAAAGATAAAGTCTCATGTCATGAATGCTCTGGTTTTGGTAATATAAGAATCGAGTGTCCAAATTTTAAAAGAAAGGCAAAAGCTTTGAATACTACTCTAAGTGATGATTTTGATTCTGAAAGTTCAAATACATCCTTTGATAATGAAACTACGTTTATTGCTTTTACTGCATCCATTGTCGATTATGCTGACGAGCAAACAATGTATTGACGATAGTATGAGTCTGTGTGATACTGATTTTGATGTTGCTACAGAAGTTTCTGATCATGAATTAAGTATGCAGGAAGCATATGAGGATTTATGTGAAGAGTTTATAAAAATCCAAAAGGTAAATAAAAAGTTGTACAAGAATCTAAGTATCTAACCACCATGGAGAATGAGAAGAACAATTTGGTGGGGGCACTGAAGTTGACAGAACTGGAATTGACAAAGCTGCGTGACCAGAAAGAGGTGCTGGAAAAGGAGTTGGCAGCATGTCAAGAATTCAAAGAAAAAACTCTCACTCAAAAACTAAATGAACTATTGAAGGTTCAAAGAGATAGTTCCAATCGCACTGGGTTGGGATACAATACTTCCAAAGATTTATATCATAAAACATCCGCTGTCTCTACATCCAAAGGTATCACCTTTGTAAAAGGAAGTAATATAGAAAATATCTCAAAGAAATCTTTTAACAAAGGCAAGTCAACGATGATTTCTCCAGGTAAGTCCAAATGTATGGTTGTTCCTACTTGTTATTATTTTTGTGGAATAATCGGACACATCAGAACAAATTTCTTTAGACTTAGAAAAGAAACAAAGAAAGGCAAGAGAAATAAGTTTTTGAGTAAGGATAAGAATCTAGAATTTAAAGTGGACAAATTGAGCAATGTAAGAAACTTTGTGAATTATCCGAATTATGTTTTCCAAAAAACTTAAAGCATATGGATATCAAGACCAAGTGGATAGTAAAAGAAAAAGCCGTATGCCTGGTAGCACACACATCACTCAAAGCAGTGGATACTAGCATGTGGTATTTGGATCAATGTTTTAAAATTCGTTCCGTTCCGTTCCGGTCAATTCCGGTATTCCGGCCGGAATAGTAATTCCGGTCCGAAAAAAAAAAAACTCTCTTGTAAATAAGTTGAAAAATAATGAATAAAATTGTACTTTTAGAATTCAAATACCCCTTTCCGTGCACTAGAAATATTGTTACTTTTAATAATCTGTCTATTCTTTAATTTTTTTCCTTTATTTTTGTGTCTTAACTCAAGTTTGTGATTTTTTTCAATATATATTCATTTTATAAATCTTTAATTCTTCTATATATATATACACATATACATATCACACACTTACATATATATGTATTTATTTTACTAATTGTTAGTTTATATATACATATAAATATTTATATATAATATATAATTAATCCCGAAACGGTACACCGAAACGTACCGGTACCGAAATATTCCGTTCCAGTGCCTCAACCGAAATGGTCTCCGGAACGGATTTCAAAACTTTGATTTGGATAGTGTTTGCTCTAGACATATGACAGGAGACAAATGGTTGTTTAAGAAGATTGAGTCCACCAGTGGAGGATTTGTAACTTCTAGTGATGGAAGTACAATGAGAATGGAAGGAAATGGAAGCATAGATGTTCCTAGTTTACCTACTCTTCATAATGTTCTTTTTGTTAATGGCCTCAAAGCCAATCTATTAAGTATTAGTCTGTTATGTGATGATCATCTTTCTATGCAGCTCTTAAAGGATGAATGCAAAGTCTACAATAGTGCTGGAAAATGGATCTTGAAGGGCACCAGAACTGCTAACAACTGCTATAGAGTCACTTCTATGGACACAGTACAATGTCACAGAGTAGAGCTGGATGAAACTGAGTTGTGGCACTTCCGTTTAGGACATATGAACTACAGGGACATGCAAAAGATTTCTAAGAAGGAAGCTATACATGGACAGTCCAAAATGTTAAAAAACAAGAAGATGGTGTGTGGAGCTTATCAGAAAGGAAAGCAGACCAAAGCACAGCACAAGAAAATAGTTGATATTCTGACCTCAAGACCGCTTGAGCCACACGGGTTTGATGGGTCCTACTCAGAATGAGAGTCTCGGCGGAAAGAAGTATATAATGGTGATTGTGGATGACTACTCAAGATATACATGGATCATTCTGTTAAGAGACAAGTCAGAAACCTTCAATCTTGCAAAGAAACTGTTCAGACGACTACAAACAAAGAAGAATTCTTCTATCTCTCGTATTCGTAGTGATCATGGTAAAGAATTTGAAAATACTAATTTATTCTCTTTTTGTGATGAACAGGGGATACATCAAGAGTTCTCAGCTCCAATCATTCCACAACAAAATGGAGTTGGGGAGAGGAAAAATAGAGCAATACAAGAGATGGCTCGCACTATGCTGAGTAGCAAAAAGTTGGCTTTATACTTCTAGGGAGAAGCTATCAACACTACTGGACACATTTTGAACCGTGTTGTCTTTCATCCAGATACCAAACCCACCCCTTATAAGTTATGGAATGGGAAGAAATCCATGGTAAAGTACTTTAAAGTGTTCGGGAGTACTTGCTATATTCTGAGAGACAGAGAGAATACCTAGAGTATACACAAATTTGACAGCAAAAGTGATAGAGGAATATTTTTGGGATACTCATTAAATAGCAATGCCTACAGAGTTTACAATTTATGGATTAAGACAGTAATGGAGTCAGTAAATATAGTTGTGGATGACAATTCCAAGGAGATGACCCCTAAGGAACTTGACCACCTTATTGAAAAAGCCGAAGAAAATTCAACTAATCAAGAGGACATGGATTCAATGAAACCTGCTTCACTAAGCTCAACTCCATCCTATGAAAATGAGCTGTCTACAAGAATCAACCACAATCATCCAAAGGAAAACATCCTTGGAAACTTAGATGAAGGTATGAGATTAAGAAAATGAATTTTAAATCAAGTCTCATACGTTTGCTATTTGTCGCAAGTTGAACCAAAAAAGATGGAAAAAGCCTTACAAGATGAAAGCTGGGTGAATGCCATGCACTAGAAATTGCATCAGTTCACACGAAATCAAGTTTGGGAGCTAGTGTCGAGACTTGAGGATCATAACATCATTGGAACAAAGTGGATCTTCAAAAACAAGTCAGTCGAACATGGAACCATTGTTTGCAACAAGGCCAGACTGGTTGCACAATGATACACCCAAGTTGAAGGAATTGATTTTGAAGAGACCTTTGCACCAGTAGCTCATTTGGAATCAGTTTGCATATTACTAGCAATTGCAAACCATTTGCATTTTAAGCTTTACCAAATGGACGTTAAAAGTGCATTTTTAAATGGCATACTTAATGAAGAAGTATATGCAGAACAACCAAAGGGATTTACTAATCACTTATTTCACAACCATGTTTTCAGGTTGAAGAAAGCTCTTTATGGATTGAAGCAAGCACCCCAAGCCTGGTACGAAAGACTCACAAAATACTTGCTTGACAATGACTTTGTAAGAGGTCAAGCTGACCGAACATTATTTTTAAGAAAATCTGGTAAGCATATGCTTATAGCTGAGATATATGTAGATGATATTGTGTTCGGATCTACTCTTGATAAACTTTCACATGAGTTTTCCAAAGAAATGAAAAATGAGTTCGAAATGAGTATGATTGGGGAATTAAATTTCTTTCTTAGAATTCAAATTAAACAAACTGAAGAAGGAATTTTTATTTCACAATCTAAATATGCTAAAGATCTTGTGAAGAAACTTGGCATGGAAGGGAAGACACATGCTCGCACTCTGATGAGCACTTCAGTTAAAATATGCTCAGATTCTACAGGTAAGAGCATTGATCCTACTCTCTATAAAGCATGATAAGAAGTCTTCTTTACGTTACTGCTAGCAGGCTTGATATTGCTTTTAGTGTAGGTGTTTGTGCTCAATTTTAGGCAAATCCTAAAGAATTGCACCTCACTATAGTAAAAAGAATCCTGAAATACCTGAGTGCTACGGTTGATTATTGCATTTGGTATTCTAGAGATTCAAATCTAAGTTTGGTTGGCTATTCTGATGCTGACTAGGCTTGTAATGCTAACGACAAAAAAAGCACCACAGGTGGTTGTTTTTATGTCAGTAGCAATCTCGTCTCATGGATAAGTAAGAAGCAAAATTTCATCTCCCTATCCACTTTTAAAGCCAAATACATTGCGGCTGGCAGTTGTTGCACTCAGCTTCTTTGGATGAAAAGGATGCTTGAAGACTACGGGTTCCCTCAAGATACTATGATTATTTATTGTGACAATACAAGTGCCATTAGTATCTCAAAGAACCCTGTGCAACATTCTTGAACTAAGCACATAGATATAAGGCATCACTTCATACAAAACTTGGTTGAAACAAAAGTAGCGTTACTAGAACATGTTGATACCGAACACCAATTGGCAGATCTGTTCACCAAACCTTTAGACGGTCTAAGGTTTGAGTTTCTAAGGAAGGTCATTGGTGTGTGTAACATGCCTTAAAGGTTTTTTTAATCATAATGAAAAAATAAATAAATAAATAGATCATAAATAAATAAAAAGGGAAGTTCTTTTTGCTGCGTATGTTTTTACAAAAACTTTGTGTTACTATTTTTTGCAACGTACAGGTATTATGAGTATACTGAGTCTTTGAGCTTTGTGATTCCACAATTTTATTTGGCTGGGATTGAGATTGATCTTATCTGGTATATGTTTTTGTTTTTGATGCACCACTCTCAAAGAAGACCACACAAGGATTCTACTCTCAGCACTGGGAGGAATTTCAGTCTGACCTCCTAACAACCTGGTCACAAAATGCTTATAAAAAAGAGGGGGAAGAGTCTATGCCTTGAATTGACTAAAACTAGTTGAACCTATTGGCAAATTGAAAAATGTTTCCTCTTGCCATGCATTAAGGCTGATCCTTATAGAAAAAGTCGAGTGTTCAAAAGTCATTGCGAAAAGAGACAAACACTCATGCATGGATATAAGCTCTACAAGTCCTTGTAGAAAAAATCATTGCATCAATCATTGTGGAAAAAGATGTGCAATACAAACTGAACATATAGAGTGAAGATGGCTTTGTGCTTAGAGGGAGTTGCTTTTTCAGGTATCTAGGCCCTAGTATAAAGTTTGACTTTGAAGGAAAGCTCACCCCTATTGATATAAAAAAATAATAATAATAAATAAATGAAAGAAAGGGGGAGTATAGAAAAGAAAATGAAAAAAGTAATACAAATATTTTGGAAAGATTTTTATTCCTCACTCACACACACGAATCATTAGTAGGTCATCTTTTAAGAAAAACGCTCAAATGTGAAGACTGACCAATAAAGAAATACTTCTCCTAATTAAGTGGATAAGTGTTGAGTGCAACAAAACTTGAACAAGGAAACTACTCAAAAAGGCCATGCTTTGTGAAAAATATGTGATATTTTGTTTTGCTTTTCTGGTTTTTAAAATTTTTCTTCTTTTTATTTTTTAAAATAAAAACAATAATGAAAATAAAAAAATGTGAATGATAAACTACAGCAAGTTGTTTTGGATATGGATCAGTTTCTAAAGACAATAAATTCACCTGACAAAGAAGAAAAAAGTCAGACTCTAACTAATGTTGACAATACATAGGGGAAGATCATGGGATGAATCTGTTGATATAGGGAGCAGCAGAGAAGCAGGGTAGTGAAAACACCACCACCATCATCTTTTGAAAATTTGGTTTCTTTTTGAAAAGTGTTTCAGTTTTATTTCAGGTTGGTTTGTATTTTGAACTACAATTTGGTATTCGTATCTTTGCTTTCACTTGTCACACTTAAACTGATATATGCATGGTTATACTAAGACTCATTGTGATACTTCAAACGGTTTTTTTTTATGATATTTCTTAATGAAGTATAACTTTCTATATGAGATCTTTGCTATTGGTTTGGTTAGGTGTTTTTGCAAGTTTACATCACATTCATCCAATATATGTGTTTGTCATCAATCAGCCAAAGGGGGAGATTGCAAATGTTATTTATGTTTGGCTAAGATTAGATTAGTCTGTATTTAAATTTGAATCATAGATGAATGTGAATTTTAATAGGACGCTAGGATTGCATCCGATAAGGATGAGTTTTGAATAAGAGGTATCCGATAAGGATAAGTACTCAGGTTGTAACTCTTATCAAATCTTGTTTAAATTATAAGATAAGAGTTTACAAGAGTCCTATGTTGGTTCATATCTAAAATTCAGTTGATGAGATAAAGACGCAAGCTTTAATGAAGAAACTGAAGCATATATGAATTCAATATGATCTAGAAGAAGTGATCCAGTCCAAGATGTTCGCAAATCGTTAGCAACGTATCTGACTGAGATTCTAGATAAACCTGTCAGTAGAGTCATTCTCCAAATCAATCATTGCATTGTTTATTTATAGAGGAGTAGGATGAGGGTTTTGGTGAACACTTGAACAGTACATATTCACAAGCATTGAGATCTTGAAGATCTAGGTAGAACTTCAAGAGATTGTGTAAGAGAAAATTCTTGAGGGAAGGATTTTCTGAAAAGCTCAATCCGTAAGATTGAGTGAGAGCATACTCCAAGGAGGAGTTGCAGTGTTTGAGTTCAACCATTGGAAGTTTCAGTAGGAAAGACAAAGATTGAAAAGTGTCAGAGGTTCTAACTACCTACTGCGGTAGAAGACAAACGGGTTGCATGTCTTGGGTAAACGTGTCTGATTACAAAGGTTTTGTAAACGTTTTACTTGTAATCTTTTCAATCAATAAAATTGACTTTCCTAGGTTTGGTTGCCTCGCTGGGTTTTACCTTTGAGGAAGTTCTTCAAAGGGTTTTCTTTCGTAATCAAATAGTGTGTTAAAGTTATCAATATATATTGGTTACTAATCGGTGCTAATAGTTTGTGTTGAGTGTTAGCATGCATAATCAGGGGTACTTTGAAAATTTTAGTTCTGAATGAGGTTAAGGATCACATTCAGAGTCATGTACTTGTAAGTTTATATACTCTATTTTTTTTTAGAGATGTTTTAATTTCATATTTTTTACACAGTTCACTACTTACGATAAATTGGACCTAAATTTTTGCCATAGCGAGGATGTACAAACTATGAATGAGTAAATGGCTACACTATTTTGGCGTCACAAGAGACGATGTCATAACCACATCAAAAAATTGGAGACGTTGGAAGAGGCTACTCAGTCCTGTTTTCAAGAAATGAAGTTAGACGACTGAAGGAAGTGTTGTATTCTTTTTATAAGCCCAGATTATCATGTATTCTAGATTTTTCCCCTATAACATATTTACATGTATATTCGTTTTATAGATTATATTTAACATTGTTAATTTCTCCAACAGCGCTTAAGTTCTTTTAATGCACAAATTAGAATGTCTTTAACAATCCACCATCGCGCAAGTTCAAGATCATTCCAATGCCCTGCCGAGAAAATGGCAATTAATTATTAAAATTTAACCATTTTCATCATAATCTTTGCTTAAGTATTAATATGATTTTTTAAATTTACTAATGTGGCTTTATTATAAACGCGATGATCATGAAAATTTCTCCCTCATTCATATCTATGCTGCTACTCACATCGATGTACACAGCTCGTGGATTGATCTTGTCTCCAAAGATAATTATGTAAGTAGCAATTCATTTTTTGTGAATAAATTATGCCAATATGTGAATGTATATGTTTTTGTACCATTTCTTTTAATATGTTACTTATTATATGATTTTCTTCCTAACTCTTGTAGAAAAAAATGATTGAGATGTAGTATGCCTCTAAGGAATCTTCTCCCAGTGATATTGACATATTTACGCAGGTTCTCAAGACCAAGTTTGGTTTGATCAGAGATTTGGGATGTTATTTCAAGTGTGTCGGTTTCATTCTCCACAGCCTCAACTTCAGAAGTTAATAATCTTATCAAGGATTTGGACGGCGCATGCCAAGGAATTAAGCATAAGAAATCGAGACAGTAGAAGTTGGAAGCTCTTTTATTGCAACAGTCCAATTTAGAGACGTGTTTGCAGGAGTGATAAAGAGACTAGGAACAAAGAATGCGCATCGAAGTTCAAGAACAAGTAGAGAGAAAGATGCTGGTCCATATGGAACATATTATATCACTACAGCAGGATCGTGGTGGGCGAGAAAGGAAGAAGAAATAAATCCTATTATTGTTCAAAAAGTTTTATCATCTAATTTTAGAACTCTTTAAAATATTTTCATGTGATGATACTATTTGTGGTGTAATATAATAGAATTTGAATGATAACTAATTTAATGAAATTATTAGTTCTATGATAGAATTTGACTGTCACAAAATCTCTTCTCGTTCGAACGTTGCAACTCACAGGAGACTTCCAACCATTGCAAAAAAAAAACTTTTTGGTGATGATTTTGCCAATAGTTTCAAACAGTTTATGGAAAGACTTTCAAATTTTTCATGACAGTTTTATCTTTCACAATAAATAAAATCTATTGTAATGTCTCTTGGAATGTTATTCTCTGGATAATAAGTCGTTAATTAACTTAAGACGTAGTGTATGAAAGTTGTCTATCTCCAAATTAATGGTTTAATTATGAAAAATAGGAAAATTAATAATATCACTGCATGCCAAGGACTTGTACACATTTAGGTTTCGTTTGGATACACAATTCAGATGAGATGAGATAAAATATTTTGAATAGTAATAAAATTTCTGAATTAATATGAGATGAAATAGCTTGTAAAAAAATGTGTGCTTGGATAGTGAGATGATATTAGATGATTTTTAAGTTTTGGAATTTGAAAAAGGCATGGGTCCCACTGTTTTATGGAGTACCCGAATTGTGGACTATTCATACACTATTCACATCAATTTTTCATTGTTTCATGTATTGTTCACGTCAATTTCATGTACTATTTATGTACTATTCATGTCAATTAGGCACTATTTATGTCGGTTTTTACTGTTTATTTATTGCTAATTTAAATAGGTATTTTCAAAACTTAAAGAGATAAGATATTGCGTATTGATTACCAAAATTACTGTTCTGTACAGATGAGATGTTTTCATCTTTAGTGGGTAACCAATTAAACCGGGCCTTATAGTATAATTTATAGAATTTATCGGAGATTTTCTCCATACGGTGCAATTAATATAAATCTCAATATTAATCACTAAATTAATTTAAAAAAAAAAACTAAACAACGATCATGTGCGTCTTCAAATCGGGTAGTTTAATAATTTGTTTTATCAGTTACGTGGTACGTACGCTGTATTAATTATTTATTATTTAAACGATATATTCATATATAATTCTTGATAAATACATACTAAATTAGTAAATTGACGGCCACTACCACGTAAGTACGTACTGATAAATATCGATCGACTAATTAATTATATATTATTAAGATATATTATATTGACTGATCGACCATAGCTAGCTGCAGGTTTGGATATATATTTACTTACGAAATTACAGTTATAAAATAAATAATTCGTTTTATTCAATATCTCTATGGCGTAAAGATAAAGAAAGAAAATTAATAATAATAATAATAATAAATTTTCAATTATTATCTTTATTAACAATAAATAATAATAAAAGGATTTAAAAAAAAGAAGAAGAAAGAATTCATATCCAAAATATTCAATTCATATTAATATAAAAAGATGGCACGACCCTTTATTAATATCGCTCATTTTGTCATTAAGAATACTATTTGGTATTCGCATGAATCTGATAGTTCTATGCTATTCCATAGGGCTTTATGAGGTATCTTTTGTTTGTTCTATCCAGGAAACTTCCTTCCTTCCTTCCTTCCTTTTATGTTATAAAGTAAAGAATATGTGTTTATATGTTTGTATTAAAGATATATATACCCACAGAATTTGGTTTTTGAGATACCTTATTACTTTACGGTGTGAGAGATCGATATTAGAGTATTATATATAAATATACATATTTGCATCATTTTGTCGTAAATTAACATATATATTAAAATGGCGTGAATTGATGACTTTAGAGCCTGATAACATATATATATATAATATTTGGCGGTATTAGCTGGAAGAGGACGTGGAAGTAACGTGGAACTGAAACCTGCCATCTTTGACCATGGGAACTGGTCATGTTCATGCATCTGTACGGTCCAGGAAAATTAGGGCAATTAAAAATGACGCACTTACTTGCTTTTCAATTACAAAAATATTTTGGGTCTTGAATGTGGGTCTTAAAATTGTCTCGAATTATTATTTTTATTTATTTAATAATTAAAGAAGTGTTTTTTTTTAATGATGTTGTGAATTTTGAAGAATTGGTACGGGTGTATTTATTTATTTTTTTTTACAAGTCAATTTTGAGTAAAAAATTGGCTAATATTAAAAGATAATCTAATTAACCCAATATTTATGATGTGAATGCTCCTATATATATATATATAGATATATATAGCTATGTACACTAGGCTCTAATTAAGATCATCAAAATGAGATTTGATTTTGCAAACTCCACTTTTTTAAAAGAGAAATGATATTTAGAATGTACAAGTTTTGTATTTTTTTTTAAAAAAATTAATTTAATATAAATAAAAAAAATATTTTTAATAATAAACTCTATTTTTTTAAATAAATACGCGAACTTGCATACTTTAAAATTATATCTAACATTACTTTTTTGAAATGATATTGTACTAACTAATTAATTAAGATCATAATGTACAATTTATGAAGAAATTTATGTAGAGTAGTGTGCATTTAAGACATGAATAACGTTGCATCATGCATGATCAAATCAAATGGTGGTAAAAGGAAATTTGGAGATAATTCCCTAATTATCAAAAATAATTTAGGGTGAAATTAATTGTCAGAAACTTAAATAAATAAATATATAAAACAGGTTTATAGTAAAATATTACGTACGGTCAATGTTTTTTATTCGATTCAGACGAAGAAAGTTTCTCTCAAATAGTTCGTTCGCGTAAAATACTTTCCAGGTTTTTGTCCTTGTAGAAACTTACTGGACAAGGCCCAGCATTTGAAGATAATATATATCCTAATGCCTAATGGAACTTAATTAATTAACTATTCCATGGTCAGCTTTCGTCGTTAATCATATATAAAAGGTGAGATCGAGTAGTACTCTCTTTTATGCCCATGGCCGCTGGCCGCCCTCCTCATTTCTCCGTGCGTTAACTGAAACTTTTGACGTGATTTGTGCAGGACTTCTACAATCTACTACAAATAAATGTTTGGGGCTCTTTCTGCAAGGCTGGTATGGGGGATTCTAGGGCGGACAGCTTTCACGAGGTCGAGAACACCCACTCGGAGAACTTGGCAGCTGTTAATTACTTCCACAACAGCAACTTTTCCGATCGAGTTCTGATGATGGAGATAATTCCCGATCGGCCCGATAACAACTCGGAAGATGAGGGTTCCACTTTAACCAGATTCTTTTATCTATCTTTCTGCAATCCGTGTATATATATGTGCACGGTTCATCGTGTGTATATGTTATAGCTGTATATATCATCTTTCTTGTCAGGTACAACGCTGGGTATGGACTTACAGAACTTAACGCTTCTCGGCTGGAAAATTGTACCTGTAAGTTCGCAGGTTTTAGCCGCAAATCTTGACTTTTTTGGTAAGGTGAGGTCATGATCATCAGTTTTCTTCATAGCGTTTGCTGCTTTGAGAATCTTTCAGGGATTAATAATTGGATTATTAATTGTACTCTCTCTCTCTCTCTCTCTCTCTCTCTATGCATTCGCAGTGGTTTTCAAATGACATGATGAAAGTGTCCAATTGCCAGCGAAATGTAAATCTACGGATGCAAGCATCAGGTTATTATAATCACTCAAAACTTCTTGTTTATTTGGAAACTGTTAAGATCTCCTGTGAAAAGGTTTGAATTCCATTTTTGGGATGATATATAAATATATATATATATTATAATTAAGGAAAAAACCTGGAAAAGAAATTAAATTTGTTGAATGTTATTCTGGATTTGTATTGACTGTATGGTTTTAATAATACCACCCGCGCGAACCCATAATTCTAACTTCCAATTTTTTTGCTTGCATGCATGTGAGGTTTGTCATGAAGCTTCTCTTCTTGATAGAAGGAAGAGAATAATATATAATCACACCGTTTCTTTCTTCTTATGGCACTGGCCGAGCAGAAGCAGCAACATTCATGAATAATCTGCATGATCTGAATTGTAACACTCTGGAGCCAAACAGAAGACCTCTTTTAGTTCGATGGATTGCTCCCCCGTTTGGTAAAGCTAAGTTAAATGTGGACGGTGCATCAAAGGGTAATCTTCGTGTAGCTGGTTGTGGAGGGGTTCTTAGATGCCATTGCGCCTTCATTTTTGCTTTTTCACGTTGCTTGGGGTTCGGAACTAGTGTCTATGCAGAACTATCGGCCTTAAAGTATGGGTTAATGCTTTGTTGTAAAAAAAATATACACAAAGTGGTGGTAGAGACGGATTCACTGTTAGTAGTGAACTGGCTTAATAACGAGACAGAGCCTCCTCAGCAATATCGCGAGCTTTTGGAAGATATCTTGAAACTTCGTAATCAAATGTTTTGTAAGGTCGGCCATGTATATCGAGAGGCGAACTCTTTGGCTGATGGACTAGCAAATTATGGTGCACTAGGGATTGATGCATCGTTCGCTTGCCCTTCTCAACTACCTAAGCATTTACTGGCTATTTATGCACTTGATGGTGCTGGAGTTCCAAGCTTTCGAAACCGGCTCTAGTCTAATTCCAATCTTCCTGTTTTCTCTTTTCTAGCTAGTTTGTATACTTTGAGGAACATTGGCACGCTGATAACTTGGGCTACAAATGAGTTGAGATGAGATATTTTGAATAGTAATGAGCTTTCTAAATTAATATGAGATGAGATGATTTAGAAAAAAAAATATGTCTTTAGATAATGAGATGAAATGAGATAGGTTTTACTTTTTGAGATTTGGTAAAGAGGTAGTTTCACTGTTTGGATAATGACTGTTTACTTACTATTTTTGTCAATTTTATATTGTTCACTTAAGATTTTATTTCATTTTTAAATTGTTTATTTCACTTTTAACTATTTATGTCAATAGATATTTTTAAAACTTAAAAATGAAATATACCGTTTGAATAGACAAAATGTCTGTCATACAGCCTAGATGAGATACCTTGGGCATCCAAACCGGCCAAGGTAAAATAGCTTTTTGATCTTATCCAAAAATGAGGGTATACAATTCAAGTTTGTGCATATATATGCATGCTCTTGAAGTTATGTCAACGCTGTGCACGGCACCATATATCATTGTCTACAAGACCAGTAATTAATTAGGTTGCTAGCTAGCTGGTTCAAACAAAATGATCATATATAGAAGGAACGCACCGTAAACAATCATAGAAAAGATTTTAATTGGGACCACGAGTCATGATTCTTTGATCTTTTTTACTCCGTCCACGAAGCCTATTAATTAAGCCGATCATACGAATACCAACCCAATTGATTAGAGGAAGATCCACCAAACCCATGTGTTATGGCTAGCTCTCCTTTCCTTCAACACAAGGGCTTCCTCTTGATCTCATGCCATGCTCAAACTCACGAGCCCTTACGTTCCCCCCTCATAAATGAAGCTCCGACGGTACTACCTCGTGGTGACCATGTTGATTCCCAATATGGTTTCAATATACAATTGAATAAAGTTAGATACAGTTATAAGGTATACAAATATCGAATATTAATTTTAAAAACGAGTAAGTTATATTATTAAAAAATTAAATTTTTTATAAAGATCTCATATTTATTTATTTTTATAAAAATAAATACATGATACTTATTTATATACCTTGCTATTACAAATATCATTTCTTTTAACATTTGGGTACCAACTCAAAATTGCCACATTCAGTATCGATCAGTTGCTTTGTTGGGACCACCAATATTGCAGAGATGATGAATGTGGGGAGAATTAGAGATGGAAAATTTTATTTTTTTATAGAATTATGTCTTAAATGAGTGACATTTTTATAAAATAATTTATAAAAGTAATATTATTTTATATAAATTTCCTCAACTTAAAATATAGTTATATAAAAAATTATAAAAAGGGAAGAGATAAATTTGGGAAGAGATGAAGCGAGATGAGAGAAAGAGACAAAAGAACAGTGAAATAATAAATAATACTCGGCTGAAATACAGTGGGTATATGTATAACATGTATATTAAAAAAAATTAAATTAAAAAACAATAATAATAATAATAAAGTTAGAAAATACTAAATGCATTAAAGAAAAATTATAAAAATATTTACTTATCCACATATTAGTTATTGATATGATCAAAATTATAAAAATTCAAAATTTAAAATTTGAATCTAAAAAAAAAAAGACTAACAAAATGAGTCTTATAAGTAAAAATATAAATAAATGCAATACTACTCAAAAAGTTATTTCAGTAATTTTTTGTGTTTTTTTAATATTTAAAAGTAAAATAAAATATATTATGAACACTTTTGGATGACAATCTACCATCACCCTTTTAGAAACTGCCAAATTTGATGAATTGGTACTGATAAGAAAATGAATAACCTCTATTGTGTGAAGAAAACAAACAATTAGATAAGCTTTATATAGATTTTATCATTGTTATTTCATAAAATTAAAAAGAAAGAAAAATATGTCACAATTTCTTCAAGCTTAGGTGCATTAAGGGGAGGTTTGGACAGTGAGTTGAGATTAGATAAAAATTAAATAAAATATTATTTTTTAAAATTATTAATGTTTTGATCAAATTTAAAAAAAATTGAATTGTTTATTGTATTTTATTTAAAAATTTTTAAAAAATTATAATGATTAGATGAGATAAGATAAGATGAAATATTTTTTATATTTATTTAACAGTTGAGTCCATTTAAAAAAAAATACTTTTAAGAATGAATCAATCCTTGTATAAGTTGTTGTGTGCAAGTTTAGGACAATTTTTTTAAAAAGTAAAGATCTACCTAAATAAATAAAATTGTTCTATCCATTCATTAATATTTCACCATAAGCAATGTTTTTTTGCCCATTATGAATATGTCAAGAAATATTAAAAATATTTTTTATTTTTAATTGCTGAATATTGACTAATTATAATTTTTAAAAAATAATTTTATTTAAATTTTGGGGTGGAGAAAAATATTTATATAATATATTTAATTAAAAAAATTTTAAAATTTAAATATTATAAATTAAATCTTATAGCGTAGGTTAATCTTTCCAAAATATATATATCTTTTTGGAAAAAATGATAATAATAATAATAATAATAATAATAACAACATTTTGCTTCGTCGACTCTGCATTTTCTCTTCGGAGAACACCGAACACTCGGCAATCCACCTTAAGAAAAATGGAATCACTCAATCCAAACGTCGAAGACGACGACGTTTTCCTCGACGCCCCCGATGAGTTCCCCTTCTACGACTGCCTCTCCTCCCTCACCGCCCAGCCTGAGCCATCCACTTCATCCTCCACTCTCTCTTCTCCGGCCGCCTTCTCCACCTCTACCCTCCGCCGCCGTTCGCCCTCTCGCCTCGTGGATTCCAACCACTCAATCTTGGATTCCGATTTCACCCTCGGCTCTGAGATCCACTCCGCCATCGATTCGAAGCCGAGGTTTCGGATTCATCGGAACCTGAAGGAAAGCCAAAAGCCCGAGCCTGATCCCAGTCGATTTAGCTCTGTTTCTCAAGCCCAGGGATCATCAAATTCGACCGTAACCACTGAAACCGATACACGGGCTGAAGTCTCGGCCGTCGAAGCCAACGATCCCTCATCCCACTTTCTCATATACGTTGCCGGACTACTAATCAAAGCAATTAGCTTCCAAATCAATCTCTTCGTAACCTTCACAACACTTCCTCTATTTCTTCTCTACCACTCTTACATGCTCGTCACCAGCCCCTTTCAAACGGTGCGTCGCGCTAGAGACTATTTGATCCAGGAACTCTCAAAATTAGGCCAAACCGTAGGCGAAAGCTTAAGTCCTTTGCTAAACGACTGCTCGAGGGAGCACAAGTGGGTTTGGAAGGTGGCATTGCGGTGGGGGTGGGGGTTTCTGTGGTCGGTTTACGTTTGCATCGTTTTGTGCAGCCTATTGGTCTCCTCTCTCGTGGTTAGCGGAGTTGTGATGAGGTTCTTGGTGCAGGAGCCGATTCAGATGAAGAAGATGTTGAATTTCGATTACACTAAGCCCAGCCCGGTCGCCTATGTGCCCATCGTTTCGTGTGATGGAGTTGGTTGTGGCGAGGATTGTAAGGAACAGATTGGAGGGTTCAGGTTTATACCTCCTAATCACAGGTTGCAGGTTACGGTTTCGTTAACGTTGCCAGAGTCCGAGTATAACCGAAATCTCGGGGTCTTTCAGGTACTTGTTCACTCATGGAGAGTCATATTAATCTCTTTTTTGTAGCTTTAGGAATTTAGAGAGATAAAAAGGCTTGTCAGTTATGTTTTATCAATCAGTCGTTATTACGTTCAATTTTGTTAGATGTTGGGATGGCAGCTTGACTTTTTAGTATATTGGGTTTCTGTCCAGTTATGGTATGGACATGGTAGAGCTTAACCACTGATGCTCGAATATGTCTATTGCAATGACATGTCTACAGGAATAGAGACTTACCCGTATTTCATTTATATTTTTTAGTTGTGTAATTCTCCATAGTAGTTGGTTTGTGTTACTTTATTTCTTCAGTTTCTTTGTCAGATGTTTTGTTTTTTATCAGTAAACAAATTTTATTGATAGAATTAGACATAGCCCAAGTGCTTTGTCAGATTGTTATCACGGCGGAAACTTTTGCTGAACAATATAGGATGTAAGCTTATGTCAAGTCTGTTGGCATCATAGGGTACAGTTCTAGTGATATTGGCAACTGGGGCAAGTGCCTGAGTTTAATATGTTATTATATTCTTGAATTGGTGGAAAGGTCTGCAACTAAGAAGACACAACGTGCTGATAATAGTTGAGAAGTTTTAGATGAGATTGAGCCCCATTTTTTAACTCAATACTCTTACCACCCCTTTTGTCATAAAGGAAATAATAAATAGAAAACATATAGAACATTTTAATCTATTATAACAGACATATATCTACGTGTGGACTGTTTAATCATGTTTAAATGAAACGTTGCTATTACAACAAAGCGTTAAAGGCTTTGAAAGTGTGAGGGAAGGATGCTACTTTCTCTCAAGTTCTTCCTTCTTTATTGTATAGTTTCAAAATCTTTCCTTTCTCTGGAAAAAATCTCCCTCTGTATTGTTTGGTTTAATTTTGGTGTCTGATATCCATATGTGATAAGTGTTTCCTTGACTTTTTTTAATGTTTTTCTGAAGATCAGGGTTGGCTTTCTCTCTGCTAGTGGTAAAACCCTTGCCAGTTTAAGCCATCCATGCATGTTACTATTTAAAAGCGAGCCTATCCGTCTTCTACTGACTTTTCTTAAGATTGTGCCTCTCGTCACTGGTTATGTATCAGAATCACAAACCCTAAATCTGAAGTTTAGAGGTTTTACTGAAGGAAAGATGCCTACTGCCTGCTTAAAGATTATCATTGAACAACGAGCAGAGTACCATCCTGGTGCTGGCATCCCCGAAATATATGATGCATCTCTAATCCTTGAGTCAGAACTTCCCCTGTTCAAAAGAATTATATGGTATTGGAAGAAGACTTTATTCATATGGATGGCCATGATGTCATTTATGATGCAGTTGCTGTTTACTCTAGTCTGTTGTAGATCTATTATTATTCCAAAAGCAAGGCCAAGGGATAGCTCTGCAGGAAGTAGTGATGCTCCAAACGGTCCCTCTGCACAAGGTTGAGAAGTGGCTCCTGCAGACTTGATGATTATGGTGGAAAGGGTCTTATATATGATATTGAGCTCAGTGTCTACTAACATATTCGATTGAAACCGGGTGATGTGGACGCGTTACAAAGGTTTGGGGTTTAACCGTGTAAAAGACATGTTGCCTTTGTTTGCCTCTAGGGTTCCTTGTCAAAAAAAAAAAAATATATATATATATACATTCAATTACATTTGGTACGAGACCCTAACTTCGATTTTCGACCATTTTTTTTAGCAACCATGACGTGTGATTGTGGATGATGTATTTTTATGTCGAAGAAAGGATTAAAATTAACAACCATGTAAATATTTGTTCTTTAGTTGGCTTTCAAATGAACATTGTTGTTGTGAAATATGATGTAATGAAGAAAAAGCACATAATTGTTGTATTTACTTTAGGAGATTTTGGTCAAACAATCATTGTTGTTATGGGGACTTTAGATTCATCCCCAATGTCATATGTATGTATGTGTATCTATATTGAGGACAATGCTAGGATGACTACCAAACAAGCCTACCAAACATGCAAGACTAGTATAAATGAGTATTTTTTATTTTTTTAATTGTTTTTTAAACAGCTTTAATCATTAAAAAAATATAAATTCACTAATAGTCATTTTTTTAACCATTAAAAAAAATAAAAATAAAAAGATATAAATAGACATATTTGCCATTTGGTAGGTATATTTAATTGTTATATTATCATTTTTCAAAAGAGAAATGATATTTACAGTCGTGGTTGTGCAAGCAGCATGTAGTCGTTTTGAAAAAAATGAATTAATATGGGACTTACATGAAAAAAAAAACTAACTTTTTAATCGTGGATTTCACTCTTTTTCAAAGCGATTGCGCGGTATTTACAATTTCACGACTGTATGTAGCATTGCTCTTTTCAAAAAATAAACTTTGGGCTACCTGATTGAGGCCAAAGCTATGTAACCACAAGTGAAGCCAGATTTGGTAGCTACCACGAGGTGGCCCTTTTCTTAATTTTTCGTAATAATTTTAATATTTTTAAAAAATTCAAATAACTATTTTTATAGTGAGAAAATATTATTACCTATTAAAATTAAAATTTCAATTGGCAATATTATTGACTACCATGTGTTTTTGATTGACATTGATAGACAAAAGAACTCAAGGGACCTCTAACTTTCAATATAGGGGATACTTTCTTAAAATTAAATGATTAGGAAGAATTTAGGGGTGGATATGAGCACAGGAGTATTTAACAAGATCTAAAGATTTTTAGGATTAGGAAACCAGATCTAACAATACAAATTCATATTATAAGCCATTTACTATTTTGCTAACTTTTATAGCCTCTTAAGAGCTCCTCATTAACGAAACCAAGTACTCATATAACAGCTTACTAGTTAAAGCTTTAAAAGCTATGGGTGCTACCCATCCCCGCATGAACGGAAGTGAGAATTTCTCCCAATCCCAAATAATGAGATGCGGGTTGTTTGGTGGGGGGCGCAATCCATCCGCTTGTCCCGTACCCCGCTCCCCGGCCCCTTCACTAGACTTTTGGCCCAGAAACAGCTCATATGGTTCTAAAATGGCTTAGAAGCTTTTCTTTTATCCCCAGAAACAACTTCTAGGCTATTTTGGACCCATAAAATTATAAGTTATAAAAATAGTTTAAGAACAAAAAAAAAAAGTTACATGAATAAAAATAAATTAAATAATATATACATGATACAAATTATATAATTTATAGCAAATGAAATATTACTACAAACCACTAGTCTAATATCTAATAAACTAAGAATAATAACTAAACTATTACAAAATTGAAAGGCTAAACAATTACAAAATTACAAACATAAAAGTGTCACAGGGACATTGTATTAATATTACAAATCATTAAATACATAATACGAACAAATGATTCAATTTGAATATTCTAAAGATAGAGTTGTTTAAATCTTTGATTGTGACATTTGGGACGACTCGGGTAGGTAGTCATATTTCAACGAAGGTAGACATCGTCTCATGTGTTGCTATAACAATTAATACTAAAATTAATATTGATGAAATCAAAATTAATATAAATAAATCAAAATAATAAACTAAAAATAACAATTATCAAGTGGTCCAGATCCAGACTGATCATCATCCTCCACCTCATCGGTCTCCTTAAAATCTAAAATATCCAAAACATGAATATTATTTTCCATCGTCTAACTATGTGTGCATATCAATGCCTTTACAGTTATAGGAGACAATGAACTACGGAAATGATCCAATATGCACCCTTCGGTACTAAAGGCTGACTCTGAGGTGACGGTGCTAATAGGAATTGCTAAAATACAGCGGGCAATCTAAAAAAAGATGAGATATTTCTTTGCTGCCACTTTCCACCATCCTAATATATTGAAATTATCATCATCTTGAATAAGATCTCCGGAAAAATAGTTGTCTAGCTCTGAAACCAACTCTGTAGATTGATGGACTAGTGTAAGATTCTGTGCGATGGTCTTAGTTCATGCCAATCTACGTTTCTTTGTTGGCCCAACTGGAGGGGGCATTGGGGTAGGTGTAGGTGTTGTACATCTAGTACCATCCTTAATCACATTAAACTCATCATAAAATTTAGTCAGGATATCTCAATCCATTTCACCAATAAGATCAGAACATACTTGATCGTGCGCAAGTATCAAACCATATAACATGCTAGAAAGTTTTAGACAGAGATTAAGAATAACAGCCATATATAACAAAATATTTAGTCTACTCAAATCTCTCCAAAACTTGTCATATTTGACCCTCATGGTCAATACCATCCCCCTTATCCTTAGATTGGAATTCCTATGCATGTCTTCTAATTCTTTTTTCACCCTACATATTTGTTGACAAAACTCATGGGATGTAGGGTACAAAAAAACAGATAACTTCAATGTGGCATCGCAAAAAGGCTAAGAAAATCAACAAAAGTAGAAACTATCTCCCAATCATCATCATTATGCTTTCCTAATCCCCCATGCTTATCAGACTATTTGACATTTTAGATATCTTCATCACCCAATAATTGAAAGACTGCCTTATATTCTTGGGCTACATCTAACATCAAGAAGGTTGAGTTTCATCTGGTAGGAACATTAGTATAAAGACCCTCCAATTTAGAGGGAGAAGACCTCACAAATTTCACAGGCATTCTAACTCATGCAACCAAATCATCAACATCTTTCAATTTCTCAGTCACAATTATATTCAAGATATATGCAGCACATCTAACATGCAAATATTTACTACCCAAGAATGTCTTATTTGCCTCTCTAAAATAAGTTTTCATATATCCTAAGACGACATTATTAGATGAGGCATTATTAACTGAAACTGTCAAAACACGTACCAACCCTCACTCCTTTATTGTGGCCTCCAAAGTTTTCCCAATCATCTCACCCTTATGATAAGTTATTTGACAAAAGTTAATAAGTTTTTTGTGAAAAATCCAATCAGTATCAACAAAATGGACAGTCAATGATATGTAATTCATATTTTGGATAGAAGTCCAAGTATCGGTAGTGAGGCAAACTATCAAACTTGTCAATTGGCCCCTCAAAACATTTTTATCTTTTCTATACATCTTTTTAATATCATTTTCCATAGTGTGGCTAGAACGAAGCATAAATCAAGGTTCCAATTCTTGGACAAGTTCTTGGAACCCTCTCCCCTCCACAAATTAAAAAGGTAGCTCGTCTATGATAACCATACGAGCTACATTCCTTCTACACTAATTAGGATTATACTTTGTATGCCCCTTCAACGTTGGACCCTCACTACTCCCATCCGCTATTTTTTTTTAGTCCAATATCTAGTCTAGATTGACTCTTCTCTAGTAAGGATCTTAATATTGGACTTTTCTTGCATTGTTCCTCTAAATAGACCTTCATCTTGGATGTACCATATTTTCTATAGTGACATCTATACTTTTCTACAGTGATTACATTTAGCTTGATGGTTATTGGGATCACCACCCTCTAGTTTGGTAAAGTGAGACCAAACAACCGAAATAGGTTTCTTGCCTTGTGTGGGCTTGGGGGCAGGGCAATGTGTACTCCCTGTAGGGGTTGGAGTAGGGTTAGGTTCTGGAAAATGGGTACTAGCTGGGGCAGAAGATCTATCACTAAAATCTGGATCCCTTAGAGAAGACATTCTTGATTCTTCAACACAATAAAATTTTTTTAAATCAAGCAACAGAAGATATAAAAAAAAATCATAATAATAGTATAATACACCATACATGAAAAAACAAGGCAAACTGCAAAGCCAACACAAGAAGAAAAAAGAAAAAAGAAAAAAATGTAATAATACACAATTTTTTTTTTTCCCCAGTTCTAAGAGTTTCAAACCCCTAATTGAGGTAAGTTGCATATATGATTTGAAAATTTAAGCTCCATATATGATTTGAAACTTTAATTAGTTCAATGTTGCCTAGTTAATTATTACAAAATTCAATTGATTTAGGGTTTCAACTTTCAATTGAAACCCCTAAATCAATTTAGGGCTGAAACCCTTAAATCAATTTAGGGTTTTGGATTGGAACCTTGAACTAATTTAGGGTTTCAAATCTAAAACCCTAAAACCCCTAATTGAAACCCTTAATTTAGAGTTTTGAATTTGGAACCCTAAATTTTAGGAGTTCCAAATCTGAAATTGAAACCCCTAAATCAATTTAAAGTTTCGGATTTAGATCCCTAAAATTTAGGGTTCCAAATCTAAACCTAAATTAGGGGTTTCAATTGAAACTCACAAATTAGGGTTTCAATTGAAACCCCTAATTGGCTAATTTAGGTGATTGAAACCCTTAAATCAAATTTAGGGTTTCAAATTGGAACCCTTAACTAATTTAGGATTCCAAATCCAAAACCCTAAATCCTTCTTTCAAATATGGATGGATAAAATCTTCGAAAGAGCTTAAAGAATTAATTTTTCTAAATAGTTTATATTGATTAGATACTTTTGTTTCAAAATTTGTTATGCATGCATGTTCGTGAAACAAAAGAATACATAAAAACACCTTGAACCATATATGCCCGAACAATTATGACATTTTATTCCCGCCTCTTCCAAGTTTCAATGCGATTATCTTGGATTGAATCCAAGTAACGTTAGGCTCATTTTTTCTAAAAGGAAATAAAAAATAAAAAAGGGTTTCTAGTGAAACCCTAAACTAATTTTGGGTTCCAAATCCAAACCCTTAAAACCCCTGATTGAAACCCTTAATTTAGGATTTTGGATTTGGAACTCTAAATTTTAGGATTCCAAATCCGAAATTGAAACTCCTAAATCAATTTAGAGTTTTGGATTTAAAATCCTAAACTAGGGGTTTCAATTGAAACCCTAAATTAGGGGTGAAACCCCTAATTAGAGTTTCAAATTGGAACCCTAAAGTAATTTAGGATTCCAAATCCGAAACCCTACAAACTACTACAAAAAAAAAAAAAAAAAAAAAAAAAGAATCGAACAAACACAGCCATACACATGCACAATCACAATCCACGAATCCACAACACACAAATTCACAAATTCCCATCCTCGATCTCCAATTCAACCCATCTTTCCTCCAATCTCCAATCCAAATTCAAAAATAAATAAATGGAGAAACAAAACTTAAGATTTTGGATTGAAGGAGTCTTACCTTTGGTAGTACCACGCGGCAACAAGAAAGGATACTGGAAGTCCAGATTATCATGCGTTGTGAAAGTGAGAGAGAGAAAGAGAGGGCGGGGGGGAACAAGAGCAAGAGAGATTGAGAGTCAAGAAGGGAATAAGTTCACATTAAAACTCATAGAGTAATATTGTAAATCTCTTAAAAATTTGAAATTAAGATTAAGACTCAAAATTAATATTTTATCACAAAACATTAAAATTTGAAAATTTTGAAAGATGATTGTTTGTTGTCTTTCATATATCCATGTTTTATATATCCATGTTTTATTTGAATATTTTCAAAAGTGATTGATGCTCTTTTTGACTTATGCAAAAGGTAGATAATTTTGTTTGAAATTTTTGAAAATATTAAAGATGATTGATTATCATATTTCACATGTGAATGATTTATTTGAATATTTTCAAACGTGATTGATGCTCTTTTTGACTTATGCAAAATGTAGATGATTTTATTTGAAAATTTTGAAAAGTAAAGTGTAATGTTTTTGTCATATGCAAAAAGTAAAAATATTATGTTTGAAATTTTTGAAAAGTAAATAATGTTGTCTTTAACAAATGAAAAGAAGAAACTTTTATTTGAATTTTTTTGAAAAAGTGGATGATGTTGTCTTTGACATGTGAATATTTTTAAATTTGAATATGAAATCTCATATGCCTATAAATAGATCATTTGAGAGTTTCAATTTACAACACCAAGAGCATACAACATTCATTCTCTCTTCTCTAAGTATTGAGCCTCAAACATTGTTCATTTTGAGAGAGATATAGTTTGCACTGTATTGTTCTTATTTCACTCACTGAGAAGTGTTTTATGATAACCTACCCACTCTCAGCTCTTGTATCTGTAAAAGTGTATGTATAACCCTTGTGCGTGTAGAAAATGTTCTATACAAAAAATAGTTGAATCATCACGTGTAAGGTGATTGCAAGTGTAGAGGGTGTTCTATATAGATACTTTGTAGTAGTATTGTTCAAAGGTATGATATGTTTTTATTTCCACATGAAAGAGGTTGAATAATGAATTTAGAAATCCTCAAGGAGTAGCTTGAGGCTAGGATATAGGCAGTGGAGCCGAACCTCGTTAACATATTGAGTTTACTTCTCTCTTACCCTTATTCTTTATATTTATTACTGTTTCGTATTTTGTTTATATTTTATATTATATATATAATTTATAATTGTTAATTTTTTTAAATATAACGAATTCACCCGCCTCTTATGTTAATCATCTGAGCAACATATATGATAACTGATATGAGGAGCGGGGCAGGGGAAATACGGAGCGAGGCTTCGCCCCCCTCCGTTCCCCGCGTCTGCTGGAGACCTCTTGTGCTGGAAAGGGCCCCCTGCCCCTTGCAAAAGCTAAACAAAACCCCTACACCGGATGGGCGGGGGCGGGGCAAATGGGGCAGTGCAGAGGGGTGCAGGGCCCCGCTACCCTCCCCTATTAAAAGCTCATATTTTTTGTAGAGAAATGATTTGTATAAGTTATAAATAGACAAGTTTGATACAATACAAGTTTTTGTAAAAAAGTGAATCCCACTTTAAAAAAAGTAAAGAAAAAAAAAACATTATATTTTAGTGGGACTCATAACTCGGTCTCGAATGTGCTTCCAAGTGTAGAAGTGTCAAGTTGTATTAAGGATAAGTCCAAGATCTTATTCTATAGGGATAAAGGGTTATCAAAACATTTGTGAAAAATATCGAAGGTGAGGTAAGAATAGAAGAGAGTGAATTCAATTCCCGCAAAAAAAATTAATCAAAGCTGAAATTAAAATTTCTAATCAAAAAGACAAATTAACAAACACTTGGGTTGGGTATGAGACTCTCTTTATTTCGAATCCTAGATAATTTTCTCAATTAACAATCCAATCAAGGTATTGATAAATGGAAGATAAAAAGTTATGCTCAAGTTTTGCAATATTTTCTCTACTTTACTAGCCAAACACCCATTAACAAACAATCGAGAGAAGTCTTGATAATTTTCAAACTTTTGTTGTGCCTTACGTCAACAACAAATCAAGAGCCAGAGCCACAATCTATTTTCAATTTAAATCCAACTAGTAACATAGTGAAATCAACAGTTATCAACAAAATATTGCATTAAACCAGAACCTAAAATAAATTAAATCTCATTACACAACCCAAAGTTTCTAAAATTAGCTACACATGATGTTTCTAGCGGTAAAAATAAATCTAAGTTGAGTCATGACAAAATCTAAGAAAATATCTGAATGAGATAAATCCTAGAGATGCTGCCATTGCCCGCAGGAGAACAAACACTAAAATGAAAACTGAAACGTAAATTGCAGAAAATAAAATGAACAACCCAGAAGAAAATAACCAAAACCAGCGGTATGGTAAGGTAGAAGAAACTGCCCTGTCAAGAAATCTAAAACTAAAAATACAATCTCAGCAAAGAGTAAGGAAACAAAAAAAATATGATAATGCCGTTCAAAAACTCTGCCGCCGCCTCTGTCTGAAAGCAAAGAAATGCTAAGAACTAATGAAGGAAACTGGGAAATAAAAGAAAATAAAGTCTAAATTGTCGAGCGAGATAGAGAGCCTTCGTCCCCTAAATGAAAATGAAAGAGAATAAAAATAAATCAAAGCCAGCCGACTCCTAAGATCCAGCAAGTTCCGGAAGGAAAAAAAAATAAACTAAGTTAAGAACAACCAACTGACTCCCTGGTCTGAACGAAAAGAAGCTTTGAACTAAAAGCAACCAAGATAAAAAAAAAAAAAAATCCCAATCCAAAAAAATGAGCGCTTCCGCTCCCTGTTCCGCAACGAAAGAAAAAACAATAAAACTCTCCAACTACCACTCTGCTACCAGAACGAAAACAAAGTGAAAAAAAAATAAAACAAAACCAGCCGCCTCACGGTCTGGACTTCAATGGAAAAGAAAGAAGAAACTAATCTGGACTAACATGTAAAGAAGAAAGAAAACAAGTTCCGCCGCTTAGGTCTGGAACGAAAAAAAAAAAAACTAAGAACTGTCAAATGAACGGAACCCCAACGAAAAGAAAGAAAAACTGGCCAAGGAAAAAAAAAAAAACAACGTAAAAATAAGTAAGTGATAATCACTAACTGCCTAAGGTCTGAATCCCAAAACTCCCCTTCAGCCAAAAAATCCAATTTGCCCCTTTCAACCTGTGAAATTTCCTTTGCGTTGCCCTTCCTCCCTGCCAGCTCGTGCTCTACGTTGATCTGCTACAGGTTTGTGCATGAGAGGCAGCGTGCTCTATGTGAGGTGCTATGTCCCAACTTGTTCCAGACTTTCATCTTCTTCAGTCTGTACAGCTCGTACAAGTCCCACGTTTCGTCTCCAGCCATTTTCTTTCTATGCCTGTAGCATGATTTAAATATTTACTATTAGAAAGGCAATACGGAACATTTGTTACCAAAATATTGACATCAGTCAATTTGAATCCAGTATTAGAATTTGCTGCATAATTAAATTCTCAACTCTTATTTGATAAAATAAATCATTCACTTTAAGTAATTTAATTATGCAATTCTAACACTTTATCACACCTCCCAACTAGCTTTTTGCTAGACTCTAACAAATAAAGTGAATGAATTCATGCAAAGGTGAAATTACCAACTCCAATTTGAGAAAATCTAAGCATCACATGCCATGAAATAGACTTGTTGAGTTTAAGAACACTGGAGATAGATTAATCTAAATTTTGTATCAACTGGGAGATTTATACACCATTTAGTTAATCAACTAAGGGAATTACATGTAACAAAGCTTACTTCAAGTGCATGGAAATGAGGTTAGAATTCCAAGATCGACTACCAAGAGGCATTAACAATTTCAATCACAGCAGCTAATCTGAGATAACCATAGATCTTACTCTAAGTCAAAACCATTGTAGTGGCAGCTTTCACACTATTACACTTTAAAATGCGCCTACTTTCTTATTTAGTAAGGATCCCGGTAATAGGCGGCCTTTTCCAATACACAAATGTAGATCATGGCTTTTTTTTTTTTTTAACATTTCCTAGTGGGAGAATCAAGCCTATGAATGTGCGCCTACCTACACTTTTACAAGTCCGCCCTTACCACTAGTCTACCTAAATGACTTTTTTTATTTTTTTATTTTTTTTATCCCTGGCTTGTCCATTTTCTAATTTGATTCACTTCAGATTTCTTCCTGAGCCATTATGATATGGTTCATTAGAGTCCCAAACAACCGAAGTGTAAATCAACAAACAATGATCCAATGTAGTCTCTCTAGGCATTCCAGGCATATGTTGTGTGTGTTTTAGCAAAAATTTTAACATCTTTCTCTTAATTTAACAATTAAATAAAATGGATAAGTCCCTATTTTGACATATACTCATATTTGCACTACATTCCACATGTTCCATGACCTCAACAAATCATTTTTCAGTTCATTTTTCAGCATGTAAATTCAAGAATAGGGGATTTAATCTACTTTCAACTCATTACCAACTCCCCCAAGGTGGACCAAAATATGTCTAAGGCATGCAAATAGAAAAATAAATTCTCTTCTAACTCCCAACTAGATTGTAGCATTGTCTTTAATGATGCAAGAGAAATGAAGAAATTTACAAGAAAAGAGAAGTTAAGGGACAAAACAACCAAAAGAAGAACCAAATATTTAAAGAAAAATTGAAGGAAAGAGGAAAATGAAGTACCTGAATAGCTTTGAAAGGAATGCAAATAAAAATTGAAGAACAAAAGAAAACAATGAAAAGAAATGGGTAGATCAATAACCATCAATTAGGATCAAGGAAATGTAGAGTAGATTCCTCAGGTGCAAAGTTAGATATAAAAGGCTTGAACCTTTGACCATTAACCTTAAAAATGTTACCATTGAGAGGATTCATTATCTCTATAGCACCATGGGGAAAAACAGTTTGTACCACATAAGCCCCACTTCACCGAGACCTTAACTTACCAGGGAACAAGTGTAATCGAGAGTTGTACAATAACACTTGTTGATTAGGCTCAAAAATCTTATGTTGGATGTGTTTGTCATGAAAGTACTTCATTCTTTCTTTGGACAACTTAGAGTTGTTGTAGGCATCCATCCTCAACTCATCCAACTCAGACAACTGTAATTTTCTCACACAACCAGCTTCATCAATGTTAAAATTACATTGCTTAATGGCCCAATACACTCTATGTTCCAGCTCTACAAGCAAATGAGAAGCCTTACCATACATTAGTCTATATGGAGACATGTCCAAAATGGTTTTAAAGGCTGTTCTATATGCCCATAAGACATCAGACAATCTCAAAGACCAATCCTTCCTGTTTGGGCTAACTGTTTTTTCAAGGATGTTTTTAATCTCCTATTTGCTAGTTCAGCTTGTCCATTTGTTTGAGGATGATAGGGAGTAGAGATTTTGTGATGGATACCATACTTCTTCATTAAGGCCGAGAAATGCTTGTTACAAAAATGGGTGCCATTATCACTGATTATGGTTTTAGGCATGCCAAACCTTGCAAAAATGTTTTCTTTAAAAAATTTTAAAACAACTTGATGATCATTAGATTTGCAAGAGGCTGCCTCAACCCACTTAGAAACATAATCAACAGTAAGCAAAATGTATAAATAGCCATAAGAAGAAGGAAATGGTCTCATAAAATCTATTCCCCAGCAATCAAAAATTTCAATCACTAGTATAGGTTGCATAGGCATCATATTTCTCCTAGTGATTCATCCTAATTTCTGACAAGATTCACAAGTTTTACAAAAACTAAAAGTATCCTTGAACATAGTTGGCCAATAAAATCTACTTTGAAGAATTTTGGTCATTATTTTGTGGGCTGAAAAATGCCCACCACAAGCTTTCGTATGGCAAAAATTTAAAACACCAGAAATTTTATTATTGGGTACATACTTCCTAATGATTTGATCTGATCAATACTTGAAAAAGTAGGGATCATCATAAAAGAAATACTTAGCTTCAGCCTTTAAGTTTTTGATGTCTTGAGCATTCCAATGAGGTGGAGTCTTTCTTGTAACCAAGAAATTTACAAGGTCAGCATACCATGGTAAAGTCTCGACTGAAAATAATTGTTCATCAGGAAAAGAATCAGAAATTAAAGGAAACTCTTCAGAAACTTCAGGTGTAAGGCGAGAAAGATGATCCGCCATCACATTTTCTACTCCTTTCTTGTCTTTTATTGTGAGATCAAATTCTTGCAATAGGAGTATCCATCTTACCAATCTCAGCTTGGTGTCTTTTTTGACAATAAAAATTTCAAAACTGCATGATCAGTGAATATTATAACAGGTGAACCAAAGAGATATGATCTAAACTTATCCAATGCAAAGACTATAGCTGGTAATTCTTTTTCTGTGGTGGAATAATTCTTTTGGGCAGCATTCAAAGTCTTACTAGAATAGTATATGACATATGGCAACTTATCTCTTCGCTGTCCAAGTGCAGCACCCACAGTAAAATCACTTGCATCATACATTAATTCAAAAGGAAGTGACCAATCAGGGGGCCGAAGGATAGGTGTCGTGTTGAGAAATGTTTTCAACTGATCAAAGCAATTTTGACACTCTTTAGTCCATTCAAACTTGACATCATGCATTAAAAACTGACAAAGAGGTTTAGAGATAAAGCTAAAATTCTTTATAAGCCTTCTATAAAAACCGGCATACCCTAAAAAAGATCTAACACCTTTCACATTTTTAGGTGCAGGCAAATTTGAAATCAAGTCTATGTTAGCTTTATTTACCTCTATGCCCTGAGGATATACAATATGCCCCAAAACTATCCCTTGTCTTACCATGAAATGACATTTTTTTTCAATTTAATATCAATTGTTTTTCCTCACATCTTTTCAAGACAACTTGTAAATTAGACAAACATGCATCAAATGTTTTTCCAAAAACTAAAAAATAATCCATGAAAACCTCTACAATATCCTCAATCAAGTCGCTAAAAATGCTCAACATGAATCTTTGAAAAGTGGCTGGGGCATTGCATAGCCCAAATGGCATTCTCTTGAAGGCAAAAGTACTGAAAGGACAAGTGAAGGTAGTCTTCTCTTGGTCCTTAGGAGTTATTTCTATTTGATAATAACCAGATAAGCCATCTAAAAAATAATAATATTCATGCCCTGCCACTTTTTCTAAAATTTGGTCAAGAAAAGGTAAGGAAAAATGATCATTTCTAGAGGCGGTATTTAATTTTCTATAGTCTACATACATCCTCCAACCTGTGCTCTCCCTAGTATGCACCAATTTTCCCTGGTAATTTTCCATCACAGTTATGCCAGATTTTTTTGGAACAACTTGGATTGGGCTGACCCATTTGCTATCAGCAATGGGATAAATGATGCATATGTCTAATAATTTCAAAACTTCATTTTTTACCACTTCTTTAATTATGGGGTTTAGTCTTCTTTACATCTCTCTAGAGGGTTTTGAGTCCTCTTCTAAATATATCCTATGTGTGCAGATGAAAGGGCTTATACCTTTGATGTCAATAATAGACCAGCCAATGACTGATTTGTGTTGTGCTAAAATTTCCAGCAACTTACTTTCTTGGTCAGGAGTTAAAAGTGCAAAAATCACCATTGGAAATGACTTTTCTGGTCCGAGGTAGGCGTATTTTAGCTCTGAGGGCAATGGCTTTAATTCTAGCATTGGGGTCTTCTCATTGGAGGGCTGTGTCGAGGCTTGTAGTGCTAGTAGTGGCTCAAATTTGGGCTTCCACTGCATCTCATTTGAATCTGCAGCACAAAGAGAAGAAAATTGATTAGTGAAATCAATTAAATCAAAGTAGTCTTCTAAATCCTCCCAAAGTTCATCACAATTGTAATTTAACAAAGAATTTTCAGCAAGTAAGGATTCCAATGCATTGACTTCTTCAACGTCTTTCAGTTCTTGAAGTTGCCTGTACAAATTAAAGATATTCAGTTCTAAAGTCATATTTCCAAAACTTAATTTTAAGACACCACTCCTATAATTAATTATAGTATTAGAAATTGTTAGGAATGGTCTTCCTAAAATCACCGGTGGTGAAGAGTTTGAGTGGGATGATAACTTCATATCCAATACCACAAAATCCACAGGGTAATAAAATTTATCTACTTGGACCAAGATGTCCTCAACGATACCCTTAGGAATTTTTATGGATCTATCGGCAAACTGCAAAATAATTGAAGTGGCTTGTAATTCCCCTTATCCCAATTGTTCATACACACTATAAGGTAGCAAATTAACCCCCGAACCTAAGTCTAGCGAGGCCTGACCAATCTTAGAATTTCCAATGACACATGAAATGGTAGGTGAACCAGGATTATTGTACTTAGATGGTATGTGGTTTTGAATAATGGTACTAACTTACTCAGTGAGAAAATCATTTTTTTGCACATTTAGTTTGCGTTTCACAGTGCATAAGTCTTTCAGAAATTTAGCATAAGCAGGAATTTGTTTAATAGCATCAAGAAGTGGAACGTTAATCCTAACCTGCTTAAAAATTTCTAAGATTTTAGCATGCTATTTTTCTTTATGCAAGGAAAGCAACCTCTGTGGAAAAGGTGCCGGAATGAGACATGCATCATTATTTGAATCTGAAGTGCTTGGCTCACCATTAACTAGAGGAGGGTTAGCTTCTTTACCTGACTTTCTTGCATTATGGATAGGGATATCCACGACCTTACCATTCCTCAAAATTGTAATAACTTTCACTGATTTCACATTGGCCCATTCACCATTATTCTGAGACGATTGGCTTTGTACTTGTGGATTGGGTTGGGTTTGAGAGGGAAATTTGCCTTTCTCTTGGTTACTTAGAATAGTGGTTACTCTAGTAAGGGTCCCTCTAATGTCATTGATGGCTTGGCGTTCTGGTTGTTGACTATGGCCTAACTTTGCATAAACTGTTGTAGGGTAACAGTTAGTTGCTGAATGGAATCTTTCACTCCCTTTTTCTGCATTGGAGGGGGTTGATTTGCAAAGTAAGAGGGTCCTGACCCTTGGCCAGCTGCTCCATATGGGGTATACTGACTTCGTCCTTGTGTAGATGGCCCAGGTTGTTCATTCTTCCAGCTGAAATTTGGATGACTTCTCTAACCTGCATTGTAAGTATTAGAGTAAGGTCCAGAAAAATTTTTAGAGATCATATGCACAGGGTTGGATTGATCAAGCGACACTTCTTTAAAAGCAGGAATTGTTGGGTATGCATTAGTCACATGCCCTGGATCTTCACATATGTTGCATTTTTCAATTGATGGCAAAACATGCATTTCATTGACTTTCTTAAGCTCTAAAGACTCTAACTTTTTAGACATCAATGCAAGCTTAGCATGTAAATCATCAGATTCTTTCAAGTGGTATTTACCACCCCCACCAACACATTTTTGATTTTCAGATCTATCATACAAGTCAGAAACATCTCAAGATTGGGCATTTTCAGTCAAATAGTCAAAATATTTAAACGCTTCATCGGATCCTTTGTTAAAAAATTCACCATTGCACATGGTTTCTACAAATTGCCTCATTTTTTGTTGCAACCCCTCATAGAAAACACTAATGACCCTCCAATTCTCATATCCATTGTGAGGACATGCATTTAGGAGGTCTTTGAATCGTTCCCAACAATGGTAAAATGTTTCCACATCCTTTTTGCAAAAATTCATGATTTGTCTTTTCAAGGAATTGGTTCTATGCATGGGAAAAAATTTCTTTAAAAATTCAATTTGCATTTTTTGCCAAGTCCCAATGGATCTTGGTCTTAAAGAATTCAACCATGTCTTAGCCTTATCTTTCAAGGAAAATGGAAACAATTTCAATCTTATGACCTATTCAGTTCATATTCTATCCATAAATGTGGAACACACTTCTTCAAACTCTTTGATATGCAAGTAGGGATTTTTAGAGTCCATACGATGAAAGTGTGGTAGCAATGGAATCATCCCAGGTTTGAAATTAAAAGCATTTGCATTAAGAGGTAAAATGATGCAAGAAGGGGTATTAGTCCTAACAGGCTGAAGATACTCTCTAACTGTCCTGTTTTGATTTACCATTTCCCTATCATGATGTTCTTTTTCAGCCATGTTACTATGAGCATCAAATGATGATTCAAATGCTGAATTAAGAGAAACAGTTGATGCACTCGATGATGAGGTTAATGATTCAATCCTAGCAAGTCTATATATGCCATCTTTAGCCCAACCAGACATGCAAGTTCAGCGCAAAACAACATAAAAATAAACAAGTAAAATGAGAGGTAAAGATATCACTCAGGCTGTGAAGAGGTTCACAGCTCCACAAACATCCTATCAGGAAAAAGAGAATGCTCTGATAAGCACCAGTTGTCCCTGGCAATGGCGCCAAAAACTTGACTCGGTCTCGAATGTGCTTCCAAGTGTAGAAGTGTCAAGTTGTATCAAGGATAAGTCCAGGATCATATTCCACAGGGACAAAGGGTTATCAAAACATTTGTGAAAAATATCGAAGGTGAGGTAAGAATAGAAAAGTGTGAATTCAATTCCCACAAAAAAAATTAATCAAAGCTGAAATTAAAATTTCTAATCAAAAAGGCAAATTAACAAACATTTGGGTTGGGTATGAGACTCTCTTTATTTCAGATCCTATATAATTTTCTCAATTAACAACCCAATCAAGGTATTAATAAACAGAAGATAAAAAGTTATGCTCAAGTTTTGCAATATTTTCTCTACTTTACTAGCCAAACACCCATTAACAAACAATCGAGAGAAGTTTTGATAATTTTCAAGTTTTTGTTGTATCTTACGTCAACAACAAATCAAGAGTAAGAGCTGCAATCTATTTTCAATTTAAATCCAACTAGTAACATAGTGAAATCAATGATTATCAACAAAATATTACATTAAACTAGAACCTAAAATAAATTAAATCTCATTCCACAACCCAAGTTTCTAAAATTAGCTACACATGATGTTTCTAGCGGTAAAAATAAATCTAAGTTGAGTCATGACAAAATCTGAGAAAATATCCAAATGAGATAAATCCTAGAGATGCTGCCACTGCCTGTAGGAGAACAAACACTAAAATGAAAACTGAAACGTAAATTGTAGAAAATAAAATGAACAACCCAGAAGAAAATAAACAAAACCAGCGGTATGGTAAGGTAGAAGAAACTACCCTGTCAAGAAATCTAAAACTGAAAATACAATCTTAGCAAAGAGTAAGGAAACGAAAAAAATATGATAATGCCGTTCAAAAACTCTTCCGCCGCCTCTGTCTGAAAGCAAAGAACTGCTAAGAACTAATGAAGGAAACTGGGAAATAAAAGAAAATAAAGTCTAGACTGTTGAGTGAGATAGAGAGCCTTCGTCCCCTAAACGAAAATGAAAGAGAATAAAAATAAATCAAAGCCAGCCGACTCCTAAGATCCAGCAAGTTTCGAGAGAGAAAAAAAAAAAAAAAAAAAAAAACTAAGTTAAGAACAACCAGCCGACTCCCTGGTCTGAACGAAAAGAAGATCTGAACTAAAAGCAATCAAGATAAAAAAGAATCCCAATCCGAAAAAATGAGAGCTTCTGCCCCCTGTTCTGCAACGAAAGAAAAAACAATAAAACTCTCCAACTACCACTCTGCTACCAGAATGAAAACAAAGTGAAAAAAACAAAAAAAACAAAACCAGCCGCCTCACGGTCTGGACTTCAACGGAAAAGAAAGAAGAAACTAATATGGACTAACATGTAAAGAAGAAAGAAAACAAGTTCCGCCGCTTAGGTCTGGAAAGAAAAAAAAAAAACTAAGAATTGTCAAACGAACGGAACCCCAATGAAAAGAAAGAAAAACTGGCCAAGGAAAAAAAAAACAACATAAAAAAAAGTAACTGATAATCACTAGCCGCCTAAGGTCTGAATCCCAAAACTCCCCTTCAGCCAAAAAATCCAATTTGCTCCTTTCAGCCAGTGAAATTTCCTCTGCGTTGCCCTTCCTCCCTGCCAGCTCGTGCTCTACATTGATCTGCTGCAGGTTTGTGCGTGAGAGGCAGCGTGCTCTGTGTGAGGTGCTGTGTCCTAGCTTGTTCCAGCCTTTCACCTTCTTCAGTCCGTACAGCTCGTACAAGTCCCACGTTTTGTCTCCAGCCATTTTCTTTCTATGCCTGTAGCATGATTTAAATATTTACTATTAGAAAGGCAATACGGAATATTTGTTACCAAAATATTGACATCAGTCAATTTGAATCCAGTTTTAGAATTTGCTGCATAATCCAGTATTTGATAAAATAAATCATTCACTTTAAACAATTTAATTATGCAATTCTAACACTTTATCAACTCACTTTTTTACAAATAAACTACGTGAAACTTATCTAGTTAAAACTTATACCTACTATTACTTGTATTTTGGGTTTATATTCCTCGATCATTTTTCTTAATTGTCTCTTGAAAGCTAAGTATGTGATTGCATAAATCGATCACATATCTCTCTTTTATGAATGAAGTCCATTACAAAGACTTGGGTCTCTCCACTAATATTCATTATTTAATAATTAATTTTTACCTATTTTTTATTATTTTATACAGCTATTCACTACTATTTAATATTTTTTCATTAGTTTTTTGTTATTTTTTTACTATTCACAGAGTATCTGAGATCACCTTATTACCCAAACACAACCTTAACATTACCATGCATGGAAAAACATGGCATAGGCTTGCATAGTTGTACATTTTTACGATCCTCCAGGCCCCCTAAAATGAATTTTACAACAAAATCAGGTTCTATATTTCTTCTGACATGACATAAATTTCATTTGAATGCTTAAAACTTTGATATATAGCAGAAATGGAGTTCTGGTGCGAAACAACGTGAAAGAGAGGACAGAGTCACTGCGATTTTGCTCAAAATTCAGTTTGCTAGAATCTCTTATACCCTTCTTTCGCCTCCTTGACAACTCATTACCACGAAGTGGTTGTTTTGGCACCTTTAACTAACATTCGGCTGTTAGTTAAAGGAAATCGCGTTTTTGTGGTTTCATTTTCTGTTTTTTATTTTTCCGGCCAAATAAGGAAAATCGCAGATCTTGAAGACTCCGGCGAGCACCGACCAGCACGGGCCACTTCATGGCGTTGCCCAGCCAACGATCTTCAAGTCCACTGAATACTGTGCCAAAAGGAGCGACGAAGGGCCCGCACGCGCGGGTCAATTTTTCTGGTGTTCCGGCGTGTGGCTCTCACGCGCCACTGGGAGTCCCTCTGTCGACGCCACGAGCGGCGTTTCTGGTGCCTGTGAGTCGGGGACTACCAAGATCTGCTGTCGGTTTCCTCCTAGCGTGGCGCGTGTATGGCATGCGCTACAGTGCTCACTGGTTCACTGGTTTTTCGTGTACAGTGATTCCAGTATTTTTTGTCTTGTGCCTTGTCTTTTATTTTCTATAAATAAAAATCCAAAACACTAGTTCCATCGGACTTTTGTCCGGTTGGAGTAGTCCCCCCCTCCACTTCGCGGTGCTTGGTGGGGTTTGGTGTCCCATATTCCGCTTAGTCGGATATGGGGATTTGGTAACTCTATTATAGATAGAGTTGAGCTTTTTCTTAGACTTAGATCTTTAGAGTTTAGCATCTGGACTAGACCATGTCAACGACATTAGTGTGTTGATAAGCTATTAATATTTGTAACTAGCTTGATGTTTTAAGTCAAAGTTGTATGTCCTCTTTAAATAAATAGATGTGATTTATTATTCAAAAAAAAAAACACTAACATTCGGCTGTTGCTGATTGTATTTTGTGGAATTTTGGTTATTTTCTGTTAATCCCAATAAAAGAAAAAGATTAGAGAAAAACAAGGTTGACCATTTCCTTTCTTTCTCGGAGTCAAACGTAGTATTTTAGCAACATATTAAAATCAGGAAGGGAAAAGTGCGCTGTCGACAACTTGTCAAGCTTTACAACTAATTAAGGGCAAGGATTATTATCATGTTTCACGAGTCTGATGCAAGGCTGTTGATTTTGTACAACTTGTTTGAAGGGACGTTGCATTTAATTAAGAACAGCATTCACATGAATCAAACATATAAAAGGGTTTCTAAAGACACCACCCGCCGCGGCGCCGCCCTCATTCAAATACCTTTATCCATTTGAATTAATGGCTGCTAATGCATGCACGCAGCCTTTGCTCCTGTCATCTCTACTATCTCCCTCCATATGCCTTCAAATTGTTATCCCATACATTCCTACCTATACACACGCGTATATATATATATATATATATATAGAGAAATGATATTTATAATCGTAGTTATGTAAGCAGCATGCAGTCACTTTAAAAAAAATAAATTAATATGGGACCCACATAAAAAAAAATTAATTTTTTAATCGTGGACCCTACTTTTTTTCAAAGCGATTACGCATCATTTGCAATTTCACGACTGTATGTAGCATTGCACACATATATATATATATATATATATAATGGGTAATGCTATATGAAGTTATGGAGTATGCAAGAGTTGTATAGTCTCTTTAAAAAAGAAGAAATCTATTATTAAAATATTAATTTTTTTTTATATGGATTATATATTTATTGCTTTTTTTCAAAATGATTGCACGGTACTTACACACTCACGACTGCAACTATTATTTTTCATATAAAATACATCTGAGCAATAAGCATTATTAACACTGTCTGAAAAATTTACAAGAATTACATTTAAGTATTATTACTTCATGAGTTGAGACTCTCAAATTTACAAAGCAAACAAGCTTCCATTTATCAAATTCTGAGTATATTTTGCTAACATACAAAAAGCATATGGGTTCCGTTGTGCTCAGAACTTCTCTCTCTCTCTCTCTCTCTCTCTCTCTCTATGTATAGACATATGTATCTCTTTATTTGTTCTCCCATTCTTAAAGATCATCAGATAGAGCTATTACGTCCTGACACTCGAAGGAAAGAGCCACTCTTGGTGATCTCGCGCAGTGGCTTATCGGTGAACCGGATTAAATTGTAGACCCATGCGCCCGATATGGCCCCAAGAATCGGTCCCACCATATATACCCATATCCCCTTGAATTGCCTATGCACTATTGCTGGCCCCAAGCTTCTTGCTGGGTTCATCGATGCTCCCGAAATCGGCCTGTCAAACACGTACAATACATATACCATTTTCTTATCATGATTAGCATGAACAAATATATATATATATATATATATATATATATATAAAAATATATGATACATACAATCAATGCTAACTAATGAGATTGGATCAAAGTTATATACCCTGCAAACAACACGTTGAGCAGGACAGTAGAGCCAACAGCAAGGCCAGCAAGCTCTCCAATCTGTAGACACCCAACAATATATATTTAATCAAATAGTGTAGAAACCGGAGAATTCATCCGTAACTTTTTGGTAATTACTTTAATTTTACATGGGAAAGTTGAGAGCTGAGGAACTACTTACAGCTCTGTTGTCAGTGGCAACACCGGATATGATAAACATGAGGTAGAATGTGATTATGAACTCAAGCACAAGAGATTGCATGTCCGACCCGGCCGGTATTGTTCCTGGAAACCGGTTCTCTTCCCCACTGAATATTAGCCTAAGGCTCCCGATTGCCAGTGTTGATCCCAGCACTTGAGCTATTATATAAGGTGGCACCTACAAAATATATACATAATTTGACGAATTAAAGAACAGAAGGAAACAATGTGTAAATCTGACCGGTTATGATGGCATTTTCTACTGAAGATTACGATAGCATGGCCGAAAAGATTGTTGCCGGGTTTATCTCAATTAGCTTGAACACAGGCAGCATTAAAACCTGAATATTCCCGACCGAGAATATTGAGCCAGTTTCTCTTTGTAAAGATGTTTTGCAAAGTTGCAACCCCCATGAATTTACAGAATCATTTTATTGCTAATATATAACATTAATTGATCATGTTGTGGTTTTGAAAACAAATACGTTGAAGATTAAATGGTGACTGGTTGTCCGACGAAAAGTTGGTCATTATTTAAAAACTGCCAGTAGCGTCAAAATTAATAGCCTTTTTCTTGCAGTGCACCCAATTATAGACCAAAGTAGTTTGTTAGCTTACCAATTTAGACCAGAGTATACGTAAGTGGATGATGTAGTTATACCTGTTTCCATGGGAATCTCTTGCAGGTGGCAAAAGCAATGGTGACCGAAGGATTAAAGTGGGCACCGGAGATGTGGCCGACGGAGTAAACCAAAACCATCACAGCCAGTCCCCACACAAGTGAAATTCCGGGCAAAGTCACTACCTTTCCATTATTCAAATTCACCACCACCGCTGCACAACCCGCAAATATCAAGAAGTACGTACCCATCACCTCGGCAATCAACTGTCAAACATAAAATTAAATTCCCATATTAAATTATTTGCATACTTGGAAGAAGAATATATATAAGAATTCGCATATGCACGGTAGAGCTGAGAATATAGACCCCGGCCCCCCCAAAAAAAGACAATTCAGGCGGCATGTGTTTTTCGATCATGGACTTCTGGCATACAGTGAGGTTTCTTCATCAAATTAAGATACATATATGTATCCATGATCGATTAATATATCTATGGTTGAGTTGATGGGAAAGTATATCATTATTTAATGGATCGAAAATATTGGTTGGGAGAAGATGGAGGAGACACCTTCTGCAGGAAAGGTATGCAAAAGCATACTTCATTGTTGCTTTTGGAGGCAGAGGAGCTGTGATTATCAGCACCTTCTTCGACATTCAAAATAACCACAGGATGGTTTCCATTACTTGCCGAGTCTTGAGCCATCTTTTTGTACACTAAAAGAATTATCTTAAGGGACGGAGAGTTGGGATCCAAGAGATTGCTCAGCTTTGGAGATTGCCCGGCTGAACAACTCCAATTAAATCTCTAGGTACCCAAAAGGTCCAGAGAGAGAGAGATCCCGAGAGAGAGTTCTTTAGATAAAAAGGATCAGAGAATAAACGGGATGCTGGCTGCTATCCTTTGTATCTTGCATTTAATAGTAAAAACTTTAGAGGAGACCGTTGAAAATATGTTGGTTTGGGGTTATGAACTTTCCAACGAATGGAAAAGCATTGGAGGGTACCGATTCGAACAGGAGATACGGAGGGATAATGCCAGGTCTAAATATACAGAAGGGTGGAATCTTATCCGATTTCCTTTCCCAACAGGAAAATGATAGTTACGCAGAAAATGCATCGATTAATATTATTTTTTTTAATATTTTTGTTTGTTTATTTTTTAATATCGTGTTATTTATTCTTTTTTTTTTATATTTTTTTAATAGACAAAAAAATATTTAAAAAGATAAAGTAAAAAATGCTTTAACATTGATTACTGATTAGTACCATTTTTGGTACCCATCATCCAAAGATTTAGCATCGTCCTTCCTAATATTATTTTTTTAGAGAAATCCTACAAGGAAGGCACACATCTTTATCAAATCAACATGTAATTTGTTATTTTTATCATTACATCTTAATGCTTAAATATATATATATATATATATATGTTTAAATAGAAGGAGAAGAACGTGTTTGGTAGAAGTGTTTGGCATAAGACTTCCTTATAACATTTTCCACTAAAAGAAAAAAAATATGCTTGAATGCTGTTTCTAGGGGAATAACTGGTCCGGTTTGGTTCGATTTTGAACAAAATTTAAGACCGAATCGGTATATACCGGTTTTGCATTTTTCAAAATCAATTACGCACCGGTTACCCTCCTAAACTGGTACTCCGGTTTTACCGATTTCCGATCCGGTTCGGTCCGATTTTAATGTATTATATTATATATTATATATAATATAGTATATAATACTATAGTGATAATATATTGTAATATATTATAATATAAATTATAATTGTATTATAGATTATAATGATATATTATAATATATAATATAATGATATATTATATTATATTATAATATATAGTGATATAGTATAACTATTAATATGCACTATATAATATTAGTATAACTATTAATACAATAAGCAAAATGATATAAGATTTTAAAATTTAATATTATATTAATTAGTAATTTATCATATAGTACAAAACTATTTTATATATAGTTATATATTATATATAAATATTATATACAATATAAATAATTAAAAAATATATATAAATCGGTCCGGTCCAGTTTTAGAAAAAGAAAAATTGGAACCAGACCGATTTTGACCGGTTTTAAGAAAACTAAAACCAGTACCAGACCAAACCAACCTCGGAATCGGACCGATGCCACCGGTTTGATCCGGTCCGGTCCAGCTTACCGGTTTATCGGTTTTTTTTTACACCCCTAGCTGTTTCTCCTACAACACATCACACACATCATTACGTGGCAAACCAGGTGTGGAAGAAAATCATAAAAAAATTCTACACATCATCCATACACTACACACCACAACATTTTTTTCTTTTACCAAATGTATGGTGAATGGATGATGAGTTGAAAAATTTCTTTAGTTTAACAAAAATAAAAAATAAAAAATCAAGTGTGGTGTGTGGTGTAGGGATGATGATTAGAAGAAGATCTCAAACCGTGCGGTCTAGCTTAAATCAGAAAAGGGGCAAAAGTTTGTCATTCTGTGCTCTCCCCCACCCAACCGTCTTTCGAGTCCAACTCTCTCCCCCTCAGGTACTTCTTCTTCCGTGTGCTAAGGTTCTTCCATCTAGAAACTCTGGGTCGGATGATTAGGTTTAAAGCTATGAGATCTAAGAGTTAGGCTGCAATGATTTGACACACGTGTTGCAAAAGTAGTATTTCCTCTTTGTTTTCGATAATTACGAGGTTTAGTTTTGCAATGGGTTTTTGGGATTTCGTTTGGGGTGTATAGTGAATGATGATATATGTACTGGGGAGCAGTTTTTTTTACTGCATTATCGATGGAAATGTAGCCTAGAAAGTTATATTTGACCCATTAGGTATTATTGTGCTTCGCAGGAAGAAGTGAAAAGCTTTGTTAATGACATCTTGCTCTCTGTAAGCTTCTTTACGCCTCCTTGAAATCCATGAATCCAACTTTTGAAAAGAAAACTTTCAAGTCTTCAAGGAAAAAAGAAAAGAAATGACAAACTTTCCAATATCTTCGAGTTGAAGTACATCCAGGGAGATAATCCTAGTAGACTCTCAAGGCAAGCAAATACCAGAACAACTCCAAAGCTTCTTGCCACCTACAATGCAAATAATGACATTTGTTTGAGTTTGAGCGATCGCCATCATTTACTGACACCCTCAAGATATGTTTCTGAAATTGCTTCCAATCCTTGAAATGTAGGTGATTGCTGGTAATTGGGTTGGACCTAATCCTGATGATAGTTGGGGCTTTGTTGCAAGTTTTGTCAATCAAACCTTTTGATTTTTGGTTTAAAAAAAGAATTATTGTGCTTCGCTTGGATACCCACCAATGTGAGTTGCAAATGGTACTGGTTGTTGTTATTTCTATTATCTTTCAAGATATAGGAAGGGGTATTGTAATGCATAAATTCACACAATAAGGCCAGAATGGAGAAAGAGTCATCCCCGGCCCATGATGATGATTCAAGCGTCAATATAATGTTCTTCGTATTCATCTATGGAAATAAATAATAAATAAACGCATAAAATATAAATAAAAATAAACACAGAAATTTATGTAGTTTGACATAAAGCTTATTTTCAAGAGTTGTTTGGGGGCAAAACCCACTATGTTGAATGTTTGTACAGCCTCTTATACCCTCACATATCTTTCAATACAATGAAAAAATTTAGAGCCACTAAATGGAAGGAATAATTCCTACTCAGATCCCGAGCAATTGCTAACTCACATTGGCTCTTGGGTCACCTCTTCCTCAGTGTGAGGTTTTTTCCGTTCACCTCCACTGGCGTATTAGAAGGCATCTTTTGGCCATGGGAGAGAAATGGCTACCTCAAGAAGTGACAATCACTAACACACGATCGATCCGTCATCACCAAGAAATGGTCAATGTTGACTCTAGTCAAAGGAGCATCGGTTCAAACTTCTTCCTAGTGTCCCTCGATCCAAGAGTAGACCTTCTTTAAACAAGCTTGTTCTTGGTTAGACAGATTCAAAGAAAACTCCTTGTCATCCGGGGGACAACTCCCCATATAGGTCAAACGGGAAACTCTTGTGGGCTTACTTTACTAGTAGGAAATTTTCAACCACAGCCTGACACGAAGAAGTGTCTTTTAACCCAATCCTTAACATGAGGTACTTGGTACGGGAACGAAAGTTGCATAGATTACCATCATAGTGCCATACCTATGCATATAAAAAAACTCCCTTTCAGTCAGGTCGGGGTAATCCTTGCCCTTTGTCCCCAAGACCAAATGCCACATAATAAAAAAATCATCCATGCATTAGGATAGAGCTATGAAGGGGCCAGTGTGAGATAATCTAGGGCATCCCGAAAGGGGCGACAGAAAGGAAGCAACAGTTTGTTCAATAACATGAAAGGATACAATGCAACCTTCTCAAGGTATCCCTTTGAGTCAACAACCCCATGGTGCACTCCCTGCATTTCCAAGACAACGAAATAAGGCACTCCTTAAGAACTCCTTACTGCATCTAGGTTCAACAAAGTAGTGGTCGCAAACTAGTGCTATCCCTCGAAATACTATGGGTTATTCTTACTAGAAGCCCCAAGGTTGTTGGGAGATCCCCCAGGACATGATGAGTGTGAGTCTCGAGACAAGAAATAGGAGGTGTTTTTGGGTGCCATTAGCAGTAGAAAGGAAATATGAAAAAGAAAAGTTAGGATTTTTTTAAAGGAAGGCAAGGGTGGTAGAGTACGCTAGAAGGGACTAAAAACCTGGGAGTCGGGACTTAAAAAGCAGGCAATCTCGATTGGATGACTCCAACTGCGAAGGTGACAAGTGTCATTGGAAATGAAACTTCGAGACAAATCCTGCAATCCCCACTGCATGATGAGGTATGGAAACCGAGCTGTCAAACATTACCCCAAGTGTGGTAACATGTACCACTACAGACAATCGATATGAGTCACTGAAGCACTGCAAGGTGAAAAAGAAAATTCTCACGTACTTGGTAAGAATTAACAGGATAACTGGAGAGAGAAATATTTCCCCAATCAGGCTAGATCAGATTGGCCTCATGAAAGCCCATGAACCAAATACAATAAGCCCAATAAATGAGAACTAATAAGGGTCACGTTGTAGAACCCTGAGAATATGCTACTAGGATATTGAATCCTGTTAAGGATATAACCATTGAGGGAATCTCAGGCCTTCCTAATAAGGATAGGTATTTGAGATATTTGCCGAGAACAATGTATCCTTATAAGCTTACATCCTAACTGAAACAGAATATTCATCACACCCAAAATTATCAAAGCATATCATGTGGTTATACAATCCTTATTAGTCGGGTAAACATTTATATATATGGCACCAATTGATGATTTGGGGTAATTCTCTATGACCTTACCGAATCTATACTTTACAATTCTCAACATTGACTTAGGTATCATAGGTGTTGTCCACCCACCAAGCTCTTATGTTTCTTGTGTTGCAGGTTGATTGAATACATTAGCAGTAATGTGAAATACGTCTTTAACAGGCATAATGAAAAAAAAATTCTACTTAACAACCTTAACCATCGGGGAAGATTTGGGTAAGGGAGAAGGGCAAATGACTTGGTAGGTGCAGGGGTAGAAGATGAATTCAAATAAAAGCAAAAATGAATTTTGGTTTTGTCAGTATCTTCAAAAGTGTCAAAGTGCACAGTTTAGAACAAAAACAATTCAACTTGGCATGTGCGGGTATAGAGCTGCTAAGTAGAATTACTATTTCCTAATAACCTAAAAATAAAAAATAAAAAATAAAAAATAAAAAAAAGTTATAGGGCATGTCATTACTCCGTTACTCTTACTCTTTACTCCATTACTCTTACTCTTGAACGAAAAAGATTATTAATATTTTATTTTCAAGAAATATACGGTAAACTTGGTTGTGATTCGAATTTAAATTCTATTAGCAATTTTTTATTTAATTAAATATTTTACGTATTGAGTTAATTTATTACAAAGAATTAATTTATGGCATGTTTGAATATATATGATTTAAATAATTAATTTTTTTTAATTAAATATTAGAGGTAAGTATCTTTTAGTTTGTCATCATGATATTGTTATGAAAAAGAACTCGATCATACATCCATTAATTCAGTGATAGATTAGTAGGTCAACGTGGTTAATGTTTATCTATGTGGCCGGCCTGGTCGTGTCTCTAATTATGAGCAACGTACTTTAAACCATTTTTTCATTGAATTTGAACCATGAAATGTACGTTATTACCAGCTTATATCGGAAGAACAAGTTATAAATTAGCACACAAAATAATTTTAAAAATAATTTACGTCATTAATTTACATATATAAATATATATATAGTGGAGAAATAATAATGAATGATCTTATTACTTCCAAAATAGATATTGGTCTGGGATAATGAAAATTACTTGTAAGTCATGAAAGTTAGTGTATTTTCTTCCTCATGACTTACAAGTAGTCATCCACTCAAGACTTACTAGCAATTCCACAACCACAAAGTGAGTTTTTTTTGACTACTTCTACCAATTAGGAAAAATAGTATACTATATAAATTAATTAAAATCAAACCAAGTAATGATGAAATCGTGTGGATATATCCAATTTTCCACACGTTCCACCAAAATTCAAGTGCCACTGCCAAATTATCAAACCCGTCCATCGAGAATTACCATAATGTTCTTGTAACATTTTTACTTTTATTTTTTGCTATTTTATATATATGGTCAATTACCATGCAAACCCATTTTGTATGCCAATTAATTAAATGCTGATCAAGCAACTTGGTCCATATTCATCATGGGTAGTTAGGTTCTACTATTTGTTCAACTAATCTTACCTTTTAAAACAAGGGGAGGTAGAGGCAACCAGCGTAATAATCCTCTCTGAACATGACAGTAAGAGCTCTTCTCCACTGCAGAATATCTGATTTTAGTCATAACTACTGCAGAATATCTGATTTTAGTCATAACTACTGCTGCTCAAAAGAAGCCCAAAATTCAGATTATACTAGCACAATTGGTTTCTACCTTAAATCTATAGAATACCAACTTGTACCAACTAAACTACCACCTAGATGGTAATATATATTATCTTCTATATATAAAAAGTGTGTATGAAACAGAAAATCTTGTTTTAACGGTTTTTCTTGTTTTTCCGTTAAAGTTAACACCGTTTGTTTTAACGGTTTGGCACATAAAAGAAGACATAAATGTTGAGAGAGATAGCATTCAATGTTGTTATATAATTTATTAATCTCAATAATTATAATACTTAATAGTTTATATAATAATAAGTAATTAAAGATTAGTTATTATATTTTTCTCTTTCTCCTTAACATATACACGTGAATTAGGTGCATACGACGTGAATCCCTAAGTATAATATACGTGCATTATACGTTTCATTAACTCAGATTATTGAGTATTCCAAATTTAAAAATCTCATATAATATATAATACAAGTGTGTTTAATCAAAGTATTTTTTTTTCCTCATTGTAGTAGGACGTAGCTTCCGCTAAGTCATATTCCATAAATGGGCTTGCTATGATAGGCACGTGACAAAGGCCGTGATCTTTGAGCTAATCAAGAAAGAGTAAATTCGGCCAACAATTTCAAAATATATTTTATGATTTATATATATGCTATATATAGAAAATATTATACCACAAATTTTATAAAAAGATAATGTTTTAACTTTATGTTGTCCCTGATCGATTCAAACAACAGCAAAATAAGAATTTTAATGTTGTCTCTATTGATTGTCTACAGGATGACATAAATTGATGAATTATAATACAAACATCAAACGACACATATTTTGAACTACCGTTTGTGTTAGACTTTTATTAAATTTTTCGTATACATATTTGCTAAAATTATAAATGTTATAAACATGTATTGGATTATATGATACTTTGAACTAATTTTTTTATTTTCTCTAATATGCCTTAAATTATTAAGTGACATCAATAATTTTTATAAAATATATATTATTTTTTACAAATAATCATTTCATAAAATTAGACAAACGTGCTTTGCACGTTACTCCCACCTAGTATATATATATATATATATATTAATATTTAGGTTAATATGAAAATTAATATTTTTTATTCCCATGAACCGTGGAAATTAAGTTAATCAGATAAACCTTTTAAATTTGGTGTAGAAGTTGAAGCCAAAGACCCGTCCGTATGTGATACTTGATTATCTGGGAAAATTACTTTTCACTTCTTTTTCCCTCCTCTTTTTGTTTAATTTTGCTTTCTTTTCTGTTTATCCACCCGGTCTCCTACTTCATTTTAGTTAGTCCACAATATATATATATATATATATATATATATATTTATTAATGTAAAGTTAGGTCAAGTTGCATGTAATTGGAAATTAACGTTGACTTCACCTGTAATAATCAAATGATTATTTGCTACTTTTAGACCTATTTTTAAGTTGCTCCAAGAATTGCAAAGTAGCGTCCCTCTTGATCTTTTCAAAATGTATATTTCCAAAGTGACACATACGCTTCACATTTAGACAATTCGGAGGTGTCCCCATGATCGGTTAATTTGCAAGTACTTATGCATAAAAATATACATAATGTAAATCTGTTGATCTTAGGCTAACAATATATATATATATATATATATTTGTAATTAAATATTCTCTCATCATTTTGTTTTAGCAATCTTATGAATCTTATTTATTGTAGGTGTTTAATTGTCATGTAATATTCACTGTTGTAAGTATGTCATGTTAAATATGTTGTCTATTATATGTTATGCCATGTTACGAAATGTTTTTATCTCAAGTTGGTTATGTCTTTCAAGTTATGTTCAAGTCGCGTTATGTTACGTCAGGGCTTCAGTCCTTTCGTATTCCAGTCACGTTTCATATTGAGTTTGTGTAGAATACATGGGGCCACAACAACTGTGGAGTATGTATTTACACGTAGAATACATGAGGCCACAACAACTGTGGAGTATGTATTTACACATAAAATACATGGGGTCACAACAACTGTGGAGTATGTATTTTTCATGTTAAGTCACATTTGTGTAGAATACATGGAGCCACAACAACTGTGGAGTATGTATTTACACGTATAATATATGGGGCCACAACAACTGTGGAGTATGTATTTTTCATGTTAAGTCAAGTTTGTGTAGAATACATGGGGCCACAATAACTGTGGAGTATGTATTTACACATAGAATACATAGGGCCACAACAACTGTGGAGTATGTATTTTTCATGTTCAGTCAAGTTTCAGAACAAGTTCATGATAAGTCAAGTTTCATATCACATTCATGTTAAGTCAAGTTTCAGAAAAAGTTCATGATAAGTTAAGTTTCATATCATGTTCATGTTAATTCAAGTTTCAGAGCAAGTTCATGCTAAGTCAAGTTTCAGATCAAGTTCATGTCAAGTCAAGTTTAGTTCATGTTTCAATTTAAGTTATGTCAATTATGCTATGTTGTACGCAAAGTTATTCTTTAATTACTTATGAATTTGATTATACATTTTATGCTTTTACTGTCATCCATGCATCATTAGCTTGTGTGGAAGTTTTTTGTTAACTTACTGAGATTTGTAATCAAATCTTACTTTGATAGTCCCAACTACCATTCCCCTCGAATGGTAGATCTTGTTACAGGACCTGAAGGAGAATCAGGAGCTGATCAACTAGACACAGTTGACTAAGCGACGGTGCGACGTCAAATGTTAATATAGTAGTTAACGTAAATTACTACTTGTACGATGGAGTTGCATCTCTAGTACTTTTTGGATCATAACCATTTTGGACTAGTGTTGTGATCTTAGTTGTTCAATGGGTCTTTATGTATGAAGTATGTTTTAAGCATTTGAAATATTTTCAATTTGGTACATAGTATTGCTAAAGAAATAAATTATCCGCTGCGAATATTGCATAATGTTAGATGCATGTTAGGAAAATTGCATCTTATATGTCATGAACGGGGGCAGGTAACCTTGTGTTACATGTCTCAACGCTTCAAATGTTCGTCCGATCCCAAACAGAATTTGGGGGCGTCACAGGGTGGTATCAGAGTAATACGTCTCTGGGCAGTAAATCCACATGTCCTTAGGAAATGCACCAAACATTAGGCTTAAAATTTTAGTCGTCAGTAGGCTTGAATTTCTTAAGGTATGAAAGGTAGTCTGTGGTTTTAATACATATACTCGTGTGTTTCAAGAAGAGACACATGACTCGTAATAGAATACATCGGAATCCTATGAGAGATAACAATCAAGAGGGTCAGAATTTCCCGATGGATGAAGGATTAGTTGAGGTGGTAAGTTTGCTAACCGACGTGTTTAGACATCCACAACTATGGCAAGTGCACATACCCATTAGAGTATATGCTGTCACTCAGAGAGACGTAGATGCTGGCGCCCTAGGAACTGCAGGAGTTGGTATGGTCACTGATATTTTACTAGAACCTATATGTGGGTAAACATAGTTAACGTTGATCTGATTGCAATTGATGGTAGTATTGCATTATTGTTATTTTGGAGTAGGTCAAGTCATTGGGGTTGGTAAATTGTACATTATTTGATTCAAACGAGTCATTGTTTCTATTAATTGTTGTAGTGCTTGAGAATTCAGCTTGGAAACTGAATTGTTACTCTAGTGGTAAGAACAACAATTTTCATTAGAAGTATTATTGTTCATACCAATGATGATATAGAACCTTTTAGTAATATGAGAAAAGATATTTAGGATTGATAAATGGTATTCCACATATTTGGAGAATTGTTTTGATTCTAAGAATACGATAGAAATTGTGTTTGGAAGAGTAATTTGATTATGAGAAACTTTAGCCTTAATAGGATTCATTTATGATAATAGTATTACCAGGCCGCCAGTAAATGATTTCTGGCAAAACACTATCTTTATGGATACATAGATTGACTCACTCAAAAACGAGTAGCACTAATGCTATCCCAAGTGCAGGAGGATGTCGTATAATAATTAGGAATAAATTCCTAGATCGTCTCCTCAGGGAAAGTTACTTAAAATTAAACTTGTTGAAAAATGTGAAAAACTTCACAAAGAGAAAACAAGAGGATGATATGTGCAATGGATGGAAGAGGTTACTAGTCATGGACTAGATTCATATTTTTAGATTTTTGATTGTCGGATTGGAATGTAAATGAGTAATAGATTAAATTCAGAGATTAATAAAACTAAATTAAGAATTAAACTAGATTAAAAAGTAATTGACAAAACATGCATTGAAAATTGAAAAGCCTCAAAATCAATATTCTAGGGTTTATCATTGTATCTAAATCACAAATTCTCAAATTAAAACATAACAATTGTAATCACTATTAAAATGAAAGCTTAATGAAACAATAAAAATAAATAACATGAAATAAGTAAACAACAATTAAATTACCCAACTAAAACAAAAACAAAAGCTCTCTACCAAACCCTTCTTGCAATAAATTAAACTAGTACACTTAATTAAAAACTTCTAAAACAATTCCTTTATTTCATGAAACAAACTAGCATACTTGATTAAAAACTTCTAAAACAATTCTCTTGTTGCATGAAACTAACTAGCACACTTGAAAGAAATTAAGGTATTACAATTAATGAGATAAAATTCTAAAACAATTCTTAATACTTAATAAAAATTCTTAAAACAACAAAGCATTGTAGGAAAAAAACAAAAACTGTCCAATCTATTTTAAGAAAGAAAAGTCAAAGAAAATGAAATGAAAATTCTGCTACTTAAACGGAAGAGAAGGAAAATAGACTCAAGGTTGCCCTACTGCTATATACGGAAAGAAAAATTCAAACGGGAAAACAAATACAACTTCAAGAACTCATTTGCTCAACTGTAGCCGAATGAAAAACCAAAAGAAAGTGCAAGAAAGATAAGCTGGCTGCCCAGCGTCTAAAACTAAAGAAAGAAAACAAAATAAAACTTCAAAGTTATCAACTAATCTGCTGTTGCCGCTAGTCTTCTAAATGAAAATAAAACAATTCCAAAACAAAAACCCCCTACTGCTGCTGCTGCTACCAGCTAATAAATAGCTGATCTCCAACTGCTCCAACTAACCGAATGAAAAATAAAGAAGGGAAAAAAAATAACTCTGTTGTTTCTGCCCTCGGTGCTGCATATGTGCATGTGTGCATGTTGGTCTGCATGTGCATTGTGTTCTGCATGAGTGTTGTCCGAATGCTTTGCTGGTTTTTGCACTTTTCTGCATATGTGAGTTTTCTGCTTCAGTTGTCCAAAGGTCTGCATGTGTGAGCTGCTGTGGGTCCAGCTGTATGCTGTCCGAATGAGGTTGATGCACGTCCAGCTGCTCCAGCTAACCGAATGAAAAAGAAAGAAAAAAAGATAACTCTGCTGCTGCACGTTCAGGTTGCTGTCCATGTGGTCCGAATGAGTTGCTGTCTGCATGTGTAAGTTGGTCCCATGCATGGTCCGAATGAGTTGTTGCTGCATGGTGTCCATGTGGTCTGCTGCTTGGTGTGATCCGAATGGTGCTTGCACTTTTCTGCATGTGTGAGTCCACTGCATGGTTGCATTTTCTGCATGTGTGCTGTGTTGGTCTGCATGTGCATTGTGTGAGTCACTTTTCTGCATGTGTAAGCTGGTGTGAGTGCAGTTCCGAGTGAGTGCTTTGCTGCTGTGTTTGTTCTGCTGCATGTCTGCATGTGTGCTATCCATGTGATGTTCTTTCTTTTGCTGTAGTAGCTGCTGTCCGAGTGCTTTCTGTTTTGCATGTGCATCGTCCATTTCTTCTCCTGCTGCATGTGTGAGTTTGTCCAGCGTGTGTGAGTGTCTTTGCTGCATGAAGATTTTTCTGCAAGTGCTGTGAGTGTTCTGCTGGTGCTGTCCGAGTGTGTGCATGTGCATTGTGAGTCCACTGCATATGTGTATTGCCGAGTGAGTTTGTTTTGCATGTGTATTGTGCATTTCTTCTCCTGCTGCTCTGGGTCTGCATGTGTGCATGTGTTCCTTGATTTTCCTCAGCATAATCTCTCTTTGCTTGAACAGAAACACGCACTCATCATTTTCCTTTCCTAAGTTAAATTTCCAAGGTTTGAGAAGCATAGGATTTCACAAGGAATGTGATATATTTATTGGAAAATGGGTTGGCAAGAGGTGCTTCTATCTTTTGAAGATGGAAAGATAACTCAAGAAACCTTATGAACATGAAAAACAAGGAGAACAATGGTACAAACACAAATGATAATAGAAAGCAAGAAAAATTATGGACTAGAATGCACAGTAATCAATAGTTGGTAGAATTCAAGCAGAAATTCATGCTTTTAATCAATTAAAATCACAACTTTGATTTATTCACTTTAACCATTTTTCCATTTAAAACCAATAATAATGTCATGATGAATTTAAAATACATTGGTTTTAAATAACTAAAATATGCAATATTTCAGCTCAATCATAGATCGATCTTCTTTTGAAGACTATTATATAGGGAGTAAAATCTTGGTCTTGAGAATTTATGTGAACATTAGGAACAAATCATTTAGAGTTAGAATAATTGATAACTCATGATGGATAGAAGAGTTACGACAATCATAAGAGAGAAAGTCTCAAGTTTAAGTTATTAACTGGTCAGTTATCGAAGTATCACCTAGGAAGATGACTGATTGATTGTTGCGATTATAAAGAAGTAAGTTAGTCCTAGACCAATAGAACTCCTTGAGGTTTTTATTAACTTGAAGATTACTGAAAGTTTGGATATGCATGATTAAATGCATATTTATATGAGTCATTAGATCATGTCATATATATAAAAATCCCTGAAAGAAATAAAATGGAGCACATAAAACATCTACCAGAAGATAGAAACACAAATATGAATATTTGTGAAGTATTATTTTATTATCATAAAGTAAAATTACAGAAATTTGAGGCTCTTTGTCTCAATCTTTAAACCCTCTTGCTTTTCAAAAATCTGTATGCCTTTCCTATCTAAAGGAGTAGCCACTCGAAAAGAAGAGTTAAGCAAAGATTTTAAATCTCTATTCTCTTGCTTTAGTGCTTCTATCTTCATGTTGGATTCTATAAGAAGCCTCTGAAGGATAGAAATATTCTCGTGGAGTTTGTCAACCCCACCAGTCCTGGATTGCAGTCGCTGAGAATATGCGACAATGGCTGATGAGTATCAGGTACCGAGACTCACAAGCTTGTAGATAAGTTCATTATCTGACTTACTAGTCAGATCATTATTGGATTGCATTATAGCACCTATGGAAGAAGCAGAAACAACTGGTGAACGAGGTGCAGAATACCTCATGTATTGGTAATGAGAAGATTACTGAGCCATTACAAAGTGAGTAAGCAGAAAGAGATTGCAGAGTAAGAATGCAGACTAATTTCAGAAAAGTGAAGAAGATGAGATGCGAAAGAAGATGAACTGAATAATTCTTTTATAGAGAAAATTATGACGAATCATCTCTCGTGAAGCATTTCTCTACAAAAGACAAGAGCAATGTAGTATCATAGTTGCTGTGCCTGACAACTACAGAAGAGCAAAGTAGTGCCATAGCTATGCGGCGCCTGAAAGCTACAGAAGACCTATAAAAATCATGCGGATCAGAGTTGTCTGGTCTAAAACAGATGGCCACTGATTTAAAAAAAAAAACAGAGAGAGAGAGAGGATAACGGCTTAATTTCAATGAATTCTTTACTAACTTTGGTATTTACAAGAACACTTAAAGTATATCGTTTATGTTTTTCTAAATAAGAGTTCCGGAAGATTATTTACTTGAAGTTTTAGGTTTTGAGAGTGTGTCGATACAACTTGGCCAACCTTGTGGAAAGAAGTTTAATATAATTGTTGATTAAAGTAAGAGAGTTAAGGAATGACATAATCTCAAAGGCAAATATATACGGGATAGACACCAGGTTGGTAAGCAACACCTATTCCTTAACTTGTTATTTCTTACTCACTTCGAATTTCGAGGACGAAATCTTTTTTTTAGGAGGGGAGATTGTAACAGCCTGTTAGAAATTTAATTATGAAATTTCTATTAGTTTTAAGAATCTTATGAAGACCCCATAAGTTTTCACGAATCCATTAATCGTATAGGTTTTAGTCTAACTATATAATTAGTGTTATTATTTACTATGGTATCCGAAGTGTGTTTTTGATTATTGAAGATAGTTAGAAGTGTCAAAATGTATTATGGTTTGTGCCATTAGACTCAGAGGGTTATTTAAGGTCTTATGGCACAATAACACTTTTTCATATTTTCGAACGAAACGTCTGTTCAAAACTGTAGATATTATTGGATAAAAATATCTTGAGCTAATTTTTGTAGACATTATTGGATAAAAATATTTTAAACTGGATAAAAATATTTTAAACTAATTTCGTGGATATTATTGGGTAAGAGAGTCCTACACTTAACTCTCACTTCGGGTAAGAGAGTCCCACACTTAACTCTCACTTCGGGTAAGAGAGTCCTACACTTAACTCTCACTCCAGCCTCATCTCTTTCATATTTCATCCATAAGTATCTCCAGCCACCTCTCCCAACGAAATTATCTTCATTTACACTTTCCATTAAAAGAATATCAAACACTCTCTCTCGAACAACTTTTAGGAGTTCTTTTGTACGCCCATTTCAAAGTTTTTGTAAGTATTTTATCATAAAGTCTCCTTCATATAAGTTGTTCCTTTCTTAGTCTATTTTATGTGGATATCTTATTTGTCCCATTTGAAAATCATTTGGTCAGTCAAATATTATGTAAACTATAGAAAGGTGATTCTGGGAGATAAACTGGAGAATATGTTATAATTTAGAGTTTTTGACCAAGCTAATGGATAGATATGGGTCTGAAATTTTTATGGAGTATTTTTAACATGTATATATGACTATTGGTTGAGGATTTTTGCATGATTAAAGGTTTTGACAAAATATTTTCTTAGATTTAGAAACTTAGAAACTAGAAGAGGAAAAACAGTTTCTGTTTTGAGAAAGTTTAACTCTTTGGTGGTCTAAACCTATTCCAATGACTTTGATAATTTTATTGGAGGATTCTAAGCATCTTATATACATGTTATATTATTATTTTGAAGATATTTGATATTAGTTTCAAAGATATGAAATTTTATGCAAAGAGATATTTAGATAAGCAAAAGTGTAGATGTTCTTGACTAAATTTATGTTTTGGTTAATTTTTAACCATGTGATCCTGAATTAAAAGCTTATATATGTTTTAGGATATTTTTTTAAATCATGTGATGGTTTGGTTTGAATATCACATATTATAAGTCATAGATCAAAAGGTTGATCAAAACAAGTTGGAAATAAAAATCAATAGAAATAGCATATGGGAATTTCGGCCCTATGGAGTTTTAATAGTTGTGATTAGTTTTAAATTTTTCTAAATTTATATTTGAATTGAGGATAAAATTTACATGAGGCATGTAAATTTTGGTGACTTTTGGAGTTAGTATGCAAAATCCTTAAGTTATGGATAAAACGGTCATTTTGCTACATGCAGAAAGTAAAATAAAAATTTTACTCTTTAAGTTAGTATTTTCCATATTTCAATTTATTAGTGATTTAATGCTAACTTTTAGAATCACTAATTATAGTTTCTCGTGATCATGCTTAAGGTTTTATAAAAAATGCGGAGATCGAGGTAAGTTAGCTTTTAACTTACTAGCAGTCTACTATGTATGTGTGCTAAGTAAAGGAACTACAGTGTATATATATGTGTGTTATCATATATGTCATGTCATGCCCAGTTATCACATAATTGTTTGTTACATAGAATTTATTCTGTCATTAAATTTTATCTGTCACATAATATATTCTGTCATGTATTGTTGTACATTACAAGTACGTCATGCTAAGTATGCCATCTATTATATGTATGTCAAATCATGTAATATTCACTGTTGCAAGTATGTTATGTTAAATATGTTGTCTATTATATGTTATGCCATGTTACGAAATGTTTATATCTCAAGTTGGTTATGTCTTTCAAGTTATGTTCAAGTCACATTATGTTACGTCAGGGCTTCAGTCCTTTCGTATTCCAATCACGTTTCATATCGAGTTTATGTAGAATACATGGGGCCACAACAACTATGGAGTATGTATTTTTCATGTTAAGTCAAGTTTGTGTAGAATACATGGGGTCACAATAACTGTGGAGTATGTATTTACACATAGAATACATGGGACCACAACAACTGTGGAGTATGTATTTTTCATGTTAAGTCAAGTTTGTGTAGAATTCATGGGGCTACAACAACTGTGGAGGATGTATTTACGCGTAGAATACATGGAGCCACAATAACTGTGGAGTATGTATTTTTCATGTTCAGTCAAGTTTCAGAACAAGTTCATGTCTAGTCAAGCTTCATATCACGTTCATGTTAAGTCAAGTTTCAGAACAAGTTCATGATAAGTTAAGTTTCATATCATGTTCATGTTAATTCAAGTTTTAGAGCAAGTTCATGCTATGTCAAGTTTCAGATCAAGTTCATGTCAAGTCAAGTTCAGTTCATGTTTCAATTTAAGTTATATCAATTATGCTATATTGTACGCCAAGTTATGCTTTAATTATTTATGAATTTGATTATACATTTATGCTTTTACTGTCATCCATGGATCATTAGCTTGTGTGGAAGTTTTTTTGTTAACTTACTGAGATTTGTAATCAAATCTCACTTTGGTAGTCCCAACTACCATTCCTCTCGAATCGTAGATCTTGTTACAGGACCTGAAGGAGAATCAGAAGCTGATCAATTAGACACAGTTGACTAAGTGACGGTGCGACGTCAATATTAATATAGTAGTTAACGTAAATTACTACTTGTACGATAGAGTTGTATCTCTAGTACTTTTTGGATCATAACCATTTTGGACTAGTGTTGTGATCTTAGTTATTCAATGGGTCTTTATGTATGAAGTATGTTTTAAGCATTTGTGATATTTTCAATTTGGTGCATAGTATTGCTAAAGAAAAAAATTATCCGCTGCAAATGTTGCATAATCTTAGATGCGTGTTAGGAACATTGCATCTTATATGTCATGAACGAGGGTAGGTAACCTTGTGTTGCATGTCTCAACGCTTTAAATGTCCGTCCGATCCCAAACGGAATTGGGGGCGTCACACAGCCTCCCTCTCTCATTCTCTATCTCTCAACCCGTAACCTCCATCGATATATGACATAGAAAATGGACAAAAAAAAAAAAAACTTGAAGAAAGAAAACAAAGATACAAAGATCGATCACAACATCTAAATAAAAAACAAAAAATCCATAATCAGATTTCAGATCATCTTCGACAACAAGAAAAAAAAATCTATATTTCACAAAAAACCTAGAACATAGCATCACCAAGAATGAAGAAGCCCAACTCCTGCTTTTTCAAGAAGGACGGTGGCTAATGGAGAAAGAAAGTGAGAGAAGATTGCCAATGGAGAAAGAGAGAGATAAGAGAGATGAGAGAAAGAAAATTGACTACTTTTATCAATATCCAACCACATGGGAAGAAAGAAAGGGTAAAACACAAATCATTTAGGGGCACAACCGTACTAACATTCATTGACACAAGGGTATAATTGACTCAGAAAAATAAACTATTCATTTACTGCTCATTCTTCGATAAACACAATTCACTGACCCAAATAAACACACAAGACACAAATACCCACTGACTTTTGCACAGACAACACACAATAAAATTGAAGGGTAAAGAGTAAACACACAGAAGAACAAGGAAAATACTGTTCATTAATGTAGTAGCTGGATAGCTGCTTTTTGTAATAGATAGATAATGAGTAATGCTATATATAGTCGTAGGGTATACAAGAGTTGTGCAATCTCTTTAAAAAAGAATGAGATTTATTATTAAAAAATTAATTAATTTTTATGTGAATTCCATATTTATTTATTTATTTTTAAATAATTACACGGCACTTACATATTTACGAGTGTAACTATTATTTCTCTTATAAAATACATCCGAGTAATAAGCATATCAATACCATCTGAAAAATTTACAAGAATTACATTAAGTATTATTACTTCATGAGTTGAGACTCTCAAATTTAAGTCGGAAACAAGCTTCCATTTCTCAAATTCGGAGTATATTTTGCTAACTTGCAAAAATTACGTGTTCCTTTGTGATCAGAACCATCTCTCTCTCTCTCTATATATATATATATACAGAAAATATACACAGCAGTCTCACACTTTTTCATATCATTGAAAAATATGAATTTACTATTTTACCTTCTTCTATTTTACACTGGTGTGTTGGGTGTGAGGCTGCTATGTAGCAGTGCTTTTATATATATATATATATATATAGATACACACATATGTATCTCTTTATTTGTTCTCCGGCCCATTCTTACAGATAATCAGATTGAGCAAGCTGTGACGTCTTGACACTCGAAGGAAAGAGCCACTCTTGGGGATCTCGCCCAGCGGCTTATCGGTGAACCGGATCAAATTGTAGACCCTTGCACCCGACATGGCCCCAAGAATCGGTCCCACCATATATACCCATATCCCCCTGAAGTGCCAATGCACTATTGCAGGCCCCAAGCTTCTTGCAGGGTTCATCGATGCTCCCGAAATCGGCCTGTCAAACACGTACAATACATAAACCATAGTCTTACCATGATTAGCATAAACAAATATATATATATATATATATATGATATATACAATCAATGCTAATTAAAGATATTGGATCAAAGTTATATACCCTGCAAACAACACGTTGATGAGGACCGTAGAGCCAATAGCAAGGCCAGCAAGCTCTCCGATCTGCAGAAACCCAAGAATATATATATTTAATCAAATGAATGTAGAAACCAAAGAATTCATCCGTCATTGTTTGCTAACTTTAATTTTACATGTGAAAATTGATAAGAGCTGAGGATCGAACTACTTACAGCTCTGTTGTCAGTGGCAACACCGGATATGATGAACATGAGGCAGAATGTGATTATGAACTCAAACACAAGAGATTGCATGTCCGACCCGGCCGGTATTGTTCCTGGAAATTGGTTATCTTCCCCGCTGAATATTAGCCTAAGGCTCTCGATTGCCAGTGTTGATTCCATTTTTGCCAAAAGCCACCTGCAAGAGATTCCCATGTAAACAGGTATAACTACATCATCCACTTACGTATACTTTGGTCTATATATAATTGGGTGCACTGCAATAAAAAGGCCATTAATTTTAACACTTCTAGCAGTTTTTAAATAATGACCAACTTTTCGTCGGAGAATCAGTCACCATTTAATCTTCAACGTATTTGTTTTCAAAACCACAACATGATCAATTAATGTTATATATTAGCAGTAAAATGATTCTGTAAATTCATGGGGGTTACAACTTTGCAAAACATCTTTACAAAAAGAAACTGGCTCAATATTCTTGGTCGGGAATATTCAGGTTTTAATGCTGCCTGTGTTCAAGCTAATTGAGATAAACCCGGCAACAATCCTTTTGGCCATGCCATCGTAATGTTCTGTAGAAAATGCCATCAAAACCGGCCAGATTTACACATTTTTTCCTTCTGTTCTTTAATTCGTCAAATTATGTATATATTTTGTAGGTGCCACCTATATAACAGCTGCGATTATCAGCCCCTTCTTCGACATTCAAAACAAGCACAGCATGGTTTCCATTACTTGCAGTGTCTTGAGCCATCCTTTTTAACACTAGAAGAATTATCTAAAGGGACTGAGAGTTGGGATCAGAGAGATTGCCCAGCTTTGTAGATTGCCCGGCTGAACAACTCCAATTAAATCTCTAGGTACTCAAAAGGTCCACAGAGAGAGAGATACCGAGAGAGAGAGAGTTCTTTAGATAAAAAGGATCAGAGAATAAACGGGATGCTGGCTCCTATCCTTTATATCTTGCATTTAATAGCAAAAACGTTAGAGGAGACCGTTGAAAATATGTTGGTTTGGGGTAGTAAACTTTCCAACCAGAAGGAAAGCATTGGAGGGTACCGATTGGAACAGGAGATCCTTAGGGATGTGAATGCCAAGTCTAAACATACAGAAGGGTGGAATCTTATCTGATTTCCTTTCCTAGCTAACAGGAAAATGATATGTTACACAGAAAATGTATCGATTATTATTTTTTAAATATTTGCGTTTGTTTATTTTTTAATATCGTGTTATTTCTTTTAAATAGACAAAAAAATTATTAAAAAGGATAAAAAAAAAATGGTTCAACATTGATATTACCAGCCATTTTCGGTACCCATCATCGATAGATGTAGCATTGTCCTTCATAATATTATTTTTTTGAGAAAGTCTACATGGAAGTCATATATCTTTATCAAATCAACATGTAATTTGTTATTTTTATGTTTAAATAGAATGGCAAAAATGAGAAGTCACATGTTGGTTAGGTAAAGTGTGTGGTATAAGGCTTCCTTGTAGCATTTTCCACATAAAAATATGCTTGAAAGCTTTTTCTCCCACAACACACCACACACCTCATTACGTGGCAAACCAGGTGTGGGAGAAAATCATATATAACAAAAATTCTACTCATCATCCATACACCACACACCACACATAATTTTTTTTTTAATTTTTTCCTTACAAAATATGTAGTATATGGATGATGAGTAGAAGAATTTCTTTAGTTTAACAAGAATAAAACTAAAATAATAATAATAATCAAGTGTGATGTGTGATGTATTAGAAGAGAATCACAAACCATGCGGTCTAGCTTAAATTAGAAAAGGGGCAAAAGTTTGTCACTCTGTGCTCTCCCCCACCCCACCCACTTTCAACTCAGTCTCTCTCCCCCTCAGGCACTTCTTCTTCCATTTGCTAAGGTTCTTTCATCTACAAACTTTGGATTGGATGATTAGGTTTAAAGATATGAGATCTAAGAGTTACACTACAATGATGTGACACTCGTGTTGCAAAAGTAGTCTTTCCTCTAGGGCGTTAAGGTTGTATAGTGAATGATAATATTTGTACTGGGGAGCGGTTTTTTTAACTGCATGATCGATGGAAATGCAGCCTAGAAAGTTATATCTGACCTATTTGGTATTATTGTGCTTCACGGGAAGAAGTGAAAAGCTTTGTTAATGGCGTCTTGCTCTCTGTAAGCTTCTTTACGTCTTTATGAAATCACAAATCCAACTTTAGAAAAGGAAACTTTCGAGTCTTTGAGGAATAAGAATAATAGTTGGGACTTTGTTGAAAGTTTTGTCAATCAAACCTTTTGATTTTTGGTTTAAAAAAATAATTATTGTGCTTTGCTTGGATACCCACCAATGTGAGTTGCAGATGGTACTGGTTGTTGTTATTTCCATTTTCTTTCAAAATTTGGGAAGGGGTATTATTAATGCATAAATTTGTATAATAGGTTGGAATGGCGAAAGAGTCATCTCCAGCCCTTGATGATGATTTGAGCATCAACATGATGTTCTTCATATTCATTCATGGAAATAAATAATAAATAAATGCATAAAATAAAAATAAAAATAAACATAGAGGCTTATGTGGTTGGACATAAAGCCTATGCCCAAGAGTTATTTGGGGGCGGAACCCACTATGTTGAATGTTTGTACAGCCTCTTATGCCCTCACGTATCTCTCAATACAATAGAAGAATTTAGAACTACTAAATGGAAGGGATAATTCCCACTTTGATCCCTAGCAATTGCTAACTCCCATTGGCTCTTGGGTCACCTCTTGCTTAGTGCGAGATTTTTTTCCCTTCACCTCCACTGGTGTGTTAGAAGACCTCTTTTGGTCATGGGAGGCAAATGGCTACCTCAGGAAATGACAATCACTAATACGCGATCAGTTCGACATCACCAAGAATGGTCAATGTTAACTTCAGCCAAAGGAGCATCGGTTCAAAGTTCTTCCTAATAGGGGTGTAAAACAAAACGTGTTAATCGGACTGGACTGGACTGAACCAAACTGGTGGGATCGGTCCCGTCCCGAGTTTATAGCGCTTTAAAATAATTTTCAGAAGATCAACGAGTTACAAAAGGTGCCAGAAAGCAACATAGCAGTGCAAAATGCACTGTGGCCGCAGATACCAAAATACCCAAATCTAAACGGAGGCAAACAAAGGTTAGGGAAGGCTAGGGAATGGCTCATGGTGGTTAGTAGAGTTGATCGTGATGCCTGGTGGTCGTGGGTGGCAGCGCACGAGGAAATCGACCAACTTTGAGAAAAAGAGGCCGTGGTTGAGTGAGGGAGAGCAGGTGAAGGTGGAGGCACGGCTGGACCCGGGAAGGTTAGGAAAGACTCACTGATGTGAGGAGAAGATGATGGTGATGGCGGTGAGGTGGTGTGGTGGGTCATGGCAACGCTACGAGGAGGAACCTGTGCGTGATGAGAAGTTGGGCTTGTGTTACTTTAAGGGGAAGGAGTGGGCGCCGGTGGTGTGGTGAAGAGTTGGCGATGAACGGCAGAGACACGACGACTTGGGAGCAAAATGTAGTTGCAGCTTGAAGCCATGCATGGGGGAGATGGGTGGCACGAGATGGGCTGAAAACAGAGGAGGAAGGTCGCCGGCAGGTGGGGAACCAGGTGGGGAGGGGTGGTGATGGCCACACCGGCGTGTGGCGGCATGCTGGAGAAGAGGGTTGTCATGCGGGAGAAAAGCAGAGGAAAAGAAGGAGAAAAAGAAAAGAGATGAAAAAAAAAAAGTAAAAGGAAAAAAGATAAGATAAGAGAAAGAAAAGATGAGAGAAAGAAATGAGGCCTAGTCTTCATAACTTGGGTCTAAAAATTGATCCAACGAAAATGAATTTTTAAACGGTGAGTTTAAATAAAATAAATTAAATGCAGTGACTTAGTAAAATAAAATAAAATAAGATTCAACAATAAATTAATTTAAAATAAAGAGCACAATAAAATAAATAAAAGTCAAATAAAAACACTACAACTCAATATTAATAAAATAAAATAGTTAAAGCCCAACAATAAAACAATTCAAGCTAAAGATTAATTTAAATGTGAAATAATTATTAATATCAAGAAAATACATTATTTAATTCTCACAATTAAAAAAATCATAAAACAATAAACGAGAAACACGGTTAATTTAAAATAAAAGAACCACTATTTATAATAATTTTAAATAATCTTTCAATAAAAATACACTTAAATAAAGAGTAACACAATTGGCAGTAGAAAGGAAATATGAAAAGGAAAAGTTAGGATTTTTTTTTAAAGAAAGGCAAGGGCGGCAGAGAACGCTAGAAGGGACTGAAAAGCTAGGAATTGGGACTTAAATAGGCAGGTAGTGTCGATTGGATGACTCCTAGTATGAAGGTGACAAGTGTCATTGTAATGGAAACTTCGGGACAAATCTTGCGATCCCCAATGCACGATGAGGTGTGAAAATCAAGTTGTTACACGTTACCCCAAGCATGGGAACATGTACCACCGCAAATAATCGAAACGAGTCACTGAAGCGCTACGAGAAAAAAAGAAAATTCTCACAGTACTTGATAAGATTAACAAGATAATTGGAGAGAGAAATATTTTCCCAATCGGGCTGGACCTGATTGGCCTCACAAAAGCCCACAAACCAAATAACATAAGCCCAGTTAACGAGAACTAATGAGGGCCACGCAGTTGAACCCTGAGAAGATGCCACTAGGATATTTGAGTCCTATTAAGGATATAACCATTGAGGGAATCTTAGGCCTTCCTAATGAGGATAGTTATTTCAGATATTCGTCGAGAACAATGTATCCTTATAAGCTAACATCCTAACAGAAACTGGATATTCATCACACCCAAAATCATCGAAGCATATCATGTGGTTATACAACCCTTATTAGTCAAGTCAACATTTATATATATGGTACCAACTAATCATTTGGAGTAATTCTCTATGACCCTATTGAATCCATACTTTACAATTCTCAACACTGACTTAGGCATAAGAGGTGTTGTCCACCCCCAAGCCCTTATGTTTCTTGTGTTGTAGGTTGATTGCATACATCAACAGTGATGTGAAACACATCCTTAACAGGTATAATGAAAGAAAAATTCTACTTAACAGCCCTAACCATCGGGGTAGATTTGGGGAGTGCAAAAGGGCAAATGACTCAGGTGGGCGCTGGGATAAATGATGAATTCAAACAAAAGCAAAAATGAATTTTGGTTTTGTTAGTAGCTTTGAAAGTGTCATAATGCACACTTTAGAACAAAAAAAATTCCAACTTAGCATGTGTGGGTGTAAGGCTGCTAAGTAGAATTACTCTTTCCTAATAACCTAAAAAAAATTAAAAAAGTTATAGGGCGTGTTATTACTCTTACACTTCAAATGAGAAAAGATTATTAATATTTTGTTTTCAAGAAATATATGATAAACCCGGTTATGATTTGAATTTAAATTCAATTAATAACTCTTTATTTAATTAAATATTTTACGTATTGAGTTAATTTATTCCAAGGATTAATTTATGGCATGTTTGAATATATATATATGATTTAAATAATTAAAATTACTTTTTTAGTTTTAATTAAATATTAGAGATAAGTATCGTTTAGTTTGCCATCATGATATTGATACTCGATCATACATGCATTAATTCAGTGATAGAGTAGTAGGTCAACATGGTTATGTATCTATGTGGCCTGGTCGTGTCTCTAATTATGAGCAACGTACTTTAAACCATTTTTTCATTGAATTTGAGCCATGAAAGGTACGTTATTACCAGTATATATGGGAAGATCAAGTTATAAATTAGCAAACAAAATCATTGTAAAAATAATTTATGTCATACATATATAAATATATATATATATATATATATATATATATATATAGTGGATATATAATAGATATTGGTCTGGGATAATGAAAAGTAGTGTATTTTCTTCCTCATGACGTAGAAGTACTCACCCACTCAAGACTTACTAGCAATTCCACAACCACAAAAGTGAAAGTTTCTTAACTACTTCTACCAATTAGGAAAAACAGTACACTATATAAATTAATTAAAATCAAACCAAGTAATGATGAAGTCATATGGATATATCCAATTTTCCACACGTTCCACCAAAATTCAAGCGCCATTGCCAAACCATGATGTTTATGTTGTTATGAAACTAAAAACGAAATGACATTATAAGAGAAAGAGTTATTATTCAATACAATCTTGATTATATACAAGTGAATGATACTCATATATATAAAAGTACAAAAGAGTTTAGGTATAATTTAAGTCTTAATTAATGGCTAAAGATAGGTCTTAATTGATCGCTAAAAATTGGTCTTAATTTATGGCTAAATAATCTTAATTGATGGTTAAAGATAGTGGCTAAAGATGGCCATACAAATAAGTTTATACCCTTTAGATGACCATACATAAAGAATATGCATCGTTAAAATTTTGCCAAGGAAAAACTCAGTGGGAAAAAAATCAATGGCGAAAGAAAAAGAGTACAACATTCATGTGTACTGCCAAATACTTTAAGATTGCCTCATTAAAACGTTGCAAAGGAAAACCCAGTGGGATAAAACTTTAGCGAAAGAAAAAGAGTACAATCAGCACAAGTTTTCAAGACATTTACTCCCTCTGAAAAGTGCATGATAATAGGTCTTCAAGTTTTCGCATTCCAATGTTATGCACAATTTTTTTAAATGTTACAGTTGGTAATGTTTTAGTGAATAAATCTGTCAAATAATCACTTGACCGTATCTACTTAGCATTAATTTCATATTTCTCCTGAAATTCATGGGTATAAAAGAATTTAGGTAAAATATGTTTGGTTCTACCACCTTTGATATATCCTCCTCTAATTTGAGTAATACAAGCAACATTATTTTCATATAAAATTGTTAGACTATCATTAATCACTGGAAGAACACGCTTTTCTTGAATATGTTGAATCACTGATCTTAGTCAAATATATTCTCGACTTGCCTCATGAGTTGCAATAATCTTTGAGTGATTTGAAGATATAGCAAATAGTGTTTCTTTGACAGATTTTCATGATATAGCAGAATTTCCATAAGTAAATACATATCCAGTTTGAGATCTACCTCTGTGTGGATCTAAAAGATAACTTGCATCTGCATATCCAATTAATTGTGGAATTAATCTATGTTAATAAAATAATCCCATATCAACCGTACCTCGAAGGTATCAAAGGACATGTTTAATGCCATTCCAATATCTTTGAGTTGGTGCGGAATTATATCTTACAAGTAAATTAACTGAAAATGCAATATCATGCAGAGTGCAATTTGCAAGATACATCAGATCTCCAATTGCACTGAGATAAGGTCTTTCAGAACCAAGAATTTTTTCATCATCTTCACAAGGACGAAATAGATCTTTCTGCATATCAAGTGATCAAACAACCATTAGAGTACTCAGGGGATGAGTTTTGTCCACATAAAAGTACTGCTTCAAGACTTTCTCTATATAATTTGATTGATAAATGAGAATTCTATTTTGCAAATACTCGAGCTATAAGGCTAAGACAAAATTTCGTTTTGTTAAGGACTTTCATTTCAAATTCATCCTTTAAATATGTAGTGGTTCTTCTAATCTCTTCAGGAGTTCCAACAAAATTTAGATCACAACATAAACCGCAATAATAACAAATCCAGAGTCTGATTTCTTAATAAAAACATATGGGCATATTGAATTATTCTCAAATCCTTCTTTCAATAGATATTCACTAAGATGTTTATACCATATGCCTCTGGATTGTTTTAACCCATATAAAGATCTTTGAAGTTTAATAAAATACATATTTCTAGATGTACTTAGATTAGAAGTTTCAGGCATTTTATATCTTTCAAGGATTTTATATATATGTTATGATCCAATGATCCATATAAATATGTAGTGACCACATCTATCAACTGCATATCCAATCTTTTTATAACTACCAAACTAATCAAAAATCTGAATATGATTACATGCATAACAGGAGAGTATGTTTCCTCATAATCAATATCTGGTTTCTGCAGGAAACCTTGTGCAACATGTCGTGTTTTATATCGCGCAATTTCATTGCTCTCATTACGTTTACGTATAAATACCCATTTATATCCAACAGGCATTACACCATTTGGTATTTGTACAATTGGTCCAAAGACCTCTCGCTTTGCTAGCAAGTTTAATTCAGCTTTAATAACTGATTTCCATTTTAGCCAGTCATTTTTACGTTGACATTCTTTGACAATTATTGCCTCAATTTCTTCATTACTTCTGGTCATGTCAAGCGCCATTTTATATGAAAATATGTTGTCGACAACAGTTTTATTTCTATCCAAAATTTCTCCAGTACTCATAAAATGTATCGAGATCTTGTTATTTTTAGGTTCCCATCCCTCTTCAAGGGAAAACATTTCATTAAATACCTCTTCAGAATGTTTTTTTTTTAGGAGATTTAGTCTCTTCAGGAGCATCAATTACTCTTATGGCCTGTGTTGTGGATATAGACTCTTCAGGAATATCAAATTCATTTTGTATTTCACTCTTCCGAAGAATTTTGTCTTTTGCACCAATAAGCCGTCCAAGTTTCAGGCATATCTTAGACTCACCTATTGCTATTTTGACAACTTGTCCGTCAGGGATTGCAATCCTTGCTAGAACATTAATAGCAGGAATATATGATTTTACCATACTTTTAGTATCAGTAAATACATCCGGTAATTAATTTGCAACACTTTGCAAAATGAATAATCTTTTGAATCTCTAGTTTATAATCATTTGTACGATGACCAAATTGAGAAAGGGCTTTATTTTTCCAATTAATTTCCTGTCGTGCTTCAGGCACCGACTTCTCATTACCCAATGTTGAAAAAATGGATTCGTCAAAATGAAAATCTTCAAAACGTGCCTTAAACATATCCTCTATAAGAGGCTCAAGATATCTAATAATAGATGGAGAATCAAACCCAACATATATTCCAAGTCTACGTTGAGGACCCATCTTTGTACGTTGTAGAGATGCAATTAGAACATATACCATATATCCAAAAATACGAAGATGAAAAATATTTTGTTGTTGACCAAATGCAAGCTGTAATACAGAATATTTGTGATATGCCGATTGCCTAACTCGAATCAACGATGCTGCATGAAGTATAGCATGTCTCCAGGCAGAAATAGGAAGTTTTGATTTCATAAGTAAAGGTCTAGCGATTACCTGAAGTCTTTTAATTAATGATTCAGCTAAACCATTTTGAGTTTGTGTGTAGGCAACTGGATGTTCAACATCTATTCCTATTAACATGTAATAATTATCAAAAGTTTGAGATGTAAATTTACCTACATTATCCAGTCGAATAGTTTTAATTAGATAGTCAGAGAATTATACTTGTAGTTTAATTATTTGGGCAATAAGTTTAGCAAATGCAATACTTGTAATGGAAAGTAGATAAACATATGACCATCGACTTAATGCATCAATTAAAACCATAAAGTATCTGAACGGTCCATTTGATGCTTGAATAGACCCACATATATTCTCATGAATCCTTTGTAAAAATGATGGAGCTTCAAAAATAATCTTTGAGAGAGATGGTTTGACAATCAATTTACCCTAAGAACACGCAGAGCATGGATATTCATTAAGTAAGAAAATCCTCTGATTCTTTAGGGGATAACCATAATAATTATCAATTATTCATCTCATCATTATTGATCCCAGATATCCAAGGCGATTATGCCAAGTCATAAATATTTTGGGATCAATGCACTTATGGTGCATTACCACATGTGATTCGATTGTTCTCATTTCTGTACAATACAATCCAAATGAGAGAGCATGCAGTTTTTCTAATACGAGCTTCTGGCTCAAAATTATTTTAATAATGAGAAGATGCTCTTTATTGTTTTCGTTGGTGGTTTCAATATGACAACCATTACAACATATATCCTTAAAACTCAATAAATTTCTTCTCGTGAAGAAAATAGAGTATCATCTATACAAATTTTGGTACTTTAGACAACACAATATAAGCTCTTCTAAAGCCTTCGATTAGATTCGATAAACCAAATATGATATGAACTAGATATGCTATTTTATATATATGGTCAATTAGCATGCAAACCCATTTTGTATGCCAATTAATTAAATGCTGAACAAGCAACTTGGTCCATATTCATCATAGGTAGGTTGGGTTCTACTATTGTTCAAGTAATCTTACCTTTTACAACGAGGTAGAGACAACCAGCATAGTAACCCTCTTTGAGCATGACCATAATTCTCCATTGTGAAATGTTTGATTTGAGCCATAAATATGGCTCAAAAGGCAAGCCCGTTACCGCAACATCTCTAAATTATCCAGCTGGTCTAAGGCTTATTCACATGGCGCAAAAATCAAGTTTTACTACCACACGTACTTTTTAATTATGTGTGGATTCAAACTCTTTGACTTTAAAGCCATGGAATACTACCTTGTACGTACCAACTAGACTACTACCTTAGTGGTAACTTTATATATATATATATATATATATATATATATATTTAGATTAATGTGGAAATTAAACCTTGTTGTTGACAGTTAGTATGGAAATTAATATTTTTTGTTCTCATGACTCATGGAAATTAAGGCATCGTTTGGTTATACAGTTTAGATAAGATAAGCTGAGTTATTTTGTTAAAAATTGAATAAAATATTGTTATAATATAATTTTTTAATAGAAGTTTTGTTTTGAAATTTGAAAAAATTAAATTGTTTAGTATATTTTATAAGAAAATTTAAAAATATTGTAATAATGAAATAAAATAAAATAGATTATATTCGGTTAATCAAACCGCCGCTGAGTTACCAATAACCATTTTAATTTGGTGTGGAAAGTCGCTGCCAATGACCCGTCCGTATGTGACACTTTATTATCTTGGAAAATTACTTTTCCCTTCTCCTACTTCATTTTAGTTAGTCTACAATATATATATATACATATATATTTATCTTAATGTAAAGTTAGATCAAGTTGCATGCATGAATTTGTAAACGTTGACTTTACCTGCAATAATCAAATGATTATAGTCTACTTTTAGACTGATTTATAAGTTTCAGAATTGCAAAATACGTCCCACTTCTTTTCAAAATGTATATATATTTCCAAAGTGACACATACGCTTCACATTTAATTTTTAAAAAATTTT